>NC_133978.1:0-2962500 GCF_047716275.1 Strix uralensis | reverse complement strand
CAAGAGAGAGAGAAAGGCAAAAAGGAAGATTTCACCAGTCCTGGTTCCCTTGTTGGGCCAGTTCCGGTGGGGTGCAGCCACCTGGGGCTTTGACTTACGTCCTTTTATAATTCCTTGCCCCTCTTCCAGGTGGACACTTGGACTCGTTAGGCTAAACAGGCATCATACGCAGTTTATGCTTCTAGAATTCTCCTCGCTTTTGGTACATGCGCAGTTTGTACCTTCAGATTCTTCTGGAAATGAGTCGGTGGGCTCGGGGGTCACTGGGGAGGTAGTCCTCCCTCCCTGCAGGTGTGACCGTTGATTGACCTTTTGTGAAATCAGCTTCTTTATTGATTCTTCACAGAGTCACTCAAGATAGGGAAGTTCAGCCGTAGAGAAGTGTGGTCCCACCTCCACAGGACCCCCTCCTCTTGCCATGCCTCCCTGCCATTACCTACACAGCCCCTGTGGTCCCATAGAAACCGTTTCCTTTGCTGAAGTTCTTTACCAGATGATTGAGACATTAACTGTGGTTCATCAGACTGCCACACGGATCTATGTTCATACTTCCTTTATATAAGCATTATTTCTCATTTGTATCAAGTTATACTCAGCAGGATCTTCACTTCCTAAATTATTCTGATCTAAAATTAATAATGTTTAGTTGCACTGAATGTAAATGTTGGATATCCAACTTGTATAAATCATAAAATGAAGTGCTCTTCTCTCTTGAAAATAATAATTAGGTATAGATCACAGAATTCTCTCAGATGAGAAAATTCACTTGGATGCTAATTCTGTTTGACAACTAAATGTGCCTCTACGATTCAAAAAGGTAGATGTGACATTTTAGCCAAAAGGGTGTGAGGTAAGAAATGGGGTTTAAGATGGCGACTTTGCGTCAAAACTGTTTGTTTCTGAATGTATAACAATAGAGTATTTATTTCCGGATAATTATAATTCAGTACACTGCAAACAAAATCTCAATTTTTCTTCATTAATGAGCTGCTATCTCATTATATGAAGATTGGTAACAATCTGATATTTGAGATCAGTTACAATTATCAGCAAGAATGCAAAATAGTTCTGGTGTTTCACATTTTGAGTTTATTGAATATGATTTGTCATTATTCTTAATCTTCTATCAGACACAACATGTAATAGATGAGCAGAGCAGCAGAGAAATTTGCAGGATCATCTGTATTCTTTTGTAGCTGAGCTGTTTTACTATTCTGTGTTTGATGTTGACCTGCTAATGGCCATTATAGATACAACCAAGTCTAGCAAGTACATTATTTAGATAAATTCCTCTGTTTTAAACTGCATATTGAGGGCATTAAAATGATTACCATTGTGCCCTGGGCTAACTCCATTCCAATATTATTATTAGATTTACCTGGGACATATGCTCAGATGGGTTGAGCGGGAGGTACTAGGGACCATAAGCCTTCCCAGCGCCCTTCACTCCCTGTATGTATCCCTTAGAAAATGCAATTCTTGGTTTCTGCAAGAGCACTGCTTTCAGCCTTGATTCACCTTGTGCTCAGGGCATAGCCTACTCATGGATTATTCTTTACTATCCCCATTAATTTCTTTTTATTTGGAGAGAAAGTAGGTGGGACAGGAGGCATTCCAAGTCAGTTGCACACTTGAACCTGGGATCCAACACCAAGTGTGCCTTTTTTTTTTGCGCTGTTCAGGTAGCAAGGTAAGATCTCAGGCAGTGAAAAGCTTGAACACCATGAAGTAGTAAACAATATACCTAGAATTGTTCACCACTGGGTTGTTTTTAATTTTTTCTTTTTCTTTTTTCCCCGGATGTTTTTCAACACATGGTTGAAAATGATCTTCTAAAGTATTCTGCTGCTGTTAGCAGGTAGCTAGTGGTGAACACTGGGGACAGGACAGAGTCTGGTCAGAGCTCAGCAGTCCCTCTGAATGAGGGAACTATTTTCATATCTGAGAGAGCAGCTGTGTGGTAATGACTTCATGTGCTCATAAAGCATTGCCCTGAAGTCCGTTTTTGGACAGAATGTTTTCACCAGGCGAGACTGTGAGCATTACTTCCTTTATATCAGGATCCCATCTGATCCAGTCAGAGTCAGTAGAAGGGAATGAAGTGTGATGTTGATTCCAGGAGTAAATCTGAGTCTCCTACCCAGCAGTCACAGCTCTTCAGGATGAGCTCTCTGTATCTGTTTCCCCAGAGTGTAAGAACACTTGGAATCTGTGCTGAAAAAAGGGATGTGGGATCCCTGACCTCCCTTAGTCAGATAGGGGGCTGCTTACAGATGCTGGCACACTTGTGATAGGAGTTTAGTTTCCATAGATACTTCTGCCCAGTGGATATAGGCAGAAGTATCTATGGAGACTAAACTCCTATCTCAAGTGGATATGAATCACAGGATGTAAAAGTGCACCAGGAATGTAATATATGTGAACAGCATGCTCTGAAGGATAGTGCGTGTTTGTCTGTGGAAAAACATGGATGTAGAAAAGCTAACAGACAGCTGACAGTGAAGTTCAGAAATTCTGTACGTTTTGGAAAACCTTGTTATTGCATGATAATGTTTGGGAAGTAGAGTACTGGTGGAGAGTTAAGGAGAGAAATGAGAGCAGGGTAGAAGGGGATTCCATTGAAAGTGGATTCAGGATGTGACTGCTGAGACCTTAGCAGCTGAAAGAAGTCCTCCAAGAGCCCCTCAAAAGAGTCAGTGAGGGGAAGAATGCACGAGAAAGGAGGTAGGGACAGCCAAGAGGATGACACAGAGAGGAGGACAGGAGGAGAAAGAGAAGTGGATCATCCAAGTACATGAGGAAGAAATAACACAACAGAGAAGGAAGAGGTTCCAGGAGAGAAGAGGTGCTCCAGAGATGGGAGGAGGAAAAGAGCGAGAGGTAGGAAGTGGTGGGGGTAGGCACAGAAGAAATAAAGTCAGGAGCTGCAAAGTTGGGGAATGGCAAGGAAGGAGGAATAGAGATGCATCACTGAGACTTGGAACTAGTTGAAAGATTGGTGCAAATATACAGAGAATGGAGGAAGAAGAGTTAACAAGAAGGGAAAATACCAGGAGAGTTGGAAAGAAAGGAGACAATAGGGATAAGAAAGGATTAAGCTTAAAGCAAGGGAGCTATTTTGATCAAGACAAATTACGTGATCTTAATTAGCATTTAGAAGGGAGGGAGAAAAGACATTGTTGAGATCTGGACCATATTGTGAATTATATTCTCATGATAAAATATAAATATGAGTTTTAAAAGTACGCTACAGAATATGGTGTTCTCCATCTATCCACTTGTATTTGGCAATTATAGCAGGAGAGTGAAGGAGAAGTTTGAAGAGGACAGCATAGTGGTTCTACAAGTAAATTTGTAGAAGTGTCTTCATACATATGGTAACGTGAGAGAAAGCAAAAATTAAGGGCAAATGGATGATAAAAACTAGCACTGCTGGTACAGGTTTCTGCCTTCCTTTTGTTGTCTCATCTTAGAAGATCTAACAAGGATGTTTCTAAACAGTTATCCTCTGTTAGCACAACCTATGTAGCACTTGCAGATATTAAGGTTTCAGTCAGAAAATCACCAAAGCATAAGGAGAACCTGCCTTCACCTTATTCCTTTGCTAAGCTCAGCACATACTTGGAAACTAATTTTTCATAACTGTAGAAGCATTTGTTCCTAACAGTCATTTGATTCAGTCAAACATCGACAGTGCTTACTGCTGTGTTTTTCTTTGGGGCTGTTTCATCCAGCTCTGGAATACTTCAGCATAAAAATTACTAATGGGGGGGAGAGCAACACATGGAGATGGAAAAGGGATAAGGGGGTTAGCTGCAAAAGATTTTAAACTAGAATGTTAATCATATCAGTATTTTCTGTATAATATTTAAAAAAACACTCAGGTCTGTCTGAAATATTTTATCTTATTTCCTGTAAGATCTGAATCAACATAAAAATGAATTTGGGGAATACTTAAAGGTATTCTTAATCCACTTTTGTTCTTTTCAATATACTTTAAATGTGTTTCCATTAACTTTCACAATATTGCACAATGTTCCTTCTTCTAAGAGCTACTTGACCCTTGCTCAAAGTCTATCACATAATAACGCATTAACATAGAAATGATTCTGAGAGGTGAAGTTGGAGGCATTGAGTGGTTACAATCTTCCTTCCTCAACTGGATAAGAAATGTGAGGAAAAATATTTTATATACACATTGTACATTCTACTGCATGATATATATCCAAACAATCAAAAATTTTCAACCGTAAAAAAATAACAGCTAGGCAGAGCATTTTAAGAAGCAAATAATGCCAACTTTAGAAAAGAATCAGAAAACCTAGCAATTCAGTGCTCTGATTTGCTGTGGGTGCTATGGAGAAGCCAGAATGCCTGCATCCTTTCTGCTCCTCTTAGCTCAAGTCAATCCACTCCAGACATGTGCACAATAAGCTTATTGGCACTAGAAAGGAAATTATTTGCTCCCTCTCACTTATTGTATGTGCCTCAGCATCGTAAAAAATGGCAGTGCTGCCGTTGTGCTGCACAGATGTCAAATTCCTTTTTTTTCTTTAATCCTCAAGAGTCTAATATTAGTAGAGACTCAGAATTGCAGAACTGTGAAGTCCTGGTTTTAAGACTCTCATCCTAAATATTCACGCTTACTCAGAGAAGAAAAAGTAAAGCAAAACACTGTGATCCAAAGGTGGAACCAAAAGAGCAGCCTCTGAGTCATGCCAGTTGGTGCTTTTTTGAAAGGCTGATAAAAGTGCATTGAAACTCACCCTTTATCCAGAACTGAGAAAAAAAGCATTTGGAGCAAAGTGGGTAATTCTCCTCTCCTGCTGGTTCCCTGGCAGGTGTGTTTGATGGGCTGTCTGCAGTTTGTGTGTGTGTATTTGAGGTGGGCAAAGGAGCACTTTGTCATCATCTTTTTCTTGGAAGCTCTCAGTGATAATTTAAGTCTTCCCTGTCTTCTGAGGGAGAAACAGGCTGGAAGAAGGGGAAGAACTGAAGTAGGGGAAGAAGTGGAGATGATGTGGACAAAGTCTAAAAGGGAGAGCTCAAGCTTCTGTTCAAGTAAGAGAATGGATACCCCTGCCAAGTGATGCCCACGGACTTCAGGAACAAGCCTTTGTCTAGAGGCATCAAGGAATCAGGAAGGCAAATACTCCTTTGAATTTAGGGAAAATCTTAATTTTGTCATGAAGAACAAAAGAATGATCTAGATTTTCTGTCTCTGACCATTTTTTGTAGTTTTAAAACTCCTATTCAGAGTAACAGCATTCCTTGGAGAGCAGTTGCATAAGGACACCACAAAAGGAGAAGGGAGGGATTTGTGATTGTGGGTTTGTTACTGACAACAGGTAACCACGTGATCATTGAGTTAATCAGGGCAAACACACATGGCATTGGCCATAGCTGGTCTGGGAACCAATTCACAGTCAGAGATCGGAGCTCTTAGTTCATCTCCTCTAATACTTTTGGTGCAGATAGTAGTAATGAATGGGCAGTCCTTTTTTTTTTTCCTAAAAAAATGATTTAGGAAGAAACGGAACACTCCAACAGTAGGGTTTAGGACCTGGGGGACTAAGTATTTCCTTCTCTAATCTGTTGGAATTAGCCCTGTCTGACAAGGAACTACATGCAGTTGATTTGCAGTCCTCATCTAACTTGCATTTATATGGTATATAGAACTATGGGAATAAAGCAGTTCTTGTTTGAAGTGGAATTCGTATGAGGATCCAACCAGAAGTGCAGTTCCGGAACAGAGGTTGCTGTTGTGTCCTGGAGGAAAAACAATGCAGGTTGGATAGCAAAAAGTACTTTTTTGTTTGTAAATCTTCAGTATGTAGTAACTACCAATCAGGGCTGTGTGGTGAACTGTGAAAACAAGAATAATAGAAACTGCTGTGTACTAGTTCACTAAAAGTAAATTCACTGGATATTGTACTGTATGTATAGTATGCTGTGTTGTAGGGCTTTCTGATGTTCAAGCAGGGCTTTAAAGCAGTGTCTCCAAATAGAGCCTTTTACCTTTCAGACAATGTAGTTGTGAGTGATAAATTATTAAAGAATTAACCACCGAACAACAGATTTTCAGGTAGTGAAAAGCAGATAATCAACTAAATGCATTGAGTGTGGCAGTTGGAAACAGTGAGCAAAGTATGGGAGAAGGTACCAGAGAAACAAATATGTCAAAAAGTTCTAGTGCAAATTTTGGTTTATTGCTGGAGCAATTAGGGAAATCTCCCAGACAGGATTACAGCTTTTCAAAAATTGCTAGCTGAGGAGATGTCAGATCTCTCATAAGAACTAATATTTGGATATGAAATACCCCTTTCCTACAAAAAGGGGTAATTCTGTGGGATGCATTTCTCTGTCCTTTTATTGCTGAAGGATGAGCAAATCGTTTAAGTGTTTTTCGTTTGATTCCCCTGCTGCCTACTGCCAGCTCACCTAGTGAGAAGGAAGCAGAATGCAACACCAAACAAGTTGGGTTTAAGTGGCACAGCAGTAAAATGGTCTTTATCTGTATCTTGGCCACTTACATCCTCATTGCTGTAGTAGTGAGTGGAAACCAGGCCATCGTTGTGTGGTTGTGGAGCTGTTGGTTTCATGCTTTGGTGAACAGTTGCTCACAGAAGAAAACTGTTTTCAAAGCTGATATTTTTTTGCCTGCTTGTTGGCAGTAACTGAAGGGCATAGGCATGTGAACCGCAGAGATGTTTCTGGGACAAGACCATGGCATTTGGATGTCACGGTGGCTTGTCACTACTGTGTTACCAGGGAGGGCTCTTCAGACATACCTCTCACAGGCATTACATTCAGAGAGAGAAAGAAAAGAGAGAATTATAATACCTATTTATTTGACTGTGACTTCAGTAATTTGGCACTGTCTTGTGCTCGAAGTGCTTGTTTGGTGTGCCAAACTTGGGTAGGCTTAGCATGATCAAAAGGGGTGCTTCCAGCTTCGAGAGCTGCTGAACTCTTACACTGCCAAGCAAAATGTACACACTTACTAGGCACTTTTTAATATATGTATGTGTATATATATGTCTGTGCATATTTTATATATTTGTATTTGTATACATATATGTGTATAGATATATATTTGCTGTACATATCCTGGGGTTCCTGGATCCTAACCCGAATCTCCTGTGTTGGATAGCAAGGCTCGCTAGGATGTGCTAAAAGTGCATAGCTGTGCTAGGATGGCACCATGCCTGATTTTAGGCTCAGCACCCTGTCACACTGTCCTGGGCAGTCTGCTCAACTCCGGAGTCTCTTCGATGTGCTGTGCTGTGCCTGTAAACGTGCTATCAGATGCCACAACACAGCGATCCTGGATAGGAGGAGTCTACCAGGATGGCATCCTCTCTGTCAGGGCTGATGAAAGGCCACTTCATCCACTGGATTACTGCTTTAGGGATAGATTTTTAACCTCTTTCTTCCAAGGGTTAAGCAGAGCTCACATTTTCTCTTTAAAACATGCCAGTGGAAGGGAATTCTGTCCCAGGACTTTCTCTGCATTTTACATTAAACAGCCTGATCACCAGGCTGCAGAGGAATTACCTCCTAATCTGGGTTTACAGCCCAGTAAAACCTGCTTTGCTAGCAGGGATTCAGCAGCAGAGGTGAGGAGTGTCTCTGCCAGAATTGTTACTATCCTGGTGCTTAGAGTGGTTTCCTGCAAAACAGAAGTGGTATATTCTTGTTTTTTTCTGGTCTTGAAGGGCTTTGGTTTGGTTTCATTTCCTGTGCAGAGGATGATAGGCACCTCCACCCGTTCTCTGGCTGAGTTTTTATAGAAACCTGTAGTAGTAATTTTGTGAAGGGTGTGGGATGTGGGAGTGAGGTCGTGGGAGGTGATGTGTAAGGAAGCCTATACATCTGGGCCCTTAGTCTCTGGATTTCACTTGGCTTAAGGTGGAAAATGTTGTGTTTCTCAGCCTTAGTGGGACTAAGACAGTCCTGAGTCTGCACAGAGATGGAGCTTGAGACAGATGGGAAATGTGAAGGTCAAAATGCAGTAGCACCTGTGGTCTTCCAGCAGCACAGAGTTACTGTGTGGAAGATGAGTATTTCAAGTTTGTGGGCTTTATTTAGGCATTACAAATTCCACATATTTCCTTGAAACCTTGTTTCACTGAAAGAAGAAGAAACAGGGTCTTGTCCATACCAGGCTGTGAGCACGGGTTTGTTGGATGAGTCCTGGTCTGTGCAAAGCTCTCTCGTATTTTTGCAGAGTCCTTTTCCTGACAGTTTTGCGCAAGTATTCTGAGGACCTGCACCGAAAGGGTTCCTGACACATCAAGCACAATTTTCTTGGCAGAAAAAAGTGGGGTTATGCCCAAAATGTTGCCTTTGCAGCAAGAATTGACTATGTAGTCATTAGCTGTGCTGGACTTTAGATGAGAAATTACTGTGCTGGTTCCATCTACTTAAACCTCCTGGTTCTTTAAATAGGTGTCCTTGGCCAGCTTTTCTCACTCCGTTAATCCTAGCACAGATGAACCGGCATGAATATAAATGTTTATGGCAGTCTTCACAGCTGCATATGGAATATATCTGATTGTTTGCATATAGTCATTGCTGTGGGTTTGTAATTTGATGCTCTATAAAGAGTCTTAGATAATCTTTCTGAAAGGAGCTGTGTAAATGCAGATACAATTAGCTTTATGATTTTTTTTTTTTTTTGGAAACATATCTTTTAATAAAGCACTGAAGCGCAGAATAGCCATTTCCTGTGATTTTCATTCACATAATATTTATAGTGCTACAGAACAAATGAGCCGTTGAAAAGGGAGAAAAATTAATACTATGAATGAACTTGCCTTGAGACGAATTTGTGATAAAATTATGAATCTAGCAAACTTCAGTAAAGCAATTACTGCTCCTCCTGGATTTGTGAATATGAAAGCTCAATGGGATTTGATGTAATCCCTCCCTGTGAACAGATGGGCAGATTGCAGGTCTCTGCAGAACCCGTTCCAGCCTTCCCAATTCCTTCCATAGTCGGCTGTGATCGTGTTTCTTTACACCTTGCCTTTTGGTGACAAAAATACTGAAAAAGGCATGAGCAGAATCAGTTAAGATGTTTGCAATGTGCCTCTGTGCAAATTGTGTTTAGTTTTTTTTTTACCACCTAGCGCTTCAAATTTCTTCACATGAAAAAAGGATGGTCTTTTTTGAATGCCCGGTGGCACATTATAATGGGCCTGCTAGTATTACTGTAGTTAAGAGGTGGTCAGCATTTTATTATAAACTCTTGTTTGTAGGGAATTACAGCACAGCCAAATCTTTTACTCCATGTTCAAACCAACTAAATTGAAAATACAAGAACTAAGCCAGGAGCAATTTTTAATTCTCCTCCTCCCTGAAATCAGTTTGATCACAGTTACTGAGTTGCCATCTGCATTTTCTGCCTTCTAGAGCAGCAGACTTTCTGCTTTTCAGGAAGATAGTAAAAATGTTGCATCAGGTCATAGCTAAAATGATTCTGTACTTTGTTTACTGTAATTCCAACAGCCGCCTTATGCCACTTACATTGCTCCTTACGTTGCAAAACATACAGATGTCTATACAGTGGAAAGCTGCAAGTAGTTTAATTTGCCTCAACTAAACTACACAAAATGTTAAAATCATGAATATTTTTAACTGTTTTGAACAGTTATGGTCTTGCTTTTGACTGGAAATACAGATGTTGGTAACTTTAAGGCTTGATCCAACATTTGTTTTCTAAGTAGTAGCTACTATTTCTCAACTATATTTAGCAACTACTCAGTAATGAAAGAAATTGCTGCCAGCTTATGTGAGTATGTAACTTGGAGGCAAGAGTAGGAATGATAGAAAATTTGTTGGCAGGGACCTTGGGAGGTCTGTGGTCCACCCTCCTGCTCAGAGCAGGGCCAGCTCTGGGGTCAGACCAGGCTCTTGAGGGCTTTGTCCAGTCATGTGCTGAAAATCTCTGTGTTGGGTTTGTGTGCGGTGGGGTTTTGGTAGCAGGGAAGGGCTACGGAGGTGGCTCCTGTGAGAAGCTTCCTGAAGCTCCCCCAGCTCTAAGTCAGACCCGCCGCTGGCCAAGGCCAAGCCAATTAGTGATGGTGGTTGTGCCTCTGTGATAACATATTTAAGAAGGGGAACTTGAGAGGAGTGGTGAGGGAAATACCTCTGCAAGCACCGAGGTCAGTTGAAGAAAAGAGGAACGAGGAAAATACCTACCCAAACACTGAGATGCCCACCTGCAGCCCGTGGAGGACCCCACGCTGGAGCAGGTGGCTGTGCCCAAAGAAGGCTGGAACTCTGAGGGCAGCCTGTGCTGGAGCAGTCTGTTGGGAGGACTGCGACCTGCGACAGGGACCTACACTGGAGCAGTTTGGGAAGAGCTGCAGCCCATGGGAAGGACTCATGTAGGAGAAAGTTCATGGAGGACTGTCTCCTGTGGGAGGGACCCCACGCTGGAGCAGGGGAAGAGTGCGAGGAGTCCTCCCCCTGAGGATGTGAACCCCCAACCTGCCACTGGGGGGTAGGAGGGAGAGAAATTGGGAGCAAAGCTGAGCCCGGGAAGAAGGGAGGGGTGGGGGGAAGGTGTTTTTAAGATGTGGTTGTATTTCTCACTGTCCTCTCCGATTGGTAAATTAGTGGTGGTGGTGGTGGTGTTTAAATTAAATTGATGTTCTTTTTCTTCCCCAAGTGAGTCTGTCTTTTTACCTGGGACCATAATTGGTGAGTCATCCCTCTCTGTCCTTATCTTGATCTCTGAGCTTTTTGTTTTATTTTCTGCTTCCCATTCCTGAGGGGGAAGGAGTGAGGGAGCAGCTGTGTGGTGCTCGGTTGTCCTCTGGGCTCAAACCAGGACAGCCTTCAAGAACAGAGACTGCACAGCCTCACAGGCAACCTGCTGCACCGCTTGCCTCAGCTCTTGTGGGGAAGTTATTCCTTATATCATTGTTTTGGCTTATGCCTGTTGTGTCTCCTCCTGCCACATCTGAGCCCTGTCATTCAACCAGTTTTTTAGTTCACCCATTTTTTAATTGTTCACCCATTTGGATCATGCCATTCTCACCTGGATACAAAAATGCTGTGGAAGACAGTGCTGAAAGTCTTGAGAAAGTCAAGAGAAATGACAGCTGCTGTCCCCTCATCTACTTTTTATCACTTCATTATTTCTGTCATTTTATCACAGTTAGGTTGGTCAGGCATGATTTAGCTTTGGTAAATCCAGGCTGACTGATCCCAATCACCTTCTTCTCCTTCATATGCCCAGAAATGTGTTTTGGGAGGACAAGCTCCATAATTTCCAATGATCTTCATGTCATATAAGGTGTTTAAAATAGCTGGAAGATGGGAAGTAACTTTATGCAAGTCTATATTTTAAAAGTCTAAACCAAAGAACCTGTTGGATCCCCGTTCAACTGTGAGCAGAGTCAGAGGCGTGCAAGAGCTGTGCAGTGAGTCAGAATATCTGTCTGTCTTGGACAGTGGTGGTTGCACTTGTGTTCCTAGGAGAGGGACACCCTCCTGGAAATAGTAGGTGGGATAAGGTCAGTGAAGAACAAACAAGGCTCTAATGGGACCTTAGTTTCTGCTTTTTACAAAAGCGGAATTTAATTCTCAGACGCCTTATCCCCAAGTGCAGAAGAATGCACCTCTGAGTCTGACAATATTGTATTTTTATCTTCTCTGTGCTGCAGTATAACTGTGTAAATACATTTCAAGAAGACTTTGGCATGTTTATCGATTGATTGCAGGGAAAATCCTTTGTCAGATGATGACCCCGGATACATTTTGGGCATATTTATTGGTGAGATACAGGATCCTCACAGAAGGTAAAGAAATTAATGAGCACCTTTCAAGTCAGTCATCGTTATTTTTGTCAGATTTTCACACTTCCAAAATAACTTCCTTATGTGAAGCACTCAAGTATTGTAGACCATAAGGTGAATTAGTGCCTTTTGATAATGTTCTGAGAAAATTTGAAACTAACAACAATAACATTCTTGTAGCATATAAAATATTTAATATACATGTCTGTGCTGAAGCGAGAAGTCTTTTTGCTCATTCTGTGGCAGTTCTTCTTGGATAGTCCTTTTTGCCTGTAGGAAGGCTTTTGTTGTTGGGGAAAGAAAAATTCTGTCTCAAAGATCCTGTACTATTGATTTAATGGGAGCTGGTCTTGGCGTTTTGAGAACATGTGAACACTGAATACTGTTACAGAAATATTTGTTTGTGGCTTATGCTATGGGCAGATGTACGCCACAGGAAAGCTCAAGCTTACTAACAGATAGTAGAGCAAACTAAATGCACGTACCTACACTGGGGAAGAGTAATTACCCTGTTTTTTACTATATATACGTGGTTTTTTTTTTTTAAGTTTCAGTGTTCAGGTATCAATAATATTCTTGGTCTCATAGGACAAAGAAAATGCTTATTCTGATTAGTCTCAATTACAGTTTTGTGAGTTTCTATTGAAAGAAATTAAGATTTGAAGTCTCATTGGTAAGTAGGGTTTGTGTAATGAGAACTAGTAGCATTAGACAGTTTTGTGATAGTTCTGTATATTTTTTTTAAAAGAGCTCATGAGAGATTTTAGTCCCAACACAGGTTTTCAAGTAAGCTGTGGTATTATTTCCTAAAGATTACTTCACGATATAAATCTTTTGTTGTGAGCTCATATTCACCCTGTACCCTGACAAAAAAATACTTTTATTTTGAAAAAATGGTACTTTCTTGTAACAGGGACAACAGTACAGTAGGAAGTTGCCCCAGAACTTCTGAAGTTATTTCATTTTGGCCACAAAAGCCTTTTAGAAGGTAATCACCAGCTTTTATTTCCAGACTCAAGCTGCGCCAGGGAAGGTTTAGACTAGATATTAGGAAGTATTTCTTTACAGAACGGGTAGTCAGGCGTTGGAATGGACTGCCCAGGGAGGTGGTGGAGTCCCCATCCCTGGAGGTGTTCAAGAGGCGTGTTGACATAGCGCTGAGGGTTATGGTGTAGTTGGGATCTGTCAGTGTTAGGTTAATGGTTGGACTAGATGATCTTCAAGGTCCTTTCCAGCCTAGATGATTCTGTGATTTAACTGGTGCCGATCCCTTGCCGAGGAGGTCCGAGGCACTGTCACTGTTTTCTCCATTTCACAGCAAGTTCTGTAATTGTGCTTCTCTCTCTCCTGCTGGAACTTGCAGCCATAGACGTGATTGTTTAAAGTTAAGCCCAAATTCAAGCAGGTTTACAGATGTAAGCTCTGGGGAGGGTCGGTGCTTGGTGTGAAATCCCAGCTGTTCTTATCAATGATTCAACTTTTAATAAACTTGATTAGATTCCTGTGCAGTCTCACTTGATTTGCATTGTGAGTCTGTGCAGGGTGTTTTTTTGTTTTTTTTTTTTTTTTTTTGCAAATGGGAGTTTCAATGAATGCTGTTTGAATTTAATGAAGATAAATGAAAGACTGAAGGATTTTTCAAAACATGCTGCCGTCTTACGCTTTAGCCAATCGCAAGGGGCACCGTTATTTCGGGTAAGGTAGACTTAACTAGCAGCGGGGCTGCGTTGAGAAGGGCTTCAAAGAGATTACTCCTGTCCTGTCAAATGAGCTCATGAACCGGCGATAAGCTGCTCTCCCCCTCGCCGCTGAGCCGGCGGGCAGAGCCAGCGGGGAGCTGCGGGGAAGGCTGGCGGGGCAGGCAGCCGCCAGCCCCTCGCACCGGCTGTCCCTCAGGCCCGGGGGGGCCGGCGCTGCCTGCCTGCCTGCCTGCCTGCCTGCCCGCCCGCCCGGCGCTTGCCCGCCCGCCGCCGGTGCCGGGGAGCTGCAGGCAGAGGGCAGGCAGGGCCCTGCCGAAGCCCCCCGCCGGCCGTTCGGGCAGCTGAAGCGCTTGGGATGCGGAGCAGAAGGTGGAGAGCGATTGTGGGCGTCTTGCTCTGATATGCGAAGGTATATATATATATATTTTATTTATTTATTTATTTATTTATTTATTTTTTTCCTTGCCGTTACCGCTCCTGTGGTTGTTTCCATGCCAGATGCGTGCGCGGGAATCGCTGCTGCTCTGTGTTAGCGGGGTTATTTTGGAAGCAGAGAGTGGCGAGCTGGTGGCGTTACTCTGGGGAGAGACCTGAGGGGAAAATTGCTGCATAACCTAAAGCAGCAAACTTTGAACTACTAAGTCAGGCTGGGTTTTCTTCTTGCTTTTCTTCTTTCCCTTGCAATTAAGTCAGGGTAAAATTGCCCCCAGAACTAATAGTTTATTCATCTGTTCAGAAAAATCTGTCACCATGAACCCCTCATTCCATTACATTTAAGGGGGGGGGGGGGGGGGAGCCAGTAGAAAAACTATATATCTTTTTTAATTTAGGCAGAATTTCCTTCGTGAAACTGAAGTCTGTGTCTTTCCCGTCAGTGTGGTTTCCCTCCAGTGAAACAGAAAAAAATCTTAACACTTGCTTTTCAATTATTTGTGCTGGAAATGAATGTTTGTTGGGAAGTGTAGCTTCCACAGCTGTTCTCCTCTTCCTCAGAGGAATTTATTTTCAGAGAAGTGCTCGGAACAGGCTAACATGCCAAGCAGCATTTTGTCTAATTTTTGCAGTTTTTAGAGTTGAAGCTTAGTAAACTTAAGGGGTTGTACACTGCTAATTTGTTGATATGCCTCTAAACTCGGTGCAGTAGTAACTGCTGTGTTAGTACTTTCAGTTAGTCTCCCTCTCCTTCATCCCCTTTTTCTCACACAGTTAAGATTAACTTTTAAAAAAGGCAACTTTTTTCTTCATACCTTGAGTATCCTGCATATGTAACTCTTCTTACCACATAGCACTCTTTTTTTTTTTTTTTTTTTTTTAATCATTTCCTTGTGTGATATTTTGCCTGATTGGTATTGTTTTAGTAGTTACTGTTCTTGGATTTCTGCATTTTCCTTGCCCAGTGTTCATTGCAATGCTACTATCAATGTAAAGACACTGCTTTAGGTTAAAAAAAAAAAACAAAAACAAGGTAAATTTTAGTGATTATTGCATTCCATTTAATATGGAGGACTATAAACAAGTTTATTATGCTTCACGTATCATCTGAAGACAAAAGGGATAGGTGTGTATGTATCTGTATAGACAAGGAGGAAGCCTTTATTTGAGGTGTTATATTGTTACAAAAGGATAACAGGTTCCCATGTAAGGTTAACTCTAGGTCCACGTTTCATTACTTCCTATAAAGTCAGCTGATTGGTGGAGCTGGTAAGCTAATAGTAAGGAGATATAGTAAATAATTAATGATATTAATATTAATGTATTGTGCACTTTTACAGGACTGGGTCTTGCTTTAGAGAGTTTGAGAGTTTGTGTATGAATTCTCAGTTACTCTTATCTGAATGTAACTATTGCTTTTGGTTTTCTTTTCCTGGGGAGGCTGAAGAATGGTCAGCCAGGGGTTATTTGATGCATTTTATCTATCAGTGTTAGTACTCGGGTTTCAGGAACATAATCCACATGGCTTTGCAGTTGCAACCCTATGAAATAAGAGTGCAATTTAATGAGAGGTCTGCTCCGCTTAAGGATGAAGTGCTCCTCTCTCAGCTGCTGTACTGAGCTGCTGAAGCAAGAAAGTTAGCCCCCACTGCTGTGTTTCACACCTTACCCTTGGAGAGTGAATATGCAGACTGTAAAGAAGTTTGGGGCTCGATATCTTCTTTATGGTTTTCTACTTGTGTTTAAATCACTGTTTGGAATAATTGTATTGTCACCTTGTGTCATATTTGCTCAGGTGTAATAGCTTCGCCAGAAAGGCGGTCGCCTGTAAAATTGTGGTGCAAAGTTTTTAATGTTCTTTGAAAAGGTGGGGAGGGTTGTTAGAGGCTTTTTTTTTCTTTAAAAAAACCCACCAGTGTTCTGGTTTTGTTTTGTTGTTTTTTTTTTTTTTTTTTTCCTTTTTCATATGAGCTTCATGATTTACTGGCGTATGGAACTCTCTGATAATAACATCTTTTTTAGGAATAGTAGACAGGTCTTTATGCTGAAGAAACACTTGCTCACAAATACTTTCAAATAATATGGAATGAATGAAATTTAAGCTGTTAAGATTTAAAATAAAATTAAGTGGCCATGCCGGGTTCTAGTCTTTACTTGCTATACAGTCAAAGTGTTATAAGGGTTAAAGGTATAAAGTGAGAATTGTTCCCTTGTGTGCTGCAGGCTTTAGTTTGAGATGTCCAGTTTTAAACTTCATTTCTGATTTTAAAATTGTGTGTGTTAATAATTTTTTGCCTATGGATGTCCATTATCTACAAACACTATCTTTAAAAAAAAAGAAAATAAAAAGCAAATTTTCACAAAGAGTGGAGTTGTCAAGGCCATTTGTGTAGTTTAGTATTGATAGTGATCTTTCAGGGCTGAGATGTGGTAACACTGACATTTGTAGACAGTTTTAGCACCATTTGCTCAAAGTTCATAGCTTTAAATGTGTATTAGGAGCTTCAGGTTGGAAAAGATCATCTGTATCTCCAACTGTGGTTCTTGCTACTGCAGCCTTGATAGCATGCCATCATGGCTGGCGTACTTACTGTGCCCCATCTGAAAACAAGGGTAAGGCTGGGGTTTTTTTGTTCTTCTGTCACTGGTGCTCCCTTGGAAATCTGGAGCTCCTGACACTCAGATTCTTCTGATTTCCAGAGTAAATGCAATCCTTTCTTTCCATTTTCTTTGCTGTCTTTTTTGCATATCATTTTATCCAACATTCATCTTTTAACATAGTGATCAAAATAGCGTGTGGCATTCATTTTTATGCATTACCAGTGTTTTGTTCAGTGAATCAGTTGCTTTTTCATTCCTACTGGAAATACGTCTGTTCTGGATCCAAGTATCATTTGCCTTTTTGCACCTGGATCACATTTATGGTTTATAATTATGTTGTAATTAACAAAAACTCCCTGGTCCTCCTCCTTTGCAGTTTTCACTGGAAAGTGCACAGCATACCAGGAAACTTATTGTACTCCCTTAGCTCAGAACCTTGAGTTGTGCCTTACTGAATTTCATCCTCTTTCTGTTATTCAATTCTTCAGGACATCTAGTTACTTCTGTGTAATATCTACGTCCTCTCTTCCAATATCTGTATCCCTGCAGTATTACGTGTTATCAATCCGTTCCTAATACTAGCGACAGAGTTATTGTTTGAAATGTTTAACTTCCAAGACTGATTTTTAAGACCTTCTAATAATCACTTAAGTTTTCAGGACTTCTCCTGTTGTCTCCCCTTGAACCAGATGCTTGCCTACTTCTAAATTCCTCTGCTAGTTGAGGCTTAACTAACAGTTTCCCATGTGACACTGCTGAATACCCTGCTAAGATCCAGATTAATGAGATCTACAGCATTTGGAGAATGTTATCTGATGAAGTAATCTCTTAAGTTAGTCTGTCACAAGCTACCTCGTGTTAAGCCTGTAATAAATTTGGTCACCTTTTCCAGTGCTTTCGTGTCTTTAGAAGGAAATTTGAAGGGAAGAATATTTGGTGTCTGTGCCACTGAAGCAAGTTTTACAGGCTTGTAGAGAATTCTTCTCTTTTACTTTAACCATGAATAATTTATTTCCTACTCTTTAATTGTATGCAGTATCCTAGTTAAATGTCTTAGTAATGTTCAGTTTTGTGTGCCGTTTATTTCAAAACTCTGGGCTTGACTTGTTTCATGGCCCCTAAAGTTTTTATTTCACTTTATGATTTCCTCTTTTGTATGCTTGTGTATCTTTTTTTTTTTTTTTTTCACCATTCACCCCCTTCCTCTCATAGTAAACATTAATGCCCTTACTAAAAATAAGGTCAAAAATTTCCTTAGGTACTTAGATTATCCTTTGCAAAATACCCTTCTCGCCACACAGGAACCCAGGTTGTTCTTTTCCTGTTCCTTACCTACTTAGAGCACCCAACAATGTTTATAAAGCTATCAAATCCAGGAAAATACTGTGTTTGGACTTTGAGATCTTAATGAGATTCCATTATACCCATTCTTACTTTTTTTTTTTTTTCTTTTCTCGATCTTTTCATTGTGTCTGGTTTTAGGCTTTTTAAAGACCTCTATGTTTTCATTAAAGGCTTTCTAATGTTAGAGGTAGCTAACTGTTAGGCTATTCACACAGAATAAAATGGCAAGTCTTTCTTCTTGGAAGTCTTTCTCTTCCTCTTTTTTCCTTAGAATACTGAAGGGTTGATACCTGGGATTTGAAGATTTCTAGGCCTTCATGTTCAGACAGCTGAGCTCCTCAATTCAGTTGATTTTTCTAGTTAGTTCCCTTAATTTCTTTTTCCAAAACAAATGCTGATAACTCTTAATTACAAATCTGTTTTCTTTTGTTCTTCTATTTTGTTTAATCAGCTTATTACCATTCAAATCCAGTTTATTTTCTGTGAGTGAACTCTCTCAAAATCGAGTATGAATTAACCTTCTTTCTTATAGATACAAAGGTTATTCACTGAATCAGTCATGTATGAGAGTATACAAATTACACTGCTATTAGTATTCTTTGCTTTTTTTATCTGGAAAATTAAATTCTCCACTAGTGGCACAGTTTCTATATAGTTCTTACTTCTCTTAAGAACGATAGAGCAATCTCCGTGTTGCTTCAAGGTTTCTGGCATTACTGCAGTCAAATGCAATTTGACTGGATCAGCATTTCCCAGAGTGATTCTGATCAAAACCAATTTTGAAGTTTAACATATGGTGCTCTATATCTCTGTCCCAAGTAGAAAATCCTTTGAAGAATATCTTCTCTGCTTATGTCTGGTGAAATAATAAGATCAAGTTAGCTGGTTGCACCCATGTTTTGTTACCCAGGTTCTTGGCATTTGTATGCAAAGTTATTTTCTACTGGCCGCTCTTTGCACCCCGAGAGAACCAACCACAGTTAGTGGAAGAACTCTGACCAAAATTAGGCCAGACATGGTAACAGCATCAGTGTTTCTACCCTGTCATTAACTATGGCTACTGCGCTTTGTTGAAATAAGCTGAATAACCAGAGTGGTTATTTCATCTAGGGACAACAGTGGATGTGGAGGTTGTTAGCTTTGTCCTGACAGAGCAGAAGCATTCCTCATAAGGCATTCCTTCAAACACTGCCAATACTGTTTTCTGTTCTATCTGTAGAGAAGATACTTAAGATTTTCTTTTCCCCACCACAGGGTGATCACAAACTGGATGTACATCATACTGTTTTACAGTTACAGTGAGGTGATGCCAGAAAGCCGGCAGACATATTCAATCAGGACCTGATGTGAAGTCCATTGAAGACGATATTTCTTAAGGTTCAAATCTCTGCTTTAGTGCTTCCAGGTGGCACGATTTTACATCCATGCTACTGTTGTGCTTGTAACTGATTGAGTGCATGCTCTCTCTCTCTCCGGACACACATGTAATGTCTGTACATACGTATATAGCAAATTCTGTCCCATCTGAGGTATTCAGGGTATGTGCTTCAGCAGTCGATTTATCTTTGCTCCAGTCCTTGTTTTGGTGCTGTCCCATTTGTTTTAATAGAAGTTCCACTTTGCTGAGTAGACCTTCTCTTTCACTGAACAGTAGCCAGCAGCTAAGTTGCCAGCAAGTTCGTGCACAGATAGATACTAACTGTTGATTTGATGGAGAAATATCTGCAAAGTTTCGGTGCAAAAATCCAGTCTAAAATCTAGGCTTTTAAGAAGCAAACCTTTGTATTGCAATATACAGAAATAATTGTAATCTCTGTTAAAGCACAGAATATCTCTTGAAATTTTGTAGCTGTCTTTAATATCACACATCTTTTGTAAAGTGAAATTCTACTATTACTTTTTCTACTGAAATTGTTCAATCTTTTGAATATCACTGGTGCTTTGGCTTTGAAGCTGTGTATGTGACATTTGAGATGCTACAACACCTTTTGCATTTCCAAAAAACTAGTATTGCTTCGTAGTACTCTCTGCCTTCCCAGTGTACACATTAAATTATAAATTAGATAAATGTTTATTTTATTTTTAAGCACTTACACTATTTTATATCAAATGAGTGAGTTAAGACTAGGGCAGGATTGGAGATGTAATTTCTGATGATTTTCTGGGACAAAAATGGTTTATTACAGTTTGCTTCTGAATGTACTGAGGCCAGGATGCTTCTAGGTTGCAGAATTTAAGTTCTTCAAGTGACAGTTCCTGATCTAGCCACAGTCTGTAGATTGTGTACATTCCCTGAATCCCAGCCATGGGATTTCTGTCTTCTGGTGGAAGAGCTTGGCAGGGGGGAGAAGGCTTAATGAGGTGTGTGTGGGGTACTGTCTTCTAGTGTCATAGCAAAGTTATTCCATGGTTTTGAGCTGTGAAAGTGCATGCCGGACCTGCTACACTGCTGGTGCTGGGAAAGCGGACTCTGATCACAAGTTAGCAGGCAGTAAAAATCGGAGAAGTCACTGTACTCCCACCTTGAGTACAGTCATAATCACAGCTCTCACAGACCAGGGAACAGCCAAATAAAACAGCTGCTGTTTGACACAACAGGTCAGAAACTGATGATGGGATAGAGAGCTCTTCTTGGTCCATAAATTTACGTCCTCGGTTCATAAATAACCAACACTTAATTTTAATTTGGTGATGTACTTTCACACTGTATCCTTCCTTTAACAGTTTTATAATGACTTTCCAGCATACTTGATGCTTTGGGGATTCTATTTTAGAAGTTCCCTGCTTGACCTGCTGAGCATTTGCTTTAGAAATACTGTGTATTGAGAATAACTCTATATTTGCTACCACTTCTGTGTCTCGGGTTCAGTTTTCTGCATGTTTTGATGTATCCTGAGCAAGGACTGTAGTGCTGCACCTTTGAAATCACTGTTAACCAGATAAGCTCGCTACACCATGCTGGCCTAGATTCTTCGTAAATCGGTTAAAGAGCTGCTCAGGGCTGTTCTTGCTGAGTTGGATAGCTTACCATTCCTGGTCTGAAGTCACAAAAATAAGTGAACTATGGTTCACCTGACCTACCTCTGAAGTCATGAACCTTGTAGGAAATAAGCTAGACAAAATCTTTGTTCTGTTTCTGTACTTCTGAACCAAATATATAGTGAAGTGGCCACAAACTGCTGTTTGTGGTGGAGATGACTCTTCCTAAGACAGACCTGGAGTATAGATATGTCGTGCAGTGTTGAACTGATTCATCCTTGCTAGGGCATCTGTGCATGGATGTAGAAGTTTTGTCTGTCCTGAGCAAAATGTAAGAGCTGCTACTTGCCCAAATGATGAATGTTGTGAGGCCTTGACAGGTGAGATGCTCTGTACAACATACTTCACAGCAAACTAACATGTGAGGGGGTGTGAGAAAGATGGTATGGCAATGAAGGGATGTGGATGCTTTTTCAGACCTGGGGGAGTTTGTGCTGGCTTGATACAGGCTTGGGGAGGAGTGGCTGGAGAGCTGCCAGTCAGAGAGGGACCTGGGGGTGCTGATTGACAGCCGGCTGAACAGGAGCCAGCAGTGTGCCCAGATGGCCAAGAAGGCCAATGGTATCCTGGCTTGTATCAGAAATGGCGTGGCCAGCAGGGACAGGGAAGGGATCTTACCCCTGTACTCAGCACTGGTGAGGCAGCCCCTCAATGAGTGGGTTCAGTTTTGGGCCCCTCACTCCAAAAAGGCCATTGAATGACTTGAGCATGTCCAGAGAAGGGCAACGAAGCTGGTGCAGGGTCTGGAGCACAGGTCTGATGGGGAGCGGCTGAGGGAACTGGGGGGGTTTGGTCTGGAGAAGAGGAGGCTGAGGGGAGACCTCATGGCCCTCTACAACTCCCTGAAAGGAGGGTGCAGAGAGCTGGGAATGAGTCTCTTGAACCAAGGAACAAGCGCCAGGACAAGAGGGAATGGCCTCAAGCTGCGCCAGGGCAGGGTCAGACTGGCTCTTAGGAAGGATTTCTTTGCAGAAGGGGTTGTTGGGTGTTGGAATGGGCTGCCCAGGGCAGGGGTGGAGTCCCCATCCCTGGAGGGGTTAAAGAGTCGGGTTGACCCAGTGCTGATGGATCTGGTGGAGTTGAGAATGGTCAGTGTGAGGTTCATGGTTGGACTGAATGATCTTCAAGGTCTTTTCCAACCTTGATGATTGTGTGACAGAAATTGCCCTGCTGTGCCTGGTGGAAGCGAGATGTGAATGCGCTAGTCTGCATCTGCTCGACTGTTAGAGTATTGTTTAATTTGTACTGTCATGACCCTTCAATCCCATGCAGTGTCCAGTTTGTTTTCTGAATAGCTAAGGTGGGCCTTAGTGTTGCTTTTGCAAGGGAATCTTTATGCTACACATACTGCTTGAAATGTAGCCAAAAGTCTAGTACACTTGCTTGTCCCAAGCATACCTGTAAACAAGTAGAGAGGACATGCTTCTCTGTTAACCTTGACTCCTATTCTTTGTTCCTGGATGATTCTGACTTACTTGAATGTTGAAGAACACACCATAGGCAATTCTTTCCTTAAAGGGAGGGAGCAGGATAAGAAGTTATGGCCTTGCTTCAAATTTAATAGCTTAGAATCTCCTGGATTTCCCAGCATCAGCTGGGAAGTGGAGTCCACACTGCAATTTATGAGCCGTGGCAAACCATGGTTATTACTACACTTGTTTCAGCTGATGAGTTGCACACTAGACATAGCTCAAGGCTGCTGCTAGTGCTTACAGAGCTCTCCGGAGAAAAGATGATTGATTGATCCAGGATCTAGCACTGTTTTGGCCTTGGATCAACATCAGAGACCTGAGAATGCAACACGAACCATGCTATGGGTGGACCTGTTGCTTATCCTTTGGGATAGCTTCTTTCTTTTTCCCTACTCACACTAACGTAGCTCAATGCAAAACACTTACATGTAGTATACCTTGGAGATGTCTCTGTTCAGGTAGCTCTAACCCCAGTTAAAAGCTGTTTTGCTCCCTCTGTATTATATGAAACTGCTCTGTTCATTTGCAAGTGGTTTTTAGATCCAGTGTTCGATAAAGCCAGACAGAGTAGTGTTGCATTAACTGGAATTAACTGCCTGCCTGGTATTTTTTCTGTTGTAAGACCATTCTTGGTTGAGATTTGCACAGTGGGATCTGTGAGACTCCCTGCAACTGGATGTTTTGTCTCCAGCCTATGTCTCGAACAGTTGCCACAGCCACTGCGTTACGCCTGCCTCCTGCCCTGGGACAGCCTCTGCGCCGTGCCACGCGAAGAGTTAGAGACCTTGAGAAGGGTTGTCTTGTACTGCAGCAGGAGCTGGGTCAGCTCTGGCAATTTCCAGGTACTGCACATATCTAGATGATGTAAAAAGGCAGTAATGAGGCCCCAGAGGTAAGCGCTTGCTTGCTCTCAGGTGAACCCTTCCAGTTCCTGTCCCTATTGCTCTTCATCCTCTCTGCTAGCCTAATAGTGGGACAAAGCCCTCACATTCCTTTTTCCCCAACAGTACTTTCCTGGAAGACTTATGAAGGTGGCTACCTCTCAGCAAATCCAAACTAACACCATGTTTGTTGTGAGCATGGGGATCAGCAGTGTCTGCTGGTACTCCTTATACTGAGGGACACTTGGAGCTGTTCGTTCTTCCTGTCAAGGCCTCCCCCCTGCAATTCAAAGAGCTGTTCTCCCTGGTAGGGATGGTCACCCTCTTTAGAGTGGGATTGCTCTTCATCTTAGTGGGCATTGCATCCCAGGCGTGTTGTCAACCTCCGTCTGCACCCGTCTTCAGCAGCAACACTATCTCTTTTATATGCTGGTCTGGGTCTTAATAGCCTTGCTAAGGGGGAGTGGCTTTACCCCTCTGGATTGGGTGCATGTGGGATCATGGTGAGTTGTGAGCCCTGACTTGATCATACCTTCCTGTAGCAGAGCCAAAGGAGAACTTCTGTGCTTTCAGCTTGCTGGCACCTGAACCACCCTGTGTGGGTGCAGGGTTTATAGTGCTTTCTGTAGCTTGCCTGCAGTATCCCCTTGGGATGCCTTCAGTATCCTCTGCCCTGGGCGCAGTCACACCTCTCCCATACATGAAGTACCGGCACTTGAACAGGTTTCACCACAGTACTGGATGCACTTTGGAGAGCACCAAGTGCTTTCTGAGGGGCAGGTAGTGCCAAAGCCTCTGCCATGACTTGTGCATGTGTGTGTGAAGCTTGAGCATCGTTGGTAGCAGAAGCAAATGTCTAACTCTTGCTTTGTGTGATTTGAAGTGGCTCTTGGATCGCAAGTCAGACTCTTGGTTTCTTTCTTGGGGCAAACATTTACATATAACCCGTGAAAAATGTGACTTAACTTCAGCAGACTTGTGGGAATGCAAAATCAGTAAGTAGTAGCAGTGCTGATGTAGTTTTTGGTTTCTAGTTTGCAAACATCTGGGGTGTCAGTAGATATGCACAAAAAAGGAGACAAATCTGAGTGCCTGATGGGGGGGTGAGGAAAGGTTTCTGTACTTACTGTCTCACCACACAACCTACATGATTGTTATGAAATGAACTGATGAGAGATATTACTTCTCCCACCATCATTAGGATGCAAGTGTTTTCTGAATGTGCCAGATGTTTGGCTTGCATTATCTGGAAGTTTCTTTCATTTCCAACCCTAGTGAAAGGGAAGCTTGAGCACGTCCAGCAGAATTATAAACAGTTTCCTGTACGAACGGAGAAAGCAGCATACTTAATGAACTGCATCATGCTAATAGTAAGTCCAGCTAATGAATGCTTTCGCTGTTATTTTAGAGAGGTGGCCAAGTGGCATTTTTCTGATTCTGGATCACTGAATCCGTATGGATTATTTGTCTGAGAAAGGCTTCCTTTTATCTTAATATTTGGAAGGAGTTTATTCAAGACCTTATACTTTACAGTCAGATTTTTGAGTTATTCAGAATACTCTTATATTCAAAGCTGGCTAAGGGTATGTCCTCTAAGATGCTAGCAGTTGAAAAGAGTATCTTTACTAGCAGTTTTCTTGTATTTATTTTGGAGAAATACAGTGACCATTTTTTCAAAGCACTATAATACCAACGTCAGTAACATTTTTTGAAAGTCTTAGTTTATGTAGAAGGAGGAGTTTCTGAACTGTAGGTTGTAACTGGCTAGTTAAACTTGCACATTTAATACCTGCTCTGCCAAAATCACAGCGGACTCTCCTGAGTCCATGTAATAAGGCAGTCACTGTTACCAGAATATCCCACAGATACGTTGTCATACTACTGGACTGCTTGGGATATGTGTAAGTTTGATTTCTAAGGATTGAATAAACGTGTTTTGGAGGCACTTGGATAGACAGAATATCGCTGCACCAGGTGGAAAAGGTTGGTTCCTCCCAGTGGTAGAAGAGGAGAGAATTTTTTTTTTTTGTGTGGTATCCTCTGAAAATACTTTCTTCAGCCAGGCCAGCTGGATTGTGGGGGGGCTTTGTCTGTAGTTCCTTAGCTTTTAAACCTTGTCATAACTGATCTGGAAGTCATCTTTACTGCAGCTCAAGTGTCGTTCATTAGTTTTTCTGATGACTGGAGCCGAGAACCTACTGGTAGTAGTTACAGCTAATGGGAAGACCAGAGTCAATGGCCTTGCGGTTCAAATGCAAGTTGCATCTTGTAATAGATGAACCATTAGGTCTGTCCTTTGATTGGTTTTCAGAATTATACTCTTCCCATCTAGAAGTGCGAATATGGCCAAAGCCTCTTCCTGGTGCTAGAAGCAAGGAGATTATCATTAGTGGCGCTAGTTATTCACATGACCTTTGTGAAGGGTGAGATCATCTGAGACGTTGTGTGTGTTAGTTGAACAGGGTACTATGCATTTTCAACAGAAGGGGATGGCACTTCTTTACAAGCATTTTTCCCCCTATTTTGCCAGCACTGCTTTGTCTATGTTGTGCTTTAGACAGCTCCTTTTCTTCCAGGATCAGGGAAATGCACTGATATTTTTCTGTTAGCTGTGCAGCAGAGGTATATAGGGAGTTGCCATCATCATGTTGGCATCTTCACCTGTGATTTCTCACTGTGCTCTTCTACAATGGCCAAGGGAGCTGAAAGATGACAGATCCATCTCTCCGAAAGCAAACTCTAGGGAATCAGGATCCCCATTCATTGCATCTTTTAGGAGAGACTAGGTGGAATTACTGCAGTGCTGCACCATTTCTCTCCGAATAACTGGAGGGAATTAACAGTACCTTGAAATATATTGAAATGTATTGAGAAATATCAAAAAATGATGAGGCCTCCAGCAGTATGATTGTAGAAATCTTATCTGTGCCTTCTCGTAAGTCAGAGCTTCTGGAACTGTTCTGTGCAGAGTCCAGATCAGCTCCTCGGTATCTTGGACTAGGTGCATTAGGCAATATGACAGTTTAATGCAGTTCAGTGGTTTTTTTCATACTTTTGATCAGATTGAATTTGAAACAGTGGATTGATGAAGATCTCTTTGGTCTGTAGGTGTCATTGCAAGTACTGGACACACATGCTGCACTTTCCATGGACTTGGTGTGTTTGCTTTCCAGGAGGTCCTTAGTTTCTGTTAGTTACGACCTCAAATCCTTTTTTTCAGGAAGCTACAACTTGAGAAAAGGATCTGTTGGTTTTTGGGGTTTTTTTCTTCATATTTTCTTGCCAAGGGCTGTGCAAAAATTTGGATTGTATAAAAGCAGGAGAACATGAAGGGAAAGATATGAAAGGACTGGGAAGGATATGCAAAGATAAGTCATGTTGGAGGAGAAGGAGGATATAGATGACAATGAGGGGGAGAAAGAAGTAAAACCTGTGAATAAACACAAAAGCAGGCTGGGCCAGATGAATGCATTTTATTCTTCCGCAAGAATGCTGTGAGGAAAGCAACACAGCATTTGGCTCTCTGTGGCTGCTGGAATCTAGATGGGAATTGCCCTTAATTGGAATGATCTTGTTTCATAATCTGTTTTGAAAATAACAGGAAAGCCATAAAGTTCACGCTATGTTATGGAGCAATATATTATCCTTTTAATGCAATTTCTTTGAATGTCTTGACTGTGTTAATATGAGAAGTGGAAAGGCTATTCAATGTTTAGTGTCTAATATGTATAATGCATGCTTATGTATTTACTCTTGTCTGTGGGTAACTGAAACAGAGTTTTTATTAATGCTTAAATAAGTTTTAAATACATCTATGCTATTGACCCAAATTAGCTGACTTTGAGTACTCTAGTGATTTCTAAGAATTAGAGTTAAAATATGTGATATATTTCTTTTCAGTAATAGCAAATGTTTTGTAAAATATGCTATTTTTACATATATAAATTAATTTTCCTTTATATACGGCCTGGCTGAAATAAGAAAGAACCTATGTAAAACATCTGGATTCACTCCTGCCTTAAAGAGAGAATAGCTTCTCCAGGGAATTAGAAAAAGTATCAAACCATTCATTGTGGTACCCATCTCTCTCTTGAAAAAGTGTGATATACCCACTGCTTTTTTTGACTGTTTAGTGCCATGTGATCGCTGCTTCTTACTCAGTCCTTCTAACAGTTTCTTCATCTGGTGCTTGGATGTCTTGCCCTACTCTCTCTCTTGAGAAGAATTTGGGAACTGGAGTGTTCTTTGTGTTTGGTGGAAGGAGAATTTATTACCAGTATTGGTTTTCTGTCACAGTTGTAAGCAAGAAATTGGTCATATTTTCTAGCAGGGATTTGGGAAAGAGGAGGGTTACATTCTGCATGTTGGTCCTAATAAGCCCTATAAAGTTCCAGGAAAACTGTATTTCTTGCAAGATGTGGGTTGCAGGAAGTAGCATAACATCTGTTGCTCTCCAGAAGAGGATTTTGGAGCAATTACTGCTATTGCTTAAAAAAAGTTATTCCCCTTTTGCTCAATTACTGACACTAAAATATCATTAAATAGACAAATTCCTTGAAATACAACACAATGATTTTTAATTATATTGAAGGTTTGTGAATATATAGGAATAAGTATGAGCTTATGGGAAAGGAAGAGCCAATAAAATTGCAGTTTTTTCTTACATCCCGTACACTTGATATACATTTCTGATTACAGTTAATTAGTCATATTCAGTGATCAAAATTTTATAAAATAAATGTAGAAAAGGTGCTTTAGCAAGTGTTTGAGAGGCCAACTAAATCTAAGAACAAAACTCCAGCTTTCTTCTCATAACAAAGGTAGTAAGAGTATTTCATAAGTAATTGTAGAGAAGGGATGCAGGTTTTTTTGCTCAGATGTCTTACATGAATATAGGTTGTTAGCATACTTTAGTATTATTGATTTAAAATTACATCTTATAATAAGTACCTTGAAATGTAGTTTATTCTGTGATAAGCACACTGCATGTATTGTGCTTAAGGTTTTTTAGGGTTTTGGGGAGGGGGAAGAGGTTGGGGGTTTCTGTTGTTAAAAGGATAGGTCTAGGATAACTGACTGGCCCCATGAGTGTTTCAAAGCTATTATGCTACTGTGAATCATTCCACTTACTGTACTCAAGAGATAAGGCATTGCTCCCAAAATAACTCTTTGTTATTGCAGCTATTGATGTTTTGTCTAACACAGACAAGCAAACTGAAGAATCATACTCTTCCTGGCCAGATGTGACTGGATAGGTCTTCTTTTTTTTAAGGAGTCCTGTGCAATTGTTCTCAATGTCAATAAATTAAAAATTTGCCAAGAAGCAAGTAACTACAGGTTGCTGATCCTAAAGTTTTATAGAGCCTCTAGCCTTTTAAAAGAAATAGCAATTCTTCACTTCGAAAGCATGGGTTTTCTCAGTATTTATGGCATTAAGCATATGTTAATGGCTTCTGTGTCCTGGCATCCTCTCTCGTCTCATCCAAACACTGATTTGTGCTAGTGTAACTCACAATATGATTCTTTCTCTTGCATCTCAGCATTTTTGATACATTACTACTTTTTCTTTTTGGATTCTTAAGTTTTTTTTGAAATACAACTAAACATCCTTTAGAGGAATGGGAATGCTTCCTTGCTTGTCTGGCACGTGAGTTGTGTGTATCAACTTTCAGCTGGAAGGATAATGTTTGTACACATCTGCAATGTTTGCCTGGTGATTTCATCAGAGGATTTTCCCTGGTTGTTGAAGAAATGGCCTGGAGTCACATGTATGGATATTTATAGAGGATGGTAGTGGCACGAAGTCCATGAACTGTAGAGAAAGTCTTTTTTGTATATTTTTTTTTTGTCATTTTCAGAATTTTAATGAAAATAACACAAATCCTCATGATGGCTTTAGTAGAACATGTACATACAATGCCATCTATGGCTGGCAATGATGTGCCTACTTTTTTCTTCTTTTGCTGCTTTTCTTCTCCAAAGGTGCTGAGGATGGGAACGCTCCGGCAGGCAGCTCAGGGGAGGAGCTGGCATTTGTATTTCTGAGGAATTGTCTGGGGATGATGAGAATATTTGAGGTGATAAGAGTTGAGTGGAAACTGGAATCAGTCAAGGTGACAGCTAAGTGGATGTTCTTTGTTTGTTGTTGTTCCCACAGTTGCTTGTTTGCTCCTTACTAAAATTAGCAGGACATGTTGATGAAAGAGATGCAGCATGGCAGTATCTTCTAGAAGAAATAACCTGTAGCGGCAAGTCCTGCTTTCAGCCTGTCTGTACACGTGGGATGGGAAAACAGTGCTAGTTAGAAGTGGGGGTTGGAAAAGGAAGAGTTTTTATAAATGTGAGGAAGATAAATCAGTACTTTGCAAAAACACCTTTTCAGGCCGATTTAAAATACTTCAATGGTATCCATGTGTTAAAAATGCACTTTCTATAGGCTGTTTAGCTTTGACTGACTGGTGTTTCTCAATGGAAGAATGTTCCAGCTGAGCATTCTTGTTTCTCTCTTTTTAGAGAAGAGGAATGTGTGCTCTTGCTGTAAATGACAAGCTTAATCAATCTGAGTAGGCCATTTATCTAATTACAATCAGAGATTTTTAGGTTTTTAGGTAATCCTTTAAATTAGATCAGAAATCATTTTGTGTTACAGTTTGATGATTCCTTTCAAACAGAGTTTTGTTTTCCTGCCTAGAAAAATGAGGTGTTCTGTAGTCTCACGATCTGCTTTCAGATATTCCCATTGCAATTTCATGCTCTGTAGCTCTGAGAAAATTTGATATATATTTTTAAGGCAATATGTGTTGTTCAAAGCACTATGTTCAGTATATACATGAAGTAACTGAGTAAATCTTGTATACGCATGTCGCCAAGTGTCTTTGTGACCTACGGTGGAAGAAGTAGGTTGTTAAATCCTTGTTATATACCTGTTAGGTTTATACAGCAATCTGTGAGAAGCTCATTTGGAAATGCTTCTGTTCCCTAATGCTCTCTTTTATTGTTTCCTGTTCCATGTGGTTTCTGCTTTTGCATGAAAATTATTGTGGTGAACTTAATCTGCCTCTCCCCACCCTCTCCCCCAAGATGAGAAGTGTACAGCAAGGACAGCAACGCTGATGCTACCCCTTTGTCTTGCTTTCCCCTCTCTTCCCTTTGCTCTGCACAGCCCAAGTTTTCTCCCTGAGATGGTTTTAAACAACAGCAATTGCTTCCTTTCAGGATTTCAATGCTGTGTGCAGTTCATGCAATATACAGTAGACTCCTATTTATAGCCAAGCTATCTTTCATGGCTTGCTTTGAGTGCAAATTGCACTTCCAATTAAGCACTACCGATCTCCTGTACCATCTACCTGTGTTCCCCCTTGTGTCTCTCCAAAATCTGCTCTCGGTGGTCGATTCGCTACAGTCATACCTCTAAGTTTCTGCATGCGAGTTGGCTAAATTCATAGTAATGTAATTTAAATTCCAGCACAGAGTCTCCTTCCTTTGGTTACTTTAACTCAGATTTACAGTTGACACCATTCTTTCTTAAATTTTAGTTTTTATTTGAAAAAATGAGTGCTGCTGCAAGTGCAGTATATCACAGTTGCTAATCACATACTACGCCTGCAGTTGTGAATCCTCCCACTCATCTTCCCTCTAATTCTGATTAGTATTCAAATAGTACTGCAAGAAGCCATCGTTCCCCCTGCTCTGCACACTCGGGTCACAAAAGCAAGCTCACTTCTCCTTGCATATTTCTCAGGCAGTGGGGTTTGCATTTAAAAAGAGGGAAAAAAAAAATAAACCCCATGAATGCTTGCTGTTGCTACAGTGTTTTGTTCTTGAAATGAGAATGCTTGCACATCTTTGGGATATTTTACCCAACCTATTAGTAACAAATGGAACGTTTTTATGTGTTTTGTTACTGGATTGATTTGGGCTTTGGGTTTTTTTTTGTTTGTTTTTGTTTTATTGGGCTTTGTTTGGTCAGGTGTTGATGCCACATATGAAACGGGTACTTCAGTAAATTCTGTCTTGTCAATAATTTTTGTTGAAGACCTAGGGGCATGGAAGTATGTGTTTATTTTGGGGGTTCTGAGACCCTGATCACTTAAGTACCTACTAATTTTGGATGGATGTTCAAAGATCTCTTTTCATGAGGGATGAATGTCCTGTAAGGGATAGCTGCATGTTCCCTGGAGTGTTTGCAGCAGGTGGTTTGTAAATTCTTGAATTCTCTTGTCCACAGGGTGCCTTTGTAGTCTGTCATTAGTACAAGACTTGAAAAACTGGGTAAGGGAGATTAGCTCCCTTTCCTATCAGTCATTTCCAGCTACTGAGTGTGACACCAGATGCACTGCCCTGGGGTTGCCTCCCTGAGGTCACTTACTGTTTTCTTTGCCTGGGGCTATTTTGGTTTGTAATTCTGTATATTCTCTGTGAAAACAAATTTGCAAAGGCATGGGCCAGTTCCCGAAGTCTTGAAGCTTCACTAGATGTATTAGATGTTGTCTGACAGTGCAGTGCTGGGCTTCAGGTGCTGCTCAGCTCTTTCCAGTTGGATTATTGGAGTTGTTGCTGCAAGGTGCTTTGGAGCTGTAAGTGAGCCAAGTCACTGTAGTGCCAGTAAATTCACTCCTGATTTTGCCTTTTCAAAATATCAGGGGTTTTTTGACTGCATTCCCATATCGTGAGTGGTTGATGCTGATATAAGTTGCACGTCATAATCCATTGTTTTAGAGACTGTCAGAGTCTTCATCACCAAATGTCACATTAATTTTTTCTTGACTGACCCAGTCTGTTGGTCATTGCCCAGTAGGTGGGGATAGGGTTGCATTTACCTTTGAATTCTTTACAAGTATGCTAGGTTAATCTTAAATATTTTAAACTAGTCATTTAACAGGTTGCTATTGCCTTGGTCTTAGGCACTGATGTGGAAAACATGTCTTAAAACCTAGCTATGCTATGTGAATGACAGCGACCTCGATTTATGACTCTTTCAGTACAGGTAGTTTTAGTCTATAGAGTGACACGGGCAATATTGCTTAATCAGTTGTTCCATAAATTAATGAAGGCTTAAACTTTTCTCACTCTTGATATATTGCATTTAATAATCCCATTAATTCTCAAAGGCTAGAAAGAAACAAATTACAGGTTTTCAAGATTTATAGTTTTGGCATTTGCAGTCTGCAAATCCTGCTTTTTATTCTTGTATTTTTGGCAGAATTTGTAACCTCGGGGAAACTCAACAATTCTAAGCCATGCACTGACAAATTGAAGATGAAACCGAAATTGCCTGGGGGGTCTGGTAAGGACTCTCTTGGTGCTCTTCTTTGGTTTCTGAGGTCTTAAGATCCACCAGCTGCTTGTAAGCATTTCTAATACTTGGTTACTCAGAAACACCAATAAAGTAAATACCAGCATTTTCATGAAAGTAAAAGTTCCAGAACTCATTGCTTTTAGAGAAAGGTCCTCATTCCCATGAAAACCTCAGCAGTAGTTAGCTGCATGGATATTATGTAGGCATATTTAGGAAATCCAGATAAAATTGCTTTGTGCACGCTTTCCACCAGAATAAATGTATGAGCTTTACTTGCAGAAGAATTAATCTCTTGAACTCTGGCAATGTTTTCCAGCATGGATTAGGCCAGAAATACACGACAGTCAAACAGGCAATTCTTGGGGCTTTTTTTTTTTTTTTATATAGTAAGTGTGGCTGAGCTAAAAGGTGAAGATTGTTCCCTCGGCCTTTTGCCACAGAGTGTTTGGAGTGAAATAGGAGCTGTATACAAAAGTGTAACAAGGCTTCACTTAAATTCAAGCACTTTAAGGTCTCAGACTTCATGTGGGAGTGAAGTGGCAGACAGGTGATGTGCTTATGAGTGAATTAGTCTTGAAAATTTAAATGTTGCCATTTGTCATAGCAATTATCTTGTCTTCTTGATATAAAACCAACAAGATGGTTTAAAAGACTTTGGGGACAAGCCAGAGGGTGAATTCAAAGGTAAGGTTGCCCTCCATGCCTTTTAATGCTGCCAAAGCAGCATTAAAGTTTTGTGTTTCGCAGACATCCATCCATTTTTTGGATAGATGATTTGTCAGTTTGTTTTTTTTGTCCGCTCAGAGTTGATTCTTCTGGTTCCTAATCAAACTTCCTTGGTCAGTTTCTGCAGGTTTTAAAGTTCTTTTTAAAAAGAACTCACATAGTTTATAAAAAAGAATAGTTCCATATTTCATACTGTTGTCCAAAAAACGGATTTGTCGCCCAGTGTGCAGTCATCACACACTCGGGAGAGACATTGCTTATTTATTTCAGGGTTGCACAAGCCTAGATGCTTGGTGGTTTCCCACAAATCAAGCACATCAATGGGACTTTCCGCGCTGTATTTATACACAAAACTTGCAGAGTTAGTGATTTTCCAAGTCCAACCTCTCTTTGATGATTGGTTAGTAATTTACATACAATTATAATACTGCTGACACAACACTTCTATGCATGTTCAGGGGAAGGGTCTTCACCTGGGCAAGGCTCTTCTTGACCTATAGGCATGATTTTTAGTATTATAATGAGGTAGTTGAGCTAAGGATACAGGGACCTTGAGTTTGCTTGCTAAGTTGGCAGTGTACCCTCTTCAAAGTCTAATTGCTCTGGGATGTCCTTGCTCAAAGAAGGCTGCCTACTGGTTCTTCTGATTAGGGATGCCTTTGGCTTTAATATATACAAAGAGCATCTTTCTTGACTTAAGCATAATATTCTTACATTGTTCTAAAAGTTTAACCTTCAACAATGCTACCAGCATAGTTGCATCTCAGCCACATTAAAACTAGAGCCATTTGAATGTGTGCAGAAATTTTGTAATCACCTTGTAGCAAATGCAGTACTGAATCTCAAAGTGTTCTTAGGAAGGGACTGACCAGTGAACAAAACAGGCAAACCTGAAGTGCAGACATGTATCCCTTAGAGATGAATCTGCTGGGCTGTGTGAGAAGATACCTGCACCTGCCATGAAGTGTGGTCTAAATACCTCAAGTAGGGGAATGATATGCCTCTGTGGCAGCTACACCCTCGTCCTCCTCCCCCTCACCCCCCCAAAAAAACCCAAACCCAAAACAAAACTCCAAACCCCCTCATCTGTGGTGTGTAAGGCTTGACACGGCTATTTAGCATTGAAGAAGGGAGAAGAAAGTCTGACTTCTAGAACAAAGCAAGAACGCTTCTTAAAGCCAGAGTCAGAAACTGGGAAACCTGGTTTCTTGCTGCTATGAGGAAATGTAAAAATTTTTTTTAAAACTCTGGAAGGTTTGGTTTCTGGTGGAGTGTGGGGTTTGCTAGTGACTGTAATGGGCAGGAGAGGAGAAAGAAGGGGTAGCCTTTAAAAAGAGATTTTGGCTTTTGATTTTGTCTGTGTGTGAGAAAATTGGGGAATGCAGAGATTTTAAGTCTGTTTTTTAAAAAAGTGAAGTTTTAAACACTACTGTGTTTGCTTGAGTTGCTATTACTCAGATTTTTTTAAGGGAGAGTGAGATTTCTGGCTGCAGACTACTTGGAATGTAGGTATGAATTATTTGTTTTCTTTAGAAAGCTCTTAAGATCTGCTGTATTATTTGTTATTCTAGCATTTAGTAGTAGGACTTTTGTATAGAAATATAAAGATGATATAACAGCCTAGCTTAATTTGCATTTAGAATTTATAAATGTTGCTTAAGAAACTGGTAAAAAAAAGAAAACCAGCAAACTTTCTTCAGCCTTTCTCCTCCCAACCTGAAATAGTACAGCACAGACTTTAAAACAGTATAGATTCAACTTTTAATGAGCAAAATGAGATTGTTTTCAAACTTTTTATTTGAATTGCAAGCATGTTTTAATTCTTTTAAATTGGAGAACTGCAGGAGCAATTAAATGGTACCTTTTCTTCAGTTCTTGATGTGCCTCTCTCGTGTAGCTATTGTAAAATTTGAGTATTGGACCAGGTTTGGGGATGTTCCCTTACAGAGCACTTGTGCAAACAATGTAGCAAAATTAAGAGATAAATTAAAGTGTGTCTCTGACTACTGCTTTTTCTGCTTACAGTTTAATTAATTAAAAAAAAATTGGTTTGAAGCCAAATCACTGCATCCTATAAAAAGTATTTTTTCCAGTCTTAGATAATAATTAATTTAGGAGGTTTTTCCCCATATTTGAGGGAGAATGATGCAGCTTTGATGGTTTTTATATGATGATAATGGCTGGAACCTGGGGATTTGGGATTGGTGAAGCTTTGCTGTCCCTGTGTTGTGTCAGGGGCTGGAGAAGTCTCTGGTCCTCAGGCTTCACCTCTGTATAGGTGCATGCTGTGGAGACTGGCCTTGCTCAAAACTTCTGTGTGTATGCAAGTTCTATGGGCATTTCTACTTGTATTTTACATATTGGTGAAGGGAAGTCCAGAGATTATCAGGGTCTCACTCGATTACAAATTGAATCAATAGCAGAGACTTTGTTGACTGCAGTGACTATTTTCTTTGTGTACTCACACATTTCGTATGTGCACACACATGTATATTAAGCATGCAAGCTCATAGGCATGTACACACAGGGCCGGGTGTTGCTTGTGTTACCAGTAGTCTAATTATATGTGTATAACCTGCTTTGACCTCACAGTGTTGTGAGATGTTTAAGTAGCTGCTTTCAGCTTTCAGAGATTTTCAGGAGTAAAGGCTTCAGCAACGTGGTTACTTCAGTTCCTTGAAAAGGAAGAGCAACTTAAATTGAACTTAAATTGAACATGATGAGAACATTGAGATAGTGGGTGTAACATGCAAGAAGATACACTTCAGCTGACAGTACCTCCATTCTGGTTTTCTTAAGCCTTCAACTTATCTTTGCTGTTTTGAACAAGTGACTTAGAGCCTGATCTGGGTAAGGAGGAGTGGTGAGGAAGAGGTGCATTTAAAATGGCCATTTTATGTTTGGATGATTCTCACAGCCTACAGTTCCTCACAGGCACCTGCCAACATCCAGTGTTTAAGCCTTTTGCATGTAAGAAAATGCTGCTCATGGTCTGTAGGTGCCTCAGCAGTACAAGTATCATGATGCTGCTTGCGAGGACTCGGGCTGCCCCGTCGGTGATGGCCATGTGCTGGGCCTGGCCAGGCTGGAGTTAGTTCCGCTTGTGCGGCTGCAGCGGTGGCCCCTCAGAGACCCTTCCACCTGAGCAGGTGGGGCAGCCAGCCCGGGACACCTTCCATTCCGTGGGAGGTCATGTCACCCATTAAAAAAGGCAGGAGGGAGGTGCCGCGGAGGTGGCTGTTGGGCATCCTCTGCCTGTGGGATGGTGGTTGGCGAGTTGCCATGCTTCGCTCAGTGGGGTTTGGTTTGTTTCTTCCTCTCTCTTTCTTTCAGCTGATAAAACATTTTTATCTCAACCCCCAAGTTCTCTCACTCTTGTTCTTTACGTTTTGTGCCATCCTGCTGGAATGGGGGGAGGTACGCGAAGAAAGTACAAGCTGGAGAGGCATTGACTGGTAATTAATTCTTTGTCTTCTTCACTGGACCTGATACCAATATGAAATGTGGTAAGTTACTTACTTCTGTATTAAAACCTTCTTAGGGCTTTTAATTTTGCTATCTTTTGTAGCGTTAACTGAATGTAATTTAAGTCTTAGAAATGCCAAACTCTTCAGAAATGAAATACTAGCGCATACACCTCTGCGCAACCTGCATGTGTATAAACTACCCGAAAGTATGGCAAGGTAATTCCGTGGTACAGGTCTGAAGTTTTCTCAGAGAACACCATAGGTGACTGTTGGAAACGTGAGTTTATTAAGAAAGAGATTTGTGAGAATTTGTGTAGGTAGTTAGGTGGGTCTTAGATAATACAGGTGTGAACTCGCATCAAAATGTTTCTTGTAAGTAGTTTTCAAACTTGGAACTGAATATGACTAGCAAGAGATGACAAGATAATAGCAGAAAATCTGTTTATATCTATTCTTTGTTTGTCTAAAATACTGTATAATGTTCTGAAGGAAGGGCAATCTGTTTAGTGTAACATATGCATATGTATGTTTATAACCTTGCCACAACGTTGTGGTAGAAGCACAGGACTGTGCCTGGGAGCAGAGTGGGTGATGTTCCCAGCTCAGTCCAAGAGCCCTGGAAGTACCCTATCTGGGAAGGCGGTGGGCAGCTGAAGCTGGGCTGGGTTTGTGCATGACTACTTTGTTTTGAAAGTGAAAAAGTACTTGGCTACTTTTACATTGTACCATCTGCTGGTTTATAATCATTTACCAAAGGTTTCGTCTGGGTTCTAAGCAGACTCTCAATACATAGTCCTGAGTAGTTGATACAGCTGGCTGTATCTTCAGATATCATAAGTGTTAGCCTAAAGCTGCTGTGCATATTAAAAATACAATAAATTAATTCAGAATTAATATTCTTATTGTGAACGGAGCTTTATTTTGCTCTTGTGGGTTTAAGTCTGTGTATGGTCACCCTTATTTCTCCAAATAACTGTGATTACACTTTCTGTTTTTCAAGCACAAATACTGCTTTGTTCTAGCCAAACTTTATTAGTCTTATTAATAAGAATACAGTCTTGAGGAGGACGTGAAATTTAGTGAACTGATTTTTTTGTCCTGTTCTTTTAGATTGTATTTTAAGTTATTGTCTTCCAGTTATCATGCATTTTTAGTGGTTTGTCTTTTACTTCATATTTTTGCAATAGCATCAGTAATGTCAAAGTCAGCAGATGTAGTTAACCCTTGGCTTCAAGTAGTTGGAGTTTTCACCATGTTAACTTCCTTGTATACTGTTCTTTAAAGATACAAAATGCAAACCCTTCCTTCTGAGCATTTTTAAAAATAGTTTATTGAAATGTAGTAGCTGTGCTAAGTGATATTAATAATAACATATTCTTAGATGACCTCAAAAAGTTGTCTTTCATCCCATTCTGGAGACAAGTCAGAGGTGCAGTTTGCAGCTGTAGAGCTCACTGGAGCTCAAGTGCTGCCTGTTCGTAGAGGTAAAGATCCACCTGTAGCTGAAGAGCTGCTGTGCTGATCATCGCCTCAACATGTGTGTGTACTTGGCTCCTGTGTTTCTTCAGTGACCTTTCTCATTTCCTGGTGTTTTCCCAGGTGTCTGTGTTTTTTCCCCATTTTTAATTGCTCCATTGCCTCCAGGCAGTGGCTTCAGAACTGGCTGGGCACCAACCGCTGCAGGAAAAACTGAGAACTGGCTGGGCCAGACCTGCGTTTAGACAAGAATGGGAAAGCAAGGGCTTAGGTCTCATCACATCAGCTTCAGGCAAGCAGGGCGGAATGATGAAGGTGGAGAGCTGCTCAGCTCAGGATTGGTTTTATTTTTCTCTCTTTCATGGAAAAGACACTGTTGGCTCTTGGTCATGAGGCTACTTTGTTTGCAGCCCAGATGACTGCTACTCCAAAGGGGCCGAAGGAAGAGTAAGTAGCTCTAACAAGTGTCACTTCTGCTTCCTGCATATGGAAAATCATGTGGTGAGCTGTGTTGTGGGCTAGACAGCCTGGCAATTGTGGTGCTTTTAGATACCTGGTGTTCCTTGGGCATGCCCAACGCTCTGCTGTGCACAAAATTCTTCTTGTAAGTAGGTTGAGGTTTCATGCTACCGCTCTTCTATCAAAATTCTCTGAAGCCAAGATGCACCTTAGAGTCTTACAGATGCTGCTTTCAGGCACAATTTTTTTGCAGACAGAGTCTGTAAGCTTGGTCTGAAATGTCAAAATTTGGGAAGTTAAAGTTCTCTGGACGAACTCGGGAACACCACCACACACATCCAACATCGTAATCAACAGGAAGAGCAGGAAAGCGTGGGGTGATGGCTGTTTAATGGTACTTCTGGTGACAACAAGGGGATGACTTACAAGCATCTATCTTCCTTCATTGCCTATGATGTGACATGCTTTGCTGTTGGGATTTGCTTCTTAGTCTGGGTGCACTGAACTGGTCCTTAGAGCTGTGGCTGTGGCCTGTGTGTTCATACCCACGCCAGAATTTTCTGAGCTGTCTACTTCAGGGCTAGCATGTCTGCAGCAACATGGATTCAGTCACTAATGCTTCAGACAAGTTGGTTTATGCCTTTTGCTTATATTTGTTACTCTCCTCGGTATCCCTGCAACTTAAGATTTCTCTGTTTCCTCACCAAATACTTGCCACTGATTTGGAAATGGAGTGTCAAATATGCCCGCTTTCGTTTATGATAAAAAAATGTGCATTGAAATACTGTTCTCTAATGAGATAAATTAGGACATGTATGAGGCTGTAAACAAAATTTGAAAACCAGAAGTATAGTTTGGATGTGTATGGGTTCACCCTTCCCCCTCCAGTATTCTCACAAAACCCGAATTAGTATCTTTGAGAAGTAACATAATTTGCCTTTAAAAAAAGAAATAAAATAATCTTCAAATACTCTGTTACTTTTAACAGTGGGTTGGTTTTTTTGGTCTTACAGAGAATAACACATTGTGAAGAGGAAATACCCATATGGTGGTTGTCTTTATGTTTGTGCAAAATAAAACCAATTGGATCTGCTAATTTAAATCTCATGCAACTAGGCTAAAGTGTAATAATAGTCATCCTGCAAACTGTAGAGCAGTGCCAGCTAGGATTTGTTTGGATCTTTCCTGTGAAAATAAGGTACTGCTCTAGAAAAGGCATAACTAAAATACTGTCTGATTTATTTATTTATTTTTTTTTTAGCTTACATCTATGTTGGTTTTTTAACACAGTTTTACTGATGCACTGTTTCAGAGATCACCTTGTAGCTTCAGTATGAAGTATAAGAATGCCAAAACCCAGTGTTTCTGCTCATCTGGTTTTAAGTAGGTTCCATCTTTAGGTGGGGGTGTTTAGGAAGTGTTATGGGAAGATACAGATAACTTTATTTCTGAAGTCTCTAGTATCAGTGGAACCTTTGAAGTCGATATTCCTTCTACCTGTAAAAATGGATGCAATGCTTCCTTCTTATCAAAGAATCATTTGGCTGTTTTTCAGGGTTTTTGTTGGTCTGCTCCTACAGCACTGATCTTTCTGTGCTTTCAATACAGTTGCTCAGGTTGTTTTGTTTGTTTTTTTTTTTTTTCCCTGTAATTATGTTATACCCAGCTGCTGTTCTCTTACAGTATTTTTTCCAGTTATCTTAATTTTACTCTAAATATTTATTCTATTCCTTGAGTTGCATCTCTGCTTGAATTCTAATCCTGATTTCCTTGTGAAGAGTGTCTGCCTAAGTATGCATTTGTCTTACTTTCCTTACCTCTTCCACGGTTCTTGTGCTTGTGTGAGCTCTCAGCCATGTGGATGCTTTCTGCTTCAGATCTTGGGCTAAAGTTGTTTTAGAAATCTCAACCCATTACTGTCCTTGGTAATGTGGATCTGTCATCCCTGACACAAAAACCTCAAGACTGCCTTGCTTTAAGGCTCCTGGCCCTTATGAACTTTCCCTGTAAGGTGACTTTTGAGAAAAGGAAAAAAAGAGGAGGGGAGGAAAATGTATGGGTATTATTTTTAGGAACATACCATCCCTTGGAAAAGCAGGTGTCCACCAATGCAGAAGTATGTGCATTAACCTCAGATCAATCCATGTTCACTTACCATGTTGTGCACGTGACAAGGGGAACAACTGTATTTTTGAGCATGTCTGGTTTTGTTCACTGCACAAAGGAAAGAGCAGAGACAGGTGGAGACGTCCAAACTTTTATACAATAAAATGTATAACCCACACTCCTAAGAGATGTTTCTGAGGGCTTGTTTACTGTTTCTGTAGGTAATGCACAAATTAACCAGTGATAATGCTTGAAGTGAGCAAGTATATAATATAGTCATTGCAGTGTAGGAGACCTGGGTCAGGAAGTCATCCTTTTTTCTATTCATCAAAAGCACATCTCTTCCAGAATGACAACAGTTTGCATATGAAATGGATTGTTGCTTGTGGAGGGGGATAAGATCTGTTCCTCTTTTATATCTCTGTTCTTGGCTTGTGAGTGTACAGACCAGATATGAGTGTGTACTTCACATTTAGTTAGAAACCCCAAACCATCAGTCACTTTATATGTCATATTTTCAGTTAATGTGTTGTGATATATTATTACATGTAGTGATACTTGCAAATAAAGCAAGGAAAAATTCATGCTTTTGAAGCTCTTCTTTTTGCAGATGGGGAAAATTTAACTAACCTAAACATAAGAAGTTTTAGAGCTATGATTATTTAGTTAAGAGCTCTTCAAATACAGACTATCATCTAAACATCTAAAATCCACAAACATTTGCTGCCAAGAAAAAGCTTTTTTTCTTTGAATTTTGCTGGTCAAAAATGCCATATGAATAAGTCTTTCTCAGTGATTCTCATGATAGCAAAATGGAGAAATACAGAAGAGGCATTGTAAGGGGGAAACGAAACTGGAGACTAAATGGAAGGGATTATCCTTTTACAGGGAGTGTGTGTGTGTGTGTGGTTCTTGGTATTATGTATGTGTACGCTTGCTTGCATTGCAGTCCAGAACTTGGGACGGGGGGAGTATTTCTACATAGTTGTCCTAATGAGTGTTTACCCCAGTGAAGACACAGGAACATCTGTGACCTGAAAAACAGTGTCATTGTCACATCTTTGAAGTGCAAAATATACTGTTTACAGTTAATATATACATGTAACTTTTTGTGAGGGAGAGACAGATTCCTGGCAACAAATACATTTATTAATTTCAGTGGGTTTACTTTTCTTGCAGCCTTTGGGTTTGATTTGGTGTGTTTGTGACAGTGTTTGGTTGTTTATATTCATAAGCTGCTTAAGTGGAAATGCAATCAAACAGCCTAAATTATCTTGGAGTCCCTGCCCATCGTGTGATGGTAGTGGTTTCTCTAAAGTTGTGCCCTATCTCCTTGCTGTCCTCGCTAGTTAATGCTCACTGGGAGAGTTGTCTTCTCTTTTCCTGATACTTCTTTGCTTCCTTAAGACTCCTGCACCTTGGTGGAGAATATACCCCTCTAGTAGGAACCCACATTGCAGGATACTTCTGCAACAGTTCGTTTGATTTCTGTACCTCCAGGGCACAGGAATTCAGATTCATCCACTTGACTAGAAGGTTTAACAAGGAAAATTCCGATTGTTCCACAAGGTGAGGAGTTAGGTGATTGCAAAACTACAAAAAACAAATTGAGAAAACACAACCTTATGATAGGCCTGACCTTCATCTCTATTGTCTTGTACCTATTACTTTGAATTTCTTAGCGTCGTGTTTGTCTGTGGGAACCCAGAAAATAGCTCGCTTTCACTACAGGCCCCTGGATACTCAGAATTGTTCCCTCTTTCTGAAAAGAGAGCTTTTTTGGTTCTTCCCTCCTTCAAGTATCCAGCTTTTGGATTTATACTGAATATGTGTAAGTTTTCTCTCTGTTGGTGTTTGTGTTTGTTTTTTTTTTTTTTTTTTTCCTCTCTCTAGTATTATGCTTTGAGATGTAGAATTAAAACACATGGGATGTTTTCCCTCTCCTGGGAGCTTCTTTGAACGTGTTTTGCTATTGTGTGTATTTGGGTAAAAGTGGTTCATAGTAGCAGACATTTAAAATTCATACGACTAATCTAATGACATAGGCTGAGCCAGTCTCAATGAAAATGCTCCTGGACATGAATGTTTTGTGATGAAATATCTGTACCTGTAGCCTGATGTGTGTTTATGAAGCTTGTCAATAGTTACTAAATACACACTAACAGTGTATTGGGGGGAATATATAGAGTAATGAAAACTCTTAAAGTCTTGAGCAGTGGATTATAGCTACTGAGAGGACAGTTCCCCATTCTCTTCTCTCTATCTGTGTCAAAGGTTTGTGTGATTTTTTGCTTTTTGGGTTCCCCCTCACCAGCATTCCTGTCTTCCTGCAGTGTTCATGATACTTTCTGCATTGGGCAGCTCCCTCTGCAGCACATTGTGTCTTCAACCATGCCTCGGTGGCTCTCGTGGGGCAAAGTAGAGGTTGGATGAAATTTTTCTTCTTTATCTGGCACCCCCCAAATCAACAAAGAGTAGCCTGCGGGTTGCCCCTGTTCTGTGCATTGCTTCGTGCCCCATTTTGCTTTAAGTGGTCAGAAGGTAAGTTCTGTGTTTCTGAATGGAGAGGCATCTCTTGTGTTCCTTCAAAGCACTGGAGGGAGACAAATAAACCAATAGTTCATTTTGATGATCGAAATATTGGTAGCTTTGATACCAGAAGAGGTAGTAACATCTTTCCATGGCTCACCATGGATCCCTGTATTAATGTACAACAGAGCCAGTGGTTTATTCTTAGCTTGTATTACTAAGAGACAGGTACTGCTGAAAACTATGCATTGGTTTTCTAACCCTTCCCCCTCCCACAAATTAACCTGAACAATGTTATTTCTGTTAATTTCTGGACCGTAGTTACTGAAGAGCTGAATTCTGGTGGCTGTTATAGTCTCTCTTGGTAACCTCTAATGGAAGTCAGGGGGAACCTAGCTTTTACTACTGGAAGTGCAGAGTGCCTGGTTATAATCACTGATTGCCTGTAATTTATCTGCTTGGGCCAGTTTCAAGCAGCTCTGGTGGCAATGCCTGAACTATTTCAGGATTTGTGAAATGTCCTCCAGGTGAAGTATATTGTAAAATTCAAATAATTATGAAGATTGAGTGGTTTTGTTGCTACGCTTGTTTGCCAAACTCATCATCAGTCTGTTGAGATGAGGAGAAACTGGAAATTGGGCCATCTAAATTGGATGGTTTGTGCATATGAAAAGGGTAAAGAGCCAGATGGAGTGAGCAAATTGCATATTGGAAGTTCCGTGTGTATACCTGTGACTTTCACAGTATTGTAGCTCTTATTCAGAGTCTCTGAAGTTTAAACTGAGGTAAAATTATATTTTAATACTAAAGCTTTAAAAAGAAGTGTTATGGAACACCAATGCACTGCACACAAGTAGAAAGAAAAGAAGAAAAAAAAGAGAAAATTGCTACTTTGCAGGCTGAGTTGTGTCCTTCTTTGCCGTCCTTGGGTGGAGCTCAGCTCGGCTGTTGGGTCTCCAAGCGTCCCTGTACCCGCTGCCTTGTGCGTGGGGGTTTGGGGCCAGGCAGCATTGGTACATTGGCCATCTCTGTGTGTAGCAGCATAGAACTGTGAGAGGGAAAACCAGAGCCGGTGTGTCTTGCAGGCTGTGAACCAGAATACCAAAACAAGAAATGCAAATGTATTTCCTAGACTCCGGTAAATTCTCTTCTGATGCTAAGACTTCTAATAAAGACAGCTCTATTAAAAAATCATTATTTTTATTTGGAAACAGTTTTTAGTGCTAGAGGGCCTTGATTTTGTTACACATTTGACTGCAAGAATATAATGGCTGGAAGTCAAAATTGTTAAAGTTCAAATTGTAAACAAGCTGTAAATATTTTACTGAAGGTAATCAACCATTGAAATAAATTAGCAAGGGATGTTATAAATTTCTTGTAGCTTTGAAACTATTCCTAACTAGAAATCTTTTTAAAACATCTCATGCTTGAGCCACAGCTAGTTGGATTTACTGTGGGCATTTCTTAGTTAAATAAAATTGCCTGTTTTGTGCATGATGGGAGTGAAATGTTCTGTGTGGTGTTAAAATGTGAGAGTCATGAGAGTAGGCCCGGTGTAAAATAAATAAACATTTTCCTTATTGGCTTTTGGTGGGTTTGGGAAGGTGCCTGTGCCTGTGCAGTCAGGAGTGCTTGTGTTGCTGTACCTGGAAGTGTGGGATAAGAAAGTTGATTTAATGGCACGTGTGTTAGGTTGCTGGTTTAATCCTAGTAGCAGTAGGTTTTGGATTTGGTTAATTTTTTTGTGTGTGTTGGGGGTGGGGTGTATTTTTATGAGATGAAAAAAGATTTAGATGAGAAATTAGATTGTGAGGGTGCTGTGAGGAACAGTGAGGCCAGTTAGTGCCCTCTAGGCTCTGACAGAAATGTGGGGAGGATGCACTTTTAAAAGTATGTGGATAGAATCATGTTCGCGTCTTTATAAATGTCTAATGCTGCTGCTGTTTTTCCCTAGTGACTTGTAAAAGGATTTGCTTCTGACAGCTACAGTGTTTCCATACGACCACCGCTTAGCTGCTCTCAACAGTTCGCCTTCAGGAGAAGTGTAACTGTGTTCTTAGCCATGCTTGCAAACACGTTCTCATGCTTTCATTTCAGGAGGGGTTTTCTTTTGCTGTGATGGCAGAGCACAGTGTATCCAAGAAGAGTTCTAACAGGCGATTTGTTTTGGAAAAGGTTATTTGTGTAGTCTCTTCTGTCCTTTACATAGGACGCTAGGGAAGTGATGAATTGAATACCATACTGAATTGCAAAGAGAGTCTTGATTTAGAGGGGGAAAATAACACACTGTTTGGATGATAATACAGGTCACAAGCAGTGTTTTTACTTTTAAATGTTGACTAGTTAAGCGTTCTTTTAAATGTTGCATACATGTTTAGGAGTAGATTATGAACAGCTTGACAACATCAGTTTAGTATTTGTTTCATAATTTCTCAGAAGGGATATCAAATGAAAGAATTTTGTTGACTGAATTACTGAAGGCCATTCGCCATACTCTTGAAATACATTATTACAAGTATCTATCTAAAGTCATACAGTCATCAACTACAGGTGGATTGCTCCTCCTACATGTTGGCTTATTAAAAAAAAAATATTGTAGAATTCATCTGAATCTTCAGTAGAAGGAGGACTGTTTTGATATAACTAAGTCGCAACTTGAAAGCTTATGGGAAAAAAAACCTTAGTGCAGAATGTTGTTTTCCTTGTGGAATTTACATTAATATACCTCTGAAAGGTGATGGAAACCCCAAAGTAACACCAGCCTCATCATGATAATATTCTAACTCAGAGCTACAACAATTCTCTTTGACATCTGCAGGAAACTGTTAGTTGCAAACCATGAAATTTTTAATGGGAACTTCCTTAGTACTCAGGAGATTACCAATGAATATAAAAAGTTAAAATAGAAGCCTCTTTTTACAGTACCAACACACTGGAAGAAAAGATTTTGACCTGTTGCTTGTCACGCTACAAGCACTAAGCTTTGCATGTGCTGCTCTGAATTGCAACAGAACCTATGGAATAAGCTTTTTGAGGAGGAGATTAAAGGAGTCATTTGGCCTAAAGCTAATTCTGTGTGAGGACGAGTTTGAGGTGGTACACGGTTAGTGATTCTGGTGGAGGGCAGAGAGGAGACCTGCATTTTTCTCTTAATGGTTGTGAGTCTTAATTCCTTGATCAGACCTAGATGGGACTGTGTCCCTGCGGTCACTGCTGCTGGCAGGCAGAGGACAAATCTCTCCAAATGAAGAGAGACCACAGAGGGCAGATATGTCTCAATGAAGCTACTCAATTTTTCTCCTTTGCCCACGCTTTATTTTTGTTTGAGCTTTATTTGGCTGTTTTCCCTTGTGTACTTGTGCATGAACTACTGCCAGAATTACAAGAAAAATGGATGGATTTGGCTGCCTTGTGACATCCTGTTCCGCAGTTTTTCTCACCACTGGGCAGTTGAATATATATTGAATGTTACAGAGCATGGCCAGGAAGGGTGATACGATCCATTCCTGGGAAAGGAGCCGGTCACACTGTTACAAATATGATTGCCACCAATCTTTATGATGAAAATAAGCAAAGTCACATTTGCTGACTATCTAGTCTTTCCTGCCAGTTCTTTCTGAATCATCAACTTCCGAAAAGAGCAATAAAAATTGTGCAAAGATCTAGATTTCACAGATAATCATCTTCAAGTGTGACACTTGTCATCTCTATTCCCTTATCTTTGAGGCTAGATAGAGATATGTCTAAATTGTTGACTTTTCCACTGCTCTTGGAATGAGTCGTGGCCAGAATTCAAAATGAATTGGTTAGAAGCAGAGTATTTAGTTCTGTGAAACATTTTTTGGGGACTTGATATACTTGTCGGAGTCACCATTAGCCGGGGTCCTTATTTCTCCGTGCGGGAACAGAAACGACGCAACACCAATGTGATGATCAGGTCGTATATCTTTTATTATAGTTATTGTTCTAGTTTTTTTCTATTCCTTTTCTGGTTACATTTATACTCTACTAAGTTCCGTACACGCACTCATCTATCTTCTAATAGGCTACAGGTCATCTACACGCGCTGTTCACGCACCTCTACAAGCATTTGCATTGGTTAATTGCAATTAGCATGTAAAGCCCAAAACTTGCCAAAACTCCCTTATCTCATACCCTGTTTTGCTCAGACTTGTGTGCTTTTGCTGACCACAGGTGTTTCTCACTTATCTGCTATCTTGTGTGTTTTTGCCAGCCTTATTTTGCTGGCCTTGTCTTCGTCCTTGCATTCTTCTGTCTGCACTAACTTTCTCCCAGCGCGGCCCAGACTCCTACATATACTTTAGACAGCTTCGTGGCCTTTGGCCAGAGGGTTGCTCCTTGGGAAGATGGAAGAGCAACTTGTACTGTGTAATTGGACCCAACTGTTGCTGCTTGGGTGTCAGATGTTTGAAGGATCATCTCAATGTTATTCTTTCTCACACTCTTGCACCACTGTGAGAGGAAAACCTCTCAGGTTTTCACTACCTGCTGATCAGTGAAACCTGTTCTAAACATAGACTCTTTCTCATGATGTTTGTTAACAAATCTTTCTGCATTAGGCAACATAATATTCCATAGCTGCTCAAAGGAAATGTGTATGTCCCATCTCTCTGCCTCTTTCCAAGGTTGTCACTGGTTAGGATTTTATAAATGCTTTTGTGGCTATGCCCTAAGACTGTATTTGTTACTTGTCAAGTTCACATTAAGTTCTTGCCTTGCAGTGCAAAAACTTGATTTTTTTTTTTGTTTTGTTTTGTTTTGTTTAACTTGGATACAGTGAACTTCACTTGTCTTCCTAGCTGTCTCGTGGATAGCACACTGCAGTTCAAAGTGTTTCACTGCATTTGGTTCTGCAGTTGCTGGTGTTGGGTAAAATAGGAAAGGAGGAAGAAAAAGGACAAAATTAAATACACTTAGGTGAAGTGCTGACTGTAACTACGGAATAAACATTGTATGCGGAAGGTAAAGGGAATCTGATCTTGAGAGAGACTGGATTAAAACTATAACTTGTGTAAGGGCAAGATCTTTAAGCAATACTGGCTATTGATATAGTGATTAAGATCAGTTGCTGTTGAATAATGGGAGCTGTGAATCCTTATTGCTTATGACTAGTTTGGAGAAATTATTTGTAAACATCTAGTGGGAAATAACTGTGAATGCAGAAGGATATTTGTTTTGGTTTCTTTCAGGTCTGTCATTCAGTATCTACTTACCTCTGAGGTAGATTTGCAAGTAAAGGAATCAAGCGGTGTGTTCACCTTCCATCTGTACATATTACTTAGGGGTGCCTGAATGGTAGTTCTGGTGTTATTACTTGAGCCTGAAAGTCACCTTTTAAATTCCTTGCAATTTGAAACTGTAGAAATGTGTGTTTCCAACTCAGAATGGGTAATATTACTCTGAATTGTTTATTGTTGCTATTCTGGATTTTTTCCATAACCATAGATTGCAGAATCTAGTAAGTTCTCTTTTCTATTTACCCTCGCTTCGTTGAACGAGGTGATTCTACTGTTGCAAGCTTGCGGTGTTTTAACAGCATGTGGTATCAGAGAGCAATGCCAGATCCTTTATCTCCATGGTTTTTTTTGTGAGACAAGGAAAGAGCTACTAATTTTTTGAGCAGACTGTCTAAACGCTTCTCTTGTCCTTGCTCACTGTGTCCACAGAGATTCAAAGCAGCGTTGCTGTATCAAGTGGGCAGGGTGGTAGTGGTTTAGAACAAAGTGAGTTACATTTTCTTAATTGGTTCAGATGATTCAGCCTGGAACATGAATCACAGTGGACAGTGATTTGGATGTTTCTAGGATAGTAAGAGCCAAGTAATTTTAGTTTGCCCCAGAGGCTAAATTGATGTACAGATCAAGTTCAATTAAAATTTTTATCACACTCCAACTATTCATTTTTCTTGTTCTGACCGTTTTATTTACTGTGTGCCCGAAAGGTCTGCCACCATGGACCACCTGGCATCCTGTCAAGAGCCTGAAGGCAGCACCTAGTCGACACGTGCTTTGTATAGATGGACCATTTGCTTTTTGATTTACCTGGATTAGATGATGTTGCTGGTGTCCCTGTCCCTCTGAAAGCTGGTTAGTAACAAACACTGTAGATATGAACTTACCTTGAGTTTTCAGGGAGAGGAGCTTTCGGACCTTGTGGGCCATAACGTGTTCCAGGTTCTGTTTGTGGGGCTTGGTGTCCATCAGTTGCAAACCTCAGCAAGCTGCCTCTGAAATAAAACCTTTTTAATCATCCTGATGATTAGAAACTTCAGGATTTTTTATTTTCTGGTATTTATTTCAGTAGAAAAACTTTGCTGCATATTGGACACACACGGAATTCCAAATGTTTGAGCTTTTGTCTATTGTTTATACTGGTTTGTAGCGTTGAACTGCATAGAAAACTTCATGGAAGGATTTCTTGATTTGTTTTGCACATCTAAAATTTCTTCCAGGATGGAGATGTTTACTTGATACTGTACAGCAAACTTTCAATAGTGTGCAACTATGCGCTTAAATGAGAGACACAAGAAAGTACTTGTGGTGCAGAGGAAGCTGATTCTGGTTGGGGACGGGTGGAGATGAAAGTAAATCAACTTCTGCTTTTCTACAATTCTCAATAAAGTCTCCGTTCTCCAGTGTTTTGAACATTAGTCTGTTGTCTTGCTCCTGATGTGTTAGTGATGACTGTCCAGTCACCAAAGTGGAGTGAATGTGATCAGTTAAAAGAAATCTCAGCAGCAGACATCTGACTTGAGAAGGGCAGGTAACAAATGCAGCCTGATAGCAAGACCAGAGTATTACACTTTCCAGTTTTCACTATTGATACCATCTATGTCTGTACGTGTTTTCAGCTAATTCTTCTGTGTAGATTGCACACTGACCTGTGACAGAAGAGTTCATCAGGGCTTGTTTTCCAAGCAGGTTGCAACACTATTTTGTGTTGGTTTGTTTTTTTTTTTTTTTGCTTAGCATTGATAAGTGTTGTCTATCATAAAAGTTTTCATTTCTATTGTTGTTTCATATGATTTTGGGGAAAATTAAGTTTCTTTGGTTTAAGTGTCTTAAAATTTAAGACAAAGTTTTGGGGTTTTCCCTCAATTCTCACTAGTGCAGAGCTTAGTTTGATCTGTTGTTCTTAGGTTTATTAAAATTCAGAGCCTGTTTTCAAGTGATGCGGAGAGCTTAGATGAGCCTTATATTGCACCCTTCCAAATGTGAGTGCGTGCTTCTGGAGATTAAAATGCTATATTAAGAGACTGATTAAAACATAAAATTAAATTGCATATCATAATTTTAGTTCCAAGTTTAGATTAATTAAAAGCTAAATTGCCTATAACACCTTCCACTATTGATACTTCAGTGCCGTCCTGTATGATCAGATGAAACTTCAAGGCTTCAACCGAACACACTCGTACATGAACAATGAGAACTAAATAGTGAAGTTTGGGTAGTGGTTGATTAGAATTACAGGAGACTCTGGTTATGATCAATATCTTCTGTCATGTACTAACATGAAAGTTCTTTTAAAGAGGAAAGAAGCATCCTGAATGAAGAATTTGAAGGAATTCTGATGACTTAGCCACTAAAATTATACAGAGAAAACTGCTTTGGAAATGCTTGTACTTGCTTTTAGAGAATCTGAATTCCCAAATTGCTATAATACTTCATTCTTTCTTACTGCCTAGATTAAATGTCCTGTTCAAAGTTGTTCTTGGCTATTATCTGTTAGGAGTTTGGATGTCCTAATTTTTAAATTTCAAATCATATAGATCAGACCATCAAGAGAGACTATTAACCAGTTTTCAAGATGCTGAGTGATCTTGAAAATGAACATTAAGGGATTTTACTGCATATGCTGGTGATGCAAATTTTGCTGGGGACTTGCGTGTGTGTGTGCATGTATATATATATATAAAAGGTAGCGCATATGCGGCCAGAACTACACTGAACACATTTTGCTGACGGTTGCAGACTTGTGCCTTATTACTTACTTTCGGACTTATTCCTTCTCATTAAAGATCTTTGGTAAAATACTAATGGATCTAGAGCTTCATGTGCGGTTGCTTTTATAATGACAGGCTTTATGGATCATAGAACCCGGTTTGCAATGATTCAGTCTGTAGGGAGGAGGACAAGCTCTACCTTGTGGCTCTTGTTTCAGAATCCCTAATATGAAGATAATTAATCTGTTTACTGAAGTTTGTTCCTCTTATGCCATGATTTTCTTCCTTCTTAGAATATGTAGCTGGCAAGCTGTTCTCCAGATTTATCACATGTGCTTAAAATCGTCTGAGGAACAAAATTAAGACATTTTTCCTCAAATGCTAGACTGTCCTTGAAGCCTGGGGCTTTGCAGTAGACAGCTCTGAGTAGAAATGGATGAGTTTTTCTCTGGTTCCACTCTACCTTTCAGCAAATTTTAATTTTCTTTCACTTCAGATAGGAAATGGGGTGTATCCTACTATGAGGTGGAAGAGAGTAGCAGAACCAGGGAAAGTAGTTCTGAAAAGCATTTGAGGATCAATTTTTTAAGCTATTCAGGTGTTCTGAACGCTGAGGTTTTTTTCAAAAACCAGTTTGCTCACATAAAAGTTGGAATTCTGAAGTTTTGCTATCTTTCACTATCCCTAGGGAATAAACTACTTTTGTATTGCAAAATTATTCAGGCAGAAATTCATGGGAAACCTGACTTATACAGGGCACTGTCAGGGAGGGGGGATTCAAACCATTGGAAACCACTGGCTTGTAGAAACACTCATTCTGTTTCTCCTGTATGTTTGTGCGATTGCAGTGAAATGATCCCCCCGAAACCTCTTGGGAGGCCCGCGCTCTTAAAGCTAGCACAGCTCTGCCTTTGTCAGTTGACTGTTTATCTGCCCGGCAGCAAATAGGTAATGAAGCAGCTACTAATGCGTAATACATTGCCCTTCTGGAGCTCTGTAATCAAGGAGAAGAATCTTTCTTCCAGTACCTTGCTCATCCATAAGAATTAAACAGTCTTTCTGTTATTACATATTATTAGGTTATGCTAGATGATTAATTTAGTAACTTACACTATCAATCACGCTGTTTTCCTGTCTGTTATCTATTGAATTAAAAACAAGTTTCTAACAAACAGTTATGCTTCTTATTATTGACGTAACAGACGTTTCATTTACCGGTGTTATAAATTACCTTCTGGTGTTACTTTGGGAAGTGTGGCGGCCTGACAGTAATTAAGCAGTAATTGGTATACAAAGGCAGGAACCGTTCCCAGTAGCTAACTATTCTGTTAGAAAATAATTTCATTTATGCTATGGTATTTCAGCAGCTCTGACCAATTTCCATTTTATTACGTGCCATATGTCTGTTCTGCAGAACTTTGGATTTGGTTTATGAAATGCAGTTGTTCTGCTTTATTAAATGTTGATTTTAAAAGTACCTTTTTTACTCACCGGTGTACATAAATACACTTATTTGCCTCCCAAGAGTATTGCGCTCTCACCTAACGTGGTGCATGGCTTTTGCATTCATCATCTCTTGTTAAAACAAATTATTTTTGAAGAAGAGGGGGGATATGGTAAAAGAGCACGGTCACTCTATTTTTGTATATTGTTCTCAAAGGGCAAGTTTTTTTCAGAAATTAGACCTGAGGAGTAATGGTGGTGGCAACAGCTTAGCTCCAGCATGATTTCGAAGGTGCCTTAATTGCCTGCCTTCAGGTTGGCATGTGAATAAGTTATAACCAGCAGCTGCTTCTATAGATCCATGTACAAATCTGACACGTTAGTTTCTCCTTTTTTTATGCTCTCTGCCTGTTTTTTCTTTAGTGCTTGTTCTACAAAAGCCACTCTCGATTGCATTTGCATGCAACCCTGACTACGTGCTTCCTATAAGCGGGTATCGAGGGATTCCTGCTCTTGTTTGGGAGCGTGGGCGTTAAAGCGACTCCTCCACAGAGAGACAAATGATTGGTAACCACTGAGGAATATCCTAATGGGCTTTCACTGTTATAAGGTGACCTACAAGTCTTCTTTCTACACAAAAACTTCTCCTGTTGTTGCATTCCAGTGATATATAAGCCTGATACCGAGATTTAGCTCAACAGCTATTTGAAACTATTAGACATAGACATAATACATCGTAGTTGTTTTTTCCTCTGCGTTTCCGTTGCTATTAATGACCTCTCCTGGTGGGTAGGGAAAAGATGATGATGTCGCTCCATCTCTGTCCTTAGAAAGCTACGGTACTCTGTGTTACTTGAAGATTAGAGTAAACGGAGGAATGACTTATCAGGGAAAGGTTAGAGAGGTGAGGTAATGCAAGAGATGAAAGGGTGTGGGCAAGAGCGACGAGCTGGTGTTTAGACAGGGCTGGGTCATGGAGCAGACAAAAATGTAGTAACTGACTCCTGACCTGAGTGAAGATCACATTCATATGATTGGAGAAAAGCTACAACTAGCAAAAAATACTGTTGCTTTTTCCATAGGGTAGAGATTCTTAAGTTGTGATGTCTTGTTTCTTTCCTGATTACCATTTGGCACACCAGTGTAGCAGCAAAGACTACACAGCTGATGGAACTAAACTGTGAATGTTCAACTAATAGCAAACAACTAATGGAAGTTGTTTTGATGGCTTTTTTGGGTGGTTTTGGCTTTTTTCCCCTCTCTCCTCAGAGGCACAGTGTTCACAGAGCTGTAAGGTCTGGCTCTAGTCCTGGTCCTGACCTACACCTGTGGTGCCCCATGGTTCACATGATGGCTGGTATCTGCCTTTTTTCCCCGTGCTTAAGCAGTGATGGGGAAGTTTTGACAGTTTCTCTTTTTCCTGAATGTTTGGGCTTTATATAAAGACTTTTCAGTTTCTCCACCAAAACATAGGAGGTGGTAAAAAACCATTTTGTTCATTTTCCCTTGGAATTAGTCCCCCATTCCCCTCCCCCCCGCCCCCCGTTAAGATTTCACGAAACCCAGTCCAAATTCAGCAGGGATCTCATTTCAGACATATAAATAATTTCTTTGTGAAGAATAAGTAGGCTAGGACTCTCAGTCTGGAAGAGGAATGACAGAACAAGGATGTGATGGAGGTGTATAATCATGACTGAAGGGGAACAAGGGTAGGTGGTTCCCATCTCTTCCAGTGCAAGCACTGAGGCATCGTTATGTGAAAGTAGTTGCTCTGGGTTTTTCCTCTAATTTATTTCTTTATTTTGTCTTCCTAATGCTCTTCCCATTGATCTTTTTCTTTGGAGATAAAGCAGCTATGCCTGATCAGGCATAGGTTTGTCTAGACTGATAACCTTTTGTCTTCATAAGGGTAAAAAAAAATTTGATAGGTACTTTAATTCTTCAGAGGTGGTTTCTTTTTTTTGTTAATGTTTACATAGCCAGTATAAAAACTTATTCTCCCATGAATGTAAGAAAAAGGGTATTGCTATTTAACTATTGTAGGATTGATAGTGGTGTGTTAATGACTCTAAAAATTAAGTGGTAGTTGTCTACCTCTGTTTCTTTACTGCGTTCCATTTGACTGCCCTGTGTTTAGTATTTCCCCTTAAGTGTATTTGAGGGGGAGGAAGGGGACACAGAAGGGAAAGGTGCAGGGTGAATTTAGTTCTGATTTTATTTTCTGAAAAAATAACATTGGTAAACATTTATCTACTACTTCTGTTAAACTCTTTTAAGTCCATGGATTTAATCTAGGGAACTGCCTTCTATAAGGACAAATATGTCAGCACATAAAGACCTCAAAACACCTGGGTTTACCCTCCTGTATTTTCAGTACAGATATGCAGTGAATGGCAAGGTGCTTCTTAATCATATGCTCAAAGTATTTGTGCTCTATCAGGGCTTACCTAATTATTCTACAAAGAAAATACTTCAAAAATACTGAAGAAATCTACAGGAACTTGTTAAATTTGTTCTGATGGCTACCAGGTTTTGTTACATGTTACAAATGGGTATCTTTTGTTCATCTGCTCTTCTGTAGCAATACTTCGCCTGTATGTTGTGAGTACAATAAAGGATTTTGTTCTTAAAACAAAAAAATACTTCCCCCAACCAATAAATTAAGCATTGAGACCTTTTCTTGTTGCCACTGACACGTAACCGGTTTTAGCAACACAGGTTGCTGTGGAAGAAGGTGGAGAATTGCAATGTGATGCAGAATAGGCAAACAGACTGATTTTGGGGTTTTGTGGTTTTCTGTTTTAAATGGAAAGTGCCATACTACTTTTGCAGGTCACAAGTAATCAGTGTGTCAGTTCTGTGTCTCACCTAGAAAGGTCAGTTCTCCCCTGTGGGTAGTTGCCCTGCAGCAAGGCATGGAGCAGGAGCTGAGCCAGAGCATCCTCATCAGTAAGTATTCCTCCCGCTGTCAGCCTGAGGCATCCTGAGGTTCCCAGATTCTTGAGAAGGTTGCTGTAGGCCCATCACTTCCCAGGTGAAATTTCTTTTGATCCAAATCTTTGTCTTGTGAGGTTGCCTAAGAAAGCTGATTTGCAGAGTTTGTTGGTTTTATATATTGAGACACATTTTAATACTAATATTAAAATGTGGGTTGATCAATAGAATGATAACTTGAAGACTGTAAATGAAATAAATTCCTTACTGTAGCTGAAGAAGTTTGCTTTTTTCCATGGACCCTTACCTATTTCCTCCTTCAAAAATCAGGATTCTCAGGTTCCATTTATGTATTTGTCAACTCCCTTAGTAGAAAGATTGTTTTGAAACCTTTGCTCAAGGAGGACTGTCTGTTGCCTTCAAACTTAATTCCCTTGTACTTGAGGCAAGAATTGTTTATATCAGTGCATTGGCATATATCTTGTCTGTGTTTGCACAAAACTTATTTATGTTCTAGTGTCTCCACTATCTTTAATGCTTTTAAAGATGTAGCCTTTTTCTACTGTAAACTAAACCAGGCATTTTATTTCCAGCAATACAAAGCATTCCCATTGGCAAAATACTGTAAAAGTGTAGTCCATCACAAAACATAATTTCACAGATTTTTGCAGTAATATTGGACTGTTTAAATCTGTAGTGTTTCTTGGTGTTGTGCTGAACACCAATTGTGTTTTCAGGTGGTTTCAGTTCTGAAATCTAAAAAGTAACACATGCTGAAGTGCTCTTCACGCTTTTAAATATTTTTATTTTATATGCATTAGAAGAGTAAAAATGTAGGTAGTATCTTTTGAGATCACTTAACTGGGAAAAGAATAAAGCAGGAAAAGGAAAGATGACAACAGGGACTTCATTTTAAAACAGGAACAGTAAGTTTTCTTCAGGGCAGCCTGCATTTTGCCCGATACTGGATAAGCCTAACTTTCTTCCCATTGTATGATTTTACGAATCCTCTGCTGCTTCTGTTTGTAATCCCTGAACCATTTCCAGTAGTTTCATACTCATACTAAGAGGATTTGCTGTATTAAGTGTGCTTCTTGTGTTGTCTTTTTCAGTGGAAGCAGGGAAAGGATATTTGTTAAGATCATGGTTTACCACTTCTTTTACTTGAGCCTGTTTAGAATGTTGTGTCCGTGATGCTGCTGTTGACTCGCTGTAGGCTCTGTACGTGCTGACAGTGAGCTAGCAGAGGTTCGTGCAGCCCCTGCTTCCTTGGCACGGTTGGTGAATCTTCCATGCGTTCGCTTGCTGCTTGCCATTTCTGTTCACATATTGCATTAATGGTGCTGAGAGAGTTACGGCCAAAAAATCAGGGGTGAAACAGGGACAGTATCTCTGGCTGGATATTTGACAAGTGTAATCCAGTGGTGGATGTCAGATGCTGGGTGAAAGAGCATCTGGAGACATTGAAGTACAGCGTCCATCTACGTGACCACACTGGTGTGGCTTTTATTCAGCTTGTAACAAAGGAACACTTTAGAATACAAATTAATTTTAATTACTTTAAAAATCCTATTTTTAGAAGGGCCATAAAGACTTAAACACACATGGTGAAATAGCGTGTGACATGACCCAGACTGGAAATCCAGAGAGTTGCAACGTTTCTGTGATTCCCTTGGGTTAAATTAAGGTGAAACGACACCAAACAACTGGTTAAAATGTTTTACTTGCGGTAGAAAACAATTTAAGCTTGGAAAAGGATAATAAGCAATGTGGTCTCTTATAAGAAAGAAAGGAAAGGAAAGAAAAAAAGAAAACAGAGAAAGAGAGTCACCACCTCTGGATCCAGCGTTGTCTCAGGTCTGGTAATCTTGGGTGGTGGGTGTACACCTAGCAAAGTTTTCTGTCATCCTGTAAGGTCATCTTGTCAGCCTATTGGCATACTAGACGAAGAGAGGCAGGTATTCCATTAACTCATTTCCATGAGACATGGGCAAAAGGTGGAACATGGGTTCTGCACATGCATTGTGGGGGAAATGGGGTACATTAACCCTTTTGTCCAATTGAGTCAGTGGTCGCCATCTCCCCCTACCACCTTTACCTTTTTCTCAGTTTTTGTTTCTTGGGCAATTATCCAGTCATTAGCTCCATCTGGTGTTGTGTGTTTATCTTTCTCACCACTCTTGTAACTCTTCTTCGAGGCTATAGTCATAAATTAAAGTGTAGGCCTTAACCTGAACGCATGGTTTTATTGAGTCTACGTCTCTCTTCAAGGCTTACCTAAAGAATTTGGTTATACAACAGCAAGGGAGCAGAGCCATGCACCCTTCAATACACCCTGTGCTTCGCTGGGCAGATAATTCATTCCTTGGACTAATCACAAAGGCCACAATTTGTCCTTGAGGTTTTCTGTGCCGATGAGTGTTAGAGGCATTACTTCCTTCAGTTCCTTACAGTGTGCTGTAAGGAGGTGCCAGACGTGAGTCTGTACCCAGTAGGTCAGACGTGGGAAGTGTACCGCTTCAGCAACGCAGAAACCTACTGTGTGTAATTTGCTGTTCCCTTCGAGATAGATGCTGCCTCTTAACCTTCCTCCTGGATTTGGGGTATGTGGTACATCCATGTTAGGAGATACCTGCTGTGTTCCAAAGAAACTTTTTGAAAAAAAACCCAACAAACAAACCACTTAGGGATGTACATCTTGAGAGTTCATCACCAGTGTGTGCTTGGTGGTAAATGGTAAAGCTCAGGAGTTTTCAATCAAGCCTTATCCCTGCTAACTGCTTATTACAGTCTCTTCTGACATCAGTGAATTTGCAGATAGGCAAGATAAAAATCCACAGTGATCTTTATAAGATGATAGTTTGGGATGTGTTGTAGTGAAGCTTCAAACATAGGTGAAGACAACAATTTTTGGAAGTAAAGCCAACAATTTTACTTCTTTTTTTTTTTTAAAAAAAAAAAAAATGTAAGAGGCTCTTATTTGTAGAATAAAATACGTAATAGACAGTTGATGCTAAGATATGTATTTTTCCTTACTTCCTCTGAAGTAAGAATTCAGTTTGAACAGTTTTTCAGAGATCCCACCTTTTTATTGTGTGTTTTATGGTTCAGCTGTTTGTTATGGTTATGTTTGCTAATGGTGAACTGAAATTAGTATGTAATACAAAAGGTATGGTCAGATACTTAACTAACTTCTTTAAAGGTTATACAAAACTTTCACATGTAATAAGAGTGGACTTGATGTCCTGCCACAAAACAAAATTACTCTCTGTGTTTTGGGATGCTCAGATTTGGATTTTAGAGCCTTTACACTGGATTATGCTGGGTAAGTGGAAGTGTAGGATGATTTTCAAACAGCAGTCTTCCAGTTGCACAAGTGATTGAAATGATGACTGTGAAGGTATTTATGTGAAGTTTTTTTGCATAATGAGAAGGGAGTGAGTTATTGGGGGAGAGATAGTAATGATCCAGCTCATAAAGACTGTGCTCATGAGAATAATTTCATTAAATACTCCAGCAGATCAGTAAATCCTTCAGCTGCCTTTTTCAGTACAGTTATATTGTTTATGTTCTTCTGGGTGGAATTCAACTCCTGTTTCTTGCCTCCTCCCTCCAACTTGACATTTTGCTAAATCAATTTATTGCATGGCAGAGCCTGCAAACAATGTCTTCCAAAGCATTAAAGATCTGATCTATTTAGAGAAGACCTTTTCTGTTTATAACCTAAATATTCTGTCAACTGATTGTTTGATTGGAGAGTAGCTTGTCCCCTTTAATCGCTTGCAAATTCACTCCAGTGACAGGTTCAGATTCCTGAGCTTGTCTGAGCTGCTATATCCTTTACCTTAAAAATGGTTTTCTGTGCTCTGGTTTCTATTTTTCCTAACAATAGAGTGACCTCACTTGGACCCAGCTGGTTAGTACAGTGGCAGGTCTCCATAACTCATGGTAATTGGCTTGGTATCAGAGGCCTTTTGTGTTAGTGATCCTCAATGAGGAAAAATAATCTTCTTAATAAAGACCCATTTCTATGAAATTCAGCTTGATGGAACAGAAAGAAAAGGCAAAAATAAATATTAGTTGATTACAGTTGAAACAGATGGGACCAGGATTTGGGTTTTTGGTGAAAAATGAGGAGATAAGATATGATGAGTTCAGAAAATAGTGTTGGGAAACTTTTGTGCTCTTGAACTCCTTCGGCTATATTAGGCAGGTTAATTGTCTGAATTTTGTGCCCTGTAAGTATTCTTGTAGAGTGATGGTGGTAGTTCCTTACCTGAGCCCAATTCTGAATTTAAAGTGATTGAAAACCTGGCTTCCCTATAAAGAATGCAAGATATCTACCCCAAAATACAATGATTACTCTCTGAGCAATAATTCCCCCTTTAAAGAGTTCAGAAGTATAGTTATTAATGTGAGTTGCAAAGAAAAATACAGACCAGACATTAAGAAATAGTCTACTGTGGGGTGATTTTGTGTTCCTAACAAATTTGAAAATCATGTATCTCATTAAGCTTCCAATTTGGATCAAAGCTGGTAAAATCTCATGAACAGAGTACTTCTCAAAACCTTTTTATTCAAATAGCGGTTAATATTTTTTGCTAATGTTTTTCATACTGAACAGTCTGTTCTTCAGCAGACTTTGAGGAATAGTTATGTTTGGGGGGGAAGCAGGACAAAAAAGACAAATTTTTAAATGTGTATTTTAAAAATCGGTTCAATCACAAATTATTTTTCTAAGCAATTATAATTACACTGAATGAGGAGCACGGTTCCAAAGAGCAGCTGTGCTGCATAGATGAATTTCCTTTGTCTTTCCATTCTAAAACTGAGTGGTTTGGATGGGGGATTTCTCTAACACCACCTGTAAATAATAGTAGAAAACTAGGATGTCTTGTGAATAATAGTTCACTACATACTCAAATGTAGTAAAACTTGCAGCACTAGATTGTCTTTCAGTTGTGGAAAGGCTTTTCTCTGTGAGGGTGTGTTTAAAAGAGAGTTGAAGGGCACAAAACAATAAGATTTTATTTCTAAAAGATCCTGCAAGAGGACTATAGCACAGAAGACCAACCTACACTTGCATAACTTTTCAGTCCCCTGAGGTTTTCCTGATGGGACATCTGCTGAACCAGATTTTGCAATCTGCCTGCATCAGATGTGTTTTCAAATATACGCAGTATTTATGATTGAATACCAAGTGATACCTAAAAATATATATATTTGCAGTTTTGCCTCTCTACATTTGTTCTGAGAAAGGTATAAATGATGATTTAAGCATTGGGTAAATGGTGCATGCATAAAAGATTTGAGGAGAAATTCAGCAGAACTTTGAAGACACTCAAAAACTGCAAGAGTGTAGAAGGCTCTCTATAAAGATATCTCAAGAGATTAATTTCAATAAGAGGATAATATGTTTTAGAGTCATGATTGAGATTGCCTGTTCTAAAGTGATTTATAGCGACCTAAGTTAAATGTGGATGTATGTTGTTCTAGGACAAGTCTGCTTATTGGTGGGTATTTTGAAGAGTTTCTGCCTTCTAATCTGAGTGGGTTTCTCATATAAGTGGTCTATGAGGAGGTTTAGCTAAAGTTGGGTCTTCATGACCTTTTCTCATCATTAAGGTCAAAGCATTATTGATCTCATTTTTATTTTGATTTCTTTCTTTTCCCCTCTGTCTTTCAAAGGGGCATGGCCAAAAAAAGAAATCCTGGTGTATAGTGGCATAGTTATTTAACACCATCAGCCCAATTACATTATTGGAACTCTTTCTTTAAAAATGTCTGATCTCAGCAAGTTTAAAACCATCTAATGCCTTCAAGATGCAATTTATGAGAGAGCACTGATAATTTGAACTTGAAAAATGGGGTAAGGCTGTACAGCATTCATGTCATTGCTGTGGTGTCCTCCACTTAGTTGTGCCACCTAGGGTTGACTGTATCCTCGGGACAAGTTGCAGTGCTTCTGTCATGGATCTTATTTTGTAGAATTTCTCAAAGGTCTCTGTTGGTACTACCTCCATATAGATTTTGCCTTTATTTTGATGAACATTCCTTATTGTTATAATGATATTTTGTCTGAAAGGAAATTTTTCCAATTTCCTCTCTTGGGGAGGAATACCTCACATCACAGTTGTTATGCAAATCAGGAGCTAGCTCCAGGAAAAATGTCATGTCACTGCGGTAATGTATCTGTGTGTTCAGAGCAAAACACACAGCTTCCTAATCAAATGAGCCCTGGCACTAAAGCAAAAGTGTCTGTCTTACGGGAAGGCAGTCTGGGTCTTTGGGGAACTGATGGTGTGGCTAATCTGTGTAGATACCTGTTAGCCAAGAAAAGGCCTTCACAATTACTTTAAAGTTTAAACTGTGTATCAAGGAGAAGTGCTAGACTATGTGCTATAAATGCCACTCTAGCACCTGTTGACTTAAAGTAGGTCTTTAAATTATATATATATATATATATCAGAGAAAAATAACCTAAATGGTTCCAACTTCAGAAGCATTGCTATTAAAATATTGTGAGGCTTGCCTTGGTGGATGTGGTTATGCTGGGCACTGGAGGCTAGAGGAGAATTTGCAGTGGTGCTAGTCCTGCCCCGCTCTTGAGGCAGATCACGATGCTCCGGCCTTCAGAAGTGCACCATGAAATGAGAGCTGCTGCTCAGCACTGCTGGGGAATCCCCTTTGGAAAAACCACCATAGAGAAGCAAAAATAGGAAATCTACTCTGGAGAAGGAGAACAGACAAAAATGTCATCATCTTACTCTCAACTCTCATACCTGTTTTGGGGAACAAATGACAATGTGGTCTCTGTGGAGGTGGAGCCACCTACTACATGAAGTCAGAAATGCTGCCTGGGGAGCAGGTATGAATCAGTGTGTTAGGATGGTTTGTGCCTACAAGGCAGTTCAGCTACCCGGGACCTTCTGTCTCTCTAATTTCTAATTATTGCATGATAATGGAATTGTGCAAGTTTAGGGGCTTCAGTAGGTGCAGCTTTCTGCAAGAACAATGACTTAAGCCCTGATTTCGACATCTCAAGATACTGGATTTGTGTCATCAGCATGGACTGCAAAAAGTTGTATAATTTGTCAGCGAGAAACTGCTTAGGATTGACTTTTGCATTTCAAAAGAGAAAATAGTCTTGTTGCTCAGTGTTGCCTTCACTTGTTGAAAACTAAGTCAAAGTGTGGATTGTTTCTTTTTACTTGCTCTGCTGTATTTCATTTAGTGGATTTTAACTCCTCTCTTAGGCAAAAAACCCATTTATCCTCCAGCTTTGTAGCATCACTCTACAATAAGAGATTCAATTAGGAAAACCTTATTTTTCTCTTGAATGGAAACAGAAGAGACTGGTCAGATCATACAATATCATTAATTTTTTTTTTTTTTTTTTTTAATAAAAAATGTGTTTTGAGACCACCTTACTTTGAAAGACTGTGTGAGGGAGAAAGAGGTATCAGGGAACCTCTGCGGAATGTGTTCCCACTTGCAGTGATGTTACCAACTACAGCTGATTTGGATCAGGGTACTGTTGCAACAGCTGGATTTAAGCTCAAGTTTCCTAAAGAGCTGGCTGCTTTACGCTCAGGTATGTTACCTTCTCTCTTGTCTGTTGTGTGCTGAGGGCCAAAGTGATGCAAGGAAAGCAAAAGAGGTAAGGTGAAGAAGACTCCTTACTCCAGGCTGTTTCTGTAGCTTGGAACAAGTGTAGAGAAGTGTGAGGAAACACACTTCATTTACAGGTTTTATATGCTTTATGAAATTTTTAACACACAGCTGGGGCAGGGAGGGAGGGAGTTCAAACATATGAATTAGCAACTGAATTAAGCCATTAATCTGTTATATTTAGCATATATTCCTCTGACTGTTATTGCATGTTTTGGAAAAAGTAGAAAGTGTCCCTGAACCATGTTCCTGAGGTGAGCTATGTAGCACTACATGGGTATTCTCTCTTGGCTCCTGCAGGCAGTTTGCAAAAGCCCTGAAGCATAGAATATCCTTGCCTTAACCTGCACAGGTAAAAATATTATTGTTTGGAAAAGTAAATTAACTGGTAGTGGAATCAGTTGCGCTCTCTGTCTTGATGACTTCCTGAACAAGCCAAATGTTTAGTTCGTGTGAAAAAGATTTCTTAGTATTTATTCTTGCTTTTATTTCTGTCTGTATTCCTGTAGTATAGAAATATTACAGTGTCAAGTGAAAAATTTGTTACTACAGCAGTTTTGGCAACCAAGACTTCAGTCAATATCTGTAACGTCTCTTTCTTGTGATACGTAACCCTTTGGCTTGTTTCTCAGAGGTGGGGGTTGTTTTTTTGGATTTCTTGTTCTGTTTGAGAAAGGCTTAGGTCCCACAGTTATTGTAAAGACAGTTGAGCTGTCCTTCCTGAGACCTTTTCTTTGGTGTCTCTTTCTGAAATTACAGCAGCAAAACCAGTGTTTAATGCTCTAGGGGCTTTCTATTATCCTTTATAATGTCATTATAATTTAGGTCCTATTTCTGTCTCTTCTAATGCTCCCAAGCATTTTGTTTACTTTAGCTCAGTACCCATTACACTACAGCAGCTATCTATACTGTCTCCTCTGAGAGGAAAATAGCTAAAAAGCTGACAAATTCAGAATCCCTATTTGCATACATGAATATCTTATTTGTCCCAATGTGCATTTTTATCCAAATGGAAATTCATTTCCCAAGCTATTGCTCAGGTACTAAATGCATTTAAAACCTCATAGAGCTGCTCGCAATCCTCTGCGGTTGTTAATAACCGTAGCTGAACTCTGTGGAGTCGGCAGACTTTCACAGTTGGCACTTCTTTACTCCACGCTGCTTTGCTGACTCCAGCACTGACACCTACACCTCCTTCATCCAACAGTAGTAAACCAAGTGGGCCAGCTCATCTGGTCTGCTATCTCTTCGTTTTCTATTGTGTTTACAGCTAAATGATTAAAATTTTGTTTCCTATAGTTCAGTCTTTCATCTCGGACAGTTAATCTCATACACTAAAGCATCCCAGAGCCATGTCTCTCTTTACACACGTTGATACAAGACCATCCTAAAAAAACCCAAACCAAAACAACAAAAACAACTGAGGAAGGAGTGTGAAAGTATCCCTCAATCCCAGGAGTGCTGCTAATCCCATCAAATATCTGCCTGCATTGAGAGGTACCTCTCTTCTGATAATAATAAAGACTGTTCTCTAATTCTATCTTTAGGATGAATGTTTTCTGTAATTCTGTTTTTATGTTATGTCTGCTGGGGCCTCTTTTGTACCTTATCATCCTGACAGCCTCAGGATACACTGTGCAAAGAGGAACAAGGCACCAGGAGTGGCATATTGCTTCATTTGGCACTATTTAACCATAATTCCTGTACAGGTCATTTTTTGACGGAAACTATATGAATGCATCTTGCTCTTGCTTCAAAGATATCTCGGGACCGTGTCCAGAACTGCACTCTCTCACCTGTAGAAAAAATCTTGACTCGTGAGTCCATTCCCCTTTCCTTGTTGTCATCTGACTTCAACAGTGAGTAGGACTCTGTGCTTTGTGTGTTACCGATTCTGAGCTGTTTGGAAACAGTTAACAGTTGTACTGGTGTCTTTCAGGTTCATCACTGTCAGATTCCTAAGTAGTAAAATTACTTCTTTATGTGTTGTGGTCAGAGCACCTTCCAAGATGGATTGGCATTACTTACTTGTAATTAGGCAAGCTGCTACCTAGCCGTCGATCATGAACTTCTGTATGTATTTTCTTCCATCTGAGTGACTTGGGTACCAGTCTGCTCGCATGTCCTTTTATGCTTGTGAGGGTCAACATGTTTTTATATCGGGGCCACTGTTGGGTCAAGTTATATTACTCCAGGTAAAAGAGGTTATCTTCAGCCCCCCCTTTCTAAAGCTTTATCTCATGACTGAACGTGTAATAATATCCTAGTAGGTATGTGTTGACTCATTCATATGCTCTGTGGAGGTAAGTGAGGGTCAAAGTTGTGCTGGCTGTTTCCAGACTCTATTCAACTTTACCAGCTCAGCTTAATGACTTCTAAACACCAATTTTTATGGAATTCATGGAAATATTGGCTCAGTAACAATGAAAATATCAAGTAGGACACTGGAAGTGAGTAGGAGAGGGAGAGAACATTATCAGGCACCTGGTGACATGTATGGGCTGCCCACATTGTGAATGCTGTCTGCATCTCGGAATACATTTATTTGTTTACTTTTGCCCATTCTCCCGCAGCTGGCCTCAGTCAGAGACAAATGGTGGGGCTAGATGACCTTGTGTGGGTGTAAGGATGCTGTAGTTTAAAGACTGTCAAACAACAAGATTGTTTTTTTCCTTTATGAAATGTTATAGGAAATGGTTTCAAGAGTCTTACTTACTTTGACATTCTTTTGAAATTTAAGAATAACATAGCCCTTTTTAAAAGTATTACTCTAACTGATGCATTATCGCTGTGTTGTTAAAACAGAAGCTGCAAAAGCTCTTTTCTTGGTAGTATGTAGTGGTCTTGCGTTTCTCTTAGGTATCTTATTTTTACTTGAATATTTCGATAGCTGGTTAAAGACAAATATTTGTAAACCCACTTTAGCTCAACTTCTTTGTCTTTGGAAATAATCACTAATACAATACCTCTGAGTTAAGTATCTAAATAAGCTATTAAATGTCTTGTGTTGAAGAAAACTGCTTAACCTATTCCAAGTATGTGCTGCATTTACACTGAAGCAATTTGCTGGAATAATTTTAAATGTTTCAGTGAGTTCCTCATTTTGCATCGCTTCCCATGTGGCTGCGTTTTGTTCTGTCCACCTCAAAGTTTGCTTGCAGTGGTGTGCTGTTTTCTCTGTTGCACAACCTTATGTAACAAGGTGCAATGCTCCTCCATGGATGACATTGTGTTTCTTAAAGAAATGCAAGAATAATTCCTCTTTCCCCATTGAAGCCACACAGCAACTCTGGTAGGCTCTCTATCGCCAGCTGTCCCTGAATGAGTGCCCTGTACACATTAAAACATCACAATACATGGGCACATACACCCCAACTCTGCAACGTGTGAATCACTGACAGATGCAGCTGAACAAAGCAGCTGATAAATGCAAGATCAATTCCTCTATTCATTAGTGTGCATAAGCACTTTTCAAATTCTTGAAGGTTGGAAGAGAAGGATTCACTTGAAAGATGCAGAGACTAAACGTCTCAGAATAGCCAAAGAAAACTGGGCATGTGAGAGAGCTGTCTGTGCTTTGGTTTAAGGAAAGCAGGAATACGCAAAATCCAGGAAATCTAGCAAGTAAAATGCTGAGTGTTTGGGCTTAATGATGCAATACTGAAGTGTACAGGTATCTGGAGAAATAGAGGTTCTGGAGATGGATATCTGTGCTTGCCAAAGGGCTAAAAGGCAATTGGACTGATGAGGAGGTTTAGAAGGTGGTATGGTTAGATAGAGGTGAGCAGATGCAGAGAGGGAAATGACTGCAGCTTCTGTGAAGACTTTTAAAAGGGAAAGAATAAATATGGGAAAACAGGAGCAAATACTTAGCTGCCTTCTTTTGCTCATGGCCAACAAGCTCAGAAAGCAATCAAAGTATAATCAAAACAAGTAATCACATCTAATTAGGCTTTTATTGCCAATTAAGGAGTGATAAGAGGGATTTTTAAAGGTAAGAGTCCCAAAAATATTGGGAAGGAAAATCATGGAGTGGAGGGCTGAAAGAGAGTACTTGAGGATTGATAGACATGGTGTCAGATATGGAAAAGCTTGGAGAGTAGAGGGGCATATGAGAGAATATGGACCAGAGCTGGAGGTCTGGAAGAGGCTGTATGGGAGCGGTGATGAAAAGCGAGTCTGATGTGCTGAACTAGCACCTACCAGAGTGAAGGAGCTGGAGGAAGACAAGACAGGACTCCTTTGGTTTTGAATTGCTGCTAGCTGGGAGTGGAAGGAAACTGAAAGGCAGGCCCTAGTAAGCCAGTAGCCCTCACTCCAAAAAGGCCATTGAATGACTCGAGCGTGTCCAGAGAAGGGCGACGAAGCTGGTGAAGGGTCTGGAGCACAGGTCTGATGGGGAGCGGCTGAGGGAACTGGGGGGGTTTAGTCTGGAGAAGAGGAGGCTGAGAGGAGACCTCATCGCCCTCTACAACTACCTGAAGGGAGGTTGCAGAAAGCTGGGGATGAGCCTCTTTAATCAAGGAATAAGTGACAGGACAAGAGGGAATGGCCTCAAGTTGTGCCAGGGAAGGTTTAGACTGGCTCTTAGGAAGTATTTCTTTTCAGAAGGGGTTGTTGGGCGTTGGAACGGGCTGCCCAGGAAGGTGGTGGAGTCCCCATCCCTGGAGGTGTTCAAGAGGCGGGTTGACATAGCGCTGAGGGATCTGGTGTAGTTGGGATCTGTCAGTGCTGGGTTAACGGTTGGACTAGATGATCTTCAAGGTCCCTTCCAACCTAAATGATTCTGTGATTCTGTGAAGCATAGGCAAAAGTAGCACTGTACAGGGCTTGAAACATAGAATGGGTAATTAACAGCAGGCACGTGGTTAAAATAATGGAGATCTTGTAGGTGACTTCCTTAGACTCTCAAATCCACCTGTCCAGACTGTGAGGCTTTCCAACAATAGTGTGGTGTTGCGTGAGAGATGTCTAAAGGTAACTGAATATATGAGGTTGTTTAATGTCTTGAAGCCTGCTTGTGTACTTGGCTTGTGGATTAAATAATGTGTTAAGTGCTGGTAAGTGCATAGCAGAATATGGTAACTGATAATGCATCGAGTGACCTAGTAAACAAGGAACTGATAAACATGAAACTTGCTGTTCACGGCACTTTTTTAGCGAAGAAACCTCAATTCTTTGTTAAATAGCTTAATTTCTGATGAGCTATGCTGAGGAGTCTGGTCTCTGGAGAGTTTAGAAAGGGACTCTGCCTCCTGTAGTCAGCTGTGGCTGGAGGGTAAGAGCCATGCTTGGAGTGTCAGCAGTTTATTAGAGGTTAATAGCAGGTAGGCACTGGTGGGAGAAGAGGTGTCTGAGATTTTTTGAGAAGTGAGGAGAAGCTGGTACTGCTTATCCCAAGGGTGTGAGGGAAGGCAGGCTGCACTGAATCCTTCTTCTGTACAATACGGGGATGTGCATCAGCTTTTGGAGGATTTTGCAATGCTACTGTCCTGCTGCTGTCCCACTGCTACCAGCAACGGCTTAGGGACATCTCGGACAGGAGAGCGTGTAGCTGAGTGCCCTGCTCAGCAATATGGAAGGGGATGGAGTTACTCCAACAAGCAGCAGCAGTGGAGGACTTTGGTTTTACTCTCTGTGATTGTGGGTTAAACAAAACTTCTAGTGCGAGGCAGCCTCTGTCTCCACAGGGATCTGCCTTGGAACACGATTGTTGGGAGCAGCATTAGAAACGGGACTGCGCAGAACTCTCAAGGACTCTTCTTGGTGGGTTTCTTTATCAGGATTTGTTATAAATAGTAATTACAGATAGTTTAAGAACAAACTATTTTAGAGTGTTAAGTGGAAAATTTTATTTCCAGAGAAACCAATTACAACACAAGACATCTCTAAACCTTCTGAACTTTTTTTACTTTTATTTAGTCTGTGACTTAGAGTGCAGACGTACAACTCCTGTGATAACTATTTGGCTTAATCAGCCTTACTATTTGTAAGCTATCCTAAATTCAAAAGTTATCACTATATTTAAACTTCTGGCCCTGTAATGTGTAATAACACAATCTTCAACTTGACATGGAAGTAGCTATGTCTAAGTGTGCGTATGTGTGTATTTATGTGTATGCATGTTAATTCTGAAATGTCATTGCAATGAACTATTTTAACAGAGCTAATTACAAAAACTGTAATTACTCCAGGATGTGTTTAACACTACTTTTGATGTGTGATGACTAACAGACAAGTAGAAGAACTCATTTTTTAGAAAGGTAGACTTTGCTTTGACAAGTTTGATGTATTTATTTTACAAAATTTAAATAAAAATTCCCTCAGAGAAGAGAAGCTGCAGCATATAAATTCTACTGGAGAGAATGTAATTTTCTTCAATAAAATAAAGTCAGTTTTTAAGCCTTAATATGTTGAGACAGTTACTTATTTCCTACAATGAGCACTCAGAAGGATTCTTGGCAGAATAGTTCCTGGCATCAAAGAGACTCAGGCCTCTTGTGGTGTCTGCCTGGTCTAGAAGGAAACAGGGATGGGAAAGTTAAGGATAGAGTTGGGTAGATTTGAATGTTTTGACTTTAACGTGACTATTTAAGGGTAGGATCACCTTTAAAGCATCAGTCATCTTGGGAAAGATGAACAGATACCTAGACCCAGAAATTCAATTCCTCTAATGGTGCTCAGTGAACCATTCTACCTGGCTCACCTTTTTTAGTACAACCACTTGTTGCACGCTCCTGATGAGGCTCGGTATGTCGGGTGACAGTAGCTGCAGCTGGACACTGAAGGCCCTTTTTGAGTCTGGGCAGCAGTGTGTCCCTCTTGGCGGAGCAGTGAGCTGGCTGCCCTCCAGCCTCACTGCTTTTAGCTATTTTTGCTATTTGCTGCCATTTGTGACAGCAGCTCTCTCCTGGCCAAAGCCTGATCCCTTAACCTGAGGGCAGTAACACTCATTTAGGTTCCCAGCAGCACAAGCTGAGTTGTGTGTCTGAGCGAGCTTTTTCTTCCTCCTTGCAGTTCATGTGTTTTGCTCCTCTGAGAATCTTTTAGCTTGTTGAGGACTTGGGTGGGAGCTGGGAAAAACCTGAACTTTCAAAGTATTTGAGATTTCAAAAATCCAGCATTCTTTCTGCTGCAGTGATACCAAGATCTTCCTTAGTTTTCGCTTTAGAAAACCTCTGATTTTCTTCTCTGTATTAAGTAAGCCCAGTGAATGATCCTTGGAGACAAATGGCTCTGGCAAGGGAGAAATGGAGAGGTTTCTGGGATATCATCCAATACTTGTCTTCTAGTAAAAGCAATGAAACTGATCTTTTACTTTGTACTTTTATATCAAAATATATTTTCATTATCAACCAGCAAAACAGCCTGCGCTTTAATGTATAATTTAAGCTTTGTATGCGTATTTTGTAAAGACAAAGGTTATTGAAGAACTAACTTAACTACTTCAGACTAATATAGATTATATTTATTTTAATGGTTTTATGTTAAGCAGTTAATGTTACTTTTTAAATTAAGTCTTCTGGCACTGATATAAGGGATTTTAGGCTATCTTTCCCTTCTCCTCTTTCTAAAGCCACTATCTGCAAAGCAGGAGTTTCATGTGTACAGTGTGATGCAGCCCAAACTTACAAACTTGTTGTGATTAAACACTCAAAGCCTTCTGTGAGACCAATATTTTATAGGTTAAAGTCCATGCAGAGAGGTTGGGAAACTGAATATCTATATAATGCATTAAAAAAATGGGATTTGTAGACAGAAATGAATTGGCTACCCAGTTTACCCACCCATGGTTAAGAGGTTGTGATACTGTTAATCCATTTAATAGCTCGATTACTTTGTAAAAATACAGAAAATAAATCAAGCAGTCACAACTAGTGATGGAAGCAGGAAACAAAAGTCGTTCTCCATCCGTACCTCAATTATTCTATAAAAGCTTTTTACTATTTTTGGTAGTATAGTTGACATTTCTCTGTGCAAACCTACATATACTTAGCAATCTTCCCTCTTTTCTGTGGAAATTAGCAGCATGCTACATAAAGTGTTATAGTGCATTTATAGTACATTCTGCTGGCAGGGAGATTGGAAAAGTGCTCTTAAGATGTCACCGGCTGTGAATCAGGCCATATGCACGTTGGCTACCATTACTGTATAGAGAAGGAAAATAAAGAACTTTATTATTGGTGGAGCGTAGGAAAATACTAGTTACTTTGTTTTGGGGTACAAAGTATTGAAATAAGCTTAGGAATTTCTTCATTGAAGTACAAATGACTTTCTAATTATTAACTTTTAAATTGCATCTTTCACATCTAGGTATAGGGTTGGTTGTACCTAGATGAAGTGCTGTTGTCAAAGTTTTAAATTACTTTTGATCTAATGCAGAGGCAAATGACTCGCTGTTATTGATGCACCACTTTGGCTTTGAAACACCTTGCTGTGGGTCTCATGGAAAAGGGGGCATTTCTGTAAGAAAGGCACAGAAAAGAATAGGTCTAAAGAGCGGGGCAAGGAATTAAAACTAGTAGTCCTTAGAGTGATATGCACAAGGAGGAGTGTATGAATTATTTGAACATAGATACAGAGAATATGCTGAGGTATTTTAATTTACTGATGAAATTATTTTCAAATCTTCATATAAATTGCCATCAGATTTTTCTTAAGTTCTTGTGCATTTGCTTTCTGAAAATGCTCTCACAAAGTAAGGCTGAAAACTCGACCTTCGTAAGCACAGAACAGGAGAAGAGCCACAAATGCAGCATCAATGAAACTATGAAACTCTATTTTTAATATGTTTACTTATGTGGAATAGATCTATACAAATTGATCCAGGAGCTGTGAAAAAGGAATGGGGTTGTGAGCATGTTTGATCTTGAAACTTGATCCTAAATTTTTTCATATTACTGAAAGGTTTTGTCCAATGAGAGGAGAGTAACAAAATCCATAGCAATTATCTTAATTCTATAGCATGGAAGGCCTATAGCTAATATGACAGGGGTTGAGTAGATCCATGAGTCCATACGCTGAAATATTTACGTATGAAGTGCTCAAGCAGTGCTAGTGAAATAAAAACTTGCAGCAGTGTTCTGGTTTTTGGAACATCCAAAATTGGAGAAAGGGTTCTATTTGCACTGTAAATTATTCACTATAACCCCAGTACAGCCAAATATTTGCTTTTGCTTGAATTCTTCAGGAAAGCATTTAAGCAGATATTTGACTTCAGTAAACGGAGCTATTCACACTTGCTGCTGAGTTAGAGCCATAAATAGCTTACACGGCTTCAATTCAAAGGTAAAGTCTTCCTTCCCCAGCTTTTCTCTCAGTGGTGAGTAGATGCTTAGATGGGCTCAGCAGCTGCCTGGGAAGCACAGCGACTGGACATGGGAGTCTGTGGCATTTAGCCTTCCAGGATGCCCCAAACTAACTGGAGTGGTCCCTGAGCTCATGAGCTGGAATTAATTTTTTTTTTTTTTTCTGGTGAAGCCTAAAGTGGGGGTGTTTTCCAGCACTGTAGCTTTCCAGCTGATGTGCTCCAGATGTGCTCCACCAGCAATTTGGGCTCAGGATCCAGCTAATCAGAAGGAAAAGCCCCCTGAGATACTTTGTGTGGATGTCAGGTCCCAGCACCAACCTCTGCTGTCCAGGTCCCATCTGCTCGCTAGTGCAGGTGCCGCAGTGCCGTGCTGCCTTTGGTTCGTGCGGCACTAGGAACGGCTAAAACTGTAAACGGGTAGGCGCTCTGCTGTGCCTAACTGGATCAGGACATATGTTAAGGCAGATGCAGCTGCCTACCATATGAAGTGACATTAGTTAAGAGTGGCATTGAGACAAACCAGAGGTTTTTTTCTGATCTGTTCTTGTGTTTAAATAATATTTCAGACTTTTTTTTTTTTCCCCTATGTTGACAGTTCAACATAATTGTTTCAGCAACAAAAATAAAACATTTGGAACATATAGTTTAATGGACCGTAGCTTTAACCAAGCCAGGAACACTGTCAGACTGTAAAGCAAATTCATCTCCTTTTTGGCTTCTGCAAGAGACTTTTTTTTCCCCCCTGTTTCTACTGACATTTCTGATTTATTATGGCACCAGTTCTCTAGAATAAGCATTTGCACTTCAGAGACTCTCTGGTTTTGTGTCTACAATCTTTAGAAGAGTTCATCTGATCAGTAATAATATAGATGAGCCTTATAATAAAGCTGTCCACTATAATTTTTCCTGTGTTTAAACGATTCGGTTACGTATACTTTTAAAGATGCGTATACTTTTAAAGATTTATCACAATTGTAATATACAAAGAACACCACCAGTAAGCAAAATGTGTAACTTCTGATGCTTGAAAGAGTTCTGGCTGGTTGTGTAAATTAATAACATACAAATAAATGGGTATTTAATAGTTTTTTAAAAAAATGCTGTATTATCCAACCATGGCAGTTTCACAGGAGGTATTGGTTTTGGCATATATATTAAATGGCAAATATTTGTTTGCATGTCTACTCAAATAATGCCTACTTAATGATTTCTTTTTAAGTACGTGCTTTTTGCCCTTACCATGGGTTCGAAGCCCTGACAGAGTGTTTGCCTCAAGAGTTGTTTTCAGATTCACAGCTAATAGTAAGCAAACACTTAAGGAAGTTGCTGCTATGTGACTGTTTATGTGGTGTGGCACTGCTGCATTCCACGTTTCATATGAAATCAGGTGTGTTTTCAGCCCTCATAGTTCATATCAGCCACAAATAGACACAAAGCAGACAACCTGCTGGCTCACATCAGAGAAGGGTGGCAAAGGGAATTTGTGAGGGATTGATTAGTAACCCTACATTGGGAAAATTAAAACAGACTTTTGGCTGTAGGAGATGAGCACACTGGGATGTGGTTCTTTTTTCCAGCGGTGTCACTGCAATGAACCTCAGTTCTGTTCTGAATAAGCCTATGGTCTCTGGCTTGCTGCAAACTCAGTCCAGAATTGAGATTTTTTTTTTCCAATTCACATTGAATTGTTTCAAGTGTTTCCTGAAACACTGTGTTCTGCTGCAATTTAAGCTCTAGTTTTGGGTTGGGAGTTTATCAGAGACCAACATGGACAATGTGTGCAACGGTTTGAGTATTTGTACACTAGCTTTTCATTCTCTGATATCTCCCAACCATGTCAATGACTTTTTTTTTTTTTTTCCCTTCTCTTTCCTATTTTTCTCTGAGAGGTTAACTTCTATAAAGAATCAGTTCCATTCAACATGTGGCATTAGACTGTGTTAATATGTACCCAATTTCAAAAAACTTCTTATAACTTCAGTTTCTATTTCCATAACAAGAACAGTTCTGTAGGGGTATTTAAAAATATTTTTTACCTCAACCATGCGTGTCTGTCTGTTTTGCCTGAGTCCATGTTTCCCCCCTCAGCTTCAAATGAATGCAGCATTTTAAGTACTGTAATAATACCTGATCTTAAAGTAAGTAACTATTTAAGGTTACTGTAATATAATTGGACCTTAACTATATTCAAGGTGCTTGGATGTGATAACTCATATATGATATTTTGGGGGGGGGGTTTATTCACTTTTATCCCCTCTCTAAATTTCTTGAAGTGCCTCTTACATAGATGTCTTGATAACTAGCTGGCATTTTGGCTGATTCAGTAGCTACACTGGTGAGAGGAGAAGGGAAAAAAAAGGGCCAGAAGTGAGATGAGGAAACATGATTGCTCCTTGGAGTGTGATTATGCCAGTTTGCCGCAGTCGAGCTGTAAACATCTCAGTGATCGGCTGCTGCTGCTGCTCCTCTGGGAAAATCTGTGCGTATTTTTGTTCCTCGGTACAGCTGTACACTCAAACAGGGAACACTCCGGAGAGAACGTTATTGAATTATTTTTTTCTTTTTTTAAATGCAGACATGCCAGGAAGTGAAATTCCCCTAAACTTTAATTCTTTTCATTTTCATTTGAAGTTTTTGTGCTTGAGTGTATAACTTCTCGTTACCCATGGTAACATCAAACTTTAAAATTCTGCTGTAGCAACATTAGAGTATTTTCCAGGAAAATACTGAGTCTTGTAGACGTACTGTATGTTCTTTACAGATCTTTTTTCAATCAGCAATTCGCAATTGTCCTTTGTCCTGTCAGACTGTGCATCTAGAATTTGACACTGTATTTCTTACAGATTGTCTACCTTTGGGGACTTTGTAGTAACTTGTGTTTTGTTGTGAGCTATTTCTGAGTTAGCAGAATCTGTTTAATTTAAGAATATTCTTGCTTTCTACACTTCATACCAGTTTTTTCTGGTACAAATTGGAGGAAAAAGGGGGGCCAACTTTTATTCTGTTGTATTACAGTTGCATAGAGATGCTTATTCTTAGAGCAGCAGTGTTGCTATCCTTGTGGTTTACTTGACATTTCATCAAAATCAAAAATAAATCTGCCAAGATTCTGTCCTAAAATCTCTCCAGAGTAGACTCAACTCAAGTATGTCAGCTGAGCTCTGAATAACTTTCTAAAATAGAACATCGTGATTGGAAATCTGGATTTTTTTCCAAGGTAGTAAAATGAGATATCAGAGGACCCTGAAGTGTGTACATCCACTTCTTTCTAGGTCTTATAACACGTGTAATCTGCATATGGATGTGATCTTTCTTAAACTGACCTCAAGGAACTAAGATAGTCCCCTGAACCACTAGTTTCTGTTTTTGAGGTGTAAAATGTTGGAAGCACTTGACAGCAAATGCTGCCTAATGTAATAACACTGTCTGCTAAAACTGAAAAAGCAACTGAGCCCTATTCTTTTAGTATCTCCTCTTAATGTGGGAGGAAAAAATGGTGAAATACTCAGAAGTTCACAACCTCAAAAGTTCCCAGGAAGTCTTTACAAAGTCTAACGATGTCATTGGATTCATCTGAATCCATTTGGGCAATGTGGAAGCACTCATCCTTTATTTAAAAGTCATCGACTAGAATAAATGATGGTGGAGGTAATTTCTGTTCTTTGAGGGTATCATTGCAAAATCCAGAATGACTTCTGAGTTGGCTAAGTGGAAATTCAGGTGGCAGTAATCAAATGAGCATTTTGGTAAGTAGAAGGGAGGAAAAGGGCACTTCTGAGCAACACTGGCAAAAACTATTGGGTTACTCAAAGAAGGGATTTTTAATTTTTTTTTTTAAATTTTTTCCTCAAGAAAGAACTAGCTGCTCTTTTTCTCTATGGGTAATATACTTGTAAAGTTATTGGTAACATACTTAAGGAGCTTGTAGCTTCATTTTCATAGCTGTGTAGCAAGCTTTTAAATAGTTTTTTTTCTTCTGGATAGTAGGATCCTTGGTAACAATTCTGGTCTCCTGACATGTATAGGAATAACAGGCCCTTTAGGAAGGGTCTGAAATTCTCATTTGAGCTGTCTCTGCTGGAGTTAGGGGCAGGAACTGTTGTAGAAATGGAAGAGAAGGAGGAGAGAGGAGGAAGGTGGGTGCTCTTTTCTGGTTCATACTATTGTGTAGCTTGAATTCATTAATTCCTGTAACCTTGAGCTGTTTTGTCAAGACTGATGTTTGTCTAGCTGAAATGAAAATGAACAGTCCCATGAGTTTTTCACTGCTGCCTCAATTAGACGCAGGCTGCCTCCTTGTTTGATGTATAATATTTAAGTTCTTCCTGAAATTGCTGCCTATTGCAACTAACTGCCTGCTGTGACCTACTGCTGCTGAACAGGGTGGGAAGAGTCCTACCTGAATGGAGATGGAGCTTAGAAAAGCCTCTCTTCACCTTTAACCCCCAAATGAGAAGTGGAGCATTGTGTGCGATGTAGGATTTTACATGGTTTTGCTGCTCCCCTTTATTTTTACAGCATTGTTTGTAATAGTGAACGTTGTTATTAAAATCCACTGGAAGGCAAAAAGTCAACTGTGATCCATGTCTTTGCAAAGAAGAGAAGAGCTCTGTTTGCTGCGCCGGTGAGCCTAATAGATCCCACCCCTGCGAGTTGCCCTGGAACCAGGCTAAATAGATACAGTGTCAACCACCTAGGAACTTTAACTATTTAAGTAAATATGGGCCACTCAATCTGATTTATTAAATTCCATTTGAAAAAAAAGTTTTTCCTCCAGAACTCTTTACACATACTTATTTTGGGTTTTGGGTTTTTTTTTTTTGTGGGGGGTTTTTTTTTGTTTGTTTAATTTGGGTTTTTTGGGGGTTTTTTTGGTGTTTTTTGTTTTTTTTTAAGAGGAGCAGTTTATATCATAGCAATGTTTCCTTCATATTAACCAAAATCCTTTGCAAGATGATAGGATTTGGTATAAATTCAGATCTTAAAGAAATTCTTGACTTGTCCAGAACTTAAGAAACTATCACCTACTTCTGTGGCTTGGATAACTCTTGAGAGTGATCTACAAGGATGATTTTATGCCCTAAGTAGATATATTCCTTTTGTGTTGTGTGAATTAGATGCTGTCCATGCACTTGCGTTTTCTATAAGCTCGATTTGTGGAAGGAAAATGATAACACATCTTCAATAATGTCTCACTAACAGAGGATCAGATGGTGTTAACGCTGAGGCTGTTAAGTGGGGGGTAATAGTCTGATTGTTTGACTTAGAATGAAATACAGCAGTTTTGTAACCATGATAGAAAGTTATAAGCAGAAAATGGCAACGAAATCCGAGTCAAGTGTTTTGCTTGGGAAAATTGACAACACTTAAACCCTTTTTATACAATAGCTTGTTTTTACACTGCTGTAAGTCTCTCTCCATTTCATGCTTCTGTTGCTAGGAATTCCATTGTATTTGTCACAATGTTTTTAAATGTGAAGGAATATTTTTAAATAATTCAGTTCAAGGCTACAGAAATATGCTAATTTTCTTTATTGGAGCCATAAACCAGCTTTAGATAACTTTCTAATGTTGCTCATTCTAAGTATGCTCTGGAGTTTATCCAGACTTGTCTTGGCCAGTTTATTCTCCTGATTTTTGTTTTGATTTGGTTTGGTTTAGGGTGGTTTTGGTATATGTGAGGGGTTCTGTTTGTTTTTCCTCCTTTGCTGGGCATGAACCAGCAGTCTTGTCTTTCTGAAGGTGGCCGTCTATGGGGGTGGCTCATGTTTTTCCTGGGAGAGGTTCTGCTGGGCGATGTCTTTAAAACTGGGTCCCCACTGACTTCTGCAGTTAAACACTGGTTTTACGAAGCATAATTTCTCCAGTATGGTCACTTCTCCAAAGTGGTTTAAAGCATAAGGCTAAAGCAGGAAGGATAACATAAAATACTTTATTGTATGGAAATTAGACCTGCTTTAAGCAAGAAACTTGCATTTTCTTAACTTGGAGGCCTGTGCATACATGATTATCAAGTTAATGAGTGCATATGTATGTATTGATGATAATGGGATTAACCTTGCTTGTTTTAACAGAAGCAATGTCCCACTCTTAGAGAGTATAGATACCCTGTGTAGTTACACATACGTAGTTACCCACGAAATAGTTTATAATCACTCATCTTTGTGTAGGTTGGTTGACTAATGCGTGTATCAAATCTTTCTTTTTCAGATCTGCCTTGAGTGAAGTTTGACAAAAAATGTTACAGCGGTTTTGTCTCTGGAAATGGTTAGCTGTAGGGATTGCAGTTGCTACTATCTTAGCAGGTTGTTTGGCCCAGAATGATGAAGGTAAGGTTTTTGCCGTGGGGGCGTAGCTGTGGGAGGGGAGGGATGATTCTGTGATTTCATTTTAATTCCCCCCCCTCTCCCAAATTATTACTTGAAAAAGCAGTTTGATACTTGGTAGGAAAGGGAGGTTACAGTAAAGATAGATCTGGGTATGTTTCGTGATTTTTAAGCATCTGATGATGATTATATTTTACAAAGCTGTTGATTTGCCAGGCAAGATAAATCTTGAAGTTATGATTATTCAGTATTGGACTCTAGCTTTAAAATTTCTTTCCTCTTGTTCATTGAACAAATACTTTACCTTGCTTTATTTGTAAATCGACAGTTACAGCACTCGGAACAGGAGTTTGAGAGAGAATTGTTAATGGGCTGTATACATATCTGACCAAAAACTTGGGAAAAGATGCACAATGAATGTCTTCTAGAGAAACAACACTTCAGAAATCCTGAAACGTGGCACCGGTAGCTCATGTTCATCCTCACAGTTGAATTTAATCAAGAGATGCCAGTAATGTGTTCTGCCAATTACGTATAGTAGTAAAAAATTACAGACCTAGACAACTGATTATGATTTATTGAACAATTCAAAAAAGTTGAAAAGCTGAGTTTTACAGATTTGTTCTTAAGTACTCTTAAGAAGAGCAAGGGGGATAAGTAAAAACTGAGTATGGTTTCAGAATGTCTGTAATAAAGTTGCTTATTGTAAGTGACACTTAATGCCTTCCATGTAGGTAAGCTGTAATAGTACATATTTATAACTTATTCCTGCAGCTGGATTTTCTTCTAGAATACTCTATTTTGGCAGTTATGAAATACAGTAGTTTTGCTTTCATGAAAGTCTTCAGTCCTACTTGAATATTGCTTAGTTTATTTGGTATCAAGTAGAAGTTATATTTTTTCTTGCTCTATTATTAATTGTTCTCCAAATGTCCTTTTTATTCCCTTCTGTCCCCCAGCCCAATTCTGCATAGTATTTCATGTCCATAGTATACAAGAAAACTAATTTAATTTTATCCATTTTTATACACTGTCATTATAGCTGTCACTCATGACACTGAAGTGTATGAGCTGCTCATATTTCAGATACTTGATCCATGCTTGGATACAACTAGCTTGCTTTTTAATCATTTATTGTAGCAGAGGAGCGGGGCCATTATGCTTTGCAATGTTGGACTTGGTGATGGTTGTCAAGTGGTCTTTGAGCAGCAAAATGCTAGATTTGAGGGAGGAGAGGCTGCATGGCAGCAGGATGTCCCTTCCTTGATGTGTTCGGGAAGTAGGTGGATGCTGGAGAGCAGTGGGAATAAGTTGAAGGAAGCAGGGAGGGCAGCAGGATGATAGGACTGCATGGGGCTGGATCTCTTCTGAGTTCATGAAAAGATCACTCGTGGTAGGCTGAAAATATAAGGCAATACTTTTTACTGTGATCTTGTTTGTACTCACCCAGGCAACATCATAACATCCATCCAAAAAGACCTCTCTGATCAAAATAGCATTGTGAATTTCAGTTGAATAGTGATTTCTTAGTTACACTTGAATGATGCTGAAGTGTGCAAAACACATGGCACAGATGCCTCAGAAAGTATAGCAGTAGACAGTTTGATATTTCAAAACAGGAAGATTCCTCAGGTTTCAATTTTTGTCCTTTTTTACTGCTTATATGACAGACTTCCATGTTAGTTAATGCCCCTGTCTCAAAAAGTATACAGATTGTATCTTTTTGTTACAAGTGATTTAGAGGAATGGAAAGATACTTTTCCACAGTTATATATAAAGCTATCATTCATTATCATTAATGTGACTGAAAATGGATAGCAGCTTCCTTACTTAAAAAGGCTGTAAACATGTAGTTGCAGTTAGTGATCTGTTGTTCATAAAACTGCTTGTTGCCTGATGGGGTCATGTGGTGGGAGAAAGTCTGTGCAACTTCGTCACTTCTGTGTCAGTTGTTACTGTGAGCAGGTGAAAATTGCATCAGGACAGATAGCAATGGCAGCAGAAACTCAGCTAATTAGATTTCTTTTTGTTTTTTGTTTTTTTTTTTTTTAATTGCCTTGAGCCAGTTGGACTTTTTATTTGCTTCTTACATTGAATGCTTGCAATAATTCTATGAAAACCTGCCAATAAAACTTTCATTTGTGTCACTAGGAAATGGAGAAGACCTGAAAATACAGAGTATTTTCAAGTCACCTCTAAATCTTGTGGATGACATAGTTGGCGATACTCTAAATATCCACCACTTCGGAGACAGTATTCAGATAGTATCGTGGTTTTACAGACTTTCTTTTAGTGCATTCACTTAGATTCTTGAAATGTGTTTTCTGCCTAAGCCAGTGTTTCAGATGAGTTTACAAGGATCCCTGCTAGTGTGGCCACATGATGATATTCCTTCTGGGAGTTTTTTGTGTTTGTTTGGGTTGGTTTTTTTGTTTGTCCCAGCTCATGCCACTTTGTTTAGCTCACAACCCAAACTTGTTTTTATCTGTAATGATAAGGTTCTCATATACAGTCTGAACAGAGGAGTTTTGCTTTTCAATGAATATAAATTTGATGCGTATAGCCAAGAGTATTGGTACTTAACTGGGGGGAAAAGTTCAGAAATGCTCTTGTTTAAGGAACATACAGCACCCTGATACAAACTCAAGAATGAACTGACTTTTTTCTCTCCTTGTTCAGGAAAGGGTAAATCTAGCTGAAAGTACTTCTAATATCTTCAAGGTACTTTGTATAAATTCCATAATGCTATAATAGAGGAGAAAATTATATGGAAATTAATTTAAGCCAGGGGTGGGGTACTGGTTACTCAACAAATGCCACCTAGTTAATGAGGCAATGCTTATAAAAACACTTACTTAGAAATATGTTTCTTGCAGCTAAATAGAAGACTATATTCTGTACTTAGCTCACTGCAAAGAAGTGCTTTTTTCTAATTTGCAATAGCAAAATTTGTAATCTAACATGTAATATAAAAGATGCATTCTTTTAGCAATTGCTATTTAAAAACAGTGTAGTTATTTTAACAGCAGAACAATCATGAATACAAACAGGAAAAATCAATTACAGCAGAAATTATAACCTATTTCTTTGCATCTAGCATGCAGATAATGTTTCCATGGTGGTGGCTGTGCATGTTTAGTTACTCGCATGCACCTCACTGCATTTTGTTCTATTAGCTCATACTTTCTCTATTTCAGATGGTTTTGCTTGACCTCCTTAGTTATCAAATCTCCCTCAGCTACAGCAATTAATGATGTTACAAAGTAGCCTTAAAAACTTTATCAAGGACTGCCTTGGAAATAGTTAGGCTGCTTTCTTCCTATACTTATTAGAAAGCATCCCCAGAATCTCATTTGTTCATTTGGCTCAATGCCATTGTCTCATAGAAATGAGACAATTTATTCATGGCTAACTGATAGTCCCTGTGTAATCTTTCAGTTCAGGTAATGTGTTTCTATCACTGGTGTTTCTGCTCTCCGGCCAAAGGAACATAGAGAGAGCAATAATTCCCCCTTTTGTTTTTCACTTTCTAAACTAAACAAACATGTTTCTGAGACTGCCCTTGCAAAGTAGATTCTCCTTTCTCTCATGATCATAGAATCATGGAATGGTTTGGGTTGAAAGGGACCTTAAAGATCATTAGTTCCAACCCCCCTGTCATGGGCAGGGACACCTTCCACTAGCCCAGGTTGCCCAAAGCCCCGTCCAACCTGGCCTTGAACCCTTCCAGGGAGGGGGCAGCCACAGCTTCTCTGGGCAACCTGTGCCAGGGCCTCAGCACCCTCACAGGGAAGAATTTCTTCCTTTTACTTCATCTAAGTCTACCCTCTTTCAGTTTAAAACCGTTACCCCTCCTCCTATCCCTACACCCCCTGATCAAGAGTCCCTCCCCAGCTTTCCTGTAGCCCCTTTAAGTCCTGGAAGGCCGCTCTAAGGTCTCCCTGCAGCCTTCTCTTCTCCAGCTGAACACCCCCAACTCTCTCAGCCTGTCCTCACAGGGGAGGTGCTCCAGCCCCCGATCATCTTCATGGCCTCCTCTGGACCTGCTCGAGCAGGTCCGTGTCCTTCTTATCTTGGGAGCCCCAGAGCTGGACACAGCACTGCAGGTCGGGTGTCACAAGAGCAGAGTAGAGGGGGAGATCCTGGCAGTCCTGCTATGTCCCTCTTTTGGCTAAATTCCTCTCTTGAACATGGTTGCTGGCATTTTTATTTTGTGTCCAGGTGACATCCTGACAGTTCTTTATGGTGCCAGCTGTGCTTTGTTGTCTTTATTGGAGTTATTTCACTCAGTAAAGTGTATTTCGTGCATTGGTGGCTGGTGGTTGTGCTGTAATGTAATACGGCTCTGTCTTTTTCTGTTGTCATCTGTAACTGATAAGCATGAGCCTCTAGGGATTTTTTTTCACAGCAGTGTTTTTGTCAGTGGTGTGTAAGTGACATGCAAAGCAATGTCAAATTTGTGCTCAAGTTCTGTTTCCATTTGTGCCACTAAAAAATTTGTGTTCCTGCATTGCTACTTCCCATTTTTTTAGTGAGCTGAAATTTCAGTCATATGTTACTACTTGTTTCTGAAGAACTCTATCACCTTGCAGGACAAAATACCCATCTGAACTAAGTCTGCTTGTCATCTCGTTGTAGTCAGCTCTCTTCAGGTGGTACTTAGAGTTTTCACAGTAATCCAGCCTTTCCAGCTTAATCATTTCCTGTTGGGAGTATGTAAAATCTGTTGATGAAATGCATACACTTTACATCTACTGTAGTCCCTTTGTATTTAAAAATTAAACCCTCCAAAAATTATTTAAAACCCCATTTATTTTGTTGGAGTTACCACATTAATCTCGATGGATTGTTGATAAAGCCATTCAGTCTTTTCTTCGGATGGTTTCTTTGTAGTATTCTTTTGCTCAATCTCATGGTATTCCAGGATAAATGTAAGACTGTGGGTGGATGGGTAATGTATTTTTTTGTTGTAGGTGTTCTTTTAAGAAAGAAAGCTGGTTTTACAGTTTCAGCTACCCCTAGTTTGCTCTTTTCCAAGAGGGAGAGAGACTGCAAAGATTTATTTTTTCTCCAGTAATATTTTAGCTTAAATAAAAGTAGAAATGTCCGTTATAGCCTTGCAATATATGAAATTAGGTCAGCTACAATCTCCATTATTTTTTCAGTGCTACTCTATTAAATTCATAGGCAAACTCTCAAGCTAAAAGGAGGAGCGAGGAGGAATGTGGAAACACAGGCTCCAATTCCTTTCCTTTTTTTTCTTTTTGTTCTTTAATCCCGTGTATGTGACTAGAAGAAACACTTCAGCAGCAATTTTTTGTCAGTAGAGAAAGCCGCTCCATTGAAAAGCTGTCTGTGTGCACTTTCAGGCCACACCAAACTGATCCAGCAAGAATGATCATTTGACAATTAACAGATTTAATAGTCTTCAGCATTTAGAGTTAGTATGTACCTATCATGAAGGATATAGCTGCAAACTTGGGAGTGCCAGTAATTGATTCCTGAATCTTAAAAGATGAAGAAAAGGCAAAACAGTTCTGATTACTGTTTAAAAATAAAAGAAAACCAAAAACAAACCTGGAAGATCTACCAGCAAAAGTTGCATTGATTCTATTACTAGGATTTTCAGAAGTGCTTAATGGGATTGTGAATTGTGATCTGTTTAATAAAATGCCATCTTTGAAGGATTTTTGAAGATGGTAATTTGTTGGGGCTGCTTTTAACCTGAAGTTGACTTGGTTTGCCTTTCTTTTTTTTTATACACAAACAAATAAAAGGTTTTAGAAGTCCCTTAAGCTTCATTTGAAGATTTTTTTTTTTTTTCAGTTGTAAAACAGAAATACTGACAAAAGTCCTCATTTAATACACTCGGAGATGAGACCATCTTGGTCCTTACGTTATCTTGTAGTGCAAGTGCAAATTTGGATTGTGTTTTGGGGAGTTCTTGAGGGCCAGGAGAGGAGAGCCTGGGCTTGCAAAGGCTGTGTGTGTTCCCATGTATAACTTGACACTTGCAGTCACCTATCTCCGTACATCTCAGCTGACTCAGGGACTTGTTACACCATGCTGTCACATAACATCCAAAAAGTCAATGCTTTAATTCCACTTGCATTTGGTACGGAACCAGTACTTTTGTTGTAATATTTGGTAAAGTAGGAATGATTTCTTTTGATTTTTTTTTTAAAAACTTTTTTTTTTTTCAGTTGTATTGGTGAATTTGGACTTGGCACTGAAGTAGTATGATGGTATTTTCTAATTTTCTAGTTTCAGACTGATTTCCTTTTGTCTACTCTAGCCTGTTGAACAGCAGAGGTGCCACTGAAATCTGCACTGTCGAGTATGTATCTGTCACTGATGGTTCAGTGGGTTTTGTTTAATTTGAAGCTACTAGTTGGATCTTTTCTCAGAGTATAGGATTTGCTAGCAGGAGTGCCTCTGCAGGACAAAGATTGCATGCTTGGGAAGATTGAAGGAATACATGTTAGCATTTTCACTGCAGTCTAATTTACAATGTAGATGGAGGGAAAAAAACCAAACATAATCTCGTTTTGGTTGAAATATAAGTTAGTAGATATTGCTTTTTGTCCTAAAGCTAATGAAGACCCTTGAAGGGCTGAATCAACATGGTGGTTTTTTGCTGGGGAGTATAGACTTGTCTGGGATAAAATATGCAGCAGGGAGAAATTGAGGAAATAACTGACTTCAGTGGGAATTGGTGGAAAACTCTGCTCACTGGATATTGCAAATACCTCACATCACAGTGTGTGCATTAGGGTTGTGTTGAACATCAAGCACCTACTTTTTTTTTTTTTTTTTTTTTGCCATGGATGCAAAGCTGGCTGTGTGGGAAGCTGCCCAAGGTAACAGATTGGTAGGTGAGCCCAACCGTCTGCCTGGCTGCGTTAAAGGAGCTGCTTGAGAAATAATCTCCTCCTGTACCACCCCACTACTCTTTTTTTCTACTACCACTGAGAGAAGGGTGGTGGGGATGGCTGGTTTAGAAGTAGACTAAAAGCAGGCCTTTTTTTTTATATCAGCATCAAGGGTTTTGGCCTTTGTAACAGAACAGAAACTTACTCCTAACTCCTCTCGCACATTAATAAAAAAATACCCCAAAACTGAACTATTACATTAGCAACTAGAGCTCACTGGGTTTATTTTCCATTGGCTCAATAAGCTGAGCTGACTCATCGATGGCTGCTAGATCTGCAGCGGAGGGGGTGAGACCAAGTCTGGAAGGGCTTAAAGCAGCTTCTAGGTTAGGCGTAATGTAAAAATGTATCCTCTCAGGATTCTTAAACTGAAACTCAGACTTTGCAAGGCGTGTAGGCTGGGCGGGAAGAAATGCATCTTTTGCCAACTTCAACGCTTAGAAGGTGTTGAACTAATTGAGATTAAGTCCGTCTATAGTTGGTGTTGGCATCTGAAATGAAATAAAATTGAGACTAATCAGAAGGTTTACTCATCCAAATATGTATGTCACTTCACAAGCATTAAGCAGACATTTCTTTATCAGGACGTAAGGAGCAGCCATTTAAATGGTCTTTATCTTCACCCTGAGCTGGAGATTGCTTTTTAAATAAGGGTTTTCCTGTGAAAAATACAGCTGTGCAATTCACTTTTGCCACCAGAATTGTTCAGGCATAAGCTTGTTCAGCTGTTTTTCTTCTGCATGGGCCCCCCCCATTAGTTACTGTGTTTTATTCAGTCTAACAGAGTCTTACGCTACACAAATTGAATAACTAAAGGGCCTTACAAATCACTTTAAGAGGCTACTTTAAAAATAAAATAGTTTCAGATCTTGATATATTACTGTTGGGCAGGAAATTAACTCACGAAAATGCATATTTGAATACCTGTAGCTCATTTATCATTCCTTGAGCCCTATACTGTACAGATCCAGTGAAAAAAGAGAAATGCAAACAGGTGCTTGCCTAAGGGCTGCCTGGGAAAGCGTCTGTTCTTCAGAACAGATGTAATTTGTTTGTTTTATAAAACTTTCTGCTTTTGGTTGGGAGCTCTGGCTCGTGGCTCTGCAGTGATCGTAAAGGGGAAAGACCTGACCTTGATGACTTTGAATGTCATCCAGCCATTAGTTCCTCTGAAGGGTTCAATTCTTCAAAGTATAACTCATGGGACGTCTTGAAGTGCCACTAGCAACGCTTTGAGTCTGTAGAAGATCAGTTTCCCTTTGGCGAGACACCTGTTAAATTCATGAAATGGGGCATTGGAAGCAAGCTTCATCTTGGTTAATGTACGAACTTCAGCCTCCTGGTCTCCTGGCAGAAGTGGAGTACCCCGTGTGCTCCCTGTGATGGTGCTGGGATGGATGAGGCAGGAAGCCGCTTGTTGAAAAGCAACAAATCCCAGTTTCAAACACCTTTGGAACAAGGAAACTCTGGGATCTAGCTAGGAATGAGCCTCCTCTATGTACCGGCCTACCAAGTTCTTCCTGCTCAGCCTTATTCTTCGGCACATGAGGTGGTGTGTGCTGGATTGCCTGGATTATACGGCTGCACACATCGATGTTCTTTGAGTCACCTAGGGCTTGACTGACCTGAGCCATCTCTTGCTGTGGGAGAGCTGTGAATACTGAGCCTAATGCTTCTCCTCCAAGGGACTCATGCCCTTTCTTAAGGTGAGATTCACGTCTGGTGCAGGGAAAGCAGAAACCTGCGTGAAAGTGCACTGGAACAGCTTGTGTCCCCTTTGTAAGAGTGGCTTGGACTTTGGGACTTTCCTAGAGTAAACTATAACTCCAGTGATACTGGGCTGAGCTCCTAAAAATCAGCAACAGCTGTGTCTGTGCATTCATATGTTAGTTTATAGCCATAGAGCGTGCGTGTTGAGCAGAGATAACCCCTGTGCTGGTCATTCTTGTTCTTTAATGGTAATGTTTGAAAGAGTCTTGAGTAGAGAGATGGTCGCTATAACTTTAGTTGACAACTTAGCGTTTTGACATAGAATTAGAGGAAGGAATTCAGATTTTCTAGAATACTGTATCTATTTGTGATCTCCATCTCATGTCCAGATTTCACAGAACAAATTTACCACTTCCACTGAAACTAACTCCTTTTAGCCAAGAGAGATGGTGCACTGGCATAGTGTGAATAGGACACTGCTTTCTCAGATGTGGTGGATTTCTCCCTTAATTTGAGTGGGGTGAGGTAGGATTTGTGTGTGTTGCTGCGTACAGAGGGTTATACTGTAGCTGCTCTGTCTCTTTATTCTGCAGCAAAGCTCTTCCATCATGAATATTCTAAATCTAATTGCAAACATGCATACATTAATGCAAAGTGTATATACACATGTGCATTTTGCATCTCTATGTAGCATAAAGACAGTGAAGGCAACAACCTTTCCTTCACAGAGCTTGGTTTAGCTCTACTGACAATTCCCTCTGAACTCGAATTAACTGCCAAGGTCCCCCTTCTGCACCCATGTTCATTCCTAATTTCAATCTAAACAGAATCCACTTGCTGTAGATGGGACACTGCCAATTTAATTCTTCAACATGCTATTCCAAGCAGTCCTTGTTTTTCTATTTTTTCTGTGTAGTTCGATGTGTTCTGACACTGTTCCCCACAAGAGAAACTCCCTCTGCACTAAACCAGTAAATCTGTCTCTCGATTACCTGCTGAATTGCTGTGACACTTCCAGCTGGATCAGCAGAACCTACTTGTTTCACTTTATTCCAGTTTTCTCTTAAGCATAAACACATTTGCAGATCAGTAGGCCACTAGATCTAGTAGTAAGATAGCTCATACTAATTGACCATATTTCTTTACTGGGGGGGAGCCTTAACGAGAACAAATGTAAATTTTTTAACTAGGCTATTTATCAAAATAGCGTTGGAGGAAATCACACTTTGAAACTGTTTTGGAAGAGCAATAGCTAGCCTAGTCAGACTTTCAAAAAAACTAACAGATATGCTACAAATGACAGCATTTAAAATCTGCCTATGTTCCTTAGTGCCATATTATTCACATCATGGTCCACCATTTATTTATATTGCCTACTCAATTTTTATTTTTATTGGAAATATTGTGCTGACTTGTTTGTACTCCCATATTGTATATGTAGCAATAATTTGGAAACAGAATTCCTGGGTGTGTCATGGCGACATGGGAGACTGGTAGTCTTTAGAGTAGGAAGTATGACTGCAGGAGACTATTTGTGTCAGCGTAGAATCTTTTAGCTACTCAAGGTTGAGGTTGGTTATAGGTAGCCTGCAAACATAGATGGGTTGCAATAAGTTTCCCACTGCATGATTAGTTGGGTTATGTACCTAAATTATGTCTTAAAAATACAGCATTCACAGCACAATTGTTTTTTTCTTTACTGAAGCTCATTTTCAGACTAACTCTTTCTAAAAGTGTTTTCTTAAGATGAAGCAATAGGTCTGGGGAAAGGAGCCTGAACGGTTAGGAAACCTCAAAATTGCAGTGTTCTCTATTGTAGACTTCGTTGCAGCCACAAGACATGAGGAATGGGATGAAGTATGAGGTGAGACACAGATATTTTCTGACTAGAAGCATACGTTTCCAGAATCTGTGAATTTACCCTTTTAAAGCTTCTCTACAGTCAGGGGTGGGGAGAAACACCCATTTGTTTCTTCCTCTTTCTCCAGACTTTCCCTTCTTCCTGCTGGCTACAAGTTCTGGTGCACACCTTCTTTCATGCTCAGTCTTCTGTAAATACCTGGTTTTGTGCATTATAACGACCTCTTCCTTATCTTTGGGGTTCCCTGTTCTGCCACTGAATTTTGTTGCTAGCTTGGCAAACTGCATATTCCTTCTGCTCCTATGCATCACTGTCCCTCCCCTGTCATATTACTTTCCAAATTCTCTTCACTTTTTTCCTCATCTCAGTCCAGCAGTACGAATTATTTTCTGAATGCTTATATGAGACTGTCATATGTTGACAAATAAACTGTGATAGAAACTGCCTTCCTGTTGCTGCTATGCTTCAATTTAATCTGTTTTTGATGAGAAGTATCTGTTTAAAACAAAGCACGGGAACTTCAACTTGATCAAAACTTGATTTTATTATTGTTTCATTTTCACATAACAAGAACTGACTCTTAGCTGTGTCCTTTGGAACACAGATCTGTGTATTATGAATTACAGATTTGGTTTTGAATCACTTCAAATGCGCAGTTTGGCTTCAGTTCAATTAATTTATATATCAGGAGTGTGATTCTTAACTGCATCAATAATGAGCATAAGTTTTCTGTTTTATTATGTGGCAAAGACTTGATTGAACAGTGGGATATTGCAAGGACACCTCCAATTACAATAGCAATAAATACGAAGTTTTAAATAATTAGTATAGAAAAAGATCAGTAGTGTTGTAACTATAAGTTGTCCTGAAAAAAATGAAGTGTGAAATCTTTTTTTCAGAGCAGATCTTGGCTTTCTTGTTGATTACTTGGTAAGTACAGACTCCTACTTAGGAAGGCTTTAAATAGGGGTCTGGATTTTTCAGCGCTTCCAGAAGGTCTGAACTTGTGCAGGGTTCATGCCCCAGACAACAGTATCTCTGCTGTAGTGTGTGCAGTGGGAGCAGAGTCACGTGTTTGGGCAATAATTGTAAAGGATGAGCTCTCACAGCTCATTTTAATGCATTCATTTTACAGTAATCATTTTCAGATTAGGGGATCATTACTGTTCAGCTGTTGTCTATCATTAAATATAGACAGTGTTTTTCTTAGTGTTTTTCTTGACTCAGTCAATTGCTAGGGATTTATATGGAATGCCTGTGGCGAGGAAATATCTGGTGTTTTGAACCTAAAACCAAAAACAACCACCAAAAAAACCCCCAAACCAAACATCCTCACCCAATTCTCCACAAATACTGCTGCAGTTTTTGAACCAACTACAGTTTGTGACTCCGTTGGCTTGTAGTGTCTTGGCTTTTGCCTTTTGCAACAGGCAAGTCTGTGATGTTAATATTTAATGTGAACTTAATAGAGCAAATAGAATGGACTCGAAAAGATTTTTGTCTTGAAGACTTTTGCCCTTATGTACACATGTGATCACTGGTTTTTCTCCCAGGCAAATACCCTCTCTCTCATCTCTTCTAGGGAATCTCTGTTGAAAGATAAGATTTTTTTTTTTTTTTTTCTTTAGATGGTGAAAGGAAAACTTTTGGGTAAACAGAAGAAAGCAGTAGATGGATTTTTTTAAAGAAAAATAAGAAAAAGTCCAAGGGCCTTATCGAGTTAAGTTTAAAGAAATAGTGAGGAAAAAATCTGTCCTTTACTGCAGTGTTTATTAGACAGTGTATTGAGGCATGACAGGCCTTAAATTGGTGCAGAGATGAATAGTTTGTATCTGTAGGCTACAATGAGCAGAAATCAAATATTTAAATAATATCAAATAATCATGATGCACCTAGTTAAGCCTGATGGCAAAGTGAAGGGCTGAGGAGGTGAAAAAGAAAGCAAGGGAGAGAAATTGTGTTCTCAAATTGGATTTATAGATAAATAGGATCTCTCTGAAACTGAAGGCTGAACAGATCTAGTCCAAATTATCCTAAAAAGCTGATTTTCAGGAAGGATGGATGTTGTGGTATGATTTTGAGTGTGTTTACCCACAATGACATTTCAGTTTTCTTTTTTGAATTTAGTAGTGATAAACATTATCGCTTCTCATTTCAGCAACATCTAAAGGGGTTTCTGTTCAAGGTATTGCAAACCGTTAGGCATTTTAAAACATATTCCTGCAGAGTAGTAAATAGCTTGCTTACATTGTTTGCTTTGCTTGTTCCTCTACCCTGATATCATAGATTTAGTTACTGATTTTTAAGCTACTGATTATTTTGCCTGCAACATTGATGCAACATTAAATACTTGATTTATTTGTCCCTTAAAATAGGTCAGATCCTGCTCTGTGGTACTATCTGTTGAGAAAAGCAAGTTTATCGCCAAAGTGATTATTTTTCTTCATCTGCTAGAATAAGCTGTTTGTATTTACTCAATTATACTGACAAGAAGAGTTTTCTGTTAGTAATATTATCTTATTTTGGAACATCATTGGTTTGAGCAGCTACATATAATTCTGTTACTGCCAAGTGGTTCCCTGGCTTTAAGGATATATAATGGGACAGGAGTTAATTATTTGACCTGCTGTGCATGTCTTGCATGAGATTAATTTCATGGCTTATTTCTAAACAGAGTTTAAACAGACTTACTTGTTGGGTCCTAAAGAGGAACACATAGTTGTAAGCTGCTAGGGACTTCCCTCATTAAAACTTTCATCCAAACCTCTGGATGGTTCAAGCTTTAAACAAGGCATCTGCTGTTGCCTGATGTTGCTGGAGATGGTAGTAGTTTTGTTGTTTTCTTTGTGACGGGTTGGCCAATGCAGGTTGATCATGTTTCTTGAGAAATAACTGGGCTTTTCCTTCGGTTGTGAATGGATAACGCAGCAACAAAAATTAATTACTCGAAAAAAACCCCCAAAACCCAAACCCACAAAACTAAAGTTCAAACCAAAAACATAGTAAGTTTTGAAAGATTTCAGAAAAAAACATCAAAGGAAGAGAGTGGACTACTTTTCTTCCACATAGTATAGCTGATAATGATACTGGATGACAGAGCAGTTGATGTGCTTTATTGTTATGGCATTATGGTGATTATATTGTTCTCTCCCATATTCTTTCATAGAAACAATAGGGTTTACTCATTTTTGCAAATAATTGACTCATTTGACCCCCCACCCCCTCCCCTAAAATGATTGGGATTCTACCACGTGAATCATTGTAATACTTAATGTGATTCTGTGATAATGGTTAGGAAGATGGGGGGAGTAGTTCCCTGTAGGTGATGTTCGTTAGGATGACTACTTTAAAATTTAGAACAAGATCTGTACCACTATTGTTACTTGTAATTCCATGGTATGTGGCGTTTTATCTCAAGGTTTTTAGATGTATAAACATGAAAACCAGTATCTTTAAGCTTGTGTCATGATTTTCTCCAAAGTTTGGCTTTGAAATTACAGTAATCGGTGCTAAATGGCTTTTGAGCCATTGGCATAGACCATTCTGTTTAGTATGCAAAGTTTCAGCTACAAAGTAAGAAACTTCAGCTCTGTTTCCCTTTCTTCAGTGCTTTTTTTTTTTTATCCTCATAAGTTTTCCTTTACTGCTTTTTATTGCAAAATTATTTGAAAAAATCTGGGCACTGTTCTTTATTAGCTTTCTAACAATTTGAAATTTTTAATAAAAAGTGTTTCATACTAAATATAAGACAGAAGAAGTATTTATCAATGCAGATTGGGCATTTTTTGTTAAGAGGCTCTAGACAGATATTTGTGATGTTTCCCTTTTTAGAAGCATTTTAATGGTTATTTGAACTCTTTCTCCTGCTTGGCTATAGTACAGGAGTTGCTAAGGTGGAAAAAAATTATGATTTTTTTTTTTTTTTTTAAAACTTGTAAATATCATCTTATTTGATAAGTGTTGTGTTCTCAAATGTGAGGTGGACGTTTGAAGATTTTCATGTATGTAGGTACATTTTGAGAGTTGTCTGTTCCATTGACCCTCTACTAGTTGTTTTTGGGGTGAAAGAAAAAAAATGCACTTCTACATCATTTGTATTGAACGTGCCATATATCTGCTATTTTATGGCATATGCAACTGTAGCAAATTTTCATAGCCTTAAATTTATTTCAGTAGCAGATATCAATCAGTCAAAGATGTTATTTTATGGGGTTTGTTCACAGAGATTTTGGGGTTTTTTTCTTCTTCACTAAAATGCCATCTTCTAGAAGATACGTTTCTTATGAGACGCTCATAAAGTATGTTTGTCCTGATAGGAAATCTATTCTAGTTCAATTAAATGGAGCATCTGCAAATCCTGCTAAGCATAATGATACAGTATGTGAAGAAGATGCTTTCATTTGATAGAGATAGGGTTAGGAGCATTAACTTGTTCCTATTTGTATGTTATTGGTATGTTTTCTATGGAAAAAACCCCACAAAGTAAAACCAATAAAAACCCTGCCCTCTCTTTGCTTGTCTGCATAACAACATAGTATCTTCTGCAAAATTCATTCTGCTTCTACACGTACAATGTGGTTTGGGAATATTAGAGAGTTTTTGTTCAGAAATGCTCTGGAATAATTTCTGGATGAACAGGTAATGAAGGAGAAACTTGAATTCACTGAAGAGAACTGAAGAAGTCCTAAAGTGTAGCTCTGAAGTTGTGGTATTTCATATTTCTGGGCTTTATTAGTTACAGGTTAACACTATAAAGGCAAGCCCGAAGATTTGTTTTATTTTCTGGTGCTGTTAAAATTATGAGCTGGTGTAAAATTTAGAGCTTAACTCTAAAATTTTCAGTTATCTTGGGGGGTAGAAAAAAGTTGAATGATTATTAAAGTGAAAATTTACCAGTAGTTTAGAAGAAAATGAGAAATACTCTGTCACTGAGCTCACGAGGAGTCTGGGGATCCTACAGCCACAAAAAATAGCAGTCTAGTTTCGATAGGCTGTAACTGCTCTTTGAAATATCTCTGGCAATGTCTCAAAGGTACACCAGTGGTGTCCATTTTTCAAATCTCAAGTGCACAACCTGCAGGAAAGCAATATTATTTTTCATTTAATGAGCTTTAGCACATGAGCAATTAAGAAGACATAATTGAATGAAGCTAATCAGGAAGACACAGAAGCTTGCCTCTGGGATGCTGCTCAAGTCAATTGCTCCTCATATCTACCATTTTATCTGTTTAGTTAATAACACCAATGGGTATAGTGGCACGGGTTAGTGGTTTTACAGCTCCAGGGGTTTAGCAGTTTTGTTTTGTTTTGTCTTCAAACTTAGTCTTTTTATTCTGCTAAGGAGGTAGTGACTAACAGGTGATGAGAGTCTCTGCTTGGCTAATAGCATTCTGGGTGCTCAAAGAAATGTGATGGAGACTACTGTATTTTAAATGTCTTTCAATTGCTCGGTATACAAACTGCAAATAAAGCCAGGCATTTACTTGCATAGTCTTCACACAGCTCCATATAATCAGTGAACCTGTTGTTGTCCGATAATTAAAGTAGTTATGAACATACTGACAAAGAAAGATAAACTTGAGTGAATGGCTTCAGATAAATGACCGTTTTCTTCATTATCCAGAAGTAAACCTTCAATGAACCAGAATCCTACCAAAATAAAAAAAAAATGTTTTATACTTAAAGAACATAAACAATCATACATAGAAAATAATAATAAAGAAGTCCCATAGCTGTGCTCAGCTGTTTTCTTACAGTCCTTGTGGGTAGAGCCTTTGTATAATTAAGTATGGGAGGTATGAAAAGAAAATGCCTTATCTGCTTGTTCTTCCAGTGTAATCAATGGCTTGGGATTTATTTTCAATTGTGCATCTGCCTAATACAAAATTAATCAACCTCTCCATTACAGTCAGCCTGGGTACGGAGCAGCAGCTCAGTACTTTTGCATCAGGTGTGTTACTTTATCAGTACCTGCATGTTAGATAAAATCAAAACATGGGGTTGAATGGGATTAGGAGGGGAGTAGTTTGGGGCACTACTGTATACTAAGAATGTATTTAAAACCTACAGAAATACCTGTGCAAGTGCTGTCTCATCTGCAGGATTATTTTCAGTGCTGTCTCATAGGTGGAAACCTTACAGGAAGAATTCGAAAGCTCCCCTATATCCTTGGATTTCCAGCTATAGAGATGAAACCGAGTCCAGCCTGGAGGCATCACTTCTGTCTTCCTGCTGATGGCCTCTATGTAGCCTGTGGATCCAAATTACTACTATATTTTTGTAATTTAAGAAAAAACATATTCTCTTTGCTGCCTATCCTTGCTGTTGTAAAACTTCCCTGAATATGCACTTGGATTGGACTGATTTAGCAAGTACACCTACTGATACTTGTCCTTTCTGGGCAAGTCCTGTTTTGAGATGTGTTTGTGTGTACGTATGTATTTGGAGGTGAAAGAAAGATCACTGATGGGCAGAAGCTGATATTCCTTTGGCACTTCTAGTTTTTCATAGGAGCTGAAACACTGAGGATAGCTGTACTTTTCCAAGAACAGATGATCAGTCTTAATTTCTACCATATCCTCTTCTTTTTTTTCTGAAATTTTAATAGTCCTTGCAATAAGAAGCTTAACTTGCATTTTATGTTAATTTACCTATGCTCATTATTAGTACAGGGACCAGTAGATTTGTTAATTTTCTCTTTGGTATCTTGGGAAGCACAAGGGTACCACCACTGTGTCTGTTTTAGGAAAAGATATTTTTTCCGTGACTTCAACTCTCCCAGAGATTAGTGACAGACACAGAGAGATTTTGACGGTAATCAGTACGTACTATAAGGTGTTTATTTTTGAAACTGTTTTCTAAGCAGGTAAAAATTGAGAAGCAAATATTTTGAGGGTTTGGAATCCTATTGCAAGGGATATGAAATGTCTTTTCCAATGTAGCAGAAATGTATCAACTCTCTTCTTTCAATTTATCTGTTGTTTGATGTTAAAGGTTTCAGACAGCAGATGTACCATGCTTGGACTTCATTTTCACTAGTGTTACTAAAAAAACCACAAAACCCACAAAAACGTTTAAAGTGTGTAAGTTTCTGGAAGAAGTCTTAATGTTTTGAGCTTCGAGAGCCCACACACTGGCATCGGCCACCTTGCTTGGCTTTAACACCGTGTTTTGGGGGTGCTTGGCACGTTTTAGGAATCCTCTCCAGGCTGTTGCTAGTGACCCCCATCTCCTGAAGGGTGCTGAGTCAAACAGTCCTTTGTCTTATCTCATACTTCGTTCTTCCCTTAGTTACTTTACATGGGAGATACCTAAAAACCTTAAATTTATTAAAATAAAGCTTAAATTGGTTCAAAGACAAACAAAGTCTGTGACTACTCTGCATTCACCAGACCATTTTTTGAGATAATACAAATATAAGGCAATTCTGGCAGGAGTAACAGATGATGCCATAGATACGTTCTTTCTTCTCAGATTGTAGTTTACTTATTAAATAGATGCTTCAAAAAAGAAGATTAAGTAACATCTTCATGTTTTTCACCAAAAGTTTTTTTCAAAAATATATTTTGAAGAAAGTACTAACTTTGCGCATAAGCTTTGTATTCCGCCCCCTGCCTTGCATTTTTTCAGACAAATTATGTTTAGAACTGGGAGATGTTTTGTGAATTTACCTGAAAATGTGAATAATAAACTGTGGGACCAGGAAACCAAAGTACAACTGCTATAAGAACAGGTATGATTATCATTGTGGGGGGGAAGAATTTTAGTTTTAAACTTAAGATTGTATCATCTTTTGCTCAACAAAATAGGTATCAAAAGTGTACATCTAACCAGAAGAAAAACAAATAACTCTTTGTAGCTATGCAATGTTGAAGTCCTTATTGCTTTTATAATTAACTTGGATTCAGGCTGTTTAGACATGGTCTAGATCTATGATGGGCAGAAAGCAGTTCAGACTTCAATTATTGAATCCATTGGACCATAATTTATTAAACAGATACTTCAAAGGATGACACTTTCTGTGAAGTCTTATTACTTTGCATTTTTCATGGATGAGGAACATGCAAATGGATGCGACTCAGTCAGGTGGCATGTAAGAGCCGCACGCTGTGTTAGATGCCTTAACCTTTTTTTTGGGAAAGGGCCTTTTATCTGCAGCTTCGGAGCCTGCCTTCCGCTCACAGCTCTGTACCTTTTCACCGAGGCTGGTGGGACAGCATTTTCCAGTTCCTTGGCTAATTAATTTTTACATCTGTGAATATGTGTCAACATCCTCTGTGTAAAATAAATTAACTTTAGGAACCCACAGGAACTTGATTGTAAGTAGTAAGTTCATTACGTGCTATTTTGTGGATTCTGCTATTACATGTCTGCTTGGAAATATGCTTAAAAACCCAATTCTGACCCTTTCTATGGGCTTTTTTTGGTTGCTAATGTTGGATACAATGTCTTCTACTTGAAATATCTAAACCTTTCTGATTTCAAAACCAAAGCACAGTGTCTGTCTTACTTCAAGACAGTGTTCAATGGTAATTAGATCATGATTTAGTTAAGAGATGTTATCAGGGTCTGTATTTTAAATGGGAAAATGTCCAGGACAGTCCTCAGACGCACAGAAGTTTGTTTCTGCAGGAATGGAGTAGGGGATGCTCTGGTGTGTGCTAGATAACGCAGTGGAGTCCCGTGACCGCAGGACATGGCAGCCATGACATTTGCCACCGAGAAGGAGGGACAAAATCTGTACTGCACCATTGTAATTAAGATGCAGCTGTGGAAGTCTATTTTGACTGGCTAATTTTAGCAGCCTTTGAGAGAGTACTCAAGGAGCTGAGAGAGTAGGGTGTCGTTTAAGGCAAGGAGTTGTCTTGCTTCCCTTCATTTCCATGAAGGACGCAGCGGGGTATTGCTTTATCGAGCAGCAAAGCAACTTTCTCACCTTCTGTCTCTGCCGCTTGATGTCTTGATTAAATTACAGGAAGACGTTGATCAACACTGACTTCATTAGAGATGTCATGAGAAAGATATTTATAGGCACAATATGTAGATGTTCACAAAATTGCTAGGTAATTACCTGAAACATAAACAATCCTAGAACTGGCAGATTAATTAGTGCAGCCTGTTTTCGGTGGAGATGGGCGGGTGTTACCTGCTGTAGATTTGGCACGTCTGGTATCAAGTGGAAATTTCTTGAACTACTTAAATATTTACAGCAGCTAGTGCTCAGCATGAGAGAGGTGACTTTAGAGGAGCGAAACAGCTCCTTGTTGTTCTACCACCAAAGGTAGAAGGTAGACTCTGGCAGCTTGACTCTTGGTTTTTGCTTAATAACATCTGAATGTTGCTGATGTTTAGGATGGGGATGGGGGTGTGTGTGTGTGTGTGTTTATAATCTTAAAAATCTGAAGGGAGTTTGAGCTTTTTTCTAGTCTATAAAATGCTGCTTTTTAAAGAAGGTCACTGAAACCGTAGTCTCAAGAATGCAGTTCAATGGTATTCACATATGGTAATGTAATATTCTAAAATTTTACATCCGGTTAAAAATGAAAATATTTCTGTGTATATAGCAAAATTTCATGAAGATTTTTTTTTTTTTTCTAAATTTGATCTTAGACTTCCTTTTAATGCTTCTTTCTTTTGTCTCAGCTAATTTCAGTCAGTTATCTGGAAGACAAGTTTATGTTTCCCATGTCTGTTGCATACAAAAAGAATCCTGAAATGGGAGAAACTGTTTAGGGGAAGATGAGAAGCCCGGTAATTAAATGTGATTTCAGTGGCAATGAACATTAATGTTGAGCCTAAAGTCTTAAAGTCACAGATCTACCCTTTAGGAACAGGGGAATGCTAAATATTGTTAGCTCATCTATAGGCAGCTTAGCTGTCTCCTCTCCTGTGTTTCAGTTAATAAATGCTAATCCATTTTTATTTGCATGTAAAGAAGTTTCAACAATATGAAAGGTTACAGGCATCTCCAACTGTTTTTTCAGAGTTGTTTGTACTAGGAGTTAAATGTCTGTTTTTATACAGCAGCTAAAATTGCTGTGACTTTAAAATTTACTTATAGTACCAGGATTCAGTTTAATTCCAAATATTAAATACTTTTTCATCCTCCTTTATGAAATTTTTGTCTTAAATGCATCACATAGGTAACAGGGAAAATGCAATTTCAGAAATATTGAAAACAGTGTGAAATTTTAATGCTCAGTGTATAGTAATGGTTAAAAGCAGGTTGAATCAACTTTTGAGCTTTAAGCATTTCTGAAGATATTATAGCTATTCTCGAGCTATCCATTGCATTTTAATGGTCTTAAAAATTACTTTTGGTAATAGCAATTTTCGGTGCTACTTGGCATAGTATCATATTTTTATGTGTTTTACAGTGTTTTCAGGCACAAGTATGATTTTAAAGACTCTGTCAACTCCAAAACTGCTTGTAAAATGGAAAGTTATTTCAATCTAAAAGAATATTGCCCAAAAGATGGATGGTACTGCATTTTTCTAAAGCTGTAAAAGTAAAATAGCAATCCACAGCACTTGCAGGGCAATTTTCACATACCAAACACTTTATAGATATTATATCTGTAGGAAAAAGAGTTGGAAGAATGGAAAAATAAAGCTACAAAATAAATCAGCTGTTCAGGTTGTATATTCTGTATAAAAGCACATTTTCTGAGGCTGTGGGAACAAGAGCTTACAATAATACTCTTTATTTGGTTTATGTCCTTTTTGTACTTGATTATCCATCAGCCTCACTTTTTGTCCAGTTAAAAACAAAACCAAACCCAAATTCAGCTACAGTCAGATTTTGACATTTAGATCATCTTTCATTTCAGTCTCTGAATTTCTGAGCTATGAATTTTAGAGTAGTGCTTAACTGAGCCACTCTGAAGCAAAGCACAGAAATTCAATATAGGTTTAAGAAGTATCACAAATGTGTTTGAATCAAACTCAAGTTCGCTGTTGTTCCTTCCCAGTTTCTACAATTAGAGATGTCTGTCAGGAAGAGCTGAAAATAGTCTGTGAAAGCCCTTCTTATACTATTTTCAATACAGAGGAATTGTAGTACAAGCCTGCTAATGTAAAGGTTATGCCAAGCTTATCCTAAATTGCACAGCTGTAGTTCTGAATTCAGTCACACAGGAAACAAGACAGGACATTTTCCCCTTAAATTGGGTTGCTTAGTTACTCAATTTAAATGTATGGTTCTATGTAACTCTTTATTAGGAACCTTGTTCTGTAAATCAAGATGTTTAGAGAGGCTCTTTCATGGGGTTTTTCTGTGAGTGTTCCCTGCTGAATGAGTGATGGAGGCACAAAACAGAGGAGGTAAATATAAGGTCTTTCAAAGGCCTCTTAATGAGCAATTGGGACATTTCTGAGAGTAAAGTACATCTGAAAACAGAAATACATTTTCCAGCAGATTTAAAGATGAGGTGCTTTAACGTCAGCCGGTGCCACAGTCTGTTAGAATTTCAGTTCTTGCATCTCCAATTTATATAAAACAGAAGGCACACTATCACTTTCCCTGCACATTGCAAACTCCCAAGAGTTTTGCTGGGAATTTCACTCTATAAAATCCATGAGCTTGAGGTTTTACTGTATTAATCAATATTCTGTTTTGTGAACCACTTAGTTCTCTTGAAGCAGGCTTTCTCAGGAGCTTGTCCCTTCTCCAGCCACCCCAGCGGGTCAGAACCTGCCCTTGTGGCACTTGCTGTTCTGGCAACATTTTAATTTAACATTTTATTAGTGCAGGTGTTTTGGCTTTGTTTCATCAGACGTCTTTGGTGTGGTGCATACACAAACTTTAATTGCCAGTCAGTAATCAGGCAGAAATCATGTATCTATTTTTTTTTTTTATTGATGACTTCTCATTAATTCCTTACTTAAAATGGCAAGAGTAAGTGACTCGGGCTTCAGGACTGGCCTTAGTGGTTCTTGCTGTGTGTGTGTCTCTAAGACTTTCATGCAAGTGTTTTATGTGCTTAATAGTGCAGAAGAAATGGGGAGAAAAGGATTTAAATACTTTGACTTCCGCAACCCTTTTTCACAAGCTCTTTTTCCTTTCTTTCTCAACATAGATGGAAAGGGGTAGAGTTGAAGAAATGAGTATGCTTGAAATTAAGACTGCTGCTTAATGCCTACTGCACTCACTGCTCACTAAGGAGCCCTGCTGAATGTCGAGTGTTTGCTTTGTTTTATTCTCACTAGAGCAAAATTAAAGTGCATGTAAATGCAGAGAGGAAGAAACAAAACTTCTGAAAGGTGTAGACTTTTAGCTCTACTCTAGGTGCTAGAAAACTCCCCTTTGTTCATTTAAGCTTTTCTCTGTCTCTGCTCCCACTCTTCTGGCTCTGGAAAATAGTAACAAAATTTTTATGGTACCAAATGACTTGTCAGTGCTTCATTCTTATAAAGGTTGACTTCCCAGCAGTTGGTGTTGAAGTACCCAAGTTTTTCTCTGTAATTGCATGTATACCAAATAAAGTGGCTTTAGTGTCTCCTTTGGTGTGGAGCACAAGGTAGCTGGGCCTGGAATTCCCATGTTCAGAGAAATCACGTGTGCGTTAGGCGATGGTTGGACAGATGCTTCACAGACTGCAGGGGTGGATCAAGGTGTCAAAGCCTCCCGTCTCACTTGCCAGTTATTTGTTACCACTTTGTCGTCAGCTGCTATTATTCAAACAGCTGAGCCAAATTAAAAGACTGCACACGGTCACTTCGTGGACTTCAGGACAGAATGAGCTGGCTTAGTTCAAATGTCAATGTGCTCTGCTTTGCCAGGTCAGCGCCAGAGATGACTTTTCCTCCAGCCAGGGGATGGTGACATCTTAAACTGCCACAGTATTTCTGATAAAGTATAGTATGGTGTATGTGGTGTAAGCCTGAAAACTACTGCTTTTTTCATTTACATGAGTTTTAAAGAGAGGTTAAGCTGACTGGTCCCGTATGTTGCTAACGTGCCTTATTGTTAGATTTGCGCATCTGTTTTAAAAATTTATCTCGGTGCAATTGCTGGTGATTGAGGCATCAGCAGGAGTCTTTGCCTAGAGGCTCCAGTATTGCAGTCAGCCACAAATGACTTTGTTTAAAGGTGGCAACCAATTTTAATATTAAAATTTCCATATTGCCATTTTTGTTAGTCATAGCACACACTCACTGAAGTGGATTAGAATCCTGAACTCACCTGAAATGAGTGTTTGCTGCAGTATTTAGGAATAATAAAATGGTTTATTGAAGTCATAAAGGGTATAGAGGGTCCCTACGGACTGGTTGGATACTGTTTCTTCCTGCACCCTGGTGAAGTGATACCATGTGAACAACCAGTGACTAGGTTCAAAATAGGCTGGCTCTAAGATGATGTAGATGCTACACAATTTCATGCATTCAGGAAGATTTTGGACAAATTAATAGAAAAAAAGAAATTAAGAGTTAATACTGTATTCTTGGAATACTGCTTTGTTAGGCTGTGCTCGAAGATAGGTTTGAGTTTTTCCTATTGAACAAATATGGCTTTATTCGCTATGTCAGAGTTGTCAAGCCTTAATTCTGTCCTTTGAGTTCATAGCTTTACAGGAAAGCTGTTGTCAGTGTGACACACATCACCTTTCAAAATGTTTTTGAACTTCATTACTACAACAAAAGTGGCTGAAACACAAATACAGAGTAATTGCATGGTGTGATTTTTCTGACTGGGGCAGAAGCCCTAGGTAAATAAGGGATGCTGATGAGCTTTCTACAATTATTGGTAAAGTTTAGAGTCTGATCTTTGTTCCAGTGACAAATTAAAGAATGAAATTTGATTCTGCCAACAAATAAAATAATATCCTTCAGTAGGTAGTGAATAGAATTTTTTAAAATAAAGTCTTAAATCAGGCTGCGTATCTGGTAGGGACTGAGCCAGGTTTTAAGATTGGCTGTTGTACTCCCTATGACTGTTTAAATAAAAACAAACAAGACTACTTATCAGAGTATCTAAAAGCAAAACTGAATGTAAGATAAAATGTAAAATAACTTCGAGTAATAATTGGGTATTTCTGAAGTAGCTGGAACAAGAGCTGTTAATTAACATATTGAGGGGATTGTTCTTCAGTTTTAATTTCAGGAGCGCTTAGGAGGAGATGACGGTTATTTTACAGAATAATGTGCCCAGAAAAGTTCAGGTTAGCTGTTTGTTTGCCACATAGGTGTGCTGCACTCCCTGCAGGGCAGCTCACCTTTTTTTCCTTTTTTATTTTTTAAATTTTTTTTTCAGGGTAAAACTCTTTCTGTCTTCAATATGGTAGGATGAAGTTACTGAACCTTTCTTAAAGTTGTGCTCTGTTACTGCAATTACAAATTCCCTCTCAAGTGTTGTGGGAGACGTTTTTTTGGTTATAGACATTTAAATTTATAAGGCTTTGTGGGGCAAGCCATTTTTGTTATTAAACTTTGAAGGAGCTGATGTGATTGCATACCTTGCAGTCACGTGATTTAATGATCAGAACAGACACTGTTCTCCCAACTAATTCAAATGTCTTATTTAGCTGGAATTAAGGGATATATGAAGTATGAATAGTTATTATGGGTTTCCAAGTAATTGCGTTTAGTGGAGGGATGTTATAAGCAATTCTTGATCACTGTGACTGCCTCTAACTTCATACGTTCGCTGTCAGACAGCTGTTAAATGGGTGTGAGGCTACCGCTGTCTTTGCACGTGGGGCTTATCGGCAATGTTGTTAAGGAGGTGTCTGCAAAAGCTACTGTAACCTTGTAGACTATCTACCCTTAGTGGTGAAGAGATTTATCCCTCAAGTGATTCGGAGCAGGAGGCCGGTTTGTAAGGTCCTTTGAAACATGTTTGTGGAGGAACTGGTCTCTCGGGAGATGGCAGGAGAAAGAGCCCCCTGGCAGAGAGGGGCTGTGGGGATGCAGTTAGCCTTTGGGATGGTGGGAATGACGAGACGGGAGTTGGGGAGAGGAGAACACACTGCTGTTACTCACAACCCCCTGTGCTTGTGGGGGAGCGGTGGTCAAAGGCACCTCTAGCTGTTGGGCAGTCTAACCCCTGGTTTGTTGTGGGACTGTCTCCACTCAGGTGTCTTCGTGTTGCATTAGCTAATTCAATAACATTTATTTTCATTTTTATAGATGTTTCCATTTACTTTAGCTGTGAAGCTGAAATAGAGAGAAGTCCTCTAAGTAATGTAACTGTTGGATGGGGAGTGGCTCTGAGAGGGCAAGGACGAGGTGAAAGGAAGATGATCAGGGTACGGGATTATTCAAGTTGTTACGTTTGTTTTGGCTCAGGCTCTTTGACCTTGCTGAGCATCCCACCTAGAACAGTGATTGAGGTTTTTCTCTATCTCATTAAAAATAATTAGAAATTAAAATAATGAAAATCAGCCATCAGAAACCAAATGGGTCTGAGCCATGTAACTGTTCCATGAAGTCTGTTAAATAGATTTTCACTTTGCTCCTGAGGAGACAGGCCCTTTATTTATCTGCCTTTGCCTTGATCATATAATTGTAAAGCAAACGCACTAGTTAGAAGAAACAGTGAAGTTAATGACAGGAACAAAAATGCTTTTCTGGAAGGTTTTAGGAAAGCTTTCATAGATTGTTGTTTTATTTACTAAGTTTTATTTGCTTGATGCCTACTGCCTTTGCTGTAAGGTGCCTGGGGGGAGGGCACTGCTACATCATGATTACATTTACCAGTGCTGCTGCTTAAACATAAAACACATCCTGAAAGCTGTAGATAGGGAAGCTCATTTATGTAGTGCCTTTTCAGCTTTTTCTTAAAGTCTGTTCAATTTAGGATGATTTGACTTCCATGACTACTCCATTATGCCCAGGAATTTCAAGGACAACTTGCTTTTTCATTGAGAAAGCTAGAACAAATAAATGTAGAACAGACAGATTGTGGTTCAGCATGTCACTTCTCCCTGTGCTTTCAGCAGAGCGGAGCTTCCTTCCAGCCTGGAAGGAGTGTGATGGAAAGAAACCATCCTGTTTTAGCAACTGCAGTAGTTTTATTAAAAATTTAATTGTTTGTTAGGTGCATGTCATATTCTGGTAATAATCTGCAGGGTGAAATTGGAATAGGTAAAATATCTGATAGATTTATACCAGGGTGCACAATCAGACATAGGGCACTTTGAAACAAAAGAACAGGAGAGTAAAGGCTTGTGTAAATATTTCCTTTGTAAGTCACCTTTGGTGCTGCAATTATCTATGCTTGTTTATGTTGAGTAAAGCAATCTGTTACTGCTGAAATAATTTCTGTTGAGGGCTATTTAAATAAAACTTGAGGAAAAACTAAGCCCTGTCTCATAATATCACTGAGGAACATTTCATGTAATCCCTTTCATAAGCAAATAAAAGTATGTTTCAAAAATGCTGGAATTGCATTTCTGTGCTGTTCCTGCTATGGAACAGTGTTCTGGGATCTAACTTCTTTGCCAGTCAAAAAAAGTTTGGGCTGGAAACGTACTTTTACTTTTAAATTTTGTGGGCAGCATGCAGCCGTTTCTGCTTTGCACTTGTAGTGTTCTTTGTACTGGTGTTGCTCCTTAATTTAAGTAACTCATTTTTCCTCCTTGATATTTACCCAAGTGTATTTCTAGAGAGCTTTCATTTTCCTAAACTAAATAATTCAACCCTCTGTTATCTTTATAGGATGGACTCTCCATCCTCCTGATGATGGGAATAACCTTTCTGTGCACCTGGCTCAGTCTGAAGAAGTTCTTTTTCATGTATCCAGTATTTCCCACCAGGTCTGGCTGGTGCCTGGTGATATAACATAGTGCTTGAGCTTATGGCTCTTTGAAGTCTTATTCAAGCTGCTGCTTATTGATTATATTTTGCAAGGAAAAAAAAAAAAAATACCCCTCATGTACTTAAAGCATGTTACTTGTCTTTAAGTTTTTTAATTAAAATTATTGTCTCCCATTGAATTGGAAATTTGTGTGAGACTACAATTTTAAATTTATCTGTTCAGTGTATGGTGATGAATGTGAAACTAAATAAGGCTGTGGCATTATTAGGTTTGGTCTTTGAGAAGGGGAGGGAGGGGTGACAGGCCTCTTGAAAAGCAATATGATATTTGGTTAATACTGACATGGTTGAAATTATATGAAATAATCTGTAAACTCTTGTCTATGTAATAAAACTACATGTTTCTTCAGAAATTTTTTATTAGTGCCGTGAGGGTAATCTGTAGCAAGCAAGATTTCTACTACACATCCTGTTTATTTTTTTTCCTGCCCTACCTATAGAAATAGCTTTGGCTATTGCTCTAATCTCTTCTTTTCATTGAAATTTTTCTCATGATAAATTTTATTGCTTCACCGTCTCACACTTGCAGTATATCCTCTGCAAATTGCTGAATTTTACTGTCTAGTCTGCCTTTTCTCTGAGACTCACTATATCCAGATTTCAATGCTGAACATTTGTTTTAAACATACCATACAACTGCTTTGATTATAATTCTGGAATTCTTGATGTGTTTGATGGAAACCAATCCTGTGAAAAGGCTGCTTAACATGTGATTGACTTTTAATTTTGATAATTTGCTTGGTGAAGAATAGAACTAGAAGTTGGCCTGGTTTGGCTGAACTTCTCTTGAACTTGCCTTGAGTATTGTGTCCAGTTTTGGGCACCTCAATACGAGAGAGATCTTGAGGTGCTGGAGTGAGTGCAGAGGAGGGCAACGAAGCTGGTGAAGGAAGGTCCTGGAGAATAAATCCTGTGAGGAGCTATTGAAGGAGCTGGGACTGTTTAGTTTGAGGAGGAGAAGGCTGAGGGGAGACCTCATCACTCTCTACAGCTCCCTGAAAGGACCTTGTACAGAGATTGGTTCTGGTCTCTTCTCACAGGTGATTAGTGACAGAACAAGGGGGAACAGCTTTAAACTGCAACAGGGGAGGTTCAGACTGGACATGAGGAAAAAATGTTTCCCAGAAAGAGTGGTCAGAGAGTGGAATAGGCTGCCCAGGGAAGAGGTGGAGTCACCATCCCTGGGTGTGTTTAAGGGTCGTTTGGATGAGCTGTTGGGGGATATGGTGTAGGGGAGAACTTTGTAGAGTAGGGCTGAGGGTTGGACTCCATGATCCCAAGGGTCTTTTCCAACCTGAATAATTCTATGATTCTAGTCTATGATTCTCATTGAGACATCCAGCAAGGAACATCTTCATGGAAACATAGATGATGGGGGAAAAAGCTTATTCAGTTTTCAGAAAAATCATGATTATTCTTTTGGTAAGGCATATTATCGTGGTTGAACAACCAGCACACATATGCAATTTTTAGAATTAAAAACTGTCCCTGCTTTGGATTTCTTTGTGTCTGTGTGTGTGGTGATCGCTGTTCAATGGTGCATAGCGGGACCATGCACAAAAACAAAGTCTTGGTAGAAGTTTCTACTGCTGAGCTTTGTTGCCCTAACAAAGAGCTTGTTGAAGGGTCATTCAGTTAGCCAAAACCCGAACTTCTAGGAAATTATAACATGTGTCTGTGGAAAATGTTATGTCACTTATGGTCCTGTTATTTTGATAACATCCAGTGAAAAAAATAAGAGCAGGAAAAAAAAAAAAATCTTTATTTCACGTAAATGTGCAAACATTGCTTATCTTCCCACATGATATGCTCGTAGGAAACTACAGTGAAATGAAAGGTGTAGTTTTTCAGATTATGTTTGCTCCATTAATGCCTTCAAAACAAAAAGCTTTAAAGTTATCAACAGTAAATATTCAATTTTTGTGTACCACACTAGAGCATATAAGAATAAAAGGGATAAGTCCAGAAAATTTCTCATTAATAATTTTATTTAGACTGCTTAGTATAGCAAACCAAGTGGGTTTGTGAAACTCTGCAAGCAGTGTCACCAATGAAAGGAAGGAGAGCGAGTGGGTACCCACACAAGTTCTCTGTATTTTACCTTCAGAGAAAGGTTTGCCTGTCTTTTTTTATTAAAAAAAAGTCATTACAGTGTGACTGTATTATCATTAGTATTAATTCAGGCATTGTTCAGGCTGTTCAACATGTTAAATATTAACAGCCTCAAGGAATGCTGTGCTCTCAGTCCTTACCCTGGTGTTCAGAAGTTTGGTCTTGCGGTTTAATTCATCAGCTGAATAGCAAAGCTGTTGCTAGAGGAAATTACTGTGCCACAGAGATGTCCTTTATAGAGGCTTCACCTCAATGGAGATCTGAATAAACGCATCCTTGTTTTGATCTTCCTTCGTAGGTCTTGTCTGTGCTGGAGTAATTATAGTCTGTAATTAGCTGTAGCGCAATTCTTTTGAAGTTGATGAATGTGTAATTTTTTACCGTAAGCTGGGAAATAACATTTTACCTCCGCTTGCTCTTGTGTTTAATTTACAGATGATTTTCTGTTGGGATTCTTGTGTGAGGTGTTCAGACCTCTCAAAAAAACCTCAGTGATACTCCAACATTTCTTTCCTTAGCTAGAAATGAATTAGAAGCGGTCATTTCTTACATAATGGGGTGTAGCCATCCATGAAGCTGGGGCCATGTCAGGAGGATCAGAGGAGCATCTAAATGTCCTTAAAAATGTGGACTGCAATCTCATATAGAGTTCTCCATGGTGAAATGGCAAGGAGAATGGTTGTGTCTTACCACGCTCTTTCAGTGGTACTGTGAGGCTCTTTGAAAATGAAAAGCGCTTCTTAACTTTTGTTTCAGCATGCTTCTAAGGAGGTAATACTTTTGTTTAATGTAGAAAACTAAATTGTTCACAAAGCGTAGTCATCACATGTAGTATACATGCTTTTATATATTTTAAGACTACACTTATGCATTTGCTAGCTCTGCATGTACTGCTTTATATCTCTGAACCTATCTTTTGAGTAAACCAACCAAATCTTACTTATTTTCTTTCGTTATTCTGCTCTGCTTCCATTGATGACTCTAAACTTTTGACTCCAGACTGGCAATATGAGGGTAAGATGGCAAAATGTAACTTCCTGAACATTGCTCGTCTGTTTTTAATTTTTATTTTCCTTATTAAAATTCTGTTCACTCTCTTTAATTAGATCCTTTTGTTGCAATTAAATTCAAATTATGTTTGTTTCTGTTGTGAAGCTTTAATTACGATTTATACCTTTTAATCATTCCTCTGTTATTTCTTTGGGTTAAATTACCATCATATTATCTGTGTCCTGAAGGACGACTACTTCACTGAGATCCCTGGTGGTATCTCTAGAGCAAGACACGAACAGGTTTATAGTGTAGCCATCAAACTGTATTGTGGTGGTATGTGACAACGATCCGGGGTCTGTGTGTGTGTATGTTCATGATGTGGAAAAGAAGGCTCACGTAAGCGATAACAGAACAAACCTGATTAAGTTTTGCTGTTTAGGTGTTGTAAATATGGATCAGCATCTGAGATGTTAAATCCTTTGTCATCAGACTCTTTAAAAATCTTTATAAAGCTTTATAAAGATTATCTGAGTAAGGGATAAGCAAACAGCTCAGATTTTGATCTGTGAGTGTAGCTTAGCTAACAGTTGTAGCTTATACATATGTAATATTTAAGTGAATATTTGTCTTCAGTATGCCGAATGTGCTGACTTGTTTTAAACAACAGCAACAAACCCTTCAAGATCCTTCTTCTGGAATTAGAAATAACTTCTCTTTTCATCTTTATAGATTGCAAATTGGCCAGAACAGGTCCTCCAGCCACAATAGTTCCTATTGATGAAGAGAGTCGGAACGGTGAGTGCCTCTCGGTTCCCCGCGACACCCCCTGGGTTCCCCCATATTAGCTGATCGAGGTGTAGAGGTACACGGGGGGAATGGCGTGTCCGGCTGAGCAGTGGGGCCCCAGTCTTTCAGCTTTGAGGACTGGTCTGTGAAAACCTCTTAATGGGGGTTGGGGGTGGAAAGGTGACAGTGATCCAAAATGCTGAGTGGTGTCGTTTCTTCCTGAACGTTATACATTTTGATGGCTTTGGTCTTTGACTCCAGATAGCTCTTGTGAATACGCATTTAGTTTTAACTAGTATTTAGACCTCAGTTATTTGTAATACAACAGTAGTTTAACTCCCTTGGTGCTAATATATCAGCTTATTTTTACTGCCTGACTTCTTATGAACGTTCATCTTTCAGTATGATATTACCAGAGGATAAAGTTCTGGTCAGTCTTTGTTTTTTGTTTTTGGTATGGTTAGGTAAAGCTGAAACCTTTCTCCGAAGCTTGATAGGACTGTTAACGTTGCTGTCTTCTGGGTTTCACATGCAAGTTTTAGAAGGTCACTTGTTGGTTCAGTCTAAGTTTAATAACATGAGTTTTTGGACGCCTCTGAAATGGCAGAAATTGCTTGCATGTAGTCATGGAAACTTCAGAAGAAAATGTCTGTCTTTTTTTATTCTCCTGTCGAATCATACATTTCTTGAATTGTTGATCTGTAGTCTCAGCACTGCATTTATGCAGCATACTCTAATGTGGTTTACCCTGTTAGCATCAGTGCTTTGTACAGGTGGCTGTTACTCCTAATATGAAGTCACTAATCTTTTCTGATTTTTAATTTGTGATTTTTTTTTTGTTAACCTCGTAAACTAGGCATAGTTGTGTGCTGCATGTTGTTATGTTTTATCGTATATGGGTGCTTGAAATGGTGAACAAAGTCCAGGTCGTGCTGGTGGAACCTCTCTGCTGTTATCGTTGGGGGAACTGCTGCTGTTGGAGTTACTCAAGGTCAGACGGATAAAAGTATGCAGGTTTTACTGGTAAGAGAACCAAAAAACCAATTGTTAATACACCTGTGTGGTAGTTGGTACTGGAGTGGCTTTTAAAAACAGGCTGTTTTCTTCCTCATGTGCTGATTTTTCTTGCAATCATGTCTGCTGAAAAAATGATGATTGGTCTCAGGAAAATGAAATTCCCCTGGTAATCGTGTTCACATGCTGAGCAGGACTCTCTTTTCTGTTTGTTTTGGTTATGGTAATGCAGCCTGAGTGCTATAAAAGTAACTTATACAGTGCAATATTAATTTAAGTAGAAAACTGTATTATGCTTATATCAAATGAAAAAAAAAAAAAGTCTTATTTATCTTTCAGAGTGTTTAAATGGCATGTGATCAAAACATCCATGATAGGATTTACTCTTTAATAGCAGAACTTCTGTGTGTAATCTGTGCTGCAATATTAGTCAACTATCATTAAAATAGTTTGGTACATATGGCACCTAAATAGTTCAAGGGTCCAGAATCAATACTGTGCTTTTTTTGATATCTTTTTATAATGTATGTGTGCTATAGAAGGAGTCTTGGGATTTGACGCTTATGAAATAATTGTATCTGTATCGCCTTGTTGGGAAGGCGTCAAGTATTCTTGATTATACATAGGTAGTACTGGCATGTTTTATAGTATTTTACTTTTATGTGTTAGCAGCACTCAAGTTACTTATCTGGAGAAGGTGGTGGGAACAACAGCCAAAACGAAGGCTAGATGCTGGCCACGTAGTCATTTGAAATACAAACAAAAATTTAGAGAAACAGAAAGCTTGCAGCTCTCTAATTGAAAGGCATAATAAGCTTCATTTCTCAGATTTTTCAATGCTTCATTCAGTGTTTGCTAAAAACTAGAAAGTTAAAATTTCTGTTTGAATGTAACTGGTCCTGCAAGAAAGATGGTTGAGCATGGTGGGGAGAGGTGTGAATTTTGCTAAAAGCTTTGCATGTGTCTGAAATGATTTAATTTATCTATTTTGCTATGAATTCTCATGAACCATTAACTCCCCATTAAAGAAGTCAAATTGGAAGCAGAAACTTCAATTCGCATTGTAGTTAATGGAAGAGACACACTTCATGTGCAAGTCACAATATGTATTAAGTAAATGGATCTCCTGGGACGCCAGCTCTTGAGTTGAAATGTCCTTAAACCTTGCGCTGTCTTTGTTGAAGTGGTGGTAAGTCGTATCCTCCCCACCACCGTGTGTGACTGAAGCTAATGAAGGTTAAATCTCAGTACAGAGTAGAGGCTCAGCGGTTGAGTCAATGCTGCTACTTGTGTACTTAAATAATTATTTTCCATTGTCTTGCTTAAACTGAATGTAGATTTTTTTAAAATAGAAAAATAGGCATGGCAAAGGATGAGGAGCAGCTGCCAGCAGATTTTGTTCTCCATCTCCGTGTGTGTGCCCTTCCATAGGTCTTCAGGTTCAGGGCAAATGCTTTAGCTTACTAGAGTCAAATTTGGATCCATGCCGAATGATGGGTACTCTTGGAACTGAATGTGTGTAAGTACCACACACCTTTGTGCAGGCATACACACACAAACAGATATATCAGGGAATTAGAAGACTAACTGATCAGGCAACACTTTGTTACTTCGATGCTTCCTGCATGCAACTGCACCCATCTTTTTTTTTTCTTTCTTTTTTTTCTTTCTTTTTTTTTCTTTCTTTTTTTCTTTTTTTTTCTTTCTTTTCTTTTTTCTTTCTTTCTCTGTTCTTTCTCTGTTCTTTCTCTGTTCTTTCTCTGTTCTCTGTTCTTTTTTTTCTTTTGTTGTCATGTTCATATGCTCACACAAGATGTTTATAAGTAGTATCTGACTATGCCATCAGTGTGGCAAAATATTAATATTATTAGTTATGTTCTTTTAATATGCTGGTGATTTGGTTCTAGGCAAGCTGCTGTTGTATCCTGATGAGTACACTTCCATTTGTGTGATGCTTTGTTTTGGCTACGGTATCGCTTTGTGCCGTTGGCCAATTTCCTTAAATATTTTATGCTACAACTGGAAATGACTAGTGAAAGAAGCAGACTGGGAGCTGATTCATCACCAGATGGGCCTCAGTTAAGATTTACACAATGATCCCTGTTACATTCAATAGAAATGGTTTGGCACCAGAGCTCATCTCTTGTAGCCTTTCATCCTTCCTATGTGTTAGAAGATGGATCTGTATAAACGGGAGGGGTTTATAAACAAGTCAAAAAACAGCTTTGCCACCAAAAAAACCCTTTGTAAAAATCTTGAGAAGGGAACAGGATATAAAGAGAAATAAGGAAGGTCAGCTGAAGCAGTGTGTTGTGATAAGAAGATGTTTTAATACTGTTTTTTGATACATTGGGAGCTTTAGTATGAGGATTGGATGTTGTGTTGTAGAGCATGTAGCTGAAAGTAAAAAATCATGGATGTAGATGCCAGGATCAACAGGGTGAGTGTATTTACTCTGTGTGTGAATTAGTTCATCAAAAATTATTTCAAATCATGTCTCAAAATTGGCATTACATAGTTGTTAAAAGTGATATTGAATCTGTAGTGATAGACATTTGGATGATATGCAGATTATACATTGCACAACATTTCCAGTGACCAAATAAAATTTGCGTTGGAATTGCCAATAGATGCAGAGAAATCTGCCTATTTTTATTCTAATATATACAAATATGTCTCTAGATCACTTAAAGTATGAAATCTAATGAGGTTATTTTATTTCTTTGCACTGCACTGCAGCTTTCAAAGGTCTGTTGTTGATGTTGGGCTGTCTCTTCTAAGGTTTTAGAGTGAAGATCTCAAACCAATAACTGAGTTAACACCTCTGTGACATTTAATTTCATCTGGTACACATATTCATCACATTCTGGCAACTGAATAAACAGAAAATCTTGCTTTTTAGAAGTATATCTTTAGCTTTTAAGCATACCAAGTTCAATCATTTCTAATTCACAAGAAGTCTGGAGACCAGAAAATGAAAATATTTTACAAAATAACTCTTTCATAGTTTTCATAGTCAGACACATAGTTGCCATGCCTGACTTTTAAAGATCTCCGTGAGAGGTCAGCATAGATTTAGGATTTGCCAGTTTCTCACCACTGGAATGTGACACTTTATGTCAAGTAATTTAGGTACAATAGCATGTTATATTATAGTTGTGTTCCTGTGAAGAATTCTAGAAGGGGTGAACTTTACGTTTCTTAAGGTACAAATGAATTATTTTTTCATTTTTGCTTTATTTAATTGAATGGGTGATGGTAATTGATCATATTAAGAGAAAAATTTAATTCTTCTAGATGTACATGGGTTTTTATAAAGACGGTTATTTTCACCCATCAATTTTTTTTCATTACTGAATTTGAGACTTGGTTTTAACTTATTTTAAAGACTGAATAAATGAGACTTATTCATACTTCAGACTTTTTCATTGCAACTGTACCCCAGGTTTTTGGGGACCTTCATGTAGAGCTGCCTGTGATTTTTTTTTTTTTTTTTTCCCCCCTCCCCCAGAAGATGAACATACTGAAATGCTAAAAGGCTTTGAATCTTTGAAAAGGGTTTTTAATGGAAAGTAGACTATTGGGAAATTACTTCTAAAAGAGTCAAAATTGAAATCTGCTAGATATGTCTGATTAAAATAGAGTTTGGAACAAAACACAGAGGTTGGGGTGAGGGAGCAAGCAAGCTGCGGCGTTGCAGGCTTCTTGGCAGGATGTTGGGTGACCTCGCGTACAACAGGGGGGCACAGACAGAATAGATGTACCTCTGCTTGATATTTGCCTTTGTGTGTTTTATTTCAAGATAGCTACAAAGTTAATAGAATACAGGCAAGTACTCTTCAGATTTTAACAGATACTTGTTTGGGATATAAGCTGTATATGTGGCTAATAGGCAGTATGCTAGCCAGGTGTCAACAGAGAGATCTGTGTAACTCTAAAAGATCTACCCCAGTGGGAAGAGGAGTATGAACTGCTGTCTTGGTAATGCATTCATAACAAAAACTCTGTAGCTATGAATATTTTTGTTTGAAAATTTTGATTGTGCTCTTGCCTATCCTAGGTAAATCAGTAAATGCTGTGCTTTTGATTGTATTTTTCTTTTTTTTATCCCCCCCCCCCCCCCCCCCCCCCCTTACGATGGTATAGAGTGCTATTGAATAGCTGGACTGTCTCCCTAAATTACATGATCTCTCTCTCCTCTCAATACATAAATCTCAATGCTTATTGGGGGTGTTTGGTATTTATGCAAACACAGGTAAGTGCGGGAATGAGCTTTCATGGCTATAGGTGGGTTTGGTATTATTTTTATATCTTTTCATCTTCCTGCTATCTTAGCAGCAATCTTTTGTCAGCCTGACTTCCTGGGGAGGCAGATGATGTCTGATCACTCCACAAATCCCCATCAATAACTCCCTGCAGTGAGGGATTAAGTGGGAAATAGGGCACAAATATATAGGAAACTAGGCTGTGGTTTTTTTTTTTTTTCCCCGCTGCTATTGCACCAATTTATTTTCAGTTTAATTGTATGTAATGCTGGAAGAATGGACCTGATTATTAAGGCACATTGACAATGTCACTGCAAATTTCTGTGCTGTACCAAACTATTTTAGCTTGTTTTTCAGGGGCAATTGATAGTGATTGAGGAAAATGTCTCTAGAGGCACAAAATCTGTAGCCTCTCTTCTGAGATAGGCTTAAGTGTACGAGTGCATTTCCTATGGACTGTGTGTGATGGTTTCTGAACAGCCATTACTTAATAAAATTTTCAGTGACTACCGGTGTGGGCTGGAATTGAACTAATGAGCTTTAAAGATTAAGGGTCCTGCTATCCGTCTCCTGTGTGGATCCGTATGCTGATTCCAGTCTGGCTGCCTTAAGACATTTTGGCTAAGGGGAGAAATTGCCTTAGTAAAATACAATTTCTGAGTTGGAAAGTTGCTGTGGTCTGTGTCCAACCACTGTATTGACAATAGCATTTCTTAAGAGTTGCAGCGCTATGGTCTTTTCCTACTTTTCTCTTTTGTTTCAGAAAAAGAGTGAATTCAGAAAAAGAGTGAATTCAGAAAAAGAGAAGGTGCTTCAGCATCTTAATTTCTTCAAATACATCTGTCCTACAAAAATGATATCTGATATTATTGCTGTTTTGAAATCCTTTCATCTGAGAATTTTTTGGTTTTGCAGTTGAATTTTGAATGTGCCATAAAGGTTATGTAATTGGTTTAAAATGCCATTTAACAGGTTTTTTTTAAATGTTCAGAAGTCCACTTCAAGGCCACTCAAGGTCTTTGGGTTATTGAAACCCAGTGTGGTTTTTCAACAGATATTCAGATTTAATTGTGGGAAGTGTTGTGTTATTTCCCATCCTAAGAGTTGCTGAGTTCTAATTAGTGGAACGAAAACCTGCAGCAATTAATCTTGGTGTTTGGCCCTGTAAAGGCTTAGCAGGGAGAGCAGGCTGAAATGAGATGTGTCAAATGCATAAAAGAGTTTCAACTTGCTTGTGTCCTGTATGTTCCCATAACTGTCTTTACATGTGTGTGGTGAATGTAGAGAAGTTAGAAGTGTTCTGTAAAGTTTTGTGAAGTCATGTACATCTAATCAAAAGCTCACATTTATTTTATACACTGACAAGTAAAACAGTGCATATGAAGCTCCTGCTTCCCCCTTTTTGTTAGGAAAAGAAGCAGTGGGAAGGAAGGGAGGTAATGCCCATCTCATAGTGGTGTAGCAGGCTGTTCCAGAAACATCACTGGTGGAAGGAAACAGTCTAGGCCTGGTGAAATAGCTGTTTCTGTAGAAGGTTTCCATGTGGAGCACGCAGCTTCACATGTCTGTAGACCTGTTAAGTCTTTATATCATGCATAAGGCTCAGCCCTTCGACTTGTTACACTGTCTGCAGTAGCTCTCCGTTTACCGGGAAAAAGATCATAGAATCCCAGGTTGGAAGGGATCTCAGGGACCTGCTGGTCAAGACAAGGTGGCCCAGCACCCTGTCCAGGTGAGTCTTAAAAGTGTCCAGTGTGATGAGTCAGTTGACACTCAAGAGGGGTGGGAAAAAAGTTAAAATAAGATGAGCTGAAGGCAGCCTTAGGTACTCATCAGCTGGACAGGACTTAAAGCTATTCCATAGGGATTAACAGGACTGAAATAGAGCAGAGCTTTCAGCCTTAGCTCTGGGTGTCTTGCTGTAGGAGGGAGGACTTGACATTCTTTTAAACTGTACAGATGCTAGCATGTTGCATAAAGGTGTTAGAATTTATAAAGTTATATATTCTTGTAAGTTATAATTTACAGTCTTTATGATCCTCTCAATCTTTGATTTAAAAAAAAGTATTTTCACCTATTACTTCCTATCATTCAAAAATCAGCTTTATGTAGCATTGTGAAAGAAAAGTAAACTTAATTTTACTATTTCAAGTGATTCTGAGAGAAACGTGTCTCAAGTCTGGGATGTTTGTGTGGATGTGGAAAGGGAAAAGAGACTAAGCTGTAGTGTACTGTAGTTTTGTATTGATTTTTCTTAATTTCCCCGTAAGTGCAGTTTGAGGTCTCTGCATTTAACTTTTGCTTGGTGCACGATTTCTTTTGTGGAAGTTAACAATTACATTTCTATAATGGAAAAAAAATCAAATTATTATTTTATATGTTGTTATCTTTCCTGTGAAATGTTTCCAGGGAGAAACTGCTTCAGTCGATTTCCAATCTAAGTTATGCAATTGTCTATATGCCTGTGTGCACATAGATTTTTCTCACATCTTTAGGCAATCTTACAGCTTCCTAAAGTATTTGCGAACGGTTTTCATAAGCTGTGGAAAGAATTCCTTTACAAATATCTCTTCACCAATCTAGAATCTGGTTTCTGTAGCGATGGAGACGTAGCATGTTTTGTATATGTACAAAAAAGTGCGTTGTGGCCAACAAACAAATCTTTGAATGAAATATTACCTTGCTGTACAAGGGGAAGAGGAGTTCAATCAACTTCACTTCTAAACCAACTTTTCTTCAATTGTAAAACTAATTGTTCTTGTTATACTGTCACTTTCTCAGGTCCCATGAGTACATCTGAGAATGCTTAAGTAAGTGTAGATACTTGTTAGATGAGGACTGCAGTCCAGTCTGGCGAGAGCAGTTAGCTACCGATGCAAGCTGGATGGCTAATATGATTGTAGTGTTGAGCATCAGTAGTCTTTTGCTGAATTTGTGTGTGCTGATGCTACTCTGTGATCATTAATACTGGGTCTGTGCAACATTAGATTAGCCAGCAATACAAACCTGATCTGAATCATGTCCAGGCACATAATACTATTTTGTTAAATTAGGGCACGCAGTATGGAGTTTATTCTGTCTTTATGTTTTTATGTGGGAAGAAAGGTGATACATTAGATCTCATATCTGCCAGATTAAGTAACTTCTTTCAGCATGTTTCGGACAAATTTTAACAAGAGGAATGGATTTGTATTGATCTGAGTCTGCCATGTGGCTGCACAGTGGTAGGGCTGCCACTAAGGGCTGAAGACAGAATTTACCACATTGCAGAGTGTATAGTTCAACCCTGTCTTCCACACCCGGGCTGATTTGGGAGCCTGGATGTTTCCCGTAGATGCTTCTCTAAATCATCCAGATTAACAACTGTTGCATGGGCTGTTTTAGCTTGAGTTTAGATGTGGCTTTGAAGATACGGTCAGATCCTGAGGCCACACAAAAAGGAAGCCCCACAGCTTGGTGTTCACAGTCCTGGCAAGTGCTCAAGTTCTGCATCATTCAGGGCATTCCTGTGCCATTTAGGACTGTGTTAGTTAAACCTGGAGGAAGGGGTTAGCTTGGGCAAGAAAAATCCACAGGGAACAGTGTACAATCCAGGAAAAATTCAGCAATAGCATCAGAAAGGGATTTACTGACTACTGCTGTGCTCCTTGGCTTTGAGGTGGGAAGCGTGCAGCAGGCTGCAACACTATCAAGAGAGATCCAGTTGTAGCTGACTTGGTCTATTCTTCTGGCAGAACTTTACTTCATACTCAGATTTTCTCCAATCCAAGTACTGTCCTCAAATTTCTCCAATAATGGAGGAAAAGACACCACAGCTTAATAATGTACTTTTACACTATTCTTTTTCTGTCATGACTTGCATACTTGGCTGCCAGAGATAGAAATTTCCTTCTTTTGTATTCAGAGATAGAGCCAATTAAGACTAGGGCTTATTTGGTCTTAATCAGCTGTCCCAAGAATCTTTATTAAATGCACCAACAGAAATATTATCAGAGCATAACAAATTTATATTTCAAGAAAGGGTAAATTGCCTGGAAGGGTATAGCTGCTGTTCTTGTCAGGTAAGAAGGCTTAGGGTCAAAGAGATGAAGGGTACTGGAAGTTAGAATATTCTCTTATATTCAGCTAATATATGTCTTCAGCAAGATGGAATATGGATTTTTTTTTTCTCCTGTAACTTGGATTTGAGGTTTTTCTCCCATTCTTCACGTTAGCGGCTGGCTCATACATGTTGGTGCTCAATTCGCCGTCTTAAGTTGTTTAAATAGAAATGTAAATTAGTGCAAGAAAGTATCACTTTTTAGCTGACAATTTGATTTAGTTTATAAATTCATGAGATGGGCAAAGAGGCCTAAATTTATGGAAATTATTTTTGTTTCATTTAAGCCTGTTTCTTCATTTCCATTCTGAAATTATGTATTCCTAGGATTTTGGTATTAACGATTTCATTGAAAAGTCATGAATCAATTTGGTGTCTAATACTATTTTTATACCACAGATTTAAATTCACTCTTGTGTGTTTTTCATGGAGGACAAATGTGCAAAGACTGAAACAGCTGTGAAATGGATGAGCTTATTATTCCACTTCTATTCATGAGCACAGGCATCAGCAGTGGCCAGTATTTAAGCAAAGCTTTTGTTAAAGATCTCTACAATTTTCCTTTTTTCAGTAATTTTTTAAAATTATGTCTTTTAAGAAAGAAATCAAAGTGCCAAAAAGCAGGAGATAATTTGGGGTGGAAGTAGGGGAGAAAAGAAGTCGCCCTTTTAGAAACCAATTCATTTATTTTGAAGGATAGAAAATACAGTTAATAAGTGATAGAGTTGGAATTATCTAAAATGTTTTTGTGCTGTCAGCTGTGTAGAAAAATATCCTGACCTGGTATCGGTGCCCTTGGGGAAAGGTGAAATAGATGTCCTTAAATTACCTTCAGGGATGAGAGGTTTTTTTTCCCTTATTTTCATCATTAAGTGTCTCATCTACCTCTGTGTAGGTTCTTAGGACTCGTATGTAGTCACCAAAGCTATCTGGTTTTCCACTGTGTTGTCTGTGCACATGTTCAAGTGTCATATCTTGGCTCAGGTTGTAGCTACTGAAATCTCTCTTGTGCTGACAACTTGCAACTATCAGTGTACCCACAGGCATGAATTCCATTGGAAGCTTTTGAGTTTTGTTCAGTAAATGTTGAATTGCTGTAGGAGTAATTAAGAGATCAGGCCAAGACCATGGGTCTTCCCTAGTATTGATGTTTAAAATGGCAAGAATTGGGACTTTAACTCCATTTTGTGGTAGGTGTAATGGTTATGCTCTGTAATGCCGAGGTATTTTCAAAATGTATTTGAGATTTACCTTTTTTAGTGGAAATTCTCCTCAGAGTGATTTAAAACTTTCTGAACAGCTCATCTTTGACAGTTTGAGTGTTCAGAATAAATTATTCAAATTATGATACTTGATCCATTCATATTCCCAAGTTGTCAGTTTACCTTTGCAAATGAAGAACTGCATATTTTAACAATTTATTTCTTTCATATAATTTTGAAACACTGACTGTCATTTTATTAGCAATATTCTTTGACTGTCTTCTCCGGTACAGTTCCAGTAAAGCAGTGCAAGAATAGGAGTATTTAATATGCTTTAAGCCTGCTTAAAACCAGCTTTCCTCCAGGGAGTGGGAGGTGACTGTTGTGATCAGTCCTCCAGTAGTAATTGCCAGAACTGTTGTGCTTTTTAAGTGTTTTGGTATCGCTTTATTTTTGGAGTTACTGTTTATTAACTAACATGTATGCCCACAGAAGATTAACAGTTCAGTTTTTCTGTTCCTTACAAGCAAAGAGTGGGTACTGGTGAACTTTGAAAGAAACCTGTTTTGAAATATTTGTTCACAGTGCGTTCAAAACATAAGCAGAATTGCTTTGCATGGCACGGTTTTGAACACAGACTACTGTTTTTACAAACGACGTGTCAAGCTGTGTATTTAGCTTCTTTTTGTCACGGCTAAAAGTGGGTGCCATGAAAATCCTTTTAGAAGCAGGAGTAGCTTGTAAGGGTCAGCCCAATAAATTAGATGATGCATTTAAATATTTATCTGCCTTATTTTCACCAAGTGATACTGCTTTTACTGGCATGATTTAAAATTAATTCTTGCCAAGTTCTCCTTTTGTGAAACCTTTCCTCTTGTGGAAACATGATTTACATTTGGCACACTGCTCATCTGGAAGAAAATCTCTTCCCCGGAGCATGTCACTGTCATTGTAATGGATATCTATTACTGTTACACTACCCACCAACAAGTCAGCCGCTCTTGTTTTATATTCTCCACTGCCTGTTCCTATAAGCAACTCTCTTACCCTGATGTGGGAATTGGTGGCATTTATGTGAATGCCAAGACAGACGAGTGGCAGAGCCAGGAATAGATTTAAGCATCTGGTAGCAAGAGTTGGGGGAGAAATGTTTTTGCTGAGTTTCACAAAAGTATGAAATGGAGCCCAAAGAGGCAATATAAGGTTCACAGGTATGGGTGAGCCTGCCTCAGCCACTTTCTAGGAAAGATCAAACCTGGGTCAGTTTTGAATGTCCCAGCTGGCCCTAGGCAATGTGAACGTTGGGACTACCGTGGAGATCTCACAGTGTTGAGAGCTCAGGTCCTCTCTTAGGCCACTGGCAAAGGTCTGCCGCTGATGTCAGAGCAAATGAATCATCTTTTGCCTTTTGGGGAATGGCCTTTTATGTGTGTTCAGTGTCAAACAATAGGGTTCCTACCCTGCAGCTCAGAATCCATTCTTCCTTCTTCATTTAGCTCTTTTGAGCTCTATATTGGGCAGGCGTTCTTGGTCCTAAAAGGCTCTGCTGGTTCTTGTGCACTTGAGCTACTCGATCCCAGAATCATCTGTGCTCACCTGCCCAAGCTCTGTTGAGCTGAACCAACTCAGCTCACTCAAAATTCACCTCTTGTTCAACTCAGTCCTGTGTGTGGTAATAACATTTTGCTCATTTCTGTATACTTTTGAATTGCAATATTTAAAGCTAATGCAATGTTGAACATAAGTTGTTTTTTTTTTCTACCCATGTGAACTAAGATGGATTTGGACTTTTCAGACACTGCAGCTATTATGTCATCTTTTTTTCTAATACTGTCAAGAAATATTCTCACTCCACTGGAAGTGTTCACTTGATAGAATTGGTATGATCCACGTGCTCAAATTCAGATGGTGGCTTGGGATGTGCCATTGATTGCACATACTGAAGAGAGATGATGACCAGAGGAAACCCTTGAGGGTGAGGTCTGTTCTGAAGATAGGAATTTGCTCATCTAATGGGGTCCTCTGTTCTGTTTCACATCACATCTATCGGTGATGCTCCTATTTTACTACATTACAGTAAGTAGCTCGCCAGGTGTTGTACGGAGGCTCTCAAATAAACAACTACCAAAATTAAAAATTTATTGTCAACACAATTAACTAGCCCTCTGCAAATTACAGGTTTGAATGTCTGTGAGAGGAGAACAGAACAACTTCCTAGGGTTTAATGACAACCCAAAATGCTCTATCACTCACCTAACAAGTGAAGGCTCTCAACCTCAAGGACCTGCTCAGGGCAGCATCCCGACCCAAGTCACCTGGAGGAGTTTCCTTGGGTGGCGTCCCCACCCATGCGTGCTGCTGCAGGGGATGAGCTCAAAATGGCTCCCCCAGGGGACTCTATTGATACCCAGGCTGAATCTGATCTGTAGTCAACAGCGGCTCCCATTGGCCAAAGGCCCCAACTACCGTGAGACCCGGAGAACAAAAGCAGTCAGGAGCTGCTACACTTCAGCAGCCAAGAAGCCCTATTTTCATTGGGCGGGTGCACCTGCCATAGGTGTAGTAAAAGTGTTAGCTATTCTTAGTGTTGGGGCAGTGTCCCCACAGAGCAGGACCCAGTCCTATAGCAGCTGAGCAGGGGTGATGTAACAGGGTCAATCAGCAGCTGCTGGCACAGTGAGGTGACGGAGCAGGCCCAGGGCCATGTGGGGAGTCCGGCCAGGAACAGCAGAGGATGGGGCTGGAGATGAGTACACTTCTGGGATAAAAACACAGGACATGAATCTGTGGTAGGACGTTGCCATACCATTGTAGAAATGGTAAATAATCTGTAATACTTTGAATTGCAATGACTAATTGGAGGATATAATTCAGTATTGCACTCATTTATATCATGATAACGCTGGAGTCGTCATCTTTCCTTAAATGTCTTGATAGAAAAAAATGACCTCTATGATTAAGTCTTAGTAAGTTTCTGTCAGGCTGTAAAGAAGTTTTCAACACACGTTGGTGCTGTAACATTTTTGTATGTAGAAGACTTCAGCCTTCAAGATTGTAAGACAGCCAATTGTGAGTATTATTTACAGCTATAGAGATAGTAGCGGTGCGTGAACACTTGTGGAAAGAAAGTAATTTAGAAAAATTGCTGTTTTGACAATTTTTACTTTTAATTTCTTTTTTTTTGTGAATGCAACTCTTTTGTAGTTGAGGGTTTGATATTTGTTTGGGTTTTTGAATAGTTGTCATGATTTAATTAGCATTGTTCATAATTTTTTAAATGTATTTTTATTCTAAGCTCACTTCCCCACCTACCCCAGGTAACCATTTGAATGAGAAAATGATCTGGCTGTTGTAGAGCTATAGTAAAAATTCTCTCTAATCTGTGCAAATACATATTTTGGTTGCACATAATAAGTTTCTTAAAATGTTAATTTTAACAGTTGGTTTCCATGGCAGTAAAGATAGGTAAGATATTCGGTGGCTTTTAAACTATTTTATTATCTCTTATTTTTAGAGTCCTTCTGATACGCCTTCAAAGAGTATAGTGAGTTTTTCTTGGGTTTTATGCATGTATTCTTATGGAGCCTGATACCAGGAAATCCTGCCTGTGGCGTAGGTTTGGAAGCAACGTTGCCACACGTGAAACTCGGTTCAGACCGGCCGGCTGTGGCTTCTGCCTGCCTGTAAGGAGGTTGAAGGCAGAGCTGCCTGCACTCGCTCGGACTGAAGCAGCGTGTCTGCACAGCATGGGAAGCTGGCAGCTGTATTTACAGTACGCTCCGTTTAATCTTAACTTGGGAATCTCTTTGCTGTAGACGATTTGGATGCATCCCAGAATGCTTAAGTATTGAGAGCCAACGTCATTTAGTGGAACCTACGTTTGTGGATAGGTATCTAAAAAGCTTTTTTGAAAGATGAAGCACGTTAGGTTTGTGAGCCTACTTGGCTTTGGTGATAGTCAGGGGGTCTGAGCCACTTCATTTCTTTTCAAAGTCCAGTTAACACCCGGTGATATGTTTAACAGTGTGATGGGATCCCAAACCGGTCTGCTTTTTCTTCTATGTCAAAAAAATTCCCCACCTTACCTTGTTGGAAAATGAAGTGTTTTATTAAAATGCACAAAACTGAACTAAAAATGACAGCTTACTAAGCAAAAGGACTGTGGAGCTACTGAAAGAGGGAAGGAGAAAGGTTTGGTAGCAGTAACCACCGCATATGTCCTTTCCATCAGTGTTCATTTTTGTCAGACATCCCAGATCTAGCGGGGGTGGTGGTGGTGGAAATTGTGCACAGACCCCTTTTGAACAATCCAGAAAGTCTTTTAATTGTCTGTAGAGCTTAAGGTTAAGCTGCTTGCAGGTCTGCTCCTCTCACTTCTCCCGAGAGCCCCAATTTACATGGTTTCTTCTTGCCACGCGCCCCGTGGAAAGCTCAGTATGTTCAGTTGCTCTTAGCTAGGTGGTCATAGTCCTCTCAGCTTGCTATTCAGACAACTCGGCATGATGTAGATGATAGTGTCCTGGTAGAGGTACCCTCCCTGCTTTACTCTTTAGCACAGCAGAATATAGAGAATCTATAGAAAATCCAGGAATTGAGTCATTGTGTCTCCTTTAGGAGGTGCCTGAGGACCTTTGACAGTCCATACCCCAGAACAAAATTCCCATTGCTTTTCTGAGAGGCTTTGTATAAGCGAGGCGTGTTTTTGAAAATTTGCAAGGAAACCTCAGTTAAATTTTCATTTAAAATAATGATAAAACTCCAATACTTTCACACCCGAATGAGAAGGTATGGCTTTGCATCTCTCGTTCTTCAACACGTGCCTGAAAGGGCTGAAGTGGCAAGAAACTGAACCAGGTGAGTAATGAGCTGTTCTCAACGTGTTCATAAGCATTAATACCTTAAAAAAAGGGCAAAAAAAAGTGCCTTGTAAACGGTCATGCCCTAGCTTCCTTTAATTGCATTTATTTTGCTTTGATCTAGAAAAGACAAATAACTGTACAGCAACTCAGGGTATATTTTTCTCCCTCATATTCCCTATGTTTTTTAGCAAGTTGCTCTGAAAACATCAGTAATTTGAGCTGTGTTCCAACTTTGAAACATTAATAAAAATAACCCTTAAGTTACTGCTTGTTTTGAACAGCAGAGTGCTTGAAACAGTAAAATAAATTCAATAAATGATGGATTTCAAAGCTTTGCTTGGCTCAAACATAAAATACATTTGTTGGTTTATTTTGTTCCATAGTCTCATGTGAAAACTCCTTGTATACTTTTAGATTTTCAAAGTCATGTTAATCAAGCCACTTTTTTTTCCCCTCCTTTATTCATTTACCATTTTTCACCATTAGGATGGTATTCTACATTTTATCCTTCTGATGCAACTGTTTAGGAAAATACAGCCTGATTAAAGTAAATCATCAAGTCTCAGCCTTCCTTCTGGGTATCTGCATCTAATTTATACCATTAACACACTCCTAGTGATAATTTATTTCCTCTGATAAGCCCGTCCTTTCTTCTGTAGCTCATTTGAGGAGCAGTGGTCAACTGTATGGTCTGAAGTGGCAGGATTTTTTTGATCAAATATTTGCTGAGGGAGTAAGGCTGCTGTGAACTCTGAAATGCTTTTATGCTGTTTTTCATCACGAGCCTAGGCTTTTGTAAGACCCAGCTTGATTCACTGCCCCTCAGGACAGAGCTCTTTTGTGTATAAACCAGGTGTTTTATTATTGTTTGTGGTACCGGAGTGGAGGGGCCGTGGCTGTGGTGCTGAATGTGTTCAGAATAAAAATGACACCAAACTTCTACAGAGTGCGAGGCTTGTAGGGCATAATTTTTATTTTTTTCTTTGCTTAATTATTTTATGCCAAGTTCTAAATCAGCCCAAATGTATATTAGTTCTTTTCAGAAGAATAATTATATGTGGCTGCTGCCAGGCATTAAGTTTTATTTTTCAGGATGGTTTATGAGACCAATGAAAAATCTGGCAAATATTGCTTCTGAAATGCACTACTGAGCATTTGTGTTGGGCCTATTATTTTGTCACTGTCACAACAAGGTGAAGTTTAAAAGAGCAATTCTGTGATAAATTATCTTCCACACAAAGAATTAATAGTTTTTGAAAAGGGCATCCCTGAGGAAACCGGCAGCTGAGAAAACCACCTGACTCTTCAGGCATGTCTGTGTGTTCTGATAATTTTTCTTGCTTGTTCTTTTTTCTTTATTTTTGATTATTGGTGCTGTTACCTTTCACATGCACTTCTCCACCCTGTCTCTTATACATCCAAGTCTTTCCATAGTTCCCGTCAGCGTACAAAGGGCGGGAGGGTGCAGAGGTGGCAAACCCAGCAGCCTGAGACATAGGTGACGTGTGGGTCCCTTCCCCTCCAGCTGTTTCTGGTAGGCAATCTGCATGGTTTCTGTTCCTCCCTCCTCATTGTGTTTTCACCTGTTTGCTCACTCTTGTTGATGCCCCTTGTGTCTCTTTGTCCTTTTACAAGCAAAACCCCCCCCTTTGGGGGGGATCCTTCTGTGAATTATGCTTTCTCTTTGCAGTTAATTGTTGACTGTCCTAATTTCTTTCTAAGTTTTGGAGTCTGTGGGTTGCTCCTCATATCTCTGTCTAAGGTCACTTTTTATCAATTTCAGTTTCCAGAATTAACTCTGCTTACCCCACAGACCAGAGGCCCCTGGGGAATTCAGTTCTGGCTTTGCCTTAATCTCTTTATTCAGTTTACCAGAGGTCATTATTCATCCCTTGATTTGATCTCTTTTTGCGTTGTGTTGATATAGCTCCCAGGGTCGGGGGTTTTTTTTCCTCCCACTAATTTTTCTGTGGTTTAATTCTATTGCTTTGAAGTGATAGAAATTTCAAAGACGAATTTACCTTTCTTAAGGAAATGTTTAGTGGGTTTCACCTCACTTGACTGATTCTTTGCCACTTCTTAAAAAAAAAAAAAAATCAAACCTTAAATAATGGAGATGTATTTTCCTTTTATCCTCCCCATCAGCTTTATTTTCCTTTTTCTGAGATGTTACTTTTAGTGCATTCATTCAGCTTCATTTACTTTTTTTCTTTTCTCAAAAAGTGTAAGCATACCCTAGTGTTTTATATCACTATGTTCTTCCTTATAATCGTGCACTTGGCTTCAGAGGTGCTACTTGTGTGCATTAAAACGGGAGAAATTTGGAGAAGTACAGCTGAAGTCATGTGTCCATGAAATGCATCCTTTGGTAGATTGGGTACGGTTGAGTGTCATATAGGTGGCAATTCTTTTGACTCTCAGGATTGCGATTCTTTACTATATATGTATGCAGATTTCTACAAAAAAATAAATATAATTTATTCATTTTAAAATATAGGTAAGAAAACAGAACCTGAACAGGTACTAGTACTCTGGTTTCTCTTTGCATTTCACTACTTCTCCTGCTTCAAAATTTTTTTTCTTTATGGATTTGTTTTTCAGTGCAGCTTAGTGCAATGCCATATTTATGCCACAACTCCCTTTTATTTCTTAGCGGAACAGTCATGACTCTGAACGCATGAAAGATGAGCTGTTGGACTCAGACTGGGCACCCCTTACAGACTGAGGGTGCTACCTGGGTCTCGTTAGCTTTTCAAGAGTGTTAGGTACATAAGCCAGCCAGACAGTTGCCAGTTTATAAAGTTGCCTTCAGGCTATGAAAAAGACTGGTAACAAGTCTCTAGCTGGTACAAACCAAGGCTGTTCACCAGCTGTGTATGTTTTCTGAGAAAAAATGATTTATGGAGCCAAAATATTTACGTGTGTATGATGATGTGAATGTGTAATGGGTATAATTGTATAGATAGATTGTGGGGAGACACTTCCTCTTTCTAGAAAGGCTCATCCATGAGCGAGGAAACATCCAAAAGGGTTTTTGTCCCTTTCTCAAGGACATCAGTGGCTACAGTGTTTTAACAAATTAGCATTTTTCTTACATTTGGCCTGAAGAATATTTATTATCCTTTTATCATTGGACCTTTTCTTGAGTGTGAGATTTGGAAACTTGTTTGGTAATATTTGCTCTTGACAGGATGTGAGCCCTGTGAACATGCTGCTAGGAAGTAGCTTTCTGGACCAGATTTTTTTTTTTTTTCCCCCTAATAATCTATGGGTAAGTTATTTCTTTAGCTTTCAGTCTAACAGAAAACAGTGAAAAAAGCTATGAATTGCTGAAGCTGAAATTAAGGTTACTCCTGCTTTCTTCAGTTGGCCATTTTGAAGAGGAGCTTGGGCTAGATGGCCTCTGGCAATCCCTTCATAACTTTTTCTACGATTCTGGGCATACACTGAAAACTGGCTTTTTCGCAAGCAGGATGGTTTGTTTGTAATGCAGATTTATTTGAATTGTTTGTATCTTTTGGGGGCATAATGTTCTACAGTCTCCTATGTTGATCATAAGGAAAAGAGAAATAAATGTGATGGTGTGCTTATTGTCCGATTGCTGTTTACTTTCCTCTTTTACCAACAGCTGTAAGGAAGTCCTATTCAGTTTTTCCTCCTCGTTGTTCCCAATTTAAGATTGAAATTGGTATAATATTGAGATATATTAAACTTTAGTTGTTGTAAATATCTTTGAATACAGTAGCTCCTGTTTTATCTAAGCTTTCTTGAAAATCTCTGGATCAGGATCTTATTTAAAAAGACAAGCTTCTGATATGTTAACTGATCAGGGATGTCTCAGGGGAACTTTTGGATGTTCTATGCGGTGAATATTACATACCTTGTGGCTGTTACCATTTTGGGGACATCCAGAGAAGTTTATGCTCTGGGTTGTAGAGGACAATTGGAAATAGTTCATCTTTGCCCCTCATTACAAATCAGAGCGAATCATTTTTTACTCCTGAGGTAGATGAAGGTTGAAGTACTGAATCGAAAAGAAAAACAGTAAGATAATTACCATTGAAATAATTTTCGTTAAAGATCATTACAGTTCTAGGACCTTCTGTGATGACACTGCGTGCAGCTCCCTACCCAGGGGAGGGGGGAAGTATTTTGTACATGAGATTAAGTGTTTGCTTGGGAGTCACAGAGGGTTTTGTGATGGCCTACTGGCCCGTCAGTTTGACACTTTGGTTGAACTAAAAAAAGTGCAGTTGACTTTAGATAGCATCTTGCATTGGATTAGCTACTGCTAGTTTGATTTATATAACTCTCTCAATTTCTGATTTATAGCTTATTACTCTTAGCTAGACAGAAATTGCAGCTTTAGAAAAGAAAATGAGACCAAAAGTTGCCAAAAGAGGACTGACAGTACTCCCTTAGAAACGTAAAGGAATTTCAGTAACAGTCACTTTGTTGGATGATGAGTTTTCTAGGTAATCCAGAAAATTACCAAGTGCAGTTATTCTTAAATCCCTTTGAATATAAATGCTGTTTTCTCATTTAAAGCACAGCTGAGGATGATTCTTTATCAAAGGCAATTCTGATCGACTGGAAGCCTTGCAGTTACAAATGGTTGTTACCAGAGGGAAGATGGCGCACTCTCTTTTAGCCCTAACTCAAAACTATGTTCTATAATGGTTTTTTCGTGTTTTTATTTATTCATCTAATGCTGCTCAGAAAAGCTTTGAGGAATTAGTCAAGAACCTGAGCCCTTTATATGCATATTTTTCTAAGTATTTGGGATGTTGCTATATTAATGCAGGACATTCATACGAGATTCAGAATGACATGTGCTGTAGGTATCTGGGATCAGCAGCCTTCAGGCAAAAATAATTATAAATTCAGGATATTTTGTTTTATTTGAACTGGATGATAAGCTACAATATCAAAAGGAATGGAACAAGCAGACTTCAGTGTCTGGGATGTTCTTTATCACGGTGGAGGAGATCTGGTGTTTTTAAGGGCTCAGGATTATGAATGTCAGTATAGCTCTTCAACTGAGTTTATATTTATAGGTCAGTATTTAATTTTTTTTTCCAGTTTAAATAATGCTGGTTTAGGAAATAAATAATATTTTTTTTTTTTTTTAACTTAAGATGCTAAGAATGAACCTGCTAGATAAATGAGATCCTTGAAAAACACTTGGGATGAAGATGGGAAATGGGGAAAGCGATGAATCAAGAAAGGCAGTTTTGATCCAAGGCATCAGAAAGTGAGAGCGATCAAAATCTAGTTGTCTCAGACATCAAAATATATATAAAAAAGCAAAATATTTTTCAGCAAAGAGAAGAAAAAGTATAAATGAAGTAGGATGCCTGTGCTGTAGGAAGAGAGTAAAGGCTAAAGATGGTCTTAGCTATTGCCTCAAACCTAAATGCACACTTTGTCATGGTTGTAGTTAAGGAGGACCATGCTGAAATTGAGGGCAAGGGCAGGACAGCTGATGAAAAGGTGTGGAAGCAATGGAAGTGACTCCATTTAGGTGCAATGAAAATCAGTGAGCTGTCTGTCCTCAAAACAGGAGAGGACCAGGAAGGAAAGCAGATAATTTTGATCCCACAATAGTGAAAGAGCCGGTGCGTGAAATCACGTATGAGACAACGAGGATTTTAATAAATCTTTCAAGCTTGGCAATTGGAAAGTATATTGGCATAATACTGGCTGAACAATAACAAATATAATGTACTATTGTAAGGAAGAGAAATTATTCAGGACCTGATTTCAATAATACCTGAGAAAAAGTAAAAGCGTGACAAGAAATACAGTCTAGGTAAAATGAATATACTGCTCCATACCAGAGGTGATAACAGTTTTGACTTTCTAGAACAGAAATTATAGTTTAAGAAAAGTGAGATTATGCGCATGATTGTGGGTGAGCAAGAAAATTGTTGCAGAATCAACAGCCACCACTGCTGTTTAAGGGAGAGGGATCAGCCAGAGCAGTTTGTCAGAGATCTGGCTTGGGGCCAGTCATTTTTAGCGATGCCATCCATGGCAGTAAAAACCCACGCACCTAGTCTGCTCTCTTGCTTAGAGCAAGACACAATTTCATCTGGCGGCCTCTGTAAGAAACCCGAAGTTGTTGTTTGAAAGGGCATCTTGATGGTTTACATCACCTATGCATGGGGGAACTTGGCAGATGCCAGTTCATTCTTCTGCTACTTTGCAAGTTAGGATATCAAACAGCTTTATTAATAAGGTATATTCAGAAGTGTCAGAACTTATCCTTCTTTGGTCTTTTACTAAAAAATTTTAATTTCAACCCTGGTGGCTGGAAATCATCTGACTGTAACAGCATTTAGGCAAATCTTGATCCTCCCAATCAGGCCACTACATCTTGGACTGCCTCACCTCAGTCTTCAAGACTGCTTTGCAGAAGAGATCAGCCTTTATCTTGAGTGGGTACAAACTCCTTTAGTGAGCATATTCCTTTTTGTTAATGACAATGGGAGAAGTCCTCTGATTCCTGTGCAATCTCTGGAGTCTATAGAAGTGATTTTGTATCACAATTGAAGTGTTTCTGTGAGGCAGGTGTGAATATGCAGCAGAGTGAACCTTTCCCCGGAGCTTACTGTTCAGCTTACTGTGACAATAATGAGTCCACATGGTGTCATGTTAGGCTGAACAAAAAGAGGAAGACTTATCTCTGTGGGATTTATCCTCCTTACCTGTGTGAATAATGTTGCATAGATTTCAGACTCTGTTCAGACTGTTGTCCTTGGCTGGGATCTGAATGTTTGGAGCCTGTGTCAGGTTTTTACAACATGGCTTTACTGAATTCCAAGTCATTTTGTCTGCTCTGAGGTTTGAAAGCTGAAGCTTCCTTATCTCCAGACGCACCTAGTCGCTGTATTGGTATATTTTTACCAGAGACAGTCAGTTACACTTGTTACATATTTCTTCTCTGTATTGTGTGGCAACTACCTGAAAGGAGGCTGCAGAGAGCTGGGGATGAGTCTCTTTAACCAAGTAACAAGCGATAGGACAAGAGGGAATGGCCTCAAATTGTGCCAGGGAAGGTTTAGACTGGATATTAGGAAGCATTTCTTTATAGAACGGGTTGTTGGGCGTTGGAATGGGCTGCCCAGGGAGGTGGTGGAGTCCCCATCCCTGGAGGTGTTCAAGAGGCGGGTCGACATAGCGCTGAGGGATCTGGTGTAGTTGGGATCTGTCAGTGCTAGGTCAATGGTTGGACTGGATGATCTTCAAGGTCTTTTCCAACCTAGACGATTCTGTGATTCTTTGGGTGATGATGGGCATGCTTTACAGCAGTAAGGAAATACATGTAAAGTTTTATCTACACAGAGGAGCAATCAAAGAGAATGAGTTTGTTTTCTGGCAGTGCACTCTGCGAGATTTTAAAACTTTGTTAGATGATTGATGCAGTTTAATATTTAGATTGAGTGGAATAAGATAATCTTAGCAATGTACTTCAGGACTGGGGATAGACTGTGATTGATTGAATGGTCTGCAAGAAGTACAAAATCTCCAGAGCTTGTCTTTCTCTGGCACGGCTGTTGAATAGCTTGGGCTATTCAGTGTGATGTATGTACTGATGTATGCATTTCCTCCATCTTTGGTTTTGGCTGGAGAGGTCTTGCAAGTAAAACAGGATTGGGCTCTGCTAGGCGAGTCATGAAGCACAGACATCAGACCTCTTGCAGCTCTGTGTTGAGAACAAGAACCGTAACTCTGTTTCCAGACCTTTTAGTAACTGATTTGAGGCAAAATTTAAAACATTTATCTTTCAGCATTAGAATCCAATGAGTCTTTTGTTAACTATATCTTATCTGATAGTAAGAAGTTGCCCACTGAAGGAAGAAAAAAAAGGTGACCAGATGGTTGATGTTTATGATGTGATGTTTTATACACTCGTATGCTCCCACTTGCTTTTCTGTGGGACAAGAGTTTTGGGGTTTTGTTTTGTTTTCTAAATCAGGTAGGTAAAAGTCCGTTTGTCGGCAGTTTTGGCTTTGCATACTTTACTGGATATGTGTTGGTTTTTTTTTTCCCTTGACCTATTTAGAGCATATATTAAGACTGCTTTCACAATTTAAAGACTGTTTCTCAATAAGGACCTTACACCCTGAATATGATGTTGGTGTTGATACATCTGAAAGGAAGAGTCCTTGAAGCCATTAGCCTCCTGTCCTTGCCTTCCTTTGTCCATGAAGTAAAACACTTTGCAGTTAATTTCTCCTGCTTGTCTTGTAAAAGCAAGGCCCTTGCAGAAGGGCCTTGAGAGAAGAACATGTTATGTCTTTTCCACAACATTTAACTAACGTTACATTGGATTTTGCTAGGCTATGAATGCAAAGGTATCAGTATTTTTCTCTAACCTGCGTGTGCAGCCAAAGCTGTCAGATCTTAGGTGCGGTTTTGCTCAGCAGCCACAGGCTGTGTGTTTTAGCAGGACTCCTCAGATCTCTGTGCCTGCTGCGGACTGCTAGAAGGGATTGACTGTGTATTTGGCATGAGGTGCTTAGGGATGACTGCCCCAGGTTATTAAAATCCTTTCAAGTACAGCTCAAGTAATATCAGTATCATCAGCTCGTAATGCATTAACACGTTAAATTTGCAAAGCTACCATATGGAGTTTGTCTCGCGCTTTTATTAAGCATTAATGCACCTGTTGAAGTATCACACAGCATTTCTTTTGGAAGCATAGTCCCTCAGTCAACAGGGGCTCTGACACACCCCTCCAGGCACTTAATTAATCTCAGGGTTAAGAAACTATTTCTCTTTAAGATGTGTTGTCAATATATGCGTTCACTACCCCTGCCTCTTCCACGGCTGAGAAGAGTTGAAAGAGAAGGATGTGCTCCTCTTCTTTTGTAGTGTAGCTTGAAGGTGGGCCTGAGGGATACTGCTGTGGTTATTTAAAAAAACCCCAAACAACCAACAACAAACAACCCAACCAAACAAAAACAAAAAATCAAACCCCAAGACAAAAGCCCCAATAAAAACGGACTGCAATATATATGTCCATAAGAAGAATGTATGTTTGAAGAGTGCATAGAGTAGACATCCTTACAGAACTTTCAGTTTACCGAGATGTTGATTATTTTTTTCCCTCATTGGAATATGATATGATACTAGTTCTAACTACTTTCTGCTATTTCAGGTTTTTTATTAACAGCATTTCGTGGTAAACCATAATGGCAAGCTCTGTAAAAGGCACTTAAAAAGCACCTTTCTTTGACCAGACTGCAAGCTGGAGAACACACGTTGTTCAGGTCCCTACAGACTACTGCTTGTTATATATTAAGTGTTAAAGATCTGGAAATTATATTTCTTGCCTGTTGTTGAAAGCTCTCTCATGCATTATTTATGTCAAACAGTAGGTGAAGACTTCAACCTTTTTATGATAATTGATAGTGGTTAGAATACAAGATTACAAACAGTTCCTGAGCACCAGTAAATGCCAGCATGGGAGGTGTATTATCAGGACATGCTTTTCATAGTTAATTCAAAATATATATGCTTTATTGGGCCTCACTCAGTCAACATGGAGGAGTGGAGAGGAAAAGGATGATAAAACTGTATGTTATTAGCATTGCACGGGGTTTTGCCTGCTTGTGTTTTACAGTACTCATTCAAACTACCTGAACTGTTGCTTTTTCAGTGTGAGTTGATAAGATTAAAGATACCTTCTGTGGGTCTTACATCTTGTTCAATATGATGGCCATGTTTTCTTGAACTCCAGGATCTTTATGCAACAGTTTCTCTGTATCACCTGGGGATTTTAAGTAGTTTTAACAGTAGGTACAATTAGAAATATCTCATGTTAATCAGCTGAATCTGCTATGGTCAAGAGGAGCAGTGTTGGTATGGGAGCAACTCGAGCTCACGAGTGACTGCGCAGACCTGAACACGAAAAGCAGCTCTCACCGCCCAGTTTGCAGTGCTCATCGCCGTGTGAGCTGCTGCTTTCCTGCGCTTGGTACATCCTTTGCTTATGCCAGGCTTCTGCTCCAAACGGCCCAAGTCCTTCTCGTATTTGGGCGCAGTTGATACCTGCTTGGAGTTCTGATGTTAAAAATTGTAGCTGGTAAGTTCTACTATCAGTTTAGTAAGGTTAAGTACAACTTAAGTTAGTGAATTTTATCAGTTTGTGAACAGACAAAGGCATTGGGTGGTTATGAAGTGTTAAGTTGTCGGATTTTTGATTTTTAGTATCAATTATTTTGAAAAAAAGATTAACGTTGTAGGAGACTGAGGAAAAAAATAACTTTATACTCATGAACTGTTAATTCAGTTTGATAGAGCTGAAGCAGCTACATATTGGTGCCTCATTATTTTTAAATTGAATAAAGGTTTCCTTTCATTAATTCTTTATTCTGCAGACAGATGGGAAACGGTAGTTACTTTTTTTAAGGGCAATTTCGCCCAACTGGCAGTACATTGAAAGGTAGGGTTTTTTTACTATTGAAATATGGTGTGATGAAGTTGAAAAATAAGAGGTACCTTAATTTGAAAAATGTGCTGCCTAGTTTTTTGTTTTCTTTCTTTATAATCTGTGGCAAGATCTATGTTAGTTTTCAGTTTGGATAGTTGTGTATCTGCAAACATGCCTGATAGGTGTCAGGTGTAAATATCTCAAATTTAAAACTAATGTTTGTGTGCCAGTTATAGGTCAGAACAGTGAAAGAGTCTGAAAAAGATCATTATCAAAGGAACAGGTTGATCCTCATTGAGCTCATGGCTGGTAGCAACTGTGCTTCCTCTGACACCAAGGGAAGATCTGCCCTGAGCTTGGGCTGAGCTGGGAGGATTTTGGTTCCTGGGATTGTGGAGAAATGCGTAAATCAGGAGTGGGGATTGTTCTGGGTCAAATGTAGTTTATGACTTAATTTCATATAACCAAGGGCTACTTTTTTTTTTTTTTTTTTGGTGTATTTATGGAATAATTATCCATTTGTCCAAGAAAAGCTACAAGTGTTTCTGTGGCCTGCAAATGGTGTTCAGAAGATCTGTTCATCCCTGGGCAAAGAATACTCTCTGTGCAGCCAATTTAAGCAGAAGTCAGAGCAGTCCAGGCTGTTATTTCATATCTTCCTTTTGGCTGCTAGTTCTTTTGTCTTCTACCTTGTTAAGTATCTCATATCTTGTGTATGCTGGATTGGTAAACATTAAAATACACTGACAACGTGTATTTGCTCTCCCTTCAGTACTGATTTGCACTATCCTTTTCATTCAGCAGCTGGGCATAGCCCTGAAACTTTTTGTACCATTTCTATTAACTCTAATAAGCATTTAAGTGGGATGAGCAATGTGACAACTGTGGAATAGCTCTGTGTATTTTATGAGTTCTAAATGTCGGTCCAATTTTTTGTACGTGACTGCTATCTGTTAGGTTAAACCCACAGAAATGTAGAAGAAAGAAAAAGCTATGAGTCGAGATAAGCCTCTTGCCCTTTCCTGCTTCATCCCATCAAAGACATCAGGGTATTAGTGAAGGAGAACACTCTTCCAGCTCAAGTCAATATAAACCTTACTGTTAGATGACTGCAAGGATGAGACTGAGACCTGGAAAATCGAAAAGTGCTATAGCTGGCTGGATAGATTATAAAGTTGCTGTAACCTTCTTGTCTCTCAGGCTGTGTGAATATCCTTACACAGCACAGGTTTTATTTTTCCATACAGCCTCTAACAACATTTCTGTTGATGAACAGTCCATTCACACTGTTGATAAACTGCTTGAAAAGTGAAATATTCCAATTCTAGAAGAAAATACAGCTTCCTTGTCCTCATGGTGAGAATCCAGTCTTGCTGCACTGTTGCTCATCCACAGCAAAAGCTGTTTCTGACCTGGTGCCTTAAGGCAGAGCAAACCTGATCAGGTCGTTCCTCAATCTCTGTTTGATGAAATCAAAAGCAGGAGTTTTAAAGCATTTCTTATGATACCGCATGTTCTCCAATTTGGTTACTGGTCCAGTCTTTTCTCTGAGTTGTCTTGAAGGACTCGAACTAATTTGATTTTATGAGTTACGGACCACAGGACTATGGACCCAGTGTTACCTCTTGGCTGTGCCAGTACCAAGTGCAGCGGTATCAGAAGGCAGCTGCCATCATCGTTCTGCTCTCGGTTACTGTGGACTGCATCAGCCCTTTTGGGCAACGTCCTGTCTCCAGCAGTGGGTGCAGGACAGACGCTGGAGTGAAAATGGGCAGGGGATGAGACTATATGATATTTGCCCTGAGTATGCTCCAAGTCTGCAACTGCTCCCATTTCAAGAGTAGCTGAGGGGCTCTACAGCATCTTGGTGGTGGCCAGACCCTTCCTGGTCAGGACACTCTGCATTTCCAAAATGTTTCCTGACCTGGACCTCTGTGTTTACATGTGGCTAATGCACTAATTTCCTCCTGGTTGCATTTTGAGACTCTTCAGCTATCTAGCTCTTAATCCATTTAACTTTCATCCAGTTTATTCTCATAATTTTTTAATTGGCGGTGTGAGTGGTATGAGGCCATGAAAATTTAAACTTAGTAAGTTGCACTCCCTTTGTTGTCCAGGCTTGTAATTTAGTTTAAAACAATTTGAAGTTGGTTATTAGTATTTTCCATAAGCTCGTATTAATAGGCATCATTAATTTTATTCCTGTAATATGCATCGAGTCTCATACGTGTGCTTGCATTGTTTTTCCTGGGATCAACTTTCAACTGATGTGTATGTTTACTGGGTTTAAAGAACAGCACAAGGTTTGCTTTCAGGACTATTGCCAAGTGACACGGTCACTCTGCTAGCTCTTCTGAAACACCTCCGTGTCCACACGCTGGGACCAGAGGCACGAAAATGTCAACACTTTTTTGACATTGTCCTGTTACAATGCAAATAATAAGTGTTTTGTCAACATCTTGTGACCGAATCACCTTTTTCTGCTAAAAAAAAATGGACATATGTATTTAATAAGTGCTTCTGCCTTTTCTGTCCTGTGGACAGATATTTTAAGCAACATCAGGGTTTGTATTTTTTTCTCCTATAAAACATAAGCAAGATCTTGAAGCTGCTTTCAAGGGCTTAACTTGGTTAATTGCAGATTTCTCCTGGGGTCTTTTGTTTCTCTAGTTGGTGTTGTGAAGTGTTCCCTCTGTCTCACATTAGTTTCTTTGTCTCCATTAGTGTTCAAAGGCTTCCATTTGCTGGAGTGTTTTTCTTTTGTCTGCTTTGCCTGTGCTGATCAAGATGATTTGGGGGTTTTTTAGCTGATTACTCTGTTGAGGGTATTGAGCTAATGGGTTACATGCCTGTGTAACCTCTTAAATTTAAGGGGAAAACACATCTTACTGTTTTGATGAGAGGTGTCTGTTATTCTGCTGCTGATTACAGGTACCCAAGGGAAGACTGTGCTTGCTTCGCTACCAGAAGTTGTTGAAGGCTTGCTGATGTTGTGCGTTGGCACAAGTTCACAAGTCAAATTTAACTTAGATCGAATGTGTTTCACCTCACCAACAAAAGCATGGTGGTATGTGGAGGACCACATATTGCCAAAAAGGGGCAAGTTTCTTTGAATTTCCAATCACTCCTTTCCAGGCAGTAGCTGAGATGTGTGATTGGTGGCTTCTTCCAGAGCAGGTCCTTCCTCACATTTTACTACATTTCTATTTAAAGATTAAAGTGAAGAAAATTTTAAGGTTATGGTCATATACAGATATTTGGCATTCAGATTTTGTGGCAGTCAATGTAAAGCATCTTACGCCCATCTGTCTTTTTAAGTGACTTAAATTTGCCCTTACAACACTTTTTTGTGAACAGGATCATGACTAAGATTGGAGAGCCTTAGCAGCAGTTTGACAAGCAGTTTAAAGAGTTGCGCTGTGCTCTCAAGTGAGGTGAAAACACAAGTCTGACACCAAAAGGGATGCAAAGCCAAAGAAGACAAAGGCAGCTAACCAGGTGTGACAGCTCTGTCCTCTTTCTGGTCATCCCTTGTCAGTGAAAGGTACAGCTGAATTAGAAATGACTAATGGAGATTGTTAAAAGTGTGGGAAAAAATCAATAGCAACATATATTAAAAATCTTCAAATACTTGAAGTACAAAGAGAAGATGACATGCTGAAGGCATGGGAAAGGTAAATAAATGGATGTGGTGTACCACGGACACCACTGTCCATATGAATGAGGTCTCCACTGACTGCAGAAGCAGCCTAGGGCAGCCTGCTCCAGTACAGATACCCAGATTGTTGCTGTCCAAATAAAGTGAGATGCATCTCCTCTCACTTTAAACTGCAGATGTAGCTTGGTGGAAGGGGTAGTTAAGGATGCCCAGTCAATAGGATGGAAATGTAGCTGAGATTGTCATCATTCCCCTGTGGTGAGGCCTTGCTTCATCTTACTTATCAACATAAACTACTAATTGTAAGTAGTAATCTACAGTGATGTTATAGTTGATGGGAAGGAGAAGGACCCAGACAGCCACCGTGCCTGATGCTGGGGGCCATCTGCCAGGGTATCCTGTCTCCAGGGCGGGGTAAACTGAGTTCTGCCCAGAGGAAGCGTGCAGGGCTGTCTGTTGTTGTGTGATGGGGAGAACTACGAACAGTGTTGCAGATGAAGGGCTGCTAAAGACTGTATAATGGCAAAATGTTTGAGGTGGGTTTTTGTTTGTTTGTTTCCTAGTGGTTTCTACTGGTTTGGGTTGTTCGGGTTTTTTTTGGTTGTTTTTTTTTTTTTTTTTTGGGGGGGGGGGGGTGATCCCTGTTAAATTCTGGAGAGATGCTTTCATAGAATCTGATTAAAATTCCAAGGTCTGATGCCTGAGTGGAAATAGCTTGCTTGGAGCCCAGAGTATTTGTATTAAGTTAGAGTTCCCCACCCCAGTATGTGTGTATCTATATTTGTGTGTGCTGAATATATACCCTGCAGAAGACTCTTCTCCCTTTTCTTTTGTTATTTTGAAAGTGACATTGCTCATTGGTACTGCGTTAGCCAGAGTGACAGAGATTTAGGTTTCTTTCAAATGTTGTGGTAGATTCTCATCTTGCCAAGGAGAGGAGTCTTCCAAATACCTCATCTCCTACTGCTTTAATGTCTTTGTGATCTTGATGTTAATCAGCCTCTTTAGAAGTCTTCCATACATTTTATTTCCAGTGTGGGTGGATTTCCAGCTGCGCTAAAACCTTTTGTGAAACAGCAAAGCACACCCTGGTGATTGCTGGAGCCCACCTGCCTCTGGTAGCAGCATGAGGCAGTGCTCCTTTCCAAGCATTTTGCAGTGTAGATGTTGACTCATCCCTTTATCAAGTCTTGTGCCTTTCTGGAAGCCTTAGTAGGTCATTACTGCTGCTTTGAGCAGATGATGTACTCTTCCTTGCACTGCATAGTATGCCATGCTGCACTGAAGGAGAGATGAGGTTTGAGGGTACATCTTCTGTGGGTATTTAAGGGAGAATTCCCCAGTCATTGGGGAAGGGAGAAGCATGCTTGGTGTGTGGGTGTACATGGGAACAACATGTACTGAAGTGCACTGGTTAATGGCAAGAAACTGGTCTGTCTCCTGTGATTTTCATTCGTTAATTTCTAACTGGAAACAAGTAAAAACTCTTGATTTGGGTTACCAGACTGTTAATTGTGGTCTCACTCACTGGCTGAATGAGCAATTGAATAGCCAGAATAGAAAGTAAGAGAAGTTCATAAGCAGTATGGGGGTACCAGTACTGGTAAGGAAAAAGATGTATGTAGCACAATTGATGTTAAATAAAAAAAATAATAATAATTATAATGGGGGAAACAAACAAGAAAGAGGACTCGGACTTTAAATGTGAAGCAAAGGCATGAATACAGAATAGGACGTTTTCCAACTTAAGAGCTGTATTTAAAAAGTCGAAGTTGACAGGTCATTAGTACAGAAATGTAGCAAGCTGTTAGCATACCAGTGTTTAGATTCCTGTAGTGCTAAATGGATCTTTTTGCCCTGTGAAAAACTCCCCTTCCTCTCTGATTTGTATCTACTTGAAGGCACAGAGACCTTTGGTATTATCTTGTGCTTGCAAGGACAAAGTTAATTTCCAGCTGGTCATAAAATAATTCACTTTCTCTGTATTAATCTATATCAATCAAGTTTAGTAACTTCCTTTATGAGAAATATTTATGCCTACTCAGAACACATCCAGTTAAAATTGATTGCATCTTAATTGGATCCAGTATGAAATATTTTTTTCCTGGGAGGAGCATCATGGGAATGTTAAAAGGAGAGAAGATAGAGAATGTTTTCTGCAGCAGTATTTAAATATCATTTACAGTTATGGTTGTGAGAATAATAACATTGGAGTTGCTGTCTGTATTGCTTAGGGCAGTGACCAAACTTCTTCTGTAAGTGCTAGTACTTAGCCAGCAGTATTATAGGATTGCAAGGTGAAAGGGCATCCGAAGCTCAGTCCTCATGCAGTGTGGAAGAATGCCTGCCATTTAATGTTGTTCTAAAAGCTGGCTCCATCTCATGATTAGTTTTTGATTTACAAGCTTCTTTGCTAACCCCCTGTTGTTAGAGAAAATGGAGTGGGCTGGTTGCGGCACAGAGGATTTAGGTTCAAGTCTGAGAGCGCTACCCTTGTGTGACCTACCCATCATTACCGGCAGAGTGAGAGCTAGGAATTACTTTCTTTGAAGCCATGATGCATTGTCCAAGATTTCTCTGGTAAATATTCTTCCAGCAGATTGAGAGGTGCGTTGTTACTGTTGGGTGCAGAGCACACCAGAATGAGCCGTTACCTGCGTAATCTTCAAAATTACTGTCAAAATGAACTCTCAAAAAATCAGTGAGGAGGCTGCTATGGAAAGAGCCACATTGCCAAAGTATATTCGGTGATAACATTTGGACTTTGTGTCATAGTAAAAGACAGTGGAATTAGTAAAGAAAGGAAAAGCTGTGAGTAATACTCCTTTGTGCACGCTGTCTGAGCTCCTTGATCCAAGTATTACCCTAATAAAAGGGGATGAGGGGCCTGAAATAGCAGGAACCGCCCCAGGCTCTGCATCTCTGCATTTCAGATACTTCAAGTTTGCAGAGAGTAGGGTAAAACTGCCTTTTTTTCTCAGCATTGTAAGACTACCATGTATGTTCATTGGCCAGCAGGTACTACATGGTGAGTTGATAGTACGTAAAGACTAAACAGGGTATGTTTTCATTTCAGTCTATAAACTAAACAAGTTAAGTAACCAGGAGGTAAATAACGTGCTTAGCAGTGCCTCCAGGTTTTCATGGAGTTTCATGGCTCCTTTTAATAGTCGCCATTTAAGATGGGTTTTCATTTAAGCCAAAATGCCATTTAAAGTTAGAAGTCTGTAGGGAACTTGATGAATGAATGGTTTTGACAAAGGAGCAGTTTGAGGGAATTCATCTTCTGTGGAGGAAATCATTGAAACTCAGCTTTCTTATACAGGGATAGGGTAGAATTTGATTAACTTTAGGTAGAAAACAATGAAGTAGTGCCTTGGGAAGTAAGATTTTATTCCAATTAGACCAGCCGAGCATCCAGACCAAGACCAAATATGCAGGTTTTTTTACTAATGCTTGAAGTCTTAAAAACTATAGCAGCATACTGAAATCTCTGTGCTTTGGACATCTGAAATTACTGTTGCAACATGCATCAGAAACTTGCTGGAAGGTAAAGAATTGATGGGATTCTTACAGATGAGAGTAACAAGGTGGGTTGTTTCCAGTGATGCCCTATAGAAAACACAGGTTTGTAAAAGGGAAATAAGGCACCTAATGTAATAACATTCCATAGGCTGCAGTGTTATGACTGAAAAGGAAAAGTTGAATATTTGTGCCTTACCTGCCAGCTGGGCAGGCTGAGAAGAGAGAAGATGCGGGGGAGGAGGGGGGGGCAGGCTGTGGCTAGCCCGTGTAGAGCTGGTCAGTGGCCCACACGATGAGTGAAGCTGTGGGAGCCAGTGTCCTGCAGCAGCGAGGTGAGGAGCCATCCTGGTGGCCTCCTGAGCAAGACACGGGGCCCCATTTGGGTGGTGATTGTCAATGTGCTGCATTTTAATAGTGGCTGTGATGAAGTCTTTAATGGTATCCTTATAGAAACAAATAGTCCTTTAGGTCTGTAAGGTAATAAATGGCAGGGAAAGCACTAACTGTTTTTCCTAGCAGGAGAACTAGGAGTTATTGTAAGCAATTACTGGGTTGTATGATTACGCAAGGAAAACATTTCTGTGGTGCCTTATGAAACTGTGACACCCGCTGCCACAAAATGTTCGAAACGTGAGTGGGCTCAAAAAGAGAATTGTAGTCATGGAAAATGTATATCCAGGCCCTTTTTAAGATCCTGGTAATATGATGGCCCAGCTACACTTGCTGGCTCTGGATTTTTCTAAACTGCTGATTGTAGGAACCTTGAAAATACAGCAAAAAGTTTCCCTCTGCACCTAGTAAAAGAGTCAGATATTCTCCTAATTTTCACTACTAATTGCATTGAAGAAAGGCTGTTGGGCCAGATCTGTTTGACCTGGCTGTAACTTGACTGAGTAAAGGAGCCTCAGGAGCTGGTGGGATATGTGTGTCTGACCTTGCCCTGAGCCAACTATGGACATTGTTGTAAAGAGGGGAAGCTTTGAGGTAAGTAGACGCTGACTGTTCAGTTAGATCTGTTGAATGAACCAACAAAAAAGTCTACAGCCTCCTTAGAAAGAGTTGGAAAAGGAAGAAAGCAGGAAGAAATAGAGGGCAAACTCCAGTCAGCTAGAAAAATTAAAAAAAACCCACATGTAAACTGAACACTGCTGGGATGCATTTTTTTTAAATTTTCAAGAGGGAACATAAATACAAACTCTCAGAGGATGAAAATGTACTAAAATAGAACTGGAAGTAGGAGCAGTTGTAGTGCATCAAAGTATGTGTAGTAACTTTCTGCTAGAAATGAATGGGTATGTCGCAGAAAGTTTCTAGCAATAACGAGATACAGCCACATAATCATAGCTGCCATATCCAGGACTCGGGATTACTCCAAGATAAATGTATAAATCCACAATAATTGTGCCCCAGAACCACCTGCTAGTCACTTCTTTACACTATGGTAAAATTTGTGCTTCTGGCAAACTTCCTTTTTCCCTTCTACTTGTGACAAAAATGAACTGTTTGTTGAATAAAAACAACCACCCTTCTATCTTAGTGGAAAATGTGGTTAACTGCCACAGCTGGGCACTTAATTTTAAGCTCTGAATAGACAGTGAGCAATTGGCTGTTAGTTGCTTGTTAAATGCATAAAATATTAAAGTATACGCAGTATCTTTTAACTTTGCAAAGAGTGTGTAGTTGAAATCATTAGCTTAACTGCTCTGGTGAAATTATGTCATTTATGTGAAGTTTTCATATTCTTTACTGTCTAGGGGTTTTACATTGGATAAAATAACTGCATTTATTGGGCATGGATGCATTCACTAATAGGACAGAAAAGAGGCTCTGTACACCTGACAGCTTCTTATTTCCAGGCATTCACGTGCAGTGAGCTCTGGCCACATTGTTCTAGTATTGTACAAGTCCTGAGGTAATTCCTATCGGTATATATTTTGCCTTTTACAAGAAGAGTACCCGTGCACTTGAGCAAAAATAAGGTTGTGAAAGTAGTGTATCGTTTCATAGCTGTAAGTATGGATTTTTCACTCCTTACTACGGGCCTGTGTCATGTGTCCAAGTTAATCTGTGGCACAGATTAAGCTTAGCTTCGATTCATAAAAAATACATTAAAGGTGTCTAAGCAAAGAGTGAATCCTCTGAGATTGCTAGATTAAAAAAATCCGATATGGACGGGTTAGAAGAGTGAACTTGGGTGTGTGGGGGGAGGCGATAGGCCTGCCGGGACCCGGCCCCGCGCTCTGTGTCTGTGGCCAAACGGGCAAAGGGTTGGAGTCACCGTGGGCGCGGCATGACCTGGCAGTGCCATGTGCCAGCTGACGGCCCGTACAAAAGGGGTATTCCCTTTAATTTCTGCATTTGAAACATGTTAGTTGTTTGGTTTTGCTTCTTTGAATAGAAAAGGATGTTGCCCCTGTTCACTTTCATAACTTCTCTTTGAGGTAAGTATCTGATGGATGAGAAAGATGCTGCTGAGCCTTTATGTTTGTGAAGAATGTGGTAGGGACAGAGAAAGAAAGATATGTGCAGTGTCTCTGTTTTCATGTTTGAAAAGAAAAGGTTTTTTTTTCTTGTTCTGTATCACAAGACAAAGGGGGAAGTTTTCCGTAAGTGTATTTGGGGATGAGAGAACAGGCTTCAGGAAAAAAATTTAAAATAAGAGAACCATATGCTTTGAGGAGGTACTGTAAGAAGATGATAGCAAAGTGCATCAAGTAAGTTATTTTGGAAATATTCATTACATACCAAAAATGTTGTTGAAACAGTGATCAGACCTATAGAAGGGCAAGATTTTATCTGGACGTTGATGAAAGCAGTTCACAATGAGCAAGAGGCATCTGGCAAGGTGGACAGGGAGGCACAAGTGAGGAAGATGCTTTTTTTTTTTCTTAATGAAAAAGTCTCAATTAGGATAGAAGAGCAGGTTGCTGGTATATTGCTCATCTACAGACTTAAGGTCACAGATGCTGTGGTTTATAATATTGACTTGAAAAGCCATGGTATGTCTCGGTTGTGTTCAAGCAGTTCCCATAATAAGATAGCTTCATCCTATCTAACAGGAGCATGGATAACCATGTCTGCATGCCAGCCTGATGCTGCCAAAGGACTTCATGACAAAAGGAGCATCTTTGTAGGTTTACATTTTTGGTTTAATTCAGTTAAAGTGAGTCCAAAGAAAGCCATCTGCAGGAAAGCAGACTTCATTTCTTCACTTGCTGGTGGAATTTTTTGCTTTGAGTTGGACTGAGTCTTCACTGAAAAAGCTGCTCTCTGCAATCGCATTTTCTTTTCGCTTTCCGTACAGCTGTGCGTGGAGCCAAATCTCCAATTTATTATGGAGCATTTCGGCAGGTACTACAGCAACTGCTGACATGGGAAATTCTTTAACCCATGGATTGTCTATCTGATTTAGAAGCTTCAGTTAAAGAGGCCAGTTAACTCCACAGCAAATAAGACAGAAGATTTCAAAATAGGCAGGATAAATTATTCCTGTTGGAGATACTGTAAGTATTTTTACCTAAGCAGAAGGCCCGGAGCTCAATAAAGCTGTTGGGAGGAAAGTTTCCCTGGGGAGTCTGTGGCAGGCAGTAGCAAAGATCTCTTTGAGCACTGCTATCACAGACATAGTGAGAATAAGAGTGGCAGGGAGAATTACATGATTTTTTCCTGTGAATAATATTTTTTTATATGCCAGGGTAGAATTTGACAACTGTTTTGTCCAAAAAAAACCCCACAACTGAACTTTTTATATAGTATTGAAAGAATTTTCAATTGGAAGTGATGTGAAATCTGAAAGTAACTTTTGTTTCTTTTGTCCTTGCGCTGAAGAAAATAAAAAACAAAGAAACCAGAAACCACAACAAACTTTCAACAGCCAGAATGACATATTCTTATTTTCAGATTCAAAAGCAAGCTCCCCTCCTTTCCCTCTGTGCTGGTTTTGGCTGGGGTAGAGTTAATTTTCTTCACAGTATCTAGGATGGGGCTGTGTTTTGGATTTGTGCTGAAACACTGCTGGTAATTCAGGGATGTTTTCATTACTGCTGGACAGTGCTTACACAGAGTCAAGGCCTTTTCTACTCCTCAGCCCACCAGCGAGGAGGCTGGGGGTGCACAAGGAGTTGTGAGGGGGCACAGCTGGGACAGCTGACCCCAACTGACCCCAGGGATACCCCAGCCCATATGGCATCACGCTCAGTGTGTAAACTAGGGGGAAAGTTGGTGGGGGGGAGGGGGCTGCTCAGGGACTGGCTGGGCATCGTTTGGCTGGTGGTGAGCAGTTGTTTTCATTTGCATCACTTGTCTTTCTTGGGTTTTATTTCTCTCTTTGTTATTTTTCCTTTTCAGTAAAATTTATTTTTATCACTATTATTTTATATCAATTATTAAACTGTTCTTATCTTAACCCATGGGTTTTCTCACTCTAATCCTTCCAGTTCTCTTCTCCCCATCCTGCTGGGGGGATGCTTAGTCGCCGGTGGGGGTTAAACCACAACAGTCCTTTTTGGTGCCCGGTGTGGTGCTCAAAGGGTTTGAGATGATAACAGATTGACCAGAGTGTATTAGAAGGGATTTATATCTGTTAACAGTTGCTGGTCACAATATTGATTCATCTGTTCTTGATATTAGTTTATCTGATCTGCACCATTCTCTTTTTTTCTGCTGTACCTGTTAAAGATTGGCATTGGCTTTTGCAGTTTGCTGTGCTTTGTAGTGATTAGTGATGTTTTGCCTGGGAGAATTGTTCTTAAAACACTGACCTTGAGCTTAATCTGGTATTTGGGCTCTCTGTACTGTAGCCATTACTGTACTTCAGGTACCACCTCATGGAGAAAATGAACAATTGTTCCTTTGAGAGGTTTTTTGGGGAAGAGATACAGAATGGCACCTTTGCTACCTTCTTCTGTGATGTCTTCTCCTTCATTATGATAACTTCTGGGTATCTTCAACATCTTTGGGTAGTTAAAATACTTCTGCTGGTATTTCTTAGGAATATTGCTTCAATTTTGTCTAAAGTTAACAAGCAATTTAGAAATATGATTCAGGCTCTGCAAGAGGATGGTCATGGGTGACATGGCATGTGGGAGAATGTGGGCAGGTATCTAGAGATCTTCTCACCTCTAATGGTCTGGGACTTCACTCCCGTACAGGATTCTGATGAAATGATAGAATGCTTGACAAGAAAATGCCGTGGCTATTCCAAAAAGGTACAACTTACTGCACTGTGCTGGGCCCTAGCCAGCACCTACCAAACGCTACTCAATATTATGCAGCACCCTCAGGGGTAAGAGAGGGAAAACAAACCAACAGACACTATGGCTAAACCAGACACTATATCAGTTGCCCCTGTAACTGAAAAGAAACAATGGAAGCAGAAGTCAGCTCGTTTAGTAAGGGATGAACGAGCTTCTCCTGAGAAGGAGCAGAAGAAAGAATCGGAAGAGGCAGCCTGTTCTGCAGCAGAGCAGTCACAAAAACAGGAGGAGGAAGAAGCTGAAATCATAAATGAAACAGAAACCACCCAATCCCTATCCCTAAGTGAGATGTGAGATACGTGGAAAGATTTTAGCTGTCAACCAGGTGAGCTAATTCTCAGCTGCTGGGGTGCTGGGGCCAGTAGTCAGGAATTAGAAGGTAAGGAAGCCCAGCAGCTGGGATCCCTTGCTAAAGATTAGGCCATTGACAAAAGGATTGGAAAAAAGGCAGGAGTCCTCAGCCTTTGGTGGGAACTCCTGTCAAGTGTGAAGGACAGGTATCCCTTCAAGGAATAACTTGCAAATTCCCAAAGCGAATGGACCAACACCAAGGGAGGTATCCAGTATCTGAGGGAATTAGCTGTGTTGGAGGTGATCTGTCCTGGATGACAACTGGGCATCCAAAGACCTGGATGAAATCCAGTGCGCGTGGTCCATGTGGTGACAGTTTGTCCAAAATGCACCGATATCATACACCCACACCCTGGCGATAATGAGCTGGACAGACATGGAGACACCAGCTATAGATGAATTAGCCAGATGACTCTGAGAATACAAAGATAATCTCACTTCCTCCCTGTGGGCCTGTGTCTCAGCTGTGGACAGACTGACACCCAAAATGTCTGAGCAAGCCGAGAAGGGTAGGTCTTCCTCATGCACTCCAACTAAGGCCTCAGCTATTACGAGTCAGCTTTTTTCTGTCCAAGGGAATGGGTACTGGTGGCACACACCACGTGCAATCCCGTGGTTCTTCCTGAATGACCAGGGGCAGGACATGAGGAAGTGGGATGGTGAACCTACACGGGGACTAGAAGCTCGGGTACAGGAACTGCAAGGGAAAACAACAGCCAAAACCCATCCACCCAGGAAAATTACTGGTCCAGTGTCTGTTGGGCAGAATAGAAGGGCTGATCATACTTTTGACTCTGATGAAGATCTCAGATAATGTGATTATTAGTAATAAACTATAATAATACTTCCTCCATATGCTATTCAGTCAAATCAGGTCGCATAACTTTATTTGTGTAAATATTGATTATTCTCATCTCATTCCTAAACATGCTTGTCAGGCTGGTTCTAAGTCGAGCAAGTTCTTTCAGCTTTGCAGAGCTGATTGAGAGCTTTTCTGCCAGGCTTCTGGCTGTGGGATCAATTTTCTGCCCAAATCCCCAAATGTCCATTATGTAAATAGCTTTTCATGGCACACTACTCAACTATCAAGATGTTTTCATTATTCAACATTTATTTGATTTTTTTTTTTTTTTTTTTTTTAAGTATTGCATCCAGTGCACTGAAAAGTCTGCCTTGGTGTTTTTGGTAATTTTTTAGCACGTTCTATCACTCTGTTTTCTGAGAAGCAAGTTGACTGTATCTAAATGATATCTTTATACATCTCTTCTCAAGCTGAAGGTATGATTGTCTACCATTACTACTAAAATGTTTGGGCATCAAGATGTTGATTTGTCTTACATGGAGTAAAATTTTTCCTAGCCCATTTGGAATATGACAGGTATCTGTTACCAGCAACAGGGCTTATGAATGTTCACACTGACACACATTTTTTACTTGCAGCTACTACTGTTCAGTTGTTCACTTGTGATCTGAACTGGAAATGCTGTCATTAAGTCTTCGTTAAAGGCACACAGCTGAATTGTTTAGGGGGAGTTAAATGCTCAGTTTCCATCTTGTGCTTTGGTTTCATTTGCACTTCCATTAAAACAGTTTTTAGCGTTAAATTTGCATTAAAAATGCAGAGGTCAGTAGCTAAGTGTGGATTGTGAACACTGTAATTAATCAGAACAGTCAGTGGTGTGAGAAGATGAGGTGGAGCACAGCAGAGCATTAGCAGTTGTTTTAACCAAGAGGTCCATGGTTGACAGCCTTGGTGGGAGCCCATGAAGAGGCCAGGAGCAGCTGGGGACCTGCTGGATACCTGTGCATCTCAGCCAGGGATTGCCTACCTCTCTCGGCAGGTCAGAGGTGGTCTCTGCAGAGACTCCCTCCTGCTTGGCACTCCCTCAAATCCAGCCTGTGTTAAATCTCCCAGATCCCACTGATTTGGCCATAACCAGGAATGGTGAAAACGATAGCTGAAAATTAAGGCAGAAGAGCTCCATAATGTCTATGTAAGTGAATGTAAAGAAGGAAATTCTAAGCACTGGCATTAGGGTGAACAGTAGCAAAGCTGGGAGTGACACAATCAAATAGTCTTTTGTACCTTCAGCATAGAAATGAAAGAGGCAAAACTGTTAGCCTAAGAAATTTTTCTGTTCCCAGTTCCTTTTGCTAAAAGTGCTGCAGCTGATGCAGCAGTGAATGGGTTGTCTGGCCTGACTGATGCTGTAGGAAAGCAGCCCCTTGCTGTCTCTGTATGTGCAGGCCACCTCTGCAGTGCCTGGACTAGAAGCTAACCTCCAACAGAAACAAAACAGTGGGGCTGCTGACATCGAAGATACCTGAAGAGAAATGTGCATAGCAAATAAAGACCACAGAGAACCACACACCAAAGAAGAAAAAATGGTAGGAACGATCATACTAGTCAGATTTTATTCTGAGTTTTGGACCACTGAGTAGGAATACTTTTGGGGTCAAAGCCAAGAACTCAAAATATAGTTTGTTTCTAAAGCTAAACAAGGAGGCTTGGGGCAAAGTTAAGGCTTCATATTGAGGGCTGCTCTGCCTAGTCCCTGAGGTCAGTTCTTAATTTTCTGTAATGGAGTGGGGTTTTTCTACATTCATATTCATCTGAGCAAAATACCAGTTAGATTTTAAGCCTCTCTATTTTATTGCAAGAACATAGTAGAAATGACAATAAAAAGGAGAAAAAAAAAAAGAAAAAGCTAAAGGGTTTGCACGTCCATGAAGAATTACTTCTGACATTGTTTATTTGCCTCTGTAATCAGCTATTATTGTACTTCTCAAATTACACTGGTTTTCCCTTGGGATACTCTGACCTCTTCAAGGATAGTCTTACACAAACTGAGAAAAAAAATTAAAGTATCTTTTATAACAACATGTCAAAATGGGAGCCAGCGCTGAATATTCAATGCTGACTGCTCAGGGGTAGGCAAATTCATTTAGTTGACATAGTAATGATGCTGCAGGAAAGAAAAACTGGGGGGAAGGGGGAAGTCTTGTAAGAAGAAAATTTATGTCCAAGAATATTGTTATCTTTTCCTCTCAGAAAAAAAAAAATGCACTTCATTTTATAAATTATTTCTATTCGTAGATGTTTATTTTATGTGGTTGGGAGGTAAGCAAGAGGGGAAGTAGTACGGTTTATTAAGAGATAGTTTAATATATTGCACAATGGTGTAGTTTATTGAGAGAAAGAATTACAGATTTATGATACTGTTACAGTAGTAAATGTCATCAACGCAGTGCTTGATCAGCGTATTGTTTCTAACTGAGAAACTAGTCTGGGTTGCCACCAGCTCCTTCCCTGTTTTTTTCTTTGGGCAGATTTCCCAAGGTTCCTGTGCATCCCGGGACTGGCCTTGGGGTCACGGTGCTGTCAGGATGTCACTGCCCCAGCCCTGCTTTGGTTTTCCAGTGCCTCGTAAAAACTCCCCCTGTGCCCCTAAAGGACAAAGGGTTCCTTTGCAGTTCAGGGAAGGGATTTGTGTGTTGGCTAAAGGTACGTTCCCTGAATGCCTGGTATAAGTCTCCCTGGGCGTTGTGCAAGGGTGTCAGAGCAAGCCAGTGCCACTGCGAACGCTGTGGTTGGACATTATTTCTCCATTTTCTTTGTTTGGAGTCAGACTAGAATTCAAAGGTTGTAATTTGCAAGTAGCTATAAGAAATTATTCTGATAAGAAAGGACAGCAGAGAGAAGTCCTTTTTTTGCTATATTGGGCAGGTATTCATAACTTGTTGACTCCAATATTTTAAAAAAATTAAAAATCTAGATTTTAGTTTATGTCAAAGCTAGTAGCTGTGTGTTTGGTTTAAAAAATGAATTTTGGAAAGCAAGAGGTAGTAATAATGATGCTACATTAGGTGTCTTATTACTCCAAACCGCTGTCTACATTTATTTCTGGTTAGCAGTCTATGAGGGGGGATTAAGATACGGAAATAAAATATGTCGGCCCTCAGTCCCCTCTCCCTGTTCACTCCTGTGAATGCTGTCTCATAACTCTGTAGCTCCCAGTCCTTGTGCGGGTACCAAATTATGGTTTGAATGAAATCGCTCAAAAGGTTTCAGGATAATCAAATCTAAACAGCCTGTCTAGATTGTTTTGTATTACCACACGAATTGTCTGTCTGAGTATGTTGTTAGCTACACGAAACGGCTTTACTTTATTTAAACATAAGAAAAAACAACGCCAAAAACCAGGAGGTAAATGAGATAAACATTTTCATCCTTTGAATATAGGAGCAGTCATGCGGAGTAATGCCTTTGACCCCAGTGCAGTGTTTTTCAGAATTCTTTGCTGTAACATCTGATCTGTTATTTCTGGATTTACATAAGTAACAGACGGCTGTAGATGTTGAAGGCCTTGGTAACTTATAAGAAAATGTAGTAGCAAAAAGATCTTCTGGTGTTCTGTGACTTGTTTCAACGAGTGAATAACAGACACGCTTTAACAAATGTAACGAAAGAAGGGATCTTTCTGCCAACGCTGCTGTGAGTTTAGGTAGTAAGCTGTGTACTTTTTCCTATAAACTCATGGAGTTCAGAGTCAAAATGGACCTTAAAAATATCTGTCATGAACCACATACTATAGACTATTAAATTAACATTTACCTCTGTATTGCAGGGGTAATATTATAGTATAGTAATAATTATATAATCTGAAAAAAATACTTTCAAGGGATAGTACTTATTTATTACATTGCATTTAATGGCATTACGCTTGTTACATTACATTTATGTTTCATTAACCGAATTTCAAAGTTTAGTTGCTGTCCTGATCCAATATCAGGGCGGGTTCTTAAACGATCCCAAGAGCGAGATTAAGACACAAACGAGGTCAGATGCTGTACAACCTTGTGAACTTTATTTGCCGTAACAATTAATAATAGCAATAGGATAGAGAGAAAAAGAAAGGGAAAGTCAGAATCCCTAAGCAAGAAAATGGTAGAGATGCAGCTAATTACCGCCACCACCAGGGATCCAGCGATGTTCCGTTGGCTCGGCCTCGGTGCAGGTGATGGTGCTCCAAGCTCCAGGCTCCGCCGAGGTCCCAGCTCCAAGTAACAAGCATCACAAGCGTCGAAAAAGGTGCCGCGAGAGAGGAGTACACAGTCCTTTTATTGTCCCAGTCCCCACGATTTCTCCGAAGAGTCCTCCCATTTCCACGGAGCTCATTGTAACATGTGCCGCCCCGTGGTCCTCCATGCGCGCATGCCCAGGTGTTCATGGTGGCCGTGCTGGCAGGGGGTCGACCTGCGGTGCCTTCAGCCTTTGCACATCTTCCTCGCCCCGATTTCCTCTTCACCCAGCTCGTGTGCAGGTAAAACTTGGCAGGCACTGCCAGTGCTGTCGTTGTTCTAACCTTGAGCGGATGTCGTGGTTTCGTCCAGGACTTTGTGTCTCCTCCAAAGCGCACTCCTTCAGAGCCACAGGATGCTGAGGCCAGGACGTGGTAGTCGTGAAGCAGCAATGTTGAGACAGAGAAAGTCTAACACAGTTTCTTACAGTTGCCTTCTCTCTTTTTTAGTTCCTTAATGATGTGTTTAGCATTTGGACAGGGTTCTCACACTGTTCTCTTACTCTGCCTTTCATAATTGATACGTCCACCTACTGGCAATGCTCATGCAGAGGGATCAGGTAAGTTCTTGTTCTTCTTTCCCGTACTTAGACTTATCTAGATCTTTCAATGCATTCTTATGTAGTATTACTTATGCACTAACATTATCTTTTTTCTTTACTCGATCCTTTCTCATTTATCAGTTTCTTAACAAGTAGACATGAGAACTGCACTCACTTTTGCAGTTTGAAGCTAAGCAGTGCTGTGCAGAGTTAAACTGACATCCCTGTTTGTGCTGGTTTTGGCTGGGGTACAGTTAATTTTCTTCACAGTAGCTAGGATGGGGCTGTGTTTTGGATTTGTGCTGAAACACTGCTGGTAATTCAGGGATGTTTTTATTACTGCTGAGCAGCGCTTACACAGTGCCAAGGCCTTTTCTGCTCTTCACCCCACCCCACCAGTGAGTTGGCTGGAGATGCACAAGGAGTTGTGAGGGGGCACAGCTGGGACAGCTGACCCCAACTGACCCCAGGGACACCCCAGCCCATATGGCCTCATGCTCAGCATGTAAATTAGGGGGAGAAGGAAGAGGGGGCCATTTGAAATGACGGTATTTGTCTTCCCAAGTGACTGTTACACCTGATGGAGCCTGGCTTTCTTGGGGATGGCTGAGCACCTGCCTGCCCATGGGAAGGGGTGAATGAATCCCTTGTTTTGCTTTGCTTGCGTGCGCAGCTTTTGCTTTATCTGTTAAACTGTCTTACTCTCAGCCCACGAGTTTTCTCACTTTAACCCTTCCAATTCTCCCCCCAATCCCACCAGGGGGAAGCAAGCGAGCAGCTGTGCGGGGTTTACTTGCTGGCTGAGGTTAAACCACGACACTGTTTGTTCTGTCTCTTCTCTTGGTAATGTGTCTAAGGATAACACAGTTTTGATTTACGATTTGAGAGGGCAAGCAGAGTTGCTTGTCCACAATGATTTGTGAGTATTTTTCAGAAACAATACACTCCCTGGAGTGTCTCATTTTGTGACTATGGACTGCATCTCCTGGTTTTTAGATATTTCCCGTTTGTCTCAAGCAGCCTTTGAATGCTTTGGGTCTGCTTCCTGTGAAAAATCTGCAAGCTTAAGATTTGGAGTAGATAAGGATTCCACACATTAGTTTGTAGCTGCTTAGTGAAGTTACTCTTTAAAAACATCTTTTTAATTTATTAGCAGTTCTTCATCACGTGAGAGAAAGCAATACAAGTTTTGTATTTATTTTGTAATTTATTGAATAGGTATGTGGCTTAATAAGCTGGATATTTAGTAGGTTCAGATGTTTTACATTTGTAGATGAGCAGAGGTATATTTTTAGATAAGAAATATTTTCTTGTAAGAAAGTGGATTTAATACCATGTGAGCTGTTTTCTTTTCAAAGCTTATTGATATTTTTTTTAATATTATTGCAATGTTGAAGGGAATACAAATTAATACATAAAATTTCTGATAAGCTCACCTTCTTATTTATAACCTTTGCTTGAGTTAGGTTTCAACAGCTGGAAGGAATTTTTTTTGCTTGGCCTCTTTAAACAGGCACAACTATGTCCACATTATTGCTCCACACTGGGAGCAGAACGGAAACCAAATACTGGTCAGACAGTGGCTCTTCTATCCTGATGAAAAGGTAAAATGGTGATTTAGTTGGAAGTATCAGTTATGAAAGGCAGAGCTGTTCAAACTAAAATTCAGCAGTTGGAAAGCATTACTGTTTCTTAAATGGCCCTCTTCTTTGATCTAGAAATTCAGAATGCCAGAAGAAACAACTTTGTCAATGCCATGCATAAAATATCAGCAGTTATGAAAGGGTTTGACTGGAAAACTTCATGATGAGGTGCAGTTGCAATTGTGGGTTAAATATGTAGGCAAGCAGGGGACTGATTCTGTGGTGCTGTTTGCAGCTTCTTGTGCAGCACAACTGAGCTTCTCTCTTAGAGGAAGAACTGATTTTGGAGCAGTTTCTGAACTAGTTTGGTGAATTGCTGGATTTATTTGGACAATAAAAGTACTGCTCGTAGATGATGTGTGAGACAGAGGTGTCCTATTTTGTGTCCACTTACCATCTCTGCATCTTTCTTGGGTTGGAGATGTCTATACTAATGCAGTTACAGCTGGATCCAGGTCTGAGAATAAAGTCAAGATTAAACTTCATTTAAAACCTTAAACTCTTCTCCTATGTTGCTTCAAGCCTTGCCTCTGAAAGCTGGAGAAAATGGGGAGGACAATTATATAGATAACAATTCCAGCACATGATGCCGTGTATTGACTTTGGTCATCAGTGACTGAGTGATGAGACCTGGAAGCAATTTGAGTGATGAAGCCAAAGTTTTAATTAGTTACTTATACTTGGAGTGTTATTAGTTTTGAGCCTCCGTGGGCACATCTATACAGGTATGTTAAGCAGTACAAAGGCTTTTTCTGTGGCCCTGAAGCCAGCTGGCGTGGTCTGACCATGCCTATACAATTATGCTTCCTTGGCCTCCAAAGCCAGTGCCTGCATCCAAGCCTGCGTAGTGACACCCCCTGGGCTGTGCCTGGCCATTGTTTGGGCAGGGACTAGACAGCCAGTGCCAAAAATGTCCTGGAGACCATAGTAACCATTTACCAGTGCTGACTATCGGTCTTCAGTGCTCAGGTCTGTGCTATGGCACTGTTTAATATAGTAAAAAATACTAAGCTTATGTGGGATGGTTGGGAAGTGGGTCATTTCTTACTGCCTTTCATCCCTCTTGCTAGTATCAGTGTCACTTGCCTTTCGGCAGTTTGCTTGGCAAATAAACATTGATGATGCTTCATTAGCATTTGAGATACTTATTTTGATCCTTATTGGCTATCAGCCATTTGCAAAGCAAATTGACTTCTTTTTTTTTTTTTTTTTTTTCTCTGCAGACAAAGAATTTGTACAACAATATAAATGTGATGCAAATGATCTGTTGCTAAACTTGACAGGTTTTTTGATTTAATATTGTTAGGCTCAATGTTCCTATTCTCAATTAGCTTTGAAATCTGCTTACATACTCTGCTGTTTAGTATTTCTGTCAAAAGAAAGGAAGAGATTGCAGCATGTGTTCAGGAAAGACACGAACTGGGAAATACCACTGAAAGAAATACTCAACTGCGCAAATAATTTGCTCCTACAGTGTGTTGCTAGAATTGCTCAGTGTAAAGATAAAAGCATGCTGTGTTTGAGAAGGCATCAGAAAATCTCATTAGGTTTCTGAGATTTTTTTTTTTCTTCCATTGGAAGCTCTTATTTTGGTTTGTGTTATTCTTGTTTAAAAAAAAAGAAATTTGAAAATGTAGATGCTTTTGTTTTCATGGTTCAGAACAAATATTGTGAGAACACAAGGAAAATGAGTGTGTGAAGATTTTGCTGAAAGTCCGATTTCCTCAGGCTTGAAGTATTAACAGATTTTAAGGGCTGCTAAACCAACGTTTATCAGTAAATGTTGACAATAAACTGTACAAGATCATAATTAGATTGGATGCAAAACAATAACCATATAAGACCTGTAGCAGTTGTCAATTAGTATTCAGCAAGTTTGATGGCCTGCTTGGATGCTTCCATGGTTAGGTTGGTTCTATTTTCAAGAATTCTGTACCCACTGTCTTTTCTTTTGTAGCTTTTCTGCAAAAAGTGGTATCAAACTTGGGCCTTAGTAGGAACACATGCTGTGTAGGTATCTTCTGTTGACAGGTTATTTTCTGGCATGACATCTTCCACAAGCACAGGTTGTTCCATATGTATGTGACCTTTGTCATTAATTTTATCTCCTCTTGTCCCCTGCCATAGGAAGGCAACACGTGAGACAGGCTCCCAAGCTGTGTGCTCCAGTTGCCATAGCCAAGGCTTTGCCTCAACCCCAATCTCTTGTTTCTCACACCACACCTAGGAACACTATTTGGGATTTCCAGTCATGTTTTACGTTTAGTTGAAATGGACCAAGGAGTTTTGAAATTATTATGAGGGACTCTGAGAGTGGATGGTCATTGATTTCATGTGGCCAATTGCCATTTAAGAGCTGACCAAAAACCAAGCAGGGGCTACTGTAAAGAAAAGTTTGGTGATTTACAGAACAGAAAGGAATTGTATTTCTTTTTCCTATTTCTCTCTTGCTGTATTTATTTATTCTATAGGAATATTTATTTATTCTATAGGAAACGAGAGAGATATATATTCTATATGTCTGACAGGGAACCTGGGGAAGGACATATAGCCATAAGGGCTGGGAAAATACTGAGTGGGGACACTAAGTAAATAGTTCACTTCCCATTGTTTGGACAGAATACTGCTGTGGCTCTATATGTAAACATGATTACATAATTCTACAGTATTAATCTCTCAGAATTAGAATTAAACTTTTCTTAGTATTATTTGTTAGTGTCTCAGACATATATGGCTGACAGCAATAAACTGTTGTGTTGAAATCATAAGTGAAATTGTGCTCTCAAAGATTCACATGATTTTCCTTGAAATGTGTGCAGTAACTATATAAATCTTGTAATAGAATCACAGAATCATTTAGGTTGGAAAAGGCCTTTAGTATAAAGTCCAACCATTAACCTAACACTGTCAAGTCCACCACTAAACCATGTCCCTAAGTGCCACATCTACACGTCTTTTAAATTACCTCCAGGGATGATGACTCAATCACTTCTCTGGGCAGCCTGTTCCAGTGTTTGACAGCTTTTTTGCTGAAGAAATTTTTCCTAATGTCCAATATAAACCTCCCCTGGCGCAGCTCGAGGCCGTTTCCTCTTGTCCTATCACTTGTCGCTCAGGAGAAGAGTCCAACACTCACCTCACTACAACCTCCTCTCTGCTAGTTGTAGAGAACGATAAGGTCTCCCCTGAGCCTCCTTTTCTTCAGGCTAAACAATGGCATTTCCCTCAGCCGCTTCTCATAAGCCTTGTGCTCCAGACCCTTCACCAGCTTCATTTTTCTTCTCCGGACACGCTCCAGCCCCTCAATGTCTGTCTTGTAGTGAGGGGCCCAAAACTGAACACAGTCTTTGAGGTGTAGCCTCACCAGTGCCAAGTACAGGGGGACAATCACTTCCCTCGTGCTGCTGGCCACACCATTTCTGATACGAGAATCAACAAATCTGTAGAAATACTCCTTATTCTCGACTATTAAAATACAGGATTCTTGCAATAGAAGGAAAAAAGTGGAGTGCTAGAATTTCTGCACTGACTACTTCTGTTGGGATGAGAGAGCATCAAAGCATCAGGTTGGTTTCCTCCCCCCAGGCCTTTTGGCAACTGAGCATTTGTTGGTGTTTTGCATCCTGTGTGCCCCAAAAGATGTTAAAATCAAGATACCATCTCAGTGCGAAGTCGTGATTTGTGACAGTGTGAAGTTCTGATATGTGACAGCCTTCTCCTGTGAGACTTCCAGTCAAACCAATATAGAATCACTCTTTTGAAGTATTTATTTATCCTGAAAAATAGACACATGATTATATTTTCATATAGAAATTCAATTTTCATTGTCATGCTCAGAACTGTCCTTTGAAAGGGATGTTCTTTGCCACGTTCGCTAAACGTGGGATGCCAATATAATTGTTTTCTAGTAATACAATTAAGTTGTATGAGGCTATTTATTATGTATGTCACTCTAGTCAAACACTTTCCAAAGTTTAAAGAGAAGCTAGCCACTCATTCAGTGGTAATAACACATACTATTAGCCCTTACCTGTGCAGGCTAAAGCAGTGCATCATTTCCAGTGTTTTAAAAGTGTATTTTTTTACCCACAGACTTCAACTATTTTTTCCCTGTACCGACCAAACAAACCAGACAAGTTATTCAATGCTTCCCCCTCTCCCTTCACTTTAGTAGTAGAATTTGATATTTTACACTGTAGAATTAATGATTAAAATATGCTCTCCAATGTTGGGCACATGATAACTGTGAAAACTTTTCATTTGAAAATGAAAAGTTAGACTGATTTTTTATGTTTACATTACAATAGAGCCTTTAATTGGTGTATCCATGTATCTCCCCCCCAGAAGCAGGGATCTTTTGGTATTCAGTTACAGGTATTTCTTGGTTGTGCCTCTCAAGGCATGATGAAAAGGCTTCATCTTAAAGAGTTTTGGGGTTTTTTTTGACATTCTTTGTTCTTCTAAATTAGTCCCATATGACTCAAGTGAAGCAGAAGCAGCTGGGGGTGAGACCAGAAGGTGTCTAAACCACTTGTGTACAGGTCAAAGTAGATCATCTAAACCCACCAGCTTTAGTTTTCCTGCAGACTCAATTTGCCTTCTGGGCTTTTTCTTCCTATGCTTTGGTTTGGTACATTTGCACAGCACCTGTACAGGGATGCCAGGGTGTGTCACTGGAACTGGATCGTCTTGTTACAGCGGGCAGGTGTGCGAAGCTGTATTTTCCCTGTTGTACTCATACACCTGTTTTTGCAAGCACAATGGGTTTGTGGTGGGCAATAATTATGGTTTCTCACAGTTAGAGTTGTGGTTTCCCAGTCGCCTTTCTCTCCCCAGCAAACTTGTTTGTGAGCAACTTTATCGTTAGGTGCCTTTTCAGGCAACTTGCTGAAGATGGGGAATGGGGTATTGACAGCAGTGCACAGCTTCCTGAAGGCTATCAACTGCTTTACTTCATATTTGTTTAGTATTCAAAACCAATTTTCAGTGTCCATGCAACTAGACGTTCTCTTAAACTTTACTGTAAGATGACCATTTTGCTACTGATCATTAATATATTGGTGATGTTCTTAATAAAAGGATTTCTTGTGCGTATGAGCCCCCAGAGAGCTGTAGTTTAAAGCTGGCAAAGTGGTGGCAGGCTCTGGAAGAGATAGTCAATTAGCTGTGCAGTGATACCTTATCAGGACAAAGTGGGGAGGCTAGAGAGCTGCTTACTTCTCTCACTTGAGAAGATAATTGCAGTAACCATAAGACTGTTTCAAAGGCAGTCTCAGAGGTGCGTAAAAAGAGTAACATCAGAGAAATTAGTTGGTTGCTATAAGGGTTTTGCAATGGAAAATAGCCTAGATCTGTGTGGGCACATGTGGCGCTTACCACACGTTTAATTACAGTGTGCACATAGATTATGCAGCCCATGTGAATTTATTGAAGAGAAAGGATACTTGAGGGTTTAGGGTGTACAGAGGGGGATTTTCCTCCTCTCTGCCTGCCCTGAGGTACAGTTTTCAAAATTTACGGTAGTACCCAAACCTCCAAGTCACACTGGCCCACGCAGGATTAAGGTATGCGCGCAGGCTGTCAAGCTGTCAAGATAATTTATTTTGAGAAGTTCGCCCTCCCCGTCTGGTGATTACTGTCCCTCAGCTGCAAGGCAGGAGCCAGTGCTTTCCAATGCATAAGGTAATGCACCTTACTCCAGGCAGATATTTTGTTTAACTGCATTAAATTGATTACTCGTAATCATGTGCTTGGTTAAACTACTTTCTTGGCTTCTCCTTGAGGGAACTTTGCCTTCCTCAGCTGCCATGGCGTGGCCTCTTCCATGTTAATGAGAAATAACCCCTCTGGTTTGTAAATTTTGTTTGCAGAACCAATGGGAAGTGTTTCTGGTTGTTGAAACTTTCTTTTTTTCTGGAATTGCTAAAATACCTTTCCGGTAGCTTTACGCTCCTGTTGCTTCTTTTTAAATAAGTTTTAAATACATAATTTTGTAATGGGCTTTTACATAGTAATGTGGCTCTTGAGGTGTGTTGGTTTCTTCTAAGAAGTTTGTCATTAAGAAAGCTGTGTTTACTCTCCATCACAGGGCTCAGTTCCCTTCCCCTCCGAAGGCACAGATTGCTCCTGTGCTTAATGCAGCAGCTAACTGTAGGCAAACCCACCAATATTTTTCTTTCATGTATATTAAAAGCCTGGGTTTTGCAAAAGGAATGATTCTGGGTAGTTAATAGATGAGATAGCCCAGAGACTCTACTCCACCGTTACTTTAGACACAAAGAAAAACATATGTGAAGAAAAACAGTAAGAAAACATTGAAGGTTTTCAATGACGTTGAACAATCAGTGTTTGGGAGTGAGTACTGATGCTGTCCACTCTTCTGTTGACTCTTCAATCACTTCTGGAGAAAAAGCAGCTTGGCAGTCCTGGTGGCTGAAAAGTCGGCTGAAAGCTTCTCCTGGAAATCAGATGTATTAAAGTGGTGATTTTGCCTCATAAGCTTGTGTTTGAATAAGTGAAAAATTATGCAAGTAAGTTGAAAAGACTGTCAGAGGTATTCTACTTTAAGGTATTCTCTGTGGCAAGTTTTAACAGTGGAAATAAGGCGTAAAATTATACAGTTTGTACTTCTGCAATTTTCCCTATGTTTTGAACTATTGTAAAGAAGCAAGTTAAAATCCCCTCTTACTCCAGGCACTTACTGGCTACAGGTTAGTACAGAATTAAACCAAAAATTATGTGCTAAAAGTTTTGATGACAGAAGTCTGAATCATGCTATGCTTATTTTTATTTAAAAAATAAATCAGCATTCTGAAAATTTGATTTTTAATTTCCATCATACCCATTTTAAGCTACCTCTGAGACTTGAGTAACACCATGACTTTGAGCAATTGTTTGTTAAATGATCCCCATTACGGTGCGTGAAGTCAATTGCTTCAGCATCTTTTTAGCTGAATCCACTGGTAGAGCACCCGAATGCCTTGGACATGATTTGTCAAAAAATTTATGAAAAAAACAATAAATTATTAGGTGTGACTCTTTCATAAGGAATTTTTTTTTTGTGCTGGAAAAGATACTAGACATTGCACAGCATTTGCACCACGTGATTGCTTGGCATCCAGGTAGAATGTGGTGCGCAGGAGCCAGCAAGCACATGACTGACACCACCTTGGTGGCGGCTGGTGGCAGCAGAGGGATGAGGTGAATATTTTGTGGATAAGTTTCACAGGAGCGTCCTGGCAGCAGAGGAATGATGAGACACAGGAATCCTGCCGCTAGCCTTCTAGTAGAAGGATTTTGTACGCTAATAGGTTCCGACTTTTCTTCTTGCTTTTCTCCCAGACTTGATCTGTGTGGCCGTGTCTCAGTTCTGTCTGGTTTTTGTTCCTAGAGAAGCTCTGTTCTCGTGGTCATTTTATGATCCCTGTTTTGACCCTGGAGATGCCAGCTGTGACCCTGAACAGACAATATGGGGAAATGGATGATGTGCTGCCAAGTTGGGGGCTGGCGTGTGAGCCAGCCTTGGGGAGTGAGACGAGGTATCGGCACGCTCAGAGATGATGGCATTTTCTAACACTGTAGTTGTTAAATTCCCAAGTCCTGTTCAGAACATGTGTGAATTGTGTTTTATTCAGCCACTTGCACATGGGCAAATTTTCACAGGGTGGCAAAAGGCGCATCGCTGATGGGTTTCAACACTTCATTTCAAATCCGTGCTCTGAGAAAGATAATCTAGAACCATTAAAAGGTGCAAGAGGTTTATTTTCAGCTGATTTGATTGTTAAAAAATTACTGTCTTAAGACAACACCCTTGTTTTATGAAGAAGTAATCTCAGATGGTTAAATATTACAAGGTTCTTAGCAGTATTATAGCAAAAAGCTTGACTGATGCTCAAGTCAGGTGGTACCAATCATGCATGTATATAATCGTTAATATGTTTTATCATTTCAGTGATTTTTTTTACTTCATTACATGCTGAGGCTTTTTTCTTTTAGGATTTGCTGCAAATGCTTGATAAAGCAAATGCCTGAAGTTTTCATTTCCGTAGGGCATACAATAGAACAGCAAAAACTTAGCTAATCACAAGTCTAATATTTTATTCTAACTCAGCTTTTCTTTTTTAAAAGAGCTTTCAGATTACAAGCAAAATCAAATGCCATGAGCTCTCTAGCAGCCTCCTCCAAATGTTTGTTCACTCAATGACTTTTTCTTTATGCTAAGACCTGCTCAGACAGTCTTTTAGTGAGTGTGATTTCCCTTTGGAAAAGGAGCAGGTGTATCTGAAGGGGAAAAAAAAAAAAAATCCGTCATCATTTGCAAGGTAAGTGACGAAAAGGTTAAAAACCTGATTGTCACATTACGCTTGTAAACTGGACATGTCCTTACTGCCTCTCTGACACCCAACTCAGGGAAGTCAGAAATAATTGACTGTCTCTGGGGAATAGAGGGGCTTTAACAGGTTTGGCTTTTTCCCCTGATAAGTGCAATACTGCTGCTTAAAATTGTTTTTTGAATGTAACATTTTAGTGGCATTAAGAACTTGGGATTTGAGTTATGAAGAAGCCAGTGTTTGGTTGCAAAAGCAACAAAACTGCTTAGAACTTGCTTCTGAATGTCCTAAAAAGGACAAAAAATGCTTCTAGGTGGGATGTAGTGCCAAATATTTCCAGTTTTCTTAGTTTTCTATTAGTATGTCTGCCAGTACATCCATGAGTCGGTACCAGTGACAATAAATGAGCTAGATTTTGTGTGTTTTGGTGTAATGAGAAGAAAATAGCATGGAAGGATGTTAGACTGATAACTGTATCAATCTGTCCATTATAATCCATCACTCTCTCTTCTTGCTATTGAAATTGTTTGATTCTGTATTCTACTCCAAAACCGGTGGTGTGACTCTTTCTCAACCACTCTTTTGTCATTTTTTTGGAATTCTGATTCCTTACATCAACCCAAATCACAGAGGTTTATGCACGATTGTAGGTTACAAGTGGACTTGTAGATTTCTGTGAATAACAAAGTCCTTTTTGTATGCTTTTTATTTCTGTCATAAAGCAATTCACAGGAAAAGAAACGATTTCTCTCTCCTCACGGAAGAAAATGCTTTCCCTGTCCTCATAGAAGGGCAATGCTAGGCAGTAATGCATAGAAAGCTTAGGTGATTTAAAAAAAAAAAAAAAAAAAAAAAAAGTACACCATTCCTCCAAAAATATTTTATTACAGATCAGTAAAGAATGAATTTCAAGGGCAGAAGCTCCTTTTCCTCTGTCCTGCTATCGGGCTCTCCTGGCGTTTGTCATTTGGGGTAGTTTCTCCTTCATTTACCACTGCTTGAGGCATCACAAGAAATTCCTTCATTCTCTGAAAAGTTTCATCTCCCACTTTTCTAAATAGACAAGCTTTCCAAGAAATTGTGGATTTTCCTCTGTCTGTTTTAAAGTCGAGTGTGCCCTTGATCTGTAGTGTTGACTCCGCAACTCAGGGATTCTTTTTGCCTCTCAAAATAGGACAGATATTGTAGCAAGGTGCAGTAAGATGGAATTACTGTTTAACAAGACTTGTATTCAAATCTAGTTAAAGATACAAATTGAGGTCTGTGGTAATTTTTTCTGCCTGGATGATGTCTGATCGTAGCTTTTCCCTGCATTTACCACACATTTGCCTTTTTACTCCCCTTTCTCAATATCTGTGGCTTTCCAACACCTGCAGCTGGGAGACTAGAGCCAAACCCACCTAAGTAGTCACTTTGGGGCAAGATTTTGGAAAACGTGGATTTAATCGCTCTGCCTTTGTTATTGAATGGAATGCACCAAGAAAATCCAAGTTTGATGGCAATGCTCTTTTTTTTCTTCCCAGGATACTTCCCTGCAGAAAGTAGCACAAGCAGATAGGGAGAATGGATAAACATCAGTAAGTTTTCCTTTTTTGCCTTCTTTATAAGGAGAAAACAGATAGATGTGTGTGTTATAGTGCACAATAGATGCTTAGGAAACACTAAAAAAAATTATGCAGATAGCCATAAGCACTGTTTAGGTAGGACTATTATAATTTTAATAATTCAGCTTTAGAGCAGAGTGTTATAGACTCCTGCTGCTCCTCTCAGAACGATATGCAAACAGGCCCTAGGATGGCTCCAAATTAAGGTGAAAACATTCAAGTCATTTAATTCACACCTTCAAGGGCCATGGCCTGATTATGGTGTTCCTGAATAAATCCTCGATCTGTTTCATTATTTATAAATCCTTGAGTGTTTAAAGTGTAAATCAGACTTTTCTAAACAGAGAACCAATAAACCCCAGTGTTGATTTGCTTGAGTAATGGCTAAAGGAATTGGAAAGCAAACAAGATTTACAAAACCAGTTTTTAGTATATATTTGTGATCTGACACACTCTGAAATGTGCCCAAGAACTCAAAAACAGATTATCTGTTATGCGGTCTTCCCAAGGAAATGTGATGAATGGATAACTACCCTGCACTCCATCTCTGTGGGCTGCGTGCTGAAACACTCATTTTAATAAAATAGTTTACGTTAGAATTTCCCTGGTCAAAGATACCCCATGCCCATCCTTATTATCAATCTTGCTCGCTTATATTGAGAGCTCAAGTCCCGCCCTATTTGCACAATCCCAGAGATGTATTTTAAGTTACTTTTGAAATATAAGTTTTTGTTTTGAGAGGCAAACCTAGCCATAACTTGGCATTTCCTGAGTGACAAAAATCTGTATTTCCAAATAAGTAATTTTTCTAGAATCAGAATGAAAATCGGGTATTTTCCCATTTTCTGTAGAATAGAAATAGAAATATGGTATCTTCTCAGAAAAATATAAATGAAACAGAGCAACCAGTCTCTCCAGTTCACATTCATCTCGTGCATAAAGGTGCTGATGCCCAGGTAGCAAGTATTGGTCAAAGAAGAGGATTCAGAGGACCTTTGCTTCACACGCATCTTCCAAGATCCTGAGGCTTATCTGTAGGGAAGGAGCTAGGAAACCCTGATTGCTCCAACTAGACTGTTTCCTCCTATGTTCAGTTTTTGGGACTTGCAGGTTCTGCTATTTGGCAGGAGGGACCTAAAAGCCTGAAGAGCCCTGGCTGCAGCCCTTCTCACTGGTCACCCTGCCCTGGAGCTCAGAAGCCACGGGCTCACCCTGGAGATCCCCATGGTCCTGGGGGGATTTTGGGTTAAGTTTGGCATTTGAGCTGGTCCAAGGTGACACCACAGATGTCAGCTCAGGCTCCTCTGTGTTGTTGGTGCATGTAGGCATGAAGTACCTGGTCTTGTGTCCCCAGCAACCAAGAAAGTAAAAAATGAGGCGGATCCTGGGTAAAAACCTGTTTGTATTGCAGCAACATTTGTCATACCTGACAGATAGAGAATATTTACAGGAACTTAAAAATAGTGTTATCAGAAAATTATCAATTGGGGATCTTGAGAAAAAACAGAAGGGCTGTAAATACAAACTTTATCACACATGGTCTGTAGTTGCCTTAAAATAAAGGTCACGACAGTTGGCAGTAAGTTAATTCAGGAACACTTTCAGTTTTCGAAGTTGCATTCCTTTCAACCTATACATGCAAATTTTTGTCTCATTTAAGGACGTGTCAGTGTAAAGTGCTGCTGGTTTTAAAATCTGGCACATTTGCACTCAGTATGTGAATGGTTGCAGATGTACTTTGAATGCGTTCAAAGAAAGAGACAGAACCTGTTAACCTGAGGAAGGATTTGGAAAGAAAAATCCCAAAGTTAAAGAACATGAAAATAAATTTAAAGGAATGTGTTTGGACTTTTGGGTTGAATGCAGTGCCATAGATTTGAGTTTGATGAACAAGAAACTGCGTGATGGAAGGAAACTGCCGTGTGCTTGCAGGTGAGGATGTCTCTCCAGAGGTCTGGAGAAGGGAGGTACCAGAGAGGAGTGTTTTGCAGGTGATCTTTGCAGTCCTGTGCAAAGGTCATGAGAAGATACTGTGTCTTTCTGTTGACTGCGGGTCCACTGATCCTGTTTGCTGCACGAAGCACATTTTCTCCCAGAAATGTTTTGCAGGTAGAACCTGTGACTGGACTGCTAGATGCTGGGACTTCCCAGGCTCATGGCATAAAATTGGGACTCAGTTGCGTGCGCATGGTGACTTTGCTGTGTTTGGGATGTGTGGGTGTGTCTTTAATTACGAGGAGCTTGACCGTATTGGATAGACATAGTAAATTAAAACTGAATTGTGTTGTGCTAGGAAATAGCTGGTACGTGTATCCTGGCCTTCCACTGATGTCTCCGCAGTCACACAGCTAAAATTGCTTTTGCTTTGTCCTGGCTTGGTACCTACTTGGCAGGTGAAGAGTAAATGCAACATTTATTAATGTTTATTAATATGGTCTCAATAAAATAAAACAGGTCTGAAATAGAAATGAGATTAGTTTTGTGATAATATATTTAAATGGGAAGGCCTGGGATCCCTCCTGGATATCCCTGGAGGCCTGACTCCTTTTAAATGCAAATCATTTGCAGGTACCAAACTTAATAATCGATGCACATAATCAGAGAATTTGTGTTCCCAGGAGCTCAGTTCTGGCTGGGAATATACACAAACTTTGTTAATATAACTATCTTTTTCCCCAAAGTACTAAAATAAAACCAGGAGTTTTCAACATGTGTAGTAAGCTTACTCTCGGAAGTTACAACTTTTGGTGCAAAAGCTAGTGTGTAGAATTAGGTATTGTGGCAAGAAATGTCCATTACTTTGGGGTAATTTCTACCTTGAAAATCATGGCAGAACATTGCTGTTCCAGAACCTGGAATTGTATAAAGTTTCCTGTTGCCAATACCCCCTTGTGCTCCAGGATTGCCCTGGACTGGTTCTCCCTCATCTCTGAGTGTTTAGTAAGGCAAAGAATAACTTTCCAGTTGTGGCTTTCAAACTTGGGCTAAATTCAGGAAGAGGTCCAATATGTGAATGGAAGTAAAACTTGCTGAAGTTTCTTCTCTGTCTCTCAAAATAACAGGATCATAGAATAAAGGTCTGTCAGTCCATTCTTCTGGCTTTGTAGGGTTTGGTCTTTTTTCTGGTGAAAGTTTGTCAGATGTCTTGCAAAGACATCCAGCGCTGAAGGTCTCCTCTTCTTAGAAGCCTTATGATCTTTCCTGGGTTTATATGCCTGGTTGTTATTGCAGTTCCTAAATCCAGGGCTACCAACTATCACCCCTCCGTTTTCACTCTCTGACTTGTCTTTCTAATCTCTGACTAGTTCTTGAATTCATTTGCTTTGCTTTTAGGCAAGGACATTGTGTTTGCTCTTGTTTCTGCTGTACATTATTGTTGTGCCTCTTTACACCACCTTTAGTAATTTCAAAAGCGTTTTCCCTTATCATCTGACCCTGACAAAATGCAGAGATAATCCCTATGCTGTTTTTTATTTCTCACAAAAGAGTTTGTCTAAGTACAGTAAAACTTCTGGGAAACTTAATGGTGCTAATGCGTTTCCTTTATCAAAGGATGTGTAACTGGGGGAAGTTTCTCTAATTCCAGATAACTTCATCCCCAAAAAGCCTAACTCAACGTCGTTGCCTTCTGCCTATTTATGCGTATCCTTGTTGTTGTTGTTGCTGCCCTTGTTGTGTGCTGTGTCTTAAAATCAAAAACACCTTCAAGAACTGCTGTTGCCAAGGTCTTCTGGGAAATGAGACAAGAAACAAAGTGTTTGCTGGAATAGCCCGAAGACTTTTTATCTCACCACTGACTGTAGTATGTGCATTTTTACTATATCTGCGCTGTCTGGTAAGAAGAGGAATGTTTTCTTTTTCAAATGTTCCCAGAAATTTTAGCCTGTGTATTTTATGTCTTGATATCCTTTCCATTGTATGTGTGGGTAATTTATAAGGTAACATTTTTGTTAATGGTAATTTTCTTTGTGTCTGCACTTGTTGTCTGATATGAGAGCACCAATCTGGGAATATGTTTTCAAGAATCGGCAGCTTTTTGTGTATATAATGGACAATCTTATGTCAACCTTAGCAATTATTTTCTGATCCCATTTGCTAAAATAAAAAATAAAAAAAGAATCCTACAATTCAAGGTCTTTCAAAATTCTATTTCAGTAGACATTTTACCTTAGTGGGGTTGCCAGAGACTCAACAGCCTGCTTGGCAGATGAGCCGGTGGTCTGGGGGCCACGGAGGCTGCTAAAAGCCCCTGGACTAGGGGGGTCCTCCTGGCTGCACCACACACAGCATCCCTGGCCTCCGCTCCAGTTGTTTGGACAACTTTTGCTGCTCTGGATATTGATGTCTGCTGACTTGGAGAGAGGTCAGGTTATTAGTTTTCCTTCTGTTAGCAGGATGATATGTTCTGAACGTATGCATGGTTACGTATTTATTTAGTCCCTTGAGCAAAATAGAATTGATGCTTTCTCAATGTATGCAGTTGTAAGCTTTTGAAGAGAGCCTGTGTGGTCTGTAAATGTCTTTTTAACATGTAAAGCCAGTAACCTAGGGGACAAGGGAGATCGGGAACCAAGGAGCACACGGGAGAGGGAGCTGTAAGTCACTTTGAGGTACAGATCTGTCCTGAACACTGCCTGTTGGCCTCTGCTGCAACCAGGATATCAGAACAGATGGGCCTTTGGTCTCATCTTGTACAGGTATTTGCATATGCAATTGTACATTTAAAAAAAATAATAATCTGAGGAAGCATGACTGAAATTTTTTCATCTTAAAAAAAATCCTTTCTAAGTTACATTTTGTAGGGGTTGAAATTTTAGTAGCAATTCAGTGTAAACCTTTAGATGCTTTTTAAAGAGAGTGGTTGCATTTGCCCTCTGTACCATTAAGAGTCAGAATGAGTTCAGAAGAGTTGCAAATGTTAAGGAAAATAGAAAATTTTCCCAGAAGTTTTTGAAGACTGTAATAGGAAAAAATGATCCCCTGTAGGGGAAAGACATTAATTTCCCACCTGTCTCCTGCAGACTTGGTTTGCTTGCCACTTGTAACGTAGAGTTATGTCAGACATCTAGTAAAGCACTTTGCAGACCATAGTCCATTCGATCCCATAAAGACATTCTTGTGGTCCTGTGTTGCAAAAATACTACTAAATGTAGAGAAAAGCCTTCCTTGATGTTTACAGGCCCTGTTCAATGATGTTGGCTTCCATGCCCAGTGCTGAGTGAAAGGGAGGGCAAAATGTGAGAAGCAGAAAGCTTTGGGGGGAAGGGGAGTGATGGAGGTGTGCCGCTGTCAGTGGTGTGGGTGGGCAGGCACAGCTAAGTGCCTCTCATGAACTGGGTACAAAAGAGAAATTAAATGTTAGAAAGGCCTCATGTAAAGGGGCCTTCTGCTGACTTCTCCATTTTTGGTTTAAGGCCTCATAAATGTGGTCCCTGGAGGAGGGGGACAGAAGCAGCCAGTGTAGCCGTGGCTCCGGTACTCTGGGGAGGGAGCCACATCTCCTTTCAATTTACCTTAGATTGTTGCTATAATAATTGGGGTAGGACTCTGGATTTTGCTCTGTGTAGTCTGTAGAGATCTAACAAGTACAGTTAATTTTTTGGTAGAGGTACTGGGTTCTGTTGAGGCATGGAGAAAAAAAATAATGGTATTTTAAAAATCCACAAACTTGAGTCACCGGCATGCTTTGTCTACTGTATTTGGGTTATGAAGCACTAAGAGGTTTTCTGTCAGAAACACTTGCAGAAAGAAGATACAAGAGCAATGTCAGTGGCCTCACCACGGGGCCTGGTGGTGACCTTCCGCCAGTGAAACATTAAAGGAGGAACAAGAGGACCCTTTTGTGAACCAAGCAATTATACCGGTGCAACCCTGAACATTTTTTAAAAAAAAAAAAAAAAAAAAAGAAAAGAAAAAAGAAAAAAAAAGTTGTTTTTGGAAAGGGATTTCTGAAAACTTGTTTTCATGTTTTCCTGGTTTTAGGCTGGTTTTAAGCCTTTAGAATTCATTGTTTTCAGTTTTTTCTCTCAACTATGAGGTTAAGGATGGGTTGAGAAAGGATGGGGTGCTTGTTTTAGTCTGAGATGCTTCTTTGCTGTCATAATTTACAGGATGGGACTTTGTGCAGAATAACATATGATCTGGGACTTAGAGTGAACTTGAAACTTGTAAACTTTGTCCCTAGCTAGACCCCCTGGCCTCCCCAGTCCTTAGCAATATTTGCGCTAGTATAGTATAGTCTCTACTGCCTGAATGCTTTTTCCCTGTATCCCTGCTCTGTCCTCTGGCTTTTTTAAATCTGCTCCTCTCAGTGCTGCTCTGTGACCCAAACTCTCTGCCTCACTGCTTCCTCTTTGCCCTCTGTTTTCTCCTGGGCATCCATCTCTGTCTTTCCACAGTCACTCTTTATCGTTCATCCTCTTAAAATGGGGGCGGGGGAATTATCAAAAAAATTAATCTAGGTTTATGCACCTAGGAAGGCAAGTACTGAATATTTAGTGAATATAGTAGTTAGCATTTGACCATCATTCTTTCTTCTTCTGGTTTCTTTTCAACCTTATTTGTTACATTTTGATGGAGAGTGTGAATGTTGTGGGTCAGATTTCTCAAAGTCACAGAGTGAGTTCTGTGTGTGAAGCACTGAGGTGCTTCTCGTACGGCTTTATGGGACTCTGGTCCCATTGTTTGTGAATCTGGAGGGAAGGCAGGGAGGAAGGACTGTGATTCTTACTGTCCTGCAGGACAGGCATACGTATGCTCTGAACTGATGGTGATCCCAGTGCAGCTGCCTTTCCCCAGGCGGGACCTGCCTCTAAAATGTCTTCCATTATCTTGCTGTGCTGTTTCAGCCTGGGGCAGGAGTCTGTTAGTGCTAGGTCTGACTTCATGCTGGCTGGGAAGAACTCAAATAAGAAAATGAGTCATCTTCACTTACAGTGGACCCAAACTGGTACTGTACAATGCCTTAGGAACAGACCTTTTCACCATACTACACAAATTCTTACAGTGGCTCAAGGTGGCTCGTAAGGTCCATGTGGGAGGACTAGGAATAAAAGCCTGAAACCTGAACTTCTCAAACTCCTCATTTGGGCAAAATAATGTGCTTGTTTTAGCTATGCTCTGTAATTGCTTGGAGGCCGTGGCTGCATGTGGAGCAGGATGGGAGAAGATGGGCCAGGATGGCAGGAAAACAAGCTTGAAACAACCTTGGAAACATCTCAGAGATCCCTACTGATGATGTGAGGATGGAGAATAGGAAATATGTAATCCGGGAGGTGGCTTTGTAGAATTATCCTATTTTTGTGTATGAACCTGTAGCATGGGTCTAAGTTCATGATAATGTTGAGAACTTACTTCTGTAATAAGGTTTTCATTTTCCATTGACTTCTAATTTATTGCTATTTAATCCATGCTATTCTACAGACATACACCTTCAAATGTAGAAAAATAAGTTTGTGATTCAGGTTTAACTATGAAAACTCTGTAGAATATCAAAAAAAGCAACTACCGTTTCAACTGATCCATCTAATGCCTTTGTATAAGAAAATAATCCCCATTTTCAAATTGCTTTACAATCAATGGCAGGCAGAGGAAAGCAGTACAGAGATACAGGTGTGTTCTTTAATTCACATTTGCTCTGACTGAAAGAAACCCATTTTATTAGATGCTGTGTAAACATTGCTCAGAAGTCACTGAGTAGAGGAGAAGCTATTGGGTGTGTGCAGGTGGAACTTTGGTTCTGCATCACGTTGTTATGATCCTGAGCAGCCAGAGGTGGGACTGGCACGTGGAGACCTTCCCGAATCTCTGACCTCCCTCTGCCTGCTTTGGTTTCTTCAACTTGACCAACAGAAGATGCAAGTGCAGAGGCCCCAGTGGGAATGCTGTTCCCCCTTTGGTGGAAGGTTTACAACCACTTGGTCTGGCTGACATGGGGTTCCCAGGCTCCAGTGAAGATGCCCCCCTGGATGTCAGCCCAGCTGCCACTCAGTCACCACCACTGAGTCTGAGCTTGCCAGCTTGCTGCTGTCCAGTGGTGCTAACTTCAGTGGCTCTTTACAAAGCAGAAGTTTCTCATTTCTTTAGGCTCCTTATTCTCGCTATCCTTGCTTGGTTGGTTTTCATTTTTTAATACACTAGGTGGGAAAAACCCCTACTGCTTTAGAGTGCAGAAGTGATGAGTTTCCTTCCATCTATTGACAACTATTGGTACTTTTCCTTACTGCAGCTCAAAGAGTTAGAGTGTGTGTAAGGATATATGTGCCTTTTAAGTACCAATTTTTCTTCTCACTCGTCCTTTGAACAAGTGAATATATCGTATTGCTCATTTAATGCACCATGACTCTGAGTGCAGCACGTAGGATACCTGATTCTTTCCTTAAGTTACTTCTTCCAGATGGGTACCGTGCCTAATGCTCCCAGGCTAAATACCGCCAGCTGAAAAATTCACAACTGGTGTTCCAGGGTTAGGAAATACCGTGTATGTTTAATGTAAATTCCCTGACACGTTATTTGGACTTTGTTGTGTGAAGAGTAGAATATGATTCTTTAAATTATATTTAGCCTTTTTGCACATCATACTGGTGAAGTAGCTGCTAATGTAATTTGACAATATCGGAGATTAACCATGCTGTTGCAGGTGGTTTTATCTTTTAACCAACTTTGAAAGTAAGAATAAAAAGTTTTAGACTATTCTTGAAGGAAGGATAAGTACGTTTGGATGATAAAAAACTTCAGGGCTGTACTTTTAGACATGCTTCCCTTCAGGCTTTGGCTTCAGCCCTGTAGCTTGTGAGTGCTCAGGTGCTTCTGGGATTTCTCACAATTTTCTGCGCTGAACACAGCCGAAGCTGAACACAGCCCTTGCAGTACTGAGCATGTGGAAGGCTACACTCTGTTATTGTGTACAAGAGCCTTGTTGAGGGCAAGGTATGTCCAACTTGTGTTTTGCATGTTTGCAGAAATACAGCTTGCTTAATGGGTTGCAGTGAGATACCTCTCCTCACTGACACTGGGACTGACCACCCGTGATGGGTCGAGTCCTTAGTCCCACTGTCAGGCATGAAGCTGAGCCTTTGCCTGGTGCACCCCTTCAGTAGTGTCACTGGGGAGGTGGGATGTGCTCCTCATGCCTTCAGCCTAGTGACTGCAAAAAAAGAAACAACGGATGCCTTTTAATTCCTAAAACTGCAGTGGGTACTGTTCTGTTAGAGTCCTGTTTTCTGATTCATGTGCCAGCATAAGGGTTATTCCCAGACCAGTCATAATTCACTCACTCTTTAAAAAAGGGCTCCACCAAAACATTCAACTAAAATAATCCCAAGTTGTGTCTAAATCATTTAATAAGTGAGTCCTCACTGAGCCCTCTGTGTCTGCTGTCTTTAGTAGAGCATAAACTGCAAATTCTCTATTTCATGGCTTTTGCACCCAAGTCCCTCGTAATGCCCTTCCCATAAGAAAGATCAATTTCTGCACAGACTGATCTGTAAAAACAAACCCTTCCCCGTTGTTTCAGACTAATGAAGATTTTCAGCTTCTGGATTCCTCTCAAAGGAATAGTCTTGTGTAGATCTATTGTTGCAATATTTACAGTGCTCTATAATTTTTATTTTTGTTGTCTTGCTTTGTAGCTACTTGTTGAATAATTCCCAGCTCAGGTAACATTTCTGACTAAATGTCATTACTTTCAGAAAAATGATGTTACACCTGAAAATAATAGATCTTTCCTCTCTTGTACAGTCTGCTGGTTTCTGGCTTTTTTGTTGTTTTTTAGCCAACAACTTGCTTGACTTTGATTCCTTGAGGCTTATTCTGTACTAATCCCTTGAAAATCTGTATGGTCTTTCCCCAGGACACCTCAGTCATCAATAAGGCTTCAGTGAAGGTCGAAAAGCAGCCAAATTGTGGTCTCACAAAAGATGAAAAGCTGCTTAACATCTACTTTTGTTGATGTGCAATCTAACTTTCACATCAGTCTTTTTTTAATTAGCCAGGAAAAATATCACTAATTATAATCCCTGGTGTCCTTTTCAATGACTTGTGCACACAGAACAGATGCAGGGAACAGTGCTGAAATACTACTGAACATTTGGGTGTTTGAGTGTGACTTCCCAGAACTTGGGTACAAGAAACATGTATCTACACAGACAACCTCTCTCTCCACTGTGAGTCTCAGCATCCTGTTTAGGTGCCCTCAGCAGACTTTGACCAACCCCTCATCCCCCCCCGCCCCATACCATAAAACTGAACTTCCAGTATAACTACAGAAGAAGGAATGTCACTTTTATAACAAGGTAAAAGATTTCACTTCAGTTAGAGCGTTGTTTGAGCTTCTATTTGTGTAAAAAAAAAAAATCACAAAACCAAATTGTCTAAACTTATTGTATTAGCGTATTGCAAATATCAAGGGACGCGTTTGCTTTTGTGCTCACATGGGAATGGACAAATTGTTGCTGCAGTCACATCGAGCTGTGTGTATTCAGATTTATTGTTAGTAGGTTACCTCCCCGGCATTTTAGGCCAAGGACAGAGGCAGCATATAGGGAACAAAATGATGGATATCTAAAGGGGAAAAAAAAAAGACCCACAATGCCAGATTCTTTGTGAATTAGAAGAACAGTACTTTTAAGGATGGCTATTAAAAGGCTTATTTGCAAACTGCTGTCTCTTGAAGATAGAGTACAAGTGCCTCATGAATATCTGAAGAAAAAATGGTCCATTTTTAAGAACAAAAGAATCATTGTATCAAAACAAACCAAAAAGAAGTGCTTTGTTAAATCAAGCAGATAGCTGTTATAGAGTGCAACAGAGGAAAGTCAAATGAGATGCAGGATTCAAAGCAGTGAGGTCAGTTAAGTAGCAGTGGTTTACTAGACGTTGTATGAAATTCGTCATCGTATCAAGATCTTAAATTGATTAAATATAGTTTTTAAAGTGTTTAATTGCAATCATTAGTCTCAGGTTCATTAAAAATTAAAGTTGTTTGAGCTCTTCAGCCCTTGCAGAAGACCAAGTTTGGCAGAAATCAATCTCCTAGAAACTAGGCAAGGGAGGCGGAAGCCTCCTCAGATGACGAGAAACAAACCATGGTGTACGTAGCCTATACGGAACCAAACCGGCCTGCAAATGCCAGGTAGTAAACTATTTGGTGTATGTTGCTGTAAGGTCACTGTTACAACCACTGTTGACTTCTTTTGCAGCACTTTCCTCTTTATTTAGATGTCTAAAATTATATTTGGGTTGTTTGTTTTTTTTTCTTTTTTCAATCCTTAACACGCGGAAAGTGCTTCTGGTATTAAGGCCCTTGTATCTTGCCACTTCCAAATGCTCACTGTGCCACCAGGAAATTTATCCGTGCCTCTGAGGGTATGTATTTTTCCCTCTGATTACTTGTATGCAGTTCATGGAAGGGTAATGGCTACCTTCACAGGGACATGGCCCCGCAGACTATTCTATTAGCAGTCTGAGCTCTGCTACGATTATCAGCCTAATTCCTTTAGCACTGCATATGCTGGATTTCTCTACAGGCAATGGGACTGTGAAGTCCAAAAGTAATTTCCCTTTGCTACTGTCGCTTCAATCCAGACCTACTAATATTAGATTATATTCATAATCTTGAGTTTTGTAGAAATCAGGGACCAGTTTTCGTGATAGGAAAATCTTTATTTTTTATTCTTTAAACAATTTTCTGAGGAGAAAATGAACCCCCTTAAGGGGTTGCCAGCTTGCTGCGGATTCACGACTGTTTAAGCATCTGGAAGAGTTGTGCTGGTGGACAGCTGTGGTAGCTCTGTGTCCTTGTAATTTGTGCTGTGATGCCCCTTTGCTCCTTGTGGACTTATTAGTCTTCAACGTGGGAAAGAAGACAGAAGCTCTTGCTGCTTTTTCCCTCCCCCATTTTCTAATTATCCCTTGTAGTCTATTTTTCTGCTACTTTCACAACCCTCTTCTATTCCCTTTTCTGTGTCATCTGGTTACTTCAGTTGCTCCAATTCTTCCATCCCTTAAGCTCCTCCTTTTCCCAGCAAGAATTTGTACATGTGATATTTTCTATAAACACCTCCTTATGCATTTGCTATGTGCAGGTGGCCCTTGCTGAAATACCTAATACTGTGCTGTTTACAGGTGGAAACTGCAGATTTTTATTTCCTTTGAGAGCCCTTTGAATGGAGATGTAGAGCCTTCTCTTGGGATTAGTGCTGGTGAAGATGTAGCCAGAACTTAGACTTTGCCTTCAGGCCTGAACAAGAAGACTGGAAAAAAATCAAACCAACTGAAGTAATTTAGGGTGATTGTGGTGTTTGTTATCTTGAGTGGTTTTTTTTCAGGGAGACTTTTCTTGGGGCACCTTTTGTTCAGACGACCTCAAATTTGAATTGCTGACCTTTCTTTGCATCATCATGGAGGCACAATAATGGGGGTAATACAAAGAAGCTGGTAGATTTTATAGATTTTAGAGAAACTGATGGCTAGACATAAACACTTTGAACTGTCACAGGGGTTTTTTTCCTCATGAAATCCTCTTTACATTAAAACTAGTGGTGGTCTCCCAAAAGCCAGTGCAAGCTACTGGGTCAGTATAATTGTATAGGCAGTATTGCACGAGAAACTGTGCCAATAGCCGTAAAACACACGGGTAGCAACTGTGTTTCTCATGGGACTAAAAGAGTATTGCTCCTCAAACTTGCAACCAGTCTTCGGTGCAAAGTTACAGCTGTTTGGCAGTATTTCTTCCATCATCTCTACTGTGTTATTAAAAGTAGTTTCAAAATAAATGATTGAAAAAACCTTACTGTCATGTTTTCCTTAATAGGACTGTAAACCAGTTTGCTGTGGTTAAGACCAGTAATTAGTTTTACTGTTTCGTTCCAAAAAAACATCGACCTAACTCAGAACTGTTCCCCACCAGGTGAATATATTTATACAGAGTTGCTGTTGTAATAAAGTGAAGGTATAAAGAAGTGTTACTTCGTAATAAATTATTTGGCCCTTAATACAGGAGGTTACATGATAAATATTTTTAATTCAGATGTTCTGCAGCTAGTGACATTCATAGATTTTCTTCATAACTATTGAACTTCAACAAAGATAATTTCTTTTAACATTTCAGTGTGAAGAAAACTGGGTAGTGTTAATTTTTCAGAAAAGTGAAATCTTAGAGAAATGTTTATAAATACTGGGCATGCAAATCTGAGGCACTGGAGTGCAACGTTTAGGGTGGTTAGTAATGCTTGACATTTGGGAAGTAAGTTGGAGTGTTTTACACAGGAAATGATGTACATCGTGGGTACTGTGAACTGACTAATAGAGCTGTTAGGCAAGACTTTTAACTGACAGCATGGGACAAGAAAAGAAAAAAAGCATGTTATATATGTTGAATAGATGGCTGGTCCTAATTAAGTGCTGCCTTTGTCTTGGTAGACATATTTTTCATGTCTTTATGCTGCAATTTAGTTTGCTGTTGCAGAGCAACTCAACGTATAAAACCTCTTTTCTCCTGGAGACCTTTATGTAACTGTTGTTTTTTTTTCCCCTCACCTTGATGTGTCACTCTTGCTGTAGAAAATGTATTCTGGTTTTGCTTGTTGTTTCAGTGTTTTCATTTGTTTGAGATGAGATTGGGTGATGATTGCTCAATGGAGAAAAAGCTCATAGTATTAAATAGATAGCTGTATATGAAGTGTTTCATCGTCAACTTAAATTATTGTGCATTGCAAGTGCTTCTTCTGGTATTGTCTGAAATAGCATCGGTGTCAGAGACAGTTTTTCATTACAGATAATAAGGTTCAGAATTTTTAAACATCACTCAAAACATAAAATACCGTAAACCCTAGTTAGAAATCAGTATTTTTAGTGTTGTAGTTGTTATGGAAATACATAAAAATGTAGATGCCCATATAAATTTCTCCCTCGTGTGTTTATTGTTTTTGCAGGCACTATCCTGGTTGACAATATGCTGATCAAAGGGACAGCAGGAGGGCCGGACCCCACCATCGAACTCTCCTTAAAGGACAACGTTGATTACTGGGTGATCCTTGATCCTATCAAGCAGACGTTATACCTAAATAGCACCGGCCGAGTTCTGGACAGAGATGTAAGTTTGGGGTTTGCTGTTTGTTTTTCTTTTTCCCCATAGACATTAATTTCTAAATCTGTGTATGCTCACAGGAAGACTGTGTGAACACAAGACCTGCTAGAATATATTAGCTGCATCTATCTTTTGTCCCCAGATGGATGTGAGCAGACTTAATTTGATGCTTTATTAGGACTTATTGGGAGCATGCAGAAACTTGACTGTGCGTACGATTGTACGTAGATGAACGCAACAATAAAGACCAAACAGATAGATATGTGGGTTGGCAAAAGTATATATCAAACCAAACCTGACTTGTTTACTGAACTAAAAACATTTTTACTCTGGTTTGCTGCTGTTGTCTGGAAGAAGTGCTGCTCACCTCGTGTCCCATGACACTTATCAAAAGACTACTCCAGCCGTGTACGTTGACTTATGAGATGTGCGAGAGAACAAAGGAATTGTGAATATTACAATTCACTTATAAAGCTTGACATATTCAATTGAGAATATGCTAGTTTAGATTCTTTTTTAAGGCAGCATAAAATTAAGGCACATAAAATGTGGTATGCTCATTCCTAACAGCATTCAAGCAATTTTGTCAGGCTAAATTTGATTTTTATAAAAAAAAAGATTAAAAGCACAAAATAAATAGGAGTGTTCTCATTTATGCTAATTTCATTGAAGGGAAATACCTTAAAAATAGAGACACTTTCTCACAGCATTTCAGCCTTGCTGCAGTTCATCAGAATCTGAAAGGAAAATTGACTCAAAAGTGACCGTAATCAACATGGGAAGAGTGCTTTAAAGATCAGGAGTTCTCCTTGGAGAGTATGAAAGTTTGTTTTGTATCAGCTTGGTTGATTAATTTGTCTTCTCCATGTGTTTTGAGATATATTCATAAGTACCAGAAACAACATGCAAATTTATCTTCATTTCCATTTTTAGTTTAAAAGAGCTAATTGAATTCAGCTGTTCTTAATTTAGTTTTAATTCACAAACTTTTCATACGTGAAGCAAAGGCGTGCGGCACAAAGCATGGCAGAATGGCCGTGGTGGCAAAAGACTTCTTGGTGCATCAGCAAAGAGTTCCCATGTCCTCAAGTGCCAGACAGCTGGCTGCCTTTGAGGAAACAGGCAGTGATGGAATGTTTGGCTTCTCAGTTTTCTTTTTAAGTGAGAGCAAAAAGAAGAGCCCTTAGTGAGAGGTGAGGCTTAAGAACCTTAAGAAATGTAGGGTCAGTTCTTCATCATCCCACGCAAGTCTGCACATCCATATGGCATTAGGAAACAAAACTAATTCTTGTTAGATCAATACTGCCTCTTTTACTGACACTTTTCCCTCTATAGGTTCATTCATCTGAGCCTCTCTACCTGAATCTAACTAGGTGTTTTACCAAAACAACCTTGTCAAATTATTTGATTTCTAATTAGTAACAGTCTAACTAATCTCACAAGTACTGCACATTACTATGAGTATATATGAACACTTTACAGTGATGTTCTTTGTAAGAAATAGACTCAAGTCACAAGGAAACAAATGGAGGGTGTACATTTTCTTAATTACATATAAATAATATTGGTGTGTTTACATTGGTATTTAAGGGGTCATTTCCTCATTTTTTACTATAAAATGTAACACTATCCCTAGTACTGTAGTGTTGGGTAAAATTACTCATTTGTGTTTATTTAAGTTTACTAGGATCAGAAAAGAAAATCTGAGACTTAAGGTAATTGAGATTTTGGGTGTGAGCCCCACTGTAGCTGTTTTCTGTGTTCTCAATGTAAGTCACAAGCCAAAGAAAATGAAAGACTTACTTGACTAATATGGCTCTTATCTAAAGGCTGTTTCCAGCCTTCAGAACCAGAGCTATACTAACCCCAAAAATGCAAAATCGTTCAAGAGTGTGTGTGGTTCTTTTTTTTTCTTACCAAAAAAAGTAAACTATTTCTCTCATCTTTCAAGTTAAAACCATGTGAAACTTACTAGTACCAATAAAATTTGTGGTTTTATTAAGTTGAACCTTAAAATTCAATTTTTTATTACAGAGCAAAATTGTAGTCTCTGGTTTACAAATGGTGCATATACGAATGCATTCAATATATTTGGATACTCTTTCCATTTTTCTCTCTGATGTCCCCACTTGTCAACTCCCTGCTGATTCACTTAGCCTGATCCTGTTCTTTTTTTATTGCTTTTCTTGAAAGAAAATCTTGTTAGATTTCATTGATTGATTTTACTAAGAATGACAGTATGTTTTCCAAACAAAATCAGATAAAAAGAAAATTCCAGACTTTTCTTCCAAAACTTTAAGTACTTAGGAAGGATGAATAGTGATAAATCCGAACTGAAAGTAAAAGGAACTGCTAGAAGGTGTGGGGATAATTTGTCCCCGGTATCATAAACAATTTATTACGTTGTGCCATTATGTGTTTACATTTATTGTCTATAAATGCCTAGATTGACAAGTGTTTGTTTAAAGACCTGGTTTTAAAACTAAGCACTGACCCAGCAGACATTGTATGTATGTGAAAGTAGCGTTGGTCCTGTACTCTTTCATATTTTATCAAAGGCAACAAACTATTTTTTTTCCATGTTCTTGTGAGAAGGACCAAATCCAGAACATCATGTATCGAATATATCTATCGGTACAACTCATTATGTTTTTCTTGGGCATTGCTAATAAATCTAGATAAATTCAGTATAGAGTTTGAAGTTTATTAAAGGTGGCCTAAAAATTCTTGGATCTTTTGAAGAGAACACCAGCTTGAAAAATAAATGGAGATTATAATATTAGAGGCTTCATTTAAATTACCGGTGATATTTCGTATGTTCCTAACTGGGTTAGAAGTTTTACTGATAAAAGTAGAACCATACCATAGCTGGCTGCAGATTTTTACAGCAAAGAGAATGGACTCCTAGTTAAAATCTCATGCTGTACTTCATCGCAGAGAAAGTTGAGGGTGAATGTGTAGGGAAGAACAGCTATTTCACATCAGATCTCAACACCACCATAAAGCCCCCTTCTTTTCCCAAGTCTGCTGAAACAAGTTGGGGCTTTTTTTGAAAAAACTGATTAGTGCTGAACTCTGAAGGGTAAAAAAAGCCATGTGTTTCTAAAATCCATTATAGCAAAACAGGAAAAAAATCAATCAATCAATCAAAGAAATTGTAGCATTTAGAAATGAGTGAAGGCATAATTGCATAGATATATAATTATGCTGTAATTGTAAGTATCTGAATCTCAGTACAAAAACCTGTTTGCATTCACTGTACAGAATAGTATGGCATAGGCATCTTTAAATTACATTTTTGAGTTGTTTATTTTCTTGAAGAATTTGAGGTTAATAAATACAGAATTTTTTCATTTTGTCCCTTCCCATGCTTTCTCACTCTCTGCTGAGTGTTAGATACAAAATCAAAATGGACTTGCTGTCAATATTTTACATGCCAGACTGTTGCTTCCAATATGTAAATTGGCACTTGCTGTGGTGGGAACATTGTGAATAGAAGTCATGCTGGAATGCTGTATTTCCATAGCAGTCTCTTTGAATTTCCTTTTCAACCAAAGGTGCCTTTTCCTTTATTCTTCTTAGAATTGTTTTATTAACTCAGGTAAGTAGTAGTAGCCTTTCCAGTTTAAATTTCTTTACCCATTCATCAAGTCTGAGAGTTATTTTTATTTGACTATTGTGATATTCGCTGGAGTAAAAACAACAGGACTTTGGATTGTCTACACTTAAAGGTGACCAAGTTGTTTCTAAATTACTCAGTAAATGTAAGTGGTAACATATTGAATTTATTTCTGACTTGACCTTTCAATTCCAGTATTAATAAACCAAAGGTTAAAATGTGTGACATTTTCTAGGTATCTTTCAATAATCACAAGATGTTCAAAAGATGTGCTTTTTTTTTCGTTGCTGTTCTCAAGGGAAGTGTGAAGGGCTAATCGTGCTGAGGATTTTTATTTCTGTGTTAGCACATACAGCTGACAAAGCTCAGTCTGCAAAAAACAGCTTTGAGACACGTTGGTCTACTTAAAATCTTGCCAGCACGGGTTGTAGTCAGGACGCTCTCAGAGAAGCTTTTTAATTCAGATATAGAGCATTAAACATAACGGAGGCAGATTGATGGGCTATAAGTGAACATAAGCGATATTAACATCGGTAGAAAATTTAACTGTCAGTTCAGATTTTGACTATTTTTTATAAAAATGTATTTTCACTTACAGCCGCCGATGTCCATTCAGTCCATTGTGGTGCAAGTCCAGTGTGTTAACAAGAAGGTTGGCACCGTTATCAACCACGAAGTACGGATTGTGGTGAGAGACAGGAACGATAACTCGCCTCAGTTCCAGCAGGAGCGATACTATGTGGCGGTAAATGAGGTCAGAACCCACTTTTTTTTTTTTTTTTCTCTTTTGTGTGGTGTCATTGCTAAATGCCAGCTTTCAGCTCTTCCACTTCTCATTTGAAAACCTGGTAAAAATTCAGTTGTTTTAAAATCCCTTTCGTTTGTGTCGTGTCAGAAAAACACAGCACAGACAGTCTACCTCAGCTTTTAGCATGTAAGCTGTTCTTCCTTTTTCTTAATGAATACAAAGACAAGCACACTTTTCATCAGGATGCTTGTAATAGTGCAGAAGACACTGGAATCTGAAGCTATGCCTCGATGAGTGAAGCATTGGTTTCTGCTAAATTGACAAAATGTTTTACTGCCTTATGCAGTTACATCAACAAACCTGGAAGTAAAACAAAGGTATTTATGAGAAACAAACGTAAAGCAAATAGTTCAAAAGGTTTTATTAACAACGTTGAAGCTTGGCAAAGTGCAGTTTTGGTTTATTGCTGTTTCTCTTTATCAAATGATGTCTGTGAATGAAATTCTTTTGTTTTGTGTGGATTGGACTTCTCCATATTATTTGAAGGAAAAAAAAATTCTTTCTTGAGCTGGTACAGCTTCATTTCACTTTACAGTTAAGTTTTTTATTCTATTAGGGATTGAATAACCTGCTAATAACCAGTACAAAGGTTATGTGTTTTCAGTAAGTGAGTATCCTGGGGCTTTAGTAATAAGAAGTGTAAGTGGGAACTTACATGCGGAAATGGAAATGTCCAGAAACTAAGAGGAGAATGGAAAGATGGGTCACTGTTCTGTACATAAAGGTTGAAAGCATTACAGTTGCATTTAAGAAAATAAAGCTGTTACATATGTCATGTGCCTTGTGTCCCTGCTGCAGTTTGGGTGGATTTTTTCTGTGAAAGCATGCGACTGCTTTCATGTTGTTTGATTTTAGTAGAATTGATTTGCTGTGTCAAAAAAAAACTTAAATGGTTTTGTGTGTTTGGGAGATTCAGCTTCTGAATGTGCCTGCATATTGTTATGATCACTACCTTGCTCTAAGTGACCAAGCACATAGTGATGGGCAGGACACCTTATAGGTCCCCAGAAAGCAGTAGGAGAGTTGGTTGATGAGTTTAGGCCTAATTAAGCCATAAGTATGGAGGAAAAAACCCAAACCCCACACTTTATTTTTGAATAGAGACCTCAAGTTGAGATAAGGATAGACAGGTTTTTCAAATTTAGTGGTCCTCCTGACTGGTGACACCTTTTAAATTGAGGTTGTTTCCCTTCAGACAATTTTTTAGCAATCCTTCTGCCAACGTTTCTTACCACCAGAGTTTGGAGGTCACAAAATACCGTCTGTAGGATACCAGCAAAGTCCTCCTTATGCTTTTAAATTGTTTTCAAGTTGGTCTTTATATGGTAATTGTAATTTATGTGTTTTTGCAGACCTGTTGCAGAAGTGCTTCTGGTCTTGAGTAAAGGCAACGTAAACATTAGTCGGAAGTGCCTGTAGAGGCTGCAATGCAGGTCCCAGATCACTTCCAAAACCCACATAATTTTTGCAGTAAAACTGAAGGTGGATAGTATGTCAGTGCTGTAACACTAAGGAAGCAAGGATCTTCCACAATTAGAAGTCCAAAAGACTGAGTGAAAAATGCACCATTTAAAATTATTTATATTCAGAGATTTAGGAATGTTCCATATATGTGCAATCATTTATTTGCATTATTATTGGGCAAAATACAATGTTGCTCTTTCCACCAGTTGCAGTCCTGAATTAATTAGCTGCTTTGTTTCATTTTATCACTGTTGTGCTTATAGCTTCTGACATGGCACCAGTGTGCCCTTCAGCAGTACCCAGTGGGTTAATGCTCTCATTAATTAACCAAAAAAAGGTCACAAAGCATCTGAGACTTTCTCAAAGGTTTTAGTGAGTGATTACCTTTTTTTTTTTTAATGATAGTTTATTTTGCTGGTAATTGGCACTGCCTCTAGTGAATATAATTACAGGAATGCACTGGAATAAGGGGTTTGTGGTTATTTTTTGATTGCCTCTGGTCTTCTGTTTTGTTTGCTTGTAAACTTTTAAGTACAGAAATTTCTGTTCCATAAGTAACATAAAGCAAATCAAAGGACAAGTAGACTTTATTATTTACAGTTACCATACATGTGAGCATTGCAAAGATCTCCTATTTTTTCTAGCTAGGAAATTTCATCTGTGTCAATTTGAGGACTGACTTGTTGAGGTGCTTTCCAGGGTTGCACTTGGCAGTTTCTCCTCTCAGCTGCCATGCCTCTCTCTAGCTGTCCTACGTGGGATGAAGAACACACACCATGGCTTTATAACCATACTACTGTCACTGGTGCTTGCACAAAACATTAGCTGGACTTTCCACACATAGTATTTAATTCATCTGCAAGTGTTGGATTTACAACCCCCGTGCTAACCAGCTTGACAGTGTGTGTGCTTTGTAGGTGTAATGTCTCCCAAAAGCATCATGCTTTTCCTGTACGCTTCTACCATAAGGAAATGCTGGGCAAATGTGTCTCAGCCTTGTAATTACCCCAAAATGTTTTTTAGGGAATAAAGTCTAAGGCTAAGATTTTCCCAAGCAGTCAAAACTATTATATAATTACTGGCACCTGTAATACAAGACAAACAACTGTAGCTAGATTTTACTTTATTAGGTAGTTTTTAAGTTTCAGAAATGTTAAAGGGGTAAAATTATATTTTGGAGGAATAGAATGTTTTTTATGTCAAATACTTCTTATATTTGACAACATACTACAATTAACTTGTAAAAGAAGCTGTGGGTAATTGTAATACCAACATAAATCCTAGTTTCACGTGTGTCTTTTCCATTTGCACATAAAAAGACATGGTTTAAAATTAAGTCCGTATTTTTCCAGAAGGCTTAGAATGAGATGGATTTGGTAGGGTAGTGTCTTGGTTTATACCAAAACGTATGTCAAATGTTATACTTCATTGGTTAGAAGAGGAGGATTTCCATGCTAAGTTAGACCCAAAGCTCCCCTAATCCCAGTGTACTTTCTCTGTCATCCGCCCTTGCGGATGCTCAAGGAAGAGCGTAAGGATTGAGAAACATGAAGTGGTGCTGTCCTGGAGAGCTCACCCAAGCTCCAGTCACTTGCAGCTGCAAAATATATTAGACCAAAGGCGGTGTATGTCATAACTCTTGACCAATTTTTTCCTTTCCAGTTGCTTGTGAACATGTATATATTAGAATTCTTACTATAAGAAATATTGACTAATCTGTACCAAACTTTTTTGCATCTAAGTATAAAAATTTTTTTAATATATTTATTGAGGAAATACTTTTGTCAGGAAGATCTTAATTATTCTATTAAAAGTATGGCCTTCTCACATGTAGTTGCAGTATGATTGTTCTCATACTTGTTAGTGTATGTTAGGAGAAGAGGAGGCTGAGGGGAGACCTCATCGCCCTCTACAACTACCTGAAAGGAGGTTGCAGAGAGCTGGGGATGAGTCTCTTTAACCAAGTAATAAGTGATAGGACAAGAGGGAATGGCCTCAAGTTGTGCCAGGGAAGGTTTAGACTAGGTATTAGGAAGTATTTCTTTATAGAACGGGTTGTTGGGCGTTGGAATGGGCTGCCCAGGGAGGTGGTGGAGTCCCCATCCCTGGAGGTGTTCAAGAGGCGGGTTGACATAGCGCTGAGGGATCTGGTGTAGTTGGGATCTGTCAGCGCTGGGTTAACGGTTGGACTAGATGATCTTCAAGGTCCTTTCCAACCTAGATGATTCTGTGATTCTGTGTTGATGGAGCCTGTAATGTTTGTTTGACTTGGTGGCTTAGCTTTGAGTGGCAGTGCTGGTATTCATATTAAGTTACAGTTAAAATTGGTTTTAAAGTTTATTATTTTAAAGTATAAAGTAGAATGTCTGTTTGCCTAAAAGAACTCTGTGCTTTTTAAGCAAAGTGTTATTATCTGAGCATTTACAAATGAAGTAGCTAATTAGAGTTAGTTAATAGGAAAACCCCACCATGCTGCTTTTTCGGGGGAGGGTGGGGGGGGACAGGCAAGCAAAGGAAACACCCTACATCTGTATGTGTGAACACATATATTTATGTGAACACTTGTGTATATTTGTATAAATAGTCTCCACTCTCTCTGATCCTCAGTAGTCATAGCAGGGGGCTAATGCAGACACAAAATAGCCATCTGCTTAAAATTAACTGGCATTTTCTGTATAAGCTATAGTCAAGAAACTGAGGGTGCAATTCAACTTTTGACTTCTTATAATTGTTTGGGTTATGAAACAGATTTGGGACATAATTCAGACAACTCCTAAGTAGTGCTGTTCCGACATCCGAAGTAACTAAGCCGATCAGCACTCTTGGGCTGCTGCTACCATGCGTGGTATGCTGCAGACAGGTACTGGCTCTCTTCCTTCATGTCACAAATGCCACTGCCCTGTAAAGAGTGTGCTGTTTGGGGGATTTGTCTCTATTTTCATCCTTTTCCCTCTCCTTCCCCCTTGCTGCTTGGGCATCTGTACTTGTGATGCTGGCACCACTGTCTTAGTCCATAGCAGGCTCCGGTGTCACCCAGAGCTTAGAGCAGCACAAGTGCAGAAGCCCTGCACAGGGGTGCCACCATTTAGGAGCAAGTTTCCCTTTTCCCTTTCTAATGCTTTTTCAAGACAAAGAATGTGAGTGTCTCAGCCGAAAGCAAATCCAGCTGCTGTTCACAGCATTATGAATCTCCTCACAAAAGTAAAAATGCGTTAAGGTTGAAATACTCTGCAGGGTCGTTTCCTTTGCTTTGTGTGTTATGTTTTTATTTATATGAAAATGTCACATTATTACTCACGTAGGAAAATATCCTGACAAAATTACATTAACCTGGAGCTAAATTTGACCACACATTATTAGTGACTTAAAAATACGAGTTACTGCAGTATATTAAAGCAAAAGTTCTGTAGTCGATTTGAAATGCAGATTTACACAAATCGGTGCCCTACAGGCAAACTATAGTATTGCCACAAGGGTTTTAAATGCACGTAACTTAATACAGGGACTAGAAACTAAAATCTTGTACTGCTGAGGCACAGCTGTGGTTGTCTGTGTTTTGTGTTAAACACAATTTATCTCAACAAATTTTATCAACTTAAATTCTGCATTGCCTGGGTTTTATAAGGCTGACTTTTTTTGTATTAGTTTTTCACATGAGCCTTGCCTGAGTCCCACAGAGGTGTTGGTAAACTCAGGAGCATTTAATAACAGGTTTTGTTTGGAAATGGTGGAGTTACTAGAATACTCTTTGAAATCAGTATTACTTTATTAAGCGTACATAACCTTATAGCTACTTGTAAACCAAAATTTTTAGAGTTGATTTGGTTTTTGGTTTGGGGTTTTTTTCCCCCCTTAAGTTGGCAGAGATGGGAATCCTTTGTAAAATGAGTGTGTTTCTCGAACTTCAGTCATCTTAAAAATTTGTCTTTGGGCTGTTGAGAATTATAACTTGTGCTGAATTTTCATTTCTTCTGGTGTAATTATTCATACCTCTTTCCTTGTGGTATTGAAATAATTAATCTCTGCAGGTAGACATCATCAAAAGAGTATTAGCTCAGAATGATTAACTGTAAATCTTACTTCGCTCTGCTGTTCGGGGCTACTGTGAAAAATTATTCATTTTTAACTTTGTAAATAGGCAATAATAGGAAAATTTATTTTCAAAATGTTTTATGGAAGTGTTGAATATTCCTGTCTGCATCTAGACTTCTAATAGACATAAATCATGTTGAAGGAAATTTTTAAGCATTACAGCTGTTGACTGTGGAAGAATAAGATTTATTGTGTGCATTTCCCCTCTATTTGTTTAATTGCATTCTTTTGAAATCTTGTTTCTTGTCATTGTGGTTCTTTTTCACCACACTGAATTCCCACAGAGATTATTATCCTCAGATGGTCACTAGCACTCATATATTTTCTTTACAATTCCTAACATTTTTATCTTGCATGAGGTAAGACACTCAGCATGGTCAGACAGTTTACTACATAACTTCAGTCTTTTTCTGTGGGAGATACTGAAGTTTAATATGAAGAAACAAAATTCCTCTCCAAGGTGTTTGCTGAAGTAGGCATGTCTAGTGGGAAGGAGACAAGTGGGGCTGTAGAGATAGTTGAAGCAACATTTTCTGGAGCCATTTTTGGGTCCTTCTGAAAGGTAGCAAAGCAAAGGAGCTGGGAACCCTTCCATAGACACATTTCCAGCTCCCCCGTTTCCCAGAAGACTTGGTGGTGGAAGATTTTTCAGAGAACGAACTGAGTTGGAAACTGTGGGAAAAAGGGTGCTGTGCAGAACCTCTCTGCTACAGGTTGACATAGCAACAGTGTAGGGTGGTTTGAGCTGTAGATAAGTCTTTACTGCCTGGAGAGATTCTGTGCATCCACTAAAGAATGAATTTGATCACTGCTTTGAGAAATTATGTATATTATATAGTATATAATACAAAATCATCTTGATGTTCTGCTTTTTGCCAATGCCAAAATCTGATTAAACAGTTCTGCTTGCACAGGCATGTATTCAAATGACATGCCCATTTTATGTCTGTGTGAGATCAAACCCAGACCTTCAGCCTGCTCTTTTAGCTTTTGGATACGTGGTTTGTATAAGTCCATAATATGCACTAGAAAAGCATGCCTCTCATCCACATGTTACCTGTCTGTCTTCCAAGGAATGGAGTTCCTCTGGTCTGTTCATATAATAAGTAATCCTTATTTAAACAAGAACTGTGGGATTATTCATGTCACTAAAGAACAGTATATATACATTACATATATATAGTACTATATATAGACTCATGTTTTATAAGGTGAACTGAGTTTCTCCTTATTGTTCCAACAATAAAGCAAATGGTGACAGCAGTCTGTCAGAAAGCCCTCACAAATTGTGGGTAAAAGTGATATTCCTGGCTAATGGTAAATCATCACAACGTTGAGATCTCAGTATAAAAATATTGTGTAGCTGTGAATGCTGAGTGCCTCTCAAATGATTGGAAGTGGAAGTTGATGCATTTAGTTAATGGCTCATCTGAATTTTTCCAAAGGCTGCAGGAATCTCTAATGTGAGATCTTGGGTAGGCTGGAAAGTTGAATGAAATGACTTCATTTTTTCCTAACTTTCAGAAAGAGGGAGTGGCATAGGGCTTTTTTTCAGTGTCCTTGTTAATATCGTTTGTATCACATAAAAGAAAATGCAGATAAAATAGCAACCTGCATGTTAGGTTTATGGTCTGCATGGCTGCAGTCCGTTATTTTGGATGAAATACACTAAATCTAAGACTTTAGCTTTTGCCTTTTTACTGTAAGAGCATGCAATTGTAATTCTGGAGTTTACTGCTGTTTCATTTTTACAACTGTCTCCTTCGTTATCACTTAATGATGTGCTTTACAGTGCTGGAGCTTTTTTATGTTAGTCATCATTTACCTGCACCCTGTCAGGACCCCAATACAGCTTCTCTCAATGAAACAGAGCAAATAACTGTTGCCAAGCATTGCTGCTGGCTGAATTTGATGGAAACCAAGTGTTCATGTGCTTCTGAAAAGCAACACAGCTCTTGGCATCCTTCAGCTTCGAGCACGTGTGCAGGTCCAGCCCTTCCTCAGCCTCTTGGCAGCAGCAGAAGTCTCGTTGGCTGGGACACTGTGCCGGAGCTCTGCCCTCTCCCTTCTCAGGACATGGCGTTACAGCATCCAGCTAGCAGGAACAGTGCAAACACCTCCTTGGGTATCTCTCTACTCTTGGGCTGTTCTGATCTGCCAGGATTTTTTTGAAAAGAAATCTGTCATTTGATTTCCAGCTGTTAGTTCTCCGCCTCCTGAGAGCACGTGGGAGTTGAGTGGGGAGCACTCCTTTGCGGCAAGCGCTGGGAAACATGTAGGCAACGAGCGTGGCGTTTGACAACGTGCTCCCCGCCCCGCTTTCCAGCCTGCCATGCATGTGGTGTCTTCAGAGCTGCTCCTCTCTGCTTCATCTGGGAGCACTGTGCCTTTTTTTCAATTTTGACAGCAGAAGCATGGGAGATTGCCATCACGTGCCAACCCCTGGCAAGCCAGTGCGGGGCCTGGCTCTTCCCACTAATGAAACTGTATCATTTTAACCAATGATAAATCGGTTAAACTATTTTATTTAGTGTTGTACTGGGTGTCTGTGCCCAAGTCGGGGCTGAAGGGTGTCTATGAGGAGAGGCTGGGGCTGCTCTGGGCTGGGCATGGCTGGTTCTGAGGGCCCCAACGCAGGGCACAGCCCGGTGCCTCAGGGAAACGGGTTTAAGAAAGGGGAAAGTGCTGGGTGGCAGCGAGGAGTGAGGGAACAATTGTGAGGAGGAGAGGAGTTGGACTGAAGGCATGAAGCTGAGCCTCGGGAAAAGGGGTGGCATAGGGGAAGGTGCTGTTTTGTCTTCGTTTGCCACCATCAAAATGTATTTTTAATTGACAGTATGTTAAATTAATTTTCCCCAAGTTGAGCCTGTTCTGCCTGGTAAGTGATCTCCCTGTCTCGACCCTCGAGCATGTTAATCTCATTTTCCTCCCCTGTGCTGTTGAGGCGGGAGGGTGAGAGGGCACCTGGGTGAGTGTCTGGTGGCCAGCGAAGGGCAGCCCACCATTTTAGTGAGGGGAAAAAACCTACAGACCGTTCTGTAAATTTTCCAAATTGGTTTTCAGGTTGCTTTGGTCTTCTATCCCCTTAAAAAAACATGAGAAAGCCCCTTCTCCCCTACACGTGCACTTTCTCATTAAGCAGTAAATTATCCTCTTTGGTTTATGGCAGTTGACTCTGATTTTGTACTGTTAGGCAATGCTCATGTTTCAGACATGATTGCTCTTCTGAATTCTCAAAAGGCTGCTGCTGTGCCAGAGGTACAAGGCAAAGACTCTCTGTGAGGTAATTATCTCACAATTAATTGGCATGAGGGAACAGTCAACTTCCTTCACCCACATATGACACTTGTACTACCTATACCAGTAGTAAGGAAGTCAAGTCTGTAGAAAACATAAACATGCCACACAATTACTATGGCATAAGTGTAGATAATGTGAATAAGTAATGTAAATTAAGCCCCACATGTTTTATCATTAAGAAGATTTTGAATTGATGTTTTTTATTTCAGAGATTCAGTATTCTCAGCCCTGAAAATATTTCTCAGAGAACTTTGTCAGCCATTAAACTCTTAAAGTAATGAGCAGCTTTATAAATAAGGCCAGGAACTATGACTATAGGAGGAAACGGGCAGTTAATTATTTGCTTTATGGTGTTAAGTACACTGTATGGAAGTGAAATAGCATCCACATTTGCAATAAATGTTTGAATGACCCTTTGTCCTTTTCTACCTTCCCTTTTTACAGCATTTCAAACCTTTTTAGACCCTATAGGTTTAAAGATGTGCAACAACTTAATATAAAATTTGGAGGAAAGAAAGGTCAGTGGGTCTTTGTGAATTTAAGGGCCAAAATTTTAGGTGTAATGAGAGCAGCAGCAGGAAGTATGGCTAGGAGCAATGTCTGTGTTGAGTCCAGAACTGTTTGTTCATTTGTTTTTCTCTTTCGGGTTGATTACTCATGAAGTTTTCTGAATATCAACAAAATTCAGAAATGATGACTCCCCAGAAGTCAGTTGGACTTCTGTCCTTGATCTCAATGGGTCTTGATTTCGTGCTACTTATCTACACTAGGATAATTATAAATGTATTCATTTTCAAAATATAATTTTATGGGTATTCAATTGCTGCCAACAAAATATTGGAGAAACAGCATTATTCTTGTGTTTGTTTAAAGCCATAAAGCTCTCTGGGTGTCTGTGTTTACATGTAATAATATTTATCTGGTACTATTCACATTGTCAATGGAGACACTGTTAAATAAGTTCTGTTTACTTTTGCAGTTCATCTTTATTTTCCTTCCCGAGTCTGAAAAAGTAGCTTTTATCTTCTTTAATCTATTTATATTTATTTCATTAATTCTTTAAGTTTTAAGACTTTTTTTTTTTCATCTCCATCTTTTTTAAAACAAATGGGGCTCTGTCCTGATGCAGACAATCTGTGGAATAAAAATAGAAATTGGTTTCAGTCTCTGTGTGACACTTGGCATCAGGTAAAGTAGGATCTGAGTACATTGTGTCTGAGTAGTTGCTAGTACGTGAGGTTCCAGGCCAAACAAAAGGGACGAGAAAATGTTCAACCTCGCATCATAGACCAGAGCTAGGGGGGAAAAAAAAAAAAAAAAAAAAAAGACTTTGCAAACAGTTCTTTAACTGTTTCTTGTATACTTTAATATTTTAATGGATATCTATCTTCCTCTGTTCTTGCAGTTAACTCCAGTTGGAACAACCATCTTTACAGGATTTTCTGGAAACAATGGTGCTATTGACATTGATGATGGTCCGAATGGCCAGATAGAATATGTCATCCAGTACAATCCTAATGACAAGGTAAATGCACAATGCATTTAGTTTGTTTGGGGTTTTTCTTTGTTCGGGGTGGTGTGTGTGTGTGTGTATACACACACACACCTTGAAACAGCAAACAAAGAGGTTGTTGTTGGACCTCATAAAGAAATGCTTTCTGTCATGATGTAGAATATCCTCTCTGTCTGTGAGCCTTGCTTGCCCTGTAAACAGCTGAATTTACCTTCCCTTTCATTGCCATGCTCTTAGCAGCTGAATTACTTCAGTATCAATCATTAATAATACCCTGTCTTCTCTAGTGTTGTTCACACACTTCATTTTGGTTTTGTCATGCTTTTTCAGTCCGTGATAGGTAGTTGTATTTACTCCTATACATTTATACCTAATAGATTCACAGCTAAGAAATATTCATAGGCGTGGCTAAGTTACTCTCAAAAGAGACATTCTGACTTCTCTCATGGAGTCACTTATATTTAAAGATCACTTTTTTAAAAAACAGAGGGTTGTATATTATTAAAATAAAACACTAGTGAACCCTACCTATTATCTTTGCAAACACATACTTTTAGAGACAAAAAGCTTGAAGTACTAAAATAAATTATCTTTAGGGTTAATTGTGTGAATTTCTCTATTATAACAAGGTTTTGCACACAGGTGTTTTTGTGTGAAGTGTCTGTATGCATTTTCGTAGCAAATTCGAAGTAATTTTAGCAATCCTTTTTTACAACCCAGGCTATTTTTTGCCATGGGCTAAAGGCACAGTTACTGTGGATCAGCTGGTGTGATAATTTGTTAAGCAGGCTAACCTGATTTTGTGTTCATCCCAGAGATGGCACAGATGTTAAAGAGAGGGTGGGAATATAGTATATAGACTTAGGAACCTCTCGTTGAAATTCCCTACTTTTGCTTAAGGGGAATTTGAGCAGAAAGTTTTATGGGAAAACAACAGTCTGATTTTCAGTTTAATTAGAACTGTAGGCACACAAGTTCTGATTCAATTTGCACCGTTTAAGCTGTACGCTTCATAAAGGCTTCAGTCCTATTTCTGTTGAAGTCAACAAGAGTTTAAATATCTACTGAACTACACTTAGTGCTTATACTTTTTAGGAGGTAGAATTTTGTAGAATACTGACAGTTTCAAGGAATAATTGAGTGTGAACTAATGATACAAGACCCTACTTTTTTTACTTTCCACTGGAGTAATTGCTGATTTTTTGGGTTTTTTCATAGCTACATGCTGAGGCATAATATTAACTTGCTATACGTATTTTGAGGACAGATTGGTTTCTTGAAAAACTTTGCAGAACGTTAAGCCACAATCTTTTCTGGAGAGCATTGTTTAGCAAAGAGGCAATGTCTCTTTGACAAATGTGGAATTGTGGTGTTAGGTTTCTGGGAGATAGGGAATTTTCTGACTTTCTACATTGTGTCTATTTGGACTGATTTAATTTTTTAAATATTTGCAGTTGTTTCTTAGGGATTAAATTGATTGAGCAGACTTGAGCGATGTTGAGTTATGACACTTCAGTGAGACTATTTAGATGAATAAAATTACTAGTGCACAGTGTGTGGGTTCATCATGTTACATTCTCAGCTGTTCTTTGTACTGGTGGTATGTGCGACTGAAGAGTTTCTCTCCTGGACTTTACATAAACAAAGGCAAGGGTTTTCTATGGAAATAGCAAGTACTAAAATGTTATGCTAACATCATCTTTTAACTGTTTCCATTAAGGAAGTGTTATACATAAATGCTATTCTGTTACCACAAATATTTGAAAAGTAAACAGAAGCCAGGAAGGAGTGAAGGGAATGGACAAGCAGTTTCACATTACAAAAAAACCCAAACCCAAGCTTTGAATTCTTCTCTCCACTCTTTTTTTTCTTACCCTTAATTTATAGTACTTAACAAAACCAGCTCAAATAATCTATTCTGTTTCAATAAAAACTATGAAAAATGTTGGCACTGAGAAAATACCTCTTTCAGAAAATACTTCTTCCAGGTAACTTTAAAAAATTGAAAGTATTTTAAAATAATTAAACATTTTAGCATACATTGAATATGTTGGTATACTGAAAGCAAATTAAAAAATCCAAACCTCTTAAAATATTATTTCTGTTAAAATACACTGCACCACAGTGAAATATAAGAGCTGCTTTCTATTTAATTTGCTATTAAGTCATAGCATTATATTGCTCAAAGGCATCCTGGGAAATCATTCTAAAAGCATCTCCCACAACCACATTAGCCTCAAGTTCAGCAGAGAGGTTCATCTAACCACTAATGGAAGGACATTATAGCATGCCTAAGTAGTTTGGTCTGGTGTTTTGCCACAGGAAGAGTTAAAAATTATTTCCAAAAATGGCTTTCCCTCTCTTACTCAGTGAAATTTTCTTGTTCTCCCAGTGACTGTGAAGAACAACAAGGGATTTCCCTGGCTGGAACAAATTCTTTGGAGTATTTAGTTGCTTTATTGCATCTTTGCCTTAAGACTTTTATATTCCAGACCAAATAAATCTGGTTCTTTCATCTGTAGATAGCCTTTATGTGCTTTACCTAGTGATGCGTTCTGTGCGTGTGCTTGACAGAGACGACTTCTCATCATTGTAAGCTGCTTCATCTCAGCTGCCAACTTGCCAGAAAGTTACTGCATAATATCTGCTGCAAGTGGATTTTCTTCTGTAACCTGTGAAACAACTATACCAGGCTCAAAAATGATGTGTACAGCTTAGTGTGAAATATGACTACTCTTCTACTTCTGGGATCCCCCTATATCGTGTGATGAAGATGCCTACAGTGTTTGACATCAATGACACAGTCTCCTGCCTTAGAAAAAGCTGACTGATAGCTCATAAGTTTCATTGGAGACTAATTTAGGCATTGTCAAAAACAAGGTGTTATTCTAGAAACTCAACTTAATTATTTTGTTGTTTAACTGGGAAGATATATAAAATCCAGGTGGAAAAGCGAATGCAAAAAATACTTGACTTAGGGCTGAGTTGTAGCTGTCGTGTAAAGGAATGCCATAAAACTTTTCTTAGCCCTTAAAAGCTAAGGATCAAGTCAGTTAACTTGCTAAAAAGATTCTGTCTCCTAATGCAGGGTGAATTTTTAGATCTCTGATGGCTCTATTTATACCTGAAGGTTATTAAGACAAATGCATCCTCAAAATAAGTTCTGGATTCCCTCCTTACTAGATAGTTGTACTGTGTTTGGTAAGGATTCAAAATTAAACATTTTGGGTTTATTTGGAGTTAAGGAATATGCATAATGCTATACTGATTTTTCACATACCAGCACTCTGGGGAGTAAATCCTGGTGTCTTTCCTCATTTTAAATTTGCTGGCCCATATTCAAGACTATGGGCCAACAACTATTCTGAGCTACGAAGACTGTTGTACAAAAGCATTTTGTTGTCTCTGTTTTTGAAGTGAGAGAACAAGATTTGTTCTCTTGGAGTAAACAGTTGATAAAGGAATGTCTTGATATTCCTGACTTCCAGCATGCACTGGCTCATTTCAGTATTGGATGGAATTGCCACTGAGATGTGACGTTGTTGTGCGCATCTTCTAATTGCCTCGGAACTTCATTACAGTTTGGTTTGCAGCAGAAATAAATGGAGTTTGCAGAGGGATCATAGGGTTGATTGTGATGTGGTACCTTCAGGAGCTGTGGCACAAACTTATGTCTGGAAGTTGAGCTTTAAATCACCACTGAACAATTGTATTTCTGTGCTGTGTTGGAGCAAGAGGTTTGGGAAGCGGTCAAAGTTTTTTGCTGAAATTGTTCTGATCCTTCCTAACAGTTCAGATTGTGCAGTTCTACTTAAGCACATCCTCATGCCTAGATCTGCCAAGGAAAAAGCAGTTATTTTGAGAGTGCCTTGACTGATCCTCAGCTGCAGGGTGGTCTTTTCCAGCTTAGTTCTGGCCTTTTAAACCAGAGACAAATGGTCTCTGGTTTAATTCTCCTCCTGAGTTAGAAGTGGCATGTATATGTGTGTTTGTGATAAAGGAAAAGGAGGGGGGGTCAAAAGCAGTGAACCATACTTGGTTCTTCCTTCCTCCAACACTGAGTCTGTTCTAGTCTCCTGTTGTGCTTCTGTATAAATATTATAAATGATTTTTTTTCCAGGGGGAACTATGTAATTTTTATCCAAAAAGATGAGTGCCAGACATAAGCAGTGTCTCCAGTTATTTAGCAGAATCTGTGATGTACTTTCCAATCCTGCTTTCCTGCACACCACAAATGTTTGCAACATGGTGAATTTAACAATCATTATAACTTATTGGCTGAAAAACAAACTGCAATTTTAACAGATGTTTCCACTTCTAGAGGAAAAAGGCCTTGTTATGTTATCTAAGGAAAGAATAGTATTCTGCACTCCTGAAGTGTTTTCTGTGGAGAGGTTTTGAAATCTTGTATTGCTGTTACCTGATCAACACGCTGAAGTGTTAACAATATTCTACATTGGTAGTTTGGAGCATGGAAAGGGGTTTTTTTTTGATTAATTTGATAATAGAACTGGAACTGGATCTGACATCAGAAACCTGTGCCCATAATCCTTCTCCCAAATGGGTCATTAGTCAAAGTGAATCCTTTAAAGGTGTGTGCACCCCAGCAGTAACCTCCTGCCATTCAGTGCCACAGCTTTGTAATCTGAATCTGTTTAAGCAAATATGCAGGACAAATTGAATTTCACCTGATTTACTCTGAAGTCTGAATTCACTAGTGTATGAACTTGTGCATAACTGTGAACGGGCACCTAAGTGTGTAGCGTTGATGTTCTCGGGGTGTTTCCTACTTCATTGCCCTCATGAAAGCCAGAATAAAGAGAAGTATGATGATGTGGATTTCTTAATCTCTAATACTTGATGCTTTCTATAATAGTGAGAAAAAAATAGATGAAGGCAAGCCAAACTGTAAAAACTGAGGACCTGACCTCTCAGCTGACAAACAGGGAAAGGTTTTTGGAATGCACCACTGCAAATTCAGCCTGGCAAATCCACAAGAAGTGGGGGAGTTAGACTTCAGTTTGTGGTTGGAAGTAATAATAATATATATGCAAAGAATCAGAGAGAATTCTGTTACGTACAGATTATTTATTGTGGGGTTCTTATGGAGTAAACTGGGTGGGGAGAAGACATAGAAAACTTCAAAATCTCTAATCTGGAAAGCATAACGTAACTTTGGTATGCCATCCAACTGATCTTATCGTTGTGGCCTGTCTGAAATGTGTTTTAACTTTGAAGCATGTTCAGTTTTATTGTGCTGTTTTAACTTTTGCAGACTTCCAACAGGACCTTTGATATTCCTCTCACTTTGTCCGGAGCAGTCGTTCTACGGGAAAGACTAAATTATGAAGAAAAGACTCAGTATTTTGTCATTGTTCAAGCAAATGTAAGTATAGGTCTCTTAAGGGCCATTTATGCCACTGATTTAGGTGGGGTTTTAGTTTGCCGATTTAAATTTTTCTAAGGAAAGGAAAAGTCTCACTGAAATACCAGGTCTGATAATACTCTCCTCCTGAAGATCTTCTTATTTAAGATTTATCTAGGTTGTCGAAAGCCTAGACATATTTTTACTGGTTAAAAAAACTTGCTCACTGTATGTAACAAGACCACATTTTTGGCACAAGGAACAAGTTGCAAATTTGAAGTATAGCCCATGCAGAAAAGTGCATTCTAGTGTCACTAAGTGTTCATTCTCTAACAAATCTAGCGATGCTAATTTGATCTCAAATGAGTTTAATGGATACAATTTAGTTGTATCCTTCAGGTTTGAAATGCATTTTACTATAAAGAGGTGATTTTTCTTTCAAGTCATGTTGCAAGCTTACTTAGAGGTTTTTACAGAGTGGCTGGCAGTGGATAATCCATACTGAAAAGTGATTTTTAAACTATATTTAATATATCTGTCATCAGAGAAGTTTTTTGGTGCCCTTGAGGGCCTTGAAAGCTTTTTTCCCTTTTTGTGCTTCTGATAATAGCTGAAATGAAAACTTTTCCTCTATTGTTTACCTCTGTTGTGATACTACTTCATTTGTGGGAAAATGAGAGTGCTCTAAAGCAACTTTAGATAGCTTGCTCCTGAATTCACACCTTTATATTCCTGTCATCTTTCTGATACAGAATTGTAGATATGTTTTACAATCCACTTTCTTACGTATTTTGTGTCATGTTGCCATGACACTTTTGTGTTATGTTGTCATATCCCCTGCCCCAACAGAAGATAGGCTCCGGGGGTGTCTCAATGCTTTTTGCACTGGGTATATCTAAAGATGCTTCCTGGCTGTTAGAACAAGCCATTTTACCTGGGTAATGTAACTTGTTGATCTCTTGAACAGGAATATGGGAAAGCTCAGAACTGGTTTGTCTTGCGGTTTTATCAGTAATTTATTCTGCAGATCACCACTGCGCATTCATGGCTCTTTTTCTTTGATGTCAGAGGTGTGACTTTCAGGAGACACTGCTCTCCTGCCAAAGTAACTGGGGTGGTTGAGCAGGTCATGGTTTTGAAGGGAAAGGCATGGTGTGCAGCAGTGCAAACACCTGGTGTAACGAGGGAGGCCTGTCCCGCTGCAGGGGCAACTGGTGAAGGCACAGCTTGGGGTGCACAGTGGCAGTACCACAAAGCAATCTCATCTTAATTTGTTCCTTCCTTTCAAAATACGTCCTTACACAGTAAATGCTCACCTTTGTGGTACCAGGTCTGGGACTAGAGCTTTGCTGAGAGCTTCTGTACCATGTTTATACACAACAAGGCAGCTTGCATGACTGAAGTGTCTTGTGAGGCCATGTGTTTTCTCTCAAACATACCCAAATGGGAACTGAGCTCACTAAAGTTTGGAGTGCTCACAGATGAGAAACTAGATCTCAAAGAAGGGCTCTTATTAAGCTCTATAGCCCAGCTTTTTTGGGAGTTAGTCTTATGCACCTCTTGTCTTTTTTTTCCCCCATTGTATAAACTATTGCAGGCTGCATTTAATTCTCTCTATTGTATGTACTATGCAATCATACTTCCATTCCACTGATTGCATTAGTGGTGATCGTTTATTGGTCTTTCATCCTGAAGATACTACATGAAATTAATTACTCTGTATCTGCTTTGATCCAGTATTACTCAAAGGCACATATTGGGGGAATGTAAAAAAATTTAGTTGATGATGAAGACTGCTCCTTGTAGCTGCTATTGGTTTTCATCATTGACTATGAAGAAAGATGAATTCAGAAATTTCCATATTTAGTAACTATAAATGTAAAGTGGTTCCAAGAACTGAGTGGACTGCAAAATAGGTAAAAAATTATGTATCCAATCTGATTTAGAGCAATAACCTATTCCTTTACACAGGTGATGATATTAAACACCATTAAAGACTTGAAGAAGAAAAACTGCTTTTTTTCTTTCTGTCAATGTTATCCTGGGATAGGAGCACAAGACTTGGCTAGGCCCAGATTCCCTCTGCAAGATTTTATTTTTATAAAGAAAAGCCATCACAACAGTTCCTCTGTGAAAATGGAAGTGGTTTTGACTGTTAAAAAAAAAAATTGGACAGTCAGGCTGGTTCTTCACTATGATAACAAAAAAAGAAAGAAAAGGTGAACTGTTGCTAGTGTGTACATTGTTCAGGGTATAAAAATAATCTGCGTGGTTTCCACAATTCAGGAAAGTGTAGCTTTATTCTGTACCATCTGGAGAGAAAAAAGGTGGCTATAAAGGTGTTGTAATACTCGATGGTGTCTTGTGTACGCAAAGATTTTTTTTTTTTTTTTCAAGAAAAAAAAGCCAAAATGTGATACATTGAAAAGAGTCTGTTGTGTGGCACAGAGACTTTTTTGAGATGCAGCATTGTAGCTGCTTTATTGTGGACAGAAGTGTTCTTCAACCTTTAGATCATGATCAGTATAACTCATTCTCTAAACAAATCAGCTTTCCACGTGGAGTACAGTTTGGAGATCTGGGATCAATCTCATTGCCGTCCTCTGGCTGGTTTTTTTTTTCAGGGTAGGGGAAGGGAGGTGCTAAATTTTAAATTGTGGTGTGCAGAGGTGGATTGAGCATTACAGTCCAGGGTCTCTCCACTGCCAGTTACTAAAGAAGTAGTTACTGCTTGTGCTTTCCATTTCTGTAAGTGAAAGCCCTTTTACTTACAGATAGGATTTGGTAGAGCTACACAAGGCAGCATAAGAGTGTATTTCAGATTTTAAGTAAGCCATGAGGGACTTTTTATTTTACACAAATATGCTGCATTTTTATAGCTTTAACAAGACACACATCTTCATTTCACACCTTTCCTGAGAGGTAATTTCTTAAAACTGTGGTATTTCTGAGTGATAGATGTCTCTCAATATTTCTTAATTCAAAAGGTAAACTTTTACCTCTTAATTGTATTTCTGAGCCTTTAAGGCTGTAGCTCTGAGGCTGAAGTTTCTGTAATTAGCTGTTTCCTAGAACTTGAATAATTATGGTGCTTATATGTTTTGCCCTTGGCTTTAACGATAAACTTTTTTGTAGATTCTGAATTCAGAAAGTCTCACCAAATGTAACTTGTTTGCTCCCCAGGACCGAGCCCAAAATCTTAATGAGCGCAGGACAAGTACAACCACCCTGACAGTAGACGTGCTCGACGGGGATGATTTGGGACCAATGTTTCTTCCTTGTGTCTTGGTGAATAATACTCGTGACTGTAGACCTCTCACCTACCAAGCGAGCTTGCCAGAACTGACTGATCCTGTAAGTCCTCTTGCCTTTTTGCAAGTTTTATTTGTTTGTTTTGCAAGTAACTGTCCTCTTTTTATGTGGACGCAATTGAGAACTGTAGCTAGAAAGGTCACATATGCTTTATGCCATGTTTTATGGGCTTAACAAAAGAAAAACAAGGTAAGATATATGTAGGAATGGATGGTGAAATTCTAGCTTTGACACAATGGCAAACTGCTCATTCACTACAAGGGCTGAGTCTCACTGAAATTTGGTAATTTGTGGAATTACTTTTCTTGATCTGTTCATGTTTTGCTCTTGAAATACCCTGAAGAAGCACTTTTGAGAAGGGGCTTGACATGTTATGCCATTCAGGATTGTTACAGACCTTAGGAGAAAGATTTTTGGAAGGGGAAGCTTTAGTCACTAGTCCCTGAAAAGATTATTTGTGGCTGTTACCGTGTTTCGATCAAGAGGCACTAAAGAGCAATGTATGTTAATCCCATGTAGATGCTTGTACTAAGTATGTCAGTTAATAGATTAGGTAGGATAGGGGTAAAGGTCAGCGTAAGGCTCATTGCACACTGGAACATACACAGTGAATCACAAAAGGAGGAAGCGAGTGTTTTATCATTTCTCAGTGGGAGGTGATGCCAACTCCCCTTCCTTCCAGGAGAGCTGCGCCTTGGTATAATGGAGGTGTGTATCTCTGTGGCGGGTGAAAGAGAAATACAAATTTCTTAATTGATATTGGTATATGACCTTTGATTCATATATTTAAGAATATAAAAAGGAAGAACCAATCGAATCAGTAGGTATTACCCCACCCAGTTAACATTGACATTAAGATGACATTAAGATAATGTTAAGTACTGACATTAAGATCATGACTTCCCTTGTTCATTGCAGGACACACTCTCTGTCCTGCTTCCTCTGACCAGGAGACGGGGGAGGTTGAGGCTGTAAGTGTGGAGGTTCCTGCTATTCTCTGCCTTATTTGTCTTGTCATCCTGTGCCTCGTAGTCTTTTCCCATCCCACGTGTTATGGTGTCCTGCTTTGTCTGGCCTCGGGGGTCCTGCTGCAAATGTGCTTTCAGTTGGGTCACCAAGCACCGCCGCCACCCTGCTTGGTTGATTCAGATGATGCTCTTAGCAAGTTTCAAAATCTCTCATTTTAGGGCCAGCTGAAATCATGTATAATATACAGTAGTTGATGAATTGCTTCTGCACAGGTTATTAGTAGACTATGGTTTAATAACCAGTGCAATCTCAAAGAGGTGAGACGGGGCTTATTGTAATCAAGATTAGTGTGCCTTCTGGATAAGGGAGGGCTAGAACAAGTTTCAGGAAGGTGGTCTAAGGCTGTCTGGACCCCTTGTCCAGGTTCTGGGAGAAGATTGCATCTTACAGGGCATGTGCACCTCCAGAGGAGGTGATTTCTCTCTACTGGCGAATCTCCTCCTAACAACTGCAGCCCGATTTGTAAATTGTAGCAAGACTGAAGCCTTGATATTCAACTTGTAACAGAAGTGAATTGGTTGTGAAAGGGAAGGGTCTATATTGAACCTTGTTATATTGATTTACATATCTCCTGACCTCCCTCCCCCCCCCCCCCCCCCCCCCCCCCCCCCGCCACTTCTACACTCTGGTATTTGATAATCTTTTGTAACTGTGCTGTTTTGGACTTTGTGAATAAATGCTTTTACTTGAAATTTTACACTAATTTGATTTGGGCTCAGTGTCATTTTAACTGAGCAACTCTCCAGCTGAGTATGCAGTCTCATCAGGGTTACTAGGGCACCCAAACTATGCAGGACAACAGAGTATGACCCCATTTTATTTTATTTGCACAGATTTGACAGAGTTCCCAGTGTGGAGCAGGTGAGGCAGAAATTATAAACAACAAGTGTTTGGTCATTACCTTGTTTTTTATCTGGTTATCTTAAGGTATAATGCAAATCATACAATTTTCCATCTCTCACAGATGAAAGGAATACAGCTCTGTCTCCATTTCTGCCCATGGTCATGCACATATACTGCGTTGGAAGACAAAGCAGTGTCTGCCAAGGAGGGTGTCTAGGCTAGGAAAATCTGACTAGTGGTTTAGATGCTGAGTTGCAAAATGTATTCATTTAACTTCATAAGCTACAATCTGTTCACGTGTTAGGTTTGTTTGTTTGCTTTTTGGCTTTTTCTATGTTGAACTTGCACCTTGAGAAATCTGATCTGTGAAATGAGAAACTGGTTCTGTTGATAAACTACCAGCTATTTGCTGTTTATCTCTTTGTAGCACTGTAGAAGTTTTGATAAATGTAAGTGGAAGAAGAATGCTTGAACTCAAAGTTTTACCTTGGTACCTCAGATATTTACTTGACTTCTAAACGATCATTCCTTTAGAAGATATGGATGGTACCTAAAAACATTCATCTAGTAAACATATGTATTACATTTGTCCTGCAAACAGCAGTGTGATGAAGTGCAGAGAAGCCTGGGCTGGACTAGCCAGGGGCTGGCAGTGGACTCGGGCGATGCTCTGATCTGGCACAGCAGCCTGGGCAGAGGATCTCGTTCAGAGATAGGTTGGAGATTGCTGCATGACGTGAAACTGTTGCATTGCACCACATAGATAAGACCCATCTGAGTCCATAATGCTGTAAGACTTTATGATGTCAGGTTATATAGAAGCTGATAGTAACCAGTATACTGCTCAGAATGATTTATCTGAAGTTACTTGCATCGGTTGTGTGGTTTTTTTACAACAAGATCAAAATTTTACTACACTATAGGTGTTGAACCTCCAGTGTGTGTAGCAAACAGAACAGAAAGCTGTTTTTTTTTTTAAATGGTAGCCACTACATAGGCTAAAGGGCTATTTTTAGTCAACATAATATTTTTCTTTTCTTTGCTTTTTAATTTTTCAATGAACATGAGAAGGAATGTTAATGAATCTAGAACAAAGTTGAAGTATGAATTATTCAGAAGCAGTAGCTTGAAAAAGAAGTCCTGCTTTACCGAGCAAGATGCTGGCCCCTAAAGTAAAGCATTTAATGTAACTGGTAGGAATAATATTTTTGTTCAGTCTTACACAATTACTTATCTTTAGTTGGCATGAATTTACTGAGTTAAAAATCGTATTTCCTTTCCTAGCTGCTTTCCCTTAGATGCTCTAAAGCAGTTGGATACATTGGCAATGAAGAATCCATACAGCATGTGCTTTGTTTATGGTCTTTGGCGTGAGGAGATGGAAGAGGCCAGCAAAATTAGCTTCTCTTTGTTACCAGAGAAGCAATTCATTTTCCTGAAGAACAATATCAAGCTTTACACTGTGCTTTCTAAGAGTTGGTCTTGCTGATGGCAGTATTAATAATATTATTAAATCTGCTTCAGGCTGGGCAGAGTGCTGTATCATTACAGTTCATACACTTGTAAAAACCTGTTTTGCATTTCTGCCATTTGCACAGACAGTGTAAATTCCCCCCAAGTTGCAGACTTTTGGTCCTGTCTGGGTGTACCGTATAGAATGAGATGTGAGGGTACCTTCTTGGTCAGCCAACTGCTGGCTGGACGTGACTGAGCTTTGTCACAAGGTGCAACATTCCTCACTGGTGGTTGCCTGGCCTTGTGACTGTCACTTTTGCAGTGCCACCAATGAGCTACTGTAATTAATTGCTGTGATGGCCTTACTAGATCTAGGATCACAGCTAAGGTCATATAAATATCAGTGTCTCTGATGTCAAATGCTTGTGAGGTGCTTTTGCAACATTGTAGAGGAGGCACAAATTCATATTTCGGAGTAAACAGACTTTGGATGTATTTATAGTGCATTAGCTCTTCTGAAGGCTTAATCCTGTGGTAAGTAAGAGCTAAACTGCCTTGCCACTGCTGAAACCCAAAGCTAAATTAACAGCCTGTAACCCACATTTTAGATTATGTATTGTTTCCCAGGGCAGTAATTTGCTTGTGAAGTGCTACCTGTTGAGTCTCATTCAGTGCCCATGACAGTGATGATGTAAGCTGCTTTACAAGTTCCCCAGACAGGAGGGAAAATAAATGAATGTACTGAGTTTTCAGTCCTCTAATAATCAATGCAAAAGCTATTTTGCAAAAAAGACACCAAAGCCCACTGTAAGAGAGCATTCAAAGCCATTGTTTGAAGTTCTGTCTCATAACACGTGTGCAAATCCTTGGACTTTATTTCCTTTAGGGGAATGCAAAGTACAGCTTCAGTGATGTTTTACAATGAGCTGGCATAAACCTTTCAAAATTCAAGTTCCATAAGCCGAATAGATTGCCTTATAATAAAAGTGAAAGCAGTGTCTTTGCTAGATTAAAGGATGCATGTAGGAACCCCCCGTGTCTGCTAAGTGGTCCACATACTTCTGTGTGTGTTTCCTAATTGTCGCCATCCTACTTTCTCTCTGGGAAAGAATTTACCGTTGTTAGCTAAATTTCAGTTTCAGCAAAACCCTGTGTTGTCTGTTAGTTGGGTTTTTGTTATGGTTGCTTTTACATAGTTTTATATTTGCCTTAGTGTTTCTGTGTCTGATTAAATCTGGTAAGTAATTTTTTTCTCCATTTTTTTCAAGAAGACTGTAATAAATTAGCATTTATTATCAGGATGTGCAGGTCAGCAAATGGAGTTAAAAATTATAACTTCATGCATATCTCATAACATTGGAAAGATAATTTCTCCTCCTGCTTTCCCCTTCAGTCTGTTCCTGTCATGCTCAATTTCTGAAGGTTTTGTCCATTTCTATACTCGATTTTTTTCCATCATCATGCAAAGAAGAAAAGCCAATTAGGAGTTAAATATAGATTAGACTTATTTAATCAGTTGGACTAGTTTTGCAAGAAACTGATTCATTATCAGGTTCCATAGGGTAATTATCAGTCCACATGAACACTAAGATGCTCCATGACACGTATGAGACTTTCTTTGTACTAATTCAAGATTCAGCACTTTAAATACCTAGCTGCATTATGAGACATTGCTTATTAATGCAGCACTGATGTATCTTTCTACATGGAAATTGTTTATTTTGGTAGTCATTATCCTCACTATCAGCAGGGACCTTACAAAGGTTGTGGGTTCATCTGCCCTGTTGAGGATACACGCAAGGAGATGGGTCTGAACAGAGGACTGCTAGATGAAAGGCTAAAAAAAAAAAAAAAAAAATTAAAAGAATTCTCCAAGGAACAGTATGGTTGAGGGGGGTAAAAAAAGACATTGAAGAGCAGGAAGTGCCCTTAGAAGCCCTCAGGCTTTTATTAGCAAGGACCTCTTTAGTTAGATTAATTTTGATTCAGGGGAAGAAAACTGAACTTTTAAGAGGTGATACTGTAATCCTGCTGGCTCAAAGCCTTGCTTGATCAAGCCGTGAGCGAGTCCTCCCTGAAGAGCACCACACACATCCCGTAACAGTTTTGAAACTGTGGAAACCGCAGATTTTTGATAGTAAGGTGAAATGGAACACTTCAGCTCTACTGTCATAGAAATCAAGAGTTGCAACACTTTTTTTATTGCAAAGTTTAGGTCATTTTATATTCTATATTTAAAACTGAGCAGAGTCTTATCACTTCAACTTTTTTTTTTTTTTTTTTTAACAAGGAGAAAGGTTTTGAATACTTTAGGCAAGGGACAAAAAAGTTCATTGACTTTCATATGTGCAAAGCCTAATAAACCATCATAATATTAAGCATTGTGGCTATACAGCAAATGCATCAAATCCTCAATGTATCTTGACAGAAAGTACATTTTACCTGGAATCCGGAATCGCTCGAAGAGTTCCCAGTTAGCAGTGAAAAACGTGTTTTGCATCAGCCTGATAGTTATATCAAAAATGACAGGTGCTTTTTAAAGCTCACATTCTACCTTTCCATTTGTTGCTGAAACTCTAAGGGCAATCACGATAGTTTTTCTCCAAGCACTTCCCATTCCCCTGCAGCATTCTAGCTCAGCATCATAGGGTGATGTACTGTAACAGCTGCAGTAAAATAACTTTCATACCACCTTCCCTGGTGTATTGCTGTTTAGCAGTTATTTGCATTTATTTTTCAGGAAATGGTGATTGGCCTTTTATGGTACCTTCTGGGCACCATCACTTATGGCAGTAAGGAGACCCTGGGATGGGGAGGGAATGGGTTATTCTCTGAGTGTGAGCAGTGGAAATGTCGTAGGAGGGAGCTGAGGTTACAGCAGTGCAGGAAAGTCTAGCTTTATTGTGGGGGAGAAGAAAAAAAGGGAATTTGGTGGAGGACTGAAGCAATTTGATCGGTGGATGGGGCTGGTGTTGGGAACACAGGACACTTAAGTAACCAGATTTAATCAGCTCTATGCAAATCAGTTCTATGCTTATTATTGACAACTAATTAACATTGCAGAGGACGTGCTGTTTTTTCCTGTACCAGTACCTCTGGGCTTGAGGATGACAAACACTTTAACAATTCTTTCTAACATAATTTCATGGCAGTTCCTTGCTATCTGACTGTACGCATCCCAATTCCTTCCAAACAGAAAACCTCCTAGAAATTTTCTCATAAAAACACATTAATATAAATTTGCTGCAAAACAAGTAACATCTGAAACTTCTGGAAACATCATTGCCTCATCTTAGTTATAACGGCAAGTGTTAGTCAAAGAATAAAGTTCATAAAAATGAGGGTTTTAGTGTTTTGTGATTTATTTTTTATTTTTTTAAATTTTGCTTTTTACTGTAGGAAATACCTACCCACAGAAGACATTTCATCCAGGTATCTACCATGCAAACTAAAACCAAATAACCTTCCCTGAGGTTTGAGAGAAACTTGCTAGTTCAGCCTGAGCTTTCATACAGATACTAAGTTTTGTGCTACTGAAACACCCAGTCTTCATAATTTTGCAAACTGAAAATTTAGTCAGGGTTGAAGTGAATATGGGTGGTTAAATCAACTTCAATAAAAGCTTTCAGTATATAGGGAAGCTGCCTCTTTTACCTGTATGAAGGGTAAAACCTCGTAGAATAGCAGGAATGCTTACCCCTGATGAAAGTGGTTTCTTTCTTGCCTTTTCTTGTAAGCATGATTGCTTAAAGTCAAACGTGTTTGAGGGTGAATTTACCCCTACTGACAGTCAAACTGCAGAAAACTAAAAAATCAGGTTAGCTTGCCAGTTTTTCTTGCCAAATAAATTTTTTCTTGGTTAGGTATGGTACATTTAAAACTGCAAATGTGCATGGCTAATTTAGGAAGTTAGTTTCTGAAGCAGTTGTATCTCAATATGCCTTTTTTTTTTTTTTTCTCTCCTTATTTTTACTAAGATTTGGAATCATTTATTGAAATATGGTAAAAGAGATTTGCCAGCCTTTGGCTTACTCTGCCTTCTAGTTTTATGAGCTGTGCTTGTGATTTAGTTGCATCAAGCATCAGGAAATTATCTGATATTTAATTTGTTTCTAATTATTCCGTTCTCAGCAAAATAGACGCTGTCCAATTTTTGGGACTGATGTTAAATGCTCTTGTAGGGGATGGTATTTACACTTCATCCTGGAATTAGACCATGATTGAGCACAATTATGTCCGCTGGCATAATTGAATGTTTAAAGTGTGGCTTGGGTTTGTGGCTTCAAGAGAAAATAGAGCTTTCATCATTAGGAAATGTTTCTCTTTATGTAAGTGTTTTTTGGCAAGGAAAGAAGTGACTTTGCATTTTGAATAGGCAAAGTCCAGCTCTGCAGTGGTACCTGGCATCTAGACTTAAGGTGAAATTGGAGGTATGCTGGGGCGCTCTAGGTTGGCTGTTTAGAGACACGTCTTGCTGCCTAGCCCAATAGATATGCTCGGTCTCTCTCTTATGTAGAAGTGTTTCATAGTTTTTTCCCTCCATCTGTTTATTCTTTCCTATGTTAGAAATTGATCTTAGCTTTGAATTCAGATGTTCATTTCTCAGTAATCAATACATGGGAATGCAGCAAATTCCTTATTAACTGTGCTGTGTTCATCTTTAACTACATTGATGTTGCCTGAGGATCCCTCTTACATTTACCAATAATGAACCCATGTGGTCTTTGTATCTCATGGTTTCAGGGCTTGATAGGAAAAAGAAATAAGCATAAGCATGCTTTGGTTTTAAATAAATGTTTAGTTGAGAAAATCAGCTTCTAACAGCTGTTATTTCAGAGTCTGTACAGTCTATACAACAAACGATTAAAGGTAAAAGCTTGTATTTTATTTAACATTTCTGCAGCCATTCTCTAGGCTCAGGGCATAGAAAATCAGGCTTCTTGTACATTGTAGTCTAGGCTGTTAACTCTGTGGTTTTACTATATACGTACGTTGTCCAGCTTTCTGTATGAACTCATTCTCATATTTAATGCTCTAATGATTTTGCCTTTTCTTCACAAATACTACTGTATCTGAGTAAATGTTAGACCAAATAGCACTGGCAAATCATAATTTGCTACTAAAAGGTTTATGTACTTTCTTATCTGCATTATTATGTCTTAGAATATTTATTTAGAAAAGCCTGCAGTTGGTGTTAATTAGACTAAAATCTGTGCTGTCAACTGTTGGGCTGTAAGATGAATGACTTCCTGTGTATTTACTAGCCAAAAATTATTTGACAGGGCAAAGATGTTGCTTCAGCCATACTTCAAGAACTAACCATAGAAATGCTTTGAAAATCGGGGCTGTATCTAAATGTTCTTGGGTTGTTGCTTGTTCAGTACATTAGAAAAGAATCGCTCTCATGTCTGAGGCTTTGAATAGCCCTTTTGCCACTGGCTGAAAGATGAGCAAATTGACCCATTTTTCAGGTATTAATTTTTCATTAGCAATTTAGGTAAAACCTGAAACTTGGATTAGGAAAGGGAAAATGAAGATTGATTTCCGTGACACGTATGCTGTTGTTGGTGTATTTTTTATTGAAAAAGGCAAATTGTTATGGCCAAGTTATTTGCAGTATAGTTGAACAGCAGACAGCAATTTTTCTAATTAAATTTAAGCATAGATGCATGATGAACAGATAGGCAATCTTTAATTGCTTTGGAAGTCGGAAAGGAATTCAGAAGCAATGACAAAATCCTCTCTTGGGTGAAGTTTCCCCTTTAAACTTTATGGATAAACTTTTCGTTTCCATTTTTTTCACTTTTCGCTCTAATTGCAGCCATACTGAGGTCACCAGATTGATATCAAGTCCAAGGTAATGGACAATGTTAAGCAAGCAGTAGCGTTCACAGTAGATTTACTAGCATAGGCTTTTTTATAACTTGGTCCTGGTGATTTTGAATTAACTCTATGGAAATGACTCAGCAAAGTCAAAATGGACAGCTTTGATAAGCTATTGATTATCTGCTAGTGCATGATAAGGAGTCATAAAAGGTGTTTTAAGACTTCTGTTATGATTTTTCCCTATCTTTTCCATTTTTGTGATAGATTGTCTGTCTCCCATATGCAATCTCTCGATAAGTAGTCTTTTTTTTTTTAAAGGAAATGCCACTGGAAAGTAGTGAAGCATGAAAAGGTTAAAATTACAAAGGTGTGGTGTTACAGGTAATTAATTTTTATGTATTGAGAGTATACCAAAATGGCATGGCTAATTAAAAAGAATTGTCAGTAAAACTGTCAGTAACTTCAGTATGTGAATACATGAACCTGAGAATTGTTTTCTATAACCTCTTAGCAGGCAGGCAAGCATTTCCCTTGCTTGATACATTGATCAGGCAGGACAGTCACTGTTCAATATCTAAGATTAACTTGTGATTTTAAATATTTCAGATAGAGAAGTTAAGTTGGCTGCTTTTTGCTTCAAGAACAAACAAAACCATGCTTTTAACTTATAAAATGTAATGAGTGTTTAAAGAATGCAGATGTTTCAGTTATTGAAAACACAGTTTCTGGTTGGCAAAATTATAGCAAGGCTGCAGAATAAGTGAATATAGTCTGAAAGATACTTTCCTGCATGTGATTTTAACCAAACTGCGTTTCAGAAATAGAGTTGATGTGTATGGGTAGGAACGAAGTGATAGGTCACAGTTTGCTCAGAGTACAGGAAATTTGCTTTAAATGTGGGATTATTGTGGTGGAGATCTTGCCTCGTATGTTTGGTACATACTGGGAAGGGGAGAATAGTGGATTTCATTGAAAGACAGAACAGGAAGACACGTGGACTTTTGTTATAAAGAGAATTTGTTGAGCATGATTTACACGCTTTAGGTTTTCACTAATACTAATCGTAAAATGCAAAAGTGGAGGTTTTAAGGGAAAAAGGATCAAGCTCAACTGAAAACTGAGAAGTTTTGGACAATATGTAGTCAAAAATGAAATAAAAGGAAAATATCATTGCAGATCATCTTTGAAGTTGTGTTTGGGGTGAGAGAAACACATTTTGTTTATTGCTAGTACTGGTTTATTGAGTGACCCGTGGTACACAGTGGCTCTGGGGCTCCCTCGCTGGTGGAGGAGGAGCAGGAACTCTGGTAGTTCATCAGAGACCCTATTGGGCTGGATATTTGGCCGATGGTTAAACCAGGCACATTTTCTAGTTATTTATCAAGCTGTGAAGTGAAATTTTAGAGAGTACATCTCAAATCTGATTCCTTTAATTATCAAGAGTAAGGGAGGAATAAACTGGAAAAAATGACTGATTTTATCGTACATATAATTTTCTTTTTTCAAAATATGGAAATGTTCCATTAATTGCCTGATATTTATCATCATAGTTAGTAACTTACTGGGAACACTAATGGGAAAATATTCAATTCTTATAGATTTGACAGAAGCTAAGAAGAAAAAGGGTCCTGATTTTGCTTGGAAGAAGTAACTGTGGAGCTGTAATTAGAAGTAATTTCCTTTCAGAAATTAAGATGATCTGCTTTGATTCAAATTTTGGTCTGGCACATCAGCCACATAAATCAAATACATTAAATGAGATTGCCAGAGTGTGTGGCTGGGTTTCCTGTATGCAGTAGTACAGGTTCACTAGCATTCTTGTTTTGTGGCAGAACCAGTGACAAAAATCTGTTGAATTAATGAAGTACAAAAAGTGCCAAGCACCCTAGCCTTAGCTGAAAAGATCTTGCTGTTTCATCCTATTGTATTCTTTGTTCATTCTCCAGTTCTCATTTTAAAGTTTTTTAGAAAGAAGAAAAAACCCCACCTGTGTCATAACAAAGAAGACTTTAACATGATGTGGGAGATCACATAGCTTACAAAACTAATTACATGAGGACGGTAAAAAAGTGTTTGCGAGATATCCCACAGCCTGGGGTCGGAAACTGTTTTGCTTTCTGTGATGCCATTAAAGGATTTCAGATATGAAGCGATTGAGCCTTTCTCTCCTCAAAAACTAGAGCTTCAGTAGAGGAAAGAGTGCCTGAGAAAGTACCATCCCTCTTTCGTTCTGAGCTCCAGTCTGTATCTTGAATATACAATCAATTACTTGTGTAATTTAATTGCTGTCTTGGATATTTGCCATGGCAAAAAAGCCACTTTCACAATATGCATGTCTGTTTTCTGATGCATAAATCCGTGTTTGTTATGGTGTGAAGTGGAGCTATTGTCTAAGAGGAACCATATGTATTAATTTATTTGATCCTTAAATGTCATTTAGAAACATTTAAAGGTTTTAAATGTTGACATTTAAACAAACTACTTTTGCAGTGATGCATTATCAGTGAACTTCACTTCAGAAAAATTCTCATCTCTGTCATAACACTGATCCTTGTAGAAATAATCATCATTTCAATAGCTAGGTTATCCCGTTAAACTATAAACTAGCTGTTCATTAAGGGTTGGGAAGAAAGATTCCTCTTTTCAGCTTGTTGTTACAATGCAGAGGGTGCAGATTATATTAATTCTTCAGTTAAACCACATAATTATTAATCAATTAAGGTTTTGCAGATAGGTGCAAGTACACTTGCAGGTAATGAGGGGTAAAGTAGCAGAGGTGCTTCCTTTCTGGGGTGAAAGTGTTAACCCTCAGAGGCTACGGGAGACACTCTGAGTGCTGCTTCCCTTTTGATCACCACAAAGTCTTGTGGCCCCACTCAGAAATGGGGCACTCATCAGCAATTGCGTGGCATTCTACACCCAAGAGCACATGATTTAGCACAGACTTCCTCCCCAGGCTTGGCATTCAAGTACAGCTCTTCCTAGCAACATAAGGATGGCACCTTGGGCTGCTCTGCCTTGGTTTTTTGGTTGTCCCCAGTCTTTTCAGGCTAACTTGGGAGTCTTCTTGTTCCACTGCAGTCTGCGGTACAGGTGTGCCCTCATTCTACTTTTTGTTGTCGTCGAGTTCCTGAGGCAGTGTTTGCCCTTGAAGGGTTGGCAGCTTCCCCAGCTGTGCCATCCACATTAGGATCACCCTGAGGAGGGAGCAGCCAAAGGAGCTTTGGTGTATCCCAGCCCAGCAGCTCAGTTTTTCCCCAGTGCCCTGACCCACTGTCTGAAATGGGAAGCCAGAGAGAATGTGTTGTGCCAAGCCAAAGAGCATTTCCCTGCTCCAGCCGTGGGCTTGCACAATGCAGCATAAGTTAGGGAGGAGGCAGCCCATCATCCCCATTACCAGCAGGATTGTTTTCCTCTGCTCTGTGCTATTGATAATGCTTCTGTAGAAAACCTTGCTTAAATCCTAGCAGTCTTTCCTCTAGAGCACGAGGAAATTCATGGTGAGCTGGAACGCCCTCTTCTGAAACCACAAAAACATGGTTAGTCTGTGTTTGGCTCTGCACCAATACCTCCGGCAGTACAGCACTGCTCAAGTTTAAAGCAGCTCATAAGGCTAGATAGGTAGGAATATGCTTTGTAAATAATTCCTGCTTTTTTGTTCTGGAAGAGTATTGGGATTTGAGAAAAGAAACATTGAAAGGTAAAAATTTCACTATACAGTAAACAGATGTGAGGAGGAGCTTATGGATGAAGTTATGCGAGCATTGCAGGTTGTGTGTGTACATGCACACGTGCTATGTCTGCACAAATTGTTGACAATGAAAACATCCAAAATAAACCTTGGAAAACCATTTTTTTTCCCTGTAACCTTAAATCTAAAAGTGACATTAATGCCATTGTTAATGTTACTATTAAAGCAGCGTAATAAAGTGGTTATAAGAACGGTGATATAGAATTTGTAGCTGGCTCTGGGCACAAAATCTCTCCCTAGAATTATCTCTTGACAGGGTGGCAAACTGTAATGAGAAAAGGACAGTGGTGGATACAGTTTGAAAAAGTCAGGTGTTAAGCAGTTACACCTGACATTCCCATGCCTGAACTAGAGAAGTGCCCATTTAGTTGCAAGTACCAAAAAAAAAAAAAAAAAAAGAAAATCAGTAAAGAAAACGTAAATATTTCTTCTCAAAGCTGAGAATGGTGGTCCACAGTGGTGTTTTGCTAACCCCAAATGTTAAACTGCTTTGTATCAGCCTGAGTGATGGGAACGCTGCTTCACTCCATATTCAATATTTCCAAAGTTTCCTCTCCTTTGAGACTTCTGACCTTGCTTGTTCCTCTAGGTGGGAAAATGGCTCTACCAAAGCAAAGCTCTCTGAAGGAAGATACTAAATGTGTAAATAAGAAAACAAACCAACATTATGTTAATAAAATCTATGTATAAAATGAATCAATTGAGAGACAAAGGATCTGGGTGAAATACTGACCTATTCATTTCTGTTTCCTTTTTTTTTGGATTTTCAATGAATTACTGTTTTGTTACGAGATTTTTTTTTTTTGTGTTTGTGTCTAGTTTCATACAGTTTAATATAAGCAAGGTCCCACCAGTGGTACTGGTTATACTTCCCCAAAGGCTTCTCCCATGTCACAATTAGAAGCGTTGTCTTAAAAATTAGAGATATTTTTTTTGTTCTGGGAACCTGTCTGATTTTTGAGCCAGGGTAAACTTTTGGTACCTCTCGTGGCTATAACAAGGAGCACCGTAGCATGACTCTATTTGAGTGAAGACCCTTATTGTTCTGCACATTTTGAGCCTGCCACCAGGTAATTTGTTTAGGTGTTCCCAAGCTGCTGGTTTGCAAGAGGCAGTGAGCAGTTAATCCTATGCGCATTCTGTAACACGCAGTTTTATAGACCTTTCACATGTTTCTTTGTCCTTTTTTTCAGGCTGAAAGTTACTTACTAAGCCAGAGTCTGTATGTATTCAGGCTATGCCTGGCTTTTGATCGTACCTTTGATCGTAACTTCTCAAACCTTTTCTAGTATGTTATATTGCGGTTAATTTTTCTAAAGGCATAGAGAAGCTGTCAGCCTCTTCTCCTTAACAGTATCAAGTAAGATATAGTATTTTCAAACTCAGATAAAATTAGCAATTGTTGGCACAGTTGATGACTGTATTCCTTTTTCCCCTCTGTGAAAAATATGCATTTAAAAGAAAACAAAATGGGGTTAATATTTCATAGACTTTTGTATTGTAATGAAATTACTCTTAGAAAAAAAATCTTTTAGACATTACAGTAGTGTTACACTGATCTTTAAATATTTTTTATTTTTTGTGAATCTATGCCAAGCAGAAATAGGTGAGTTGGTCTTGGGTTTTACAACTTGCTTTTCTGCAGCCGTTCTCTTGCCTCATTCTGAATCCTGAATGGAAATAATGATAATAAGAAACCTGTCATCAACAATTTGAAAGATAATCAAGGAGATAAACTTCATACTTTGTATGGAAAGAAGTGCAATGTCAGAAAGGAAATGTTTATTTTTCTTTAATCACAGTCATAACACTGGAACAGGTAGAACCTCCAGATTGAATTCTTGCTTTTGCCTGAATTGCACAGGAGATTATACCTGGGTGCCAAGGCAGGAGGCCCATTACATAATGCATTTTGTTTAGTCTCCAACACAGATGCTCTGTTGGAGACATTTCTTATAAAGCATGTCAGATACAGAAAAAGCAATTTAGTAAGCACTGTGATCAGATCCTGATGAAATTCAATTCTTTTTTGGACCTGCTGTTCCTGGAAGACATCATTGATAAAAATAGTCTCTATTTTCCTCTTTGCTCTGATTCATTATGCTATCTTGCTGCTCTTTCAAAATATTTTATTTCCCCTCAAAGGTGGCTTGTTTTTACAAATAAATGAAAGGAATTGTGTTTTTTGACAGCTTACTCTGTTAACAACATGACCTGCCAGGATATCTGAATTTTAAAGTTTTCATTTTAGTAAACTGCATAAACATTGGACACAACAGAGAACTAAGAACACAGCAACCATGGATTATATTGAACAATCAAATAAGGTGCTAAAAGCTGTTTGACAATTATGGTGCTGAATTTAGTAAGTAGGTCCCTTTTTAATAATCAATCTCCTGTCTCAGTTTTCCCCCTCAGTTAGTAAAACACTTTTTGACCCCCAGAGAAGACATGAAAGGTTAGTTCACAGAGGTCGAGTGCATAAATGCTCTGCTGTTGGTTTTTGTCAGTGGTTTTTAAAAATGGAGGTGAACTTCTTAAAAATAAATAAATAAGTTAGATTTATTTTAAACTTGCATATCAACCCCCATTATTACTATTTTCTGCATATACATATGTTTGAACTGAACAATTTTTAACAGTGATTTCATAATACCAGTTTTACTGTCTGCTGTTCATAGTTAGATTCCCCTGGGTGGTCTGTTGTTGTTTTACTAGTGGTATTGATAAAAATGCCCTTTCACCGAAGTGCTACAGAGCAAAGCTAATCTCCAGGAATGCTGCTCAATGCTGCCCATATTTCATTTTCATACCAAGTGTGGACATCTCGCACAGTCTAGTTGGACTCTGCGACATCATCTGGTGTTAAGAAGTATTGTTCTAACAACACATGAACCTTCAGATGTATGGTACAGTGTTGCAGACGAGTAAGACGTATTGATTAGGTGAATTGGCTGCAAAACTCTAGGGTTGAGCAACGTAGGTTTCGAAGGAGTTGGTTTCCTCATGTAGGTTTGCCCTTTCTCGGGGAGCAGTTTCAAGGCACAGAATTTTTGCTATATAAATTTGTTTAGCTCCTATGACAATTTGGTGAGAACAATTTTCTGCAGAGGATTTACTCTCCATTCTCTGTCTCAGCTTCACAGTGTGTTTTAAATCTGTGCCTGGGGTTTTCTTCCTCTCTCTTTGTATCGGCTTTCAGTTGAGATCTTAGCCCAAAAGTTTGGTGTTCTGTATTTTGTCGGAGGAGAGTCAGAAGATCCCATTCACCCTGATTCCTGTACAACTTTGTATCGCTTTAGCTCTCAAAGAGTAGCAGCTTGGATGGGCACACACTTCGCTGGGTAAAAAACTGGCTGGATGGCCGGGCCCAAAGAGTTGTGGTGAACGGAGTTAAATCCAGTTGGCAGCCGGTCACGAGTGGTGTCGCCCAGGGCTCGGTTTTGGGGCCACTCCTGTTTAACATCTTTATTGATGACCTAGATGAGGGGATCGAGTGCACCCTCAGTAAGTTTGCAGATGACACCAAGTTGGGTGGGAGTGTTGATCTGCTCGAGGGTAGGGAGGCTCTGCAGAGAGATCTGGACAGGCTGGAGCGATGGGCTGAGGCCAACTGTAGGAGTTTCACTAAGGCCAAATGCCGGGTGCTGCACTTGGGCCACAACAACCCCCAGCAGCGCTACAGGCTTGGGGAGGAGTGGCTGGAGAGCTGCCAGTCAGAGAGGGACCTGGGGGGGTTGATTGCCAGCCGGCTGAACATGAGCCAGCAGTGTGCCCAGGTGGCCAAGAGGGCCAGTGGCATCCTGGCTTGTATCAGCAATAGCGTGGCCAGCAGGGACAGGGAAGGGATCTTACCCCTGTGCTCGGCACTGGTAAGGCCGCCCCTTGATGACTGTGTTCAGTTTTGGGCCCCTCACTCCAAAAACGCCATTGAATGACTCGAGCGTGTCCAGAGAAGGGCAACGGAGCTGGTGCAGGGTCTGGAGCACAGGTCTGATGGGGAGCAGCTGAGGGAACTGGGGGGGTTTGGTCTGGAGAAGAGGAGGCTGAGGGGAGACCTCATTGCCCTCTACAGCTCCCTGAAAGGAGGTTGCAGAGAGGGGGGATGAGTCTCTTGAACCAAGGCACAAGCGCCAGGACAAGAGGGAATGGCCTCAAGTTGTGCCAGGGAAGGTTTAGACTGGCTCTTAGGAAGTATTTCTTTCCAGAAGGGGTCGTTAGGCGTTGGAATGGGCTGCCCAGGGAGGTGGTGGAGTCCCCATCCCTGGAGGTGTTTAAGAGTCGGGTTGACATAGCACTGAGGGATATGGTGTAGTTGAGAACTGTCAATGTTAGGTCAATGGTTGGACCAGATGATCTTCAAGGTCCTTTCCAACCTAGACGATTCTGTGTGATTCTGTGAAATTGTGCACACTCCTGATGTGGGGCACTGTTGCCGCTCCCTATGTTTGCTCACTGATCAAAGGGAGCGTCTGTAGGGACTTGTAGCTATCAGTAGGAAAGCAGGAAGGGAGGGAAAATGGTGAGATCCTGCAAATAGGTTTGACATGACGTACTCAATCTGACTAATGACAAATTTTTGGCAGCATCTTCAGCTGAATGTACTTTTCTAGGGTGTTTCTTGCTTTTTGGATTTACTTCTGTTGTGGCTGGATAACTCTGTTGAAATATTTTCTGCATTTTACTGACATGCAAGTAAGTACTTTATGATGGATTTGTGTTCATTAGTGTTTTGTCACAGCCCTTGTTGTACTGGCAAAGCATCTGAAGCAGCAGCGAGAAACGATGTTGGAATGGTTTTGCAGTTCTTCCCGCTGTTTTAGTACTGTGTGTTGGCAATAGTCTAGGCATTTCTGCACAGCATGGGTATAACTTAGCTAATTTCCGATTTACAGATTATTATTCTAACCTCACGTGTTTCTCAAGAAAGGACAAGGACAAGCAGTGTAACCATAATGATTCATCAATTCATCAAAAATTTTGTTGGTTTAATATTGTAGGGCTCCCTTTGAAGGGGATTTGGATGTCACCATGGAGTAATGTATGTCGCTTTCCTAATATTTTCTATCAGGCAAAAAGCTTCTCACCCTTGTGTGCATAGAGATGAGAGTTCTGCTGTCTTGATCAGTAAATACGTCAGCTAAGCTGTGAGTGTGATGTGCATTGAAGGCCTCCAGGCTTTACTTGAAGTCCATTGGGCACAGTTACAGCTTCCTAACTGGGAAAGCTGAAAAAATAATACTTTTCAGAGTTTAAAATGCTAGCATGAAATGTCTTGTGTTAACTAATTGTGCTAATATTCACCACCCCCTTCTGATAAAATACACGTATTTATATTGCTTTACACTGTGAGAGAATCCCAAGAAAAAGTGATGGTTAAATGCAATGCATTGTTTTCTTTTAGAATATATTGTGTTGTGAGTAAAAGTTATCATTCTGAAATACTCTAGAATTCTCAGCACTTCCTGGGAAATAACATGATATGCACCAAATCATGTGGGGAAAGAAAAGAATGTTACATCTGTATGGTCATACAATGTGGATGTTGCAAAGCATTATGTGCATCTTCCTTCGTTTTGTTTGAAACAGTAGACTGTAAGTTGTCAAACACAAGAAATAGCCTGTGTGTTTCAGTAATTTAATCCAGTTTGCCAAACTCTTCTTACATATTTTAAGCTGACAGCAGAGGGGCAGGGAACTCTGGTCTTATTTCCTTGAAAATCATTGAGCCGCCTAATTGGTACAGAATTCAGTTCCTTGTGTCCTTGGCTAGAAATTGGGATGATTGTACAGACTCATGCCCACAGCTTGGAGAAAGAGGGGAGTTCTCAGGCATACAAGTCCCCAGCCTCGATTTCTATAGTTGAACTGCACTTGGTGCTACCAGTCAATAAAAACACTGGTGTTCCTTGGGGGTGTCAGTGCGTGCCACTTGACACGAAGGCAGCACAAGGCCTTGTGGAGTGATTGATCATCTGGAAGTGGCATCAGGGAAGCAGGGATTGCTTGCAGCTGGGAAAATGGGAGGGCAAGGCATTGGCTTTGCTTGAGTTGTTGATGGGAGCTGCTTGTGAGGATGGCGGTGGGGGGTAGGGAGGTGGGAGAGGGTTGCTGCTCTGACACTTAGTAAATGTGAAGACTGAGAAGAAGTAAAAGGGAGAAGTACTTGGAAATGTAGGGAAAAAGATGACTTTTTATACTCTGTTGCCAACTGATTGACATAATGTCATCAGTCTTCTAGTGTGGGAAGCAATCTCTGTTGCAAGGCTGTCAGTTAGGTTGGTGCAGATCAAAATACTTATTTGCCATCATATGAAAAAGTACCTTTCTTAAGCTCCCCCCCAAATTAATGAATATTATAATCTGCTGAATCTGAATAAATTAGACTAAACTAGTATTTAGGAATTAGGTATGCTCTTTTCATAATTGAATATATTTTCTTATGTTCTCAGAGAAAAATGCCTGGGGAGACGTTTCAGATTTTTTAATATTAGACAATTTATTGAGTGCCTTACAGAAAATGCTTAACTGTTCAGCATTAATCATCTCATAAATATCCTGTATACCTCTGTGGAACAGATCATATATGTGTATACAAGTGCCTTAGAGCTCCTAGGACAATGGAATAGGTAACACAGGGCTTACTAGGATTTAGGAAAATATTTTACAAGAATATCAATTTATTTGGTAAGACTGTAATTAAGGATGGGTTTTCACAGCCATGTTAGTAATGCATCTGTTGGGTAAAGGTCAGTTAACTGTGTGTCTGCCTAAGAAATGTCACCACAAACTGGCAGATTGAAATATTAATACAAGTGAACATTCCTTTTTTAGGTGGGTTGTTGCTCAAGGCACTGTAATGTATCTTATTTTGGTCAACCTGGAGTAATGCACATGTTCATGATGTTCCTCCTTTTTTAAATTTATTTTTTAGCAGTCTTTGTCTTAATAACTTAGTCTTCCATGTGAATTAGTGGGTAGAAAATGTCTCGCTGTGTTTGAATCCAATAATAAATTCTGAAGATGTAGTTTCTGTCCCTTCTGTTAGTGGATTTCATGCAGGCTAATAGTCATAGGAGCACTATGGGTGGGAAGCTTGCCTCGGTGTGTCCAAACAAAAGGTTGGGAACTCTTCCTTTTCATATGGTTTTATCTTTTACAACAGTTGGTAATGTTTACTTCTGCCTGCCTAGTGCCCCTGACCACTGACTCCCAGGAGCGTCGCAAGGCAGGCAGGTGGGAGCTGAAGTGGTTGTGAATCATCAAAGCATCCTCACCCCAGTTTGTGAACCTATGGCTGGTTCATGGCCTGTTGCCTTCAATCTTGTAAAAGACAGTTCTTATTAATAAATTACCTGCTCAAAACCAGGCAGTGTCCTAGTTCAGTTTCCTAGAACACAATCATTTTTATGGTAATAAGCAAAAAAACCCCCAATACCCCACACAAGACAAAACAAAAGAAAAATCCACAAAAAAACAGCTCTGTGCAGAAAATCATGTTGTTACTCTAACTCTGAAAATGTGCCATTTTCTCTCTTTTCCTTCTTATCTTTCCTAGAGGAAGAAATTCTCCATAAATAGATACGGTTGGCAAATTTAGCTTTGCATCTCAGGTAGACCATGGAAAAGATAGGAAAATCTGTATTTTAAAAGCAGAGCTATCCTCAGTATCAGCTGTTCAACAAGTATTATGGTCCCCTGTCTTTTAAAAAAAAGTCTCTAAACTTGTACCTCGTAGCAAATACCAATGAGTGCTTTTTAATTTTCTCATTTAATGCTTAGTACTTGATAGAATCAGTGTCTTAACCGAGCTATGGCAACTTGAATTCAGCATAACACTCTACGCCATACAGTGGGGTAGCTAACTTGAAATCCTAAATTTTTGTTGAGTCTTGCAGTTAGGTTCTGGTACTTCATGACTGTGCTTATAATGATTTAGTAACAAACAGACAATATTGAGAGAATAGTTTTAGATGCAGGGAGAACTGAGTTACTGACCTGAGGGGGTTTAAGTCACTTAAAAGCTACTATTTAATAATATATGAAGTTACTATATTCTGGGGAGGTGTCTGGGTAAAACTATAGATATGCAGCATTAAGTTCAGCTTTCACTCCCAAGAGATTGAACTGGTTTTTATTCCATTAACTTCAAGTATTTCTGACCTGCATGGCTTGAAAAATCAGGAAGAGCTCCAAGTGAACATAAAAACAAAGGAAAGCATTTCTGTTGGGAGGGTGTATGGATTACCTCAAGTTGTTCTTCTCTTGCTTTATTAATCATTATTTAACAAAAACAACACTCTGGATTTTTTGGCAACGTGCTGGTTTTAAACCATTAGCAGTGTTTTCCCAGAGATGTAAGGTCCAAGCTGGGATCTTATGAAAACTTTGTGCAGTGCTGAGAAGCAATGTTTTACCCCCAAAAAGTGGATAAGAAAAATCTCAGGGGACGTGAGGGGAGTTATAACTAAGGGAGGAGGAGGAGGCAGATGGCAGTCATTTGAACAATCAATCAAAAATGCCCATCTAAGAAGACAAAAACCTTCAGTTTCAGTTTTTAATCAAATAGTTACTACATTTAACACAACATTCTACCTATCTTTCAAGAGAAATCTGGCCGTCACAGACATCTTAAAATGTTTTATATAAATAAAATACAAGCAAAATCTTTGGAAAATAAGTAACTTTAAAAATAGTCACTTTTGGTTTATTACGCTTGAAAGCACAAACTGCATATTCTGCATCTCAGTTGTGAATTCCCTTTTAACTGTTCCATACTGTATTTCAGTCACCACGCGATGGTGAAAAAACCACACGTTTTTACGCAGATGCCTAGGGACACGGTTTGGATTATTGAATGCAGTTGCAATTCCAAATTTATTAAGCTCCGTGTTAAAAAATAAATAAATAAATCAGTTGTTCCTTTTCCTCTCTATCCTTAGCAGGAGCTTAAAACACTTTTGCACGAATTTTAGACTAGATGTCAGGAAGTATTTCTTTACAGAACGGGTTATTAGGCAGTGGAATGGGCTGCCCAGGGAGGTGGTGGAGTCCCCATCCCTGGAGGTGTTTAAGGGTAGGGTCGACATAGTGCTGAGAGATATGGTGTAGATGGGAACTGGCAGTGTTAGGTTAATGGTTGGACTAGATGATCTTCAAGGTCCTTTCCAACCTAGACGATTCTGTGATTCTGTGAATGCATGCGGAGGCTTATGGCTTCCTTTCCAAGTTTTGGGACTAGTCGATGATTTGCGGTTTAAAGATCTTTTGTTGTAGATTTTTTTTTTTTAATATATTTTTCAGGTCAGAAAAAATAGGGAAATGTCTGCCTGATGTTATTATTTTATTATTATCATATTTATTATCATGTTATGTTGTTATCCTACTTAGATGTCTGTATTCTAGTCACGTGTCACCATTTGCAATAGAGATATCAACTGAAAGAGTTTCACTGTGTTATGAAGGTGTGTATGCCAAAACAGAAAAGCAGGCGAAGAAGGAAACATCAGAGACAGTCTCAGATGTGGTGCTGGTAGTCAGTTCCTGAATAAAAAGCAAAAAGAGTTTTTGTGGTTGAAGTATGTTCAAAGATGTAAGCAGGAGTACTAGTGTCTGAAAGCTCAGTTTCTCTCCCCTCCAAGGAAATGTGGCTTTTGCCTTTCTACTGAATGAACAGGATTGTTTAAAACAGACGTGGATCCATTATTGGTTTCTCTTCCAAACAGAAACAATTTGCAGCCAAATTTTGGCTAGCCACACAGGTCGAGTGGAAGACATAAAAAAAGCGTAGCAAATTTATATAAGCGTTTTCCGGCTACACTAAATGCATTAAGACAAAGCATTTGAATGAATATTTGCTGTTGTGGTTTTTTTCTTTTCTAGCCCTTTTGATATTCTAACAGTAACTTCAGGTAATTTCCAGTCTTCTTTCCCATCTTCTTTTCCCGTGGGAAACATGACAAACGCGATGATGATGCTGTTTGAAGTGTGGAGTGTCATTTGGTCACCGGGGTTGTCGAATGGCACTGGTTTGTGACATTTGTGAATAAACACTGTCTTATTTGCTGATCATTTCATAATGATTTACAAGAGATCTTTTTATTGAAAAGAGCTGAGGAAAGGATTCCCAGTGCTCTGTCCTCACAGTCCCTAAACCGTCAAATCTTGTTTGTTTTCTTGTTTGAAAAGGAGGATAATTTTGACTTCTCGCCCTCCCAAACACAGCTGAGAAGATTTCTCTGCGTAAGAGTACTGAGAGTTTGGGTTGGTGTTTTTTCAGAAAAGGACTGAATATATAAAGGGAAAATGTGAAAAAACTTGAGGCACTTCGTTAAGTATGCTGCCTTCAGTGCTTAAAACTGCAGTCTTTTGACTCTCATCCTCTCTATTCTGAATAATTGAGTATAATCTGTAATTCGTACTGTGCTCTCCCCTGCATTTCTGAGGCCGCATAGAAGAGACACGAGCAGCTCCAGTAGTAGCACAGATCCCTGTGGATCTCCCCTCTCTCCCTAAGGGAAGGCTTACGCCTACCTCTGCCTCACGGCTCTTAACCTAACTGTTTCTGGATACAGAGGTCTTTGCTCGTTTTCCGTTGAGGCCAAATTTCTTTAAGAGTATTTTGTAAGGGAGCGCCTCAAAGTTGGTTGGAAGTCTGCACATGACATATCAAAGGGTTCTGTGGTATCCCGTGTGCCAGTGATTCCTGCAGGGAGCCACAGTAAGTTTGAAAGGCTGGGTTTCCCTTTGCAGAAAACCAAACTTTCCTTGGTGTATTGTATTTATTTATCTGTTTGCTCAGACTGTTATTTTATCATCTGCTAATTCTTCCTTGTACAAGCCTCAGGCTTCATGGTGGTATTCCCCTGGGTCACCCTAGGACCATTTTAATTTTGGTATTAACGTTTGCCACCTGCTGTTCCTCAGGTACCAAAGCGCTTTTAACCAGGAAATTACATAGCACAGCAAGGTCATACAATTCACTCTTGCCTTCCTTTAGAAGCCCATTTGCTCTTGGCCTCGTGTTACACTTCATTTGGCTTGTTAAGTCCATAATGTCTGTGAATGTGATGATTTTTTTCAGGACCTGCTAGGCATCCCACATGGAGAAGGTGCTGGCATGGGGACCCATCAGAGTCCTTTCATGGTGAACACAAAAGAAGGAAAAAAAATCAGTTTTTTGTGCTACTACCTTAATCTCTCTGAGCTTTTTTAATTTTTTTTTTTTTTTGCCTTGATCATCTCTTGGCCCTGCAGACTCCCTGGCAGGCTTCCTGTCACAGGTCTGTTTGAAGAAGGATTTATTTTTTAAAATGTATTAATACTTGTGATAACGCTTGCAAGTTGGGATTTGGGTTCTTTTTTTTTGGCCTGCTTGATGGTGTATTCTGGAAGTCTATTAATACAGAACCCAATAACTAAGAGATCTCTTCCCTAATGGGGAAAAGTAAATACTGCATATTTTACCCTAGAACTGACAGGATTTCCTTGTTTGTTTGTTTTTTAATCACCTGCTTCTGCCAGAGCTTGTGAACACTTTTATGTCCTCCACTTGGAAGTGGCTGGTTTTTGAAGGCCGCCTATTTATTCTGAGTAATCTTCCCTGCAGCGCTGTATAACCGTGCTGACTTGCCTTGCCCTTTCTCAAGCCTGTCTCACTAAAACCCCATGTGCTTTTGCTTTGCCTCCGAGTGTCCTTAAGCCCCACAAACATTCCCCTCTTTCAGTAATCTTTTTTTTTCCCCTTCCTTTTAATGAGCTTCCATCCTTTTATGAAGCTCTCCTTTGAGGTTGAGAATGACAGTGATAGGGTTGGGTGTGTTTTTTTTTTTTTTTGTCTTTTGCAAGGATGTTGGATCTAATACACAACGATGGCTGTCACAGACCCCATTTTGTAATGTTTGCCTAGTCTGCAGAGCTGCGAGGAGGCTCTACCTCCTCTACTTAAGTCAGGAGCCACTTTCCATTTGTGTGTGACCATGTCCTGTCTCTCAAAGGGCTGAGCAAAGCCTTATAATTCCTTTGAACCTCCTGGTGAGGATGGCAGTGGGTATTGTATTGGCATGGTCTGCTGGTCTCTAGCAACACCAGCTAACTGTGCTCCACAGAACAGTTCTGGGGGCAGGACTGGGGCCCTGTCCCAGGGAGGTGGGCTCCGGGGAGCTGCCTGGGGCCCCTGAGCCCTTACGGCTTTGCAGCTGAGCTGCATCACATCAGCAAGACACAGGGGATGCTGGGAGTACCTGTTTGTGCCTTTTACATTTTAAAGTTCTCAGGAAAGAAAAAAATATCCCTGTGTAGTAATCATAGTTATTACTACTATTGATCAAAGCATGTTTTGATTACAAATTTTTAAAATAATGATTTTTCATAAAAAGTATATGCACGCCTTCAGAAATGTTCCTACATGTGCTTTTACAAATTTATTAACATACTTAATGGCTGCTTCTTTGTGCAATTATGTTTTCTTATTTCTAATTTAAGTTTAAATACAAAACATACTTGCATTATCTATGGATTATTAACACGATATGAAAGTACCTTTAGCTTTGCTTCAAGGCACATCAGCCTGTTTAACTCAAAACAGCTTTAAATTACCCCTCAACATTTCAGCGGATTACGACTGATCTTGTTGCAGGATATCTTCTAGTTTATGAGCAGCCCATTTCAGGGGGTGTACAGTATTCAGAAAACCAACTTACACGGAATAAAAATGTAATGGATTTCACGTTTCATTCTCGGTTTTCTTCTACTTCTTTGTTTTCTTATACAACTTGCCTCTGTTGAATTGATTGCTTTGGTTCTAAGGAATCAGTGTAATGGTGGCAGCGCAGGGTAAAATATCTATCGTTCAAGCAGCACCTGTTTAATTTCAAATGCAGTTTTTCTAAGTGCTTCTTTCAAGCTTCTCCTTGAATTGGAAAATTAAGCACATGTCCTTGCTATCTGAGTTATATATCTAACAATTATTATTTTAGTCTAGTTTCGGTGGTTGGGTACAGCTGACAGCTCGTTATTGACAAGGCTAGATCCATCGCTGTTACTCTAGCATAGACTCAGCTTGGCCTGCAATATTGTAATGGTGAGTTTAAAACGTAGCCAGTCTTAGCAAATGAGACTGGTTTTGTTGTGGGTATGTTTTAACTAGAACGTAGATTTGTCTGAGAGTGCTTCGATTGATCTGTAAATTTAAAAATAGCGTATTAGTCTTGGACGGTTTTGTGCATAATCTTATCTCTCAGCATGTAACTTTTATGCAGTCTTAAAGCATTTTAAAAATTCAAACATATGTCAAATATATCTTCTTCTTTCTTCCTTTATGCCTATTTTGAGCTTGTCTTCCTCATTACACTTTTAAGAGTTTAATTTTTTAAAGAGTCAAAAGTGGAAACAGGCGTGTGACAAAGGACCTCGCCTGCTTGTTGGGAACTGTGGAAAAAACCATGAACAGAGAGGCAGAGCGAGGAGGTACCAGTCCTGTGTTGGTAGGCAGGTGCTCTGCACCCAAAGATGAGAGCTGTGGAACCACATGTGGCTGCAAGCCCTGGCTCATGAGACTGGAAGAGCTTCATCAGACCTCTGTTACCTGTGGGAAATGATTTCTGGGTGGGCAAACCATAGGCAGAATAGCTTGTGTTATTGCAGATGATTATATGGCTACATATCCCAAACCCAGGAGGGGTTATCACTCTCCCCTCTTGCAAACTGCCTCGCATCCATTCCTGTACTGGTCTCCTCCTCCTGCCTCACCTCTTGTCCCTTTGTTGACAGGCATTGCTAAAGCTCTTGCAGATTTCTTCCAAATCTCAGCAGGAGGATTTCTAAAGGCTGTGCCAAAACTTGGCCAAGTGTGGACTTGTCTCATTCTTATGCCTATGCTGAATTTCAAGTTCCTTCTTGCAGAACATGGAGCGTTCAAGCTTTCCAAAGCAAAGGCTGCCAGGATTAGTCGTATGTGGAAAAAAGGCGTCTGGTTTTTCATAGAGGTTATTAAACATTTTTGCCAAGCAAGTAAAAGTTCCAAGAAGGGGATGGAAAAGACTGGTGTGCATACATGAATGGAGTAGCTACATTTCTAGCCGATTAAGCAACCAAGGTTACTGAAGCTGTTCTTTTAGAGTTGGGAATGGCAGCTCTGGAGTTATCGCTGGAGACTGTATTGGCATAAAACTTCAGAAAATATTCAAAGCAACAGTGAGGGCTAAGTGCTATTAGTAGGTTCAGGACTGCTCTGAACTTGGTAGCTAAAGAATTGGGCATACAAATACTGAACAAGATGAAAGCCTGTGAATGCTTTTCTGGCTTTCTATTTCCATGTTTGGCGTGCAAGATCACTTCTGAATAATGGTGTGAATTATTGCAGTGTCCATCCAAACTTTTCAAACGTACCTATCCTTGAAATGTCTGTACCTTGGCTTGAATTTCTCTTGCAGTATGTATTCATGTATCACAGCCAGTCTAGCTCCTAATGATTCTCAAATTCAATTTGTTTTTATTTCCTTTTTTAAAGCATTTGCTGTATTTCACTGCTATGATGATGTCTGAAATGTCTGATTCAAGGGACTATTTATAGAAGCATAGTCAAGCATTTGCTTGAAAATTTGTGAGCTTCCTTTCCTTGAAGATACTATTATACTGTAAGATGTATCTCAAAGAAAGGAGATTGCTGTAGAAATACATATGTTGCCTCCGTAAATTTGATTTCAAAAGGAACATGTGCTGTAAGTATTCTCTTAAATACAAGGCTTTTTTTTCTCCTGCGATTTCAGCAAATATCCTTTTCGGTGAGATGTTTTTGTGTTAGACCTAGAGATCTGCCTACTGGGTTTCTAATTTTTCTCTTTCAAATCTATCTGATTTTTCATTTCAGGCACGTGTGAATCCCATCAGTGTCACTCCACCCATACAAGCCATAGATCAGGACCGAAACATCCAGCCTCCTTCTGATCGACCGGGCATCCTCTATTCCATCCTAGTTGGTTGGTGTCTGCTACTCTTGCTATCACTCACAGTCAGTTCCTTTATTATGACCAGCCAGAAAAAGATTGACTGGGAGAGTGGAAAGCTAATAAAAATTCATGTTTGAAATCATTGTTCTACCTATTTATGTTTAATTGCAATTTAGAAGCTTATTTCGGATGATTGCATTATTTATTATTATTTATTCAGATTAGATTCAGAATTGTCTGGTTTAGCGAATGGAGTAAGAAGCAAAAGGAGAGAGACTTACCTGTGCTCGTAGCTGTGCTGCAATGCATTTCTCATTCACAGGTGCAGAGGCTGTGCTGGGTTTGCGTGATGCTAAAGAAAGACAATTAGAGCAGGTTTTGTTTCAAAAGTCTCTGGCACAAGTGCAACCTAAAGGGTCTTACTGCAGCACATTTAATTTTGCTGCCTGTGAACTTGCATGCTTTCCCTTGTAATTTGGGGTTTGTTTAGTTGACTATGCTCTTTTCTGGCCAGAGAGGAATGCAGATGTAGAAAGAGTTCAGAGAATAGCCACATTGCTGGGGGATGTCTTGTATTCTGCTATATATATATATTTTTTACTGCGTTTGACATTTGTTTCCAATCGCTTAGCTTGTATGATTTGATAATGGAAAGGCCTGAGGCAGTGGTTTTCAGTTGTAGTCCTCCACCTGCCCTGCTCTTCTTGAAGTACAGAGACTGATGCTGTAGTAATTTCTGTGTCCTGTGACTAGCGTGGGAATGGGAAGTTGTTTGTTTTGTCGAATCACATCTTTCTCAGGCTTGCTGTGTTAAACTGCAGCCACATGGCTTTCTCGTCCATGGAGAGGTGAAAGTAAAGATTTTAATGAGCAGATTGCATAGTTTTGCTGGTCATTTAAAAAAAAAATACACTTACGTGTATTACAGTTCTGTTGTGAAAGGGGAAAAATAGTAGGTTTGATACATCTGCCATTTTCAAAGCAGTTTTAAGAGGGTACAAATGAATCCCTACCATATCAGGTACGGTCGTACTGAATGTGCAAGTCCTGAGCTCTGTGTGCAAAATGCAGGTGCCTGAACCCACTCAGTGCTGACAGACTGGTCTTGAGGTGTTTCCAGGGCTCTACTCCCAGGACCATGGCAAGGGACATGGCTGTGGCAGACTTCAGAGTCCTCTAAGAAAAGAAACCAAGTTTTTTTGGATAGCTGATGAAGCAAGCTAGATTCCTTCAGGCTGGAACTAATTCAAATCTGGCAGAGCAAGGGATGCATTGCTGTCAACTAGTGTTCTTCCAGCAAAACCATTTTGTAAGGAAATTTGTAAATACTTGCAGAGTAAATACGGTAGGTGTTTTTATGTTTGAAAATTGACTTGTCTTACCTATAAATTCAGCTATTGACAGTTATGCCCTAGTGCAACATTTAGTCCATTTTTTTTAAAGTTCTTTGCGTAACTTGCAAAGTTCTTCAGGAATGAACTTATGACAAATTGTGTTTCACTAACTTGTGATATTTTTAATGTTTGAATGACTGTTTTGACCTCAAAGATATGTTTCAGAAAGATGTGTTGGTTTGGGGGATTTTATCAACCGAAGGGCTCTCTTCTTTTTTTTTTTTTTTTTTTTCTTTTTTTTTTTTTTTAATTTTTTTTCCCCTATGGTCTTCAAAAGGATTTCTTTTTAAGTTTTAAGTCTGTCTTCATCTTTGCCAGTATGCAGTACTATTTATATTTAGCCTTTACCTCAGAAAATATTAAAGTTTCACAAGAAATAGGCCTGCTATATGTTTTTTTCCCTCGCTTTAGATCCGAACGTAGCTCTTCTTTATTTATATTTTTGGATATGTCTTTTTTTAAACACTGGAAGGTCTGAACTATGCCCATAGAATGAGACAGTAAGCTACTTACTGAATATGAGAATGATTATGAATTTTATTTGATTTGACTGAGTTCTAATTTGGTTCTTCTTTTACCCTGCTTTCTTCCTCCCACTGCACACCTGTACAATTCAAGTCCTGGCATATGCTTTGGGCACTATGGATTTTATATATGAAATCTGTGTATCCTTAGTGTCTTTAGGATCTACTGTAAAGCCACATTTCTTTTAATGAAGCCTGACATCACTGCAGCGATAACTCACTCCTACTTGATATGGCTTACTAACTTCTTCCTTAAGTGCCCATAATGATCTCTGCCTGTATGCTTTCAAGCTAACTAGCCTTTCAGGTGTTCAGGTAAATGACTCAGCACTGCTTTCACCAAATCTAGTGACCTTTCCCATGAGGACGGTGCAAGTGAACCTCTCCAGTTCCAACAACGACAAGTTCAGCTGCAGTTCATTGAAAAGGAGTTAAGACTCACTCAATGAGGTAACGGTAAATGCCTCTGGAAGTCTTCATACACATTCACCTTAGTATAGCACTGCTGAAGACAAAAGTAAGTTGAGGGTAAGGCACTTGAGGAATGGAGAATGAGGTGTGTTACTATCCCATCATTTTTTGCTTTCCTTCTCATTCTGACCTCTCAAAGGATATATCGAGATGTCTGAAGGTACCTGTTCAAGTAGTTATGCACTGATGCTGGTAAAACAACGGAAGATTGAGTCTTAAATATTCTTGAGGGTCATCCTAAGTTACAGCATAGTACTACTGGGATTGTTGTCTTCTATTTAAAGTATTGGCTAAAGTACATGATGAAAGAACTACCTTCCAAAGTACAGTAAAATACTTCAGAAAAGAGGATTGAACTGGGGCCATACTGTAATATTTAATTTCTTATAAAATGCCTGATATCTTTACATTTGGAAACGTGATGTTTAGAATTTTTTTTTTTTTTTTTTCATGGACCAATTTTTCCAATTCTTGACTTTCAGGAATGTTAATATATCTGGGTCATTGCAATAGACCCACATATAGTGTCTAGTGTGTGCAAGTGTGTAAGCGAGCCCTCTCCGTTTGCTCGTAGTGTGTGTGCAATAAAAAGGGGGTAGAAGCCAGCTCACTTTCTCTCATTGGCAGTCTCACCCTGTTTTTTTTCCTCAGTGCTAACTGCATCATAGCCCTGTGCTACTCTCGTATTTAATGCTCAGCCTTTTTTGAAGGTTTTCCCTTAGCTATTTTTATTAGTAATTTTAAGGCTTTCTTTTCTCTGGGTCTGGTCCTTGGGAAAAGCCAATTTTTCCTTTACATCATCAGCTTCTGATTTTGACCCTGGAACTGTCTGTGTGATTTCTGCTGCCAATTTTGGACAATTAAGTGTTCTATTTGTTTGATATTTAAATGAAGAGCCAAAAAACCACAACAATATTTTGGGGGGTTTCTCTCTAGTCCTGTGAGCTCCCTGATATATGTGCCTGGCAGACAACATGCCCCACAAAAACCCTCCTCTGGCTCCAAGAAAAGCAAATCTACTAGTGCTCTTCACCTCATGGACACTGCCCTCTGCTGTAAGATCATAAAGGTAGAAGGGATCATGTTCCCTCCTGGGCTGTCAGCTCACTGCTTCTGTTGCCTGGGCCAAAAGAGTGTAACCAGAGGTTTGTTGAGCACTCGGTGCTCATTTTTGGTGCGGATGGTGTAATCTCATCTCCGAATGCTGAAGTACAGAAAAGAAATCACGTGCCACCCTTTATGTGCTGTCCTCCTATCTCAAGGGGCCTTATGGACCCACCGGTGCATGCTGGCCCATCACCTTTTGATACCCTAGATCTCTTCAGACACACAGATCAGGTGAATTTCTGGAGGCAGGAGACTTGGAGCTCATCCATAGAGCTTTAGACCTCTCTGCTTTTCCTGGGTTACATCTTCTTTCAGGTTGGACTCTCGTATGAGAGACTGGCAGTGTAGGGGTGGTGTGAACAAGTCTCTGACCAGTAGTGCTTGGCTGTAACATGCAAATGGTACATTTTGAAGACACGTAGTTACAGTTGCAGTAGGAAATTCCTCCATTCTGGACACAGATCAGGCAACAGTGTGGACTGAGGGTTGCTCTGTTCTGTCAAAATTTTGAGTATGTAGAAGCAGATGTCTCTCTTCCTGGAAAACTTTACGTTCAGAATTCAAGGTAACCTGGTATCCTGGAGTTTGGACCCTTCCTGTGGTAGGCAGCAGCTGAACAGGCATCATCGGTTAGGATTCAGGCCATCCAGCTCTATTACACTCTGATTTTAACTTTCCTGATTATCCTTCTTGATGTCTTTTCCTCCTTGTTTTTTGTTTTGTTTTGGGTTTTGGGTTTTGTTTTTTTTTTTTGTTTTTTTTTTTTCTCTTGGCATCCTTACACAATACTAGCTTCATCTTCCCTGCTCTAGATCACTTTGTGCCTCCTACAGCCATCTCTATCCTCCCCTGTGTATATGTTCTTCTTCAGGGGACTTCTTGTTTTTTACTTTCTCGGTGCTTTTGCATCTTGTCCTTCGTTTCTTGATTTTTCATAGCTTCAGCATCAGCCTTTGTGATATACAGCCTCCTAAGACTACAGCAATCTGTTATCTGCCAAAAGCCCAAAGCTCATGCTGGATGCCTTGTGCTCTTAAAAAAAAAAAAAGCAAAAAAACCAAAACCAGTTAATTAGGAGCTGGAATTAAAAGGTGGAGGGGGAAGGAGGGCAGGGAACTTGGAGCTAGAAACTCTGCACTTGTGCTGTTAGTGTAATAGAAAAAATAATCCGCAGTGGTTCTTCCTGTTACTACTCTCTGGGTCTATGGCATACATGTATACAGAGACAGTCACAGAATATGTACTGTGTATATATATATACACACTCTCTCTCTATATATATATCTAGCAAATGGTTGTCATTTGATGAGTTGCAAACTAAATTATTGCACATGAGTTTGGACAGTAACCTGTCTCCTGGGATAGCTGCTGCCTTTCTAAAAGCAGTTTCTAACCATTCTACTGGAAAGGTGAACAAATAGCAGCATCATGTATCAGAAGAGTGGTCTTTTTTTTGTGTTGAAACTTCTGCCCTGTAAGACTGGACTGAGGATTTGGCACAGCAGTATTTGTCCTGCTCTCATGGCTGCGTTAAGATATCATAACTCATGGGCTCAGAGGTCTTACTGGGGCATTTATGCCATCAGCAAGGAGTGCTTTTTGCCTCTCAGCTGCTACACAGGACTATTCCTAGACCTAAAATGACTCAAGATCTTAGACTTGTAATCAGTATTTTGGTTTCCTCAGATACTTTTAGTAATACTGATAAGCTGTAAGATGCCAGAGTTCATGCTGTTTCTAAACACTTTGGCTTTCTGAGTCCTGCTCTGTTGAGATTTTTACTCTCACATCTCCCCAGCTGAGAGTCAGGCGAGCCCAGGGAAGTCAGATAGTTAAACCAAAACAAACTGAGATGAGACTCAGAGACTGGAGAAGGTGTATACAGTTTTCTGCCATACAAATGAGGAGAGAACATCCTTTCCTCTTCATTTTTTTTAGTAAAAAGTATCACCTCTGTTCCCCGACAGGTGAGAGACTGTTGCTGAACAGTATCCCATATGCTTATTGCTTCATTCTGCCCTGGCAATTAATGCTCCACCGTTACTATTTTTTTGAATACTTTCTTTGGGAATCATGTGGCTTGAAATCACTGTAGCTTAATTCTTTCCTCCTGTGTCAGGCTATGCTGCTAGAGCCTTTTGGCTTGAGCACAGTAGCATGGGAGTGTTCTTGGGCTGCAGCTGCCTTGCTGGCCAGCCTAGGGGCCAGGCACAGCAAGGTCATGGCTGTCTCCATCCTTTGCACAGCCCTTGCTGAATCTCCAGGAGTTCACAAATCTGTTCAGGCTCTGAGTGCTTCTGTTTTAACTGGGTTGGAGAGTATCCTGGAAACTCACAGCCATGAAGACACTATTTACTGCTGACAATAAACGGAAGCTGTTAGATGAGGCTTCATCTGGTGCTTCCTCCCTGATGAGAAACTTATTTTCTTAGCAGGATTTCTAAAATAACATATCTTTTGTTATTACTTATGTGTATGTTATTAATAATGCACAAAAGAGCTTGACCATAGGTGCAACGGCAGGCTGCAAGAACTAAGGTATTTAAGATGTGCATTTTAAATTGCAAATGTGAGCAATAACGTGGCTATCTTGAACTTAGTGGTAACATCTTTGTCACATCACCTCATTGTGTATTTTCTTTGTATAAATCGGTGCACTCAAAAAATGGTTTGGTGTTCTTTGCTTTGTGGCTAATGTCAGGGTATGCCCAGCAATCCCTCGGGGGAAACGTACTTCAAAGCTGGAGAGAGAAAATCTCAGTGGTATGTGTTTAGCAAGTTGGGTTTCAGGAATGTGGTGGATTAGAAGTGGAAGATGATTTGTTGTAAAAGTTCGTTTCTCCATATGTCCTCTTATCTGATGAGATTTATATATATCTCCTGGAAGCTGAGAAGCAGAATTTCCACCAGCTGCAGGTGTGTTTGGGCTCCTGCTGTTATCAAGTGCTTAGGGATTCCCAGTTGAGAAGAATCTTCATGGTTAGGGAGAGTAAGGAAATATAATCATAAAATTAAACACTTAATGTTAGTAGTATCCTTAAGCTCCATGTACACATGAGGCAATATTTCATCCTTGTAATAGCAGAATTAAGTTTTGTTCCTTTGATGACTAATGAGGTTTGAACAAACACTGTTTCTGAAAGATTTAGTTAAACAATATTCAAACCTCAATGTCTTTTTTTTACAGGTACTCCTGAGGATTATCCACAGTACTTCCATATGAATATCACAACAGCTGTACTGACACTCCTAAAGCCAATAAATAGGGATTTACACCAGAAGTTTGACTTGGTTATTAAGGTAATTTTGTCTGAATTCATATTTCCATATGCTTTTGAAAACTGCTTAGTAACAAAAAGCTCTAGAGAAAATGCGGGGTGGGCTTGTTTGGTTTTCCTGCATTTTTCTTTTTTAGCCTGTCAGGCATCATTTAGCACAATCACAGGGAAGAAGGGCGTGAAGTATTTTTGAAAAGGGAATGAATCGTGGTAGAGTTCTAACATTTCAGGTTATATTGATGTTGTATGAACAAGCTAAATACCACTTGTACATTTGCTTTTTACAAACTAAGTTGTCCTGAGAATGCATTTGCTTTACATTTCACATTTTCTCCAGTTCACAACCCATGCTAGAGAATCACACAGATACAAATAATTGAGTACTGAATATTGAGAGCAAGGAGGACAAAAAATCATCTCCACATCTTGTAGCAATTTTTGTGGGGGTTTTTTTTGTTGTTATTGTTCAGGGATGATTCTAAAATAAAGGAAGCTCACTCCAGAGCTATGCTGCTGAATAAAAAGAAACATAACCAGTGGGAAAAGGTATAAACCATGTCTGTGGGATTGGTCTTTTCAAATTCTACCACTGATGATGGGTTCCTTCCTCTTTTATACATACTGATTTGTCCTTAATTTTAATGTCTGACTCGTTAACGGTCTGCAGTTCTTCTTAACTGAGCCAAGTGATAGAACCACGTATCAGTTAGTTGTGAAGAGTGTGTCTTCACAGAAAATCTCAAAATGTGTCTTCATCTGGTTACTGAGACCCAGTTTTGCAAGTATAAAATATTTTCAGTATTTGCTTCTTTCTTTACCCATCTGAGGAATAAGAGGAAAAGAATTGAAGGTGATGATAATCAGTATTTAATTGCTAAACTCGTTAAATGTAGTAAGCTATTAATTTTACTTTCAGCAAAATTGTACAAAGCCGTAAGCTTTGCTGCAGGTGAAGTTTGTGTGAATGGACTGCAAAAGTCAGTTCAGTAAAGACAGTCTCTAATTAGAATAGAGCAGAATTACATTTGGTTGTTTTGGAGACAGTCTGGAGTTTGTCCCTAAAGATGTTGGCTAATGACACAGAAAATTGTATAGCTTTTGCTGTATTTATTGGTAAGCAGAGGATCAAATAAAAGAGAAAGGAACTGCAGTAGTCTGTTTTAAAGTAGTAGATCACTTGTGTGTTTATCAGTGTATTTCATGGAGAATAAAGAGTGGGTTTCCAAACTGCAGCTTGTTTTCACACACGGATGTCATAAAGTTCTTGCTGTTTGTTAGTGTTAATAATCTATTTCTAAATACAAAGGTTGCACTCATATGGTAAGATTTACTTATTTGACTCTCCTACCCCCCTAATTTTTTGGGGGGTGTTAATGGTGGCGCTGGCAACAGGCAGTCCCCTTGGCAAGAGCAGTTCCTGCTGTACCGGCCTATGAACCTCTCTGAAGGTTCATAGGGTGGGAGTGTTGATCTGCTCGAGGGTAGGGAGGCTCTGCAGAGAGACCTGGCCAGGCTGGAGCGATGGGCTGAGGCCAACTGGAGGAGCTTCGATAAGGCCAAATGCCGGGTGCTGCACTTGGGCCACAACAACCCCCAGCAGCGCTACAGGCTTGGGGAGGAGTGGCTGGAGAGCTGCCAGTCAGAGAGGGACCTGGGGGTGTTGATTGCCAGCCGGCTGAACATGAGCCAGCAGTGTGCCCAGGTGGCCAAGAAGGCCAACGGCATCCTGGCTTATATCAGCAATAGCGTGGCCAGCAGGGACAGGGAAGGGATCTTACCCCTGGACTCGGCACTGGTGAGGCCGCCCCTCGATGAGTGGGTTCAGTTTGGGCCCCTCACTCCAAAAAGGCCATTGAATGACTCGAGCGTGTCCAGAGAAGGGCAACGGAGCTGGTGCAGGGTCTGGAGCACAGGTCTGATGGGGAGCGGCTGAGGGAACTGGGGGGGTTTAGTCTGGAGAAGAGGAGGCTGAGGGGAGACCTCATGGCCCTCTACAGCTACCTGAAAGGAGGGTGCAGAGAGCTGGGAATGAGTCTCTTCAACCAAGTAATGAGCAATAAGACAAGAGGGAATGGCCTCCAGTTGCGCCAGGGAAGGTTTAGACTAGATATTAGGAAGTATTTCTTTACAGAAGGGGTTGTTGGGCGTTGGAATGGGCTGCCCAGGGAGGTGGTGGAGTCCCCATCCCTGGAGGTGTTCAAGAGTCGGGTTGACCCAGCGCTGAGGGATCTGGTGTAGTTGGGATCTGTCAGTGCTGGGTTAACGGTTGGACTAGATGATCTTCAAGGTCCTTTCCAACCTAGATGATTCTGTGATTCTGTGAAAACACGTGCCATGGTTCTGCTAGCGCCCAGCCGCAATGCTTTTGGCCCGTCATGCAGTCAGACCAAAATGCTTGCTATTCCTCGGGGAAAATCTGGGTAGGATTTTGTTCTTTTTTTTTTTTCCTTCAGAGCAGAAGCAAAAATCAATCTTTCAATCGTTTGGGAGTGGGGGGAGCAATGATACACACTTCTGCTCTTGAAATAAGGAGGGGTGAAGGAACATAGACAAACACGGTGTGACAGAGTGACTTGGGTCCTCAGCTGTGTCTGTGCCTCTGCATGGCCATGCAAAAGCTGACTGTGGCTAGTACCTGTGTTGCTTGTAGGAATCCTTCTTTTTTTTATACTAACTCTGAGCATTTATTAAGCACAGGAGAGTTAGGGACAGTTTGCAGTCTCCTTCGGTGCATCTTACAGAGGGCAGCAATTTCTCTGGGAAGATGGTAACAAGTTTATTATTAATATACAGGTCCTTTCTGTATCTTCTGAGGAACACAACTGTGTGTATAGTAAGACAGAAGATGAAACAAAATTTCAGCTTATAGGAATTTTGAATAACTTGGCACCTTTTTAAATACTTGTGTTAATTTCCTACCTCAGTTGATTATATATGCATCAAAGTACAAAGCTTGTATATGCTTAGAGTGAAATAATTTTGATTGCATTCTTTTATAACAATCTATTTTTGAGCTTGCTTCCTGCTGTGGAGTTCTGCTGTCACTGGGACAGATGAAGAAACTTGGGTGAATTAACATCTAAATAAATATGCTAAGAAGTTACAGGTTAATACCCTGTAGCGCTTTGTTTGGTTTCGTCATTGTTGTAGAAATTCAGCAGCTATCTATAGTAGCACAATACATCAATTAAAAAAATCAATTACACCGGTCTGGTACCACATTCTGTGTGCCTAAATAGCAAACTCTGTTGTTAATGGAAATGTTTATAGGCATTATTAGGTTCATATTGCTGTGTTATATGTGCAGTCAAGGGGATAATAAGGGAAATTATCAGTCTCGAAGAATGATAATATGCCACCTGCTAGAATAATAAAAGTTTTAATGCTGTGTTGTTCAGGGACCTTTTGAACTGGTACAATGTCTCAGGCTTGTACCGAATCAAATCTTCAGATTCCTGTGTTGCACATTCTCGAGTTTGCATTTCTTGCAGTGTTGAAGTTGTTGCATCTGATTTTAGCTGGAGGGGTGCAATGTGTGATGTCTCCCTTTAAACAGGAAATATGCTATTTTTTCAGGACTCACTAGATTTATTTTTAAAATATTCCCTCTGATATCAGGAGATCAGGGGTTTTTTTCTGCCAAAATATTATGGAAAACAGTGAAATGGAAAAGGTGGTTAAGTCAATACATGAATATTAGAACACATGAAGTAAGGCAGAGAGGAAATTGGTGCACTCATCTGTGGTATAAAAACTGCATTGCTGATAAATGTTGAATTCGCAAGTAGGTAGACAACAGAAAAAGCTAAACTTCTTAATCAGAAATGCTATTTTTCAACCTCCTTGCTATCTCCAGGAGATATTTGATGATAAGCAAGGAGGCAAACTTGTTGGCTCTCCAAGGGAACTCTTGTCGCTTCCATTCCCTGCAAAGAACAGGGGCTTTTACAAAAGAGCATGTATTGTTTTTGTTGTCCCATTGAAATTTCCATGTGGCAACTGCAAGGCTGTCACAGGAAGTCTGTGGATTTAGAACCTTTAAACTGAAAGGGCTTTCCAGTCTAAATAATACTGTGACGAAGAATAGTCTATATGAGACCCAAAATACATAAGGCTGTGAACATTATGAATTGCAAGTGTTCTTTCCCTTTACCTACTGTTGCTTCTGTTATAAAAGATGGTATAACTGAGATGCAAAAACACACCCCATAATACTAATTCCTTTTTTTGAAATCAATTACTGCTTTTGGAGTAAGCTTTATTTATAAATACGTATGTGCGTTGTCTGAAGATTTATGTCCATAAAGACAGAGACATGTCTCCTTGGAGAAAGAACAATCTCTGGAGCAGATGGTCCTGCGTTACAGAAGGTCATTGCTGGAGAAATCAAACCAAAGCTACAGCGAAGAGGGAGCACACTTTCAGCAACCTCAAAGGCTAAAAAATAATTACATCTCTGATCGGCAGGCTTGCTGAAACATCTCCTGAGATTCTCAAAAATATAAATGTATTAAAACTACATTTCCTTAACATTGTCACTACGATAGCTATCTTTCTCCTGGAGGACAATGATTTATAACAGAAAGGCATGTAATCTGTTTAGTCCTCAATAGAGTTAACTTCACATCTGATACCTCTTTGCTTGTAGAAGGGAATATAGCTGCATGAAGAAAATGGCAGCAGCTTTGATCATCTTTCTGGAAAAACATGACCGTTGCACTGTAGACATAAGACTATGTTCTTGTTACTAGCTCTAGAAAGTGTCGATGCGTTTCTATTTTTTTTGAAGCATGTATATCATGTAACAAGTAGGAGAATTAATCAAATTAATGCACCTTGATCCTTTCCTATTTGAACATAGGTTATTTATCAATCAGAAAAAATCTAACCTGACAGTTCTGTTAAAATCAATTTGCAAAATGGATGGACTACTGAAGGTTAGATATGCTTACACAGTCAATGAAATACTAATGAATGGAAGTGCTACACTACACAGAATTTACCAGGCCTGTAAGAGACCAGATTTTGATAAAATTACTCATGCTGGGTGGTAGTTTAGTTCACAGGGACTTGCGTGGCTTTTGGAGTAGGCTGAGGATGAGGAGCTACACAAGGGCCATCAGTCTGACCCAAAGAATGTGTATGTGGAGATCTGGGGGAGAAACTGTCACTAGCAAATCACAGACTTTTTGCTATAAAATACTTAAAAATATTGACTTCTTAGATTATTTCAGTGTCTTGTAAAGCAAAAAGTGATCCTACTCTAAATAAACAAATAGCCGTGTTATTTGCTATGATTACAGAAATGTTGTCAACTCTCTTAAGACCCAAGGTGTTCCTACTGAAAATATGAATACTAATACAGAGTAAAAGGAGGTAGGGAAAGTGTTTTCTTAGCAACTGTTGTGTAACCAGTTGACAATACAAGCCAGAAATGAGCTCTGGTTCTCCAACACATCAATATTGTAGTGGGTTGGTATCCAGTAAGTATGAAGAATCAAGAATTTTGTTCATTCAAGATTGCTATAAAACCTGTAGGAGTTGCAATAGAGAAAAATATTAGAAGTATTTTGAGGCTAATGAAGTGTAGGCATACCTTTTCACTTTATGGTTATTTCTCTCTAGTCTATGTTATTTACCTAGAACAATCAATACCTCAGATTTTCTTCAGCGTAAATAAAATACATGAGTCAGTTTCAAAATCAGGATAGGAATTTTATTTCTCTTGCAAGAATTGATTTTCCATTCTTAATGGCACGGGGATACTTGTATTCATGATGAAAAATACTTTGAATATTATAACATGAGGTAGAAAAATAGAGGACTGTTTTCTTTATCTCATGTGGACACCTGCATACTGGGGAAATTAAATTTATAATGTAGTTTTAGAGTAGGTCTTATTACAACCCGTGTGGTTAATTCTTAAACCACTCTGTTGTATTTGATTGTATTTGTGCCATTGGGAAATTGGGAAGGATTAATGTAAATTGGACATCTTGATAAAAACTCCAGTTAGATTTTTTTAAAAAAAGGGGGGGAGGGGGGAAAAGTTTCCCAGCTTCAAATAACATTTGTAGCCTGACTTTTTAGAAAGACTTTTCCTTGGATCTGAGAGTTTTATGGTTCTTAGGGAATAGACTCTTGCAAAAAGAACTGGTTTGTGTCAGAACTGCTTGGGTTTTTTTGGTACCTTCCAAACAGTGTTGGTAACAGAAGTGTACTTCAACACCATGCCATAGCTGTGCAGAATATTTTGAAGAATATCCTTACAGAATGTTTTCCATGTCTTCTGTACCTATCTCAAAAATCTGTTATCCCCAGGTGGTGTTTCAGTCAGACTGTCATTAACCTCGTGACAGAAATACCACAGAAACAATTCTAGAGTGGGATTGCATTTCCTTGTTGTTTAGGTGGCAACAGAAGGTCAACCCCGTGTGTCAGAGTTGAACAGACTATTTGAAATTCCAGTGTTATGAGAAAATTGGCTTGGGGTCCCATTCTGCAAGAAGTGATGTTGAACTTCCCAGCAGTAATATCTACTCTGTTTACTCTTCAGGCTTGAATCTTAGAACGGAGTGTGATTTTTTCCAATTTTTAGAAGGCTTCTCCCTGCTGAATTGGCTGTGGCATTTATATAGGCTGTGAGGAGGTTTTAATAAAATGGTTGTACTTGCTTTGAGTGTGCATGTAGAGCCTGAGTGTTAGCCAGACCAAATTCCATGCTAATGAAGGAAGGTTGTGTGTGAAGCTTGGCTACAGATATAAAGCACTGTCCACTGGTGCACACATTTGATTACATGAATACTGTAGTGTTGCTGGCATGGCATGAATTTGTGTGACTGTTCTCTTGCCCATCCCAAGAAGCCACCAGGGAGCTGGAAAGGCCATTTTTCCTTTCTGGTCGAGGTGCTTTGAATCAGAGAGATGCTCCCAGTACATGTATTGGCTGTTCCAGTATAGTTAAGCCTGTTGCAATGTGCATGATTTTCCCTGATATGGATCTCAGCAGAAATGACAGAAAGTTTCTCCTGCTACTCACACTGGAGGTTAATTGGTTTCTCTGTTCCTGGTGGGCACTTCATTGATCTCTCCTGTCCATTGCTTTCGAGGCTGTTGAAAGCTTACTGCATTACATGAAAAGAAGGCATAACTTCAGCAAGTCTCAGGATCAAACTGTCATTTGTCCGTGGACAAATGGGCACTTTGAAGGCAGAAAGTAAAGTGTATATATGCCATGTTGTGTATGATCTATTCATTGAACAAAGACTGGTTTTTGTTCAGAGTGGAAGTACAGGAAGATTCGGTGAGGATCCTTTGCCACCCACTAGCAGGTGCAGAGGGCAAGGTTAAATAACCAGTTTTAAAATTCAGGTAGGTCATCGAGCACAGCACTAGGCTGCAGCCCTTTCTTTTTAAGAAACTTGAGAATGATCTCAAAGGTTGAAATACTGAAATAAAAAAGCTTATTATGATCCTGAGCTATTACAGAATCATAAAAGTGCTGAGATTGGTGGGCATCTCTGGAGATTGTCCAGTCCAACCCCCCTGCTCAGGTCAGGGGTGGGATGGGTGTTGAGTACCTCCAAGGCTGGAAACTCCACAGCCTCTCTGGGCAACCTGGTGTCAGATTGAAAGAGTTTCTTCTTATGTTTAAATGCAGTAACTTGTATTTTAAAATTTTTTTACCCATAACTGGTCCCAGCACTCCAGATGTGTCTCACCAGTGCTAAGTATCACTTGACTCACTGGCAATGCTTTTCCTAATGCAGCACAGGTTTGGTGCAAGGGCATTTTGCTTAATTCACTCACCAGGACCCCCATGTCCTGCTCTGCAAAGCTGTTTTCAAGTTGGTTGGTCACTAACGTGTATGGGTGCCTGACATTATCTCTCCCCAGGTGCAGGACTTAGCATTTTCCTTTTTTTAAAAAAAAAACTTCATGAGATTCCCATCTGCCCATTTCTGCAGCCTGTCAAGGTCCCTCTGCATGGCAGCACACCCATCTGGCAAATTAGCCGCTTCTTCCAGTTTTGTATCACCTGCAGATTTGCTAAGGGTGCACTTGGTCCCATCAACTGGGTCATTAATAAAGATGTTAAACAGTAGTGGCACCAGTACCGACCCATGGGTACACCTCTATTAACTGGCCTCCAGCTGGGCTTTGTGCTGTGGGATTGGAACACTCTGCACCCAGCAATTCAGCCACTTTTCAATCCACCTCATTGTCTTATCTATCTTAGTCAATGCTTCACCAGTTGGTTTGTGAGATCACATGGAGACAGTGACAAAAGCATTATTCATGTCAGGATAAATAATATCCACTGCTGTCCCCACACCCACCAAGCCATTGCTCTCATTGTAGAGGCCTGTCAGGATGGTCGAGCATGAATTACCCTGCATAAACCCACGCTGACAACTCCCAACCTCCTCCTTGTCCTTCATATGTTTGGAAATGGTTCCCAGAATTATTTGCTCCACCGTGACCTTCCCTAGCATTGTGGTGAGGTTGATGGGTCTGTAGTTCCCTGGATCTTCCTTCTTGCCTTTCTTGAAGATAGAAGTGACCTTTGCTTTCTTCTAGGCCTCAGGAACCTCTCTTAATTGTCACAAACTTTTCAAATGTAGTAGAGAGGGGTCTTGCAGTGACATCAACAAGCTCCCTTAGCATGTGTAAGTGCATCCCATCAAGTCCCCTTAATTCATGTATTTACAGTTTATTTAAATATTTCCCTAACTCGATTCTCCTCTGTCTTCCTTGCTCCAGACTTTTCTGTGGGTCTCAGGGATGGAGATTTCTGAGGGCAGGTCTTACCTGTAGAGACTGAGCTGACACCATTGAGTATGACAGCCTTTTCCATGTCCCCTGTCACCCTCTCCCACTCAGCAGCAGGCCTACATTTTCCCTAGTCTTCCTTTTGCTGCTGCTGAACATGTAGAAGCCTTTCTTGTTGCCATTCAGTTCCAGGTGGGCTTTGGCTTTTCTAAACCTGCATGTTAGCCCTAACCTTCATGCTCAGACAGTGTTTCTGTAGTCCTCCTGCATCACCTGTCCCTGGTTCCAATTCTTGCAGGCTTCCTTTGCTTATGTTTGAGTTTTCTCAGGAGCTCCTTGCTTATCCACCCAGGCCTGCTGTCACCTTTCCTTGATTTTCTGTTTGTCAAGATAGACCATTTTTGGACTTGGAGAAGGTGATTTTTTTGAAAGTCAGCTAATTCTCCTGCACCCTTTTTCTCCAAGGCCATATCCAGTGGGATCCTGCCCAGTAAATCCCTGAGTTAGGACAAAGTCTGCTCCTATGCTGTGTGCATTAGTGACAGACACTTTAGGGGGTGCATATGGTCAAGCTGACTTCCCAGAAAGGCTGAGAGCTTTGCCTATAGTACTGTCCTGTTGGCATTCTCTTATTTATGTGCATATGAAGGTAGTGCCCCTTCAGCCCTGCTTTAATGGTGATGGGGTCCATCCTGCTCATATCACCCTGCAGACTTTGGTGGCCAGCCTGGGTCCACCACTTCCTCACTTGGTTGTTAGTTGTCATCTCCTTGCCAGGTTGATTAGCTGGTTGACATAGATGCTGTTGCCTCACCCCTACTATGCTGGTAGTAAAGATGAGGATTGACTGTAGAATTGCAGAAGGACTTTGCAAGACCAAATGAGTCAGTGATAAAATGGCTGATAAAATTTGGCATAGCTTAAAAATGAAGTGAAACAAGTCAGAAAAGGTCATCCTAGCCTTATACACAAAACATTGGGTTCTGGCTTGACTTGGGAATGAAATCTTGGCATTGTAACTTATAACTGAGTGTGAAGGTTGGCTCAGTGATCTGGGGCTGTCAAAAAAAAAAAAAAAAAAAGGAGTAAATTGAACATTAGAAATCATTAGGAAAAATACAGAACAGAGGAAAAAAAAAAAAATCACTGCAGTACTGTACAGATCCAGGCTGTATATGTGTCTTGACCACAGTGCATAGCTCTGGTCTCCATCACCAAAAGGATAGAGCAGAACTGAAGCAAGTTCATATCAGGTAAGAAAGGAAGAAGACATGATAGACACCCGTAAAATACAAATGTCACAATTCTGAGAGTGAAGAGGAATCAATAGTTCACTGTCTCCTTCGATGGAAGAGCTAGGAGTTATCAAATGAAACAAGCAGGTGGCAAGTTAAAACCAGACAAAATAAGGTTCTTCATCTAATATAGTTTGTCTGCTTTGACAGGCAGAGATGTGGGGCTGAAAGTTGACATGGGCTCAAGGGGAGGCCAGGCTGGCTCATGGAAGAAAAAACTATTGATATAAAGAGAAATCCAGGGAAATCTGAGCTGCTTACATTCTTCTCTAGGTTTCTGTCTTTGGCTGCAGCTTCAACCATGAGTTTGCACTGGATGGATTATTGGTGTGATCTAGTACAATTCTTCTTATGTTGCTTTTATTATGAGTTTCAGAAAAACACAATGCTAGCAGACAATGAGAAGACATGCATCAATTGAATCTCACTAGACTGGAAATTCCTGGACTGCTGTTACAGAAATGCTCCAAAGCCCATGTTTTTTGAGACTTAAAAAGTCCTGAATTATCTAACTTTTTTCACCACTTCAGAAACTTCGTATTTGCAATGTTTGGTAGGTTTTTTAATAATGTCAGCCTCCAACTCTTCTCATCCTGTTTTGATCTCTTGGCTCCGTGCATCTCTTGACCTTCATTTGTTATCTTTGTTCATGGTAGTTCTAATTTTCCCCTCTTCTATCTTAAAAGAATGTATGTTCTTGCATTTAAAAGGATTTGTGCTTATTCTTTGCTCTCCTAAATTTCAAAATGGTCCAAACAGGGATTTCAGCACTAAGAGTAATGCCTCATTTATTTAGTTTAACCAATGTGATAAAGACATATTAGTTTGAAGTACGTCTGGGCTGCAGCAGTTGAGAACTTTGAGAAAACTTCACAGTGATTACTATTGAATAGGTCTCTAGAAAGTAACCCGTATTTTAAAAAGCTCACCTTCCCAAATATTGGTGTTTTCTCTCAAATTTCTCGGAGTACAAAGTGGAAAATAAAATATAACTCCCATGACAAGTTTGGTTTTCAAAAAATATTTTGCCCTTGTTCTGGAACTGCTTTAGTTTTGTCTCTCTCTTTTGAATTGCAACTGAAGATATTCTCCTCTGATGTTCTTGCACAACAGTCGAGATGTTTCAGCTATAATGGGAAACAGGGTGATTGCTCTGCCTCAGAATAGAACATGAACTGAACAAATGAGAGTGGTTTTGTACTCATGGTGACAGATTAAAAAAAAAAAAAAAAGAAATGTATTTTCATTAAATAGTTGCTCAATCCACTTCCTGACAATGATGAAATCTTCAAAATCATTAGTTTGGTTGAACTGCTGTGCATCTCCTGTAAGTATTAAGTACCATAACTGTTTTTTTAAATTGACTTTTCAACTGTGCATCCCTTATGTGAACTCAGTATTCAGTTACTTCTCTTGGCTTATCACTGTCACAAAAACACACCTAGTCCAAAAAGTCTGGAAATTTCTGTTCTCTTTGAGGCAGCCTTTTTTTTTCATCTTGTGTGTAATACAGTGATGGGAGTTGGTGTAGAATTGAAAATCTGAATGCAGAGACGGGTTTTGTGTTTGTGAATAAGGAGAGGAAAAAAAAGGGTGCAGGAAAACCAAACCCTTTCCTATACATCAATAAAATGTTTCTTCATAGCAGTCTTTCTCCAAAGTTATCACATTCATATTGAAAACAGCAAATTTTTCCTGTCTTAACTGCATCTCAGCATGGTAAATGTTTTTCCTTGTTTTTAGAGCATTGTCACAGATACGTGTTAGAAAGACCAGTGATTGTGAGTTAAGATTGAACCTAAATTGTGTGTCATCACTCACAGAGCAATGAAAATATTAAAATCCATAAGTGGTAAGTTCTAGAAGGTCTTTTATTTACAGAAATAGCTGTATTTCCTTTCTGCAATAAACAGATATTTTTGTAAATTTAAAACTTAAACATCCATCACTTAAAACTTGGCCTAATGACTTCATAGTTGGCATTTTCTTTAACTGAAGGGATGAAGGAAGAGTTTCATTATTTGGAAAGGTGGGCAGCTGTAAGTATTACTGTTCACTGCACTACAACATCAGCCTTACTGATACTGAAGTTACTTATCCTTGCTACATGAAGAAAAAGATGTATGTTTTGGGGCTTTTTTAAGCACAGTGTCTGGACACATTATATGCCAATTTCATTTCACTGCCACATCACAAGCTCCGCTGATGATAAAGTCAAATTTCTCCTATGTTCTAAAGATACTCTGTACTTCTTGTCCTTAAGCCAATTCTTAGTCCATTTCAGTAGTTCTTTCCTTACGCTGTACTGTCTGACCTTGTAAAACAATTCAGTGTGTGATATACAATCCTAAAGTTTACCCTAAATCTAGATAAATTATGTCCCTAGTTTCACCTCTATCTCCCAGTTCAGTTATGCATTTAAAAGAAGCAACTTTGTCAGACCTGACCTTCCCTCTCTGTGTCTGTGCTGACGGCTCCTTTTTTAATTACATTGGTTTAAACACTATATAATGTTTCAGTCGTCTTTGTAGCTTGAAGTCAAGTTTAAGTTTGAGTGTCTGAAGTTCCCGGGCTCTTTCCTTGTTCTTGTATTAAATAGAAAATCTGAAGTGACCTGCCTGCAGTTCTCCAGTACCATATCTCCTTCAGTGAGCTATCAAATGTGTTTGCCGGAGGCTTTTCCTTACTTCTTTTACTGTATCTCTTGAACTGCTAGGGTATAATCCGTGGCAGGGGAAGCACAGAGGATTTTGGTGGTTTTTGCAAGACTGGAAGCAATTACAGCAACTGGATTTGACTTTTATGGTTGTCGCAGGGATGGTTGTGAAAAGGTAACTGGACCGAAAAAGTGACGTAACTTACAGGATGGACAAAGATGTTGTCAACCAGGCAGTGGTATCCATGAGAGCATCTCTAGTAGCCTGCTAGGGCTTCTCTCTGTCTTGTTTAGGGTGGTAGTTTCTGGTGGTGATGTTTAGTGTAATTCTTTTTACAGCACGCTTAAATGGATGCATCAATTCTAAACCCAACATTAACTTCCAATAACAGAAGAACATGCTGGTTTACCTTTCAGAAAAGCCAAAGGTCAGCTTTTAGATATATTGTGAACCTTCTTCAAATAGAATTCGATTTGGTTTTTTGCCTTATGTGAACATTTAAATATCTAGGGTGCAGTGGTGGGTTTGGTTTTTTTTTGGTATGGGGTTGTATGTATGATGGTGCAGATATTTTGCAAACTGTCTCAGTCTTAAGCTAAACAGTTGTGTGTTGGGGTATAGGTATCATTGAATTGGAGGAAATAAGAGACATACATAGTATTATTCTATGAATTATTTCCAAGTAAGCCATGATTTTTGAATATTTAAAAAAAAAAAAAGTCAGTCTAGCCGTAGAATAAAAATTCAAAGTTATATTTATCCTTCAAAGAAGTTTTTCATCTACTTCTATATATTTCATGAGTGATGACAAGAGTAAGTTCAAGCACATTGTTGTGACTTAATGCATTGCGTATACTGTGTCTGCAGGGAAAAAGCAATGATTTGATCACATTTTTAAAGAAACAATATCCAGAAACTAACCTGATTGATATAGGTGTAACAGGCTTAGGCTACAGAAGCACAGGGAGAACAATGTCTAAAATCTGTTTTGTTGAATAAAAGTATGAAGTTGCTCAGGGAATTAAGAGGCTTAAGAGAAAATGACTTTAGGACCTAACTGCAATTCGAAAAATTCTGGTTGTGAAGAAGAAAAGACTGACGGCACTGATTTCAGCAAACCCTTTGCTCAAGTAGTGCATGAAAAAGTTCATTTTAGTGGACCAATTGATTGCATGGGCTGACTTTCACCTAGTCTTTTTTCACCACTAGTATTTATTCTTTTAGTTTTGCACTTTTTTTTTAGGTTTCAGACATTATTGGCCCAGTTATTTATTAGATGATGATAACCTACCTTCATTTTTTTGGGGTCAGGAGATCTGTGATAAATTGTATTGTCATTTTAGACACTATTTCCAGTCTTTTCATCATTGTGGTAAACAGGGCATGTCTATTTTAACTGGATCAGAAAGGCAATATATGAATTTTAAAAATTGTCAGAAACATGCTGCTATGTGGGTGTTTGCGTGTGCCACAGAACAACAGAGGAATATGGGAATACTGAGTGCTGCTGCTTAGAATATGCTCATATTCCCTTTTGTCAATGTGGTGGGTTTTTTTCCCAGATCTAAAGATTGCCCGTGTGTACATCTGCTAGAAGGGGGCATTTTCAGGAGGAAATTTTATAGACTGGGAGGCCTGATAAAGGTTGCATGCGAAAGGAAGAAAAAATATTTCTGAACCTGAGTTTCTTGAACATTGACTTTTACACCAAGGAAGGAATAATCCTTGTGAGGAAATATTTAAAGCAGCAAAGATGAGAGCCCAGTCTGCTTCTGCGAGTGTTTCTATATTTTCTCAAATAGCTATTTAATGTAGACATCGCTTCGGCCAGAAGGATAAATGAAATCCAAGCCTTTGTAAGTCAGTCTGCTCTATAATGCTCTTTAGGGGAGATATTTCAAGGTAACATATCCAAAGTTTCATTTCAACGGGATTTCTTGTAAAATTCATTCACTGTTCCCCTCCACCCTAAAGAAATCTCGTCCCTTCTTAGTAATGTCAGTTCTGGCCAAGTGCTAGGTGATGGGCAAATGTTATCTTGTCGTATTGACCAGATGAGATCTTTTGGAGGAGGTGTAAGCATCTTCATCATAGGTGCTGTTGAAATACTTAAAAGGTCTCCGCAGTTTATTCTCAGTTTAGTGGCCACTACAGTTGCAGACTATGTGAAATGATGCTGTTAAATAGCTAACAAAGAAATCTGTTTTGGTGTGAGCCCCTTCGCTCAGACCCCTCCTGAAGTTTATCAGGGGTGGTTCACACTGGGCAGCTGCCTGCGGCACCATCCATTAGCCTGTGGATTTGCTGCCTCCAGAGGAAACATCCGCCTACCTTTGCTTTCCTTAAGTCTCTGAGACCTTCTTCTAGATCAGTTTGCAGGTCTTACCTCTACTCTTTCACACTGCATCTATATGTAGCCTGTTACCTGAAGGAGAAAAAAAGTTAGTTATGTCTCAACTCTTGTTAAGATGTGTTAAGTTCGTGTTTATCCCCATGTGCACCATTTTCCCCTCAGCTCCACTTGCTCGCCCTCCTGTTGGGATTGGAGGGTGGAGAGAAGGAAGATGGTTTTTCATTTTTCTTGATGCTGACACTGCCCATGAAGTAGTGGGCATGTAACATGCCCATTACTGGTGCTAATACTGCCCAAAATGCACCAGCTGATGGCGCTTGCAGGTATGTACCTTGCAATTTTTATCATAAAACAGTGTGTCATGAAGAAATATAGTTACGGGGAAGTAATGCACCTTCTCTGGACATACATCAGGATGAGGGATAAAGATAGCTTTGCATAGAGGAGCACTTCTCTACATGTGCAGAAACATGCTGAAAGGCATTACATGAAGAAAACAGGCATCCTGGAATCCAGACTCTGTCAGTGCTACACAGCAGCTGAGCAGAGAGACTTAAGAGCTAGAGCTTTGGATTTAGGCCCCTGTATTTGACCTACACTCAGCTTTGCATTCTGAAGTTATTCTCGTGGATCTGTCTCATGGCCTTTCCTCTTTACTAGCTCTGTGGAGTTAAGATGCCTGTATGAGTAGTGAAGTCATAAAGAACAGAAAAGAAAGCCAGGCTGTTTCACTGTAGGACTGACAGATAGCAAATGTAACAGTAACTTGCTGTAACCTGAAGGATGTGAAAGTAAAATTGTGCTGACTTCTATGTAGCAACCAGATTTTTTGAGAATCTGTTCACGCAGCCAAGTCTGTTACTGCACTATAGGCAACAGTTTCCTATATGTAGCAGTGATCAGATGTCAGGTATTTGTTGACCCCAACATTATGGTAGTCGTAGGTGGCAAAGTCTGACAGAAATCCAGTTTAAAGACTCTTGAGCTGAATGTTTTGAATTAAGATAATCCGAGTTTGACATATACCCCCATTATGTTCACTGGATGCTGAGAAAGACCTTTGAAGCGTAATGACCAGAGCCTGGGAACAGATTAATAGGGTAATATTTATAACAATGCTATTTATAACAGAGCAGGGTAATATTTATAACAATGGTACTTCTATCTTTGTAGGTAAGTTTTGAATGCATGATGGAAGGGATGGTGCTGAGATAAGTTTTAACTGGGTTGGAAGAAGTGGGAGCCATCGTCCCAGGAGGTCAAAACCATGAATTAATACTGCTCAGAAATAACAGCTGGAATGGAGAGGCAGGGCCCCACTGCTTTGCTTTAGGCTGGTGGCTGGAGAGAATGCAGGCACAGAAACGGGAGGGTGGTGAGGTAAAACAGAATCAAAGCTGGAAAGAGAAAACGTATCTTCTGTATGGCAGGTTAAATAAAGTTGTGCAGTCTGTGTCTGGTTGCTCTGTTAAATACTTGAGCCATAACCACCAGGGTTCTTGGGAGTTCTCTTTTTTTGTGTGTTTTTTTTTTCTTTTTATTTCTAATTAACCTATTAAAATTCACTGGGGAGATCAACTGTGAGGTCCTGTGGAGAAGCAGCAACACGGAAGTGTCTTGGATAAACTGCAAAGTGCTTGGTTTTCTTCCATCTTAATGACAGATTTTCTGGCCTAAGTAGTCCTGAAGTGTTATACAAGGCCGCAGTGCAAAAGTTTCATTCTGTGAATCCATGGAGAAATAGGAACCCTGCATTTAAGCAAAGGTGACTGTGTTTGCCTCTCCATTAAATGTTTCTCTGAGACAAGATTATATTGCTTTGCGCAGTGGAAGATGACGTGGTGAACCTGGGGCGTGTGGGATGAAGACGACAGGTGCTTGCAGCTCTGAATAATGCTGATAGCCTGCTAAGTCTTCTTTGCCCTCAGCATTCCTTGGCAGTTTGTACCCCCTCAGACTGCCAAGGCATCCCCGCCGTGGATCTGTCCAGCTCTCCTGTGCTTTGCCCTCTTCCAGTGGCAATGAGCACAAGGAGCAGAGATTGTGCAGCAGGAGCTCCAGAGAGTCTTGCCAATGCAGCAGTGTCCATCTGGAGGTTGTTCTGTTGTCAACGGTTAGTTTATGTCACCAAAGAGATCCCTGCTAGCTCGACAGGAAAGAAAATCCCATATTTTTATTTATTTTCCTGAATATTCAGAGAGTCTATTGCATTGCTTTCATTTCTACTTTCTTTTCATAATCACAGAATCACAGAACCATTCAGGTTGGAAAAGACCCTTGGGATCATCGAGTCCAACCCTCAGCCCTACTCTACAAAGTTCTCCCCTACACCACATCCCCCAACAGCTCATCCAAACGACCCTTAAACACATCCAGGGATGGTGACTCCACCCCCTCCCTGGGCAGCCTATTCCACTCTCTGACCACTCTTTCTGTGAAAAATTTTTTCCTCATGTCCAGTCTGAACCTCCCCTGTTGCAGTTTAAAGCCGTTCCCCCTTGTTCTGTCACTAATGACCTGTGAGAAGAGACCAGCACCAACCTCTCTACAATGTCCTTTCAGGGAGCTGTAGAGAGTGATGAGGTCTCCCCTCAGCCTTCTCCTCCTCACACTGAACAGTCCCAGCTCCTTCAATCTCTCCTCATAAGAGTTATTCTCCAGGCCCTTCCCCTTTTGGGGAACTGTTTTTTCTAATGCTTTGGATAAGTGAACTTCATGATGTTTCTGAGTTCTGTCAGAACTTCAGCCAGTTGCTGTTCACTCCTTGTACAATATCTCTGGTGAGACTGGTTTCACGTCATCTCTGGTCATCTTCCATAAGGATAAAATTATGTGTTGGCCACTACAAATATAAACATTCTGCAAAGTGCGTATAAATGTTGAACACTGCACTTAAACTGCTCAAGCAGCAGATTACATAATAAATGCAGCTAAACGTCTTTGATTTGAGAATTGGCACATTTCACATTATTTTGTCCTTTTTTTTTTTTTTTTTCCTTAGGTGTACTTAACTACTTAACTAAAGCAGTAGTTGCCAAAGTATAATTCTGTGCTTCTTTTTTGTGTATCCTGGGGCTAGTGTGAAGGTGCTTGCTGTTCTCTCATAAGTAGTATTCCTAATAATGTGAAAGTCTAAAGTCTTCATTGCCATATGTGTCACTGTGATGAAGACTTCGTTGTATGTTTGGTCTTTTTCCCTTTATTAGTTCCTCCTTATGATGGTACATCTTCAGTCTAAAGCATCTAGCCCGTTTCACTGCAGACTGTGTTTTTCAGAGAAGAATTGTGGAGCCCATTTAAGTTCATATAATATCCTTGGATTTATTTGAAAGATCACTCATTGTTTTGACAATGAAGCATGTTCTTTCGGGGACTAGAACTGGAATGCTTTCTGTCTTTGTCGTGGTTTGAGCCCAGAGGGCAGCTGAGCACCATGCAGCTCTTCACTCATTCCTTCCCCCTCAGGAACAGGAAGGAGAAAATAAAGCAAAAAGCTCCAGAATTGAGATAAGGACAGAGAGGGAAGATTGACCCATTATGGTTACAGGCAAAAGACAGACTCATTAGGGGAAGAAAAAGAACATAAATTTAATTCAAACACTAATAGCAACAACACTTAACAGACAGAGTAGGATGGTAAGAAGCATTACCACATCTTAAAAACACCTTCCCCCCACCCCTCCCTTCTTCCTGGGCTCAGCTTTGCTCCCAATTTCTCTACCTCCTCCCCTCCAGCAGCACAGGAGGCAGGGAATGGGGGGGGTGCGGTCAGTCCTGCCACTCCTTCCTCCTTGGGGAGGACTCCTCGCCTTCTTCCCCTGCTCCAGCATGAGGTCCCTCTCACAGGAGACAGTCCTCCATGAACTTCTCCGACGTGAGTCCTTCCCATGGACCGCAGCACTTCCTGAGCTGCTCTGGCATGGGTGACCACCATGTGTCACAGTCCTCCCAGCACTGAGGGCTGCTTCTCCCCTCAGTCCCGGCCTTCTTCAGGCACAGCCGCCTGCTCTGGTGTGGGGTCCTCCACAGGCTGCAGGTCAGGATCTGCTCCCCCAGGGACCTCCATGGGTGGCAGGGGAGCACGACCCTGCTGTCTTGCCACGGGATACAGGGGAGTCTCTGCTCCAGCTCACCTACTGCCTTTCTCCTCTTTTCTTCCACTGACCTTGGTGTTTGCAGAGGTGTCCTCACAACACCTCCTCACCACTCCCACACCTCCTCCCAGGTTCTCCTTCTTAAACACAGAATCACAGAATCATTGAGGTTGGAAAGGACCTTGAAGATCATCTAGTCCAACCGTTAACCCAGCACTGACAGTTCCCAACTGCACCATATCCCTAAGTGCTATGTCAACCCACCTCTTGAACACCTCCAGGGATGGGGACTCCACCACCTCCCTGGGCAGCCCATTCCAATGCCCAACAACCCCTTCTGGAAAGAAATGCTTCCTAATATCTAGTCTAGACCTTCCCTGGCGCAACTGGAGGCCATTACCTCTTGTCTTATTGCTCATTACTTGGTTGAAGAGACTCATTCCCAGCTCTCTGCACCCTCCTTTCAGGGAGTTGTAGAGGGCAATGAGGTCTCCCCTCAGCCTCCTCTTCTCCAGACTAAACCCCCCCAGTTCCCTCAGCCGCTCCCCATCAGACCTGTGCTCCAGACCCTGCACCAGCTCCGTTGCCCTTCTCTGGACACGCTCGAGTCATTCAATGGCCTTTTTGGAGTGAGGGGCCCAAAACTTAACACAGTCATCGAGGTGCGGCCTCACCAATGATGAGTCCAGGGCTAAGATCCCTTCCCTGTCCCTGCTGGCCACACTATTGTTGATATAAGCCAGGATGCCATTGGCCTTCTTGGCCACCTGGGCACACTGCTGGCTCCTGTTCAGCCAGCTGTCAATCAACCCCCCCAGGTCCCTCTCTGACTGGCAGCTCTCCAGCCACTCCTCCCCAAGCCTGTAGCGCTGCTGGGGGTTGTTGTGGCTGAAGTAACACGTTATCAGAGGTGCAGCCACCATCGCTAATTGGCCCGGCCTCAGTCAGAGGTGGGTCTGACTTGGAGCCAAGGGAGCATTGAGAAGCTTCTCACAGGGGCCACCGCTGTAGCCCCCTCCCCTGCTACCAAAAATCCTGCCACACACAAACCCACCACCGTCTTAAATACCAGTGGCTTCCTTTTGAAAGAAATGTAAATTGTCAATTCTTGTGCTCCAAATACGTGTTAGGAAGCAGGGATGCTTAATGTGTGACCAGCAAGCCTAAGCAATTGTTTAACAGAACAGTATGAGGAAAAACTGTTTTCACTAATTCATTGAAAATATAACTTATACTATATATAAATTCATCTTTTTAAAGAAAACCTCCACAACACAAACAAAAAACCCCACCCCCCCCAAACAAAGAAAAAAAAAAACCCCAAAAACCCCACCACCCAAAAAAAAAAATCCAAGCAAACGTTAAGAAGTAGAGGAATACAGCAAAAATTCACAGTATTACAGGTATTGTTTATTTTTTGAGAATTATGAAGGTTATGCATCAAAGGTACAAGAATTGCTTCTGGGAATATGTTTATGTGACATATGAAAACAAATCAATTTCTCATATTTTATATGAAATTCTTTGTATCAAAAGAAAAAATAGGCTGTTAGAGAAAATGCTTTCTTAAAAAAAAGTTGTTTGAAAGTGAACATTCGTAAGTAGCATCTTACTAATTCCTTCTTTAGCTCTTCATTTGCTTGGTTGGACCCGTCATTATGTGCAAAGTCCAAAAGGAAAAAGAACAGTTATTTGTATGTTCCAGTGGCTTAAACCAGAACAACTCTGGAAGAGGCCTTGTAAGGAAATGAACCATTTGTTTTCCCTTCCAGCTTTAAGCTAAATCTTTTCAAAGAGAGGAAGAGCTTGTATCTTTCTGATCTTATGAATATTAGAGATTTTTTTTTTAACATGTGTACTATAAGGATCACCAAATAGATACTATTCTCTGTGGAGGTTGTGTTTCATCCTTTGGATTGGTCAGAGCAGTTTCAGTGTAAAGTGACACCACTGGTCTGTAAAACTGATTAAAACTGAGCTTTAAGGACAGTCTCACGAGTAGGTAGGTTGGACTGTTAAAGCAGAAATTTTACAATGTACTAAAAAGCATTAAAGGAAGGTACACTGAGAGTTGGTTAGAATTTAAACTTGCCTTTTTTTTTTTTTTTTTTTTTTAATAACACTTTGCTCTCTCTAAACAGAAGTATTTTGCTTTACTTTCCTCTGCAGTTGTAAAAGGAGATTCTTTTCAAGTAAGAAATAAGGTCAGATGCAAAGGGCTCAGGCACCGCTGTACCTAATTCTGCCTGGCTCTTGAAGAGGAATTTCAGGTCTCGAGGTTGGCACTAGGGTTTGCTATGTGGTGCTGGTGAAGAGCTGGGTGGGTAGGGCAGCAGAGGGAGTTGTGTTCTGACCTGTCCCATCCCTGTGCCGGAGCACCAAACCCCAGGAGCTGAGCTCTGATGCTTTGGGGATTTCCAGTCCTACCTTGACACGCTGATTTCTAGATTAGTTCTGGAAAAGAGGAACTTTAATTGGTGGTTTCCAAAGCTTGTTGTTTTGGGGTTTTTTTTCCTAAGTATAGGTATCTTTGGAAACAAAACTTAATTAAATGGCAAAAGAGGAAAGCTGGATGTGGTGGTTTTCACATGGTAGCCCATGAGCCCATTAGGTAGTTGAGCACTTGCTAAGTAAGTGAAAGAGTGAAGTTGAGTTGTGTCCTGGTGCAGCACTGATGCTGTGTCCTGGTGCTGGTTGGCAACAAGCAGGTGGGAAGTGACTGTGACTTTCTGAAGGATTAGCTGCCAATTCTCAAATGGGAAGGCCAAAATTAATGATTTTGACCGGTGTACCCAACCTGATGAACAAAAAGGAAAGCACCTGCAAAGTTGAAGTGCTTTTGAGTGGAAATGCCCGCTGAGAAAGGAATCCTTGTCATTGAAATTTTGGTCTCCGGGGCCTAAAATTTTAAGTCCAACCTTAGGAGGACACATCCTTCTTTGTCTTTAACCATATGTAATTTAGAGCACTATACTAGAGTACTGTTGTTGTGATGTAGTAAGCATCCTGCATAGGTGAGTATTTCCTCTTTTAACCCAGGAATGGGGTCTGTGCTCACGCTTTAAAGCAAGGCCAGTATTGCGTCAGTTCAAGCTGTTAAAAAGATTGGGACCCTCTGTTCTTTGCATTTTCCTTTTTCTAGAGTCTCTCATAGCAGTTGCAAGGAACGTCAAGGTTTCTTAGAAAGAAATTTGCAACAGTTGTGTGTAAATTTTTTACTACGAGGAGTCCTATTTTTCTTGAAATGGAACAGAGTATTTAAGCATGCGCAGCCATAGATCTGCTTATAAAATAGAATCAGATCAGTATGTATTTGTTGCTCATAGAGCAGACTTTTTTCTGAGCTTTTTTTCATGCTTTCAATATATAAACTTAGACAAAAACTCTCTATATCAGTGTTTTTTTGAAGTTTCATCCTCTGGGTCAGTAGCCAGAGTACTTCCAAGTAATTTTGGAGATGTTAGTTTTTACACATGAAGTTTATTTTCATTCAGAGGAGCATCAGCTCCAAAATAAATCTCACTTGTGTAAATTATGTTCAGCATTTGGGAGTCACTTACCTAGTCTCCAACGCTATTGCCAGCTACTACTATATTGGATTTGAAATACGTTGCTGTTAACTTCTGCAGGACCAGGATTTCCCCAGGGATGTTTGAGTGCTGGTTTGCTGAATGAAATTCAGTGCAATTGGAAGGTTTCTAACTAAATGCTAATAAAAGCGATGTATGTGAGTCTCTTAAAATGCCCGGTGTGAAGGCAGACTTTCTCAGCTAATGCAAATCTCTTTAAAATTGGTTGGCATCACCCAGAAGCATCAGTCTCCTTGGGTGGACTGGAGCCTGGTGTACTATTTTTCCATTACGTGTTTTATTTGAATATGAGTAATTGAAGCTGACTGAAAAAAAAAGATATACTTAATATTATAGTAATTATTTGAGGCAATTATGGATTTGATCACTGCTATTATCCTGTATCCTAGAAGCACATAAGAACAGCAGTAGATAAATATGTTGCTTCCTGCACCCTGGTAACTGAAATCTTAATGTGCCAGTGAATTAACTAGCAGAACTCCCAATTTCTTCAAGAGGGTTTTGTGTCATTAACAAAAATTAATCTCCTAGGAAAATCCATATTAATTTCACATACTAGAGCCTGCTTACGTAAATCCACTTGCCAGATCTGACCTTATCCTCGTGAGTCAGAAAATAGCCACATGCAAGCAGGTAGGTTGATGGTTGCTTTTAAATCTGCACCAATATTGCTGTTGCCCATCTCTTGGTCAAGAGTAATCCTCAAGAGGAAAATACTGAGAGTTTCGAATGAGTTTCTTATGAATTACTAAAGGTGTCATCACCTACTTTGTTCAAAGTAACAATTTTGATGCTTATACTTCTTTTTACTTGAAATGGAAGTTTTTATCAACAGCATACTATTGTTGCTTGGTAAACAAAGCAAAGCTTTATACAGAATTAACGTTTTGCAGATTAAAAAAAAAAAAAGTGTCTGAAGAAGAATTTAAAAATAAATAGTTGATTAAATCAAAGTGGCATGTTTCCAGAAGTCTCCTTAGATGCTGGATTTGAAAAATGAGGAATTATCTGTTTTGAAATGGAGGAAATACCAGAATGAAAATAAACTTTCTGCAAACAAAAAAATACTATTAACAACAATAATCTAGGTAGTGCTTTCTCTCTTCTGAAATATTTTTACACCTGAGAAGTTTATTGCATAATGTACTTCCCACATCTGCAGAAAGGTAATAGTCGCAGTCCCAGGGTCTGCATGCTCAGAGATTTTGGCAATGAAGCCGTAGGAATGGGAGGCTGTCTTACAGTACCCTACTATTCCCTTGCTCCAGGGAAACGTGCAAGACTATAATTAAAACTGGTTTGTGCTTTATAAATTAAAGAAGAAATTATTTATTGTCTTCTACTTTTCGTGTTTATTTGCTTTAGTTAGTCACAGGTAGTAAAGTAAAAAAAAAGCAAGCATCATCATACATTTATATTGGAGTAGCACACTGGGATGCTTTTATGTTTAGGAAGTTTGAAAATAAGAATAAATCAGGTGAAACAGTATGAGTTGAGTAAATCTTGGTAGGTGAAGTGTTGCCATTGAAAAGTGGCGGTTGTTAATTGAAGTAAAGAGTTTTGCTTGACATTCAAAAATAGGCAAAACCAAAATTAAAATCCCACTCATCTAACACTAGAAAGATGGATTTTAAGGGAGAAGGAGTCATACCTGGGGCAATATGCTCTCCCAGTAATCTGTGGCAAGTACCATATGTCCACGTGTACTGTTGTCATCTTTTGGTTTTAACTCTCCTGCTGGTGTGGGTGTAGGTTTTGTTGTACAGTCAGCAGTTACTAGTTTTCTTTCATCCTTTGAAGATGTTCCAGAACACTCAATACTGATAGTTTAAGGAACCGTGTTTGCCTGTGTGCCATATAACTTTGAGTTTCATTGTGACTATTTAAAAGGTTATTGTGATGGAAAGTCTTTTTGGTTTTTTAGCTAATCTTTGTTGGGTGTTTCTGTTTTTCATGATGCTAAGTGTCATAATAGGGTGATCTGTACAATGTTATTCACTTTTATAACTGGATTGTAGTTCTTAAATATAAATTTAAGCCAACACCAGTTAGTAACTGTTCGTAGTTTTACTTCGCTGAGAGCCTTTGACAAATGAGATGTTCTTTTAGGCTGAACAAGACAACGGCCACCCTCTTCCTGCCTTTGCCAATCTGCATATTGAAGTCCTTGATGAGAACAATCAGAAGCCTTACTTCACAAGATCTATGTATGAGGGCTTCATCCTCGAATCCTCTCCAGTGGGAACAACCATCTCTGATAACCAGAATCTGACTTCCCCGCTACAAATCGTAGTGTTGGACAACGATGTGGAGGAGGTATGCTTCATTCTTCTATAGTGTCATACTGGTGTTTACATTTTTATTATTTGCAGAGTTCTTTCTTTTTTTTTTCTTTTAAAAACATTTTTCTTTTAAAAACATTTTTCTTTTTCTTTTAAAAACATTTTTCTTTTTCTTTTAAAAACATTTTTTTTTTTAAATTGAGACAAAACTGTTTTGATCAATAAATAAAAAAATCTTAACGTCATTGTTACGGTTTCTTTTTTGTTTTCATTCTGAGTTCAGATAGATTTGAAAGTGCCTCTGAACAGAAAAACTAATCTGTATTTTACTCAGCTCTCCTTAAGATGGTGTTCTGTTAGAGAGGATGAATGCTTAGTGCAAAGAGGAAGAAAATGCGTTTTGTGAGACGGATGAATCTGCCACACAGTGTGGGGAAATGGGAGAGAGAGCTCAAAGTGGAAGTAGTAGCTTGAGCAAACCAGGAAGAAGAATAAGAGTGCAGGAGGCTAAAAGTTCAATCCATTCTTTTCTCTGCCTGGATTTTGATATTAACATTACTCATAGTAAAATTGGGCATCTTTAAACGAGCAATAACCAAGTAGTAACAATACCTTGCCTCTAGGGCTACTGTTTCTTCTGTTCTCACCAAGGCTATTGCTATTATGTGCTTTTTGATAATGTTTCTTTTTCCTGTAACTACTGTTGTCTCTTCAGTTGTACCCTTTATTCTTTTTTGTTTCTGTTCTTCTGTTCTCTTGCTATCTTCAGATACGTAAGGAAAGCTAAGCTGTAGGCATAGGTTTTTGTGGTAATATTTATAGTATATGCCAATATTCTTTAATAAAATTCTTAACCTCGTCTGAAAACAATCTGGTTTTGAAAGTTTCTCATTTGACATAGGAAAATTCATTATTTTTGAGAAACATTGTCACTGAAAGATGCTTTCTACAGCACTGTCTGTATGAGAGTGATTTACTGTCCTAAGTAGCTATTTTAAAGCCCAAACTCATGTAGAATATCTCCTCCCTATGCATTAAAATATCTCAGTCAATATACAGGCATCCATAAAAACTGGTTGGAAGGCAAGTGGGAAATGGCTGTTGGATCTGGCTTTCTTAGGGGCTGGATAAAAAGTATGGAATAAGTGCATGTGGCAATCATCAGTAGACATTGCTGATGATTCGTATTCCTTGTGAGATAATCTTGTTCAGCATTGGTTTTGTCAAAAGCAAACTAGTTTCCTTGTTTGATCAAATTAATGGGATCATGTAGGTTGGTTAATACAGGAATAAGAAAGGTGTGCAGGCATCAGGTAAGTGTTTATATTTACCATACATTGTATGGTTGTGTTCTGTAACATCTATTTGTGTGATGTGTGCCTGAGCACAACAGAAATCAAATCGTATGAGTTGGTGTCCACAGTTCTAAGTCCTTTTCAAGCTACTAATTTGAGAGATTTTTCTCAGAAGGCTGCTTTTAGTTCTGTGATCTTTACGTGTATTAAACAAAAAAAAAAAAACGGGGATATTTTTAGATGTTTTTAGCATAAACAAATTGTTATTTTGTTTTATCCACACCTTTGTGAAAGTACTAGTAAAACCCTCTGGTTCACATATGCCTAGGTGCATATCTGCTTGTTAGAGAAATCTGGAATTTTAGGGTACTATTTATGCCCACACATGTGACTGCATATTAGCCCTACAAAAATGGAAAGAGAGGCTATTAATCACCTGAAGAGTGGAAAACTGAAACCGAGCAAGTCTGTCTGTGAGACTGATAGACTTGCACATTAGATAGACATGGTCTGAAACTTAGAAAAGGGTTTTTGGCAAGCTTGGACAGCTTGTTTGAACGGTTTCTGCTTGAGTTCCTACATGGCCAGTTTGGGCAACGGACAACTGAAAATAATTACAAAAATCTCACTGTTAATCCACAACATGGTGCTAGGGTTTCTCTATTTGCAAGTCCACTGATGTTCCCCTCAAGGCTTTGTAGCTGCAATGACCTAGGAAAACTCTACTGTGCATACAAAGCCCAGAGAGTTAAAAGAAGTCACACAGCAGGGCTGGTTGGAGAGGGGCTGAATCTGTTGTGCTTGAAATAATTCAAAACAACTGTTTTAATGGAAGAGAATTTAGTGTCCTAGTTCAGACACTCAAATTTAGGTGACAGTTTTTCATGCTGGTGGTTTTTTGGGGGCTCTCTCCTATTTCGTAGTAGATAACATTGTTACACTAAAGAAATGACAGAAAGACTTTGGACTTCGTTAACCTCCAGAGGTTTTTCAGGTTGTAGTTAATAGTGCTCTGATTAACCTTTCCCTGGCAGTTGCACAACTCTACCGACAAGGTGTCAAAGGCAGATTTGGTAATACGAGGTTCTTTGAAGTAACTACATATTAGATCACATACGAGACTGAAAGTTGAGATTACTTTGAATTCTTAAATCCTGAATTTGGGCTCACTCTTTGAACGAATCATGTAACTACCAGGTAGCACATATCTGTATACTCTCAAACTGAAAATATTTAATTTGAAAAACTTCTGCATGGAAGAGTAATTTGTTCCTTTAATATATATTAAACTACATCATGAAGTTTGTAAGGTAAGGCTGGTATTTATGTTCCCCACCAAAAGTGCTTTCTGTTACTGATTTTTGTCAGTCAAGTTCAATACGTCAAGTTTTGAGGGGTGCTCTGAAATTCATCACAAACAGTTTGACCGGAGGGCTCCACATGTTGTTGTGTGTTCTCTGTAGTACATCAGCCTGTTCCCATGAAGTCATCTCAATATCTGGATATTGAATAGAGTGGTTCATACTTGTGTTTGCCCACACTAGAAATTTCAACATGAGTGTGGCCGGAATATTTACAGTTTTAATAGCATCACTAATAATTTAAAAAATCTATCCAATCTGCAGCAGATATTTCAGTTGGGAGCACTAGCATAACTTAAATAATCTGCATACAAAGATGATGAAAAACAAGTTTATAATTCTGCTTTAGGCAGCTGATTAGAAGTTGTTAAATATTTCTGTGTCTCAGTACAAATAGACCTGAAATTTCATATCCACAGGAAATGACCATTCAAGGGCCCAAAAATATCTCCTAGTGAATGTAACACTTGGTTGTTTTTCACCATGTTTTTATTTTCACTGGGTAACGAATAACAGGAGTTTGGTTAAGTTGGTGAAAATGAGACTGAGCCAAAAGTGTATTATTTTTGTTTAATATTGAAAAAGTGTAGTATTTCAGTGTTGCATGATGTATAACTGCCAAGAATTTCTAGACTGGGAAATAATGTGACATAAAGACTCAATTTTGATACCCCACCCTATCCCTCCATAGCGAGGACAAAATAATCAAAGATCTCTGGCCCTGCTGGGATGTAATGCCGTGTGCTGGGGGAGATGGGCTGCAGTGGAACCTGGCCAGTGTCCCTCATGTTCTGTCCTTCTCCGTGCTGCTAGAGTGACTCTGTCCCTGCAAGGCCACTTCCCTTAGGTATGGGGGGGTAAGGGCTAGCAGCACGGCCATCAGTGCTCATCGCCAAACCTGGGATTTGGAAACATACAGGGGAGGGAAGGGCTGCTCTGTCTCAGCAGCCTGAACTGTTCAGGGAACCTGGTGCCTGATTCCGTGACTGTAACAGTCTTCTCTCTTGCAAGTTTTGTTGATGCTTAAGGCTGAGCAGATCTGATCCATCAGATCTGACAGAGATCATAGAATCGTAGAATCATAGAATCATTCAAGTTGGACAGGCTGGAGCGATGGGCTGAGGCCAACTGGAGGAGTTTCAATAAGGCCAAATGCCGGGTGTTGCACTTTGGCCACAACAACCCCCAGCAGCGCTACAGGCTTGGGGAGGAGTGGCTGGAGAGCTGCCAGTCAGAGAGGGACCTGGGGGTGTTGATTGACAGCTGGCTGAAAAGGAGCCAGCAGTGTGCCCAGGTGGCCAAGAAGGCCAATGGCATCCTGGCTTGTATCAGCAATAGCGTGGCCAGCAGGGACAGGGAAGGGATCTTACCCCTGGACTCGGCACTGGTGAGGCTGCCCCTCGATGACTGTGTTCAGTTTTGGGCCCCTCACTACAAAAAGGCCATTGAATGACCCGAGCATGTCCAGAGAAGGGCAACGGAGCTGGTGCAGGGTCTGGAGCACAGGTCTGATGGGGAGCAGCTGAGGGAACTGGGGGGGTTTAGTGTGGAGAAGAGGAGGCTGAGGGGAGACCTCATTGCCCTCTACAGCTCCCTGAAAGGAGGGTGCAGAGAAGGGGGGGATGAGCCTCTTGAACCAAGGAACAAGCGCCAGGACAAGAGGGAATGGCCTCAAGTTGCGCCAGGGAAGGTTTAGCCTAGATATTAGGAAGCATTTCTTTACAGAACGGGTAGTCAGGCATTGGAATGGGCTGCCCAGGGAGGTGGTGGAGTCCCCATCCCTGGAGGTGTTTAAGAGTCGGGTTGACATAGCACTTAGGGATATGGTGTAGTTGGGATCTGTCAGTGCTGGGTTAACGGTTGGACTAGATGATCTTCAAGGTCCTTTCCAACCTAGATGATTTTGTGATTCTGTGTAAAGACCCTTGGGATCATCAAGTCCAACCCTCAGCCCTACTCTACAAAGTTCTCCCCTACACCACATCCCCCAACATCTCATCCAAACGACCCTTAAACACATCCAGGGATGGTGACTCCACCCCCTCCCTGGGCAGCCCATTCCACTGTCTGACCACTCTTTCTGTGAAAATTTTTCTCCTAATGTCCAGTCTGAACCACTCCTGTTGCAGTTTAAAGCCGTTCCCCCTTGCTCTGTCACTAATGACCTGTGAGAAGAGACCAGCACCAACCTCTCTACAATGTCCTTTCAGGGAGCTGTAGAGAGTGATGAGGTCTCCCCTCAGCCTTCTCCTCCTCACACTGAACAGTCCCAGCTCCTTCAATGATGCGTCCTCTCTCTTTCTAGAATGCTGTAGACTTATCTCAGGACATACAGAGCTCTGCCTGCAGCTGTGGGGATGATGATCTGCCTCGTCCTCGCATGGAAGTTCTCTGTGCACTTCCCTTTGGTATCCCCTGACTCATGCCAGCACACCTCTTTTCAATTTGATGAAATGCTGCAGGTTCAACATGGATGTGAGGGAGCAGAGAATCAGATTTAAGTGCCTGTGTGTTAGTACATGTGTCACTGATTTATGTAGTGTTTATAATCTATTGTGGGCATGAGACTTCCAGCAGAGTAAGGCTAGGAGTGCAGCAATTGCATATAACTCATACATAAAACAGCCAAACCAACTAAAATGACAGATACCTTCTCTCTAGGACTAGATGGTAGCTCAGGGTGGGTTAGTAAGCACAGGTAATAATTATTAACTTTTGCAGGTCTTAATGTTCTGACGGCTTCATTGTATCTTAGTAAATTAATGTATTTAGTAAGTAGGGATTGCTGATGAGAAGTTGACATATATCCTCTCCGTGCTTGTGCATGTTAGTTTCCAATAGTGGCACTGGCTAAACTTAATGTATTCAGTCTTCTAATTGACAAGTCAGTTGAGATTATATTTCATACTAAAATAACTCCCTGTCCTCTGATAAATGCATGAAGAAAGCGGTCATCTTATCTGTGTATCTTAAGAAAAAATCAAACCACATTCTAAATTTAAACCCTGTGGGAATTATAGTAGAGTCCTGCTATAAATCTTCCAAAAAATAATTTATAGGTGTGACATTGCAAACAGACCTTTAACTAGAGCAGCACTGCCAAGTGCTGATATAATTAAGTTGTCTGTTTAAATGGCATAAATTAAATTAAGCCACACGAGTACCTTAAGACCTGAGTAAACCAAAGCCGAGATGAGGAGTTTAAACTGTATGCTCTGATAGATGTTTACATAAGGCTTCCCAAGCCACTCGCTTGCTTACTCTTTTGCTTCCATGGGAGAGTAATAATTTCTACTCTGGTGGTTAGGGTTGGTGAAAAAGCTGCACAGTAACTGCCTTACTGCCTTGAATGCCAAATCTTGTTGAATCTCTCTTAAAAAAAAAAAAAAAAAGGGAAAATTAACACCAGGATTTACCTTTCAAGTTGAAAGAAGATAATCAGCCATTCATACTATTCGCTACCAAGGTGTTTACCAATACCACATGCAGTGTCTTGATGAATAAACCCCGAGTGTAAGGTAATTTGTGCGTTGCTCATTAGAAGACAAAGTTGATGTCGTGTTTGTAAGGTGTGTCAGCATGTGTTCAAAAGCATTTAACATGTCACAACATGCATTCAGAAAAGCACCCGTTGGGTAACCCTGATGCTTCTGTGGCTGCCTACAGCCCAGCGCAGCATCCCTGGGCAGTGGAGCGTGATGCAGGTCAGTTATTACCACAGGTTCCTCTCCAGATACTTTTCTACCAGACCAGTTTCTTGTTTTATGCTTCCATTGTCTATGAAGCTGAAGTCAAACTAAGTAGATGGGAGCTCAATACCCATGTTTCCAGAGAACTTGCGGGAAATTTTAAAGAATGATTATTTTACATAAAGGCGTCTCAGTAGTAACCTGAGAGGACAGAACAAATAATGGATAAAATAACTTTTAAATGTAACTACAAATTCAGTTTATGGATATTCAATGATATATCCAAATAAGGAAAAATAATGATTTTTTTTATCCAGGAGTACTGAAGCATTTTAAATAATGAAGCATTTTTCTCTAATATTTGCCTGATTGCTTATATTTTTCGCTCTTATTGTTTGGACTTATTTTGCAGCCGGTATTCTCTTGAGAGGAGCGTTCTCATAACACTGCTATCCCTGTATAGCACTTCTGTGACACTCTAATAGTCACATTACAAAATAAGAATTCAGGAAATATTCTTCCCAAATGTAGCAGCCCATTACTGTCATTATTGGAACAAACAAAAGGGAAAGGCAAAGCAAAAAGGCTACTTCTCTTTCTTTAGAATTTATAAAGATAGGTTTCTTCTTTGCTGAACCTTTCTGCTTAATAAGAAAAATAAAAATCTTAGTATTGTATCACTACCATAGCATTTTATTTCCTCTTTTAGTTGTGTAGGATGAATATTTAATGTTTTGTGACTTCTGAAGTTATTATTTCTCTCTGAGTTCCTTGGAGTTCTCAAGGAATTTGTTTTTTATATATCTGCCCTGTTTTAAACAAAAGCTATTGCTAATTCGTGGAAACGCTGGAGATGCTGACATCTGTTTCTTGCTCTGTCCCATGAGTGTCTTGTTTGTATGAGGAGCAGAAGATGATTTTTTCAAAACTTTTGTGTCAGCTTTTCATTCGGGGCATGGCCCTTTGCACCTCAACTTGAAAAAGTCTGAAAAGTGTTGTAGCACTTTTTAGTGCCTGACTTTATAGTCGTGCTTGTGCCTCAGCCCTTGCTTTGTGGAGGGACTGGAGAGATTTTGGTGGTAGTTGAAAGAATTCAGAATTAAAGCACTACTCAGCATCCATCCTGGTTCTCTTAGTCTTTTGTCATCTTTTCCTCCAAAGTGGAGATGACATAAATGGTGAAGAGCTTTTTCAGTATTATTTTAATTTGTACAATAAAATGTTATTTAAACAAACTCACTTTAAAGAAAAAAATGTTTACAGAGAAAAAAATTATTCATAGGGTGTCCTGAGCAAAGCCTTCTTAGGCTGGTTTACCTCCCTCCATTTTTCAGTCGCTCAGAATTTAGGCTTGATATGTTCTCCTCGGGTTCTGTTGGTCCAAGCGGTTTTACAACTAAAGCCCTCACAAAGACTTTTCAGGAGGCTGTGCTTCAGGTTATTCTTCTGATATCTAATTATAGTGTTAAAGATGCAGGAAATTCACTCCAGATGCTGTGTCTTCCTTCTCTGTTCCACCCAAGCTATTGTGAACCTGGAGGACTGTGTCATCAGGCCCTGCAGAACTCATCTGGCATAAGTTAGAGAAAAACAAGGTCAGTGCCAACACAGTCTGAGTGCCAACCCCTTGTCAGTGAGACTGAGAAGCTCACTTGCTTCACTTCTGCAAGACTGTAAATCTCAGATTTTTCCAATGAAAGACATGAGTGGAAGAGATTTTCTACTTTCACCAAGAAATGAGGAGGGCAAATGCTGGAAACATCTCTTCAATGAAACAACTCTCTTCTGTGGGCGTTTCAGTGCTAATCATCCTCCACATGAAGAATGTTGGAAAACAAGATGTATCATTAAATTATCTTCGTCAATGCTACAGCTTTTTGGAGACAAGCCTGTGCTAGCAATCAGAAAGTCTGAGTATTTCTGATACTCTTGGAGCTTGTTCTGGCTACCCTGGAGAATTTAACAGTTAACTATATTCCCTCTAAAAAGTCCCTGGGGATGTTGAAACACATACAGAATATGTGTCATTGTCTGCTCGTTCTTGAGAGTATCATGTAGTTTTGGTTCAATCTTAGTAAATTGTAGAAAACTGTTGGCTTTAAGAAGAGCTTGTAAGTGCCTGTATGAGGAAAGGAGCAGCAGAAATGTATCGTTAACGTCCGTGTAGGCTTTCAAACTTCAGACCCAGGCTTTGTTTATTAAGAGTGCATTGGAGCACTTCCTGCATCTCATTTTATTGTATTTTTGTCTGTAACTGTTTTTTCCCCAAATGTACTGCTTTGATGATGTCCATCAGTATCAGCTTTGTGTTTCTGTACTTATATTCATTTTGTATCACATGTTTTTCTTTGTAGCTTGCACCAGGTACCGTTCTGTAGGTATTGGGTATTGTTTGCAAAATTACTTTGTGTTTTAATTGTGTCACTTATTTATTTATTTAGTCCCCCTTGTCCTTCATTTTTCTCTACCCTGTTGGTGTTTGAGACTGAGACTGTCACTTGTTTTGTGAAGCCCGCAAAGAGCCCTTTAATCACATTGGACCAAATTAATTTAGGGCGTAATGTTGTACTGTGGTTATGCTGTGATTGCTTTATGTTCATTAAATAATTATATGTCTTTATAGAAATCGTGAGTATTAAAGAAAGTTGGGGTTTTTTTAAATTTAAAAAGTACCTACTAGTCGGTTTGGAGTATGTAAACCACACCAGGTTTGAACTGTGTGCTTGAAATGGTCCCTGCATGTTGCATGTATATCCTTTTGTGTGAATTCTGATAGTTTTCTGCTTAAAATTACATGCTAAACAATTTGTCAGAGACAAGTTAGTCTACATGACCCAGTAATGTAGTCAGAAATCACAATGCTTAAGTCCAGCCCTCAAAATAAAATAATAGTTTAAAAAAATAAAGCATGGAAAATAATGCTCCAGCGTAGATGGTTTGTTTCCCACAGCTGTGTTCTCTCACAGTATCTGCCACATAAAAAGTTCACAGTTAAGTCGAGCAGTCTTTCTTTCTGCATAAAATGTGATAAATGTGTAAAAGCACAACAATGCCGAGATTAAGGAAATAAATTGCTTTGTAGGTCAGACATGCATGGAAGGTATTACAAGTAGACATTGATTGCAGTAAAGACGATTTAACTTACACATTAAGATAAAATTTCTAATATGAGTATAGCTAAGGAATAGGATAGATTACTTTGGGAACATGTGGGATCTCCATCATTGGTTTGTCTCAAGAACAAATTAGGAAAAAAAATAGTTTATTAGTGTTCAAAATGGCATGACAAGCAAGAACTGTAACAACTAACCAGGGTTTTTGTAAATTAAATTTTTGACTGACTTTGTAGTATCTACACAGTGAACAATTATTGGCAATTACCTTCTGTAATTTTTCATGGAAGAAAGAGATTGCCGTTTGCATTGCTAGCTGTAAAATGAACTTTAATTTTACTGAGAGATGGCATAGTTGCATCAAAGCTTTAGGCAATAGGAAACCACTCATTTAGAACACTTTGATATTTCTTTCACACAGCTTTCAGCAACTGAAATTGTTTCTTATTTAAATAGTATAATCTTAGCCCTCCAAAATGTGTGCTTGAGAGTATTTTGGATTGCTAAAATAAGTTTCTCTTTCTCCTTCTGTTGTACTAATCTGTCCTCGTAGTTGTTCATTATGACACTTAGTGCATGTTAGAGTTAGCCCAAGTGTTCACGCCTGCTGTACTGTAGGGCTTGGTGAACTTTCCAGTGGTCTGTTTCCTTTTTTTACTTATGTAGGAACGACAATAATGACAGGGTAGGAGTTAACCTACTAGAAGTGTTTGGGTTCAGGTTGAGAAAATGTTCTGAGAAGGAGGACGTAATGCTACTTTTTGGATAATTTGTTGAAATCAGCTATTTCTGACTGCATTGTGTCTCCTACTCTGAATGGGGTGGGTTCTGTAGAATTATGTTGGAAAGTAGGTAGTAAAAATAATTTTCAAGTTATGCCTGTGTGGTCACTGGATTTTCTGTTATGTTTTATTCCTGGTAGTAGTCCTCTGATTCCTCATCTCCACATTATTTGGGGCAGTTTTTTACTGGACTCATCTCCCAGACTTTTGTGTTTTGCCCGATCACATCTGCATTCCTCTTTTGTAACCTTGCTTCATATAACAGAAATAAACTAAATAACTAATGACCCAGAGTAGCACATTAAATCAGGTTAAATAACCAGATTACATACAAGGACACAGAAATGTTTATTGGAATACCGTAGGCAATAAAAGGTAATGTTTGTGGGGTTTTTTTTAATTTAACTGTAATGTAGAGTGACCCTTGCAGTCTAATCAGTTTAATAACTCAATAGCATCTTTAAAGAGATGGGGGAAGATGTTGAGATGTTTCATCCTGGTCACAATTCATGTTTCTGTCATTTCAACAAAACAGACATCCCAGAAAAGTGCCCTAAATGATGGGGTTTTTCAGAACCACCAGGTAATACAGAGCTTAAACACCTTTTTGCCTGCCCTGCACTGGCATCCAGCAGACTGCAGGGTAAGGACTAAGGGTAGGACGTCCGTTTTGCAGCCTTGTATCCATCCGCTAAATTCACACTGGAAAGAACTGGCTTGAGGTTCTGGACTTTAATTAATCTGCTCTATTCCCTGTACACACAGTAATAAATTCTGATTCTGTCTGTGGCAGAAACATTCCTCCCCCTTTCTGTGAGCTGAGATTCCTTTTGTCCCCAAATAAATTTCAGTCTTTTTTCCCCAGGGAATGTTTCATTCTTCTTCCCCATACTCTTATAATCTGCCAACCACTCTAGGAGAGAGGATGGAAAAGGAAGCAACCCAACCGGTTGCTCAGGATATCTCATGATGCATTCATTGCCTTATCTTTGTGTTGTCGCATGGTTTTGCACGCAGCATTAGAACTGCTCGGTTCTTGCCCATTTCTACATGGCAACACTCTTGGTTCTTGCCCATTTCTACATGGCAACACTCTTGGTTCTTGCCCATTTATACATGGAGCCATCCAAACCAGAAATCTCTGTTCCCAGCAGGCTACCTAGGGAAGTCATGAGTAACAAATTCACCATGCCTTGACTTGCTTTTTATTTTCCCACTTTACCTTAAAATGTTACTTCCTATTGAAATTTATATCACAGTTGCTTTACTATGTTTTTTACCTGATCAGCTGAGAAATTCATAATTCCGTGTCAATATATCTTGATTCTTTTTGAGACATAAAGAGAATCTATGAAGAGCATTTATTTAGCAATATGCTTCAACACATATGATTATCTTTTTTCATTGCATCGACTCAACTGTTTTATTGTTCCGGTAATTAAGTTTTGCTTTGTTTTTAATATGGTTGAAAACAAATGATTGAATCTGGTTTCTTATATTGGTAATTATATTTGGCTTTAAAAATATTGTTTTAATGAAAAAAAAGCATCATTTAAAACTAGCAGATACAGGTATTTGTTTACCATTGGGTTTACTTATAAGTTAAAGTGTATTTTTAATACATTTTTCATCAAGAAGATTAGATTTTTAGATCAGCAGTGTTATTTTTTACATTTTGGTGGGTTTTTTTACAGTTTTGTAGATTGTTGGTCGCAGCATTTGTAATTTCTGCTTATTTAGGTTTCAACTAAAACAAGCACTTGCGTTGAGTAATTGGAAACTTAAAGCTGTATATGAATTTATAATAAAATTATTTTTTTATAATATCGTTTAAAGACCAAGGATCCCCAACTCCATCTCTTTCTGAACGACTACAATACGTTTTTCACTGTGACTCCGAGTGGCATCACCCGTTACCTCACCCTGCTGCAGCCTGTTGACAGAGAAGTCCAACAGCTTTACACCTTCTCGGTAAGCTAAATGCGCTTGAAGGCACGTCAGGCATTGTTCAGTTGAAAAATTTTTAGTTATAACTTCATTGTAGATCATTAAAATGGCACAGAAGAACAGTGAAGGATGAACAGCCGCAATACTGGGGGTGAGGCTGGGGGGTGGGTGTTGGTAACTGGGGTAGTGTGATTTTCTGACACGCATGTGTTTGGTTTGGTAGTAACATTTTTGATGCCCCTACCAGCATCGTCTCCATGGTCCCAGGCTTGTATCCTGCTCCTCACCACCCTCCCATGACACAGTCTGATCCTTCTCTTTTGTGCCCAGCATGGCCTTTGAGGCCACCTTGGCCTATTCTCTTCCCTGCCCTTGAGCTAGGAACATGGCACCTGTAATGGCCTTTCTATTTTGCTTTAGTACAACATAAAAAAGTAGGCTAACATAAAGCACAGCCAGCAGTATTTAAAAAAAGGGGGGGGAAAAAAAAAGCATGAATGGATTTAATACTCCCTCAGGCATTTCCCAGTCTGTGAGTAAAAGCCTTAAAGCAATTTGCAAATGTGCTGTAGGGAAACCCTGTTCCTCTGCAGGGGTTACCAGTCAATGCCTCCATATTTTCTGTCCATTTAGCATTTGAAAGGAGAGCTCTGATTTCTTCTATGGAGTAAGAAGGCTTCGAGCTCTTTAAGCCCCACCTTAAAATGCTGTCTTTGATGTTTAAGATATGTATAGCAGCTCCTCTGTGTGGCCATGCCCAGGTGAGACTTGCAGTGTTAGACAGGTTTGTGACCTGTTGTGGCCAGGCCCTGCTCCTTGAGGCTCTGCCCTTGTCGCCACCCCCTCACATCCCAGCCCCAGCCCTGGGAAACAGTTATTGCCTCTCATTTCTCCTGCTGATCTGACACACTATGTTTTAAAGGCATTGTTCCATTTTGCTTTTGCCCTGAGTCTTGCACACTGCAGGCTCAAGCTCAGCTGAAGCCTCCTATAATTGTAAATGCAGACAAAGATGAAAAACTAAATGCTTGTTTTTAGTTGTCATACTGTATTTTCTCATAGTTGGAACTGTATTAAGAACACACCATTAAAATATGTTCCTGATCTGCCTTTTTTCTTTTTTTTTACCCTGAAGATGACAGCTTCTGATGGTGTACAGGAGAGTGACCCAGTGACGGTCAATATCGTGGTGATTGATGCAAATGATAATTCCCCAACCTTCTCCAATATATCATACAATGTCAAGGTTTATACCGATATGGGGCCTGGGGAAGGCGTTATAAAGGTAATTTCAGGTCTTTTTATTAGCTTTTATTAGTTAACAAACTCTCTTTTTGTTAGCAGTAGATGGTCTGGTAAATACAAATTGGAAATGCACTGAAACAGCTAGAAATGAAGTTTGTGTATCTCCATCCACTTCATTAGTTACATAGCTATTAAAAAAGTTGCTAATGCTACATGATAGGCCTGTCTTAGATGTATAGCTGCAGTTCAGCTGTTTCATCTGAAGTTCTACAAAACCTTTTCACCTGAAAAATCTCAAAAGAAAAAGATATTCTCCTGTATTAGTGGGATATTGAAATAAAATATTTTGCAAGAACAGATAAACAGTTCAGTAGAACATAACCAGGAATGTTTTACCGTGTCATAAAGCCTTTTGGTTTTCACAGGAGCCTAATTCATTTGTTTGTAGAGCAAATGAGCTCTACAAACAGAACACAGAGAGAGAGAAGCAGTTTTAATTACAGTTAGCAAGCACTGATTTACGTTTCAGTGCAGACTGGAGGTAAGTCCTGGCTGCACTGAAGTTAATGTAAAAAGGCTGTTTTGGGTAGTAATTCTTCTAAGATCTTGGCCATGCTCCTGAGTGCTTCCAGTCTAGATGGATGAGAAGACAAGATGCTGTTAGTGGAGGCTGGCATTCAAGGATGGTAGAAGGCAGTGGGAGTATTGGAAAAAAAATAAATTCATCAGCTGACTTAAAATACCATTTTCTGAAATATAATCAGGAATTAAGCATTTGGAGGTAGCAGTAATGTAACAGTATTAGGAGAGAGTTCATTGTCTGTTCTGGCATATGCCCTACCTGAGCTGTACTGACTTGCTGCATTTGCTATCTTTGGATCTTCCTTACTGTTAATCTTGTCTTTTCATCTGTCTGGGCTACAAATGCTTAAAAGGATCAATGGTATCCATGGGGACATTTTCAGCAAGATTTGAGTGAAAGATAAAAGTTTTAAACATAAGTGAGTTCTTTCAAGCTAGGCACAAGGCTGGTTCCGGGGCGGGGTTGGGGGAAGAGACCAAATACTCTTGTCCTGAATGAGCAAAAGGCAAGTGTTGCTCAGGAGCTGTGTGTAGGGTTTGACACATCTCATAAACACGTGGATTTTGCAAGTGCAATACATTCACTTGATATTTAAGATACAGAGATACATACAGTGCTGAAAAAATTTAAATCAAGGGTTTTTTCCTAAAGCATAAGCACTCTAGTCCAAAAAAAAAAAAATCATTAGGGTTGTCACATGGCCTTTGTTGTGCAGGGCATCAGGCAAAGTAGTGTGCTACAGATTTAAAGTATCAGAGTGTCCAAATGGTTTCCCTCTTAAAGATGTATGTGCCAGGAAACATGAGGCAGCTGTTGCTAAATGAGATTGCAATATGTGTGAGAAGAATGGTTTCAGTAACCAAAGTTGGCCTTAAGGATGCTCTGAGCTGCTCGAGTTCTGTTTATGATACTTGGGATGACATAGAAGAGCTACTGTGTTTTCCTAAAACAGCTTAAATGCTAAAGTACTTCTGTGTTCAAAGGGAATGTTCTCTTCGGAGGGTTTATACTTTCTGGCATTCCAACCGCAAATATTTTCAGATCCTGGAGGCGTCCAAAGAGCAGGAGTACAAATTCCTTAATAAATTGTTCCTTCTGGGAAAAAGCAAGAAGGTGGCTCTAGGATGCCGTCTGCCTTAGCCTGTGCCACCAGAATTAGGTTATCAGAGACACAAATTACTTCTCTGCCAGCAGGTTTGGTCTGAGAGACTATTGTGTTCCTGCTCCTCCACTGTCCATCGCAGCAGTTACCTTTTGCCTTCCCACACTGATGCTGTGTAACTGCTTGTGTAAAGAGCATTGATCAGATCACTGAAATTATGCAGATTAGAAATATTTCAGGGATAAAAAAGCATAAGGGCAGAAATGGTAAGAAGAAAAGTTTAAATGTAAATATTGTGCAGAGCATTTGAATTTAGCTAATGCCTGAAGTAGATCTGGAACAGGTCCCTTCTAGAATGACATAGATATTAGGAAGTATTTCTTGGATATCATGGATATCTAGACTAGATATTAGGAATTATTTCTTTGCAGAAGGGGTTGTTGGGCATTGGAATGGGCTGCCCAGGGCAGGGGGGGAGTCCCCATCCCTGGAGGGGTTGAAGAGTCGGGTTGACCCAGCGCTGAGGGATCTGCTGGAGTTGGGAACTGTCAGTGTGAGGTTCATGGTTGGACTGGAGGATCTTCAAGGGCTTTTCCAACCGAGATAATTATGGGATTCTGTGACATGATGAAGTTGGCAATGAGTAGTGGGAAAATCAGGCCATAAACTTGCCTTTGCTAAAAATTAAAATTATTTTGGAAAACGTAAGAGTTCCAAGAGTGAGGGTTTTTTCCCTCCTCCACACTTCTGTCTGCAAGGTCAACATGGTTGCTTTAAGACTATGTGTTTATAATGTGGTCAGAGATAGAGGGTAAAAAATTCTGGTTGTTTTGGGAGAGAGGTTGTTTTTCAACTAATCTTACACTGCCAGATGACCTGAGTTTATAACCTAACTGACATAAAAAAACCCCTAAGAGTCATCTTAAGATTTCTGTGTACTGTGATAATGCCAGTAATAATGATTTCAGGCTGCTGAGGTATTTGGGAAGTTTCTCACCTTGTTATTTTGGCTGGGCTGCAGACACCAAGTCTTTCATTCAGTGTTATAGGAGTGTGAGAAATGGGATTTGTCTTGTGGAGTTACGAGTTGCCACTGAGTCTGTAGTGCCATGAATACCCACAGGTTTCCTTAGGCAAGGGAGGTGAGTATGTGCAGCCTGATCACTGTTTTTTCCTGTTTTATAAATACCTTCTCAAAAGGAAAACAGCCCTTTTTTTTTTTTTTTTTTTTGACTGCTAATACAGTGATTTTGATGATATACTTAGCTTATTCTCTGTATGTGGAACAAACTCATCTTGTAACCCTATCTCATCACTGGTTTAAGAATCATTTGAGATTCTCTGCTGTAAGATGGTGATCAGCTGTGATAGTTCCCAGAGGAAAATGGCCCAGGTCAGATATGATTAGTCTGTAAAAACCACTTTCTCTAATCAGAGAAAGTAGGTTAGAAAGAGAACACTGACCTCAGTGAATCTGTACAGTCTCATAATCATTTACACATAAGCACTGTCTTGCACTTAACTCCCTACTCAGACTTATTTTCAGAGATGATCAAGAAAGTTGCTTTTATGAAGCATGTCTGTTTCTACAAAAATGCAAATTTCTGGTTTAGCAGTGTAAACACTCTCATGTAGGTTCCACTTGACTTTTATTATCCTCAGGGTAATAAGGGATTAAAACTTTATTTTTTTTTGTTGAGTGCAGTTGCGTGAAAATGTACAAATAACCCCAGTTGATACTTGCTTGTTGTCCCATTTTGTGGGAAATTATTTTGATTTTATACCTGGAAAAAAACCCAAGCATATTAGTTAATAGTTTAGATTGCTGTCTGGTACACTTTTTTTTTAAAAAAAAAAAAAAAAGTAAATTAAAAAATCTTTACACTCTGCTTGAAAATGACCACAAATAGCAGGAAAAAAAATTCATTACAAGTGAAATTCAGGGGTGTATTCCCAATTTCCTCCCCCCCCCCCCCCACCTCTGGCTGGTTAGAGCAAGGCATTTCCCTCCTTTCCCTGTTGCCTTTAAAAGAAGTGAGGAAAACAGTGGAAACAAATTTGTGTGCTACTGAGTTGCATTGGTTTCATCAGGGAGCCTGGTGGTGGTGGGTAATCTACCTTTTACCTTCCAGTTGTACGTTTTAGCTGCAGCTTTGCAGAGCTGCTTGTGTATTTTTCAGAAAGTTGGAGGGTATCGTGACAGGGGAGCTTGTTCCCTTTGGAGGAACGACCTCCCCCCATTTTCTGAGGATATAGAATGGAGCATGAATCTCTGCTCCCTGACTTCTTGGGCAGGGGCTATGACAGTACCATTGGGGGGTTGAAAACAGAATTGGTTTGGGAAGCTTTTATTTCAGTTGTCTACTCTGAGTACTTGTGAGATTGTTGGAGGCCTTGGTTGAAGAGAGTATTTTCTCAGTTAAGTTTAAATATCTGTATATTCTGTCCCTTTCATCTTAAGAATTTATCTAATTTTTCCTTTTGCTTTTATAGGTATTTTATTGTGCTCCCTGAGAGACACAATAGCTGATTGAGAAATCTGTCATTTAAAACAGTTAGATGTGTGGTAAATAATAATTATCACTGGAAAGACTGATCAATATTAAACCTATTGAAGTACTTAATTTCATCTTGTTTATATTATTATAATTTTGCTATCCTGTTTTCCACTTTTCTATTTGTACTTTCTTCATGTGATTCAGATATCTAAACTAGTTACGCAGTGATGTTTGGAGTATGCAGCTGTAATTGCAATAATATTTCACATAAGTAATTTAAATCCACTCTGTTTCTTTAGACATCTCTCATTTCTATATGCAGCATAAACTATGGAGGGCACAGAATATTGAGCAAGAAAATGGGAGTGCTGAGAAGGGACAGAGGATGGCAAAAAACATTATCCACCTAAATCTTTGTGTAAATTTGCCTGAAAGTCAAAGACTTCCTTGGCTCATGCAGAGATTTTGTGTTTGTTCTCTTTACAGAAAAACTTGGGAACTGGCCTTAAGAAATAAATGCTGAAACCAAAATAACCTGTTTTAATTTATTTGTGTATTTTAAGTTCTACCTCATTTCCTGTTGCAGAGGTATGACCCATGTTCAAGAGCTCTCTTATAAGAACAATTCAATAACTCCATGATTGAAAATGGAAAATAAGCTATGGAGTGGGTTAGTGTATTACCTGTTCACTTTGTGTGAGCTGAAACAATTCTGCCTAAGATGACCAGTGCAAGTTAATTTGGAGGTCCTGCTCCAGATCCTGGTTATGCAGAGCACTTAACTTCACACATCGCAGCATAAATGGCCATTGTGCTGAAGGCCAGAAATGAAAGCAAAAAGATAAAACATGGTAAAACTGCAGGCATTAAAGTTTCTGTCACTTATCTCTTGCTCACAGTAGAATTAGTCTTGAGCAGTAACAGTACTTTCAGTTGTACATGGAGACAAATTTTATTTAGAGACATTAAATAAATGTCTCCTCCGAGACTGTTTTGCCGTTACCTCAAATGCAGCTTCTCAGTACTGGATCACTTTGTCTCTTTTAAACAGTCTCTTTTCATTCCCTACACATGTGACTCAAGCCATCCTTGCATACAGACACACTAAATTATGTATTAGAGACATGTTTAGGTCTTTGCAGCTTGGCATATGCTCATGGTTTACAGCTCTTAAGCATGCATCTTGCTATAAAGCCACAGACAATTTAGAAGAAATCTTTGGAAAAGTCATCTCCAAACCACACTTAAAGTTTTATTTCCGTGGTTTTCAACCCTTTGCCTTCAGTCCATCAGCATATTCATTTCCATCTACAAAGTAAACATTATTAGCAGAAACAGAAGGCAAAACTGGGTGATATTTGCATTTCTCAGTAAATGTACCTGTACACTCAAGTAAAAATAATGGATAGAGACTTAATGTCTGAAGATATTGAAATAGTATTTTGACCTACTCTGTCGGTGTTACGTTTTGTTGGCTCAAGTTCAGGATTATCTCCATCACGATCCCGTTCACCACCCCTGACACACAGAACCTCATTACTGCTTTTCCTAGCGCAACTAAAGGCTGAACTGTACTGCTGAGCCCTAGAAGGATGAGGAGGGTTGCCATCTAATTTCTGGCAGCTCAGTGTTTTTCGCTGGTGTGCTGCTCTGGAGAACAACCGTACTGTTTCCTTGATGCTGTTATACAATATAAATGTGCATTGAATGTGGCTCTGGAGCCTCGCGCTCGCCTAACCGGAACACTCATTCCAAGGACAGCTATTGGGAGGTGAACCAGGTTGACTCATGGTTTCTGCAGGAGTCCCTTTAGGTCAGTCTGAGTCAGACCAACTTTGCTGAACATTTAATTTGTTGAAAAACGTAGGGCTGCTGGAAAGGTTGGTAATCACTTTATCTGTTCAGGGCAAGGTCACTGAAAGTGTTGCAGAAAGGTTGCAGGTCAAATGTTGAAGCTCAGTTTCCTCCAAGTATAAAGTGAGTCTGAACAGAGCTTATATAGCGACCAAGAATGTGTCTCTGTAAGCTGTAAGGCCATCATTGTACACCTCCTTTTCCTTCCAAGAAAACCACTTCTTGTTGCAGCAGAATATGGACCTATTTTGCAAAACTTTCAATACATTCTTTTAATACATTATATGAAGCTGATACTGCTGGATGCAAAAAGTTTCTTAGGAAAATAAAATAAATCTTGTTTTGTACTTCTTTCTGTATAATTTAGACCATGTTTCTCAAATCTTGTTAACTATGGAGCTCTATGGGTCTGGGACAGCTGCAGACGGAATTTATAGAATCATATATTATGGCAGCTGTTAAACTTTAATTCTATTTAATTCTGTTTTTTATTCCTGCTTATGCCCCCAAAATGTTATTCAAATCACTTAGCTTTGCAAGCATTCAGTATTTGTAAGTTTAATTAACCTTATTAATCTATGTACTTGTGTAGTCGATTAATTTCCTTTTTAATGTCATCACGGTAAAAACTGGCCTTGCTCCAAATCCTGTCATTAAATACTTAGGACCCTGTATTTTGCATAAAGCCTTTATTTATCTTTTTGTGTGTGTTGCTTTTGAAGTTCAGTAGAGAAGGTTATTACAGTGCTTTTCTCAACTACGTCACTTGGTTTGATAGTTATTCTTTGCGAGGTTAATGAACACAGCCAGTTATGTATAGAAAATATAGAACGAGCGATTAAAGAAAGGGAATTTGGCAGGGATTTAGGCTCTAAACCCTAGGAGAGTGCAGAAAGTCAGTTTTATATGCTGAGTTTTGGTGTGCTGAGACTGACCATTGCAAGCTGATATATTGATATATCAAGACATCATATGGGTGGAATGCAAAGCACGTTCCAAAAGTGCAGTCTTCATAGGATGGCTCTTTCAGAATTTCAAAAGGAGATAGATATGTTCTCAAAAAAAAATAACATATGGATATTAACTTGTTTTTTAAACTTCTAAGAGGAGGTGATCTCTGTTCCATGATTATTTTAAGGTATTTCAAGTGTTTATCCTGAGTTCAATATACAGTATGTCTCAAAATACTATAGGAGGATGAATTAAGGAGTTTTGCTCATTCTAGTGCAACGGTGATCGCTTTGTATTGTTGGAGGGAAGCATCTGTGAGAAAGAAATTCAAGTAAAATCAGTTTAGATAAAGTTAAATACTTCTCTGTTGGAAATTTGCTTTGGATCACTGTGCTGTGTGTGAAAGAAGCAGAATACGGATTACTTCGGGGAAAATTAACTAACATGCTTTCCAGTTAATGAATATTGCGTACAACCTATTCCATCTTAAAAACGTTGGTCCTCCATAAAGTAGCTCAGCCCCTAACAGCAGTAATAGCTTGCACTCCTAACAAACAAGGTAAACCCCACTTTTGTTAACACCCCTGGATCACTTATCTTTTAACATTTCAGTTAACCTCTTTTGTTTAAGCTTTTGTGGGCTTAGTTCTGGGTTTTGAGCAAGTTTTTGGATTTTTACATGAAATTTCATATTTCACTGAGCCTATGTGTGTGAAGAATCGAGATTATCCTATAAAGCAGCTAGATCCCTGAGTTTTTCACATACTCCCCTTGGTGTTTAATGTTGTATTCAAATGTGATTAACTTGAATATTTCAGCTTTGGGTTTGATTCTTCATCTCCCCTCTTTTTCTTGTTGCTAGGCTTGGTTTCTGCTCTTCCAGTTCTTTAGCTATCCCTGGGCAAAGGTGGCTTGAAAGTCGCGGGTAGTGCTTCGAAAGGCTGTGACCTGCTGAAGGTTGAGTGTGAGGCAGTGCTGATTAATAGATCACATTACATCCTAATGCAGCAGAGACTTCAATGAGTTCCTCTACCTGTCTGCAATTCTGTCAACATTGAGGGTGTCACAGGGATGAGAAAAGGGTGTCTGGCAGGCAGACATTTAGCCTGCTGTGTTGGCTAGCCCTGGCTGAGATAATGTCTGTTGATCCTGCCGTTGGCTTCGCAGTCATCGCTAAGGTTTTGCATCATCGTGTGTTACCCTTAAATCCTGGACTTGCAATCCTATGTGCAATGCTGCCCACTGGCATGAGGGTTTGTGTCAAGAAAACCAAAGCAGATAGGCCAGCAGAGACCTTTCAAGAAGCTACATGCCTATTCTTTTTATTTCATCCTCCCTTTAGGAGCCCTGCAGGGAATAATTTCTGAGGCTGCGATTTCTTATTGCTTTGTGCATCCCAGGGTGGCTCTGCTGCTGTACCCGCTGGTGCCCCTTGCCATTTCCCACCTCAAACTTCTCCGCTGCTCCTGGGAGCAGCAGGAGCCCGTTGTGCCATCATTCCCTGTCATTTCCACTTCACCACTGTTGGTACCGGGCAGCTGGGTGCACAGGCAGTGCTGCCACTGCCTGCTGTGGCCTCCTAGATGCTCAAGTACTGCTTATACCGCTTTATGTCATCCTGTGTGCTGTTTGAGGTAATATAGTCATACAAAATTAAGAGCCAACTGAGAAACCAGTGTGTGTTAGCAAAATAACCCCTATGGGAAGAAGAAATTCACCTTAGAAGGTCCAGAGGTACAGGTGTAGTTTGATGGTACTTCGGTGATTCATCCCTAAATGTAAGAGAAATGCTGTCCTTCTTTTTGTTTTCTGAATATGGTGATAATTAAGATGCAGTTTTAATCACAGTAATACAAGTCAAGTGATAGGCACTGTGAGCAGTTTGCTCTGTGATTATACGTCGTGTGTAGAATAACGTGTTATTCTGTATGTGTGTAGAGGAATAGAAGTGAAAGGGCTTACCTAGGACATGGGGCTGTCAACTGGCGTGGCTGAGGTGGGGATTCATATTTCTGTGTTTGAAACCTCAGATTGCTAGTTCTTTGCTTTATGGCATAGCAAAGTCATTGGTACTCGACACTTGGCTAAAGGCAAACAAATATGATTAGTGAGCTATGTTTTTTGGTCGTGTGTAAATGTTTGATTTAGCATGGCACTCTACAGAAGTGGGATAAATCCTCCCAGAGGCGAGATAAGACACCCCCCCCCCCCCCTCATTTCATCATGTTCATCATTACAATTTGGGTCTAAAATATTAGGCCTTAGATTTTGCTCACGCTCAGAGAATCAAAGTTGTGCAATTATATAGAAGAAACGTTACGTGTGAGAGTAATCACAGCAGAGAGACAGTGTAGAGGCAACAAAGTACAAAAGTATGTGCTCAGCTGCATTTATCACCCGGCTCTGAGATCGCCCCCACAAACATAGCATTTCAGGTAGGTGGGGTCATGTTGCCACGTGAAATGGGCCTTGCACGTCTGTGAGGTGCGTGGTTGTGTTTCCTACGTGTGTATCCATAGGGGAACAGCTGCTGTTTCCCTTCCACTCACCTTCCTTTCCGGTACGTGCATGCGTGATGCAGACGTTGTTCTCCAGTTCCACGCAATGAGGGCTTGTAATGCAAGACCTGGTTATTAGATTTGCAGGCAGTAACGAAGCTGTCACTCTGAAGAGCGTAGAAAGGAATGGGAACTTTCAGTAATTAAATACGATCCTCTTGTTACATTTGCAACACAATAAGTATATTCTTCCTCCTTCCCCCCTTTATAGGAAGTGTTATAAATTCCAATCCACAGAGAGTAAACTTGGTCTTAATTAGCTTTCTTAATTCGTATCTTAAAGTAATTTGCTTGCAATCTTAGGTAAGCAGTTTTTCTCTGCTTCATGATGTTTTTACACTTATTATCCTTCATTTAAATGGTATCCTTGTACAGTAATTAGAAATTACTGCGTATGTTACAGGTGTTCCAGTTTCCCCTCTACTTCCTCTACCCCTACTGAGTTGCCTTAAAAAAACCTATTAAAATACGACACTGAACCATGCATGCTGACATTCTGGTTTTGAATTGCAGCTCACTGCTGTAGATGCGGACGAGGGACCCAATGGACAGATAGTATATGAAATTTTGGCTGGGGATCAGGGAGACTTCATCATCAATGACCGAACAGGCCTTATCACCATTGCTCCAGGAGTTGTATTGGCAGTGGGGCGATCCTATGCTCTCACTGTCAAAGCATCTGATAGTGCTCCTCCTGCGCAGAGAAGGTAATTCATCTTATAATGAAACTAATTTTTTAATCAGTGCTTAGCGGTGCGTAAGAAGTGTGGCACACCCTCATGTCTGTAACTCCGCACTGGAATACAATTCGATGTGTTCACTTTGGTGTAAGGATCACATTTTGGAAAAGTGTCATATTAGAAGTCTTTCACTTTTTGTTCCTTATTTATCTTTTCCTTATAGTACACAATTTTCATTATTTCATTTGTTTGTAATGGTCTATTTCTTAAAAGCTCACATGTTGTGCTGTCATTGTGCATGCCCATTTGTTAAGAGAAATTGAAGTGAAGGGATGTAAAGAAGAAAGCAAGTGAGTAGGGAGATGCTTTTTGCTCAGAATGCAGCTTGCTGTGATGCAGAAAGGATCCGAAATAGCCTGGTTGCTGAGCTGGAGACCTTCTCTCCAGGTGTAGGGTGTGCAAGGCCATCCAGAGTTGGCATGCTGTGGACATACTTGACAAGCTCTGCCAATGGTCAGCAGTGCCCCAGCTAAGACCTAAATTCTCACGTGCAGAATTATTTCTGTTCTCCACCAGCTGATAAAGAAGAGCAGCCTGCAAATTTAGTATGGTTAGAATAGGATGCTCTCATGCTGAAAAAAAATAAAGGTATCGAGTTCCTCTTACCTGCTTCTTTTGAGTTTGTGTTCTGCATATGGCAGTTGTACACATAGGTAATTTCATGTAGAGGGGGTGCATAAAAGTGGCGCTCATGTCCTGGGCCTGGTGTTGATAATGTGACAACCTCACTTACCAAAGAGGATGACGGAGAGGAACCAGTAGTTTCCAGAATTTACATGTCCCACAACCTTTTCTCTTTTCCTCAAATGGGGAATATAAGAAGGAAAGATAACACAAAAGTGGAATTGCACTCATTCTTCAGGACCTGCTGCTTCTGTCGTGTCTCCAAGAAAGCTGCTCATACTGTTGTGCACATATTTATAATTATGATTTCCAGTCACTGAAGTATTCAGATTGTTAGATTGTTAATAAAACTAGTGTCTCGTAACACAGTCTTCTGGTTGAATTTTCTTCTCCTTTTCCTCTTGTTTGCTTTCTTGATAAGCCCTCTCTTAGGGTAGCTGATAGTAGGCTTTTAGTAGTCCTGGGGAGGAGATTGTGAAATATTATGCACGTGCTTTTGTGGAGTACTAACATAGTATTAAAGTGGAGGACAAAAATGAATAATGCCACTTCAGAGAGCTTCTGAATCCAGTGGTGTGACCCCAGCAACAGTAGTCCCTACAATACAGCTTTGATTGCTATCAGTTCCTTTTATGTTTGAGAAATCTTTCTATTGTCTAAAAATATATACTTCTGATGATGTATGTTGGGAGCACGTACTTCCTCCTCTGAAAATGTCTTTATTGCAATAATCTTCAAAAGTGGAAAAGCTCTCCTTTCTTGTTGCTTCTGCTTGTCTCCCCTTTTGTGGAATTACAGCACGTAATTTGCTTCATAGCTTTTAATGTGTGTTCAAAAACCCACTCCATCCAGGCAGTATTCCTGTAGCTGGGGTGGGTGGCCCCAGGGCCAGTCTGGCCTTGACCTGAGGTGAATTTGGGGCCCAGAGCTGGTTTTTCTGTGTTGGTGAAGGTTAAAAAATCAGGGTGAGGGCTACTGGAGCTTCAGTGAGGTGCCATGGAGAAAGAAGGTGGACAACTCTTACTGTTTGGTAAGGGACATTCAGGTCAAAAGATTTCACTGTCTTCCTGACTTTCTTTCTGTAAGGCTGGAAAAGCAGAAATGAGCTGGTGGTGGTTGAAGCAGCCTTTTGCCATTTTACACAGAGAAAAGCCAGGGAGAGCTCATGCGAGCTACAGCTCCGAGGTCTTTAAAACCATCCTTTTACATCTCCTTAGTTCACTTCCTTCTGGCTGTGAGGTGGTTAGAATCTCGCAGTTGGGATTTTATGAACTTCATACTCCTAATACAAAGATGTCACGTTGTGTTTGGTGGTTCACGTTGCCTTGCTGGAGGCAGTAGCCAGTATTTGAGACTTCTAGGAATGGGCTAGGTCTAGCCAGCCATTACATATCTGTGCAGGCAGGAAGGTGTATGCACTGTAAAAAAAATTAATAAAGGATTTTGATGTAATTTCAAATATTAAGCATTTTTTCCCAAAGCTGGATTCTGTTGCAGGACATACCAGGCTAACTGTAGTCACGTGTAAAGTGGCTGGTTTTTATTTATCCCCTTGCTTATGCACAAAGCAAGACCGAACTGCTAAACCTGGCTCAGGAGCTGTAGCTCTGTAGCCTTTGTGAGCACAAATTTAAATTGAAATGCATTCTGTGTAGCTTTTTTGCATAGTGTGACACATTAAATTCTTGGAGGGTGACTGTGCATAAAACAAGATATTTTTCTGAGTATTATTAAAGTTTCTATCTATAGCAAGCATCATTAATGTAAGTTATTGAGGTATATTTAAGTATACTTAGGTACTTTAAGTATATTTAAGTTTATACAAAGCATTAAAGTTAAAAGATAAAGTTTGCTTCTTTTAGAACTGAAGTTATAGTTAAACATATAGTGATTATCAGTTTCTATTATTGAAAAAATAAGAAGAACATCTGTAAAATCAAACAATGTCATTTCAGACCTTAGCCTTTCCACCACTGACCTCGGATTCCTGCACAGTGGAAGCATGTCACTTAGTGATAACAGTAATCTGCCAGATAAAGTCCAATCTGGAAAATACCTGATCGTGAGATTATTATTGCACACAGTGAAAAAGTACACTTTGTCTTTGACTTGTATATGCAGAGATTGTTTGGCCAAAGATATATTGGTTCACATGTATATAAATATATTCATTATATATATGATATAGTTGTATGTGGAAAGCACACATAAGTAAAGCAGAGACAGGGGTGCAATCTCAGTGGCTTGTTGACCATGCTTTCCTTTGTGTTGCCATTTAGCTGGGGTAATGTAAAAGCCATATTTCCATGCTTGTGTGAGTTTGTGAGCACAATTCCGTTCCTGAGCCTCTGTTCTGTTCTCGGTGTATTCACCTGTCCCTGCAGTGTTAAAACAGCAACTGCAATTGTTGGAAGGCTCAGCTCTGTCTCCTTTCATTCCCCATGGCAAAGTAGATTTTGCTAGCCGCTTAAATGGCTGTATATAACACAAATGAATGGGTTAAAATTGCAAAGCGCTAATTTAAAAATGGATCGGAAATGAAAAAAGTAGCCGTTTAATATTATAGTACTTTTAGTTTGCAGACTACTGGTGCTTTACTTTTGTGATCTTATCTTAAAGATTGGAAGAAAATTTGCTTACTGTTGTGGTGAACAGAAACCGGTTTTTTTTAGAGCTTGGTAGACAATAAATCAACTTGGGTATTATTAAGATGTAGCAGGATCAGGAAAAAAATGATACAGAACAATGTATTTTTATTAAATACTCAGCAGTGGAAGAAAAATGCACCCTAAACCACAACAATTTGGATGTGTATATCATACACAGACAGCAGCTATCCCAAGAAAATATGCATCCCCAATGCTCAAGTGATATCTTGTCTGCTAATTTATTGTGTTTGTTGTTGAGCATTTGGTGATGTTTTGGGGTTTTTTTCCTCCAACAATGTAAGTGTGGAACATCAATTCAGAAAGATGAGTTGGATATGAGGGAGCATTTTAAAATAGAGCAGACAGGAAACTGACTGTAGTTTATAAGGAGGTAATCTATGCCTTTAGTTGTGATTGTCCATCTTCCCCTGATTACACCGGTTTTGTTTATATCCGTTGAGTCAGTAATCTGCAAATTCAGCTTCATAAATGCCCAAGGATATGATAGATGGGAAGACTCTGTCATTGACTGATGCGTTTCAGTGCAAGTTAGGCGCTTTTTAAAAGTTTGATTAAATCAAATAAGGACATGGCTATTACATTCAAAGCAGTAAGATCTTCATCTCCTGTAGCTGTAGATGGAAATGAATCCGGCACTTGCTCCAGAGAGACGTAGCAAGGCGGCATCCACAGCATTGCTGTTTGTGGGAAGCTGGGGATTGCCCTGGACTAGCTGGTAGCCAGGGTTTTGGGGCACAGATGGATGTTTGCTAGGCTGTCATGACATGGCTAGTGGTAGAGCAGTTGGACATTTAAGGCTTGTTAGAGTCAACTTGTATATATTGTTAGTATATATGTGGTGGGTTGACCTTGGCCAGCTGCTAGATACCCTCCCAGCCTCTCTCTTACTCTTCCTCCTCAACAGGACGAGGGAAGAAAATAAGGTGAAAGAGCTCATGATTTGAGATAAAGACAGGGAGATCACTTATCAGTTATCGTCACAGGAAAACAGACTCGACTTGGGGAAAATTAATTTAACTTATTGCCAATTAAAATGGGTTTAGATGGTGAGAAACAAAGACAGAAACTAAAACAACAACTCCCAACTTCCCTTTTATTCTCAGGCTCAACTTCACTCCTTCATTCACAACTCCTCTACCTCTGAGCAGCGCAGGGGGTGGGGAATGGGGGTTACCCTCAGTCCACAACAGCCCCACTCTGCCATTCCTTCCTCCCCACAGGCTGCAGGGGAGTCTCTGCTCTGGCTTCTGGAGCACTTCCTCCCTCTTCCTTCCTCCCTCTTCCTTCCTCCCTCTTCCTTCCTCCCTCTTCCTTTCTCCCTCCCTTTCTCCCTTTCTCCCTTTCTCCCTTTTTCCCTCCCTCCCTCCCTCCCTCCCTCCCTCCCTCCCTCCCTCCCTCCCTCCCTCCCTCCCTCCCTCCCTCTTTCTTTTCCTTCCTTCCTTCCTTCCTTCCTTCCTTCCTTCCTTCCTTCCTTCCTTCCTTCCTTCCTTCCTTCCTTCCTTCCTTCCTTCCTTCCTTCCTTCCTTCCTTCCTTCCTTCCTTCCTTCCTTCCTTCCTTCCTTCCTTCCTTCCTTCCTTCCTTCCTTCCTTCCTTCCTTCCTTCCTTCCTCCCTCCCTCCCTCCCTCCCTCCCTCCCTCCCTCCCTCCCTCCCTCCCTCCCTCCCTCCCTCCCTCCCTCCCTCCCTCCCTCCCTCTTCCATGCTCAAAGTTCCTCACACTTTTTTTCCTTATTCTTCTTCTGTTTTTCCCCTTTCTTAAATCCATTCCCCCAGAGGCACCACCAGCAGGGCTGAGGAACTCGCCCATGCCCAGCCATGTGGCTGTTAGAACCAACTGGAACTGGCCATGCCCGCCCTGGGGCAGCCCCAGCCTCTCCTCACAGAGATGCCTCAGCCCCACCGCTGCCCCTGGGCAACACAAGTGAGGAGCATGTCTGTCTCCTGTTTGAAGCAGGCGACAGCACAGCAGCTCTCAGTGTGCGCTCCATGCTGGCCAAAATGTGTGGCCAAACTGTGAAAAATGGGACGCACCCAACTGGGCTGATTCCCTTCCTCGTGGGCTGTGGGGCGCGGGCGGCGTGTGTGGATGTGCCCTTAGGGATGGAGCTCCGTCAGCAGCAGTTACCTATGGGTGGGATTTGTCGTTCTGTATTGGGGGTGTTTGTGGTCGTTACCTTGGTCAGTGTGCAGCATGACACAGCCCCTAAAACGTAACTATCTGTCATGGTGTTGAGGCAATGGTCTGCCCAGCTCCGGTCTGTGTCCCGGAGTTATAAAACCTGCTGGCAAAGGGCAGTGGGAAACATCTGTAACACATGGCTTAGTCAGAATCCTGTACAGCTAATTAAAAATATGGATCAGTGATGTGTTGTTTTGGTATTTAATGAACTCTATCAGTTAACACAGAAGCTGTTTCAGCTGTAAGATATCTAGTAATTTCTGGTAGGATTCTCTGAGTTTGCTAGCCTTGCAAGAAGCAACTCATTGTGTGTTCATGTTTTTTTCCACACTCCCACCTTTCCCCCCACCCCCCCAGAAAAAAAAAAAAAAAAAAAGGGATAAAATTTGGGACAAATCCCTTTGTCCTGAAGCGGTTTCTTTCCTGAAGCCTTAAAGACTGAGATTTGTCAAAGGAATCAGGCGGAGGAAACCTGCACCTGCAGTTGTAACACTTGCTCTCCTCAGGATTTTGTCCTGGGGCAAGGGTACTGTTTTAACATACAGGAGAGAAGGCAGATGGGGTAACCAAGCAAAGATGCAAGAAAAAGGTCCCTTTAAGCCAGATTTTAAATCTCTTTCAACTTCAGGGAGACTTTTGTCTCCCTTTCTCAATTCAGAGCTGTTGAATAGCAAGTGTGTCTACAGCACGGTCATTGCAGGGTCTGTGGTGAGATTCAGTGTTCCAAGAAGAGCTCACAAACTGGAATGCTGTTTGCAGGATGTTTGGGTTAGGGGTTCAGTGCAGTTGAAGGGTCTGCTAGGTTTTCTCCATGGGTTTTGCAGTCTCCTGTATTGCCGTGGCTCACTACTCTGAAGTAGGCTTGGATTTATTTGTGTGTACCACAGTATTGATGCAGCCTATTAGAGAGTTGTGTACATCAGTCTTCTCACAGCATTATCCTCTCCATCAGCATTTTCAGTTCCCTCTCTTCCAAAGAAAGGTAGCAAACCAAACGACAGCAGGGATGCTCCAGGGGCAGATACTGTGCATGGCAGGAGCAGTTACCACCTTGGAATTTGTCATGCTCTTCTAGAAGACACAGTATCACCAGGGGATTAGGAGTCATCTTTGTATGTGGAGTGTGCACTGATACCTTACTGCTTTGTTTTTCAGAGAACACTCGGGCTACTTTTAAAGAAATTATTTAGCTTTTCTTCTGTTAATGTGGCAGCCTGCTTTATTTTTGTTGCAGAATGAAAAATACATCCTGAAGCTTGTAAAGGAGCAAAGGGAGGTTGTTAGAGCTAGAGAACACACAGTGTGTAAAATAGACATTGTTGGTTGCCTTGTGTTTGTTGATTTATTGATTTTGACTGGCTTTGACTTCTTTTTTTCCCTTGCATTGCAGGAGCTCTATTACTACTGTTTACATTGAGGTCCTTCCGCCCAACAACCAGAGCCCTCCCCGCTTTCCCCAGCTGATGTACAGCCTTGAAGTCAGCGAGGCCATGAGAATTGGAGCCATTTTGTTAAACCTGCAGGTACAGATGCTTTTGCCACACTCCTTCTGTTTCTGCCCATGCCATGGAGAACCCAGTCCTTGCATACAGAGACTGTTTATAGGGATTGAAAATTATTTAATTGCCAGGAATAGCCCCTTTTACATCGATCATGTAGGAAAAGTGCTGGCTTGGGTATTTCTGTAACTACTTTTTTGTGTTAAATGTGCTAAAAGGCACTATAGGCTGCATATGGGACTCAAGTATATGAGAAAAAAACTCCATGAATGGCTCAAAACTTGAAAGGCCTGCAATTTCTTATGTTAAAATCTCTATATATACGTTTGTCAGCAAATCAGAGGAGCTTAGGACCTTCCGCACCTAATTCACAGGGAATTTCAGCAAGGTTTTTGGTACTCAGCCTTCTTTAGCCTGTGGTTTTTGAAAAGCATCCAAAGATATTTACTCCCCTTGGTGTATGTAGCAACTGCTGTTATGGGCTAACAAAAAGCAGAGGTCCCTGTACTAACTGACCACCCAGTATAGCTCTGCAAGTGGAAGCAGTGAAAGTATATTAGTGCAGTATTGCTTATAATGCTGTATCGACATAGTTTGCAGACCCAGGTTTCTTCTCTGTGTGCTGCTGCATGGTTAATATATCAGCTTTCTCCTAGCTTATTTACTGTTCCCAAAGCTTTTGCTGCATTGTGTTCTGTCCACATGTCTTGAAAGCCAGCTGTGCAAAAAAGGGAGATAAATTACAACTCTTTCAATGTTTTTTTGCGGGGATCAGGAACTTTTTATTATTATGAAATCATTATGGCTTCAAGTCTAAAGCAATAAACTCAGTACAGCATGCTCTCCTGAGTGTGGCTCCTGTAAATATTATAACATTATTCAGACTTCATATAAAGCCCTTCAAAGGAAGAAGACTGGAGATACCTGAACTAAACAGAAACCATAGAGAGCAATAACCTTATCTGCTCTAAGTCAGTGTAGCTGTACTGAAGTCTGCTGAACTCAGTGGAATGAGGTCAGTTCCTATCAGCTGAAGTGTGTGGCTCTGTGTGTTTTGCACGTTCAGTAAATGGACGGGGAAAAAAAATCCAAACCAAAGTGTGTGAAATAAAGGAACTCTAATTGAGTCACTGATGCAGGTGAATGGGTAAGTTTCTATTAAAATTGTTATCTGATGAAAGATTAAGATTATTATGGATGGTTAAACTGATATAGTCACCTGTGCCAAGGGAGCAAGACTCATTTATCTCAGTGCTGAAAATTAACTTCTGACATGTCTCTAATGCCTGTAGTGAGTTCAGAATTGAAGAGCCATGCTGTTCAGAGCCTTCTCCTCCTGGGTGGGGAGATGCTTGTTTTTGGAAACCCACAAGAGTTGGGAGCCAGGAGCATGCTGAGAAACAGAAACATTTGTGTTTACTTGACAGGTGCTGGACTATATGGCTGAAGGCCTGGGTGATCTTTGGAGGCAGAAAAATTAGGTTTTAGTATTTAAGGATTTTACACAATTTAAATGTGCTTAGAAAATGGACCTCACTGTTGGAATAATCTGTCTCATGAAACTCTTATGTTTCACTAAACCCCAAACATTTTGCTTAGATTTTGTTTTCCTTTCCAGACGATCTTGGTAAAGTATGCTGAGTAAATCTGGGAGAGACAGCCCGTGCCAGGCAGGGCAGGGGAGGTGCAGAATGGTCATGCCAGCTACTCTCCTCCTAGCCAGGATGCTAGCGAGCACTTTGGTGATGTAGCAGTGGGTGTTTTCCTGCTACATGCCCAAGATCCCTGGAAATTATGAGTTACTGTGTTTGGGAAAGAGTGAAATGCATCAGTTAGTTTTAAGAGCTTTGGAAATGCATAGAAAATGTTGTCTTTACTTCATCGTCGTTACTGCAATGTAGATTTATCTTATACTACCAATATGCTATGCATGACTTGAATTCAGCTAAACAACTTCTGTTTATGAAAATATTCAATTGCTAAATCACAAATATGCGTTGACTTCATCTCTTGGGGATTAGTCAAAGTTTGTATCTCTTGTGGGGCTGGTGGTCCTGGGCCTGAAACGTGGGTCCATTGTCTTTATAGTGCAAGTTCAACTGCCTCATTCTGCATTAATACTCCCATCTGTATTAAAGGACTTTTATTGTGTGGAATATATTTCTGTCTTCATCTTTTTTTATTCCCTGTGTAAAATTGGCCAGGACATTTTAAACATTCATAAACTGAGTATTTAAGCATATGAAATCTTGTGCTGTCTTTTCCAGGCAAACAGAAAGTTACCAATTAGTCACCTTGGGTTTTTTTGTGGAATTTTAACAATAGCTTAAGCTATTGCATATGTCTCATAGGTAACATAGGATATTAACAGACTTCAAATATTTCACAAGTGTTTTCATGTATAAATTTTCAAAGCGACTTTTTCTTTCATTATCTATACATTAAGTATTTTGGAGTTAAGATATGTTTTCATTGGTGGGGTAAGGTTAAGAGGTTTTGCTTTTATGACTCCCTCTTAATAATATTTTGTTTAGTGTTGCATACAGCATGAGGATTACAAAAACTGGGGGAGAGGAAGCAAGTTACTTTAAATATTCCCAAGTTAGCAAATCGGAAGATCTGCAAAACATCAGTGTCAATAACAATGCAAATGCAGCTGTTTTAAATTTGCCTATTATACTTTAAAATACATGTTCTAAAAATAAAACTTACTTTCTCTTTTTCCATTAAAATTTTTCACGCAGATGATGGAAGGTTATATTTTTTTCTTATACTATTATTTATTTTATAACGTATCCAGTTGATTGTGACTGGTGTTTTAATTAACAACGTTTGAGATTAAGTAATACAATATTAAATGATCTCCACAGTATTAATTTGTAAATAAACCTCAGAGTTTATTGCTTGCCTGGGAGACGTTTATTGCTTCATGTTCTGCCAACCATTATTAATTAAAATATGCAAATAGTGTAATTTTTCTGGGAGTCTGCAAAACAGATAGGACTGTTATCACGGTCCAGTTATGTGCTGAACAAGGAAGCAACATGAAATCGTTGTGTACAATTTATGAAGACACTGTATACAATTAATCTGGAAAATAGTAGGTATAGATTGCTCTTTTCTCATGTGCAAGTCTTCAGTGTTTTTCTTATGTACATAATAACTTGCTGTTCTTTGGTTTTAAAGAAAACAGAAGTTTTTTAAAAAATTATAAACTTTTTCCCCTGATTTTTTTTAAGTATGTTGATTGAAAAATACATTTTCTTTGAACATAAGGAGAAAATGAAATTACCTAGAACCAGTCTTTTATTTCTGTCTTTTTGAAAGTCTCCTGACTTGTTAGGAATGAATGTAGACCATAAGCATGGTATCTGAGGTACCCTTAAATGTGAAGTGAGGACAGGATCCCCTGCAGGTAAGGTAAAAAGAATAAGAAGGACCACTAAAGAATAGAATCAACAATGTGATTCTGCTGATTTACAATCTGTGATAGTCCTCAGAGATGCCAGCTAGTCAGATTTTCTGCATCCAGTATTTGCATAGTTTCATATTCTTGATATTTTTCACTTGCTTTACTGAGTCAGATCCTGACTGTTCGTATCTTCAGCATAAAAATACTTGAATTCTGCTCACACCCTCTAATGTGCTGGATCCTCCTGTCACTCAGTGCCATCAGTGGATTTTATAAACAAATTTTCTATTCTGTCACTGATCTTGTTAATGAAAATATTGATTGGTATTGGAAGAAATTTACACACACTTTTGCAGAATTTAGTCAATGCTATGTGCTATCCACTGCTGTCTGACCTTAATTTTTATGATCACTTTTATTCTTGCTTAATCCCGTCTTCCATTTGGAGACCGTGTTGTCTGAACTTGTTTATGAAAATGTCACACAAGGCAGTGTGAAAAGCCTTACTATGGCTAAGATGCATTATTACATCCGCAGTTTCTTCTCTATTTACAAGACCTCTTGTCCCATTGTAAAAGAAGATTAGATTGGTTTGATATCCTTTGTTCTTGAGAAATTTAGCTTTGTGTTATCCATCTCCATATTGTCATCACAGGTACTTACAGATAATTTGATTGTTTGTGGTTTTCTGGGAATTGAGCTCTACCTGTCTGGTCTGTGATTTCCTGGCTCGTTCCTCTGTGAAGGATGTACCTTGTGTTTGCCCTTCAGCACATTTGTCCTCTGTGAGTTTTCAAAAAAAAAAAAACGTTAATGGCTTTGAGATTGCTTCAGCCTATGTTTTTATACACTAGGATGAATTTCATCAGGCTTTAATTTCAGTAGATGATTTGAAGATACTCTATTTATGTACGTATTCTCTGCCTTATTCTTTCCCTATTCTCATCTGATATTTTACCCCTTTGTTGCCACAGTTAATTTTCTTTGCTGCTTGGTTGCAGCTGAAACACAAGAAATGTTAGCTCTTTGACCTTCTCAACATCATCCTTCCTGCTTTTATACTGTGGCAAGGTACCACATTCCTCGTTTCCTCTTTAACATTCCTCTTTAAACATTTCTTTGTTATCCTTTTTATTCTCTTCTGTTTCTATTACAGTTTTGCCTCGACTTTTTCTGACTTTGTCCTCGTATAGTTATTCTTGCTTTTTCTTTATACTGGTCCCCTTCATCTGACGTAGGTGCTATTTTCCTATGCTTCCTTTGATTAAGGCAAGTTGGTTTCTTACTAGATTCCCTGCCTGCACAATGTAATAGTTTGTGCTTCTGTTCTTAATGTTGGGGATTTTGTGTGGTGTGGGGTTTTTTTTGTTTGTTTTTCTTTTTTTTTGTCTTAAGTACTGCTTTATAGATGGTCAGCCCAAAGATACACAGTGCTTGACTGTGGTCTGCAGGAAATGCTTACAGAAAATAGGTAGGAAAAAGGGTGGTTGTTGAAAGATGAGAAACACTAAAATACTCTCTCCTTGTTTATGTGACCTGTTTCCTAGTCAATCCTATCTGCCCTTCTTTGAATTTGTTGGTTGGACTTCTTGCAATTCTCATAGCAGTGTCTTTATTGTTTTTCCTGCAATAGCATCCTTAATCACTTTGGATTTTAAATGCTAAATAGTTGTAACTGTGAGACAGTTTGGTAGACAGTATTTTCTCTGAAAAGCACCCGGTAGTCTTTTTGGGGAAAATGTGTGTGTACACTTGACAAAATAATAATTACATGGCATATTTATGGTCATTTTTGGAAGTAGATTAGCCAAAGCTTAACTTCAAAAGTAGTTTCCTCAGCTTCTGAAAAGCCTTTTTGTCATCTAGTAGGTGAAATATACTTGTTTTGGCGCTGTTAATATCCCTTCTGAAAGGTCTCATCCTGATCTTCACCCCTCCAAAAGCAAATTATCACGGAGGGTGAGTGCTGCAATGTCTACACTGCTCAGTGGAGCATCAGCAAAAGGATTAGGATTCTGGTAAACCAACAGAAAGAAGAATCTGGAGAAGAAGTGGAAATGAAGAATAGGAACAAAGGAAAAAATAAAAGTTCAGTCTAATCAGTCTGTAGCTGCACAAAAATAAAAGGAATTGAATAAAGCCTGTATTTCATACTTGTGATGCTGTGTGTTTATGTGTAGTAGTAATTTGAAAGTGTATTCAAAATATTGTTGTTTCGCTGTACCATAAGAATTCTGATATGCTACAGCTTTATCTTAAGTAGCCAATCTGTAATTACCACCGTCGCCTTAGAAATAGAGAGATTAGTGTTATTCCTGTAGACAGAAACAGAGAAATTAGTGTTATTTCTGTAGATAACTTTAATAGAACTTCAGGGGTTAATTTTCCAGTTTATAAATTGAAGGAAAGAAAAGAAAGCTTTATAACTGACTTAATTTTATCCTCTTTTCTCCTAAAGGCTTTTGATAGAGAGGGTGACCCTATAAGATACCTCATTCAGAATGGAGATCCTCAACAAGTTTTTAATCTCTCTCAAAGGTAAGTGGAAAACGCTTAGAAAATAGACTTGTAACTTTTCAGTCAAGTAAATATGTGGGCTGAGAGCAAAAGAAAAGACTTGTAATCAGACATATTCAGCTGTTCTTTAGATTGGCTCTTAGACGTTAATGAGAGCTCTGTGAATGATATTGCCCTCTGGAGTTTTTCACAGGGGACTATTTATTTATTTTAAACACTTTAGTAGGTAAAACTCACCGAGGTGGAAACATTCTATTTAAAAGACTGACCAGGGATTAATTAAAAACCTTATACTTGTCAGCTCTTGACTAATGACAGGGACGTTTTTTGCCTTAGTTTCCTGCCTTCAGGTGTTTTAGTCTGTAGTGGAAATACTTTTGAGCATTGTTTTAAAACCTCTTTTCCTTAAATTGAATACCAACTTAAATAGAGCTAGAAAGGGCAGGAGCATTATTAAAATTATAAACACCAGATAGGTCTGTGCCTGTCCCACCACTCCCTTCTTTATTTTACCCAAGCAGCTATTATTTACACTCCAAAGTATCTTTTTTTCATTGCAGGAAGAAAAGAGGGTGGTGAGCTGACTTCCCGTGGTAGATGATCGGACAAAAGTAACCTGGGGCTTATTTGTTCATGATGAGGTTATAATTGCAAAAAATTATTCTAATTTGGTGTGAGGGAGAGGTTGTACTGAAAGAAGTCTCTATATAATATAGAAGACTCTAGGTTACTCACTGTGATAAATCTCCCATAGACGGAGAATCAAATCACTTATGAAACAATGTGAAAAAAGCCTTGAAGATCCCAAGAGATGCTGATGCTGTTATCCGCCAAGATTGATGGGCCTCTAATAATAGAGACTTGTCAGGCAAGGAAAGGGACAGCTTAGAGAGAGGAGACTGTTTCATTTTCGTGGCAAGAGCAGGAAACGATGTTGGGCTGCTGGTTTTATTCATCGCTTAGGACAGGACTTTTCATGCAGATCAGGAAACGTGTGCTTTGTTCATCAGCCCAGAGGGAGCACTGGGAGTCATAGCTCCAGCACAGCGCACACTTGTAGGATTTTCTGCACAAGCGATGCTAGCAGTCCTCCCCTTAACATAGAGAAACTTTGTCTGACCCACTCTGTGACCTTTAGAACTTGAAGAACGAGGAGTGTGCCTGGCTACGTGAGAGGTGCTCCGAACGGGGGTTACTCAGTGGGCAGTTGTTTTGTGCAGCTCGTGCTTATCACAGTGCTGTTCACATCGCACCGTAAAAATCGTGGTAGTTCTTCATACCAGAAAGACTTAAAAAACGTGCAAATTCAGGGCGACTTCTGGCCTGCCAGACTCATGGCATAGAAGTTGGATCCTAGGCAGCTCCTGTTTTGTCCATCTTTGGATGTAAACAGCATGACAGTAGCCAGAAGTCAAGCTGTTAAAGGTGCCCTGTGAATTCACAGCTGTGAATTCAGCCTGAAATGAATAAGAAATCTCTGCTGTTCTCTCTGAAGGCTGCAGGCACGGCACACCCCTACGTGTCTGTCCACAGGCAGTGTTGCAGCAGTTGCAAGTGCCACCTCCCAGGGGCTGTCAAGGGTGGGGGGAGTCCTCCTCCATCCCACCGGCCTCCAGGGCCCCTCACGGAAAGCCTGACACCCCCTGGCACACACCCCCCAGCCTCACACGCCCCGTGGGTCTGAGCACCACAGCACATCGAGGGTTTCAGCACAAAGTCAGGCGTCTGTTTGTCTTTTTGATCTGTTGCCTCTTGGTAAAAAGGAGAGCTCTTTGAAGTGTTTTCTCTTTCCTGCTCTCCTTCCATCTGTTTTCTTGAAAATTGTTTGTGCAAAGTTTTCTTCAGCCTTTTGCATGTTTTTTTCTAGGTGCTGAAATGTCTCGATAGGAGATTAAAGTAGGATTAATATTAAACAAAGCATACAGATAATGTGAGTGGCATATTAAGGCTACAGAAATTTATCTCAGTGTTACATAAATGCATTAGTAGATACCTTAAGGCCAAGGCAGAGACCATGAACATGATTCCCTCTCTTCCTTTTTCTCATCTGGATTATTTTCTTGCATCCTGGAGCATGTCAGTTACTCCCTGTGTAATTCCATAACTGGTGGCATGAGTACTGAATATTACCCGTTTTACATCTACCTACTAGATCTCTTTTATCCTCAATCTGAGGATTGTGAGATGGTTTTGTTCTTTCTTCTTTCACAATACAACCTGAGCATGATCTGTAGGAATTCAGTACCTCCTTATGTTCCCCAGGGAAAGTGATGGTTAAAAACTGGGGTATTAAATGAATGTGAGTACGTCTGAATCCTTGAGTAAAACACGGGAGTTTTTATAAATCAGCCTGTCTCTTGAATGATGTTCATCTCTTGAAATGGAAACCGTAGATTGCAATTGTTCAAGTGGTAGGAAGGAGGAGATAAAAAAGGCAATATGAAAGTGGAAAAATACTGGAGAAATTTAAATGGATACATGTAGCTAAAGGTCAGTGTTAGTAAAGCAGTATTTGTTGTCAATATTTTATTCTTAGCTCCGCTTTGATTTTTTTTTTTTTTGTGAATTAATACTTTACCACAGTGTTTTATGTTATTCACTGTTCCTCTCCTAAACAACTCTTTTGTTCATATTTTGTGCCAATGTCTTGAACAAATGCTGAAAAAATATAGATGATCTATTATGATAGCTCATTCATTTGCAGAAACACCTGGAAATAAGAGAATTGTTAAAATACAGAGCACCGTGTAATGTTTCATGTCAGTTGTTGATACATCTGACTTTTCTACAGCCCTCAAGGAAATTAATGCCTTTCTCAGTAGCATCACTACTGTTTCAACATCTGCTATTTATAAATTATAAAAAGTTTAGTTTAAAAGTTAAGTGGTCTTTAGTAATGTAACAATAATATGAATTGAGCTCAGCTGAATATTCCTTAGTAGACGACAGTAGATGAGACTGAAAGCAAAAATGAGATACGTAGTGTTATTAATTTGTCACACACAAATTATAGGATAGATTGCTGGAATAAACACCACTTTTATACTCATTGCCTTCTTGTGGGCCATGTGTGTATGCAAAGCTAAGAACTTACTGTTAGTCTAATTGAAGTCTTAATAGTCTAATCCATTATTAATAATCCAGTAATGCTAATGCAAATAGCTAAAAATGCATATATATGTATGTTTCAGTATGTGTATATATATAAAATATGTATAATGTAATTTATTTTATTGATATATGTAATTTTAACATTTCTATATGTATATATACATATATTTTCTTGATATATACCTATATATATTTCGGTATAGCTATATATCATTACATCTCTCTATATAGCTACATATATTTATATTATTACATATATGACTAGATATAAAAAACCACATATACTTTCTAAGGTCTGTCCCACTCTCTGGTGTTATGCTTTACTCTTCCACCTTCCCTTTGAGTCCTCAGGGCAATAATTTCCTCTGGAGCAAGGGGGTCTATGCTGAGTCTTCAGCATCTGAAGTCCTGCCTGGGGGGAGGAGGAGTATGATGAGGTTGCATCCTCCTCACTCCAGGATCCATTTGGAGTAATTTTTATGTTTGTTAACACACTCCGTAGCACGGTATTCTTTTTTTTTTTCCCCCCATCTGTGTCTAAATCTATCTTACATCTGAACTTCTACTGCATGTGGTGTCTTTTACATATGGGGATACTTGTTTATTATTCTTTGTGACCCCAAACTGGTTTTGGGCAGGTCCTAAGGTTGTGTTTCTTTACCAGTAGTAGGCCACTGGTGAGGTGTTTGTAGCCCAAAGGCTCTGCTGTCATCCTGTGCCTGAACTTTCACTACACTAGAGGCCACGCCTGTACTGCTCCGTGCATAATTCAGTCTTTGCACAATAACCACATTATAGCTACACGTTAGTTTAAAAAGATACATATAAAAATAGGCATCATGCTACAAAATTGTTGAAAAGCAAGAAAAGCTAAAACAGCATTGGTATCAGGCACCTGCTCATTAGATAATTGTGGTTTAAAGCTAAAACCTGAGCAGGCCTAGGCGAGTCCATGCAAAGAAGCATGACAGGTCCCAAGGCCCTGTTGTAGCTTGGCACGACACTTGGCGCTTGGGACAAGACGTGTCAGCTCCGTATTTACCGTGTTACAAAGTTATCCCCAATATTCATGTGTCCCACTGGTTCTTACCAACCTCTGGAAAAGTACTTTAGGTACAATGATGTTGCTAGCTTTTCCTGTTTTGAGGAAGCAAAACACGGCACGTGCCTATGTTTTGGTTATGTAGCAATGAGGCAGATTGAATGTAGCATCTCCTGAAATATTCTTTTCTTTGATTACTGAGGTTGGATGTTATTTTACATACCAACCTTTCAATCCTAGGGGAGAATTATGCTCCCACTCACCTATTTCTGTAGTATTTATTAGAAGAAACTGCTCTCAGTAATGGCTTGCCAGTAAGTTGCTATTTATCTCTGCTGAAAACAGTGTTGGAAAAAGTCTTGGCCTGGAACCAGTTTGTTGAGGTCTTCTCCGAGAGTAAGAAGTTACAACCGAAACTGCAGAAATTTATAATCTCAAAGGGAAAAAACACATCAAAGTTATATAAAACACCTAAGATTATATACATCCAAGTGTTCTGAAGAAGTACAGCTACTGAGACCTTCTAGTTTGGTGGGACTTTTTGGTTTTGTGCGGTTTGAGTTTGGGTTTTTTTTGTTTGTTTGTTTTAATAAGCCCTCTTTCTGAGCAAGTAGCTGTTTAGGTTCTTAGGTTATGAACATAAAATGTAAGCTCAACCAGTAAAGTTTATACTTGCGCCTGACAAGTGTTTGGGTCTGATATGCCCATTAAAAATGGATTAACATATGGAAAGTCACAGCATACCAAGATCCCAGCCTGTGTGGCTTTGGCACTGCAAAATCCAGTGCTGCTGTTACACTTCTCTTAAAATGTTGGAAGCTGACCATGACACTTTTGGACAAGTTCTGTGGGAGAAGCTGCCTATTCATGTGAGAAGAGAATAAATATCATCCTTGATCCATGTTTAGTGGTACATATTTATTAAATAGCCTGTGAATTGGGTGGCTTTTGAGATGTCTGTTTGTTACATACTTGACTATGTTCCAGTACACATCAAAAACGTGTAAATGAAATGTGGAACTTCAGGGCTGATCACAGAAGTAGCACTTTTGCCAGTTCAGTTAAGCAGAGTTTAGTCTGCTTAGACAGGATTGTCAACTCAATGGTACTTTTCTGATGCTTTCTAATATAAAAGTAATGAATTCATGGTGGGATCTTGTCTCTGTGTTGCTACAGCACACTTCCAGGTGGTTTCTAGACTTCTGCATGAGGAAATTATATCACCCTAGAGACAAAATCTAGGTTGTTTTATTGTCAGCAGTTACAGGAATTTGCAATGCTTTCAGCTAGCATTTTTGTGAAATTTTATTTGTTGTTTTTTTGTGTATGTGGCTTCCAAGTAACCCTTCATTAATTTTTTAAATGGGCATCAATAATGACAATATCCTGTTTAATTTTCCAAAACTTTTTTGCCTATGTTAATATTTTATTATTAGGGAATATGGTGTATCTGTGCTTGTACTGAAAGGGCATTAGCTCATTCCAGCACTTTTATTGCAGTTACACAAACATGCAAGTTAGTAGCCTTTTCCTATAAAGATCTGAGGATGCTCATGCTTAAGACTGTGTGTGTTGTATTCCCAGAATTTAGTTCTGCAATCCTGTCAGGGAGATTGGGACTCCTCTGTGGTTAACAGACTGCTTGTGATTCTCTCTTCTCATTTATTATAGCAGTGCAGTTTTCTAAGAAATGAGGGTGGTGTGTTCAGTGTAGGTCTACCTTTTGTATAATCCTGTAGATCACTAGGTTGTTATTTTAATGCTAAATTATGCATGTATCGAAGCGGAAAGCATTAGAAATTGGCTCATCGTTTTTATTAGCCTTTACCTACACAAAACATGCTTTCAGTTGTAATAAAGCCTAAAAGCTTATTAACTTGCTTAAAGGGAAACATTTGTGTAACACAAAGTAGCGGAACAAAAGTGCTTGTAGGTATCTTAGAAGTGTTGTGATAACGTTTTATGTTTTTGTTTTATTACTAGTTCTGGACTGCTAGCCTTAGGAAAGCCCTTGGACAGAGAAAGCACTGATCGCTATATTCTGATTGTTACAGCCTCGGATGGCAGACCAGATGGGGTGAGTTTCCTGTGAAAGTTTAAGAAAATGGGCTGTTATGGTATGTAGTTAGGCACTTGGAAGTAGTCTAATTGTAGTAGCTTTTATATGGGTCTTGATCAAATATATCTGTACTCTGCAACAATTTGATTTCAAGAATGTTTGTGTAGATAAAGCCTGTGTATCACTGGGGTTATGTCCTTTGATCTTGAAACAAAGTGACTTTGCTGCTATTTCTGCCTCTTTGTTACTCTTCAGCAAGAACCAATGCAGTCAAGGTTTTGCGTTATTCAGATACCTGCATCTTCTTCTGGCTATTTCTTCTCTGTGCTATTAAATAACCGGTCCTCCTTCTTACCTTCTCCTAAAGATAAGTTATGTGGGCAGCTGTTTTATAGATTTGTACCTTCTCTAGTCAAATGCATTGAACTTTTTTCAGAACTGACAAATGAAAGCATTGTCCAGCTTCAATTATTTTAAGCCCTCAAGAAAAATCAAAAAAAGTGCCCATGCCACTTGTCTTAAAAAAAGAAAACTTTTTTATGGGGAGGTATTTCTAAGTCTTCAATGTTTGCATTGATCAAGCATGCAGTGACCCCACAATGAAACCAACAAACTACTGCTCACGTTTATGTTTAGAACAACAAAATTATTCTTTCCAATTTCCATATTGAAAAATGGAAAACTGTTTAAGGATGTGTATTTATTTGTCAAGCAGATGGAATGGAATTAGTTTTTCTAAAAGTCTGTAGCAGTCCCAACAGGGGGGATTTACTGCAGTTGGATTGTGCAAGGTACATGGGAGCGCAGCAGTTCTGCTGTAGACCTGTGCCATGGAGGAGAAGTGTCTGTGTATCTGACCTTAAAATTACAGTGTATAAGGGTAGATCTAAAATAATATATCCTCATCACCTGGGCTATTCTAGGAGGCAGTGCTCAGGCTTGAGATTGAAACAGAGAAATCTTTGACAGTTTGCTAAAGAGCAATCATGAAAACCCTGTGGTTTGGACCCCTGCTCACCTTATGTTCAGTGCAGCAGGAGAAAATCTTATGTATTATTTCTATGGCATGCTCTTTCTCCTATTTTACCTTCTTCAGCTTATAATGTTTGCCTTCCTGCTCAATATTTACTCAGAAGTTTTTTTCCCAAAGTACTGAGAAAGTTTTAGAGCCTTTGTACGATTCTGTGGCAATATGAAGTAGCTATAACAGAGCCTACACCTTTTCCATTAAAATGTGGTTACAGTTATCTTCAGTAATTCATCTTAATATTTGTAATTTCATTACTTGTGAACTACTCTCCTTTCTTGATAGCTATGAGCTCAATTGTTTTCATCTGTAACTTCCAGCTGTGAAATCTGAAGATTTAAATAAAATACTTGCGTTCTGTTTCAGATTATGCTATGTTGCTGAAATGCTATCTTGGGCATAGAAAGGCTACTGAAAAGATATTTCCTCTTAGATATTCATTCTCTTTGTTCTGGAACTTAACTGGATGTCTGATCCATTTTAACACTCAGAAGAAGATAGTTGTTTTTAAATGGAAATCCAGTTAATCATGGCATGCTGCTTAACATAAAATAGTTGTACATAAGGTCAGATATGACTTTTGAAGCTCAACTGTGTAAAAAACACTGAAAGTAAACTCTGGAGGGCTCCATTAGTATTTTGTCTGAATTATGCTGATGTAGAGTGGACTACCTGTCCAAATGATTAGAGCCCAAAGAACTGTTGTCACATCAATGAAAGATATTTATGATTTTCCAATGCTGACATAAAACCCATCCTTTCTCAATAAGCATAACAGTTCTTACTAGTACAGCAGTTACTTGACAAGCAGAAAGACAATTAAAACAGCAGCAGGTCACTGGGCTCTGGTACTGAATGCTCTTGATGGAGGGTGTTTTATGTTGTTGTTGCTGTAACAACATACACTTAAAAAATCCCCTCTGTTGCTGTCTCATTATCTGCTTTCCTCCCTCAGTACCATCTGTTTTTTTCGTGGAGTTTTGTATTTTCAGGTGTGTGTGTTAGTTGTTCTTACACTGAAAGGCAGTCACACTTTCTAGCTTGTGTGTGTTCTTTTTACTGCTGCTTGGTTTGGGGTCTTCCTCACTCTCTCTTACCTGGCTGTAGTTGTTTTCTTCTGTTATGGTGCTTTCTGTCAGTGCTGGGGCACCTTTCATCTTAAAATTGTCTTAAAAATTGTCTTACTTGACAAGCTGACCTGACTGCTCTTGCACCCTAAGCTCCTGGTGACAGTACATGAAACGAAAGGATTAGGAGTTGGCTGTATAAGTTTCTTGGCTTTTATTTTACAAACAAATAGATGAAATAGGACAGCTCAGCCTATTAAATCTCCATGCCTTTTCCATGCCAGGAAACAGTGGTTTTGCCTAATTTGCCAGGCTTCCTTGCATCCTGGCACAATTTCTTTGATTTGCAGCTCTTTCGGACTTACTCTCTGCTATTTGACAGGCTCCTCCTAGGTCAGGGACTCATTTAAAGTTGCTAGCTGGTAACATGGCAAACCGTTCTAAGGACATGGATGCTTGTTTCAACAAGTCAGTGAAAGTTCATAGAGCGCCTTTTCTTTTTAACTAGTTTATATCAGAAAGCAATGGTGTCTCTTTAGGAAAGAAAAAAGAATTCTTACAATTACAAAACTACTGCTCCCCAAGCTAATTCACCTGCTGCTTGTCGTCAAGGTTTGCTTCTTTGAACGATTCTATTAGTGCCTGCAGAAAAATGGTTATCTGATTGAAGAACTTGTTTCAGTTTCCCTAAAATCACAAAGTTAATTCCACAGGCAGGTGCAAGTTAATTGAAATGACATTAACATATTTTAGCTGGTAAAATATAGAAACTGATTTCTTTCCAATCAGCATGGGCTGTTTGAAACTAGCTATTAGAGTCAAAGCAAGCTTTTCTATTCTATACAGCTTTTTCTGTATTTGCTTGTTTCTTTAAAATTTGAAAGGCATTTAAAGGAAAAAGACTTTATTGTTGTGGTTGGGGTGGGTGTTGTTGATTTCTTTTAACTAGAACTTTCCTCTTCAGTTGCAACATGAAAATTTGGCATTGGTACATTTTTGTAGTTAGGTTTTATGAACAACAGTCATAGGATCACAGGATGATTCAGGTTGCGTGGGATCTCAAAGGGGTGATGTAGTATGAGCCTGTTCCTCAAGCACGGTCAGCAACGGTTGCACTGACAATTTAACTGTGCAGCAGGTCATTTAATTCATAGCCTTCAAGCATAAAGATGCATAAAAACCCATGTGAGTACCTTTACATAGTGGAAAAAATAAAACATCTTTATTGTTGTTTCATACTTATCTGAGAAAGTTCAGTCTTTGTAATTTCAGCCAGTGACTTTGCTTCAGAAATTGTGAACAGTACTCAAGACATTTCAAGATGGATATTTTTCAGCTAAATTCTATTGTGAACAAAGATTTTTAGCCATTATAACATGGGTTTTAAAGAGGCATAACTTCAGCTCATTTAATTTTTAAATAAAAGTGTATAAAATACTGCATTTTAGATGGAATACTTCAGATGGGAAGTGTTGCCATGCTTCGAAATTATTGAAGATTTCAGAAAGAAATTTATCCGTGCTGCTTTAAAAGGTATCTCTCTCAAGGTGATGACTCTCTTGGCTGTGCAACATTGTTCTCATAAAACTAAGACTGTTGTTCTCCATAGAGACAAGTGAGGCTCGTTGGGTGGGTGAAGCCTGTATTTCAGGATTGTGTCAGCAGTCTCTGGGATCAGTAAACAGGAGGAAGGGCCAGAAAGGTTCATCATCCTTCCTACCTTTAACACTGGTTCAGTTCACATACTGATTACCATCTCCTGTCCTGACAGGGTCTTCTTTGGCCCAGGCAGACATGCTAAAATGGATCTTTCTTTCCACTTCTGGTATCTCCAGGAGTTTGGAGATCAGCACAAGGGGCAGCAGGACACTTCCCACACGGGATCACACTTCTGTTTGGGGTACAGCTCTCGGGGAGCAACGCTTCCACTGGGTACCTTTCCCATAATCATGGTGGTATGAAGCATTACCTTTCTAAAGCCACAAGTTACTGGACTCCTGGTCTAGGGGCTGAAACTCTGCCCCCCGCAGCTGTGTGCCCAGCTTGTTCCACTCTGCTGGAAACCCCATGGTATATTGGACTAGTACACAGTATACAATATGGTATCGGCCCTCCCTTTTATCCCCGCTGTTCTCTAGAGAAAACGAACTGTTCCCCGTCATCATCTATAAAGTCTGTTGAACACTTTTTTGTATTTGAAAAGTCTGTGGTACCACACACCTTAAATTTTTGGTGTTTTAATGTTTTTTTTTTTTTTTTCCCTGCTTCTTTTTCTGTGTCATTAACAAAGGCTCTAAGAGACTTTCAACAATGTTGCTGTGGCACTAAGTAGTTGAGGTTTGTGTATTCTAAGCCCCAAGGTTTATTTAACTTCCTAATGTTGTGCGGTGACAGTCATGTTGACACCTTTTGACTTTTGGGGACTGTTTATTGCAACAAAATTAATACAGACTTACTTATGTCTTCACCAAGCAATATGGCTTTCCATTTAGTGGTGTGGCCTGGCTGACACCATTTCATCAGTTTTGCCTGCCTTATAATGCTCTTGATTGTTTAAAATGCTCGACTATGCTTCCCAAGTTATTGTTGTTCTGAGTTATAACCTGGAGCATTAACAGGCTTGTGGTTTTTCTCTGACCTTGGAATAACATGACCTACCACCCATCACTGTTAACAGTACGATGCAACAAACAATTAAGTATGCATTAATTGAGTAGTCAGGAAAATATTTTTATTTCTCTAGTAATGAGACTTGTAGAAGGGCAGAAGAATGACGTGTGAATGTAAAAATATTTCAAGCTGAAATTATTTTCACAAATTGTGGTGTGTTTGGATGGGATTTCAAGGCAAGAATTCATGTCTTCAGAGGGAGAAGTTAGAAATAAATATTCATGATTTTGTTAGAAGAGAGAAAAAGCCTTCTGTGCTATTTATTTTTAGCTTGTGTGAGTGTGTATGTGTCAGTTCATTTACACAGATAAAGCAGGAAGCTCCATTGTGTTGTCTTAGTGTGTATTGTGTGATTTAAGCGAAATTCAAACCTCCAAACACGAATGTCTAGTCCTGAAAATATTCACCCAGGACTTCAGAAATGTGTTTCTGCCCATGTCTTGGCAAAACAGAGCAGCTCAGTGCCTAGTTTATAAAGCCATTTGGGAGTTAGTAATTAGATATTCTTAAAAACTGTCAGTCATCCAGGGGGTGGTCCCAACCTCCCAGGCAGCTACAGCCTTCCTCTTTAATGGGGCTGAAGGAGAGCAACGACATTGATGTCCCTTGTCAGGGTCACTTTGTGGTGACAGGGGTTCAGATTCTTTTGTAGGTCTTAGAATACTCTAAGCTAATCTACTCTGGAAGTCCATCTGCTCTTTTGAAGTTGTGCTGTTCAGGGTACAGTCCAAGATTCACTGGATAGGAAAGATCAGAGGCAACGTAGCTCTGGGAGGTTTCTCTGAAAGCCATGAATCCAAGATCTTGCCCATTAATCTCCGACTGTGCCCATTTCTTCTGCAGTGAACACTTCATGACAAAAATTGGAATAATTTTAGCATTACAGCCCCCAAAACTGGTTTGAGCCACGTTTCCTGAGGAGAGAGAGGCACCACCAGGCAACCCTTAGAAAGGTATCTGATAGAGAGATGTTTTCTCGGTGGGCTGGGCTGGCCCAGAGCAGCTGGGTGCTGCATGCAGGGATAGAATTGGCATTTCTGAAGGCAGTTTAAGTCTTTTTTTCTGTGCTTTCTGTATGTGGTTCTGGGTACCCAGACACTGCAATGTTTAACCTTTAAGTGTGGCTAAAATGTTCATGGGTTTGCACCGTACTCAGAACGGGAGCTTAAATCAATGGGGCTTAGAATTTAGAAACTCTGGAAACCATATTCCTGGCTACAGAATGCAGAAGGATGGTGCTCATAGGTGGTCATGGTAGTCTCTCTGCCACAACAGTGCCCTCAGAAGGACCAACAGTTGGAAACTAGTGTTTGCTCACCTTATGATCTAGCTAATTGATTGCCACAGGCTGTAAATGAAAGTAGAATACATACCACTGTACGAAGATGTGTCAGAGTGGGGCAGCCTAGTAGTCTCTCTGTCTTGAGGGCCATGAGGCACACGGGTGTGCTTTGTGTAGACACAGATACAATGCCATATTCTTCCTTACTGTCTCACTTTTTCTTGAAATGTTGGTCTCCTCCAAATGTTGTTGGAGCAGACCAGCATTTCAAGAGGGTATTCATCCACTGAGTGAACCATCAGTAGCCTTGTTGCAGTGCATTGTGTTTCATCATGTAAGTTAGACTTGAGTATTTCAGTCATCTTAGAAGATCATTAATAATTTACATCATCTATCTCCCATCACGCTTGAATTAATTACCTTCCTTAGAGCAAACAGGTAGCACTAAATCAAGGTAATTTAGACAAAGATTTACTAGTTGAATAGCATACAGAGAATTAATTAATTACAGTAAATTTTCTGTTACTTCTGTAAATATTACCTGCGTCTGCTCCACATCAGTTCCATTATCTATCAAGAGTAGAGCATGCACACCTCTTTCAGTAAATACTCACTGAAGAGAGATTTTGTGTACAAAAAGGCTGGTATTGAAAAAGGGTTCTACTTAACTGACCTTTTCGTAATAAGTAGAACAAGACTGCCAAAAATATTAATGGAATCGGTTCATACTGTGGAACTTTAATACCACCTTAGTATAGCATATTAATTTTGATCTGTTGGTGCAGTGGGAAGGAATAGTTCTTAAATATATGAAAAGGAACAGTATAAACAGATAAATGATTTTGTACTTCCTCCTCTAAACAACTCCTCCTCAAATTACTATCTTTTCAGCAATACAATCTGTAACTAAAAAGAAACACGTCCTATTACTATTTTCCTGAGAAGTTATATACTTCATATGAGAAATCCTTCAAATTTTCAGCTGATCAGTAAATTTCAGTTTACATGAGAAGAATTTGTCCAGCCAGATTTCCTTTTCTGTGAGAGAAAGCTTTCCTCCATGCATCAGCTCTTTTACTAGGGTGAGCTTTAGTAGACTCCCAAACTTCCAACGTTTGTGCAACTTTTCTGCTTGCATTGCAGGGATAACATTCCCCATAAAGGCTTTGATTTCAAATGCTAACAGGGAAGGGCTGATTTAAGTAACCCTCATGAAGAAAAAGATGAATCACAGTTTTCAATCAAAGATTTTGAGCAGATTGTAATTCTGGTTCGAAAGATGATTTTAATTATTTTAAGGTGAGAAACTGTTCTGCACCAAGGATTATTGAAGCATTTTGTATCCCAAAATAAAAAAGCTTAAGTAGAACTATGTTAAATAGATCTTGCAGCAGAGTTCACAAGAACAGTAATGTATAGTCTAGCATTGAGTATACATTATGCTACTTTGTATATTCAGTAATACCACAATCATGACAGTAAATACCATGGTCATGAATTCTAGTTAGACTGGAAAACATAAGTTGGGCAGACCATTTTTCAGCCAGCACTGTATGTGCAAAGTTAGAGAGCTCAAGAGCAGACACACCAAGCTCCTTGCCCTGAACCCCTCTGAAGCTGTGCCTGCTTTCAGACGGATCTTGCAGGTTAGCAGAAACCTCTGTTCTTTTGATAACTTCAGTGAAGTCTCCAGTTCTAAGCAAACAGATAACCCGTACAACAAGGCGAGGAGCATTGAAGCTGAAGGCTCTGGCAGCCCGTGTTCATCACCTGTTTTGAAGTTCTCAGGTTTGGTTTATGATATAAAGACATTGGTAGAGATGCCACAGCTTTATCCATTTGTGATTAAGACACTGAATCCTGAGTTTTTAATTTAGAGGCAGACCCAGTTTCCCACAGCTTTGTCTCTGCCAGGCTGCATGACAAACGTAGCCTACTTTGTATGCTACCCTCCAACTATGTTAGGTGATGTGCAGCACACAGCATGATGTCAATTTGGGTTGTTTAGCCTGAGCTATATAGCTTGGGATATAAGCTGCCAGCTACTGCTGGTTCATGCATTAGAAACACTGATGTTTCATTCCTGTGATATCGAGATCTGCTTGGACAGCAGATCATTACTCTTTCTCTTCCACAAACAGACACAGAGGGTTGGAGCGCTGGCTGTTAGATGGCTGGTGACTGGCTTAACAGTGGAGACCTATCCCATCAGTCCTGTGCGTTTGTCAAGGACATTTCTTGAATGTAATGATTTTTTTCTTCCTTTCCCATTGAAGTTCTCATCTTTTATATTTTCTTTCTGTATGTGCAAGGTTTTAGTTTTGGGCAGTTTGCTTTGGGGATTTATTTTTTTGTGTCTGACAGTTTTTCTCTTTGTCTCCTCCCCAGGCCTTTTCTGATCTTTTCTCATTAGTGTAATTATTGACAAGCTCCAGCCTTGTCTTTCCCTTCAGCCTGAGTCTCTTCTCTCTCCTAAATTTCTTTGCAGTCCAGCGGGCCATTTCTTCTTTATAACTTGGAGAGGTGTAGAGGGTCGGTAGATGCCGCTTTTAAAGTTCTCATGCCCTACACTGGAAGGAAGCAAGGTCTGAAAATACCTGAGGCTTGCATCCTTGCTGATAGGAACAGACTGGAAAAGAATAACATGCTCCCCCTTCCCCATGGCCTGGTGGACGTTGTTTATTGGGCTTATGCAGCTTCTGTGCATTCAAAAAGGTTAGTGACCAAGGCCATAACCAGTCGTGCGTATTTACCCATCACTTTTTCCAACTTTGGCACTTCATTGTCATCCTCTGTTACCAATCAATATTAGATTCCCATTAGCGATGTCACTCTTCAGGCTGTTCTCCTGGAGCACTGAACTTGGACAGCATGGCAGTTTACCCGTTATATAGTTCATGTATATTTTATCCTGGTCTTTATCATTCCCAGTAGCTTCAGATCTGAGTAGCTGTTTCCCCTGTTTTGTAAAGAACAGCTATTATTCTGGATATCATAATTTAAGTGTAGTTTTCTTCAACTGAATATAGATGAGTCCCAATATGTAGATCAGAAGCATTATGTACAGTTTCTTTTTTGATCAAATAAGGCCTTGGGCTTTGCATCAGATCTTATTATTTGCAAACTAGTTATATCTAGAGATGATAGCATTTGTCTTAGAGTTTGTCTAAATTAATAAACTTGCTTAACATCAGAGCTAAGAATGTTTCCTCTTCAAGGCGTAGAATGCTCTCATCAATTCCGAACTTCAATTTAAATGGCAGGGTACAAATAAAATAAGTCACAAGTGAAATTTCCTTCAAATTTATCATCCCATTACATTTATCAGGGCCTGGCATACTTAGGACAAAAGATATTTGTGAAGGCAATGTAAATGTTACATTTATTGCTTAGGGAAGAATTATATATGTAAGAACTATTTTAGTGGCCCTAAGAAAGCTATAAATTGCAGCTGATGATCTTTTGTTTGACTTTTGTTTATTATAAAAGAGAAGTAGACACAGTTTGCTTCAGTAATAAATAGAAAGTGCCTGATATGAGGCTTCTTTCTCCCCTGCGTGAATTTCCAGTAATAGCTTCAACATTCCTTTCCAAACCATACTTGACAAATCTTTTGTAGAAAAGCCTGGTTTTAAAACAGCCAAAGCAGTTTTTTATCCTTACTATATTATCTTGGTATTTGCACGAGGAGTTTCCATTCAATTGTTATACAAAAACAGTTGTGAATTAGGTCTCTCTCTCATTACTTTGGGGAACAACTCAAGTTTGTTTAAAGACTTTTAGTGGTAATTAAACATATGTCAGGAGCTTCAGTGAAACAGCAGCTTTGTTTTATGAAAGAGTGCTGTTTTACTGTCTCTTTTAGGATCCTCTACAAAACACTGTAACTTTTCACAGTTCCTTAAGAAATTTGTGAAACTATTTCCTTTCATTCTGAAGTATGTAATGAGCAAAATAGCATATGTACAATCAAGGGGGCAAATTAAAAGATCCTAGCTGCAACTGATTTTCTTCAAACATCATCTTTTTCTCTATTCATTTTCCCCAAGCCTTGTAAGGAAAAATCTACTTCATGCTGCTGTAGTTCTAAGCATTGACTTAATTCTACTCTGCCAGATGCAGGTCACTTGTAGTGGTACAAGACTAGAGCCAAACAAAGAGGACAGTAGTGTTGTAGGGAGCTGGGATGTAGGTTCCAGATACATGTTACAGCATTTGAAGTATGAGAACCATCTTTTTTTTTTTCTTTGAATCTTGAGGTTATGAGATGTCCAATACAGCTTTTTTTTGTCCCCACTAACAAAACAAGAAAGCTGGCTTTGTAGAAGTAAATGGGCATCCAGTTGGAACTTGTCTTTAAATATAACTTTTGCTGCTTTGGTAGTCAAAGGTGAGAATTACTCTTATAGGTCCTCACGCTCTTCATTACTCTCTTAAAAATTTTGATGTGATGAGTTGTGACGAAGTTAAAAGCATCACCACCTCTCTGTCTGTGTGGTGGAGGTCTCCTTGGTGGAAGAATTTAAGCTAGTGACATAGAAAAATGAAGTGGGGTTTATGTGACAGTGGAAGTGATCTCAGGCAGTTGACAACAGCAATAAGAAATGGTAGGCTTCTCCAACAGTACAAGAAACTGAGCTTCATACAAAATATTGTGATCCCAGTATGTTTATTTTTATCCTCTCTGCACTGCACTTTTTATCCCCAAAGTATAAATTAACTATCTATGGTCCTTCTTGCCTGTTGACTAGGGTGCCAAATAGTTACTTGGCTGCTGTAAGAAAGGGTATGACCCACAGTCTGCTTGCTTGCTTATTTTCTGTTCCAGTGACAGACTGAAAAGAAGTTATGGCTAGCCCTGAACATAAGTTATGGCTAGCCCTGACCATAACTTCTAAGCAATCATTAGTTAGTCAATGTGATTTTACTGTTGCTGGTGACTTTTTACATTATCCATAGCACAGATGATCATGATGTTACCAATACTGCTCCATGCTGCAGTTCTGAATAAGCCACTGTTATTTATTCTAGTTGTCTAATGAAGGCTATTTCAGAATAGCACATCAGTCTTAAGCTGTGGCTTACAGATAGCTTAAGCAAATCTTTGGAGCCATCTAATGGGGATATAAAAATGTTGATTTTATTTAATAATCTTTGATTATAGCAGTTTCTGACATGGGAGAACTGCTGCTCTATGCATCTCAAAGAAATAAAGGTAGCCAACTGACTACAATTTCATGTGAAAGGTTGGCATTGCTCCATCAGTGGGATAACAAATGTTTCCTGTATTCAGATGAAATAGCAAGATTTTTGAGCATTCCCATATTCTTTCTCAGTTTCAGAGTTTGTTGTTACTGATTTAAAGGAAGAAAGCACAGCAGCATTGCTGCTAACCCAGAGTTTGTTTTAAATACTCCTCTTGGTATTTCTGCTGCTGAATTCATCCACTTTTGATAATTTGCTGAATTGTGACTAATATAAAAATGAGGATTATTTGAAATACTGGTCTTATTTTAATACCATTGGAAGTTTAGGAAGAACAGAAAATTTGACTTTGTAAAATAATTTTCCTGTTTGACATCTGAATAAAAAGTTTCTTTGCAAAAATATTGCTAATCTTGCTTTTTTAATTCATAAGTGAAAGTTTAAGTATGACTTAAGACTTGGTAACAAGTGAAGCACTATCCTGTGTGGCTGTGTTGACTGACAGGTAAAGTAGGATGCTTAAGATGAGTTAAAGTATTGCTATCAACTTTTGAAAAATGCTAAAAATTCTTAGAAGACTTGGGAAACAGTTCCAAATGTGTCTTCTCCTACCTCACTCTCTCCCTTCTTCTAAAATCCCCACAACTTTCTTTTTTTCTTGCGAAACTAAGTCAAGCAAAAACTCTTAAATTTTTCCAGTTCTTGTTAGTCTGGGGGATTAGTCTGACCTGGAATCCCTCAGTATCAGTGACAAGTCCTATCCTACATTGCAGAATAACCTATAGAATAACTCAAGAAAGCTTTCACCTTTCACATACGCAAGTCAGAGTGGTAGTTGATTTATTGCATTTTTCAAGTAACCACGATCTGATGATATAAAGACATCAAAAACTTGATTCTTTATGGTCTTATCCAGGGAGTGCTGAGACCGGATTCCCAGTACACAATGTGACGAAAAGCTAGAGCACAGTGTACAGAAAACACTAGTGCTTCGTCATATTGAAATGCTCTCAGTTTTGTCCTCATGGGGAGAAGCTATTCCTTCTGAATAGGTCCAGTCTGAACCTCTCTTGTTTCAGTTTACACTCATTTTCTCTCCTGATGCTATCTAAGTATCCAGACGTGGTCTTCAGAGCAGAGAGGGGATAATCCCTTCTCTGGATCTCCAGGCTGGTCCCTTGTCCATAGGGCCCATGAGCTGCTGGCCTGTGTTGCTGCCAGGGCACACTGGTGCTCCTGCTCCACTCACTGTCTGCCACCATGCACAGGCCTGTCCCACAGAGCTCTCAGAATCACAGAATCATCAAGGTTGGAAAAGACCTTGAAGATCATCTAGTCCAACCATTAATCTCACACTGACCGTTCTTAACTCCATCAGATCCCTCAGCGCTGGGTCAACCCGACTCTTCAACCCCTCCAGGGATGGGGACTCCACCCCTGCCCTGGGCAGCCCATTCCAACGCCCAACAACCCCTTCGGCAAAGAAGTACTTCCTAAGAGCCAGTCTGACCCTGCCCTGGCACAACTTGAGGCCATTCCCTCTTGTCCTGGCGCTTGTTCCTTGGTTCAAGAGACTCATCCCCCCTCTCTGCACCCTCCTTTCAGGGAATTGTAGAGGGCCATGAGGTCTCCCCTCAGCCTCCTCTTCTCCAGACTAAACCCCCCCAGTTCCCTCAGCTGCTCCCCATCAGACCTGTGCTCCAGACCCTGCACCAGCTCCGTTGCCCTTCTCTGGACACGCTCGAGTCATTCAATGTCCTTTTTGGAGTGAGGGGCCCAAAACTGAAGCCGGTCATTGAGGTGCGACCTCACCAGTGCCGAGTCCAGGGGTAAGATCCCTTCCCTGTCCCTGCTGGCCACACTAGTTCTGATCCTAGCTGCTCCCGGCTAGGCAGGCACTGGCCCAGGTCCCTGTAAGGGGCTTGTCCTTCCCAGGGGCTGGACTGGGAATTTGTCCTTGTTGAATTTCATAGGGTTCTTGTGGACCAGTTCCTCAGCTGGCTGATTCCCTCCTGCATGGCAGCCCTGCCCTACAGCAAATTGACTGTTACCATCAGTTTGGTGCTGCCTGCAAACCTGAGGAGAGTGTGCTTCATTACCTCCTCTGCATCATTGATAAAGGTGTTAAAAAGGATCTTAAAATTAATCTTAAAATCCAGGTTTTAAGATGCTTTTAATGCTGCCTCCACTGTCTCCTCTTAGGTGAAACCTAAGTGTGCTTTGATACTTCCAATGACCCCTTCTAGATTTATTCCAGTATTTCAGTAAGCTCTGTATTTCTAATAATATTCTAATGATTGAGTTTCAAGGAGGCTTGAGGAGAAGTCCCTTTTTTATTCAAGACATAGAAGTATTGCTGCAGGGTCATCTTGTTAATATCATCCTTCCAGAGAAAAGGGTTGCTTGGGTTTAGAAAAACATTGTTGTTTAGAAGTGTTCATAAGAGTTCCTCATAACATGTTGCTATGCTTATCCAAAATAAGTATGTGAGGCCCCCCCCCCCCCATTGGCATGCATTTCTGTACAAAAGTTAGACCTGTAAATAATTCACAACAGTAATTTTACTTTCAGCACTTGATTCAGAAGTTATCAGATGAAAAGACATGTTTCGGTGGCTGTTCCGATTGCTGCTGTGGGTTGATTCAGCGTCATCAGAAGTAAACATGCTGCAGACTATCAGACACATCCTGTTAAATTCTCTTGAAGGGAAAAGAAATATTTTCAAAATGAGAATTACTCTCTGTCTTAAGCCAATGCTTTTTATGTCATATTTCTCCCAGTTTATTAAATCTAAGAGGTTTTATTACCCTGTATTCCATGGAATCAAGTCAGCTTTGGAAGATTGATTTACATTCAGCGCGCACTGCACATCAGACCAAACGTTCTGGAGTGTGTTTTGTGTTGAGAATGATGCATAAATTGTAAAGTACATATTCCTTATATAAATTGAATGTGGGAATGGCAGTTTCAGAAACAATTAGCAAATAACTGAGCGTAAGCAAATATAAGAAGTCAGCCTGAAAACATCTGTGTGTGTGTTCGTTTCAAAATACTCCGTATTCATTACTTCTTAAGTATTAAGTATTTATTGTATGGTGCTTGTTGTGGAACAGATCTGTTTTCTGCATTTGCCTCCATACAAAAACTGTAGAAAAAAATCTTGCTCTGAAAGTGCTGTGTTGTGCATGGATATTATTTATGCCACTTGTGTGTGTTTGGGATTTGTTCTTTGCTGTGCTGGTATCAAAAGGGATTGCTAAGGAAGCCTGCTACCCCACGTAGCACCTCAGTGAGTAAGTGGGACGCAGTGCAAACGCACCAGCTACATTTAGAGACGTGAAAAGAGGTGGCTGACTCCAACACTGGTGACTGGGCCGCTTGCCAAGTCTGAGGATTTGGAAGGTGAAGGAGATTGACCTGTTATAGGATCTCTCCTGCAGAGAGTAAGTCATCAGATTGAACCGGCAACACAGCAATGAAAGTATGACCAAATACTATTAAGGTGTGAGTACATTAGTTGTCCTTTGCAGGTGCTTTTCCCATGTGGCAGATACAAAGAGCTTGCCCCTTAATAAAAATGAGAAAATATTCTGCATTTATTGTGGGCAGTTACTGTGGAGACTTATGAGGGTGTAAAACTGCTTGAGGTTTGTTACGTGGGAGGTACTGCTCCAGAAGATGTTTCAGAAAAGGCATACAAAGATTCAGGTTTACATTCAGACTTTTTTTTTTTTTTTTAGGGAGAATGGTTACAGATTTCTTTATGAAACCTGTGAGGTGCCACTTTCCAATGGGTTGGTTAGTCTTGTGCCTAAAGCAAGAGACTTTTTCAGGCGTTACATCCACACTGTGTAACTGCTGTGACTGTAATGTCATATAGATTTCCTCCAGTGTAACTTGGTGTGAAGTAGTTCAGTATCAGAAGGCATCTAGATACAGCACAGGAAAGCTGATTTAATACACAGCGTTTGATTTTGCACTGCACTTCACAGTGGCAGTGGCTGCAGCATAGACATCATTACAAATATTACTGTCACTGGGGGAACAGTACAAAACAGTCTGGACAACCAGCATTGGCAATCTGCAGCAATAAGGCATCAGTATTAAACTTCATACGTGTTTCTTTCTAGCATCTGTCTCCCTTAGGATACCTGTCTAACAGGCTGTATTCATAAAATAATTTTATTTTATTTTCATATGAACTGAATGAAGCACTGAGGGAAGCATTTATAGACTAATGACACTGTGTTGCGATACCAGGTTAGCCTGCCCATCTACTGTTCCACCACAGCATCAGCATCACTCCACACCGCTGACCTATCGGTACACGTCTTGCTCCTGGGGAAGATGCTGCAGCCTCCCTGCACTGTCTGTGGCTGTGCTGCTCTGTTCTTGCAAGGAAACACTTCCCTGGTGTATCATTTCAATCTTCCTGACCTTGGTTTTTGCCTAGTAGTGCTTCTCTTTTCTCCAGTGCATGAGGAGTGCTGTTCATTCCTTCTCTTTGCATCCCATGTCACAGGCCACGGAAACTCGTCATGAGCCTCAGCTCTTCTGTAGTTACAATCATAGGGTATAAAACAAAGGCATGTTTTTGTTGCTTTTGCCACAATGTTTAAATAAATGAGGCTCAAACTGAGGTATTTCACCTCAGTGCAAAACTGTTAAACTTGAGAAACAAAGAAGTTGAGAGATGCCCATGCTTAGCCATATTTTGAAATAACTAACTGCACGTAGGAGCTGGTGTTAGCTGAATGTATCTGTTTCTATTATGATCTTAATCTGTAATAAACTTGAAACTGCAGTTTGCAATGGTACTTGCTGCTGTGCTGGGTTTGAATTTATGGGATAAAAGTATCTCTGATAACAAAGGTGTTGGCTTTTGTTGAATTGATTTAAAATACACTAATAAATTAATTACAATAATGTACAATAATGTGGTGTTTTGTGTCTGAAACACTCAGTGTATAGGACCAGTGAAAAGGGATCTGTCTCAAGCTGTGAAGATCTGCAAACAAAGTATTTAATTCTCAATTGCTTTGATTTGGATAGAAAAATTCAGGAGGGAGCACAGACATGTTGCGTTGAAATTTTATGTGTGTTAAATATAGTTAATTATGCTGTTCCCACTAGACACCTCTCTATGTTAGAGTTGATGTGCTAATGCTTAATAACACGTCAGCGTCATGTGGGTGAAGGATGATACAGAGATCTCTGAGCTAAAGCCAGCTCACCATGGAGCTGTCGTAGCATGGTTGTGTCAGCTAAGAGGCTGACTAATCATCTAAGCTAATCATCACAGTAGCATATTTTGATTAGTAAAATCAGTAATTTCCAAATTTATAGTTCAGGCAAATTTTGATATTTCTAGCTTTTTTCCCCCACTCAGAATGGAAGATCCTCAAAATACCATGCAAGAAAAAAGATATCTGATGTCCTTTGTGCATCCCTAATATGTTTTTTCAGCTTGTTTTGTCTTATAAGAAAGGTAAAAATAAACTCTTCAAATTAATAATGCTTCCTGTTTCACAAAAACATGCAAAAAGTATCGATAACCTCTTTACCTGTGATTCTGTACTGGGTGGGTCTAATACATAGCAGTAAGGTTGCTGCTCTGTTGTCATCTGTGAGATTGTAACATAAAGTTAATTTGTTCATAACGTTATCTTTCTCTGTAGACCTCAACTGCTACTGTTAATATAGTGGTGACGGATGTAAATGACAACGGACCAGTTTTTGATATGTTTCTACCTAAAAACCTGTCTGTACAGGAAGAGGAAGCCAATGCTTTTGTTGGTCAAGTAAGGGTAAGTTATTAACGGTGCAGAGTTAAATTGTTTATTTTATTACCCAAATTGTAGAGACTGTTACGAAAGAGCACAAAATAGTTGTACCTTAGACAAACTCACATCCAAATGTCTTAGGTTTAAATGTCTATTGTCAGATGCATTTATGTTAACAAAGTCATCTTTTGGGCTTTAAAATACCGAAATTTTTTTTTCTTTCTTCTTCTCTATACTTAATAGCTGACAAGGCTTTTTCATTTGAAAGTAACACATTAAAAAGCTGTTTTTGAAGACACATCACTGTAAAAGCTGGCTTATAACAGATTTACAGTGTGACAACATTGTTACCATGTTTTTATACTCTTACTGATTTCTATTAATATATTTTTCTAACACACTGAACAAGTGACGCATGTGTATATGAAACTGTCATGCATATAGAAAATTTTAAGGCCGTTAAAGGAAAAACAGTTAAACTGTTGACTGAAATAATTGATTACCTGTCGTAAAAATAGATGGTGCTTGGAGTATTGTTAATTTGAGTGATTTTAAACTATGTAAATTTTTATAACATAGAAGTCCAGTCTTCTGGACTACTGAATGCAGATTCAGTCACTTGAAGCATACATCGCTTTTTTTGAGAAATTCAGCTTTTCTGACCATCAGGTGAAAGCAGGAAGTATGAATTGGTTTTTTTTAAACCCGTAGTTGAATACGATGTTTCATATTTCCTTCAGTGATGGGTTAGCACAAAGGTTGGATGCAGTACGAGCTGTAGGTAAAAGATGAATTTGAAAGCATGTTTCTTCAGGAATTTAGGCAAAAAAATCAGCATTTCTTTCCGGTAGAAACCATATCAAGAGAAAACGGGAGCTCCTTAACTGCCGTATTAGCAGTACCTTTGGAAAGACTAGGACATTTTGGGTAGCATGGAAACCATATTGGGTAGCATATAGCCATAAAAACCATGTTTCTTTCCAAATTCATGTTATTCAGTAAGACGTCCATCAGTGTTCCTTGTCTATCATCTTTCTGGTTAATTTTATGCTCTTTTTGAGTGAACTTCAGTTGTTTTCTGGTATTTATAAATTGAAAAAATGCTTCCTTGGGATAGGGTTGTGTTTCCTTCCAATTCCGTTACTTATTCATGGAGTTTGATTTCATTCACGTTATACTTTAGGTTTTGTAGGCTTCAGAACATTTACACTTACACTGAAGTGGTTCTACATATGTCTGTGCTCTGTTTGCTGTATAACCTGGCAGCGTTCAGGGTGGGTACTGCTCTGAAGCTGTCCAAGCTCAAATGTAATTTTCAAGGGAAATAACTTTTGCCAGCATTGATGAAGATTACAGTTTTCATAAAGCTTAATTTTGTTATGCTAGACTGAAATATCAGCCATGTCAAAGGCTGTTTTGAAGCCTTGGACATACAGAAATTAGGATCCCTGCAATTAAATCAGTTTCCAAAAATCAGTAAGTTATTGCTTTGGGTTTTGTCATTGTGTTCATTTTATGTGGTCATTTTTCATTTTGCATCCTAAAATGTATGGACATGATATTTCAAATCGGTACCAAATATCTTTAAAATCCATTTTGTGTTTTGCTGGGTGCCCTTAAGGTACAATAATCTTCTCAAACACTAGACTGGGTCTATTTTTAGCTTAGATGGAACTATAAAATGAAACAAGTTATTGCAACGGAACCTCTCTATCTTATAAATTAGTATAATTTTTAAGTTGTGTTGCAATGAAAATATTTTAGGAAGCCTTGTGATAGCTTATTCCTAGTTGTGGAATGACAGAAATGGGTTATATCATTTGTTGTCATGTTTATCACCAGTCCTAATTCCCAGTCTCTGGATGGAAAAAGTTTTTTCTGTATAGCACAAATACTGGATGTAGTTCCTACCGTTTCATATTCACAAATGCAAATAGATAGTATAGAAAAGTGTGATCTGGGCACTTGGAATTTTTTTCCAGCTTCAGTGAGATTATTGAAATCAGGTTGATGAACATTTAGGTGTAGCTATGTTTGAGGATATTCTTCTTTAAATACTGAAACAGCTTTTGTTGTGTTGTTGGGCTTCATGGTACTTTAGAACCACAGTAGGTATGGGAGAGGTTTTATATGGGAATACATTTTGTATAGAAACTGTAATGTGGTTAAAATATAAAGGCCTATTTTAGATGAAAATAGCCTGGTAGAAGAAGGTAGCCCTTACTGTGTCATGTGTTTTCACCACCAAGAATTAAGCCGCTGACTGGCAAGCCTGCTTTTCAGAATGTCTTACTAGATTCATTTCAAACAGAAACCTGAAATCCACCAGATTAAGCAGTGGTATAGATGACTGGAAAAAAAACCAAAGAGGCTTTGCGGTGTCCTTTTCCCTTTCGAATGTTGGCTTCCCATTTTTCATGGCGAAAATATAGCCAGAGATTTTTATCTTAAGATGTAAGAAGATATGGGCTCCTTGAGGCCGAGGACCTAGTGACAGAAGGAAATGGAAAAGGTGCTCAACTGCTTTGATGCCTCAGATGTTTTTACTGGTAAGTTTTGGTATCAGGATCATCAGCTGCCTGAGCGCAGTGTCAGTATGGGGGAGGAAAGCACTACCCACAGTAGGAGAAGATGAATTTATGCTCTGCTTGAGGAAATAAGACATAAGCAATGACCTGGATGCTGAAGGACTGACCAAACAACCTCCAGAGGTCCCTCCCAACTGAATTTACTTTGTTTCTAATTGGCTTACTATTTGAATGTATTTTATAGTGAAATCCATTATTTTATTCATTCAAGATCCACCAGAATCAATTATTATATGGTTTGCTGATTAGCAGCAGCTACTTTTTTTTAATTTTTTTTTTTTCAATTGCCAGTTGACATGATAGCAATGTTGGAAGGTCTGATGATATATTCTATGATGTCAATGAGTAGAAAGGTAACACTGTAACAAATTTATTAGCATTAAAATATTAGAAATAGCCTAGATAACGTGAACAGCTATTGAAATGTTTTTCTCATTTTTGACTTTCTGTATGGGCTTTCTCTTTCTCCTGAGACTGCAAAACTTCATGTCTCTTGTCTGCTCGTCTATTCTAAACAAGTGATAAATCATATTCACACCCTCCTTTTGTTCCCTTTCCCCTAATACAGGTAAGGTTATAAGCAATTTGGGGTATAAAACTATTAGGTCAAACAATCCCATGAGTAACTCCTGCCACAGACAAGAGATTTCTGTGCTCTACTTGATTTTGAGTGGGAAAGTTGGACTTAAAAAGGGATTCCCATAAGGGCTTAGGTAACATTTGGGAATTTGTTTCCCAAAGAAATGTAGAACAAGGGCAATGAAAAATTTTCTGTCAAAGACGGGAGAGGGCTTGTTATGGGTAGTAAGGCAGTATTTGCACTCTGAAGTGATCTCACTCTTCGCCACTCCGATGGCTCTTTGAAGGCACTGGCGTAGGAGTGGGGATTTGAGGAGCATACTGAAGAGTAAAGAACAAAAACTAGAAAGGGTAAGGCTGGAAGTGTACCTGAAAGTAAGTTGCTCTTTAGGATGGAGCTATTCTACCTCTTGGAAAAGGATGTCTTTCAAATCCCTTTTATTTTGCACAGTGCTGTCTAAATTGGGGCAGTTGGAGGTATATTAGATTCCCTGCTGTTCTTTCATGTCTGATCATGGGGATTGCCCAGCAAGGCAGGAGAAGAATTACTGCGTGAAGTTCTCTACAAACAGGAAACAAAAAACTTCAAATGGGAAACCTGAAAATGAAATTCAGGCACCTTATTTTCTGTTGCAGTCTAAAACAGCGGAGGTCCTGCTGAAGATAGGTCATCTGAATGATTTGCATTGTTCAGGGTACTGTTTATCAATACCAGGTGCATAGGAGGTAAAAAGTGGAATGAAATTTAGGTGGAGATCAATACATGGCCTGCAACATCTGCAAACAGGTTTGCATTCTTGTTTAGCGAAAGACAGTCCTGAGTAGTTTGTTACGGACTTTAAAAATGTATTCTGTGGTATAAATAAGAAGCTGTTGACCTGATGGGGTCCAGGAGAGGAAACAAATCACTTGACTGAAGTTTTTATTCATCTGGTTTTTATATTTACCCAGATGCTTTCACACACTCCCATCATTTGTTTATTGTAGGCATATTTTTGTCACTGATCGGCACTGTTTGAAACCTCCAACATGAACATATTGGTATCAGGGGGGAGGTAGCAACATGAAAGGAAATGAGAAAGAAAATACAGATAAAGAATTACATGACAGTGGCCAAACCTAATCAGATGTTCAAGTATCACTAGACCTTAGATCTTCCCTAAAATGGAGACAGTATAAATAAGCTCCAATAATGAAAGTGGTTTGCAAACAGTGTGTGTAATACTTCTGTCATCTGCTTCTTTTTACAAATGGAGAAAGAGTTGCTTCAAGTAAGTTGCTCTTTAGGATGGAGCTGTTCTACCTATTGGGAAAGCGAGCTTTGGAGGACTTTCTTTGATTGTACAGTACAATGGAAATATTTTGCTTTTCTAGTTACGTAATGAATATAAATTTATAACTGTGGTATGTATCCAATAGCATCTGTCCACTACAGAACAAAGCAAGGCAAAACTGAAAGACAAGAGAGAGAGACAGAGACTGCCTATATGGCACCAGTCTACTGATTCTAGACATTTTCTTTTAACAGTATAGAAGTATTTTGTGTTGTGTAAAGAAGCAAACTGTCACTTTTGAATGCTAATGAAATGTAATTATGATGCCAATTTCCTAACAGAGCTTTCTGTCTGTGAATATCAGTGAATATATTCAGGCTTGTATTTTTATTTAAATTCATATGGTTGTAAACCCTGCAAGTCTCATGATTTAATGCCCAGTTTAAATTTCACACGTGTTGGTAAGGCTTATTGTGTTGGACTAAATAACCTCTGGAGATCCCTCACAACTACATGATTCTGTGTTTCTGTATACAGGAAAACGGCTTCAAATACTGATGAGGTATTACATTACAAGATTTTGTTGTTAAAAAGCTTAGAAAGGAATCTCGGTTTACCTAAATCACCATTGCCATGTTTTCCATGGGAAGGCTCATAGAACACAGTATGATTTCCAATAACCTACCCTGTAGATTACACCTTACTGTATTAAGAATACCAGCTTCTGAAATGAAATTCTCAGGTTTCCTGTACCTTTAGACAGCCTGTAGGAAAATTAAAGGTGGAGGAAAAAGGACAAGACCAGAAAAAATGGAGATTTATTGGCAGGAGAGGACGGTTTATGAGGGAAAGCAATTAAGACTTTGTAGAAGAGTAAAATCGTGGCCTCTGAAGTAAATCTCAAATACTCAGAGTGAGTTCATGACTACTGCTCACTGCATAATACAGTACCTAACAACATATTTTGAATTCATTTAATATATGTAAAACCAAAATGAGCAGCTAGGATTATAAAGTCAGAATCCATAAAAAATTGATCAGAATCTAATATCGGAGAATCATAGCATGGCAGATGGACCACAACCAGAGAAAAATCAAACTTTTGTATTTGGTTGCAGTATGTGCACCTGTATCACTAATATATATGTTACCGTTTAGTGGTATGGCTACCACTGTGTCTGTAGGAAGGAGGTGCAACTTTCCAGTGAAAAATCGCTCTTAAACTGTTATTCTTGAGCTTCTGTTTGTGCTTATTTCTGCAACTTCCATGTAGCTTCTTGTAAGCGATTGTATCATCACATGGTCATTTTGAGAAGACCTTTGTGGTATCATTTCCTTGCAAGCTTATTAAGAGAGTTGTCTACATGGTATGTTAGAGAGGCTTTTAGTATGGCTTTCGGCTGTTGGCTATTTTGGCTATATAGCTATTTCCCTTAAGATCCTCATAAAATGCTGGTGACATAAAGACTTTCATAGTTTCATGTCAGACAGGACATGTGGAGGGGAGAGTATTTCCAATAGGGCGTAGATGTGCTCCAGTCCTGTTGCAAGTGCTTCTATTCCTGCTTCTTGCCTAACTGTATCAGTTTTGTCAGCCCCTAATATCTGATCAGGGTGGAAGAATTGCCTTTAATCTTCTGCGTGTGCATGATAGGACGGGCTCATGTCAGCTTGGCTGAACACTGGTTTTAAAGTTGTGTGCCATAGAGGTGCTGGGATTTGCTTTGGGTTTAAGATGAGTGGTACTCTCCTTGCTTTCCTCCAGATGATAAGTCTTGGGGAATATCTTCTTTCTGACCTGGAAGTGGAGATGTAAAAAGGCTGAGAAATGCAGAAAATGGTAACTTCTATGAATAGTGTTCACTAAATATTTTAATTTTATCTTTCTTTCCTCCCATAGTCTCTCAGATTTTATAATTAGCCATCATAATAATTATTAAAGGCTGCATCTCTACTTAGACGGTGAGAAGAAATGAAATGACAGCCTTTGCTCAAGTTGATGTTGTCATCTCATGTGCTTCTAGTTGGATTTTCACCTGTTTATTAACAAGCAAATTCCTTCAGCCACTTAAAACAAGATAGATGTTTCAAGTCCGAACCTGTGTCATGAGAAGAAATAGATGCGGTTGTAGATTTGTGCAATTTTTTTCCATCTTAGACCAGCAGTGCTAGGCCGGATTAGCTTCTTGCTGCTGACACCCTAAGAGGTTGTATAATTCCTGGAGGGTATTTCACAGCATGCAGCTGCAGCCACACTCCCTCTTCTTCACAGCAGTTCCTTGAACTTAGGTGAGCTTAAGACACAGATCAAATAGCTTTTAAAAGCTCCTTGCCACCCATAACGTGCTAAATTGGGTGACTTTCTAAACTAAATGAATTTCAAAAGCTGTGCTCTTGTCTTTCCTTTTTCCAATATTTTATTTGTGCATTAATTTACAATTTTGTCTTCAGAGTAATGAAATTTGTGCCTTAATGCAATGGAAATTTTGATACTTGCTATCAGAGAAGCATTTCAACCGTATACACTTTCACAGCAGTTGAGAGTCCAGGGATTTTTGTATGAAAGGAATTCTTGTTTTTGTCTGCCTGACACATTGCATCCCAGTGTGTTTTTAAGCCCTTTTAGCTATTTCAGCCGGATGCCATACTAAATCTGAATCAGTGGTTTCATGTCTCTAATATATGCCCATTTAGTATTTTGATGGCTGATTCTGTTTGTTTAGATTTGGCTGTTCAGATTTCTGTCACTGGGATAAGAAATTATGGTTTTCCTGAGCTTACAAATTAGAATGGTTTATATTGAGCCTGCTAACTTTTGACTGCAGCCTCTCATTATAGATGTTGTTCTGTGACTTGAACGATTGTCTAGATTAGTGATTCCTTTTTTGAAGACTGCCTGGTAGAAGGAGGAGTTGGGGAGTTTTCTTGTGATACATGTCAGGTGACTTTTTTTCTAATATTTAGACCTTGTGGCCTTGATATCTGTAATTGAAGAAAAGTAATTTCCTTTAAGTATTCTTCTGTGAACAAGAGAAGACAACAGAACGCAACCGAGAGTGAGATAAGTAGTTTCAAATCCAAATGTTGTCTGTTAGAATCCAAGCTGGAATATAATTCTAATGTTCTTTAATTAGGTGGGTTTATGAGGAGAGCCAGCAGTCTACAGAAATGACAAAAAGAACTTTAAAATGGATTAGCATATTAGAGAAATGTTTGGGAGCCCAGCTAAATATGGAGATTTTAAACAATATATTTCATCTGTGATTTAGAAAGCTTTGGGCTTTAGTTTTGCTACTATGTATATTCATTGGTTTAATCTCTGAATTGCTTGATCATATCATTGCCAAAGAACATACTCATCGTAAAAGCAAAATTTCTAATCATCTTTCAAGTAAAAACAGGCAGTGCAAGTCTCTAAATTTAGGATTTGGTTGCATGCCAGACTAAAGAAAGCTTGTCTATTTTTAAGTGTTACAATGTGATTAACTTTTGTAGAAGGTTCACCAGTCCATTAAATCATGTTTTTGCATCCATGAGCTTTCTGATTTTCATTTATTTTAATTTACATTTGCTTGCAGCGTTTAACTGTTCTTACTGCGTAATTTTATTTAGAGTCACATTTAATTGTTTTCCGAACTAACCCTCCAGATGCACTGGAATTACCATTGACTATGAAAGTAATTATCAAAGGTTTTCCTATCTTGTATAATGGCTAAAATATGTTAGTATTTGAAAATTTGAAATATGTTACTTTAACCTAAGTTATGAGAAGAATGATAAGCTGGTATAACTTGATAATTCAATAAGATACTTTTTTAAAAAAAAAAAAAAGTTCCTGGAGGAGATACAGGAAACCTGTAGTGTTTTTCAAAAGCATGTGTGTTTAAGGCATTAGTTTGTTCTCTTAAAGAAGTAGAAGTTGCCTTGAGATTTCAAGATAGTCAAAATTTGTGGGTGCTGCCTCTGAGTTTCGTTTTTGCCTCTCCAACTTTTTTAGACTAGCTACATCCAATTGGATTGCCCCAGCCGGTGATAGATCAGTGAGTGAATTTGCCATGATAGTGCAATTTTCAATTTTACTTTATATTCTTTATATCATCTTTCTTCATCAAGTCTTTTTGTGCGGGCCAATAATTCAGAACATTTAAGATTTATCATACGTTGTAACTGAGCCTCTGTCTCTTCTTGCAGTGTAACATTAAGTTGTATGGCATGTCAGAAATTATATAGCAGAATCAAGTAAGTTAAAAAGCCTTGTGTATACTTGTGGTTGAGCATGAACACAGAATAAAAGCATTATATCATTGTTTATCTGAAACTTGTACAAAACCTGCAGTCCTCTAATCCTGCAAGTCTGTAAGGTACTTTTTTTTTTTTTTTCTTTATATGAACAATGTAATTTAAAAGTCAGTTTTATAGGAAGTTCCGCAGAAATGTACTCTTACAGGTTTTGGGGCCGCAGGGAGTATTGCAGCTATCTGGAATGGACATACAGCAATGCCATGTATTTATTAATCTAACTGCATGAAGCAAGAGGAAAGTGTGTGCAAAACTGTTGACCACACTGGGAGGACAAAAGTATTTCCTTGTTTCCTTACTTCTTTTGACATCATTTTCAGTCCAGCTGACAGAAATCTTTCAAAACTGTTGGTACCTTCTAATCTTTTCCTTTCCTTAGAGCATGTAATGGATGAAATAAGGAAATGAAAGACTGTGGAAAAGAAGGCAAAAAGAAATGAAAGAGAGGAAAAGCCTTTCTGAAATTTAGGGAAAAAGGAAAATTCCAAACTTTTATGGATGACCCATTTTCCCTCCTTAAAATATTTTTAAAAAGGTCTGAAACATTTCAAATATCTGTGGCCTCTTTCTTCATCTGGGAGACGTTAATTTTGTCCTATGAGCACAAATAGTAATCTCCCTGAAAAATAGCTACAAAATCCAATTTAGCGCTCCCACCCACACTTGATTGGCTATTTGACACAATTGAGGGGCTTGGGAATCGTTTAAACCCATAATAACAAACCCATTAAACACATAATAATAAACCCATTAAACACATGATAATAAAAAAAGTCATGTTATCGTCCATGAAAACAATAACCCAACTCCCACCAACAGCATCCTTTGTATCCTCCAGCACACTTTCCATCCCTCCCTCCCTCAAGCTGCAGTGTTTGCTGGAATACTGGAGAGGCTGTTGGAGATCAGGAGCTTTTGTTGGAATGAGTAGGGATCATGGAGAACTTCTGTCCCTGAAGACAACCCGAAGGAAAATTTAATCTGGAGGAAGTTGCGTTGGTGGCAAATTAATCTCTAAGAAGTGTTTCAACTTGCAGCTTTAATGAGGGGATACCTGTCATGTTTGCCTCTGTTTTATAGACAAGTATGAATAACAACACGCTGCCTTATTTTGCTGTTTTCCAGCTCCAGCAGTCCGAGCGTAAATCTTCAATTAACCTGCTTAAATCCTGTTACCCATTGTGAGCAAGAGTTGTGGATATTAGTAGGAGGTTTCTTTTGAAAAGAATGATAATGATATAATTAATATTGTTGACATTTAAGCACTTGTCGTTATATTTCAGAGTTAATGATCCTTCAAGAGATATTTTGGTAATTCAGATCTCCCAGAATTGTGTTTTCAAGCTGTTTGAGATGGAGGAAGATAATTTGTTACTCTGGAACACTGTTGGTTTATATTCATGAGGGTTTCTCAGTAATGTTGAGGCATAGCTGGTAATGCAAATTTAAACTTACCGCAACAGTTAAAGGCTATCACCTTGTAGATTATGGTATCCTCAGTAAATGTGTGATGTATTCCCTGGAAAGAAAGTAATGACTCATTTATATTCCTAGGTTTTCAGGTTTGTTTTGTCACACAGTACTTTAAAAGTTAGCCCTGTGAGAGATGGAGATGAAAGTAGTCATGTAGATCTGAGGGGCTACTAGAATAACAGTAGTTACCAGAGACTATTCAGAGGAACATGCTTTTCCTAATTCTGAATAAACATAATGAGATGGGAGAGGTAGAAATGCACACCTCGTCTTTGTGCATGTCTTGCAACATTGGGAAGAGGAGCCAGTCAGAAATGGATTGTTTTCTTTCTTTTCCGTTTAAGTCTAATTTATATTCCTGCAGATGCTCTCCATTTAAAGAAAATAAATTGCCTTAGACCTAGGTAAAGCAGGCTCCTCTGTCCTCACAAAGCCCCTTTTGGTTAGGCCGCATTGACTTAAGTGAATTTATGAGCTCTTCACCTGTGTAACACTGGTGTAGTAAATTTGTCCATCAAGCTGCTTGAACCAGAGCATGCCGAGGGATGGTTCTGAATTTTTCTTTTATCCAGAATAGCAAAATCAGCTTAGTTTCCTATCCAAATTGACCAAGTGTGTTGCACATGATTGCGAATGATCAAACACCGGAATGTGTTGGCAGATCTTGGGGGTGTAACACGATGGGTGGGAACTCAGGCATTGCAGTAGTGCTCGTGTGATGGCTCAGAGTGCCTCAGGCTCCGTCTCTCTCTTGCTTTTTACTCTCTCTGCCTCTACAGGCATTTGAACTCGTACTTTCCTTCCCTTTGATGACTGTGGGGATGAGGGGGAGGAGGACTTGGATTAGGGCTGGATGCAACAATAAATCTTCTAGCAGGAAAACAGGGCAGAAATTAGTAGGTTCTTTCTTCGGTTGTCTGGTCTCAACATCCTTCTGGCGGGGGAAGAGTGTGGGATCACCTTTGGAAATGTGGATTATCACTTGTGCTGCCCTCAACTTTGACAGCTTCAGCTTACTGTAGGGGAGTAAAATGTGTTCTGCACACACGCTACACATACACACAGCATCAAATGTGTAGGGATTTGAAGCTAGGGTGAGACAGACACTGCACTATGAGGAATCTGCCCAGTTTTGTGCTCTATGTTTGCCTTGATCTTTTTTACTCCTAATGGACCTTACCTAATAGAAGAAATTACTAAGAATGTTGGTGTAGCCCAGAGAAAAATAATATCTGTGATTTGTGTGTAATTATTATAGCTGAAAACAGACAAGGGAACTGGTTGCTGGAGAGACCCCAGAGCTGACATCCTTTCATACCTCCAGGTAGGTAGATTTTGGGAGCAATTGGAGAAAGCACTGGCTAGAAACGACAGGAGCAGATGGCAGAGTCAAAACATCAGGAAGAGGTTCTTAGCTGAATTTTTAGTGTGCTGTGGCTCAGCTTGAGGAGATCAGTCCTTTAGTACTCTGTGTACTTTAGTAATCTGTGTACTCTGTGTCTACTTCTGGAAAGGCTGACATGGCCAGTTTTGCCCACGAAGCCTGGAATCATCATACCTGTGATGTCTCTGTGCAGAAGCTCAAACAGAGCCTGGAATGTCATAATCCCAGGGCCACCAAACTTCATCTGAACTGAAACAAGCATGAGACTTACTGTGGTCCAGGGTTGCTGTGGGTTGACTGGTTGGCTGAGGGCATATGGCTCAGAGATTAGTTGGGGAGCAGATAACCTCCCGGGAACAAAATGAAGGGGTGCGATGAGAGGACATGTACACCCCAAACAGCAATCCTGTACTCCTGAGTGTGCGCATCTGGTTATGCAGGTGGTGTACCTCCATGCAACACTCGTAGCTGGATACTGTTTCATCCTTACTCATATCACAGAATCATTTAGGTTGGAAAAGACCTTGAAGATCATCTAGTCCAACCATGAACCTCACCCTGACCGTTCCCAACTCCACCAGATCCCTCAGCGCTGGGTCAACCCTACTCTTCAACCCCTCCAGGGATGGGGACTCCCCCCCTGCCCTGGGCAGCCCATTCCAACGCCCAACAACCCCTTCTGGAAAGAAATACTTCCTAAGAGCCAGTCTGACCCTGCCCTGGCGCAGCTTGAGGCCATTCCCTCTTGTCCTGGCGCTTGTTCCTTGGTTCAAGAGACTCATCCCCAGCTCTCTGCACCCTCCTTTCAGGGAGTTGTAGAGGGTGATGAGGTCTCCCCTCAGCCTCCTCTTCTCCAGACTAAACCCCCCCAGTTCCCTCAGCCGCTCCCCATCAGACCTGTGCTCCAGACCCTGCACCAGCTCCGTTGCCCTTCTGTGGACACGCTCGAGTCATTCAATGTCCTTTTTGTAGTGAGGGGCCCAAAACTGAACCCAGTCATTGAGGTGGGGCCTCACCAGTGCCGAGTCCAGGGGTAAGATCCCTTCCCTGTCCCTGCTGGCCACGCTAGTGCTGATACAAGCCAGGATGCCGTTGGCCTTCTTGGACACCTGGGCACACTGCTGGCTCCTGTTCAGCCGGCTGTCAATCAACACCCCCAGGTCCCTCTCTGACTGGCAGCTCTCCAGCCACTCCTCCCCAAGCCTGTAGCCCTGCTGGGGGTTGTTGTGGCCCAAGGGCAGCACCCGGCATTTGGCCTTAGTGAAGCTCCTACAGTTGGCCTCAGCCCATCGCTCCAGCCTGTCCAGGTCTCTCTGCAGAGCCTCCCTACCCTTGAGCAGATCAACACTCCCACCCAACTTGGTGTCATCTGCAAACTTACTGAGGGTGCACTCGATCCCCTCGTCTAGATCATCAATAAAGATGTTAAACAGGAGTGGCCCCTGGGAGACACCACTCATGACCGGCCGCCAACCGCATTTAACTCCGTTCACCACAACTCTTTGGGCCCGGCCATCCAGACGGTTTTTTACCCAGCAAAGCGTGTGCCCATCCAAGCCGCAAGCAGTCAGTTTCTAAAAGTACTACAGACTAAGAGTCTAAGGGTAGTAAAGGACTAAGCTGCTCAAGCTGAGCCACAGCACACTACAAATTCAGATCAAGAACCTCTTCCTGATGTTTTGACTCTAACATCTGCTCCTGTCTTTTCTAGCCAGTGCTTTCTCCAATTGCTCTCAAAATCTGCCTACCTGGACGTATGAAAGAATGTCAGCTCTGGGGTCTGTCCAGTGGGTGGTCATATGTAAGTCTTCCCCTCCATGTAGTATTGTGTAGTAGAGATGACAGAAGCAGTGCGTGCAGCTCTGTCTCTCAGATCCTTTCAGCCATTAGTGGTGCTGGAGGAGATTCTCATCACCTCCAGCATTTGAGATGCAATGACACTATTGTCCCAGCTTGGGATCTTTTCCCTTGCTTTTTAAATTTCCCGCTTTTTGCTGGTTCCCTCTTGTTGTTTGTTTGGGGGTTTTTTGTTCTCAGTTTCCATGGTGTCAGTCTCCCCTGTGGCCTCTGAGGGCTGAGTTGCCTGGAGCAATCACGCCTGCTGTTTCTGCTGCCTCTACAAAGCCCGCATTTCTTGTATGAGCAGCAGCTGCAAGGCTGTGAAGAGATTTCTGCCCATAAATAGATCTGTAGCTCCTTTTAAGATCTGCTGTCATCTGGTGGCCCTTTACCAACTAAAGCTTCAACATTCTTACCGTGCTTTTTATGTGCGAATCAGTGAGGATGAGTTGTTGGGCAAGGAATGTGCTCTCGCCTATTTTTAGTCCTGCCGTAGCCTCCTTGGCTTTGTCTTTGGGACTTTCCTTGGTACTCAGGTGATATAGAAATGAAACGTTTGCTTGTTTCTTTCCACCTCTGGTAACTGTATACCCAGGTAATTCAGCTCAGCATTGATAGTGAGCAAATTATATTTAATTTACTGAGATGTTGTTGGCTTCTGTTTTAAGGGTAGTGACAAGTTCAAGCACGGCTGTTTTTTGAAGCAGGACTTTCTAAAAGCCCAGCTTCTCATTATGCAGACCTCCTCCTCCTTTACCTTCTGGTCAGGGCTTGTGATGTGTCTGTGCCAGCTTGTACCTGTCAGTGACGGAGCATGGGGATGAAATTAGAATGACTTGAAGTCATCCATTTTGATTCAAACCAATAGCCTCAAACGGGAACAGATAGTAACCACGCCACCAGCAAGTCCTTTGAGGACTTCTTGGAGCTGCTGCCCACAGGCTCCGAAAGGCTCTGTGAAATGATTTCCATGTGGAAAGAGATAATTTCATATACCCTTGAGATAAGATTCTTTCAGAAAAGAGTTTAAGCTCTTTTTCTTTCATATCCATAAAGAGTACATTATCTCTTTTCAAGTTTTCAGTGATAAAATGTTAATTAATGGAGATCTTAAACTGTTAAAATGATCTAATTTGGTAAAATAATTTTCTTAAAGACAGGAAAAGGTTTGGGGACAGGGAAAGGCTGTTGTGGGATATAAAACCCCCTCTGCTGTGTGACAGGGAAGTCTGAGCAGGAGAAGGCAGCCCCTGGAATGGGCTTGGCAGCCACCACATATGACATTCTGGCCTTTCCAAGTCTCTTGGGGTTGCAATGTGGCCTGTAGGTAGGTTGAACAGTGCTTGTATAACTTGTTGAGACTTCTCAGCTTTGCCTTTCTCCTCAGTGGCTGTGCATGGTGTTCATCAAAGATGGGTAACACGAAGTGCTGCCTGAGCAATGGGATGGCAGCTTTGTAAAGAGGCAGTAGTCATCTCTGGTGTAACACCACGGGTAGAGCAGGAAGCTTGGAGAAAAGCTGATTTTTTAATCTAATAGATAATCAGAGAATCCATATAGTAGAAATTTTATGGGATAAAGGGCAGAAAACTTCTGTTTGAGGGTTCAGTCAGGGCATCCTTCTGAAATTTGAATTCGCCCTATGTTGTGGAAGCACAGAACTAAGATACATAAAAATGCACAGAGCTAATGCTTGTCTTAGCATGTCTTTGGCTGAATTCTCACCAGCGTATGGTGGTACTGTAACAATTAGTTTAATTGGATTTAATAATGACGATTTGCCCGCTACTCTGCGTGGAAACAAATCAGTCCTGCAGGATGTGGAAAAGATGTTTATGCCCAAGGATGTACACAAATGAGTTTACAACACACAGTTGTGTTTTTAGGAACCAAATTGCAAAGCCTGCCATATATATGAAAGTAATCTTAATCTACTTTCCTAAAAGATAAGTTTGTCTATTTAAAAACATACTTCCAAATTAGTCTTAAATAAAAAAGTTACCTGGTTTGTTCTCATAGTTTCCAATGGTAGTAGTATTTCAGATTACTCTTGGAGATCTTTGTGGTTTTTTTGTTTGATTTTTAGCGCCAACTTTTTAGTATCAATTTAATTGCTATGCTATGACTTTGGCTTAAATTAGAGGCTAAGTATGAGGACTGACCTCACACGTGATGGAGATTAAGTCTTGTGAAGATGAGTAGTACTGTCAGTGTCTTATCCAGAAACTCTGTGATTTACTCTGCATTTCCAATGCTTTGCTTTTCTTTCCATGGCGCTAAGTGTCTGTTATTGTATATTTTAAACGTTTCTCCCTGACTAGCTTTCTGGTGGTTTTCCAGTGCATCATCTAGGAGTTCTTTCTGCCCCAAATCAGTTATTTCTACGGAGGAAATAGAATTGATTGTAAGCTAAGCAAATCAACTGTACATTGAAAGATGTCAATTAAAAGGATGCGTTATCCATAGACTGTCATTATGAAGTTGTAGCCATTGCTGCTTTACACATTGATGTAGTGCAGGGGGAAAGCACAGTGAAATTTTCTTATTAACAATTTTAATTAACTTTTAATTGATTTCTAGGAAGATAAATGGTTTCATTACAAAGTCTTACAATGAATACCTTCATGGGAATTAAACATTCATGGAAGCTTCCTGACAATTGTTCTGATAACAAAACGTGAAAATCTCTTATGATCTTCCCAGTTGTCTGTAGCCTCATTTATGAAGTCAAATAAATGAAAATACCTTGCTCACAGAATGCCCTTTGTTTAATTTTACATAACATTATTCATCATGCCATAATTTAATTAAAAGGAGGAAAAATAACAGGTCAGCATTCAGACTATGTTGAGGGCCTGGTAGCTCGAGGGAAAATACATGAATTTTGTCCATCCCTATAGGGGCGGTTATGTAATAGCAAGAATTATTTGGCTGATACTGAAATTTGAGTCTTAGTTCAGTATGTGAGAACAAAGATGTCGATTGAACAAAATCAAAACAGTTTTCTATTGCAATCATCTGCCTCTTTTGAGTGTAGAAGAATAAGAATGAAATGTGATAACATTTGGTTTTGAAGAACACAATAAACAAACTATAGAAAATTAAGTGGTTCTTCAGAGAGCAATGATTAAAATATCATTAAATGGGACAAACCTGTTAAGTGAAATGAAAATTTCTAATGTGTCCATTCTAGCTATCTGCTGACTGCATCCATCTTTCATCTAAGCATGTACTCCGAGATGATTTGAGCAGCAACGAAATACCTAAATCAAACAGTGTAAAATAAGAATTCCCCTCAGACACCACCTAACGCTGAAGATACTTCAGCATTAGAAGTATCTGAGGGCTTGACTTCAAAAGCACCTAGTTTGTCTTCAGCTTATGTGCACAGTTGTCCAAGGTTGAGCAACTAAATGTGTATCTTCTCCTGAAGTCCAGTTGGGATCCCGTAAACCTGCCTTCTGCCACTGCAAATTAATAAATTTGTTTCTGTGGGATCTTCAGCAAAATATCGGAGGGACGCAAGCTGCTGTAAACAAGAAATGTTGAGTAGCCACACAAGCATTAGTAGTCTGTAGAATATTACCCTAGCTTACCTTGTTTCTCCCATGTAGGTATGTCCCCTGCATTTAAAATGTGCCTTAAAACACGGTACTTTTTTTCTGTTTCTTCAGGCTACAGATGCAGATGCTGGTGTTAATGGTCAAGTTCATTACAGTTTGGCAAACTTCAACAATCTCTTCCGAATCACATCAAATGGTAGCATTTATACAGCAGTTAAACTCAACAGGGAAGTAAGGGACTACTATGAACTTATTGTTGAAGCAACAGATGGAGCTGTGGACCCCCGTCGTTCCACAATAACTTTAGCGATCAAAGTACTGGATATTGATGACAACAGCCCTGTTTTTACTAATGCTTCCTACGATGTCTGTGTGCCAGAAAATCTACCACCAGGCACTGTCTTCCTGCAATTAGAGGTAAGAAAGCATTATGGAGTGAAGGAGATGTTTTGTGAATGTTCTGCATGTTCTTACTTAACTGGTCAGTGAGACTGCATTGAAAGATTGCAAACTGCAGTGGGGAAGTTATGACACTTGACTGACTGAAAAACACATGACCTTTAGACAGGTTCATAAAGATACTTTGAAGTTGAGGTTCATTTGGAAATAAGAGCAATTATTAAAAAATGAACAAGGAAACCTACACTACTACTGTCATTTCTTGGAATGTTGTTCTACATATTTAAAGTGCTTTTGATTTATTTTTGACAGCTTATTATATTGCTGTTACCTATTTACGTTAGTAGGAATCTCAACTGATTTAGACGTTTAAGTCAAGCCTAGATGTCCAACCTCACATTATAGGTAATGGAGATAAACAGTTGCTTCCAGAAGCAGCTAATCCAATACAAGATCATTATCTTAGATAGCTGGAGTAAAGTGAGCACCTGGATGTGTTGTCTTCTCTTCACTGACTATAAAAGATACTCAGACAATTAAGAGTTAATTGTTCAAGGATGAGCTGAGATTCACTTCCTGTAAGCAGTCTATATATCCTCCTGAAGTTTTGGTCAGCATCCTTTAATGAGAAGAATCTGTCCTGGGACAATTTCAGCAAGAATGGTTTTCTCTGAACCTGACTGCAGATAAATCTAATGTCAAATTACAGCTAAAGCAATCGCATAATACTCCTTATCCCGATGAAAGTTAAGATTCTTTGTCCAAATACTGGTTTGAAATAAAACCAGCCATGCTGTCAGACATCTGCTTAGCCCAGCATCCCCTCCCTGGCAGTGGCCACTAGCAGGTGCCCAGGGAAGACAACAAGAACAGACTGAGCTTCCAGTGACTCTTGACTAAAATATTGTGTTTGTTTCCTGTGGCAGGTATCTCTGGATTTTAAAACCTTAAGTGGATTTGTCTTCCTTGTGTTTGTGCAGTAGTATTAAGTACATCAAATACTACTAGAATAATATAATGAAATTAAGTTTGTTTGCAGTAGCTTGTTTTTTTGTTCTTTAAATCTAGTAGGGACTTTTTGTGAAAATGGATTTTGATTGGTTTTAAGTACTTTTTTCTTTTTCCTGTATGTCATGCTCTAGGCAAAGGATATTGATCTTGGTTCTGATGTTAACTATCGAATACGGACGCAGGAAGTACTAGAGTATTTTGCACTGAACAAACATACAGGCGAGTTATCGCTTTTGCAGTCCTTGGATTATGAGTCATTCTCTGACACAGAAGCAGCCTTCACCTTTCTTGTGGAAGCCTTCGATAGCAAGGGCACTATGCCTCCTGGTCTCGCTACTGTCACGGTGAGAGTAAAGGTAAGAGGAATAACTTGTCAGTTGACATCACCCTCTCCTATTCCTTACGAAATACTTCATCAACTCTTACAGATGTCCTGATGAAACACCAGAGCACAGTAGCAGTGTGACTGCTTGTCTGCTTTTTCACTTGTGTGAAGCTACTGCCTTTTTCTGACAGCAACGTGTTCAGTTAAACATACACTTTAAAACAGCTATAATTACTTTGCTGTATGCAGTTACATAGTTAAATCTTGGACCGTAGATTTATGAAGTACAAGAATACCTGAGACATACATAAACGTTTAGTCCTTTAGAATCCCCGAAAGGTTGAAGTACCTACCTAATAGAATTGTTTGCAAAAACGACACCATCACGTTTCAGTTAAAGCTCTCATAAATTGTAATTTTATGAACCATTCAGGTGCACTGACTGCTGATGTGGCACACCACATCCTATATTTCAGATTCTGCTGCTTGAAAATACAGAGCTGCAAAGGAACAGGCTTATTTAGTGATCTTGTACAATGAATCATTTTCATGCAGCAAGTTACAGCATCACCTCTGGGTTTCAGTTATCCCACTAGAAATATGGGGATAATGGTATTCTGTTTGGTAACGATCCACAAATGAAAAGCATTTGTAGCTGAAACATTAGCACTTACCCATCTTAGTTTGGTTGATGTACTTTTGTCCAAGAGGAGAGGATATTTTAGGTGCCTTAAATCATGTCTCCTTCCATTTACAAAGGTGCAGTTCTGGAGCCAGTCAGTTGAGTCCTTTAGTGCAGTTTCTTCATTTTTGTTAACTTTGTCCGTGAAGAACTGTGAGCTGTGGGAGAGAAGAGAGTTTAATTGCTTGTATTTTAGCTAAGAAGCAAAAATTGTAGCAGGAAGAAAAGCATAGCTCACAAATGTGAACTTCATATCTGACAACTTCAGTTTAAACGTTAAGTCTGCAGAAAGTGTTTAGCATATATGAATCAGTCTCGGGTTCAGCTTACTCTGTATCTGCAGATGCTATGAATTGCCACATGATTTTGAGTAATTCTGTTTGTCAGTCTCTACTGAGCTTGGAATTATTTTAGGGACAGTAAATGTCTCCAATTATTAGCTTTGATGACATTGTTAGAAGGCTTCTACAATACCTCTCTGTCTCTGCCAAATTTTTCAGACTGAGATGCAGGTCACCTCTTTCCTAATAGTCTGCGCTCTTCCCTGGCAGTTTTCAAATCAGTCAAAGAAAAACATAGTTTTTGACATCACTCCCTGAGCCTTTTCTGTTATACTTTTAAGGAGGAAGTTGCTCAAACCTGTTTTTTTCCTAAAAGAAACTTTTCCCTAGCACAGTGAATTTTTAAATTAATTGGGTTTGGGTGTTTTTGTTGCCTTTTTTAAAGGTACTTGTTTTCAAATAGGAATGTATTTGGAGAAAAGCTGTAGTCTGCATCATAGGACTGAGCCAGCTGTGTAATTGTGATTGTATTGTGTTCATTAACGACAGGGTATAGGGGAATGATACAGGCCAACTTGGTGACCTTAGTGTAACAGCAGCTTGTTTTTTGTCAAAGGAGGTGGTGTGGGAACAGAGATTTTAAGAGAGGGATTATTAGGATCAAAAAACAGGTTTCTTGTTTTCCTGGAAACTCTTCCCACACATGAGCAACAAAAGGGGAACATGGTGATACTTATTTGGAAAAGCAGTATGTGAGAGACTGGAATACTGGGCTGGAGCCAGGAGTAACAATTTCTGTAGTAAAAGGTGTTAGGCTGGGGACAGAACTGGGCTTGAAAGTCAGGACGAGCAGCTTATATTTTAAAAGAGAAGGAAAATAAATCAAATAAATTATTGAGTATTATCATAGTCACAGGCTGACTTTTGGAACAAATCAGTGGACATAATTAAATATTATATATATTGCTGAGATTACGATGGTGCTTGGGTTCCAGCCTTGAGTGACAGTAGAGCAGTAGTTTTTTGCGTGGCATTTGAGAGAATGGAGGAGGGCTTGTGGAAAACACATTTTTAATATCTCATTTTGTTGGGCAGGTGTCATTAATGGGTTAAATGTCAGAGAGTAGAAATTTAGAACGTTGGTCATAAGAGATGTCTGGAATAGAAAGAATGGTTTCTCTTGGGCTTATAGATGAATTTTCCAGATACAAAATTTATGGGGGATGAGAAGGGGGAAAGGTGGAGCTTGAAATCAAAGCCTTGTGCTACCCCTGTGTGAGACGAGAAGGATCCACACGAGGACACCTGGAATGGTTGATTCAAGACACAGAGCAGCAGGAGAGGGAGGCAGAGTCTTGGATGTCAAGTGAGAATAAGATGAAGAGCAGGCCTTGGCTGTGAAAAGAAATACAGAAGTATAAAGTGTGTCGCAATGTACTTTGGGTTTGTTGTTAAGGGAAAAGACTGATATTGCCCCTTGTTCTGAAAGAGGAGAGCTGATAGCCCAAAAAGTTGTGGTGAATGGAGTTAAATCCAGTTGGCAGCCGGTCACGAGTGGTGTCCCCCAGGGCTGGGTTTTGGGGCCACTCCTGTTTAACATCTTTATTGATGACATAGATGAGGGGATCGAGTGCACCCTCAGTAAGTTTGCAGATGACACCAAGTTGGGTTGGAGTGTTGATCTGCTCGAGGGTAGGGAGGCTCTGCAGAGAGACCTGGCCAGGCTGGAGCGATGGGCTGAGGCCAACTGTGTGAGCTTCAATAAGGCCAAATGCTGGGTGCTGCACTTGGGCCACAACAACCCCCAGCAGCGCTACAGGCTTGGGGAGGAGTGGCTGGAGAGCTGCCAGTCAGAGAGGGACCTGGGGGTGTTGATTGACAGGCGGCTGAACAGGAGCCAGCAGTGTGCCCAGGTGGCCAAGAAGGCCAATGGTATCCTGGCTTGTATCAGCAATAGCGTGGCCAGCAGGGACAGGGAAGGGATCTTACCCCTGTACTTGGCACTGGTGAGGCCCCGCCTCGATGAGTGGGTTCAGTTTTGGGCCCCTCACTCCAAAAAGGCCATTGAATGACTCGAGCGTGTCCAGAGAAGGGCAACGGAGCTGGTGCAGGGTCTGGAGCACAGGTCTGATGGGGAGCGGCTGAGGGAACTGGGGGGGTTTAGTTTGGAGAAGAGGAGGCTGAGGGGAGACCTCATCACCCTCTACAACTCCCTGAAAGGAGGGTGCAGAGAAGGGGGGGATGAGTCTCTTGAACCAAGGAACAAGCGCCAGGACAAGAGGGAATGGCCTCAAGCTGCGCCAGAGCAGGGTTAGACTGGCTTTTAGGAAGTATTTCTTTGCAGAAGGGGTTGTTGGGCGTTGGAATGGGCTGCCCAGGGCAGGGGGGGAGTCCCCATCCCTGGAGGGGTTGAAGAGTCGGGTTGACCCAGCGCTGAGGGATCTGGTGGTGTTGGGAATGGTCAGGGTGAGGTTCATGGTTGGACTGGAGGATCTTCAAGGTCTTTTCCAGCTGAGATGATTCTGTGATTCTGCTTTGCTGGGGGTGAAAATTCCTCATCAGCGCAGAGGGGCGAGGCACTAAAACTCCCTTGAGGATGGAGGTAGTGTACGCCTTGTACAGGGCCAACGTCAGCAGGGTAAGGTGACAGAGGGAGCTGATTCCTGTCCAGCAGCCCAGTGAGGGTGTTTACAAGGCACTGAATTCACCCCTCGGTCTTGAATGCATAATGGCATAGATGATATGTGTTACGTAGCAGTCTAGAGCCTCATGCCCAGTGTAGTGTCTGATGGCAATCCAGGCTTTTATTCCTCTGCAATTTCAACCACAGTCCGAGCTGCTGCTTTAGGCCATGGCTAAACAGCTAACTCCCAATGAGCATGTTCACTCTTTCATTGGAGTAATTTGTAATTTTCTTCTGACCAATTAAGATGTCTGCACAGGGAATTGAAGGGGTTCTAAAACTCATGACTTCTGCCAGACCATTGGCCAGGTCAAAGCCTGTGGTCAGGGTCAGGGTGCTTCTGCATGGGGATGTACATCTCTGCTCTGGGGGAGCTGTTCCTTCCCACTCAGCCTGTCTTTTGCTTCTGTTCTGGGACCAGGAACTGGATGTGCCTGTTTTCTCTTAGTGGTAAATGTGCTTTCACTTTATGTTAGAAGATGTTATTAGAGTAATTATTTTAATACAGTGTTTGTGACCTCAAAAAGGAAATAAACCAAGTGCAGATACACTGTAAGCCCTAACATAACAGTTGTGCAGATTGCAGTCTTTTAATAAATTGAATGAGAGAAAACCAGAAGCAAGCGTTAAGGCAATAGTGGGTCCAGGGAATTCACATAACTGTTAAGGATTCTGTCCCTATAATCCTCAGAGCATTATTTGCATTACAGAGGTCTCCAGGTCCTTTTGGGTTTATGCTGCTCTGTTAACATTTGTCATTTTTCACAGTCCAGCTCTTAACCGAAAGGATTGTAATTTTTACTTTGTAATAGGATTCTGTTAACAAACTACGGACAACATCTGATGGTGTCATATATCATTTATGTGATATAAAACAGAATGAGCAGCAGTGTGGTATACCCATAATCACACTGATCTTTGCGGCTAGGAGGAGGGGGGATACACACAGTGATTTGCTTTAGACTCTTGCTTTCAGCCTTTGGCATGACAAGTTACAAATAGTTTGTATTAACCTTACCTGAACTTGATCAAAACACGGATCGCATAGCAGAATACTCACTGCAGAAAAAATAACTTAATCTGTTACCTGCATGTCAGTATTGAAATACATTATTAGCCTCTGCTGCAGTCAAATGGCCCTTTGCATCATATAGACATCTTGCGCTGCTTTCAAAGTTAAATTAATGAATTGTTGCATCCTTTCTGGTATTATTGAAGAGGAGCAGTATAAGTGGCATTGATTTCTTCTTGCCAGAAAGATGCAAACCACCTCAAAAAGACTGAGATTTTTCTTTTTTCCCCAGTTCTCAGATGCCTCTCACTGTTTTCGTAACTTTTCACCTTAACCTGAAACTACTCATGAGGCATCTTGTCTTGGGATGGCATGGGAGATTGCACAAGTGTTCATCCAGAATAATTGATGATTGTCATCTGATCTGTAACCAAGAACACAAAACTTGTTATTTTATCTGGATTTTTTAAAATTATATATATAATTATACAGGGTAGACATAGCAAATTTTAGTAGTCTTGAAAACATAATTTAAGGGATAAAAACATCAGCAACTCCCAAGAAACAATTTGTGTACTATGCCTCGACATTCCACTGTCGAGAAATAATTTCTCTCACCATGAGAATGGCAGAGATTTGCATTCACTCAGTGTCAGAGAGAGCTGAACTGTTTGCTAAGAGTGCCTGCAGTGCATGTTACAGTACACACAGGCATCCCCTCACAATATAAATGTTTCCCAGTATTGGAAGAAGCGATATCGTTACTGTTCCAATGGTGTGCTTATTATTAGGATTTAGGATTTCGAAACAATTACTATGGTAATAAGAGCTTCGTAACAGAATCAGGACTAACCTTTTTCCGGTTTATATTGCTGTTAAATGAGTAATGTGTTCCTAAATACATATTATAAGAATTTCTGTATCGTGGGGCCTGTAAGGTACTTGCATATTTTATGCTGTGTCCTCCTCTTATTATTATTGCCAGCATTAATTTTGTATTACTTTATGTCTCTCTCTTGTTTGTTATAATTGCTTTTTCTTATTCTGTGTTCTGGGATTGGTTTTCTTTTTAGATTTTCAAGTAGAGTATGTAGTGTAATGAAGGCATTATCTCTGGCCAATGAATCAAAGTGATAGAGCAACAAGAATAAATAAAAACAGATCTGTATGTTTCTAGCAATAAAATATTACGAGACTAGCCACCAAATATTACATATAATTCCTACTGTGCCTTAATCCCAGTGGACTGTTATAAACATACAATGAATTTCCAACTATAACCATGAACATCAATAAACATATTGCCATCATCAGAGAGTATACAAACTTCACCTGCCAAGCTAGCTTTTCAAGAGATGTGTGCCTTTGGAAGTTAGAAGTCATCGTACACTTTAGATCATGCATTATATGTGTTGATTGGTATTAATTGTGGGGGTGAATTTGAATCTTTCATAATCACTATGTAAGTCTTCCCTTCCTTGGGAACTTTGCATAATAGAAACAAACCAACCATACAAAAATCTGTAACAGCTAAATCTTTATCTCTGGCCTGCTTCCTCTGAATAGTCCGTCATCAACATGACTGCTCTTGCGGTCCTTCATGTTCGAGTTGGAAGCAAACAGCGTGATCTTGGCTGTAATGGTGCTGTAGCAGTGCAGAGCTCCAACCTGCTTACCCAAGCTCCCATCCTTCCTCTGACCGCCTAAACCTTGAATCACAACAAGGAGAAATATAATTTGTTTGCTTTTCTAGGGTGGGAGGGTTAGAAGCAGCTGCATGTTTGTGGATGAATCACTCTTTCAAACCAAATAACCAGAGCCAACTGCGAAGCAAAGAAAATAAAGGTGTGTTGGAGCAAGTATGCAGGAACCCAGCATTTGAGACAGCTGAAATAAAATGTTACAGCAGGACACTCTCCTCTCACAGAGCACGTTTACTCTAGTGCTGCAGAGAGCTGGGGAGTGAGTGGCTTTAGCCTCTATAAAATGCTTAAATTATCACTAGGAGAGAATGGGAGAAGAGGGATCCACAGGTTGTCCTTAGGGAGGGGGGGGACATTTTGCTTCAAACCCTGCTCGACCAGATGTTTAAATAGCCATGCAGGTGTGTAGCTGCCACTGCTTTCTCTTCCTGCAGGTATTTACTAGAAATTCACTCAAGTCTTGTTTCTAATGAGCAGGTGAGCAGTAATAGATCATTGCTTCATTATGTTGGGATTGCGTGTTATGGTGAGATTTAATTACAATAATAATGAAGATTTTCTGCCAGAAATTATACAGGTAATGAAGGATACATGGAAGATAAAAGACATTAGTGAATCAGTTAAGGGTTGAACACATGTCATCAGCTTCTAATATTTCTAAAATAAAATTTAAGTTATGTTTTTTCAATAAATTTACATCCATGAAGTTATTCCTTCCTTTCTAACATGTAATGAAAGCCATTTCCCATTTCAAGAATAACAGAGCGGTCCAGCACAGCAGCAGCACATAATTTACAGGAAGGTTAAAAAAATGAGCTGTATTGCCTCCAAGATGTAACTGCTTATTTATCTCTTTTCTAGTGGCATTAATGAAATAACGGGCATGGTGTTGGACTACCGTGCCAGTAAACAGATGGTTTTTTTTTTTTTTTCAATCTCAACTTATCTGTTCAATCATCTGTTAGTCATTTATTGCCTCGTATATTCCACTATGAATATTATACCTTAATTTATATTATGAGCTACTTTAGGGCTTGCTGAGCACTAAATATGAAAAAGAGGCAGTTATACCATGTTAACAAGCTTCTATTTTGTATAGCTTCAAAAAACCCTGTGTAAAGAAGCACTGCACCCGATTACAGACAAAATTCAAAGTGCCACTTCATACAGTTTGTCATAACATCTTGTCAGCATCATCACAAAAATTTTGGACTTAATCCTCAAAGTTACTCAGCATTGCTCGCTTCTCTGACCTCAGTCCTTCTAAATTAGTCACTCTGGTTGATGCATAAATCTAAAAGATATTTCATATACTTGTGGCAAAGCTAGGAGCAGTTTTCAAGCAGTGGCTTACTTCAGTGGACTTAATGTAAATATAAAATTGAAACGATACCTTGGCAAATCAAAATGTAGGCTCACAAAGAGAGGTTTGCTTGCAGACTTTGTTGTGTATCTTGGAGAGTGAATGTGCTGGTGAGATATATGAATCTTAAAGGAGAATGCCTTTAAGGGTGGTAAGTGTTTATTATAAGAGGCCAAGAGAATACATAAAGAATGGGAAGGGACTTCAAGTTCTTGATACTCTGGTATCTGGTGCAATGAGGTATTTATATAGACGTATTTAAACTGATTATATATAGACTGGTATCCTGTGATGTCACTGGAGCAGGACTGAGGGCCCTGAGTGGGCTGAAATGGGGTCCTGGGCCCAGGGGCAGGGTGTTTGGGGGCCTAGATGAGGCTGGTATTGGCCGCTAAGGGCTGTGGATGCCCTTAGGGCTGCGATATCTCATGGTCTTTAGGGTTTTTTCATTCTGCTTATTTAGTACTGAAATATCTTGGATTTTTTTTTAAATAAGGTGTTGAGTGACATCTTTCTATGGTTAAAGAATGCACAAGAGGAATAATGATTTTCAAGTACAATGATACCGAAAGACCCCTTTCCTTTCTGTAGAAGACAGTTTCACAGCTATACTGGAGGAATGTTAAATGTGCCCTTGGAAGTCCCCAAACAGCAGGGGATTATTAAACACTTGGAGGCAGCTCAGATGGGAAGCCACCAGCTCTGCTAATGGGCACATATAGACTTAAGTGGCAGATGTTCAAAACAAAATGACAGCAGAAAATTGCAGATACATATCTGTAGTTGTAGAAAAAAGATTGGGAAGTTTTGAAAATTCCAGTGTGTGACATATGCTATGCTTTGAAGTAAACCTTTCTACTTTCTTCCTTTGTGGGATTACGTTACGTACATTTAACACTAGTGAAAGAAGGATCGCTTTAAAAATACATTTTTTTTCCTATTTATTACACTTGTGATAAAAGCCAGCAGACTGCAAGAGCTGTAAATGCCTAATATGCATTTATTGGCTCAGACACTGTTCAGTCACGCTGTTTTTTATAGCAAGGGAATGTTAATTTCCACTTAGATATAGTTGACTAGAAACCTTGGTATCAGCAGGTGTAATCAAATAATGCAGTCTTAAAGCAGTACGAAAAACACATGGCTGTACTTACAAACCCTTTATGTAAGTATTTACAAACTAAGAAAATGTAATATTTAAGAACCTAACAATCTTAATGAGTGGGTTTTTTTTTCAACAGGTCAGAAACAGGAGAGTAAAATATTTCCTCAGACTTTTAGAATCTTTCTGGTAGGATGCTTTCTGCTTAGCAGTGGAGGAGAGAGGCAAGAGGAAAGGAAAGCTTTGTGTAAAATTGCATTTGTAATGCAGGTTCTCCAGGTAGGCACCTCTACACACGTACTCTGTGGACAATGGTAAAAATCATCTAAACAGGATGATTCTCTTAGTGGTCTAGATAAATCAACAGCATCTGTGATTTTGGTGTTCTTCCACAGGAATTTGTCCCTCTGGAACTGTTCAGCAATTACTAATTAGATTTTGCTGTCATGGAATTACAGTTATTTTAATAAATAATCAATATTTGATTATAATTAGGTCACAATCCACAAAAAAACCCCCAGGAATTAAAAAAATCAAACTGATTTTGTAAGCTGCAAAAAACCCCAAACCCTAGATGACTAGATGTAAAAAAGTATAACCTTGTTTTCATAAGAAGGAAATTTGGAGAGGGTAAAACACGTTGATTTTTGTGCCTCAACACGTTGAAGGAGGAGAGGCTTTGCTCCTATTTGGTAGGGCTGCCCTCTAGTGCACTGCAAGCTAAAGGCAGCAATTTTTTCAATGCAGTAACAGGGTTCCCTTTGTAGGATAAAAGGGCATTTGCACAAATTATTATGCCTGATATAGATATATATACATAAATACATGTATATAGATGGAAATATATATCAAATATATTGGAGTTATCTGGAAATGCTTCTGTTTGTGTGGAGGTAGCTGGCGACGAATTAAGTTTTTACTCTTTATTTTTCTCTTACAAACCAAGATTTCTACCAAAACACGTTTTCAAAAAAAATTATTATTCTTTAGAAAGTCTTTAGTTTAGCGGTAATACTCAAACCAGACAAGTCTGATAGCAATGTTGCATGTTATCAATTGAAACATGGTAAGAGTCATGAGCTGTAGCTCACTGGAGTGAGAAGGGGCCGCATACTGAGCTCATCACAGCTTCCTTGCTCTCAGCAGCCAGCAGGAAGGAGCTGTAATCCTGGTGTGTCCAGCTCCTTCCTTCAAGCATGATTTTCCAAATATCCTGGAACTGCCATAGCAACTCTTGGTGCAGTTGGCCTTCCTAGGCTTTGCTGCTCAGGTTACATTTTTGAAGCGTGGGATATTATTTCCATACACACGTCTCGATCCTTGGGGTGGTGGATCTGCAGAATCCACTGCAAAGTCAGAGGAACACTGGGACTGCTCCAGTTTGTGACAAAGACTGTCATAAATCCTGGTGACTCCAGGATCCCGGAGGTGCCGAGGGGCTGAGCTGGGGTGGCCTCTGCTCACTGCCCGTGAGCACGCGGGTCTGGGCTCTCCGTGCTGCGCTGCACACACTGGACACACCACGCTGTATGCACCTCAGATGAAGCTAAGGGCCACTGACGCTGCAAGGAAGAAGGCAAACGTTTGAATCCAAGTTTGACACCACGAGTGGTGTCCCCCAGGGCTGGGTTTTGGGGCCACTCCTGTTTAACATCTTTATTGATGATCTAGACGAGGGGATCGAGTGCCCCCTCAGTAAGTTTGCAGATGACACCAAGTTGGGTGGGAGTGTTGATCTGCTCGAGGGTAGGGAGGCTCTGCAGAGAGACCTGGACAGGCTGGAGCGATGGACTGAGGCCAACTGTAGGAGCTTCACTAAGGCCAAATGCCGGGTGCTGCACTTGGGCCACAACAACCCCCAGCAGCGCTACAGGCTTGGGGAGGAGTGGCTGGAGAGCTGCCAGTCAGAGAGGGACCTGGGGGTGTTGATTGACAGCCAGCTGAACAGGAGCCAGCAGTGTGCCCAGGTGGCCAAGAAGGCCAATGGTATCCTGGCCTGTATCAGCACTAGCGTGGCCAGCAGGGACAGGGAAGGGATCTTGCCCCTGGACTCAGCACTGGTAAGGCCACACCCAGATTACTGTGTTCAGTTTTGGGCCCCTCACTCCAAAAAGGACATTGAATTACTTGAGCGTGTCCAAAGAAGGGCAACGGAGCTGGTGCAGGGTCTGGAGCACAGGTGTGATGGGGAGCGGCTGAGGGAACTGGGGTTGTTTAGTCTGGAGAAGAGGAGGCTGAGGGGGGACCTCATCGCCTGTTACAACTCCCTGAAAGGAGGGTGCAGAGAGGGGGGATGAGCCTCTTTAACCAGGTAATGAGTGATAAGACAAGAGGGAATGGCCTCAAGTTGTGCCAGGGAAGGTTTAGCCTAGATATTAGGAAGCCTTTCTTTCCAGAAGGGGTCATTAGGCATTGGAATGGGCTGCCCAGGGCAGGGTGGGGAGTCCCCATCCCTGGAGGTGTTTAAGAGTAGTGTCAACATGGCGCTGAGGGATCTGGTGTAGTTGGAAATTGCCAATGCTGGGTTAACGGTTGGACTAGATGATCTTCAAGGTCCTTTCCAACCTAGATGATTCTGTGATTCTGTTTTGTGTTTCCCAGGTTAGTGAATGAGGCAGAAGAGGGATTATTTCACCCAGGTGTTAGATGTTTCTAGTCTTAACTTAGTGGAGTAAAAGCATTAAAGGTCTCTTGGTGTCCCCACAAATCAAAAATATATTAAAGTCTCTAAAGTCCATTTAAGTTTACAAGTTAATTTTATGCTGGGAATGCTGTACTGCAGGAATTCTTCTTCTGCTCTAGTTGTGTATTGCCCTCCCACACTGGTGGTCACCACCTGTCTTACGAGCACCTGGTATCAGTGCATTACACCTAGTGACTGTCTTAATCATTTTTAAATTACATATTGATTTCCTCCCTAATGCCTTTCCTCCCCCATGCTTTGTTTCTCCTCATTGGCATTCCTAGATGACTATCTTAGTTCACCAGCATTTTTGTTCAGCATCTTCATAATCTTTGCAGACAGGTCAATATTTGTTTTGTACAAACCTTTTGCGAAATAGCAACCCTTTAAATTTTGTGAGTGAGGTGGATCTTGTTCAGAGGGTAAGGAAGTTGGTCAGGAAGTGGGATCATTCACTAGCTAAGGGCGATGTCTGAGTTAACGAATTGACATCAAGAAATCTCTTAATGTGTCTTCATTTGCTTTTGAAGGTAGTAATGTGGATTCTCAAGAACAACAGTATTTGAGCATTTTCTCCCATAGCTTTCTTCACACTTGATTTTTAATCTTTGTGCCAGGGAAGGATGTAAGAGTGTGTCCTGTTCTGCTTTTATGTGCTGCCCAGTGTGAGCAATGTGAACAAAACCAAACAAAAAGTGGCAGATAAAGAGCATCTACGATAGGGAGAAAGCTTTGGGGTTTTTATGCTTTGACTTCCACTCTGTTTTGTAAACAAAGCTGTATAAAAATATAAGTCTGCAGCTAGATAAGCAGTGACACAAAGGCTGTTTTGTATTTATATATAAATATGTGGCTGCTATTACCTCACTGTCAGAATATCCAACACAAGTATTTTAAAGTGATATAGAGAGAGAATTCGTTACCTAAATTTTCCATTTACATATTTTTGTGTGTCTCATAGTTAATAGCAGCCTGGATTTATATGACTGAAGCAATGAACTGTGAACAGTTGTAAGATGCTGCAGGTGATTGCACTACTTCCTACTACCACTGTGTGGAAGGTTACTACTCCCTTCCTAACCTGTGGTTAGGGTTGTGCTCATGTGTTGCATCTGTTTCTATGCAAAGTCAGGTTTAGTGGTTTTTTAAGTAGAAGCCAGCAGAAGAGTAATCTTCAGTTATTTAGCTGTGCAAAAACATGTCTATGTCTTTGGTCTCTAGTAATAACAGAAGCCTAGTACTTTCTCTAAATACTATGTTTTTGCCCAAAGTCCCTCTGTGATGGAAAGCTGAAAGCTCTTATCTATGTATCTGTCAGGGAATGCTGAACACTACTCACTGTTAAGTTGACTTAAGAATGAAGAAAATAAGATTGGGAACCTTGACTACGGGGCACATGTTTAGGGGGTGGGATGTGGCGAATCATGCCCATGAACTCTTGAGCTATTCACAGAAAATACATGCTTTCTTTCTGTACTCTAACCAAATCAGATCTGGACTGTATTCCATCCTTGGTGTGGTGCTTTTTTGCCAGAAAATCAATAGTTTCTTTTTCTGACCTTTTCGATACCTTTAAGTGCCCATAATATGTAAAGACAAATTATACCAGTTGAAGGAGATGATAATACATTAATTTCTCCAACACATCTCTAACAAAATCCCAGTTTACTCTACCAGTAATTACCCAGATATGTTGTTTCTTCTTACCACCTCTGAACCAGAATTTTACTAGAATAAAGCAAGCATTACAACCAAAAAAAGCCCATTTCCATGTCATCTGCATGTTTTGCATGTTAAACCTTCTGTCTGCAAAAAAATCCCCATTCTGCTTCTAACAGTTACTCATTGTAGACATTTACAATGAGTTCATGAGACTTGGTCATCTGTCTGTAATGACAGTCTTGCTCTCTGAAGTGCATTAACTGCAGCTGCATAATGAGAAGACCTGTGGTGATTCGTATGGGGAACTTTTATTTTGTTAAAAGTGGAAACATTTAAGCTTGAACTCTGCTATAAAAAAAATCAGTAGCTGCTTTAGGATTCAGGAGGACATGAGCCAAGAAGAAGAGCACGTGGAGCTGTTCTGTCTAGTTATGACTGAAACATTTGGTGCCTATTCAGTCGGCTCGACTAAGGTTTATGAGGCACAGCTGTGCATAAAGCTTGTCTTAGAGGAAAGATAAGTTAGAGAGACAGAAGGCTTTCTGTGTCCTACTTTATGCTTTGCTTTGTATTCCTGTGTATTTTGTACTGATCCATGTATCTTGAAAAATAGGTGCGTTAAGTAGGATGACTTAGTAATTTTCGATAGCAGAGGATGTAGTGTATCATCTTTGAACAGGATTATGCTTACCAGTACCTTAAATCACAGATTTTCAGGCGCTAAGGTCACATAAAGGTATTCAGAAGATAACAAAAACATCACACATTGATTCTCCCCACCCCCACCCCCCCCAGTGAGCAAACAGCAGAGTGTGATCTCTTGCTGCTACACCAAAGAAAAAAGACTAGATATGGTTGTGGATTTGCAGGTGCACAGAGAGAGAGATGGATTCAAAATAAATGAATAAGTACAGATAAAATGCTGGGTTATTTCAGAAACTTCACCTGCTTCATGGAGGTGATCCTAAGCATCCTGATCATGGGAAGTAAAAGCTGAAAAAAAAAAAAAAGAAGAGTTATCATGAGCATAGTATTGGGTCATTACCCCAGATGGAGACTTCATATGGAAGGACAGAAGGTGTCTTCTCTGTGTGTATGCAGTTTTTAAAAGGTTGTGTATCTCACGGGAAAACTTCCAGGGTTTATGAACCACAACAGTTCCAAACGCACTGACTTACACAGTTGTAAGAACTATGCATGTAGTGTTGTATCACATTTCTCCTATCATACAGGAGATTATTTTTAATATTCCATACCTAGAATTTCTGTATTCATAACTACTTTGTGTCTGCTTCAAATAAAGTAATTCCCCATCTTTTCTTTGAGGTAGAATGGCTGTGAATGGAGTCTTACAGTGTGAAAATGCTGTATGATGTTGGTTTCTTTGCCACAGCAATGGAGTGGAGTTACTGGGAGCAAAATGGAACAAGTGATAGCTTATTTTACAAGCATGATGTCACTTTGAAGAATCATGAGAAACAAGATTGTTTATGTAAAATAGTCCCGGGTATTAAACTCTCAGATTAAATAAATTATTTTCTTGCTAACAGGTTAAAAAATTGAAATTATAAGATTCAATGCCTGTGATTCCATGCAAAAAATGCTAATCTGTTTAAGTTTGAATGTTTTTCCGAAATGCTTTCATTTGAATTCTCTCCTAGTTTGAATTGCCTAGTAGTTACTTTTTGTTGATCCAGTTGTCTCTTTGAAAATCTGAAAATTGGAGAAAAAGCATTTCCAGTGCCTTGAAGAGTTGAATTCATAGAATCATTCAGGTTGGAAAACACCCTTTGGATCATCGGGTCCAACCATCAGCTCTACTTTACAAAGTTCTCCCCTACACCATATCCCCCAATATCTCATCCAAATGACCCTTAAACACACCCAGGGATGGTGACTCCACCCCCTCCCTGGGCAGCCTATTCCACTCTCTGACCACTCTTTCTGGGAAACATTTTTTCCTAATGTCCAGTCTGAACCTCCCCTGTTGCAGTTTAAAGCCATTCCCTCTTGTTCTGTCACTAATCACCTGTGAGAAGAGACCAGCACCAACCTCTCTACAATGTCCTTTCAGGGAGCTGTAGAGAGTGATGAGGTCTCCCCTCAGCCTTCTCCTCCTCACACTGAACAGTCCCAGCTCCTTCAATCTCTCCTCATAGGATTTGTTTGTGGACCTCCCAACAAAATGCATTAATTATTCAGGCATTTACTACGTAGGCTTGTAACAGTCTTTTTTTTTTTTTTTAGTAGATGTTTATTATACTGTTGTTTCTTCTGATGAAGTATGGACAAATGTTTTAAATTATTGTGTAATATAGCATGCTAGCCAGTATCAGCATATTGCATTTGCAGCATGAAGAGCTGTGACAACAGGTAGAGGCATCATTGTATAAGCTTTGTGTAACTCTGTTTGTGTGGGTTACCTAAGAGGTGGTTGGCACCTGTATTCCCCCAGAGCTCAGGCACATATTCTGCTTTAAAGGGAAAAAAAAGTCTGCTCTTCATTTGTGGATCAGTAAAGCCAGTCTTGTGTGCTAAGGCATATGATGCTGCTTATTTGTTCTGAAAAAAAACCCAGAAAATTTAATCTATGTTATCCATATGTGCAAAACAATGGAAGTAGTAGTATGCAAAAATTAATAAATCTGTTCTCGGTAGAATTCAAGCTAGGGAGGTTGTTCTACAGAAAAAAACCTGGAAATCAGTTTTATTAGTGGAATAAAGATTGTGATTTTTAAAGGAACATACAGATACATTGTCTATAACTCTCTGTGAGAGAATTTTGACCAAAAAATTATTTTTTGACAACTTATGGCAGTCAGAATGAATGCCTTTTTAATAACATGATGCTGGCTGAGTTGCTAAATGTTTGCAGCTGCTGATGCATGGGGCACCATGTCACCGAGAGCCATGTGCATCCGACTGCTGCATCTAACTTAGTGCCAGCTTGCACAATCCCACGAAGCCTGATGTTTGGGTGAGGTTACATCTTTCAAACAAGGAGGTACCCATGAAGGTATATACACATTATATAGCTGTGCACACATATATATGTGTGAAAGTGTGCGTATGTGCATACACACACTACTCTGTCAATGAAATTGGGCTTAACTCACAGAATCACAGAATCATCTCAGTTGGAAAAGACCTTGAAGCTCCTCCAGTCCAACCATGAACCTCACACTGACCGTTCCCAACTCCACCAGATCCCTCAGCGCTGGGTCAACCCGACTCTTCAACCCCTCCAGGGATGGGGACTCCACCCCTGCCCTGGGCAGCCCATTCCAACGCCCAACAACCCCTTCTGCAAAGAAATCCTTCCTAAGAGCCAGTCTGACCCTGCCCTGGCGCAGCTTGAGGCCATTCCCTCTTGTCCTGGCGCTTGTTCCTTGGTTCAAGAGACTCATCCCCCCTCTCTGCACCCTCCTTTCAGGTAGCTGTAGAGGGCCATGAGGTCTCCCCTCAGCCTCCTCTTCTCCAAACTAAACCCCCCCAGTTCCCTCAGCCGCTCCCCATCAGACCTGTGCTCCAGACCCTGCACCAGCTCCGTTGCCCTTCTCTGGACACGCTCGAGTCATTCAATGGCCTTTTTGGAGTGAGGGGCCCAAAACTGAACCCAGGAATCTGGGTGTGGCCTCCCCAGTGCTGAGTCCAGGGGTAAGATCCCTTCCCTGTCCCTGCTGGCCACGCTATTGCTGATACAAGCCAGCCTTTGAAGCTTCTTTTTGACAACGTACATATCAGTCTAAGGAACACCATCTTCAGCTCTCATGAGGTGTTGATACTAATCTGACATTATATTTTCTGTTCATTTCTTGCATATTAGAGGTAACAAACACTGGCAAGCAACAGCAGCTCCTTCATTTTAGAAAATTATCAAAGCCATGTTGTGGCCCACTGCTTAAGAAACAGGTGTCATGGAAATTTCTGCTTTGTTTATGTGTGAGAGTGTGTGTTTTTCTGCAGAATTTCCTTCTGTTCTGTCTCACGTGAATATTTTTTTTGAAACTTTGGCACCTTCCCCTTGTGTGCTAGTTTTATGCAGTGGTAATGGAATTGAGAGCCAAGAGAGACTGTGAATGGCAAATAGGCTTTCTAATGAAGAAGGAGTGATTGGGTAGAGTTTGTAAAAACAGTTGTGAATACGTCTATAATTTTGTTTGAACTTCAGAACTAAACTCTTAATTATGTTTTGCAGGATATGAATGATTACTCTCCAGTATTTAGCAAAAAGCTCTACAGGGGAATGGTTGCTCCTGATGCAGTCAAGGGCACTGTTATCACTACCGTTTCAGCTGAGGATCAAGATCCTCCGGTAAGCAAAAAGATTCTGTTAATACTCTTCACCCAAGAGGGACAAATCTTTAACCCTCCTAAGCGATCTAACTCTCTCAACAACAAAGGTGATTATTCTGAGTTTCACAGAGAAGTAACTCATGTATCTTTTTATGTCAGCCCCTCCTTTGTCGTTCTGGACAGAGGCTGCATTTACAGTGATTGTTCCTGAAGCTGGCAAAGCAGTGGTACAGCTCCTTTCTGTCAGGAAGATTTTTGGAAAGCTCTTTATCCGACTTCACAGTGTAGATGAATAAGAGGAATAGGCAGGAAGGGAAGCCGTGCCTGTCCTTGGTACAGTTCTGCAGCTTAAAGAGGAAGCAAAGCACAACTTTAAGACTCTTGACTTTGCAGTCCTTGTGCATTTCCAGTCTGAGACATCACAGGATCACGTGGAACTGTACAGCTCACCAACCAGCCCCTATTGGATGTGTGGTATTTGAACCAAGTGCAGCTGCTGTGGGGATAAGGTTTATTTCTGCCACTGGCTTTTATCGCTGTTCCCCAGTGAAGCACTTGATTGACAGATCTGGGCACGTATTTTTGACTTGTTAGCTATTCTGAAGGGTAATATCAATTTTTGTAATCAGAGGTTGATGAACATTGGTGACCAGATGATACACTGAGGACAATAAAAGCCAAAGATGTTCTGCCAGCCAGGTTTAATTTTTAATTGTTAGTGTTTGGCATATTAAGGAGAATAATCCTTGGGGAGAAGAGTTCAGAGAGAATGTGCCATGCACATTAAAAGCTGATGGCAGTGCTTTGACACAAATCAATTGTAGCTTAGCTAAATAAATTACATAGTAATTTATTTACCACCCAAGGACAGAAATGCTAAAGCAGTGTTTCTGTAAGGACAGTCCTGCTATCCCCTTGTAAAAAGTCCTAATACACCAAGGTAAGTAAATTCCCTGCAGGTGATACATATCAGTGGGGTATTGATGAACTTGGAGGCATTTAAGCTAGTTTATAACAACTGAAGGTCTGGACTAGTGCTTGTTTAAAGTATAGTAAAGACAGTAGTATCATCAAATAGGTAATGAATAGCAGTAGTTATCAATTAATAGTGCTGCAGAGTATTTAAGGAATGCAGCAGCAGAGAACATAGACATTATTTGAGCAGTAAACAAAAGAAGTGGAGAGATGTGCCTTAAATGGCGAGTCCTGGACAATTTGAAGGGTTGTATAAGAGGCGTTGGTGCCTGATTTTGAGTGCTCTGCTTGCAGAATGGAGCCCGAGGTGTGTGTAAAGCTCCTTCCATAGAGCTCAGGCACATTAGAATAGGGTCCCAACCAGCCAACATGTTAATCACAAATCCATTTAATTAAAAGCAGAATAGTCCGCATGTGTATGTATTAGACCGATCAGTAGAGACAAATGAGAATTTCTAGTGTCCTGCTTTAGAGATGCTTTAAAAAATGCATAGCCTAGGACTGTTCTCTTCATGGCAGGCACCTACACTCCTTCAAAGACACATCTAGGTGTACTCATAGCTTTTAGCGTGCAGCAGGAGAAAGATGATCTAGTGGTAGTGCCTGCTCTCCTCCTTTTGCATCTTGTTATATTAATCTTGCTGGGAAAAGCCTTTCCATGGGATGTTAGAGGCCTAGGCTGCCTTCCTTCTGCTGACTGAAGGATTCAAATGTTGATCTCTATTTCTGTGTAAAAAATCTTAACTACCAGGACAGAGGCTGGCCAGAGTTCCTGACAAACTTGGGGTATATCTGCAGGTGGGTGGAAGTCTTCCAAGCCAGGAAGTTGCTATAAAGGTGACAAGCTGCAGCACCTTGAAGATCAGGGACGTGCAAGGTTAACTAGACTTGTACCCACATCACCTGGGCTCAAACCATTATGCCTAAGCAAGGGGATATGTTTCTAGTAGCACTGTAGAAGTATAAAACGTAGAAGTCCCTGTGGTAGCCCTTCAGAAAGTTTCGTAAACATTCATATTTTTGTGCCCTACCTACACTCATGCTCCCACTGCCTTTTTGCTCTGTGGAAGTCTAGTGCTTTTGTCTGACCTCCTTCACTGTTCCTTGGGGCACACCAGGTCTGGCTTTCCACCATCATCTAGTCCAGTTTGAAACAATGATTTGCAGGGGGAAGTAGGCTTGATTGTTCAGATCTCATAGTTAGTTGCTAGAAAACAATTTTTAAATTGATTTAAGACTATTCGATTCTACTCCATGAATGACTTCTACTGTCATGTTTCATGAATGTCTTACTCCTCCATATGTTAGGTGCAATAACCTGGCGATTACAGAATGGAAATTGAGATCCAAGTGGGCAAAGGTTCTGGGTGGCATTAGAAGCCTGCAAGGGTTATGTTTACATTTATGTTTACATTTATGTTTACATAAGTTTGTATTGCACAAAGGTATCAGCTCATTTTATTAGGATTTTTCCTGAATAAAGCACTTGTACTGCTGGAGTGCTATCACCAAACTAGTAAATCTTACCTGCACATAAATGGGTCTGAATTGCATTCAGCATTTCAGGGAGTTCAGCAGATGCTGCTTAGCTGGAGAAGATTCTCTGTTGCTCTCCCTAGGCATGACTTGGGAACAAGGGAGGTAGAAAACACCATTTCCCTTCAAGAGCTCTCATCCTCAGCAGTTAGCAGCAAATAATTTAAAAGGTAACACTCCGCCCATATCACAAGTGGGGTCACTTCAGAGTGATCTGCCAGTGAGGAGTGAGAAAAACTGGCTGTGCATGACTGTTGAAACTGTGCAGTTTTTTGATTACCACAATAAAAATCTAAAATATTAATCAGTCACAGTTCTATGGATCTGTTTCTGCCCCTTGCACCAGTATGTTTTTGCTCCTAGCAGGTTTATCATACTGACCTTTGAGAAAAATCTGCAGAAAAGGATATTAAGGATCAATGAAACTGGGCGAGAAGATGAATTTCTGTTCCATGGAAATTGTGACGTAAATGGGTTAGTGAGGATAGAAGAAGAATAATTGTTAATTGGTGCTAGAGAATCACTTTTTAACTTGGTCTTTGTGCAGCTTTTATTCAATAGTATCTGTTACCTTACAAGATATTTTGGTTTTGATAAAGTGTTTGCCCATTCTGATATAAGCTCCATTTTACGATCCCTGGATTTAACGTGTCTCAGATATCACTGAAATACTGGAGGAAACAAAATAGTCCACAAACCGATTAATGTATATTTATAACAATTCTTAGTCCTTGTGGAATCAGCATTTCCTAATGCAAAGTTACTTAAATTTTTCATTTAAAAAACCCCAAACCCTTCTGACCTCTCTCCTTTTCTAACATTTCTGTCACTATCACTTGTCCAGTTTCTACGTTTGTCTGTTCACGGATGAGCTTGTGTGATATTTTGCACAGTGGGTAGTAACGGCCATCTCTAGGTGGTATGAGAGTGGCAGAATAAAAACCTGGCTAAAGTGCTTATGTCTCCCAGATTCCTTTCTTGTGATTTCCTCACAAATTTATATGGATTTCTTTTATATGGTTTTGAGTGGTTTATATTTGAAAGATGTGGGGATCACTTCTACTTCTGTGGAAAAATTGATGCACATGCAGAGAGAGAGAGAGATCAAAATCACTGAATGTACAATCCTGTTTATTACCATTATTACAGGCATAAATGCATATGATGGTAATGTTAAGATAATGTTCTTCAAAATCAACTGTTGCATTTCTTTGATTTTATGAAGACTTCAAAATGAAGTTGCCCTTACGCATTTAATGAATATAATAGCCATAAAAGTTAGCCAACTATGGAGGAAAGCTTTTAAAATAGTTTTTGAAAGTTGGTATTTTATTTCAAACTAATGGCTGATAGGTTTTACTTTTAAAATATAAAAGAATATAGAGAAAACTATCAGGCATAAATGGCTTTGTTTCTTCTTCTGACTGAGCCAACCTGTTAGATGTTTTGTGCTACTGGCAAATCTGTGTTTATTTGGAGTTGGCTTTGACATTAAGTGGTGTCACAAAATATTTGATATGAATTCACAGAAATTGTTTTAAAAAACACACAACGTTTTCTTTGTTCAGCAAGAGTACCTTCCTCTAAGCTTGCCTTAAAGGAAAAAATATTCTTAGTTATCATCATCAGTATTTTAGTTGTGTGTTTTGGGTTTTTTAACCTGGTGGGATCTTATTTGTACAGTACTAATACATCTATTTTTTCAGTTCAAGAAAAGAAAGATATATTTATTAAGAAAATAATTGAGGCTTTAAAATATGCCTGATTATCAGGACAGATCTAATAAAAGCCTAACTGATTTGAAGTATACAGGCCTGAATTTTTCTCTTGTCATTTTACAAATAATGTAGACTATTCCCCTATCAACATTAAACTCAGCCCAGAACAGAAGTCAGGCTAGATTTTTTTCATCATCTGCAACAAAAGCTTTTCAGACCTAATCAGCTCTTCAGAGACTGCCCACTGTCTTCAGCAAATCCCAACTTTGCTCTTCATTGTCAAATTAATGTGGATGGTGTGAGAATCCAAATTGAAATGCTCAGCACCTGCATGTGATTTCTCTGCAGATAAGGCAAATTTGAATTTTCCAGCAGCAAGAGAGCAGGTTTGGGGTAAGAAGGAAGTGTTGAACAGTGTCAGTGGAGTTAGGCTCTCCATTTCACCCCATAGGCACCATCCTCACCCTCTTCCTCCTTTGAGCTGCTGGACTGGGGTTATTGTGGTGTTGTCCTGTTGTTCCTACAGCAAAGGTGACAGCAGCAGTTACAGGCATGTAAGTGGTAGAAAAAAATTCCATGCCACTGAAGTCAACCTTAATAAATCATCATCTGTAACAAAGGATGCAGGTATCTTACCTACTATGTTACTTTTTGACTCTGGAAGTACTAATTCAGTGATGTTCCTGAGAAAAGATCACGGTTTTATATGTGGCTTTTGACTTCTAAAGACAAGTCATAAATGTAACAACAAGCATTAAATGGTCAGTGCAGATGGCATGGGTACAAACAGTAATGTAGGTGAAAGATGAGGGGTTGAAAGAAACCTGTGGCGGAGTGTTCTGGTTTGCAGTAGCAGTGTATTTCCTAAGTGATTTACAAACTTACAGCATATAGGTGTGGAAGTGCCATGAGTGACCGTGATGTGCTTTCAAAAACAGTCAGAAGGGGTAAGAGCAAGCTTTTACTCTTAAATGAATACTGTTTGTTTCATTTATTGGAGATGTAGATTAAACGGTATCTTGTTTTTCTTTAAAAAGACTCCCCCCATTAAATCCCCATGCAGTAAATTATTTGCAACTCAGTGTATCTTACATCTATGAATGTGTATACGTGTGAACAAATGAACGTCTGAGTCAGGATGAAGATGTATAATTTTCTTAATTTTACTGATGCCTAAAACATTAAGCCATCATTAGAATGCAGCTGTTGATAATAGGATTGGCTTGGTTGCAGAAACCCATGGGTTTCTGGTTACTGTTAACAGTTACTAAATTAAAACAAAAATTATTTGTGCTAGATTCAAATGCTTCCAAGTGGGTAATTCGTTATATTTTTAGTTTGACCTGTGGATTTCAACATGGTCAAAAAATCTTGGCCTGAAGGCGTAAGACATCTCTGATAGTTATTCCTTCAGGTCCTTAGCAAAATGTCAATTAAAACATAGAAATCAGTGCTTTTCACTAAAGGCCAGAGCAGGATTTGAAGGGCTGTCTTGAGCAAATGTCAGTTTAAATTCTTACCAGTTTCTCCTTTCTTCTCCTTTCTTTTTGCAGTGACTGAGAATATAAATTATGTTTCAGAAGTTACTGTCACATTTGTTAAAAACACTCTTAATTTGAAATGACCATTCTGGTCATTGAAATCTGGTAAATTTTGATTTAGATGCGTTTCATGTAAAATCAACATATTGTCCTTTGGTTTATTGAAACACGTCACAGTATATTTTTCTACAGTTTTAAAATAGTTATATGGTATCAGATTTTTCAAATGACTTATTACATCCTCTAGTTGCTCGTCCTGTCTTTCCTTGAAGAGATCACATCTAAGTACAGACACACTACACGTAAAGGGTAAGAAAATGCTAAGCAGAAAGCAATAGAAACAGGCCAAGGGAGTCAGAGGGAATTATGATAATAGAGTAGAGCCATAGTTATATGGCTGCCAAGGAAAAGCTTGAGTACAGCTTCAATTCTTCTAAATAACTGGCAAACCTTACTAAAATAAAAATCTTCAGTTTTAAATTCACTGCAATTGAAATTGTTGAGACAGTTGAGCACGCTTTCCATTTAGCATTTGAATAATCCCTTTAACGTATAAGTACTTGTGTATTCAAAATATTTTGGTGTGTAGAGATCTGAAAGAAGAGAGTGAGGTAACTTTTAGACCAGCTGAGAAAAGTTGTACTGATTGCATGGGGAGTAATCGTGAAGAAGCACAGAATCACAGAATCACAGAATCGTCTAGGTTGGAAAAGACCTTGAAGATCATCCAGTCCAACCATTAGCCTAACACTGACAGTTCCCAACTACACCAGATCCCTAAGTGCTATGTCAACCCGCCTCTTGAACACCTCCAGGGATGGGGACTCCACCACCTCCCTGGGCAGCCCATTCCAACACCTGACTACCCGTTCTGTAAAGAAATGCTTCCTAAGAGCCAGTCTAAACCTAAGCAGATGGGTGAGGCATCACAGCCACTGTACACATTGAGCTAACAGTGATAACCGTGGGTGAGGAGGCTGCACTGTGTAAGTGGGAAATGGGAATGTGGTGAGGGATTCCCTCCCATATATCATCTTGAGTTTTCTTTCCAGAAGTGTTGTCCAGCTGGAGGTTAAGGACTTTGTCTGTTTATCTGGGGTTTCTTGGTATCTAGGAGTGGATAAGTTGAGGCTGTTGGACATCATGGTCAAGCGCCATGTCCAAGGCAGCTCTGGAGCCCTGCGCAGTGAAGCTGCGCCTCCAAAACACGCTTGGACTTCCCGAGCACCCGCTGTGCAGAGACCCTCAAACAGGCATCGCTGTACTCATGGTGCCGAAGTTGCTCCAGTGAGTCCCAGATGGGTTTGACTTGATGAATACAACGTAAACAGGTGTCTGAGTAGTCCCAGACAGAAGGATGATAAAACTGAGAGACACAATTCTTTTTCCACTCTAAACCCCTTCCTTTCTTTCCTGGAAGAACTCCACTGACTCTATTTGACTTTAATTTCCTCATCATCTCTTTTTTGTTGAAGACAGTCATGTGACCAAAAGGCAAAGTCAAAAATGGTGAAAGGTGCAAGTAGGTAGCCTGTGTGAGGCACATAACTTTGCAAGGGTTTTCTGTGGCTGGGAAACCCTGCACTTCTGCTGGAGATTGATACAAGGAAATGATCACCTACTCTGCAACTTATTTACTTATAGCAACTTATAATGATTTCTGAATATTGCTTAATAATCCTGCTTGCCCTGACTGTTCTGGGGAAGCTTACCAAGGACTACTGTGTTCATCAAAGCAAAGCAGTTTTCTGTGGAAACTTACCAAGAATTACTATGTTCGGCAAAAATAAGAGACGTGTCCTTGGAAAGCAGATGGGTTCTAACGAGTTTAGTCTTTGTAGTGGATAGATAGCCATACATGGGTGGTAGAAATTAATAGACTGTTGCTTTTAGATAAGATAGAGGTGGTAAACCGGCGAGAACCACTCTTGTTATTCAAGAAATTGGCTAAGAGAATCTGTGCGTGCTCCGAGGAAAGAGATGCTTCTAGCAACTAAGGTAGACGTGATAATATCCTGTAGAAAAATATTTATTTTTAAGTGCTGCTTAGCTTTAGCTAACCAAATGTATGCAGCTTTGGTTTCTCTTAGAGATATTTTCAAGTCTTTACAGGGAGAGATACCTGGAATCCCCAAAGCCTGGACACAGTCAGTAGCTGACTCTCTCACCTACACTTCTGAATTTTATTAGTACAGTCTCTAGTATCGCCAGCCAGTATCTATTGCCATCTATTCTTTGGGCAGATAGATGATCCTTTGCAGCTGAAGAAATCCGAAGCTCATATCAGCCTTGGTACAGATGCATAAATCCCTCAATTCTACATCGATCAGCTGCTGAGAGTGTCCTCAGGACTATTTATAATATTTCCCCTCTCAGTGCTCAGTTTGAGAGCTTAGCTCTCAAAGAATGACAAGTGGCCTGCCCAAAAGCAGAGCTTCTTAAAAAGCTTCAGGAGTGGCAAGTGGAAACGGGTGGAACCAGTGTCTAGAGACCGCTTGGGCCATCTGGGTGAGTCACCACTTTGCTTTTAAACTGTCTCCCTCTTGCTGGCTTTCCATTCTCTGACGTGAGTTTTGATTTGACTTAAACTAAAAATAACGGCTAACGCATATTGTATATGTCCAGAGGAAAAAAAAAAAAAAAGGCACAGTATCTTTGTTTCCTGCACAAGCTAATGTATAGTCTGAATTAAAATGACAGGGACAGTCTCTTTGGGAGCAAGAGAAAGGAAAGCAAAGGGACTGCTGTGGCTCTGTGGAATGATCAAACCACATGCAAGCAGAGCAATGGTTTGCTTTGTAACTTCAGAGCTCAAACCTGATCAGTCTCAAGGCTGGGAAGGTTTTGGTGTTGAGGAAGAGCTTTAAGCCTGGTTTATTTCCTGTTATGTACTGAAGTTTACAAACCTGTATTTTAAATGAGACAATTGCACATGGAGGGATTTGAATGGTGGTTGTTTTTTCGCTTGGCAAACGGGTTACCTGTGATTATGTTCAGTAGGTCTGTACAGATGCCTGTACACATGCCTAAGTTATTCAAGGACACCCGAGATCATTCTTGGAAAGAAGAAGGAGATTTTTCTTCACTGTGAACAGTTTATGCTTTACTGAAGTGGCATGGTGATAAAAGATACCAGATGATTACGACTATGTTCTCAAAGCTCTTAACCCTCCAAATATTTTGAAAGGAGAGCAACATGAGTTACTTAATAGATGCTTAGTTTGCTTTGTTTACTAGAAGATGAATATTCTCAGGAGTGATATTGAGGTGTTTACTTTTCCTGTATATGCCTTTTTTTGTATCATTTATCACTGTAAAAGCTGGAATTTTTCTTCCGTGGGCAATTCCCCTACATATTCTGATTTTATTCATTTGAAATGTCAATAGAAACAGATGCACAACACTAATTTTAATGAGCAGCCAGCTTCCAGAGCTCCAGAACATCCAATTTCATGGCTTATCCAATCTCAGAACACCTTGTAAGGTTTTTGTTCAACTGAGCCCTTTTGTCAAATTGAGAGTAATTGTCCCTATTGTTTTACAGGCACCCACTAAAAGTAAGATACTAACAGATACTTAATGAGAGACTTCACAGATCTTTAATTGGAGATAAAAGCATTTTCAGGCAGTCCGGGGCTTGATCTTTTAAAAGCTATTACTGTTAGATTTCATAGTGTCTCCTGGAGATTTGTATATGGGAAACATACTGCAAATTCACTGAGTTCTTAAAGTAATTTTATCTCATGGCTTTAAAAGTTCATGTCCTTTTTCTGTTCAGCTTGTTATAATTAATAATTCAGAATTTCCAGATTTAGTAATTCAGAATTTCAGGCCCTTTTGTGGAGTTACATACTAAAAAATAAAATCCTTCAAATTTTGAAGTTTATATAAATGAATTTAGGGTGAATATACATGAGTGCACCATTCACTACCCATAGCTGGTATAAGGCCCACCAAAATCATTCACCTGTTCTGTGGTCTGCCTCATCTTTAATGGTTTGAGCACGTTACAAAGAACATGTGCAGCCACCTGTAAATTTTGGTTTTAGTGTCACTTCCCAATTTTTTTCATAGAAATAACTTCACAAAATTTACCTTAGTGAACTCTTCACGATGGAAATTGTTCAGATTTGTGTTGAAAATCTACAGATGGAGATAATTTATTAAACTCCTTACCAGTTTCACATTTTATCTGGAATACTTTCAGTTTTCTGACCAGTCAGAAAGTGGTATTGAGTATAAAGAGACATGGTAAATAATTCTGTGTTCCTTATGCCACTATTCCATAGTAGTACTTAGGGGTAAAAGCCAGGGCATTTACCAGATACCTATCTGGGATCTTGATGAGTGAGTAGACTGCACATGAAAGTGAAATGCATTTTTTTCCCCCCCCACTCTTTCCTGGGCCAAATCATTCTGGTTTAGTGTGTCTCTTACCCATTTGGATAGTGGAAGTAATGATTCCAAGCTTCCCTTTGAATTGCTTGCAGAAATGTGCATGAAAACATAGAGAAGTTATTGTTGTGTTAAACTTCTCAACCATTTTTCCTGGCTTTATTGCATTACAATTTCTCTGGAACCTATCTATGCCTGTTGAGAGTTATCTCGACAGTGCACATGTGCACCCTCCAAGGCTTCCGTGTGCAGCCGGATCACCTAATGTAAATGTTGGGGACGTTTTTGTACCTGTCAGCTGTGCCACAAATGAACGATGGTTCCCTGTGGAAACTTAAGGAATTATGCAGCAATAACAGAAATAATTGAAGCTAGATGAGCTTTAGCTCTAAGTTTCGTATTAGTCTTGAACTCTCAGGAAAACTTTGGTTTGAGAGAATGAACGTGGTTCCTGACAAGTACAATCCTTCCTCTATGGTTTATTTGAGAATATTATCTGCTGTATTTGAGTTGTGCTGTAGACATAGGAATGCATCTAAATTAATTTAGAACAGGGGCAAAAGATGATTAATATTTGAGATAATTAAAACTTGCTTCTAAATAGATTTCTGGGAAATCTCTCTGGAGATTTTTCTAATTACGTTGGTGCCAAAAGATAGTAAATAAAAAATAAATCCCTGTTTTGTTCTTTTCAGAAATGACAGGAGAAAAGTGTACTTGATAGTCATATCAGGAACAATAACCTGATGAGATTTTTGTTTATTTAATAACAAATTACCTAGTGTGTGCAGGTTTAATGATGATGATAGCTTTTATTCTTCCAAGCAAATGTGAGGACCATTACTCTGAAACCAAATAGAGTGGATTTCAGCAGGTAATTTCCTCTTAATTATAATGTTGAAGAAAAATGACTGAATCAGAGAATGCTAGGGGGAAAGTTGTATAATCACCTCTGTTATGCTGTGATCTCTCAAATTTCTCATGTTTTCAAGGATTTACACTCTTTAGTGTACATGGTCATGTAAAGTACTTCTAACTCTTATTCATATATTTCATATATTACTTCACTAAACACCAAAACACATCTGTCAGACCCAGTTCTGAATTACTAAAAGTGCTGGGCTGGATTTCCTTGGAGGGCTCAAAGAGACGATGGCCTCATGGCTGCTGCAGGTAAAATCATCCAGAGGAGCAGCGGAGCAAGTCTCCCAGAAATTCTGCGAATGTCTCAATTGCATCCAGCCCTGTCTCACTTCTTTTTACCTGCAAGGTGATAAGTGGGCAGGGTTTATGGGGAGAAAGGCTGAGGCGGCCTGGCTGCCTTGGCCTCTGTCTTACTCTTTTAGTATCAGACTTACGTATTTTGGACAGGCTGGAGCGATGGGCTGAGTCCAACTGGAGGAGTTTCACTAAGGCCAAATGCCGGGTGCTGCACTTGGGCCACAACAACCCCCAGCAGCGCTACAGGCTTGGGGAGGAGTGGCTGGAGAGCTGCCAGTCAGAGAGGGACCTGGGGGTGTTGATTGACAGGCGGCTGAACAGGAGCCAGCAGTGTGCCCAGGTGGCCAAGAAGGCCAATGGCATCCTGGCTTGTATCAGCAATAGCGTGGCCAGCAGGGACAGGGAAGGGATCTTACCCCTGGACTCGGCACTGGTGAGGCCACACCTTGATGACTGTGTTCAGTTTTGGGCCCCTCACTCCAAAAGGCCATTGAATGACTCGAGCATGTCCAGAGAAGGGCAACGGAGCTGGTGCAGGGTCTGGAGCACAGGTCTGATGGGGAGCGGCTGAGGGAACTGGGGGGGTTTAGTGTGGAGAAGAGGAGGCTGAGGGGAGACCTCATCGCCCTCTACAACTCCCTCAAAGGAGGGTGCAGAGAGGGGGGATGAGCCTCTTTAATCAAGGAATAAGTGACAGGACAAGAGGGAATGGCCTCAAGCTGCGCCAGGGCAGGGTTAGACTGGCTCTTAGGAAGTATTTCTTTACAGAACGGGTAGTCGGGCGTTGGAATGGGCTGCCCAGGGAGGTGGTGGAGTCCCCATCCCTGGAGGTGTTCAAGAGGTGGGTTCGCATAGCGCTTAGGGATCTGGTGTAGTTGGGATCTGTCAGTGCCAGGTTAACGGTTGGACTAGATGATCTTCAAGTTCCCTTCCAACCTAAATGATTCTGTGATTCTATTGTTCTTTTAACAGCTAAATTAAATTCTTACAAGCTACCTTTACGTTTTAATTCAAATAAATACTCTTTGCTGAAGGGTCACTTTTCTCACATTGAAGCATGGTCTATTGATTAAAAAGTCCTGCTACTCATCAGAAGTTCATGTGGCAAAATCTGACACCATGTTACACAGCTCTGTAGCATGCATTAGCATGTTGTAAAATACCTGTGCTAACTCCATTCCTGTAAAGCTTTTAATTTAGACTCTGTATTTTGACAGAGCTATTTCAGTTCACTTTTGTTGTATCAACAAAGTGTTGGTATTATTTAGTGAGCTTAAACCACTTTTGCAACTGTTTCTGTTGCTGTTTAGAAAAGAAAATTCCCTGTTTCCTTGTAGTTAGTAGCTGACGTGATACACAATATATTCTCAATAACAACAAAGCTGCTTTATACCATATTACTGAATACAGATGAAAATTACCAATTTGCTATTAATGAAACTGTGGGTTGTGATGTTTTGTCTGTTTAAACACAGCGTAGAGGTGAGGACTAGACTCGGAGGCATTAAGAGACTGAAATCGTACAAATGACAGGACCTGAGTTTCTAAGTGCTTCTCTGAATCTGCTCCTAAATATAACTGGCAAATAACCTAGTCTGAATTTTGTGAAATGTCCCAACTGTCTGTGTATCCCAGTAACACAGACTGGTCTGCTGAAAAATAGTTATTCAGACATCAGTGTGCAAAAAACCCTTTCTTTGCTTTAAACCCCTTTGATCCCCCTTTTCTCACAGTTCTTTAGTGCACAGTTTGTATTCTTACTGGCTTCACTGCTTTAGTAACCTGCTGCTACGTCACCTTTTAATGTTTGGAAACAGTGAATTACTATCAATACTAGTGAAGGGGCACTCCCTGAGAATAGAAGTAACCTGTTAAAATGTAGTGTCTCACAGACATGCTCTGTAACCAGTTGATGGTACAATTCATCTCATCTGAAAAGAGGTTGGGTGATTCCTGCCAGAATTTAAATGGGTGCCAGGAACCCTCCTGCCACTACCAGAGAAGCTCCTCTGGGTGCACATGGGAAAGTGGCTGTTGCAGCAGAGCCTGGGGCGCTACCAGGGAGTGGTGGGACTGTGGAGATCCCAGGGACAAGCGTTGCCATCCATGTTGCTTTTTGGGACTTGATAGATCACACAGGTCAGCACAAGCTGCCAGGGCCCTCCCACCTCTCTGCTGTGGGAGCAGCTGCCTCTTGGGCTGTGCTTACAGGCATGGTGCTACTCCACATCCTCTGACGGTCCCTGAGGGCTGACTGCAGGAATGGGATCATTGGAGTATATTGGATGCTTTAAAACGCTTCATTCTTCACAATAGATGTGACTTATTTAGGCAGTTAGTGTTAAAACAGCTAAATCAGGTAAATAGCCTTCTATTAGAAAATGCTGAGTTACTGATCTGAAAAAATTGTCTATTATACCCTCTGGCAATGCCTCTTCTGATTGCCCTTGTAATTTGGTATATTTGGGTGCATACGCATGCAGACAATTTGTGACACACACATGGGCTGTCTGTGCTTGTCCTTTGTCATTGAAACAGGGTTGGAACAGTGGGGAGGGTTCATTAGGGGGCTAGTTAAAATCTGTTTGCAAAGCTGCATTTTCTACTACTGCTGATACCACAAATGTATTCTCCTTTTTGTTTTCTGACATTGTGCTTAGAGCCAGCTTTGATATCTAATAGTAAGTGGCAGTGGTGGTGCTCAGCCCACTGCTGTGAGGCAGAAGCCCTCTGTTAGAGGTGGGGAAGGCCACATGCAGCTGGTCACTTCACACAGGCACTCGGGACTGTCTCAGCCCTGCAGCACAGGGCAGGCTCACCTCTTCGCTCAGGAAGGCATGAATGGGAGCTTTTGGATGGTTGTGCCAAAACTGCCAGACCTGTACAGGTCAGCCGCAGAGAGAGCGTGCGTTGGAATACGTTTGGAAGTGGTACTATACTGGAAGGCCCTATAATCTGTGTGTTTTACTTCTTAGAGATGAGGATTTCGAAATGCATTAGTTCTTCAACACTTGTCTTTGGTGAAAAGATGCTGCTGTTTCATTTATATGTAAACCAGCACGTTTAGGCTGCACGGTGGTTTTGCCCAGGCAACCCAGTGCCGTTATCATTTTGTTTCCTCTAGAAGAGAAGTGTGTGAATGTCACATAGGCTGGACTGTCCTGTATGCAAAAATATAGTCTGACTTTTCAATAAATAATATAACACACATCTTCCCATCTTCAGCAACAACACACTGTAACTTTCAGGACAAGCTGAATAAGTGTTGGAGTTTTTAGAGTATTTAGAAGTTTCTTGAACTTCGAAGGAGTTTTTATAATATGCTAAAATGTTTTTGAAAGGTTATTAACCAACCTTAAGTCATGCTCATCTTCTGTTATTGAAAAATTTCAGTTTTTAAACTGAAATTTTAAAAGTTTCACTGCTTCTGTCTGTGTTTAAATAGATGGATTTTTCAGCTCTCTTCTTTCCAAACCTCTGGTCATTTTTCCTATGGGACCTCTCAGATAAGATATTTTATCTTTAAGATATTTTATCTGTAAGATATTTTGGGGGGATGGTCAGTAACAAACCCAGTTGTGAGGAAGGCAAACTGCAAGTTTTGGTTTTGATGGTCTGTTTACCAATGTTGCCTTTTAATCCTTTACTAACTTCATGAGATGTGTAAAAATACAGAAATACACAAGTTACTTTGTTTTTGCCTTACAGGACACACCGGCAAGTCGAGTCCGATACAAAGTAGATGTTGTCCAGTTTCCTTACAGTGCCAGCATTTTTGATGTGGAAGAAAACTCAGGACGTGTAGTAACCCGAGTAAACCTGAATGAAGAGCCAAGTACAGTGTTTAAGGTACGAACTCATACAACTATACTGTCAGGAAATGTTGCCTCTGTTTGGTGGAATGCCTTTAAGCTTCGTGTTTCTTTGTGTTGCTTTATATTGCATAGAAAGATGTGACATTTTTGTTTGGTCTGTTTCTTTACTTCCTTAAATTTCTTCCTGGCACATGTTTTGTGCCTTTTTGATTTCAGAAACTTCTTGAATGGATGTGATTGCTGCTGTTAGGAGGGCAGAAGAAACAGGGAGGCAGCTGAAGGAAACCTCAGCTTTTGAAAGTTACCTTAGTGATCTCTTTGTTTTCAGTAGGGCTATCAGCATAGCAATTTTGTGAGAACTTTGTAAGAATGGTGAGATATCTTGAAAAGAAAGTTACTGCACAGTTGGATAGTCTGGGACTTCCTTGTTCACAAGTGCTGTAATGTACCAACATTGGCTTTAAGGGGACTTAAATTACTATTGTGTTGTTATTGTTCCTGAAGAGTTTCAAGTGTAGTCAATGTGGAGTAAGTTATGATTTTAATAAAAATCATTGGAACGGATCTACCCTCTTAAATCCAGGAGTGGAGGGGGTAATTAAAATTAAAGTGTGTCAGTAAGCAAAAAAAAAAAAAAAAATGTATCTATAACATGTGGGAGTTTATATATAATTTTCCTAGTTGGAAACTGCCCATCTTCTGTATGGTCATTAAGATACGTTTTGTTTCTTCTTTCAGTTATTTATTTTTGAAATGAGGATTAAAGAGAGGTTTATGTGCATACTTTTCCGTTGTAAGGAATAAAGCTGTCCACTGCACTGTTCTCCACTTCTGAGTGTCCCATCAAGTGCTGCTGTTAGCTTAGGGCAGTGCTAACTGGAGTTTTTTTTCAGTTTTTAACTAGCATAGCAAAACTCAAAGGGGAAGAGAGTTATCTCTTGGTTAACATCACCAGAGTGTAGCTTTTCTGTTGCTACACTTCTTATTTTTACTTCTCAGTAATTATTTGGTGTGTCTGTTTTCTGACAGTGTGATATATAACATGCAGGTGATGTGCACGTGGACGCGGAGCTACGTTTCTATATGAAGGCTGCTCTATATTAGGGCAAAACAATGGTAAATTTAGCGGGGCATTACTTTCCAGAAAATATGGATGCTTAGGGAAGAAGACAGAAAAGACTCCAGAAATCAGTGATGTGGAGAGTTTGAGTTGGTGTTTGCATCTAGATCACTGCGCTTCTATCTGCCACTGAATCTTCTGTGAATTTTTCTAGTCATTTTTAACATGCTCATACTTTCTGTAATTACGGTATCTTGCACTGCTGAGTTCTTTAATATATTGGCTGAAAAAGATGCCTTCTTTTGTTTTAAACTTTCTTTACTGACCTCTTCTGAGAATAGCTCGGAATCACAAAAATGAGTTGAAAACCCTTTGCTAGAATGAGGTGCTGACCCGCTCCATCTAGTGACCTCCTGAAATAAGGACATATTTAGAGAGAGAGGAAACTGGAAGACTGTCTGTTACTCCATTTTCAGTTGGTTGGTCTCTTATCCTCTTGCTAGCAGATAGCTTACCTTCATATGAAAGCTAAAAACAGGTCAACCCATTTGTCCCAGCAGACAGGCACAGATTAAAGAAACAAATAGACACGTGTAAAGATCAGATAAGCAAAAGATTTATAATAGGCCACGTTTGGAGAAGGTCTTCTGGTCTTGTTCATGTTTTAGTATACTGAAGATCTCTTTTCTATGAGGATTTTTTGGGAGGGGAGGTAATGTTAATTTTTTTGTTATGATACCGGACCTCAGTTTTAAATATTAATGTCAGCAACGCAGAATTCTTACCTAGCGCTTTTTCTGTTTTATTGGGAATTAATGGTGGTTTTTTGATAAAAATCATTGCACTGCATAGATATAGAATTGAACTATATACTGTTAAAGAATTTGAAATTGATTCTGGAGTTCTGAGTAAGGACATTCTGTGATTAGATGTGAAGGGAACCCCCTGAAAAGTGTACTTGAAGCTGGCAACGTGTTTTGGAGAGGTATTTGTAGAAGCCTGTTTATCTGGATTCCAGTTTACTGTGTTTCTGTAAATTTTCTAGCAGATGGTTCCAACTTGTAGATGGCTGTCACCTTTTTGCTCTGCTGTGTTTGTTACACAATGTATGATTTTCAGTGAAAGAAAATCTCATCTGACTTGTTAGACCCTGAAAATACAAGTATCGTTGGAAGTCAACATAAAAAAATGTTCTTGCCTATATTGAGAGAGTGATTTTCTGTATTGTTTATAGCTAGTGGTCATTGCGTATGATGATGGGGATCCTGTGAAGTTCAACACCACTACCGTAGAAATTACTGTACTGCAGCCTTCAGTAATTCCACGATTTACACAGGATGAATACAGGTAAAGCATTTATTTGTCCACATTATAACAGCTATCTTTTAAGTTGAAATAAGCTCCTGTTTTAATGCTAGTCTAAGATACGTGGGCTATGAAAATGCTCTATTGTCAGTGTGGAAGTGCTTCCCCTGCATATACCTCAACTTTTGTACCTTCTGCTCTGCACTTTGGCTCACGGAAGGAAATAAGACACAAAAATAAGGTTTGAACCACAAAAATAAGGTTTGAACCAAAGCACCAAAAACCTTGTGTACTTAGAGTGATAACATATTTACTGATGTTAAATCTTTAGGAAATAAATTGGATGCTGCTCTAAGGAAAGAGCAGACAGTGCTCGAGTCCACCAGAAGCCCAGCTGTGTGAAATTACCTGCAGGACATTTTTGCAGTGCTCCCATATGACAAAGTGAGGGTAGCAAAATACTTCAGAGCTACTTTTTTCTCTTAGTCACAAGTTGGGCAGCTGGCCATTCCCTAATCATATCAGACAGTGGTGCAATTTTACCATCCTAACAGGTTGTCTCCAACTGAAAAGAACCGGGCTGTAGGTGCCAGTGACACTGAGAAGTTTGTTTGAAATTATCCTCTCATAAGCTGTTGAAAATGTCAGTCATGTGGATAAACAAAAAATTTTGTGTGCTGAATTGTAGCTGGGATCACCAGGGCTCTAGGTTAAGTTTCCTCGAGGCTCTCTGAGTGTGTTTTCATCCTGTACACCGTTCGTATGAGACATGTGAGAATTCAGACTTGACCTCTTTGACATTAGAAGTGCAGATGATAGTTATTATTGCTACAGAGCCATGATTTGACAAAGCTTACCCTCTGACACTTTAATAATCAACCCCATTTTCTTAAAATTAAGTAAAAAAAAAAGTGGTGCACAGGCTGATTAGTTAAATTTTGTTTCAGGGAATGTGTTCATAAATGGTTTCTGATATCTGTGTAGTAATAGGAAGTAACAGGGTCAATGCATACAGCCTGCCAGTATCAAGAAGTTATAGCCTTGCTGCAATACGTGCTCTTGATTCAGATGTAGCAACATAATTAGTATCAGAATATAATGGGGTTTGTACGTATATTTTTAAAACTAAATACTGCAGGAGATCAGAAATCAGAAATTGGATGGAACATTATTGGCTTCGATAGACCCTAATGAGAGGACTTGCTCAGCTATTTTAAGGAGTTTAGACAAAAATTCATGATGTGCATTCTGGTTTTCCTCATGATAAGGGTATTAGCGTTTTGAAGGAATATCTTAAAGAAAACGAAAAACGGCAAAATATTAATTTTGTATTTAATGTTGAAACAGAAATGTGAAATTTCTGAAAGAAGAGTGCAAAATTATAAACTTGGCAAAATACTAATTTTGTATTTAATGTTGAAACAGAAATGTGAAATTTCTGAAAGAAGAGTGCAAAATTATAAACTTTGCATTTAATGATACTGCAAATGATAATCCTTTGTTGAAGGAATTTTCTTGAGAGATGTTATTTCTGCTACTCCCTGTATTTTATTAGATATCTTCAAATGCATGAAGTGTAGTTTAGGTAATGTAGCCAAGGTAGACATTTAAAGAAAAATGTTTCTATTTGTTTCTGTAATTTCAGATATTGTGTGAATGCATGCATTTTCTGAATAATATTTAAAGCCTTTCTGTAATAGACTTAACCTTCTGTGTTACTATTTTCAAGAAAAAATTGAACAGGTCCTGTTTGTGTAACTGTGAGGGAAAAAAATGTGTAGCTATGTTTAACAGAAAGACATGAAAATATGATAATTATGAGACCTTTTCAAGATACTCCACGTTTTGGGTAAATTACAGAAGTTAATTTTTCCAGCCTCAGGAACCCACCAGGGGGCTGGAGCAGCAAACGAGACTCTTCACTGCCTGGGGCATACTTAGTAATGCGTTTTGTTTCCTTTTTCTTTTATGACTTTATTCCAAATGACCTTCACCTTTAAGGAGCTTGTCCTTGAGTCTTCCCTGGTGACAGATGTGATCCCAAGCAGTGTGTTTTGGGAGAGGCTACAATGCAGCCACAGTGCTAGACCATTCGGGCTGAGTCCAATACGAGTCCCGCCTCAGAAATCCTTGGAGCACGGTGTGGTCCACCTCTGCAATGTAGAAGAGGTATCTTGCAGTTTTCACGTCAACCAACACAGCGTCTTTGTTTGCAGGGTTGTGAGAAGAGACTTTAAGGTTCAGGAGGACAGGCAGAGTTTGCATTGCCTTCTGAAAAATGAACTGACCTCATGCTTCCTGAGGCCACCTTGAGCTCCGGTTTTATCCCAGGAGATGAGAACTTTATTTCACTACAATGAAGAAGGCTTACACTAAAAAGTGGCTCAGATCCCCTAATACCCTTAGATGACAACTGAATTACCCATGCTATCTTCTTCTCCTTGTGAACTCGCCAGGATTAGCTGAATAGCCTAGTTTCTTTTTCCAAAGAAATAGCACTACTCCATTCTTCGTACAATCTTTGACGCACACCATCTAAAAAACCTCTTAAAATCTTCTGGGGGCAGCAAAGGCACTTAGTTACTCATTTCCTTCAAAGTCAGAAATTAAATAAAAACAACCCCATAACTTTCTGGTTCAGCTCTGAGACTCTCTCAAACATTTTGGAGCAGGCTAGTTTGGATTCCTCAAGTTTTCAGGGATTGTCACACTCTACAAACTGCACTTCGTGTTTAGTTTCTTGACAGTGATGCAAGCTGAAACTGGCAGGTTTCATATAACTTTATTTTTCAGTTGTCATAAGTCTGTCTTTAGGGTAAATGTCAGTACAGAGTAATGGTGCTGCTTGCAAAATGATAAACTGTTGGATGTGGATACTAGAATTTCTGAAGGATTGAGAATTAGGGGCTTTAGAGTGGATTAGTATTGATCTTTGCTTGTGTAATTACCATAATCTGGATGATTCCAGCATTGTTTCCTAGCTGTTTTACAAACTTAATTTCTGTGTATTTAGAAAAAGGTCACAGTTTAACGGTTTTACAGAATAAAGCTGCCTTAGCCGTTGCAGCATGTATTAAAAATCAGAAATAAATACAAAAAATAGGAGAGAGGGGCCCAGATGGCATGATCAAAAAGGCATAGCCGCGTTCGACAGATAGGGAGATAAAAGTGTAACATCCTTGAGCAGTTGGTCTGTCAGCTCTCTGCTCTGTCAGAAGTGCACCAGCGCATTAGGGTCTCTGCTTGGAGTCCTGTTCATACGAAGGGAGGCTTTGATTGATTCTTATCTACATCTTAAAGTGACTTCTGCAGGAGGCAGCAGTCACGAAGATGAGAGTCAGAGATTTGCATTTTATTCACTGGCTCTCCCTCTGCATTATTTCATAATTTGGGGAAAATTAATTAGTCTCTTTTTCCCCTCACCTTCTTTGTTTGGATTGTAGATGGTAGTGGATACTTCTAAATGCTGCTACACTATACATATAAAAAACAAAGGGGAGTTAAGAGCTCTGAGAAATGTAAAAATACACCATGGAGCAGTTGCTTTATGACAAGTGAGTAATAAAATATAGTTCCTTCCTAAAGGCTGAGATAGATGACCACTAAGGTACTTCAGAAAGATATCTGCTGCAACCAGTCAGCTCTTCTAGAGGGAACTAGCACGTCAAGGCCAAGCATCCAGCAGCCTGGGTGCAGCACGCCGTAGGACGTTCCTCCTCCGTGCACTCCTACCCCGTCAGGAGCAGAGCAGCATCAGCTGACAGGTCTGCATGATCCGGTCCAGCAGCTTGTGAAGGTGCCACCCAGGGGCTTGAAGGCCATTAGCATAGTTAGTAAGGGCGAAATGATCCGTGCCTAGTGCTCCTTGCACGTGAGCATCTTCTGGGGACACCGATAACACTGCAGCTCCCACAGATCTCTCCCCAGTGCATCCTTAGACGTGAACCTAAATGCCTTCACCACCCTTGAGCTGGTACTGCAAGTGATCCCAGTGCTCCCAGCCTGGATCTTCATTCTGAAGCTGCGGAGTTTAACTGTATTAGCAATGGGGATCCTTCTCTACTTGGATCTTTGTCATGGATATTAAATACAACTTTGAGAGAGCTGACAGCAGCAGTGCCTGCTAAATAAAGTGTTTTCCAAACCCAAGCATTATCTGCTTGTTCCACAAAAATGCAAAATGTAAAGAGGCAAAAATCAGAAAGAATCAAAGGCCTGTAACATGCAGACATCTAATTGTAGATGGCTAGTCCACCTCTGAGCCCACTTGACCTTTTGTTGCCGGGGAAGGACACTGCTGCTGATGCTTTTCTCGCTGCACCTCCCTGCAGGGTAGTTGGCAGTCAGTCGGATTTTTCTGGTTCTCCAAAGCGCTGGTGGCAGGAGGAGGCACAAGCGCCAAACCTGATGGATGGGGCAGTTGTCAGCAGTGTACGGAGAAGGCCTGAGCTGCCACTTCCCAGCCAAAGTGACAAGAGAGCAAGGGCCTGGGGGTGCTGGGCACAGCAAGATGATGAAGAAGGGGGTGCCAGCACATGGCACATGAGACTTTCTGCATCGCTGCCCAAAACAGGCTGTGGCCATTTGCACAGTTTATTAAGGTTTTTAATGCTGACTTTGATCTCATTCTGCTTAGTGCTGACAGAACAGCCACGTCTCTGGCAAGAAATCACTTGCTTAGGAAAATCAAATCGGCTGTTTTGAGTGCTCCTTTCCCAAGCTATTATTTCTCTTGTCCTGCTGGCTCCACCCAGGTCACATCTTGATTGAACTCCAGAGCAAGTAATTGATCCAGAAGTTTCCATTTCTTCCAAACAAGTAATGGCAGCACTTTCAATTCTTAATTAACAGATCATAGCTAGTAGCGCTACGGAACAGTGAAGACCAGATGTGAAGTGAACCTCAGATGAATAGAAAGAGATTTTTTTTTTAGCAAGCCTGTCCTCTTTATGAGTACGTTCTCATTTTTAAAAAATAAAAGTTCAAAGGGACTTGGGATCTTTTTCTTGTTTTGTTAATTAATAAATATCACATCCACTGCAACTAGAAGGTCATTTCTAATAGCAGTGTGCTGCTGTAGCAGGAAATGAAATGTTAACCGAAAGCAGCGTCATTGGTTCCTAATTGTTGCCTGTGGGCACATTAAACAGGTGTTCAGCCATTTCACGGCAGAAAAAGGAAAATACTGGAAACTTTTAGCTTCTGTTAGCATTGCATTATAGGTCCCCAACCTGTTTGAAAAGAGCTGTCCAGTTGTATGGTAATCTGAAGTTTGGTTCTAATTTATGAGGAAATATGTGAAGTTGTGAATTTGAGGCTATTACTTGATGAAAATGTAGTGTGGCATTTTATTTCTCTATTAGCAACAACACTCTACTGTAAAAATGTATTCTGGTTAAAAAGTGAAATTCTGTGACATGTGGACCTCTTGCTCGCTCAGTAGAAGATAGGTTGTAATGTTTTCCACTTAATTAAATCCGCCAATACTGCGGGCAGATATTATCCAAGCAAACAGCTATGCATCATAGGATTTCACAAAACAAAATTATGGAGGCAATTGGAAGTGTTGTTCTGAGAGGCTTTTCCCAGTTCTCTGATTTACTGCTGTTCAGTCAGTTATTCTCACTGTGAAGTAGGAAATGGGGAATCCTGCATAGTGGCACTGCGGGTATGGGTAGCATTTCACGTTGGAAATATCTCTTAATTCAGTGTCTCCTTCAAAAAGGTGCCATTTGGCACAGAACAGCATCCACAATGGTGTGAATGTCTGAGGCCTTGTAGAAGCAACTGTGCTTTTCTTATCATGAGTGTCCTACTAATTCAGTCATCCTTTACAATGCATGAGAGAAAAACACAAGTATTAAGAGAAATTAGTTATTCCAGGAAGAGGAACAGGTTAATCTCTACATGCCTTAAAAATGAGGAGTGATAAATTCTGTTCAGAAGTGAAGACAGCAGTTGAGAATGTCCTTTGTTCAAACAAAGAGCAGAACAGGGGAAATAAACCCAAACCATATACACCAGGGATTTGGAGGAGAAGGGAGCATTTTTGGGTTATAGGCAACAGTGCGCTTCTCAAAGCTATTTTCTTACTGATTTACTTATTTGTCTCTGACATGTTGCTTTCAGAAGTAATTTGAGAAGTTATAACTTGTTTCCTGTAAGTAAAATGACATTATTCAGGGAACCAAGATGCTTCCTAAATGAAACCATGTGCCAAAGTGGCAGGATATAGACTTCTGCCATAGCTGCAGTTAGTTTTTCATCATGCTGGTTGTGAGCTGTATTTCTTTAAGCCTCAGTTCATTTAAGCTTTCTTTTTTTCCTTCCTGTTAGAGCTCACTGCCATTTTAAGTAGTGCTCAGTTAGGGGGTCATTTCCCCCTTCTTGTGACAGGATTGCACGGGGTTTTAGTTTTGTCCCTCAGAAGTATTTTGTTTAACAACGATAGATTTAGAGCATCCATTTGGATAATCCTTTTCCCAGGCTATCCAAGTCTTACCACTGCTTCTCCTGACTTTCCCATAACGGAATTCACATTTAAATTTTATGAATGAAAAGACATGAAAGAGAGTGAAATACCACTGGCAACATATCTGATGCAGCATTTCTGAGGTGGGAGGAAAATATATCAATGTTTTTCTCAAACTGAAGGTATAGGAACGATGCGTAGGGTCCAACGTGCATTTTTAATTCGCCTCACATGTCAGCGGCAGGTTGGCTTCAGGAAAATACATGTGATTTTGCCTTTGGAATCAATGTTTTATGGTGGTGTTCTCCTGGTACTTATTTGGTTTGTAATAAAAAATAAGAAAGCACGCTTTAGCATGTGGTTACGAAAGTTAGGAAATTAAATTATTTCTGCAGCAGATACTGAAGCATGGTTTGCCGTTGAAAAATTAGTGAGCAAGTTAGCAGATGATTACAGTGTAGTAGAAAGATCACTCTTTTTTTTTTTTTTTTCCTGTTTTCCTTGTTTTAGTAGTGGTACATTGCATTTTATTAAAATCTTCCAATTTTTACTAAATGAAAAGGAAACTCTAATTTTATGTTTTGTTTTAGTTGTTTTGTGGTTTTTTTTTTTTTTTTTTCCCAATTAAATATTATGGTGAAATAAATCTAGCTGCATGTTACCTGGTCATACCAGAAGAGGTGGCAAGCACAGGGTCCAGGTCTGTGCAGGGAATCTGCCTTGCTGTGCTTAGTCAGAGCTTTCCACACCATGTTGCACTTTAATGAAATGTAGAACTAAGTCACTCTTGGAATGTGAATATGGAATAGAAATAATGCACAACTGTGGTATTAAACCCTATTGGCTTTAGACAGTCTATTACAAGAGAGCAAAGCCATGGCATTATCCTTGGTCTTAGAATTGATCCTATCGATACCTGTCCCACTGACTAATTCAAGTATGTGAGTGTGTCCTACATTGTGCTTGATGGGATTTTTTTCTTCCTTTTTCCTTCTGTAGTAATCCTGACAGAAATTTTCATGTCTTCATGTCCTTAGCTTTAATATAGGAAGATTGGTGGGATAGCACAAATGCATCATGCCTGATGACAGAGAGTTCACGGTTACAAAATTTGACATTTGGTTTAAACAATAATAGGTTATGACAGGGGTTCACTGTAACAATGTCCAGACTCCCTTGTCATCCCTTTTGGAGATAAATACCATGAAAAGGTCAGAATATCTTGAACCGATTTGAGAATTGAGACAGAATGTGAGGATATTAAGTACAGTAAGGAATATATGATCCTTTTCAGGACACTTTGAAGATAAACCGCTTGAAAAATATATCTAATTAAGAAGAAAATGTTATTTTCCAGAAAAAAATACTCACTCTTTCTTACAAACTGTTCAGATTGTTACAGTGGCACTTACTGGCAACTGAAAATTTGAGAAATTGATCAATTATTGCTCTAAAATGTGGCTAGGTCCTTTTTTTGAGCAAGGACAGGAAGCCAAGGTAGTCTAAATGCAATGATGAAAGGATTAAAAGAGCTGACATCATGATGTTTACTTCTTGCTTTCTTGTTTTGGTTTTTGTTTGTTTGTTTGTTTTCCTGTACCAGTTAGAAACTTCTAAGTTTTTTCACAAATTTAAACACTTGACTTCATAGCCAGACTGATTTAAGTTTTTTGTTTGTAGAGTTTTCATTAGCTATTTTAGTTTCCGTATAACTTCACTGTTAGCTCGCCTCATTTTAGTCACTCTAGTGCTCTGTCTACACTTGACTTTTCTCCAGAAAAACATGTAAATTCAGTTGTTTTTAATGGCTTACATAGCTTCTCTTTAATACAAAGCGTCAGTCAGACAATAAGCCGAATGAAATCACTTCACTTGAGAAGTTGGATGAAAAGAGTCTGTGCAGGAATGGGTATGCTGCTCAGAAACATGTTTCAGAGAGAAGAGAGTGGAATAGCTTCAGGTAAAATGCCCCTGAGTGTTAAAAGTAGCTAAGGCCAAAACACTTTAAGAAACTATAATGTGAGAGATGGTAGGGAGACGATTTTACCAGGAGAGGTCCAAATGACATTTTAATCAAGTTGAGCTAAGAATCTTAGTAATGTATTTAAACAAAAAACAAAACCAAAAAAATTTAAGTTCTGAGGTATGCTTATGGACCTCCGTGAACTAAAATATAATCCACAAAATAGAGTTGACTGAAGTGTCTAATGCAGAGTACATGCACATCATACTATTAAACTTCAGTACTAAACCAATTTTCCAATTTATTATTGGGTTTGCTGGTTTTAAATTTAATTTTTGATTAAATCTCATGTTTATACTTTTGGAGATAGAAAAGTTTCATGGTGAATTTAAAGCATATTGAATATCAGGCAAATTGAAAAATGGATGAGAGTCTGACATGTTTAGTAAAGGGAAAAAAGAAGTAGAAAACAAGAGAGGAAAAGTTAAAATTTCACTTTGGACATCAAAAATAGTTATGTCTTGCAATGTATTTGATATGTGTTCAGTCTCCATTTCTCCCTCTGATCGAGGTATGGATAACTGAGATGTAGCAAATTAAAAGATATTCGTTTACAATTTGTATCCTTTTTGTGGTTTTGTGTATAAATCATGACTTTAATCCTGTTGTTCTGGTTTGGGGTGCTTTTTGTTTCCGTGGGGCAAACACATTTTGTGGCACGGTTTCATGCTGAAGCACTAAGCAATGCAATAGAGGCCTCAAATCTTAAAGGTAAATCTTAAACTTGTTCAGGAGTAACTAAATCAGAAGAGTGGGACAGAAGACTTTATTGTTGAACACCTATTTTGTCAATTTTAAATTACTTTGTTCTTCCCAAATCCGAGGCCAGCAGATGCCAATCTTATCTCAGCATGGCACAAAGCGATTGAGGCTGCTCCTTTTTTACGCTTTGCTGCCTTCGTGCCCCCTTTACACACCACAGCTTGGCAGGAAGGGTTGGGGCAGGTTGGGTGGCTTCACGCCAAGTATGGGGATCCTACAGCATCTTCGTTGCACCGCAGCGATGGGAGCCCCTTCTGGCATCTGTCCCATCCTGGATGCTGACAAGGTGCCGTTTACTATTTCTGTGAAAACATTGAAGTGAGGATCGACCAACCTGAATTGCACATTGCTGTGACAGTTACAGAAAAATACCATGTGAATGGAAAAAACATCGGTATAGAAATATATTTATTTTGTCATGGTCAAACTGTGGTTGTGCAAAAGGAAGCGTTCAGGAGGAGAAATGAAGACTATGGGTAGACTGAGTTGCAGCGAGGTGGCTAAAGTGTGTGTTAACTGCTGTTTATCCTATTTCACCCCAAGATTTGTGGGGTGCATGTGGATTATCATGTTAATGCACGGGGCCTTCTTACATTCAGCGGCTTCTTACATACAGTGACAGTATGTGGATACCCGTGCATTTAAGTATTGGGAAGGATATTAGAAATCACATATTTGAGAAGGTGTTTTGTTCAGAAGCTTTGAGAGAAACAGGTTCATTTATTTCAAGTCAGCCAGCACTGCTCTGTAAGGCAGTGGCATGCCAACCCCACGCAGGTGACAGGGACAGAAATGTACTGTCAGGTACGGTCAGAGCCTGTGGCTGGCAGGGTAATTACTGTATTGGCAGTTGCACTCAGAGGCTCAATAAGGTGTTGCAAACATTATCAGACAAAAATACCTTCAGACACTCTGAATCTTAATCATGTGTTGAAGTCACAGCAGTACCTTTGCCTTTCACTACACTGTCGGTTTTCTCAGCCTTCTCTGGGTGGCTTGGACTGGATTGCACTGCTTTGCTGGTGTCACGTCTTCTCACAAAAATAACCAGCCTTTATCATCCAGTAATGCAAAATTATTGCATAAAAATGCCCTTGCCTGTCCTCTAAACCGGCTTCAAATAGTATGTCTACCACTTACCAAAAAAAAAAAAAAAAAAAAGCACTCTTGTACATCTTAGTCATTCAAAAATTGGAAAATAATGAACTTATCCCCAAAGAAAGCTTATTAGAGCTTGTAATACTGGATAAAGAACAGTATATTGTCAGCTGAATACCCTTGTCTTTTGCCTGTTCACTTCTCCACAATTCAGCAAAATATTCTTAAGAGACCAGCTGTATGTTTTAATTCAGCTGATGCATTGCTCCCGTTGAACCTGATCACCGTAGTTAAATCAGGGAAATGAAATCAATACTGTGGCGGTTCTCTGTCCACTCCCTCTGTAGCCTCTCATAGCAAACACAAATCCGCTTGCTAATTGATATTGATTTGTCAATTCATTGAATTCAGCTATGTCAGAGGGGAAGTTACAAGGCCATTTCCATTAAAAGAATATACTGAAAGTATATGAAATGTAGTGTTTGTGTATACGCAGTCATGAGGGTTTCTGTTCAAATTATACACCTTCAGAAGAAAAAGAAAACAATGTAATATCTAATGCAGCATGGAAAGGATCTTTAATTTCTTCACAGGCCTGCATCTCTGACCTCATCAAAAGAGCTACAGCTTGAAATGCTTTCAGATTTGACAGCCTTTTTTCCCTGTCTCTAAGATTAACCTTTGCATTTGTAACATGCACGTTAATAAGCATTTTATAGCACTAGTTTTGCAGCTTAATAAATCGGGTAGCAATAATGAATTTTATTTCTACTGCGGATAGCACACTTGAGGCAGAAGGGTGGGAGCCAGAATGATCTGCTCTGTGAATGTGTCTTTGAGTAAATGTGAACTTATCATCACCTTTTTCTGCAAAATCGGGAGGTCAGTGTTTCAGTACAGTCACTATTACATGATCCAGTGTGGCTCAGCCTTGGAATAGCATTTCCTCCCCATTATTTGTACAGTGGAAGGCCTAGGGATACTTGGAAGAATTGATACCTCACCATGCTAAGTGAGATACAGTGATTTAATTTAAGACAGACGGGGCTCTCCACAGGAAGCAAAACAAATAAATAAAACAATGGAAGATGTTACAAGAAGGGAAGGAAAAGTGCATCTTAGCCCTATGGGCCATGGATATGGTTTGCATTTGGCATCTTTTTTACAGGTGGTGTAACCCGGAGCATGAGCGGTCAAGCCAGCAATATGGTGCCATAATTGGATTAAGCTGAGAGCAATAACTCAGGAAGAGCGAGAGAAATATAACCCTTAGAGCAAAGTAAGGGAGTAGTCAGAGAGCCTAGGGTCAGGGTGAAGGCAGTCGGAACAGCAGATTGAGGGAAGAGGCAGAAGTATAGGTTATACTTCTGACCAACGTTCGTGTAGGCAGAAGGCAACTGCTGCACAAAGCTGCAAAGCACAAAGGCAAGTACATCATCTCCAGGGCAAGAGGTCATGGAACAGGCATCGTCGCCCAAAATACTCAGGTCTCTTTTTTCTTTTTTTTTTTTTTTTTTTTTATCTTTAAACAATCATGAATAATTTACCTGCTGAAATTTTTAAACTTAATTCTATATAGTCGGTCTCATTATCTAGAACTTTTCCTAGGATGTTCAAAGCAATATTCATCCCAAAGAAAATGTAAGACAGAGATCAAAGGCAGATTGTTGGTGTCTTGGTGTGTGATGGCAAAGGTTTGCATTCAGTAGTTAGGATTGCAACCTTGGGTTCCAGTTTTCTGTGCTGAGAATGGGAAAATGTGGTAGGAGGGGGAGTATTTGAAAAATACCAGAAGGATGAAAGAGGGAAGTCATGAAATATTCTCTGAAGAGTGTAGATTCTGCCCAGAACTTTGAAGATCAGCGCATAACTGAAATACTTCTTAAAGTCTACTCCTGTTTAGGAGCCTATCTCAACATATCCTCATCTGTCTTTTATTTTCTTATATACTAAATGAGTGTAATTTTTTTTAATGGAAAATATCTGGATATTGCTAGTTTTAATAAAGATGCATCTGTATTTATGGATGAGTGCAAAAATGTCCTTCCAAATGTATTTGTCCACTAGCATGAATAGTTTTAAGCATGAATTCAGCCTTTACCTGTTGTGATGAAAATCTGAACGTTTGAGTTGAGATTAGCTCAAGTCTCGTTCCTTGTTGAAATTGTTTAGATTGTTGTTTTAAATGCATTAGCACAGACTCTTCATTCATTCTGAAGCAGTTACCGTTTCCTTGAGGGGAAACAGCATCTCCAAATGTTATTCATAACATTTTTCTGAGGAGATAACATTTGAACAATAGAAGAGAAGGGGTGAAGTATCTCTTTGCTGTGTTTCAGGAGGAAACTCATTATTTATACATGATGAAACTATGCTGAATATGAGATGCTGAGTTCTCAGTGTTTGTAGGGTACAAAGAACAGGAGATACCAATGTGTTAGCAGTGTAATTTTTTTTCTTTTTCTTTACATGAATTGGTGCTCAGTGAATCAGAAACAGTTTACTGAACTCTTAAAAGATATGTATGTGTACTTGGATTGCAGTTGATTTCCTGAAAAGCATCTTGGCTTTTAGTACCAAAATGGGTTGGCAGGAAAACTTCAGGATCTTTCTGAAGAGTAGAAATTCCCGTGGAGGTGGCTTTAAAGTGCTTACTGTTTAAACGATAGAGGTTTACTCATGAATTAATTTTCCTGCATGCATTTCTGATAGATCACTGTGTTTTCTTAGTAGCAGTGAGTATTCTAAAAGAGATATTATGTTCTAAATTTTACTTGCAGGTTATCAGTCTGTGGTGGTTCTTGTGTTTCTGGGTTTTTTTTATACTCATTATTCCCTGTTTTTCCATTTTTTCATATCAAAGAACTATTATATCTTTATATTGTCCTCTCTTGTCAGTTAGACTTCTGTTTTTTGCGTTTGTAGAGGTAAAGGTTAAACCTTTGCCTTTTTAATATGTCTTTCTCTAATAACATATCCTCTCGCTTTGGCAGCCTGATAGATGGATGAAACTGCTAACCTGAGGAATAAGTTTCGGTAATCTGCAGTTCAGGCAACTGGAAGGTAACAAATACTTTTGTTCAATTCTGCAGACCCCCGCCAGTGAGTGAAAGTGCACCAAAAGGAACTGTGGTCACAGTTGTTACAGCAGCTGCCTTGAACCAGACAATTGTATATACAATTGTTTCAGGAAACGAAGAGGGTAAGTACCAATATTTCAGTCTTAGTGGTTATGCTGAGCCTAGCGTGTGCATCAGAAATCTTCATGAAACAGTGATTAGAAATAAAGCTGCTGAGGTGAACTGAGGTGAAATCCCACCTCATCTGTACAAGCAGGAAGGACTGCCATTATCAAGCCTTTAGAGATCAGCTAAAGATCAGGTGAGTTAGCAGAATTACAATAAAAATTAAAATACAATGGAATTCTCAGTGATGTGAAAATTCACATCGGTGCCGCATGGTGTGAATGCATGGCATTGTGAAATAGTATATAAATAGCTTTGATGGGATTGTACTTGATCAGAAATCTGGTTTAAGGCATTATAGACCTTGCCATGCTGTAGCCACATATTAGATTAGAGCCTGATATCTAAACAAAACATCACTCCTGCATTTGCATCCATCTCAGGTGTTCTCCATGATCCACCTTGAAATCTCTAAGTAAAATTACACCAAATTATTTGGAGGGATGTGGAAGAATTCCCTGTCCTATCCTCTTTTTGTGAATGGGCTGTTTGTTCTTGTCTGCTCTTGCCAGCGTGTCCTCAGGTTGGTTATTCCAGTACCAGGTCAAATTCAGCTGCTGTGCTCCTTTGAAGACAGCTTCAAAGAGGAGTTATATGGGCTTTTAGAGGCCTGAGGGAGGGATGGGAACAACTTTCTGAAGACAGTGTCAGAGAATAGCGTCATCACCAAAATAGATGCACTTAGACATTTAAAAAAAAAAAAAAAAGAGTTTATACATCTTAGAAAGTTACTTCTGTTTTTGCTGGGTTTCAGATGTGTTTGCTATTAATAACAGAACAGGAGTGATCACAGTTAAAAAGTCTCTGGATTATGAAAGTGTGAAAAGTTACGAGCTTCGAGTTCAAGCAGACTCCTTACAAGTGGTACGATCCAATCTGCGTGTCCCTTCCAAAAGTAAGTTTAAAAATCCTTATTTTTATATCTCTTTTTAATATAACTACGTATTATTTTTTGAGGATGTTGGTAACTGCACTCTAGCTTGTGACCTTCTTTTGTTATCAGAAATAGAACGGTGATAATGGTCCGTGAGCAGCAGAGAGTGCATCTGTGGAAGAAGCATAGCTTGCCCTCCGTACACAGAGCTGATCAGTCATGAGCTAAATCCTCACAAGTCATGTCAATGTTACATCGTTGCAGTTCTCCCTGATACAGGCAAAAGTCATGTTTATATATAAGCAGAGAGTTGATGGCACAAACTGAACATTTTCAGTATAATTAGGGCTTTTTGTGATGGAAAGTCACAGTTACTTTTTCGTAAACACATTATACAGCCCAAATACAGACTTCCTCCCTGCTGGGCTTGTAATATTACAGCAAATGTTGGGACACTACTGGAAAGAATGGGGAGCAGACACACAGCAAGGGTGACAGGGAGAAAAAAACTCCTTCAGCACCCCTGAGGGGTCTGCGTGGAGTTTATTGCAACCCTGACTGAGAGCAAACTGGAGGCAAAGACCCGCTGTGACAAACACAAGAGGGTTCTTTGCAGCATCTCGAGGCAGGGAGGAGTTTATTTACAAACTGTTTTGGTTTGGCTCTGTCTCGTGGTAAGGGTTTTCTTTTTCCCTTTAATGGTTTTCTTTTTCTAATAAAGGTAATTTGAAAGGTCTTTTGATGATTTTTATCATCCTCCCTGTAAGGAAAAGATCTGGGAAGTCTGGCTTTCAAACATCTGTCTCACTAAGTGCCCTATACCATCCTATACAACTTCATATTTAAGCCACAGTTGGGCCCTAGTTAAAAAAAAAAAAACAAACCACCAAACCTTGTACCAAAAAGTATGTTGGTACACATTTTTAGAGAGACTGTGGTGGTTGTCTCAATTTTTTTTTTTTCTATATTTTGCTCTCTGTGAGTCTCAGGTTTTCACTGCTCTAGCTAAGGAGCATCGTAGATGCAATGAAAATAAACCCAGAGCAGTAGACTGTTGCACTGAGAAAAGGGCAGCAAGAAATTGAACCTTTGTTTAAAGGCTATGAAAATACTACCTCCTTTCATTTCAAATTGAATATAAGTTTAAGTCATTGTTCTGCAGTCACAGTCATTCCAGTATGAGCTGTAGGCCAGAGCTGTCGCAGGTGGCTGGAGCTTTTATTTCCTCTGCACTTCCCCCAGTGTTAATCATACCTTTCAGCACTGGAAACCAGCAGGCTCATCCTGACCAAAAACACTCGCATGAACTAATAGGTTGAGGGGAAAACTTCAGCCTCCTTCATTTTCAAATGTCTGTCTGAGGGGTGCTGCTGTACCATCTGATGGCCTTCGCCCTTCTGGGAGCTGAGGAATCCCCAGGAGGCCAGGTTTGGGGTACCTGCTCTTTACTGATGTGTGCGTATAATCCATTCAAAAAAGAACGTCACATTGCTATTTTGAAACCATGAAATGCAAATGGAGTTCAGATTTACTTCAGCCCTCAGTTTTATGCAGATAACCAATATTTAGTTACTTGTCAATCCAGGGAGACATGCGGGGGGAGGTACCATAAATGAAATGCCAGTACCAGACTGTTCCTAAACATGAGTGAGATTTGGGCACTTAACAACGTGTGTACGTAATAAAACCTTCTTACAATTTTTGGAAGCCCCCAGTATTATAATGAGCTAGTTCAAGTGCATCTTTTAAAGCATTACTGGCAGTATGATGCTGTAGGGATTGTGCTGCCACAGACTTTGTTTTGATCTCTGTTCCCAAGGAGCTCTGCATGGCAAGCCAGGGGCAAAAAAATTTCCATCGGTCTTTCATCTGTCATCAGTGCTAGACTGTCACCTTTCCACCTGCCCTGAGTAAGAGGTAATTCATTGTGCCTGAGCCCAGGCACAGAGAGCACTGGGCAAATTAGGACTCAGAGCACAGTGTGATCCCTTTTTCTCCTTTGCTGCAGGGAGCTTTGTCAGCTTTTCTGCTTTTGCTACTCTGGGCTATTTGTCTGGCATATTGGCAGGTGGAGAGCCAAAGTGCCACCCAGTTATTGTCAAAGGTGACAAAGTTGTTCCGTGACAGACAAGAGTCTTTCCCACACTGCTGGTGGTGATCTACAGAGTTAATAGTCTGAGGGTTACAAAGGAAGGGCCACTCATAACTAACTGGACTGATATTGCTATCTTTTTTCTATAATTAGTCTTCTAATTATTGTTCCCATGGATACAATAATAGCCATGAATATTAGGAAACCCATGTCTAGTTTATTTCAGTGCCAGTTTGGTGCATATGCCTAAGAGTATTGTGTATAGATTAGAGATCAAAATTCAGATTTTTCAGGATAGTGGTTTAAAGAGGGTACAAGTCTGTTTCTTCTGTATAAAGATACTACTGTAGAACCTGCTTTCAATACTGGAATTGGTACTTCATGAAAATTTGCTTACAGATTATTAAGGTTCTTAAAGGTATTAGATTTAATAGGCTTAAGGATCTGGGAACATGCTATAAAATTGGGCAATAGACTATAGCCTGAGACATTGTACAGGGTGAAGCAGTTAAAATATCAGGCTTTCCAGTACTACGTAACCAGCAGAAGATATCTGGAAATTGAGCATGTATTATCACATATATATGTTCTTCCTCAAGGAAGAATTGAGTGTGTGTGTGGTGTTACACATACGGATTATTCAGTCGTCAGAAATGTAATTGTATTAACAGCAATGTAGCATTCTGTGTGCTGTTATAGTCACCATGGATGATGTATCTGGAGAGGGAGACAGAGAGCTAACGCCAGCTGACTGCATTTCTTTGTGTCTGGGAGAGGTCCAGTTAAGGTTATGTTCTGTAAAATGCGTCCAGGCTCTACACAGCAAGGAGTTAAGGCTTCTGTGCAGCATACAGATTTTTTCAAATCTTTCTCTGACGTGGATGAACTGATGAGGTAGTCAGCAGGTTCCAGCAGAGGTTTTTGGGCAGACCTCTCTGGTCAGGGAAGCAGTGGCCTCTGTATCCCTCTTCTGACTCATAGTCTGCACTAGAGCAGTTCTCCCAACTGGGCAGCAGTTTTAAAAAGGTGATGGCAGAGTTATTTTATCCAGGGATACTTGATAATGACTGGAGTTTGAATTTGGTCCAATTTAAAGGAAGACATGCACTTGCTGTATGTGTTTGGAATTCCATGAGTATACGGCATGTATTAGGTTTTGAATATGCACCATGATGGATGGATACCTAAAAAATTTGGTAGCTGTATATTTTTAAAATACTTTACAACTATCTGGCTAACTAAATCACTTATGTCTTTTTAATGGAGATCTCTTGACCTCTAGGTTTGATTCCTACATTTGTATGATGTATGTCTTTCTATTTTCTTGGCACCTTTTACCTTCTTGATGAGTTTTAATCAGGTTAAATACTAATTCCATGTTTCGGGGCACTGAACTGATGAACTACAGTGGAAAGAGATGAGACAGAATTAATGCACTACTCTGGACTTTGGTGACATAGAAATGATGATCCACTTTGGAGATAGGTGACTTTCAATGCACTTCTGTAGAATTATGTGACGTTGAATTAATACACTGCTCTGGCACGCAATGGCAATGAATTGCTGCCAGTTCTGGTATCGGATACCACTGAATTGGTGAAACGTTCTGGAATTTGTTAGCAGTGAATTGATGACCTACTCCGGAGATGCAATGATAAGACCTTCTGGAGCTAGATAACACAGCACTGATGGACTGCTCAGCCACAAAACAGTGCTGAATTTTGCAAAACTCAGAAGCTAGGTACCAGATTGTTTTTAACTGCATGGTATTATAGAAGATAATTATATAGAAGCAGGAGTTTGAGTTTTCATCTGTGTGGTGGAAAAGTGGGTGATACTGCATTAAGAATAACTAAGCTTGTCATTCAGTGATAGTGCCAACTGATAGCATAGTAATAACTGAATAAATAAATGAGGGGAGAAAGTAAATTGAGATGTCCTTTGGAGTATGAGAATATAAAATTGGTGACTTAAACTGGGATTTTAAAATATGATGCTAAATCATGCAAAATCACACTCTTGCTTTCAGTGGAATTGAACTCCTTAAATGAGTTACTTTAACTGAAACTTTATAATATGCAATTGCAGTGCATTTTTACTTCATTTGAATGGAGGAAGAGTTTGGTTTACTGATGATAGTGAATTTAAGAAGTTGGAATTCTGGCTTGAGGAATCAGCAACTGGTGATGCTGAGCCCTGAAAGACCTTCAGAATTAATGGACTTCTCCAATTCAGTTAAATTTAGCAGTGTGGGTGTTTTTCTGTCTGCTCTTTGCTTCTGAGATTGTCTACCACAACAGACCATACTCCAGTGGTATACTGGAGGTGTCAAATTAGGATTGTGATTCTTAGCTTCCAAATAGAAGCTTTCAGTTCTCCCTCAATGGATAAGATGAAAAACAGAAAAACGGATGTATAAGGGGAACATCACAGGACTGTGTGTGGCAGGATGTGTTCTGTAGTTGGAAGGTGCTGCTCTGTAATCTATCACAGAGTGAGCAGCTCCTTCCTCCCAGAACGAGCTGTGAATTAGTGAGCTGAAGGGAATGTATCAGTACAATTAATCATTTACTAATCCAGAAATCTTTCTTGAACAAGAGCAGAAGCATCATTTTTTACCACATTTGAGCACTGTCAGCTGTTCGCAAAGTTTTTGTCTGCAACTCGCTGTCCTGCAGTTTGATACCCAGGGAAGTGCAGTCAGAGCAATAACCTTGTTGTGGCAAGGAAGGTGGGACAGGAGGAAGCAGAAGGGTTTATGGGAAACCAGAGCGAGCAGCGGAGGCAAAATGCCCCCTAAACGCAGTAAGAAAGAGCAGTGGAGCGGTATAGACAAGAAGGGGTGAAGAGAGGGTTTTACCTCCAAAGTAAACATGGTCTCAGTTTTAAGAATCAAAGCATTAGTGGGCGTCTGGTCCCTGTGCCAGAGAGATGAAACATGCGCTGTGGTTGGAGACACCAAGGCTTCCCACTTTGATCTGGAGAGAAGGACGTCTTTACGAGAGCCACAATATGTTTGCTTTTGAACACTACGGACAAAAGGGCCCTTCAGATTCCTCCGAGTCCCGAAGTGGAGGAGTCAGTCTCATGTTTTCCAGTGTTCACAGTTTCCACCATCTGAGAAGAGTGCATCTTTTCATTCCCGTACATATGACCCTTTTAACCTGCCACTGCGCTCTCGCTTGCTGAACTGCTGCCGACAGTGGTTATCATTAGCTCTCTTATCTTCGCTTATCATTGCTGTCTGTGAATAGCTTCACCTGTCCTCTGTGGCTGCTCAGCGAGGTAGCCTCCGGGCTGTTCCCGTGTCTGGCTGCAAATGGACATGGATGCAAACAGATTGTTTAAAAATTAAACCTTACAGGCGAAGGTGTTACCAGTTGGCACGGTGCCGCATGAAAGGTTTGTCTTCATTAGAAGCTGCCTGTGTGAACAGCTTTTTGTTCAATCAGTTGTTGAGAGGGAGGCCAGAGGGAGTGTTTTTGACTGCAGGTTGCTCTACTGTAGATTTTGTCTTGTTTTGATTGTCTCTAAGACTGACTGGGAGACCCCTCTGCCTCCCAAGTAATTCATGTTCTCATCTAGGGGTCAAAAGGAGGGTTTTTTCTGTCATGGACTTGTAAATGCAGTGGAATTATACCCTACATCCCTGATCTTGTCACCTGCATCTTCATTAGGAAACTTCTGGCATCGCTTGTGGTCCCACTGTCATCTCTCCCACATCCTCTTTTATACTTTCGCTTACCCTCTTGCTGACATGATTGGCTCTAATCAAAGAGTAGGGAAAGGAAGAGCAGCAAGCACGTATTTCACATTCCTAGAGATGCAAGAATAATGACAGAACTGCATGGTCGGTTTTACTGTCTTTTAAGAGGAACTGCAAACATTGAATTTGTTATTTTTTACAGTTGTGCTTTCACTGGCTTGATAAGCAGATTTATTTTTTAGAAATGGCAAGTGTTGTCTTTGTATTTGCATCCAGCCTGCTACAGGTGAGAGCTAAACCAAGATATCCCTCCAAACTCTCACAGGTGCTTCAGAATTCAGAGTAGCACAAATTTTTATTAAAAATCGACTTAGAAATAGAATTCAACAAGCCGGAGATAAGGTGTCTCAAGAGTGTTAGACCAGCTAAGGGGGAATACACTTCCACACTTTTGCATTTCAATCCGGTGTGCTAAATATCACCTTCAGTGCCAGGTGTGAACATGTGATCTTGGCAGAGATGTTTTTCATTTTGGTATTGAAAGATTTTTAAGCAAAAAATCACTTTTCAATTTAATATTTACGGGTTTTATTCATTCAGTTAGAACTATTTTTGCCTTTGGCACAGCCCCAAGCAAGAAGTGGTGCATACCAATTCCCCCGACACATGCAGAGGCGCTGCCGGGAGGAGGGTTATTTCTGTTGTCAAATTGCTGTTGAAATCCCATCTGTGAAGCAGGGCTTTGCTGTGGGTGTTGGAGGGTAAAAGAACAGTTCTGTCTCTTCTGTAATGTTTTTGGTTTTCTAATCACAAAATAAACCTTTGGGAATCATAAAGCAAAAAAGGATGAAACTAGTTTTGCAACCAAAATTCTGCAACTGCTCCATCCTAATTGGGAACGATAGTTTTGCAGAGATAAATATGAAAATGAATTCTGCATCCCTGTATTATTGACTTTTCAAGTAGCCTTACAGTTTTAGTTTCAAACATGTTGCAAAAGTTCGTGTTGATGGTATTTTATAAGTTGGCTGCCATGCCAGTCCCTGAATCCGGGAGACATGACAGATGGACAAAATCTGCTGCAGAGCCAAAATAGCTGTGAAACTGCCTCTGCTGCCACGCGGCCCTGGGGTAGTTTCCCTGAAAGCTACTGGGACAAACTTCAAATTTCTCTGGGCAACACAGCAGAGAGACTGCACAAGATGTGAGCTCCCTTTCAATCGATTAATTGATAGAAAAAGATGTTTCGTATTTATTTAAATGAGACCTTGGATCAGTGCTGTTCCAAATACGTTGCTGTTTACGTCTTGTCGAAGCTTCTTTTTGCGATATTCTTCATCAGCTACAGCATATGATGAGCTTCTTCAGGGTTTATGGGCACACGCTGATTTAGATCAAAACGCCACTGAAAAACATTTGGTGCTGATTCCTATTTGGTTCTGCCAAATTTAGTAAGGCGAGATTGAACGCAGCTGCAGAACAGTTTAGTTTACCTGCCAAAGTACAAAGTCTTCTCGACAGACTTGTAAGACAGCAGTAAAGCAAAGTGCTCCTAACCCCGACGAATTACAGTTCTCATTCCCAGTTTGATTTAAAAAGACCTTTTAAAAAAGAATATGTCGTTACCTACTGCAGAACAAAGAGCCGCTGCTTAAGCTAGATGCAGATTTTTTATGTTAAAATTATCGATGCATGAAGAGCAGCTGTATCAGTGGCTGTTTTGGCATGTTATAGAAGACAAGTGCAGTATCACTGGTGAAAGCGTAATGTAAAACAAATCTGGTAACACTCAAAAGCATAGTTGACACCATCCCGGTGTTCAAAAAGCATTGCTTTCATTCAACTTAATTTCTGCAGTCTGGCGAGAAACTACAGGCTCGCATGAATCAGGCACGTTATTAGCCCTACTTAGGTAAGCAGTGATACTGGAAAAGAGTTTTCCACAAGTATGTTTGGGAAAAACTTCTGGAAATGCTAATAGACACTAGTTCTGACCAGCTCCCTGGAGTTTTTTTGTTGTTTTTGTTTTCTATGTTAGTCATTCATGATCTGCTAGTTTTATGTGTTTCAGAGGATCCTCAGGTTTCCTTTAGAGCAGCTTTCAGGATGTTTTCACTCTCCTTAAGCAAATCACAGAAGCTGAAAGATGCAAATGCCTCAACTTCTAGTCTTGGGAGCGGTTATTTACCTGGAGCTGTGCATGCAATATGTTTGGTTCTCATCACCTGAAGATGGCTTACAGGCAGCTACAGTTCTGTGTATACCCTGTGCACTGCAGCTTATCCTGGGGGGGGTCTACAGGAGAGGAGCCAAATGGGACACAGGTGACCTTGCAGGAAATTGGGGTGCAGAAACTTCCTTTGTGTTGTATTTTCTGGGAGACTGACTTGACCTTCATGACTGTTGAACTAACTGGTGTGAAAAATCCAGACAATAAATGTATCCTAGCAATAAGAATGTGCAGTAAAACTAAAGAAACTGTTTGTTTATCAAATATTATTTGCATGCATTGTGTGCAGAGAAGCACTTCCCTTACAGCTGAAGGAAGGCAATTGTAGCACTCAATCAGTTCTCTGCTCTTTTTGACCACCCTGGCAGTCCTGTGCTGCTTTGTCCAGGGAAAGATGCTTTTTCTTCTTTCACCTGGCCAGCTATTTAGGTAGCTCAGTCACAGTAATAAGAATTAGACTTTGATTGCATGAGGTCTCACAGGAAGTACCACGGAGAAGTAAATTCTGGTTTCAACTCCTGGAATCCATGAAAAAGAATGTAACTGGAGCTGAATTACAGATCTAGAATACTAAAGAAGCAAGGTTTTACATAAATGGGGATACAAAATTTCCCCTCTGGAAGGTGAGTGTAAATAGTGGTGTCCTTTGGTGTTGACTGTCCTACCTGTGAGAGTATCAGTAACATACAGTGCACATTATATAACGGATGCTGTTGCCTCCCTTCAGGTACCAGAAAAGAGGGCTAGAGTGATGCACAAACAGTATTAATAACAAGCATTAACAGATTTGGAATATGAATTAAAAAGAGTCTAATGGCAGAGTCGAAACCAGACTCTGAAAAACATGCTCAGGCTGAGTGGTCTGTTCAATCGGTCAGGGTGCTGGAGGTGTGGGGCTGGTGGACGTTGGAGCCCCATACCCTGTGTCTCTGGGTGCCAGCACCCTGCACACAGGGGATGTCTGACCGGATCGAGCAGAGCAGCTGGGGAAACCCCCACAGCGAAGGGTCTGGCACAACCTTCGCACGCGTGGCACAGATTCTGATGAGGGATTTTAACGTGTGTGGCTTCTAGGTTTATCCGATGTGAGAAGTAGAAGCAGAAGTAGGGAGGTGATAGTCCCCCTGTGCTCTGCACTGGTGAGGCCACACCTGGAGTGTTGTGTCCAGTTTTGGGCACCTCGATATGAGAGAGATCTCGAGGTGCTGGAGCGAGTGCAGAGGAGGGCAACGAGGCTGGGGAAGGGCCTGGAGAATAAATCCTGTGAGGAGAGATTGAAGGAGCTGGGACTGTTCAGTGTGAGGAGGAGAAGGCTGAGGGGAGACCTCATCACTCTCTACAGCTCCCTGAAGGGACATTGTAGAGAGGTTGGTGCTGGTCTCTTCTCACAGGTCATTAGTGACAGAACAAGGGGGAACGGCTTTAAACTGCAACAGGGGAGGTTCAGGAAATTAGGAAAAAATGTTTCCCAGAAAGAGTGGTCAGAGAGTGGAATAGACTGCCCAGGGAGGGGGTGGAGTCACCATCCCTGGGTGTGTTTAAGGGTCATTTGGATGAGCTGTTGGGGGATGTGGTGTAGGGGAGAACTTTGTAGAGTAGGGCTGAGGGTTGGACTCCATGATCCCAAGGGTCTTTTCCAACCTGAATGATTCTGTGATTCTGTGAGATTAAGGCAACCTGTGTAACTGGCTGGGGTCATTCGCTACAGCCAGCTGTAGGTTGGAACTGGGTAAAAAGCACGTGGCGGGGAGGAGTTCGCAGATGCCATGTTCCCCCCCATCTGCCAGAGTGAATGAAACATAAGCTGAGTATAAAAATCAGGCAGTAAGATAAAATGAAGGTATATATGTTTAATTTAACGTTAACGATGCTAATGTTAGTCTGTATATATGCAGGATATTTAATTTGCTTTGTACTTAATGTAATAACTTTCGTTTCTCATTTTCAAAGCATTCAACTGTTGCTAAACAAATCAGCATTTTGGCAGCTCAGAGAACTACCAGCAAATTAAACAAATGTTTCTGAGAAAATTGCAAAGCAAACTTTGCACGAGGCTAAGCCACCTCACCAAAACTGGCTTGAAATGATGAAGATAGTGAGCACTAGGCAAAAGATGTTTAATTTGCGTTAGAGAGAGATAGCGCAGGTTAGCAAATGCCTAGTCCTAACAGCACTGAACGTGATGCAGTTAGGATCTTCCCTACAGCAGTAAACTGGTGCCAGCCATCGATACAACTGTTTATTAGCTCAGCAGGGCAAGGTCGCTTACACACATTGCCTGTCATCCTGCTTCAGTTGCCTTCTCCCCTAAAGGGTGTAACGCTGCAGTGAAAAAGCCTGCCTGGGAATCTCGTTTTTCTCGACAGGGCTGCAGTTTCTAACTGTAACTTAGTATTGCAGTCAGAAACAGTAAGGATCCAGTTTAACAAGAGAGAGATTTGACTATTCATAGGACCTCACAATACCTCTTTGACTGAAATTCTTCTTCTCTGTAATAAATAACGTAGTCAAGGTAAGAAGCATTCTTTTAAAATGAACATAAATAAACCAGAGATGATTACAAATAGACCATTATGTCCACATTACACACATTCAGGTGTTTGATTATGGCTTTTTTTTTCACATCTGTAAAAAGAGAGCTTGTCATGAAGTCATTTTCCCATGAAGTAACAGCACCTACAAGTTGTTTAACATATCTGCACAGATCAGTGTGGAAGGTGAATAATTAAAAATGTAATTTCCTTTCTTTCCTTTTTTTTTTTTTTTTTCTTTCCTCTCTGTATTAATGCATTGGATGGTGTTTTAAATGTTTTTCTCAGATTTCAGTGAAGTTTATGAAGTCCTCATTGCTTTCCCATCAGTTGGACCATCAGATAGACGGAATATATTTCGTGATTTTGGCAGTCTAAGATATAGGCTGGGTTTTAATTTTTTTGTCCCCTGAAGATACAGCTACTAAGCTCTTCCTAAATGAGACTGTGTTTTGAAGCTAACTCTGATCAGCATGGCACCTGTGCAATATTTAAATTACCCTGGCACTGCAACAAGTTGGGAAAACCAGCTCTGAAATGAGGCGATTTATCACTTGAAAATGTGGTTTTAATGAACTGTTATCATCATTTCCAGCAATCTTTCTGGATTATATAATTCTGAAAGAGACAAACAGATGTTGGTATAGATTACTGTGCAGTTGAATCTTTTTTGCACTAGGTCCATAGTTTTTGCTAGATGTTTTTTTCTTGCAGAAGGAGAGAGATGTTTATTGTTCAGTGGGGTGGATCAATAACTGTTTAATAAAACACAAATCAACAGCGGTATTTTGCTTGAAGATGTGTTGAACCTTTAAGGGAGGAGGTGATACTTCTTGCGTTCCTGTGGGCCAGGCCAGGTTTGTGATGAAGACAGGCTTAGGCATGCATTCAATTAACACAGTAAATTCTTTGGGTTTTGAGTCTCCTTAGCCAGCATATGACCATTTGTGAGTTTACAGACACCACGGCAGAATCACCCATTAAGTATTTGCATGGGAGTTAGTAATAATTAAAATATATAAAGCAAGCTGCATGTGAAGTGGAAAAATCAGACTGCTGTTTGCAACTACTAGCATACATCACCTGTTCATTACCTCTTTATAACACTTGTGAGAATTTAATTGGACCAAAATCTGTGTAACTAGAGTACAGTATTCCTACTCATGCTTTCCTATTTATTTGAAAAATTAGTTGCAGGTCTTTTCTTATATTTTCCCCAAATTGCTTGTTTTCTAAAGAAAGCCATAGCAGCTTTTTCCTTACAGGCAAATTCAGATAGCCCAAATAGCAAAGTGCAGGTGTAGAGATAATGGGAATCATTTTCTGTAAAGGTGCAAATTTCAGGTCCAGGTTAAATCAAGATTCATTCAGAAAAAGTAGCAAATGCCGAATCAATACAGGTAGATGTTTTGCCAATTGACAGGGTCAACAGAAAAGACACAGACATCAAGTTAAAAAGATAAGCTTATTTTACTTTAGTTTAAAGCAACAGAAAGACTAAGCAAGGTAATGCACCTGATAATAAGCAACGCAACGCACCTGATCATTACTACATAAAGTTAGCAGCAGTGGTGAAGAAAGATACATCACCAGTTGCCCCAATACTTTACCATCATCCAGATCCTGCTTCAGCTGGGGAGCCCCGTCACAGCGAAGGATCGGAGAACCGCTCCCGGCAATTGGGAAGTCCTGTGCAGTGCATCCACTCGTAGGTGAGGTCTCCATCTTTGCTGTGAGAGGGTCCTGCTTTTATACAGTTTAACAAACAAATCGTATAAAGAAAGGGCACGGAAGCATCTGGTAGATTGGCTTCACTTCACTGAGGTGCATCCCCCATCTGGCCAGGATGCCGGGCACGTCCAAGGAGTTCCTGTCTTCTAAGAAACAGCTGGTTTAGGGTCCAAAAATATATATTCTTTATCTATAGTTTTCAGAGGATATTACCACGGTCATATTTCATGCTGATATGCTGCTGGTCAGGAGGTTCACTCAGAAGTCAACTCCTAGGTTCACTCAGAAGTCAACTTTGGTTCGAGGCCTATGGTTCAGGCCTTTTTATGTCAGTAGATTAAAAAAAATAATGCATGAAATCTCTTGACTTCTGTCAAGTTCATACTTTCCGTACCAAATGTGCTATTATTTCTAATGTATTTATTTTTATAGTATTATCCATACACTTATTTTACACGATCAGTTTGGGCTGTAAATGTATGAACACCAGTAGGTATTCAAGATTTATTGCACAAAATGTTCTATGTATCCCTTTCATTCCCTCTTTTAGGTAATACAGCCAAGGTATTTGTTGAAGTGAAGGATGAAAATGACCATGCGCCTGTCTTTACCAAAAAAATGTACATTGGAGGAGTGTCTGAAGATGCCAGAATGTTTTCTTCTGTGCTTAAAGTTAAGGTAAGACTGAAATTTTTAAAACAATATTCACTTGCAGTGGGAAAGTATTCACTCACTGGTTTGATTTTTCACAGGAGGTTACAAAATATGTTTCTTGTAAAACTGCTTGAGCTTCTCAGACACTGGCAGTAATTTCCATTCTTCTTATAAACAGCTATAGTGAGCACAGATCGGAGAATTCTTCTCGTGAAATCAGTGTCTGAGTATAAATGTGAGGTTTCCATTTGTGTGTATGACTGACGTGCATTGGCCCAGTATTCCAGCAGTTACTGACACAAGGTTGATTTTGAGCTTAAAAGACGGGTTTTATTTCTATTGAATTTTATGTGCTTGTTTTTCATTTCACAATTTTGTAGCTATCATTTTAGAAATGTTAATATTTAGAGGATTCTTTTATGCTCAACACTAATTTCTACCTTAAATTTTTCTGACTACTTCTTTGCTTTGGAAAGGAAATAATAGTTTCTGTTTCAGGACAGCAAACCAATTTCAGATCTGTGCACTGTGACAGAAATTGTGAGTAAAATTGATTATCTGTAGGGTTTTCTTTAAAAAAAGAGAGAGAAAATTCAAGGAAAGATAATATATAGAATATAAATAGCATCAGACATAAAAATCGCTTAGAATAAAAGCTATTTGTTTTTTATAAAATGCTTTGTGATGCAATCTCTTGTGCTAGAGACAGCTTGAGTTGCCAGGACTTCCCAAGTCAGCTTGTTTCCTCTGCCTTTATTTTGTTACCTCAGCAGGCCTCCTACATCTTTTTTCACCTTAAGCATTAGTGGAATAGCTTTGAAGTTGCTGATTCTAGCTTATGCATGAAAGGGCACAGAAATATGACCTGCTAAGAGTTTTACTTTGACCTCATGATGTGTTTAGAGCACCAGGAATGAAATAGAGAATATCAGAGCTTATTAAAGTTGTCCATTGCTTTTTTGCTTCGTGGCAGTCCTTCCAGAAGTAAGCCCAGAAATGGCAGAAAAGTGGGAAATTGTTAAGCATTGACTATTCGATAGAAGCCTCTGTAGATTAAATTTGTTTACTTTGTGAACTAGTCCAGAGTATTTGTTTTTTCTTATTTTTTTATACAGTGCTTATCATAGGCAAATTTCTGTCCCCAGGGTATCCATATTGGTCTTTTCTTGAAACACATACAGCAGTCCAAGTAAACAGCTGAGAATTTACTGAAGATATCTTGGAAAGGGAACATTATAGTGTGTAAGTCTGCCCTACGCCAATTCTTCCAGGTTTCCTCTGCAGGCAGGTTGTGTTTGAGGCCATAGCAGGTAGGGACAGACCTACTGAATGCGTCTGGCCAGAAATTTCAAATCACACACTGCCCTGGGCTGGTGCTAAGGCTGAGCTTGTGCTTGCTAGTCTCCCAGCTGCAAAAACAAGGAGCCTTAATACGGCTTTGCCCCAGGTGTGCTCCTGGTGTAGCAAAGGATGCTGTTCAGGGGGCAGAGTGAAATGTTGCCTGATGGAAAGACCTGTACCCAACCTGCAGGGTACTTTGGGGAACCGGATCAGATCAGATCAGTTGGCAGATCAAAGTCAGTGCAACTTCCCTCGTAGCAGTTAAAAAGAAGTAGCAATCCTGGAGGAAAGGGAAGGTGTAGGAAGGAATTACGATAAGAGGAGATGAAAGATACGGATTGATAACTGAAAAGAGTGATTAGCCCAGAAAGCTTGTTAAATAGGTGTGTTTACTTACCTCTGCTTTATCAACTGTGAATAGTTCAGACTTAGTAAACAAAGCCAAAAAAAGTCATCTAGCGTGTGCAACGCCTGTGTTTACTTTAAAGATTTATTGCCATGCAAGTAAAGAAATTGTAAAGTGAGCAATAAAGCAACATTGTGTGTTGGAAATAATACATTCAGAAAAAGAACTGTAGAATTTCCTTTTGCCAATTTCTTTTCCTCCATCTTCTGTATTGCAGTTTTAAGGTACACGGGATTTCTACGCTACATAAAATAGATAGTGACATAGAGCCAGACATCTGCTCAGTTTGGTGGAAAGGAAATTCTAGATGCACAGATTAAAGAAATAGTGGTAGTGTTGCTGTTAGGGTGATCTGAGACCATAATTGAGCAGAGTTTTGAAGGTAAGGGTAATATTTTTGTTAATGTCTTTTTTTTCCAGACATTTTGCTGGCTGTTGTTTCTGGCTACGAACCTTAACCTGAAGCTCTAACATACTCAAAAATAGGAGACCAAAAATTATATCAAATCCATGAACTTTAGAAGTGCTGAATGTGACAGTACTGTACAAAGATACTGGAGCAGATAGATACTGAATAGCAAAGTTACTTAGATAAAGGAGTGTTGTATGTGCGAAAGTAAATGAAACCCAAGATGCAAATGTAAAATTACATTTTGAGTTGATCATACAAAGTGGGAACAGGCTGTGAAATCCTACCTAGATTTTGAAGAGGGATAAGAAGTGTGTGAAAAAAAAGCAGGCATACAGGTAAGGGATATTCAGGGGTGAAGAGGGGAATCTGCTTTTACCCTTTAGAAACTTTTGACTCAGAAAAGGTGATCAGAGGACAGAAAAGGATTATCAAAGGAGGACACAAAAGAAGTTACAATTTTATGTCTCTAACCTGTTTCTGTTAAAACGTGTGACAGAATTCTCCCCGACTTTGCTGACAGGCAAAATGGAACAAGGTATAAGACAGAAGTTGTTACTAGTGGATGACATCAAAGATAACTGTTTGCTTGTAAAGTAAAGTAAAATTAGAAACAAACTGTAAAATTGTAGAATTATAAACAGTTAAAAAGTGCTTGTTGCAGAAAATCAGGCTGTAATTTATTGTTCTAGCTCCAAGCATTTTCAGCAGTTGATGCTAGTTAGTTCATTTTCTGTCCTTTAGAAAAAACAGTAAGTGCTCTGTTAGTTAAATATGATACCCATTCCAATTAGTGTTAAGAAGAATTAATTAAATGAATGTCTTTTCTTGAAGAGTTCAGGTGAGTAGAATTAAATGCATAGTTTTCCAAGTTGAAATTTTTAAGAACATTAATAAAGTACACGCAAAGCTTGCACTGTAGAAATTATTCATATTTTGATTCTAATGGGGAAGCGAAGTTCTTAGCAGGAATTTTAAAGGCATTTACTCTCATCTTCTGCATTCATTAATAGTTGCTAAATTTTTTAATAACATCTGAGTAATTCTGTAAAGAAACTGATATTCTCAGCATATTCTCATTCTTCCTGTCACTGACAACTTTGATGATCCTGAAACATGGGGTATTGACTAGCAGAATATTTTTTACAACTGAAAGATGTTAAACTTCTTAATATAGGTGGTTGAAATCATTGTTATTGAGACTCAGTGAACCAATATTTTCTAATTATGAATAGTGTCACGTCACAACAATGCCACACTGTCACTGTTATGGAAAAGTACGCAAGACTTCCTGCACACTGAGACCCAAACTTGCCATTTTTATCCCTGTACTCTTCAATGAGATACCAGCATTAAATAGGTACTAAATGTGTAGAAATGACATTCACTTTTTAATTGATTTCTTATGTGCATTCCATTATCCTGAGGGAAGGAGACAGTGTTTGTTTTAAATTGAAGTGTAAGATTGTTGCTACTGAGAGAAGAATGGACTCTGAATTGAGCCAGTTTTCCTTGTAGCTCTAGAATGCTTAATTTTGTTTAATACAACAGGGACTCTGTTGATTACCTCCTAGCTTCTTTGGTTTCTCTTTTCGTTTTTATCTGTAAGTGACAGATTTTGGCTTCGAAACTTGAAAGTCAAAGCCTTCTATTAGTAGTGGATGATTTGGATAGTCGGGTCAGTTATCTGAAAATTCCCAGTCCTCCTTTTCTTTCTCAGTCACTCTGTGTGTGTGTATGTTTAATACCAACTCCTACTCATCGCTCTCCAAGGCCCTTATTTTTATATCTCTTCATGTGAATCTCCATGCTTCTAATGACCTATGTCACTTCCTGCATCTGTGGACAGGGCTAATATAAGTCATCACATCGTTTTGTACCAGGCTGTTTACGATGCTGTCAATATGTAGAAGTGGTTGTCAAGGTCTGGTTCTCTAAGTGAAGTGAGATGCTAAAGAAATTGCACAGGGGAGGGGATAAACTGAAGTCTGGAAAACAGTAGGGCATATTAGAAGAAAAATTAGGACAACCCAATTCAGGGAAGAGAGCATAAGTAGGGAAAAACAGTACTTGATCAGAGGTGAGATAGGATCCATCTTCTGCTTTTATATCATAAAAATGCAACTGAAGTTAATGGTGATATATTTCTCATGACTCTTTCATCAATTGTGTAACTGTTATGTACCGTAAAGATGGTATAGATCATGTAACGGGATATTTAAGCTACAAATGAAGGTAATTCCCATTCTGAGAACCTACACTTACTTTCTCATGTGAAAGTTATACAGTGGCAAAGTTCTCCTCTTTTGAGGTGACCTCCTTGCCCAAATGGTGGAAGCACTAAGGGCAGGCAACCATTTGGCACTCTATTTGATTGCCCTCGTATAGTAGCAAAACGTTTTATATAACATGACTTTTATATCATAATTTACTGGTTAACCATATTTTAGCAGACTTTCAGAGAAAATAAATCACATTCATTAATTATATTTTTATATTTTAAGCCAGATGTGTTGAATTTTCCTCAAGGGGTGCAATAAAAATTCCCCAACAAGCCCCTTCTGGCAGGCTGGTGGAGGTTACTGTTTCTGGAAGCCCTAATTTTGGGAACACCAGCGCTGGTTTTGTTAGCGAGAAAAGCCTTTTTCTGGAGTGGCAGAAGGAGATATTGTTGGTTGAAAACAAGGGTCAGATTTATTGCAAGAAGGTGGTCATTGCTGGTTTACTTATATTGAAAGCAAAGTGGGGGTTTAAGTACATAGTACTTGAGGTAACAACTCATCATCTGGGCACCTATATCTGCTTCGGCCTTTTACATCTGAAGGTCAGGGTCTGGAATTTCATGTTAAGTCCAAGTGCCAGGTAGTGGTTTGGTTTCTATTACCATTTATCCATGCATCCATTTTTGAGGAGAGTATCATGACAGAAAACCAAGACTCATCTTGAAACTTCTTCTTTCTCCTAAAAGCTCAAGGTCAAAGCTGTTTGTGGCTTTAGCAGAGGGTTTGAATGAACACCACACAGCTCTTTGTTGTGTTCAGATATCTTCAGTTACAACTTCCTGAGGTTTGCAACATCTTCCTGAGCTGAACATCAGAGGCCAGGAGGGAGATCATACTAACATGGCTGCACCGATCGAGAGCTGAAACTTTGGGACAGCTTTACAAGGGGGCAGGTCTTCTGGGGCACTGTGGAGCTCTTTTAACGAGATGCTTTAACCCAGCTCCTGTTGTCTGGAGAGAGGTTGGAGCAGGCCTGTGCAAACAGGTTTGCTTTCTCCCATCACTGTGGGTGGAATAACCATGGGAAAAGATCAATGGATGGGTGGGTTAATTGCAGTAATTGAAATGGCTGGTATTTAGATACTGATATGGCTCCTGCAGTTAGATGTGATTTACAGGGTATGCCTGCTTTTATTTGCCATTGCTGCAATTAAACTAGTTAAGCATAATAATCACAGTGGCAGGCACTTGCCAGCAATTACTGTTTAGCAACAGTTTAAGCTAATACCATTTTTTGTTGGTTTTTTTTTTTTTTTTTCAAATGGGAGATAGAAAGGGTGAGCCGAGAGAAGTTAGTTAGGAAGTACTAAATTTTGTAGGTGATTACCAGCGTAGATACTAAGGAGGTTCAGAAATTATAATCTGGGTAGAAATTCACTGCACCTTTATTTTGGAGAGTATGTGGGTTACACCAAGCAAGAGGTAAACAATATTTTAAGTTTTTAAAAAATGTGTCTAGTTTTGCAATAGTTTAAAAAGAAAAATAGTCTGAAATGTCAGTGTTCGTACCAAGAGGCGCTCACATTACAGGATAGGATTAACAGCTGTGTTTATGTCCAGATCCTCACCCCCAGGGTGATCCCTACCCCCCCCAAGATCCACCATGGCCTCTTCCAGCAAATGTCCAGGCCAAGGGATGTATTAAGGTGATCGTGGTGCTCTTCGCAGCCCTGCCCCTGCCTTTTCCCCGAGGAAAGCGGGAGTGTGTGCAGGGCAATTTCTGCTCAAGCTTTGCCCTAGGTCATCGCTGTCCTGCTGAGACTCCCTTAAACTGCAGGCAGATCTCCAGTGGTGTCTCCTTTTGGCATTTAATAAGTTATTCTCAACTACCTCTCTGTCTTTGTACAATGTTATTGGCACATAAGAATGGCTTATTGTTGATGAGTATAATTTCTATGAAAAAAAAAGACCACAAGCTTTATGGCCCTATGCAAAAGCTACAGCTTTCAAATTAAACAAAACCCCAACACAATTAGTTCCTCTTTAACAGTACTTAATGATTTGCTGTAGTCATTAATTTTTAATATAGTAGTTTATGCAAATCGTTTTTAGATAAATTCATTGCAAATGTACTGCTGAACATGTGTATGTTTAACTTCAGTTGCTTAAATCATGCTGTACTCTGTGGCTTGAACAAAATTTCACCCCTTCCATCAAAGCATAGTTCTTCCCCTCTTGAAAAATATTTTGTAAAGCACCCCAGTCTTCACACTAATTATGCCATACGGCCTCATGAGTAGTACTGGGAGTAAGAAAAAAATCTAACCGCCTTGGGTCAAACACGAAAAGATGCAGGGAGTGAAGAAAACTAGTACAGAGTACATAATCTTACAGACAAATTGAATTTGGAGACATGTAGGTCAATAAAATATTGGATAAACACTTCTCTCATCATCAAAAGAGTTACATATGAAACTAAAGCAAATACTATAGATTGCTTCTCCCAGCACTATAAAGTGCAGCAATCTTGCTAGCAGCAGCAACCGCTCTGTTAAATATATTCATTTGACTATAAAATCCTTTCAGAATAGGGTAATGTGTTGTCTTGCTCTAGATTTTTAGAAAGATTCCTATAAATAGATAGAAAGGAAGCTTGAACTCAGAAGAACGGCACAAATCATTATCAAACAGTCACTTTTAATTAGAATTAATTTGGTTAATGATATGCCATATGAATTATTCTGTATGAATATGATTGTTTTAAGGCATGTCCTCTGACAGCTGATAAGTACTAATGTCTCTAAGAAAAATATAAGAGGAATGTATTTATTCAAATGTCACTTTTTAACTGAAGCTTTAGTCCTTGCATCTTCAAGACCATGTTTATATTGTTAATAGCTCAGCAGGAAACGTGGAGCTGTATTAAATACCAACCATTTCTCCTGAAATGATAGCTGAGGCTGATTACTGCATCTCAAATCTACAGGCAGTTTCCCACAGCTGTCTTTTTAAGCCTACTCACTTCCCCCAAAGATATACAATGCACAGATGAGATCTTCTGAGTCCAGGTTGATGATATGCTGCAAGACCAAGGGTAGTCAGAAGCCATGGTGGTAGGACAGTCGGAGCACGTCTTGGTTGCTGGTTATTTGGGTTTCCCTTTGACTCCGTGCCTGCGGCGGTGGGACAGCTGGAACAGCAGTCTGGATAATCGCTTTAATTACAGTTCTGGTGGTGCTCAGAACAAGGTTTCAGGACACTCCTGATGGGGATTGGTGTTATAATAACCTTTTATGTTCTCTTCCCTTTTCTGCAATTCTCTTTTTTCCCCAGAATTTTCAACTTATGTAAGAGCCCATTTCCATGATTAAAGGCTTTTTCATGCTTTTTGTAATGAATATGTTAATTAAAAACAGATGTAATACTCGTAACTGCTAATTTATGAATTTTGTGGTTTGAGATTTACTTTGCATTTCATTATACTAGAATTAGTTATTTCGCTTTGCCACTGGTATTTTCATATAACTCCTGGTTTTCCCCTCAGAATTAGATCCAGGCTTCCTTTAGCCACATACACAATATTTTCAATCTGCTCTATAAAAACAAAACCAAAATCAACACAATCTTTAGGGAAATTACTAGCGGGAATTGCCTTTTCACTGTAATGGTGTGTTATTAGCCTTTTCTTTTTAAACATTTTCTTTTACAGTATTAATCTCTCCAGTTTTGTTTATTGAAGTGCATTTAAATGAGGAAATATCAGAGGTCTTAATTCTAGTAAACAAAGTGAGAGGGTCTTTTTCTGAATTACTCCTCAGTTTATAAAGAGGTTTTTTTTGTGCTGAAGATGTTTGCAGAAAAGGAAGCTTGCCAAAATAAATGCCAGTGAATCAAAGTCTCTGGAAGTGGCTTGATAGAAATGGCTCTAATATGAAGCCAGCAGAGAGGTTTGATGATGATAGTAGGAGTCAGTGGAGTCTGAAATGCAGTTACATCCTGAAGGAAATTTGATTTTTACAATACGGTTGCTCAGATTTTCATTCAGACCTTTTCTGTGGTTTGTGCCCCTTTCTGACAGGGTTCCTAATGTAACTTCATCCTTTATTACTGTCTGAATGTCTTAATACACAGAACAGCAAAATAAACCAAAGCCATTTTATGCTACAGGTTTTTACCCTAATGACACACAGGGGAACAGGAATTACTCTTTAGTTAACCATAATCCTTGAAAAGCAGTCTACCTTAGTGCTTGCATACTGCTCTAAAGCAATTGATAAAATAAGTGTTTAAAATTCCTGGATATGGAGACGTGTTACGTAGGGAATACCGGGGTTACTTTTTTGCCCAAACGGATTTATTCATGTTAAATCTCTGGTTATTTTCTGTTCATGCTTGTAACCTCTAGAGTTCTTTTGGTACTTCCTTTTTCCTTGGGATGACAAGTAAATCTTCAGAGTGTAAAAGTGAGATTCAACCCTAGGCACCTTGAGACAGCCTTCTGCTGTGAAAGACAAAGTGTCTTCCCTTCTCTTAATTTTTCTTTTGCGTGTACACAAGAGAACAACTGTGTAAAAATTAACTGCTTTGCCAGTCATCTTTTATTATTTAAAATATGATTTATGAATCACAGAGTAATTCATAGGGAGAAAACATACTTGGTAGAAGTACAAATCTACTTTGAAGCCTCTTTGCAGCGACAACAGCTCGCCCTCAAACACGCGCATCTGCTGTAACGTCTGGCCTCTGCCAGGAAGCTGCTTGCCCTGCTAAGAATAATATTACAGTAATTCCAAGCACACAGGTAATTTCTTTCAAAGAACGCTTCTCTAGATAACATGTTGGCTTGCTAAACTTTTTACTGTAAAAACCAGTACTATTGTTTTCCTTTGGTGCAGTGTTTAGAAAAACTACTACCCTTTGCGATTTTTTTCAGATGTAATATTAGATTATTTCAATTATTATGTTATTTTCTAACAGTTCTAAGATTGTTAGTCCTGCACATGCCTTCCAGAGTAAAGTACTCCTACAGGGGCTGGAAGTGGGGGGGGTATGCCTGGAGTGTTTGCAGTGCTGGACCATTCCCATCCCACGGAGGATCAGCTGCGTGGTCTGCACTCCCTCCTAGCACATGCACATAAACCTACCATATTGAGCACTAACTGCTATTGGCATAGCAGGAAAATTCTATAAAACCAATGTTTCTAATCTTTTTTTCAAAATATAAGTTTGGGAACACCTCTTATTCAACATTTTTTCCCATGAGACAGCCTATCAAAATTGATCCATGTTTCCACACCTTTGGTTTTCTGACACCATTGGAGGACAAAGTGAACAATTCTCCTTCAATTTTTTTTTTTTTCCTAAATACCTGTATTTCTCAGAGGTTTCTGTGGAGCTGGGATTTACTCAGAGTGGGCTGGACAGTGATCAGCAATATGCTTAGCAGAGTCCTTTTCCTTTTTGTTGTAGTACCTTTGTAAGTATGCCTAGCAAATGATGCATTTAAAGCATAAATTAATTAATCTTTGGCTCCACGCAGCCCTCATAAGAGGTGATTATTTTACATTTCTCAAGTCTGCACATTTCCACAAGGAATATCACAGTATGAGGCGCAACTACGCGGCCACACAATCACAGTGTTACAGCAGGGTGCTTATCCCCTCACCCGGAGAGACCTGTAAAAGCAATGCCATGTGGCCATAACACTGATATTGTCACCAAAATTGCTAGTGGCTTGTCTGGGGTGAGCATTAAAATGTTCATTAACCGTAACTCCTGAAGCTATTGCGTAATCATCATACGATTACAGTTTTTATCATCAGCGTGAGCTAAATTCAAACTAGCTGCTTAGAGTTAAATGCAATTGTTAATTTTAAATGTTTTCAGTCTCCCTATCAGGGTCACCCTTAATCATGAGCCTGAGGATGCTAACAGGCCATGTAAAATGAATGGGACTGGGATGCTGGGTTTTTTTTCTTATTCCTAGCAGATGGCGGGTTCAACTGTTTCCAATCAGTTGCTGGGACATAAAAGAGACCACTTCTGCTGGTAGGAATGTACAGATTGTTGAATATTTTCAGTTCTGAAGCCACATCTGCCAATGTACTGTTTTTAGAGGCAATTTTACTTTGTGATTTACAGACACTTAAACCAGTAAGTTTGTTGTAGCTGTTGCAGTCTTCCTCCTTTTTTTTTCTGTATTTCTTCACAACAGCGCTCTTTTACAGTATTACCTGTCTCTAGCACTTTTGAACTCTTGCTCATCAGTGTGTTTTTGCCACAGACTGCCTCAGAAATTTGTAGCTTTGCATGTCCTGGCATCTGCTCCTCAAATTTAACCTCTTTTACAGACCTCTTCCCACCAAATTCTCAGCTGTGAGGTATTTGGACAGCCTTTGGGGACAGCTGCTCTGTAAGGTGCTCACATGCAACCCAAGTCTTATGTTAATGGGTTACACCAGTTACATCATAAAAAACCATATATACTAGGAGAAACTGTAACTGGTTACAGAGACACCACTAAAGGGATGCCTATTACTCCTAGTTTTTGGATCATCTATTTTCATCTCTTGTCTTCCAGACGTGCAGCTTGACTCAGCTGTAGAGAGTCCTGTGTATTTCTGTACTTGAGCTAACGCTTTTTTTCCCTCTCAGTCCTCCTAAAGGAAAAAAAAAATAACTAAACAGAAAGTACCCTTCTGTTTCCTCTCTGTTTTAAGGCAACTGATGTGTTAAAAGCAATTTTTGTTGGCAGCAAAGCAGCAGTACCCTTCATCCCATTGCTGCTGCAGCGCTGAGCTGAATTAGACGTCGTTTATCTGAGAGCAAACCCAGCACTGACAGCATCCATCTCTTTGCTGCCTCTGCAGTGCCAGGAATTTCAACGTTTCTAATGACTTGCTGCAAGTTGTGCTGGCAGTCCTTGGATAGGAGATGGAGTCACCAAGAATGCTTGACTTATTGGTCTTCTTGCTCCAAGAGAGATAGTTGCCAATAAAATTTTATAAAAAATAACTGTTAGTGACTTTGAAGTAAGTACCCTCATGTTGGGGCCTAGAGCAGCATATTTCAGCTTGATGCTTGGCTGGTGTAATGTGCTTTTGTGGTGGGGTTAGGGAGCACTCCAACAGTTGTGTCTCTTCCTCCATGGGAGAGGAGATGGGTAAGGGCTGGAAGCAGAGCACGGTGATGCCAGCGAAACTCCATTTGTGTGGGCGTGCTTATGCTCAGTCACAGGAGGGTTGAATTTGGCCTGGTAATTCCTAAAATCATACATATTTAACAGTACTCAATCACAGCAGAATTTAGGAGACATCTGTATTTCTTGCACATAACGGAAGATATACTGCTGTAATATTAAGATTAAGTATAGCTCTATCTCTTCTTTGACAGTCATAATGCAACTCTTGAGATGTCGTATATCTCTTCCTAATGAAGTGTCAAAAATATTTACCTTCAGGACAAATTACAAGAATAGCAAACATCCTTGCTCTGTATTAAAGAAGTTGGTACGTTAATGTCATCAGCTCACAAGCTCTCTCTGGTGGTCCTGCAAAGCTGAACGTTGCACTGAGTGTTGTTAGGTTTGATTGAAGTATAAATAGGGGGGGGAATGGAAACAACAAAGGTAAAATATTTTAAATTGAAATCTGATGGTTCTTCCGAGTTCCTCAGGCTGTTTTGCACCTGTTTTTTGTGTGTAGATTGTTTCTGGGATAGAAATAGCCTGAACTGTAATGATGCTGAGGCCATTGATTTCTCTGGAGTGCCACTGAGTTGCCAGAACTTCTGAAAATTAACTCATAGCCTGTCTACGAGCTTTGGGCATCTGACCTGCCAGATTTTAGAGGGTGCACACTTAAAATTTCAAAATGCCTCTTTCATTGGAGTTTCATACATTAAACTCAGCCACAAGACTTACCATACCGTTGCGTCTAAGCAACTACACTAGTGTCGTGATGTTTGTTTGGAAAGGCTGTCTTTATTTAATGTCTGTCCCTGCAACATGGATACCCTAATTTGGATCCAAATTTTGTTTGTCCTTAGTTGCATTCATATACAAGTGTGAAATACAAAAGGTGAAATTGATTTCTGTTGTTGATGAAACAAACTAATATTAAAGGTCATATCTTTCTATGGAGATAGAATTTGCTAATATTAAAAAAATGATAGGCTTATGGCTCAGGTGAACCAACCTAATAAATCCATTTTAGCAAAGAAATTGGCTTTTTATTGAAAGGGCATAATGGTCGTTTCACAGGACTCCTCCAGAGAGCCTTTAGAAGCTAGCTGGGCACTCGCTGTAAATCCTGTCTCAGTACGGTGAAGACCCCAGAGGAGCCAGATCAGATATTGTGCTCCTACCTCTGCTGTGTGCCTCATGTGCCAAAACACATGCCGTGTGAGGTTACAGGAATTCCTTTTTTTTTTTTTTCTTTTTTTTCCCCCCAGCTCCATTACCAACATGGAAAGTTGAGGGTGGACAAGCCAGTGGGTTTTGCCAGACTGGTCTTTTCTGTATTGTTTGTGGCTTTAAACTGAGTTGTGTTGTACCACCTGTTCTTGCCTGGTCTTAGATGCATGCACAGAGTGATTTGTTTGGTATGAGGCAAGGAAGTGATTATTTCAAGAAGTTAGCTGCTCTGCATCACCATATGAAATAATTTCCAAAGAGGTTTCTTTCTTGTCTCTTGTGGAGCGCATAGGTGGTCTTCTAGAGGGATTGTACCAAATATTATCTCTTACGTATTCAGGTATCCCATGCTACCACAGGCAGAGGCTTCCTGATCTCATCTTTGAGTATGTGGAGGATCTAAATCTCTCTTACAACATGTTGACAAAATTGATCTAAAAAGCACCAAGAGAAGCCACTTTGAATGCTTATGTAACCTACAGTTTGCATGTCTTCAAGGATGCTTTATTTCTGTTATCATTCTGGTTTTAAATGTTTCTTTAGTAAGAGTAATTGTAATAGTAATAGTGTAGTAATACTAATCATGTGGAATTTTTTAGTTGTAATTTTAAGATTTCCTTTGCATTTGGATAAGAAATGGGTACTTGAAGTGAAATATTTGATTTTTATATGTGTACGGGGAGCCCGTGCCCAAGCGGGGGCTGAGGGATCTCTGGGAGGAGACGCTGGGGCTGCCCTGGGCTGGACACAGCCCCTTTCAACAGTCCCATGGCCAGGCACAGCTGAGGTGGTGTTTTAATTTTTTGTCTTTGTTTCACACTATCCAAATATATATTTTTTATGGTAGTAAATTAAATTAATTTTCGTCAAGTTGCATCTGTTTTGTCCATGACAGTGATCGATAAGCGAGCTCCCTGTCCTTATCTCAATCCATGAACTTTTTCATCTTGATTTCTCCCCCATCCTGCTGAGGAGGGAGAGGCATTTAGCTCTCAAATAGTAGTACTTGCATATCAACCTGATTTTTAGGTACAGCCGCTTCCTCACTTCCTTGTGCCGTATAGCATGCTTTCACATTTATTTGTTCCTTCAGCAATTTCCTTGTCAAAAGGAAAGCCAAAAATGAGCCTAGTCCTGAAAATCCACCTGTCAAGCTCCCATCTGCTGGCTCCATGAAGTTTTGGGGTTGTATTTACCCATGCCAGTTGGATAGCAGAAGTGCTCTGGAAAAGCTCACCAATATCTTTACGTTTTTACTGACAGAATGGGGTAAATTTCAGAAAGCGTTTAAGCTTCCCCATCTTTCCTAAAAATGATAATAAAGGGGTTTGACATCACCCAGGAGGTAGTAATCTTGATTTTAAAAGCCTGAAAAAAAGCTGTAGAACTAGAGAACAAAAGCACTTTAACACATTTTTATATTCATTTTTTTTCGTAGCCAAGCCAAATAAAGCTTTGTCAATTTAGTGGAAAACAAAACATTTACAAAGGATGCAAGGACCGTTTTAAACAGTTCTGTCTCTGTGATGAGTGGCAGCCAGTGTGATTGTGGGAGCTCATCTTTTGGGCGGCTCTGAGGCACAAAGGTGTGCTGCATGAAATATGTTTGCTACCTCTAGGTAAACCAGCCCAGATATTATCACTTAAGAGCTGTTTAGTTATATCTATTCCATCTGGTCTGGTAGCAGTCAGAGTAGCATGGAAAGCACATGCAGCTTTGAGTACCTGGGTCATTTGTCTGGTATGGGTATCTCTTGATGGTGCACAATGCAATCACTGTGCTGCATAGATTTGCTTGTTACATCTCCTCAGTGGTATTCCCTGAAAATGATCAGAAAATAAAGACAAAATAGGCGTTAGTAAAAGTTTCCACCTTATAGATCTTGTTCATTGATGGCGAGAAAGCAGTTAATGATGATTAATGGCCATCTGTTGGAGGCTTAATGACCTTGCACGGATGACGCTTTTTTAGACGGCAGTGGTATACCATGGTAAACAACTCTTCATGCTGCCAGGAGCCCTGACTAGATTGTGATTATTGGTTTTGTTTTTAAGTCACGGTGAAGTATGGATTTTACACAAAGATCTGCACCTTTTTGAAGTTAAGGGTGTTTTTTCTCCAGCGTTGGCTAAATTCACAGGCTTAAGAAGTCGTGCCAATATTTTGATAAAAGCCTGCTAATAAATGCTGACATCCCAGATGTTGAGGCAATGCCCAAGCCTAATGAGTAGGCAAAGGTACAGGCAGTAATTAGCTGCCATCTCCCTGACCCTTTCCTAGATGGAGCGCATGAAAGCATTATGAGGGTCCTCAGAAACACTCCCATCTGAATATGGGTGCTGCCTTTTAAACTGGAGCATGATTTGTGCAAAGGAGTAGGTCTAGAGAGGCCAGAACGGGGCTGTGCAGGGTTGTCAGGCACAAGGTAGGTAAAATAACACAGCTGCTGGGGCTGCCTGACTGATGCCAGGGCTGCCTCTGAATTCTGCAGCAGTTCAGCAAGACGAAAATGCCCCGGGCAGCTTTGTGTCCTACGCTGGGTCTGTACATCAGGTCTGTTGTGCAGTATTACAGGGATGCCACTCAATTTTTATTTTTTTTTAATAAAAAAAGGTTTAAATTACTCCAAAAATATATGTGCTCAATCAGTGAGGGTGCAGAATATCTCGAAGAGGAGGGAGGACATCCTTGTCGTGCATGTTTGTGAATGCATTGCTGTGGTTTTTTTCTTTGATATTTAATTGTCAGTGATATTCACTTGGCAGTGGAGGAATCTCAGAATTAAACTGCTCTTACCTGTTCAGTTTGTGGCAGACTTGAAAAGTCCATTTATATGTATCTTCTCTTTTTCTTTTTTCTCTTTTTTGGAGCAGTTTAGTGCCAACACAGGAGAAAGAAGCTGCTGGAAAAGCAAAACTGTATGCAGCAAAGTTAAATGAACCATTTAAAGTAATAGGCGTATCTGCTCCCTGGTATCTGATGTTTTAAATGTCAGAGTGGAAGAAATTTGCTGGACCAATATGCAACTTTATTTAAAGACCAGGGTTAATGATTCTTTGCATGCATATTTACTTTATTTGCCTCTGCTTGTTTTCTTTTTCCTGTTAGGCTGATGATAAAGACTCTGGGAATTACAGTGCCATGCAATACAGACTCATCATTCCTCCAATCAAGGACGGTAAAGAAGGTTTTGTGATTGAAGCTTACACAGGGCTAATAAAAACTGCTATGCTGTTCAAAAATATGAGAAGATCCTATTTCAAGTTTCAGGTCATTGCAACTGATGATTATGGAAAAGGACTGAGCAGCAAAGCAGAAGTACTTGTAAGTATGAGCCAGGCATTATCTTTATGGAATAATTCCTGAGGAAATTCAAACACTACATAAAGTTTAATTCCAGGCAGACCTATAGGAAGGCCATAAACTGTGTGTGCTTAATCTTTCTAATTCATTGAAGTAAAGTGCTTTTTTTTTTTTTTAAACCAAAAGCTTTTATGACCACCTGAAACGTGTTCATGTTTCATGCAGAGCTACTGATCTCAGTTACCACACTAAACATGGTGTTCAGTGTTTTATTTATTCAAGGAGCCATTGTTAATGGTTCAATTTAGATTCTAATTGATTGCATTAAACATGAGCCTAAGTTATGTTCTGGGTGTTCTGGACCGAGATGGCAGCAAAAAAAGTGCTGGGTTTGTGCACGACAAGTATAAAGCAGATCACATCTGTGTGGTGGGACACAACCATTTACAGATCATCTCCACCTATGGCAGCAAGGTGCAGCCAGCTCTATCAAAGCTGTGAAGCAGGGTTAGCATGGCGTTAAACCCCAGTTAATAAGCCAAGCTGAAAGCTTGCTGACTTGGGCTGTACTTTGTGTTGACACGAGTAGGTAGGATCTGGGTCACTTAGATCTGGTGTATCTTCTAGTGCAGGCAAATATCTGAGCTAGAAGTCAGTTGACTTACCGGGAAGAGCCAAAGTTGCCATGTCTTAGTTGCTCATGTCTGGAAGGGAGACAGAGACACGAGGAATAATTTTGGGCTGACACTGTACTTGAAGTTTTCAGGGAAGCAACGTTTCAAAACTGGCACCAGCTTTAGGCCTTGAGCTCATGGTTTTGTGCTGAGTAAAGGACATTGGCTTAGTCCAGTCACAGAAACCATCAAAGCTAAATTTCTTTAAAGCCTATATAACTTGATGGATTGGATTAATATTAGCATAATGTTGTAGGGATGAAGTGCATTATCTAGTTCATGGGAACACTGTCAAATGATACAGATGATAACCATAATACTTGGTATATTGAGTTATGCAGGAATTCAGCAAATAAACATAATGTATGATGTCCTCATGCTTGACCTCCCAAAATGATAGGGCATTCTCATGCAATTTATGCAGTAATAGTATATTAAAATATAGCCAGAAGGTATCGACATTAAAATTAGAAAGTGAAGTACGTCTCATTAATTTATAGAGGTATCGTTAGGTTGTCCAAGTGAGTGATGAGCCAATACACTCAGTGGTTTTCAGCAAGGCATGAAAGCTTGGAGTAGCTGTAGATACAATTCCGTGCTGACACCATCCCACCATGAAAGTTTGGGTTTGCACTGAGCAAACGCATCCATACGTGCAGATGCTTTCTGACTGGACTAAGCTGCTCTTGGGCTTCATGATTTGAACAGAATTTGTCCTGCTGTCAGTGTGGTGTTCAGACTGGGAGGCGTTGTTCCTTTCAATACAAGCTCAGGGAGTGCACATAGATAAGGGAAATGAATTTAATTACTCATGTGCAAAAGAATAAGATGTGGGGAAGAAGACAGGAATGCACAGGGAGGAGATCTAGGGAGAAGAGTTGGGGCAACACCAGAGGGACAGTACTAGGAAGAACCCAAGCAGAGCAAGGTATCCTCCAGAAATGGGGCCAGGATGCTTCTTCAGAGCCCTGACACAGCTCTGTGAGCCTCTTAAGCTGCCAAATCCACTGGTAAAATGTCTTCATGCTGCAGGGGGTGGTCCATGTGAAGAATACCAGGCTGTTTCTGCTGGCTGGGACTGGCAGGATGGCTCAAGTTAGACATCTGTGGATCTACAGTTTGGTTCCATATGATGGAATTTCTCTTTTTAGCTTCTGTGAGACAAAAGAAGAAAATAAGAAAATACATTTTAAAATTAGTTTCCTGCAAGTAAGCACTTAAAGATACCGACTAAGCATGGATAGTGAGTCCTCACTATGACATCATCTTTAATCAAATGTTTGTTGGGGTTTGGGGGTGTCCCGAGGCCCCTTCTTCATTCAACTCTCAGCATAAACTACTGCCAGGAATCCCTTGGTGCCATACAACGAACAAGACTGTAGGCTCTGCCTAGCTTGATTTAAGAACTGGAAAGTGCCTAGTGAATGAAGCATGGGATCGAAGGACTTATGGGCTAATAGTTACCAACAATTATATGCTTTCCATGCCTCTGCTGCAAACTTCCAGTTTGTTGTGCTGCTTATTTAATTTAACCTGGAACTTTACTAGTTCTCAGCAGTGTATTCTTCAAGTACTTATGGCCATGAGACATCTGAGCATGCAGACTTCCAGTCCTATAATTGAGGCTGGTGCCTGCTATTTAACATCCCAGGACCTGGATGTATTTTTGCTCAGTAGATGGGAGGTAGCAAAAGTTTTCTAAGGAATGGTGGGCCGGATGATCCCTGGTAACAGTGCCCCAAAAAGCTTCCAGGGCACGGTGATGGTGGTGCTTCAGGAAGAGCCTTTGCCTTCCCACACCTTCCACCTCTTCTCCCAGCATGTTTCTGTCTCTCCTCCAGTGGAAGGGAACAGTTTCTCCCCATAGCTTTTGTTAAATATAGTTAAATGTAGTTAAATTTGACTTAGTTCCTCAACTTACTGCTATTTTTAGTATTTGAAAAATGAAAGCCTTTTCAAATGGGAATTGCAAGCAAGTCAATGTTACTATGGAAACCTTAACTTTTTCTTGATTTTTGTTCAACACCCTTGTTTTACCATCAGTTGTCATGAATGTGTGTTTATTCATAATTTTGTATATGAACAAGTAGTCATAATTGTGATTCCCTGAATATCAAAAGAACTATTGCCTTTTTTTTTTAAGTGTTGCATTTATGCAGTACTCAGTACAGAGGTGCACAGTGGTTGCTTGAATTGGCTAACGTCGTTAATTCGATTAAACTGCTCATTGCTTTAGAGTTTCTTTCAATGATCTTAGTCTAAAATTTATTTTGAGTTCATTATAATTCTGTTTTCTATACACGTAAATCTGTACATACTGATCAGTGCCTCTGATGACATCTCAAGAAATATTTAAAGTTGAATTAAGCTTCAAAGCTGGTGAATCAGTGTTTGATGTGAAAGTATATTATGGCTTGTCTGCTGCAGAGCTTGCAGGGCTCGGGCTTCTCTTTTGAAAATCAGGAGTTGTGTTTTTGTTTTAGAATTGAATCGGATAACTGATTTTTAAATTTATAAGGTTTAACTTTGTCTTACTTTTCCAAATTTTCCTTCAGAATCCTCTGGAGGGAACATAAGTTTGGAGTATAATATTTGCTGTCATGCCTATACGGACATGAGGCAAGTTTTAAGAAATAATTTATTTTCTCCACCAACATGGGAAGTAACTGTTCCTTTCACAACCTAAGGAGAGGCTGGCTGTGCTAGTGAAGAGAGCGCTACTACAAAATGGAAAAGTATTTAAAAGGGAGGAATAAGCATGCAATCATTTCACTGGAAGGCAGCCTTTTCTTGGGATAAAAATATCTTGAAGAGTCTAGATCAGGAGATGTGAAGCAGAGTTTATTAACTCTGCTGAGTTTGATGCATGTGTGTTAGTCCCCTGTGCACACTGACTGTCCAACCTGCTGTTGAGAACCAGAAGAGTTACATTGCCTTTGTAGTAGAAAATGCTAATGCCAGAGATTTGTTCTGTCAGTCTGGTGGAATCCTGGAACTTTTTTTATTATTTATTTTTTTTAAACAAAGCACACAAGTATTGAGTGTGTTAGAGGCATTTCTAGTGTATTTAGAGGCATTTTTTTTTTTTGGACCTTTTATAGAAAATTGTAAAATGTTCATGGTTATGTACAGTTTTATGCTATATAGAGGGAGAAGTTAAAAAAATTGGAGATTAAACTAAAAACTTTCACTGATAGCTTCAAAGTAAATGAACAACTTCCTTCATGATTTTCTGACAAAGTATCATTGATTTAGTTCAATTAATCTTGTATTTGCATTTACGTTGGTGCAAATTATGTATCTCCAAGGTTGGATTTTCCTTTCAAGTCATCAAAAATACCAGAATGCTCGTAAGTAATTCTGAATATGGCACATGGGAAATCCGTGACTCTGTAAGTAAAGTCTAAACTATGAAGAACAGGTTTTGTAGTCTCCACCTTAAAAATCTGTAATTCTGATGCAGTCCTGTAATTACAGTTTTAGTTAAATCTTTGCCTGCTGTTTATTCGTTTTGGCTGCCAAACAAAGCAAGATTTCCCAGCTCTCTTATTTGGAATTAAAATGAGAAATGCGTACATCAGGGCATGGCTGTGAAGGCAGGAAAGTAATTATTCCATTCTTCTTTGTATGAGGAGGATGTTATGCATGGGAGTGCCAATTGAATTTCACTCTTTTGTTTCCAGGTCTCTGTGGTCAATCAGTTGGATATGCAAGTCATCGTCTCTAATGTTCCTCCCACCCTTGTGGAACAAAACAAAGATCAACTCATAGGGTAATAAATTTATTTACTCTACAAATATCAGACAATTCACTGGTTTTATGTTTAGATTCAGCAAGGAGTGCTCCCTTGACATCATGATCTCCTTTTTTGCCAAAGACTTGAAAATGAGCAAGTGGGTATTTTGATAGGGAGCACAATTGGCTGAGTGACAGCACTGCCCCCCCCACCCCACATTTCCCTCTCTCTGGAGAAGGCAGAGGTACAGCACTTCTTTGCTTGCACATTTGCCCACTTTCCAGACTGAAACTTGGCTCAGAGCTGCCCCTAATACAGACCATAGTGGAGCCTCCAAATAGCAAGCACAGAAACTACATCTGTCAAAATCCAGGTTGTAAAATAAAGCACATCTCCAAAAGGTTGAGGCAGTGTGTCTCACTGAGTTGTATTGCTTCACTGTGATTTTATTTGGGTGATGTAGCTGTAAGGGAAAGCAGAATTTAGAAAATTTATACTGGTGCAATTAATGCCACTAACATCATTACAGAAAATTTTGATTACAAAAAAAATGGTAAGGGAGTGTCATTATTCAGGCCTAGCAGGTATAAAATATTGTGATGGGAGGGGGGATGGGTCATTGGAAACATTAATGCTTTTCAATAAAAATGAATTATTTTATCATACTGGAAGCCAACTAAAATCCTTTTGGTCAAATATGTTTTAACAGCACTCATACACCACAACATCACCAGCTTTCAGGAGTCAGGTTTTCACTCCTAGCTTCTTTTTGTAAGACAAGAACAATTTTCTATTGTTTGTGGCATATAATCAGGAATTCAACAATATGGGAAAGAAAATACTATAGGAAACAGTTTAAAAAAGAACCTTTGTACTCTTCTGTCACTTTAATCGGTGATGAATGGCATTTCTCAGATTTCCACAGGTCTCTTCCATCCTGACTGTTGTCATACCTTTACTTTTCCATGGAAATTGAAATACCTTAGGGTTGATGATGTAATCACTCACTGAAAAGGAAGCCTGTTGTCTCTAAAGGGCTCATGTCTCCCCTGGGCTAGGAAAAAATATTGACGGGTTTGCTTCTGAAGATTTAGGACATGTTTGCCTTTTCTCTCTCTGTTTTGAGCCAGGTGTAAGTTTAGCTCTCATAGATTCTAATGTCAGAAATGCTAATTAAGTTGTTCAGGCAATAGTCTATATTCACAGGGACTCTGTTTCCTAGAGTTAAGAATAATAACAGAGTCTGCTTGCTTAACACTGAAGATCTAGCTTTCCAAAAGTGTCAGGTGTTGGTGTTGGCTGGAGAGACAAAGAACAATGTATCTTTTAGTGGCAGTAATAGGAGAAGTTTGCTTCTGCTTTGCTAAGCCCTCAAGTTCACCCTAGGGTGCTTCACTGCACAAATTTTTCTTCACACGGTAATTTGTAGCCTTCCTGGGCTCCTGTTCTCTTGAGTGGAGAAGATGAACACATGTTCTGTACCATGTGTTTCTACGTCACGTAGGCTAGATCTCGTGCTTAAATTTGACTTAGGCTGTGTTTCCGATCCTCCCAGTTTTGGACTGTCCTGGAGCCAAAGGCACCACCAGCAAAATACAGACAGCTCTTACAGAAGGTGGTTTGAAAACAGGGTGGAACAAGCCTGGCTTCAATGAAGAGTCTCAACTGCATGACGCACGTGTCGTGGTACTGAGAGCGTGAACGCCGCAATAGGTGGCAGGGCAAGAACAGCAAGAGCAGATAGCGTCTCACCCTTTCACCATCCCTGCAAAAATCTCCTTTTGCAAATGCTGGAGCAGCTTGCTTCCAGCTCCCAGCAGGTCTCAGCAGTGTTCAGTGCCTCAACAATAAATTGTGCTGTAACCATACTCTCCTTCGAGACCCAGAGGAATAGCTGGCGTATCCTGCCACAGTCTTGGAACACAGCCCAGAGCCACATTCCTCAGTCTCTGTGCTCCAAAAAACTCTTTTCTGCCAGGTTGGAATCCTTTAAAACTTGTTTCATGCTGTTCTGGTCCTTGTGCATGGAAGTCTCTGACAGCTGTGTAAATATTTCACAGTGAATGAAGCTTTTCAATGAGTATAAAAATGAAAAAAAAACCATGGCCAGGTTTTGAATTCTAAGAATTAGCTTGGGAAGCTTTTACCTTCATGAACACTGCAAGACCAGCAAGTGAGTACATAACATAAGAATGTTACTTCTAAGGATAAATTTCTAAGGACAATCTTTGTCAGAAGAGATTGAATTAGCTTGTTTTAAAATTGTCACATTCTTTACTGAAAATATTTGAGGAGAGCAAAAGTCTTGGAAATAATTTTGCATATATGTACTTGTCTGTTTCACATAAAAATGTATTCGTTTCATTGCCATCTTCAAATTTTTTGGATTTTCCTTCTAAAGTTTAAAAGAATGCTATCTCCCTGTTTTTATAAAGGCTTCAATAATTCATGCAGGACACAAAACCGAAATAATAGGAATTTGTGTTTTTTCATGCATTATACAGAAGATATAACCACAGGCAAAGGGAAACCAAATAATTTGGAGACCTTCTCAGTCTAAAGTACTTTCCCAAATAGGTTTCTGAGACGTTTCAAATAATACACTAATCTACAAAATTAGAACACTTTGTATAATTCATTAACAGATAAAAAGACTATATCATTAACTAAATTAATCACTACAGAGGTTATTCAGCTCTTTCTCTTCTCATTTTGGCACTGGAGTGATAGCAAATATTGAGCTCTGAAAATATAACATTTAACCACCAATTACAAAAAACAACCACCATCAGTGATGGGGAATGTTGGCGAAGTGGATAGTTGGGTAATTTTTGTAATTATGCTGGTTTTTCACAATAAAAAAAAATAGCAATTTAAACAACTTTGGAGAACCAAGTTATAACAGATTCTCCCCAGCTGCCTGTAGTTTTCACTAGAGAGTGGATACAAGGTATTAAGAAATACATAATTCAGTTCTTGCACACTGGAAAGGCTTACTCAGCATAGCCTGAGATGCATGTTGGTTAATGGTCCAAATAAAGGAAGCATACCGTAGAAGAAAAGATTTAAAACATCGCTATCTATTGCACTTAGGAGTTTGGGCTTTTTGAGGGATACAATGGGTATGTCTTCAGCTGACATTTCTGATAGTGTCATGATCCTTTGCAGTCACTCAGTAAGCACCTCGGTTTTCCTCCAACTGCTTTAATTTCATCAACAGGCTTTTCGTGTCCTCTGGACCGCACATCAATGTCAGATTTGCCATTTCTCTCACCCACTTTAATTACGTCTGTTCAGATAGGTCCGTTTATGTCTGCTACAGAGGATGACAGAGAAAATGGAGTGAGGCTTAGTGGAAAATTCAGTGCGTGTTCCTCTCCTTCAGAAAACTTGTTGAAAGCAGATGACACGGTGTTCTTTAAATACGGCAATTTTTTGAGCGCTTACTTGTTGGGAAAGAACAGCATTGCAACTAGAATAAAACAGCCAGCTTCATGCTTAGAGCATTTAGTTTTTTGGTTTTCACGTGATTGCAACTTAAACCTCTAGCTACAATTAGGTACGCCACATTACCAAGAGAGACCTGTGTCATCCGATACGTAATAGAAATGTCTTGTGCCTTAAATTCGTCTGTACACACTTCTACAGTTGGCAAATCATTTTCTCTTAAATGGAATAACAGAGTGGCTCAAAATGAGTGCTTTGATGAAATGCTACATAGACATTCCTCTTGAAAAGGCTGGTTTTGCCCTACAGCCTACACACCATAGAAAATGCGGATAATCCTGCTTAGGGAACTTTTCCCCTGAAGCAGAGCTAGCCAAAACCATTTGGGCATCATTTTCAACGTTAATGTTTTTTGCATTGTGTGTGCTTTCTGAGCCAATCAGGTGGGTAAAGAAAACACATTTATGTGAGCTTGGAGTGCTCTGGAATTGTTAAAGAATGGAATGAGGATAGTCTCTTCGCTTTCAAAAATCATATGAGGTGTCCCATGTTCTTCTTTCCTTCCTGCAGTGAAAAGTGAGCTTGGAAAGAATGGAGTTTCTCTTCTGTCCATATGAAGGAAACCTCCTAGTGGTAGCGTAGGAATCTTTCATTGGAAAAGAAGGTCTGATGAAATCACCTCGTACTGCTAATAAATGTGTATAGATGCAACAAGAGATAATTGCTTTATTGTTTAATAATAAATCATGTAATAAGTAATAGTTGCGTAGCATGGGCTCAAAAGACCCTGCCTTCTCTGTGCATAGCTTTAGCATTTTTCACTCTCCTGGGCTGAGGAATTTAGGTGTGTGCAGCCTCTTGCTCAGACCTGTCTCTGGAAATGGAATCCAAGTGCAGATATGAAACCTGTACAGGCTGGAGAGGTGGGCCCATGTAAACCTATTGAAGCTCCACAAGGCCAACTGTAAGGTCCCGCACATTGGTTGGGGCAATCCCAAGCACAAATCCAGGCTGGGCGAGGAGTGGATTGAGAGCAGCCCTGTGAGAAGGACTTGGGGGTGTTAGTGGATGGAAATCTGACTGTGAGCCAGCAATGTGCGCTCGCAGCCCAGAAAGCCAACCATGTCCTGGGCTGCATCAAGAGCAGTGTAGCCAGCAGGGTGAGGGAGGGGATTCTCCCCCTCTACTCCACTCTCGTGAGACCCCCCCTTCAGTGCTGTGTCCAGCTCTGGGGGCACCAACATCAGAAGGACATGGACCTGCTCGAGGGTGTCCAGAGGAGGCCATGAAGATGCTCGGGGGACTGGAGCACCCCCCCTGTGAGGACAGGCTGAGAGAGTTGGGGGTGTTCAGCTGTAGAAGAGAAGGCTCCAGGGAGACCTTAGAGCGGCCTTCCAGGACTTAAAGGGGCTACAGGAAAGGTGGGAGGGACTCTTGATCAGGGGGTGTAGGGATAGGATGAGGGGTAACAGTTTTAAACTGAAAGTTTTTCACATACACTTCGCTGGGTAAAAAACTGGCTGGATGGCTGGGCCCAAAGAGTGGTGGTGAATGGAGTTAAATCCAGTTGGCGGCCGGTCACAAGTGGTGTCCCCCAGGGCTCGGTTTTGGGGCCACTCCCGTTTAACATCTTTATTGATGATCTAGACGAGGGGATCGAGTGCACCCTCAGTAAGTTTGCAGATGACACCAAGTTGGATGGGAGTGTTGATCTGCTCGAGGGTAGGGAGGCTCTGCAGAGAGACCTGGACAGGCTGGAGCGATGGGCTGAGGCCAACTGTGTGAGCTTCACTAAGGCCAAATGCCGGGTACTGCACTTGGGCCACAACAACCCCCAGCAGCGCTACAGGCTTGGGGAGGAGTGGCTGGAGAGCTGCCAGTCAGAGAGGGACCTGGGGGGGTTGATTGACAGCCGGCTGAACATGAGCCAGCAGTGTGCCCAGGTGGCCAAGAAGGCCAATGGCATCCTGGCCTGTATCAGCAATAGCGTGGCCAGCAGGGACAGGGAAGGGATCTTACCCCTGGACTCAGCACTGGTGAGGCAGCACCTCGATGACTGTGTTCAGTTTTGGGCCCCTCACTACAAAAAGGCCATTGAATGACTCGAGCGTGTCCAGAGAAGGGCAACGGAGCTGGTGCAGGGTCTGGAGCACAGGTCTGATGGGGAGCGGCTGAGGGAACTGGGGGGGTTTAGTGTGGAGAAGAGGAGGCTGAGGGGAGACCTCATGGCCCTCTACAACTCCCTGAAAGGAGGGTGCAGAGAGGGGGGGATGAGCCTCTTGAACCAAGGAACCAGCGCCAGGACAAGAGGGAATGGCCTCAAGCTGCGCCAGGGCAGGGTCAGACTGGCTCTTAGGAAGTATTTCTTTGCCGAAGGGGTTGTTGGGCGTTGGAATGGGCTGCCCAGGGCAGGGGTGGAGTCCCCATCCCTGGAGGGGCTGAAGAGTCGGGTTGACCCAGCGCTGAGGGATCCGGTGGAGTTGAGAACGGTCAGTGTGAGGTTAACATTGGACTGGATGAGCTTCAAGGTCTTTTCCAACCGAGCTGATTCTGTGATTCTGTGAAAGAGGGTAGATTTAGACTAGATGTAAGGAAGAAATTCTTTACTGTGAGGGTGCTGAGGCCCAGGCACAGGTTGCCCAGAGAAGCTGTGGCTGCCCCCTCCCTGGAAGGGTTGGACGGGGCTTTGGGCAACCTGGTCTAGTGGAAGGTGTCCCTGCCCATGGCAGGGGCGTTGGGACAGGATGATCTTTAAGATTCCTTCCAACCCAAACCATTCTGTGATTCTATGCTCTTGGGTAGTAACTTTATCTGTCTTCTGGGTGTTCATGTGTATCATGTGTATCTTAATACAGGTTATTCCCTACTTTTCAAGACAAAATTACTGGAAATAGCACATATGATAATTCCAGGGAACTTTTCTTCATGTGTAGTTTGACCTCTTACAGGCTGCAATCCTTTGATACCTTAATGGTATCAAATGGAGCTGTTCCATAGTTAAAAGAAAGTCCACACTCAAACCTCTAATACAATGTAGAAGTGGCCAGGCAGGTTTTTTTTACTAGAAAATCCAAATGTAAAATCAAGTGTTGTTTCTTGGAGATATACTGACTGTTTTAGAATAAGAACATCCAGCCTGCTAGCTTCGTAGTTTGCATATATGAAGTTGACTGCCATCATTTCTCAAAGGAGTGTCTGCTCTGCTTTGTGTCATAGAAACTGTGGTGCACTTAAAAGAAATGTCGTAATACATACTATAGCAATATATATTGCTATAAATTATATATCATAATGTACATCGTAAGTACATTGTACATCATATATAATTTTGTGTATAATCATAGTATATGAGATAATATATTTTATATATAGGAGCTGCAATGCAAAGTCCTTTCTTTAGGGAAATGTTTCAGAATGTGGATGACTTCCCTTCAGTTGTGTTTTGCTGTTGACAATATAGCAAGTGGTGTTTTCTAATCTCAGTTGCAGAAGCCAGTCGGTGGCATTTAAAAAGGACAGCTGACATGAGTGCTGTACATGGCACTTGTGTATATCGCTGTATTTTATTTCTTTGTTCCTGCTTTCCTTTTTGTTAAAATGTTGGTATGTTCAGTAATTGGGAGGGTGAGCCAATGCCTCTGAAATGTAGTGTATTTATCAAGATCACAGAATCACAGAATCGTCTAGGTTGGAAAAGACCTTGAAGATCATCTAGTCCAACCATTAACCTAACATTGACAGTTCTCAACTACACCATATCCCTCAGCGCTATGTCAACCCGACTCTTGAACATCTCCAGGGATGGGGACTCCACCACCTCCCTGGGCAGCCCATTCCAACGCCTAACAACCTGTTCTGCAAAGAAATACTTCCTAATAGCCAGTCTGAGCCTTCCCTGGCGCAACTTGAGGCCATTCCCTCTTGTCCTATCACTTGTTACTTGGTTAAAGAGGCTCATCCCCAGCTCTCTGCACCCTCCTTTCAGGTAGCTGTAGAGGGCGATGAGGTCTCCCCTCAGCCTCCTCTTCTCCAGACTAAACCCCCCCAGTTCCCTCAGCCGCTCCCCATCAGACCTGTGCTCCAGACCCTGCACCAGCTCCGTTGCCCTTCTCTGGACACGCTCAAGTCATTCAATGGCCTTCTTGTAGTGAGGGGCCCAAAACTGAACACAGTCATCAAGGTGCGGCCTCACCAGTGCCGAGCCCAGGGGTAAGATCCCTTCCCTGTCCCTGCTGGCCACGCTATTGCTGATACAAGCCAGGATACCATTGGCCTTCTTGGCCACCTGGGCACACTGCTGGCTCATGTTCAGCTGGCTGTCAATCAACACCCCCCCCCAGGTCCCTCTCTGACTGGCAGCTCTCCAGCCACTCCTCCCCAAGCCTGTAGCGCTGCTGGGGGTTGTTGTGGCCCAAGTGCAGCACCCGGCATTTGGCCTTAGTGAAGCTCCTACAGTTGGCCTCAGCCCATCGCTCCAGCCTGTCCAGATCTCTCTGCAGAGCCTCCCTACCCTCAAGCAGATCAACACTCCCACCCAACTTGGTGTCGTCTGCAAACTGACTGAGGGTGCACTCGATCCCCTCATCTAGATCATCAATAAAGATGTTAAAGATGTTAAAGTGTTTTTTCTTCTCCTCAGTGTATGAATTGGTAGAAAATGAACATGTCTCCTGCTGGATGTAGCTGCAGTATATAAATCACTCAATCTTGTTAGTTTTCCCATAGGTGAAGTACCATTCCGTTGCTTGCTTTGCAGTTTTTGTCATGTAATTACTGAATTAAGTCTAATTACAGGTGACTGGACTTTTTGCATATTGGGGTGGTGGCAGTGAACTTGCCATTAAGCACTCTTCACAGCTAGCACGTACTTTCCTCACCATTACTAAACGTTCTTTAGTCACAGGTACTGCTATAGCTGCTTGTTCTTTTTCTCCTCAGCACTCCCTGACATTGTTATATGGGTTTATTTTGCTCCTGGCCCTTTGGTTGACCTCCCCTCTGCCTTTTCCCCTTTCACTTCTTTGCACTGTATTGTGTCATTCTAAATTAAATCGCAAAATTAGCAAATAAATAAATAATGAGGTTAGAGGGACGTTTCCCACCAACTGGCTGCATCGTATTTCATATCCACCCTACATTTGGCTTTGCCTGGAGAACGCGTGTCCTGTAATTCTCGCTTTGTACAGTGTTTAACAGAGCCCATTCCCTTTCTTAGCTGATCTTAGCCTCCCGCCACTGTAATCAGGATGATTAATAGCAGTCGGCTACCTTTATTAAGTTAGGTAATAGAGACCAAAGCTTATTCAACTCTGGCTTTTCCACTTGCTACTTCCACTGCCAGCTGGGAAGCACTGCTTCAGCAACCTCCTTCTCCCCTCTCCTCTCAACAATACCAAACGTTGTTCTGTTAATGTACTTTCTCTGAAGCGCTATAATGCAGTGCGTGGCTTCTCTGATAAAGCTGTAAACTTCTGCTTTATTCTGAAATTGCTTACTGTTGCAGTAAAAACCCTTTTGTACTGAGATCTGAAGATACATCTTCTGGGTCAAAGTCAAGATGTCTGTATTACTCTTTGGGCGAACGTAGCGTCGTGTTCTTTCTGCAACTAGGGAAAATGATACACAACTAAAAAGTTGGAGTGCATGTAGGTTTTTTGGAGGACAGGATCATACACAACGAGCACAAATAGAGGAAAAGAAACATTAGCAATATGTAAGAAAGCAATTTCCTTTATGGTGTGCAATCCAATATGCTTTTATAGGATTAGGGTAAGTAGGTATTAAGACATTGTCTCTGGGTTGTTTTTGAAATAATTTAGATGTTATCATGCAGAGTAAATTGGTTCAGTGGTGCTCCTTCCTGCTAGACACATGCCTTGTGCGTGATATAAAAGTAGAAATAATCTTTGTCAAAAGGCTATTTTATAAATAAGGAATAGTCTTAGGCTTGAAACAAACCCCAGTTCTGCCTTTTTTATTCTACATTGCAGCACAAAGCAGGCTGACTTAACTGACTAGTAAGGGTTTCCTGAGTTGTGTTGGCAGCTCGGCACCTCTCCGGAGGCCACAGAAGTAGTATGACCTTCTCTGTGCTGTGTGTATGTTGTAATAAGGCATCTGGAAGCTGGGGGCCAAGTGCGTCACCCCTCCAAAGCGATTGCTAACTGCACAGGAGGGGCTGGAATTGGTCCTTATCTATTTGTGAAAGGACAGTTGAAAATCCAGCAGTTCAGTTGTCATTTAACCTTGCAAAAACTCAACACAGCCAGAATTTGGATGAAGTTGAGAAAAATTGAATGTACTGAGGTTAAATGCAACACTTGAAAAGTCCGTATAGATGTGTACCAGCAGAGCTGAATGCTCTCATCTCTGCACTGTTGCCAAATTTGCTTGCATTTTCAAATTACCTAGAATATGAATTTATTATTATTACTAAGTTTTCTGCGGGAGCTAGAATTTTCAGTGGAGGATCCAAAAGTTATGCAGGATATCTAGTCTTCAACACCTGTAGCTTCAAGTCTATGGTACCAGTTATTTCAGAGTCCTGAAAGAAAGAATGGATTCTTTTCTTTTTTTTTTTCATGTCTTAAAATATTTTTATGTGCTCCAGAAACATAGTAGGCTATCAAATTACTAGAGAACTGAAACATTTTTTTTCCCATAGAATTTTCTGCTAAGGACATTGTGCAGTAATTACATTCGGATACTGTTGAGGATCTAAAATGTCCTGCAGATTGAATCGTTTCTTTTGTTTGTGTGCTGATTCGGAGAATACACGTACAATTTAGCAATTCAGCTCGAGGGTATAAAACTACTGGAACGCTGTGGTGCTCCTTCAGGCCTTGTCATGCATCTTCTCAGCCAGGGACAACGGAGGGTCATTAAACCTTGCTGCTGACTTACCATCTTTTCACGATGACTATTAGTCTAGTTGAGTAGCCACTGCAGCTGGGCTCTCGTGCAGCCAATTCCGTATCTCATATTTTGAGGTGAATTAACGGAGCTTTCACGTTAGTTTCCAAAGGAGCTTCTAAGTAGTCCTTTGCATTTTTCCCAGTAGCAGGATCTCTCCCACACTGCGGCACGCATCTGGCATGCCAGATTCATGCAGCTGTGAGGAGAAAGCAGCACGATGCTGTGATGCTAGGGTGAAACCCTTAGTTTAGCCTTGTGCTCAGCAGGGACTTCTCTGCCTGTGACGGGGTGCAGCAACCTCAGCCCTGCCGTGTGACACGATGCCTCAGGTGCACACGTCAGCTCGTGGACGTAGCGCTGAGTGTGGCCCAGGAATGTGGTGCCTCATCCCAGATTTTGGGTTTTGCTCTGCTGGTTTCAGAAATGTTCTGGGAAGCAGAATGTCATGAGCCAAGGGGCAGCTGAGCAAATCAACGTACCTGTGGTTTATTGCCTTTCCATTTCTTTTGCACCTAAAGATGAAAAAAATAATCTCTCAGTTTTCAGGATATTTAGGGCCACATTATGTCCTCAATGACAGTGAAAATCCTCCTGTCCTTCGTTTAATTTCACTGGTGTCACTGATGGGAATTCAGAAAGTGACGGTAACGAAGATGCACTGGGAGGCATTTCTGTTCATTATGTCTGCAGAGCCAAATGGAATTAGAGCAGTAGGAAAGTCCCATTGCCTGTTAAGTTGCTGGTTCTACCTCTCACTACACCACTGTTGGGAGGATGGTAATTACCCTCATTGCATTAACAAGTGACAGAAGAATTTTAAGGTAACTTTTGCTGATAAACACGGTAGAACTGTTGTTACTTAAAGTATGCATTTTAAAAATTGGTTCTTGCGAGTAGCATACAAGCAGGTGACCACTTTCAGTAGAATTTTAAAACACTACAGTGTTTTCAGCTAAATGACTTTTAAAATACCTTCCAGGAACTGCCCTATTTTTAAGTGCATTCTTTAATTGCTTTCAGTCCTCAGTGCATTTTTATTATATATTTCAACCTAAATGTGCAATTTGTGTGCTTCAGACGAAATATTACTGGCATTCCACTATACTTTGTGGTGTTTCTTGCAATGTCAATTAAAGCCAGTGGCTGCAATGTACCTGTTTTTCATAGTCAGAAAGTAGTATGCTATTTGTTCCTCAATTTTAATCATGTTTTAGACAAAGATATTCTCAAAGGCAATGAATTCCAGCAGAAGCCATGCCAGGAATTTCTGAGAAAAGGGAATGTTGTTACCAATTCTACTAAAAGTGACCCTGTGTTACAACCTTCCAACCTTACAGGGTGTTTCTGTCTTGGGTGAAATAATAGTTCTGTGCAAGGAAACCAAAGCATGCCCCCCTGCAGCAGCAGCAGATGATTGTATACTAATTAGGGAGGTAAATCTTTCACATATTTAGTCTATCTGAATCCTTGTGCAAAATGCCATTCTAAAGACGGTTATGGTTTCTTTTAGTCATTTACATTCACATAATGTTTGGAGGGCTTTTTATAGTAATTTGCATAGCCCAGATTTATTCTGTCAGGTTTTACCTGGGAGAATTATTGTTACTGAGGTGTCTGTGGCAGGTTATCGCCCTAGTGCCAGTTAAGTGCGTGTCAGCAGCAGAGATGAGTAGAGTTTAATGTATCTGCAAACCACAGCAGTGCTTGTTTAAGAGGATGCCAGTCAACTAGCAATGTGTCAGACAATCTATATTTTTATTTTCCCTACAAAAATGGCTCTGTACTAAGAGTATATATTCACTGCTAGGCTAGGACCTGGGTCTGACAGACTTGGATTTTTCAAAATTTTATAGAAAAGCTTCTGTTTTAAGGGCATGTTAAACTTTCACACAAAGAGCAGAGAAACTGGATGGACAAATGTGAATCGGTGGTCTTGAAAAATTATGAGATGGTTTGTCCATAAAGAGTGTTAGGGACATTAGGGTTAGGGTTAGGGCTAGGGTCAGGTTAGTGATAATGTTAGAGTTAGGGTTAGGGTTAGGTGTTATAGTTAGTGTTACCTTAGTGTTAGGGTTAGTGTTAGGGATAGGGTTAGAGGTTAGGGTTAGGGTTAGGGTTAGGGTTAGGGTTAGGGTCAGGTTAGCGATGGTGTTAGTGTAAGGGTTATGTTTAGGGGTTAGATTTAGGGTTAGGGTTAGAGTTAGGTCAATACTTAGAGTTTAGGGTTAGGGTTAGCGTTAGGGTTAGGGTTAGCGTTAGGATCAGGTTGGGGATAGTGTTAGGGTTAGGCTTTAATGTTAGGTTTAGCGTTAGGGTTAGGGTTATTCTTAGGGTTAGGATTAGGGTTAGTGTTAGAGACATTAGGGTTAGGGTTAGGGTTTCCATTAAGTAATACTGCTTTGACAGCATTACTTTTCTTTGGAAATCTTGTGCCAGGAAAAAACTAACATCAAAATGGAACCTCATCAACTGCAAAAGATTTTGTTTAAAACAACCAACAAGTGACTTCTTAAAGTTGATGCTGTTTTTTATGAGATCTGCCTTCCTCTGCGCCCTAGTGCATCCTTGATATATCAGGCAGCATGTTCCCTCTCGTACCCTTGCTTTTGCCTCCTAACTCAGCTATTGCTTTTTGATTTGATATTCTGATCACATAAATTAATCTTGCATATTCCCATAACTCATAGTTCTCATGAAGTGTTTAGACTTCCAGCTTCTCTTGCTTATTTCTCCATACTTCTTTGCCCTTGTGTCCAGTATTGATGATAGTTGCTTTTATGCCTTCATTTATAAAACTCTCTGTGGGCTTTAACTGAACCCTTCTCAGTCCCAGTTTGGAAACTCACCATGCCATTAGCAAGTCTGTGTGCAAAGGCTCTCTTCCCATTTTCTCTGAGATGTATTGTGTCCTTGCCCAACAATTGTGGTTAAAGCTCTTCTGATGGCAGCGTCTGAACAGCTTTCCATTTTCTTTCTGGCTTCATCCATTCTTGCGAGAGTTGGGGTCCCCACCGGCTTGGCTGCCAGCCCCAGCTACAGTCTTGATGGGAGTACCAGTTCTTCCTGTTACATACAGAATTTGCGGGTCATTCAGCCGAGCTTCCAAATACTTCTAAATCTCCTTTTTTCATTGGGTGCACAGTGCAGCAGATACAGAGCAGCAGCCTGCTACAGAAATCCAGCAGATTTCACGGGCCCCACTAGAGTAGCAGACCAGACAAGGAGGAAGGAAAAGAATATACTTTTTAAACACTTTATTAAGATCTTGTGCTTTCCAAAGCAGCTTGTTAGAGCAGTAGTGAGTTATGCTCATGACTTTCCATAATCTCTAATGTCTGAGGTATAGGTGTGCTTGCTGTCTGTGCAGAAGCTTCTCAGGTGCTCAGCGAGGTCCTTTCCTCATCGGTTTAGTGCATCTGCAGGCACGCTGAAGGCATTTCAACCTGGCATAGGCATGAGTAATTTTTGTTTGATTGGTTGAAGGGCCATTCTGCAAACAACCATTCTCCCTTTGCCTTTCTGAATATTTTAGGAAAAAACATCACATTTTAAGACTTCTCCTATAAACAGTTCTGCATGGAAAACTGTAGAAAAATATGAGATTTTGAATTTAGAACAAAGGTTTCCAAAAGCGCATACTAAAATGTCTGCGGACATGCAGTTGTCAGGAAAAAAAAAAAGAAAAAAAAAAAAAGAATATTGAATAATAAAGAAAACTGGTCACATGACAAGATATAATAAAATGACCAGTCAATGTAATCTTCTCTAATAAATTTTAATTCCCCAGAATTGCATTTATCTTGTATACTGACACGTTACAATTCATATACATATCCGCAGACTGTGACATTCTGTGCTCTGGCAGCTTGTAATGAATCCTTCTCTTTGGAAAAAAGACAGATTTGTTTTGGTTTATAGTTGTTATGCCCTTGCTATCTCAGGCATAGCTGCTGCTGAATACTATCAACCGATCTTCCTTCTCCTTGCAGAACTTCTGCAGTTTATTTTATTTTTATCCTGTGGTAAACGTGTCAGCTTGATATTCCAACTTTCTTATGGCTGTAAAACTTGCTCATGCCTTTTGGAGTAGCAGGTGTTCTGGCACCTGATATGTTGTGCTATATTGGAGGGCCAGATGAAATATCCCACCGAAAATGGTTGAAGTGGTTGTTTCTGTGAGTGGAAATTTATTGTACGCACCCTGTGTAAGGCTGGAATTGGAAAGTTCTGAAATCATACAGCTTAATAAAAGGATGACAGCGGGTTTTTTGTGAAATATAGATGGTGTTTCCCATGAGCCATTTAAAACTCAACTGATGTCATAAATACAAAGAGCTAGACTTAAGGACACTATTTCTGATGACCTCTCCTAACACTGCTAAGCTTTTCCCAAGAGTTCAGCATTTAAGAGGTTAGATTGGAGCAGAGATTTTTTAAAACTGCTCTGAAGGTTACCATCCTTCTAAGCCTGTGGTTTTTGTCTATTAGTATCTCGTTTGGGCTGTTGTCAGGCTTGATCAGCACAAATAAATCACTGCAGCTTTCTGGCTCCATCTCATCTTTAGGATATTGGAACGCTATGTCCAAGATCAGATTCCTGGTGCGACAGTTGTGGTGGAATCCATCGGTGCGAGGAGGTTTGGGGATGGGTACTCTGAAGAGGATTACACCAAGTCTGACCTCATGGTCTACGCAATTGACCCTCAAACAAATAGAGCTATAATGAGGAATGAACTTTTTAAGTAAGTATGTTTATTTGTTGCTCTTCCTATATCTCTATGGACTGTTTTGAAGCTTGTTGTTCTGTCTCTGTTAGCAAGAGGTTCAACACAACAGGAACAGAAAAATCTATTGAAGCAGTTGGTGGATGCCCCTACACCTACCCTATGTGCAGATTGGAAGTTTACAACATGACTAGGTTTGGTCCATTTCCTTGAACTGAATGGCTCCAGTACGCATGGTTTAGACATTGTTTCCATAACAGCTTGCAATACATTTGGTCCACCCTGTGAAGGAGCTTCCAGTTTAAATTCCTCTGAAGAAATTTACTTTCTATGTACCAAAACTTCTTTGTGATCTCCAAGCAAGGGCTTTGGCGCACCAGTTGTTGACCTTCACACTTTTTGCAGTTTCCATTTGGAGCATGTCTCTTTCTCTTTACTTTTTTTGTCAAAACTGAAGAAGAAGAAAGGGAAGGGGAAGGAAGAGGGGTGATGTGCACCTAGTCTGAAGCACAGATGTCAGGGCATGACCCAGGTGTACATCTACGTGCAGGAAATCAGTAGGGCTCAGAGGTGCCCAGTGGGCTGAGCAGACAGACCTGCATGGGCCCATCCCACCAGCTGCTAGAGGAGATGGTGAACAGCAGTAGACTGGCCACTTATATTCATAATTTGACATTGTTTTGCCTTTTCAATTGAGTTCCAAATTAGCAATTAAATTCCAGTGTTACATAAAACATAAGAGATGGCTTTTTACTGACTGATCAAACTCACAGCATGTTGCCAGTGAATGGGCCAGCTCTGCTCACTACAGCAGTGGTTTGCTAGGGTGCCATGCTGCCTGGGCTTTTGCACCTTAGCAGAGCTCCGGTGGGATATCGCTCTGGCATGCTACTACTTTGGGGACCAGCAGTAACTCGTCTCTCTGCCTGCAAAGAGAAGCCAGAGATTAAATGGGTAAGAAAATGAAATTAAGGTAATCTCTTTACATGTTTTGTCTGAGTTATCACTAGCAGCAAGTAGGTTCTAGGACAAAATTAGTATCTCAACCCATTCAGCTGCCAATATACCAATAAGGCTGTAGAATCATTTTGTTAGAAATTGTATTTTTGTGTTTCAGCATTCTGCATATGATTCAAAACAATGAAAATGCAAATCAGGCTCCTCTTCTAAAGCAGCTGGTATCTTTTGGGTTTTTTTTGCATGTGTTTCACCTTTGTGTTTGCTTTCTATCTCGGTGAAAACTAGACCAGAGTGTTCCATGATGATATAAAGCAGCATGTCAGTCAGCAGCTGAAAAAGCAAATGGCTGTGAGCTGTCTCGGTGGACTGTGATTGAAAAAGGGCTTGTTCTCCCGAGCTCTTAATTTAGTACAGATGAATTATAGCATACTAAAGCTCTGCATATATTCAGAGTTTATAGGTTGGAAAAGATCAGTGTGATCAGTCTGATCTAGTATAATAAAGACCATAGGAACTCCCAAAATTAATTCTGCTTTGAGCATGTCTTTCAGAAAAGCAACTCCTCAAGAAAATCCCATCAATGACAAACTTTGTGTTGTTATTGAAGGGTAATTATTTTTACTGTCAAAAATTAGGCCTTTTTTCTTTTTTTTAATTTGTCTACATTCAGTCACAGAGTTTTATTATAACTTTGGGTGCTAGACTGAAGCATCCAATTGGTGCTTTTAGTTTCTGGTTCCCACCAGGGTTTAGGCTTATGATCGCATCATCCTCTTCAATTTTTTTCTTGAGAAGTTCCTTGACCTCTGCACTCCGGGCTATGTTTTAATTCCTTTAATCACAGTTTTCTCTGAACCCTCTCTAGTCTTCCAGCATCACTTTCTGAACTAGGAATATAAAAATCAGATACAGTTTAGCAGTGGTAGCTTTCACAGTGGTGGCGATACAGCCTACTTCCTTCTGGTGGCCATTTTTTGTTTGTAGGTATCTCCATGGTCATACAGCCTTTTTAGGTCTTGGTGATGCAGTGGGAGTGTGTGTTCACTTGTCTACTGCCAGAGCTGCTGATCGTGCCCAGAATGGTGTCTCTGTGATTTTCTTCCCAATTTTATTCAAGAGTGAAAGTGGAAATTAAGGAAACTTGTCAGAAAGCCAGCAGAAATCCCTGATAGATAACCATTTCCTTTTATCTCTAAGGAAAAGTGCCAGTAAATCTGCTTGCAGTGCCCCTCTTAAGTGACTGTTTTACTCCAACCCACTCCCAAAACTGGTCTCAATAAAATGTATGTTACTGCCTTACAGCCAGTCTGTCTAGTGATCCCTCTTTATTATTACCTTTTCACTTTCACAGTTTGTAAATTCGCTGAGGACTGTGTTTTCTTCCAGTCATAGCCAGTTTAGAGTATGGCCAAAGTGGGATCTCATTAGAAATGCTCAAGGTCAGAAAATTTATGGGACCTTGATGACAGCTGAAAATTCGGACACCCTTTTAGTCCGCACTTTGGAAAGCTCTCTGCAAATCTGCTGTTATTAGTATATGAAAGTGAGATAGTATCTGTACATGGAGGCACTTAGCTTTTTCAACTCCATAAAAAGAATCTTTTTCTGATGCAGACTCTCTTCATGGTCAGAAAATGTGTCCCTCTTCAATCTAGTGCCCTTTAAAAATATAGGAATGTCTTTTTAGGGGTGTTTCTGTGTCCAGTGAAATACATAGAATAGAATAGAGTTAAGATAGGTTAAAAAGCAGTCTTTCAAATGTGAAGGGAAGATTATTCTCATTTGCCTGGTCTGCAAATGTATGGGCTATCAGCTTAGAAGCAACCTCATTAAAATGCTCCATGTGCCTGCATACTCTTTTTTTTTTTTTTTTTTTCCCTATTCTCTTTTCTCTCTTTGAAAGCTTTTAAATATTTAAATCAGCAAAATCCCAGGGAATGCTTTCCTGGCTTTAGGGTAGAGGTAAGTGTCAGCTTAGTAAAGTAAGGAGAAAAATAAAGTGAGAGTTTTGTAGCTTGACATCTGAAGTTAACAAATTTTGGCTAGCAGGTGGGTGAAACTCTGGAGATTTGGCTCAGCTCAGGTGCTTACCCAAATCTCAGAAGAAATTCCTTCTGTGATCATCTTTTCTGGAGTTTTGACCTTTAGAGAAATAGCTCAATGTTCTTCCTGCCCCAGTCACAGGACACAGCAGTAATGGTTGTCCCTTCGTTGGGAAGAGATTGCCAGGAGTCACAACATCCTTCTGCCAGCCAGGAATCTGCTCTGGATCCCAGCAGAAAATAGATCAGTAGAAGAAAGGATCATGTAATAAACTGGATATGATGGGAGAAAGGTTAGAAAATCAGAAAGAGATGGAGACCCTCTTTTAAAAACTTAACAATAAGGAATATAAATTTAGCAAAGGTTTTTTCCAAATGTTCAAAAATTCCATGATGTACACAGAAGAGAGAACTGTACCAACAGCACAGATTTAGCACATGAATTCTGCCAGTTGTGATTTTAACACAACTTACAAAATTGTGCGTATTGGAAGATACCCGTGGCTTTTCTTAAATGGGCTTTCTAACACCCTGCTGTGTTTCTGCTTCTAAAACATAGTGGAGGCCCTGACTTTAACAGAGTTTATGCTAAACCTGTCACTGTTTGAAAACAATCATAGCAAAGGCCTTTTAAAGAATTTGGGGGTAAGTTGAGGACAGAGTGGAGCGGGGTGACCTGTTCCCATTTGCAGGTGGAGTCCTGCTGGGATACAGACAAGTATCACTGGTGACTCATTCTGGTTGGTGCTGGCAGCCAGGCACAAGTCAGAGCAGTGGTGGGGTCCCAGAGGTGCTTGGCTTTACCCTGGAGCTGGGAGGAAAGGATAGTCAGGACAGATAATGCCCATCAGCATCTGGGCAAAGTCACACTCGTGACCAGCTGCAGAGCTGCGTTTCTACAAGAAGCAAACGCCACTAAACCAAAGCTAATATTTGAGGCTCCCATAATCACCCCGGGAAATGTCCTTCCAATACGTCACAGGTCGCATCCAACAGTCATGAAATAAAGAGATGCAAGGCGATGCAGCATGCTCTGGATGTGCTGGATTAATGCTGGTGTGCACAACGGCACTACATGCACAGACTGTGCCATCCTCGCTACTAGGCTGCTTTGAATGGGCTGTCTCACGTCCAGCGGTCCCAAACGAGTAGCTCAATCCCACATATTTGCATTCAAGCAAAACTTTTGGCTGGAAAACAAAGACATGATTTATAAATCAGAGGCATAACAGCCACGCTGTGTTCATCACTGCCAACTGTGGGAAAACCATGGGTCTCTCAAGGCATGCTGATATTTCCCCTATCCTGTACTTTGTAAGATGGATACGCAATGAGAGATTCATGCTTTTCCTTAAGACAGTTACAACTGGTTACTTGACATTTTTATTAATCAGAAATCTGTCTGGTTACACTAAAAAAAGGGTCTGAATAGTAACTGTGCTTTGTTATTTCCTCCCTTTATCACAAACTCCTAAAAGTGGACTTTGAGGCCACTTGTATAATTTTACAGACTGAAATAATCAGTCTCCTTTTTTGTCTTTTATATGAAAGAGGGTTTGATTTATTGGAGCATAAAAAGCAGTTGAATCCAGAAAATTTCTGCTGCATATATTAACTGGAAAATGTCCACCATTAAAAATAAAATCCTTACCCTGTCTGAATCTTTTGCACAATGTATCATGTTTCATCATGGAGTAAATGTGCACGGTTAAGTTACAAACCTGTTAAAATATGGTTTGTCAAGAAAATGCTAACAGAATTTTAACTGAGAGATTGTTAAAATCAGCCAGAGATTTAATGCTGTCCTACTTGAATGCTTTTGCCCACTCAAAGGACATGTAACATGCACCAGTGACATCTAGTGTACCACAAAAGAACTAGAGCTCCGTTTATACTCGGTTTGTGTCTTGTGAACCATCATTGCAGGTCTTTAAGCTGTGAGAAGTGATTTTTTGCTCAAATACCAAGGAAATGTTTTGCAGGAGAAGTCAAGGAATTAGCTGTGAATATCAGCGGAGCATACTAATACAAAGGGAAATCATTCTTCAGAACACCTTGGGTTGCTCTTTTTGAGAGTGTGAGTCTGTGAGTGAGCAGCCACTGCTCTTCTTTGAAGTTAGTATCGTGAAACCACACCATTTCAGCATTCAGGATGAATTGTTCTGCATGTTATGAGATCCAGCTAAGAGATTACACACACATATCAGAGTACATTCTCCCCGAAGTTTAAAAAAAAAAAAAAAAAAAAGAAAAACATAACAAAAAACCAACAGGGACAAACAATGCTATGAGGGTTTATCAATAAATTAATTTGAGAGGAAATCAATTGTAAGTAATTAACACACTTTAAGAAATGGTCTCTTAGGAGTGTAATTTCTGTCTTGTGATCAGCCTAAGGAAGTAAAATCTATTTTAGACTTTCTTCAGACATTCAGAGTTTATATGCAGAAATCCTTTCAGAATATTTTTTTAGCTGTTGTTTTTCAGGATTTTTTATCTCAGTGTTTTTCACTTGATTTTCTTTCTCCAGGAGAATCACTGTACATGTAAGAGTCTGGGGTTCTGCTGTAGTTAAGAGCCAGCAGGATCCTCCTCCATCCTAATGGGTACTTCTTCCTTTGATCTTTATAGCTGGAGCCTACTACTTGGCAGCTTTTGAGACAGTCAATCCTCACTTCAAAAGCGATCCAAGGATTTTTATTTTCCTTTGGAAGTTAAAACCTTGGCCAATATGTTTTTTCAGACTCCTAAAGTAAATTTTTTTAACAAACATACTGTTTGCTATCAAAAAGTCATCCAATGGAAAATTTTCCATCATATGGGAAATGAGGTCATTTGATTAGGATTTACATTTGACCACTTGTCTTTAAACTGCCAGTTATTAGATCAGATACTGAACTTTTCCCACTGCATTTGCTTTTTCAGAGACTGTCCCAGTCCTTTACTTGGTAACTATGTGGTTCCAAGTTCCTCTCGTAGGTGATTCACCAACAGAAGTTGGGCGTTGTTACAGGTTGCAAGCAGTGACAGCAGCACGTGGTTCCTGGTTAGCTAATACCCTAGTTCAGCCTAGGACCTAGCTCTGTTTTAACAGTGTGCCTTGTAGGCCTACTTGAAGCCAGTGTTTTTGTGATAACTGTATAGATAGCCTATTGTTCCTGTAATTAGTAATGTTAGTCAAGGTTGTTCTGGTATCTGGCAGTGGTTAGAGAACCCCTGAAGTTTAAATTACAGTTTATTATAAGCATTTAATGTTTTTCCTTTTAGCAGAGCTGTGAAACTCTGGAAGAAATGGCCTGCATCTTACCAAAACAAGAAAAAGAGGAGGCAGTTTACAGTAACCTCTCTTTGTCATCTTTTGTGACCTCCAATCTGACTTTAAGGAAATGAGTACAGCTGATGTAGCATTTTCTAAAATGTTATTGTTTTCCTTGTTAAAATTCTCCTGCATCTCTCAGGAATGCTGCTACAGCTTCCACCCAAAAATTGCCATGATGGAGAGGACACTGTCAGGTAGCATGAAGCCAGTGAATAAACTCCCTCAGCACTGTGCCAAACGTTGAGAGAGCACATCCTTCAGCTACTCTGATGTTCACTCCTACTGGAGATGAGTTCATCTGATCATTGTCCCTCTGTGTTTTCCTCTTGCCATCAAACAGTCATGCTATAAGAGGAAAGTCTTACTCAAATAATTCAATATGTAGTACCAGCACTACAGTCTAAGAAAATAGCAGACATTGAGGCTAACTAGACAGAGCAGATAGGAGAATGAGGTTCAGAACTGATGCAGCTGGGGGGAAGGGGTCAGGGATTAATAAAAGCATGGTTTTTCCAAATCCCTTTTCTTTTTAATATTGAAAGGGAAGTCAAAAGGAACAAACTGCAGGCTATCCCTCCAGCCAAAGAATTTCTTTAAGAAACTGAGGAAGGTCCTCTAAAAATGACCCGTTTTTAGAGTAGCATCAAGCTGATCTTTAGGCCAGCGTGGTCTTTAGGAATGTGTGCAGGAGGGTTAGTTAATCCTCTGCAACAGACCAGCTTTTAGAATAGCATCAAGTTGATCTTTAGGCCAGAGTGGTCTTTATGAATGTGTGCAGGAGGGTTAGTTAATCCTCTGCAACAGACCACTGAAGGAAAAAGCACAAAGCCAGCCATTTGCCATGCTGCTCTCAATGGCATGGAGAACTTTTTGCCCCTAGAATTTCGGATAAGCTTCAGCTCACCTCTCCTTTTCAGTGTTTAAACTGGGTTCTGTTATTAAGTGCATTGGAGTTATCACTGACACAGGGGGGATTACAGGGAACTGCTAATATTCTTAAGAACAGGTATGTGCTTTATCAGACCACAGTTGTTAACCCAACTATGCAGTAATTCAAACACAGTTAATACACCTGGCTGTAATAGTTCTCTTTTGTGACATTGAAGGTTCCTGGATGGCAAACTGCTGGATATCAATAAAGAGTTTCAGCCGTACCTGGGGCAGGGGGGACGCATCCTGGAGATCCGCACCCCAGATGTGGTGGCGAACGTCAAGAAGCAGGCGCAAGCCGTAGGCTTCACGGAAGGCGCGTTACTCGCTCTGGCTGTCATAATCATCCTTTGCTGTATGCCGGCTATTTTAATAGTTATGGTCAGCTACAGACAGTAAGTACTCCTCCTCCTTTTTGTGGTAGCGATGTTGTAGTAGGGATGCTCCATTTCATAGAAGAACTGTTTGGAAGATTATCCCTCACTGCAAGGAAATTATTATACCGGGAATTAGTTTTAATTTCCCTCTCACCGCAAGAGCTGGTCAATGTTTGATGTGAGCTGTGCCTGAAAAGAGAAAATGCATGGGAAGTGCATCTTGCTATCCTTTCTAAAGTTTTGGTGCAGTAACTGGTTTAGAATATGTGCCAAAACACAAGATCAAAAGCCAGATGATTGAAATGCAAGTGTAGATTCAGAGCTGAATTCCATGCCAAAAAAAACCCCAAAACTACCCAGAGGAAAAAGGTGCTGTTTCAACAAATGAATCCAAAATCAAATATTGTAGCTCAGGCAAAATAAGAGGACTCAGCTTTTTTTGTTGAAATCCTAAAATACTCACAGTTATATTTTTTCCGTAGCTGTATGCTTCTTAATTGCCAGTGTTTCATGAAGAATTGATTTTGTGCCATTTTAGCACCATCTAAAGCAGCATACACCAGAGAGAACCTTCTTGATATTTCTACTCACCTCTCATAGACTCAAGAGGTTTAAGTAATTGGGCTAATAGACTAATTAAAGGATCAACATCCCTAACAAGTTCCTCTCAACTCAGCCTTTTCAGGTCCACTCATTTAAAATCAATGCATTTGAACTTAATGGATGTATATTTATTCTTTAATTTCTTCTCATGAGAGATTTCTAGTTCCATGTGCATGCTCTGAGCATGAGCACTGAAAGAATCATTACAAAATAAAAATATAAATATTTCCGTGCATCTTCCCCAGTAACTGGCTATATTCAACTTCTGTATATATCGGTCCGTACCTCCATATCTTTCTATCTTCATTTTTAAATTGGTGAACTAGCTGCAATGTAATATGCCCTCATCATGGAAAGCCTCTGCTCCACAGGACCATGGAGGAGGGAGTTCCCAGAGCCCTGCTGGATTTTCTGTTTGGTTGGTTTTTGTTTGTTTTGTTTCTATGAAAAATGCTTTGGCATCTGCTCCCTTCATTGTGCTGAGGGCAGTGAAGTGTCAGTGCCTCTGCTGCATCAGTCTGTGGGAGGAGAGGGCATGGAAGAGCTGATATACATGTATTACAGTAAAGCAATTACAGTCTGAATGCTGCAATAGGTGTAATGTAGTACAATACACCAGGTGAGATTTAAACTGTGCGTTTTTCCTTTGTGCACTGCAGTTAGGAGTTAGTCATCATTTAAAAAGCCTATCCTACCTGAAAAAACAGCAGCCTGCCTGAAAACGCTTTCCTTAGTAACACCAGAAAAACAGCCAAGGGTAGCCATTTCTTGATGGTTACTGCACGGTTTTTGGACTATATTTACATCCCGGTTTCTCCAAACAATTTGGGTCAAAGGCAAAAGTCCTTTTAAAGGAGTCTGAAAGAGCATGACAAACTTCTGTGCCGTTGGCATGGCAGTGCATCCCAAAGCTGCTTTAGTTCTCCCAAAATTGCATATAAAATTTGCTTCCAGTGAAACATCACTTGAACCAGTTCAACGTACAATTAGGTGGTGGTTGTTGTTATCTGAATTGCCTATTTCTTTAAGAAATCTAATAGCATTATTTTTCCTTGACATCTGTCAGATTATCAAAAGATTATCAATCTCTTTTAAGAGCTTTAAGGAATCTGCCTAACTTCATTTCATCAAAAAATCCCATTTTTGTTGTCTAGAAGTATGACTTGGAGTTGGATTTATAGCAGACCAATGCAAATAAACTATACTTCTATGAAAAAGGTATCGCTGAAGAGTGCCAAAGAAAATAAAAGGAATTTTAGTGTTAATATCAATACCAAAAGCTGTCTTGAGCCTTATGGTTTGTTTTTGCATTACAGCCTTTTTTTCTCCTTTTCAAAAAGAGTTTCAATATTTTTCCTGATAACATTCTGCCACTGAGTGTAGAGATTATAGTGGGATAAATGTAACTGTCATAGAGCACATATAATGGAAATGTTACAAATTTCTATTAATTTTTTTTTATGTGCAGTAGATCCATTTTTCAGTGCTTTCCAGATCAGTAATCAGCTTATTAAATTTTGTAAAAATAATAGTTAATGAAAGAAAACTCATTTAATTTATAAAATATTCATTGTCAAAGTGCAGTTCAGTGCCTACATTTATGACTTGTAAACAAGCCAGAAACTATCATTATTCTTTTCTATTAAATAGTGTCTTTGAAGTACACTATCCAGTACAACCCCATAAGGTAACTATAAATAATGTATTATTTACTAATCAGAAAATACTGGTATCTTCTAAATAGCAATCAAAAATAATACTCCTTCACTATTGAAGATGTTTAGCATTCTTGAAACATGTTAAAAAGAGAAAACAGTTATAAAAATGCATCCCTATTAGTCCACCTGTTAAAGAAATATCATGAGGTATATTCATGTTTTCATGTCTCTCTCTTTTCTGTCTGTGTGCGTGGCAGGGAGCTGTTTTCTGTAAGCCCAAAGCTGTTTTCCCCACTGTAATTCATATTTATGCTGACTGCAAAATTGTTTCAAGAGTGTCAGAAATAGCAGCTAAACACTCTTCAGCTCTGGAAATTATGATTCTTTAAACATGTCATTAATTCTGTAATTTTATGTGTGGAATAGTTAAGTAGCATCTATTTTATAACTCCTATTAGGTTCACTGTTTAGGACAATTGTTGGAAACAGAATTAATTTAACCTTCCTTTTTATCTCTTTATCTTTTTTTGCATAACAAAACAGATTCAAAGAGTAAGTACTTATTTTCAGCTTTGTTTCTAACAGCTTGTTTAGGAATACTGATAGCCTCCCAGTCTTTAGTTTTAAGAAGAAGGGGTACTTGACATTCAGTAAGAGTTACTTCCTATACTCCACTTGCTCCTGATCACCTTGTTTGGTGAGGTTAAAAGTTACTTACATGGCCACTCAGTGTATTTTATTATTGCATGCTAGCACACATTAAAGATACTGTGATTCAGGACATTGCCTGTTTCCTGCAGAGAAAAAAGGAAATATTTCCTTGTGTGTGGTATATTCCTCAAGTGAGCAGGTGCATGTCAGACTAGAGTGCATCGAGAGACTGCCCTAGGAAGCCTTGGGTATCAACACACCAAAACAAGGTAGATCAGTCATGTCACCTCAGTGGCACCCCCCCAGTTACACACCAGGGACTGCGGGCTTTGTTTTCTTTTTTCAGCAATAGCGTGGCCAGCAGGGACAGGGAAGGGATCTTACCCCTGGACTCGGCACTGGTGAGGCCGCCCCTCGATGACTGTGTTCAGTTTTGGGCCCCTCACTCCAAAAAGGCCATTGAATGACTCGAGCGTGTCCAGAGAAGGGCAACGGAGCTGGTGCAGGGTCTGGAGCACAGGTCTGATGGGGAGCAGCTGAGGGAACTGGGGGGGTTTAGTCTGGAGAAGAGGAGGCTGAGGGGAGACCTCATGGCCCTCTACAGCTACCTGAAAGGAGGGTGCAGAGAGCTGGGGATGAGCCTCTTTAACCATGTAATGAGTGATAAGACAAGAGGCAATGGCCTCAAGTTGCGCCAGGGAAGGTTTAGACTAGATATTAGGAAGTATTTCTTTACAGAACGGGTAGTCAGGTGTTGGAATGGGCTGCCCAGGGAGGTGGTGGAGTCCCCATCCCTGAAGGGGTTTAAGAGTCGGGTCGACATAGCGCTGAGGGATCTGGTGTAGTTGGGAACTGTCAGTGCTGGGTTAACGGTTGGACTAGATGATCTTCAAGGTCCTTTCCAACCTAGGTGATTCTGTGATTCTGTGATTCTGTGATTCTAGATAGAAAACAGAAATTTGTTTCATAGTGAGTTTACCCATTCCCCAAAAAAAGGATTTTTTTCAGAAAAAATTCTCCGTTGAGACAGAAATTTCCCAGCCAACTCTAATGAGAGAGGAGTTGTAAGTGATAACTTAAACTTCGCCAGAGACTTTTTTGTGTGTTTAAAATTGCAGTTCCTTGGCGCTTGAATGAAGCACTTGACCAAAGAGCTTACTCTCCCCACCATTGGTCTTGGGCAGCCAGAACAGATAAACCCTCCTAACAAGAGCAGTGTCAGAGCTAGCACATATGTTATTTCCTGGGAAATACCTGCTGTGTCAGTGACGTTCTGCTGGTCAGGAGCTTTCTGTCCAGGGTTTCACCAAGAGAGAACAAAAACCAGAGAGCTGAAAAAGCCAGGAAAAGATTATCATGTTATTACTTTTCTTTGAAGAAGACAAAACACAGGGATGTTTTGAAAACTGCAGGAAAAAAAAAAAAACATAGAAAACTTTGCATCTCGTCTTATGTTAGAGTGTTTCTAATGATTATTTCTCCTTCCCTACGTGGCTCACCAAAGGCGACAGGCTGAATGTGCAAAGACTGCGAGAATGCAGATGGCTTTACCAGCAGGCAAACCAGCAAGCGCCGCTGCCAATAACCTCTATGAAGAGCTTGGTGACAGCACCATGTAAGTATTCCTTGTGATACATCAATAAAATTGTTAGTGACCAAAGCCATGATTCACTTTCCAGGGATATCGCTTCGTGCAGTCTATGTCAAAAAGGCTTTTCTTCGTGAAGGGGTCTTTCCCCAGCTGCTTGGGGTTCTGAAACATCCAGAAAATAAATAGGATGACTCTGTAAGGAGAGACAAAACAATTTAGCCTGCTAATGGGGATTTCTTATAGTGCGTGGGGGAATCTTTAACAGGTTTAAGATGGCAAAAAGTAGGGTATAACCAGGTGTTTTTTTTCTAAAGCAAGAGCCTACCAGCAGGCCATTGCTACCAGGGTGAGCCAGGGCTGGGCTCCTTTAGTGCCTTCACAAATCCAGGCATGCATGCCACATTTTTCAGAGCTGTTGACTAAACACTTCCAGTGAAATTGCTGCTGCAAATTCCCCATTTGCTATAGTGAGAAATATTCTGTTGGATGAAGTGGGGTTTTTTTGTTCTAAATTTGAAAGTGTTTGAATATTGAAATTAAAGATAAAGGAGCTACTAAAATAAAGAAACCACTGGCAGTTAAATGAATATGTCTTTTACCTATTACATGCTCATAAAATAATAATATTGCAAAGATGCCTACCTTTTCACGCTTCTGTAAATCTGAAGTTTATGAACTCCAACAACAATTTAACTCTCAGTATGAAAATATTGCAGCGGAGAATAGCCAATTAATATTTGTACCCTGCTGGGGGGTTTTGTTGATAAGCTTGCCACACTTACTCATCTATGTTTGTATTTTAAAACCAAGTAACGCTGAGGAGCGTAGCATTAATGTGTTTGGGGGCAGGTAGAGAGAGAGCTTCTGGTGTTGCTGAGGATTTAGAGCAACTTTGCTCTGTTTTCAACCATTATTTGTTTTGCTCAGAAAGTTGAAATTTTCCAGATGCTGTGACTTTATAAAATGTTAAAGAGGCATGACAGAGCGTATCACTGCTGCTTTAACTCTTAGCTACCTGAGTGCAGTCTCTGCGTTTGAAATAATACCAGAGCTTGAGCTTTTCTGGGGAGATAGAGGAGCTATACTCGAAGGAATAATATCTTCTAACTGCTGAATTTCCTCGCATGACTTTTGTCTTTGTGAAGTGTTACTGCTCGGGCAGGAAGGGAGGAAAAACATGTTTGACAGTACCATATAGTCGCATTTTTGAATGACTGCTTCTGCTTGTGAACCACATGAGATCACATCTGTACGCTTACACATACAGTGAGGTGCCCTGCTGGGTAAAATTCCTATTTCCTTTGCACTTAACTAAACTTCTACTGAAATTAATGATTCACTTCTAATTTTACTGGCAGTGATATGAAGCTGATTATCTGTGGGAAGTGGATATCCCAATGGATGAACCTGCGTTTTGCACTGATGAATACTTTATGCTAAACACAGAACAAGCCTCGTTGTGCTGGGTTTTTACCTGCAAGGATTTTTTTCTAACGTTTTTGTACTGCAACATATAGGTACAAATTTACAGATTTGCAGTATTGACTTTGAGGCTTATATTTATGTTCATTTTGACTAAAAATAGTTTTCATTGCACCCAAAACGATTCCATATTTGGAATATTTTCTCTCAGATGTCTTTGCATACAGCTAAGATATACTCATAGCTATCATGCTGAGGAACTGATTAAACATGAACTAGTAAAAATCCTTATAAGATAATGAAAATCCTTAGGATTTTAAAGAAAATAACATGCTCCAGTAAAAATATTTACAAATTATCTTTTTTTTTCCTGTCAAATACTTGATTTCAAGGCACTGGTGTACCTTAGGAAATTATTATTTGGAAAATACCATTTATTACCATTTTTCATGAATTTTAGTAAAATATTTCCTGTCTTTACTTGTCCTAAGACAGTCCTCTTTCATTTGCAGTGCTGCCTTGGGTCTTGTTTTCTTAATTCAGTGTTTATAGCAAATGAAATGGAACTAAGCTCTTTAGTTTTAAATCTGCCTTGTCTCATAATTTTCATTTTTCTCTGTCTTTGGATACATAGGCATCAGTAAGTAAGCTCATTTCATTGTCTTAATGTTTGTAGCTAGTAGGAACACTAGTTAATTTTCCTTTCAGTAATTCCCATTAAACCTTGCAATATGAAACTCATATTTTATTTGTCCATTGATCAAGTACAGGAAAGACATTTACTATGAAGTTTCAATACTTCTATGCTTCTTTATCCTTTTCTTGGAAGTAGAGATGAAGTATGATTGCTGAACTTGAATGGTGTTATTTCGAAAGCCAAACAGTCCTACTACCTTAAAAAAACCCAACCCAATCCAACAGTGAGTGCATGCACAGAGGTTTGCTTTCAGTTCATGGGCCTAAGATCTCACAACTGGATGCAAGCAAAATCTTTCTTTTCTGCCATCTACAATTCCTTGCAAGGCAGGCACGCTTCTTTGAGTTTACAGAAATGTGCTTCAAACTGGTGAGCTGATGTTTCTCATTGATTAAAATACCTATACATTAATAGAAAAAGATCGCAGGATAACCTCATCCTTGAGAGGTGTCATGCAAAATGAAGATGGATCTGAGAAGCTTTCGAAATAATCTGTTCCAGTAACATAAAGGTTATGTCATCTTGCATGAGCCTTCTACTGGAGGGTTTCCTTCAAGTTCAGAATCATTTCTTTCTCTCGCCTCTAAATAGATTGAGGGTGCTTGACCAACCTCAAAGTATGTTGCTTTAGAATGGAGAATTAGTGTATTATTATTGTGAAGTCAATTATTTTTCATACCATTATATTCTGCCCAAAGGCAAGCCTTAGGCATACTGGTTTTCAGAGAACTGTAGTGCATGGGGAGAGTTTATTCTCTGGTATAACCCTTCCTTTCCTGGGTGTTTTTCACAAATGGGAGAGTGATCCCTGTGCTCTGTGCAGTGATTCTTCTCATCAGTCCTCTCAGGTCCCTCTGACCATTAGGAAGCTGTAGTTTCTCTGTGTGGGTAATCTTCCAGTCAAAACAAGAAGCAAAATTTAAGCAGAAAATGTGTTTCATTACTAAATACAGACCTTCAGGGAACTTTTACATATTAAATAACCTAGAGGAGATTTAATGGCTCTTAATTAACTCCTATTCAGTATCTAGCTATTTTAATTTCTCTTCCAGTTTTGCTGGGGAATATTAAACCATCAGAGGTTAAATTTCCATTGATTTAGATTTGGTAATATTTTCAGACATATGAAAAAAAAGCACCAGAAAAGACGGAACAATCTGACCCAAGAGGTCTAAAACTTCATTTTCCAACATTCACGTAATCATGGAAAATGTCGTTTTCCCCCTGTTCCTTTGTTAATAAAGCCTAACCCTTTTTAATCTAAATTCTAAAGAATATTACTCAAATTTTGGTAGAAATTTTAACTCAGCAGGTTTTGTGAAAACATTGGACAGCTCTAAGTCACTAAGGATGGTTTTATATGGTATTTTGATTTGTGTGTATGTAGATGTCATTGCTACTCCTGCTATACTTCAGCTGCAGTCACTTAACTGCAGAAAATAAGAAGGTTTGAAGTATGACATTCAAAGTGTGGAGTACCAGCATTAAGCAGAGGCAGTGAAGCTGTAAGTGAATTGTACAAAAGTGGAATTTAGTCTTTATATCCCATTTCTACCATAATGTTCCCTTATGCCATCATGTTCTCACAGATGTCTTACAGATATATTTAATATTTCAGAGAGCTTTTTAGAGTAGGTGTCCTTTTCAAGACTGCTTTTTTGTTTGGAGGGGGATTTTTTTGCATCCCCATGCTAGACAGCAAGTCTGGTTAGTTACAATAAATTTGTACATGGCAGCAATGGAAATGCATTTTGATTCGATCTTGTTGCTGCTGAGGGTGATCTTCTCTTTGAAAGGATAAGGGTTTTGTTTTTAGCTCTCTCTGACATTGGCCAATATCTTAAATTTGTCACGGGTTGGAGGTGAAATAAATTTATTTTCAGCCTCAGGTGAGCATTATTTAAAATAGGGCTCTAAGGGCACATTTTTCTAGTAGGCAGTCTGGGGATATTGATTTTGAAATACTGTTTATCTTAAAATCTGGTCAGAAGTTTGTGGTATTAAAAATCTTTGAGGAAGGCAGGTTAATGAGGCACTCAGGGGTGCTCGATGAATTCCAGAAAATGGTGAGACCTCCTGCTTTTGGTGTAGACACTCAGTGTAATCCAGCTGCAGGGATTTTTCATTTGGTTTAATGTGGTACAGAGATGAAATTCATACACATATTGATATTTCTGAGTCAATATGTGAATCATAAATGCAAGGAGCAATGCCCAGCTTGTTTAAGAAACAGTGTCAGGAGAATGGTCTGAGTCTGACATGCATCTCAGCTGACTGGCTTCAGCTCCCACTGGCTTCCTCACAGAGACCCTACAGGTCTGTGCTTCAGGGGTGCCCAGGTCCACCTCTGACTCCTCCTGGAGCTCACAGTTGGCTTGAACCACAGTTCTAATTTTGTGTGTGACCTATGTCCAGTCCTTGAAAGGAAATGCAGGTACACTTAAAGACTGCCTAATCATACATAGAACAGCATATTCTATAGAATAGCAGAGTTTTGATGCACAATTATTATGAAATAGGTTCAATGTAAAAATCCCTGTGAATATTCTATGTTGGCTGTGCACAGTATGGCACCGTGCTACTGCCATTTGAATGATGCAAACACAGTTATATACGCATACACTATGCACACCATGAGTCCATATTATCTCACAGAGAGATTGTATCACATAACTACATAGCACTGATGTTTTGGTGTTTTGTGTCACTGTAGAGATAGGGTACAACATTGATACTTTTGAAATCCAAAGGGGTTTTTTTAAGAAGAGAGAAACTTATTTTTGAACTTGCTGAGTAGCTGAAAACTTGTTTTAATTTTTCTTCCTCCTCAAGTCCTTCTCCCTTAAAGAAGATGTAAAAGTAAATGTCTTGCCCAGTAGTCTAGAAAATGTGGTCTTTCTGTCGGATAGTAGTAGTTTGCTAGAAGTAATTTAATGGCTCTGATTCATATCATAAGTTCTTCTTTTCTCTCTCATAAGTGTCTATGTCCATGCATGTTTTCCTCACATGTGATTATCTTCTTTTCTTTCAAGTCTTTTTCTTCTCTACCATTTCCAACAAAGCAGGGGAAAAAAGTCAGTCTTAGAAGAAGGAGACCGTCAGAGAGTTATAAGCAGCTTTGCTTCCCGTGCTATTGAGGCTCACAAGCAATCTAATATCAATGGATCATTGAACAATAATCTCCCCAAATCTTCAAGTAACATTACTTTTTTATCTGACGAGAACCCATTAACTACTCAAAACCCATTATATGTGGAAAGTGTCACTCAAAGTCCTGCTGCTGCTGGGTTTCTACGGAAAAGAAACGATACTCTAGACACTCTTTCTCCTTCAGGACTAGTCTTGAGAGATGCCTCTTTGGGAGGCAGTCACCGTGTGTGGACGGTACCAGCTCACATTGCTAAGAGACACACGCCTGGTTCTCCAAGTAGGACCGTTATCATGGACTCCATTCAGTGGCAACAGGAGAGACTCAAAGCAGAGATTGAAGGAACTGAAAATCAGCGTAGCAGTGTTGATATTAGCAGCCCACTGTTTCAAAACATAAGTGGCCCCAGGTTAACTGTAAAAGAGAAGGCAAGACAGTTTGAGCAGCAGGCTTTGCAGGAAATGAAGCAAGTGAAATCTCCTGATGTGAAATCCATCCGATCGCCAGCACACGGCATCTGTTTCCAAGAAGGAGAGAACATGCTAGAGCAGTCTCCTAAAATTGCTGTTGCTTCTCCTTGCCTTCGCTCTTCTCCTCCGTCCTCTCAAACACCTTGTGCTGAAGTAGTTGAACCAGAGGCCTCTGCGGTCCCCTCTGTAATCATCACTCACCACGACTATCCTGAAGAACTTTCTCCTCCAACTCACAAACCAACTCCTCCGTCTTTTAGGATAAAGAATACAGTTTGCCAAAGTTTTCTAGCTCCTCAGACCAAAGAAGTTATAGAAAGCATTCCAGATCCACCTAAAATTCCCCCACCCCCTCCTCCCCTACTGCCACCTCCACCTCCACCACCACTTCCATGCCCTCCTCTGTTGCCACCACATCCTCCGCCCTTGCCCACAGTTTGTCTTTCTTCTTCTTCATCTCCTCTTATCACCCAGCACCTCTCTCCTGCCAAGCATTCAAAATCCCCTGCCAAACAGCCAGCTGTACCGCCACCGGCCACAGTGCCAGAGACTCCTCCCCGTAGGGAGCTCAAAGGTATTCTTAAAAACATTCAGAATTTAGCCGCGATCGAAAGGTCTGTGGCCAACATGTACAGCCAAATAGACAAAAACCACGTTCTGCCCAAGCATGTTTCTAAGCTCAAACCGGTTGCAACGCCAGAGCTGGCAACTTCAGAAGCTGTGGCTGAGCACAACCAGCAGAACGGCAACTTGAGCTGTGTTGTGGAGGAGCTTGAGAAATGCTTTCCATCTCAGTCGACAGCACTGTAATATTTACGGTTGGATGTTTTCTGCATGTAACATTTTGAGTGAGATGACTCAAATGCAGCACACGGTATCTGCCTCAGACTCTAGAAATCCAGACTTTTTCCCTTTCTCTGCTGTGTGTCACTGCTTACGCAGTCCTGATCCCAAATTGAGAGACATTGTCTTTCCTGTTCACTCGGAAATTTTTAATGTATAATAATTCTACAAGTTGTTTTCTCAGAACTACATCTTACTGTTCTGTGATGCTGGTTCTTAGTCTGTTTACCAAAAACTCTTGGGGAAAACTGCCCATTTTTACCCAAGGATCGGTCATAGACAGCAGAGGGCTTGATACTGCTTTATGTTAAGCAGCCTTCACTGTAGGTAAAAGCAATAAGCAGAGCAATTTTTCTGCAGCTGTGATTGGAATCTCTTGCTTTGCCCATAAAATGTATCACCTGGGAGGAATCTTACTGTCAAATATCGGATGTCAAAGAAAGCAAGTAATGGTAGTAAGCAGGCTTGGCAATAGTGAGCCGGAGTTATTGTCATGATGCATCTCCGTATTCGGTGGGAGATGACGCCGCGCTCTGCTATGCTGGCATGCTTTCTTTCAGCCCATGTTTGCATCCCAACTCAGAAGGGGTTTGTCTTGATCTGTCACTAAAAACCGGCTGTCTTCCCTCCTGTTACCTATGTTCTGCCTTCCATTGCATTTTTTATATTGTACCTGCATGTTAAAAGTTTTTATTTTGTAAATTTCTTTAATGTACAAAGCATTTGTTTGTTTTTTATTTTGCATGTGCATGTTGTTGGTGTCTAAATTTCATGCTAGTTTGCCATGAGCTTTACAGCTGAAACATCTCACTTAAATTTTAATAAAGTCACTCTGATTAGTGTCACCAAGTGAAGATTTTTCAAGTACTTGTAAAAATCCATGTAATATGGATTTACTTACTGGCTTTTTTGCTCACAGTCGTCTAAATCAGACCTTTACATTAATATGTCAATTATAGAAAATTGGTTTGTCCTTTGAAAAATTGGTAAGTAAAAGCAGTTTTGGCATTTAAATGAATGTTAGTTTGGTCCATCTTGCAGGTTTCCTTTTAGTCTTTTACCAAGATTCAACACATTTGTGTTTACTATGACAATTTTAAAAAACGTGTTGGGAAAGGAGGATATTACATAATAAAGAAAAACTGAAACCCCAGTTCTGTATCAAATGTAATTCTGAGCAAAAAGGTAATTAGTTATTTATCAGACTGTCTAGAGATACTCAGCATTTCCATGGTGCTTGGCTTTTCCTCTTTTCTCTTTTGTTTTAAATCTGCAATTAGGACATGTATGGATGCTTCAGTCAGAAACTGCTGAAGGTAGTTTCTCTTTCTTTGTCCCAGAGCCAAACTCCATGAACACCATCACACAAGATTTGCTGATACATTAGAATTTTTTTTTGCTTAAAACCCTTGTTGAGCTAGACTGTAGTTCCAAGACACATATAGTAACTAAATGCGTGAGGGGAATGATGATCGATCATAGCATTTTTGCTGTAACAGAATCTGTATAATTTACGAGATGCACGCATGTAGGATACCTGCCAGTGATGCTAAATTCTCCAAGAGTTGGCACGACTGCAGCACCCACAGCAAATTATCAAAGTTCAGCAGCTATTAGGTAGAGAAAGTTTTAAGGTTTAAGAGCCAGAGTTGGAAGATGGCTTACGTGTTTACTTGCTTCTGTGCATCTGCCATGGGCCAGGTGTGGAGACAGTGGGACAGCGGAAAGTGTGCAGAGATGTGCACAAGAAACTATTATGCTGAGCATGTTCAGAGTGGATCGACCCTAAGACAGAGATTTGAATTTAAGCAAATCCCACTTTAGAGCTTGTAGACCCATCATGGATGCTTTTGTGAAGTTCATTACATCACTAGTGAAATATTAGACAGTGTCTAGTGTCACGCAGCAAAGCTGCAGGCGTTTAGTAATTCACAGCATAAACTCCAAAGGTTTTATTCGGCTACAATTATTTGTGGCATTCCTTAAGCAGAAAGAATGGACAATCACACAGGAGCTCCTTTTTAAATACTTAGTTTCATCAGTCTCAGAAGAGTCTGTGGGGGTCATGGTAATAAGCTCTTCACTAATGAGGAACACCTACTTTCTCATTCTGTAAACCTTTATTAAATTGGAAAGTTTAACAAAACCTAGTTTCATTTTGTCTGGAATTAGTGCAACCTTTTTTCTCCTGCTGGTTTTTTGAATAGCCTTTGTTAAAAAAATCATTCTATTAGACCGGGGAAGAAACTATAGCATGTTTTTTTAACTTAACCTAGGGAAGTTCTGTCCCATTGAGATGTCTGGATGCTGCTGGGGTTCTGCACCACGACACATTATTATAACCAATATAGGAGTTGGTAAGAAGTTGAGCATATATAAGCTTATTGACTCCTCTTCAGGTTGTCTGATTTGGTTAATGAGTCAGATGCAACCCTGGGTAAATCTCTCATCCTTTCATCAGCTGCTTGACTGGGCTGAGTTCTGAGCAGGAGCAGAGACTGCATCAGGGGAGAGCGTTTCTTTGCAAACCCGTTCACAAAGCTGAAATCAAGCAGTAGCGTATCATTACTCATCTCCCTTCTAGATTGTCTCTCCACAGTTCCAGTTATGAACTGCAGGAAACCTCCATTTTAAGAGTCAGGACAAACTGATAAACAGTTGCCACCTCTGAGCAGTAGCTGTAGTATTCGGGGTTTATGATGCTTTTGCTTTTAAGATGAAAACAGATGAAATAGCAATAGCCTGTTGGGATGCCAGTAATTGGGAAAATTGTTGCTTTAGGCAATTCACAGTTCCTTTAACCTATGTCAGCAATACAGACCTGTGAGAGGTTGGCGTGTTTCGTACATGTAAGTTCATTCTTGTTTTATCTTCCATGTTAAGTACCAGCAGTGTATACCAGATGTCATATTATCCTACCATCATCATAGGCACTATGTCCTTGCTTTCTGTTTTGCATTGAAGATTTCTCTCTGACTGACCGCAGTGAAGTCTGGCTGATAATGTTTATCCAGAAGCAATTCCTCCCTCTCTGGAGAGCTTTAATTCCTTCCTGGAAACACATTATGTTGTTTTTGACAGAATAGATCCTTGTGCTGTATTGAGTGAATGGGTATTTTTTGTCTCTTGGGGTCTTTTTTTTTCTTCTAATCATGGCCACAGCAAACTATAAGAAAAGTATAAGCATAAAAAGCACAGTGTGGTGTTATTTTTACGAAAGTTGAATTCCAAATTTAATTAGAATTACTTATGTTATGCTTTTAATCTGCAATATAGTGACTATTTGAGAGCAATTAAGAGTAATAGGCTTACTTATCCTCTTTATCTGAAGATTGTTTTAGGCGATATGAAAACTAAATACAGTGCTCCTCAAGTGGGCTTTGAAAAGTCACAGATCATCTTTTGATGATAAATCTTCATTTCAGTTGTTCATTAGTTTTATATTACATGGGCAACAGCATTAATTTAATGCTGATAATCAATTCCATGTGCTGAATATTAATAGAAAATTTTATAGATGGTGATATTAAAGAATTAAAAGGACTTCTACTCTGTTCTTTATTATTTACTTGAGTGTAATTAAAGACTTTCCCTAGACTGATGTATGTGTACTAAGTTAAGCTCAAGATAATTTTGAGCATTTATCCTTTCTTTCCTAAAAATAAAAAAAATTAAAAATCAAGGCTTATCCTTAATAATAATGCTAAGACCTAAATGCTGTTCCCTAGTTTTGTCTAAATTATTTTAATTTTCTGGCACAAAATGTGAAAATAGAGAACTTGTGGTAGACATAGGTGCCTTTGTCATGCATATGAATGGCTCCAAGAAAATGAATTAAAACAACAACAAAAAATTTCCAATGAGATCAAAAGCACAAAGCCTGTGGCAGAATAATCATAGATAGCAAAAATAATTTAACTCCCCCCTGCTGAGAAAATGTTAGGAAATATGTAATTTTAATAATAATGTGGTTACAAGAAATTAGCAATCGAAGCTCCAGGCCAATTTCTAGGAAGTCCTGAAGTAGAAGAGAAACTGTTTCACTGCGTAAGCAGACGCATGAAATAACAGAGTCTCTTTGTAGCTGGTCTCTGTAGGTGTCCGAGACAACAGAGGAGGTGAACTGGGCAGGACGTCTCTTAGGGGAACGCAAGGAAAGCCAAACACAGCATTCACCCCCTTTCTCTTTGCTGAGTTCCACTGGGTGCACTGGCTCTCTGGCTTTTGGGGATTGGGGACTTCTTCTCATTCATTTGCAATCTAAAGCAAGAAAAGATCCCAAAGATCCACTAGCCTTTCTCATGCAATGATTCGTACGTCCAGAGCAAATCCAAAGAAAAACATATTTTGTATTGTAGATATGTATTTCTTTTCTTGCTAGTAATATTTCTAATTACATTATCTTTTCACCTCTCCCCAGAAAGAATGGCAATATGCATCTTTAAATAGTCTCACAGAAGTATACTAATATCTTTTTTTCTTTTTCTGACTTCTAGGCGAGGATATGCACAGCAAGAGGTAAGGCTGTTCCCCAGTTATGTTTAAAATACTAATTACATCAGCATCCTTTACCCATACAACCTATGTTGTGAAACTCATTGCTATTGGGTGTTTTAGAAGCCAGAAATACAAAGTGGCTCAAAAAGTTCATGGTTCACAGGGGGCTAGCAACCAGCATGGCACAGACGTAACCTCCAGGCTAGGAGACTGCTCCTTGAAAAACTGCCAAAAAAAGTTTCCCAGGGAATTCCCTCGGTGCTTGCTGTGTTTTCTTATGGCACGCATGATCACCTGCTGCTGCCTGCTCTCACGGGCCGGGTACTGGACTACACAGACCTTCTTGGCAACGCAGCGGAGTCAGTTGTTCTTGCAGCATCTTTTTCTCCAGCAATGAATAACGCTGAGAGTTTTCTTCAGAAATCTGAATGAACTCATGTAATAATTTGAAAGTTCTCCAAAATGCATTTCTATCATAAAGACTGATACTTACTGCTGAGAGCTGGATGGTTTTACTAATCTTAAGGTGTGCGTCTGGAGCCTCCTGCTCCTTACTCAGTAGTGGTTTACAAATGGCAAGCTTTCTGTTGTTCTGCTGTGATTTTTCCTCCCTTTGCAGAGCTGATTTGTGTCTCTTAATTCAGATACAGAACTTCCCCATTTCTCAGAGTTTCGTTTTGACCATGCAACTTGGCTGAAATAGCGCCACCAAGTCTTGGGAGCAGTGTGGGGACAGTGGTACTCATTTTCCTGAGTAAATCTGATCCTAAATTATGGACAGCAAGTGATGGGCATCGGTCTGTCATTTGCAGAAAACTGGAGCTACAGAGTAATGAACAACATAACTACCAGAAATGACCCATGTTTAGCTGTGAGACACCTGGGAGGAGCCATGTCATGCTGTTGGTCCTCTCCATGCAGCCTCCCAGGGTCCTTTCCCTCATGTCAGCATGCTTTTCTCACTGCCTGCTGCATACAGAATGAAATCACACATAAGCTGTAGAGAAAACAAGAGAGATAATCCTTCACTGTCATATTGGTATTGTGAATTAAAGAATATTTGTGGTTGTGAGGTAGTTAAAAGCCACTGAGGTATATAAATATAGAGAATTAAAGTGATGGTATTGCAGTAGAAGCTTGGAGAAGAAATCATATCAGTTCAGGTTTTTAATAGCTGAATCCCAGACTTTACTGCAAATTCCTATAGATTTGCTTTCTACCTGTTGTGGATAATTTTTGGTCTGCCATTGTCTCCCTGCTGTCTCCAGCATATACCACACAACAGTTCTCTTGGGCTCTGACAAAAGTTCTTGACCTAAATAATTTAGAGAATCACCACATAGACTGGGAATTTGATTCTGTATTAGGCCAAAGAAGTAGTGGACTGTAAAGTGATTTTACAACATTAGGTGGTTAGCAGGGTTCTACTTCTTACTGAGTATGGAAGTATCCAGGTGACTGCCATACAAAATGCTCTGAAGGACCTGTGTTTTTAGGATTTCTTTCCAATCTTAACTCAAACACAAATGACCTGCACTTTAATTTTTGCTGCCTAGTTAACTCCTTTCTAATTTTCTTTTGTAGCAACAGCAGTTGCTGAGACCTTCTCTTCTCAGACCAGAGGTACTGCTATTTTTCATTTCATAATTATTCTATAATTTTAATGGCTTTTACATAATTTCCTAATAAAAACTTGTCTGTCTTAGGTAATATTTTTCCCTGAACTCTTTTAGATAAAAAGGAAAGTCCTGACAATGTTACCCATTTATGTTGTTTTAATTTAGTATTTTGAATTTACCTCATCTTGGTATTTTCCACTTAAGCATCTTTTAGTTGCTCCCATGGACTTCATCACACAGACTGAAGGCTCTCCTAGTTTCATGTCCAGATTCACAGACAGAATAATTTCCTCACTGTCCAACCGCAATCTATTTTTTCAGATGTCAGTCAACTGATAAGTAATTATTGTACCTAGAGATGAACTAAGCAGTTGGCCTGCCAAGGTAAAGAAAAGTGAAAGGCTGTGCAGTGCTCTGGATTATAAACCCAGTAATTTCAATTTCAAGTCTTTTAGACCCAGTACTATTTCCAGAATAAGCAATAGAGCAAATGTAGCTTTTGTGAGACATTGCTATCGATGGTATTTTTGTGGTAAGAATGGTGATTGTTTCTGCAGTCATTACATAAATAATTACAATGAGATGCTCTGACACAACTTTAAATTCATCGGACGGGAGAAAAACCTCTAGGAAGCTGTGAGAGATGCCATCCCTTGCCAAAACACAAGCCCTTGGTGCTCTGCAGTTCAGAGCTGTTCCACAGAGCAGCCTAATACCGGTGTCTGAAAGGAGCTTAAGGACACACTGGAGCTTTTGTAGGATAAAGTACTTAGCTTAGTCGAATGCTGCTCATGATTGTTGATGGTTGAGAAAACATTTAAAAAAGAGACCTGACAAAAAGCGTAAGTAAAGTAGCCCTAATCTTTCAACATAGCTTCTTCCTTTGAGAGAGGCACGGTATATTTGCTGTAAGTCCAGTTTACTGAATGAGGTTTTTGGACAGGATAAGTGAGACAGTGTCCCACACCAGAACAGCGTCTGCGTTTAGCTGACTTAGAACAGTCGCTCCCAGGGAATACACCAGGGAAGGGCTCATTTAAAGCTCCTGTTGGCTTCTCAGTATGGTTCTCGACAGATGTCAATGTTCCTCAAATTATTATCGTTTTTTTATTTTGCTTGTTTGCACTTTAAGGTACTGTTCTTTGTGCCTTTTTCATCAGTCTTTACTGTGTCTAACTGTTTGCATTCAATCAGTGTTTCTTTTTTGACAGGAGTTAAGTATGGAATCTGGAATTGATCCAGGGCAGGAATACTATGGGCAGGATTACTACAGTTATGAGCATGGGTACATTTTCATTTTTCATATATATTTCTGAAAATGCTGCCTTTCCAGGTTGGTGATGTTTACTATTACAGCATCTAATCTGGAGATTTACCTTCACTTCAGGATTACTTTAATCTTTGTGTCCATGAAGGTGTGCGCTGACAACAAAACGCTTTTTAAAAGTTAAGGGGGCGTTCCTGCTTCTTTAGGGATCTAATTATTACACTTGCAGGGTGTATACCCCATCTATCATGCTGGTTTTATATTCACTTTTTTATTTGCATATTTCTGCTGTCTTGGAAATTACTTTCCATCATCTCCTCCCCTTTTGTGGCTCACCAGCCTGCGTTCAGTGACTGATACTTTCCGCTCACAGCTCCCAGCCAGCATCTGGCTTTTCACATTTACCTAGAAAAACATCCTGCTGCCTTGTTCTGACAGTGCCCATCTGACTGCAAGCACTTCAGGGATTATTGCTGTCCCTACAAGTTTGCAGGGACTCTTCAGAACTGATCCCAGGGAACCTGCTCTTTCATTCCCTAATAATAAAAAAGATCACCCCAAAAATCAGGTACCTGGAAAGGTCATTGCACTTGGGGGATTCTTGACTGATCCCAGAGACCAGAGGTTTTGTGTCACCACTGAGGAAAAAAGAATAATAATCTTCTCAAAGGTAGAGAGAAAAAAGAGCAAAGGCATTCTTGTCCTTTCGGGATGTGAGCGAGCGCATTTGTTGCTGTGTTTGGAGACACACGTGAACGCATTGGTGCACGTTATGAAAAGATGATGGTGTTTTTGCCAGGTACGAACTGCCTCAGTATGGGAGCCGCCGCCGCTTGCTGTCTCCTTCAGGGATGTACGATGAGTATGGGGAAGTCGTGGTGGAGAGCGATGGTGGCTACTACTATAGTCCGCATGGGCCGACAGCAGAAGAGGTAAGCGTCTCCGGTGTGTTGATTCTGTCTCTGCAACAAGATGAAGGACCATTAAGCCTTGTCAAATGTGTTTTGTAACTGATTAGAATATTGTGTTCTGTGTAGACCAAATAAGGAGCTCTTCCGATGCTAATCATTGTTTGCCCTTCTGATGTGTAAAGTGTACGTCAGAGATTCTTTCTAGAAAGAGAAAGGAATTGCAAAGTTTCTTTTAATATCCACATCTATCTCAATGTAGATTTCTAGTTCAAAATAAAATCCACATAGCCTTAGGTAATTCTATTTTATATTATTAACCAGATGGGATATTACTAACATTCAGCCTATAACTGGTGATTTTCCATTGAGACAAGAAGTCACCTACACTCATTTATTGTAAAGTTCATAACTGAATGTAAAGACATTCTAAAATATCAGTGGCAGCAAGAAAAAAGTTGATGTAAATGTTCCTTTTTTTTTTAAAATCTAATTCTCAGAAGTACTAGACTCTTAATCCATCACATGGGTTTTAATTAAATGAGAAGAGATAACATTTCTGAGCCGGTATTGTTCCCTGCTGCAGAGTAAGGTAGTTGTGCACTTGCAGCCTATTCTAGAAGCAAAACTTTCCCCATAACTTTGGTAAAAAGCTATTCTAAAACAGGTAAGTTAATGCTGATGCTGGGAAAAAATGTTGCATTTGTTCCTGCTGACTTATTTTAGGGTGCGAGCTTTCACAATAGCTATCTTCAAATTGTAATCAAGTTCCGTTTTCATAATTTGCAGGGGATGAGTCAAGGCAGAGGTCCTTCAAGCAGAGGTATAAGCCAGAGAGCAGGGCCTCAAATAGAAGGTAGACCTTTAGGTGGTGGGATGGATCTAAGACATGTTTCTGGAAGAACATATAGGACCAGCCAGGGAAAAAGGAAACTAAAAGCAGTGATGCATTTAAGTCGCGTAGCAGTCAGTGCTCACAAACCAGTAGGAAGAACTGAGTCTGCTCGTTCTCCATGGAAGAAAGCAAAGATATTCCCGATGATTCTGCAGAAAGTGAAAGGCGGTAGGAAAGATTCCAGTTATGCCAAGTTGATGTCAGCTCGCCAAGTGGACGGTGAGAAAAGCATGGTTATCAGGGGAAGTTACTTCCAGAAATCGACAGATGACAGACCTTCGATGAGAAAACTAAATCACGTGTTAAAACGCATTAGTGTCTCCAGAAAATTGCAAGAGCCTATTAGCAAAGATTTAGTGCATGCAAGAGAAAAAGGAGAGGAAGAATATGAACGAGATGAAACAAAATCAGGAGTTTCAATAAGTATCACAGCAGAGAGTGAGCACGAGGATAGTGATTATGAGAAGAAGAAAAAGAAGAGAAGAAAATATGCTTCAGATGAATCATCCGTGAAGAGTAGTAGCTCTGGCTCGGAGTCAGAAGATAAAGACTACCTAAAAGTAACTCTGGACCAAGATGAAGCTACTGAAAGTACTGTGGACTCAGATGAAGAAACTGGGCATGATTTTGGGGATTCTGATGACGAGTCTGGATCCAGCTCTAGCAGTGAATCGGAGGAGGACTCATCTGAAGAGGATGATGATGAAGAAGACTCTGACAGTGATGAAGATGGTAGCCTGTCACATAGCTCATCTACACGAAGTTCATACAGCAAATCAGGGAGTAGTGAGTCCAGCAGTAGAAGAAGCACTGAAAGGTCCAGTACAAAAAGTGGCAGAGGTAGTTCTCGTGGCAGAACGAGGCGATCCAGCCAGAAATCAAGTATTAGCTCTACTGCATCAGGTAGTGACAGGGACACGAGCTACAGGAAAACTTCAGGGTCCACCCATAAGAGCAAAACTTCCTCTGCCAGCCTTGAAATAGAAGACACGATAGAAGAGGTGTCAGAAGAAGATGAACAAGTGGATGTGGAACAAGACAGCGCAAGCCCCAATGAGACAGCAAATAACTCAAATAAGGTAGTTTCTGAAACATCTGCCAATGCAAAAACTGCTGCCACTGGAAAAGGCAAGAAAGGAAAATCAGCTAATAATGGTGAGGATAGCGTCGATGAAAGCGCAGAAGAGGTTGATACAGATGCTAGTGACAGGGAGGAAACTATCGATAAGAATGAATCTTCCTGCCTAGAAAGTGAAATCAGTGTTACTTCCAAAGGTACTGAGGGGACAAAAAGCGCAACTAGTGCCGCTTCTGGTAAAACTGCTACTTCCCCTGATACCAAGAATCAAAGTTCTGACACCAACACAAAAAGAAAGAAAATAAGAAAAAAGACGTCCCGAGAAAACGGTCAGTCTCAGTCAGATGAGACCCTGGATACTGCCATTACGGAGTCAGAGACTGCTGGTGATTCTACATCCTTTTAAAAAGGAGTGACAGTAGGTGGATGTTTTGCAGTAAGGAGTGATCTTGTTTGCTGTGCCTTCTGTGTGGTCTTTCCTAAGCATTACACTCTTGACTAGAGATAGCCAAAAAAGAAAATGTCAAAGCTTATTGCTTCAGCATTTGAACCCTATATGCTGTTTTAAGGATAGAACTGTAGAAAATCAAACTAATGTAATTCCTCTGAGAGACTATTCAGGTATACTTAGTGGTGGATATAGAGAGATTAATTTTCACTGAGCAATGGCAGGAAGGAATACTTCTTTTCACTGCCTATTTCAATAATGTAGTAAAAGAGGTATTGTCTTGATTCTTAAGTTTAATCCTTTCTGCATTGTGTACATTGTGAAGCAAAGCAACCATGCGTTTTTCATTAGCTGTGACGGATAGCTTGACGAACCTGATGGCAAACCTATTAAGGGCCCTACGTTCGTGCAGGTTATGTCTACCACAAAATGGAACACTGCAGGAAGGAAAAGGGGCAAAACATGAAATTCAGTGAAGAACAGGAATGATGATGAGGATGAAAAGACTTAGAAGTCATACATGGTTTCACCTTATGTTTCCCTACCGTACAACATTTGCTAATCTTCAAATGAGTTCTCTGTTATAAACATTAGCCCTGTTTGCAGGGAGGACAACTGAAATTGCAGCAGAGCAACACTCCCAAAACAGAGTACTACTAGCAGAGCTGGGATTAAACTGTTTTCTGATCATGGTATTCAGGTTTCAGGTACCAGCGATGTACAAGACAGGAATGCAGAGGTAGGTGTACAAAGTGAGCTTGCTCAGAAAAGGAAATGGATTACATTTTCCAGCTTCTGCCGTTCCCAGCTAACAGTACAGTGATTTTAATGGGTTTTTTTAAACATCTATTTAAAAGTTTGAGATGCGTAACAGCAAAGTATTGCTGAAGGTAACCATCACCTATGTTCTATATTTTGGTATCTGCCTTTTAAAATTCAATAACTTCTAATATCTGATGTCATTCCATAGAGAAATCTTCATTAGCACAGTTCTGCTCAGAGTGAGCATGGTGGAGTAGGAGAGACTTCTGTTACTGACAGCGCAAGTGGACTTTGTGTTTTCATATAAGAAGCAAGCTCTGCACGATGTACCTCCTCACGGAGCTCCTTTCCGTGCTGCTAGCACACAGAGTCTGCAAGCTTTGTATACACACAAACAATCTGTACTTTATTTACCTTGTATCAAAAGCCACAGAGCTGTTTCTCAGCCACTAGATGTATCAAGATAAGCCATAAGAAGCGTAAATAAAATTAAAGCTTTGAGCCAGTACTGGATTAGTCTTGTGCGTGAGCTCTTGAGAGCTAGTACAAGTTCTGCCGTACGCACCAAAGCTCTGCCAGGAAGTCTCTGTTAGACAGGGGAGAGAAAAATGTTTGAATTTTTAAGCTACTTGAGCCTTCCGTGGAGTTACCCTGTCAGGACAATTAGTGTTGCAAAGCGTGATACTAACTTTGCAACTACTGTCTTTAATTCCGGTTGAAATGTGAACTAGATTTATGATCACCTACTTACTTTTTTGTATTCCCATATAGCACAAAGTTGTAGCTGCACACAAAGTTCGAATGCCTTTTAAACTAGTCAGTCTTTTCATCCATCTGAGTATAGCTGTGTGAAGAAAATTCGATGTCTTTATCGGGAACAAAAGAATACAGGCATGTAAATAATTTATACAAAGTGCAACTTCCCAAAAGCTTAAGAGTAATCACCACCTGTTTATACCTTGCATGATTTTCTTTTTCTAAAAACTGTTTTTTCTTGTGTGCATGTGTATGTACTGCAGTGGGAGTTAACTCTGATGGTATCTGCTGCTTTAGAGAAATAACAGTGTTTTCATTATTAATTCAAGAATGATAGTACCTTGTTTCAGTGTACTGCAATGAGGCATTTATTTTAAAAAGATCAATTATAAATTAAAATAAATAATGGGTTTTCTGTAGTCACTATTAGTACAAAGTCACAGCAATATGGAAGTTGTTTACATTAACTCTTCAAAAGAAGAAATTATATAGAATCTGAAGTCTCATTTCTCCACCATCTTCCATGTAATAGCAAAGCATCTCTGTTGATTCCACCAGATTGGAACTGGGACAAAGCCTTATATCAAGCTGTTCTTTTTTTAACCAGTCAATTTTGCCAACGTTGTGCCTGAGATTTTCACTTGTGTAGGTGCTGAGATCTTTCCTGCTTGACGTGTTATGCGTATAAACCAGACCTGAGCTATACCATTTCTGCACTGAATTTACAATTTAGTAATACTCTGGAAGAAAACTTCTAAGGACTTCCTAGCATTTACCCATTAGTTAGTACAGTAGTTTCTTAGAAGTATCATTTACACGTGGCTTCATCATCAGTGCCTTCCAATTTCTGTTAGAAGGGGTTATTAATCTAGTAGTTTTTCACCTCTCTTTGTAAGACAGAGACATCGCTTTGTCAAAATATGACTGGCTTACCAATATCATGATTTACAGAAGTTTTCTTTCAGAACGTAGTGTCTCCATGCTCAAAATTCTCCAAAGATGGTACACTTCAACTTAACAGGAGCACAGCAGAATGCATCTTTAGCTAAAAAACCCACCACCAACCCGAATTTCTCACTATTTTCCAAACCCGAAGAAAAACATCACAGTTTTTATATACTATCTGACTCACATTATGCAGTTCATGAACTAAAATTTATCTGTCTTCAAATTTTTTAGAACAAATAATTGTTTGCGTGTCTGAGCATTAGGTATATATGATAGGGGCACACGGTCACGTGCCCCTATTAAGAAATATCTGTGTACATCCTAAGAGGAAGGGTACAAAAGACCAAGTTAATAAAAATTCATATGAGTATCTAGATAAAACATAAGATAAATAACAGATAGAAAAAGGTCAGGAAAATGTAAGAAATATCACTGAGATTTAACGACATTTCTATTTATTGTCAAACAGTGGGCCAGAAAGAAAAGGATCAAGTTGATAGTTGACCCAGAATACGAGACCAGCTCCACTGGAGAAGACAGCGCTCCTGATTCCAGCCAGAGACATCGTCTCAATAACCCGAATATTCAAAACAACATCAACGGTAACATCTACATTGCACAGAATGGCTCTGTTGTCAGAACCCGTCGCGTTTGCCTTGGTAATAATTTAAAAGTCACATCTCCAGTGAGGCTGGGGAAACAGTTCAAGAAACTGGACAAGCTTGCAGTGACACACGAGGAGAATGTCCCACTGAACACGTTGTCAAAGGGACCATCTTCTAGTGATAAAATGAACACAAGACCTTGCAGTGTCTCATTTGCTTCCTCTACTATAGGGGCTGAAAATATAGTAACAAAGCCAGGGGGCTCCAAAATGAAAAGCACAGAAGAGCAAGCGTCGGTTGTTGATAATGAGGATGTCAAAGAGCCCTTGGAGTCGCACAGTGAACACACACAGTCAGATGAAGAGGAGCTCTGGATGGGCCCTTGGAACAACCTTCACATACCAATGACAAAACTGTGATTTTATTTTTTTTTATTTTAATTTTTACTTCAGTTTATAATAAACTGCGCTTTTTATTGTCACTACGGAAAATGTATGAAATTTGTATTGTGCACATACGTTGTATACTACAAACGACACGCTTTAAAGTTTAAAAACAAAATTTGCACTCACATTTGTACCAATTAATTGTCCTCCCCAACAACTATTTTGACAGGCTCCCATTTCACTAAACGATACTTCATTTAAATTAATTAGGTTTTTTTGGATCTTGATTTATTGTTTAATAAACAGTAAACTACTAATAAATGCACAGCAACATTTGGTTAACTTTTCAGACAGTTCTATACATGCCTAGCTTGTTTTTCTGTATGGTACTTGTGGCTATACTGTTTAGATTTGGAAATTGTCTATTTATGTTCAAGATTTATATCCAGAGCTCTTGATTCTGAACTCAGAGTAATAAATTAAAAATAAATCCATGAAAGTCAATGGAGCAAATCCTCGGGTGGCTTAAATTTGAGTAACAATACCAAAGTCGATAGCGATATACCCAGTTTATGCAAACAGAGGATCTCGCTCAGCACCCAGCTAACAAACTTATTTAAGACTGGAATCGGAGTTTATGAGAGTATAGCACTGTTACATAGAAAAGTGGAACAGGAGATTAAATAAGATCAAAGTTGCAAAGAGGAAGGAAATGTGTAGCAATTAATCTTATTCAGAGTTACCTGGCCGTGGTTTGTTCATTTTCTTTTGTAAATTAGCTCATTCCAATTTTCTTCTCTAGACAATTTTTCATCTTTTCATCTCTTCCCACATCAGTTCTGTTTTCTTCTTTATACGGTCTTTAGCTCTGGTTTTTATGCTCCATCAGTAATTGTCATCCTATGGCTATATTTCTCCGAAATAAACCAGGATGATACACGAGTCTGTGTGATAGAAATAGGCATTAAAGAGTAATTAATAGAAAGGGGATGGATACATTTTCAAGCCCAGCTAACTGTTGGGTTAAATGGTACAATCACCATTCCACTCCAATAGTGTTCAACATAAACCTGCTGAAAAGACAAATGGATCATGGTGAAGAGGATAAAAAGTGAATATTTTACGAGGCTAATATGCATAAACGGATCTGTGAAGGGCAAAGGGTGTCAGAACACACACACAGAATTGTTTCAAAAACTTTTAAGTAAGCATTACTTGTAAAATACACTACATAAATTTTGGCACTTGCTTATAATTGTACCTCAAAGGAGGGTGTTGTGTTACAACTTGAATAATGAATGAGCTGAGAAATGCCGCTGTTCATACTCACCAATACCTAAAAGACAGGAGCAATACAGAGCAAAGTATTTTTCTCCAGTGTGATACAGGAAACAAAAAAAAGAAGATACATATTCACATGAGAAAAGTGTTCTGTTGTATTATGCAAACTTTTTTTCAAGATAAGTTCAAACTAGTTGTGAGAACAGTATGGATACCTGTTGAAAGATAGGAAGAGTCAACAGATAAATGTGTGCGATGAATAAGGAAGTGATTGGCATCGTCATTCTTCCCCTGTTGTTATAGTTAAAGCTTCACCAGTTCTGGATGATGATGGCTGTTGGTTCTGCCCTGGCAGTAAATGGACTTCTGCTACTGTGATTGTGTTTGTTTTCCCCTTGCACAGGTTCTCCTCCACAGATTCCTCTTAATGTCTGTCTTTGGAAGCTGTTCGCATGTTATGCCGATGTAAATGTGACACTTCTGTCAAATACCTCCTTGTCAAGCTGAGGATTCCAACCAAATATTTTGAGAGATGGTGCTTGTTTTTAGGCATGAGAAATGCAATGTAGCCTACCACATAAGGAGAAAAAAAAAAAAAAAAAAAAAAAAAAAAGACCAGATACTTCTTTCTCCTAACTCTTTTACCTTGGCATATTTGCACTTGGGACCTAACAAAAAATAGCAGTTTGGAGTTTAGCTAGAGTCTGAACATATAGATAAGAATGACGGAACTAAAAAACCACAACTATTCTTTGAAATAACTAGTAAAATGTTATATTTAACCCTGTTCAAGATACTGTTATTATTTCGCTACATCAGTTTTATTGCAAGATCTGTCAGCAGTCCGGTTCTTACTAAATACTTTGATAAGGTCATATGCTTTTTAGAGAAATGTTTTCTCCAGCCATTCCCAGCTTTCTGAGGGGAAACAAAATCATTTCTTCTCCCAGAGACTCACACCAGCTTTAGGTCTAGCTCTGTGAAGGATTGCCAGGCCTAGCACTGGTGGTCAGTAGTGCTGTGCATGCTTATCAAAGGCAAAACCTGTCAATACAGTCTCCTTTGTGCTGTCCAACTACTCAGAACTTTTCCCATGAGAGCATAAGAAATTTCATTTTATCAGCAATGGGTGGGGTTTATCTAAAATCTAGCTTGGTTTTAGCTAAACTTGTAGTGACTTTCAAAATCTTGAATACTGTTGGCAAAGAGAGGGCTTTGTGAAATCTTTCACGGGTGCAGAAAATTTGGGGGGTATTTTTTCTTTATTATTTTCTGTGGATGTAATATTGTAAATCAGTACAGAATTCAGATCTTTATTTTCTGGGGATGCCATACTGTAAATTAATACAGATTTTAGACTGTGAGCAAGCAGTGAGTGCCAGACCCAACAGCAGTAGCGGGACAGACAGGTACAGTAGAAAAAGTTCACTTCTACTTTTCCTTTGGGAAGTGAAGTATTAACGTGGCTTTGGAGAATTCAGTAAGTAGAATAATGCATCTGAGTCTTGGGATATAATTTACAGCTGTTTAACCACTGAAATTTGTAAAGCTGATGCAAGGCATGAGCATTTTCCCCTGAGTGGCAGAACTGGTCACTGGCTGGCTGATCAAGGGTGATAATCATTGCTCCTGACACTGATTTAATTTGTACACTCTTCCAAGCAAGCACTGACTTTTGTGGTTTAGTGTGGCATATTTTCAGTATAAGCAAGATTCAAATGACTGACTGTGTGGCTGTAGAAGGGCAGTGTAATGCCCACTGTGAGGCAGAACAGGGAATGTCAAGAGAAAAATGAAAACTTTTTTTTTTTTTTCTCCTTTATTTTAGTATATACTACTATGAGCAAGACTATAAAGAAAGCCCTGCAGATCTATCGGGGCCCTGTTAGGAAACTTTAGGTGGTCTTGCACCCAGGTTTTGCCTGAGTTGATGTGGGGGAAAGGGCAGTGCAGTGACGTGTGTCCCTGTCTTGGTGCCTTCTGCTGGCAGCACTTTGTCACAGTGTGATCACTCAGCATCCCCCCGCCCGAGTTTGAAACCTTCCAGAACCTGGTTATGTCACTGAAAAACTTTCACAGTCAGCAAAAAGAGAAAGAGATTGGAAAAAAAAAAGTCTGAATTGTTAGCAGTGGGAGAACAGCATCAATCTCTGACACAAATTTCAGCTTACATGACAGAAAACCACATAAGGGAACAGCGTATTTTGGGCCAGTCACAACCAGGAAAGTGCTTTCTGGAACGTGTCGCACACTCCTAAAGGAATACAGCTTGATATTTTAAAAAGTCTCTAATGGATCACAGCCACGGTGGTTCTGGGTTCTTGTGGTGGTCATCTCCAGGTTGCTTCTGTGTGGTGATCTCAGTGGTTGGGACGTGGCTTCTCCTTCTCACATCTGCTCCTAGCAAATGAGAGTTGTAACTCAAAGCTTTACAATGAGGTATATTTTAAAGCTGGTGGATAGTGATAAATGCTTCTTACCTCGTCAGATTTATACTTGTGCTGCAAATGGGAGTATACATTTGAATGCTTTTTTTATCAAGCCCTAGTTCATGGCTGTGCAAAGCCAGAAATAAGGATGGCAGCTTTCTGCTGCTCAGCACACGCTTGCTGACCCTTCAAATGCTGCGTACAGAAATGGTAACTTTGAGTTACCACTGAGTGTCACTTTGTTTATAGTCTGAGAAAGACTTGCATTTATTACAAAGTATTGACAAACCACAAGGTTTGGTAAACACAAAGAATGGCGCAGTTTATCAAATGGATTTTGAAAGCAGCTGGTTCTCAAAAGCCCATTAGATGAATACTGAGGAATATTACCTTTTTTTTTTATTATTGGAAGAAGAGAGTGTCAGTAATTTCACTGGACTAGGAGCACTAAGCGCAGCTGATCAAATGATAAAGCTGTAGCACAGGCTTGGATCAATAGTGTAGCAAGAACATGAGGAGAATCAGGTAATTCACTCGTAGCATAACAAAACCGAAGCTTTCAGGGCAGCACCAGCCTGGATGGCTGGAGTGCCGTTTATCTTTCTGGCACTGATTGTTGCTTTTTACCAATACGCGATAAAATTATATTGTTCCTTTTGTGAGCCACTCAACGTGAGCAACACCAGCCCTGCAGAGTGTTCGCACGTTGTTAAGCAATGGCTGTCCGCGATGCTGCCGTGATGCCCAGAATGAGTTGCGGCATTCCGAGTTGCGTTTGCCTGTCCCCAGATGGATGCCATAGAAGCCTATAGGTGGCTGTGGCCTTCAGGAACTGCTGCCATTTGGCTCTGTCTAAGCAGCCAGCATGGGGTGTGTAAGCACGGGGAGCCCGCGCTGGAGTTCAGCAGGAGGGGATGCAAGCTCCTGGTTGTGTGGAGAAGGGCTACTTGGAACTAGTAAGCAGTTCTAGCCCGAGAAGGCTTAACTTGCATTTTCTCAACCTGGCAAGGAGCAGCAGTTTCCTCAGAGAGCTGGGGCAACCACATCGAGCTGCTCGGGCAGCAAATCCACCAGGGCACTGTGAGCAGAAACGTGGAGACCCTTGGAGTTATCGTCCTTTTGCGTAGGCCTGGAGGTTTTAACCAGTCTTTGGCTTTCAGGAGGTCCTGTTGAAACTCTAGCTCTGGGCAGGCTGACCTTGCTCGGAGCAGGTAATAGCTGGTACGTTGTTTGTGCTGTATTCAGAAGTGTGTTTGGGGAAGGGACAGCATCTGTGCAGCGGCTCTTTTGCAGTTCTTGAAAGAGTAAGGACAAGATCCTGGGTCAAACTGCTAAAAATCTTCCGCTTCACCCTCAAAGCTCTGCTGAAATGCTTCAAGAATAGAAAACATCATCACCTTTTTAAGGCAACAAAGGTAAAATTAGCCTTTTTTAGTGCATACCCTCAAGACTTCTTCTCTGCTCCCAGAAGACTGGAAATCACAGAATCACAGAATCATCGAGGTTGGAAAGGACCTTGAAGATCATCTAGTCCAACCATTAACCTAGCACTGACAGATCCCAACTACACCAGATCCCTCAGTGCTGTCAACCCGCCTCTTGAACACCTCCAGGGATGGGGACTCCACCACCTCCCTGGGCAGCCCATTCCAACGCCTGACTACCTGTTCTGTGAAGAAATACTTCCTAATATGTAGCTTAACCCTGCCCTGGCGCAGCTTGAGGCCATTCCCTCTTGTCCTGGTGCTGGTTCCTTGGCTCAAGAGACTCATCCCACCTCTCTGCACCCTCCTTTCAGGGAGTTGTAGAGGGCCATGAGGTCTCCCCTCAGCCTCCTCTTCTCCAGACTAAACCCCCCCAGTTCCCTCAGCCGCTCCCCATCAGACCTGTGCTCCAGACCCTGCACCAGCTCCGTTGCCCTTCCCTGGACACGCTCGAGTCATTCAATGGCCTTTTTGGAGTGAGGGGCCCAAAACTGAACACAGTCATCCAGGTGGGGCCTCACCAGTGCCGAGTCCAGGGGTAAGATCCCTTCCCTGTCCCTGCTGGCCACGCTATTGCTGATTCAAGCCAGGATGCCGTTGGCCTTCTTGGCCACCTGGGCACACTGCTGGCTCCTGTTTAGCAGGCTGTCAATCAAAATGGACTGCCAATCAACCTGGGCACACTGCTGGCTCATGTTTAGCTGTCTGTCAATGATACCTGACAAAGTCGAATGCAAGGGCAGGTGTGGAGCTTGTCTTATTGCAGCAGTTATCAGAATCTTTGCAAGTGCCTGTTCCCAGGGGAGGTGTTCCTGGCAGCCCTGTGAGTGTTACAGAAGTACGGTCAGAGGGGTTTGGGGAGATTTTAGGGGAGCCAGGGACAGGATGTTTATAGAGAAGGGCAGCTTTGGTGCAGAACTAATATTGTGTTAGACTGGAGGGAGGTTTAGTTTTGTTTCAGGAGTTTAGGGAGGATATAAGCCTTTATACTGATAATGCCACAAAGCTGTGTTGTACATCAGTGTTGCGGAGAGTGACAGTTAACGGCTCGTTGGTGAAATCCATCCTTGGTTTTCCTCAACAGTTGGATTTGAAGTACATGTGTGTATCATCTCTCTGGCTGCCTGTAGATTATCTGTTGTCTTTTTAGGCATACAAACGAGGCAAGTTTCTATCTCAGAGGGCAAGAGTCGTAAGAGTCTGGCACCCTGCAGCCAGGTACCTCATAGGAGTGCTCCCTGAGTGCAGTAATTTGCCACTGGTCATGCAGGTTGGAGCTGTGATGGTATTTTATTTGTGCCAGAGTCAAGCCCAGCCTCCCGCAGGTACACTGCGTTGTAGTTCACACTCCCGTTTGGCAGACTGGGCCGTTCCTGTGGAGCTGCTGGCAAGTTATGTGCTACCTGATATAATTACTGGTCCCCAGCCACGCCCGCTGCACCTTAGCAGTGGGTCACTGTATTTTGTGAGAAAACGTGGCAAAACCAGAGTGTTCAGCACTGCCATGGCTTAGCCGCTACTCACAGAGGTAACACTTTAGATTCTCCTTAATGCCTGTGTGGAAGGCCCACAGGAGAGTTTAGAGAAACTCTACTTTGCCATGGTTATTTTTAGTACCTAAGAAAAAATTTCTTATTTGCTCAATAAAGGTCACCAAAGGAAATTGTATTAAGGTCATTATTTAATCTGATTAATTTTTCACAGGTAGAAAGATTATTATTTTTTAATGTATTACATTTTAGAAATTAGACCTAGACAGCATCTCTCTAACAGCATTCACAAAGAGCTATTTTATTCTAACTCGTTATCTCAGAAATGCTGGTAAGAGGCTGTTTTAATGAAAAAGGAAAGTGCAATTTTTAAATATGTAAAATATTAAGCAGGGTCTGCCCTGATTTAGTGTTACAAAAAGCTACCACTGCATGCTAGTCCTTGGACGAGGTGATAAAGTGGTGAATGCTGATCAATCACCACTGTTTGAATGAGGAACACGAAGTATAAAAATGCAGTAAACTACAAAACTAATACCATCATCAAGCCAAGTGAGAATACTAAATATTTGTTTCTCCCATCAGTTTAAATTACCAAGACATACTTTTCCCTTGCAGATTGAAAAATCTGCATAGTTACACTATCACTATGCGTAAATAAATGAAGTATGAGGATTCAAATTTTGTGTAGACATGAGGGCACAAAGTGGCCTGCAGGCACCTTGAAAGACCTTCACAATGTGTTGAAACACTGCTTGAGGGTAGGATTGTTAAGGCCAAGTGAGTTAGAAGCACAGGAAGGGAGCACAAGTGGTTCCCCCAGGTCTCCAGTTCAGCAGCTATGTTTGGCTCAGCCACTGGTTCCTTCGTTTCCTTAAAAAAGGTGAGCAAGGGCAGGAGAGACGGGACTCTGCACAGCACGTGGAGAGACGTCCAGTCTAGCACGGGTGCCAGAGAGCAGCCACACTGGGCATTGTGCTGCCCACCCTAATTATCCTGCCAAGATGACAAATTGCAGTCCCTTTTTTTCTGGACTTACAGAATAGCCATGCCCTTGTTTGCTTGGAGGGGATTTGCTGTCTTTGTGTATCTACACGTGTGTATCTGTACACACACATGCACCCACCTGTCCATCATCCTTCTTCATCTATAAATGTGTAGCTATGACATAGACTATTAGATGAAATAGATCTTCCTGTTAAAACAAGCTAATGGCTGAGGAGAGATGGACAGATGGAAATTCTGATTTAAAAAATGAATATATCTTAAAGGGGGCAGGAGGAGGGAGAAAGAGGGAAATGATGAAATATGCATCACTCATTATCACTGTGCAATACCGTGACCACCAGACCCGAGCCCCACCTTGCTGGACACGTGCTGTGGCTGTGACTGAAACCCAGAGCCTGAGCTGCCTGCGTGCTGCCCTGTGCCCACAGGCGTGAGGTGTAGCTCCTGCTAAAGCCAGAGCACGCTTCTGGTGCCACTGTGAAGGTAACACAGCTAAATAGCTTTTTGTGCCAAATGAGCTGGGGTTAGCAGGAGGCAAACAGCTGTAGTCTCCACAAAGGCAAGCAGAAAAGTCACACTGATTTCGGCAGCTGCTCTGTTTATGATGCAGGTTTCCAGCCTTCCTGATAACCTCCATGTCCTCAAACTAATGAAGATGTAGTCTCTAAAGGAAAAAAGTATAAAAAAGAAAAGACAGCAAGGCTTCTGAGGTTTAAAAACAAGGTAACAGGCTGCAAGTACAATAAAACACCCCATCTGCTGCTGCTGCAGGACGTGTCACCTTGATTTCTTGTGCTTCCTTCCCAGCATCCATTCTCCTGGTGTGTTGCATAAGAGATCAGGTGAGGGCAAGATTTTTAGGAATTTGGGGGGGGGGGGGGGGGGGATAGAAATTAATTAATCCTAGGCTGTGATATATGTTCATCTGAGTTCTGCTACTTTAGCCTTCACAGAAAAAAACGCTCTATTGTTACCATTTTGGGGCAATAAAGTGTAATAAATCATGAGACAGCAGGTGGAACTGTGGTCCTCCTAAGCTCCACTTAAGATCAGAGACTTTGTCAGTATGCAAGCACACCACTCTGCTGCTGGCAGTAGCCTGAGCACAGGTAAGTGAAAAGCTAGGGCTGCTGCAGCTGGATGGGTGTACCTTTTCCAAATTTTAGACCTTCTTTTGCTGATCGGTAGACTGCCTGTAAAAATTTTTTGAAGAAAAAGGGTGAGGAGAGTATGGTCTTGATACCTAAGGCCTGGGGTAGTCAGTCACATAATGTTGCAGATAGGCTCTGATGGGATAGTACCAACCTTAAATCCTTCTTGAGAAAGCTTCCTGCTTTGGCCAAAATAAAAAGGTGTTCATTTGTCAATTAAAATCAAACCAACTCCCAGAATTACATGAACTTGCATCGAATATGTTTAGGACGTGTTGGGATTTTGTGCTGGTAGTATACTATAGTAGTTGAGGGCTAAGCTTGCTGCATGCATCTAGCTAGCGTACGTGCCCAAGCACGACTTGCCTGCTGAGCTTCAGTCTTGGTTTTGCTGCAGATCACAGGGAATGTAGTGATTCCTTTTGCAGAGGGGATACAGGTTACCAGGACCTTGGCACCCTCAATTCCAGTCCTTCATGTCATCTTCTCCAAACTTCATACCTACTTTCTCTTGCTAACTGCTCTTTTTGCTTCCTTTTTATTTTTTTCTTTTTTGGTCCATTGTCCAGGAGATGTCTGATAGGTGTTGAGCAGCTGCATTATTTGCATTACACACCTATATACAGATGTACAGGAAATAAAAAGACTGGCTTAAGCAGTAATTAACTCCTGGAGGTTAACAAGAAAATATCACCAACACTTTAGGTTTGATCTTTTCTGGCTGAGTCAAAGGCCGTTAAAGGGATAAAGTCTTTGGAATGCAGTAGGTGCTGTGGCACTGCAGTTTCTGAGCATGGCTGATGTTAAAATCAAAGGATGCTCGGTGGGCACACACACTGACCATGCCTCCATATAGGAAAAGTCTCAGCACTACAGTAACATGAATTCCATCTGGTGGCAAGCGTGTTACAGAAACACATCATCCAAGAAGAGAGATGGTTTAGGAACTAATGAAAAATATTCCTCCAATGCTGCTTGTTGCTGCTGCTGAAATGCAGGTTTTTGGTTGCATCTAAAAAATGAGGGAGTGGGTCTCCTGGATAAAGCACAGAAGAACAGACCATCCTGGGAGAAACCAATTCTTAGCAAACAGGACTTCTGTAAGGCCATTTCATATGAGAATGTGTCCCTAGGTCTTATTACTGATACAGTTTAATAACAAACAAAAAGGTTTATAACTATTGGAATATGGACCCTTCCTTTTATTCAAGCAGCAGAATACTACATGGATTTATAAAAGGAGACTACCTCTATGAATGCACTGAAGTAACTACAAGAAACACTGCAACAACTGGGACTTGTTTTAAAGTGGCCTTTTTATAGTAAGCTCATTATGGAAACCATTCACAACTGGTCTTCTTCATGCATAGCTAGCTTGAGCCATGTTAGTGCTCTATGACAGAGTCCAGGGCTCAAGGCCATGTTTCTTTTAAGTGTATGTAAATTAAATATGTAACTCCTTAGACTTGATTCCCCGCTGCGGGTCCAACTCCTGCTTTCACATTTCCCTTTTGGCAGGTTGGCTTAGGGGCATTGGTTCAGTGCTGTTCCTATAAAGGTGGGTTTAAAAGCAGATTGTCTCTGTCGAATGCCAGAACCTGGACACAGAAATATTGGTTAGGGCTAGTAAAGCAGCCTGACTACAGCAAGTGTTAGATCAACAAACTGACTTTTCAGTGAAAGTTGTCTTTCCAATGAAGGTTTCACCATCCAAAGCAGTCTTCTCTCTGTCTTTTTTGCAAACAACTTCTGCAGCAGGATTTGCATGGAAGGAGTGTTTGGACTTTCCTAGCTTCTTTATCATTTCATGCAAATGCAGAGTAGAAAAATGTCATCTCTGCCATGACCCGTCTGACGATGCCCAATTATTTTGACTATTTTTGGTTACTGATACATGTTGGGCTGTGCCCTGATTTCTGAGAACTCTCAGTGATGACTCCAGGAGCTCTTCCTGTAGTTGTACCTATCAATTCGGAGTTCAGCATCTCGCAGGTAGAGTTTGAATTGTTTCTCCCTATATGCATTTCCTTGCATTTATCTCTGCTGAAAGTCATCTGCCTCCCTTTTTTTGCCCACTCATTACGTTCTGTGAGGTTTCTCTGGAGCACTTTAGCATCATTGTGGCATTTGACTATCCAAAACTACTGGTTTATTTGGTTTTGTTTGCTTTGGGTTTGTTGGTTTGGGGGTTTTTTCAAATATATTCTATAATGTGGAGTGAAATAGCATTTAGTGGACAGGTATTCTGTGGTGTTGTTGGTGACAGTAACATTTATTTGTATTTGAAAAGTAATGAGGGAGTTTAGCTGGTCTTTGATCCCTCTCCATCTTTCTAGGAAATGTTATATTTATATATAAATAATAAATAAAAAGTCTGGTCAGGTAGGTAGTGTTGGGGAGATCTTATTTACAGTTGAATACAGCTCTGTGGCTAAACTGAGGAGGAAAATGTAACCCCAAACCAAGTAGGGAAAAACTGAGGCAACAAAAGGTGTGGAAGTGAGAGTCTCATGTGCTCCAGCAAGTGACTTTGCTTAGGTGGGCTGATGAAGTTCTTGTAAAACTACATGCGCTATAATGCAGTTTGATTATTTTTTCCTTTTTAAGCACCATGTTGTTGTTAAAAGTTCAGCTTGAGCAAGCATTCTGCTGATGACCCTACTTGTACAGACTGCTGGGTTAACATCACTAGTTGTAGCCTGTGAATTTATTGATTTACAAACCAGACAGAGTGGATTTGTTCTCTTTCCTACTCTACATTATAATAAATGTTGCAGACTTATCTCTTGAAAAAAGGGATAGGAAAGCTTTTCAGTTTTGCAGTCTTGCTTAATCTTTCTAGCTGAATCCAGAGAAGGGAGTGTCAGTTTTGATCTTGTAGGATCACTAAAATCTCCAGAACCAACCAAACAGAAAGACTTCTTACAGTAGCACTTCTCATTAATTTTAAATTCCAAAGGCACACTGAAAAAAACATTCTTGTATCATGATCACTACTGTTATTTCTCCTTCAGTGCCCAAACCACTTCTTATTTCCTCCCATGAAAACCTTCAGAGTTTGGTTTTAAGAAATATTGTTCCTACTGATTTCCTGCTTCATCGCTTCTAAGGCATGGTTCTGTTAATCTGCAAAACTCATTAACAGGTATCAGTTTATGTTCATGTCCAAATGCTGTTCTGGCTCCTTTCAGATCCTGGTCCTTCTTTCTACGCTGTATTGCACATCAACTTTCCATTGACCTTAACCTTGCTAGATTGCATTAAAAACCTTCGGTTTTGTGACATGGCACAGGCATCTGAAGTCTGGCCAGCGTTTCAACCGGCTGCTGCTGATTGCCTGTACTTTCAGGAATTCAAGTTCTTTTCTAAGTGATTGTTTTATTTACAGATATGACTGTGCTCTTTATATCTGGCAAAGAACCCTATTATCCGTAGTCACACCTGTATCTTGTGGGAAGTGCTCACCCTCTGCACTGCAGCATCACTACACCAATGTGCGTATACAACTGGTACTGTCCAGACACCTGGTCAAAATTAGTCCGTCAACAATTAGTTCTCCAACAGTTGTGAGGTACTAATTAGCTCTCCTAAGATTTGAGGACCTCTTTTTTTCTAATGTTCTTGTTACTCTCTTGTTTTCAGTTTTATTTCCTAGGGAAACAACACTTATGTGACTGCAGTGTCCACCCACCTGTCCCTCCTGCTCTGAATAATTTCAGAACCGAATGATCAATTTCATCCAGATTTGAAGGAGGTTTAGCAGTCTCCAAACTAATTAAGTTTGCACAAGCTTCAGGAAAATTGACAACTGGGTAGAGGAAAGTGAAAAGCAAATGCCTGCTTCTGTGCCCCCAGAGGAAGATGAGAATTCAGCCATTACCCACGCAGTTGGCCACAAGCAGATGGCCAGCCAGGACGCACCAGATTCTTCCATGACTGCTGGGGGTGTCCTGGTGGCCTTGGGACACCTGATGTGATTGTGATGTGGGTAGCAGAGGGACAGATGACAGAAATCCAGAAACTTTCTTTGCTTGTGGTGCAAGTTACTTGCTTTTCCTACTGTCGTACACAGGTGAGATCTTAAAAACCATTAAAGAGCCAGTGATCATTGTCTGATATGTACATCTGCCATGAGATGTGAATGCGCTCATCACCGTTTCACTTTGACTACTAGAACACTTCAAGCACTGTCCTCCAGCACAGACTGAAAAAACTTTGACTTTTGGTTTTAATGTTTTGAAGATATAATAGGAATTTAATACGTTGAGTAAGAGCAACTATTTGCTCACTTATGAGAATTATGGCAGCTGTGCAATACAAGCTTTTTCCTGCTAAAATGAAGTTCTAACTAGAATGATAATGCCTCTTCCTTGGGAAAGCTTTTAAAGTGATTATGAGGTCACAGAATCACAGAATCACAGAATCGTCTAGGTTGGAAAGGACCTTGAAGATCATCTAGTCCAACCGTTAACCTAGCACTGACAGATCCCAACTACACCAGATCCCTCAGCGCTATGTCAACCCACCTCTTGAACACCTCCAGGGATGGGGACTCCACCACCTCCCTGGGCAGCCCATTCCAATGCCCAACAACCCCTTCTGGAAAGAAATACTTCCTAACATCCAGTCTGAGCCTTCCCTGGCACAATTTGAGGCCATTCCCTCTTGTCTTATCACTCATTACTTGGTTAAAGAGACTCATCCCCCCTCTCTGCAACCTCCTTTCAGGTAGCTGTAGAGGGCGATGAGGTCTCCCCTCAGCCTCCTCTTCTCCAGACTAAACCCCCCCAGTTCCCTCAGCCGCTCCCCATCAGACCTGTGCTCCAGACCCTGCACCAGCTCCGTTGCCCTTCTCTGGACACGCTCGAGTCACTCAATGGCCTTCTTGTAGTGAGGGGCCCAAAACTGAACACAGTCATCCAGGTGGGGCCTCACCAGTGCTGAGTCCAGGGGTAAGATCCCTTCCCTGTCCCTGCTGGCCACGCTATTGCTGATACAAGCCAGGATGCCATTGGCCTTCTTGGCCACCTGGGCACACTGCTGGCTCCTGTTCAGCCGGCTGTCAATCAACACCCCCAGGTCCCTCTCTGACTGGCAGCTCTCCAGCCACTCCTCCCCAAGCCTGTAGCGCTGCTGGGGGTTGTTGTGGCCCAAGTGCAGCACCCGGCATTTGGCCTTATTGAAGCTCATCCAGTTGGCCTTAACTTTGTTTGAATAAGCAGTTCATTCTGTTTCATTTTAGTTGCTATCTTCTGTGACTTTCACCATAACCCCAGAGCCTCCCACTAAATGTGGTTTCACAATAACTTTCAGTTAGATAGATACTCAAGGCTTCTTTTGCATTTTAGCAAAGAAAGGCACCGTACAGACAATTTAGGGTGATATTTATTGACCCTGTTATATTCATTTCCTAAAAGTTAAAGGGAACAACAGAGCTTGTGTTTTTAAATCTTGAGTATCATCTTAAGTGAACTCTAAATGTTGATAAACCTTACAATGTGTGCTGTATCTGGGGTAGAAAGTGACGTATGCAGCTGTGCAATATCAAACTTTCATGGTAGCTCAGTATTAGGGAGAAGTACAGCAAACCATGGTTAAATATGTACATGTTAGCAGAAAACTTAAATAGTGCTTTTGTTCTTCTTCTGGCAGTTTGTAATGTGTTACTCTAAGGCAGGCGTGACTCCATGGATAGCTCAAGTTGATCAGCACTGTGCCACACGCTTCTTCCCTCCCTCCCGGCACTCTTCTATGTCGTATTCCCCCTTTCTCCAGCTCTGCTGCCCAGACCACAACTCTACCTGTCTCACAACTTCATCCTCTGCCTATGCCACCGTCTTCTCCTGCACTGCGTGCACCGCTGGGGACATGCCTTGGCAGCCCAACCCTGGAATATAATCAGAGGTTTCTATCAGGTGTTTGTAGTTTCTATCATCTGGTGGATCAACAAAGTCTCTTAAATTCCCCTCTGTTAAGAAAAGTTAATAGGATATTTGGAATGTGCAACATGCAGTATAAAACCAGGATCTGACAGGAGCCAGAGCAGCATTCGAACATGAACATAAACTGATACCTGTTAATGAATTTTAGACATTAACAGCTCCTGCAGGCTTAAAAACTTAGAGCCTGAAGTGGCTGCAGAACTGATTTATTCATCCTTTCCCTTCTCTTTGAAATTATTTTGCCCTATAAAGTTGTAGAAGAGTCCCCCTTGTGGTATGTGTCATAAAAGCAACAGGCAGGACTGATTTTATCTGGTCTAATTTCCCTCTGTGGTCTACAAGTTAAATGTATAGCTCTCTATTAGATCAGAAGCATTAACAAATCAAAGTGTGCCCTCACTTCTTCTTGAGGATTTTTTCAATTGGTTTTAGAACGCCAGAAAGTAAAGACGTTAAGACTGATTTTCTTGTCACAACTTGTCAACTGGGGGCTTCGTCACAGCTTCTGCAAAATGTAGTACTGGAGGGATGAGTGTGGAGGGTGAGAAAGCTGTGAAGAAGGCTTTTTGCAGGATTTTCCTCGAGTCTGAAAAGACGAAGTGGTGGAGAGCAAACAAGTCAGTGGGTCTGTGCTTCCAGAAATCCTGATGGTGCTGGGAAAGATCAGAGCCATTCAGTGGAGCTCCCAGCACTGAACTCACCCCTTGGTCTTCTGGGAGAAGATGCAGCAGCTCTTCTTCTGGTCCCTGCCACTTTCCTTCTCCTCTCTAATGTATTCAAATTTGGTTTTATTGAAGTGTATAAAAGTCTGAGCACTGTGTGGGATGGTGTATGGAGCTATGAATTATCATTTGCATGTTGTTCAAGTTATAATGTGTTTTCTGCTTTACTCCTCCACCGTGGGTATGTTAATAACTTTATCCACTAATGAGCTGTTCAGGGCAGTTGTGCATTGTGGGCTGCTCCATCTCTCTCACAAAGCAGAAGCGTTTCTTGAGCGCACCATGATTTTATCGGCAATACGTCTGGTCTGACTCTGCCAGCTCACTCTGTCCCCAGCACAAGCGTGACTGCACTCAGCTTCAGATGGCGGGGAGAAGGAACTGTAGTTTTTGTAACATGTTTTTAAGACTGAAGTAGAGTTTGTGCCATCTTACCTGTTGATGAATAGAATTCCCCTCTCCTTTGAGTACTCACACCATACTCTTCTTTTTTTTTCTTTTTCTTTTTTTTTTTCAATTGCAGCACCTGCTGCTCCTGTATCCATTTGTTATCTCTGCACAATGAATGAGGAATTCATAGCTTAGAGGCCTGACACTCTGCAACTCTGATGCAGCAGCATTTCTGGGTAAAGCTTGATTTGACTGTAACTGTTTCCCGCACTGTGGGAGAAAACAAAAAATGAGGCCCAAACTATACAAGAATTCTGCACTTTTAAGTAGGGTGGTCTTGAAAAGGGATGTCCTTTCCATTAAACCAAGGATAGTCAACCACTTTGCTCCGAGGGTTGGCTACACAGACCCTCTGGAAGTATTTATGGGTATAAACTTTTCACCCTACCAACTCACCAAACACCCAGGTGCTTGTGAGGTTTTCCCCTCACCCCTGTAACAGTCTCTGGTCCCTCCCTTCACCTGGGACCAAAGACAATTTATCACATGGCATGGGGTGGGGAGGAGGTCTTGTCTGATATGCTCTGGTGACCAGAAGAAGGCCACAGTTTGGATGATTTCTAGTGGAGTGGGTGTACCCAGGGGTGCTGGAGAGCGTATGGATGCTCAGCCTAATCTCCTTGTGGGAATAGGGGAGGCATCAGACATGGCTTGCCTGGGCCAGATAAAAGAAGGAAGTCTAAAACAAGTAATGCTTTTCCCTTTATGGGAAAAGTCCTTCCATGGGATGGCTCAGGTTGTACATGTAATTGTCCTGTATCTTCTTCCTATCCACCCCCCTGATTTGGGTACCATAAGAACTACTCAACTAACATTTTTTGCTTTCTTCATCTTGCCAACCTCCCATCTAAAAAACAAAAACAAAACAAAAAAACAGAAGAGGAAACCCCAAACAAACAAAAAAAAGTATTTGTTGGGCTGCACTCAGAAATCAAACAAAGGCTTTGCTCATTTATCTGCAGGGTACAGAAAATTTTGCATTTTCTGGGATGCAAAATTGTCAGAAAGGTTTAGAAGTGGGAGGAGAGGGGAGACAGAGGTGACCCACTGCACAGTTGTCTGTGATGCTATAGAAAGCTCTTAATTTTAAGTATGCCTGAAGAGGGGATTTTTGTATGTGTGTGTGTATGCTTGACTGATTGCCAGATCGGAGATGTAGAATGGATGGGGGCTTTTTCCCCTGTTTTTCTCTGTGCGAGGACACACATGATACAGTCTCCAGATGACCAACAGCCTTTCTTCCAGCTCAAGCTGTTTAGCTTGATATGGGAGAAAAGGGATAAAATTAGTGCCCTGTGACAGAACTGAATACCGGAGTATCTGTGCTAATGCTCCCTTCTCTAGGAAACAGCTAATTTGGCATTTGGTTACATGACATCATTTTTGTGTGACAACACTTGTATTCAAGCCAGCAGCACTTAGAACCACATCTAAAATTATCATTGATTTTTTTATGTACCATCAAGTCTATTTCCTGTGTTACGGGTTTATTTAATTGAATGAGAAGGTGCTGAAAGGGTTGTGTGTATTCACTTGTTAAATACACTGGACTCCTCACCTCTGTGTTTGCATTGTTCCAGTTCATTATCCATGAGGCTACAGTAGGTGAGAGCTGGGTGAACAGTTACTGATCAGCTCATCTGAAGCCAAGAGGCCTGTTCTTGAAAGGATGCAGATAAATTAAAATAGTGGAAATGAGAAGCCTAACTCTGAAATTATCTTGCAAAACCTCCTACTCTGAAACCGCTTGACCCTGAAGGCTGGCAGCCTCAGTAAGCAGCAACCTTGGGTTTTGGTAAGGTTCCTTAGGTATTGCTTTGCATTGGCAGAAAGCATTTTCTTGGGGCATGTGCCCAGAGGCTGAGTCCAAAGGCAGCTCAGCACCCCATCAGGTGGCTGTTTCAGGATGTGCATAACAAATAGAAGGGCCCAGGCTCCTGTGGGGAGCCTGTGACACTGTGAGGCCACTGTCTTTCAAGGTGAGGGAAGAGAAGTGCATTTTTTCTAGAGTTGCTTAAGCATTCAGGGAGGAGTTGGGGGACCCAGAGTATGTGTGGGGTCTGCCTTGAGGTCATCTGTAGAGTTGGTGTCTAGCTGCCTCCCTAAGTAGGGTGCTAATGTGTCCCAGGGTAAATCTGTTTGCCCCTTCTGATGGGTGGTTGTCCAATATTCAGCTGTAACACATGTCCATGTGAGAACAAAGCAAACCCTTGGATCAAACCAATGCACCAGGTGATACAGGGGTATAAGCTCTTGGTCAGACCACCTCACAAGTATGCTGTGAAGGCATTGGGAGTTGAAGACACCCATATCTCCTGAAAGAGCTGTGAAGACCAAAGCCTGGGGTAATTGTCTTAGATGCTCCTATATACAGTTCCAGAATAAAAATGCATAGTCAGGACATTCCTGTTCTGCCTAGGAAAAAAGAAGAAGAAGAAGAAAAAAGTTTTATTTGGGGATATAGCTACTTTTGGAAGCTGAAGTAGCCTTTGGACAAAGCAGCAAGGTTCAAGATGCATTGTATTGGGAAACTGAGGGGTGACTTACACCCCACACCCTACTTCTGAGTCCTTCTTTGCACTTAATAGTGATGCAAAATAAAAACAGTAAAGTGAGTCAGATCGTGGAAACAGGGTGGGGGGTTGTTATGGGGGCTGGGGAGTGGTGGTGGTGGTGTTGGCCAGTCAAGAAACCTCTAAGGAGAATAATCGTTGTGGGAAACCAGAGTGAGATTTTTTGGTCCAGCTTAGAAGCCTCTTAATGGCCAGAAATTGGAGGGTTTCTGAGCTGTCCTCCATCGGTATCATTGGATGTGTTTTTGTGCAGTCTGAGTAGGGCCAGAAGATGTCACCACAGGACAGCAGGAAAGCAGGCAAGAGCCTCAAGTGCTCTAAAAAACCGAGTGCTATATCTATGAAATAACCAGCCCAGGCAACCTCTAGGTTTCTGTTGTTATATTTATATTTAGAAAGCTGTTATGTTTTTTTTTTTCCTTTTGAACATTAACACAATTATGGTAAGAGAAAAACAAGATGTGGTAGTAGTTGCAACACTTTTTTCCAGGGTGGATTTTTTGGTCAAGTTTTGCATTCTGGAATAGATATTTATAAGCAACTTACAGGACAAAACTGAAGACTATTTTTGAACAGTCACAAAAGCAGTCATGGGAAAAAATTCATTTTTCTCCTTAAAAGGAGTGGTCAGATGGTCAAATGAGTGGGTTTATTAAAAACAAGCAATGTTCTGCTCTTATTTTTGCATTGCTCTGGGGCTGTTCCTCTCATTTCCTCTTCCTTGACATAAGTTTAATAAGTTTCTCATTTTTACTAGAAAGCTAAAGAGTAATTTTTTAAACATAACAATGATGTACAAATAAATAAAGCAACTTTTTCTTTTGTAAAGTCAGCGTATAAAAAGAGTGATGCAAATAAGTATAACCATGATGTGTCAAAGCAATCCCCTTGGGACTGACACAAGCATCCACAAAGACTTTATGAGATCTGCAGCTGTATGCTCAGATGTATTTTAGTTGTTTGCACTTCCTTAACTCTTGAGTCTTCAGCCTATTTCACTGGGATATCAGAGTGTAAAACTCATCCTATCCAGAGCCTTGCAAAAATTGCCAGGGGTGTACATAGTAGCTTCAAGCAGCTTTGCCCTCTTCTTTCTGTAGAAAATACCAATCTCTACGATACTTCCCAATGAATTATATTTCTTATTTGCCGGGAGTAATAAGACTTTGATCACAGTAAAGGAAGAAATCTACATGCTATATTATGTGCTAAAAGAAAAGCATATCTTGCCCTTTGTTCCTGACACTATGTCTGTGAATTCCCTTTTTTGAGTTTGCACATCAAAACTGTCACAACACTTCAGTTACGGTAGAAAAGATTCAGATCTATCCATGCTATGGTCCCTTGGCTGACTTCACCACAGCATATCCCCCCTTTGCAGGATGTAAGAAAAGCTGTCTGCCTTCATGCTGGATGACTTGGGCTCTTACAACTCCCAGCTGCTGCCTGTTTCTCCACCTTGTTCCTCTGAGCCACCACCATCCTTTGGGCCACGTTGCAACACGACCTGATTTCTGAAATGTGTTCCCTTTGCTGGTGCTATTTGAATAAATGTATGTCTCAAGAGAAGCCACCCAATATAGGACAGCTCAAAACAAATCACTTTTCAGGCAGTTGCAAAACTCGCCAGCATCAAACAGATTGTCCCCTGGACTTCAAGTTACACACATGGAGTGCAGGGACAGTTATTTAATAACACATGCTTTGTAATGGACAAAGTTGTGAGTTTTTTCTTTAGATTCAGTTTTTAAAGTTATTTATTTATCTATCTATCTATTTATTTATTTACTTTGAGCCATAACAAAGTTGCATTTTTTTTCCAGCAAGCCTTAGCAATACAGCAGGGAGAGTCCCAAGGGAAGGAATTTTTTTTCCTTCTTGTGTTGAGGCCTGAGACTCATACCTTTGACATATAACTATTCCTACTTTATGGTGTGCATTGTCAACTGAGTTTTGAGAGCCCACCACAGTAACAACTCACTGTGGTCACTCTAATTTAAGATTAAAGCAGTCCTGCAAGCAGACATCATCATAAGCCACTGTGCTGGCCTGGGGGTGCACACAGCCTTTATGGGAAGGTCAGGGGCATCCTGGACTCATGCACTGTCCAAGTAGCAGGTCTTCAGGGTATATTGCAGTTGTGCAACTAAATTCATAGATATCAGCAGAGGAACCCTCGTTGGCAGAAAGTGACAGAGAGATACAGTTCCTGATAGAGGTGAAATTATTGACTATCTCATTTAATACCCTAGTGAGTGAAGTATTTACTGTGAGATAAGAGAGGGAAAATTCACACTCAACTTTCTGACCACATTCCCATGAAGAGCACCTCTCTTCTTGGTCAGGTAGTCATGCATGAGCTCTGCCTGCTCTCAGTGCCTGCATGTCCTCCCTTCAGAAGATCATGGCCATCCTAGCACATCTGTGTTTGGCAGTCAGGATGGAATAATGAGGGCAAAATAAAGTGTCTAATGAGCTTCCTGACTGATGCTGCCGCCTTCTGTGGCCTGTAGGTAGCACTGACCAACACCCAATTTAACCAAAATGAAACCCAGCCAAAAGTTGGAGAATGGGATGACTACATCTGGATTTCTAGATGTTTTTCCTTTCCATACTGTAGTACTGTTCTAGACACTTTGACAAACAATCTTGAGAACTGATGCTCCAAAATCCAGCTTTCCATACAAACAATCATTTGGTTTTGTATCATAAAGTGTATATTTTATAAAAAATGTGTTGCATTATATTTAATTTTTCTTCCTGTAGGATTAATTGCCTTTAAAGAATGTACATTTTCCTTTTACTTTTTTCATTGTAAGTGAACCATTGCTTCTTTGCAAATGCTGGTTGTCTTGGGGGGAGGGGGGGATGTTTTTTTTAAGATTTTTTACCTCGCTAGCATAAACTGAAGGGAAACAAAAAAGTAAGAACAGATAGCCATAAAGGGATGAGCATAAAGTTTTGAATCAGAAGCTGAATGTTGCAGGTGAAAAGTATGATAACTCTGTCACAGCTGTTAAAAGCTGTCTTCTCTGTTGGATTACAAAATCAGTTGTTTTAACTACTTGGCTTTTGAAATGGTTCTCTGATAACTGCTACCGCAAAGTTCAGTTTAGGTTCATCAAAATTTTAAATCTCACGTTTCAATACTCTACTTTCATTCTATGCTGTCAGCATCTTTACTTATAATGTAACTAATAACCATCTTCCTACCCTTTTTTCTATACCTAAAGTAGTGCAGTCACAACATCATCACACTAGATGGCAAGGATGTCCACAGAGAAGGAAAACAGACTTGAGCATCAAGTTCAGCAGAGGAACTGAGCTGAGAGGTTTCAGCTCCTCTTATTTAAAAGAAGAGTATTATATTGGCTAGGGAAATCAAGGTTGAAAAAGTAAGGGCAGAGCGATTCACATAAAAGAACTTACCGAGGTGTGTAGGTATGAGGAGAGCACAGCTATTATTTGCAGCACCTGTTACGTTTTGAACACTATTGATGTCAGAGACCTATACCTTAAAAACTGAATACTGATGACCAATACTGCATAGGACGAGCAAAACAACAATATAATTTCCTTTCAGCACATTGTTTCCATAATTCTCCTTCAAGCCTTGTCTTGGATATGTGCCTTGTGTCTTGTTTCATCCTTCATTTTCTTTCGTAATCAAACCATGTAACTGTAAATCCAGAAATTAATATTTTCAGATAAAGAAAGGGGAGGAGGGGGAAAAGCCTTTTTATCTATTAGAAATCCACAGATCCTTTGCATAGTTGAGTCTTTAAGGGCAGCAATGTCACAGAAGTGAAATTTGCTTGGAAACGTGTACTTTGCAATGTGTTGCTTTCAGTGGAAAATGGATCTAAATGTTAATGTGTCCTTTGGTTTTGTACACATATACATCGGTACACACACACACGTATGTATTTGTAAGTGTACATATACAGGTTTATATATAGATGAATACACAATCACCTATATTGTTATTACCCCACTGTTTGGATTTATGTAAAACTTAAAAACATTTTCCCCCTCCCCAGGTCAGCCCAGCACAGAAGACTCATGTGCCTCTTCTGGGTTTTATTTTGGAGAAATTTTTGACCACATTCCCCTTATGATCCTTTGGCTTTTCCAGCACTGTGTGTAGCTTCTGGGTCCTTTCCCTTTCCTGGCAGCAAATCCACTTTGGAGCCCTTGCAGCTGGAGCTGTCAGCTGGTTCTTGCTGGGAAAGCCCCTCTTGGCCACTCCTGTCACAGCACATTACTGGGCACTGGAAGCATGAAAAGGGATAGCACAGTCAGCCTCCCTCAAGAGCAGGGCGGGAGGCTTCCTTTCTATAGGTGGCTCCAGTTTAAAAGGTCAAAAAGACCAGTCAAGACCAAGGCAGCTCTATATGTGAGGGTGGGCTGTTTGTACTGGCTTGAGCGGGTCCTGGCTCATCCCAGTGCTCACTGCTCTCTGGTTCTCTCTTCTGGTGGGCTACTGAGACCCAGGTTTTATAAGTCAAACAGTTTACCCTGCGTAACCTCAGTGTAACATGAAGGTTTGCTGTGGGTACAAACTGCAGAATACATCTTGGTTAACGGCCTTGTCTGCCCTCCAAACGCTGAATGGACCATCTCCTGAGTGCCGCAGGCTTTCTGCCCTAGCAGTTGGGTGAGATGGCAATGAGCTTTTGTAAGAAAAGCTGGAAAAGCTTTGCAGTTACAAGACTTAGTTGCCAAGCTCAGGGATTTATTTCCTCATTATACTTCAGCCACAACAACCACCAACAACGCTACAGGCTTGGGGAGGAGTGGCTGGAGAGCTGCCAGTCAGAGAGGGACTTGGGGGGGTTGATTGACAGCCGGCTGAACAGGAGCCAGCAGTGTGCCCAGGTGGCCAAGAAGGCCAATGGCATCCTGGCTTGAATCAGAACTAGTGTGGCCAGCAGGGACAGGGAAGGGATCTTACCCCTGTACTCGGCACTGGTGAGGCCCCACCTGGATGACTGTGTTCAGTTTTGGGCCCCTCACTACAAAAAGGCCATTGAATGACTCGAGCGTGTCCAGAGAAGGGCAACGGAGCTGGTGCAGGGTCTGGAGCACAGGTCTGATGGGGAGTGGCTGAGGGAACTGGGGGGGGGGTTTAGTCTGGAGAAGAGGAGGCTGAGGGGAGACCTCATTGCCCTCTACAACTACCTGAAAGGAGGGTGCAGAGAGGGGGGATGAGTCTCTTGAACCAAGTAATAAGCAATAGGACAAGAGGTAATAGCCTCAAGTTGCGCCAGGGAAGGTTTAGACTAGATATTAGGAAGTATTTCTTTACAGAACGGGTAGTCAGGCGTTGGAATGGGCTGCCCAGGGAGGTGGTGGAGTCCCCATCCCTGGAGGTGTTCAAGAGGCGGGTTGACCCAGCGCTGAGGGATCTGGTGGAGTTGGGATCTGTCAGTGCTGGGTTAACGGTTGGACTAGATGATCTTCAAGGTCCCTTCCAACCTAGATGATTCTGTGATTCTGTGAAGGGCAACTGTGCATCTGCTGGTCTGGCTCCAGTGTGTGCAGCTGTGTGTGCCCACGAGCACCCAACTCAGCCGGGTTCTGCTGCCGAGTTCAGCCATTGTTTGCAAAAGTAAGCAGGTACATGCAAGGAGCCCTCACACAACTGTGTATTTAAAAAATACACTTTTCAGGAATGAGTTCCTCATTGTTTCGTGTAATTGGCTACCAAGATGAGCATACTGCGTTATGCTGCCAGCTTTCTAGTCCTTTCACCATGGCAAAAACCAGTATTCTGACATCGTACATTGCCTATCTGCCCAAATCAATATATATATTTTTTTAAAGTTCATCTGAAATTAGACATTTGTTTTGGAAATATAGGGTCCCAGAAAAGATAAGTAGGCTTTATCTCTAAGTCTTGCTATTTTTTTCAAGATCTTGACAATGGAACTTCTGCTATTGACTTAAAGGCATCACAGACTAGCCCCAAACCTTCCAAATGGAGACTCTGTTGCCAATAAATTATACAGTATTTTCTTACTTAAGGGCATTTCTTACACTTAATGTGGGAATTCAAAAGGTTATATATAGAACTGGGAGCTATACAAACAGAATGATGTTTACAATGTAAATGTTTACCCTATAATCTGACCTGTTCTTGCCTGTTGGCTATGGTGCTGTTATTAGCTAGTCTGGCTAGATATTTTTAGTTTTCCTGTTTACATAGCATCTTCATATACTTTAAATCTATCTATTTGTTTTTGACATGGAAAATTTTATCAATAAATAAATTTTGGGGAGGAAGATATTGGTATTATTTGTAGAAAATATTTTAAAGAAGTGACAGATTTAAATTGTATCTCCTAGAGTTATAACATTGCCTGCAAATTTAAAGGAAATTTATATCACTAGAAATTATTTCTGTTAAATTTTATCATGCTGGACAAGTTTTGGAGGAGCAAAGAAAAATTAATATTTAAAAAGGTGAAGAGGTCAATGTAGGCTGGTTGGCTTGACAATGAGTCTGAGGCTGGATATTGGAAAGATATGGCCAGATGCGACCAGTGAAAGATTTAAGAAAATGTAATTAACACCAATCAAGGGCATTTTGTGAAAAATAATTCTTGCAAAGCAAATATGAAATCTATTCTGATGGGGTCAAAAATTTAATCAATAAAATTAACTTTCAGTAGTGGGGCTGTGAAATCATTTGCAACACTCAATTAAAGTCAAAGGAAAGAGCATATCATATGGTATTAAATCGAGACTAAAACAGTTGAAAAAGTGAACAGTACAGTTCAAAGAAGAGTTAGACTCTGATGTTGGCAAGTGAAATCCTGCGGCAGCCAGCCTTGGTGAGCCACAGTCTGTTCTGCCCTTCAAATCTCAGAGGTGAGTTGGGCAGACTTTCTCTAAAGCTCCTTTAGGTATTCATGTAGACACAGAAAAAGAAAAGCATGCCAACCCCAGTAACTGTAGATCATAGGCTGTTAATAGCTTTTGCAGGATGCTCCAAGGTTGCAGTGATACTGGGGTGTATTTTTTTTTTTCCTCTCTGCTCACAGGCTGATGTTTACTTTTTGGTTTTTAATGAACAGTAAAAATCTAACACCGTTGTCATTACCTCATTAACCCTAGTCCCAACATAATCATGAGGGTTGCCAGCACTGAAACAAATATTTTCTATCAAATATGGAGCCTCTGTATACTTTTTACCACAATGTACACGTTAATCAGTATAATTGCACTGCACTGTAATTATACTGATGAACGTGTACATTTGTGGTAAAAAAATAACCAGAGTTAGAAATACTGATGCTAAATTGTTTGGTGCTGTTTTCAGGCCAGCATACATATGGGAAAACCAGGATTGGAGACCACAGAGAGGATCCTAACTAGGCAGTGCCTAAAGGAGAAGATACCTCCTCTTGTAACTTTGCTGTGGACGGAGAGCAGAGACAGAACCCAGTGAGTGCACAGGAATGCCAGGGCAGGTAAGGAGAGGCTTTCAGCCCGTCATCCTAACCCCCCGGGCAGATTGCACTGGAAATAAATAGCAGGGCTCTGCAGGAAACCCACTGTCGAGGTTTGCTGTGGAGAACCTGCCTCGCTGTGAACTGGAGGCAGCTACATGTCTGGGCTGTGAATTGTATAAAACATCCAACCTTCGACCGCGCAGGCGGAGCAGCACGTTCTCAGGTGACAATATTCACTGTGCTGGGAAAACAGTGTCAGGCTTACTCATTCGTACAGGGGCATCCTTTTCACAGGACGTCTGCAAAAGCGAGAATAAGACTTGATCTTGGGCAAAGCGTGACAACTCCTCACTGATAACTGCAGCTCCGATCCGTATCCTAAATGTGATCAGCCCTTGATCAAGCCCAATGCTTTAGGCCTCCTGAGGGTGATTACCAGAGATTCCCAGAGAGGTAGTTTCCCCTCTTACAGTTAGAATTAAAGTCACAGCTTTAAGATACAATAATGTTATTTAATCCTGGGCTAACACCCCTTTATGCCTATTTACCTGGCAATAACACACCCTTTATACAGCTTGATCACAAAGGTGCTGATCTGAATTGTCTAAAAAGTCATTTAAAAGCGTTAACTCCAGATAATAGAAGGCACTTCAAGACAGCTGTTACAATTTGGAAATCATCCTGGATCTTCAGTATAAAAGATAAATGTTTTTCCCCCTTTCTAGGGCCTCTGTTGTGGCATTAAACCATGGGTTTGATTTTATTCATTGTGTTCTTGCATATCTTGTGCAAAATGGTGTCTGAACTTTATTCATAACTGGTTTTAGGATAACCCTCCTGAATTCATCTTTTATCACAGGATGTGCAGGTTGGCAACATGTTGGTTTCCTTTGCAAGGAATGGATGAGGCAGAATTTGAAATAACTTTATAGGGAATCATGAAAGATATTCAGTGACCTAACTGTATTTCACAGGTGTTTTTTCCTCTGGCTCCTCTGAGTTGCAGTGCTAATTTATATAATGAATTATTTGGATATTTTGAAAATACAACTAATCTTACAAAAAAATGAGGGATTCTGTATGCTTTACACCGCTTAAAAAATGGGATAACAGACATAAATTATACAAACCAACTAGTAAATTAGCATTGAAAATACTTTTTGAAGGAACTAACACAATCAAGCCAGAATTGCATTTTCTTTCCAGAAGATAGTCACTCCATCAGTTCCCCTGTGAAGTTATTGAAATAAGAAATGAGGTAAATTTGCCACCTCTTAGATGGAATTGATCATTTAGAAAGTACAATGATTTCAGCAGCAGGGGAAGAAAGTGTTTAGCAATGGCTAAATATCTTGCAGGAGTGCTACTGAATAAATTTACTCTGTCCGAAAAGAGTGTATTTTGTGCCAGATTTGCTGAAACCGGGTCTAATTAAGATTTTGCAGAATAGCCTATATCCAAATGCCCAAAATACTGCTGAACTCACATGAGTGATAGACAGCTTGTTTTTGTGTCATGTGTCAGGGAACTAGAATAAATCTGTTACAGAGGCAGAATGAAAATTAAAGAAGTGGGAGGAAAACTTGCACCGTCCTGTCACTTAAGTCTGTAAGCACTAGCAAAAACCAAAGAGGAACAACTTGCACGGGATAAAACCATACCGATGCAAAGGTGGGTAGTAGAAAAGTGTTTGGAAAAATGACTAGAGGCTTCAGCAAACCTCCCCCAGCTGCAGAGATTTAATTTGCTTCTGGTGCCAGAGCAGGTGAAAATGATTTGCAGTAAGAGGTGCAGCGTGTGGGGGATCATGAAGGGCTCCTTTCTGTGAGTCTAAAACTTGGCTTGAAGAGAAAAATAATTTTTTAAAAGTTCCCCCTGCTTCTTTTCCTTCTCATTATGTTGTCTCTTTTCCTCTCTTTTACTTAATCTCATCTATCATTTCCCAAGAATTGGCTGGGCAAAGGCACTGGAATTGAGTAACTAAGTGGTTATTGGGAGTTTTTCTCACACCTTTTCCTCTATAGGACATGTTTTTGGGGTTGTTTTGGTGCCACACCTGTCATATTTTGAGAGTGAAAATTTTCTTTTTTCCAGAGTGTTTTCCTCACAAACTGCTGGGTTTCGCTGCCTGACAGCTTCAGCACCAGTTTAGCCTTAAAAGAAAGATGCACATCTCTGATGCCCCTTTGCTTCAGTTCAGCCTGTGAAATGGGGGACCCAGCTGCAGAACAGACCCAGTACAGCTGACGTTTGGGTGGGAAAGCTTTTCAGACCTCTTACCATGTTCCTTGCAGAGCGCTGAGTCCTTGGGTGTTAAAAGCTGCCGTTGGTTGGAGCCGGGCTTGACTGCGTCTCCCACCTTTTTTGTGGTCCAAGTTGCAGTGACAAACATCACTGCTGTCGCAGCTTTGGGAGTGAGACACCAAAAGTTGGCAGTTGCAGGCAATGGTGGGGAACCGTTGGGCCAAGGGCAGCGGGGCTGGGCTGGGCTGCCCTGGGGCCCGGTGCCGGTGGAGCACATTGAGGAGAAGTGGCTGGCTGGGTGGTGGCAGTCCATGAGGAGGCTGTGCAGGGCCGGCTGGGTGCATGAATGCTGGCTGGTGGTTCCCCAGCGGAGGCAGCTCGGGTCACGGGTGGTGTTTGAGGGAAAGCTGAGCCCGCTGAGGCAGCTGTGGGGGCAGCGTGTTAGGCCTCGTGTTTCTCTGATCACAACCTGGCTTCATGGTTATGTCTAGATGATCCCTTCCCTCAATTCTTAGAGAGCTAACAGAGGTATAAACCCTTTTGTTCCCCCAGAGGGCCAATCTGTGCAGCTAAAACAATAAAGTGTTGAAATAATAACATGCATTGCAGTCTTAAAGCTCATGTCTGGCTATGGAGCAACAAGTTTAACCTGCAGCGTTGGTTGCTTTTGCCTCTGTTCCTACGTACTCATAGGTGAGTTAATTTGTAAAATTCACATTATCTGCAGAGTCTTCTACCTATGCAGATGAATTGTGCTTCTAAGATTGGGCAGCTTATCCTGAGGCCGCCATGTTATTTAAGTAAGGTAACAGATTCAGCCTGTCACTAGAAAGGCTTGGTTAGGAGGGGGATTATGGAAATTTGCTTCCAAAACCGTCAGTTTTATGCTGTTGGTTGCTTAGGTAAGTGGCATGCTGTTCACTCATGGAAGTGTATTCCATGCACCTGCATTGCTAGTCAATATGTTTATAAAAGGATGGATCATTTTGATTCCAGTTGCCAAACTTTTGGACGTCTTCACAATTTCCAAATTGCTTACAAGGCAGGGGAGCCATGTATTGGCTGAAAATCTCCTGGAGGTTCAGCTTCATGGAAAGACAGTTTTGATCGAGGAAAGTCTGGCAATGCTTGGATTTGTGGGGAAGTGGAGGGAAGAGTCACCTGAAAGATAACTGCGTAAAACTTATTTTGTTGATTGTCCCATCCCACATGTCTTCCCACACACATACAGATTTTTGGCACTGCTGGGTCCCAGTGAACACCAGTTCATAGTCTTCACTAATGTGCATGAAACAAATAAAAATTAGGTCTATCTGTGTCTAAGAGTACCAAGAATTTGGCTGCTATGCTGTCTTCCTCCACAGTCTAGAGGTTCATCTCCTGTGATGTTCAAGGTGTCACTGTTGACCATAAATGGCTTCAGGCTTAACTGTGGGGCACCTAGACTGCAGCCAAATGCTATCAGGGAATCACAAACTTCTGTGGGGAAGACTTTAGAGTGAGCACTGTCATCAGCCAGAAATACTGTTGATTTTGATTCGCCTCCTTCATGAAGTTCAGATAGCATGGGGTTTTGTTTCTGGAGTTGTTGGTGCTGCAATTTCATCTCCTCATTTGAAGATGTAGGGGGAAAAGTTGCACCAAAGGATGGTGGTAGGGTTACTGATGTGCTGGTGGTGGTTGGATGTTGATGTACAATGGCACCTATTGAAAGACCGTGTGTAAGTAACAGATATTTTGTTGGTGGTGGTTTTGTTCTGAAGCTCAATTTAAGTTCTTCTGGACATTTCTGACCATTGTAAAACTGTTATGTTTGGAATATTGTCTAAATCTGAGTGAAATCAGATACAGGCTACAAGTAGAGGTCTTGATGATCTGTTTTGAAAGTTATGTTAATAGACATAAGAATGTGCAGATTATCGGTTGACAGCTATTTGCATGATATTGGCATCAGTGCTGAGTTCAGGTCAGGCTCCACCACAACGCTGAATCTACCAGTTGTAAAGAGGGCATGGAAAGAGCTTAGGGTGCAAGATCAGAAACCGTTTCTATATGGCAGAACGCCTATACATCAGTTGAATGTACTTATTAAGAGACTTACAGTTGGGTTTAAGTAATTGTACTTTGCATTGTGCTTCTGTTATTGGACAACATGACACATTATCAAACTGTGAGGTTTACTTTGCCATATACTGGTAGAGCTAAGAATAGTTTCTGGTTTGTGGCTTACGTATGGAAAGTTATGGTTTGTAAAAGCTGTTTCCAGTCTTCAACTGGAATCTACTGAAAGGTCCAAAAGGCTGCATGTTGCAACTACTTGTACTGAGACATAATGTGGTGAAACTAAAACTGTGGGGTCACAAAATTTCGGTTCCCTGCGGAGCCAAAAGGGGTAGGAAAGGCCATGTTTTCAGATGTTGCAAGTTCTCTGTAAACAAATATTTCAAGGGTTCCCTATTATTGCATATATTGAATGCAACATAAAGCAGCAATCTAAGTGCTGTTATTGTTCTATGGAATCGTGTACTAGGTAAAAACACAACACTTTGTGTGGAATTGCTTGTTATGCATAATATCCCTTTACAAAAGAGATATTAGTATGATGTAGTTCACATGGCCTTCTTTGGTGACATCCCTAGAAATGTTTACTGTGAGCTCTCCGATTTCTTTATTACAGACCAAATATTGTGGGCATCAAAGACGTTGGTCTGTTGTGTAGGCAAGCTGGTATGACCATAACTTCTGGCTCTCAAAAACAAACACAAAACTCCACTGCGGATTAAAAGCCTGGCGACTGTACTTCGGGGCCAGGAGTCAAGTCCAGCAGCACTCAAATTCAGCAGCGGATCCAAGGAATTTAAACTGCAAGTAGCAAGGTCAGAAAAGGCAGGGCTCTCAGAGGACATGCCTTGGAAATGTCAGTTAACCCGCAATATCATGAAAATTATTACAAGGAACGACTGCTGCATTCTACTGTAATTGTACACTGTATTTTGGAAATCTTGGGGGTATTGTTCAGTCAGACCTGGATACCAGGATAACCTAAGCAGTATGTATATTAGCTTTTAAGAAAAATTAAGTTCTGCAATGTGAATTGGATTGACGGTGATTTGAATACAACTGTTGCATTTCTTGGTGTAGAGTTGGGACTATCACATGTAGACTTATGGTCTCAGGTATTGCCTCTGTAAGATGCACATAAGCAACTTTTTAATATGAAGGAATGATGCTTTTCAAGACCTTTGGTTGTGAAAATGCTGTCCCTTAGGAGCTTTCTTGCACTAGCACTTGCTAATATACATTTCTGTTGTGTGGAATTTTGATACCCTCAATAAAACTGAAGTGGTTGATAGTCTAAAGCTAGCCAATAAACTTAAAGCCTGAGAAAAATTTAAGCAGAGAGAATAGAATAAAATTCTTCTCCAAAACATTATGATGTTAACTGTGATTTGGACTGTGTTGAAGTTTATAACCAAATTAGTACATGCTAAGACTAGTATTGGAGTCTGGACATAAAGCTACCATATCTATGAAGATTAGTGGATAAATCTTTCTGTCCTGATTAAAATCCAGAGCTTGAAGTTTCACACCTAATTTTCATGCTGGTTTACTCAGAACAAACTCCTCCTCCCCCGGGAAACCAAGTTTGAAGGTAACATGAGAAATTAGGGCAGGATAACCGTATCATTGAGTTACATAAGCCCACAAGGTGACTTGTAAAGGCCAAGGAAAAATGTTTTAGTGAAAAGGGAAGTAATAGGAATTCAGAGTCAAATTGCTGATGTGTAAAACTTAATCTAGGATGAGCTGCTTTTACTTGGCAATAGTGAACCTTCCACTTTGTGAATCTCTCTCCTAGGATGCAGAAAAGACCAAATGCATAGAACTGTCTAGGATCTACCCAACAGTGATTTGTACACTTCAGGTTCATATTTAGCTTCTCAGGAATAGTGATTAGCAGTCCTACTGCTATCTGGTATTTTAGATTGCTGCTGGGTGAAGATCAACTTTCCTCCCAATGTGGGTTTAGTTTTGGAGCCGGTATCCCATCATCCCAGGTGGGTTTGAGGTTGGGTTTGTTGTTTTTTTTTTTTTTTTTTTTGAGAATGCTTATTCTAGTTCATATACTGTAGGACCAAAGACCTGACCTTGGAAATGGTGGCTGGAAAATATCAGCAGTTGCTTGCAGGCAAAAGGCTGGGTAACGTCACTACGCCAGCCAAGAAGTGGGCAAGAGCTGTCTGTAGCACTCCATTTATATTTCCAGGAGAGGTTAAAGAGTCAAAATGCGCATGGAGTTGCAAAGGTACATGGCAGTTTGGGAGCAGGTCCCGTGAAGGAACCGACCTCTCCTTTGTGCTAGTTCACTGGGTTTTGGTGAACTTTTCTGGTAAACTTGCTTATAAGTATGGACTTGTGCTTGATGTAATGGTGGTGGTACTAGGGGGTTTGTCTGACATTCTTTCTCTCCCAGTATAATGCCAGGCATTGAAAATATTTTCAGTTTTCTCTTAAAAATGGTCTTGTTTTTTGTAAAGCCCATTTCATTAAAAGACTAGTGAAAGAGGAATGTGTTTTGTTTGCAGCGTCTGGCCCTGTTTCAATAGCTCCTAGTGGTATTTCCAGAAAAAGACAGTAGAGGGGGCTCGTGAAATACACATGCTTTGTTATTTCTGCTGTAAAAACCCGAAATTCTCCCTTTTTCTGCTGCTGGGGTGGAGGAGGGTGCTGAAATTGTTTTTCAGGCAGACAGTGCACCACCACTATAGACTGGAAGCTAAGGAGAATTTTGAAAGGATGCCAAGTAAGATCTACTATGGGAAAAATCCTAAGGCACCCGAGGAAGTTAACTCTGGGTTATGTTTATTTTTTGGTTTTAATGTATGGAGTATATGTGGAGCATGGAGTGACCTCAGTTCCTCCACTGTGCAGCTTATGATCCTAGTTTCAACAGAATGAGCTTTTTAAAAGGCCTTTGGGTAGCTTTTCATATTTTATAATCTTGGCAAAAATTTCGTTCTATTTTCACATAAACCCAAATTATGACAACATCCTCTATACAGAGATAAGACCAAATAGTGGATTTCTCATTATAATGACCCAATCTTAAATGTGACATAAATGTGAAAGGGGTTGGAAAAGTGAGTCAACAATGAACAAGAGCCATATGGGTAAAATAACCCAGTTAGTCATATATATCATTATGCAACTATAATACACGCACATAAGCAATTTCTGTGAGTGAGAAGTTATTTCTTATTTAATCAAATCTTATATATTTTTCTGTGTTTTAGGGCTGTTTCTTCAATGTTTTTTTGTGCTTATTGTGTCAGCATCTTTGTTGTTGATAAGACAAAATACCATGAATACTGGGAACAGAAAAACAGTCCTGCTGAAGCAAACCAGCATTGTTCTAAATGTTACATATATGACAGCATTTTGTTCTTTTCCATCTATATTTTAAGCATCGAAAAGAAGTGCTCTAAAAGCTACCAGTTACACTGTTCCAGGGCCTGGTCTGCCAGCATGCCTGGGACACTAAAATATCACAGGATTAGCAAGTTACTTGTAAACAGAACAAATATACTATTGACTCAGAACAGTACTGCAAACAGTAGGACATAATGCAACATCGATTAAATATGTGCTTAACTGTTCTCATAAAGTTTACTGTGCTGTTGAACAGATTAGAAAGGTGAACAGATTTTAACCTGAGGTTTCTCTCACTGAGACACATTTGCTATTCAATATGCCACCTTCTGACATGACTTAACTGTTGACAAGAATGACCTTCAATTTGCTGTCAGTGACATCGTATTGAACCTTGGTCAATATTCCCTTGTAGAGACATGGTCATAAGTGGTGTGTGGTGTGTTTAGTTCCACATTTCCCTTCCATAATAGCAATGACATAATAACCATTGCACTACTGGAACTATAATGGTGGGGTTTTTTTTTCCAGGTAATTGAATTCATATGGATTTTGGCCTCATGTCCTGCAGCAAACCACAAGTACAAGGTGCTGAAAAATCCCCTGTAAAGCTAGGGAATGAAAGTGGACCTTTACAGAATGGAGCCTTTGTTGAAACGTTGTGTCCTGGAAAGCGTATTACAAATTTTCATTGTTAATGGCATTTAGATGATATCTGAAAACAAAACCTTCCCAGTGAAATAACCAAACAGGGTGATTTTTTCCCATGCAAAGGACTACAGTCCTGTTGGGTATATGCGTGTCTAATGCAGAGTAATATTTGCTGGGGGCTGTGGAAATGCATCAAAACCTGTAACAAGCCTGTTAATCAAAGTACCTCCTTCTGAATACATTTTTTTTCCCAAAGTACTTTGCCAGTAAAATATCAGGTAGGTATGAAGCGCCTCCCCCTTAATTCTTCACAGACCAAGTGCTGTAAAGTATAAATGTTATTCACAAATCCTTGACAGAAAGATTCTGTTGTAATAGTGCTTTTTTATCGCAGAATAAATAGGAATGTGTGCATGTAGAAGGGCCCAATCATGCCAAAAAGATGCACCATCTCTGGCAGGCCTTGTATAAACCTGAACAGTATGAGGGGCTGTCTGCTGATTTTGGACTCAGACTTGAGCTATATTATTGATGGCTGTTCCCTTTCTCCTCCTTTAATGGTCCAGGAATATTGTCTGCTGTAGCGTTCATGTGAATGACTTGTTTTGTGTTTGGGTTTTGTACGCTATTGGCAGAAGATGGTAACTAGAGGGGTACTGTGACCAACTGAGGTGGGGGCAGGAGCAGATGTCCTGACCATGTATTGGCTGCTGAAGAAAAGCAACCTCCAGCCCCTGTCATGTGCCCTCTGCCTTTCATCATGTAGTGATTTTTCTAGTATGTGGGGTTTTTTTCCATTTTCTTTCAATTTTATCCAGTTTCCTCATAGTCCAGGTCCTGTAGGTCTAGTACACCTGCTAGTCACAGCCTCACCTGTAACTGGTTTTCCTTCTGTAATAGCAGGTCCTAAAGATGCGGTAAATCTTCTTCCACCTTTCCTTAACACATCAATATATGAACAGACTGCAGGAACTGCGTTATTGGGGCTGACTTGAGACCTGTCTTCTCCTGTGGCTGAGCCTGAGCGAAAACCTGGAATTAGGTAGATTTGGGACCTTTTGATATTTTGTTCTCTGTGCTGAGTTTCATTCTGTCACTAGTGGCTGGAGATGTGAAGAAGTCCAGAAGTGCAAGCACCGAAGTATTGAAGTCTAGCTTATATATTGAAATCTGACACAAGGGTTGGTAGAAGGGTTCTGTGCTGCTTTACAGCTCATCTCAGCCCCGTGTTGCTCTGTGTGGTCATGCAGACAGGACAGAATATCCTTGCATCTCCTGAGCGGTGCATGGTGCAGAAACCAAGTGTACAGCTCTTCATTGCTTTTTGCAGCTTTACTGCAAATTAGGTTTACCCTGAAGTTGTAATGAAATTGTTCCATTTGTTCCTCATACTTTGATCTTGTGGCCTGTGTTGAAGAGTGAAGTAGCTGGGTTAGGAGGAAGTGTTTTACAGGCAGGAAAAATCCTATGGGAGCTGGCTAAGCAAATTCAGGACTAGAGCAGAGCTGCCAAATCTGACATGTGATCCTAAATGGTAGGAAACTTCAAGTTCTCAAGACTTCTGAGATCTTAAATATTCATAAGAGGTAGAATAGAACCCATCAAAACCTTCCTTTTTTTTTAAAAAAAAAAAAAAAAAGAAGAAGCAAGCAGTTACTCAGTCATTTCCTGTTGAAAGAAAAGGATTCAACCCAAACCCTAATGCTTAAGCTGTCACTTTTGTCTTCTGTGTCAAACATAGAGGAGTTACAAATTCTCTTACTTTGGGAATGGGGAAACAAGAAATAAAAGTATATTGTAATAAGTAAACTTCATGTAAGAAAACTGATTATGAAAGGCAGAAGTATTAATGACAAACCATAAGCTTTCCCACGTAAAGAAAGCTTTGAGCAAAATAAATTGAATTACTTCAGCATTTGTTTCAGCAGCTTTACAAATTGATGTATTCTCATACTAAACTAGTTTTTTTTCCTTACGGCAGGTGCTTTATGTGAGGGTTGGTGTCAGCACAAATCTTTCTGTCTTTAGCTGCCGCAAGCTACAGATGCTACTTGCAGGACCAGAGATCAGTCTATAGGAGTCTAAAGTCTATAAAGGCTATTAAATCTAAAGAAGGTGGGGGGGAAGGGGAGAGACAGGGAGGAAAAAATATGTAACTATAGCTGAAAAGATGAGACTGTGCTCAATTTTGCCATAGATCTTGAGCTGTGTTTTTATCTATGTGATTTTGTTTTAAACTATTACTCTTATTTTTGCTCTTTTTTTTCCTGACAAACACAGAACACTACTCTGAAGTATGTCTACCACATGGCCTCTTATAGAAATCAAACTGGCCAGTCCAGATTTTTATAACGACAGCAAAATTTAACTTTTGGGTCTGCTATTTCAGGTCCTATCAGAGACTGGAGGACATGATAAGAAATGCCTCTTCTCAAGACTATACAACTCCAGTTTTAGCTGGGCAGGAGGAATTACCAATTTAAATGTCTCACCTAATTAAATGCCCCCATAACTGAATGGAAATCCTTTTCTACCCCAAATCAATATGATTTATAGGGAGAACTAAGAAAAAGGAGCTGAACTGGATATTTGTAATAAGAAGGAAAAAATCCCTCCCATCTGCTTTCCATGAAAATGAAAAAGAACCTCAAACCATTAGCCCAAGTCTTGCCAAACTTACAGTTACTGGAAGCAACTGAGTGGTTGGACAAGGTGGAGCTGGATTAATGAGCAGAGTACAAGTAGGCTTTTTGGCACAAAGGTCCATACTGCATGGAGCATTTGCGTGAATCACTGGGTGAAATGTCTCCTTCAGTCCTTGACATAAGTCTTTCATGTTAAGGTACTTTCAGTTAAGTGGCTCATTAATGATGCATCTTTTGCATCATCAAATTCCCTCAGGAGTTGTCTCAAATTTCCCCTCATCTTTGTTGGCTTATGTACAGCGCTATCCTTCTAAGTCCTTGGCATCTGTCCCCTGTATGTAATTATGTAGAAATTAATCTCCGTGTATCTGAATAGCTCATTTCCCAGATTAACATGAGGGCTGTTTGCATTGTTATTAATAAAGCACCTAGATTTATCAAACAACTCTGCAAGGAACAAGCACATAAACTTCAATATGTAAATAATACACTAATATTCTAACTGTCTGGTCTACAATCAGATGTTGGAATGCAAATGCTTTGTTTTTTCTGTGAAGACAGCAAATGTTACATGTTTTCCACTATGTAAATGGCCTTAGTTAACATTAATCAAAATTGCTTATCAGCTGCAAAACACACTTCTAGATGTGCATCTTCAGGGCAGTCCAAAGCCAAATGGGTGACAGGCTTCTAATAGATATCTCATGAAACCTTGTTCCGCCGGCACTTGTCTTTGTTAAAGCTGAACTGTAGTCCATGTTCTCATCCTGCGACACAGGGTGTGATATGTGTGGGCTGGTCTTAGAAACCATGCCTCCTTCATGCTAGAGGAAAAACAGGAGCATGAAAGCAATGCAAATACGCAACACATGCAAGTCTTTTCCCCACAGATCCCTGAACTCTGAGGGTTTCTTGCAAGACTGTGAAAAGCTCACTCAAAAGAAGCATGCGGTCAAATCCTTACAGAGGTTCCCTTAGAAGTCTGATGTCCCGGTGGGCTATACCCACTCCATTTGAGGGAATGTGCATTTCCAGTGGTATATGCTCTTATTAAGGTAAAAATTGGAGCCCATACTAATACAGCTAGAAGTCAGCAGTGAGACTGCTTCACAAGCAACTAGTTGTGCACTTGGGGCTGAAAATATATAATCCATAAACTACTTCAAACTGTATATATAAAAATGTGAAGTTCCAATCGATTCTATTGATAATTTTCTAAGCAATGGTTTCCTCTTACTTTCCATGCAGCAGGGAGTTATCTGTGTTAACAAAATGTGAACTGGATGTATTTAAAATCTGCATCCCCGTTAGAGTAATATGGTTCACATGAGTGTAGAACTCCATGTGTTTGGGAAGGTGGGGTAGTCAGTAGCAGAGAAACAACGGCCTAGACTGTTTGGTTGCTCATCCTTACACCAGTCCCTAGAAGAGCACATCCTCTTGAATTCCATTTCCAAATATTTTAAAAGCAAGAGGATAATCAAGGATGCATTTGTCAAGAGCAAATTATGCTTGATCAGCTGGATCTGCCTTCTCTGATGAAATGGCTAGTTGTAAGGTTGAGGGGAGAGCAACAAACTACCTTGCTGTTCAGAAAGGCTTTTCACAGGATCCATCACAGCATTCTCGTTTAGAAGCTGTGGAAGGTATGGGCTTGAGGAACAGACAGCCAGATGGGCTGAAAGTTGCCTGAGCTGCCAGACTCAAAGGCTAGTGATGATGGGGCAGATGTCCAGCTAGCAACCGGTTAAGAGTAAAATGCCCCAGGGGTTGATTTTGGGGCTGATATCATTCAGTATCTTCAACAACAACCTGGATGATGCAACAAATTAACCCCACGGGCAATTATTAGGTTGCCCTTTATATATGTGTACTATTTCGTACCAGATCCTGTGAGGCTGCTGTATTTTCTAGAGGTAGACTTCAGATTTTTGCTAGTGCTGGGTCTTGCAACACATGATCTTCTGTGAAGCTGTGGCAATCTTTTAAATAGGCTAAGTTTACTTGCCAGTATTAGAATCAGAAAGGTATACTGGTAAATTAATATGTGGGAGGTTATTAGGTCCAGTTCCACAAATAGCTTAAAACCTTATGAACAAGGTGAAGCAGTCCAGCCACAAGAGCGATTCAGTTATTATTTTAGTAAATCTTATAAATTAGAGTTGCTGGAGCAGTTTAGTACCTTCATGCAATATAAAAATTATATTACAATGTCATTCTCTTGCCAAACAATGCTGCTTCGAAATAGGTCCACTTCCCTATTTTTGGTATAATTTTCCAGAATAGCGGCTTAATTCATTATTTATGCTGAGAGGTCTTTGGCTTATACAACACCCTCAAAATACAAGCTGGAGGACTAAAATCTATTAAAAGATGTGATTTTTTTTCTGATATAATGTCTTAAATTCTGAGCTAATTAGGTAGTGGCTGGAAATATGCTGTGATCTCACAAAAATTAATTTTCTAGATAAAAGCACAAAAATAGTAGCTTAATTTTGGTGGTCCCTGAGGAGGGTAAAAGTCAACTAAAGTTTCCAATACAGAGTTTCAAGCTTTTGTGGCATTAATTAAAAGTATGTTTGGAGACTGTTATCTGTTGAGGGGCTTAGAACTTGTAGTGTCTAATAAATTCAAAAAGAAACAACTTCAATTATGTGTCACGGATGCTGGTTCTCACATACAGGTTTGTGTTCTCATGATGCTTGCTTTGTAAGAACGTAATATAAGAAGGGCAATACTGAGAAAAAATATACTCTCCCAGCTTCCAGTAATTTTCAACTCAAGGAACCTCCTAAGCCCCATTTAGTTTCTGAGTGCTCAGAAGCTTGGTGAACTTTTCTTCCATGTTTGTGTGCATCTCCCCGCTGATTGCATGTGAACTGTTCGCATCCAGGACATCTTGTGGCAAGGAATTATATGGTTTAACTAAGTAGTGTATGAAAAAAATATGTTCTCATGTGTGTTCTTGAACCTTCCACCTGCTAATGACATTTGATAACCCCCAGGTCTTGTGCTGGATGAGGAAGGCAGTAGCTGGCCCCTATTCAGCCTCTCCTTGCTACTCACGATTTTACAGATATCTCTTGCTCTCCTGTATCATCTTTTCTAGATGAGAAAGTCCTGGTTTATGCAGTCATCCTTTGTATGAAGGAACTGGCTCTTCAGACCACTGGTCACGCTTGTTGTCCCTCCACGAACTTTTTCCAGTATCAGTCAGTCTTGTTGAGGATGTGTGAGAAGGACCAGAACTGCAAAATTTATCCAAGCTCTGGACAAAATGTGGATTTAGACAGCAGCATAATGATGTTCTCTGTTTGCTTTTTTAAGAATGTTGAATGATTTCTGGGTTTTGATGACAGTGCACTGAGCTGATGTGTTTGTTAGAGCTGATGGGTTTGTTAGATATCCTGTCTAATCCTAAAATCTCGCTCTTGAATTGAAATAGGCAGGATGTTCCCCATCATTGTATCTGTGAAGTTAGGGCTGGTTTTCCACTTATGTCACTTTACATCAGAGCTGATCTGTCATTGTAACACGCTTATTCAGTCCTGTAGGTCTCCCGCAGTTCTTAACAATCCGCTCTTCTCTTTACTAACTTGAATAACATAATTACTAGACTTTGTGAGACACTATTTATCCCCTTTTCCATGTTGTTTGTGAATACCTTTCCACATGTACTGCACTGTGACTAGTGGTTACATTCAAGCAGCCAAATGCATTGGTTGTTTTGCAGTAGAAAAACCGTAATTGCTGAAAAATGGTGGAACTGATTCTGATTTAAACATGGGACTGTGTTTCAAGTGTGTTTGTTGGGTCATTACTGTTGATTTTGGACCTTACAGCCATTACCTCAGGTTCACTCTCTTACCCACAGCAGTGAGACTGGGGCTGCTGTTGCAGGATCCCCTCAGATAGGCTGCAGTTTGTTTTCTTGCTCATAACCTCCAGTCCAGGCAATGCATACACAGGGAGCCTGTCTCTGCTTCTTGGCAGAGAGCTGCTGACCGCTGACTTCTGCTTTCTTTGGTTTTTACTAATTCTTCTACTTCAGTCTCCATGGTTTTTAATCAGTCCCGAATGAATTCCTGCGGACCTGCTTGGGTAAGCTTCTGCTCAGTGTTTGGCATGTTTATACCAGCATTTTCCCAGCCAGCGTGGATCTGGCTTACTTTTATCACTTCAGGCTTATGTATGATTAAGCAAAATTTCATTGAAGTTGCCTGTATAATTCTGCTTAGAAACAGCATTCTGTGGAATGCGAAATTGTTTCCTGTTAATATTTTCTATGTGAAATACTCAAAGATACCTTACAGAAACCCAACGTCGCTGATACAAGTTCATTTAAAAACCTAATCTAATGCCTTCAGTTTAATTGGAAGAATAACAGTCATTAATAAAAACACAAACCGGAAAGAAGTTTGATTCTGTATTGATATTTGTAATGTAGAGAGCTGTGAAGTTTGACAAAAGTCTTTCCAGCCCGATATCTCATCCCTAGCAATGGCCAGTAGCGAGTTTTCAAGGAAGAACCTAAAGAACATGCTGTTCCCCTGCTATTTTCGTCATGAGCAGAGGCAGTCTTGCAGCGTTTGTCTGACTGACATCTCCTAGGCAGAGAAATGCACACACATGCAAAAACTCTGTGCAGCAGTTGATCAGGGTCAGGGCTGGCTCCAGGGTGCCTTGGACTGAGCTGGCTGTACTGCCCATGTGCTGCACAGCTGGGCCTTCCCACATGCAGGAGTTGGCACCCAGAGCCGATGCATCCTGAGTGCCCTGGGTTTGCTCTGCATGCGTCGGCCGTCTGTGCAGCACGTGGGCAGCAGATGTTGCGTTGCTGGTCAGTGCCGGGCTTGCACTGTGCACATGTGCTCTGGGGACAGCTCTGCAGTGGACTGCTCTGGGAGCACGGCTGATCACCTTGGCCATCTGGATGTCTCAAGCCCGCAACCTAGATACGGACAAAACAAACTTTGGAAAAGATGATGCATCCCGGTGAATCCGGATAATGCAGCCTATGCTTAGCAATAAAGAGCGTTTAAATAGGCTACATTTCTGGTGCATCTGAAAGTTTGGGACTAATCTATCTCCCATTGAAGCCAGGGGCAAAAATCACACTTGTTTCTACCAAAACAGTCACTGGGATCCCTTTCTGCTTTCACCAAAAATCCTACTGCTAGTACGTATGAGAGAAATCAGACAACAGGGAAGGGCAACATGCAGCGAACTCAGCACCTGCTTAAATCATGGCAGTCACATCAATGGCTTGTCTGGAGTCAAGACTTTGGCCATGGATTTTAATTCTTCCAGTGGTGAATTTCCATTCTGCTGACAGTGAAGAGGAACATCTAAAATCCTTGAATTCACCGGCTCTAGGAGTAGGTTCAGCTAATTTCTTTGCTGCAATTGCTCTTTGTCTTGGGTAGTTCCTCTATTGTTAAGAAAAATTAGCCCTGATGCATCTAACTCACAAGGGTTCCACAAGTCTTGCAAACATCTCTGAGGTACTCACAGCTGCTGAAGTGCTTTTGATTGACAATACCACTTTCATGTAATTCTTCCCTGTTTCCTTTTGTATTGTTTTCAATTACAGCAATTTCAACAGAGCTGTCTACAATCAGAAACTATGGAAATTGAATACAGAAAGATGTAATATTTCAAGGAAGAATAAGTTTAGCAGTGTCGTTTTTTTCCTAGAGAAAGGATATAGATTCTCAAGACCAGCTCTGTATTCTCAGTTTAGCTGGCAGACAGGAAATGTTTTTTCTTTCTTTAGGTCCCAAAGGATGTTTCTTTGTTAGAAAGCCAAACCTCCATTTCCTCTGTTTCTTGTAACCGATAGCAAACCTGGTGAACATAGAGTAGACTTGGCACCAAATGCATGAACTTGTAGCCTATTTCTTTTACAAACCAATTTCGTTTGAACATTGGAAGTCTGCCTTTGTTTTCTGCTAGATAACTTGGTAGGCAACTAATTGATTTTCTTGTGGCCAGATGCTGGAGCCTACCCTGATGTTAATGAGACTTCACTTATACAAACAGTCTCAATGAGGTTAACAGCAACCCGTGTGTGCATGGAAGTCCCTGATGCAGCTGTTTTATGCTGAGAAATGTTAGCAGGGGCTTGGTCTCAATCCCCACTTTGACCTGCAACAAATTCCCCTTTCTTCCCCAGGATTCTGTGCATACACTGAATATGGCTGGTCTGCATAATGCATACATAGAGGTACCCCAGCTAGCTTTGGTAACAAAAGCAATAGCTGTGTACAGCCACAGACCTGCTTTTAAGAGGGCTAATTGTAGTTTGGGTGGCAGAGCATGCTGTCCAAATTGCTGTGCAACTAACCCATGGACTCATGTCCTGTTAAATGGCAGGATGGAAATTTCAAGGGTATTTTGGAACAAATCAGTCTTGTAGTGATCAAAAAGCTGTGACCACAGCCAAGTGGTTAGGTTGAGTAAGTCGGGTATCTAGGATGCCGAGCAAGTGTGGCATGATGATTTGGAGCTGGTACTATGTAGCTGAGAGGGTTGGAGAAGTATTGCAAGGATATAGAGAAGCACCATCTTAAACAGCTCAAAACTGAGACACCGAAGAAAACAGCACTGGCTGTTACTGGCACCTAGCTGGCAGCTGGAGGACTGCAGGAGCAGAAGCATCATATGGCTGAAGCTGTCCTCACGTTCATGGATGCAAGGCTCTAAGCATCAATGGTGTCTTTTTATTTTTCTGTATAGACATTAGGAGCCTTGGTTGCTGGAGTCTGCTATCTCTGCAAACTAGTCTCAGTCAGCATCTGCAACATTATCTCTTCGCTGTCTTTATATTGTCAGTGCATGATTTTTCTTGGTTTACTTCAGATCATACCCATGTGCTTTAAAGGATTGCTGCCTAATGAGTTTCCGGGATTCTGAAGTCCAATGTAAAGTTTCTCAGCCTTGAGGATCTCCTTTGTAGAACTGCTGAGATTATTTTCATTTACAATGAAATGAGAGGTAAAGTTTAGCCTCCCATTCTGTTTGGTTTTGTGCCCACATCTCTGATTGCTTCTGCAGTGGTTTGTCTGACCACGCAGTTGTAGAGACCAGACAGAGACAAGGAAGGCTTTGGATATTTGATTGTCACCCAGCTGGCAATACTAGTGTTTAAGCTGGATTTGGGGAGTTTTCTAGCTGATAAGTAGGTTTATATGTTTGAGTTTGATTATTCTGGGCTGACTGTTGTGTTTAATTATGGTTAAAAAGTTACTTGAACAACCAGTTGTTTACTTTCACCACACACAGATGTTCATGCTTTGTTGGTGAATTAGCTACATATTTCTTGTTTAAAAGTTCAAAAATATTCCCTCATGCTGCTTGTCCTTAATATGTGAAGCACAAGGAGAATGGCAAATTTAGGAAGCTCCTTATAACAAGAATACAAATAAAAATTAAGAACTCATAAAGGACCAAATTATAGGCTTGAATTGTGATAGTTGAATATCTTAATAAAAAAAATATTTGTTTTGCTTGCAAACAGCATGCAGAAACATTTTAAAAGATTATCTGTGAAGACAGTATTTTCAGAAAAAAAATATTATGTTTTCTTAGAGGAAACTATAGCAGTGAAGAAGCACAGGGAAAAAAAAAAAAAAAGAAAACATGCAAGAAGCTGGTCTATTATGTTGTCTGACTTGAATTGTTTACTTTACTTATCCTGAGGTTAAATTTGATCTTGATAGTCAGTTCTGCAATGAAGTAATTTGCTGTAGCACTCTGTTGCACTGCCATTCAAAGAAGGCAATGAGGCTTTTTGACTGGTGTGGTCCAGCTTTTATAAAATGGGAGGTTAAAATTGTAACTTTATTCAAGCCATCAGTAAATTTCAACTGTCTTAGCTGTCAAGAAAAATAATATAAACTTTAATAAACTTGATAAAAATAGTTTAATGGCACGAGATGAGTAGTCAGGCTCTGAAAACACATGTAAAAAACTACTGGTCAGTTTTCTTGTAAATACTTGATATGAAATTAACCACTGTTAATAATTTAATTATCAGTCTAACTTGGATAAAATGCAGTTGTCAGCACCTACTGATTTTGTCTAATGCTGAGACACCAAGGTTCTTTTAGGTTGTGTTCCCAACAGGAATTTATTTTGTCCATTTGTCTCCAACTGCATATTGTTTGTAAAATCATAATAGCAGGATGTGGTTAGAACATCATACATGATATTACAGCTCTTAACAACAAGGTCTTTCCAGGAAGGGATGTTGGAGACTTGTCTAATACAATGCTTGCAACCGTGCCCCAGCAAAAATATTGACATCTTATCAGGCTGGATGTCTGCAGTTAGCTTACCAGCTACAGCGGTGAGGCTGTATGAATTGGTGGTCTTCACAACTATTTTCACTCGTCTTCAGCAGAGTCTCTTAACCCTTACTGGAAAGTTATGTAATAAGGTGCTTTTGTTTCACTAAAACAAATAAACAAATGAAGAAAAAAGCCTCATCTAAACACTGCTTCAGTCTATCATTAACTTACTTGAAGCAAAGCAACAGAACTGTACTTCTCTGATGGAAAATATGGACCGTGATCTTGTTGCTGCCGCACAAAGCAGATGTCACCTATTTGCAAAGTAATTCTTCTTGTATGTTGATGGCTGGCTTTGACACTGAATTATTTTTAAATAGGATCCACTTAAAATGCAATCCACTTTTAAAATTTCCTCCTAATTAGTCTTCTATAGACATTATGTAGGTCAGTGGTCCCTCAAGATAGAGATGACCTGCTGCAGGAAGGATAACTAGGATAACAGGCCTCACAAATCTGTGTTGCTCTCCAGAGGGTTGGTTCTCTTTCTTTCTTATTCCTTTAAAAAAAAATTTTGGTCCAAAGCAACCTTGAAAAACATAAGGTAAATGCAAATCAGGTCAGATATCTGAATCTGTGAATAAACTAAAATCAGGTCCCAGAAATTATCTGGGATTCATATGACAGTTCTGTATCTCTTTGGCGTCTTCAGAGTAGAAATACTGCTCGGAAGATTTCCAACTAATATTGCCCACAGCAGAGGGTAAAACAGAGTTCATTGGGCGTGGTGCTGAAGACAGATAATCTAAGATGTGTCAACTTGTAATTGGGGTGAGGGGGGCTTCATGATGCAGTGACACTTTTCTGAACTGGGGCTCAGCTGCTGGTGATTTGGGAAGCATTGCCGTGGTCATGTTAGGGTTTTGTGAGAAGCTTTCTTTGCTTAGGCTTAGTCCATTGTATAGGACTGAGATCTAAGAAAACGAAATGACAGATAAAGCATCTCATGGCTTCACTTCAGCTGAGTTTTACTTCGTTACAAAAAATTTTTTAAGTGAAGAAACTTATCAGAGCACTATATTGGAAATAACCGATTGTTTGGTTGCTGTAGACACATGAGATGGACCTCAGCTTTCTGCATTCACCCAAGGGCCATGCTTAACTTGTGGAATCCGTATCCTGTAAGAAATCAGTCCTCATTCAAGCAGTGTTCGGGCAATGCTTGGCATGCAGGAGAGCTGATAGGGCTGACAGGAGCATGACCAAGGTATGTGTGTGTTTATACAGCTTGTGCTTATCATGAAGCAGAACATTCCTTCTGTACAATAATACCCCAGCTGATGCTGCTCTGCTGATGTACAAAGGTTCACTGTTTCCTCTTCATTATGTGGTCACTCTGCCTGGTAGGCAGAGGCAAGGTCCTCATCTATGTGGACCTCACCAGGGCCAGCATGGCCATCCTTGTGGGTGCCTCCTGCGTAGCACAGGGAGAGTAGCTCAAAGAAAAGCAACGTGTTTTCTATACGCTTGACCCAGATACTGATGGGAAGAAAAAAAATCTTTGAGGTTTTACTATACTCACCGGTGTTTTGCTTTCTATAGAGAACAGTGGTGAGCCGGAGGCAGCTGTTTCAGTGGGTGAAATATAAGTAACAGTTACCAATAGCTACGGGTCTCTTGTTGATGAGGAAGCTCTTTTCCTGGTTCTGATGACCCACTGTAATATATATATCTCCAATCTGATATTTCCCCCTTCCCCATTCATCAGATGAACTGTAACTTTCAATAGCTACTTAAGATCCTGTGGTTGAAATAGGATCCAGAGGTGTGTATGTTTATACTTACCAGCTGCCATAGTCGAAACTCTGTGGTTTGATGGTCCAATTTAGTATAAATCACCACTTCAATGCTCAGTGATATATCATAGTGAGACATCAGCCTTTGGAAGGGTCTTTGTGGCTGTTATGGTGCAGTGATGAGGCCAAAAACACTTGCTGCTCTGAATAAGGATCATTATTAAGGTGGACCGACCTACTACTGTGTTCTACTAACCCTTGCAATCTGTAACATCCTTTTACCAATCCTTGTTTAAACTGCAAGCCTTGAAGCTACATCTTTCTCAGCTGCTGTACCAGACTCTCATGTAAACTTAGCACAAATGCTTGTGCTGCTTCTTCAGAGCTGTTAATTGGTGCCGTGGGTTGGTCCTTGTATTTTGCAAGAAAATCATGGTGCATCATGTGCTTGCTGATTCAGTATGGGAGGGGGGTGGTGGTGAAAAACTCATTTGTTCCTTTTGAAGATTTTACATTTCTGCCCCATGTGCCCTTTTTCCTCTGCTGTAACAGTTGGGTTTCCAAACAGACATTGTGGAGCCTGGTTCGTCCAACAACTTTTAATGAGAGTTTCTAAATGTTTCAGGCAGGAAGGCTGCTAGGAATGCTCCTAGGAAAACAAGAAACTTAACCCACTTCTGCTGTGTAGAATCAGTTCATTATTTCCAGAGGTGCTGCAGCTTCTCAGATAAGACTTCTGTGGTTTTTTGTTTAGGAGCTAATTCAAGTTTAGCTGCATCCATCACTAAAACTGTCAATCGTGTCTCTGTTGTCATGATGTCTAAAGCTGTGCATGAAGATCCCACGTAATAATTTATTCCTGTCGTTTGAGTAGAAGGCAAAGTGTGTTAAGTGAGAGAGAGAGAAGAAAAATAGATGAAGTCCGGGAAAAGAAAATTGAGGTGTTTCTGTAAAGCTTGCGGAGGTGATGAATGCTGTTGATGTACTATGTAAACAGCAAAACAAGTGGTTTGGCAGCTGCTGCAAAGCAATTTACCTTGCTGACCAATATCACCTCAGTTGCATTTCTGTGCTGCTTTTATGGCTTGCACGCTCTTGCGGTTCCTAGTCTCTAGCTCTGTCCCTGGTTTAGCCAGGGCTGTTTTGTTTCTGTTGGTGCTTAAAAAATGGCGTTGCACATCTACTTGTTGCTGAAGGTTACAGCAGCTCCATCATAGCTTTCACATCCTCTGTGGGAATGCATAACCTCCTGCCCATTGCTGTAGAGCGTGCATGACAGTAGCAACAAGGCTCTGAGATCCCCTGGGATTTTCCCAACCTGTTCGAGTTTGGGTGGGTGTCGATTAGATATCTAAGTCAAACATCAAAAGGATGCTGTTGTTAGCCTGGACTTTAGGACACAGAACAAGTCAGAGCCCTCAATCTGCCCCAGATCTCACCAAAGACAGCTAAAACACTGATGTGGTCCCATCTGCCAGGGGTGAGGCGATGGCTTTTGGCTGTACTGCATACTCTGTGGCATAAAACTACAAAAGCTATGATAGCAAGACCGAACCCTAGCTCTGTGGGAGCTTTACCCAGTTTGTAGCACAAAATCTGCAACACAACACTCAGAACTTGACCAATCACATCTCGGCTGCAGACACTGCTCTGAGATCCCATTAGAAAAGGTGGCAGGCTGCTCTAACCATGACCTTCAGCCCCAGAGGATGGGATAGCCCAGCTGAGGCTGTAGCAGCAAAGCATCAAAACAAAAAGTTTCACGTGCACTGTAAGAAAACAAGCAAAGGAAGAAATATCATAAAATTCCCCCAGTCCCTGCCTGCTGTGATGATGCTGTTTGGAGCCTGGATTGCGGTGCTGGCACTGTGGAGCCTGAGCCAGGGCTGCTGGTGCTCCTGGACCTGGGAGCAGGGTACTGGTGCTGCTCCAAGCAGGCATAGCTGCTGAGGCTCTGCTGGTAAGTCCGAGCAGGCCCTTGAAATACCCCCATGGGTAGAGATGGCTGCATCTCAGCCCCTGATGCCCTTTTGTCAGAGCTGGGGGCAGCTCCAGCCTCTCTCTGTCAAGGGTAGCCTAACTCTGACCAGTGGCCTGTGATCATTAGTTGTTAATACTCAGTTATCCCTGTTCTGGGGGCATTGGTGGGCTTCAGGGGACTTGTATGAGTGGTAATTAGTCACCTGAGTTGCCCAAATGACTGAGTCGGGTGAGAACAGCTGTATTTAATCTGGAAGACCATCCCTCATCTGATGAGGAGAGCAGGAGAAAAGGATTAGTAGAAGTTGCTGGGTATGAAGGATGCTGTTAAAATGAATGGAAGCAACAAGGACTGTACGCTGTGTACCTCCGTGAGTTCTGGCTCACAGTATGAAAATATTGGAGAAGATTACTTTTGACCTTTGGGTTTTGGTTCTTCATGTTTTCTCAGTGTGGCTTTTTATACTCAGGTAAGACAACTAAATGAATATTTAATGTGAGTGTGTGGGGGGCACAATGCTAGCCTCTAAAAGCCAAATCTACACTTCAGAATTTTCTGTGGCAGTGTTGATATAGGAGGGAAAAAACCACAGATCTTATAGGTGTTTGGTTTCTTTGTTACTGTTGCTTTCCATTGTTGCACACAGCCAAGGATACTGTGCCAGCTGCTAGGCTCTGGTTTCTACAAGGTCCTGGGACCATCTGAGACAGGCTGTTCTGTTTTGGTACATCTCAGGAGTGATCTCTGACACAACCGATTGCCTTTTCTGTTTGATTGATAATTGTGTAGGATAAAAACGTGGCAGTCTGGTTAAGTCTTATCTCACTGGAGACTATTCACCTGGCTAATTTTGGTTACTATGAAGGAAGCTCCCTTTCCTGTGGTATGCCACCAGCATTTTGTGTATTTACCTCGTTATTGTAGGAATAGTAAACTGTCTCTGAACAGGAATATTAAGTGGCCATAAAACTATGCACATTTCAAAGAACAAATGTGTGTGCTTAAGTTTTTAAGCCAAGGTTAAGAGGGGGAAAGTATAGTTAAATCTTTCTCAATAACAACTATTTTGCATTTCAGTTGGCAAGTCCCAGGTGTCTTTCAGACTAATTACTTCAAAATATGCTTGCTCACAGCTGTAGGCTAACTGTGTAACGACAGCTATGAAATACTCGGAATTCAACAAATCTAGTCTTTTAAGGCTACAAAACCTCACAGTCCACAAAAATGCTTGATAGGAACCCATTAATTAATTCTATTATTAAATTGAAAAGGAGCTTCCTGATTTGCAGCAAAGAGCTCATTGTCTTCAATCTACTAAGTCTCTCTAAATTTTATGCACCTCTCTGAATTTTACGGTGAAGAACAGGAGTGATTCTGGATATTGTAGCTTGAAAAACCTCCCTCTCCTTTTTATCTTTGTCTCCTCAGTATCTTCTTCTGACATCATGGATTGTATTTAAGTGACTCTCATACCCTGTCTGCAATGCCAAAGAGTTTGTGGTGTCTGGTTTTCCACTTAATGGCTCACTTTTTTCCTGTATCTCTTTGAAACCTTATGCAGTTTTCTGCTTTTTGGGAAATGCTCTAATTTGGTGCTTCAAAGGTGGAATAAGCTGTTTCAAAAGGGCACACTTTGAACTGTTTCCCCTTGCAATAACTTGAAAATAGTTGTCTTATATACTTCATATTTCCTGAGACCTGTTTTCTTCCCCTTGCTTTTTCCTGGGTGAGGAAGTATTTATAAAACCACCACTTTAATTCTGTCATTCGGTATTGTAGTGCTACAAGAGATAGGTTGCACTAATGTCACAAAGCATCGTTTAGGAATTATTAGTACCTTGGTCCTGTTATCACAGCTGTAAATACCAGTCAAATTCTGGTGGAGGTGTTATTTCTTCCCGAAAGTGCAATGTGGTAAGATGTTAAAACTGTCAATGATTCAGAACAAGTTCTTCACTGTAGCAAGTGTGACTGGAAGGATACTTGTGCAATTAGAACAAGCAGCTTGGGAAAACACCTTCTGAAATCGTTCCTCAGAGGTGCCTTGCTGTATGCTCTCTGCAGCCTGCTTGGGAAGAAGGAAATACTCAGTAATTCCATGGGAATGTTAGACTGCCCATCTGCACACCCTTAACCTCCACACTTCGCTGCACCCCTATGCTTATTTTCTTCCTAACAAACCTGACTTGTGCTGCACTTCAGAGCTCAGTACACTTTGCAAGAGAAAATCGTAATCGTTGATATTAGGCTCGAAGTTGGCTTTAGCGGAGAAGGGCAGGGAGGTGAACTGTGGTATTTGCCTACGAGATGAGCTGGCTGCTGTGAGGTAGGCTGAGCTGCTAATCCTTCCCTCTTGCTTGTACAGGCCTATGCTAAGATGCCTTTGGGCTGGCTTTGAGGGAGGACTGATTCACAGAAAACATCTGCTCCCATGTTCTTCCTTTCCAAGCAACCATACCTTGTAGTGTGTCCCACGTTCAGAAATTTAGATAAGGAAGACGTAAAGGAAGGTTAAACAGGCAGTGTTATGGTGAACTGGAGAATTGAAGAATAACCTTCCCGGAGTCACAGTTGGATGTGGTGCTGGGGACACGTTTTTCTGTGATGATGCATTTTTACCGTAACTTCACAGCATCCCCTGCTCAGTACTTCTGTTTTGGAAGCTGCTCACCCCACCTCCCTGCTTCTTTCACTGTGCCCTCTCTGCACCAATCTTGGCAAGTGCCCAGGTCATTTTGGAAACATCTGCTCATCTCTGACGTAGTGTTGGCTTTGCTAATCTACAAAGGGATTCACTACTTCAACAGGGGAGTTTGTATAATTTTTATATGTGTAGAAATATTTGGCAGGGGGGAGCTAAACCAAACTCTCAAAGTGTTGGAAGGGCAGCTTCTACTGTGTGTGCTTGACTGCTCACACGCACACACGAAGCTAGGCGATGAAGCGTCAGGAAGGAAAAACAACTGAGGGTTACCTGTAGTTCTGTACACTTGTCCTTCTCATTCTCAGATCTTTTCAAGCCAAGATTATAAATTGTCTTGAAAATGTGGTAGTAGTGTTAATCCACTAAAATGTCAGCAAGTGTGGAGTGAAAGATATCTGCCACAGCATACCTCCTAACAACATGCAACCCAGCTCTCATGTTTGCAGCCCACAAGAAGGAAGTGGAGTGCAAATCCAAACCTGAGGCAAGGCCTTTCTCCAACTCAGGGTACAGTAGGAGACTCTATTGCCTGGGCCACCCCTGCACAAAACCACCTGTCCTACCTGTAGAGCAAGAGCTCAGGTGTGAAGGGAGGCAGGACCTGCCGCTTTCCCCACAGCAGCAGCTCCTGCCTCCTACCTTAGGGACAGCAGTAGGAGAATGCCCTTCTGTCCAAGACCTCGGCTTGCTTTTCCTCCCAGCCCTGTCCTTCATCTTTTACGTGTTGAGGAGGACCCTTTTTTCCTTTGTCTGACTCATCCCTTCATCCTAAGGAGGCTGGGGTGGGGTAGATTGGTCTTTGTAGAAGGGATGGGTGGGGGACTTGTGGAGGCCTGCTGGTGTAGTTCTCGATGATAAAAGCAAGTGATGGGAAGGCAACTTTCCTCCTGTCTCGTGCTTTTAACCTCAGGGCCTCTTCCTCACCTGCTCTGCATCCTCTAGGACACATTCTGCTGCTGTGGAAGCAAAATCAAACCTTGCCCCTGGGGCCAAGATGCCTTGAGTGCTGAAGTCTCCCTTGTCTGCCAAGAACACGGTCCCACGTAATATCCTCTGTTTGGGATGTGACTCTGCATGGACATAGGTATTTCCCTGTGTTCTGGGAAGTTTTAAACACTGGGAATATAGTACTACATAAGAAAGAGAACTGGGAGAGACGTCCAGTGGTCAGTAAATCCAGTATCTTGCCCAAAGTCAAGAATGATTGGAGCTAAGCCATTCCTGTGAGGTTCTTGCATCATCTCAGTTGCAACCTTTCTGGACACCCTCCCTGTATTTACTTCTCCGTTAAAAACTCTCTGTTAACCTCTCTGTTGCTTCCTACCCTATCCACTGCAGATCCAGAGAACGAGTGATCTGTTTCCTTGTGGTCCGCAGTGACTTTTTATCAGTTTGAAGATAGTTATTGTGTGTCTCCTCTCTCTACTCCTTCTCCAAGTACCCTGGAATGGATGAGTCTGGCTATTCCAAATGGATGTTTCTGGAGCGACTCCCTGGACCCGGTTCAGCTGGTTCTTACATTCCTGGAAGGGTGTTGTGCACTAGAGGATTCTGTGCTCTGGCAGAGACCTCCCTGACACACCATGAAAGTATATGGTAGAATATAACCTTTCCTAGCTGAAAGTTAAGTTGTTCTGCTCAGGAGAGAAGAGAGAAAAGGGCTACTTAGTTTGTTTTTTTTCTTTAAAGAATTTAGGAAAAAGATTTGAGACAGAGGGGAGAGAGATTGTCACTTTTATTTAAGACAGCTTCACATAAAATCTTATTCCTCCTCCTGAGAGACATGGGTGCATCCCCGATGGCACCAATCCACCTTCAACAGTGTGGAGGTATTGGTAAATAAGAGTCAGGCACTGTAATGGCTCTGTGTTGTTGGCAGGACATCTCCTCGAGGTGCTTCAAGAGGGGATGCTCCTGTCCTTGACGTGATCTAAGCCTTTCTTCTCCCCAAAGCACAGGGCTGGCTTAATGTTTGCTGACAGTTGTGAAAGGAATTAGTTTTTGCTTGTGCATTATGCATAGGCTGTAACTGGTGTTGCTGTTTGTTATGCAGTTGAACTCTTCCTTGGCTGCAAAACTCTTCTTCCCACACAAAAATCTTGTAGTAGAAGACAAAAACATTCTTTATAATGCTGTAATGAACGTGAGCAAAGCAGTTCCCTTACTGCCACTCTGAAGTGCTGAGCAGTGAATTTCGATCAACTGAAATCCCCGTAACTTAAATTGTGTATCTGTTCATTAAAGCTGCATATAGGATCACAGCACTTTGCTCTCCCAGAATGGAGCCTTCTTTTTAACCCTAACATACCAAAGAATTTATCATACTCAAGGAAAATGCCATTCTTATGCAAACATCTGCTTCCATTTCTTTTCCTTCTTGTTGTGAGTTTTTCCCCTGGTGTCTTATATTGTGCCTATTATTCTAGTGTCTGAGTAATTCCTTGGTAATTGTCAGGCTGGTCTGGAAGTTAAGCCTTCCTGTGGAGCTAGGTGTTCCTCTAGCCTGCATGCAGATTAGGTACGAGCAAAGCAAAGAAAGACTAGGGGGGCTTGTGGGTGATTCCATTAATCTTGTCTGGCTAGCACTTTGGCCCTCCTGGGGAAGGGCAGGCACAGTTAATAAACTACATTTAAGGAGGCAGCTACAGTCTTGAAAGAGATACAAAAGGTGACATCGATGGAAGTTTTTGAATAAATGTAATTTTCTTATAGTCTCCCATGTTGTAAAATGTTGTTTGTGTTCATAAAGCTATAACAAGAAGGGCCACATCTCTACTCTTTGACATGCAAAGTGCTTCATTTCAACTGTACCAACAAGGCTTGGTGTCAGAGAGGTACTAGGATACTGGGAATGACCAAAGCCTTATTGTTGTTACCCTGAAATGCTTACATATTGTCCAGAAACCCTCTTGCTGACAGTCCCATTTTCTGCATGCTTCTAAGAAGCCTGTTGAACTGGATTTCCCCCCAGACATTTTCAGTAAACAGCAAAAAGAGGTTTCTTTTTCTCTGTGCCATGCGTGATTGAATAAGACACTATATCTGTGTGCCCATTTATAATGGTGGCACTCAAAGAGTAGTATTAGTTTTCCCCATCTTCTAGTGTTTTTATAAATAGCTAAGAGCAAACATGTTTTTAATGTTTCTTTACAATAACCAACAGCATTATTACCTCTGTTAAAGCATTAAAAAAAAAAAAAAATCAAGTTAGAAGCTTTCATCAAAATATAAGCTAAGGTGGAAACTTACTGCCTGACTGCTGGGAGCGTGCATGCATACAGATGATTCAGCTGAATGCTTGTAAAAATGTACACATAATTGCTCAACCTAATAATGAAATTTATGGGACAGGGAATAAAATACTTTGCTGTGCTCTAGAATAACTGTGTTTATGATAGCCTTCAGGAACCACAACTTCAGTTATATTAGCATATTTTTCTGACAAGCTATAACTTATTTTAAGCCAAAGGCATGGTATTACAAAAGGAAGATAGCCTTTGATTTTAAAAATACGTAGGACAAGATTTGGAGATGATTCTATTTGTGTCTGGGATCTGCTTGCAGATGACCTCTGCATGTGATGTCCTATTCATGAAGCTGCTGTTTCTTCAATTATTTTTGTGTACATGTAGTAATTTTTTTGTTTTGTTTTAATGTTCTGTGTGTACCAGGAAGTGAGGATGATGGTGAGAGGCTGTCAAAGAGTAAACCACTTGAGGCACTAGACTAGAAGAAATGTGTGAAAGTGAGCCTGGCCAGGTTTGTTGATGGGGAAGAAGTAATGTGCAATGGCACCTCCGGGAGGAGAGAAGGTCATGGGGCTGATATGGCTGGTATCAAACTGGGAGCTGCATGGAAAATTGAGACAAATGCCAGAAAGCCTTGGGAAAGAAATGGAAAACGAGCATCGTGAGCAGGGTTAGGAAAAGGGAAATTGAGCTGTAAAAATGCTCAGAAAGAGCCATGAACTGTGCAGAAAAGGCTGGGCTTCTGTAGCGGTAAGGATCATCTGCATGAATGCCCTGGGGAGAGGAGTAAGCAGAAACTGGGAAGTATGAATGAGGGTGGTGGTTGTGTCTTGTCTTGGGATTAGCGTTCTTCAGGTTATTCAGCGAGGAGCAATTACATCTCTATTTCCTTTAATCTGATAGATGTCTCCGAGCAGGTAAGATGTCACAACCACAGGGACTGACTGAGGGAGGAGAAAATTTGTTAATATGAAAGGAATTTAATGGCTCTACACTAGGGTCATGGAAATCCTACAGTGAAAGGTATCTGCCTCTTCAGTCCTCTCTCAAATTTCTATCCCACCATTGCCCTCCGCAGGGCAGGAAGGATGTCCCTGAGTGCTCCTCCTTAGAGCAGCAAAAGTCAGTTTTGTCCCATGTTGTTGGAAAGCTCAGGACTGGTTCTGCTGAAAGGGCTTCAGATTTATCTGTCACTAATCAGATATGATGACTATTTGGGGAGATCATGGCCCTCTTCAATCTCTGTGTCTTCAGGAGACCAGCCTGGGAACTTGATGTTTGTATATATTTAGCTCTAGAAAGTATTGTCTTGCAAAACAAGATTTTTGTCAAGAAAGGTGGTAGAAATATGAGTATACAGTCAGGAATACTTTGACGTAACAGTAGCCTGAAGAGATAAGATACATGAATTTCTGATTTATGCATGTATGATTTCTTTCACTAAAGGTTTCTGATATACTACCATTGATATTTCAGTCTATTTTTAGACAAAACAATGGTATAGCTAGGCAGCTGGTCTGTAATTATTTGTAAATGCAGTTAATCAACAGTTTAGAGAAGAGCCTATTGGCATGCCATTGGAAAGAGAGTGAAGTGGTGACGTACTGATTTCCTTAAGACATAAGGGTTTTGACACTAGCTAGATACTAAAAAGCACAAGTCATGAAAAATATCCTTGGTTGCATTCTCTGATTATTATTTTTTTCTTAATCTCTAACATGTCGCAACTCTGCCTGTGCATTAATGTGCACTGTCCAAGCAGATGTATTGCTATCCCCGTGACTTGGGGGAAGAAGGGCTGGACCTCTCCAAACTCTTGCCTCTTTTTGCAAGCAAAATGCTCCTCAGTGAACACAGATTTGTAGCAGCAGAAATGTACGTGAGTTCTCCCTCTATTTGCATTTTAATCATATCTAGAAAACAAAACTTCAAATAGCACTTCACAATCTATCTTCAATAACTAAAAGAATAATTTCTGTGTATTATTGAAAGATATGAGGAATCTAATTTAAATTCAATTTCAGCTGGCCCATGCCAGCTTTTAGTGTCCCTCTGGTGCTTGCTTATCTGTTTAAAAAAGTTGATGAAATTCTGTTGAATTTCTTCTTTTCTTCCCTCTCTCTTGGGTCTTTTTCTGACATTGTCCTAAAAAGGAACAGTGCAGAGGACCACAAGATAATCCTACTGATTTCAGCGAAACACTTGAATTATGGAGTCACCATCCCTGGGTGTCTTTAAGGGTCATTTGGATGAGTTGCTGGGGGATATGGTGTAGGGGAGAACTTTGTAGAGTAGGGCTGAGGGTTGGACTCGATGATCCCAAGGGTCTTTTCCAACCTGAATGATTCTGTGATCTCAGAACTGTGGCTTTTATTTTTTAAAGGGAATGCTAACAGATAAAGCTGTAAGTCTGGTGTACTCTGTGTTGCTGTGCCTAGTGATGGGGAAAAAGGCCACTGAATGTACAATATTGCTTTCTGTAGATACACATTTTATATCTTTGTAGAGCAGATTCAGTGCTGCTGCACTTTCTACTGAAAACCACGTGTGACTGTCAAGTGCATGGTTTTGATCTTTACATCACCTCTGTGGAAAATAGTGTCCATGTTCAGTGTTTCGATGAGAGGTGGAGAAGGAAGGAGGTGTCGTCTTCAAAACTTTTTATCACCAGTAAAAAGGCAGACTGGTGGGGGGTGTGTGTGATGTGGTTTTGGACAAAAAATGCTGTTGTCTCAATGGATATTAGTGTAGGAAACAGTGGAGAAGGGGACAGTAACACACGGTAGACACCCTAAACCAAAAGCAGTTGGTGTGGTTGGTATTAGGGAGGGGGATAGTGCAAGATCATTTTGGTCAAATAATGGAAAACTTGCTAAATCATTGAACTCGCATAAATAATGAAGTGAAAAAGGTTAACTGGGCAGCTGAGAGTTGGACAAGACCCTGGTACTTAGCTGGAAGTATTTCTTATGTCTGATTCACGCAATAAAAAGAGCTGTGCCAAATTGATGTGCGTGTTGCTGGAAGTGCATCTTATTAGCTAACTGTGAGGTCCTGCAACGTGCATTTTCCTTTAGTGTCCCTACTTGAACCAATGAGCCAAGTAAAGCTTTCCTGGAACTCCTTACCAGCATGCAGAGCTTGCTTCCAGCACACTGCGCTGCTTGATAAAGCAGCTAAATTTCAGGTGGAGAGTGCGGGAAGGTCTTTTCTTCTAAGTATGTCCAAATATTTTTGTGATTGGACTTTGATTGTGGGAGCCCGAACTCAGTGATGAAATACTTACTCTTGGCACGTTGAAAGCTCTGTACATTCAGAATTAAGCCCCCAGCCTCAGCGTGATGGTTTTGGGTGGAGAAGTGTAAGGTCTTGGCTCCCGGATATAGACAATGGAGAGAGTGGGGCACCACAGGGTGATATGTGGGGAGCTGTGGGAAACAGAGTGGATCTGAGCTCTGCCCCATCCCAGATGCTTTTTCGGAGATTGCACATTGGACACAACAGAATCGGAGCCCACAATTCTCTAATAACAACGGCTAAACAAGCAAAGTTCTCCCGTTTCAGAGCAGAGCTGCCAGAGGATTGAGCAGCAACTCCCTTAATACCGTAGTTTAATTAGTAAAGCATGGGCTTGGGATTATAGATGTGAAGGTTCAATTCACTTGTAGGCTCGAGTCCTCACTGGCTGTAGTCATCAGGGAGACACTAAGTATTTTTTGGGGCAGCCAAGGTGGTTTCTGCACATGGTGACACACGCTTTTGAGTTACTATCAGTTCTATTTCTCTGTCTCTAAGACTTTAGTTTTGCCTTCCTCTCATTTGCAAGCAGGAACTACTGTTGTACATCCCATCACCCACAGGGAACTGAAGGTCGGATCCCACTGTCTGGAAGCTAGTTGCCAGGCTGTTTTGCTGTAGCCTCCTGTACTGCTGATTGGAGAGTGGACAGGGCTGCCCTGCCTGTTGGCTTGTGACAAGGGAATGATATTGGTAAAATGATTCAGGTGAGGATGCCACTGCTTTTTTTTGGATTGCAATAAGATCTCAGTGGGAGCTGCATGCCATGGCCAGGGAGGTGGGTGATCTGCATCATCACAAGTCCCTCCGTACAGCAGTGTGCGTGCATACAACTTGGGTGTTTGCCAGAAAGCTCTCCTGCCAGCCCAGTTAACAGAGGGGCTTGAGCTTTGACATAAGAGATCTGGTTCTTGCCCCGAGCCTCTATGTTGCTTTCCAAACCATGATTCGGTCTCCTCAGTTATAGACTCTTGAGAGAACAAGTTTTTTGGCTGGATAAAATCTCAAAATGTCAATGTATGAGGCCCCTTATTTTGTTCTGCCCAGCAGCATACTGCTGCTCTCAAGAAATTACAAAGAATATGGGATCATATGCTGGTTGTTTCCATATCTTATGCTAAGAAAGGGGAAAAACAGGAAAATAAAATATCCTGTGTTTCATCCAGGGGACAGGTGAGGAGAAGGAAAACTCCCCCTTAAAAAAAAAAAAAAGGCACTAAAAATTCAACTGTGTGGAAACTACCTCTCTCGGTTCACTGAAGGGATTGATCAGAGCCACCTGAATTTTGCTACATGTGCTGCTGTATAAAACATTGTGAAAAACAGCGCAAAAACCACAAGCGCCAGGTTTTCCTGAGTGTTTTCAGTCTGTAGATGGAAAATGTAGCTTGCACTGGGGCAAATGTGTCTGCTCACTTAAAGCCTGGCTTAAACAGTGAATAGTTTTAGTACATCAGAGCAGTCTCCTCATGCCCTAAAAAGTAAAAATAAACTCTGGAAAACAACTGGGACAAGCTGGTGTTTAATAATTCCTGGATATGGAGCTACTACTCCAGAACTAGCAGCTCCCAGAGTTTTGAGATGTGGAATCAGACACATAATGAGAAGTCCTCTAGCAAAACTTTGCCACTTTTGTTTTTTGATGGGGGCACAGACAGGACATAATATGACAACACAGCTCCCCTCCTCCAAAAAAAATATAAAGTACTATTTTGGTCCTCTAAAACTCCTGAAATAATGGATTTAGGAGGATGTAGTTGTATATTTTGATCATCTTCCACACCTTTTCCTGTGCTGCTTCTAACCTCAGCCACAAAGTCTGCAGTGGAGAGTCTGAAGCAGCACATCAGATGGAGATGAAAAGACTGGCTTTAGAGAGATGAACAGCAAGCAGGAGGGGAAGATGAGAGCAAGGGGAGAAATAAAAGGAAAAGGTGTGAGAGACAGGCCAGTGGGGGCTGGGAAGTGGAGTTAAAAATGGGCAAAATTGTGAGGGTCTGTTGCACTGAAGAGGGCTGAGAGGGAAAACCTAAGCCAGGTAGAAATCTTTATAATAGATGTTATTTTACCTTCCAGCTGTTCTCACCAGTAACTACACAGTTGTAGGCAAACAGATGAAATAAAGGCTCCATCGGCTGCTGAGGCTCCTGCCGATCCATCCTGAGCATCTCTGGGGAGTGGAGACTTAGTCTGATGTAAGCGTGTGAGGAATGGGATGAGAACAACAAATAGCTCGTTTTCATCTCTGATTGAAGTTAGAACAAAATGCTGGCCCAGAGATGACAGACTAGCGTAACTCATTATGCTATTGAGACCCACTCTTTTTTTCATGTTTAATTGTATGGTACAGCAGCCGGATGCTTATGGAAGCCTAAGAAACTTCCAGAGAGGGCTCTGACAAACTATACCATCCTGGATATGAGCTCGCAAAACTGAGGTTGTACATAAAAGTCTAGTGTTACAACACCTACTTTCCTTTTTCTCCATCGTCCGTCATTTCTGACTTCTGTAAGCTGTCCCGCTATGTTAGTTTGCTTGGTGTGGTTGTACCAGCAGATCAGAGTACTCAAAGAATTAAATATTGGTACTTGATGCTTAGCAGGCAAGTGAGATTTGTGAGCTAGTAACTTGGTTGCCCTGAGTTCCCTCTTGGGCAATGTCAGGCTCCAGGACTGCCTATCTAGCACCTTTTGGGAGCTCTGCATTAACAAAAACAGAAACTTGCTTTTGAGCACAACACGTACTTAATAGAATAATCCTTAATTTCAGGGCCTCTCTGAGATGTGGGATCTTTGTCTGCATTCCTTTGACAAAAGAAAATTGAGGGTTTGTTTTTTTTGTTTTGCTGTGTTTTTGACTAGGGCTCCGCTAATTAAGTAGCAATTTAGTTGCTTACACTTTGAAGTTTCATTCATTACCTGTCCTGTGTTAAGTCAACAAAAGGCTACATCTAAGGCAGTGAGTCTCAGGCCATCACTTTTTTGGCTGCCTAATTAAATGTAATTACTTTATTTTGTGCCAGGGTTCATACTTGTAACATTGCCTTGTAATAATTTAAATTGCATGTATGCTGCAGGGGGACTGTTTGACGCCAGAGAGGAGGCGATCCTGCTGTCGTCCCTTGCAATAGCATGCAAGTCAAAAGTACAGAGATGTCATTTTCCTACCTACTTATTAGCTGCCCTACAGGAGAGTCACCAGTAAGGCCCTCATTTTATAGGGACAGGATGTATAACGGACCCACAATTGTGCCTAAAAATAGCCCGTGTTTGGGACATGCTGGTATTAGCCACAGAGGGAATCCTAGGCGTTTAAAACTGAGTGACCTTCCCGTGGCACATGAGCTTTGCATCCGTTCTCTTTTATTTTATAATTATGACAGATCAAAAGCATTACGCTGCCACTCATTATCTCTTTAGAGAGATTTGAAGAATTACTGTCCTCTTGACAAGCAAAATACTCCTGCTGCTTCTATTGTTGAGATCAAGCAGCAAACACCCCTCAAACAGAAAAATCACCTGCATTTCATTTTTCCCCTCATGCATTAGGAAAAAAGGTTGTTGCAGAAAAAGTAAATGAGTAGCCCAGCACAGTTAATGAGCTCTGGTAAAGCTCCCTGACCCATGGAGTAAGTACAAGCCAGTCTGAATTTTGAGTCAGACTTTAATGATTAATAATATGGTAAATCTAGTCTCACTAGCACTAATAATAGGGGTCACCTTTGGTTCTTTGTTGGCCACTGAAATGAGCGCATCTTCGCGGCGTGTTGGAGCCCTCCCTTTTTGTCAATGGTGCCAGCAGGTCTACAGTGAAGCAGTTAAAACTAATGTGAGATCTTAAGTCTCTCAAGCTGCATTCAAGTTTAAAGAGGAGGGGGAAAGAAAAAGCCAAACAACTTCTGGCTTTCTAAGGGCTAGATAATTTGTGGAGTGTTTGGAGTAACATCACAAAGAATACAAATGGAAAAACAATTAATCAATTTAACGTAAAAGACAGATGGGACTGTTTCTTTCCAGAAACAATGTCGTATCAGTATTTGTGTACAAACAGGAAGCAGGAGTTCATTTATAGAGTATTTGGTTCAATATAAAATGGCTTGGGGGTGAGAGGACTAAATTTTAATGGCAGTTTTGTGAGGGGCAGCAAGATAAAAATCGAATGTGCATGTATTTGCTGTGGGGTGTTGGGTTGGCTGGTTTGTTTGGTGTTTTGTTTTTTTTTTTTTTTTTAAATACTGCTAAGAAAACCCTGATTCCTGCTACGTATTGTTTCAATTTAAACACCTTTGGAGATTCAAGTGCTGGCTATGCCTGAGCGAATTCTTTATCTTGCTGCATGCGCTTGGCATCCAGCCCACTAAGTTTATCCTGTCTGTGACGGTAAGCACAGGTCACTTGCAGAAAATGGTGGAAGATATTGGGAAAATGTTTGCTCTTCGATTATACTAGTAGATCATCAGGATTTTAGTCTGTTACTTAATCGGTGGGAGTACGGGGAGGGGGGACTATATGTTCAGCTGATCCTTTTTTGTGTTTAGGACTCCATTATATGTCGTAGCAAGAGAGTGTTTTATATGAGGGATGAGGTTGTGCATCTCCACACAGCAGACTAGACAGCATGAAAAGCATTTCAGTTTTGCCCCAGTAGGTACATCACCTAAACCATATGATTTACTTTTCTCTTTTAACTTACATTTACATCCACTTACAGCCCTGTTTGCCATCTCATGATGGCATAATCTTCTTGAAATAGGGAGCCTATCAGTCTGTGTTCGATTTTAGATGTAGGGATATCATTAATGATTAACTTCCATTGAATATCAATTTAAATCAGGTCAATTTAGAACATTCATTTAGAATGTTGAAAATGCAGAGTCCTCAGAATCAGACCTCCTTAGCAGGCTCACGTAACCAAATTCATTTAAGGATGAGGTAAACAAGATTGTGGTAATACAGGCAAAAAAATCTTTATGGACACTCACCACAGAGCATCAGAAACATGCTTTGTATGTAACTACTGGTTTGGTTGGAGAGGAACGTAGAGCCATGCCTCCTACTGATGAAAAAGCTTGAAACACATGGAAAATGCTCCTCTGCAAATTCTGCCTCTTGTGAAGCCCTCTCCATGCTATGCTGGCAGTGCCAGGGAGATCAAACTCTGCGTTAAAGGAGTAGTGGAGGGCTATCTTCATCGTTAACTGTGTAAGGCCGCCTAAACCAGCAGGTCCATGGTTAGGTGTGTCTGCCCCTACAGAGATTATGGGCTATGGAAATTCAGTGACAGAAGTAGAGCTTGGGATCTGCAGTGGGGCCCATCGTGTAGAGCAGGCTGAGATGGTCTGTCTTGCCTCCTCCTGTCTTACATGAGCAGGCAGGTGGTAGAACTATTTAAAGCCAAAGAAATTAAGAAAAACTGAGAACTGCTATAAACTGTAATCTGCTCTGTGTTTTCTTCTCCAAACTGTAAGAGACCTGTATTAAGGGACACTGAGGTGATCCCCATCTTACCTCCACGTTTCTTGCCTCTTTCTCTGCCAAGTTTCAAGGCATCCAAGTCTGGCTGTGTTCTGCCAGAGAATTACAATGGAAAAGAATTTGTGCATCGTATAATAGAAGCTAAAAAGAAAGAAACCACTACGGTGAGGATCATGAGCCAGTCTTCTTTTTCTGCAAAAGAACAAATATGACCCAAGTCACTAAGCAAATATGCAGCATATTTAAAAAAAAAAAAAAAAAAACCAACCCAAAAACCAAACATGGAAGTGTTAGCTGGCTTAAACCAGTGCACAATGGTGCATGTTTTACTATAGCTTAGATGAACACTCGCATTCCAGTTTTGCTTCTTACCAGATGGTTTCAAGAACAGCTTCCTCTTGTTGTAGTGCTCCTAGTGGGCTCTTGCAGGATGACTGACAGAGTTTCTTTTCCAAACTGAAGAGTGTCAGTCTACAATGTCCTTCCTTGTCCAGGAGCTGTTCTGTATCTTTGATAAGGCTGCTCTGACTTACACCCCTCCAGCACTACCTGTTGTAGCCTTTCTTGAGATGAGGAAACCAGAATATTTGGACTGTGGGTAAATCATGAATGGGTTTGTCAGCATAATGATACCGGTTTCATTTGCTGTTTCCTTCCTAATAGTTCCTAATGTTTGAGTTGCTTTTTGACCTCTAAAGAAGACTGAGATTATTTTTTTGTGGACCTTTTGACTATAGCAAGATATGGTAATGGTCAGCTCAGCTCTCGCTATTTCTGTGCATGCAGTTAGAATTTTTTTTCCCCTTATGCATTATTTTACAAGTATCAATGTTGAACTTGATCTGACATTTTATTGCTCAGCTTTTCAGTTCCATATGGTCCTTCAACAATTCTTATCAGCCCTTATTATTATCTTAAATTGCTGAGTGCCATTAGCAGATTTTACCATCTCTCTGCTCAGGTAATTTTGTTAGTATGTTGAATAAGATTAACCATTCAAATATAGTCTGGGCAAGTCAGTTTGCATATAAACTATTTGTGAGACGGCTCTTACATTGGGTGTAAGTAATGTGTGACTCCCTTAATGCTACTTGGATTATTACCCACCATTACATTTGAAAGAGTTATTTGCACCTAGCATGAATCTTGTGAGGCCCTAAGAAATCTCTCCACCAGCTGTGATCCTGTTGCTCTCAAACAGATTCGAATGGATTTGGAAGAAGCAGTCACATTGTCTCCCTCTGATAGATTACTGGGCTGTGTATAGATGAGATGTGAAGCCAACATCCAGATCTTTCTTTGCCAGGAGCCGATGAGGCTCAACTTTAACATCAAGAATACCAAAACAAAATACTTCCAGCCCCTGTGTCCTGTTATCAACAGATGGTATTGATAGGGTGTTCCACAGTAAAACAACAAAGGTCTAACCAGGATCTTTAACAAATTGCCAGCGGGGAGGAGGGGAGGGAGGATAAAGGAAGAAGAAAGATGGTGCCTTTAAATAGAAAGGAAGGGAAAAGATAATACTTACAGTTTTATAATTGCACAAGTCCTGGGGCCAGCAAGAAAAAGACTCCATCCTATTAGAGACCCACAAATGGTGGCAGAGTAGGAAAGGAATGGAATTCACAAAACTTTAAAGCCTTTCCAGTATTAGAAACCTTGAATGATGTTGGGGGAGTACCAAACCACTCAGCAGCAAGTATAATGTAGGTTAATTCAGTTTTCTTGTATGTGCAGCAAATGTCCCCAAATGTGTTGTTGTTGCACTCAGTTTGAGAAGGGAAACTACATTTTTTTACAAAATGGTCATTTTAAAGTAGCTTTGTCTTTTTACGAACTCAAAAGACAGAACTTGGTAAGGGCACCTAGTCTTGAGAATAGGGAAAGCAGGCTATTGGGAACCACAGACTGGGAAGCCTGAGGTAAGAACTTAGAAAATAAGGAGGGACTGTGCTCAAGACCAGACTTATCTGATGCTTTGATAAGCATCATATATCTGGGAGGAGCCAGTGGGGTGTCTGCGAAGGCAAGTTAAATGTCATATTTTTTGAGTTCTTTGAGGGAACCCGATCGCTCTGTGTGTCCTGACTCCCAGTTAATACAGATTTTGAAAAAGTGTTTGGCAATTAAAGGCACTGTGGGATGAGAGAGGAGGTATTTACATGGTGAGTAATTAGTTAAAAGACAGGAAAAGTTGAGCAGGAGTAAGTAACCAGCCTTCAGAAAGGAGAGACACCACCAGCAGGTTTTGTGAGGATTTGTTCAATGTTCAGTATACTGAGAAACGAGTGGGAGAACCATATGGCGATAAAGTTTGTTGCTGATACCAAGCTTTTAAGGGGAATAGGGTTGGGGACCAACTACAATGGGCTGCAAACAGCCATTGAGACCAAAGGACTCGTATGACAAGACGTAAGTGGTGGTACGCAAGAGGGCAAGGGAAGTGCACTTACATCTCTGAGCTGACTCTTTCCACCTTGGTTATAAGTAATAGTGCCATGAAAACCCTGGCTGAGTGCAGTAGCAAAGGAGGAAATTAAATGTCAGGAGTGGAGATGACTGTAACGCTATGGATCTTGTAGGTTGGCGTAGAGCAGTCTATGCAGTTCTGGTCCCCTCATTCCCTAAAGGATGTGGACAACAGGAAAAAGCCACGAGAAGGTTGATGGGATAATCAGAAGTCTGGTGTGATTTCTGTATGTGTAATGACTAAATAGGAGGACTCATCAGCCTGGAGAAACACTCAGAACATGATAGAATTATATGAAATAGTGTTGCAAAGAGGGTGACGGCAGACCAACTGTTCAATGCTAGTATAATGTGGTTTTTTTCTTCTTTTTCCCTTTGTAACCAGGTTTCCAAGTTCTGATCAAGATCTCCAAGTTCTGTGTTAATCTGTCAATATCTTCTGCCTGTGATTGATGGCACTGCAGAGTGGAATAGATAGCAAGGAGAAAGCTGGTATGTCTGTAAATGTTTTAAGGTTCAGTGCCTACTTTAAAAACCCATTAGCTGAAACACTGTCTATACTTTTATGCAGCAAAATATCAGTGTTGGAGCAGTTGCAGAAGAAAGTACTTAATAATAAATTTTCTTGCCTTTAAATTTGAATTATAATGATATGCTGTTGTGGCTTTGCATTTTACAATACAACTCTAAAAATACTACACAAACACTTTAAGATACTTTCCTTATGATTGTAATGTCTGTTTTGGCAAATGGTGTGTGTTACAAAGATATATTGTAGCTGTATTGAAGGTACATCATAAACCAAAAAAATCCTCATTAAAAACAGATGATATATTAATTATAAATGTATGTTCTTTTTGAAAACTGAAATTGCTTTTAAAGCACCCATCAAAAAAGTTCAAGTAGCAAACCCTTTTTCTGCTTATGTATTCCATTCTCCTTATCTGGGGGGAGGGGGGGGAAGTAATCAAAACAGTATAGGGGTTTGAGTTGTAATGCTGTTGCTATTTTCTTGAAGCTTTCAAATAACTAAATGTTGTAAATCAAGTTTTGGTGTGCTGCATAAGGAACTCTGCATTCTCTTTCCCTGTATAGCTTAGCATCTCAAATTTATTATTACATGGCAGAATAGCTTCTTTGTGGGGGAGGGTATGTATATATAAGAATAAGGTGGTGCATGGAGATCTAAGGAGAAATTCTGAAGAGTAGATAAGTATTTTAACTACAGGCTGGAGGTTGTGATAATTTAAAAATATGTCTTGGGGGTTATAGAGAACCTTTTTCAGGTATAAGTTAACACTGGTAAACAATGGTTAGCAGAACTGCTGAAAATACTGAGTCCATTTAAGCTGCAAGAGAATCCTTTGAAATCCAAGAAATGTATAATAAGCGTTGCTGTAAAAGTGGGGTGAGAACATGCCAGGTTTCCTTGTAGGCAAACACGTCATTCCCAGTCAGGCAGACTGGATATTCAGCATCTGAAATAAAAACAGTTTTCACAAGCCAGCATTGGTACCTGACTCGTTCTGTCTCTCCATGTAACTGATTCAGTCATGTGTCACGTGTGTTCAGTCACGTGGCTCTTCCTTATTCAAACCCCTTTCTTGATCCATGCTGCTCTGGGTTCATTATTCTTTGCTCTGATGAACTGTAATCATCAGACTCTTGATTTTTTTCTTATTTTGATTACAGTTTCTTGTGTCATCCTACAGCATTTTTCTCTCTTGATGTCTCTTGGGTTATCTTACCACCTCTGTACCTCAGACACTTCCATCTGTAATGTTATTGCCCAAATTATTCTTTCACCCCTGTTTTCTAGTGCAGTCTTTTTTAGCTTTTGAGGTTTTTGCACTTTGTCTGTGACATAAGGCTTGATTCTTGCGCTCCCAGTCCTTCTTTCCCATATGTGTTTCAGGTTCTACTCTGAACTCCTCCGTTATGTCCATAGTGTCATCCAGGACCACTTGTTGACACCTTCTTGACAGGATATTAAAAAGGGGAAAAAAAAAAAAAAATGTAGGTCAGTTTGCTTAGAACTTTTCCTCTGAATTTATCTTTTAAGCTGTGTTTAGTTTTTCATGGGTGTGAAAAGCTATGCTGATGACTGAAGGCCTGGCCTGTTTCTTAAGCAAGCTCTGACCTAGTTTTACTGCAGAATGATGCAAACATTTATAAGAGAGTCCATTTTATAAACAGTAAAAAGGACAGAGAAGACCTACTGAGCCAGAACAGAAGGAAGTCCATTCAACTATTGACTATGTGTTTTTGCTGTCACCTTCTCATTTCAGTTAATCTGTGGAAAACGGAGGTGTTTCAGCAGAGGCATCTGTAGGTACACGGTTAATTGCTGTGTGAGCGTACGTATGGCCAATATTTCTATTGTACACTGGGACAGATACTGCAGTTAATTAGCCACTACTGTGCTTTGTTGCTTCGCAGCTGCTGGGGACAGTTAGCAATGGCATTGCTCTAGGCTGGGAGGGAAGTGAGGAAAGAGGCTGTTCCAGTAAGTGCCTTGCCTCCTGTTTGTAGCTTGGCCCGTTGCATCTTGCCAGACACACAGACTCCTCCAAATACTTTCACAATCATCTCTTGTCTCTTCAATTACCACTTCCTCCTCCCCCTGCCTCTCTCTTCCGTTTGACCTTCTGGTAATTCCTCCGGCGCTAGTTCAGAACGGTGCAGTAGGCTATACTACCCCCTCCAATTAAAGATATAAGTATGTGGCACATTAGAAGTTACCTAACAAGCCTCTAAACGCCCCTCAAATGAGAGCCCGCAGTCTCATTGATCTTGCTTGACCCATTTTGAATCCCAGATTTTTGTAGGCTGCAGTTAACTGTCTGTCACAACAATTTCAGGTTTTTGGAACTTTGCTCTTTACTTTTCTACTTTATGCTGTCAGCCAGGAGTAGTAGGCTTATACTTCCAGATTTAGGCACAGACTGATTTCCCAGGTTTACATATTACACTCAAGGTTTATTTTTAATTCATAAAGACCACTTGATGTAATGATCAGCAATCAAAGAATATGCAATTATCACTCTTGCAAACTTTCCTGTGCCTCAGTAATTAAACCAACAAATTAGTTAAAGGCTCCAATGCGGAAGAATATTGGTAGACTGTGGTCAAGACACACATTTACGGATTTTTCCCTTAAGCTGATTTTCTTGAGGAAGCTTTGATAAAGACCATATGATATCAATTATCATTAACTCTGTGTGGTTTCTCTGCGTTTGGAGCTCTCAGACGTTAGTAGACAGGAGCCCTGTGTTAAGTCTTTAATGTATAACTGGTATTTATGCTGCATAGCCCCTTCTCATTTTGATTTGTCAGCTGACATTTGAAAGGGAAGATTTGAGACAATTTATATGCGCAGACTGTGGCCTGTTGTGCTGAGTGACACTTCCTCCTCTGATCTGATTTGACAGAGAGCTATTCTAACAGCAGCAACAACATATTTTAAATGCCAGATTCAAAAACAAACATTTTAATTACACCTCGTGTTCAGTTACTGCCTGAAAAATTGAAAGATGCGTTTTGTTAAGGTGTCACTGCCTGAGCTTGAAAACAAAGTCAGTGTGATTTAATAAACTGATTTAAGTCCTCTCTTCAGAGAGTGCATGCTTGTATAAAGTCCCTAAACATCAAAGTCTCTCTTGTCTTGAGCTCTGTTCTACAGTCCGTCAGTGTGAGCCTTCCTTCACAGGCAGCAGCAGGAATTCAGCAAACATGTAATGTGATTCATTCTTAAGATCTTCAAATATGTGGATGAGTCACTGATAAATACATGTAAGTTGTGCTGACCAGATTTAGAGTGCAGCAACCAGCACTGGAAATTACAGGATGTAGCTGGGAACAGATGAGGGACCCTGAAAATTCTTATAACTGAGGAAGTACATATGAAAATCCACAGCAGCCTGGAGAGTTTTTCACCCAAAAAACCCCAAAAGTCTACATATAATTCATTTTACTAGGATTTACAGACAATTTTAGGCCTGATAGTTCACAACTCCTCTTTGCTACTTTTTCAGTCTGGGCTTCTCAACAATTTGGGGGGGGGGGGGGGGGGGGGGTTAAAAAAGGCACAACACCAAAAAAAAACCCAACCCTGAAATGTCTTTATTCTGTAACTTTTTGGAAGTTCAAAGGCCGCATGTGACTGGCATTGTTGGCTTATATGTTAGCTGAACTTTATGTCCATATCTGATTTAGATGCTGTGAACTGGGGGAAGTGGGGGGCTGTAGCACGGCTGTGGATAACTAGGACGCAGAAACACCTTAAGAAATTATATTTTCATTATATTTTCTTTATTTTTTTTTTTGTTAGCAACCAGTAGAACTAGATCATAAAAGACAAGGGAACCTTGAAAATTTTCTTCTGACTTTCTGTTTATGTGGCAATGCCCATAGGTTGCTGCTTTACTTCATATGTAAGACCACCACGATTTCAGGGGCGAGGAAGGGGGAATTATGTTTGAACGCACAGCGTACTCTCAGGTAATGTTCTTCAACCTGGACAGTGAAACAGGGTGCAGCATTTTATATCCTTGTTGGTAGAGAAATCAACTTTTGACTCGCAAGAGAAATTTGGGGACTTCAAATGACACTTCTACAGATATGACTGACAGCTACACGAGGTTGTCACCACCCGCTATTTGTCTTTCTGACTTAGCACATCATTTTGAGGCAGTCCGGTGCTACTATGCCCTGTGTCATGTTTTACTTAGGGCTTTTGTTCTGTTCATCTAAAGCTTGCATGGCACTTTTTTTAAAGCTACAGTAGGCGGCATGAAGTAGTACAGGTGGTGGTTTCAAGTGTCATAACCTAAAACTTGTATATGTTTTCCAGTGACTAAATATGTAAAAAACCAGCTTGTTAAGCAGCCAAATTCCTGCTTGATGTCAGCACACAGCAGGGCTCCACCTGCACAGCAGGCCTGGACTTGACCTTATGGTTTTTCACACTGATTCACTGGAAGGTTATTTGGCTGGGATATTGCTATAATCATGGTGTAACTGGAAAATCTTACGCTGTTCAATCACCTTTAACCACCTACTCTTGTAGCTATCTATGAGCAAACATCTTCAAGGACAACATGCCGGGGGTGCTGTTTCCCATGGCTATCATGAAAAGGGAAGCGGATTCCAATTTTTGTCAGAAAGTTTCAGAACTTTTGGGTAATTGGATGCTACAATCAAAAAATATCAATTCAACAGCTTTTAAAAATACCATCACCTTTTTTGATAGACCTATTTAAAATAGCAGTGCTATCTTAATGTTTTCTATTTTTCAACAATTTCAGCCTTTCTTTTCTGTAGATATCACTTTATGATATTCTGAACACCTCAGTGGGAGTTTGCATTTTAGCTTCAGATGTCTAATAGTTCTTTGCTTAGTCGTTTAGAAACTCTTATCCTATACTCTTAATTTCTGAGATTTTTTTTTTTCTCAACCAAAGGTAGTGGGAACACAGACAGGCACAGATTTACCTTTTTTCCCCCAGATTTTGCACACTGCATTAAATAGGAATGTGAGAATCCCCTATTTCTTCTCTGAAACTCTAATATTTGCAGTGTCCTTTGACCCAGGCAAGATATAAATCCATGACACAGTGTAAACTTCACAGATTACAGGTTTCTGTAGTGATCCCTGATGTTATTGAACAACAAAGCCTGGGTTTTTTACTTGAATTATTGCTGATTTCAAACTTCAGACTATCTGCATTAACTTTAACATCCTGGCACATAAAGGGCTGGTTTAATACAAGACTTTCATCCCTCCAAGAGTGTGGCGTTCCAAACTGATGTTAAATTCAAGATGGGACTGAGCTGAGTGGTTGATTCCAGGGTGTCTTCACCAAGAGAAGGTCTTTTCACATATAGACCCTGAGCATGTTGCTGTCTGAGATGACTCAGGCTTTTGGTAAAACCTTTCCCAGGTGTAATGATGCCACCAGATCAAAGAGTGAGTGGCAGCATAGCAGTAGAATAAATGGAGAGAGGTAGAGGGAAAACAAAGACTTTCACCAGGCACTTCAAAATGGCTCCATCTTAAAAGAACTGTGACAGGCAGCTCAGAAGAAAAACCCAGGCAGGAGAGATGAAAATTTCCACTGGCAATCTGAAAACAAGAGAGTTTGGAATGTGTGCCCGTGTTAAACAGAGGCTGGCCCCTGGCTTAAACACAGTCCTTGCTTAACCAAACCTAGCTAAGAAAAGCTTGTGGTGCTCAAGACATGCAATTTCTGAGCATGGTTAGTGTTGTAGTGAAAGCCACCAAAGAAACAAAAATTTAAATACATCACAACAGCAGAAATGCTGTGTTTTGATTGAGTAGTTTTTGCTGTTGACAAGGATTTGAATTAATGGAAATAAATCATATCCCATCAAAACTTTTCATGAATTACCCCAGTCTTTCCATTTTAATAGCAGATTAAGGTAGGGTAAAGTTCTTGCATCAGTCTCGCACTGTTACTGAGATTATGTTTAGTGAAGATAGGGACTAATGACATTTCCTGAGGTACATCTTGACCATTCATTGAGCTTTTTGTTATTGCTGCATTTTATTAATCTTCCTCAGCAAAATATACTGGAATTACATTTGCTTACCCTTTGTCTAGGCTTTTACCATTTACACAGAGCCATCTCCAAGCTAAATATTACGCACGCACTGTAAAGCCTTCAAAGCAATACTCTTAATCTGCTGGGTTTATGCGATGAAAATTGAATAGGTTACGGAAATTCATAGTGATCTCATCACCTCTGCTCCTTAAACCTATTGGGATATATCCCGTAATGCCCTCTTCTCAATTTTCAGGTTCTTATGAAACAATACTTAAAAGGATGTGGGAGTTAGCTTTAAAAATCCCATTAGTAAACTGGATCAGCATCCTGACAGTGTGTGGCCCCGAAGCAGACACTGAGACGCTAAAAATAAGTTGCTGTTTTAAAGACTTTTGTAGAGGAAGCATGCCCTCAAACTTCTCTTAACTTGCACGGACCATCTTTCACTGCTTCACTGTGCAGCTATGTACTAGGACAGTCATGACAGGCTGCACGACAATTATGTTGTGTGTTTCATTGCACGTACAGCTCTGCCAGCCCTGCACGGCTTGCACTGTGGAAGCTACAAAAAAAAAAACAGTTCAATGCAGTTTTGTTTGTCTTTTAAAAAGAAATTATTAAAAAAAGCCACCACCACCCTATGAGGAGTGATTAATTAATTAGTAATGTGATCACCATCTGAATAAGACCTAGGCAAAAAGCATCCAGTAGAGGGAGTGACCAAATTAAAAATCCCATCTAAACTGCCTCTGAACTATATGTTGCCGGTAAACATTTTTATTCAAGTGTATGTGCCGTGGGAAGTAGGGAACTATCTTAAACAGGGCTGTGTTTTACAGAGCCTCTTGTGTAAGGCTGACAGTCACACTCCCAGGTGTGAGCCAATGCAAGTCAAAGAGTGAGATTTTAAATATGTGAACAGTGTTAAAGGGAAAACTCCTCTTCTGCAGTTCATGCACTGTGGCTGCTGTCATCCATGTTTACTGCTCTGCATTGCAATATTTGGTACGTCACACGCATGCATGATGCTAATCACACTGCCTTTCTATTCAAAAGAAATCCAAAAATCCCAGCTTTTATCCTCTAAACCCTCACTGTGCTGAAGTCCAAATATGAATCGTACATGCTTTTCCTCCTAGAAAAATATTCTGATTAATCAAAGGGATTAAAAGATTGGTTAGCTTTCAGGTAGCACCTAAAACACTGGTAATGATGTCTTTGAGGTACCCGTGTGTTTCCTTGTTGATGAGGCTAATCTGTCCCTCTTTCAAGTCCATCCACAGTGACACAGGCACACGCACCTAAAAATGACTCTTCAAAGGCAGCTCAGAGAAACTAGTCCTAATCAGGCTGATGATGAAACATAAAAACCCCTTTCTCAGTGGACTTTGTAAATGCACGTTCTTTCCATCAAATCTCAGTTTAAATAATTTTTTTTTTTTTTTTGTATAAAGTCTTTTTACATAGAGCATGAGTACTCTGAACTGGGATCTTTGTTACAAGGCATCAGACAGTGGAGGCAGTTTCAGAAGCCTCTGAACAGTTCGGAGCAGTATCCAAACCTGTTGTGGTATAAAAAATAGCATATATTCTATTTAAAAATGCAATTAAAAAAGCAGTGTTTGGGGATGCTAGGGAAATGCTGTACTTGAGAAAAGGATTGGGGGCAGTGGGGGGGAAGGAGAGAGACCCACCTAGAAAAGATCTTCCAGCATTGAGTTTAAATATAGTTTTTGATAGACAACTAGCTTTTTAAATGATCCTTTACCTTTGTACTTTCTTGCAGCTTTCAAATGTAGTTTTTTTCTTTTTGTACCCGAGCTGAACTGTGTGTAAAGTAGTAGTCCCATTTCAGGTGAATTTTTAAGTTCTATAAACTTCATAATTGTAGTACACAAACACTTTTTTCCCCAAAGACAAACAATATAATATCCTCTGGAGAAAACAAGAGGTCTCCAAGTTTAGAAAACAGGCTGGAGTGATCATTAGTGAAGCACAATTTCATGGCAGGAAGTCAGCTTGGATCCCGTCTATGTATCCCAGACATTTTATGGTCTGGATACAGAAAGCTCATATGGTGAATGTTGGGGTTTTTAACAGCCATATTTTGGGCCCATAAAATAACCAACTACAACAGTTAATTTTCACCCACACGCCCAAATTGCTAGTTGGTATCACAATTTCAGTCCCCTGACACCCCTTACACAAACATACACTATTCACCACCAAAAAAAGTAAAACCAGGAGGGTAGTCTTTGGGGATTGCAATGGAAGTTAAAAAAACACACACACCATACACACAAAAACGAGCAGCAGATGACTGATTATACCTTCCAGCAAGTTGCAGAAGGAAAAGGGCTGTTGCCTCACAGCTCTTCCATCTCTCCATCACCTCCCTGTCCTTTTCCTTTCTTTTCTGCTCTGGTCTCTGTCATCCTCCTTTCATAACCTGTTGTAGCCCAGAGCAGAATCAGCAGCTTCCAAGAGTACCAGCAATTTAAAGTTGTCTTTAACTCTTTCCAAAATGGCTCTGTGTGTTTTAGCAGGAAATACAGCAGATAGGTTGCTACTGTGTTGTTTTGTATTGTGAGAAAATGTAAGCAGGCAGCTAAGTTCTCATCTACTCATCCTAATGAGCACTTAGCTCTACTTAAAATACTGCTACACCGCAGAAGAAAGAAATGGTGATCCTCTAGCTCACTGGAAATTGAACAGCATGACCAAACTAAGTTGTGAAACACATTAAAGCTTGTTGGTCATCCGATTCAATAAAAAAAAAAAAAAAAGGGAGTCAATACTTACTAAGATAGAGATTTTCTCTTAAGCTATCTGAAGGGTTTGGCTCCCAAGTCTCACAGAAGTTAGGTAGAAGTAAGCCCCAAGTCCCAGAGATGGTTTTGAAAAGCTAGTTTAGTGTAAGTTTATTTTCAACAGAGACATGTGTAAATATGTATCTTGAACTAGAATCCTCTTGTTAGGAAGATGTAGGTGATTAGGGATGCCTGGAGGATGTAATCTTTTTAGGGAGAGAGGTATTATTTGATAAATTACAGCTAGCTACTCAGTAACTTAAACTGGGTTGAAATGAAAACAGAAGTTTTCTGGTCTTCCTGAGATGTATGAGACGCTGGGCTAAGCATCAAGAGAAGGATGCTGGCTCAGCATGTTCTAAAGCAAGGAAAATGAGCACTGGACTTGAAAGGTGTGCAGATTTATAGACCAGTCCTGCATTTACAGATTATATTATGCAGATGATTTAAGATGCCCTTTCTCTTGCCTTTTTAGTTCCTGAGCACTTTCTATGGGAAAATTATATCAAGCATAGAAAGAGTTCAAAAAATTCAAAGGTACTGGAAAAACTAGCTGTAAAATACAGATTTAAAAGCGATCAAGCCACTCCAGCCAGCCACATCACATTTCTGTCTGCCTCATCTAATCAATCTTGCCTAAAACAAGCTACATATTGTAACACATTGCATCTCCTTTTACTGTGTGTTCAGACTGGTCGTCATCTTCCACCCAGCTAAGCCAGAGGGGAGCTCAGCGCACAGCTTGTAAACACAATTCCTTTGGAGTCTGCATAGGAGAAGTGGTGTTTTTCCTGAAGCCACGTCCCAGGAACTTCTCTCCTTAAATTGCTTCCGTAGCATCATTTCATAGTTCCTCATAAAAACGAAGACAGCTTCCTTACAGCCTTCCTGGGCAGAGGACGTGTGAGAGAAGCTGTAATCCCCTCGACCTTTCCCTGACAGCAGATGTTTTATCCTGCTGAGGGACTCAAATCACGTTTCCTGGGTGGAACTTGCCTACACCACACACTTCGGTGTTCAGAGCTCATCTCTCCTGGCACCTTGCCCTGCGATCCCATGGCATCCTTCAGCTGGGGTCCCTGGCTTCACCACACACTCTAGTTCCCTGCCAGATGTTGGCCTAGTTTCCAGTTGCCAAGATTCTTCTCTTGCTTGGTTTGTACCTGTCTGCAGTCTTCCAGCCTCAGTCAATGTTTCCAACAAGTGGTGCCTGGACTAAGCCCTAACAGCATGTTTCTCTCCGTTCACCTGAACATGGGATGCACTGCAGTAGCTCTCAACAGCATCCTGACCTAGAGGCTCTTTTACTAAAAATACATGTGTTACAGTTACTATTGCTGCTGGTGAGCCAGGGACGGGAGGGGATTTACAGCTCCCTTAGCATCAGCCCTTTGATGTAATTTTTATTTTTTAAATGCAGGTAATTTGGCTGGCAAAATCCGCTGCTCGAGAACATTTGAGAAATGCCACCTCAGATCGATGTGCCTTGCGAGACTGACTCAGCAGACAACTCTCACTGGTACTGTTTTAAAAGTTTTTAGTAGGGTTTGTGCTATTCACGCTAGTTCTCATGAAGTCCCATGTAACACGTCAAAGATAAAACATGTAGGTTTTCCAGACTGCAACGTTTTTCAGTTAGTGGTGGTTTTAAGAGGAGGGTTAAGGCCATCCTGAGTTCAAACACTGTAGCATATCCACATCTTGAAACATGACAGCTTTGTGGAGTACGATGAATGTCTGACTTTACATATGGATGGAAATTCAGACTGTAAATCCATTATTCTAGCATGTCAGGGAGAGTAGTGAAAAAATAGCTGTGCATCCCACTCATCAAGATTATGGCATACACTCACTATGTGAAATATTTATTTACAGTCTTACATATGTTCTTTTGGGGCCTGAAATCCATGTCTAAAAGATAGAAGAGCTGAAATGTTGTTGTCTGACATGCAGAGCTCTCTTTTTTGAAATGTGATATATATAGCAAATTTCAGCTTTAAATATGTAACAATAGCAACAACACTCTTGAACTAACTGTTTACACCATTGTGGAAAACAGAGAACTTCTGCCATTTATCACTCAGCTTGAACCAATACTTTTACATTTCAGAGTCTTGGTTTGGGACAAACTTTTTCTGGCTTTAATTTTGAAAGATTTTATTTTATTTCTGATCAAAGTGAAACAAAATGAGCCACAATGAACTTAGCCAATATAGCACTACTAGAACTAGTTTCCAGATAGCTCATTTTCATCTTCTGTAAATCAAATTAAAATGGGTAGCCTTATTGTGTGGTTTGTGTGATTGCAAGAGAATTTAAAAGCAAACTTCAACACTCAGCAAATACATGGAAATCCAATGACAAACTTACTGAGCTAAAAGCAGCTAGAGAATGTTGAACATGGGAGACTGCAGTCTAACAGAGCGCAGCTGGCAGTCTTAGTTTAATGATTCATCTTAATAATTACCATGGAAAATTAAAAGATTTAATCCGCCTATAAAAGGCGCCTTCCCAGCATTTGATGTTCTCTTCTAAGGCAATAGTAATTAATACAACGGAGTGAAATCTGAACCACAGTGGAGAACCACTGAAATACTGGCTCGGGTCAGGGAGTACCACCGTGTATTAGGAAAAGCTTTGGAGTGGCTAATATTGGATGGAGTTGGTTTTTTTAAGAATTACTCCTCTGATGCATAATGTGGAGCACTAATGTAAACTTGAAGGGCCATAATCTGCCATGAACTCCACCGTTATCAACTCTCTGCAAGTTATCTTACGTGCTGGAGTAGCGTCAGCTGGCAACAGCAGAACGCGCACTCACATCAGCACAACTGAAAAGAATTTAGTTTCAGTGTCTGGCTACTGCTTCTGTTCTGATGGCCACAAAATGCCATATACACATGGCTGCCTGCAAAATCAGTGTTCCCAAGTGCAAAATAAACATGTTTTTCCACAGACAATATTTGGGATTGTGTTACTTACCAGTTCCAAAATTCCCATCTAAAACCGTGCTAAAAATTCATATTTGGATTAAAACAAATTTTTCAACCTTGCGGTGGTTTTAAAAGGCAATCCTACATGTAATTCACAAAGTAAATTGGATGTAGCCTCTAATACGAGTTTTAATTATTTTTCCTTTTCATATATGGGTAGTATCACAACTAACACTCTGCATATGTATTCAGTCCATCGGGTTGGTTCCTGCTGGAGGAATGTGTTAAACTGATTTAAGCAACAATACCTTACGCTTTCATAGGCTGGGTTAGTAGTGTAAAAAGAATGGTAACTCCTGCTTTTAAAACAAAGCATTACATGTTTGCTGTTATTTTTCCTGAAGCCCTTTGCACACCTTTCTCTACCAAAACCAGAGCAATCTGCTCTTTTAGAGAAAAAAGAAACAATTAAGTTAACCCCGATCAGAGTGTAGCTTTTGCAACAGTTTTCATCCCCGAACTGCAAGAGCAGAGGCAGAAGCTGTAGCTGAGAAAGCATTTCCAAGCCTTAGCGACTTCAGTGGCTCTCCCACATCAGACCAGGGACCAAGCTCACCTGGCCCAGGGGCTCACTGCAAACGTGGAAGATGTGAACTAGGCTACAAGAGAGCGTGTCTGCAGGCAGCAAGCCAGTTGTGTGCAACTGTTAGCTCAGGAAGCTGCTAAACTGCAGAGTGCCAAAATCTGGGAGGGCAGCCCAGGGAAAGACTGGTGCTAAAATTGCTGGTTGTGTTTTATCGAGGCCTTCAGTACTGGGGACAGTCTGAAACAGAGGCTGGAGTAGATGATTCGGGAGGGCTGTCTTGGTATCGCTGTTCCTGTGTTACGTTCAGTGCCCGACATTTAGCAGGTGTGAACTTCCCGTGCTTCCTAAACCCTGTTTGTGCAAGTTTTGCTGGGGAGAAACAGCCAACCCAGATGAAAACCACTCTTCCAGCGACATTTACTCCTCCGTAATATTTTAGAAGCTCAGATTCAGCCAGTGCCAAAATAGCAGGGCACTTTTTAGATACTGGCATGCAGAACTCCATTTTTTGGTAACATAAGTGGGAAAAGTCATGATCCAGTGAGTTGAACCATAGAGCAGCTTTTTCCTTGCTGAGAGCAGATGGCTCTCTCATTGTGTTATTCCTAATATCTACCACGGGGAGCAACCTAATCCGGAGTTGGCTCCTTTTTGTGTGTAAAACTCAAAATTTAAACAAGTATATTCTAAGCAGAATCACTGGATTAAGTAGGCTCTTCTACCTGCTTACTCCTCCCCTCTTCCTCACACCCTTCCTCCTACTGTTCCATCCTGCAGCACAGCCCTGCCCCACTGTACCCAGAAGTGTACCAGGAGACTACCCTGAAAACAAACCCATTTTCTTTTCTGGGCAATTATTCCACCGGACGGGTTCCCTAGGCTGGCAGCTCTCTGTGAAACCGCTTGCGGAGGGCTTTGCGTGGGGCTGGGAATGAGAAGATGCTTTCACAGTTTTGCTGACAAATGTTTTAGCCCAGTCTAAGCAGCGTGACCTGGGCGAGCTATGAGCATAGGGGTTCCTGCCTGGCGTCTCCCCGGGTCTCTTGTGTGCAAGAGATCTGCAGAGCAGTGAGAAACACATTTTTTTGAACTTTTCCCAGTATGTAGGCTGTGCCACTTCAGAACTTTCAGAACTAAAAACACTAAAGGGAAAAAAACGCTCCCTTTTTATAGCCTACTGTCTCGTTGAAAGTGATTTATGAAACGAAGCTTCCTGCCCACCCAGTACACAGAACAAATACAGACAGTGCTTTGAAATAACTACAGTACTATGCTATTTTCAGTAATATTTAGCTCAGACTTAGCCAAGAAAGCCCACTAAGCTTAGCAGACAGACATAAAAAGAAACGCTCTTTCTGCATTTTTGTGTGCGCATGCATCTATTTTAGGTTTTACTCCTCTTTTCTCCAGTTGCATGGCTGACTATCAATGCAGCAGAGTCCCAGCTCAGGAAAATGCTTTAAGCCCACTCCTCAGTACAAGTAACAACTCTTGAGCACACACCTAATTTTAAGTGCCTTAATAAATGTAAGCATGTGCTTACACGGGGATACTTTTTTTTTACTGTAGTGAAACTTGTTGAATTCATTCACTTCAATAGTAGTGGAAAATATTGTGGTCCACGTACTTGCACAATTTGATTATGGTTTTTTTGGTGTGTGTAGTTAGGAAGTACCTTTATCTTTTCATATGACTATGAGGTTTTATGTTGTCACAACATTATTACCTGTCACAAATGAGGTCAGGAGTGTAGTTGAGGAGGAAGCTCTAGCTGACACCATCTTGGCCATCACCTACTAAATTTTCTTTACACCCCTTTCTTCACTATCTACAAATTTTGAGTTGTAACTTGTTTTCATAATTACATTTAGGAGAAAAGAGGAAAACAAGCCTACCAAGTCACTTAAATCTGTCAAGCCCATTTCTCCTGCCTTCAACAGTGGGTGTCTAGGGAAGAATACAAAATCAGATTGAGCGTACAGTGATAGTTTTCCAAAATGCTCTTCCCTTTTCCCCAGTCATTTGGAGGTTGAAGGACTTCTTCAGTGAGCAATGTTATTTTTGCTCTAGGTGGACTTTTATTTGAAACAGTCTAACGCTTTAGAACGCATGCAGAGCTCAGGCATCCACTCTTGCAGCAAGGAGTTTCACGGTTTAGTGGGATGCTGTATGACAGAGCATCTCCTTGGCTTGTTTTGAACTTGCTGTCTCCTGGCTCTATGTGACGCTGCCTGGCTTTTGTGGCATGAGACAGCAGATTACAGTTCCCCTTTCCTCTTCTCCCTGCCACCCAAGCAGTCACAGAGCTCTCTGTCATCTCCTGCCCCCTCCCAGGTATTTATTTTCCTTATTAAGAGTCTTTCCTGCAGGAAACTCTCACTTGAATAGTTCTGTTGCACCAGTGAAGATGCTTGCAGGATCACACTATTACTCAAGACAAAGAGGGGAGTGCTTCATCTTGGCATTGTGGGTGCTGTCTGCAGTGAGCATTTCTGTCTGCATCTGGCTATCTGGATCCTTAAAGTAATCCAGTGTTTGTCATAACTCTGTGGAAGTAGAGCTCCTGCCATTTGAGTTTCTACTCTGAGATTTGTGGGATACATATGCATTTCAGTTTCAAACTGCTCCATCATGATAGTATCCTCTCACATAAACCTATGAAATATCTCTAAAGCTTACCAGCTTATCTCCATTCACCATCCCCCACCCCCCCACACCTCCATTTTCTAATTTTCCTGATTCAAGTTGCTTTTGTTATTCTGACCAAGCTCTGGGATCTATCGCACTGATGAAAGAGACGTCAGTGGTGCAAAACTATCTAGAAATCTTATCATGTTCAAAACACAGTAAGAAAGGTCTCTCTTCTTGGTGTTCCCACGCTGTTAACACGTGGTTTTCTTATTGTGGTTTACTTTATAGATCAAAACCATGTGCTGTATTAGGAAATGCTGTGGAAGGTCCGTTTCTCATGATAGTTTATCAGATGAGATCCTTTAGAACATACATTAAAAATACATCAAACAAAATCATTGTTATAGTTTGCTATCTCATTTTAAGGGAATGGTAGGAAAACACCACCAGTGATAAGGACTCGGACTTTGTGTCTGTATTGACATATAAGCAGATAAACTCCCCTACCCAAATAGGTATCCAAAGAAATCTTACAAAAAGATCTTTTAAAATGAGAATAACATGTCTTTTTAGTTTAATAATGTACTACTTGGTTTCATAGTCAGATTTTAAAAATGCTGAGACTCCACTAGATAGAAAAATAAATAGTAGTATTTACATCCTACCCATGAGAGTACATGTCACTCTTTATTCTTTCATAGTCAACTAAGGTAAACTTTTAGATGTTCTTTTTTCTCATTTAAAACCCATTTGAGATGTTTATGTCTTACAGTCCTGAGACCCGAGATGGAGTATGTCTTTTACTGCTCTTAGAAACAGGATGAAAATTGCAAAAGCAGGAGCTGTGTGCTCTGCAGAATTGCCCAGGTATAATGGGATACTTGGTCCTCAGCCCCATAATTACAAATAATACTTACTTATCAAATACTAAGACTCTGAGTTGCAGGCTTTCTGATACATCATTCAGTGAGACGCACTACTCTTTATATAGCTGTTTTTCTTTCTTCCCCTAATTCAGGAGAGACTTCGACCCAGCATTTTCTGTCATGCATTAGTAACTCTGGAAACATGTTTACTTAAGTACAAAACCACATTAGCTCAGCATTATTGTATGCCTCCAAAACACATAAATTACAATATATTGTGGGGTAGGAACTTTGATCAAGAGAAGCCCACACCGAAATAACTTAGAGGTGGGGAGGAGGGTTGGAGCATTAAATGCTCCTTGTCTCCTCTTCCTCTCATCCATACAATTCTCACTGTCAGTCTTTCTGATTGCTCGCTACGTCTGCACTGCAGGCTACAAGAGAAGAAAGCACTAACAATAGTAGCCCTAGGAAAACCATGCTAATCTCCTTCTCTAATATTCGTTTCCCTACACAGCATCTAAAGTGTCACTCACAGAAAATCTTCCCTTGTTCTCCCCAACGTCTTGTCTCTCACCCTAACAGCACTGGGGTTCTGAAGTAGAAAAGCAGCTCTGTGAAAAAAAAAAATGCTATAGACACCCCCAAAAATGTAACTTGTAGCCAAGATTTTTCCCGATCAGAGGGCCTATACTAGGATTTTTGCCCCATCAATACTGAAGGAATCTTGTACAGTGGTAGAGACAATTATTTAGCCTGGGCAGTGCAAAAGGTGCTGTTTGCAGATGCTGCTGTTGGTAGAGGACATAGATGGTGAAGAGTGGCCTCAGTGCCCCAGACAGGGCTGCAGCAAGGGCACAGAACACCTTCTGCCACCAGAGATGCCAAGTGCCTACACACAGCCCAGCTGGCCCTCGCTGGCCAGCCCTCCTGCAAGACGGCCTCTGAAATGGGAGGTGGACAGAGCTGAGGCACAAACCCAGGAGATTTCTTCCTTACAGACCCAATATGATACGTCTTGCAGGTCAACAAGTCTAGAAAGCATGTTACCCCACCACCACCTTCTGATTAAACAAAGAACACACATCCTCCCACTCCTATGCTATTTTTTTTCTGGCAGCTCCGCTCATCCCCTTTTGGAGAACCTTTTGACTACCATTATGTGCTGCACTGAAAGAACCAGTATGTGGCTGCTCTCAGGTTGTTTCCATTGCCACTGATGCCAGCACCAGAAAGCAGGTGAGAACCAGCCTCACTCACTGGGTGCAATTTCAAGACTGAGGAACCAACGTCACTTCCATTGAAGCTGGAAGAAGCTTTGCTCCTGATGCAAATGGAAGCAGAAATCAGTCCTTACTTGTGTTTGAAGTGTTAATTGATTTTGTTGATTAGACAGCATGATACACTGTTTGTCAGCTACTAAGTAAAAGCACAGATTCTTCCTGTGCCAAGTATTTGATTTTTTACTTAGTATTTGTTTGTAAGCATACAAATCTAAAGCCATAAAGTTTGAGAAACTTTACACTCAAAGTGAGTGACTTGCTCATCTATTTATATATACACAAGTATACAGAGCATTGCATGATATTTTGATGCTAGCATGTTTTCTGTGTTATTCCTCGCTTGTTTTTGCAAGTTAGAACAGCCTCCAAGCCCTAGGCTGTATCTTGTGCTGTACATGTTTAAGAGCCATGTACGATAAGAAATTGATACTGCTGTTGTACGCAACTTTGTCCTTTTAAAGGGTTTGGATCCTGCAAGTGAGTGATGCGTGTCTTGTCCAGCAGTCCAACCCTGTTGCAATAATCCTGAAAAAAATCTTTCCTTTTATTTATTACAAAAATGTCTATTACAAGAAGTATAATGTTTAACAATGTGTGAAAGCAGAGAGGAAGAGTACTAAGAATTTTTTTGTACTTGTACTCATTGGACATCACCTCCCTTTCCTTGCTACATCTGCTCTACAATTTCTTGTGAAAATTAAGCTACTTTAAACAATAAAGATAGCACAACATTTCAGAGAAATTATCAGTGGAAACTATTGATATGTCCCTGGATGTCACCTAGATTAAAGGTGTCATCTCTCTAGCTCCAGAAGCCTTGTTTAGAAGTGGCCCCAAAGAAAGGAGGAGGGGTTCATTGCAACTCCACAGGGCAACATACCAGTGCAAAACGAGCAGTAACTAGTTCAGCAGTCCTACAGGGCACTACACACAGTCCATGGGACCTTTGGCAGCCCATCGGACCGCTCTGCTCCATCATAGCTAACGTCTGGGGGCATCAGGAGGGAGGGAAGACATGGCTTTTGTACTTGCATAACACTCATACAGTGAAATTTCAGATCAATCATGAAAAATAGCAAGTGAAATTTCTATAATGATATCCCTGTATACGTCATGGTCTCCACTGGGTATAGCTTACATGAGAAACAAGATGAAAATCTGTCTCAGTTGAAGCCCAAGGAGCTTTTTCCTATTAAATAAAATATTTGTTATGTTTATGCAAATTAACATTAAAGAAACATATAGATTCCATAATATCTGCAAGGAACTGCTGAGACATGTTCAAGTATTTTCTATGCTGCACATTTTGTTTCTATGTTCCTCAAGGCTGTCCTAAGAATTGATAATTATAGCTCATGAGCTAATTCACAGCAGTTATAGCAATTATGGGTATTATAGCTGCCATTAATTTTTATTATTTAATATAACCAAGCAGCTGATAAGGGACTTAAATGTTGCTTTATGTTAAACTGCTATGCCATGTTATGGCTGTCATGTTAAGTTATTAATAAGCAAAAAAGAACTAGAGAATTTAAGAAGCTTTTCTCCAGAACTCGGGTAATTTACAACACACAAGGAAACTACCCGTGTTTATTTAGGAGTGTTACCTAGTTTATCTTCTCTCTGATCAGAAAAATAAAAATTAATTGATTTAAGGTCACTGTAAAGGTCACATCCCAGGTAACAAACTGATTATGACAACATTTCTTCTTTTTAGAGAAGAATTCAAACCAGTACTGCTCATGGATTTCTACACGCTCATACAGGCACCCTTCTCTAAGCCTGCTAATGCGTTTGAAATTAATTCTTAGTACAGTGATACAGCTCATCTAGTAGCAGAATTGCATTTATATGGTTTGATTAGTGTCTACAGAAGCCATCTAGCAGCATCAGTTTATGCAATAACTTATATTTGCCTCTATGCAGATCGTCTGTGTTCAGTTCCGTTGAGTTGTCTCGTGCTTTTGCAGGCTCCCAGTACAATATGTAGCTCTAAATGATCTAAGATGGCACACTCCCAGCTATTCATCACAAGTACAGCAGGGTTCCCAAGTCAGAGTTCAGATATCACACTTGTCATTCATAAACTTACTGGAAGGAGTTTGCCAAACACAAATAAAACGGTGTCTGCTGTCAACTACTGTCAGAAATTACTGCTAATCCAGACAGGGCTTTGCTTTAACCTGATGAGGTACAGAGGGAGCCGGGCTCAAGTACACCACACTTTGCTGGTTTCCTCATTAAAGCCAAGGGAGCCTTTAGGAGTGCCATTTGAGACATAAGAAAAGGCTGTGCTCCCATCAGCTGCCCATCAGGGTGCTGTCACTGGAAATCCTCTTTATGGCAAGCACATGAGCTTGGCCACTTTTAAGGTCCATCCACAGTATCTGGGGAGATGCACTTGATCATAAATTCATCTAACCCTTTTTGAACCTCCTGGTGCTGCATCTGGTAGCAACAAGTCCCAGAAGTCTCTTACCTGGTTGGCACTGTAAACTGAGCTGTGGTTTCAGAAAACCATCAGTGTTAACTCTGGGATATTTTCTGACTGTAACTGCCAGTTCAGAGCTCAGCATTAGGTGAGTAGGCTCTGGTTTGTTTTGTCCTTAAATACATTGCTTATATTTATCTACACTGACACTCCTCTACCTCCTTTTTACCCTTTCACTCTAGGGTGAGAGATCCTTATGGAGTTTGTCACTGTCAGCAAAGCATTTGACTACCCAGAAGAGCTCGGTGTCATCCACAAGCCTGGAGATTTCACCGCTTGCTTCCCTCCCCAGTCGTTAATAGGACTGGCTTTATGCCACAGCCCGTCCCTCTAGCTGCCTGGCACAGCAGCAGTTTGCAATGACAGGCTACACACCCTGGCTAGCTGGTTTGCAGTCTCACAGCTAAATTCCTCGGGACTTTCAAGTGATGGCATTCAATCCTGGGGTTTAATCGCATCTGTCTAGTGTAACTCAAACTGACCTTGCTCCTCTGACCAGTCTCTGCTGCAGACCCCACATGTAATGTCTCCAGTACTTTCAGGAGGAAAGGGTGATGCAGTTACTATTTCGTCTGGCACAGCCTGATTATCCCTGAGTGTCCCTTTACGCTTTTGTCACTGAGTGGTCCAACTGATTCCCAAGCTGTCTTTCTGCTTTTGAGGAATGCAAAAGCGTTTACCACCAGCTTGATCACCCTTTCCAAGGTGGTCTGCAGATTGTTTCAGCCCTCCCCATGTTTTCTAGCACTTGGCCTGCCCTGCTTGGAGATCCCTGTTCTGTTTCCCATTATTGAATGCTGAGCTTTCCCTATAGCACTTCCTTAGCTTCCTTGCTAAACCATAAAAGGGGCTTCTTAGATCACTTTTCTTGAGGTGCAGCACAGGCTTTACCCAAGCTTATAACCCAGTAAATGTTGAGCAGCTTCCAGTCTGCTTGTAGGCCTCCTTGTGCCCTTCAGACCCATGACCACACGCTCTTCTATACAGCATATCCCTAACTCCTGGACACTCAGCAGCCTGACAACAATATTATCCACTGATTATCCTCCCTCCACCAGGTCTGAGAGCCCCACTGAACCGGGGATATCATCTCACATCAGGTATTACAGTTTCCCCATCTTATCTATCTGGCTTCTTGCACTGGTAAGGTCTGCCTTTACCCCTTCCCTTAATGCTGCATGTCCTACTCCCCTGGCACTGCAGGTGTTTGATTTGTCATCCCTGTTTATTGCATTTGTGCTGCTCATACCTGCCCCAGCCTTTCTGGGGCATGTTGAACATGAGACACATCTTTGACAGCCCAAAAGAGGACATCCCCTGAGCCTGACAGCTTTTCCCTGGCTTCTCACCAGGATACTCCTCCACAGCCATGCCTGTGCCAGCACCCAGGCCTGGGGCAGTTACAGTGCAGCCCGTTCCCCACGCACAGAGTCCCCCTGGCCCAAAGGCTCTCAGCACGCCTCTCTGCCCCACTCCTCAGCCAAGCACCAAGCTCAGTACTCACTGGCCCTTGGGCGTCTCAGCAGGGACAGAGGGATAGTGCCAACCACAGGGCTCCTGCGCGGCAGCCAGCACTGAACCACCAGTATCCACAGGGTCCCCAGCTTCCCCAAACCCAACTCAACACTCTGCTGTGTCAGTACCCTTGTTTTAGCAGGTGTTACCAACCACTCACTGGCTCTCCTGGAGCCAATAGCCAGCCCTCCTGCATCACTCATGCCCCATCCTGGCCCCAAATATCCCTCTAGTACAGGAGTAGGATGCTACTTTCAAGGGAAAAATATGATCCCCCTCCTCACCAGCACAGCCACCTCCTGGCCCCAAGCTCCCTCTCCTCAGCACAGCAGGGGCCATACACAGCAAGGCCTGCCCCACACCAGCCATCAAGGCCACAGTGAGGGAGTTGAAGACCATCTGGTCTTCAGCTGCCCAAGAACCCTGGTCCCAAGGGAGCAACCTCATCCTCAGGGTCAAAAGCACCTCACCCCCCAAGCCTCAACTGGTAACCACCCACACTGAGCTCTGTGCAGGAACCCAGGGGCTTCCCACTCTATTGTTGGACTGATATCTCTGTTCTGAGATGTGATTATTTTTTTGTTTTTAAAAGTTCAGATTAATTCAATTTCCCCTTTGAGAAAGGGATTAAGGCATCAGCTGGCCCTTGCTCTAGCCCTATTACAATATCAACAAAACAAGATCTGGCTTTGCTGAAACAAACCCATAAGGAAGTGCTTGGGAAGAAATCAGCTAACCTGAAGCCCACATGCTTTCCTACAAGGTATAGCTGTTCACCAGTACAACTCCTCAAGCCAAACTGATGCAAAGAACCTCATGTTAGACAGATACCACCCTTTTATTCTCTCCCAGGTTGGAGGAAGTTCCACTCCCTTGGAAGGATTAAGGCATCACATGACACAGCCTCCAGCCTCTACTCTCTAATTAAAGAATCAGCAAAGTCAGCTGGCCCTTGAGAAGTCCCACACGCTCACCTGGCTTATAGCCACAGCCACCCCCACGGATCACACAGGCCCCATGCTCCAAACATTACTCACTTGAAGGATCCAGCCCTCCTCCCTTGCCTGCCTTTCCTGGGCAAAATGACATTGCCTGGGCTCCTCCACTTACACGCTGTCTTTGGTGACCCTTGTGTTACCCTTAGATGCTCATTCAGCTGTGCATTTTTCTGCCTGCCCAGCATAAAAGCCTTTGTGGTGGTGTTCTTTGTGAAGTCTATGAAAATGTCTTCCATTTCAAACATTGGGGCCCCTATAGTGCACTTGCCTTTCCCTAGCTGCTGGGTCCGGCACGTGAGCCGGCACAGCCCACACCAGCAGCTGTGGTGGGGCACTAGCACGCTCATTCATTCCCTGCACACCATCCTAGCTGATATTTTATCAGCAGCTGCTGGTGAGCCACAGGGACTGCTACTAAGACAAACTTCAGTCAGTGGGAACCATGATCCACCGACTGTCAAATTCACCTGATGTCTGCTGGATCCTAATAGTTGCCCCAGATTGATGATGCCATATGATGATCGAAAATATATTTTTAACATATTTTAATAAATGTACAGCCCAAGAGCTTCACATCAATGCTTCTGTGATCTTGGGTTTGCATCACAGGCTGAAGAGGTGACCATCAATTTTATGATGCCTGTGCACACACTGCACCTTCAAGCCATTGAGGCCAGCATTGCTGAGAACAAAGGCTAGACAGAGTTGGCTTATACACATGCCTCTCTTCTCTGACATAGATCCGTCTTCCATCACACAGCTTTCATATCATCTTGAAAAGAGCAGATGAGGCTGCAGAAGCTGTCAAACTCTCTCAGCTTGCTTAGCATCTTTGAGACACTTGCTTGACTGATAATATGCAATGCCTTAGGCTAATCAATACAGACGCAGGTGCTAGACCCCACCTTTTTCCTGAATTTCCTTGTTGAGCTGTATGTATTTATATAGGCTATATATACTGTACTAAGATTGAGCTGTAGTGTGTCAGGACAGCAAACCTTTTGTGAAGTTGAGCAGCACCTGCTTGACACCTGCTCAGAGTGACAGACCAGAGCCTGAAAGCTCAGTAGGAAAAAAAAAAAAAAAAAAGCTCCTAGCCATGCTAAAAAGAAATCAAGAGAAAGATCAAATAAAATGTAGAATCAAAATACTCTGTCTGTTAAGGTCCACCCATCTGAGCCTATGTTGTTCCTAGCAGTCCCATAAGTGAATTTTCACTTTGGAAATGCAGCTGCCATAGGTTTGTTTAACAACTGTACAGCTTTGGGCAGCAACTCCATCACTGAACACTGCTGGGTATGATATGGATTGAGTGAACACGGATGCCTTACTTCAAATATTTACAGCTAAGCAGACAGATTTGTGCACTAAACATATTGAACAGAGCTGATGTGTGGTAACTGAAGCAGTTGTCATTTCTCTGCCTGGTCTCATTTGTGCCTGGAGCCCCCCTGTCCCTATTCCAACCTTTGACATGACCCAGGGACTCACTGAAGTAGAGTCAATGGGGCTAGTGTGACCAGGGGCAGCCCCAGCCCAGGGACATCGGGCTCCTCTGTGGCGATGGGCTGAGGCAAGTCATAGGCAAGTCACAGTCAGGACACAGATCAATGGGTCCACGGTCAGGGTGGTGGGTTGACTCTTGCCAGCAACCAAATACTACACTACCTCTCACTCACTCTCCTCTCCCAGGGTATGGGGAGGAAAATGGGAATGGGAAAGACTCATGGATTGAGTGAATGTAAAATGACAGTTTAATAAGAAAAGGAAAAGCTGTGTATGCAAGCAAAGCAAAAAGAGGAATTCATTCACCCTTTCCCATCAGCAGACAGATTTTCAGGCACTTGCTGGGAAGCAGGGCCTCAGCATCAGTAGTGGTTGCTTGGGAAGGCAAATGCCATAACCATGAAGGTGTCCCAGCTCCTTTGGCCTTCTTTCCGTGAGCTTTTACTGCTCAGTACAATGTCATATGATATGGGATATCCCTTTGGTCAGTTTGGGTCAGCTGTCCCAGCTGCATCCCCTCCCAAGCTCTTGCCCACACCCAGCCTACTGAGTTTGGAGTGAGGAGGAGAAAGAAGGCCCTGTGAAAGCCCTGCTCAGCAGTAGCCAAAACACTGTTGTGTTACCAACACTGTTTTAGCCACAAATGCAAAGCAGGGCTCCATAGAGATTTCTATGAAGAAAGTTAACATCATAACTCCATCTCATTCAGATCCAGAACAATCTCTACACCTCATCCCATACCATATGCATCATGGTCAGGTCCCACATTAGCTATACATCTAAGTATCCTCTGATACTTACAGGGGATGTGATACACCCAATCAGTGCGTGTTTCTTGGCCCAGGAGTCTATGAGGTTATTTTGAAAATTAGTCCCATCATCTGATGCAATTCTTTCTGGGGTACCGTGTCACCACAGAACTTGCCTTTCAAGGCCTAGAATGCTGGTTCACATGGTGGTATGGTTTACATGTTTCTAGCCACCAGGTAATTGCTTCCACCATGGTTGCCTTGGCAGGGTTTGTAGCAACTATCCAACATAGTCAATGTGCCAGGCATCACCATGTTGATATCTCAGCCACAACCCTCTGTTCCAGAGAGACTTTACTCACATGGATCACTTGGTTGTGGCATATGTTTTGCATTCATGGGTGACCTGTGTGATGACCTCAGTGGTCAGGTACATCCTTTGATCATGAGCACGTCTGTATGTTTCATGCCTGTCAAGATGTCCCATTGATTCATGGGCCCACAGAGTTGCCAGTAACTCATCCTTATTTTCCCAGTCCAGGCCCACCTGAGCCACTTCAATTCTGGTAGCCTGGTCTACCTGCTCGTTGTTTTGATGTTCTTTGGTAGTGCAGGTTTTTTGGTATATGAGCATCTAGATGACATATCTTTAGAGCAATGTTTTCTACCTGGGCAGCGATATCTTGCCACAATCCTGCAACTCATACGGATTTACCCCTGCATTACCAGCTGGTCTGTTTCCATTGCTGTAGTCACCCCCACAGAACATTTGCCACCATTCATGAGTCAATACACAATAGAGTGCTGGTCAGTTTTCTTGTTCAGCAGTCTCGAGGTCAGCTGGATGGTTTTTACTTCTGCAAAACTGACTTAACTCACTGCCGCCTTTGGGAGTTTTGATGGCTTGTTGTATGGACTTCACAGTAGTTTTTCACTTGCAATGGTTTCCTATGACATAACACTATCTGCCAGAGCACAGTGCCTTTCACCTTCTGGTAACACATTGTATGGTTGAACCTCTTGGGCATGAGTCACCTCCTCAGCAATGCCCTGAAATCCCTGCTTTCCAGCCAGTCCATGATTTCTTCCAGCATTCCTGGGTAGTTGGGTTTCTCCATTTGAACCTATTGTGTGATCAACACTACTCGCTTATTCCATGTAGTGTTGGTTGCATGATGTGTAGAGGGGACCATGAACACCCAGTGCAGCACAGGTAATCATGGTGCCAAGAGCTGTGCTTCTGTACCAACAACTTCTGAATTGGCTCACCCCCCCCCCATACACTGCTAGTATCTTTTTTCAGTCAGGGTGTAGTGCTCTTCAGATCCTCAGTAACCTGGCTCCAAACCCCTAGAGGTCAACCTTGGGTTTCTACAGGTGTTTTCTGCCAGAGGCTCCAGGTGAGGTCATGCTTCCAGATGCAGTAAGGAGCATGTTTTGCATGGCTTTGCACTCTGGAGGGCACCAGGAGCCCTCCAAGTGGAGAGCAGTGACAAGTGGCATTTCTCAGGGGTTGGTGTTGGGACCAGTGAAGTTTAACATCTTTGTTGGTGATGTGGACATTCGGATTGAATGGATATTCAGTAAGTTTGCCAAAGACACCAAGCTGTGTAGTGCGGTCAACACACTGGAGGGAAGGGATGTGCCATCCAGAGGGACCTGGACAGGCTGTAGAGGTGGGCCTGTGTGAACCTCATGGAGTTCAACAAGGCCAAGTACAAGGTCCTGCCCATGGGTCGGTGCAATCCCAAGCACAAATACAGGCTGGGTGATGAGTGGATGAAGAGCAGCCCTGTGGAGAAGGACCTGGGGGTATTAGTGGATAGAAAACTGACTGTGAGACAGCAATGTGTCCTCGCAGCCCAGAAAGCCAACCGTGTCCTGGGCTGCATGCAGAGAAATGTGGCCAGCAGGTCAAGGGAGGGAATTCTCCCCCTCTGCTCTGCTCTCATGAGGCCCCACCTGCAGAGCTGGGTCCAGCTCTGAGGTCCCCAATATAAGAAGAACATGGACCTGCTTGAGCGGGTCCAGAGGAGGCCATGAAGATGCTCCGGGGGCTGGAGCACCTCCCCTATGAGGACAGGCTGAGAGAGTTGGGGGTGTTCAGCTGGAGAAGAGAAGGCTCCAGGGAGACCTTAGAGAGGCCTCCCAGGACTTAAAGGGGCTACAGGAAAGGTGGGGAGGGACTCTTGATCAGGGGTGTAGGGATAGGATGAGGGGTAATGGTTTTAAACTGAAAGAGGGGGGATTTAGACTAGATACAAGGAAGAAGTTCCTCACTATGAGAGTGGTGAGACACTGGCACAGGTTGCCCGGAGAAGCTGTGGCTGTCCCCTCCCTGGCAGGGTTCAAGGCCAGGTTGGATGGGGCTTTGGGCAACCTGGGCTAGTGGAAGGTGTCCCTGCCCATGGCAGGGGGGTGGAACTGGATGATCTTTAAAGTTCCTTCCCAAATAAACCATTCTATGATTCTAAAATCTTTCATTCACATTCAACAGGACCTGCCTCCCGAGACTGTGGATTGTTGCCAGTTTTACAATTTCTTTGTCAACTCCCCATGCCTAGCAAGGGATTGCAGTGGCTGGGCTTCCTTACCCTCTAATTCCTGACTTTTGGCCCCACTATCACAGCATCGGAGAAACCAGGCAGCAATATGCTTCTGTGGCTGGTGGCTGTAATATTTCTTAAGGACTGGGTAGTTTCCATCTCTTGGATGATTTCCCTCACTTATTCCTGCTTCTTTTCTGAAGGACCAGCTTTCTGAGCAGACCCTTCCTCCTCCTTCTCCTCACTTAATAATCAATCTACAGACCTGTCAAACAAACCATCCAGTTTTTCTTTTTGACTGCAGGAGTGATTACTTTAGTTGGTGGTTGGGTCCCTGTCTGATCCATGGTAGTAAGAGGATCAAACAGTTTATGTTAGAATGTGCCAGAACCTGTGCAAAAAAGCCAACCATCTCAATCCCCGAGGAGACAAGGGAGGTGTGATCGCCACTTTCATTGCTGAGCACAATGTCATATGGTGTGGGATACCCCTTTAGTCAGTTTGGATCAGCTGTACTGACTCTGTCCCCACCCAACCTCTTCTCAATCCCAGCCTAACTGATTTTTGGAGTGGGGGGAGCAAGAGATAGCCTTGACACCGTGCAAACACTGCTGGTGTGTTACCAGCACTGTTTTCGTTGCAGAGGCAAAGCACGGCACTCTACAGGCTCTATGAAGAACATTAACTTCATAACGCCATGTCAGCTAGCCACAATGCCACCAGGCACAGACTGGACCAAGTACCAGAGCCTCAGGTTAGAAGTAGCTCCCATGGAATGGGGTCAGCCCTGGGTGAGACCCTCCCATAATGCTGTCTCCAGCCTTTCTCCAAAGCCACCAAAGGAAGGGGACAGGTCTCAGTGAGCCCTAAGCCCAGGCAGCTAGAACTCCAAGGTGAAGCAGATGCTCTCAGGACCCTTGGACTGACCAAGGCAAACTCACTGGTGAGTTGATCTGGCCCCAGTCTCAGACCCAGTCATAGTGTTGTTATATGGAAAAGTGAAATGATGAGCTTTTCAGTAGGTGCTGTGGTCTCACTGAGATGAGCTATTAACTAATCATTACATGTGATGTGTCCAAGTGTAACATGTTAAGCAGAGTGTTTTGAAGAATGACCTGTTAATGGCACTGCAGTCACCACCTAATAGTGAAATCGGTCATTATTAATGTGATAAAATTATTATTCATAAAGTGAAATTACTAAATAGTGGGGGGAAAAGTAAAACTGTAATTTCACTGCAATTCACAGAGTTTTGGTCTCTTTCTTCGGTTATTTCCCACCCTTCACAGCATGTGTCCGTGGTGGGGATGCTGCTGAGCAGAGGGCTGCGGAGTGAAAGCCTCAGTTAGGACTGAGCTCATAGAAAGCAAGCCCCTCTCACTCACATGCAAATCCAGACTGGCTTTTTTGTTTTTCCCCTCAATAATACTGAAAACATATTTCACAGGGCTGTCTTTTTCATTGGAAGTAGTGACTGCTCCCTGTGTGCTGCTGACCCTGCAGATCAGGTTCCCCTAACCAGTGTAATCACTCTGCTGCTTCTCCCCCTGCTCCCCCACTAGACTGTGCTCGCACATACTGGAATGGCATGTTTTAGTCTTCTACCTTAAGATGAGTCTCCTTTTCTTCTGTTTATCTTACATCTTAGGAAAGAAATCTATTACAGTTCCATGTTTGCATCTTAGATATTGGGCCGCAGAGAGTTGTGCTCTGGAAAAGCTCTGTAGCGGGGGGAAAGGGAAATTAGGACCAAGCTAACGAATGTGCACTGTCACACTGTATATGGTCGTAAAGCTTGGCCAAGACCAAGGTAATAAGAATAAGCATGTTATGCCATTAGGGACTTGTAAACTTTTTTAATCAAGCAGAAGCTCGACATTACATAGTGAGGACTATTTTTGGATGTTATGAATGTATTTACTGTATTATTTATCTATAGTATATATCATCTATACTTTATTATGAGCTCAGAATATGGATTATAGAATATATCCTAAAACTGCATAAGGTCATAGGCTCACAGAAAAATTTAGGTCCAAATGTAGACTCAAAGCAGTGCCCACTTTTTGTGCATCATCACTAAGATAGCAGAGCTGCTCTCTGGCCAGTGGCACTTCGGTGGTGCATGGAGTTGGTCTTCCTTATTTTTTTTGTGATGTTCATGGAGGTCCCTCTGTCCCATTCCTGTACCTTGCTGTGGTCCTGCTGAATGGCGACCTTGTCTTCCAGCACCTCAGTTTCTCTGAGGTTTGTCAGTTTGGCATCACCCACAAATCAAGTGAAGGTATTCTCCATCCCATCATCTCAGTTGCTGACAAGGTTAACCAGTACTCTCCCCAGCACCGACCCTTGAAGAGTTCCACTCCAACCACCCGCTAAATGCACTTCAAACAGTTGACAGCCCCCTGCTTGTGAGCCTGGCTATCCAGCTACTCTTTCCCTCACCTTATGGGCCACTAATCTAGTCCATAGATATCAGCTGGGCTGCCAGCATACTGCGGGCAGCTTGTACTGAAGGGCTTGTGTGGTGGCCTTGGCCAACTGTCAGACACCCACCCAGCTTCTCTCTCCTGGTCCTCAAGAGGACAGGGAAGAAAATAAGTTGAAGAAGCTCATGTGTTGAGATAAGGACAGGAGATCACTTACTAATTAATGTCACAGGCAAAAAAGACTTGACTTGAGAAAATTAATTTAATTTTTTGTCAATTAAAATACATTTGGATGGTGCCAGACAAAGACAAACCAACACCTCTCCTCACCCCCCACCCCCTCCTTTTTCCAGATTCAATTTCACTCCTTTATTCCCAGCTCCTCTTTTCTCCTTCCACCCCAAGCAATACAGGAGTGGCTGGGGAGTGTGTGGGGGTTACAGTTAGTCCATAATAGGTCCTCTCTGCTGCTTCTTCCTCCCCCACACTTTTCCTCTGCTCCAGTGTGGGTCCTTCCCATGGTTTGCAATCCTTCAGGGAATATCTGCCTGGACTGATGTGGGATTCTCCACTGGCTGCAGTGTATATGTCTGCTCCAGCATGATCTCTTCCCAAGCTGGAGAGACCTTTCATTATCTTTTTCAGTATAAGAAAGAGTCAATAGCCCAATTCCTAGAAGTATGTGGTTCCTTTCCAGCAATATTTTGAATCCTGCAGAACTGAATGCATTCTTAAATAAGAGAAGCCCACAATTTCTTCTCATTCACAAATGGTTAGGAATTGCCACAGTGGTCAGACTAAACATCCGTTGCACTCATTGTCCAGTCTGTGGTATGCAGGAGAGGATTTTTATGGTACAGGAAAAGCAGACAATTTTGTACAGCCTTCAGAATACTGTCAGGTGTGCTTTGTAGGGTGAAATGCAATACTAATGCCCTCAAAAAGGAAAAAAAAATAAGTAATAGGGTAGTAGGACAGGAAGAGGGGTCTGTGAATATTAATTTTATCCTATTATAGAACCACATGGGAAAATGAAAAGCTAAAGTGAGATTTCTATTTGAAGAAATAGAAATTTCTTGAAATTTCTTCAAGATGAGATGTGTCTCAAAATGTGCTCATCATTTGTAAAGCCAAATACTTAATAACTAGAAAACTGTGGGTGGTAGAATAGAAACAAGGAATTCATGTAGCCTGGTAGCAGCATTTCAGTTTTGTCCTTTGTGGGATGGGTCAGAATCACAGAACGGTTGAGGTGGGAAGGGACCTCTGGAAATCACCTTGTTCAACCCCTCTGCTCAAGCAGGTGCCACCTAGAGCGGGTTTCTCAGGACCGTGTCCACTTGGGTTTTGAACATCTCCAAGGATGGTGACACCACAACCTCCCTGGATACCTGTGCCAGTGTTCGTTCACTCTTACAATAAAAAAGTCTTTTGTGGTGTTCAGATGGAATGCCCTGTGATTCAGTTTGTGCCCATTGCCTCTTGTCCTGTCACTGGGCACCACTGAGAAGAGCCTGGCTCTGTCTCCTTTGCACCCTCTCTTCGGTTATTTATAGACAATGATAAGATCCCCCCATGAGCCTTCACTTCTCTAGGCTGAACCATCCCAGCTCTCTCAGCGTTTCCTCATAGGAGAGATGCTCCAGTCCCTTCATCTTAGTGGCTTTTTGCTGGACGCTCTCAAGTAGTTCCATGTCTCATACTGGGAGCTCAGAACTGGTCCCAGTACTGCAGGTGTGGCCTAACCAGTGCTGAGTACAAGGGAAGAATAACCTTCCTCAACCTGCTAGCAACACTCCTCCTAGTGCAGCCCAGGATGCCATTGGCCTTCTTTGCCTCAAGGGCACATTGCTGTTCATGTTCAACTTGGTGTCCACCAGGGCCCCCAGGCCCTTTTATACAAAGCTGCCTTCCAGCTGGGTGGCCCTCAGCATATATTGGTGTCTGAGGTAATTCCTCCCCAGGTGCAGGACTGTGCACTTCCCTCCGTTGAACCTCATGAGATTTCTGTCTGCCAATTTCTCCAGCCTGTCAAAGTCCCTCTGGAAGGCAGCAACACCCTCTGGCTTATCAACCACTCCTCCCATTTTAGTGTCATCAGCTAATTTGCTGAGGGTACACTGTGCCTCATCATCCAGATCATTAATGAAGATGTTGAACATGGTTTTACTGAGTATTGACCCCCGGGGTGCACCACTCATTACTGGCCTCCAACTAGATGTCATGCCATTGTTCACCACCTTTCAGGTCTGGCCCTTCAGTCAGTTTTCCATGCACCTCACCATCTGCTCATCCAGGCCATGTTTCAACAGTTTCTCTGTGAGGATCTTATGGAAGAAAGTGTCAAAAACCTTAATGAAGTCACGGTGGACAGTACCCACTATTCTTTCTTTTTCTACCAAACCACTGATGTCGTCATAGGTGATTGCACTGGTTTTGACTGGGAAGGAGTTAATTTTCTTCATAGCCGCTCCTATGGTGCTGTTTTGGATTTGTCACCAAAACACTGTTGATAGCACACTGATGCTTCAGCTATTGCTGAGCAGTTTTACACAGCATCAAGACCTTCTCTGTTTCTCACACCAGTGAGTAGGCTGGGGCTGCACAAGAAGTTGGGAGGACACAGCCAGGACAGCTGACCCAAACTGATGAAAAGGGGTATTCTGTACCGTGTGACATTGTGCTCAGCTGGGGGAAAGAAGGAGGAAGGCTGGGAGGGAGGTGTTCGGAGTGAGGACATTTGTCTTCCCAAGTAACTGTTAGATTTGATAGAGCCCTGCTTTCCTGGAAATGGCTGAACTGCTGCCTGCTGATGGGAAGTAGTGAATGAATTCCTTATTTAGCTTTGCTTGCACGCACAGCTTTTGCTTTATGTCTTAAATTCTCTTTATCTCAACCCATGAGTGTTCTTGGTTTTGCCCTTCTGATTCTCTCCCCATAATCCTTGGGGGAAGGTGACCAAGTGGCTTTGCAGAGCTTAGCTGTCTACTAGAGTTAACCCACAACAGCCCTTCTTGGCACCTAATATAGGGCTTACAGGGTGCAGGGTAACAACAGATTTGATTGATGTGTGCTAGACCCAATGTATAGCTGTGACAGCTGTTTAGATACTAATTAGCAGACTCCTGTGCTTGCCACAGGGCTTGCTTGCCTTACTGTATATTAGAGTTTTGTGCTTGTTAGTGGCTGCTTTTGGGTTTTGCAGTGCTGCTTACCATCTTTCTCTGCTGTGCTGGGGAACATTTTGTTAATGTGCCAGGGCTAGGACATTGCTGCTGTTCGTGTGCTGCTGTACTAGACAGGCTGGAACTCCAGTGTGAACTCAAGTGAAAGGGGCTGTGGCCTGTGGCTAAGGCCATGCATTAGCAGGTATGCCCCTGAAGAGACTGTGGCCCATGGACCAGCCCACACCAGAGCAGGTACACTGTGCATTGACAAACCCATGCTGGAGCAGGTACCCCCTGAAGTGACTGTGGCCCCACAGTGATGTAACCCAAGTGGCTTTGGTGCCCAATAACTCCACAAAACACACCATTTCCCCTGTCCTGAATAACCCCTGTAACACATGGAACACAAGTCATGGACTAAATGAACACAATGAACACTTATGGACATTTTGCAGGGGTGGCTAGACATCTGCTTGCCAATGGGAAGTAGTGAATGAATCCCTTATTTTGCCTTGCTTGCATACACAGTTTTTTCTTTACTTATTAAACTGTCTTTATCTCAGCCAATGAGTTTTCTCACTTTTACCTTTCTGATTTTCTCCCCCTTCCCACTGGGAGGGAGCAGCTATATGGGGCTTAGCTGCCAGAGTTAAACCACAACAGCTCTCCCATGTTGTATGCAGGGATGTCTGACTACAGTCAGCAGAAAAATGCTCCTCTGAGCTCTGCTTCATCTTAAAAGATGACCACTGGACAAGGTAGTTCCCCCAGTGGTCAAACATCCTTCTGAGATTTGGGGAAACTGGTTAAGGTTCATTTTTTGCCTAAGGACATTTCAATGGACACTTTTTTGCTCATCACCACTTATAGGTATAGGCAATTTCACTATCTCTTGCTCCTTTTTTCCCTCCTCTTGAAAAGGATAAGGATTTTCTGGGTTCAGAAGTGTGCTGGAGCAGGGCTGAAGACTGCGCACCACAGTAGCAGAAGTCCTGGGTTATGGTTGCTGTTGGAAAGTATTTTGTACAGTAACATTTTGGTAAAGTACATATATGAGTTCACTTCAGTCCTACACCAGAACCCAGATACCTAAATATTATATCGTTGCAATATCAAGCATTGTGGCAGTCAGGCTCCTTACAGGGCTAAAATGTTCCTGAAAGCACTGGCAGAGAAACACGGTGATGGTGGGAGACCACTGACAGTGAGTGCTTTCAGAAGGCCGTTGTGATGGGACCAGCTCACAGCTTCTTTCAGAATCAGACATACAGACATCAGGACCACTTACACCTGCAAATCTTTTGGAAAGAGATCGCATTGCATTGCAATGTGTTTATAAAGTGCAGCTCCCAGCTCTCTAAGCAAATTGGTTTCTAACTCAGAGTGTGCCCTTCAGTGACTGCTGCACAGATAATTAATGATCTGTGGGACTGCCACACAAACCCAACTAGAAACTGCTCATCCAGACTGGCCCATTTCTTGAGGCATAAGCCCGGCAGGCGGTGACGTTGGATCATTCGCTACCACCGCCTCATCCCTGGCTGGTGCAGTTCACAACTTTAGTTTTAGTATACCAAAGGGTTAAATAGCATTAAGGCTGTTGAGTCCATTAAGTCTCTGACTGAGCAAAGCACTTAGGTAAGCATGCATTAGCTAGTTTGGTTATCCTGAACAATCCTTACCTACCCAAACAATTCCCCTAGCAAAGGAAGTAAGCCAGAATTTGCACGATATAACCTTTTACCATTTGCAGGAAGAGTCTTAAGTGGTTTTACTTTTGCTGTTGTGACTCTGTATCCACATTTATAAATACTTCTGAACAATGAAATAATGGGAATAGGTTTAAAGGCTTGAGATAAGCTAATCTTAATCTTCGGGATTCAGGAGCTGTGTTGGGGTAAAACCCCTTGAATATGTACGTCTAGAAAAATGTGCAAACAGCTGTGATCACAGGCCCATCTTCAAAGTCAGGGAAGGGTTTTGTTCCCCCCACACTCAAGATAATGAGAACCCTCCTTCCTTTGCCCAGGGTGGGTGGATGTTTTCTGCCCCAAACTCATACAGCTAGATGGTGCCCAAGAAAGTTACAGCATCTGGACCTCCCCTCACGCAAGCTCAGCCTGTTCTCAAAGACTGCAATCCCCAGTATCTGCTGGGCAATTCCTGGGCTTCAGGACCTTACAGACTGTGTTCCCTACTGACCCAAAGCCTCCTTGTCTCAGGACAATCCCACCACAATCCATCCACTATGACCATAACACGACACTGTTCTCATCACCTCTGCGGCACCCTTCCTCCAGGTCCCTCACCTTGGCAGTGATTTCAGTCACTCTTCAATAAAGATAAATCTCTTTGTTTTAATTTTCTAAAATATATGTATGGGATGGTTTTATTTAATGTTTTGAAAGTTAAAAACCAACTCCTTGTACAATTCTTGGCCAAACATATGTAAAGTCACATGACCTGACACTTCTGACACATTTTTGTGACCTGACATATTTTTATGTGACAACAGGTATCAAATACTTGAGAACATGCTCTAAGCTGGACAGAAGCAACACAGCACTCCAGTCCTTTGTCTGTTCTTAAATGACAAAATCTTGCACTAAGCCAATAATGATGAATTTGTTTAGAGTATAGGTAGGTAAAAGTACTCAAGGTTTATACAATGTAGTCTTTTATATTTGTAATGCTGTAAAAGACACTGTCAAAACATCTGAACAGAAGTATGTTGTTCTGTGTTTGATGATTTGATTCCCTTTTATTTATTAATTGTATTTGTAATTCAGGTCCTCAGGCGTGCTTCTAAAGTTGTTCCAGCATTAGAGAGGAGGCTCCAGACATGGAACGTCGGAGAATAGATCACAGCCTGGTTGGGATGATAGCTCTGTACCCAGGACAGCTGACAGCTGTTTAAGTTAAGCAGCAGATCTTGGGTATTGGCAAACCATGGGTACTGCACTTTCCTGTATCCCAGGACCTCATGTTAGACAAATTCTCTGCTTCTGTATGTCTCTAAACAGTCAAGCAGTATTTTTTGGACTTGACCTACCTGCAAATTACAAACCACATTCTGACCTGGAAGATGATAATATATTACCACGGATATTGGCAAAACTATTTCTAGCTTGTCCAGCTCTTAATTTAGCTCTCCTTGCTTATAGCATTAATAACTTCATAAAGGAGGCTAATTAGTTCAGAGACTAAACAGTTCGCAGAGAAACCAATGCCTTCATCAAAATGAGAATAGCTGTCCAGGAGATGATCTCGTCAACTGAGACTCCACGTACTTCAGAGACGATCAGGTGATGAGTAGTGAACCCTATGGCACATTTTAATTCTCCTTGTGGCCTTTACCTTTGTGAACTTTGTGAAGTTATCTTACAGGACTTTCCTGTCCTGCTGCTGGGATCCTTATCAGTTATTGATTCTGTCCTGCAGACTGAAGGAGTTGTTTCTGTTCAGAAAAAAAAAAAAAAGTCATTCTTGGCCAGCACCATATGGGAGCGCTTCTGCAAAGTGTCCCACTTTCTGCATTTGCCCTCTGCCTTTGACAGCAGGAAGGTATCTGAGTCGTGTTATCCACAGTGAATAGCCCCTGTACCCTGGAGACCCTGAAACAAGGAAATAATGTTGTGGATTAGATATTCCACCCTAATAGCCTTTCATGACTTAACCCTTTGTGCTTGGACTTCTAAAATCAAGGAAACATTGACCATTTAGGCTGTTTGATAGGTTTTTGTCCAAGCCAGTTGCTTTGTATAAAGCAAAGAAAATAACTGATGGGTTTGAGAGAAACTTTAGATGTATTAAATATATCATTTTTGTCTTTATTTCACCAAAATTTTGTGTGTCCAGTTAACATTTTGCAACGTGCAAAGCTAATAAAGATATATTGTTAAAGGTGGAACCAAAGCCAGAGTGGTATGGCCATGAGACCACATTTATCCCAGACTCACTTCCAATATCATTATCAAAAAGCAGCAAGTTACAACACTGTGAGTTAAGATGTCATGAGCCAGCGTCAAAACCTTAACCCTGGTCCTGCCTTCAAACCACACACTCCAGGCTCATCCTACCTCCCACTGTCTGTCACAGTTCACACCCCTGGAAATTTGTCCCTAGCTCTGGAGATGACAAAATACCCTGAGCTTCTTTTGGCTTAGCTCAACAGTGCAGCACTCCAGCATGTGCTGGGGAAGCCAAAGGCACGCTATAGCACAAGAGGGAAATACCTGGCCATGAGCCCTGTCTCAGTCTGTAGCCATTTTAATGGTGTGGTGGCCATTCTTTGATACTTAGAAAATAAAATATGTGTCCTCTCAGTTACTCAGAGCAGCCCGGTTTGCTGTGCTTACCAGACGTTTTGGGGAACATGTCCTGCCTCTAGAGCTACACCAGGGCAGCAGAGCCAGTGAAGGAGAATGCTGCCCAGGGTTCCTGCTTAAAAGAGAGTAATTTCTCAGCGTGTTTTTGTGCATTTGGAATTTGCATTTCATTGTAGCCAGTTGAGGAGGAAGTATCAACAATTATGTTCCTTTTCAATATAACCACAATTATGTGTACTTCAATGTCCTTTGCAGGGTCAGAGTAGTATCTGGGGACTTCATATGTGTGAGACTCAGCCTTTGTTTAATAAACTTTTATGAGAGACCTCTGATGTTTCTTATGATGTCCACGTGCTTATGTGAAAATTTTCATAAATTCTTTTATTTTGCTATTGGTATTGTAGGTAAAATAAATGTGTGTATTATGATGCAAAGTAACCTGCAGATATTTTGGGAGTTTCTGCATTCAGTAGTCCCATGCATCTCCGGATGTCATTTATCAAAAACAGATGTTCTTTATATCACTATGTCTTGTATCAATGTCTATTTAAAGTTAAACTGAGAGCAACTGAAGCCAAAGAAGCATGCTTTGATTTAAATAAATCAAAGCATATCACAGTCATAGTAATTAATAATCCAAGACTGGAGCAAACATGAAGAGTAGGAGAAATGCATTCAGACAGAATTTTTTTTGTTTCTTGGTGCTTTTCTAAAGCTTATTAGAAGCAGCAAGTCTTTGATTAAACTAGATCAACTTCCACAAAAATCCCTCGGTAACAATAGGTATTAAGAGGCTCAGTCCTGGCAGCCAGAGCAAACAGCCTGTATAAATCAAGGCTGGGGTTTTGATTATAATGGTCCTTTATTTATGACAGGTCACAGAAAGCAATTCTTCACTGGAATCATTCTCAGCATTAAATGTAAAAGCCCCTGCTAATGATACAGGATGAGGTCTTGAGCTGTAATTATGTTACTTGCATCATGTATCAGGCAGAGATATTAATGAACCACGACTCAAGTAATTATAGCTGCGGGAGAGGGAGCCTTGGATTATAAAACAAATTTCAAATTGTACTGGAGCAGCAAAATCAATGTCTGGTTTTATTTCTGTTAAAGTCAGTTAGTATTTTGTGTGCCTTCAACTGAAGGGCATCTTCTCCCCATCTTCTCCAGCGCACAATTACCACAGTACCAAGTCTGATCTGACCAAATGCTGTTGTCTGAAGAGACATCACTGGGAGAGCCAAAGCTTCAGAAACATTTTTGGGAAATGGCAAAAGAGTGTCTTGTCGAGAGGGCCCCAGTCTCCAACACAGATATAAGGGAATCACTGGAGACGAAAGTTACTGGTGGAAGATGACAAAAAATTCAGCTTTATGTTTAGAGTAGGTTAGAAAGTCTCACCAAAACTTTTATCTCTTTCTACTGAGAAATGTTGCTGTAAGAGTGGAAGATAATCAGCACATTTCTAAGGAGAAAACACATTTTCTTATTGCAAAGCTAAAATGGGCATTTGTTCTTTGAAACTCTACAGTGGAAATTCCATTTTCCTGTAGGTGTAATTATTCTGGAACTAAGAATATATATTTTTTTAGATACTTGTAAACGTTCCCCAATGATTTGAAAGAATGGTACAATGACACCACTGACGTTTTATCAGTTCACTTGAAGGCCAGCTGAGGAAATATGTTATGTTCACAGGCCAAAATCTCTCAGAATGCCCTCTGCTGCATGCAGACAAGAAGGGCTCAATAGGATGCAGGTCAGCACGCAGGATGAAGTGTGGAGTCATTAAGCAATAAGCTTGTCACATTTTCTGCAAGCAGTAGGCTCATCATGTTTCCTAAAATACCTTATTTCTTTGCCTTTCTTTCCTTCACCAGCTGTAGCCCAATCTGTTCATTCTGAACATGGGAAAAAGAACACTTTGTGTTTTCAGAGGGATGGCTCGATTGGAAACACTTACAAAAGGTGGGATGGTAGAATATTGGTGAAAGCATCATTATAAAACTAGAAAAAAGGTGGTCAGAACATTTTTTTCCATCCAAAATGTATTTTTGAGTTTATCCAATTTATGGCAGTTGAAAAAGCCGGAAAAATGGGGGTTTTCCCCCACATTTTCACATTTTTTTCAATGATTCACTTTTTGTTCCAAAAGGACTTTTCTACCTGATGCCAGCTCCAAGGACAAGTCTTGACTGGCGAGCATTGCCCCCCCCCCCCCATTCTCCTTTCACAGCAGCTCTTTGCTCAGCTGCAGGGCCAGCACTGAAATCATTGGGAACATGAGCCATTAGGTGAAGTGTTGGTAAGGTTTAGGAATAAGCTTGCTATATCCATATGCACTAAAGCAGAAATTAAAATGGTTAAAGAGAGTATAGCTGCACTTAGTTTAACTAATGACTCAAACAACAAATTTGAGACATTTGTTTGTTTTCCCCTTACCACTCAGATGACAGTGCCTGACTCTGTCGGAGACTTCAGCTGTTCAGGAGCCGCTGTGATGTGGCATCTCTCGACACAGCGTGTGCCATCGTGCAGCATGGACCGCTGCACATGGTCTGTCTGCTCTCCAATGACTGCACAGGCACCCAAGGGGACGGGGGAGCAGCCAGCAGCTTTTTTCTCTTTTCAGCAGACTCTCAGAGGTCTGGTCTTTATTATCTTCTGAAGAAAGGGCACAGGTTTCTGCAAGCAACTTGAGCTCCTATCAACACTGAGATCACAGCACATGATGTAACTGGTCAGTTCAGAAAGACAAATTGGCCTGAAGAGGAAAACGAATGCAATTCTCCAACCCTCTGGCTTAATTACTTTCTGCTCCCATCAACAGGCTGGGATTTGGCAGGCAAAACACAAAGCGAGGCAAATGGACATGCTTCATGTGAGGGGAGGACGTAGCCCCATCTAAGCCAAGAGATGATATATTGCTTGCAGAGATGACTGTGAAAACAACGGCGCCTAAATAAAGCTGTGAATCATCCCCCTGTCTCACACCACTTCCACTGGAGTAGCTTGCCTTCTGAAAAAACGTGGCAGACCCTTTGATTGCAAACATTGCAAATAAATATGTCAGTCCTGACAACAGTTTGGATAGACTGTAGGTAAGTGGGTACATGCCTCCCCCAACCTCGTTAGGGTGGCTGCTCCCTTGCAGTGCTGCAGGATGGGACCATCTCCACCATCTAATTAAAGTGAAAAAAAATCTTAATCCTTGGTCTGGTTCTGATGCCTTCTGGATCCTGAAACGACTGATAATTTTCTGGGCAGAAAAAAAATTACAAGTCACATTTGCCTTGATTAATGGTTGATGCTGAATAGGAGTGCCACTGATGGTGTGATTAGGGATAGGTTTTAGAGTCATCTCGGTTGCCTTCAGGGCTTGTGGTGCAGGCTCTCAAACCAGGAGAAATACTTGAAGGAAAACCCATGAGATTAACTGAGCCAGCCCTGGCTGAACCAGGGGAACCTGATGTGCATTACTTTTTTGGTGGATATTCTGATTAAAAAAATATACTCCTAAAGGCTTAGCATAAATGTTTGTTTTCCCCCTTTTTCTTCATGAGATATAATTCCCAGATACATAAGCTCACCTTCATTTAATTTACTTGGAATATTTGGGGGATGAAACAGGATGGTGGATGTACCCCATAGCTACAATCTGCTCAGTCTTACCTAGTCACTAAAACCAAAATGCAGTTCACTTTGCGTTTCACTTAAATTCTGAAAAACAAAACAGGGGGGGGAGTAAGGAAAAAAACCTAGAGAATGGGTGAAGTGAAGAACATGCACTTTAGAAAGTGTGGGGGGGAACTATGTATACAGAAGTCAATAAATAGAGCACCTATTTGTGCTGCTGTGCACTTTGAGAGGTGTTCTGCTCTCACCAAGGTAGAAAAATATGTTTGTTTTTTTGTAAACTGTGTACCTTGGATGAAAACAATATGATTTGAAATGGTGGTGAAATACACTTTTCTACTCTAAATTAGCAAGCAAACTCTGTGAACCTGAAACAGACTTTGCCAAATTCACAAAACCTCAAACACCACAGAGTTTGCCACCTCTGCTCCAGGACTGTGTGAAGGGGATCTTTGAACGGTGCAGCATAAGCCCAAGATCTGGGGAGAATCTGAGGATTCATAGAAAGATGAATATTTACTGAATATAAGAGATATAATCAGTGGGAACTTTTGACATCCTCCATTAGCTATGAAATTTCAAGGAAAAAAAATCCAGAAGAAATGTTGTTTGAGCGTCGGCTTGTTGACAGAGATTTGGCTGCATTTGCAGGCTCTGGAAGCATGAAAATCCTAGAAGCCCCGTAGGAACTTTAGGTTTAGTGCTATAAAACAGCTAGCTCAGGCTTAAGGAAATGACAGCCTTAGCAGTACATCTGTAAAATCCAGCAAGCTGATAGAAAACTAAAGACACTGCAAATAGGTATAATAATAATAATGTTACTGCCTCCTGTCTTTGACAACAGTACAGTCACGCTCAATGTAAGAGAAAGTAAAATAACATTCCCGTGGGAGCCTCACAGCTTGGTGCACATGGGGCCGTTCTGCAGACACAACCTCTGCATACTTTTGTAGGCACAACTGCAGGCTAGATGTGGTGTACCCTCTTTAGCAAACGTTTTGCCCGTAGGCTTTCTTGCTTTTTATGTGGGACAGTGAGATGTTTTTTGATATTCTGTGAATTCATTGGTGGAAGTCAACAGAGACTTTATTTCTCCCTTTACTTCACTGAAGGAATATCAAAAAGGACTGGAAAAATTTGTTGATCACAGACCAATTCCCCTACAGGTCTTACATGGCTCAAAGGGGTGGTTTGGAAGAAATAAGAGGTTGCTTTTGGGTTGTTTCAAAACATGTTGACTGTCACTGTGAAGTCTAGCCTAGGACTCGCTATTTCAACGTCCTCTTTTTAATGTCCTCACAAAGTCACTACACATTCACCAGACAAGAGCCCAAGCTTTTTGGCAGCAGAGAACTGCAGGTAGAAGGTCTGAGAGTATGGCAGCAGCTAATTTGCATTCATCTTCTAAAACGTAGTCAAAGATACAGTTTAGAATAAATAAATTGCTGCATCACAGCCATAAAATTCAAGGAATGGTGCCCTGAAGAGGTGCAAGGACTGAGCCAGTCTTTCCATAGATTCTTAAACCACTCATCATGCATACAAATGTAATTTTACCAAAAAGCTGTTTGCTTTCAAATTCTTTCCAAAGCGTGGTAGACCATGGATGCTTAAAAATTTGTTCCAGTGTTAACATTAAGAAAATATATAATTAAATAATGCTTTAATCATGATAGATAAGGGAAAATAAGTCAGAGCAAAAAAGCCAGCATTGTGTGTTTTGTGCCCTCTCACAAATCGTGTGTTTTTCAAACTGTTACCTGTAGTTGGATTTTGTTGTCCCCATTTAAGCCATTTGATTGCTGAGCTGAAAAATCCCAGCACTTGAAACCCCAGCCCTGTTTATCCTTATGCCAATAATGTAAAATGGTATATAGAATGAGCGTAGGAGAAAGAGTCTTCAAAGACATAGAAAGACGTGGGACTGTTCAGACAATGTCACAGCACTGAAGGACAGAGGATCAGGGACCACCTGGATGACTTTTCTTCTTCTATCCCTCCAGTTTTCTCCTTCTGAGTGCAAACAACAATGAACTAGTGCAATTTGCCAGTTTGGGGAGTAAATTGGCAGAATGATGTCTCGCATCTTTGTTGAATGATGCCTCTGTGGCAGAGGGAAAATAAGTGTGATATAACAGTCAGTGTGAATGAGCACAGGAGGAATTTAATATATGTGACTCCATTTTTTTGTAAGTTATTTCTTGTAGCAGTGAAATAAATACTTCACAGTTACAGTCTCATTGACTTCTTTTATCACCAGTAATAAAGGCAAAGCAGTTGCCCGAGTGGAATTTTTTTTGCATCACTATTTCCAGGAGAAAAAAGAAACATGCTGCTTTTGAGAATTAAATAGAGGTATCACACCTAGAGTAAGAAAGCATTTTTTTTTTCCAAATAATTTACTGCAGTTTTGACATACACATACTATCCTGTTGAAAAGTTGAGTAGGAAAGCAAAATGGGGAGCACAGCAGAAAATTTATCAGATGACTTTGCAGGAGAGGTGGAGAGCAAACTGATTTTCCATCTACAGCTGGATGCAGTTTTAATAAATGCCAGGATATCCAGGGGGTTTGGGATAGCTAACTATGCTACAAACATTTTAGTGGTAAGTCATTAGGAGAATGAAGTTCTCCTTCCTGTACTTAAATCAGATTGTTAGAGATGGTTAGAAATACTGAAGGAAAATAATGTACTCCATTAAAAAAAATACACTTTTGGTAAATTTTGCTGAGGGCTTTCCTTTCAGAATTGCACAGACACAACTTACATGGTGTTGCATTTAAAAACAACAAAAAAAAGGGAGAAGCAGAAGCATATTATTAATTCTCACTTGTTTTTACTTAAATCTCAAAACGGAAGAAAGACGTTCATCAAATAGGAAGCTTTCAGCTTGCTTCCAGCTTTCTCAGTGGAAAGGACATAAGTTTGCTCCTGTGAGAACAGCGCAGATTTAACCCTGTTAAAATCATATTAAACCTGCGAAGAGTGACTCCAAAGTTGGAACTGCATCTGTTGCCAACCTAGTATGACCTTCTTACAGGCGAATGTTTTCCAAAGGCACCACTAGGAATAGAAAAGAAGAAAATGAAGCAAAGCTTTGCATCCTGAGCTCTGAGATAGAGTCCATGTGGTCTCAAATACTCAACTCTTTTTTATATAAAACCTCTTCAGTTTGGACGTTACATCCAGCATAGCTAACAAAAGACATGGTGAGTGTGTTCATACCAACTACACTTGAAAGGCTGTGGGAAAGTTGCCTTATGAAGGAGGTTCGTCAGGAGAGAGTGATGGGTACTCAGAAAGGCCGGCACTCACTCTGTGAGGCTGACTTTCTCAGGTTCCCTCTAGAGTCAATGCCAAGAGAGAAGAGCAAATGACAGAAATCCTTTTGCTGCAACACATCTGGTTGTAGCTAGCCTGCTTTATAATATATGATAGTGGTATTGCAAAATGATGTGATTTCCCATATGTTGGGGGGAAAAAAAATGCAAACAAACAAAATAAAATCCAATTGCACAAAATTCCTTCCTAATTTCTCTTCAGAACATGGAGATGGTCTGCAAGGGAGATGATAATTAAAAGCATGTTTTGCATGAGCCTTGATGCTGTGCAACTTCTTCCCTTGGCCTAAGACTAATTAAGGAAAGGTTATTTTTTATTATTGTTATTATTTAAAGGACAAAACACACCTATTGTACAAATGGCACATTTTCCTGAAAAGCCAGAGCAGACTGACGAGCTCTTTCCTCCTCTTGTATCGATGGCAATGAGCGGCAGAGAGCAGATCTTCCTGCAAAGCAAAAAGCTCGGAGCGGCTCTCGCCCTGTCCTGGCACACAACAAGATCATGCAACATCCAAGTGCTGTGGGAAATGGGACACTTGAGCTTATTTTAAAACTCTTTTATTAAGGTTTGCAGTTTTCTAATGGCTTTGCTTCCTTCCCCTGTAGGGTTTTCATCAAAATATCGCTGACCGAGGACGGCAGCATCTCATCGCCTATAAACAGCCACATTTAACAGCAGTGTTTCTATCCAGCGTGTCATATTTTCCCTTGCCACCCAGCTTCAGTTTAATGAAGCTGACATGTTTTCAATTAGTTTTAAACTCCACATTAGAAAATATAACTGTATATTTCAAGTTACACGTAAAAGTCAATCTGGAATCATGTTCACAGCAACGTGATTGGGTTTGGTTTCTACCACGTAACTCGTTTCCTTTTTTCCCAGCAGTCTGTCCTGCCATTCCTTGAAGCCCAGTGTTGCTCCAACACACCATGAGAAGTGCAATGCTTCTACATTATTTTCTTTAGCTTCTTGATTTTTTTAATACGATGTCCACAAGAATTACTGCCTTATAAGTCACTGATGCTTCATCTTTAAACTCTGGTCATGCTCATGGCAGGTTACACACCCCAAAGACATTTCCCAGGTTTGTGGAGCACACCACTGCTCTTCTCCTCCTCCTTAAGATGGTGAAGCAGAGGAAGATGTGGAAGGACAGCGTCCTCTTTGTGACATTTGACTATAATTTATATAGTGTCTCATCTGGAGTCTATTGCTCAGCCTTAGGCTTGGAGGTCCTTCAAGACCGTTCAAGGCTGCCATGGGAATGGATGTTCACGCCAGGAGGTGTCTGACAAGTACTAGGCACCAACCAGAGCTACTCCACGGGTTTTTCCAGATCTTTTTACTGGACATAAGCAACTAAAACCTGCCTGCATTCCTCCTGCAGGGCCATACCTTACACCTCCTCACCCCACATCCACCTCCTTCAGTGTTCTGAATGTGGTGAGGCATGGTGGTACCCAGCTCCCCATCTCTCCCCAAAGAGATGCCACCGGAGTTACTTTTTCGATGTGACAAAGTGACTGAAGCCAAAACTTGCAGCATGCTGGATGTTTTTGAAGAAGCCACAGCATTTCGCCCCGTCACCTTGCAGGACAAGAGGGTCTATGCTGAGTGAGTTGTGTCAGAGCTCAGGGACCAAAGCAAGTGACAGAGTAAAAACATCCCTCCCTCCTCACTGAGCAAACCCATACTGGCCGTGGAAGAAAAAGGGAGAGGCATAACTGTGCTAGTGATCCCACAAGCCCCTTTCCCGTCTGAGCGAGTGAATCCTGCCTTTAAATCAAGGCTTCCACCAGTGAGCTCCCCACCGGATGTTGCTAGACACCGCTCCTTAATGAGACTGACGTGTATTTTTAATGTGGTAATCTTCTGGCTCTGGCAATTGTACAGACACCGAGACTACAAAAGAGTCACTTCAATGCAATGAGCTGCCAATGAGCCTCACGTCAAAAAGCCACTCTGCCACAGGGACGAAGACGTTGCAAATAAACACTTCTGGGGAACTCTCTCTCCTTAAATAACACATTTATAGAGCATCCAGATGTTGGTTTAACACTTAACGATTGTGGGAGAAAACAAAGCATGAAGAGCTGTGTTTGGTTTGGTTTGTGTTTTTTTTCTCTCCTTGATCTCATATATTGAGTGTGTACACACAGATACAGTCTAAAAAAAGTATAGGAAATCCATATATATGTTATGTATGTATGTCTGACAAGATAGTTATTGGTCCCTGATAATAACTGGATCCTGCAAGAATGGAGGCAGGAGGATGACCCTGCGAGAAGTGTACTCTGCAAAGCCCCAAGAGATGACTTTGCTTCACTTTGGCATGGTTGCAGTGAACCTATCTTTCTTACCCAATTTATTTCCAGACTGGTTGCAAGAAGCACAAGTGGAGGCAGGGGGGAACAAGCCCCCAAACCTTGGTAATGAGCTGTCAAATGTCCTAAAAGGAGATCTGAAAATTGAGGAGCAGGAACCAGACAAAGTCTTACAGCTTTGACCAGGGCTTTGCAAATGGTGCTGCGTGCTTGCCTGGTCCTTCAAGGGCTCAGTCCTGCCTTTGAAATCAAGGTGTCCCAGAAGGTCGAGGACCACTTGTGAATTGAGAACGTGGACCCACCACTTCAGTCCCAAGGCTTGACCACCAGGTCAAGCTGGGCAAGCCCGCCGGGCAGCCAGGCATGGGTGGGGGCATGGACGCTTCCCCAGACCCCAGCAGCTCTGTCCAGAAGAACCTGCAAATGTTTTGGAGAAGCTCGTTACGGTCACAGGGAACTGTTCTGAGTGAGATGTGTTTGGAACTGAGGGGAAAGAGCTTGTGTTTTAATGAGTTATTTCACAGCGAGATTTATGTAGAGGAAATCTGGCTGCTTAATCCAGACTTCCTCCTGGCATAACCTATTTTTTGCTCACTGTTGTTCTCCTCGCTTCCTTTGTTCCCTGAGTGGGGGGAGCCCTCTGCATCCTACACAGCTCTGCCATCGGAGAGGCAAGAGCAGTTCCAGCTGTTGCTGCTGGATATCAGACCGCCTTTCCTCTCCTCTGGGGATCCAGGGCAGCCTTGCAGCTTCCCCAGGCCTCCCCTGATGCTTTCACTGGATCCTGCAGTTGCATAGTGCACAGTCTTCCCCCAAAGCATTAGTAATGCTGAGCAATAGCTATTTCTATATGGGAAGAAGTGAGAAAACAAATAGTGGATGACATGTGTAAATCTGGTTCTGGGCATCTAAAGCCCAAAGAATCTGAAGGGGTGTGGACATGCCCAGCCAGCGTAAAGTCATTAAACTGAGCATCACTGCTGGGGTGCTTGTAGGACTCTATTGAAAATGGAAACCACAAACTTAGATTAACACAGGGCTTGCCACAGGGTCAGGTAACTCCATTAATATGAGGTGACCGTGGAAAGCTGCTGCACTATTCCGGATTAAATCACAGTAATGAAACATGGTCCACAAGCCCTGGTGTCCTCCAGGGACAACAGCACTAGGCACCTCCAAAAGGCAAAACTAGTATTTGAGGCCTCCATCGTCAAGCCTGAGGGCCACAGACTGAAATTTTATCCCCATAGGAAACTGCTCTGTGCTATCACCACATAAAACCTATTTTGCAGACAAGAGCTGAAAGGATGGTGACTGTGTTGCTAAATATGGCTATTTTGGGATACCTCTGCAGGGAGGGGAGCATCCCGGCTCCTGCCCTGAGGGATCCTGGCAAGCCTGCCACCAAACAGGCTCTGGATGAAATACCCTGTCCTAAGACCAGGGTGTCTGGGGGAGATTTAAGATCACATTTAAGGTGCCTGCAGCGTTTAGGTCCCCTTAGATAAGGCAGGAGGCTGGGGATTTTCAAGATCAGTGTTTGGGGTTCAGCTTTATCCACTGAGACCCAATTTCAAGCTGGCTTTAATTTTTTGATTGCTCTTTGCAGCAGGTGCTGCATCCCTGCAGTGGAGGCACCTGGGAACACGTGGACTTATCCACTCAAGCTTTCCTAAAAAAAGAGCCTGAAACTTGAAGAAGGATTTGGAAATCTTAGGCCAGTTTTGCAGAGCTGTGAGGATGCTGCTCTTGAAGGGAAAAATCACAGTTCCCATACCTTCAGTGCTAACCATCCTATATGTCCTACAGCCCAGTGAATGACGACGGAGCCCTCCCCTCAGCCAGCTTGACTCTACCTTTCCCTTTCCGTCCTGACCTTCAGGATGCTGCCAGGCACCCACAGACCCACAAGGCTATGATGAATCAAGGGAAGTTATGATGGGTTTGGGGATTTTTTCCCTTCATTCTGGCCACATTTTTTCCCTCCTTGCCCCAAAACATCCAAACTGATTAGGAGTCGCAACTTCCTTTAGGTGGCAAGACATTGGAGAATGCTTATAGATAGAGCAGAGGTTGAATTATTTGGTTTGGTTTTGGTTTGGGGTGGCTGGTTCTCAGGGCAGAGGTGGATTCACACAAGTCAGAGCCTTGCCTTTCCCTCTGCAGGGAGCATCCAGCACCACCCACCGAGCCACAGCTAACTGAAATCCCATCCTCTGGCTCCTCATGCCTCGTCCTTCCAGACATCCTTGCCACCATCCCGCAACACCTCTCCTGCCCGCCGTTGGGTTGCCCCCAGCCCTTTCTCTCTCTGCACCTCTCTTTACTGCATCCTGAAAGTATGCACATTTGGAAAGTTTAACTTGTGCCCTTTTTTTTTGTGCACTCACATAATACATATTTTCTGGCCTGAGCTTCCCTTTTCCCATCTCTGAATTCTCCATCTCCCAGTTATGCTACTTTACTGCCCTTACTTTTCCCATCCCCTGGCCTGAGACCGACTGGCTGGCTCTCCTCTGTATCAGGTTGTTTGCTTTACTCAAATCCTCATCCTCTGAAAATATCAAAGCATGATGATTATTTCAGGGCCTGCCATAAGTGTCGGAGACAATTTAATGAAATGCTGCTTGCAAAGACTTTCTGCAAAGCATCCCTGCACACATGCTCCTCTGAGAGTCTGTTTTAAAAAATAATGCTTAATAATACAGAGTTAATACCTGAACTGAGGTCACACTCCCCATGCAACATCCCCACCATAAAATTCAGCAGTTAGTCTCTATCTCTTTTTTTTTTTTTTTTTTTTTTAATGTAGGAAACTATTATATCCTAGCTGCAAAATCTGCCCTGGAGTCTGGCAGAGTGGAACGAGGAGCCATTGCTTAAAAATCAATTCATGGTGGTCTCGAGCTATGTTTTTGTTCTGGCACATTAAACAGAATGAAGACATATGTCTGAATTTAAGACATCCTTTTGGTTCCCTGTATACACGAGCCAGCCGAGAAATTTGAACTATTTCAAAGCACTAGGAAAAAGAATTGTAGACACATCCTTTGTTTAGGCATATATTTTTAATTATCCTGCCTTTTAATATTCCTCTCCATTTGAGTATAATCAGAGAAAATAGATCCTGCTGGGCATTGTCATGCTTAATAAAAGTAAGACTGAACATCTGCAAATTTGGCGACAGTGTGGCGCATATGATGCACCAGCGGCTGAGCTGCATTTTTGTGTAATTATAACACCACATGCAGCTGTAATAGTGTAATTCTCTGTTTACATTAGTTCTAGCACTTATCCTAAACTCCGTTGGGTCGGGGTGCTAAGCATTTGCAAACTGGTAACGTTTTTCCCCTACCGAAGAAAGCCAACAGGACAGGAGGACCGTATGTTGTCTGCCCATCAGTGAGATACTGGGATTCGGGGAATAACTTGTGCAAAGCAGGAGCCTGTGCAAAGCAGGGCTGGTGTTGCCAAAATCAGTGCCGTTAGAATTAAACCAGCGAAAGTGAGAGCAGACTTCAGGCTTTCTCTCTTCCTATTTTTTTTTTTTTTTTTTTGGCAATGCAAACCCCACATCCTGCAGCTGCTGAAGCACACGCTTAACTGTGTATTCTGCAAATTGCACCGCTGCCCCTGGGGAAAACACAGTTTTGCCCCCATCTAACCCTTTGCAGGATGGAGATCTCCATCACCACAGAGAAAGCTGGGCCATCCCTCCTTTCTGCAGAGCTGGAAGTTGGATATAAACTACTCTAAACAACCAATGCACATGGGCATGTGTGGGAGAGAAAGCAGGGAAGGTCTTCTCCTCACAGGCAGCTGTTTGCCTCCTGCAGGCTTTACCTCCCGCCCAGCTGCTCTACGCGCCGGGTGTGCTTGGTTCTCCCAGGATTGGGGAATGAGGAAAGCAGGCCATAGGGAAAAGTGACTGAGGAAAGGGAGCAAAAGGCACATTGAGATGTTCCCACAGCTCAAGCTTTCAGCAAATATAAGCATCTCCCTAAAGCGCACCTTCCTTTGACATCGGCCTTCCCCACACCAGCCCTTCTCCAAGGAAAAAAACTGAATTTAGACCTGTCAGCTGGGTAATTGAGCCTGGGGTTATTACAGATGTATTCTGCTCTTGTACAACAAAAATCTTGCTGCACATTCAGGTTGTTTGGTACCTAACCACTTGCACTTTAGTACCTAACTTAGCTTCCACAACTGTATTATTTAGATTTTCCCCTGAATACAACAGCTCTGTGTGTCCCAACATCAGCCCACTCACAGAAATAAATACAAGGGTGAGGTGTGCGCCCATCTCGGCCCCATCCAGAGGCGTGGGAGGGAGTGGGTAGAGGATGTAACGGCCCTCTGATGCTCTGGACTGTTTCCAGGAGGGATATCTCCCCCTCCTTCTCCTAAATCAGCCCCCCGCAGTAGTGATAGGAGGAGATAATTTTTACACAGCATCATAATTTTGTCTCCAGCAAGACCTTAACCTTTCTCTAGGACAAAAACTAGATATTCATGTGCCAAAAAAGTGTCCCAAGCCATAAGGAGAAAATGTAGGGAGTGAGTGGATAAAGCTATCGTGCCCACCCAGCAAATGGGGGGCTTCACTGAACCAAATCTCCCAACTTGCTGCCTAATGCTAGAAGCTGTTAAACCTTTTCCTAGGAGGCTCAGGAGGCTCAGGAGGCACCTCTGCTATGAAAGCTCAGTCCTGACATTTTGGGAGCATCTAACCAGCATTCAGCACTGGGCCTGGTGAGGGGAAAGGGGACGGTCCTTCTTCTGTGTATGGCAGGAGGTGATGCCCATGGTGTGGTGCTTCCCAGCATGTTCCTATGGGGACTCACCGTGACAGGTATCACCCACACCCTCCAAGTAACCGTTTTCCCCCGACATTAGTGCAACTCAGGAGCTTTCAAGACATCCTTTTTTTCTAAAGGCAGTGCCAAAATGAATCTCTGCCGTATTCTTCCGGCTGCTTTACCCAAAAATGGACACCTACGGGCTGGCAATGCAACATGTGATGCTTGAACGCTTCAGAGCACAACCCACAAATGTGACCATCTCCATCTTTCAGTGACTTTCTAAATCTGATGCTCACTATTGGTGTGAGAACTGTTTTATATTGCACTGAAATCACAGAACTCGGAGAGTCCAGGAAACCACCCCCAGCAACGATGGTGCTGTGGAGAGTGAATGCTCTTATTATAGAGTCGCTTTAGCTAACAGGCAGTGCTTTCCCTTCGCACATGTGCTCAGCAGCTGCCTGGCTGATCTTTTGAAAGGATGCCACAAGATGCAACACCAGATGCTCTAGTTTCCAGAGAGGCCGATAACGGTGGACTCGACTCTGTCTTGTTCTTGGTTGCTGTGCCAGAAAGGAAAAGGATAATAAAGGACCAGCTCACCACGGCAGAGGCTGCAAGCTGGGAGTTTCTTTATATAATTTAAAAGTGATATGGCGAGAGAGGGAAATGATGCTGAAGGTACTAGGCCAGTTGTTGCATCTTCAAGCAAAATAGGACCTTCAACTTCTCCTACCTTCTCAAGCTGCAACGGTGACCGAAATCTGTGGGGTTACCTCACTGCAAGTCTGAGACATGGTGGTGGTTTGCAGCTTACAGGGCCTGTCTAGTGTTCCAGTCTACAATCGTACGTGCTGATGACAGCAGCAAGCACTAGCAGGGAGCGTGTACCATTCCTGTTGACACGAGCGGCAGTTTCTCTGCTTGAACGCACTCTGCTTGAATGCACTGAGATGGGCTTTGCCATGGGTTTCATGATACAATAGGCTGGGATGGGAAAAGGGAAGTCAAGATTTTAGGTCTAATCTATTTTATGCAAACTATAGCTGTGTCCTCCTGAGAGTAAAAGAATATCGCATCATATTAGAAACCTGTCTTAAATCTGGCATGCCTTTGTGTCTGAAAGAATTTTTATGAGAGCTTAAAGTGCTTTTGCATTTTGGTTTCAACATAACAACGTTTTCCAGAGTATTTTCATGACTCGTTTTCATGGCTGTATGCTTCAGAGTTGTATTTATTGTACCAGGAATACTTCAGAGATGGCGTGTAAGCAAGGCATGCAAAATCATACCTCCCTACTGATGCATCTGATGGGTTTCCAGATGATTCAGACAGGCCTATCAAGGCAAGAGCAATGAGACAGAGATGACAGCACAACCTGCAAAGTGCCAATTGCTGCTCCTGCTGAAATCCCCGGGTTCAGGATTCAATCTCAGGTGTATGCTCCTCTTGACCAAGTTGCATATTAAATGAAGTGAAATCATACAGAAAGCAGCTACTGTTACCAACATAACCTAGAAATACACTACAGAATAATCAGAGCTGTAAAAATTCATTAAACAAAGCAATTATGAAATCTTCATGGTGGTCTTCTACAATAGCTCTGGGGGCAAGGAATGTAACCTGTTCCCAACCTGTGCTTGATATGAGAGGGAGACTGAGTTGGCAGATTGACATTAAAGCTTGTCCCTTGGTGTGTGTGGCTTGTGATATTCCCCAATATGCTCCAAAGAAATTTGGTTATTGTTTATTACACCATATATATGTGTAAATGTACACACTATTAATCCCAGATGTTTACCACTGTCTGCAGAGACCAATTTTTCCCATCCTTTGCATCTTAGCTGGGTTGCTTGGGGTTTTGCCCTCCTCTGCAGTGACAGTGAGATGGGCTGTTGGCTTAGCCCAATTATTCTGTCCTGCTCACCCTAATTTTGGGATCAAAACACCGTCAAATTTTCATGACTTTCGGTCTTTTGTACTAAAAGCCTTGTACTGACCAGCAGGGAGTATTTGAGGTATGGAGGGTGGATGTTCCCTCGACTAATTTCTTTGCTTTTGACCATGAGGTCTGGTTGTCCCATGCTGATGGTCCTCTGCTTCTGTAAAAGTGCTGGTGAATATTTCTGCTTCAGCCCTGGAAGAGGTGCCCTCCCAGCTGCGTGCTGTAACAGTGAGAAAGGGGAAAACACAGAGGGTGTCAACACCACGTCGCATCCCAGGAGCTTTTGCAGCATCTCACCAGGCAAACCACTTGCTTCATGCTCCAGGTGTGACATCCAGCCCTGTGCACGTCTCTTCTGCAAGTGCACAGCAACGGACAATACTGTCTTCCGAAAAAGGTCCTTCCCTGGCACATTTGAAACAAACCCAAAGAGCCTACTCCAAATCCTCTGCAGGGAGTTTTCCCTTGGGAAGAGCAGAGCCATGTTGCTCCATCCACACTGTGACCACACTGTGATATTGCAACGACATTCCTTATATTCCCTACGCATTACAGTGTTATGTATTATCTTATACACCCACCCACACCATTCCATATTTATTCATCATTAAACAAATACAATCAGCCCCCACATTCCAGAAATGCGCCAGCTAGCAGCTAATTAAAACCACCGTACACTTTGTTATCCCAGCTTTTCTTCGGCTCCGGTTTCCACAGTCCAAAAGAAATGAAAAGGAGTTGGTTCTGGCGCAGCTTTTCCTCCTCTGGCTCTGCATTCCTTGGGGTCTTACGGGAATTGCTCGAATTCTCAGATGTTGTTAAACAATCAAAGAGTAAATATTCCATCACATCCTGATTTTTCTAAAATGGTTGTGGTTGCAGGGAACAGCTTCTGTAAAGGGGGCTGAGCCCAGCAGGCCTGCAAACGGTGGTTACTGAATGGCCACAAATTAAAGGCAGCCAAAAAAAAAAAAAAAAAAAAAGAAGCAAGCCCGGACCACAAGCGAGCAAGATCGAGATGTGAGCTGACGCATGGATGAGTTTTGTGTCCGCTGATTGCCAAAGGCTTTAAAGGGACTTCCAAATTGCAATGAGCCTCTTCTCTGTATTCACCCCTAGTCCCCCAATAAAGATGTCACGTTCCAGAGCCTGTGTGAGATTTAAATGCACAGATATTATGCAGGAGCTGCAAGCTTTAATGTACACACCTTCATAGCTGCTGTCCTCCTCAAAGCATCACAAATGCTGTTGTATATCCAAGGGGCTTTAAATTCTTGTGGAGGTCAGGTTAGGCTGTGGCTGCCCCAGAAGAGGGCAGAGGTGTTCCTTCCAACCCACCTTGACGTTGAGGTGACTTCAGGAATTGGTAGTACCTGCCACCAGCTCTGCAGCCTTCACAGCACCTTATCTGACACCTTTGGAAAGCGTGACATTCATCATGTTGCTTCTCCCACTCCCAGCATGTTGCAATTGAATGGCGTGAGCTGTTAATAAAATGACTGGCCTTAAAGAGAAAAAACTTGGGTTTTAGCTGGAGAAATCTTCGAGTTGCAAACGTACTGGTTAACTGCATGGCTCTGTACTCTCATGAGCAAATAAATTTAGAAGTCAGATCAGTAATGGTGACTTCCTAAAAGTAGCCCCATGTCTGGGGATGTTATTGAGAAATTTATTCAGACTGGTATTGTTCAGATATTTAAAAGGTGTAACCAGGAGCAACTCTGCTGGTCCTTATGTATTTGTGCTCAGTAGCATACAATACAAACAAAGGTGAAATATGAGTTATACTTACTTTTAAAGGATTTTCATGTAATATCTTTTTTTCATTTAAATGCCTATTAGTTAAAATCACATCAAGGAGACAAAACATAAGGTGTTAAGCTCACTGATTCAAGCATTAATCGTGGCCTCAAGGGTCAGCATTTTACCTCACCATGAAAATAATACCTCACTGCCTTTTAAATGAAAATGTCATTTGCTTAAAAGTGAAAATTTTGAAAGCTATTATACAATTTTTATGTTCAGCAGCATTTTCAAGCTAGTTGCAAGGTTGAGTAGTGGTGATTATAACCGTGGAGATCTGCAGGGACAGGAGGGGTGAGATTTGTAGGAGAGGCAATAGCATCTATTGAAGCAACTGAGATTTGGAAAAATAGAGAACTGTTGGGCAAATTTCCTCTACTTTGCATATTTTTCTTTTCCTTCCCTTGTTCCCACCCCATGGCTTTGCTGCACAGAGCATCCCATCCTTCAGAAATAAATGATGTATTTTTTCCCCCAACAACAACATGAAGTGAGCGTCCCTCTGCTGGGGTGTTGTGTTTGCCCAAGCAGCAGGTGATATCTCCAGTCTTCATCCACTTCAAATCCTCTCGTTCCTCCTTTTAAAACACCGTTGTTTTCAGGAAGGCCGAGATGAATTTCCATTAAAGCAAGCCCTCCCCACTGAATGAAGGCTAGCTCGGGTGGCACGGCCACCAAGACACCAAGGGGACGAGCCTTTCATCTCCCAGCTGCCCTCCCCACCCGGCTGTTTGTCCCAGTCCCAGCAGAAAAGGTTGTTTGTCTTCAGTGCAAGACTTCAGCCCACAAAACTTTGAAGTTTCCTCCCTGTCTCAGTGTCACCTACTGTTCCTGTCAGCAGCGGCCAGATAAACCTGATGGGCTCAAGGTGTCTGCTCTAATGCCTTCATTGACACATAGGCTTGTCTTCAAACGCTTGGATAAATGGCTGAGTGTGGAGATAGTAATGCGTCATTAATCCCCTGCCAGATAAGCACCCTGGTGTATGTGTTGGTCCTCGTTTCCTAAGGCCCTAACAACCCCCAAATCTTACAAATTAACACCTCACTGAGATCAAAGATTTCGCTTTCCTTTCTTTCTGCCATTACCTACTGGCAGGGTTTAGGCACCGAGCCCTATTCAGCTTGAGCACGTCTTCCCCAAGTTACAGAGCAGATGGTTAAATTACACTTGTATGAAGGTCTGAGTCCCTGTCGGTCGACATTTCCCCAAAGAAATAATCCGGGAGAGGGCTGGGAGAGGAAATGTTTTCTCTTACAGGATGGAGATGACATACAGCAATTCTATCTTTTTTCATTGAGTACATGAGTTTATAATAAAAGCTTATGATTACAAATATATTGCATTGTGTGCAATCATAACTTTAAAGGATAGTTGATACTAAACTATACTATCTAACATGACAGAAGGGATGTTGCTTGGTCCTTCCTGAAAATGTTCTGTAAAGCCATTGACTGGTTTTGTCCTGCACAACAGATCAGGTCCAGAACGAGTGCTGTGAAAATAGCATCCTCCATGGACAGATCTGAAACATGCAGTGCACACACACAGAGCATCTTACAAAAGACAATAAGGTATTTTTCATCAAAAGACTATTTTAATTTCACCTTTGACATGCTACGGAGCAGCATGCATCTGCAGGAGCAATAGCTATGGGTAAGTACTGCCTTATAGGCAACATCTTGAGCATAAGTATAAAGTGTGCAGTAAAAGCAAATACTGGCATTAGCCTTGCTGCAGCTTCCAGGGTTTAAGTCATGCAGAACATGTGACGTGTTTTATATAGAGGTGCCCATCATTTAAAAAGTGTCAGAATGTTTAAAACAAAAAAAAAAAAAAAAAAAAAAGGATATTATGATGAAGGTGTTAGAGGAGTTTGATCTGCCTCAACCAGCCACCTCAGCAGGCAAGCATATCTGAAACAGGGGGTCTGGAGAGGAATAGATGAAGACTCATGTAAGCTAGCTAGTAGAAAAGGGTGAAAAGGCAAGTATAGTCAAGGCTCAAAGAAATCAGTATGTCTTTTCAGGCAAGATTCATCACTCTGAAGGTGTCAGGAAGTCTTGAAACTGCTGCTGGGTTTTGCCCTTTTTTTCAATAAATAAAAAAAGGTCCTTTCTTCCCAAACCACCCTCCTCCCTCTCCTTATGCAATATCTCAGTGATTAAAGCATCCCTTTAGGACGTGGGAGATGCACGTTAAAGTTCCTCCTTGCCTGGAGGGCTTTGGACCTAATCTCCAGCATCAGGAGAGCATCCAGCCACCTGGACGGGAGAAGAGGGAGGAGGAGAGATGTCCCCCTCAACCACCCAGCCCCACATTACAGCTCCTGGAGGGCTGGGTAACATAAAATTAAAAAAAAAAAAAAACTCTCTTTAAAATTAAAAGAAAATAGAAAAGTTCCTGTAGATCATACATGTCATACTTTCAAAGAAGAGAGTTGGCATCTTCCTTTTTACCCAAAAAGTTAAGTAAGAAAAAATAATATCCTGGTAAAACCAGGATTTAAATGAAGTTTCCTGAAGTTTTAATGACATTTTCATTTTTAATGAAGTGTTTCTTTTATGCTATTAAATAACTCCTCCTACCCATGAAAGAGCTGCAGTGACTTTCCCAGGACAAGTGAAGGGTGGTTTCTGTACATAGAGGGCAAAGCTTTATTATCCGTGGTTTTTGCTATGAGCCAATTCCTTGGGTAGGAAAGAAATTATTTAAAAAGCAAATCCCTGTAGCACATTTAGCAAACACTGCCCAGAAAAAATGATGCTAGGTTTGGTTTGGCTGTGATGGCTTGAATGTGCCACTCCTTTAACCACAGAAGATACTTTACACACTGGCTTCTCCTGCTCCATTCATTACAATAACTCCTGTCCAGGATGTGTGGCAACATTAACAGTAGTGAAAGCACATGAGAAGGATTGCTATTAATAAAGAACGTATTATTTTAACAGTGTTTTAAGTCATCCCTTCCAGAATAATAAGGGGATTAAGCATTTCATTGACCCGTTTCCAACATGCCAAACTATTCCTACTGCAAGCCTAGTGGATCTAACTCCGTTTTGTTCAAAAGGGTGGATAGTGGGTGAAGGAATGGCTCCATACTAAGTTGGAGGAGGCAATGCTTATCATTAACCTCTGCAGTGATGGACCTTCACCGTGGAGGTCTTCCCTTGACCCCAACTCTTGGGAGGTCTGCAGTGAGCTATAGCTTTCTCTGAAGCCACAGACACAGGAATGAGCACTGGACCCACCAGGACCCATTGCACCAAAGTGGGATTTGGGGCAAAAGTGCATTGGCTTTAGCTCAAAAATAAACTGGATGTATCCATGAGAGTACCTAATCAGCTTTACACTTAGAGACTAGGAATGGGATTTGGTCACCTAATTTGTAGTTATTTGAGGTGCTGTGGGGGGTATGTGGAACATCTCCATCTCCTGTCCCTCAGGGTACAGGTCTCCTGCAGGTCCTGTGTCATATCTGCTGGTCCTCTTTGGCTGGAAGTGAAAATGCATAAGTGTTCATAAGGGGTTTTTGGGGCTCCTGGTGGGGTCTAGCAGGCAAGGAGGATGCTAGACCAAGCCGTTATCTGAAGTCAGGCCACGGCAATCAGCAAGTAGAAGAGCAGATGTGAGATCTTCCTACTCAATCTCCTGCCTCCCCTTTTGAAGTGTGAGATTAATGATGATATCAGATTGTTGACTTTACAGCGGCTGTAGTCAGGGCTAATGTCATAGTGTGATACTTCAATAGCGGGAGGATGATCCTCGTGTCTGACAAAAGCAGCTAATAAACAAAGATAAATTGAATGTATTTCCAGGTTATTAATGACTTCCCAGCACGGTAATCTCTAGAAACAATAGGGAGATGTTTACTCAGCAAGTTATAGTTTTACTTAGGTTAATGGCTGTTGAATTAACTGGCAGCTTGGGCGATGCATCAGTGTGTGCTTCACGGCAGCATCCTGCAGGGATGGATCAAACAGTATGTTGGGTTGGGGGGGAAGGACAGCTCAGCTGTGACCTGTGTCTTCTCCAGTACATGGAGACACTGGGAAAAATAATAAGCAGCACTCTTCGTCCTGTGCTGCTCAGGAGATGAAGCACTCTGTTTATCTGCCCGTGTTTGCCTAGTCTTTCTTCTTCATCTTCAAAGCACTTGGCTAGTATTATCCCATTAACGTCTGAGCAGGAAAGGTAAGCAATGCACACCGGACTGAGGACAAACCTCTGTGCTGCTGACATCCACAAGCACTGCCAGAAGCTGGCGATGGGGGACATCCACCCCCAAATGGTGCGTATTCCCCACAGCCAGGGCAAGGACAGTCCCCCGCTGTGCAGGTGCTGCTCCTTATGGAAAAGGATGCTGACCCATGGTATGGGCTGAACTGCTGCTGCCTCGACATGGATTTACTGGGAAAACTCAGAGATGGATGTCTGGCCTTGATAAACCATTTCCAACACATAAAAATGAATCCTCCCACCGGAGTTTTGTTGGAAATAGGAGCTGAACGTACACATATGCACTCACCCAGGCACCTGAGCTACCAGCAGTGACTGTCTGCCCACGGCTATGGCTATACTGGTTTTACATACAGGACTTTTTCCCATTTGAAAAAAAAGAAGGTTTTCTTTTTTACCCATGGTGGCCCAGTGAAAGTAGACCCAAGCATAAATGGAGCCATGGAGAAACCGAGGTTTGTTTTTCTATCATTTTTCTGAACAGTTTGAACACTGTAATTTTGGCATGTGGTTCAGCTGAAGGCAATCCCACCAGGATGCTGCAGGACATAGAGCAGTTTCTCCATAGGCAATGGTTCTTTAAGGAAGAATTTATTAATTTCTTCTTCTGCCTTTCTTCCAGCGCAAAATTTCTGAGATAAAGTTCATGAGCCCAGGCGCCCAGGAGGAGAGATGGAGGGAGAATGCACCAAGGGTGAAAGCAATACAGTTTTAAAAGGAAAAGAAGTAAATTTCAAAATGTTTGGAGTAGCTACACAACCCCAATGTTGCTCTCAGCTTTGCAGATCTTTAGGTGTCGCTCTCAATGAATTCTCTGTCTACTGCCAGCTGGAGGGCAAGAAAACCAATGTGAATTACATCTGGTCTCACGCTGCCAGGAGTGGTGCATATGGTCGTACCTCAAATTAAAACTTTTATAATAATAAAAAAATAATAATCCCCCACGCTTTCTTACCTCCCTGGCAAGGATGTCGCCAAAGGCAGTGTCTCATTTTCCACGTGCAACGTCTTGACATGTCGTTTTTTTATCGGGTACTTAAATTATAGCTCCATCGTCGGCGGTCACCTGCTGAGCGGCGCTGTCATTCGCACTCCCCATCTTCCTGTCTGCTGGTCATGTCAGAAGGTCGCGCAGCGTGAGCAGGCTGATTTATGGGCTTGCCGGAGTGCACAAAGGCTTTCGGAGGAAGTCGGAGCTCTCCTGACAGCGCCTTTCAAGGCCAGTGAGTCTCGGTCGGTGCGGGGCTGCCATGAGGAGCTGCTGCCCAGATGAGGTTGGTCGTAGCACCGGCAGTGTGGTGCTGCAGGGAGTGCGCCTGCCCGATGGAAACGGGCTGCTTGCTTTTGGTTTTTTAAGCAAAGATAATTTTTTTTTCCAAAAAAATTAATACAAAACAATAATTTCAAAAAATCAGTATAAAAAAAAGCGATACTTCACCTATAATATCCATTGATTCTTATTTAAAGAGGACATGCTGCTCTTCAGTGATGCATTAATGCTTTGGGAGTAATGCGTTTCAGGAGAAACCCAAGCCCATTTCTTTAACCCTTGCACATTTGCTGCCCATCTTTCCGATCAATTCAGCCCTCACCCTCCTCCACCCATTTTACCCCGCTGGGTTTCCCAGCTGCTCACAGGCAGGTCAATACTGTCCCTGTGCCCAAGTCATGCACAGGTTGCAATAACCCATGTGAAAAAGATGAGAGCTGAATTGAGGTCACTGGCAAATATCCTCAGATTTTTTTAGTCTTGATTTGCTGCCTGATTTTTTAGAATTTAGTTAAAGTTAAATAAATGCAGCAGTCCCTGCATGTGTCCAGGGTGGGTATTTTACTTGTGAGGGAGCATTTTTTGTCTAGAGAGCAGTGTAATATTAATCCAAACAAACTCCATTTCTTTTTATTTTTTTTTTTTTACTATTAGGAATAAGGATCCTCATGCTGATTTACTAATTTTTTAAAACTTTTTTGGCTGATTTTTTGTGTTTATGCACATTGCTTCCACAGCAAGTGTACTCTCAGCCTGAGCTCACCTATACTTCACATCAGCATCTGCTCCGTGTGAAACAGGAGACCTGTTACATGTCCCTGATTTATGATATTAATCTTTATAGAGAAAAATTAAATTCTTGGTTTACAGCATTTTTTTCTTTTGTGCTTTCCTAGTGGAAAGTGCTCCCGTGTTTTATTGAAGAGAAGGGGATGCTACCTTTCTTAGGTGAACACACAGGGGAAAGCATTTCCATATCTGTGTTGATATCCCACGTCCTTGCCATAATAACAGTAAATCTCTCTAGAAAAAATAATTTTCTAAAGCAGAAAGTATATTTATTTTATGGCTGGGTTAACCTCAAAGGGCAGTTATCTTTACATTAATGTGTGTGCATGTATGTGTATAAAACCAATGATATATATCTATATTTAGATTATAAGTTGATATCTATAGAGTACCACCGTGCATATAAACGTTTTCTTTTTCACTTTGGAATGAAGGAGGGGCGAAAAGCCCCCAAACAAGTTCTCTCACCCCAAAATTCAATGAAAAATTACACTCCGAAGTATTCGACTGTATTGAAAGGGAAAATAATGCAACGGTAGTTTTTCTTGCACTGGTTCATCACTGTGTTGGATACAGTTAAAGGAAAAGTTTGCATGAGTCTTGCGCAGCAAATCAAACTGTTTCAATGAAAGAAACCAGCTTTGAAGGGACCACCTACCATAAACATTATTCTGAAAGCCTAAATTCTTAGCACAAGCATCCAAAGAGTAAATGATAAACAGATGAGGGAGCAAACTGAAATTTCACAGACTTGTAACTTTAACTTTCTGCATGTGTTGAAGAAATATGTCTTTTAAAAGAACAGCAGAGCTGTTTACTATTAACAGCATCACTTTATATATGCAGCGCCCGGCATCGTTCTGATCCACTTGATCCAACACTCCAAGGGGTTACTCCTTGGATGCCAAGCTACAGTTTGATTTACTGTAATATAACTTCTATTGTTGCTGGTGACTGCTGTACACCTACATTTTAGCGATCAGATTGCATGCATTTTTTTTTTTTCATCTTACATGCTCTATACAGCATATTTCCAGGTGCTTATATAAGTTATATTACTGAGTACACTGGGAACAAACAAAATGCAGCAGCTGCAATGCAAATTTGGGTACATAATAGCCCTGAATTGGCTTTTTTTATTTCCTTCCTTGAAGTTGTCCATCACTTTCTAACCCCTCCAGCAGTGCTCAGCACCCACAGCATCTGCCAGCACCCTTTGGTCAGCCATGCCACACACTCTGCTGTGCCTCCCCATTTCCGAATGATTTCTTCTCTTTTAATTTTTTCACCATTTTATAAATTGGTGACAAATTTATAAATGAGTTTGACAGCTCATACAGCATTTGGATGGGCAGCTCAAGAGAAGACCTCAGCTTATCACCACTATATCTTTGGAGTCAATTTGAAGCAAGGATATGGAGCATGACTTTAAAAATACCAACTAAATTCACTTAAGTACACCAATCACTTCAATATGTCATGAGCCATGTACAGACAATATTTATGGCTGGGAACAAAAAAACCCCAGAAAACAAACAGATTTTGCTTGCTGTCAGGTCACTGGAGTGGCCTGAAAAAAAGCCACCATTTGAAATATAAGATGTCAGTGATGATTTGGGCCAAATAAAACACACTCACAAGACTCTTTTGTAATAAATAAACAAGTAAATAAAAGTGTCTAATGAACAAACTGTTTACCTTTCACAAGATGTTGTGGGGCCCTGAGCACCCGAACGCTGCATCCCAGCAGCTACTGGCAGTCACAGTCCTCCTGGTGATTCACTCCCAGCATTTATAAATATATTCCTAACCAACAAGTTGCTGGCTTGCCCTGTTACATCTGAAAGAAAATTATTTGGTCCAAACCCTTTCAATTTTGGAAGCGTCACACAATTGTGACAGCCTGACCTGGCCAGTTAGATTTGTCTTGTATGGAGGAAACCAGACTGCTGGTGGTGGTAACTGGTGTCACCTTCTAGAGACACCACCATGGTCCAGCAGAACTGGGAGTCTTGTGGAGAATAAAGCTTTTGGTGCTTGTGGCACAACATTACGTTCCTATCTATAAACAATGTGGAGCTTGGACTGATCTGAAGGTTTAGCACCTTCTTGGCCTCAGAAATTCAATTTGTGTTTCTGAGGCAGCAGGTCCTGGATTTTTCTGTACCTGAGGCAACATTCCACCTTCACTGTTCAATACCAGTGAATCTAGCATTTTGAGTCCGGAGTTTGATAAAAGCCATAGGGTTAACTGCCCAAGGACACTTGGGATGCCCATGCCCTACTAGCACCCTCTTCTTCTATATAATAATCTTTCAAAATCCTTTCTCATCAATCCCTAATTTGAAAAGTGCATGAACACCACAGATCCATGGGCATGGCCAGATACCCCAAACCCTACCTTGGACAAGGCCTCCCCTTTCCCCACCTCCATGTGTTCCACACTGATATGAGCTTGCATGGTATCTCCTGAAGAAAAATTAACTGTGCCAGGTAGTGGTGCAGCTCAAAGGGAGCATGGATTATTTGTATTTGGGAAGAAAAAAATGTCAATGAGACTAAATCCAGAGCATTTAATGGACAAAACCCCAATCATTTCATTAGGGGATGCCTAAGACTGCTGTAACTCTTCCTTGCACCTCCAACCTCACCTAGCCAAGGGCGACGAGTCAACAGAAGGTGAGTTTTTGGGGTGTTCCATGCTACTGGCCATCACTGAAGGCCATCAGGACAGGACTGAAATGGTGAGGGCATTTCAGTGTGGTGGCCAAGTCCTTACATGCTGGGATCCCCAATAGCAAGGTTTGGAAACAACTACCTCGTGCTCCATGGACGATGGGACCCAGTTTGTGTGTGTGTCCATTCAGGCTTTAATGAAAGGATCCTGAGCGAAATCTGTTCATCTGCAGTCTCTCATTTCAACTCATCCCTAAATATACTGTGTGCACCCTGCAGAACTGGTAACCTACTATCAAGGGCTGATACTGCAAAATGTGGAGCAATTCCTGGGAGGTGCTGAGCATCCGCAACCCCCAGAAGTCCCTCCATGCTTCCCAGTACCAAATAAACAGGGAGAGTTATTCCAAGGTCTGCAAACCAACGTGAGGATCCAACCCAAGCCAGCTCTTGCCCTGTGTTATTTGCATCTTGCTATGTTTAACTCCAGATCACAGTTTTTAGTAAATTGGGCTTGAAAATTATTCGAGCAGGTTACAGTTTGGCTGGCGGCTGGCAAACCTCGGGTAGTTATTTCCTGTTCCTGTTATTTAGCTACTTTTACATTTGTCAGAGGAGTTAATGCAGTAGGGCTTTGGCAGCAGATATCTCTTCTTTTTAGGCTGGAAAGTCTGTAAGAGAGCAGGACGATGAACTGTGAACTGGGACCACCAGCCCTGCTGCTGCTTAAAACTCCAGGAGGATGATGGGCTTGTGGTGGTAACCAGGAGTGGGACATGGACTCTCCTGTTCATACCCCTGAATACCAGACCTGGAAACACTCTGGCAAACAATCCGTATTAGAAGAAGCTAAAGCCTTGCTTTCCAAGATTTTAGCCCTAAAACCAAAAAAAAAATAAATAAGGTGTGTTCACCTACAATTCTGGGCATTAATCTTGGTCTCGTTGTGTGCAATGAAATAATTTGGATTTTTTTTCCCAGCTTGTCAAGAGACACTTGCCAACAAACGCAGTGACGCAGGGACAGATTTGCTCAATGAGAAGGCTGTAGTGGTTGAGCCCTCTGGACTTTGTGCTGCCATAACACCACAGAACAACCACTGTTAATAGAGTTGTACGATGACTGAGTATGTGACAATGCAATATCTGTCTTTATAAGTAGCTCATGCAGATGCCGTACCCAGTCGGAGAATGGACCCTCATGAAGCTTTGTTCTTATTTGCTTTTCTTTTTCAAAATTACAGGAGTGAAAGAAAAAACAACAAGCCCACATGTGACAATTGGCACAAAGGCAATTTCAAATGGGAGCCCCCCCTGGGTGTCGGCCACACAGCAGGCGTGTCACCACTGCGTGATGATGCTACGGCCTTCTCGCCTTTTAAGACTGAAAGCATCCCTTGGTTAATCATCAAGCCGTACTTAATGTAATCATTATTTCAATTCTGTGCTTTAATTCAGGTCACTGCTTGTAGAGCATAATAAACCCTATTTCACAGAAAAAAAAACAATTAGATATGATTTTTTTTAATTAATTGTGATAAAATATATGATGTAGTAAATTAAGAGATAGCAAATCTACTCGTAAAAAAGCTAAGTCCTATGTTAGAAAAATAATTTTTATGGGGAATCAAACCCTGGCTTGTATCACTTACTGTCCTTCTGGTCTTTACACAGAGCTGCCCTGTGGTGTTAGCTGTATTATACATGATTATTCTCCCAAACCTGTACTCTTCTTATAATAGCTTTGTTACTACTTAATTCATGAGCAGTTCAAAGGCAGCTAGACACTTGTCTTTTCTTTCTATCACCCACTGTGACACAAGGCATAGTTTCACTTTCAGTGCAAGAATGTGGCCAAAAAGCCCGTAATTGTCATTGTTATCCCGCCCCATGTGAGAACCTTGTGTAAGTGGACATTGCTGGTGAGGAGTCAGATAATTATAGGACTGAACTCCACTGAATAATGCAAAATTGAAACCGTTCAGGCCATGGTGGTTTCTGGGATGCTTCTTGCTGGAGTAAAACCTACTCACATGAGGAAGGGCTGACTGCTGGGACATGGTTTTGGGCAGAAGGGCTAAACTGAATTTCAGCCTAACCAGACCAAACATGGTGCTATTTGTGTGCTGTCTTCCCCAGGTTGATGGTGTAAACGCTTTCTTAGACATCCCCTGGGGAGAAGCACTGGAGAAAGACACCTAGAATTTACCTTCCAACCATGTATAGGGTATATTGTAATGCATGTGATACTTTTACTTACAGATTATAGGGTTTTTTCCCCCTAAACTGTCACGCTTTCCTCTAGTTAAGTCATAGTCACAGGTACAAGACCAAGCCTTGGTGATCATGGGATTGTAGCAGACAGATTTTCTGGGGATGTTGAGCTGGGAGAAAAGGTAGCTTGGAAATAAGGGCAGGAAAGGACTATTCCTGTGTGCTGGGAAAAAAGGAGTGATGTCCTGGCTGTAGGCACATGCAAAGGCTCCTGTATCCTTGCTGAGCATGCGGGAAGCTCTAAAAATTTTTGCTGGTATACCATTGAAATCCACCTCTCTAATCCCACCAGAACCTTGTAAAAGCTTTGTCTTCTGAAGCCACCATATGCCAGGGCAGAATTAAACTCAAAGCTCAGCTAAAATGGGGTGTGGGCAGTGGCGTGGTTTTGCGCCAAAAAAATTGAACCCTGTTGTCATCCTCCTCCCATTCTGCACCTGTCTTGATGTGCTTTGAGGAATAACAGGTCACGCCAGCATCTGACAAACAACTCCTGTGATGTCAAAGGCCACTGTTTGTGCGACCAGCTGAAACACGGCACGAGTTTTACTAGGCACAGACATCCATGGCAAACCTCACACTGAGCACTATTGCTTCTAGGCTGACTCAACAAGAAGAATTAAATACAGATAAGAATTAAGGGAATGAAGATGATAGAGGCTCTGCTGTTGCTAGATGAAAGGAAAATAGATTTTGGATTGCAGCGGCAGAGGACAGAAATCGAGATGCTCTTGGGATGCCTCTGACCACTGGTCCTGCAGTACGGCAGCTTAAGCTGAATCAGGAACCAAATCTAACCCAACCTTTGTGGGGCCACAGAAACGAAGTTGAGGAGAGGATGCAGAGCTGAACCTAACTGTCAAACTCACGATGGTGAGACTAGCCGCAGAATAGCTCTAAACTAAAGATAAGTGGTGCACAATGATGCGAGTTCCTCGACATGCAACACATGGGTCTCTTTTTTTGGTCATTTCACTTTAAAAAAAAATTTGTTTCGGGTCCCTGTTTTGCTAGACTGTGAATCCTTTAAACACAACAGGGTTGGTTCCTAGTTGGGGAATAACCACAAGCCAATTAGAAGTTAAATTGTTGAGCAGTATGCATCTAATTGAAGTCTCTACTTTCTGCCTGCTATTTTTAGTGTTTGGACCGAGCTGCAGCTCCACGTAGGGTATAATCATGTTTATTTAAGAGCAACGTGTACCTCAGTGAGAAAAATAAAATCCAGCAGGCAGAGTTGTTTTTTACCAAATATACACAGGCGGGTGGTACACTTCAGGTCTAGACTGTTCTGTCTCTCTTTTTGTATGCTATCTCCCATCAGGCATGCATCTTTTTCACTTGGGTAAGCGCTCAGGTATTTGAGGAGTAATTTTGTAACAGCAAAGCGATCCTGTTGGAGTTTCTGGGTAGCTTCCAGCAAGAGGAGGCATATGAAATGGTTATTTGCTGGAAGTTTTCAATGTCTGGGCTCTAAATGGTCAGGGGACTGGTGGGACTGGGATGGGACAACCTCAACATCAGGTTGGATCTCTTGAAATCAAGACATTTTTGTCTGTACTTGATGGATGAGTAAAGGCCTGGGAAGGGGTGGAAATGAGAGAAAGCAGAAGGACAATGGAACCAAATCCCATTAAAAATAGGAGAAGAAAAGGATCTTTCCAGTAACTTGTCAAGTGGACATAAGAGGGCCGAGAAAATTCAGCAGTAAATCAGAGGGTGGACAGTCACACAATAGCTGTCGTTGGGTTGTGAATGAGAGCATCAGGTTGGTGCTATAAGAGGCAGAGAAGAGCAGGGGATAAGGATGGAACCACGTGGGACACGTGCTGGAAACCAGAGTGGAGATGAGCAGAATTGTAACGTGATGCACAGCCTGAATGATGAGGGAGGAAGATCTTAAGAGCTTTAAGAAGCCTTTTTGCCAGAGGTTGCAACAGAAGCTCTGGCTCTGCCAAAATACCGCATCAGTCATCTTAGCTTTAGGAATGATAAAAAGGGAGATAGGGAGACCGATTTGTGCCTTAAAAATCTCTGTCTGTAATGTGACTGCTTGTTGTGACCTAATCAGCTTGTTTCCTTAAAACACCCCAAGGAAGTAAACAAAAACAAATCCCCAGCAAAATTCATGTAACATCCAATTTTTCTTATTCATCTCTGTTTTATATATGCCTGTTGAATAGCTCACGTGCGTGCCAAGTCACATTGGGAAGAAAATAGTGGGTTTTTTTCAGGAATTTTGCACACGTTTCTCTTTCTCACCACAAAAGGGGTTTGGGTTTGTTTCAGTGAAGAGCCATAAATTTTATTCAAAATATTCCCACATTGATTTATCCCATCTCAGTGGCTCGGAAAAACATAAAACCAGTACTAAACAAAACCCCTCCTAAACACAAGCCTGGAAAGATAAGCCTCAGAACTTCAGCCTAAATCAGGAAGCATGTGCCCTTGTTCCTTACCTTGTTTCACAGCATTAGTTGTGAAATCCTCAGATGGAGTTGATTTGAAAGTTATTAAAATGATATTGACAAAGAGGAAATAAAAACTTAAATATATGCAAACTGATGGTCTGCAGATCAAAAATATTTAATGGATAAACTAGGAAATTGGGGTTGTTAAGTTACACAAACACTCCTACAGAATACATTTAGCTTTGTGACAGGCAGATGCAGGCCATGGTCTTCAAATTTTAATGACAGTGAAGGCTTTTAATAGTAATAGGCTACTTAATAGTAAGAAGTGTTCAGGACTAAGATGATATGACAACAGAGAAAACTCCAGCTTTCAATGGCTCTTGCTTTACTAATTATTTATTTAATTACATCCACTGCTTAACACAGAGTCAGATCTAAGAAAGGATCAAGATGTCAAGTAATAAGGGTCTGGCTTTCTAGGCTATTGCACTTCTGATACAATGAAGAGTTGCCTAGAAACAAAAGCTGAAGAACACCCTAAGGAACACAATGTCAGGTCCAGTCCCATCTCCAGGTGGTGTTTAAATACTTCTTGAAGCTGGATCCCCACAGTCTAAGGATGAAGCTTGGGTTGCACAGCCACATTCACATCAACGCAGTAGGCAGGATATCAGGAGCTCACAGGACATGGCCCCACCCATAGGAACTGCCAGCAGGACCCTGTGCAACATCAGAAAGTTCATGGGGCAGAACCTGGCCTTTTCCCAAAGTTCAGCAAGTGGACAGATGATCTGTTAAGCAGCAGACGAGCATGAGAAAAACAGACATGAGAGCTGCAGCTAATACCTGGGTTTGCTCAACAGCACAAAAATCAGGCGCTAGGCAGCTTTCAAACATTAGAAGCATTCACCACTGCTTTGCTGATGATTACTGTATGAGCTGTAATAACAAAAGGTCAAGTAGCAACCTACAGGGTAGCACGCAACTCAACAGTCAACATGTCAGCAAACTTTTAAAAAACAGTGAAACCTGGAAGATCTGCAAGGGAGAAAACTTATATTCTTCTGTCCGTTTGGTTGCTGTTGTGGCATTTTAAAATGCTATGGTACCATGGAGACTCCACTATAAATGCAGTGGCCATGTATAATCCACACGATACAAATAAGTCCAGAGGCAGAAACAGGTTATTTTGCTGGAGAATACAGAACCTGCCAGAATTATGTGCCATGATGATTCCTTAGCCCACATTGTCCAGAAAAACCTTCATGAGCCTAAAAAGGGGTCCAAACGAGCTTTACAGGTCAGATGAAAGCTGGAGGTCTCTTTTCCCAATACAATGTTTGATCAAAAATTAAATAATATTTTTTAAGAACGTGATAACTAAACCAAAATAAAAGTTATTTACAGCTCCGGAAAACTCTCAGATTTAGAAATTTTCAATGCACGTGACACAAACTGAAGGAAGGGTTTTCCCTTTCCTGCTGATCACTTTGGTTTGTGGTAGCATAAAAATATAACCTGGGAAATACTAAATTGGTTTCTCCAGGACACATCACACCTCTTCTTGCCAGTGCTTCTTCTTAGTGCAGTGGGACCAGTGCAGCCACTGCCAGCTTTTGATGATATTGAACTTCTGTTGTTCTCAGCTTCTGAGCTCCTGGGAGAACATAAAATCCTACAACAAAGATTAAAACACATTTGGGTCACAAGGGCTTCCCTTTTGCATTCCTACTGCTTTCTGGTTGATCAAATAGGCTGACAGCAGCTGCTGCCAACAAGCGCTGCTGGCTTTCTGGTGGAAATAATATTAGACTGTTCCAGCAAAGGGCATCCAGCTCAGGAATGGGATTAGCCCTTTATCATACTACTGAAAGTAGAGTAGGTCGCTGGCATGTGGCCAGGTTTCATTGACTAGAAGCTCCCCATCTGCCTCCAAAGGGACTCCTCGGCAAACAGGAGCTGGAAACTCTCCCCAGCACACGATGGGACAAAATACTTCAATATTGCTCATAACGGTGCCTTGTCTTGACAAGAGGGAAGCCAAGACAGCATCTTACATGAATAAGCCTTCTCTAAAATTCACATAAATTCTCTGGGGCAACCTCCAGTTAGAGTAGGAGCATTGACCATGAATTAAGGTGTTGGTCCTAACCAGCCTGGGGACAGAGAGACTGGGCTGTTTTCTCGGCAAAGATGCCTGAACAAAAGTAGGGTACCCATAACCCCGAGAGTCTTAAAAAGACTTGTGAAGCTACATGTAGAAGCACATTTCTGCACAAAGGATTTGTGGTTTAGGCTGAAAGCTCAAGAGCCCGTGAGATTAAGTGGTCCCTGTGGTTGGAGGTGGAATAAAGTACCATCTAAAACAGCTGCAGACTCTTCCCTTACCTCCTGTCTGAGGGCAGCCCCTGGGTTGTGGTATGCAAAAAGCAAGTCTCCAAATAGGGGAAAGATCTGGGCTCATTGCTATCGTGCCCATCACTCATCCCCCTATACAGGCTGGGTTGCAGCCAAAAGAAATTACATTTCTTGGATGATCATTTATGGTCAGGCATTCCTCCTGCCTAAGGCAGCTAAAGCCTCACTAACGTGAGACATCTGGGACAGCAAAGCCACCGTGATAGGGAAGGATTAGCGCAGGCCAGTCCTTTGGGAGGATGGGCAGTTTGGGGCCACCTAAAACCTGAGGAGATCTGCTAATGTACAAGTTAAAGAGGGAAGAGCAGAGCAGAGACCCCTGGCAAACATTTGTGATGGAAATCAGCTCCATTAGCATTTCACTTCTCCCTCTGCTTCCCAACCCACACCCCGTGGACCACAGCCTGCACTCACAAGCTGAGAAAGAGCTGCCATTTACTTGAACCTTCCCAAGCTCCTCCCAGAGAGGAGATGACCTCAGCTTGGCAGTGGGTGCAAAAAACCTGCTTTTCATTAGAGGAGGAGTCAAGGGAGGCTCTCCACACTTCTAAAAAATGGACTGTGGCAGGACCTTTTATACCATCCGTTCTCATTCTGCTGTGCATCAATGGAGGGATGCTCCTTGACTGTGCAAGCTAAAATAATTAAATTATTAAAATTAGTTATAGTTTTGGTTTACTGTTCCTTGTGTGAATCCAATTATTCTGAAAAAGAAGTGTGAAGTCCAGGTCCTACCTGACCAGGATTATCTGACTTCTTACCAAGTTGTGAAGTTTCTTTATTTTGAAGTACCACCTGCACACCACGAGACTGGCCATAAAGTTACAAACCCCCTGTGGATCAAGAGAAAAATAGAGAATTAATGTTAAGGTGCAAGATCAAGACTATATAGAAATACTTTCATCTGTGGTCAATTGGCTCTCAGAGTTTTAGAAAAAGAAAAAGAGCAAGTGAACCAATTTTGAAATATTTTCTTCCACATTTTGGCCTTCTGTTCATTAATGATTTATGATGTCATTGGTGTGTTTTTAAGTCAGCCTCATAAAGCCAGGAATATTAGGTAGTACACAGTAAAATTAAATATTTTACTTGGTTTTTTTTCAGAGCACATTCATCTTAAGGCAGAAGTGGTTAGGCAACCTGACTCACTACAAGAAGTCCTGCATTGGGCATGACAAATAGAGATCGAGGATGTGTCACTAACATCAGCCTGGAGCTGTAGGAGGTAATTTCAAGGAGGACATCAGGACAGAGGGTGAGACGGGGCTCACTCGCTGCTGGCTTGCCAGGGTTATTCTTCCAGTGATGGAGCTCTTATGCAAACACTTATTCTTCTCAAAATCAGCATCTTGAACCAATTACGTGTTTTAGAGGAGGTTTAGTTTAAAACTAAAAATAAGTAAATAAATAAAAATAGACCAACACTTCCCTGTGGGTCCGACACCCGCATGCTTGCAGCCCTAGATCAGATTCTGAAAGAGGCAACAGCAGGGCCTTAGGAGCCAGTATTCAAGAAAAACAAAACCAAAAGTAATAATTAAATAAAACCCACCCCCCAGACACTTATAGTATCATCCTTCCCACTGCCAATAATCAGCATTTCCTCAGCCAGTAATCACATCCGAACCTCCGTCTTCTATGAATTTGCCTTGTCCCCATATGACTTAATTTATGAGTTTTCATTTTGTGGCCACCAGTTACACAACTTGGCTGTGTGCTGGGTTTGTTTTAAACCCGCTGGCTGAACAGTCTATCTCCTTGCATTGTAAGAAACAAAAATAACCTCTTGGTCAGTCACCTCCTCAGCATTGTTTACAGTTTTACAGACCTCTCACACCCTCCCTTAGTCATCTCTTTTCCAGCTGAGAAGACCTGCCAAACCTTTCCTTGTATGGGAGCATGCTCTCACCTCCTTACCCTTTATTTTCCATACTTCTGCCATACAATATACTTCTGGAGTCGCTTGGTATTGCGATATCATCCTGCAATATTTTCTTAGTCTCTACTGGATTTTTTTTTTCCCCAGATTTATCCTGACTTTAAGTTTGACCTACAGACTTACAACTAAAAAAAATCTTAAGGGAAAAAAAAATAATTAGACCTGAAAAGCACAAGTCCCAGCGCCCATCCTTCTAGAATGCCATCACCTCCTTCCACCACAAGCAGCAACTATCTGTTCCCATGGGTTGCTTCCCAGTTATTGCAAAGAGGGAAAACCCTTGTTTTGTCCAGCAGCAACTTCATCCTTTCGGTGAGGCTCCTCACCAAGGTCTTTGCAGTCAGCTGGATCACCTTCCTCTACCTCCTTTAGCCACTTCTCCTAGACTGGCAAAGCACCACTTTCTCATGCAAAACTCACGCTGACTCTTTGCCCGCTCTACAATATCCATCCATTCACCTACAGCTGCTTCTCTTTACTCACCCAACCACTCAGATCTGGGATTTGGAGAGGTGGGGGACACCCCTCCCAGATGCTCAGAGGGGGTAGGCTTAACATCTCATTGTGTCCCAGCTGTGCCTCCCACCCTCCCCAGCCAACCCTTTCATCGGGCTACGGCCATTTGCATGCTGATGGACTTATTACTCACTTAAATCACCTGCTAATGGGTCCCCTCCCTCACTGAGAGGTAGATTAGAAGCTCTGCCCAAAAGTACCCTCCTTAAGTACCTCAGTTATCCTCACCCCCCTCTTAAGGTGTTAATTAGGGACACAAGGCAGGCACTGGGGAGGGAGGGGGGAGAAAATAAAAAAAAAGCTACTTGGGAAAAAAAGTAGTAATAAACATCACTTTGGATTAGCAGGGGTGTAGTATGTTTGCTTGAAGGAGTGCATGGAGGAAACCATACTTTTAATGCTCTGCAAGGGGTGATGAGGATATGGGCCACCTGGATGGTCCATTTCCCACCCCGAGTGAGATCAAGGTTTGCTTCACCAAGCCCTCAGCTGAAAGCCTTAAGATAAAGAGCAGCTTCAGCAGGTGGGTTAACTCCCCACAAGAAAAACCCAGCCCCAAATATAAGGGAAAACAAACAAACAGAAAACCCCAAAGCTTTCTGTATTGTGTTACATCCATAAAGGTTTTCACCTGCTCTCTCTGTTCAGAGTTTTCATCTTTCTGAGCCAAAATGTGCAGTTTTCTGCTCTGTGTCAGAAGAAGTGAGTATAAAAAAAAAAAAAAAAAAAGGAACGTTTCTCATCTTAATGCCTGTGGGTGGATTTAAGGACTTTTGTAACCCTTTCTTGCACTATGTAAATATAGAAAGGAGTTTTGTGCCTCAGACAAGTGTTTTTAGTGGCGTGGGAGTTTAGTGTTAAATGTGGTGTAAAGATTGGTGAAAGCAAGAGGAGCGTGAGCATCTGTTTTAAAACTTTGCTTAAAAAAAGGGATTTCTCTTGTATTACAACTTGGGGTCAAACTAGTTTCTGAAAGAACTTAGGAAGAAAATTAGAAGAAAATAGTATTTGCCTCTCTGAAAACTCATTTCACAGCAAATCACAGTAAAAACTGTGCTGTGTCCCATCTTCCCTTGTAAGATTAATGCCTTTATGCTAATACTGTCACTGGGCGCAGCAGAGCGGCTTTCTGATGATGCTTCTGTGAAACCATCTCCTCGAAATCTGTATCCACAGCAGAGAAAAAAACATCTCAGGAAAACTATAGCATACTTGGAAGAGTGATTCAATTTTCTGTTCAAATCATTGAAGCTATCTATGTTTATACAGCCCACATAATCTCGGGGCTGGGGTAGGGCTCTGGGATGTTGCTTTATTATTTTTAGCCAAGTGCTGCAGAGATGCAAGGTATGTAGCAAGCCAGTGGTTAGGAGTCCAGAAAGAGCTTCAAAAAAATTCAACAATTAAACAAATTAGTAGCAAATTGGCCCATAAATGGATATCGAAGGGAATAGGACCTTTAAAACCTGTAATATCACAGTTGGGGTTGTCAGCAGTATGGACCACAACTGGACCACTATGGGAGGAGTGGACCACTAACAGCAATCCAGCCCATGCAGACCCCTTAAATGCTGTCTCCTACCACTGCGGAGGCTCAAACCTCACCAAGTTACATTCTGCTTTTTTATTCTGCCCTCCTTTCAGCCCTTGGAAGGTAAAACTTTGGAGGGGATATCACCAGCTCCTTTCCCATACCTCCACTAACCCTGGCAAGGCACCCAGTTTAAGGGGTGAGCAGGGCAGCGCTGTGCTCTGCACAGGGCTGTGCTGCCCATACAGCAGTGACCATGGGATTGTGCTTATTTATGCTCTGCCAGGGCTGAAGCCACCCTTCCACTGGCTGTGCACGATACAGGATTTAATTTGAAGGAGAAATGAAGAGGAAGGGTTATATTTGCAGAAGGCTGTAAAACTGTGCTGCCAGCAACCAGTCATTAGGGGAGGCTGCTTTACAAGGCTCCCATTTTTTTATTGTTATAAATAACAATATTTAACTTTACAGAGCTTTATTGTTAGCTCTTCTAGCCCTATAACCAGGAACAGTCAGTAAACCAGAGTTGCTAAACCTCCTCACCCGCCAGAATCTGCTTCTTCTGTTAGCTCTACCCTTTGCTTAGAGTAAGGGATGTTTTCCTGTCTTTTTTGGTTTTTTGGGTTTTTTTAATAAATAATCTCATTAGAGAGGAGACAGGTCAGAGAAGCGCATCCTTTTACTACAGGTGTTACTGAATTCTGCGCCATGCTGAAATACCATCTCTCTCCATCTCCTCTCTCTCTCAATCAGAGCACGAGATCCAGATCCAGACACAAGCCAGTTCAAAGTCAAGGGCTTGCCACATCCCATCTTTTCCAAGTCTGATCAATATATATTCAACCTCCCATACCCTCATTTTTTTTAAGGTTACAAGTGTTAATTCAGGCATTTCTGAACCATGGAGCATCCACCAGTGGAGAGATGAATGTAGGAGGGACTGTGGTGTTGCTGCCTATTTATTCTGTGGGGCATCCTGATGCTCACACCCATCTTCCAGGTGCCTTTGCCCTGTACTGGGGGCACAGGCAGCTTTTGCTTCTGCCTCCCTGTGACCACATTTACAGGTCAGGGCTATTTATCCACATTCCTGAGCTGCTGTTGGTGCTAAATGATTATTTTGACTTCCCAGGCTGCTGAAGACATAACACGGGTTCAGGTTCTGGGGGCTGAATGATGCACAGGGCCAAGGGAAGACCGAAAATCGCTCCCTTAAAGAAGTGGGGGTTTAAATCTTAACAGACATGGGGTCATCTTGTCACAATTTTTTTTTCTAAGGGGTGTTACTAGATCCAATTTCTTGGTGCTTTACTTGAACCCTGAAAGTTCAAAGGGGGCAAAAATGGGAAGAGATCCTGACTTCACTCTGAGATGTGGTAAGAGGAAGGGGGGAAAAAAAAAAAAACACAAAACTATTGCTAGGCATGGGCCACAGGAGACAGATGCCACCTGTGCTTTGGATGTCCCTTATGCCTTGTGGCAGTGCTGACTTAAGCAGCTCCTCTTGCTTAAGAAGGGCTGCAAAAAATGCTCTTATTTTTTTTTCTCCAGACTGAGAAAGTGAAGAGTATCAAGGCATAAGAAGCACCAAGTCATTTTTGGTTAACGCATGGACAAGTATGGAGATGGCCAAACTGCTTGAAACAGAAGAGGATGGAGAACTAACAGTGCATTAACAACGACAAGAAATGGTACCCAGAGTTTTTCAGACCAAAATAATCACTTTATTAAGGTGTCTGAAGTGGCAAAGTGTGCTGGGTATCACCACAAGGCCATCCTGGTGCTGAAATGTGTCTGCAAGAACAGAGCTGCTGTGACAATGCTGAGCTTCACATCCACCTGAACATGCTTGCGAGTAGGCAAGATTTGACATAACATGATTCTGAACTAAAAAGATGTGTAATTGCTATTTAATGCACCATGAACATATTTTTCACTGCTTTCAAAGGTGTCAAAGCTGTGTTGGTCTATCTGGGAAGGAGAGAGGGAGAAAAAACCCTAAACCTAATGACACTATTATATATGTACTAGGGATAAAATATGTCACCATTAATCACAGAATCACAGAATCTTTCAGGTTGGAAAAGACCCTTGGGATCATCAAGTCCAACCCTCAGCCCTACTCTACAAAGTTCTCCCCTACACCACATCCCCCACCAGCTCATCCAAACGACCCTTAAACACACCCAGGGATGGTGACTCCACCCCCTCCCTGGGCAGCCTATTCCACTCTCTGACCACTCTTTCTGGGAAAAATTTTTCCCTAATGTCCAGTCTGAACCTCCCCTGTTGCAGTTTAAAGCCGTTCCCTCTTGTTCTGTCACTAATCACCTGGGAGAAGAGACCAGCACCAACCTCTTACAATGTCTTTTCAGGGAGCTGTAGAGAGTGATGAGGTCTCCCCTCAGCCTTCTCCTCCTCACACTAAACAGTCCCATGTTTGATCTGAACTTATTTAAATAGTCACTGATGCTTTTGTTTATAGCTTCATTGCTCCAGTGCCATTGACTTTTACTGGGCATAATTGTAATTAGTAATAATAAGAAAGTTATGAAACAGTAATTTTTTTTAACTATGTACTTTAAAAAAATTATAAAAATACTTTTTTAAAATTCTGAAGACTTTCCTCAATGATTAAAGCACTAAACTCAAGCCTTTGAGACACAAGCTCTTTCAAGGCACTTCTTCAAACCCCAGCTCATGCTGCACCTCCAGTAAAAGCTGCTCCCAAGTGCAGACCCAGGATGCTGAGACTTAAACATGCGTCATCCAGCACCATCACCACACAACATCGCTGCAACCTGCAGATTGCCACTTAGCTTATGGCATCCACAGCTCTGGCTGCAGACACTCTGGCTATAGCAGCCTTCCTCGGCAGCTGCAAAAATAATTTAATGGGCACAGACACCCTGATGTGTTCAGGTGGTTTAAGGAGCACCAGCGTTTTACCCTTTGGTTTGGGGCAGCTTTGGCTGTTCTCCGCCTGCCCGAATGCCACCCAGCCCCAGCCTTGAAAAGAGCTGAAGGGGGATGATCCCTCGCCCATGCAAGGGGAAGGCTCTTTTTTTTAATCGTTTGCCTCTACATAGGGCTGTGTGCTCCCTCCTTTGCATTTTCTGTAGCTGTGGGCTTGTTTCAGCACCAGCTGGTACTTGCAGACTCCTGTGAGAGCTGCAGTTTGGGTTCGTATTCAGTAATCCCATGTACTAGTGCAGTCCCAGAGGTCCCTAAACAGGAGGTGTTAGCATTAGAGGCACCAAACACTATTGAGCAGGTTTGATTTTCAAGCAAGATGTGGCAATGCTGGAGCATCCCTGCAAATGGGACATGGTGCCCTCAGAGCCACCCAACGATGCAGCTTTGCAGTCGGATTTGGACTTTGGGTTGTACAGGGAAGACTCCAGCATGGTTTTGCCTCCCGAACACCTTCCCTGGACTGCAGGGAGGCTGAGGGCAGCCTGCCAGGTAGGCACCGGACAGAGTTGCCAGCACTACACTTGCTGTCCACCAGCCCCATGTGGCATGATGTGTCCCACCCCCCACTCTCACTCCATGCGTGTTTACAACCCCTTGCAATAGGTGGACAGAATTAGAAGCTAAAGGGGATGGGAAAAAAATGTGTGCTTGCAGCTTTCCTTCCCTCCAAGCCATCCCAAAAGGGAGAAAACTCATAGCAACAGGCTGCAAAGTGAAGTGAAAATTAAATCTTTATTGTGCATGGAGCAAAAACTGTGCTGATGGAGTGGTTGAGATCGCTGTGCTCCTCAGCACCTGGCCCGTGGTTGGCCACGTGCCACGGGCCAGCACAGCCCCTCTGGTGATCCTTTGCTCCCTCCTCACCCCATGGAAAACTCAGGCAGGAGGGTGTTTCGCTGCTGCCTGCCCTTCCTGGAGCCCTGGCCACGGTGCCCACCCTTGGCCCCGCATCTGGCAGCCAGAAGGTATCGGTGGCTACCACGGCACACCGTAATTCCTAAAAAGGAGCTGAATAAATAGTGACAACCAAATGGCCTTTCCCATAGGGTGCCAGCGATGAGCCACCCCACTCCCTCCTCTTTCTTTGGGCATTTCCAGCCCGGAGTGCATCTCCCCTCCCATGGGGCAGGGAGGCACCACGGCGGCCCTGCGCAGGCAGGGACACGCAGGTGGGGACACGCAGGCAGAGATGCACAGGCAGCTCAGGCTGATTTTAAAGAACAGTTTATTCGCTCGCAAACAGATGGTCACATCCCTTTGACCTAGATTTAAAAACCCAGTGTGTACAAAGTCACAGTCACGGCTTGAAGAGCACAAGGCAGCACCCTCGGAAAAAAATAAGTCATTAAAAGTCCCGGCGTTATGTACAGCTAAGTGCCAGCTCGAGTATTCACAACACAGTAACGTACTGCAATTAGTTGCTTAAAAGTAGTTCCCTTGAGAAACAACCTTCTGCTCCAGCGGGGCCGGAGTCCATCCCGTCCTGTCCGGCGTCTGTCCGGCGAGGCTCAGTGCCGCTGGCAGGTGTGCAGGCGGGAGGCGTCGGCGGGGCCCTGTTCTCGCTGGAGGCGACACGCCAGCCCCTCGGCGCACTGGCACCGCTGGAAGATCTCCAGGCCGTGGGTGCCTTTCCGCCGGTGCCGGGTACACACCTGCCCTTCCCGCAGCACCGGCTTGCAGATTTTGGACCAGAAGTGACGGGCGCAGCACAGCCCGGCCACGCAGTCCGACGAGCGCAGGCAGAAGTCCCCCTCCTCACCTGCGTGGGGACAGCGTGGCATGGGCTCAGCTCATGGGTGGTGGGGCAGGGTGGGCGTCCCCCACGGGGGACAGTGGGGCAGGGTAAGTGGCCTGGGCAGCTCCGAGGGGGACAGTGGGGCAGGGGAGGGCATCCTGGACCGCCCCCAGGGGAAAAATGGGGCAGGGTGGGCAGCCCCCCGGGGGACAGGGGGCTCACAGCACTGGGGACCCCCTTACCTTTGGCAGTGGGGAGCCAGGCGGGAGCGGGCGTCCGTCTGGGCAGAGCCTCAGTGCCCATCTCGTCCAGTTCAGCAGCTCCGTGGGGAGGCTCCGGGGGGGTGCAGAGCCCTGCGGGAGGCAGCGGGGCGGTTGTCAGCTACAGGTGGGACCCCGGCACCCTCTCTGGCAGCCACCCCCAGGGTGTCGTCCGTCCGTCCGTCCACCCCCCCCGCCAACCCCCTCAAGCCCTGCCGCCCCTCACCGTTGCTGCAGGTCATGCCGGGGCAGCACATGGCGTCGCGAAGGCAGCGCTTGCGGCGTCTCCGGCAGGCGAGGCAGAGCGGGGCCCCCCCGCCGCGGGCCGGCCCCCCGCAAAACTCCTCGGGGCCGCAGTCCTCGTCCTCGGCGCAGGGGAAAGGCTGGGGAGGGGGGGCAGAGAGGAGGCAGAGGGGGTCAGCGGTGTGTCCCCTGCCTCCATCTCCGCTGTGCCATCCCCAGGGTGCCCCCCGCCTCCCTCCCCATCCCCGGTGTGTCCCCCCCACTCCATCCCCGTTGCGTTCCCCGCTCCTACCTGCCGGGTGGCCGCCGGCGGCGGCTTATTGCTGCCGTCGAAGGGGGCGGCGGGGGCGGCGCTGGCTTCGGCTGCCCCCCCCGGGGGGGGTCCCTTGATGGCGTTGGAGCTGAGGGCACCGCCGGCTGCCGCCGCCCGCCCCGCCGGGGCCGCGCAGCTCAGCGCCGCCAGCAGCGCCACCAGCCCCCGCATCCTCGTCCCGTCCCGGCCCCTCGTCCCCGGCGGTGTCCCGTCGACTGAGCAACCCCAGCGGCCCCCGAGCAGCAGCTACCTGCGCTGCCCGCTGCCGCCTTTATACCCCCAGGGGCTGCCTCCTGCGCCCGCCCCCTCGGGGAGGAGGGCACGGCGGATGGGATTTCAAAGGGCCCCCGGGGGGTTGTGCCGATGAGCCCCCCAAAACCACCCCCCCCACCCCGCCCCGAGGGCTCTGTCATTGGCCGCCGGCCCGGGAGGGGGTTTCGCAACGGCAAGGGCAGACCCCCCCCACCCCGCCCTCCCTCCCCCCCCCCAGCATCCCCCCCCACTCCTCCCGCTCCCTCCAGATGCTCCGCACTCCTCGACGCCGCCGCTGTTTCCAGCCGGGCGCGCCACCTCGCCCGACGGGAGGGGACGGGAAAATGGAGGAGGGGGGGTGTGTGTCTCCCCCATACAACCCCCCCACAGTGGCTGGGAGCCGCGGTGGGGTGCAGGGAGCCTCCCCCGATGGCACAGTCGGCTCTTTGGTCTCCTATAAATGAGCGCTTCCCCCCCCCCCCCCCCCCCCCCCCCGCGCCTTTCCTGGCGCCAGCGCAGCTTTGCAGAAAGGGAGGGGGGCCGCTCCGCACCCCTCGGCCCGGGGTGTGTGTGTGGGGTGACGAGACGGAGGGGGGGACACGCAATCCCGTCGGTGTCCGTCGTCACCTCCCCCCCTCCCCTGCTCCTGCCCGCGCACTCGCCTGACCCCAGCCCGGGCAGCGCCTCCGTCGGGATGGGGGGGGGGGGAGTGAGGGGGGGGGGAACGACAACATCGGTGGGGGGAGCTCCCGGGCCCTTTGATGCGGGGACATCAAAGGGGTCGCCCCCCCCAATCCCCCCCCCCCGCCGGTCCCTGCACCGGCGCCCTCGGGGCGCCGCCGAACCGCCTTCCCCCCCTTCGGGGTCAGCGCTGCGCGGCCGGACCCCCGGCGCCCCCCGGCGGCCGCTCCGGGGCAGCGCCGCCCCCCCCGCCCCCGGCAGGTTCCGCGGGTGCGGGAGCAAAACCCGGGGTTTTTTTTGCTGATAAAGGCCCAATGCTCTTTTTTTTTTTTTTTTTTAAGAGAGGTTGCAAAGAAAATACAGGCAAAAAGCCCAAACACCGCAGCGCTGCCCCAGCGCACCATAAATATTTATTCCCGTCAAGGTGGGTGATTTCAGCTGTCAAGTTGAAACCCCGGCAGCGCTCACGCACCTCCAGCGCGACGGGTATCGCTGTCGCTCTGCAGGGAGCTGCTATCAGGTATTTCAGGCCCAAGAAGCTCAAGCTGGGCTAATAATTGGCTGGGAAAGTTTCGACGAGCACCTACCGCAGGTGCTGGCGGAAGCGGAGCTGCTGAGTCAGCGGCCAACAGCCATCCCCACCACAGTCAGGTGAACCAGGGCCTTGCTATTTTTAGCTTGCAAGAATGAGGGCCACACCTTGCCCCGAAATCCCTGTATTCCCCATGCAGTTTCAGGTGAGGACCACGTCACCCTGGGCTTTTTATTGTATGATTAACTTGTATCTGTTACTGCTGCATCTTGCAAAATCATTTTATGATGTTTCCCGGCTCCTGCTTAGGCAGTTATCAATTTTTTTTCCCTCCTAGGAGGATGTTTTCTTGCTCCTTTCCCAAGTTTTTACCTGCCTCTATGTCCATACAGCACTGAAATACACCCTTAACCTTGACCGTGCTGAGATTTAAAGATGGTTGTGTCACATGGGGACCGAGCAGTTTCCCAGGGATGGATTTAAATCCATCGGGATGGGCAGAGTCTCCACATCTTGAACGCTGCACCATCCTGCAAACAGAGGTGATGTCTTCATGACATCCTATGGCTGGGCTGTCATTAATGGCTGTGCCTCCATCACCACCTCTTGGCATTTCCCATAAAGACAGCGATGACAAGGACACCATCATTTTTTTAAATGGGTGTTGTTTGCAGTCACATCCCATCTAGGCATGACACAACTCATGTTGGAAATACGGTCCCTTCCCAACTGTGTGCCCTGGATTCACTTATATTGCTTACCCCTGTACTCGGCACTGGTGAGGCCACACCTCGATGAGTGGGTTCAGTTTTGGGCCCCTCACTACAAAAAGGCCATTGAATGACTCGAGCGTGTCCAGAGAAGGGCAACAGAGCTGGTGCAGGGTCTGGAGCACAGGTCTGATGGGGAGCGGCTGAGGGAACTGGGGGGGTTTAGTCTGGAGAAGAGGAGGCTGAGGGGAGACCTCATGGCCCTCTACAACTACCTGAAAGGAAGGTGCAGAGAGGGGGGATGAGTCTCTTGAACCAAGGAGCAAGCACCAGGACAAGAGGTAATGGCCTCAAGCTGCACCAGGGAAGGTTTAGACTAGGTATTAGGAAGTATTTCTTTACAGACCAGGTAGTCAGGTGTTGGAATGGGCTGCCCAGGGCAGTGGTGGAGTCCCCATCCCTGGAGGTGTTCAAGAGGTGGGTTGACATAGCGCTGAGGGATCTGGTGTAGTTGGGATCTGTCAGTGCTGGGTTAACGGTTGGACTAGATGATCTTCAAGGTCCCTTCCAACCTAGATGATTCTGTGGTTCTGTGATTTCTGTGATATTGGCAGCAATCAAACTGTAAATTGAATTCTTCATCCCTGAAGAGCAAATGTGCTTATTGCTTAGTAGGTTCACCGAATAATTTGAGTTAAAAGCGAGCTCTGGGGGTCACCCTGTGCCAACCCTGCTTGAAGCAGGACGCCCATCAGCCTCAGACCCCTCCAGCCGGGCTGCTCGGGGTGATGCCGCTGCTCAAATAAGCACTAAAGTATGGTAACTGTGCCTTTGCAGCCTGCAGAAAATCTGGTTGCCGGTGCTAATCTCCAAGTACCATACATTTTGTTCTGTTATCTCTTACTGCATATCATCATAAATGAGAACAAAACCCCCCAATTTAATCGCTAACCAGAAGAACCCTCCCAAACTTGGCTTCTGCTGTGGAAGAAAGCCATCGACACACCGTTCAAAAGTAATTATTTTTATTTCAACTCTATAAAGTATACAACAGGCACTCGGCAATTACAGCTGCAGGGAAAATACAGAGCAAAACAAAAGCAGTTAAAGTTTATGAAAAAAAGTTCTTAAATCTACATCAAAAGAGTGCAACCGGCTGATGACCGGTGGATGACCAACATTTGTCTGACAAACAAAACCTCTTTCATGTAAGAAGAAAACTGGAGAAAATAAGAATATAAAACAAAGATCTAGTTTAAAAACAGCATAAATTGGGACTCAGGACAATAGGCAACTCCAAACGAAAACTTCCCCTTTTGCCGGTAAAGCCCTAAAACCGCTCAAGTCTCAGCGTTACGGCTGGTTTACGCGGCCGGGGAGCTGCGGAGGACGAGGAGCATCCGGCTTAGCAGCTCAGCTCTGCCTCCGCGGTGGGTTGCACATAGAATGAGTCAGGGGAAAAGCACGGATCCTGTTTTGTTGAGTGGTGCAAACGAGCTACGCCTTTGACTTGAGGCTTCAGGTCAGAAAACACAGGTCGGGTTGCACACCTAGTTGCTCGTAATTTTTTCCAGGTGGGAGATTTCTAAAGGGGTTTGTGTAAGACAGGAGGTTGGTGCTGGACGGCACAATGGGTTGAATCTGCACAGCTTAGCAAAACAGGAATACCTGTCTACGGACTGATAGGATGTCATATATTAATTTGACCCGCACATAACATTTATACATTTCACAGAAATGACTCTGTATCTCATTAACAGATACACAGCTCTGGTACATTGAACAGAAATAAGAGAACGACTTCATCATTTCTGTAATTCATCAATATTATATAATAAAGGCTTAGAAATCGGTAGCAGAAAGAACTGTAAAACGCAGCAAGCTAAGAAAGGACGACATTTTGAGGTGTGTTTGTCTTTGTCATGCAGCATAACACCAAATTTGTAATTTTTTTTTTTTATAGGATGCCATGGATTTAAGGCACTTGCAACAATGCCAGATATAGCTAGTCATGTTCTAGAACTATGGGACAGATGAGTTAACAGTACAGTTGACATAAAGTTTAATAATACTGACAATTATGACATTAATTCAAGTCTACCTTGATCTAAAAACATTACATTACAAATAAGAAAATGAAGTAATAATGCCATGGAACTCTAAAAGAAGAAGTTATATGTGTACCACAAAATATCAACACGAAAATACCTATTTACATAAATATTCGCTTGTGGTCCTGTTGTTAAATAAGAGTTTGCTATGGATAATGCAGCACTGTGAGAAGCTATGGATCATCTGTGTCTTAACGACACCAATCTTAATACACTCGTTTTAAATACAGGAGCTGATTTCCCCTTACGTAAATACGCCGTCGTCCCATATATTATAAAAGGAGACAAAGAAGAAAGGACAGTAAGTGGAAACACAGAAGCAATCCATTGTTGTGAATATATATATATATAATGCAACTCAAATATATTACTTATAAATGAAGGCATTTATCATATACATATGCTAACTATGCTGTTTAAAGTATTCTTGGGAAAGGTGATGACAGTTGAGTGAGGTGTTTGATATCAAAATAAACATATTCGGTACAGCGCATGCCACGCGCTCCAGTATTAATTACCGTGCGTGGCACAAGGAAAAAGGGACAGGAAGAAAGAAAAATAACTCATCGGCCCATTTTAAAACATTCTTTCCGTAACGTTTTTGGGTTGCCCCCCAAAATCGTGATACTCTTTCCTTCCGGCAACCCCTTGACTGACAACTGCATCTCAGCGACTATGTATCATCATTTTGGGACAAACACCTCTCTATGTTCTTCTATACAAGTTACCAACCGCAACAAGTTTTCTCCTCCGACGTCGCCGCATCATCGAATGAAAAACCAGGGGGATGCAAGTAAAGAATTTGGCTTTTAGGCAGCAGCCTATTTGCTAAGACGCCTAGCGATTATTTTAGCCCTAGTACTCAACATTGGCTTTCAGTGTCTTCCATCCCTCAGATAAAGGCTGAAAAGTGAGTGTGTATTTGCCCTATATGAGTAATTCCCAGGAGTCATAGTTACTGTCTTTTCCCTATGGTTTTGAAGGCAAACAAAGTTTTAATGATTAATGAATAATGGAAATAATGTGAAGTTGCTGTGCCAATGGTGTTGCCTCACCCTTGGGAAAATTAGGAAGGAAGTTCAGCAACACAGACCAGTTTCAAAAGTGTCACGATGACCGAGCTCTTTGCTGGCAAACAGCAGACATTGTCAATGCTGCCAAAGAAGGGGAGAAAACGCCTTTTTAATATGCTTTGTTAAGTCGCTTTCACTAGGAAAATGGGAAAGAGTTGGGATTTAACATCGGGGAAATAATATTTTACTGCTAAAACATACATTCTCCATGTACTATGTAGGCAAAAGTCATATGACTGACTTTTCAGCAAAAGTTGGTATTTTGACTTCCATCATATACTGGGACAGCATCTGCTAATTTTTTGGGGCAAGATCTGTTATAGATACTGAAAGCTCTTGTTGGTATGATGAGATAAATTTTTAGTCCCATGTATATGCAACAGATAGGCATCCAGGACAGGATTCCTCTGTAGCATCCTATAAATTAGAGGAGACTCTACTCAAGTAAAGGAAAAGCAGTGGAAATGAGGGAAAAGTGTGCACACAATAATATTGTTTTCTCCAGCTCTTTTTTCCATACAAGCCAACTTGGCTCTAGCTATCCCCATGCCTTAAACGCAGTCACTGGGGACCTGGTATGCTGGAGACATGGAGATCTTGCACAAACACATCCAGTATCAGTTTTCCATTTATTTCCACTGGCTTTCCTGTGGAGCTTCTTAGTCTGGTGAAGCATTAGGATTACATTTTTATGGGCAGTATTACAAACAGAGCCAGCAAACTGGCTCAGTACCACCTTTTATATTAATTAGCTTTGGACTAAACACAGAAGAGATGCAGACATGGAGACGTAAAATCATCTAAGAGCGTGATGGAGAATGATTTCTCTTGCTACATATTTCTGAAATGGTGGTTGACTGAATAGGTATATTCACAGATGAGGGATGTACATAGCACCTATAAAGTACGTTATGGGTCTTATGTTTTCCCTTTGGGTTCTAAAAAGATAAAAGTTAAGTTAAGCTTAATTTTATGCCTAACAGCTAATCAATAAGACCAGTGGGCTGCTGTCACTTTATTACTGGACCATTATTTAAGCACTATTTTATATGTGAAATGGATTAATCTTATGATTTTTTTTTTCATGCAGTTATGTATTTGTACCAAGGGAAAGGAAAAAAAATCCCAAGCGTCATGTAACAGTATGTTCTCAGCTTTATGAGAGAAGTGACCCATATCTGCCTTAACAGGATCTAGAGCAGTTGTGCTTTTGTTTTACCAGGCTAAAAAAAAATTCTCAAAAATAAAGAGGAAAGGTAACATTCAGTCTTGTCATGAATACTGCTTGGAAAGAAAAAGGACAAGTTTTACCACTGCTTTGACATGAACTCTTTGACCAGTACCGTTGTGGTCCTCCTTTGCTCCTACACTGGCCTACAGTAGAAGACCTATGGAGTTCAGAGTGTGGGAGTAGCCCAAATCCTGCACTGTATTTAGCTACAGCACTTAATAAATTACTATCAATCCTACTGATAAAGCCAGTACCTTGCAGCTAGAATTAAGTGCGTCTTAACACTATGTATCTCTCGACTTTTATAATTAAGAATGTAGCAAGATCATCGCAGTGATAGAAAACATATTTCTTTACTGGTGAAAGGCTTTGCGTCAGGACCACCATGTCAACTGCTATTTTAAGTTCAAACATAAAACATGAAGAGCACTATTGTCATCTAAGCAATAAGTCCTAATGCCACTGTAGTTACTGTAGCAGCATCAATCAAGGCATCATGGTGACCCCGAGCACTAATCCTCCCCAATTCTTTCGGTTTTGCTGGCAGCCATGTCCCAAGAAGCTGTCTTCAGCAAGGCAGAAGCAGGTAAGAGAAATACATTAAAAATCTATGTCCCATCCTGAGTTGTCGTCAGGGGGTGGTTCATCACTGTCCTCCGGGAAGCTGTCAAAATTGCTTGTGTCTGTTGGAGATGCAACCTGCAGAAAGAAGAGTGACAAGGAGGGGACAGTCATCAAAGTGGACCTCTGTAGAATTTCCTCTCCATCTCACAATCATGATCATTCAAAAGCATTTGTTGCTAACTGCAGCAAGCAAGAAAAGTTCTTCATTCAACAACTTTTTGCTGAATCCCAGGAGGATTTCCCACAGCCCCCCTACTCTAACGATCCAGACCCTCTAGGGTCTCTAGTTCAAGAACAACTGCCCTATCCATTGGTGCAAGGTTGGCAGACAAGTCCTGGACCTCCCCAAAGGATTTGCAATTTACAGCTTCAGGATCCTGAATTTGAGGCCATCAGCTGGGCCCCTGCCGCCTTAGAATTCTCTGACAAGTATTGCTCAGCCTAGGGAGCCTATCAGAGAAACCATTCCTCCTAGGATGAAGGCCAAGTACATTTCTTTTTTGGAAATGATGTCATTTAAAATCTACCGTAGCTAGACAATTTTGAATTTTTTTTCTCGATGACTGAAACTTTCTTACAATAAGACCCCGATGCATTCAATGCAATTTAAAAAACATGACACAATAAAAAAACAGGCCAGCAGCTCTCCAGACCAAAATAATTAGTGTCTTACTAGAGAAAATCGGTACCTTAAGCCATACCCCAAGTAGCCAGTGCAGGCTGGAGGGGACCGCACTTGCCATAGGAGTGCTGTGCAGGAAATACTTGCTGTATTTTTTTAGCCATTTCACTTGTGCAGCTGGTGGAGAAGCCATGGCCAGAGCCTAGCCTACAGTCCAGGAGACATATTTGATGCTGGATACTGCTATAAGCCTTGGGAAAAGACTTTTTGATCAACAAGAGCTCCAACTTCAACTCTAAATTTAATTTGCTGCCCAGCTGCATCAGCATTTCCCTGCTGCTGAAAACAGCTTGAGGAAAATTAAGATCCTTGAATACCCAATTCATTCTGAAAGAAAAAACCCTGTAAAAGTTTAGTGGAGTACTACAGAGTGATGCAATCCTTCACTGTGTAGTGAATGCTGTTTACTTTGTTGGTGCTGGTACTGCTGAGTTGGAGAGCCTTCACCCTTCAGGTCCTCACCCTTGGGGTGCTCCACACTCACCTTCCTCCATGGTGCCATGGGCTGGACCACAGCCCTGTTTTCCTCAGCCGACCCCATGTGAGCCCTCCCTCTGGGAGCAGAAGCATCGGGGATGTATGTACAAGATACCAGCTACCAAACTATAAGAGATGCAGTTGGTGTGGCCATTCACAGGGGTTGCGCATGAGCTAGAGCTTGTGAAAGCCTCTCAGCAGTGATGGACAGCGTGTAAGAGGACTGCACTGGGTGAAAGCATCTATGGAGCTCCCTGGGGCTCCTCTGCAGATGTCCCCTCCAGGAGCACCTAGCAGGGCAGGCATTTTTTTTTTTTGAGCTCTGCTTAGATGAAGCTTTAAAGGGAAATAAGTCCTGCTTTGGAAAATGGATTGCCTTTTGTGTTCATCTGACAAACAAAAAGTCTGAGTATATCCAACACCTCAAATGTAGAGGGTTTTCTTTTTCTTAGAAGAAATATGATTTGGGAAGAAAAGGCTGGATGAGTTGTTACTCTGCTGATTGACATTATGTGATATTAATGCTGTTGTGTGCAATCCCCTACAGCTCTGAGGTTCATGTCACCTATGTGGCTTGCAGTCCTTCACTGTCAAAGACATGGGAAAAAAATGTCCCTTTCAGTGCCCTCTCCAGCCATGAAGGGACACTCGAGATTTATCTCCTGTCCATCCAAGAAGATAAAGCACAAATGTCAGTATCAGCTTTCTGGTTGCTTACCAACACAGGGGCTTGAGATGAATTATGGTGCAGAGATCTGGAGGTCTTTCTCAAAGGCAAGAGCTGTGATGCAAGACAGAAGGTCTTTGGAAGAGTCAAGAGGCAAGAGAAGCTTTTGAGGACAGCTACTGTCACAGATTTCAGATGCGGTATCGAGGCTTAGCTGCTTCCTGAAGCAATGTCCTAGCAGCAGGCTGTAAATTGAGATCTTTCCTAAAATCCCATAGAACAAGAGCTAAGGAGCAGATTTTGATTGCCTCATAGGTAGTACCATGTAACTGCTAATGAGGGTTAAAGAGCTGGGGAAGGACTTTTTTCCTAAAAAAAAATAAATAAATAGCTAGTCTCTATGTTTAGCCATGCTGGCTCCTTTACAGCTAACAAGGAAAGGTGCATTGATTGAAGGAGAAATGGATTTCTTCCCCTGGAGTTATGTATTTTGGGTCTCTTCTCAGATATGGCTCTTGCTGGTAGTTGGGACTTTTGCCAAAGCAGCTGAAAAACTTGTGGAAAACAAGGCCAAGTGGGACTGACAGCTTTGGGATTGAGGACATTCACTAGTTAATAGAGACAGGTTTTGGAGAGGATCTCAGGAGTACATCTAGAGAAGATATTACTCCTAAGAGCTCTAGGAAAGAATCAGCTGTGTTGAACTGGGATTAGGGTGATGTATGGCTGTCAGCATTGAGTGGTCCTGGAAGAAGGATTCCTCTGAAGGAGGAAGGATGCTCCCATCTACTTCGGACAGCCTTGATGGTGGTGTGCTGGCCAAAAGAGTGACAGCAGATCACTCTCTTGAGAGCAATCACAGATATGTTCCCTAGTGAGACATAACCAGTCCCACGAACAAGGACAGCCTTGATGATGTCAAGAAATAATGTCGATGAAGTGAGTTGGGTGCTCACACAATCCTTTTCTCGTACTGCATTGAACCTAACTGAAAAAGCAAAAAAGTTGTGATTTCCTGCACAACAGGCTGGAGAGCAGCCTTCCTCTAGGCAATGCCAAACATTTCTGGTGGTGGAGCAACGTCCCAGCTTGGGGGCTGCAGGGAGCAATTCATGTCCATAGACTGCAGATACTGCTGAAGTCACTGCTGCTAGTTGTGCTGTCTGAGGGTTAGACATGCAGGGTCCATACGTATATTGGGTAAAAGCAGTATTGGAAATGCTCTTATTAAACTAAAAATCCATTAAAAACAATTAGAAGAACATACTGGGGCATTTTCAGGCTACACTGACATCCTGCACAGGTAAACCAGAAATTGTAACTGGATATAAAGGAGCAAACTTGACTTTATTGTCTGACTTGAACTGTGGTGAACAGTACTGCTGACAAATTAATACTTATTAAAAAGAAGCTTAACAGAAAAGACACAGTTTTGGTTCATAAAACATTTATATGTTCATTGGGCATCCTGCTTTAGCCAGATATTTGCAAAGTCCTGCTTTCTCCCACTGACTGACAGTAACTTCTGTAGCCCATAGGGCAAAAGTGGGGGACGTAAAACCTTCTTGCTCTTTCACAGATGCTAAGAAAACTTTGGGATGGCAGATTTAGCCCTGGAGCCGTGCCTGCCACTGCTGCAAGAGGTGCAGGACCACGGGTGGACAGAGCAATGGGGTGCAATTAAACACGATTGCTAATGTCATTTTCTCAGTGATCCCGCGGGAGAGGCATGGAGAGAAAGGGATTAAGTTGAAACAAGGAGGGGAGGCTGAAGAACAGAAGGGGCCAAGGTAATTTCTATCAGCTAATCCTGTTTGGTTTCCATTTGCGGCAGGCTTTGTGGGTAAAGAGCTCACAAAGACATCAAAGGAAGAGCTTTGCTCCAAAGGAAAATGAGTCGAGCTGTCCCTCGGTGTCTGCTCCCAGTTAAACATAAACTAGGCGGTAACAGGGCTTTTCATGTAGGACACAGATGCAGGAAAAAAAGAGTGAAAAGCACAAAAGAAAAGACAGAAGGAAAGGTTAATGCAAAAGAAAAGGGAGATGGCATACAAATCCCACTTGCCTTGTCAAAAGAAATAAGAATAAAGAAGAAGAAAAGAGGACACATCTGAGAGAAGGGGTGAAAGTGGCAGTTCTCCACTGAAATGTGAAAAGTAGAGATGAAGAAACAAGTGGAGCAGGTGAGGAAGAGAAAAACGTGTAGTAGTGAGCGATCTTGCTCTGATCTCCTGCTGCAAAAAGCATTTCATTGCAGACATGCCCTCCCCAAGCCGCCTTGCTCTGGAGAAGACTGCCAGGAGACCAAGTATAGCTGGAAATGTCTCTAACGTGACTTCTTCAAGCATCTTCAAAAGAAATAAAGCACATGCTATTGCCACTTAACTACAGCATACCAGTGCCCAAAGCTCACAACATTCATGTAGAAGAAACTTATTGGCCGTGAATAAGTAGGAAAACTTACACTTGGTATTATAGGAGGTGTCAGTGTCCCTTTTCGTAACCCTTCCCAGTTAAAGCCTTCAAACCATCTAGGAAGGAGGGAATAATGAAACAGTTAGACATACGGCGAAAATCTCTCTGCAGCAAAAAATTAAATTTAAATTGCTTAAGCAGTGGGTTCTAACTCCCACAGTCATCTTCTTCAAATTGTCCAATTAGTTTTAACAATTTTTCCTGTCATCTTTATGTATGTTTTTTGGGACTGAAAATGAAGTGTGTGTGGCAACGCAGTGGTGATACCATGGCAAGTACAAATTACCCACGCTCAGAAGAAAACTGTTCCTCACTGCAGGTGTCCTGGCAGCTGCTCTTTCCTTTCTATAGGGTCAGTCCCTCACATACAAGACCCCTAATGTCCTTTCCTCGTATAAGATTGGGAACTAAGGGCATGCACAGGGATGTCTGCCTCTTGGTTTGGGCACCTTGGGTTTGCTCAGGCTACAGCAGCTTAGGTGAGTGGCTGAGCCCTGAGCTGAGCCTTGAACGTGTCCACCCAAAATGTCCATTTCTGTTGCTTTGGGGTTAGGAGAAGGACCAGCATGGGTAGACGAGATAACCTGCTTCTGCGATGGGTCTCTAACTTGTTCTTATCCTCTCCAGCAGTGTGAAAACTTCTAAGACATCACTTAACAACTCTCTCCCATCAGACCAAAAGGGATGATGAATTAACATTACGGGTAGAGAGAAAGTGTGTTGGTCGGGGGGGGAGGAAAATCAAGGAAAACCTTGAAAAGTGACTCCGCAAACCAAAACCATCCAAGCAGGCAATGGCTGAGTTGGATTGCTTCCAAATGTGCTTCTGCATTATAGTAACGATCAATGCGCAATTTGTTTTGCTCATAGGCAAAGCCAGAATCTATACCAAAACACTGGGGAAAAAAAGGTCTGACGGAAATTCAGTTAGAGTCTAAAACACACTGGAAGAGAAAGGCCAAAGGAATTTAAGAAGAGCATTTTTTGCTGCAAATTGAAGTGTTTGAAATGCGCGTTTCTGTGGGTTGGATCTGATGGATGGTGGAGAAGACACTTACTTGTGCTTTTGGATATCTTTCACTCCATTTTTCAAGTTCCCCAATCTTTCTGATGGATTGTCCCTATAAAACAAATAACAAATCAGTTACTTTCTTAATCCTTCTGAATGATTCATTTCTTTGCAAATAAGATCAAGGTGATTATATTTCATGAGCTTACCTGCATAGTTTTTTAATTAAATTAGCAGCATTTTTGGCAATCTTCTTTGGAAATTCAATCATGTCTATGCCCCTTAATATGATGTTATAGGTCTTCATGGGGTCTGGGCCTGAGAAAGGGGGACTTCAGAGGGGAGAGGAAAAAGATTAAAAACTAATCTTTAAAATAGCATTGAAGATTGATTAAAAAAACCCAACAAACACAAAGCGAAACATAGTACCTTACTGAAATGAGAAAAGGTAGATGACAACTAGCGATGCTTTGCTTCCTCTAATCTTAACTATTGCTTAGTCAAGGAGCTCTGATACTGTCAGTGGTGCTGGCTGGAGGGAATTACCAAAGAGTAAAGTCATGTTTTCTGCAGCAGCACATGCTAAACCTCACACTTCCATGATGGCCCATGTCCCAGCAGCCTGAGGAGCAATGGTCCAAGCAGTGGTCCCTGCTTACTGTCTGTTTGATGCTGTGACATGCTTTCAGTGGCGATTGATTAGCTTTCCACTGGTTTAACAGAATAGGGGCCTGGGTCTAGCCCCAAAGGATAAGCAGGTTGAGGTGATGGATCTTTTCCCAGCTCCTTTATCCTGAGAGTGGACGATGGGGGATGAGTTGAGGAAGTTCAAGGAAGCTGCTACTGACAATATGAGCAGTAAAATATATATCCAAAACTAAATAAGGGAAGGGATGGATACAGGGACTCAAGTTCCCCGGGTGTCAAGTCTACCTCCTCCTTTTCAGATGTGCAGCAGCCCACCACTGCACCTGCCCGGTTGAGTTGCAAACCCTTTCCTCACCATGTTCAGCTCGCTCTCAGTTCTAGTTCAGGGCCAAAAAAATGAGGTTTTAGGTGTCATTTCACAGCACTTCCTAAAAAGCCTACTCATGTCTTGCCCTTTGAGAGGTCTGTGTGGAAGCTGTAATTTAAAGTGGGAAAACTAATTATTAGGTTCAGCAGCACAGTGCTGTGCCGCTACAGCACAGGCCAGCTCTGAACCTTCCCCTTGCCTAATCAGGGTGACAATGGCAGAAATATTTGGATCTATTTTCAGCAGCGGTGCCGGCCCCAATGCCCATACCTGCCAGTCAGGAGTTCATACATTAAGATTCCCAGTGACCAGTAGTCTGCCGAAATGTCATGACCTTTGTTCAGGATGATCTCGGGGGCTACGTACTCTGGGGTTCCACAAAAAGTCCATGTTTTCTTTCCAAATCCTATTTTCTTTGCAAAGCCAAAATCGACCTGTGGAAAGGAGCAGAGTACCATGAGGGCAGAGCACGAGAGGCAACGTCAGCCATGTGCTCTGCTCCTCTTGAAGTGAAGCAAAGCAGAAAGGAGGTTTCCTCGTGGGAATATTGTCCTAACTAAAGCATTGTGGGTCGTTCCAGAACCAGGCACCCGCAGTGACCTTTTCACTGATTTATCCTTCGGTTCTTGTGAGAAAAGAACAACAAATGCCAGCATGGAGGGTTTCTTGGGAGATGTAACTTAGCATTCACAGCTCAGGTTGATTTATTTTGCCTTTTTTTTTTTTTTTTTTAAACTCCCAGTCTTAACCTGAGTAAGGAATTATTTCTACTGCTGACCATTTTGGCACCTACTGAAAAGATCAGATTTCTCTCCCAAGAGTACAAGTGTTCTCCCAATTTGCTTGAGGCTATTGGGACATACTGGTGTGCTTACACACCTTAGTGTGTCCCTATAACAGTGCCCCTATGGCACCGGCAAGCACAGAAAATCAGATTATACTGGGAACTGAAGCTGTCCTTTGGGGCCCAGGCAGAACTCAGGTTAATAGGCTTACTATTTCTAGTTCTACCCACTCTGTCCTCCCCTGCCTCCGTGCTGTGCTGGTCCTGAGCTGTGGTCTGTAGCACACTCTGCTGTCCCTTGATGGCTGTGAGTTGCTCCTACACCTTGAGTTGGTCAGCAGCAAAATGTCCTACATGGTCACAGTCCCACAAGGGATCTGGGACACTTCTTGTGCCATCATGGATGTGTCCATGAAGATCAAAATGTCTAAGGAGCTGGGGGTTGGTGACAGGACCAGCACAGACCCCAGTCCAGATCCTCCTGTGATGGGAAGAAAGACAGTACTGCACCTAATTCTCCTCAACCATCTGACACCTCGCTGGATCCACCCAGCTTTAGCAAAATGCTGTAGAGGATAAACTCTGATGTCATTCATTAGACTTAGTGTCACAGTGAGACATGGTGGCTGCCACCAGGACATAAAGGTCCATGACAGAGATGGTCTGACTTACTGCTCCCACCTGCTGATGCCATTCCTGGGTTTCCCTTCCCAAAGGCAGGCAGGAGTCCCCAAGCCGAGAGGCAGAAACCTTGGCCTGCCATGACTCTCAGGGAGGGCATCAGCCCTTCTTGCATGCAGCTCTTTTTAGGATTGCATTGCCCCGGCCTTCACTGATGGCTTCCTAAGTGCCCACATCCTCCAGCACCTCCCACCAAGGGAAGTCTTTCTTTCTGTCTCCCCCTCTCTATGGTCTCACCTGGCAACTGGGGTGTACCTTACATTCAGGCCACCTCTACAGTGATTTCTGAGGCAAAAAAGTAATGAGTGAACAAAGCAATACAGTGAAAATCCATCAGTAATGCCCTAATTTGAGGGGTGGAGGTCTTGCACACACTGCTGTCCTGGCTTGAGGAGGTGGACCCTGCAAGGGGACAGCACCGAGAAGGACCATGACCTTCTGGTAAGAGCAGTTTCAGGCAGAGCTTTACGCAGTCATCCCAGAGGACTTTCCACAGATAAGTCAGGTGTGTTATTGGTGGTAAAACACAACTGGACCTTATAAAGCAAGAAGGTGTACTGGCCACAGTTCAGCTACAGAGTCCAGAGCAATTAATAATTTCTTGCTATGACAGAGTCTTGATTAATATTTCTATTAAGAACACCTTTTTTTGTTGTTGCTTACACAAAGGACCTGACACAGAAACAGCAGCTTGCAAAATTTTGCCTATAAATCCCACAGATCTAAGTCCTCCCCCTCTCCCACCAATATTTTAAGCCACCTATTTTGAAGTTATTTTTCAGTCTTTCAGTAGCTCCAAAACAGCTGGATGGATTTCTCTTGACGCTCTTCTCTAAACATTTCCACTTCAGGATCACAGATCTGAATTTTAAGCCAGAATTAGTGCTTCCCAGCTCAGTTTTACCCTGAGCCTCAGCCTGCTGAAGGTTGGGAAAACATCCTGGTGGTGGGTGATGACAGCCCTGCCCTGATCTCATATCAGCATCTACTGATGGCCACCATCAGAGACAGGATCCTGGGCTGGGTGGACTTTGTTTCTGACCCTCTATGGCCAATCCTGTGGCCAATCCTGTGTCTCCTCTATCCCTAACACCAGTTGACCGGTAGCAGCGGTGGCTTTTTTTGGCAAACCAGATATTGCGGGCACTCACCAGTTTGGCATAACCTCGATGATCCAGAATGAGGTTTTCTGGCTTGAGGTCCCTATAAATGATCCCTTTGGAATGCAAATAGGCAAAAGCTTCGACCACACATGCTGTGTAAAACCTGGTTGTCGAATCCTCAAATGAACCTCTACGTAAAACAAGAGAGGGAAAGAGGATAAAGCAATGAGATCCCTTCCCTTACTGGACTTCACCCTACTGATAAAATATCTATACAATTCAGTAGAATCACTGTAATACCCTGAAAGTGCCTGTTGCTAAGCTTACCTTTATATAATTTAATTGCTTTTCCATTTTGGAAGTTAGTATCTTTGCCTTCAATCCAACTTCACATCAAACATTCGTATCTAAAATATTTTAGGCTTTATTTTATAATTTCTTCTTGTAGAAGTAAAATTTACAAATCATTGTCTTGTAAGCAAAAAGTGATTTTTTTTTTTTTTATTATAACTTTTGACTTTTGGGTGCTAAAAACTATTTTACGTTTGACTTTCAGGTGCTAAACCTATTTTGAGCTGCGGAGATCGAGAACTCCAGTACTAATGTTCATAACTATGACAAAAGGCAGAAAAATTACAGTTGCTGGGACTTGAATTGTTAATTGCAAATTCAGTATAAACTACACTTTTGGATCCTCATTTCAGCACCAGTTTTCAACCAGTTTTCTGAAGGAAACCATATCCCCCTGCCTGCCAGGAGCTGGCGGTGGGAGCTAAGCTAGGTGGCAGCAGAACCACAATTTAGAGCTGAGCGAATTAAAGATGAAATCATCAGGCTCTGACAAAGACAAGGCGAAATACCACCTGGCACCTGCTAACTGCTACAGTTCTCCTTTTAATGGTCTGGAGAAGGCATGCTGTTAGGAAAAGGAAGAATTACAAAACATTAATTCTAGGTAATTAAAAAAGAATTTGATCTTTGCTTTCTGATCAATCTTTCTGATGCATTTCTTTTACTTTCTAAATTTAATTATATTCCGATTATGAGCCTACTACATACTTACATGCAATTCACTGCATCTTTTCCTGCTCCATGGGCATATTATGTGCATATCCCATGTGCACCCATACAACCCACCTGCCACCTACTCACCAACACCCAAAACCAAACGCTGCAAGGTCAAACCCTCCCAAGGCAGGAAATACCAGGACCACATTAGCTTGTGCATTACGGCGCGGGATGTAATTACATGCTTTCTTAACTACTTTTTTTCCATGTCATTTCTGTATCCCGATAGCATAGTGCTCCTTGCAGGGCGTGGATTTGATGCGTGATCCTGTTTCCCACTTTGATGAGCGGCCCTTGTGTAGTATGTGATATCTGGACTAAAAGCCCATGCAGAACTATTGACTTCCTCCTGTTCATTGCTATCATACCTGACTATGTCATAAATATTAAGAAATATTAATAGATATTATTTATCACAGTGCATTCATGATAGAGACGGATGATATCTGTGATACCCGTCTCCATGATAGAGATGGATGTTGCTATTCACAGTCACAGAGGGTGGGCAGCAGAGCAAACACTGAGATGACACCAAGGACACGGCCGTAATTTCTGTGCTTGCAAAAGGTTGTTGTTCTACGTAATTAAAAATCGATTTAATGAAACAATTAGTTCTTTTGATTAAAATTAAAATATGATGCCAGCTATTTAGGGGTACCTTTTAAAGATGAAGACACAGGAAACGGGCAGTCAAAGACTTGTTGTAGATGATCTTTATCACATGACTACCATCGCTACCATCGCTACCTTCTATATTTTTTCAATGAGGCCATGACAAAGTAGCTCTGGGTAAGTTTCCACTTACATAAAGCCCTGTACATGTCGGATACAACCTAAATCAGTCCTTATTCTCAGTTATAACTAGATTCACTTCCTAATCAACTGCATAGGAACAAAAATAGCTTTTCACCTTTCTGGCATCTTAAATCAAACATAACATGGTAAGATCTAGATTTTGCCCATGAAAGATAAAGACCTTTGGTTATGTGGAGGCATATTAGAAAATATTCCACTTTGTAGGACAATAGTTTCTTACAACTCACCTGTCCCTGAGAATTGTCCAGAGCTCTCCACCTAGACAGGCTTCCATCAGCATGTAGAGGTACTTGCTGTCCTTGAACGTCCTGTAGAGCCTGTCATTGGCAAATGAGGAAATCATAAATAAATTCACAACACAAGTGAAGACACCAATCATTCCCACTTCCCACGGAACGTGGGCTTCATCCCAGGAAGCACCACAAGACTAAGGGGAATGTTTCACAGCTAGTGCTACATTTAAGGTGATCATTTCAATGTCTTTTCTTGGGTGGGAAATATTTCAGCAGAAAAGGATGGGCATCTGAGTGGTGAAGTGTATCATGGACCTCAGAAGAAGAGGTCACCGCTACTCTCGGTGCTATATATAAAATCTGCCATTTCTAACTGCATAACCTGACTCTTGGCTTTCCAGATGTGCTTGAAAGAGGAGTTTTCCTACCGTTTTTTATAACGTCCATATCATTTATTCTTCATGCTACAGAGTCTGGCTGCAGATTGGAAGCCTTCCCTCCATTTGATCATTTCAAAGGAGAGTCACCCAATTTGTGATTAATTTCAGAACTGAAACCCACTGATCTGGTAGAGTTTAAAGAGAACCCACTGACATGCAGGTATTTAAAAGTGCTCTTCCTCTGCCTCCCAGGGACTGAATGTGGAGGAAAAGTTGTGTAAAGGGATAGATAGGCCAGACTTTATGAAACCGTCCTCCTTCTCAGGTGCAATTTAAATTGTGCAGTAAAATCTGTGCTCTGTGTTTAATATGATATATTAAACAAATGGAACTATAAAACTATGGAAATAAAAATAGGGAATTTAGCATTTACTTAATTTTAATGTTGAACCACTTTTGTACTTCTAGTTACATCTGTGGTTATATCAGTACAGGTTGCCTGCAGGAATGAGCCTGCTGTATGCAGATTCTGGAAAGGTTTCTTTGCAGCTGCACTATTTAGAAATTAATTTTAAAAATCTGAGCTCTGCAGCATAAAGGGATGTTGAGGGATATTCTGTTATGGTGTAATTGCTGCATTCATGGGAGTTTCCAAGAGTTAAAAATTAAAGGGCTGATGCAAAACAATATAAATTGAAACAGGTGGTTTTGCAGATTCTAGCTCTTCCCAGCTAGTGATAAATCCAGTCAGTAATATCTTTTATGGAGCTTTTATGGACTGGGGGGAAAACACAGCATGACTTGGTTCCTTTCGAAGGCATTAAGTTAAATATTAACTTAAGGTACGTGGCGAAACATCCCAGCAGCTACAGATTGGCTGCAATACACTTTCACATCACAATGTTAGACAACATTTGTCTCCTATCTGTGTTTGTGTAGCATCCAGCATGCGGCTTAGCAGCAGTTACACGCTCTATTTTTGACACGTTTAACAGAAAAAGATCCCAGCAGGTGCAGCTGTGATGTAGGCAAGGGTTTGGGTACTGAATTATGCTCAGTGCTTATCTGCCTGGGAAATATTCTGTAGCTAATAGGTACTACTTGCAGCCACAACAAAATTTAAAGGAAAAAAAAAATAAACCAGTGTTTCAGATCCTTCCTTACTCCAGTATTAACTATGTTGACATTTAAAACTTCAGTTATGACATGCTTCTCAGAAAAAGTTGGAACAACCTCACTGACCATTTCATATGGTTAAAATTTATGAGTTTAACAAAAAAGTCCTATTTCTTGCCAGTTGGACAAAATGTAATTTATCTTAATAAACATTTCATCTACATTAAGGTTTACAGAAAACTCACAGAATAACTAATTTTTTTTAATTGCTTGGTAATTACTACTTAAATAAGTCATTACTTTCTTAAGTTAAGGTAGCCCTTATGAAAAACTACTTTCCATAAAATTTTATGGGCATCACATCTGGCCTAAAATATGCAGGAAAAAAAAATCAAATATTTATCAACTGTAATGGAAGCATAATGTTTATACATGATGGAATCGTATTATTTCAGTAGATCAAACAGTCTTAAGTTTGAAATGTCACAATATTTGAATTCATTTTTTATTTATTTTCTTATTCATCTAACTATTTGCAGATCCAGTGCAGACATCCACTGCTCAACACTTGTTTGGCCCTTTATCAAACCCAGAGCATTTTGTTCTGTGAGCTTCTTTTAGTTTATCTACAAGTAAATTTTATTTAGTGGCACTTGGCCTGTTCTGCTTCTTTTGTCTGGTTTAATGCATTTTAATAACCAAACTGAACCGTTCTTCAAAGATTTTTAGCAAACAGTTTCATGATTAATAAAGAAAATAATTGAGTTCCTTCAGAATTTTGTCTTTCTCTCTGATGTCCCAGAGTTTGTGTCCTTGCTCCAAGATAATTTTAAACTCGCCTTTCACCCAACATCTCAAAACACAATTAATTTATCAAAGTCATAAGAATTCTGCCTGTACCATACCAGAAAAATATTATCCCAGCTGGCCCAAGAAAGGGTATAAGCAGGTTATGAATAATTTTAGGATAGTAACTATAAGACAATTTCAAATCCCCATGGATGTGCAAAGGAAGCAGTGAGAGGGAAAAGCAGATAGAGTTTGATAAATCAGATACATGCTAGTTGCAGCACATGCGATAGTAAAAGTTTGGACTTTATGACCTAGGAAGTCCCTTCCCAGTGCAGGATTTCCACAGGGTATTAAAAATAGTTTATGAAGGCTTGTTACTGTAAAGGATGGGAATTATTGTATGATATGGAAGGAAAAGACCTATGGCTAACGCATCCCTTTTTCACTCGCCTGCTGAAAGAATAAAAAGTGGGATCGAAGTATTAATTTTGTTAGCTATGAATATCAGTGGCTCCATTAAGAAATATTTGCAAGCTCAGGCTTTTTATTTAGGAGGGGGCATTTCTGGAAATGGTGTCAAAATGTCCCTCCGCTTGGCTGGCCCTGCACTTCACCTCCCTTTACATCCCTATCCCGAGACAGCTCAGGCTTCAGAAAATAAATCTATAGGCTGAAATAGCCTGCAAGGTATATTTGGCTTTAGCCTAGGTAACGGGAGCATGTTTGTGAATCAAATATTACAGCATGAAGGAAACTGCAGCCGGCTAGGGTGTCAGGCTGCAGTTGTCACCCATGAATCAGAGGCAAAGCCACAGGCTCTGGGGGAATCCCAGGGATCAGCCTGGGAAGGAAACACCCCCTCAGCGACTGATGGGTGGCCGTCCCAGCCACGTGCTTGCCTTTACATTTATCACAGGGGTTTGGTTTCGCCCTTGGGTTAGCATGTCTCTCCGGAGCAATTTTTGGGAGCGGGGTTGATCTCCTCTGGCAAAAGGCAAATGTTTCACGCTTCTCTTTGAGGGTGGGACGAAGCACCCTTGGCTGAGATAAAAAGCTGCCCTTTTAGATACCTCCAGCTCAGGGAAATGCATTGCCCTGCCGGGGGTCCTCACCACCCACTGCTCTTACCCTGACCTAAACCATATAAAGAACCATCTCTGCTTCCTGCTGAAAGTTACTCACAACCCCTGAAGAGTCAAAGAACTTCTCTATTAGGGTTAAAAAACCCAAAAAGGCTTGGCACCTGATTTTATTCACTGAAGAACTGCATCTGCTTAGGTTTGGGGGAGAGATATGATTTTAGTGCATTTGCCCATGACGAGTCAAGGGATGCTGATCTGGATTTATCTAATACACCCTAAAGAGAAGTGTTGCAGATAACTCTTTATTCCCATAGCAGTGCATGATCTCAAAATATTAAACCCTGCCTTCCAGCTTCCCTTTGAGGGAAGGAAAATTCAGAAATTCAGAAGAAAAAGGAAAATTAACCTTGAGCAGGGGCAATGCGAAGTCATGGTGCCTATATGTAATGGAGCATTGCCTGCCAGCATCGGCAAGCTCTGCTCAGGCTGCAGGCTGGGGGTGTGCTTGCTGCAGAAGCCACAAAGCCATGTGAGCATGGCATGGGGCCAGTGCAAACCAGTTAAGACATGAATTAAATTTAGGCTTGGGTGGACGTCCTCCACGGATGGAGTAATCTCATGTTTGCCTGGAGAAGACCTTATTCCAAGCACTGTATCTGCAGTACCTTGCAGGGAAGCTATGGCTAAAGGGTTTTTCATGTGATGGATGGATTATTCCTATGTGGTTTTGTGGAATGCCGAGATTGGCTGTGCTTTGGTCCCCTATGGCAGCACGTAAGACAGAGGGATGGTACCTTACGATGAAGTCTGAGTGCGCGCTTTGCATGATCTGCTTCTCTGAACGGATGTGCTCCTGCTGCCTCGTGTCCACAATGTGACGTTTCTTCAGTATTTTCATGGCAAATGTTTTTGATTCTTCGCTTTTCAGCTGGACCTTGGGTAAAGTAGGCAAATGGAACGGTTAGAAGCAGAGTGTCAAACTGTGACCAGACCAACTGCATGGGGACCCAGTAATCCCACCAACCTACCTTCAAATCTCACCACCCTACCTTCAAATAATTCCTCTCACCTCTTCAGTCACCAGCTTCACTTTGGTATGAACCAGATTTCTAAATACTTGACGTATTGCTAAATAAAAAAGCTTTTTCTAAAACTGCATGTGTTTTAGGGAAAACCTAACCATCAATGTCGCTCTCAGGTCAGAAGATGTTGCTAGCTAATGTACAACTTTCACAAAGCCTTTTTCTACAGATAGTAACAAATACATTGGCTCTGGCAGGGAAATGCAGTCCTTGGATGTTTGTAGAGGACGAGCAGAGCTGTCTTTTCAACGGCACTGCTTGGTCACGTCTTTACTTTTAACCTTAAGCCTCAGCAACCTATTTTTAGCCTGATTTCCCAAGACAAGGTTGAAGAGAGTTGTTTGCTTGCTCGCCGGCGTAACCCTGGTAACTTCTGAACCCTGAGCCATCCCCAGCCTGCTCTGAGGGACCGGCACCCATCCCAAAGACAGCTGGAAGGCAGTCATCCTTTCCATCTTGGCCATCCCCTCTTAGTTACCACCAAACGAGAAAGGAACCTCGTCATTGAACTACCAGGCCTCTTGGTTTGCTAAATTCCCCCAGCAACTGCTCACAATAATATTGCCAGTTAAATGCTTTCCCCCCCTTTATAGTAAGAGGTGCCACTTGGCAACTTCTATTCTGGTTTTCTTGTAGGAAGTTGGATTCAGCCAGCAGACAAGTGGCTTGTCTGTCATCAAGCACCATCAGTTTGCCTTTAAGATTAGGAGACAACATTCATGAAGTCACAATTTATTTAATATAATATCTAGTTTTTTATTTTCTTGGTAACAGAAATGTGGGCTCATATGAGACATGGCACCTTCCACACGTTTCCTAGGCTGCATACCATAACCTTGAACAGTTTCCTCTGCATCTACTTTGTTCACGTAATGGTTCAGGTGCAGAGAAAATGCAAGGAGGCATGGTTTCCTCAGCATCCTGTCTTTGTCAGAAATCAAACTGATAATCTGATGTCCACAAAGACACAGTTTAAGAAAATCAAACCCAAAAGGCTTATTATCAGCTGGCAAAGAGGCTTCCAACAGCACCACAAGCCATTCAGAAATAAACCCTAATAAACAAGAGTCGACCCATCTATGGCCAAAGTTTTCATCATTAAGTTCTATAATATGTATATAGGTATGCATTTCTCTATCTGTTTTAAAATCATTTGGGGTTTTGGTCCCCGGATTTGTGGCTTTTTATTTTCCCTGTAGCTGCAAGCATTTCCAAGACCACATGAAACTTTTCTTTTTCCAGAGATGGCATTCTGCATTTCACACTGAGACTCGTAATTATTATCCTTGCATGAAGCCTGTGTTTGCCATTTAATCTTCAGGGAGACAGGGTACAAAGACTTAAACAATCCACATAAAATAAAGAAAAACATTTTTCCTCATCTATGCAGTAGAGCTGCTCAGTTCTTTATTGAACTGGTGCTACACAGGATTGCTTTTGCTGTGTGGTTTGACCACAGCTCAAAGCAGAAAGAAATTCTGCATTTATGGCAGACCGAAAGTGATAAAAAACATTTTTTGTTTGGGGTTAGGGTTTGTTTTCTTTTTTTTTCACTTTGAATAAATCACATATGGACTTTATTTCAACTGCTGAACTAAATTATTAGATATTGACCCATCTCAATCAAACCAGGCTGTTTCAGGGAAGCAGGGATAGGAGTGAGGTCACACACAGGGAATGAGGACATGATAAAAGTTGAGGTAAAATCTGGGCTGAGCAGAATTTACCAGAACTTGAAAAAAAATAAGGTTTAGTATGACTAAGCATATACTTCTGAAGAATTTATCCCCGTTGCTTTTGGTGGTAGTACAGATTGCTCGGTTCCCCATCAGACCTGTCCATCTGGTGATGGACAAGCATAATTAGCTGCCACACAAATAATTTCAAACACAAGTCTGTTCAAATCTCCATTAGATATTACAGATGAGATTTGTTTTCTTTCAGTCTGTAATTTTTAAGGTTACACTGTCCACAGACAAATAATAAATGAACAGTGGAACCAAGAAAGTAGCTCTAGTAGAAGATTTGAACACTTCTCGATCAATTTGGACATGAAACAATTTTTTAAAAAAAGAAAAAAAAAGGTATTTAGCACTCTAAACTTACTTGAAACATAAACTCCTATTTCTTGACGTTAATCTGTACTAGACGTTGGTCTTAAAAATAAACCCCACCACCTGGTGAAGGCTCAGATGTATGAAATCCAGTATTTTATAATAAAGGATAGTATGAATAATTCTCAATGTGTCCCCTTCTGGTATTATCATTCTAATACCATGGATTCTGACTACCTAATTTTTGTGTCCTTCATTAAAAAGGCTATTTCTTTTATTAATTACTGTTTTTTCAGGGATGCCTGGGCACATGATGGAGTCTGGGGAAGTAACCTGCTTTCCTATATGCACCTGCACAGCTTCAAAATAAGTACAGGAAAGGAAATTATTATAAGGAAGCAGAAGGCAGGGGTTTTATTTGGTGTTTGATGATGTTATAACTGCCAAAATTGTTTAAACATAGAACAATCAGGTGGCTACAATTAGCTAATGCAAGACTTTGACCTAATGCCACAGGAGAATTTAGATCCATTTTCCATTCCCACGCCTGTCGTGCTTCATAAGGCAGAGGATTTGTGAGAGTTTGAGAGCGTAGGGGGATTAATTTGCATGAAACGTGACGATGCACCAAAACCAGCTGCCGAGGTACAAAATCTGAGGCTTAAATTTTGGATCACCGGGTTGTCCACCTGCAAAATGAACCCTGCAAACTTCTCCTCCTTCTTCAACATGCCTGAGTCCTCCCCTTGTTTTGGTGTTCCTGTCAAATGTGGTAACTGTGAGGATTATTTTTATGATGTAAAGCTGGGGAACTCCAGGTTCATTTCTGTTCGTCTTACAGACAGTACTTTTTAATATTAAGCTCATGACAGTTAATAGAAAAAAATCCCATGTCTAATCCCAATCTCATTTCAAAAGTAGAAGAAAATATATCCAGGAGTCACCTGGACTTTTTATTTAAAAAAAGAAGAAAAAGGTTTAATGTTGAGAAGATGAGAAAGGGCTGCTAAGAAAACCCCGTCCTCCAATTATAATGAGAAAAATAGCACAAGGAGCCACAGAAACCACAAGGATTTTGACTCTTGGCACAGAAGGAGGTGGATACGTTGGCAGGAAGCTCAGCCTCCCAAAGAAACCCACCACAAAAATCTCACAAATGCTTCAGAAAAGGTAAAAGCGTGCAGTTTTCCAGGAAGGCAGTTTACAAAGGAGCCAGCCTTGCTACACAGATCATGAGATCAGTTTCACTCACTTGGAAGCAACATCTTACATTTCAAAGGCCCTGGGACTATTGATTCGGTGGAGACCTGCTGGAGTCTTGGGTTTCAATCACTTTTCTCCTAGAGCATCTGAGCCACTAAGAGGATCAACACAGGGTAACTACCAGCCTCCATCTCCCTCAACCTTTTCTTTTTTCAAGTTAAAAGAATTTCTGGTCCCTTCCCTCCTCCTTTTTTCACTCCTCTCCTTGCATTGGCCTTATCCAGTCATTGCACTTCCACCAGCACAAAAAACTCCAAAATTATCTCTCTGGGAGATTCAGTGCACTGATGATAAGAGCAAACATCAAAGCCACCGTAAATGTCCACATTCAACAATGATACTGAAGTTGCATATCTGCTGAAAGGCCCAGCGTCAGGGAAAAATTAGACATAAAATTTATAGCACTGAGTATACTCCTTCCCTTTCTCTCCACCTTCATACACATGTTTCAGCTTTCCATTTTATGTCCATCCCATGACCGAGCTCTGGCACGTGGTCCACGCCTGCAGTTCTGCCTCCAACTTGCACGGGCTTAATGGCAAAATGCAAAACAGGCTGAACAGCAAACCTCTGCCAAGAGCAGACCCAGATCATGCTTTCCAGTGTAATAATCCCTAAAATAGTGAACCCTGGTAAAGATATAGTTACTACTGATGCTCTCCTGGACAGACTCTCTCCTGGTGAATCTGGTTGACCTCTTGCCCTCTGTGTTACAAATGAACCTCTGGAGGATATAAGCCCTTTCAGCTGTGTAACAGGAATATATTTTCTCTCCAAAACACAAGAAAATGCAACTGGATGCATAGTTAAATAAAGTCCAAACACCACCTTAAAGAGGTGATGTAGAAAGCCAGAGACAGGGGAGATAAAATTAATTAGATTAGGTCATTCTGCAGGATTCTGATCCAGGAAATGAACTGCATGCTAGTGACAAAAATAACAGCAGAAATGTTGTTTACAATTAAATGAGCCAATTGTAGAAGCAAAATAGAATAAGAAATAGTTGGATTTATTTTGTATATTTGCATAAATATATAAAAAGTATATAATGTATATTGCATACATGTTTATATGCATATCAAATATAAACATGAATATAATATAAAATAAATATACACATATAAATTTTGCAAAATATTCTGGTCCGAGCAGTGCGGTGATGGGATATCACACTGACATTTGGAGCTGTGGCTGCATCTTCAACCAGCAGGTATTAACTGGACAAGGCTACATGGGAAGAGTCATGCTCCTCCATCTTTTAGCCCCTTTCTAGCACACAAGCTCACAGCCTCATGAAGAGGCAGCTATTCCTGTTCTCCACGTGTGACACACATCTAGACCTCTGAAGCAAGGAAGCCACACAACATCGGGGGGGGCGGGAGCTGAAGCAAGCAGCTTTCTTCTGTGCTAGTCCCACAGCCGCCCTCCCCCGGCATGCCTTGCAGTTGTGTGGGAAGCATCATCCACCCGGTGTCATGGCCTTTGGCTGTGCTTCAGCATGGTGCCCCATTCCCATGTCACCAGGTGTTTTTTTGGCAGTCTGAGTCATCATGACAAAGCTACCCCTGAGCGGACCCAAACAGATGGGTCACTATCTGAAAATACATTCAAGGAGAAGTTACGCTGAAGAGGAACACTACAGAATTGGGACAAGATGCAAACGCAGGGGAGAAGAGGAAGAGAAAATAAGTGAAGAGGAGAAGGACAGATGGAGAGGAGAAGGAGAAGAAGGAGGAGCACAGGAGAAAGAGAAGAAATGCAACATCTCTCGCTTTCCCAAGTCCTTGTTTCGTTAGACCTCAGCTGGGCTCCCTGTGCTTATATGAAAATCCTGGAACCACTCCAAAAGCATTGCTTTGCTTTATGGTGTATAAACTTCTGCAACTTCCAAAACAAACAGTACGCTCAAGGCCTGATTCTTTTTTTAAACACAGCTATAATTCATGTACAAATAAATATGTTTTTACACCTTAGTGCTTTCTCAGGCTTTCCGGGAAAATGGATATTGATGAGACAAAATCCAGACCTCGATAGAAAAAAGAGTAAATGGGTGTATCTGTATGTTTCTTACCCTTCCTCTTTCTCTGCCTCTGTTTACTATAAATCATATATGTGTTTTATATATAGTCTGAAATGTGAGCAATTTCCGTGCAACTCCAGTGAGAGCTGAACCGATACAATGCAAGCTGACCTTGAGAAACTGTAAATGTTAATAAATATTTACCAGAATGTAGAACAACTCCCCAAAGAATGATTTATTTTCAGTGAAGACTAGTGAGGTGCCTGAACCTTGCCATGCCTAGCCTGAGGATATACTATTTTAACTGCACCTATGTCATTCACGTCGGGGGTCCTTCTATTCCTGCGTGATCTTCTAGGAGAAGACAGCGAAGAACTTCTGATTTTCTGAATTCCCATTTACCACAGATGTGCCTGTGAGTTACAGCTCTTGCATGGCTGTGGGTTTTCCCAGAAGCCCTAAGATTGTGGTTTTTTCTCCAAGGAGCTGCTACAGATAATATTTGCCACTACGGTACCCTGTGCAGACCCCTGAAGCCATGGAAGAGCAACAGACCCAAGGGCATGAAAGCAGAGCTGAACACATATTTATATTTTTAGATTATCCTTCCTTCATTTTGGCAGCTACATAGAGGTTACAACTGGAATGGTGTTTGCCACTCAAAAATCTCCAGATTTCTTCACATTGATATAATGGAGGTATTTGAACACAAACTTTTACAGCGTCTGGACACCACACTCACAAAAACTTTGCTCAGGACCCTTTTCTGCTGATCTTCAAGGGAGCTGGCTGGGCTTTCAGCTCAATGGGAACACACAGGGAGCAGAGTTTGTGCAAGTAAAAAATATTTCATTTACTCTGGAGACATGGCTTTTTCCTAAACACACAGTAATGGTGAGCTTTTAGGAGCTGGACAGAAGCTTTTCTTGAACTCTCGTGTCCACAACACACAGACAAGTTTCTTCTTGCTCATGTCTCCTGTTGAACTACCCGTGCGGGCACGGCAATACCTCTGTAATGACAAAGATGCCTTTCCAAAGGGCTTTTGTTAGCTGTGCATTTTGCTATATGTGTATTATTCGGATATAACGGAGCCAGAAATCTGTGCTATCATGAAACGTGAGTACCATTGTATCATATTAAAAAATAACCGACTCAATTGCAGCGCTTGGGAACCGAAGTGCAAATGCTTTTGCTTGCTGAGTATGTCCAAGGTCCTTTATTTTCCGCCGTTTCCCAGCTAGATGCATTCAAACCAACAAAAATAGCAGCAGCTGTTGCTGAGCGCAGCACTTGCAAGCTGAGCTCTCCTAATCCCAACAGCTGAACTGCTGCACGAACAAAGCGGTGACGTCTCCCCCCACCTAGCAAAAGAGTACAGCATGCTTTTAGTACTAAATATATTTATGTTCTTCCAGGATGAAACAGATTTCTCCATAATAATATTCTTTGCCTTACAACTTGCTTTCTTACCAGCGTTTCTTTTTATTAGTCTAGCGAGGGAATATCTCATGCATATTTATGTTTTCAAGCCTATTGTGGTGCTCAGTATTGCAGGTCTCTCTGTTAGGGTTTTGAAGGTACTTTGCACATCTCCTTAAGGCCAGATTCAGCCACTCTCCTGACCTAAGGCTTAAAGAGAAACTGTAGTTTGCATATCCAAATTATAAGCAGGCTACCTGGTGTTTCTCACTATATCCTTTCCACCTTGTGCTCAACATCATGTTAGTTTTGGGTTAGTTGCATGCTGTGTACAAACAGGCATGGTGATTGGACTGGGTTAGGCTGGAAAATAGGTCAAGACTAAATAAAAAGACCTAAGATGGAAAGAAAAATCATGGAGTAAAAATGAAGGCTTAAAGGTATTCTGTAGGCTGAAATTTTGAAAGATGAATTAAGAATTAATTACAAGTGGGCAGCAGGGTGGCAACTGTCCGTGACAGTGACCTTATTTTCTTTGAAAAAGTCTAGATTCAACTGGTTGGGAAAGCATTAAATGTCGTATCACAATCTGAACACTATGGGACTCTACAGGAAAATAAATTGCAAAATTACACTCTATGAATACACCTAAGTATACACTAAAAAATGTACAGCCCTTAGAAAACCTCAGCTATTTAACAATTAAAGTTGCTTAATCAAATACTCAACTGTGCAAAAACCTGTAATTCTATGTTTTGATTTCTGTACTGAAAATTGATATTCAATGCTTGACAACGTGCACAACTAAGTTTTTTATAAGCAAGGGCATTTGGAAATATATTACAATTTGTGTCTTTCTATAAAGCCCAGAAGTAAATATTATTTTTCAAAAATGTCTAGAAGGAAAAGGCTAAAAAGCAGTGAGGAATGTAAACTGTTTCATGCATAAAATCATTCCAATAAAAAGTAAATAGCACAAGGGTTATATAGCTAAAATATGCAAAACCGAATGGAAAAACTCACTACTGTGGTTTCTTGAAAGTATCACATGGACCTAAACTCTCTAACTTCACACATGAACCAGCCCTGCTCCTGAGTTTGGCTTTGTCTGCAATATAGCACTATTTTTATGTCTTATTCCTCCTTCCAACCGGAGCTAAAGCCTCTGGCTTGACAGCTCATATCCTGATCTGGCCTCTGACAATATTTGATGGGCTACAAACAGCATCTCATCTTTCCGAACTTTGACATCACCCTTTCCATTAGCAGACAAGCACCAAGAATATGTTTCCATCTACAAAAGTTGTATTTAATTCCATTAAGAATTAAAAATCAAAGGAAAAATAAAAAAATAGCGCTGCAGTGGTCCAGCCCCATCTGACAATATCATTAAAATTAAGCAACTTTCATATGGTTAAGAACGGAAGGAAGAAAAAGGGCCAGATCTTCATAACCAGCAGTTTGCTCAGCTCAGTAGCAGTAGTTTCATTGTCAGAAGAATGTGGGATTTACTCAGGTACCTGGTCTTAAATCCCTCACTTAAATCTCAATTTCATCATCTTTAAGGCACCCTAAATGCCTATTCTTTCAACAGGAAGAAGGCTAAAGGATTCCTGGCAATTAAAAATCAAAATTAAGAGATTTCAAAGAGAAGACTGATCTTTCTAATAAAAAACTTTGTAATAGCTAGAACAAAAGCATAGCTATACAGCTAAAAATTTCCACTAATAAATATCTGAATTATGCATCTATCAGTCTATTGGAAGACAATTATGGTGTTTTTTTCCTCACCATCTAATTAATTCACTAATGGTTTTGTTTACAAAACAGGCTAGAGGCTATAATAAATTTGATTGCACTTCATAATCTGTGGCCAGATTTCTCTTAAAACATGAATAAAAATGAAAAATGCCATACTGTCCATTTTAAAAAGGTCTTGTATAGCCCCGGTAAAATGTGGCTGAAACTAAGGCTTCGTTTTTATGCATCTTTATTAATCTCCATATTATAAAGGAGTTTAGCTTTTAGTGGCCACCATCAAGCCAAAAGGACTTCAAGGGGGTCCTTGAGATAAGAAGAATGTTACTAACTCTGCACCTATTAAAATCAAGCCAGTGAGGGTTGGGAGCACTTTTGAGAAGAGCAAGGGAATTCAAACTAATTTTTACAAATTGAAGAGATGACTTGAAATAAAAGGGACACTGTTTAGTGGTGGCAAAGTGCTGTCCCTAGTTGTCCAGCTCTACCTGAGCAGAGGAAGGTCCAGATTGGACTAACATGTCTGGTGCTCCAAGAGGTGAAAGCCAGCTGGAGACTGAGGAACAGGAATGATCACAGGGCTAGAAAGCATGAATTAGATGTAAAGCTCAAAAGAAGCACATTTATTCTTTTAAAGAAGAGCTTCGAGTTCATGTGATAATGGTCTTCAAATGCGTACAACCCATCCTCAAGGGTTGTATGCATTTGTATTTCAAGCCTACTACAGGCTACAGCAGGGAGATGTTAAATGTTAGGAAAAAGCTTCCTGGGAACCTCCTTCCCTAGAGACTTCAACAACAAATTAGGGAAAGCTGGTCAGAAGTGGTTAGGTATATTGTCTCTGCCTGGATGACGATCTCTTTAGGTCCCTTCCAGCCCAAGGTTTAATGACCATATGGTTGAAATATGTGCTCTAAGTGCCACCGACTTCCGCAAAACTGCTGAATGTTAAAACATGATTAAATGTTTTGTCAAGTCAGGGCTAAAAACTGAGACTGTCCTTAATCTGCCTATTGCCTGCTGCCTTCAGGATGTCCAAACCCATATGTTGCCCCTAAGAGTGCCGAAGGCACAACTCTCTCCAAGATTGTGTACGTGCAGGGATGGTGGGTAAGTCTATAGGTTTTCACTGGTTTATCAGTCCTGAGAAGTGAACAAAGGTGTAGCTGAAAACAAGTCTCAATTAAGCTTCCGATGGGGTGTTGATAAAATACATTATTTTTGCAAAATTTATAACAACAGGAGTGATTTAAAATCTCCTTCCCCATCGCTGAGTGATTGTTGGAAGCGATTACTGCATAAATCAATACAATAAAAAGGCATGTCTTCAGACGTGGACCTGATTTTTAGTCTACCTGTGCTCAGCCATCACCTGCATGAATTGATTTCACAATAATGACTCTAATCCTGTATGTTCAGACACTCCAATATATTTATTTCAAGAGCTGTCTAAAATAATCTTGATTTAAATCCAAAATAACTGACCTGGGGCAGATGATTAGAAACACAGGACTTAAATTGAAAAGAAATTAAAGAACAAAGACAATAACAATAAAGTTCAGGACAGGTGATTTATGAAGGCTGAGGACACCTGACCTACATCCCCGTCCTCTGCAAAGTGGTGCTTCATGGGACATGAACCTGAGATGACATTCCTTATTCCAATGTATTACTGAGGCACCTGGATCCCAACAGAGAAGACGCTCAACTGACACAGTGCTGAGAAGCTGAGTTGCAAAAAATAGTGGATGCATGTGTTAATCCATGTTATTAAAAACCAAGAAGTCTGCTCCTACTGTTTTCTTTCTGCCCTGCTAAGGGAGGTGTCCACCAGCTGAGCAAGACGTGTCTCGGAGCAGCTTGCACCTACTTGGCAGCCCTCCGAAATGCGGGAGGGTTGTCCTAGGAATGTGACACCACCACCCTTGGGCAGACTGTGGTCTCTGACCCGCCTGTTTGCTTTTCAAACATTGAGGATCACACAGGTCCTGCTGTAAGTGAACAAAAGCCTGTATTGGCTCTTGTTCCAGTGGCAGAGCTAATCCCCATCTAAAATAGCAGAGCCACTACTCAGCTGGTTTCTCTTCTCAAGAGAAGACTGCATAAAAGTTGATTACACAGTCCAGCTGGGGATGAAGAAGGAGAACAGCATCTATAAGGACAAGGCATGTTGCAAGAGCCATCAGGTAGCCATCAAAAACCTGAGCAAACAATGTACAATATCAATGCAAATCTGTTGGAAATGTCTCTTGACATACAAAGAATAAAACCAGCTAGAAAAGCAAGACAAAAAGGTATTTCCACATGTAATCTCTATACAATTGAAAAGAATTTAAATTTTAGGCTGTCTCGCCTAAAAACCATGTACTTGTGTATGAATGCATTGAAGGGGTGACCTCTCCAAACAGCCAGCATACACAGAGGTGTCTGGAAAACCAGTGTATATTGATACAAACCACATCTGCAAATTAAAACACACACCAATGGGAGCATTATACCTCCTTGGCCAGCAAGACCCAAACTAAGACCTAGACATTCCAATTTCCAACCAGACACCACCAGTTGCCCTCTTGAAGGGTACGGAGCTGCCCTGGGGGGGCTTACCCACAGCAGCCAAGGTTAAGCTATAAAAGTCCTCTTCCTTGCAATGTACTTTATTTATTTGATCAATTTGACTCTTGGAAAGCGCAAAAACGTGAATGTTTTCCAGGAACAAATTCCAATGCTGCTATGCACCAGCAGGCTCCCATAACACATTCAAGCAATGAAAAAGTCAATTCTTCTGATACATTTTGCATTAGATCACTTTTAGCCTTGAATTATAAAATATATTTTTCACGGAAAAGATAGAAGCAAGAGGTTTTCTAGGCACAGTTTTGACAAAAAGAATATTTTCTTGTTTTAATAACGAAGAAAAATAATAAAATCTGGAGTGTTAAGCTAAAATTTTAAATATCTTTTATCCTTCTGTGTGCATTCACTGCAATTCAGTATTGGTTAAGAACTACAGAAAATTAGCTTCACCAGCATTTTCCTGCTTAGGAGAGGGGCACCTACCCCTGAAGAAAATCTCTACAAGGATAGAAACATTTTTCCCATCAATAGCCTTTGGCAGGCTGTGTAGGTGGCACTGGGGCTTCTTGGAGGTTTTAGGGATTTGGACATCTCCTAAGAACCAAATATTTCTATCCAACCCTGATCTGATCTGATCCATTGAAGTGACAGAGCACGTCCACTCCTGCTTTTCCTCACACCTGGACAAGCATCATGCATCACTAAGATTTAGTTTTTGTCAACACCTTAAAGCTTCCAAATGAATTCTGTGAGAAACCAGAGGTACAGGACTGGCCCATGGCCATCAGTAACAGTCCAATTTGCTTTCCTATCTTGTGGTTTGAGGGTGTCATAAGCAACCCCTCATGAAGGCAAGCTCATGCACCTTCCAGGAACACTTTGAGGTTTTCAAACATTTGACAGCAGGAGTCAAAAAAGCCTTAAAAATGAAAACAAACCTCACAAACTCCTTCACAAGAATCAAACCAAGCCCCAAACTGGTGGGTCCATCACTACAGGTCACCTCAGGTGGAGAAGTCAGTGGTGATGTTAATTTAGGAAACAAATCTCCTGAGCTTTATGCTGTTGTCAACAGAGGGTGAAGGGTGTTCAAAAGGGAGGTTGAGTGCAACCCGAATTAAACTTCTGCTCTAAAACATCCTCAGCAGCAGATGACTATAGAAGGAGTGGGTAAAAGACAGCCTTCCCAGGCTACGGCTGAGCTCTCGTGACTCTCTTCCAAAACAACAGTTGCTAATATCCAATAAATAAATAAATAAATAAATAAATAATCCAAACCCCAGGAAGGGACCAGCTTTCTCACGCACATGCTCTCCACCACACCATTTTACATACTTCCAAACAGGAAAAGTCAGAAATAAATCACATGGAGGAGTGAGTCACACTTTTAACACAGAATTTACCCGTTACATCACAAATAATCACTGAAACACTTAATTTTGTCGGTTTTCCAATTCCCAGCACTATGGGTACCTTTGGCTCCCGTAGGGTTATGGAGCAGGGAATTCCCCAGAGTTTCATCATGACAGCAGTAACTCTGTTCCCTTTTCTGCTCCTAACTTACAGGAGTTCCTATCATACTGTACTAGTGTCCAGTATCGGAAGCTTCTCTGCGGTCAGCACCATGATGTAAACTAAACTCCCTCTTTCTATTATAAGTTTTTGTATTTACATGGTCATATCACAAATGGGTCACACAACGGCTGCCGTTTCAGTTTCCTTCTGCTCAGGCTTTGTTTTAATAAAGACTGCAGAGCTCTAAATCCAAGCAGAGCAAAAAGCAAGCTCAGTTTTTGTCCTTTCTCTAAAATTCTGCAAAAAATAAGTATTTTTCTGTGAAGTGTTGTCATAGTTCAGACTTTGAGTGTATAGCTTTCGTGATAACTGTCTCCAGACCTGAACTAGAAACTGCTTAGAGGAGACATTGTACCATTACTTCAGTTTTGGTTAAATAAGATTTTAGGCTGCTCTTTCAATTTTAGCACTCAACAGCCACGCAATTCTTCAGGTTGTTTCTAAAAGGCAAACAATACCATAAACAAAGGACTACTTGGAGAGAGATGATGTGTGCTCCTCTCTCAACCCAGTCCATAAATTCTTCTTGGTTGCTGCAAGGCATTTATTTGTACATTTTTATTTACTGGGAAACATAATGCAGCTTTCTTCAACCATTAGCAAATATATAATCCCATCACATAATTTTCTTCCAGTTATTCAGAAATAAAAACTCATAACACAGTACTTATTCCAGGACATCACACAAACTGAAAAGAAGAAAACGTTACCTACCAGCTCAACTCGTCCGAACCCTCCGACTCCAAGGGTGTCAATGATGTTGAAATCAGACAGTTTCAGGTTGGCGAAGAAGGCAGCTTCGGCTTCATATCTGGATTTTTTTATGCGAAAAAACGGAAATTTCTTAGAGGTGCAAACATGAGCACTGTGCAATACTGTACCCGAATGGCATGAGCGTGGAACAGCCTTTACCTGCTTAATTTCCATCTTATCTCTTACAGTTTGCTTTTATTCACACTCATAGTTTTGCTGGTCCCAGTTATAGCATCGATCCAATGTGCACAGTTTTCCGCGTGAGAAAAGCAAACATACCTACTGCATGCCTACAATGCAAATGTCTGGTACTGCAATTCAACTCCAGCTACCCAGCAAACATTACATTTTGACATTTTCTATTAATCTTCTTGTGGGTGGTTTTTGTTTTTGGTGTCTTTAAGTATTTTTGGAAGATAAAGTCTCTCATAGGAGTTTCTCTTATCCACAGGCTGGCAGTAGTTTCTATAAATGTTTATTGAAAATGGCAAGATCATTAAGGTCCCTGGAGAGAAATCACAGCCAGGTTTTATGAAATCAGATCCGATAAGCTGTGGGCTGGTGTGCAAATGCCTGAAATGTCTTACTTCAGTCACATATCAATATTCCTATAAGAATATCTTCACTTCTTTTCCTCTATAAACTCACTTGGAGTAGAAGTCCCAACCCAGGAGGTCCCAAAATCCAGATGCTCTCTCTTAAGCCTATGTCCAACTGGCTCACAACACAAGTTCACCAAGCCCTTGACTAAGGAAGCATGCAAATCTAACACATGCAAGCCTGCCAAAATAAGCTTCCCATGACTATCCTCATGAATATGATTCCTCTAAAATAGCTCCTTGTCAAGGTTTATAGTATTTTTAGAAAGGCTCGGAGGGGAAATGGATGAACAGGATCCACCCACTCAATAAAGTTTGACATTCAGCTGCCGGAGAAGTCCCCGTGCATATACAACCTTTGGCTGCTGGTGACACAGACTTGTATGGGAAAAGAGCATTGACGGGATTATGGAGAGAGGCATGGAGGGTGTAAAGGAGGATTTGGTTTGGTTTTCAGCACTTAATTTTAGCCATAATGTGTTGCAATTAACAGATAGACCATAATCCACTGTTTCACCTGGATGCTTCACCTGTGCATGGTAACACTAGCGTAAAGATAAAACTTCATAGTGTTAGCCATGTTCATATGTAAGTATCCACCTGTCTATCTTTTTAATGAACCTTGTTCATCACGCCTGCCTCTAATTCAGTAATGTGATGGAAAGGATTTACTGACTTATTCCCTTCAAACAACCTTCTTAGTCTATTTAAAACTGCATTGACATTGGGGGGAGAAAGAGGAAAAAAAAACCAACCTAAAGTTAAAAGGGAAAAATAAAAAGAGATGTCAAGAAAGGTGAAAGGTCCCCCCCATCAAGCCCCAAATCCTATGCAATAAAGCGCAATTTTATCTCGGGGGTGCTGTCGACAAATTTCTTAAGCTTTGCTTTATTATTTATACTGTCACCAGATCCTCTCGGTGACCTTGCTCCTGTGGCCACAGCAGCCTGATGCATCCGATTTTGGAAACCAATCAGTACCAAGCCTGCTCTGAACTTGGGATAACCTTGGGTGACACAGCTGCTTATTGATCGCTTTATACTCATCATGAGGTGCATACTAAATCTGTCACTAAAAAACCTTTTCTAAAGGAAAGACATATTTATATGTTCCCTTCTAAATCACAGCAGACACATCATTTTAGGGGTGACAGAGCAACGAGATAGGTCTAATTTTCATGATAATGTATAGACCAGTTAAATACCCTTAATGATTTATAATTGCTAAGAAGATGGAATCCCAGCATGGAAAATTACCCTTCAACAGTCGAATAATGAATGCAACACTTCAGGTCAAGAAGCCCTGCATTACCTTTACCCAAGGCTTGGGAGTGGAAGGAAGCCATCACATGCTCCCAGTGAGGCAGGGGACCCTGTCTTCTCCCCTGGGCAACTAGTGAGGATTTCTCAATGCTGAGCAAGCAGGGCATGAGATGTCAAACAGCAGTGTGTCAGAAGGGTTAGGGTCTCCAAAAAACATATGGGACAGAGCAGGGAAATGTTTTTTACCCTGTAATACCTCTTACTTTGAAAGACAGCCAAGTCCTACAAAAATGACTTATAGTTCATATCATGCAACATGAGAGGACAAAAACTAGGTAAGACATGGCATGGTGCTGGCAAGGCAAGCAGAACGCTAGCCCCAGCCCCTGCAAATTCCACCATTTGTCTCAAAAACCCCTTGGTTCAATGGGAGACAGGATCTCCTGCTCCAGTTCCAACTTCTTAATAATTTTGTGTGTTGAGTCGCAGAAGCCAAATGCTGCTGCTGGCTTCTAAAGTAAAACAATGTGTTCATTTATTATTTTGCTTAGAAAATGTATTTGCAGCATTATTGTGACTGCTTTTTGAAATCTCTTGGCTAATTCTCTTTGACAGACTGCTTATGTGTAGTTAGTACGTACAAGTGCAATGAAGCATATAAAACAAATTGGATGCAGTTTTCTAGATACTGTGCAACAGGCATACAAAACCCAAAAGAAATTCCAAAAATATATAGTGAAACCAAAACACATAAAATCAAGCAAGCAAGCCCTTCACATGCTTAGTAACAACAGTCACATCTGAATTCTGTTTTATTCCCAGCTACAAAGGTCAAAGTCCACTTTCAAATCCAATTCCTATAAACTAACAGGACTGATGCTCTTCAGCCCTGCAAAGCTTAAGAATAAATCTCTTCAGTCACTTAAATAAAAATATCAAAATGCAAATATTCCCAAGCCATCTCCTAAAGCAGAACCCTGGATATAATTCTCATCCTGAAATTTAGAACATGCCGCTCCCTAAACAGAAACTCGTAAGGTTTTGCAGCATGTGCTCCTTGCTTGACAAAATTATAATGAAAAACATGTCTTATTTTATCACCTCCAAAAGAAAAGGGACCCTTTCAAGGCATTGAGAGGGCAGTGCAAAGAAATACAGAAGTTTAAAAATCAGTATTGGTGTGTCTGTAGGAAAACGTTCAGTTCTGAACCAGATTGAAGAAGTCTGATATGCTCAGGTACGGGAAAGGATGTTTAGGATATTCCCTGGGAATATAGCAGAGATGGGATGAATGGTAGAGACAATTTGACCACACTTGTGCAAGATAACCAAGCACTCTGAAGGAAAAATACATGTGTGCCAGGTCAGGGTGTATTTCTTCTGGGTACCACTTTGCAGATGCCACAGCCTCTTCCCATCCAGTACTTAGCAGTCTAATGAGAAAGGCATTTCTATTCTAAATATGCAGCTGTATGCCAGTGCTCTGAGACTTTTCAAACAAGAAAACGATTTTTTGACCTCTGGAAGAGTTGGTTATTTAAGTTCCTAAATTAATAGATAAGACGTGTATTGGGAAGACATCTCAGGCAAGCTTGGAGGCATGAATGCAGATCAGCGTCACACCCACGTTCAGTGACATTCTGGAGCTACGCACATGCAAGGCTCAAACTTTCTATGCTGAGATTTTTGGGGTTTTCTGACTCTAGTTCAAGTAGACGTAATTAAGAAAGAGCCCTTCTCTGGATACGTTGGTAATTGTGCTTCTTGCCCCAGCTATCACAGGTCAAAATGCCTAGAAAATCATAGCTGAAAGTGCACAAAAAGAAAAGATAGGGAGAATGTGTGATCCAAACAGGGAGAAACAACAAAAAGTCTGTTCTGTAATATAGAGCTTTTAAAATTAAAGCTGAGATTTTCACAAGAGCTTGTGGGAGGCCAGGTATCAACTCCCAAAGCACTCTTAATGTGACTTTTTTGCTTATTGAAACCAGGTTTTGTCACCTATCCTGCCAAACCAACCCTGCCAGAGCTTATAGTCCACTCCTGCAGCTAACAGGAGAGGTATCTTCACCACAGGGGATGTCAGAAAACAGCACAGGAGATGTTCAGATCTAGGTGAAACATGGGCATCCTGCAGAATCTCCCACACTCTTCTCCAAGGGTTCTTGCAAATCTGAATGGCAGAGGTACCTACAGAAATCTCACTCAAATGACCAGCTTTCTGTAACAACCTTGACCTAATGAGTATCAGTGCCCTCCTATGGAAGAGTTGGGGCTTGGGACCACCACTTCTTTCTCTCCCTCCAAATAAAATATATACTCCTAAGGAGCTGCTAATTAAAATGTCTTGATTCAGTCTCCTCTTCAGCATGGACATGCATCACATGCAAGAAACTAGAGTAATCAGGGGGATCAGGAGCAAATACCATCTTCCACATGTCCTGTGACTTTGAAACAGCAGTGCAGGAGCCACAGCCCAAGCATTTGGGCAATGCCTGTTATGCAGAACAGGAGAGGAAAACGTGGCTTCTTGCACTGCTGGAGGTTTCCAACTCTTTAAATAAGTGATTGCCTCCTAGGATGGCAATTACTCTGAAACACATTTCAAGCTTTTCCTCCCAAAATTCTAACAACAAAAAAATAAATCATCTTACCTAGGCGGCTAAAAAGGATAAATGAGAAAATACAAGGAGTAAAGGTTTGTAATTACCCAACTGCTCAGCTTTACTAAACTAGCTCACAATTGCTATCACATGAGCTAAATGTGTTGGGTAACATTAGACATCTGTTACCAAACTGTCATCTTGATAGAAAACTTGGCTTCTTTCCACCTGCACGCTGCCAACTAGACATAAATTGCAACCAAATGGGAATCAACCACCAACTCCCTGATAAGAGCGAATGTAACAATTTTGGGTGGATAAAACCAGAATTTCTTCCTCAGTGACAGAAACCTGCTCATTTAACAGCTATTTTGTCAGCCTTGTATTCAGTTTTGTCAGCTGGTCTGATCACTATATCACCCATCGTTGAGGTAATGCACTTCTGTAGATAGAAATATTGAATCTCTGCAAAGACTAGAATAACTTGAGTTGCAGTACTTGGATGGTGATGATCAGACCCGGCCTGCAAGAAGACACACATGAAATGAGCCTAAGAGCCACAGGTGGGGTGGGGGAAAAATATATCACAAAAGGAAACCATATTTCTGTGTCCAGTAAAGAAGAGAGTCCATCTCCTTATGGTTCTTAAGATATAGCTAGATCCTTAAGATATAGTTAATTCTTTTTTTTTTTAGCATGCTGCTTCAACTGATGCGACACTAAAAAAAAAAATGAGGTTGTGATAAATGACTATTTTTTCTATACCTCTGAACACATGTGTTTTAGCCCTGGTGGAATAACCCACCTGGGTCTAATCTGTTCATGGCACTTGGCTGCTGTTCACTTGCCTGGTACCCTGAAATCATGGCAGGCTTTCTAGATTGGATTCATGCTACTGAGTTAAGAGAGATGCAATTCCAAACGTGAAGGAAAAGTGGCAGAGGACGTGGATCAAATTGATGTTAACAAGGAGGCTTTGTTATCCAAAAGCGATGTTAGGAAGAGCAGATGAAGCAAATGGTGGTAGAGCTCCTATGTCTACTTCCACGGCAGCCAGGCCTCTTCTCTACCTGCTCAAATGACTCCAAAAAGCTCAGGTTTATGTATTTCTAAGTGATTTTGGACAAGGGTAAATCTATGAATGGTCATATGGGTGAAAGTGAAATAAAAAGCACCCTGTGTAATGTCCACACGAGATTCTTACCTTCAACTCCACCCTGTTTTAGTGGGGCTCAGAAAATTTAGCCACTTTCAGGCAACAGACAGAAGCATGGCACAGCGACAGTGTATTTTACACAACCAAGATCCAGAGTCTGGGAATTCTTGAAAGCAAATACTTGAGGGGCAAATCTCTGTTTTTTTATGGTGCATTGCCAGTCATCCTTTCAGAGGTCCCACCCTGCATGCAAAACCCTTCTTATCTAGCATTCCCTCCAGATATCAATCTGTTTGGGTCAGTACACTTTGCCGGGGGAGAGGTTCCTTGACAAACCATTGCAGAAAAAAAAAAAAAAATACCCAAGGGTATGAAACCAAAATCCTGTTGGGGAAGACCGTAACATGCCCATCAGACTTCTCTAAGAGTCTGATCCTGCAAGGTCAAGAGCACTCTCCCGTCTCCATGGACTACTATTAGCTGAAAGGGAGATGCTCACCCCAGTTACACTTGGGCAGAGCAGGCAGTGATAGCAGAGAATAACTATTTCCTAGATACTGTCCCTCTGTATCAGAAATGCCTGTTTCGTGTTTCTTCCTCTGGGTACCAAACGTCCACCTCTCTCACGACGCACAAATGCACCTTTTAACTTCCAAATGTCCCTTTCAGATAAACGCTGGTATCGGAAAGAACAAAACTATCAAGAAAAAGACCAGCTCTTTACCTATTTTACTGTCAATTGCATAACGTTACAGAAAAGCTGAATTCATTTCAAGCTCTGTCACATTATTGCAATTTATTAGCTCATTCACAAATCAGGATCACAAAATTGTTCCAGGACATCTCCATTGGCAGTGAAAGCACCCATCAAAGACAGTGAGCTGTTGGGTAAAAGTACTGGCATAAGACGACTGTGATATCTCCCATCGGCAGTTAAGGTCACCAGTGCCCACCCACCAACCAGGGAGCACTGACATGCCATTGCCCTAAACACAAATGGGGTTTTCTGCCCTTTCATAGAGACAATGGACTGATGGCATGTTAGCATGCTCATAAGTAACTCCTGCCTGGTATTTGCTATCCCAATGCTAACTCATTCCTGGGAGGGATGGGTGCTACAGTGTTACCCACACATCTTGACTTGTTAGAGAGGATTTACTTGCGGATGAGGATTTGCTGCCCTGCACCAAAGAAGACCAAGGAGAAGGACATCAAATTAATTTTCTACTCTTTCAGGTTTTTCTTAATTGCAAACAACACTGAAAAAGTAAACGGTGTATCTCCATCTATCTACATGTAGCTGTAGATGGATAGATATAGGGAGAAAGTATGATAACTAATAACCCAGCTTTTCCTTAGTTCAGGTCTCCTTCTTCCAGACCATCCTTCTGAGGTCAGTAATGCAGTGGCTTTAACTCCCGATTTAGCTGCTATCACTTCCTACGTCTTACACCTTCACCTGAAAATCCAAATAAAGAGAGATTTCATTTGGATTTTTAAAAGCCATGTGCTAGTGGTGACGATGCAAATTGAAAGCTACAGCTGCATGGACCATTGCATTGAAAAGAAAGGCTGTCTTTCTTTTCAAGTTCATGTTGCTGGGGATGAGAATTTCTCTTGGACCCACCAGCACCTGAACTTGCAGCATACTTGCCTTTAATGACTTTCATATCAGGAGAAATAGCAAACCTCCTGGTTTAGATTTTCGTACAGAAAGTGAACATTTGAGTGGCAGCTAAAACAGACATTAAAGCTATGGCATCTCTAACTTCCTCTGGAAGGGGAAGGAGATCTGAAATTAAAAACATAAAGTTAAAAAACTAACAGAAATTATTTTTTCCTCCTATTTTAAAACCACATTACTTTTCAATTAGAACTCAGCAACGTGAACATGATATTATGCTGTTATAATAAGCTGTGCTCATCGTAAGTTGTTTCAGTAGTTAAGCAAACAGAAGATTCGTTTGAATTATGGGGCTTTGAAGACTTGCTATTGCATGGAGACCAATTTCACTGAAAAATGTAATTGAACACACTCAAATAGAGTCAGTTAAAACAGCTCAGAAAGACCTTCTCATCATCCATGCTCTTTAAAAAGTCTTAACTTCGAAGCTAATATTGTTGAACTAAATGTGCCAAGAGATTGGTAACACCTTATTAAACATCTTATGCCTATTGCGTTCAGTACCTCCCATCTAGCAACAGTGTGAGCACTGAAGTGGTACCTTATCTGAACACAGGATGTTCAGGGAAAAACTTTATTAGAAAAAAACCCCTAAAATCCAAATTTCACCTTTTTTTTCAAATGTCCATGTATCTAAGCTCACAATCAAACTGCTCAGAGAAAACAACCCTTCATTCTCCAGTTCAAGCATGTATAAGGGTTTTGTGTAAATGTGGGTGTACTTTGACTGCCTGCCCCCCATTATTACACATCCATATAATGCTCAAGTGCCGGAAACAAGACAAAATTTTGGTGGAAGAACCAAACAAACTGGGATATAAAATGCCATCTGACAGGAGTGAGGGGGGGTGATAATGCCATACAGGTATAAAGCAGAGCGCTTTCAATAGAGCACAAGGTTATCAGGATGGCTTTTAGGGAATAGAGTTCTTGGTTTTCACTGAAAGTCAAAGGGAGGTCATCACTGAAATATGTATTTTATTTTCTAGATGGACATGTTTCTCCTTCAACTTCTAATGAAACAGCCTGATGCTTCCAACAGGACTCTCTCTCAGGGTCCTACTTCGGGAAGTCCTGGTTTCAGCTTCGGTTGAAATAACGTTTGCACTTTTGTAATATGCCTAACACCAAGAACATCCTGAAATAGTTCAAACAAGATACTCTACAGAATAGACTGACTTACAAAAACATGACTTTAATCAATTTTAATTAAAAGGGGAGGAGGGAGGATGTGGAGTATTCCTTCCTCTGGTGGTGTTTCCTGTTCTGTACAGTATTAAAAGATATTGCTTAAGGAGGGGGGTTGTTTCTTCTCCTGCCCCCCCACCCCCCACATTTTTTTTTTGTGTCTTTTTTTTAACTCTGGATGTTGCCAGCTGCAGACCAAAGCAATTGACTCGTTGCCATTGTATTGCATCTGTATCTTCACTCAGCAGTGAGGGATTGAACCCAAAATAGTTGCTGATAGCACTATTGTGTATGGTATGCTTGTTAACCTGGGTGGGAAACTCATTGGTGACAATGGAAAAATAAAACATGAATAACTGTCTGACTCCAAGACAGGCAGCAACAGCACAACCTGAAATTCCACGCTAAACACGATTCTAAGGAAAAGCAATGATTTTTCACAGCACCTCAAATACTTCACTCGGACCTTGACAACTTTATTTCATTTCAATGAAAATAACATCAAATATAATATGAAAGATCATTTAAAAATGCTATTTATCAACATATGTTTTCCCCAAATAAATTCATGTTCAAATCACAAATTTGAACAAATCAAATTTCTGTAAAGCATTTCCTGGACAATTCAACGTTTTCGTTAGAAAAATCCCTACAAGTTTTCCTTGGGCAATGTGTATTGTCACAGTTGCTGGGTGGAAGAAATATTGGTTTACTACTCTCCATCTACATATACTCCCATATCATCACATTTTGATGTCAACAGGTATGCAGTGCTGGGTTTTTTTTTTTCGTTTTACAGTGAGATTTGTAAGGAATTTTAGCTGAAATATTACACCCACTAGATAAAAGGTAGCTATTATATGCTTTAGCTCATTGTAGTCCACTGAGTTTCATCTCCCGGCCATCTCATCCCCACTTCCAAGAAAGTTGTTGGGTTTGGGTTTTTTTGTGTGTGTGGTTTTCTTTTTTTTTCCTCCCTATAGCTGTGCTCATTACAACAGAAGTGTGGGGTAAGGATCACATTACAAAGAAACATTTATCATGCTCTTAGACACGTGCATTGCAAAGAGAAAGCTCTTCTGCCTGGCTGATGGGAATAAACTGAGAGCGCAAAGCACTTGAGCTGGCTTTTTTATCTTTGCTATGCCAGCACCCTGCAGTATTATGTCTTAATGGCCTTCTTGGCACATTTCTCTTCTCACATGCTAATGTTAACATGAATAAGCAACGTTTCAGAATAAAATATTAAATTTGTGTTGTTGGGTTGCAGCACAACATCTAACATCCCACTTCAGGGTGACACGGCTGGAGTCAAAAGCAGTTCATTGAAGGATTGCCAGGGACTCTCTGCCTATAGCATATTCATTCCTATATAACTCTTCCTAAATCATGGGTGACTACCAAGATAAAATCTAAACCCCCAGATTCACCAGCTGAATCAGCTATAGTTTGGGTATACTCAGCAATCCCAAATTCTATTGTAGCACTCACACCCTAACTTTTAAAGTAATACAAAGTCAGTGAAAAATAAACCTCTTATGGTGATGTAAACTGTCCTTGAATAATTTAGAAGGAAAAAAAAAGTATTATGGTAAGGAAGGAGACAATCACTAACTTCCCTCTACTCTCCTCACTAGCTCTAAATTTAACAGTCTGGATCTGTAGACGAGAAAATATATTTGGAAGAGAAGGCATCAAGGGGTTTTCCTTTCACCTTTCTGATTGACCAGAGAAAATACCTACAGATTCCTTATTTTTTCCTTTGGAAAACACCAAGGAAAACCCGTGCCTATGAGAAGTACTCAGGAAAAAAGCATTTCACATTAAAACTCAAAATGACCTTTGTAAGGTAAATAAATCCCAGCTACTAAACTTGGTTCAAAGGTGCCACTACGTACCACAGAAGAACACCACAGTTATTTTAAGGCAACTTGTTGGGAGTCATTGGGGAAGAGCCATGGCCATGTTACAACCTTGGAAGGTGAGATGTGATCTCAAGGAAAATTCAAACTACAGCTTAAAATTGCTTAAATCACGGTTAGTTCTGCTCATTGCTCTTCTACTTTACAAAATCTCAAAATCTAATTGCAAACTGCTAATTAGATCCCATGAACCTCAAATCAGCTTATCTAAGGACATAAACACTAAATGGCCCTTTTGCCTCCAGCCTTAATGTAGGACTGTGTTGCTTGCATAAGTAAAGGCTCACCATGGCAACAGCAATGCTCAGATTAAAAAGACTTGTTTGCAGTTTTCTCCTCTTTTTTTAAAGAATGTGGAGAACAGATCGATAGATCACTGATGTTACACATACTTATTTGTCCAACTCACCGTGTTTGCTACTTATTGCACATTTGTTCAAGTCCCATGGGTTTCAGACAACAGAGTGCTGCTATGTTTTGCCCTCGCTTCTCTTTTCAAATGGCCTAATCCTCTAGGAAAAAATCACTTGCTAGATGGTTTCTATCTTGATGGCTGCTAAGAAGTAGAGGTCTACCTCAAGTGAACTTGTGTCCCTTCTCCAAGGGCTGCCCAGAGACATTTCTGCAATATTTCCTGCAGCCTCTTCAAAATTCTTAAGGAGACTCACATGTGAGAGGTCTGGAGAAGTTCCTGTAGCAGATGGGTGAATGATGTTCTTTTAATCCAGTGTCTCCCCCAATATGCCCACAGATCATCTGTGAGAGCTACTAATTGCACTGGGGTTGCTGGACTAAGCCTCCCAAAGTGTTACTGCAAAACCCTCAAGCTTTTATTCCTTCAGTCAACATTGGAGTGCTCCAGCCATGCCGACACTGCTAGTGGAAGTTGTTGCATCCGGCATGTTTCATCCTAATTTACTTTGAAAAAAAAGGTGACATATAAGGGGAAGGCGAGGAGGAGGGGAATATTACATAAAATCCTACTGAAAAAGTGGGAGCAGGCAGGAAGCAGATTTTTCCTTACAAAGCAAGTACGTGTGCACACAAAGCGAGGTTTTTCTCTCCGCTTGTTTATTCTGGCAGACAGATGAAACTGTGGGAAGAGATCAGTGAAACTGGGTTCCACATAACCAACCCCATCCCGGTATCACCCTGTGTCAAACCCACTTTTAATTTGACTTATCTGCTAAGATTTTGCTTTCTTGTGTGAGTACCACTTTGAAAAGCAAAATCAATGTCTTGGGTCATGCAGGTCCTTTTGGATCCGCATAGGAGAGACTCTGCAGAGGCAGAAAGTTTCCCATGGAGCTTAACAACTCTAACACAAATAACGAAGGCCAGTATCTGGCAAAAGTCAAGAAAAAGCATGAAAACAAAGGGGCAATTTAAAGAAAATCCTGAGAAATAGAAAAACCAAAGCAACTGTGCACGCACTGTCCCACAAACATCTAGGAAAGATCTAAGAAAGAAGGAGAACCAGAAGGTCTAGCTCTCAATAAAGTTATGGCATGACAAGTGTATAGGAGGCATGGAATGACCAGCACTGGGATGACATAATAGCAGCCACAGAAGACACTAGAAACATGAAGGCTACACCAAGTAGTCTGTTCCAAGGAAAGAGTAATTTGTTGTGTTAAGTCAGGTTAACAAATCAAATTATCAAGTCACACCGAACATCTGCAGATGGAAATTCCAGTCTAAACAGGGAAGGGAAGTATTAGCATGAGATTACTGACCACTCATCAGATGGGCACGAGTGGCTGTGATCTGCTGAAGGAGCTCTGACGAGACCTCAGCAAAGACAAGACACCCAGTGTGCAACAAACTCTCTATATATTATCTGTCAAGCCTAAATTTTTAGGCACAATTAATTATTATTTTAGGACGTGGTTAATCAGGTGGCCCAGGAATGAAGAATACTTGTAACTTGATGCCAAATGATATGCAAGAACCATTGCAAAGAACGACTATTGAAGAACCTCCCTGTAACAGAAACCATGATGTATTGAGATTTGACATGAGGTCTGAAAAGAAGTTTAAAATAAAAGCACCACTCTTGCACTTAAAAGTTCAAAAAGAGGAAGTAAACGAGTAGCTAAAAGAGTTGATTAGGAGAATTAATTCTTAGCAGCAGTACATAGGTATCTGGAAGCATATAGCAAACATACCATCTGTCAAATGTGGACCTAGAATAGGTCAAAAGGAAGTTGGTGTGGCTGAACAGCAGGATGAGACAGTACATTAAAAGCAAAAAGTCATCCTTCAAATAAGAAGCTGTTTCCAACAAATCAATAAAGAGAAAAGAAAAAAAGTATCAAACCCTGTCCGGCTGAAAGGAAAAACACTGTAAGGCAGAACACAAAAAAAAAAAAAAAAAAAAAAAAAAGCAAGCAATAGCTTCAAAAGTCTTAAAAACAAATAATAAATCATTCTCAGTCACAGCAACAGCAAGGAGCCTGACTGTAGGCTGTGGGGTCTCCAGAGACTTATGCTTTAGAAAGAGCACACTTTGAGGAACAAAGTCATGTGAGAAAAGCTCAATGCACTTTTTACCCCTGGGTGCAGCATGGAAGATCTTGGGGAGATCCTCCCACTGCAATCTCCCTTCCCAGGGGAATCACCAGAATAACCACCTCCAATGGAAGTGTCAGTAGGGGACCCAAGTCGACCAAAGGAACATTAACCCATCTCCAGGCCCGGATGGTGTTCACCCAGCACTTCTGCATGAACTCAAGGTGAACTACTAACTGTGGTTTGCAACCAGCTCTGCTTGCCGAGGGATGGAAGTGGCTTTTTGATGTGATCCAGAGTGCTGTACTTGGCTAAGCCCAACATCTGTCCTAACAGAATTAGTTGACACATGGATAAATTTGACTTCTTTGGGGAAGAGCCAAAATGCTTCACAAGTCTACTGGAGTTCTTTGAAGGAGTAAACAGGCACATGGGCAGAAGAGATCTGGTCGATAGAGTTGGTCTGGATTTCCAAAAGGCATTTGACAAGGTTTGAAGGCTGTTACAGAAATCAAGCTGCCATGAGATAAGAGAAAAGGTCTTTGCATTGATTAAAAAAAGGTTAAAAATAGGAAACAGCAGGTAGTAATAAATGTTTGGTTTTCCTAATGGATGGAGGCCAACAGTGCTCAAATCCTTCCTTCTCAGCATCTTTATAGATGATCTGTAAAAGGGGGAATAAGTAAAATGACAACATTGGTCAAGGATATTACATCACCAAACATAGCAAACAAAAGCCTAAGGTGAACAATTACACAACTTAAAGATATCAGGGGACAAGATAATACCTTCACTTGGAATCCTGTAGATATGCAGGGATGAACATCAGGGGAAAAATATTCTGATCTTACACATGCAGTAATGGGTTGATTTGTCTGTCTTTACCCCCCCTCTCCTCTCAAAACCTACAGAGTAGAATTGGAAAAGGTCGCAAGAAGTGTGATGGTAAGGAGTACAGGTCTTGATTGCTTTCTGTTGTAGCAATGACTGCATTAGGAGCTTCTTCCTGGGAAAAAGACAACTCAGACAGGAGATGACAAAGGTCTAAAACTTCGGTGTGCAGGTAAGCAGATTCAGGGAAAAAAAAAAAAAAACCACAGAAGACTACTAAATATACCAACAGCACCTATATGCATGAAGTCCCCAAGTGCCAAATCACTGGAGACTGGTGAATCACAAATCAATAAGCATCTTTTTGCTCTTATTCTCCTTCCTAGATACCTGCTGTTGGGCACAGTCAGAGTCAGGATATAGGGTTAGCTACATCTCAGTGCAGTGAGGCCACTCCTTTATTAGCACTTCCAATATATCTGTATATAACTGGAATAAATTGAGAAACTCAAGGCCCCTACTTGTCATGTGTAATAGCATTAAAAAAAACAGAGAGTTCTGTTTCACAGTGCCTGGTGCCTGATCTGGAAGCCTGTTTGTGTTCTACATGGTGAGAGATGAGCTGTTCAATCTTACGACTTGTCTTGACTAGATAAAAGAAAGTTTTTATCAGACATTTATTTAACACATGGCAGCTAACATGAAGAAAAAGCATTTCTCACTTATTCACTGATGCTAATCCTAAATTCACCACATGAGAAAACTACTAAGTGCTTTGTCAACATTTGAATATTATGTGCTAATTAGTAAGAGACAAAAAAAAAAAGGAACCAAACAAACCACCCTAACCCCCATGTTTTGCTACTGCAGATAACTCCTTGGCTTGAACAGTTCAAGTTGTCTCATTTTGGGAAAACAAGCAAGCTGAAAGGCTCAAAACTCCTCACATCACAGCAGTTCGTTTGCCCCTCTTCTAATGGAGGAAAATATTTCCTAACACACCTCCATGTACTCAGATCTTTTCAGAGAAGGGCTCATGGCACCCCAAGAGCTGAACATGACTTGCATGGTTGAGCGCTCCCCAAAACACCCCCAAGCTATGCTCCCATATTAAAATGCTGAAATGTCACTGGCTACACATCATGTACTTGGTTCAGTGCCCCAGATTTGGAAAATTTAGTTGAGTAAAGGTAACAATGGGCGTACCAGCATGTATGGGCAGGTGATCCTAGAGAGGGCCAAGGGGTTCTGCTGAGAAACACCAATGGTAATGCAGGGGACATCGGATCAAAAGCAGTGATTTTCCTGGAAGTTTCATAGTATCCCTTTGCGGGGTCCCATTCCTTTTCCAGCTGAGACAACTTCTGAAAGGCACTTTCCCATACTTCCACTGGAGGGCAGGAATATCCCACGTTTCTACAGGCAACCCTTCAGCTCATTGCCACACACACATACACTTAAAACAGCTGTAGCAAGGCCTTGCCTTCAGGAGACATTCTTGTACACTTACAGACTTTAATTTGGTTTCTATCCTGCTTTTATAAGCAGCACCATTTTTTTTCAAATGAACACCATTATTTTAATAAAACAACAACAATATACCCAGTTTACCCCCATATCAATACCTCCCCCTCCCAGCGCCCCTTTACCTCTGCTCTCTGCATTACCTGTAGTACTCCAAGGTCCCCTACTTTCCCCACCTACCTTCCCTATAGGTACCACAAATATATTGGAAGCATGTACATATGTGCTGACCAGCAGGTTAACATCCTCACTGCTTCTCCAGGAGGCAATAAAAATATTTCTAAAGTCCTGCAGAGCTGACCTGGGGAGCTATGGCTTTTATCATCTTTATCTTTATTAGTGAAAACTATCATCAAGAGCAGAAAAAAATTGATATGCTGTCTTCCATAAAGGGAAATATTGGAGTTATTGAAGGGGTCACACATAAGATTGGTCTGCTTGACAGAGTTTATTTGGTTTCCAAAAGGCATCTCAGAAGGTTCCCCAGCAAAGGCAATTAAAGACATGAAGCTGCCAGGAGACAAAAGGAAGGGTCTTCTCGTGGAGAAGCACCTGCTTCAGAGAGTGCAGGGTGCTGTGCTGAGACCTGTGCTGTTTGATGGATTTAAAATTCATATGTATGAAGGTTCAATAGTTGGAGCACCCAGGTTTTCTGTTGACATTAAGATATTCAGAGTAGAAAAAAAAACCAGGATGAACCATGAAGAGCTGCAGAAGGACTTTAGCAGACTCAGTGACTTGCCAATAAAGTTTCAGATGAAATGAAACAAAGATAAACTGCTACACACAGAAAAAATAACCCAAACTCCTAATGTCAAAAGACTGGCTCCAAGATGATTGTTCCCCCTCAAGAGTTTATAACAGTCCCATGAAAGCATCAGGTCAGTGATCAGACATGGTCAAGAAGACAGACTGAATGTGAGGGACTACTAGGAAAGGAGCAGAAACCAGCCTGCCTTTATACAAACCTACAGCATCTGGTACTTCTGTGTCCTTCTAGTCCATGCTGGTACAGACAGAGCACTGCTGGGAAACACCCAAAGAAAGGCAATAGGTCTGGTCAAGGGGAAATGCCTCTTACATGAATGATGAGCAAACTGGGACTCTTGGGCCTGAAAATTGCCTATGATTTGGCATTTTCAAAATTTACTTAATAAAGGGAGTTACTACTTCACTAAAATCTCATTTTTTGGAACTATCTAAATGCTTAATATGTAGGGTAATGCTTTACATGATCTGCTATAAGGAATTCTCCACATTTCAGTACCTAAGTTTTACAGACTATTTGTTTGACAACTGTAACCAAAAATGTCAAAATTTTCTTGCTATTTGCTATAATGATCCTATGTTAGCTCATAAAACAGGAAATGATTCTGCAGATGAAGCTTATTCCACTCTGTCTCCTCCTCTGCCAGTTACATTTACATCTGAGAACTGAAGATGGGAGAGAGTAGGACGGTGCCACCTCCCTTGGTTTTTCTAACTTCTGGTTAATTTGCTTAATCTCTCCATACCGGTTTCCTTATCTGTAAAATGAGCATACACTAGAAGACTTATTCAAGAACAGATCACCTGTGGGATGTCTGGGGTCAGGTCAAAGGTGCATTTTGCTCAGAGAACAGCCGTGAGGAAGCATATGGAGAAGCAGAGCAGGCATGTAGTGATACTTCCTTGAATACACTTGCAGCCTCTCGAGGCTTGATGGTTTGCAGGAACTATTGTAAAGGTGTTACATGAAGGAGCAGAGTTTTGCACACCAAAATGATCCTGGTGGTCATAAACCTCATGAGAAGCTCCATAACATGGGCTTCAGGACCAGGAAACATTGCTTAGCATCCTCCTTGGGCCACAGCCTTGGAGGATTGCACCACCGTTTCTACTATTGTAATAAATCCAAGTTTTTCTCATTAAACTCTTAAGTATCTTTGTGGCACAGGGATGCCCAGAGCTGCTTTTTCCAAAAGAAACCTAAGCAGTCACAAAGGGATGATCCGCTCTACTCCATGATATGATACAAAGCCCAGATCACAGCAAGGATTTCTTGCACTGCAAACACTTTTCCAATATTACCCAGTGGTCAGTCTATACAGAAAAACTTCCCAAAAGTCCATTTTTGTTCTCCAAGAGGATCACACACTCCCTTTAATGAGTAGATTTTTCTCCTCCCTCTTTCAGCATCTTTAATAAACAACAAAATTCTAACTGCTGCTCACCAAGAGGATGGAGAGACCCAATAACACTTAGTTTTTAATGTAATAAAATAATACTTAACCAAAAGGTAAATACTGACTTCTGAGGAAGAACTATATAGACAAACCAATGGTTTCTGATAAAGATCATGTTCCCGCATTTCCCCTCTGCTAATGGATATGCTGTCACTTGAAACTCCCAAAAGAGACTTAATGACTTCTTTTCCTGGAATTAGCAGCGGTGGTTTCAAATTAGCTTCCCTTTGCTTGAAAATGAATTCGAAAAGGCCTGAACTCAGCTACAGCCAAAAAAAGTGAATTTTGTGAAATTTTATTGTCGAGCATTTGAATGCTGCCAACTCCTGATTAATACCAGCCAAGCCAGGGAGGGTCAGAACTTGTTTGTGAGTGGTACATGGGGATTAGGAATGTCTACATCCATCAGGGCTAAATAAAAATCTCCTTTTTAAAGAGATAGCAATGTTTTATCTTATTATGGTATAAAAATATGTGTTTTGTTTGTTTATGTTCCAGTACAGTGGGTTTCAATGCTTTGTGTGCAAGGCTATGCAAGACCTCCAATAGCCTTTTTGACAGCAGTTGTGGTATTTCCAAAGCTGCTGGGGCTCCAAATGGGCCAAACCCCTTCTCTGGGTTCACAGAGGGAAGAACAAGCCTATTTCAGCTGAAAGACTGTGAAAAAAGGTTTTTCTCCCAGAGCCTCCAACCCCCGCAGCAGCCGCTGGTGTTAATGTCTATGCTGCCCTCTCTGCCTCCACTGCACACTTGCCTTCCCTGCTATTTGTTTCATGATTAGCTGCTCTAATACTCTACATTACTCCTATATTTCTCTTGATTTCTCTACCCACTATGCATCTTTTCTATTCACCTGCAGCACAGTGTAGGCTGCCCTCCCAAAAAGTAGTGAAATGTTGGCTGGAGATGTTCCCTTGCAATCCTGGACACTTAGGACATAAAAATATTGGCTCTCAAACATCAGGTCTATGCACCACTCATTTTTTTTTGAAGTCTCCAAGGCCAAGGAAATGGGAGCCTTTTTGGTAGCTGCATCTTCTTGAACAGATATTATTCCCAAATTAATCTTGTGTCTTTGTTCTCACAGCTCAGTGTTTCCTACTATGTCATCTTTATGTGTGTAGTTTCATTCTCTATTGCTGTTGATATCGCTGGGCTGTAGCAGCATCAACCCATCCTTTCTGTGATATTTTTCATTTAATCCTTAGCTTTTACATCAGTTCCTCATTACGGCTGAACCAAGGGGTAAGATGGTTGCCAAAGACACCTGCAATTTGAGTAGCCTCCTTCAGCTTGTCTGTGCTTGGAAGCATCCCGATAGGATTTGGATACTCCCCATGAGCACTGATTTATTTTAGGTGCCTACTTAGGACAACTCCAGATATAAGTCACCTGGGGGAAACCCAAAGCGTAAGGAGACCAGGAGAGATGCAGCTCTGCCTGCTGCTGGCCCAGCTTTGGAAAGGAGTGGAGGAACCCCAGGCTCTGGCATCCTGCATTCGGATGTATGTGGGAGTCAGCAGCGATGAACTGGAGGGATTATGTTTCGCCCATAAACCAAAAGGTCAGGTGTCCAGTAGATCAAAAGATCAGGCAGTGTACAGCAGGTGACCTCTCTGAATTCAAGGGCAGAGGTTTGAGATCGTTGCAGCTTTCCTCCTCCAGCTCTTCCTGCGGGGGCTGGAGCAGAGATCCTGTGGTTGTTACAGGGGTCAAGAGGCTGCCCGCCATCTGAGTCCAGATCTCATTTCAGGAGTTCTCACAACCACAGGGCTAAATCTGCCACCTGGGTCCTCAGTGGGTACTACACGGTCAATCTCTTTGTGCAATCATCTCTGCTCTGCCACCTACTGATCTGAGCTATGACAAAGTGGCAGGTCAGATTTACCAATCCTACTAGATGAAAGTCTTTTACACCCAGTGGAGCCTCTCTGAGACCCTCAAGAATATCCTAGTCCACAGCAGATACCAGCAAGCTACTCTTCCCCAACCTCTCAAGCTCTAAAAGATCATCACCAGTCAAAATACCTTCTGTTCCTCTTAGGTTCATCCAGCACCCTGGCAGTTTTGGGAAGGGTATACCTAGAATCCATAACCAACTTAGTTGTTTTAACTGAATGGACTACGTCTTTAGTAAACCTTTATGAAGTTGTCAACGTCATTCCAACCTATAGGCCACTGCAGAGGTCTAAAGCCTTCAGTGGAGGTGGGAAGAGACCTCTTTCTGGAGATCACAGGGTTCTGCCATGAGCTCAGTACTCTCTCACCATGGGGATGTGCACCACCAGAAAGGCCAGGCTGCTACATCATTGTTTATCCTGACAAATATCTACAAAACATAAAGCCCTATAACTATCTATGGAGCAGAAGGGAAGTGAATCTAGTTGCTATTTTATTTATTCTCTTCTTTTGGAACAATTAAAAGATACTTCAAAGAACAAAAGGATGTTTCAGAAGGGTGCAGAGCACCTCAATACCAAGGACAGAAAGTCATGCCTGTATAATACAGGGAATTAATAGAATTAAGTGACACAGATTTGCCCAGGAGAAGGGGAGAATTAATTTTCTCTCATTGAAAAAAAAAAATAATCAGTTTGAACAAGAGTTTGGCCCACGTAATCCCATCTTTGATAAAGACTGCAAAGGCAATTTCATGGCCAGGAGATAGGGACTATATATGTACATATATGGGGGTAAGACCAACTGTAAAGACATGCCTGAAAATAAAGACCCATAAAACCAACTTGCTGGCATGGGTAAAAAACTATTTCTAGATGTTGTGTTGACACTGAGGTCAAGTGCTTACCACTCCCCTTTTGAACATTATTTTAAAAGATAAGTTTAAAATCACTTTACTGCAAGAACAAAGTGACCAGGAAGCATAAACAGTGAGACATATCCTGAAGTTGTAACACGGGATGATGGAGATAATATAACAACATCAATTTCTGCTGTAGTACCTTGGATTACTAGATCTTAAATGCTTTTTTTCAGATCAGGAAGCCAAAGGACAGAGAAAAGCAACTTGCCTAGGGTTATTCATGGTCCTCTTCAACACTACTGAGAAATTAAAGTTTTTTAGCTACCCTGTTCCTTCCAGACCCAAACAGTGGGAGCAGGGGAAGCCACACAAGTTCATTTCACACTACACCTTACTAAACCTAACTCAGCAATACCAACTCAAAACAACTTCAAGGAAGGCAGAAGTGAGAAGAAAAGCCATCTGTCAAGAGCAGGGTTATCTCAAGGTGATTGCCACATCAACCTGCACAGAAACATGGGTACTGGAGAGAGCCTATAGACCAGATGGTCTTGAACAGGCCTGCTTGACCTTAGAGATAAGCATTTGTGAGAAAAAAAATAGACTAAAAATAATAGTATTTAGCATCCCAAAGGATGCCCCTGTTTCAGCTGATTCTGCAAGGAATATCTCACTGCTGATAGACATTTCTAGATATTCAGGAACACAGCTGTGAACATCCCCCTTGATGACCATGAACATTAAAGCCAATGAATGACATGTTTCAGGAACTGCTTATAAGTCTTACTGTTATTAGCCCTACCAAACCTCACTGTTTCAAAGACCTTCTTTTGTGTATATCCTTGCAAAGTTTGCCAAATCCGCTGCTTTTTAAATCCAGGCCTGTTGAAAGATGTAAAATTTATCTTTACATTCTTAGCATAGCCTTAGACAATCTATATTCAAAGCATTACATTTATATTCTTCCAAGTTAAATTGAAATGCAAACATCTTGTAAGGAATTCATATACATACAGCGGCATTGCAAGAAATGTCCTTAAGGAGGTTTTTCTAATTATTTCCTACCAATTATTCCAGCTCACCTGCATTACTCACCTCGATTCACCAACAGAGACTGAAGCAACAGATATGAAATGATATACTGTAATATATAAACTAGAGTATGTTTCGCTGCAAAATGTATGGAATCGTACACGAACATCACGTTTCCAACTCATGAGCTGCAATTAATTATACCAAAATGTCCTGGTTTCAGCTAGGATAGAGTTAATTTTCTTCCTCGTACCTGGTACAGTGTTGTGTTTGGATTTAGTGTGAGAATAAAGTAGATAACACACTGATGTTGTAGTTGTTGCTAAGTAGTGTTTACACTAAGTCAAGGACTTTTCAGCTTCTCACCCCACCCCTCCAGCGAGCAGGACGGGGGTGCACAAGAAGCTGGGAGGGGGCACAGTGGGGACAGCTGACCCGAGGGATGTTCCATACCATCTGGCATCATGCCCAGTATATAAATTAGGGGGGAAGCTGGCCAGGGGGGCCGCTGCTCAGGAACTGGCTGGGCATTGGTCAGTGGGTAGGGAGAAATTGCATTGTGCATCACTTGTTTTGTATATTCTAATTATTTTATAATTATTATTGTTGTTATTTTTTTCCCCCTTCATTTTCTGTCCTATTAAACTCTCTTTATCTCAACTCACAAATTTTACTTTTTTCTTCCTAATTCTCTTCCCTGTCCCACAAGCAGCTGTGTGGGTTTATCTGCCTGCAGGGTTAAACCACGACACAAAAGGAGAGGGGTTTTTAATTTTTATTTGCAGTGGAGCACTTTGCACTAATTTAGCCATAAAGGCAAGCAATGCAAATTGTTATCTCCTCCTCAGAAAATGTAAACCTAACTTTTAAGCATCATACATGGATTTTCAAAGCAAAAAGCATAAAAGCACCCAATCAAGATGTTTCTGGAAGGAGGAAACTCAATTGCCAACAACTTTCTCACATTTAACTTGCCTTGATTTTTCCCTTCCCAGTTTGGCTCTAAGCACGTTTGTGCCTGTTAACCATGCTAGCAATTCAGCAAACAAGAGTTATGTTTTTGAAGACCTGCCTTCATCGCTTTATTCTCTATTGCTGTAAAACCCAGGTTCCCATAGAAACTGAGAGTAAAGAGAAAAAGCATAAAATACAAATGAACAGGTCTTAGCTGGCAGTGTTACATTTTATTAGATGTATAAATATGACAAACAGGCACTGGGTACGGGTTCCTTTCTAATGAAAAAAGCAGATAATGCTGCACCTTATGAAATAAATAAAGGGCACATAAGTCTTAAGGACTGGAGTCATTGAGTGCTGACTATTAACAGGTTGATACCACTCTCTGAAATAGAGTTGCTTTCTAGATTATTCATTTCTGGAGCAAGCAAAATACCTTCTCATCCGCAGGTTTAATCCTGATCCCAAGTTTGATCCTGAATCCCCCAATCACCCCAAACAGCTATTGATTTTCACCTATTGACACTAGAGCTTTGCCTTGCAGGAATGGGGCAACAAGGACTAATTTCATGGGGGTTTAGGAGCTTGCAAGGTGGACTCCATAATTTTAAATTAATATTGGCATAAAGATTGAAGTTCTCTGAAAAAACGCTTCCATTGTAAAAATGTTTTTCTGAGTAAAGACCAGTCCAGATGCTTTCCTCATGCTTTTGAAGAAGTTGATGCATTTTGAACACATTCCTGGATTACTGTTTTTTTTAACAGAGCTGGCTTAAAAAAATCTAGCAATTTATTAAAGATACAGGACCTTGCGAAAATTATCAATTTGATTGCCCGAGTGAACTGCCAATATGATAGTAGGTTTCTTCACATCATAAAAAGATCACTGAAAATTGGAGATACTAATGCGACTATAAATTATTTCAAGCTCTGAATAGTTTAGAAGTCCATAATAAAATATGATTGAATATATGTGAATGTAGTAATTTTTTTTTCTAAAGACACTTTCAAGCAGCCATATACAAATATCCCATTACTGTTTATTTCTGAACACCCTCGTTGTGCCATCTCGGAAGGAGTGACACAAATAAGCCTCTCCTGAGCCCCAGCAGTAGAAATTATGCCCTCTACTGACAATGTTCATCTTCTAAGCACTTCCATCCACTAAAATGATCTGACAGATTTTGGATTTGACAGATGGATAAGGAATAGGCTGGTTGGTCACACTCAGAGTTGTGGTCAACGTCTTGATGGCCAAGTGGAGAGCAGTGACGAGTGGCATTCCTCAAGGGTCAGTGTTGGACCAGTGCTGTTTAACAACTTTGTGGGCAACATGGACAGTGGGATCAAGTGCACCCTCAGCAAGTTCAGCAACAACACCAAGCTGTGTGGTGCAGTTGACATGCTGGAGGGAAGAGATGTGCCATCCAGAGGGACAGGCTTGAAAGCAAACCTCATGAAGCTCAACAAGGCCAAGTGCAAGGTCCTGCACATAGATCGAGGCAATCCAAAGCACAAATACAGGCTGGACAATGAGAGAGTAGCCCTGTGGAGAAGGACTTGGTATGGAAAACTGACTATGAGCCAACAACATGCACTCACAGCCCAGAAGGCCAACCATGTCCTGGGATGCATCAAGAGAAGTGTGGCCAGCAAGTCAAGGAAGGTGATTCTCCCCCTCTACTCTGCTCTTGTGAGAGCCCCCTGCAGTACTTTGTCCATCTCAGGAGTCCCCAACATAAGAGGGACATGGACCTGCTTCAGTAGGTCCAGAGGAGGCCATGAAGATGATCAGAGGGCTGGAGCACCTCCCCTGTGAGGACAGGCTGAGAGAGTTGGGGGGGTTCAGCTGGAGAAGAGAAGGCTCCGGGGAGACCTTAGAGCGGCCTCCCAGTACTTAAAGGGGCTACAGGAAAGGTGGGGAGGGACTCTTGATCAGGGGGTGTAGGGATAGGATGAGGGGTAACAGTTTTAAGTGAGAGAGGGGAGATTTAGATTAGATCTAAGGAAGAGGCACAGGTTGCCCAGAGAAGCTGTGGCTGCCCCCTCCCTGGAAGGGTTCAAGGCCAGGTTGGACGGGGCTTTGGGCAACCTGGGCTAGTGGAAGGTGTCCCTGATCATGGCAGGGGGGTTGGAACTAGATGATCTTTAAGGTCCCTTCCAACACAAACCATTCTATGATTCTATGAAAACTTGTGGAAAATTAGGAAAACTTTAAAATATCTCAGGTGAGCATGATTTTTTTTTCCCAAGTTGAACTGGAATCCAACATTCACTGACTTGAAAGGGGAATTCATTATCAGTGACTCCTGTTGACTTCTTGAGTGATATGGCCCCTGGCACACCTAGAGCTCAGCTTTTTTATGTTCAGCTCCTCTATTAAACGGCACAGGAGATGCTGCAGGTCAAACAAATATTTGAATTTCTTCCCCCCATCCATGCTCAAAACAATCCTACAAAATGCTTGAAGCCATTCAAAGAGACTCACTATAAAAGGACCCCTCACTCGAGAGACTCCTACCTCTGTATATGTCCTCATCTGAAACCATCACCAACCCTTATGCATCACAATAGTCAAGGGAAGGTACAGGACTCCTTGTTTCCAGTCTTTATACCTTCTATTTCTCCCCTGAGATGTCTGAGTATTTTTTCCATTTCCAGGAGCAATAGATGGCAGCTGTCCTGGATAGCAAGGCAATGATAAAAATCTGTCTGCTTTAAAAAAAAAGAGAGGTTGAAACACATATAGAAACAAGAGAAAATACTCTTAATTTTGCTTCTGCATTTAACAAGTTCACTTAAAGGAAGTTTAGGTTACCAGAGTTCTGTTTTAGCTGACTGGAAGAAAACCATTTGATTATATTTAATTTTAGAGGGGAGTTTGTGAGGTGCTGAGCATGGTCCAGGACCGGCAGAAGGCTGTTCCTAGCACTCAGTCTTTCAGGACTTTACCCTTTACAAAGGCTGGGGTAATAAAAGATGAAAGTAATTCCTTTTTTTTTCTAAATGTCAGTTTTGATACTTAGCAAGGGCACATTTGAAGCAGCAGTAATCCCATGCAGGTCTCGCTTTCCTGAGACATGAACTTTGGAGATGTATTTTCTCGTTGATACGCTATTTTTCACAAGCAGGAGGTCATGTCTTCACTAAGCACATGCTCAACTCTTAACAAACATTTTCATGTCCAAATCTGACTCAGATGCAAAATATAACAACTCAACTATTGCATAGTTATTAAAATAGCTTATTTGGAAGCAGTGGAGGTGATAATGGGATTGCAAACCATCTTTCAAAGCTAAACTTAAGGCATTCATTTTCCTAAGTGTATGAAATCAGAAAGCAAGCTAGGAAGCCAGGGGAATTTAAGGAGATGGCTAATGTTTCAAAGCAGCCAAGTAGTTAGCTTTTCTTTTTTTTTTTTTTTTTCAAAACCAGCATCTGTAGGGACTCCCTGGCAATTTCCCTGCATGTTAAAAGAGTCACAGCCGTTTACTGGCCTGAGGCCAGCCCATTTTAGATTACTGGCTCCTAAAAGAATTTCAAGCAATAAGAATTACATTTTGCCATCCAAGATGAATGATATCACTTCTGCACAGAAACAGCCTCCAAGTGAAGTAAGGAATAGCTATCCACTAAAATCGCAGTGTGCGAGAAATACACCTTTATTAGAAAGTATCTTCTTAAAGCATAACAGATTAGGGAATGCACCAAAGTCTGGCAAAGTTTATGATTTAATCTGAGACTAAGATCAGTACAAGGATCTGTACATGTACTTGTAGCACCGATGGGTTTGGGTGGAGGTACAGCACAGTTATTCACAGTAGGACATCAACAGCCGGACAAATTGCAACTGCAATTTCAGAAATGTTTTTTGAGCCCCATCGTATCAAGCTAATCCCTTGCTTTGCTGTCAACACATTATGTTATTTGATGTCTTCTGTAGAAGAACCTGACAATCACACCTGAAAATGAAGTAAAAAACCTAAGAGATATTAAAGACAGAGTGCAAAAATGTCTGCATGTGATGGTACGCTGAGCGGAGAGAGCTAGGAACACTTCATACCCATTACTAAAATGAATTTTAAATACAGCTGTGAATGAGGTCCTTTCAACTTACATCAGAAATTTCATTACAATAGCCCTATTATAAACCTCCAGGTAGTTTTACATTAATGACCGATATAACTGGCAAGATCAGACTTTCATCTTCTCTTTAAAGTTTTACAGACACTGAGCTTTCTCACATATTCAAAATTTCATGTTATCTATATTTTTGATGTTTTATCTTGCTATACCTATGTAAAAGCTGTGAGATCAGTTAAATCATGAAAACTAACAGGTTTGGGTTTGGTTTTTTTTTTCAGATGATTTAAAGATTAGAGCTCAGCACTTCTCAAATCATTTAAGAGAGTATTCAGTCAGGCACTGAGAAAATATAGCAAATGCAACCAAGGGCTAATCAATGTAAGTGGAGCACAGCATAGTCAGGATAAATAAGTGCACTGCCCAGCTGTGGGGTTTGGGATGCCCTAAGTGCTGCAAACAAGCAAATGGAAAAAATAATTATATTATCATATGGCAGCAGTTTCTCAGGATCCATCAACAATATTGTAAGCATCAAGGGTTTTTAAATAAACCTCCTTCACTTGGCATTACAAAGTAATTGTAGTGTCAGGTTGTCACCTTCCCGTTGCACCCAAAGAGGGGAGTGTTGCATCATGCGGGTCCCTCAGTTGGCTGCTAGCAGCAGTGAAGGCAGAGACCCATCTCAGCAGTATCATTTGCTCATCTTCTACAGCACCTCTTGGCCTGCCTTTGATTTAGTGCTTAACGTTTGGCAAAATTAAGAGAAATCAAAATAAGAGAGTCTTGCAGTTGAGTGCTGGCAATATAGGTGGCACTGCAATGCCAATATTGCAGTGGTCCAACATTGCTCATGCTCACTAGGTAAGCAAGGATGAGAGGTGGGTAGAAATCCTAAGTTTAATGTGGACTACATTTAGACTGTAAGCTATATATGGAAATTAATTTGAGCCTTCAGGAAAACCGATTATTTTTTACACGGAAGAAGGGAAACAAGAAAAACAGGTTTGTTTCGGTGGATCAGCTGGTGGTGGGATGGAGCTGTCAGCAGTAACTTCAGAGTTAAGGCTGCACTGAGTATTTCACTTACAGCAGGATTAGATTTCTTGCATTTCACAGTTCGGTCATGGAATTTCATCTTCAAATTTGACACAATTAGTGTTCAGGGGTCAACTGAATTTGCTATGCAGTTTTTAGGTATCACTCTTACTAACTTTCTAGGGAAAACAATTAATATTCACTAATCTTTGAACTATGGACCTCCATCGTCCGCTCTGTCCCCCCTCCCTGATGTTTAACCAACTGCATACACCAACATTTCAAAACTTTGGAGCTATTCCCATCACATCCTGGCCTGGGAAGCTTCTTGGGGGAACAGGAAGAAACCTCTTTATCTGGCAACACCTTTCCCAGCTCTGACAAGACAATTCAGCAGCAGGGAGACAGTGCTCCTTCATGTCCTCCCTTGGTGCTTCTCTCCTGGAGCCCAAATGTCTTGCTCCCAAAACTTCCCCAGGTGCCAGCACCATCCACATACTTGCCCTTCAGCTCTCACTGGCTCTACATTTCCTTCTTTCTTTTCCCTTACCAACACTTGGACATAAAAGTGAGGTCTGACCCTACTCCTGGTGGATCTCTTAGGATTTGGTGAGGTACAACCAAGGAAATTTGGTCTAGCAGGCAACTCTGGCACCAGAAAAGCCACAAATGATCCCACAACTATTTCCAGCAGTTCCAAAAATCAGTAGCTCCCTATAGTAGAAGGATCACTGAGTTTTATTTATAATATATTTGACTCCATTCAAGTGCCTCTCTGTTATTTAAGTCAGAAGATGAAAGCAGGACAGAAATAGCCCATCTTCCAGTGGCATAATCCTTACAAAGCTATTTAGATAAATCTTCAGGACAGCTCAAAAATGTGCTGGAGGCCAAATGTACAGACCCAGAAACTGTGCGAAAATGTTTGAATGCTACCTTTGCCTCTCCATCCCTCACGGATGCCAAAGTTTGCCAAAGTTTCTCTTTAAAGCTACCAAGACTGTGCTACATGAAGCTCTAAGTGACCATACTGGAATTAGTAAAGTATTCTCAGCAGCTTCTCAAAAAAATATTTAGATAAATGCCAAAGGAATGGTTAATATTTCTAATACACAGACCTCCATTTCCATCAAGTGCTACCATGTTCAACTGGAACTGACAAGCACATGGATGTGTTCACCGCAACATTTTTGTTTCCTCTGGAATGAGACTCATTATCATCAGAAAGCTTTCTGCTGCACTTTCATTTCATCAATACGGGCCCTAATTCTATAAAACAAATGCCGTAAAATATTACAATATCAGCCTGCTTCAAAGGCACTGATTTTTTTTCACCAGCACTTCCATCTGACATCTGACACAGCCCATTATCATATCAAAAGGTCAAGTTAGCAAGAGGAAAGCATATAGATTATTACCTAAATAAAAATGACCTGGTTTTATAAGCTAATTTAATATATCCCTCGTGAGCGACACGGTGCATTACACAGTGCATTTTCTCAAGAGGAAAGCAGCCATAAAGTCTACCCAGCGCAGATCTCTGCATGAGTAATGCAAGTCTGCAAGCAACCAGCAATTCACCTTCAAAAAAGAAAGTCACAATTTAGCAGTCTCCACTACCTTCATTTAGGGCTATCACCCTGCATGTTATCTTGATGGGCTCTTGACTTTTAAAATTATTTCTGAGATCTTATTTTCTAAGGAAACACCAATTTATTACAGCAGTTGGGAAAATCCTGTAGCCAGACTTGGATAAAAACTACCTGTGGCTTCAGGATGAAATTACAAATTAAGACTAAACTCTGTTATAAGCAAAATTCTCCAGCAGAAAGAAAAAAACCCTTGCATACCAGAGGTCAAATAATGCCATCTAAAGTCTTGGTTTTTCTAAAGAGCAAGATATTTAAACTTATACAAACTTGACAGGTATCAATGATCAGTTATGATTTCTCCTCAGTACTCACCAAGTAGGAGAATTGTTTTAATTATTTACACATCTTAAAAGAAATGATTGCAAGCTCTGCTTTTTATAGAATTAACAAGCTTTTTTCCCCCTTTTGCACATCCTGTGAGGTTTTCCCCCAAGTCTGGCACCGCAGATAGCCAAGGCAAAAACTAGTTCCCATATGGTCCCTAATTCAGAAAACAATCGACACAGAGGGAGATGGAGCCAATTATTACAGCTCTCAGGCTGCCCAGACCTTCCTAATGTTGTAAGCCAGAAAATATTTTCTCTTGCAGAAAAATTACTAATCTAATCGCACTCCGTGCGTCAGTGAATTATTTCAGCCAAAGTTTCCAAAAGCTGTGGCCCAACAGAAAGCCAGACCTTAATTAAATCATTCTCTTCAATTGGTAGCTCCCATTTTGGAACTTTTAACTCTGAAAATTTCCCTTTTGGCAGGGGTTAAAATCTTTCTTGGCTTATCTTATCTATATTTCTAAAAGAAAACAAGATAAAGAAATAAAAAACATCCTTTCCTAACACATGGGGTTGTTTATTATCATCACAAAATCCATGGACTGTCAAGATGTCAAAACCACCACGTACCAGTGTGCTTGCAGACACAGCATCTGTGTGCAAAGCTTTTCCATCTTACCAACAAAAGAGTTTGCATTAAGATAAGCTGGTTTCTGCTGTGTGCTGTGGCCCATTTTTTGGAGCTGAAGGGCCAGCTCCAGCCTTAATACGTTTATGGAGATGTTGGCCAGAACTTGTACCTATGAACCAGCAAAGAGCAGATATCTACATTACAGGCACACCAACATGTGTGACCAGATCACTGCCAACCACTTTCAGACAAACACTGCAATCAGGTTATCAATAAAGAGCAGTCTTTATATGCAAGGTGTATTAAAATATCTCTTAGCCCAGATGAGGAGGGTGTTTCTGAAGCAAGTCCCCTGGCAGGTCCTTCTCACAACTCTGAGTGGGACAAGAGTGCGAGAGCTGGGCTCCTCTCAGGTGACGATAAGTTCCAGTTGGAAGACATGTCTCAGAAGCTGATTTATGTGCAAACACGCTGGCAAGGGAGAAGCTAGACGGACTGAGGGATATGGGGATTTCATCTTGCAAAACACAATACTTGGACACAGCTCACGGGAAGCCTTCAACAGCAGATGGCACCTGCACACCAGCTACCAGCCAACGGAGATGTCAGGCGCAGGCTTCAGTCCAGTCATGCCCACAAGCACTTTCTTATGGCTGGGAGCTGAAAACTTTTCTTAAATTGGCATCTTCAAAAAACCTAGGGCTAAAAGGTATTGGAGGACAGAGTACGATTTTGTAAGTAGCAAAAGAAAGGAAATGAGACGGGCCATCATACCACCTTGCTTGCTCAAACTACAAAGCTGTATCTGTACCATTCTCATTAGAATAAAGTCAATTTTACCTTTAAAGCCAGGGTGGAAGGGGAAAAGTGTGTACAAAGTATGCATATAAAATTGAAAAATATTAATAACCACCCTCTGCACCAAAACAAAGTCAATAAATTGCTAGGATGTTTTGTTATGAATAAATGTAGTGAGAGAAGCAGTGTAAAGTGAAAAAAAGACATGACTCTGGCCAGTACAATAAAAGGTTTGGATGTAGCTCTTTTTTAAAACACAGCTCATGTAAAGATGAAGGGTGTTTGGGGCCAGAGCTGCCACGAAAGGAAAAGGCATCGTATACCTACACAAAGGTCCCTGCCTCCTCGAGTACTATGAAAAGGAGACAATTTTGGCTGTGAGTACCAAGATGTATTCCTCCAGGGCTGCAATGCAGCTGGAATGAAAAAAAAAAAAAAAAAAAAAACCAACCAAAACAAACAAAAAGTGCAATCAAAATAGCCTACATCTGCAGAGAGCCTGGAGCAACAGCATGAAGGCACCAGTGTCTGGACTTCAACAGGGTATTAATTTCAAGCCCCGCTGCCACAGGAGATCAACATCAGCAGAAAATTCTAGATGTGATGGGAGAAAAGGAGCTCAGGGACCCTGGTCATCAGAATGGATAGGCTCTCCTTGGCCGGGCAAAGCCCAGGCAGCTGCCAGCTTTCCCAGCTTGGTGGTCAGGGTCACCTTGTTGCTGTCCTTGCCTCTGTGTCACAGGAGAGGCTCTCCCTTGCTACAGCCATGTCATGGGAAGGTGGGACCAAGCTAGAGGGGACCTCATCTGATGACCTTGTTAGTGGTTAAAGTAGTGTGCAGTGAGCTAACGGTATTTGCTGAACCCTCACTTCACTTGGCACCAACAACTGCAGTAGAAACAACCTGTTTCCTCTTGGATTTATGAGAGCTGCAGTAGTGGCTCTATTTGGAAGTAATCTACACTAGATGGGTCTCCTGCTTATTTAGGGATCTCCTTCATGCCCTAATACCAATGTGGCCAGGCCTGACACTGGGACATGAGTGCTGTTCTTCTGAAACTCCCATTTTGTCAGAACATGAACTGAATTAAATGTTTGCCTCTCCTCTTCACCTCTTCTCTGGTAAGGATGTAACTATAATAGTCATTAGTTGATGAATTTATTAATTCATCTGAACACATCCAAGGAGTAGAATATTAATTATATAGTCTCACAGATGATACATTAATGATTTCTGATTTAAGAGATTGAACATGTTAAGAAGAACTGTCAATCCCAAGCTTGCAAAAAACAGGGAAAAGTGTCTCCAAAATTAGTATTAGTTGGGTAGTAAGATATTAGTTGTAAAGAAATAGATCAGTTCTGGTGCTGGAGTAAGCTCATATTGTAAAGATGATCTCTGTAATCATGAAGATAAAAAAGGGTTCTTCCATTTAGATAAAAGCCACAATTTTTATATTCACCTGGCTTTAAGGAAACTCACAAAGCGGCATCAAAGATGACTCAGCTTGGGCACATGAGCAACTCTGCTGAATTCCACTGCTTTCAGCAACACAGGTGCACACTTGCTTTCCTAGACAAACAGATGTCTTCTTGAGGGAAGGTCAGAGCCCTTGAAGAACACAGCTTTCTTCAAGGTCTGCTTGGCAGGGACTCCTGGGCACCTTCCCACTGGAGCACTGACACAGCCTTGTGTTGGATGTCCTGGCTGCCCTTGCAGGACAAGAGTCAGGCATTTAGGACACAATCCAAAGGTGCCCATGCAGAACAGACAGACACCTACAACCATCACGGCCAGTATGCAGATACCTAAAGCCATGGTTCCCCGTGACACCCCATTTAGTGGTGCATGAAGCCTCTCTGCTCAGCTGAACTATTTTTGAATGGTGGTATGTATTTTCTTTGCCTTCAAGAGCTGAGCAGAGCTTGCTCTTTCCTTCAAATCATGCCGAAGGGTAGGAAGTTGTAGCTCAGTTGTCTACAGCAGTTTGATTGCTAGAACATTTTCCCAGGTCCTAGGAGCACCCTAACCATATCTCAAGGCTTGGCTGGGAAAACACCAGGCTGCCAAGAGAGAAACTCAACAAAAAGTTGTTCAGCCCTTTCAGACCTGGAGGACTGTTGGATACATGGAAAGATTTTCTGACCCCGTAACTTCTGCCTAACATCCTCTCCGTCATGTCTGCACTGGGGCTACCAGCTCTGTGACCCCAGGGTCACACTACAGCATGGAGACAAAAACACCCACCAGTGCCACCTGCTAATGAATTCCAGCCCATGGCCCAAGTCCTGCTTTGGGAACATGAACCCTGCATTGGATGTAGTCTAAACCTGTGTTTTAGCTGAGCAAGAGACTACAAATTAACAGGAATTTAATAATCACCTTGATATGGTAGATTTATACTAAAATACATTTGCTGCCATTTTGTAGACATTTTTATACGTATCATTTCAGTTCATATTTCTTAACCAACAGCAACTGATAAGAAAATATTACATCGTTCACATTTTGGTCCTGAATGTGGCCACCACACCAGTCAAAAGCAGGCTCTGACACTCCGTAATGATGTCTCACAATGATGTCCTTTGTATTTACTCTGCGCAGTTACATCTGCTGAATGTCTGACCTTTGTGTGGATCATCCTGATCCACCTGATACACAGTGAGGCACAAGTATACAGAAAATTTCTATCCATCCAAAATCCTTTTGCCACCTGCCATACAAGCACTGAAAATGAGATGCTAGCTACAAGGATGCAAAAAAGAGGAAAAAAAAATTGTTTATGTGATTTGAGTTGTGTAAAGCTTCACCAAACCCGAATGCGCTTTATGTGTTGAGTTCTTCCCTTTGACAAACTTCCCCTTGGAAAAGATAAACCCTTGAAGGACAACGAGCTGGAGCTAATTAACAGCTGCTTGCAAAGTAATCCAGGTTAAAATTTCTGCCAAGTAGACTTTTCTCCCAGAGGAGTTTTATCTTGTGAGATATAGAAACAATAACTCTTGAGCAATAAAACCTTCTGAAGCAGCTCACAATGCATCTCACTTTACTCTCCAAGTAACTTTGCCGTTTTTTCCTCTTCTATTCATCTTTTTGCAGGCATGTACTTGCTTTCAAGGAGTTGAGCAAATGTGAATATGGTATTTGACTAACAAATGCCATATCTTTTGAAAGAGTGTTCCTGTTTTTTTAATGTTTCTCCAGGAAGACAGCACTGATCCCTTCTGCTTTTTCAAAGTCAAAATGTCAATATGCAAAGGACAATAACGTCACTGTCACATACAGTCTCAAGTGACAGGACTCATGCACAGGCCTCTGACTTTTAAGATAGAAATGTTGCTGTCAAAATTAATTGATTCCTCCTTTTGGAGAATAATTCCTCCATCACCAGGAATCCTTCACTTTGCCCTCCCACTGGGATGAAATACTTGGCATTAGAAGAAAAGCAGAGGAATAAAGAAGATAAAAGCTCAAAAATGTTAAGGTTAACATTGGCCCACTGGTTCGCAAAATGAAGAGTTTATTCAAAATAGGTCCAAAACTGCAGTCCCCCCACCCAGTGCACAAGGGATCCTGAAAGCCCTTCCCTAAAACTCACAAAACCATCCTGAAAGAGCCTCCAATACAATCTGCGTACACAAACATTTCCTGTGATAATAAATTATTACGTGATACTCTATTAATAACAGAGCTTGAAATCATAGATGGGAAAAGACAGACTATGAAATGAGGAATGGCAAGTCCTATTTGCAAATTTTACTTGGTGCTAATGGGTTGTGGTGTAACCTTATAAAAGCTTCTATGATAATAACATGTTACTATTAAAACCAAAAATCCTCAGTTTCATTACCAATGTTTTCTTCCCTTTTGTTCAGATGGAAATCAATATAACCCAAATAGTAACACTAAAAACAAAAAAATCTAAAATAATAATAGCACAGGCACTTGGGACCATCTCTCTGAAGCTAAGGTAATTTTCCAACACTTTGTAAAATGCTTTACATAAGCTGCTACTGGCATTAAAATGTCGTATTTTCAGCTGGTACTAATAGCTAATATATATAATAATATATATTTATCTATAATATCTAATAGCTAGTTATCTGCTGCTATAGCACTGTGTCCATTTGACTTTACATTCTGTGCCCAAAATACCTATTATCTGGGATGGTAAAAGAGGCTGGTAGCCTCCTGCCTTTTTAATTCACTCAACAAGAATTTTAGGGAACTTAAGCATGCGAAGAAGAAAGCTTACATGTTTGATTTGGGGCAGGGAAATATTATTCTAAACTAAAATGCAACCCTGGGGTGCCTTCTAGTACCTTAAAATAAATTAAACACGATTAAAAATGTATTTCAAAGATGATAAAAAAGAAAATAGTATCTTAATTTGTGGGCACTTTGCAATATTAGCCAGTTTTCAAGAAACTGAGTTTCTTGGGATGCATATTTACTTTCTGAAGCAAACAAACAAAAAGTTATTTTTAATCAACTAACTAATTAGGGCTTCTCATTTTCTCTCCACAGAAGTGCCAAATACCTTTGTTATACACTATTTCAAACCCCTCTGGTTTAATGAGAAGTTTCTATGTATAACTTGAGCAATCTTAAATTTAGACAGCTGCAGACCACTGATTAACAGTCACACTGAGCATTTGACCGAGAAAACACCTATCCCCTTCTTTAACGTGGTAATAAAAAAAAATCAGGAAAAAAGTAAAATGATTTTAGAAGAGTAAAATAATTTTGTATAGAGCAACTTCAGTTTTTGTTTTAAGCAACTTTTGCCTTTGAATCATATTGGCTTATATTCAGTATCCTCTAATCAGAACATGTTCCTCTTCAAAAGCTTTATTGTTGGTATAGTATCAAAGCACAGACATAACAAAGTTTTCCTATCAAAACCAAATTGTAGTTCAAGAATGAATGAAGAGTGGGCGTTTTTTTGAAATATTTTAAAATCTCAATACACTTCAGCTCGCTTCTGAAAGGAATGAATATTTATATTAGGTATTTGGATGAATATATTGCTTCACATCAAGGCCGCTCTAGTATCCATTCAAAAATGACAAGCTCGATTTCCCGTTCTTTGTCTCAGAACACACTTTGACTTTGTGAAAAGTCTGAAAAAGATCAGAGTTCTCTAAAGAAACAAATCATGTTCAACAACAATTTCCGTCACTACTAGAGCTTTCCAAGACCTGTATTTTCTCACCTTAAAATATTTCAAGAGAATTTTTTGAAGATCTAACACTTCTGAGGACTCAAATATTGCGATTACGACAGACCTTTGGACCACCCAGCTCTGGGCACTGGGAAACCTCCATATTCATGGAGAGAGCCAGGGAGGTAGCGGGAGGTTCATCCAGAGAAAAATTCAGAGTAAGCACCAAATTCACTAGTTTTTAGGCTGTTTTATACTACTGTGTTAAGAAAAAACAGGGTTTTTTTAATTACAGTGATGTACCACCAATTAAAAATGAGGTTAGGAATGTATGCTGAACATAATGAGCAGACACTTACTTTGCTTTTGCTTCTGCATCTTCATAGGCTTTATTGGAAACGTCATCTAGGCCGCCAATCAGATGTTTGAAGGAGCTGTAAAAATAAAAGGGCATTTTTAGAGGAAGAGTCTCCATTTGGGAGCCAAGCAAGTCAACATGGCTCTTCGACAGCAACCAGGGGCCATCCTTCGATGCCAGAGATGGCTGCAACTGGTGCCAGGACTGGGCATCTGCTGGGAAACACAGCCTCAGACATGCTGGGAAAGGGGTGGAAATGCAATAACCAATGCCAGGAAGATCCAAACTTATTTATCCACCTTTTTTCGGGACTGAACCCCCTGTAATTACTGCTGAAGTTTTCCTTCCCTCCGATATAAGTTTTAGAGTAAATCTGTCAATATGGCTGGTAAGTCCCATGATGGTGAGGTGCCACCCTGTTCTCCAAACAGAAACTCTATAAACCACTCTGCTTTCAGAGTTAAGGATAATCTTTATTTCTGTATCTTAGTTTTCTCAGTGACCAAAAACACAGCAGAGAGAAATAAAATGAGGGGAAAAAGCAGAAAAGGAAAAGAAAGTGAGGGCAGAAACACAAACAAATTGTCATAAGCCAAACTGCTTAATGACATTTGAGAGGAAATCGGGTTAAACTGAGTAAGACGGGGTGAAATGTTAGGGATGCTGAGCTGTCTTTTGTACAAGCTGTGGGTCCTCTAACATCATCCTCTATCCCAGGGGAGACACAAAGGGCACAGACATATCGGAAAAAGAATTAGAAAATCTTTTTATATCATGAGTGACTCAAACAAATGGCCCCAATGGCCATTTAATCAACTAACAAGCAACACTCCAGAGAAAGAAAATTTTAAAATACTACTGTTTTATCTTTGGTAGTGATGTTACACAGTGTCAGTGACTAAATAAGAAATAAAAATTGAATATTTTAAGTAATTTTCAATAATTGAAATCAATTAATACCTATAACTGAAAATATTTCAGGTGAAAAGCATAGTTCCCTATTATGCATTTCCATTATTCCCAGCGTGTCTGTCACACATAGGTTTTCTTTTTTTCAAGAACCACATGCAAAATGAGAAAAGAGCTAAGCTAATTTAAAAGGATGAACTGCTGCAAACTACAGTGTCTTGACTAATCTCTGCCTTAAGGTCACAGCTTCGGAAATGAAAGTCCTGCAGTTCCTCTGGCTTCTATCTGTTCATGACACTCCTGAGGCACTAAACATAGAGACAAAGAACAGAAATGGCTATGAAGAAATTGAAAAAAAAATGAACTGAAAAGTTGAAAAAATTTGAAAAACAAAAAATCACCATTTAGAACCATATTTATGAATTTAGGAATAAGAACAAAATATTTAATATGGTCCTCTCTCAACAAAGACTTTTAGAAGGTTTCAGCAGGTGAAAAAAAATACAGGGCACGTTCATAAAGGTAACAATTTGCAGATAATTTGCATTTTTTCCCCTAAATCACTTGGTTTCAGATCACATGACATTATATAGGATAAAGAGCCACAGATGAAAAACCTGTGACAGAAAAGCTTCAAATCCCAGCTGTTTGTGAAAATACAGCAACGAGCAGAATTCACCAGCCTGATGTATTCAGGTTGAGTGGAGGGCAGCTGTGGGAAATGCAATATCCTGCTATGTATGAGGTTAACCAGGGTGACTTCGTGCTCCCTTTGGCCTCGAGTGCAATGAAACTGTTCAGACCACGCTTTGCTCAAGCAGCTTAAACATGTTGTAAGGTCTTAAGTGGTGTTGCTGCATCAGGAGATGCTTGGCCCTATGCAAGGTACCCTGCGTGCACGTGGCAAGCGGGGACATGACTTCCAGAAGAATGAAATGTGGCTTAATTATCTTGCTTTATGAACAGCAGCTGGAAAAAGCCATATTTTACCCATTATTGTAATAAATATGAGTTGAGAGTTCACAATTGGGAGAGGTATTTATATTGGTTTGGATCTAGAGCTGCTGTAACAGGCCTTTCCAGCATGGCCTTTTGCATAATTACAGTCATCACCACTCTGGAAATATCCTCTGCCCACACAAATTCCCCGAGTTTTCCACTTTGTTTCATTCGCAATATTTCAAATTATACAATCTAGGAAATCATTTACGCAGCACAGAGAAAGTAATGGGAACTCATTAACGAGGAAGAGAAGGCAAAAGGCCCCTTTGCTCTTGCATGGAAATTGTGTTAGGGTTTTTTAACAAGGCAGGCTGTAGTTTTCAATTTTAAGATGTGTTAATCATCAGAGTATCTTTTCAACCCATAATTCCCTACTCAGCAGTGAAAATATGAAAAATTCAGCTCATTCAACATATCGAGGTTTATCTTTACTGTGCTGAAGATGTGCCATAGGGTAAAGCCAAACCCTTGAAAGGTGACACTGAAAGCAAAGCAAGATGTGTATGGTAATGCTCACTTGCACAACAAACAGGTATTTAGGCAATTAAGAGAGTCACAGTAATACTGTAATCCTCTTGGAACACTATAAGATATGACCTAGGGTTTAAAATTAAATTTAACGTAGCTAGGCTTGGTTTGCCTTCATATGGTTAGGAAAATGTTTCAGGGTTAAACTCCAATTTTTTTTGGTAATGCAAATAAATCTTTGTGTAGTGAAACATTGTATGGACAACTAAGAAAAAAGTCACTGAAAGGAGTAACAACAGTTTGTCTAATATCCTTAAGTTTTTATTAAAATATGTTAAACAAGACTTAGGACTGGGCAAGATATTGAAGTTCACTCAAGTCACTTTTTTATTCCCTATCTCAATGCTGTTGAAGTATCACCTCAGTCACAACTTCCTCAAGAATTTAATCAGAAAACTGTTCTTTTTTTCTCCTCATAGCCTCCTCTCTTCATTTTTTCTATTCTCTCCTCATAACCAATTTTCTCCATGGATAAACTTCACCCCATCTGGGAGAAACAGTAAAGCAGCAAAAACTAAAATCTCCAGTGAAAGTGTTCAGCTCAGTTTGTATAGGGTCAGTCATGCTAGGATAATACTTTTTTATTTTATTTTTCTCCAATTTCCATTGCCAAGAGGGTTGATACAGTAACCTTTCTTGACACCTCAAAGCTATCCCCGTTAAAAAAAAACAAACCAGGCTTTCAAATACAGACAAACACATAAAATCCAAAGTGAAAAATCTGAAAATACCGGAAATATTTTAAATGTTTCCTTAAAAATACCTGTATCTTCTTGATATGTGTAACTGAATTAGGCAATATACAGAAAAAAAAGCATTTAGCACTCAATATCTGCAAATACCATGTAGTTTTGTAGCACTACCAGCCTCTGTCAGCAGGAGCTGTGCCTTGAGTTTTAGTGGCTCTTATCCTTCAGCTCCTCTCTCTAACAAACATTTGCATTAGACAATTTTGTATTCCCAGCACCCACAACATTTACACCTGGTACATCTCAGCACTCCAAGAAAATATTGTCATCAACATAAATAAATTATATGGAGGGAAAAAATCACATATAAATAAAAGATGAACCCAATCAACTTCGGTGTAAATACTCTTACAGTTCAGGAGAATCTATGAACATTCACTTTTTCAGTTTTAAGAGGTACATGTGAAAAAAAAAAAGTTTAAAAAGTTGCACCAACTTCTCTCCCAGAATGCCAACGGCGATCAAAATGTTAGGAATGAGTTTTGAACCTCTTCCTCCTGTTTTATCCCCATACGAAGTAGCTGCAAGTAAGTCTGTCTGTATGTGTTTATTCAAATTGATTTACAGAACAGATGTTCAAGGTTGTCCCACTTGTGCCTACATAATTTTTATCAGAAGACATTTTATAATAAATTTCCTAGAGGACCAATCCATCAAATTCAGCATATCATAATTATTTATTAACTTTTCCCCAATCAGTCCAACCGTACTTCTGCAACAAATCTAATAACCCCTCCAGGGAGCCTGAAAATTCACCAAGATGAGCTACAACAGGCCAAGCTTGAAACACTTTGGAGGCAACAACGTTGTGCATCTCCCACAATTAGTTTATTCCCAGAGGATGAATTACTGCAGTATCACAATAGGAAATACTTAACTAGCAACAGTCTTGCATTTTATTTCACACAGGGTCTTAGTAAGTCATAACCACAGAAAGCCTACGAATTGTAAAGAAAAAATTGCTCTTGGTATTAAAAGTGAATAAAAGACATCTGACAACTAACAACTGTTATAAAATATTAGTATGTTTATCTAGATCATACATTTGATCAGAAGAAAACTGTATTTTTGCAATGAGCTGTCTGGCTCCCCGAGTATCCAAAGCCGCCTACAAATTCCTTGAAACAGTCAGATGTATAGTTTTACAATTCCCATGACCAATATGTGGATTCTGCTGAACTTTTCAAACCAATTTCTTAAGCCTCCCAGTTGGGTCTATGCTTCATGGTTGGCAGCACGAGTATCTCCTTCCCTCCAGACAGGTTGGCTAAATCAACCTGGTCTCACCATTAAGCTTGAGCATGGAGAAGACGCCTGCCTGCCTGGTGCTGAGATCACTTAGCAAATCTGTCACCCTCATTGATCAGCTTTGTCGCCATCTCGTTTTATTTTCCCTATCAGGTTCGTGGAACCTCCTCTTCAATGTCAGTGTGCATGGGCGTGTTGAAACTTTGAATATAATGTGAAATTCCCCAGAAATTTTTCCTACCGTTACTAAGTTGTTTCCTTGAAATACACCTGGCCAGGTAGGACTATACTACTTTTTTTCTGGCAAAATGACAATTCTTAATGTTCTAGCAAATAATCTATTTGCCGTCATAGTCCTCTTCCTTGGGTGACAAAAATTAATTGTACTCCCAATGTGCTCACTGTAGAGCTTGTACAACTGCACTACAGCAGCTACCTCTCCTGAAAATTCCACCTCTGAAGCCCACTTCATTTTCTATACGTTTTCTAAATACTGGTAGAGATCTCAAGCCAACCAATCAATTCTCTTCAGCCATTCCCAAACACAAACTCCTATAAATCCTTATAAATAATTTCCTAAATGTGTTGCTTTTCTATGATGCAGAACTGAAGCCCATTAGAAGAAAGAATTGTAAGTGCCCTTGTCCATCTGATTTCCCAAAGAGTCTCTTTAATGTCTCCATTTTCTATTTTTAATATTGAGAATCAGAGTTACACATCCACTTTTAAAACCTTCTATTTAATTTAAGCTAAATTAACAAATTATCACTCCATCCAAGGTTATTTTCCATGGTCTGCTCATCACTGCTTACCAAAAAACCACCTGTGACATTATGTTCATCATGTGCCAAAACCTGCTCCAACCAGCTGTTTCAGTGACCACTTGTTACACTATCATTTTCAGGAATATCTGGAACTTTCCATTTTTAGTAGCAATTATTTTTCCTTCTTCTCTGGAAATTTACAGTCGTTTATAATGACGTAGGTCCAGAAATCTCACTTTCCACAAAAACTTTTCACATTGATGCTATTCATACCTAAACACATTCGTATCCAGACACATCCAGGAGTCCCTTCACTACTACTCCTTTGCCATCTTCTTAAAAGACATTCTGACCCAAAACAGAAATCCTTGCTGGACACCTCCTCCTTATTAGGTTCCAGTCTATTGAATCCCTATGAAATTAATCCCTATTAGCTTTATTATATTTTCCTCCAGATGCATTTCATACATGGTTGCTCCTCTATATTTCCATTATCTTTGTGCCCAAGATTCCATCTACTGGGAGGCCTCAGTTTGCCCTCTCTGGCTCCTTGCACAATTACCAGTTCTGCAACAGATTTCTTGCAGAATTTCCTGTAAGGGCTGCAAAAATCTCCCTTCTTTGCACAGTCACAGTCTGGATTTCTTCACAGGTTCCAGTTCTTGGTTGAAGCTAGGTGTTTCTCCTTGCTTTCTCATCTTCAGTAATGGCCTGCTGCTTACGTTCATTCCCCAGCACAACAAACTATTGCTTTATGCTTTTTTCCCCTTTGCTAGCTCATGTTTTCTGCCTGTTTGTGATCATAACCTTTGAAGAGCCATGGTCCTTAATGGGACATTTGCCATCCACTGATGCCTCAGCTGGTACCTGTGATGTTTCAGGTGATGTCTGTATTGCTTCAGTTCTTTGTGCATCCACTTTTCCATGTCTTCAAAATCCAAACTCCAGAATCATTTACATTTGGAACCCAAACTCTCAGTTTTTCTCCTCCATGAACTACAGCATATAATATTGTCCATGCACAGCTTCCATCTCAAGGATCTCATGCACTGATCTTCAGTAACTTCCAGTCCTCGAATAAATATACTTCCCCTGTTGCTATTAACTTACATGCTGTTACATTTTCTTTGTTCTTATTACCTTAAAAGAACACACCAAACACCCTGTTTTCTTCCCTACATTTACCGACTCCCAGCACTTACTGGCATCTAGGCCAAAATGGTATCAACAGACTGAACTAAAGCACTCAACACAATGAACACATACATTCACATTTCTTCTATGTCACCCATGCCAATTTCAGAAAAATACAACGTGGAGACTATGTGGAGACTATGTGAAATAGTTCACCCAGTTTAAAAGAACAACCAAATTAAAAGTTCAACATGGAACCTGTTGGGTTCAGATTATTGCTGAAGGACATCTTCCTAAAGGTTTAACTCGCAGGTTGTTCACAAGCAATATTCATTCATGTGGGAGTGAAACACAGCATAATCTGACATTAAACCTCAGCAAAGTCAGCCCAAACTTCTGCTGCAGCTTAGTTAGAGCCTGTTGATTGGCTTCATCTTACCTCCTGCATTGTGGAGACTGCTGATGAAGCCTAAGAGTGTTAAGGACCAAATCCCACAGAAATTCATTATTCTGGTAAAGGAAGGGACTTAAAAAGATAATTACAAGACAGGAAGAAAGTCAGCGTTGTCCTTCATAACAAATATTTTCAGGACAAGGACAAGTGGGAACAAAATGGCTTAAAGTCCGTGGGACACATAAAATGCTTGCTGCACTGCAGGTCATTTTCTTTGTTATATCACAACTCTGCCTGTTTCTGCATCAGAAAAGGATGCTGAAAATCCATTGTTGCAAAGCATGTCTACATAGATTTGCTAGAAATAGCTATACGACTTTTGGGGCATTTATGGGGTGTTTCTGTGACTGTAATGGCCTTCTTGTTTCACAAGGAAATTAAAAAGCAAAGGCAGCACTGACATCATGAAAGTTTGGTAATTAAAACATAGTACTGTTCGGCTTTCCTTATGTTATTTCCAACCCCCGCTGCTTCACCCCTGTAGCATTTTCATACATACTTTTTGAATTTCAGAAGTGATTTCAGGCAAACCATTTCATCTTTTCACGCTTAAACAATGTCCCATCTCAAACCCAGCTCTCCCAGAGCTTGCTTGGTGGCCTGACTCATCCCTATAAAGAAAGTTTCCTGTATTATTACCCTCAAAGTCCTCCAGCAACTAAAACAGCCCTACAGTTGCTCATAATATTGCCAAATCCAGAGACCAGCCTTCCATCTCTCTTAGGAATAACTTGCTGTGATACCAGGGTGTGACTCTTAGAGTTCAAGTGGAGATGGGAGTATGGCAGCTGTATTAGCAGCACGGCTCTCAGCTGTTCCGTGGAACAATTTTTGGATGTCTTGGGAAGACTTTTACAAGGAAGCTAGAAGAGCTACCCTGATGATAAGATAATGCCAATGGGTAATATTAACCCCTACTGTCAGTAAGACTGAAATTCTCCAGTTTCTCAGAAATGGATTGATCGTTAAGGAAACGTTTTCCCATAACTAGTTCTTTGAAATTGCAGCATCAATTTTGCTAAAATGTTTCAGATAGAGGCACACACACAGCATGAAAATTGCTGCTTCAATAGTTACATTTGAGTAAGCAAAGAGCTTGTCTTGTAACAGAAAATATCAGGCAACCTTAATGACATGTGTCACTCCTCCGTCTGTGCGGAACAGCTTCCGACTATAGGTAAAGCTGACTTCCACTTTCCATTGCAATCTTGAGTATAACTCAGCATGAACTTTTACCATGATCACCATAATAAACCATATGTTGCAATATTCCATGAATTTGGATATAAAGAAATGTTATTTTTCCTCATTAACAGAACAGTGCCTGCACCATTTTCCAAATTTACAGAAGTCTTAGTAGATTTTCTCCATATTAAAATTAGCTTCTACAGTTATTCATATGCCTATAAAATAACAATCTAAGAGAAGAGCTATGACAAGAAAGTCAGAACTGTCTAGGACACAGGACAACCTTCCCTGAACTATAAATAGTGCTATAAATAGCATTACTTTTCTTGCAGTATAAATAGGACTCTTGTAAATAGTGTTACTCTGCTACTAATTGCAGAGCATTACTAGAATCTCTAGTATAGATTATCTACAGCTTCATTGGCTTAAATTTAACTTGTATTTCCTTACTATTTGAAGGGCATTACATACTGAGAAAAAGACAAGAGACAAGCAAATAAACAGTCTGTAAAATGATCAGGAATGACTGACGCTGCAATTACCAGTCATTTGGATTTTTTTAATGCTTAACAGTGCAAAACAAAAATAACCCTTAGAAGTGTTCAGGAAAAAAAGCATAAAGTATTTGCTGGTTTGTATTTCTCTGAATTAATGCTTGTTAAATTATCTAATTATGTAATTTCTTCTTTTTGCCCCACAGAATGATAACGGATAGTGTGTCTTACCTATCAGGCTACCTTGTTTGAGTATCTGAAAGAAAGCCACTCAGCTGACAGTCCTGAAGTTCACCATCTGTTTTCAACAGATAGACCATATTTTTTGTCAATTGAACATAAACAAACTAACCTACCAGAAGACCTTGGATTTTTGAAGTATTATTCCCCAGTTCAGCCATTACAGAACACTAGATTTCTAGAAATGAAGGACTGTAAGATAACTGGTTGCAAACCACTTGTGTCAAAGCAGGATTGGGTGTACGTAGATCGTTCCTACAAGATACTTGAGCATCTTGATGTCACTTCTAATCCAGCATCTGACCTTTGACAGTGTCTTGCATCAAGACTATATGCCCAGGAAAGAGTTCAAGGACAGAGCAACCATTTGTGATGTTTGCCTCTGTACTTTCCTACACCTCTCCAAAAGTTCCTAGCCTAGAGGTAGGTCCTACATATTTAAAAAATCCAATGGATTTCTCTTCCTTTTGAACACTTGCAAACTCTTCTCATTTTCTATGATTCTGTGAGCAATCCCTGTGTGAAGAGCCACCGCCATTTAATTTCACCTCCCTCCTTCTGCAGGTTTCTCTGGGTTCTTGCTCTGGGAGAGGCAGTGCGAGATGAATCCCCATTCATCCTACCTACGTCTCCCATGGTTTCACAAAACTACACTACACTCCCTTGGAAGGATTCCCGTGGAAGATTCGTCTGTACCTTTAGCAGATCTATGCACATGCTTCACTGCCCTAACAACTGGAAAACCACCCCAAGTGTCATGTTGACTTTTCAAGGTAATGCTAATTTTTTTTAATCCCATTCCCAACAATTGTAGAGAGCAGTTGAATTTGCAGCACTGTTTTCTGGAGCCCAGGCATTTCTTTTCTAGATTAAATCCCTCTAATTCCTTCAAGGTCCCTATATAAGACATTATTTTTCTCTTCTGATCTCCTCTATCTCCTTTGAGTCACATAGTTTCAAGCAGGGCTACGTCCTTTGGACAAGGGCTTTCCATCCTCACATGAGATAGAATAACAACATCTTGCTCTAACATTTGCCAGAAGCTTGATGCCTTTCGTGACATTTTGCAAAGATGAACTCAATCTGTGTTCCACCATAACGCCTGGATCCATTTCCACAGTAATGTTATCTCCCTGTTTATTTTCGTTTTGTGTTTCTGCTCTTCTTAATTTTGTCCATTCGTCACTACTGAGTTTTGTCTTGTTCATTTAGGGGGATCTTCCCTCTACTTCATCAAGGACACATAAAATATACTATGAATGTATTACTCAAAATTAAACGACCTCTCTGGAGAAAACGATCACAGGCTCTAGTTAAAAACTGTAAAAGGTGCAAACTGGAGATACACCCCACCACAAGGCAGGAAAATGATATACTTACTCTCTGTCTATGACCAGACAAGTTACCGCTTCAGCCGCAATGACGTTGGCTGTTCTGACATCCTCCCTGAAAGAAAAAATACATTTCTTAAGTAAGATGCATGAATTTCATGACAATCTTTCCATTTCCAAACATATTGCATTCTTAAAGCACTTCAGGAATAAACTTCTGGGTTTCACAGCTTTTCCCCCTACATTGATTTGACGTTCATCATCCGTACAGGCTTCAAGCACGCAAAAGCTAAAAACCACACGTGAATGGAAAACAAGAAGTAGATTCCCCTTGTAAATAAGACATCCAACCACACTTCATCCCAAGCTTTTAATCTGTTTTAGGCAAAGTCTTGTTTCTTACTATGCACATTTGTGCACAGAAACAGTTTTATCAAAATATTAGCTATTTGCATAGATTTATTTATGAACATTTAAATTTCTGCTTATGTTCTTCTCCCCAAAACCCTACATAACATCTCAGTGTTGGAACATGAAGCATCTAGTTAAGGAGAACATCAGTTCTGTTAATCAGAGCAGGTACAATATATATGGTAGGCTATAGGACTCGCTATGCAGTTGCTATCTGAGCATGGAGAAGGCTGGGACTATGCCTATAAAAGGGATCTGATTAGGACAGAGCGTTTGAAAGGTCTTGGCATTAAAACACTGCACTGGTATTTTCCACAGCTTTTCAGAAATGAAAAATATTGCACTTAGAATTTTCTTTGTGTCTTCACTACCAAATGCTTTGTGTTCTCTTTTTCCCTGCCCCACCTAAAATTTGGCTGTGGCCAGCCCAAATTATAAAGTTAATACATTTAATTGGATTGATTCGGTATTTTGTCAAGGTTTAAGAGATGTTGTTGCCTTTTCTGTGTTGGCCAAACAAATGTACAGGATTCAGAGTTGCTGTTTTATTCAAATTCACTCCAAACCTGCCGTATACGAAGAGTAAATGGATTACAGGCAGAAGAGACCCACCTCTTTTAAACACCTTAATTCATTTAGACTGGAAAACCACTGTACATTTCCACCGATGCAGAAAATGAGATTTAAAAATGCTGTTAGAAATAGCAGTTCCCCTATTTAAAGATTTGAGATACTAAAGCAGTAATATAGAAAAAAAAAAGGGTGGTGCATGTGCACTCATACAGGAATATGCACTCTCCCTTTAAGGTAATCATTAATTACTTTTGAGCTATCTTTACTTTAGTGTCTTTAAAACAGAGCAAGCAGAAATACAAATGAAAGAAACATTATTCAAGCGTACATTCAAATGCTGTCTTTGAGTCTATTTTCAATGAAATTAAGTGTGTATTAGTGCTAATTTATTCGTATTGATAAACAAAATTATGGTAATTTAAAGCAAGTATAAAGAAGTAGCCAAAGAGCAGTAGAAAATTATCTCTATTAACTTCTAAAACTTTGGTAAATATAAAGAGGATAAGGAATGATAATATTTAATATCCCATTAAGTTGCTGTAGCCAACTTGAGCTAGTATATTAAGACATTAAAACAAATATGCAAACTTTTTGTTGTTCATTAATTCCAGTTAAAACTTAACATATTTGTCCCATTATCTCAGATGCCTTTCTGCCGAAAAAAGACAGTTTATAACTTTATAGTTATAGATTACAGACATGATTGCAGTGACATGATTACAGACAAGTAACATACAGCTATTGGTGGTTTCAGTTCAAACATTTTAAATAAACCTTAACATTAGAGATTAAAATAACTGCAGAGAGCAACTCAAGTAACTTTCACGGTTTCCACTATCTTGTACTTAATACATCCTTCTAATCAGCATGAAATTAATGTAGAATGAAGGTACTTTCCCAAAGGATATTTCACTTTGCACAAACACCCAAAACAGAGGAATGGCAGGGGTTTTGTAATGCAGAAAGTCACGCAGTTCTGAGGTTTCCTTATGTTTTGCACAAGTAGAAATAACTGATAAGTCAGGAAAAAAAAGTTGGTTTTTTTTTAATGAATGATAACCTGGTTCACATATGAAGCGTTAGGTCAAGAAATTGCTATCCCCAAAGCCATCCTGCTCATCCTTGCCTACAACCCCCCTTAGCCACTGCTGCAGGAGCCTCATCCCACAAATACAGAATGAAGGGACCGACAGGGGAAAGCAGCTTTCTGTTTTCCACAGTATAAATAGATTGTAAGTGGGTTTATAAACCTTGCACGCTCTTGTGTTAGGGGTTGTTTACCAATCAGGCTGCAAGCAGGATTAAAAATCTCATAAAGTTGCTAAAAACGGAAGGAAAAAAATCAACAGTTCTATACAAAAGTTAAACCTTTATGTGCATAAACTATGAAATGCAAGACATGCTCAGATTTCCAAACACTGCCAACACCTCACATAGGCTTAAAAATGACAAACATACCTAGGGCTGTGCTACCAATCCACAAATTAACCTCGGTCACCTTCAAGCAAAACAAATTGTAAAGCCATGTTTTAAAAGGTAATGTTTTGACAGACTGACCCCAGCTACATACAGCACATGGCATTAAATGCAACAAGTAATTATTAGAAGTGCACAGCATTAAATTCACAAGTAATTATTAGAAGTGCACAGCATTAAATTCACAAGTAATTATTGGAAGTGCACAGCATTAAATTCACAAGTAATTATTAGAAGTGCACAGCATTAAATTCACAAGTCATTATTTGAAGTGCAAGGCATTAAATGAAAAAGTACTAGAAGTGCACGGCATTAAATGGAACAAGTAATTATTAGAAGTGCACACCATCAAATGCCACAAATAATTATGTGAAAGGCTTGCTTGCAAGCACTGACTCGGCCACTTTCTGGACTTCGTCACAGGAGTACTCATCGCTGCTCCCTGAGAAACAGCACTCTTCATCCGAAGAATCATCTTCACTCTCTGAATACTCCATTGCCACTGTTTGCCTCCACCATTTCCTCCCAGGAAAATGTCTGCTTCCTTTCAGCCTGTTACTATATTTTGTCCTCCAGGCGAGCTCTGGTATTTTACAGCCCCTCCAGCTTCAAACTTCATGACTTGGAGAAAGGTCACAGCTGCTGGGGGCCGGGGGGGGGGGGGGGGGGGGGGGGCGCTGCTTCCAGGGTGCATTATTGGGAAATACAAGCAGAGAGTATTTTGGAGCCACAAAGAGGTACGAGGCTGCACACAAGCAGGCACAGCTCCTGCCCCAGGCACGTGTCCGAAAACCGTGGCAGGAGACCTTGTACCACTGCGCCTTAACCCCACGGTGGAATTAGACAGCAATGTTACCCATGTTCTTAAAGCTCTTCCAAAGTGTGTTATCACAACACTATAAATGGGAGTACATTACTTAAGAGATGAAATGCATGTATATATTTTTCTCATTACAATTTGTCACCCAGTTCACCACATATAACTTGGGAAGTTTCAACAATTTTGCTTCTGATGAGCTGCCAACAACTTAATTTAAGAATGATGATTATTTTTAACTGTTTCCAGGAACATTTCTGACAAAAGTGTATTGATCACACTATTTATAAAGCTGTCTTGGAAAATGCGAATACGAAAGATATAGGCAGCTTTAATCAGAGATGAGGTTATGTGTCAGACTCAGTTCCTTGATTTTACCTTAGGCTGTAAAAACTGTATTAGATTTAAAAATCTTCAAGATGATTGCCATCTTTTTGCTTTTTTACCTTCGTACATCCCTTAACTCATCAAAGTCTTGCTCAAACACCAGCTCTCATAGGTCCTACCACGCCTAACCCCTTAATAATGCCGATAGAATTCTTCAAATAAATGGAAACTACATTTGGATGATTTAATTTAACAATATACCATTATATTTGCTTGAAACTTGCTGTTACACTGTGAGCAAACAGTGCTCTGTGTTCTTCCCACAAGATGGACACAACTGGTGCAATCTTGACATGATGTCTGCCAAGCTTTTGGGATCGGACCCCACCAGACGCAGCCTCCAGGCACAAAATAGCATTTATTATTAGATGCGAGTACCCTGCTGCAGGAAGTATCATGTTTACAGTCGAGCCTCCTCTGCTTGTCTCCTGACTGGCATTTTGTCAGTCAAAATTGATTTCAAGCTAAAATATGGTAGAGACATTTTTAGGTCTCCAGGTAGGCAAAACTCTCTCTTTAAAGGATAGATTTAGGGCTGTTTTTTCAGAAGATTGCCAAATCTGGGTACTGTTCCTCAGAATACCCAATAAAGATAATTTTTATCTCCCATGTGAAAGTCACAGTGTAATCAGAAAATACCCAACAAAATAATAAAGGGAGATAGAGATGCTAGGTTTTGAGCTATTACCACTAAGCTCAAATTAATAACTGATTTTTCTTTTTCTTTTTTTTTTTTCCTTTCACTTATTTCTGACATACCTTGTCCTAAATACTTTAAATCAACCTTATTAAAAATACTGTAACAAGGTCAAGCATACAGTGCCGGAAAGTGGTAAAATGCATTAAAGAACTTGAAAATCACCAAATTAGGAACCTCCGGCTAGTCTTCCTGTGGCAAATTTTTAAAACCCACCAGGGAAGACCTAATTTTTTCTTTCCAGCTTTTCTTTAAAAACCCTCATTAACAGCATTCTCAAGTTTAAATGATCTAAACACTCATTTCCAGAAGTCCCACAGGACTTGAGCTTTCTATTGCTCTTGCCAGGATACACAGTCTGATCAAGACAGGTATCACTGGTAGGTAGCTTTAGGAAACATTAGGATTATCCTTGTAAATGATGTTATCACCAAACACACGTGGAAGTAAAAATGTGAGTTGATTTTATGGTACCCTCAACTGGTGCAGTTTATGCCACTGTGCACACCCTTTCCTACTTTTTCTTGGTAGCCATCGCTGAAGTCAAGTCAATGCAGAACGATGATGTGGTCCATCACAATTGATGGTGTAAGCTATTGTCTGCATCAGTTACCTGATCTACCGGCTGATTTTCATAGGGAAAAAACATCCCTTGTATACTGATGTTTGGTTTCCCAATGCTTCAGCTTTCTGAGAATACAACATTCATTTGATCGCTTTTGACTGTAAAAATACATTACTGGCAGTGATAAATACAATGTGGTCTACTAAACCTTTAAAACTTTTTAGGCGAACAGAATAAAATGTGCAACTTGAAAAAGCTTCAGTTGAAAAGAGCTATGCCGTTTAATAAAACCCATGAAAATCCCCATAGGCATTAAAATCACACCTTCTATAAAGGGAATGAAATACGATAGGAAAGAGATTTTGCTTCAGGGTACCCCAATTTGAAGGCATCTATCAAAATGCTCATATGACCACCTGTGCTCCTGTGCAATTTAGGCTATATGGCTACTGGGGAAAGGAAACATTTCTGATAAAACAATATTTCAGTTGGTTCAGACAAAATGGTTTAAAAATGCTATTTTACAGGGTTTTTTTATTCAATATAAGCAAACTGTATGGCTCTCCAAATAGGCTAGAAAATGTACCAACCCCTTCAAATAATTTATGTTGTGCAAGCATATCATTAGCAAATGTTTCTAAAATATATTTATACTCCTAGTGGCTCCAGCTGAAAGGTTTAAGTCCTGGCAAGGATTGCACAATAGGATTTACAAAAAAGAGCCCTTCCTGATAATATATTCAAAGTCAAAGACTCAGAGATGGTGAACAGGTCTTTTGAGACTCTGTTGGTCAACAAAATTCTGCTCTGTCCTTGCTGTACTGACACTTCTAAAAGCAAATGAAACTCCCAACAACTGCTGCTAAGGTCATGCCAAATTTTAACTCAAAATTCTTCTGAGTCACGATGTGCTGGGATCATTTCAGGATGCTGTCGGAAATCTGACAATTATTTTCTTCTTCGTATTAATGATGGCTGTTATTTCACAAAAAGGGAAATGCCTGGAGGGCTTCTCCTTCTTTTCAGTTTCATGAATGATGAAAAATCGAGTCCATTTTACATAAAATACAATTTATTTTGGTATTAGTGCAAAAGTCCTAATTTTAAAAAGTATATATAATTTTTGCAATCATTGTATGTACTTGGGGAAACAATTGCTGTTACAAATACTGCACTAGGCTGTGACTGCTTCCTTGTTTGCCTTGCCACTGCCTACAGCCCAGCCTTGAACAAGCCATTTCACTGATTCCTATATTCCTATATAGGAATATATTTATATATGAGTATTTCTTGTATTTCACTATATTGCTAAATGTCACTATCTGATTCCTACATTACAGTGAGAAAAATGCTTTAATTTACTGTGTGATCCCCTGGGTCTACAGACAGAAGGAACTATGCAAGAGATGGCTGCTGCTATTTTTATTGGATTATAGATCTGACATAGTGATGCTGCTGAATTAACAAGTGTTACATTATTAGACTACCTATGCTGATATCAATAGATGTAATGTAGATAAATTTTGCCAAAAAATAGTATTAATCAAAGCAGAAGCACTATGACAGGCACTATCATACCTAATATGATAATATTGAACACGCTCCTGTCCCTTGGAAGCAAATGGGGAGATGCAGAGGGCAAAAAGTATTGATAACACAGAGACCTTCTGCTGCATTTTAAAAAGTTGGTGTAAAAACAGCCCCTGCTAGCCACCTTCACATTTATATACATGATGATAAGCTGCCAGCGATTCAGGAAACCTAGAGGGGGTTGTGTCAGCTGAAGACTATTCTGAGAAGGGTACCTGCCCCTCGTGATCTGAAAGCAGAGAAAAAAGGGCTTGCTACCACTTGATTACCACAAAGCTGGCATAAATCTGACAGTACCTACTCTTTTGACAGTCAGCATGAGGATTTTCCCCTTGCTGCGAGGCATAATCAGGTTCTTCTGCTAACTCCTGGCTGCAAGATAATCGTGGCTGCAACAATATGAAAAGGTTATGAACCACAAGGGTCACAGCACTAATAACAAGATCACTATTTAGTAACTTTATTATATACTTTCAGTATATTCTCACGATATTTAAGCCATAATTGATAATTGCAAACTACTCAGGAAATACTCTACGACCGGTGCCACAACTAATTTAACCCACAAGCACTTTTCCTGAGTGGTAAGTGACTAATTTGCCATGATTTATGAAAACAGCTATATTAAAATCAAATCAAACTGTGATTCGAGACTTAAAGTAACACAATACATCTATTAGACATGAACAATATTAACACTGCGCTTACGCAACATCGTTTTAAACCACGTGCAAGAGATTCTCATGGTCACAGTTAAATCTCAGAAGTGGCTAAGGTATCTGATAATATCTGTAAATGTATTTTACAGGTAAACCAACCCAAAGAGGAATTTGAACGAGGTGTATTAGATTATACAGGCAGCAATTAGCCTCAGCGCTACCAGAACTGGCAGCTGGCTTCTCTTCAAGAATTAACAAGGCCGCATCCATTTGACCTAATGTCTTCACTGTGTTGGCATCCTCATAAAGCCGCACACACGTGATTGCTGCAGAGGCAGGGATCAGGTTATCCCTTAACTGTGCCACTCGGATACTGTGCCAGCTGTACTAGTTGTAACTACTATATTTATATCCCAAACCTTACACTAACACACACGAGTCTTCAGTCAAATTAGTGGGACGACTGCATCCAAAGCAGCTTCTTACAGGCTGAGGTCTGTACGTAGCCAGAATTTTTTTCTCCCTTCAAGTATTTCTATGACTGTTATGTTCTTTTTCTTGTTTGGGTTCTTTGTGCATGAGAGCACTGGGACAAGTACCCTTTGTCATGTTGAAGCAATGAGCAATGTATTTGTCTACTGAAACCACATACCTTCACAGGGATGTCTGGCCTATCTGCAAATGATAAAAGGCTCTTTCAGTTGAGAACATTTTTTAAGGGTTTATTTTGAATTCATAGCTTTAAGAAGAACTATATTTTAAACAATGCTTTTAAATTCCTAAAGATTGTGAAGAGGGAAGGGCAGCTGTAATGGGATTATGGGTTCTCCTTTATGGATGCCAGCAGCAGGATCTAGACAACAAGCTGTGGGAGCTATTTTTTCACTACACTTGTCTTGGCTGACACTACCAGCCTCCACCACCAAGCTTCCTGGGTACCAAATTCCCACTCCCCTATACTTCAGGCCACTGCAATCCCACCTAAAGTATGTGGTTTGCAACATACTCTTACCTACCTCTTCCCATGGTCAATGCTCTGTCTGTGTCAGTGGGTCTGAGTGTCCCTACCCTGGTGACTGTGCCCATCTTACCTTCCTCCTCATGTTACTGACTCCTCCGGGTTCACTCATCTCTTCTTCACTTCTGCGGGCCAAATTCACTGCATCCATCTGTTACCTCACAAATCCTTTTACTTTCTTACTTTCTTTCATACTACCCAGCTGCTGTCATTGATGTCAAGGACTTAAGTTTATATTCATAAAATAAAGAGTTCGTCATTGCCCTGAGTGTGCCAATAGGCTTTAATTGCCCTGAACATCCTCACTGGGATCCTCACCCAACACCTTCTGTCCATGGTCCAGGAGCCCCATTTCAGCTTCTGGACCAGGGACCTTCAGTTGTAGGCACAGACTTATCTCATCTCTGGCCCTATTTCTTGGATGGGCCTTGGATCTACAATGTAGATAGCTTGTGTCCCATCTCCTGGGCCTTGGATCTACAATGTAGATAGCTTGTGTCCCATCTCCTGGGCCTTGGATCTACAATGGAGATAGCTTGTGTCCCATCTCCTGGACAGACCATGCCTGAAGCTGTAGCCTTGTTTGTAGCCCTGTCTCTGTCCATCTCCTGCTGCTCCTGGCAGGACTCCCTGGGTGGATCCGGGACCTAGGCCATCCTTTGTGTCTGGGAGTGCAAGAGCACCCTGCTACCAGCACCCACCTCAGGACACTGTTTCACTCAGAATGGGTTTCATTCAGCTAATTACAGCGAAGCCTTTCTTGTATTTGCTGTATGAAAGGTCATGCCAATAACAGGAACAAAAGGACCATGACCAAGAGCAGAGAGTGCCCAAACCCTTCATTTTGGACTAGAACAACAAAATTAATATCCTGGACACCAAGAGTTAATCATGTGAAGGACCACACTGGCACCTGCTGATGCGAGTGCAGCAAGGGGGCTGGAGATGCTCACTGCTGCTCTTTCTTCAGCAGCCTTCTCACATCTTGTTAAGTGAGGTTTCACAGATAGCTTCCAGTCTAGCTAGCAGGGCTCCTCTGAGAAATCAGCGTCCTCCACAAACTTCTCAAAGCCTCCTGCTGATGCAATTATCTCTTCTGAGCCTCTGCAAGCCTGTGCTTCCGATCCAGCCTGTGCTTTCATTTGAGCACTGCTCTCTACTGTAGCACTGAGAGACTTAACCCAACTTTCTGTTGGCTGGAGTGGGTACTAGCAGCTTGCAGAAGAGCTGCAGAGACTAAATCAGCCCATGCTGGGCTCCACACTGCCACACTCAACTCCTCCAATGGTCACGTTAACTCAAGTAAAGCCAATTAGAGCATCCCTCTGCAACATCATGGTCTGTGGCACTGATGTGCTGACGGGGCCAGATTTTAGTCTGAGTACTCAATTTCTTATTCTGTGTGTTATTTTATGGTGGGAATAGCACGGAAGGGAAAATTACGGGAAAAGTTTATAATCAATAAAGATGTAAAACTGCTCATTTTCTTCTGTCTTATTTTTTCCTTTCTGTGCACAGAGTGATGGAGCAGATTTTACACTTCGTCGTTGTGATCACCTTAAACTCATCTAAGAAAAATCAAACCTTTGGCAGGATAAGTTTTCTGGTAGATCAGTGAAACTGACCCCTCAGACAGTAATCATTGGTACTAGGGAAAGCAACAGTGGGTAAAGCTACCAGTGGAAAGGGAACATGTGGCCAAGAGGGAACAGGGAAGTTCAGAACCTGTCTCTGGCACAAACACAGCCATACGCTCACTTAAGATGACTCTATAATCACATCCTAAATGAGCTGTGCTTGCCTAGAGGATTTGCATGGCCAAATCTTCATCCCTGTCTTGTCTGTTGAGGGTGTGAAGGTGGGACTAGAAATCCTCCTGTCTTTCAGATGCTCAGTTTTCACTCCCTCATGATTTCACCATTTGTTGGAAGTGTGGGAAAAGCAAAACAGCAAAAAATCTGCAAAACACACATTTCCTTAACACATGGTGCCCAGAACAAACACAAGACAGGATGGAGATCCAGTGATTTGTGTTGCCATGGCACCAAGGAGGAATGCGAAGTGAGGTGGAGGCCATGCGGTCCTGTTCTTCCACTTTCCTGAAGGAACATTTGACATGACTATGCAGATTTATCTCCTGCTCTTCCCCTTCTCTCAAGGACTGTTTGGCAGTGCTCTGAAGACCTTATCTCTCATTCTTCCTCTTTTCCCACAAAACCAACGCACACCTTGCACCAAGGAATGTGCTGTGTCACTACTCAAGAAACAATGGCTTGACCACAGTCCCACCCACTCACACATACACACTTTGATAAATACTACTCTGAGTTTGTACCTAACTCAGAGGGATGATAATCTGATACCAAATCAGAGGGACAGATTAACAGATTTGTGCTCCTTGCCCCCCCACGAAGGGACACCTTTAGGTAAGATTTTGGCCCTTGGCTACGCCGACTGATTACCCGGGAATTAAGTGTGTGTGATTGCAATTGTTTTTTTGTGTGTAGTGCTACATAGCCAACCTGAAGTTTGTGCATTTATCGTAGGCAATCTCAAAGAATCTGTAGATGTTGCATAAGAATAAACTGTACTATTCGTGAACCTGACTGCTTCTCTTGAATGCAACCAGACCTACAGCATACGGGCTGTTCGTGCATCTGGTGTCAGGCCTATAGTTCCAGCCATAATTGGCATACTTATTAAGAGATAAGTCCAGTCGCCCCTAGCCCCTCTGAGGACCAGCTAGAATGCAAGGGGATTCATCTCTTACCAAATTAATTCATTACCTTAAATACAACACTGTTCAAGCAACCTTAATCACAAAAGCTATGGAAAGGCTGCTTTTCCAGTATAAACCAGCACAATACAACTGCTTAAAAGATGCATCAAAATGAAGTGAAAAAACAAAAGATGTTTTGCCCGTGAAAGACATCGTCACAACAAACCTACTTTTTATCCATCAGAAAATATTCATAGACCTCAATGAACAATCTCACTAGTAAAAGAAGAAGGATGCGGTATATTTTAAAATGTATTGCTAAAAACTCCCTTGGTTATGCACTATCACCACTAAGATATTTACTAAGAAAAACCCAAAGCCAGTTACGTAATGTCTGGAGAGCAGTATAATTAGAGTCTTAGAAAATAAAGTGAAAAATCTGAAAACTTGATTTGCTGCAGCCCAAGGAGAAGCTAAAAACTTTGGAAAAGCGCTGAAGAAGCCAAAAGAGATTTCATGCTCCACCTACACTGAGCCTAGATGAGCAGGCGAAAGTCCTTTCAAGGCAGCATTTACAGTCTTCATTCAGTAACCACAGTACAAAACAAATCACAACTTAAAAGAAATATAACCCCAAAGTTGCTGATACTCCAGGCAGCCCTATTCAACTCATAACCATAACTCCTCTGCAGATTTAAAAGTCACTCCAGAATGGAGTTTGTGAAAAAATGTGCCGTTACCCTGGATGGTGATGCAGAGTATTTCATTGCTCTTCTACTGTCGAAGCAGCTGTGCAGCACACATCTTCATTTGCACGGCATTTTACATTTATGTAGTTGATGCTAATTACTGCAGAGGTGGATGTATTTATTTTTCTAAATCAATTTCAGTAGGAAATGACTGGCCATGTCTGAAAGCTGAATTGCACTAGAAATACACATGGTGCTTTGTGGCTGATGCCGACTCTCCACTTGTCCTAGTAAATTAGTGCTCACATCCTATAAAAGCAGAGGACACGACACCTAAGCACTCACCAACACACAGAAAGAATGATGGTTTTGGCTTTCTTACATCTTATATTAACTCAGGTGTGTCTGCCTTTGCCTTCAGGAAATGTGAACTCCAAATGGTTTTGGGTTTTTTTGGTATCTGTAGAAACCTGTACTTCTATATTATAACAGCATCTACACCATAAATTAATTTATAATCTAATTTTCACAGTTGCTTAGTTGGGATGAGAGAGATTGGTCCACTGCCTTTAAATATTCCCTTTTATCATTCTTCTTCGTGCTAAGCATTTTGTATGGCATATCATGATTTTTACTTTGTTTTTTGTCTTGCAATCTTCTGGTGGGAAAGTTCCATGATTTTCAAAGATAAAACCTCTAATTCAATTTTAGGATCATTTTCTCTCTCTTTGCTATATTAAGGGATGATAATATACTGACTTCACTGTCAAGAAAAGCAGATATGTTCCTTCTTTTGGTCTCCATTAGTACACAGAACTGGACCTCGAACTCAGATTCTAAACCACTTTTGATTTCTGGGTCTGTTGAGTCGGGGCTGAACGCAGATTCCCACCTGAACTGGACTTCCTGTGAATTCTTGAGCTGGAGGGGAATGGGACCACCTGCTGGGGAATCCTCATTTCTGGTTCTGGACTTCACCTGGAGCTGGTGGGAATTTCCTGAATTTCCTGGGTTACAAATTCCATTTTCCTGCTCTTTCAGATATGCCATAAAACAACCTTCACAAGTTTACGGATCAAATTAAAATCAGTTTTGCCAGTATAGCCATTGAAGATGCTTCTAGAACTTGTTTTTCTAATGGTTACTCACCTTTTTCTCTTTCCCAGTCTAAATTTACTCATTGCAAGTTTAAATCTAAACTAATGGACCAAAACCACCCTTAAGTTAAAATAATTATTTTCTTTCTCCTTATAGAAAAAATTCCAAAATCTTCTCAGATTTTATTTCACTGAGTTAAACGAATCAAGGTCTCCTAACATTTGGTCTTAAGTTCTATTGGCTTCTCTGTACTTGGACCAGCGTGAATTCATCCTCTGTGAACATAAGTGTCCTCAGTGGTTTGGAATACTCCAGTCCACATCTCACAAATATTATCCTGTTCCCACTGAATGTCTCCTAGAACTCCATCTCATGCTGTTTAAGTTCTGCATTTGCATGTGGTGCCACATACAACCTTGTTTTCAAGTCCAGACAGATGACACCTGCTGTGGTTCCCTTGTCCAAAAATAGTGTTCTCCCGCACAGATATAATGTGTAGAATTTTTCTTCAAGTCTTTGCAACACTTTTGGAAGGAAAGGATAATTAAGGACTGTATAACACTGCCATTTTCCAGCCTGTAGCTGCCTGAAGGGCTCCCTCACTTCTGATGTCTCTTGTTCTTCCCAGTTATGATGGCACTCATGACTTGATAGATTCACACATCCACTTTCAGAAACTAGACTGATCTAAGCTTGAGGATGGAGATAACGAGGTCCCCTAAGTCTGAATCTACTTTCTTTTTAAAGCTTTGATTAACTTTTATTTGTAATAATTTCTACACCTTCACCTTCATCTTGGCCTGAAGTCACAGCATGGCCAGCTATAACAACCACCTCCTGTCCAGTGCTTACTCTTCATTTAGTAAAAAAAAAAAAAAAAAATAAAAATCAAGCTTTTACTTGATAAAACTAAACAAAAATCTCACAGTTACTAGGCCTGATCCCACTTCAGTCACAAGACAGTTTAATGAAGAAAACAATTGCTGGCTCTGCTTGGAGAAGCAGAGTGAACCAGAGATGCTCCAGAGGTCCCTTCTGACCTGAGCAGCACTATGCTCCTGTGATGAGGACAAGACATACAGCATTTTAGAAAACATCAACTTAAGTATTACTCCAAACATCTGGTTTACGGTCTTTTAAGTTAAAGAAATTAGATTAGAAAAGATAAAATTAGAAGTACCACAGTAACCAATAACACTAATTAAAATAGAGTTTAAACTTGAAGAAGATCCTAATCTTCAACCAATACAGATCACTGGTTTTAAACAATACGTCGCACACATAGGATGCGACGCGTCCCTACCACAGGATTTTGCAGATCTCATTTTCCAGAATGTATTTCCTTAGCAAAGCCAAATCAAAGCAAGGAATCACAGAGCAAGCATCCAAGATATGATGTTTGACTGTCCATGACTCTGCTCTATCCAGCAGCTGCAGAAAAGCATCAAAATGGACTCTGATAAACACATAAAAAAGAATAATCCCTCATATTTATTATCTGAGAATACTGCAACTGCTAGAGGTATATTATGTTGATAAAACTGACTTTATAAAAAAAAATCCCTTTAAATTAAGTTTTACAACTGACGTGTCTAAGAGAATTACAAACAATGCCTGTGACCAGTTCTTCTCTGTCGCCATGAGAATCCTACCCAAGGAATTGAACTGACATGGAAAGAAATTAATTAATTTCTGGCACTCGTGGGGGGGTGACACTCCTCTGACCTACAGGAAATTATGCTGCTGGGAGTATGGCAAAATTGTTAAGAGAGCAATTAGGGTTGTCACCTAGCATATTCCCAGGAGGGAAGTGATGGATCCTCATTCCCGGCCTCACCTCCTACCCACAGCGGCCTGTTGATGAAATTGCTGCAGCTTTGAACAACCCCAACAAAAGGTATTTTATCGCAACAACAGTTGCTGGCCTCGACAGCACAATGTTATACCAGCTCTTTGTACTGCAGAGCAGCCAGTCTTATGGGTGGACATATACCATTCTGACACGATGGATTTTATTGCTTTGAGGGCTTCAAGGGCTAGTTTTATATGATTTTATGTGAGTTTTATATGACACGTGCTGATGAATACCTGAATATCAAGGTGGAAGTTTCAGCAGCCAGCACCGAGGAACACACAATAAAAATCTAAGCAACTATTATAGCCATAATTTAAAACCATTATAACCCTTCAAGAAACTTTCTCTTTCGTTTATAATTTATATCAGCCAAGCAGATATTTAAGAACAAATTGTGATGAATCCCAACATCGTGTTTGAATATGAGGCCACTTAACATGGGAAATATAGCAGAGTGACTTGCACCAGTAAGTATGAGCAGGTGCAGATTTGTTCTCCCCTTCCTTCACACATGCAGTGCACAAAGGTGTTGCACAGCAGTACTGCAGCTCTTTTCCAGCTTCTCAGCCCTCCAGTTCATGGACCATCATCAGTTTCATCTGGAGAAAACCTCTCCATATACCACAGTCCTATGCAACAGCCCTACCACATCAAACAGCTCCAAATAAATCCAGTTAAAACCATACCTCTTCTGGAGGGTCAGACACGCCCCACTATGTATTGTATTTCTAATTCCAAACTGAATTTGAAATGATAGATGGACCTGAAATGAAACCATAAATTCTAACACCTTGAGAGCTGAGAGACTTGCCCCACAGATGCAAACAAGGTGAGTCCAAGCTCCTTCTCTGATGGGGTGAAGAGCCTCTCTGGCTCTGCACAAAACCACTTCAAGTGTTAAAATGGGCAATATCTTATTGAAATTTGATAAGGGATTACAGACTTAAAAAAAAATGCCTGGCTGAAGAAGGCATACAAGACAAAGCTTAAACAAAATGATCAAGAACATTGAATCAAGTTGGCTTCCAACCATTTTTAATTGATTTAACATTGAACTGCGTTTTACCTCAATATATATAAAGAAAATATCTATCCAGAGCTGTAAAGGGAGGAAGTTTAGGTAGGATTAAAATTTGGGCACAAATCCCATTAAAAAGGAGACTTACATTATCTAAAACAAAACACTAGGGTTTTGTTCATGGTTGTTGTTGTATCAAGTTGCTTAAAACTCACTGGTTTAGTAATAACATCTATAGAACAGGAAAAAGAAACCTTTTTATATCACTCCATAGTAACAGAAAGATTACCTGGGCTTTCTTCCTTACAATCATTATTTAGCTGAAATGCCAGCAAACTGCAGCAGAATTTTAAATGGCTATACTTGGAATTTATGGGTATCACTTTTCATAACTCACATACAGCTTTACTAAATGACTATGACAAGGATTACTTTGTACTGTTTTACTATATTATGGCCTATGTCATCTTCTATAACCACAAAATATAAGCCCCGCGTCAATGATTGAGAATGGGATATTGCTTTTTTTTAAAAAAAATCTATCTACAACTTTCATTTTACTTGCAGTGATCAGAGCAGTGGCAAGCCCAGAAAACTTATCTGTAGAAATGAGGTCTTTGGCTGAATTATATAGATAATTTTTGAATATAGTAGTCTGAGAAAGTAATTCAGAAATCCAGAATTACATTTCTTTATAAGTGTTCCTATATTAATATTCACAATATGGATTTTTCTTGCTTGGCAGCAATAGTACCACTAGGTGTTCTTGGGATGTCAATGTCTCTGTGGCAATGCAATATCTGCACAATTAATTTTCTGAAGATGTGACTTTCTGGTGCATTCATGACATAGAGAAGTTTTAGATAAAAGTTACTGTCTTCCCAGACTATTAAAATTTCATATGCATATTTTAAGGAACGATTCCCTTTAGCCTTATGTAAGCAAAATAAAGGAATCTCTGGGTCAAAACTTACCAAAATTTTTGATTCAAAGGTATTTTTTGAAAAATATGTACTTTCCTTTTGGAGAAAAATCCATAAAACAACATTTTATTGTTTTGTGCTTACAAGCAATAAGTTAAACTTAAAATACTTGCTAATGATTTTTATTCACCATTCTTAGCATGTGCTTGCGTGTGACAATGTGTTCAAACTGGGGGCTGGGGTTATTTTGAGTCCCTGGGCCCCCTGTTTCACTGATCCCATAGCAGAAACACATAGATTGTGTTGAAAAAAATCAGTTGATAAGAATTCTTAGGTCCCACAGAAAAAAGACTAAAGGTAAATAACCGTATGAAAACAGGTTTTCACTTCACCTTTCAGTACTAAAATATAAATAAGAATATTTCCTGGTTTCTGCAAAAAATTCAGTTGAACTGAACGATGGGAATTTTAACAAACTTTTATCTCTGTACCACTATCTTATTAAAAGATTTGATCTGAGTCCCTCAGTACCATTTTGTGACACACATTAAAACCACATGTTCACTGAAAGCCTAAGAAGCTAAATATTAGCAGCATTTTGCTAAAGATACATGATACCGCATTGTTTTCTGGGATTTTATAGATATTTTATAGATATTTTATAGATATGTATACGAAGATAATAATACCACATTATTGCTGATAAATAGCACTTACCCAGATTCACAACAAACAGCTAACACGTGAACAGCCCATGTGAACACAACTTCCTTTGGCCCTTTGTAGTCACCTTTGTTGATCAATGAGACATAAACCAAAGTCTAATGTTTCCAGAAGCTGGTACGGCCAGGGAAGGTGGCAGATGAACTTGGGATGTCTGCCTATACACCTGTGAGAAGCAGTATCCTCACCTCAGCTGTTCATCCAGGTGTTAACACTTGAAAGTGCAAAACATCAATTACTAAAGCATCAGCACCCGCAGCCAGGATGAGATCTTTTGCAAAAAAACCCAACCCCAACCTCTTTATTAATTTTAATCAGCTTTTCTTATTGCTTCAGGGAAATAGAGGGATTATTGGCAGCGTCGGGGTGTGAACACTTGCAAGCCAGGTACTTGTAGGCTGTTATCTGATGCAGGGTCTGCTCTGCCTTTTTACTAGGCAGAGAAACTCAACGTTGTGCTCTCCCTTGGGGAACCCATCTGCTTGGGAAGGGAAATCCAATAAAACAGAAGAGTTGTAAGAATGCACTGAGGAGATAGGCTGCAGATACTCACATATTCAGCTGAAATCCTTCTTGTTGTAGTCTTTTAAGGGCGAAGAAGAAAAAGAGATTAATATCTCCTGCCTTATCCTTTGCTACCAAGTTGTGTGGAACCTTATCTGGTTTAAAATGGTGTAATTGCATCCATCTCGTCATGGCGGGGTTTGCAGACATCCCACCAAGCATCCCTCAATACATGGCAAGGACTATCCCTTTGCTAACTCACTCTGAAGGGCGAGTTGAACACAAGGTGTAAGGAGGTGTGAGTGGTCAAGGGGCCACAGCAGGTCTTCTACTGACAGTCCAACCAAATGATCCCTGAGGTCTTAACAGACTATCTGAAGACCACAAGAAGGTATAAGTGAAACTTCATTTCCAGCTCAGTTCTATTTGCAATTATAAACTGAATTGTAATAATAAATTGAAATGGCAGTAATTCAATCTTAACAGGTGATTTTTCATGGAGACATCAGGTCTTTGGTGACAACAGTTCCTGCACAGTTGGTTTCTTCCCTCTCAAGCTTTTTCCCTTCCTATTCAGTGACTTCAAGATTTTTCTCAACTGTTTTAATTTTTACATACTGAGACCCATCAGGGATGAATGAGTCTGTGCTAGATCCAGGGATGGACAACTTCCTTGTATTTACTTTTAGTAGCAAACTCTGCACATCCCAGTGGTAAGATTCCAGTCCTATAGAACGATGCCAGAAATGGGCTCTTCGCATTATCAGCTTATGTGACGATGATGCAAGTTAGACTAGATCATCTTGTCTCAGAATAAATTTGTGTTTCATATTTAGAAATATAGAATAAATATTTCCAGTTGAATTTCTACAAACAAAAGTTAACATTTGCTGTATCTACACAAGTATTTCAGAAATATTAATCTGTATATTTTGTTGCCTTGTGGGCCTAAAGAAAAAACCTTACTCATTTAAAACCTTTTAATTTCCTTCCCAGAAATGCTCATTTTAACATGTTTTTAAAAGGAGATTTGTACGGTAGCAGGATTTTGCATGCTTACTAAGCAGCATCACTCTGGCCTTCTCTTTACTGAAACCACTGTTGTTGCCTCCTGCTTCAGTATTTAATTCTTGTCACAACCACAAAGACCTTGTGCAACATGTTGACCATGACAGATAAAAGTGAGTGTCCTCTATTTAAGCAAATAAAAACAAATTCTTCCAGAGCTAATTATATAACGATCATTTATGGGTGAAACTGATAAAAGTATCACAAAACCATACATTTAGGAGCTTTTGGTGTTTTGGTCACTTGGAAGCTGTCTCACTACAGGAGTGATGTCCCAGTTTGGGCATGCAGGCAATACGAGTCACTGGTGTGAAAGGGGAGCTCTTTGCCTTGTAAGCAGCTTCTGCAACAAAATGTACTTGCAAATTTACAACTACCAAATCTCAGAAGTCCTGCAAATGACACTGCTGGGGTGTTTTGTGTGTACAGGCATGACTGCAGTGTCCCTTTTTTTGTATAGCTACAGCTATAAAGACCTCCTCTACGTGTACTTGCAATGGTTCTTCTTTTCCACCCTCTTTCCACTCATTCCATCTTTGTCATCCCCTTTTGAATCTACACCACTTCTAATTTCACTACATTGTATATTTTTATGCTCTTCCACCATTGCACAGAGCCATTGTGGGGGGGAAAGGCACATTTTGCACTAAACGACAAAATACAAGGGACATGAGGAACTCAAACTTATTAGCATTTTTGGGCCATACCTCTTTTTCATAAGTGACCTCTATTCATCACGCAATGCTTGTCGGTCTTGCAGCTGGTAACGCACGAGGCAAAAATGCTGAATTTCACCATATTCCAATTCACATGATGCAGAGGAGTCCATCGACAGTGGTCTGAGCTGTTGACAGGCCTTAAGGAGTATGTTTCCCATCACTGAGATGGCAACAATGCCTAGAAATTATCCTCTACTGATGGGAAAACAGCTTCCAGTGGATGCACTCCATCAGGAACATGCCCAGTGCCTCTCATAGATATCACTTAATAATATTTATATGATTTAGTACAGTGTTTTCAGAAGACCAGAAAGACTGAGAAGAGCAAACGCAGTTGTCGATAGGAATTAATATCGATATTTTTGTGGGTAAAATGTGGCTTAAGTTTAGTATTGATAAAATGAAAGACTAAAGCAGAATCTGAGTGATGTAACACTGATACTAGGATGTTAATAGCTACTTGCTTACCAAATACATTAATGATTTAAACCAATTATTCTTGTAATTTATTCTGAATTATTGTGAAGAACTAGTGTCTCACTGGCAAGTAATTAATAATATTCCCTATGTGAAACAACCCAGAGGTATGAAATTACCAATTTTTTCCTTAAAAAAAAAGTGCACTAGTATCCTACCACACACAGTACGTTACTACTTTAATCAGCCAGTGGGTGACAAAAGTGTCTTTAAGATGTATTAAACATTAATTATCACATTTAAGGACAATTCAATTAAATCTTGGGCAAATCAGAAGAGTTCTAAAAACTGGAGCCTTGCAGACCTACTCTGCATAAGGTACGTATCTACCAGCCTTGATCAGGTAATGCAAAGCTAGACCAAGCCAAAAGACCAAGAACACAGGTAAAGAGGAAACCATTTATTTGCATACAGATTTCCTCAAAATAAATAGCATTGCAGTTGGACTGAGCAGGTGTCACATTTTAATAAGTTCTGAACAGAATAAACTGTTTCATATGTACTGAGATGACTGTGTTTACATATCTACATATGCACATTATTGTTGCTTCTCTTTTTACTTTTCTTAAAAAATTGGCAGCACTAATGAAAGTATTTTGAAAATAAAAATTAAAAGTAGCAAACCACACAATTTTGCAAAGATTACTTGCAGAAAAGTAATTGACCGAGCAGCAGCCACAGAATTTGTCATACAGAGCCACATGAAATGGTCTTTGACCCATTTTCTTCATGAAGGACTTGACAGCTGCACTTTAGCATATTATTTAATAAATCACTAGAGATAAACACAACTAGGGAATAGAAACAACCAAACTCTCTCAAATAATTGCTTCACTTTGGGATATATTGATATTTTAACCTTGTTAAAGAATAAAACCGTTTGGAGGAAACAAAGTCCTATAATTAGTAAACCAATTAATTTTAAAAGCATGTTAATGAGCAGAATTTCATCTAGTTAAACAGCCTGAATAAAATCTGAGATCAAAGTCTAGGTAATGAAAACAGATGCTCTTCTGAGTAGTTTGTACAGAATTAAAGAATCAGGTTAAGAATTTGGGGTTTCTGTTTCATTTTTCGTTGTTTAAGCTATTTAAATCAAGGAAGACTAGCATAATATTTGAACTAAATCACACGATTTTGTTACATGTCTAATTTTCTACAGCTTACTCAGGCCAAATTGCCATCAGAAGAGACCTATTGCTTACAAAGACAGGACCTACTGAAGCAGAGAAGAAACTAAACTCTTGCGCCTGTCTCGTTCTGGCTACCACATGAAAAAGACATACACAAAATAGCTTTTAATTTTTCAAATGAAAATTGGAAAAACAACGCAAAAGCTGTTTCTTGAGTTCAGTGTTATGCAAAGATGACTGGACAGACTGTAACCTATGGATGCCTCTACATTTTGCCTCCACAACTCAAAACTGAAGGCATCAGCGACTGTCTCTGTATGCTCCTCTGGATCTGGGCAGCAAACATAATGCTTCATGATCTACAAAAGTAACAAAAGGTTGTTTCCAATGATTTTGTGTATTCTGTTCTAGGAATGAGTGTAGGAACCTACTTGTACCTTAATTTTTTCCTTTCAAAATTGGACAAAGCTGGCATGAAGGCTTACAACCTACCAGTGAACAGAGAAGAGAAGCAAAACAGGGAGGTGGAAACGTATAACTAAACTGGATAAGCAGCATTTCCTTGGGCAAGGAAGGACATGGAGGAAACTGAGGTCCTTCAACCTCCGCTGAGCATATATCCACCTAATATCTGTCCTCAGTGAAGCCCACTTGCACTCTCTATTTCAAAAGCTGAGAAACCCATGTCCAAGACCTGCCTCTCATTAGTCCCTACAGTTCCTGCAAGAGACACTTAGGGCTAGAAATGGTGAGGGGACTGAAAAAAGATGACATGACCTGCAAGTGATTAGTTATTGTCTGATTGCAGATGAGTAAACTAATGAAAGTGTGCCCTAATTAAACCATGTCTCTTGGAGTGTATCCTTCCCCAGCAGGTCCCGACTCACTGCAGACAGTGCCATATAAAAGCCACAAACCACTACAAATTATGTCTGGAGGGAACATTTGCAAAGAGTCAGGGCAGTAATTAACAAAAGTCTGCAGTGCTACTGGCAAAGGAATTCTAGCAAAGCCTTATCAAAGTCTACCATCAAGCATGTCACCTTCATTTTAAACTGTGCACATCAATAACGTGCTTCCTATCAACTCGGGGTAGGAGTATTGGATGAGACCATGCTCCTGCTCCTCTCTGATGAAGACAAGAAACCATGTTATTCTCATAATCTAAATCTCATCACATGCTCATAATAAAGGAAAGAGATAAAATACATGCCTATGACCACGACGACATCCAGTATAGTGGATTTGATCCTGTATAACATTATCCACTAAACTATGTCTACCAGGAGGAATAAATACCATTCTTTGGTAGTTTTAATACCTCACATCATTAAGTTAGGTCTGCTGTTCATGAAAAACAACCTCTAAGAAAAGTGTAATTTTTTTAATCCTAGCTAAATCTGAAATGTAAAGGTTTGCCTACATGGCAGAGGAGTGCTGCGCAGAGATAACCCAGCTGACTTTGAACATCCTAAATGACTTTGGGGACTGGCAAGTCTCACTCTGTTGGCACAGGGCTCTTAAGGATACAAATCCAGCCGCCTGGATTCCCATATGGTTACTGGCACATATCAATACCCTGAATATGGTGGCTTGCTTTTCTTTTGCACAAGCAACATTTTTCAAATAAACATGACTGCTTTCCCAGTCATGGAAGGGAGGGAACTTAATCATATATATTCAAATATTCTCATCAGTTTGAAAAGCAAAGGAGATGAACTAATATTGGAAAGCATGACAATAAAGTGCAAATATTTTGGAAACACTGTAGCCATTTGGATATGCAAATATTGCCAACAAAACTATCACCAAAATCACAGGTAAACTGAGGACTTCTGCAGCTCTTGGGGAGTATCAGCAATAAAATTTGTGAAAATTGTTGGGTTTAAGGGTCCCTTTTCCTGTGGTTGACTCATCTCTCTTCAGGCCTTGGGTACTGATAACCTCTTGAGCCTGGATGGAAAATGAAGATGCACAAATTGTGAAGTGGTCCAACACTTCTCCTGAGCGCTGGGAGGAACGCAGTGTCAGTGTCTCATTACTAAATCAAAGCTCCTGACAATTAAAATACTTCCCTTCCACTCTCACTATCCTTAATCTGGAATCTCCACATGGGAAAAGTATCCTTTACATCCATAAAAGGAAAAAAAAAAGGAAAAATAAGGCTATAAGGTTAACTACAATACTTTATTACAAGCCTTTTGTGAACAGTTTTAAAATGATAAAACACTTCCTAAATGAGCTTGCATTCCTCTGAGATGCCCTGCTTAGAGAGGCAATATCCTCGTCTGTAAAACATCAGACGTTGCTCAAGGACACACGTTGGAGGTTAGTTTAAAACCTAAATCTTTCCTAAATTCTTTGTAGCATCAGGGCAATAAAGAGCACAAAAGGCTCAGACTTTCCCAGTGTTCCAAAGATTTTCAACTCTCCTAGGTAGAGGGATGTCTCCAAAACTGCCAAATTATTTAAGTCTTTCTCCAAGTCTCTAGGAACCTGTCCAGAAAGGACACATGACACAAGATTAAAAAATATACTGTGATGCATATGGATTAACTCCTTTGCTCTTGTGGACACCCTCAAAATCCAGGCAGATTAGATATATTCCCATTTTCATTACAATAAAAGACTGGGCTCAATAGTTTTTTGAAGCAAGTAGCTGCAACAATCCCTGTTAAATGTCAGACTGTTTGATTGAAATTATGTCTGTTGGCATTTTTTCCCCAGGAATTTTTTTAAAGCAGCAGCCACAAGTTGTCATTTAGGAGTTCAGGCTGGACATGATGGAAAACTTAAGACAAACTTACAGCGGTGCAATAGTTCGACTGGTGACCGACTCTCCATTCTTTGAGATTTTCAAGATCAGGCTGAACAAGGCAATGATGAATTTGCTCCAGCATCTGTGACAGCCCTGCTTTAAGCAGGACGTCGAGCAGAGACCTTCAAGAGCTCCCTTTCAGCCAACATTCACCTGAGTTTTGCCTGTCTCCTCTACATGATTCCCCTCTCTCTCCAGTAAAGTAAACTAATTTTTAAGAATCATGTTATACAAGGGTCACTTTGTAGACTAAAACATACTTTCAGTCTGGCACTAAGAACTGCTAAAAACCACAGTACAAACTCCAGGTCACCTGAATAACAAGAACCAAATGCCTTTTTATGCCACCTCACAGTTCTTAAGGCAGATATATTCAGAGAAAGTTTGAAGAAAGCACTAAAAGAATTTTAGATGAGGATTTCAGATGCAAGATCGGAGAGAAAATCACAACTAGAGTTATCTTCACTTTAAAAGCACTACATTACCTATGGTAATGTAAGATGTTGGAAATACCTGGCTTCAGAACATAGTAATATTGAGTTTAAAATTCATTCCATCTCCTTTTGCAAAGTTTCAGCCACTACTGGAGGAAATTTCAAAATGTCCAAGGTCAAGATACTAAAATCACAGGGAAGCCCTCACCAGCAGAAGCAGTGGGTAACACATATCGCCTACCAGTTATTTGACAGAAGAAAGATTTACTCTACAGCTTTTGCATAAAAGCTTGTGCGTAATTTCTGCAAAGTCCTTCCAGGCTATTTATGGGCTGGCATATACACTCCACTCCTTTTAACTTCCAAACCTTTCCATCAAGTTTTACCTTGCTTAATTCCTGTCCTTTCAGCACAGAGTTGAGAAGACACTCCTGACCGCTTCCGCAATCAAGTGTGTAGTGGAGGTGGCTCTAGACTGGAGTTGCACACCAGCTTGGCATGAAGGACCTGTATGAATTCAGTCTATAAAAGCAATTCTTTGGCAAGGAACTTTACACATGTTTCTCTCTTCCTGACTTAATTTCAGTTTGGTTTTTTCCCCTGGGTTAAATATGACCCCACCTACTCAACTGTAGGAGACAAAATTATTTTGAAGGTTACAGTCCAGGACTAAAAGAAGCTCATCGACATATTTCAAGTCACCATCTCTACCACAGCATGGTGCAAAAGTCACTCAGGCATTGCAGAAGACATATAAGAATTAAAAGTCAGGGTATCCTCACAGTAATGCCTTTTGTAGATTTTTAGCTAGATTATCATCAGGCTCTTGCCAATGTTTGTGATTCTTCACTCATAGTTGACTTGGGCTGGTCACCTCAACAGTGAAGTTACCTAAGAGAATAGATGGCTTAATTGGAAGAAATTTTAAAAAACTTCTTCTTTGTGTCATCAGCACAAGCAATATTTAAAAATATTTTTATAAAAATATATATTAAAATTACATTTAAAATATTTTAAACACTAAGAAAATACAAAGTGGATTTGGACTCAAGAGACCAAAGTCAAGCCAACAAAACCATCATCTCTCTCTCCTTACTTAATGTTTAGCCCCTCTTGCTGAGTTTATTTTCTTTTCACTAGTTTGTGGTCTCTGTTTGAAAGGAAAAAAACCCAAAACTACAAGACTCACATTATTGCACAGTTTAAGACAACTTCTCTGTAAAGTTCCCAAACATCTTATATCTAAAATTACACTATGGCATGGGAAAATAAAATAGCACCTAGGACAAATGATGATTAACCTGCTCTATCAGCCATTATCATCTTTATAAGATCATGGCAAAAACTGTTCTAAAATGTTCCAGCTTCTTCTCAATTCTATAATTGAAAACATTTTTTCATTTAATTATAACATGATTGAGGAAATAATGGAATTTAGCAAGTGCCTTAAAGATGTGTATTTTATAGCTTTAGACTTCAGGAATCAAGAACTTCATTTTACAAAGCCCAGAGGCTGGGGGAAAAAAATTTGAATTTTATAGCAATATAAAAATTATATGAATTTAAATCTCTGCCAGCCCCTTTAGCAGTCAGAGTGAAATTGCTTCATTAGTAAAGTTCTGCCATATAAACCTGTGACACTTGTTTCAGCCTGAGCAAACCTAAGATTACATTGAGATAAAGGTTGTCCGCAGCCTTAGCACTTATAAATGAGCTTTTTCCCTTTTTATTGAATAGAAACACAATTAAACCTCTGAAAATAGCTGCATTCAATCCAACACGTGCAGCTCAGTGTTTCCCCTCTCATACTGTTGGACTTGGAATGATTTGTGTTGCACTGATGGCGTAACTCCTGAGAGCATCATTTACATCTGCCAACTGGCCACAGTCACTCTGTAACAGCAAAAACCTGCAGAGACCTCAGTAACAAACATATATTTTGCTGAAATAAATACAGGAAATGTATTTATTGTCAGCAAATCAGCATTTTCTAGAGGGTCTAGTGGTGAATACCTGTATATTTCCTAACTATGTCAGGAACAATTTATTATGTTGGCACCAAAATCTACACTCCAGTTCAAGGCCAAGAGAAGGTGGCTGACTGGTGAGGAACAGAAGAAAATATACAGAAGACTGCTGGATATAATGGCTCAGAAGGACAAGAAGTAGTCTTAGCACATCACTAGGACTCTACTCATGGGAAAAAACTTCACACACATGGTAATAAAGGTGATCTTGAAGGAGGACTGAAGTCTGGCCAGCTTTTTGGGTCTTTACAGGGAACTTTTCCCAGGCTGGGGGGGCTTCAGGAAGAAGCACAAAGATACTTTTTAGACAAGCGTAATAAATGGGCATTAGATGCCAGAATCACTGGTGAATATGGGAAAAGGCTGGATGGGAGTAAGTCATGAAAGCACAGATGAAGAGTTGGTGTTTGAGGCAAGAAAGCAGAGGATTCAGGACCCAAATAAAAGGGTCCTGGTCAAAGCAATCACTTAGGATAACAGTAATTGCAGCCACAGTCTTAGAACGTTTTGTTTTCCAGGTGACCTGGAGTTTGTGCTATGGTTTTCAGCAGTAACCTCTGGAGGATTTTGCTATTTGAAAGTATCTTGGAGACCTTCTGTATAGAAAACTTGACAGATCTAACCTAGCTTGGAGGGGAAAAGTCTGAAGATAACATGTGCCTTGGAGACATGAAGGACAGACAGGATGGCACTGCTGTGTATGAAGGAAGAAACCAGTGGGAAGTCTGCATAATTTATTGGAAACACACTGGCAGCCAGTTGTGTCTAAGAGGTATCAAAGAAACAGCCGAGATTCCTGTTTGGAGGGAGACAAATCCAGAAATGAGCTGTGAGGCATCAGGACAGAGATAATGAGCTGAAGTCCCAGTGAAGAGAGTAAAAAGAGAAAGGAGGAAACAACCCCTGCAAATCCCTGCACAGAGGCTGAAGAACAGACATGGCTTCTCCACCATCTATAGCAACAAGAAAGTCAGACATGCCAAGAGAAGGCCACAGCTGACAGCTCTGAATTTCAGTGACAACTCTGAAAGGACAAAAATGGATTGCTGGTCCTGGTTTTTTTATGAATGCTTAAGAGTGGCTTTACTAAAAGACCAACAGGACCAACAGTTGAGTTGATAGACAAAGAGCTGAAGAAAGGAAAGGAAAAAGAAAAAGAAAATCCATGCATTTAGCGTAATGCATGGACATGCATTTGGACATGGTCCTGAGCGACTTACTCTAATTAGGCTTGTTTTGAGCATGGAGTTGTACCAGATGCCCTCTGCAAGTCCCTCCCAGCTTAAATCACGGGTTGATGATGCAGTAATACTGGAAGACAAGAAATCCCAACAGCTTTCAATATAACAAATAGTATCAGTGGTAAGAAGAGAGGAGAATGGGGCAGCAGCTCCTATCTCTGTGACTGCGGAGATCAAAATGTGCTTATCTGGTGAGGGATAAGATCTAAGAGAGCACAAGAAATGAAGGGAAAGAGTAAAGGAAGATACAGATTATAGACAAGATATATGTTAACAGGGGCCATGAAGATGACTCCAAGAAGAGACCAGGTGAGAATGTTTTTGCATCTGCAGCAGCAAAGGAGGAGGACAGAGTTGTGGTGGGACATGGGACAGCAGTTCAGAACTGCATCTTGTCCATTTTCTCTTTGAAAAGAGAAAAGCAGGGAGCTATTGGGCAGAGAAAGGAGATACAAGCTTGATGAATGATGGTCAGGGAATGAAAAGACAGCTGGGGGACTCTAGTTAGAGAGACAGCAGAACAGGGAAGACAATAATCATGATTAAGGAAATCAGCCTGCTGCAGCATTTCTGCCAGCATAGTTTGGCAGCACAAGAGCAAATGGATTTAAGGATAAGGGCCTTGTGTTTACAGAAGGACAAAAGGACAGGGGAGGTTTGGAGGCTTAAACCTGCTGAGAATCAACTGCTGCAGGGCTGGGCACCAGAAGACAGGGCCACATGAAGGAAAGGAGAGGTCCTGGCAACGTGAGAGGGGCTGGATGGGCTCTCAACCAACCAGATGCCTATCAACGGTGCTGATGTAATGGCGAGGCTTTAATAAAGCAGATAACTCAGTCATGAAAAAGGCAGCACAGTCCAATCTATCCCATAAAAACCTAGAAACAAAAAGCTAATCCCAGCGCTGAGGCTGCGGTCCTCTTTCACCTTCATTCATGGGCAGACTGATGCATTGAGGAAAGCTGCCTAAGGCTCCCAAACAACATTGTCTACCGAGATGCTGCAGTATGTCCCAATAATAAACCTTTGTTTAAGCTGTTTGCTGTTTTTGCAGTATCCCAGCTATGATGGTTAGAGGGGAACTTGCCAGTACAGCTCCAATTCCAGCTGTGGGGTTGGACCAGTTCACACACTGTCCCACACAATTGGCACAGCTATAGTTCATTCCCCAGTTAAATTCAATTTAAAAATGGAAAGTTCAAGCCCCAGACAAAGTTTCTGAGGGTCAGTGATAACATTGTTCAGCCTAACAAAATGTTAGTAGGTCGTTAAGCACCTATAAGGAGCACTCATAAATAATGCTGCATATAACAACCTGAATCTTTTGTGTTAAGTAAACAGATAGCTTAGGTGAATATCCACATCAATGTTACAAATAAATAACACACTCTCCTAATATGAAAACCATTTTAAAAAATCAGCTTTCAGACATTTGTTATCGGAGCCAAACATAAATGTAACATGAGCTTTGCACATGAAGTCCCAATGCTGTAATGGGAGTGCTGCCGCGTCTTGCAAAAGTTATGCTCAGATTGCACCTTTGCCTAAAATAAGACCTGACTTTGTTTAGTGATAACACAATCTATTTATTTTTAAATGTTAAAACAGTCAGGGTGATATTTCCAGCCAGCCTAGTTGCTCTCTAAGCTCCCAGTGGTGAGGCTGGCTCCAGCTCTCCTTTTGGAGACTCAGCGACACCCCACGGGGACAGGGACAGGCTGGGACAACACGTTTTAATGCATCAAGTACTTAAAAGCTTAACTGTATTGTTTGCATCAATAGTCAATGGAACTTACTTCATGTTTAGAGGCTATAACTGAAAATGGAGACATCAGAGCTTGATTTACCATTGCTGGCATAAATAGTCCCTCTGCCAAGTCTTGAAATGGGGAAAAGATCTGTTTTAAGACTTAAAATTGATGTTTATAATAATTAAATTCAAAGCAGGGGTCTGGTAGACTGATGACTTTCAAGAAATAGAAATATATACAGTATAGGAATAGTATACAGGCTACAAAACTCCTTGTACGTATGAAGGGAAGGTGAGGAGCAGAAAAGCAAACCTTTAGAGACTTGGTCTAGACATCCTGCAGCCATCGCCCAACCCTGATGCTCATCTGCTCCAACAATAAAGCCATTTTCACCAAGCGTGGGGACCACATCTCACATCTCTGGAGAGATTACAAAATTGCCAGCTCAAGTAATGTTTCTTGTGCTGTTCTCATGCCTGGATTAGGAATTAATTTCTCATCACCAGTTTACAGGACACACAAGCACATCTCCCACTACTAGTGCAGCCAACACTCGCTTACCACCCCTGACAGTGTTAGACCCACCCAAATTGAAAAGCTTCCCACCCCGTAACAAAGCCATGAAAAATAATAAAAGCCAGCTGAAAAGGTGGGTAGGAAAAAAAAAAAAATTAGTCATCCCTGCATTGCTACCAGGCTGATATTACTCGTTGAGCGATGCTTTGCAGATGACAACACCAATCCATGCTTCAGGGTGACACACCATGCGCTACGAAGGCAATTAGCCCAGTCAGATATCATTAAATGCCAATGCAGACATGATTCCTTTCTGCAATTTATTAGCCAGCTTGGTCTACATGGTCTGAATGGATTTTTTCCACCACAGGACACAATACCTACCTAATCACACACCGGGTTTTCCGCAGCCATCTTCAGCTGCTTCTCCACCATCCTTCCCTATAACAAACTGCATAAGGTTTGCTCTTCAACAGAAAATATCTCCAGGATGTAAAACTGCTAGTACCTGACGTGCTCCAGGAAAAGGAGCAACTTCTTTAACCAGAAAAAGCAACAAAGAAGGTTTCTCATTGCATCAATGTTTTTGCCTAGCATTATGGCAGGGTGCTTAAGCCATTGCTTCTGCCCCCAGTTTCCAGTGAGATGGCAGGCATGCAGCCCCAGACTTTGTTCCATTCTCTTGGCAGGGAATGGGATGGCACTGGAAGCAAAGCCTCTGGGCTGTGAAAAGTTCTATTACTTGCAGAAGTGCTTCTTGAGGCGGTCCACCGCTCTGGGGACAAGCTGTAGCTTTGCATAAGGGCCTCAGGTTCTTTGCATCAGACTTCTGAAACAAAACTGTGCAGTTTTTTGGGTACAAATGATGCTATCGCTCTGCCAGAGAGAGACTTCAGCCCATCACCAAGCACATTACTCAGACAAAACAAGCCAGCAAACCAAAAAAACCTCACAATTGGACACTCTGGGCTCAAACAGTTTATTAAACTGAATTCTGTAAAAGAGGACATTGCTTTTCTAATGCCTTTTTGTCAATTTAAATAAGTATTACTTGAAAAGGGTGATCTTAAAATGGTCTTTTAACACTGTAGAGTTCCTAACAACATAGAATCAAATAGGCATTCATACAGACAAATAGTCAGCTCCAGTCCTATAAATACTTCATCCTTAATTTTGAACACGTCTGTGGTGTTTAACCACGTTACTTAATGGTTGGACAGCCGTAACATAAAATGTGAAGAATAGATGTTCATCACTAGGCTTCCCACTGGTAATACTTGTCATATGCAGCCACTCAGAGGCTTTTTTTTTTTTTTAGTCCCAAAGGAAATACAGTCGATGCCTCCAAGTAGGATTCAGCTGCCCTCCATGAGGCTAGGATCCCATCCAGCCCAGCTGTCTGCATGTCCTGGGCAGCTCTGGAGGGGCCAGATGGCAAAGGAGTTTCAGCATATGATGAATCACCCCTTGAAGGGTCAGTGTGTTCCTGTAAACCTATAGACTACTGACCCCTAAGCAAAATTGGGTGGGGTATGCAGCCCTCTGGGGAAAAAAGTCTATAAATTAGAAGGGACATTGCTTATTTCATGGTGTGTGGAACTATACAATCCATCCAACTTCCCTTAAGTGCTAATTTACCTAGTTTTAATGTTGGTACACAATATTCCTCTTCTTAACTCATAGCCTACTGTGTTACTATGAGCAAAACCAAAGTAATCAGGATTCTGGGTTTGCTGCATGTAGGAGAGAGATAAACTGTAGCCAGTGGCCAATGCTGGAGAACATCAGCATTGTGATCCTGATGGGCAGGAAACCTCAGAAAGGGAATTAGGTCATTGCAGGACAACATGTTACAGAAGAGTCATCTTAAAAATAGCAGGTCTATAATGGTGAAGACCCTTTTCCCCTATTGAATAACTTGGATGACATAAATGAAATCAAAAAGTCATTATGTGTTGTTCATAACACTGAATATGAAAACATGATTAAGAAAAAAACAGGTTATTAGAAATGTAATAATGCAAATTTGCATCAACTTCTTCCAAGGATGGGGGCCTAATTTACTATATTATGGCTAAACCATGATAGTGTTAAAATCACTAGCGAATTCAAATGGCCTACCCTTTGTATTTAAATTACTCAGTATGCAAAATGAAAGCCATGAAAATACATTAGTCTACATTTTTAGAGGTGGAATTATTTTAATATGCTTCTATAAAGAATGTTCTGCTATTTTTAAATCACGAGGCTTAATATTAAGTATTTCATATTATGATGGGGCCTTATAATGGTCACAAAATGACTAGGCACTACATCCCAATACTGGGTTACTATGCATCCTTGCAGAAAAAAACCCCTCAATTTTCTATGGATGAAAAAATTGTAAATGATAACTAGTTTATATGGAGTTACAGGCCTGACACAAAAGACCAAATCCATCCTGAGTATAAAAAGAAGAGGAGATTTGAAGAGGAGCCACTTCACATTATGCCATAGTAAGATTGTCTATAAATTAAAGCAACCATCCTGGGAGGTGCCATTAAGCAGGCATTGCTTTTTTAATGTCATTAAATGCGGTGACACTTAAGGATGCATGTTTAAATACACACACAGCTGCGTAAGTGATATAGGAGTTAGGCAAAACCCCACCAACACATGTAGAACGTTTTTTGCTCATTTTTTTCCCTATGATTACATATTGTTGTAAACCTGCTCCGAGGGTTAGCTAACATGAATTATCTTGTCTGCATCACAGGTAGTTAGGCGGAGCAGATGGCAGGCTGTTCGCAAGCAGCATCCCCGGCAGTAATTCATACTTCTGCCTCTGCATCCCCGGTGGTCATCTTTAGTTGGGTTTTTTTTAAGGAAGTCAAGAGAATTATAATTCAGTGCTGTATTTTTCAGTTCCACTTAATGTTTACAAACCTGAATAGAGCTAGCAGGAGTATCTTGATGGAAGCAGTTTCCCAAGAAAACATGTGATTTCCTCTTGAGGTCTACAGGGATTTTTTTCTCCTCTCCCTATTAACACATTTATTTTGGATTATGGATTTTTTTTTCCAGCTAGAAACTTTTGTCATAAACCAGCATTTCAGCATTTTGACAAAAGCACCATAAATTTGAAATTTCAGGATAAAATGGTTTGATTCAATATGTTGACATAAAGATCTTCTTGTTTAAGAATGTAAAAACCACCAAAATACTACAAATTGCTGCAGGACAGAAATTAGGTGGGATTGTTCTGCTTTGTTTTGGTTTTTTCTTTCTTTTGCAGAGTACAGGTATTGTCTGCAAAAAAACATAAAAAGAGGCAAAGGGGAAGAGTTTGGAGCATTCAGCCAGAACTAGAAGAAGCCTTCAGCCCTTCCAGGCTATTTTGCATCTGCCAGATGAGAAAAGCAAACTGCAGTCTCAGGTTGATACTTTTTTAAGTAAGCAAGAACTACCAGATCTGACCCCTGCAATAATTTCTATCACTAACTGGTTTTACTTATCCTGGTTCATATAAGAAGATACTTCACCCAAATTGTGCTATTTAAAAAAAAAAAAAAATAATAAGAACATATACTTTTATACGAACAGTGCTCCAGAAGCTTTGTTATCTAATAAAAAGCAACAATATAATACCTTCGTGGTATTTCCCATGCATTCACAATTTCAGGAATAGGGTTTCTTTCAAGCTCTGAAATAACACTAAGGCAAAAGGACATCAGAAAAATTCTCAGAGACATTCACTGCAGTAAGTGTAAGCAAATATATTCGTAACTATAAAACCCCTGTAATTCTGTTTTCTTCCATCTGGTACAATCTTGTTGCCCAACGTTATATATATTTTAAACTCAGCGGGAGGAATATTGTGCTTGCTCTGTTGGACTGAATCCTCAAAGGAAAGCAAATATACAGTTTTAGTTCCCAGGCTATGATTCAGTTGTAAAAAAGCCAGAACTATTAATAAGCTGTGCTCTTAAAAACTAACGATTATTAGCTTTAAGATTCGAAACAACCTGATTAATTATTAATTATATTTGAGTCACGAAGATGGCTCTGAGCATAACTTCTCTGTAGAAATTGGAGCAACTTTATTTATGTACTTTTTGCTAGAAGAAGAGTAGTAAAATTTTGAATTTACTGCTAATTGTCTCCTAATGGCTATCTTTCCCAAAAGAAGTTTTCTGTTTCATAGAGTAAATAAAAAGCCAGATATTTGTTTTCTTTTTCTATTAGACAATAAATAAAAAAAAAGGAATACTTTGTGTACAAGCCTTCTATTAATACCACTGTCTATATTCCTTCAGTAACTGATGTATTTTCATGATTACGTATTTTATGTGAACATGCTTGTGAAATGCAAAGTGTAAGCTCGAAATGCAGCACGAGGCAGGCAATTGATAAGCCACAAAAGACTCCAATTCTAGTGTTCGCTGATCTTGGTTAAGTACATAATCATTTGTTTTTCCTCCTTAACTCAGTGTTTACTGTCGCTCGACTGAAATGGGTTTTGTTCAGCGTTATTATAAAATAAAGCTGCATCTCATTTCCAAGTCAATTGCCCTGAAATTCAAGAAATTTGGAAGCAAGATATTTAACAATGGGGGAAATCAAGCAGCTGAACCCCCCCCCCCCCCTCCCCGATTCATCATCTCATTGCTTAGCTCCATCCCTGCTTGAGATTTTTAAGTGATCATTTAAACATAGAGATTGAAAGAGCCTTTGTGGATGTGATTTTTTGCAATTGCTCTCCTTGTTGTATTATTTTAGTCCTAAAGAAACCCTTTGCCTATTCAAGCCTGGAAGAATAGTTCTTGTGTAACTTGCCATGCAGAGCAAGTCTGAAAAGCTGCACAGCTTTTGGGAAGGTTCACCAACGCCTGCTTGACTAAGATGTTACCAGCTTTCTATATCACCAGCACACAAGTTAGTAAAAAAATCTCAAATTATTGACTGAAATCTGTTTGTCAAAATGCAGAATGATACTGCAGTCAGTTAGCTCGTTCCATGTATTTTTATATAAAAAGTGTGGTTCTTGTTAAAGAAAAAGTAGGACTGAGTTCCAGAGATCTTACCAAGTCATTTAAGATGCTAGAAACTGTAAATGTAGTAAAGAAAAATTTGTCTTCATATTAAATAGCTCGTTGCCACATCTGTAGTGTCAGACAACAGACTCTTGAGCTTTCTGCAAATCAGGAAGTCAACTGCACATATGAGAATTTGGAGGCATCTTGTAAAAGGAGCAGATGGCCCATCCCAAAAAAAACACCCCACATTAAAATCGGCATTTCTTCTCATCCTGCACACTTAAACTGTGGAACTAATTGCCAAAGAAGGACATGGATTTTAAAACCACTTGCACATGCTTGAAAAGGAAATCGACAACCCACCAAGGATTATAAATTATTAAAGCCACCAGTTCAGGATGTTCTTCAGCAATTGATTCTGGTTGCAGTAAAAGATAGGATGCCAGGCTAGATGGACCTTTGGTTTCACCTGCTGTGATCCATGCTGTATTCTTATTTAAGATGAGTCAATAACATCAGTTCATTCCTGTTGGAAAAGTGTAGTCACAACGCAGCGCTCCCAGACAGGATGCTGTTAGAGCCAACACATCTTGCTCTGTCCCTCTGGGTCCTTTTCCCCTCATTTCTTGATATACAGGGTGGCTGAAGTCAACACAGCTCAAAAAAACCCCAGATTTATTTTTGCTAGGTGACGAAAGCATAGCTATATTTTTGTGAGTTAGAGCATGCCTAAGAAGAATCGGGGCGAACCTGCCAGCTCATTTTAAAAGGCTTTGGATGAGTCCCTTAATGGGGAGCCTCTTCCCTGCCAGGGAACTTCCTGGAGCACCAAGAGCTTTTGGCAACCAGCTGAAGATGCTTACTGCAAGCTCGTGCACAAGCCAATGTAAAATTGACTTGTTTTTTATGAAGAAATAAAGGGTGAGGAATGTGTACTTGGAGAAAGTGAAGCAACTACATCAGTGCTTGCAATAATGTAATTAAACAAATCGCAAAGGCCCTGATGAAGATTTCATGATTTACTTTGCAACAACAGAATCATAAAATATCTTCATCTGGGCTAGAGCGATCCCCTGTCTAAGGGCTTTGAGGCCAGGCAAACATGCCAGAAGCCAACCTGGACCGGACAGGGAGACATTTTAGTAGCATTTAATTACTGCCGTGGTGTGCCCTTAGGAGATCAATCGGATCAAAGGTCCACCCAGCCACCTCTCCTGATCCAAGCAGTGGACAGACGCCTGCAGGAAGAAAGCCAACCCTGCGGGGAGCCATATGGTGACACGGTCTCGGTGTCAGTTTGCCTCCTCACTTCCAGCTGTCCTGGTTTTTGAGCTCTTACCCTCCAAAGCCTCCGGGAGGGTTTTGTTTCAGTGGTTTGCCAACAGCTTTTCCAAACCCTTTAAAAGCATCTGGTGTTCTCTGCATCTCAGGGTCATGGGTCAAAACCCATCAGCCATCACTCCCTGCTCCCACCTCCCAGGGCTCGCTTGGCTTTATAGGAAGGAATCTAACCAGGGAGGGGAGGAAGATGGAAAATAGAGCCATAATGGCTGGAATACCTTTTAAGATCACCCAACGCTTGTAGTAAGTGTGAAAAGCAGCTGACATAATGGATGAAATAACTTCCAGCTGGTCCTTGGAGGCCGTGTGTCACATCCACGGTCCATGAGCTACGCACACAGTATTGCAGGTGCCGGGCAAAAGGGCTACAAAACACCCTGGACTTAAAGAAAGCCCCATTATTTAGCAACAGCAGTGATAAAAAGTGCTTCCCAACTTGCTCCCTCCTATTAGCCAAAGTTAAAAGGGTCTTTTTTGGTTGGTTTTAGACTCATTCTCCTGCACATCAACATTTGAAACACTGCTTCAATTTTATGATGACCATCACTACTGGTACATCTTCATCTCCACGGGGCTCCTGGCTAGAAAACTACATTATCCTGAACTGAATTTCTACCTTATGGTTGTTTTTCCTTTCTTTCCTCTGTTTTTAACTGGGCTGAAATGGGAACAGTGAATCTCTCTGCATCATGACCCCTGGCGTGACAGGTTAGAATGCAACAGGCCATCCCTTTTCCACCACAGATCCCCATTTGCTTTCTTACATTGAAATTTTGCTGCTGCCCAGACCCTTTCCCAACACTCTTTGGTGGTTGGATGTTTCTTTTCCAACCACACTGATTGCAACAGAAGGACTAGTACTTCTCCCTGGAGAAACAGAAATTAAACTATATTATCCTGTAGGATATATATGTTTTTATATGTATATTTTTTAAAATATTTATATATATATATCTTATGATGCTACCCTGAGATAAGACTCCTGTTTGCCACTTATATACTTGCACTACCACCTCTATGTTATAGAGGAATAAACATTTCCTATCCTCCATCCCACTTTCTTGTTCTTTTCCCAAGAAAATTCAAGACAATTAGATTAACAGGTCAGTAGATAGTAAAGTTTTAGTGGGAGCATGGTATCACAAGGAAGGTGTCCGATGAAGATGAAATACAACTCTTACGTTCACTGAGAAGTTCAACATCGAAAAAGCTTTTCGAGACACAACTGTTCAGGCATAGCGAGGGCTGAGAGAAATGACAGGGTATTTAGTAAATTAAAAACTGTTAGATACCTCCCAACAGGTGATTTGTAGTAAGCAGAAATTTGTGTGTGCAAAATAAAAGGAAGAATAGGCAACATTTGACAGCAAGGGAGTGTGAAAAATACCCTGGTTTATTGTGAGAGTGAAGATCAGTCTGAACAGGAGCATCCATTTAAAAAAAAAAAAAAGTAAAATAAAATAAAATAAAATAAAATAAAATAAAATAAAAATATAAAATAAAATATAAAATAAAATATAAAATAAAATAAAATATAAAATATAAAATAAAATAAAATAAAATAAAATAAAATAAAATAAAATAAAATAAAATAAAAATCCACCACAGCCTGCACGTTTCCTTTCCAGGACAGCCAAGGCAGCTCTGAAATTTACGGGGGACTGTGTGTGTGTCTTGCAAAACTGAAAACATTTGAAGATGCCACCATGCAAATCCATTTTACCATTTATCAGGTTAGTTATTTTCCAACTGCTAGGAAATGGTCTTATTCCCTCAGCATTTGAACTGAGTAAATAAATCCCTGTAGTCCTTCAAAAGTTATTAGTTAGCAACAGGGGAAAAGAATTTCTGGGGAAAAAAAAAAAAAAAGAAACAAAACAGGTAAGAAAAAAGATAGAAAGGGCAAGGAAGAAGATGGAAGGGCAGCAAGGTGTGGCATTTAAACAGGTTTCCAGGTTTTGGCAATTAAGTTTTTAACAAAACCCCAAATTTTTAGCTTCTTATCTGGGAAAAGGAGCAATGTAAAGGTCAGTTTAGCAGCAGCATTTTTGCAACTACACAGAAGCAAACTTGGAATTAGAGCAGGGAGAAGAGAAGCATGACTGGGACCCCAGCACCTCCTGCAGCATTTATAGAGATTTAATAAAATGATTAATTCTGGAGCCTGACTCATAACCCTGGCTGCAGCAAGAGAAAACAACCATATATTAGAAAAAAAAGCAAATCGATAGCGTTGCCAATACTCTAATGCCCTATTTACTGATGTCTCATTCTCATCTCAGCTATCAGCTACTGGTCCTTTTAAAAAGTTTTAAGGATTGTATTCAGTTCCTACATTAATTTATGAAGAACTAAAGCTCTGACATTGCCAGCTGCAATTCTGATTTACAGATGCATTAATATTTCCCTGTGCATTCCTGATGTCTGATGACAACATCCATCACAGCACTTCACACTATTTTAAGTGGGAAATATAGGTTTTGGATGGTCAGCAAGGAAATTGTCTTTTGACACTCCTACCCATACAGATATATACTGTTTTACTGCTCCTGTGAATTATCAGCACATAAAACATACCCTAGGGATTTGGGGGAGTTAGAGGAAGATGGTTTTTGTAACACTGGGAAAATAACTACATGGGAGCCTCCAGAGGCAGAGATATAAATGGGAAATAGTACAAACTTTCTTGAAAGGAAGATGTGTTGTTATGTCCCACGAGAGACAGGTACTACCATACTCATTTTCAAATCATTGTGAAGGTAACAAAAAAATTATACATAAATCTGTTACAGTAGCTCAACTATCACTATAATTGTCACCATGGCAGAGCACCTCCTGCACGACCCAAAGACCCCAATTTCTTCTTCACCCTATGCACCACAAACACATTTTGAAACAATAAACAAACAAAAAAAAAATCTGTATTTTATTCTTTACAAATGAGAAGGACGAAGGGAGGACACCCTTTGGCTGGGGCTCTCTGCACCAAGCAGGAGCTTCCTTCGGCAGTCTCATCCATGAGCTGACCCACCACAACCCTCGAGGCAGGAAGGCTTCCCAAACTCCCACGCCTCTTCCATATGCTGTGCCCTAAAATAATTTATACCAGTTGTATGAAGACTCCCTCGTCTCCTCAAACTGGCTGTCACCCTGCTATAGTTTTGCTCGTGGTCAAGTGAATGTGTGTTTGGGCTTAATTACATTGCAAATACAGGCTTGCATGGATTTATAAATCAACACAACTGAAGATGATAAACTCTAAGTGAGAAACAAGTAATTTCATTATTTTCAGACAGCTCACATGGACAAATGAGCAAACTAAGCTGCTTTCAAAATAAAACTGTGTTTCCATCATCCTGTTTTGCCTCGCCAGTGTCTGCCCCAGCCACACTGAAGTAGCTACCTTTTCTATTAACTGCATTAAAAACGTTCCTCTCAAAGACAATAGCCTAGAAATACAGTAAAACAGCCTTAAAAAAAGCTGCCATTTCCATCTTACCATGTGGAAAAATTTTCTTTGCTAAAACTGTTTCATATATTTGTGTAAGTTTAAACTAAAGCGAGGCATCCATATTCCCATTACTTTTTTTTCAGTACCACGCACTTTCATCATTTATATTTATACATAGATAAATAAAATAGTTACACATATATTATGGAGGCCAGGGCAAGCCCTGTCTCAGCTTCAGTGTGGGTTACTCCCCTGAATTCTCTTGCCACTACCCAGGAGATTTGAGGCTGATGAGTGTTTAGGGATCTCCTCCTTTAAAAGCCAACACGCTCACCTGAAAATCCCAGCTATTGGACCTCAAGAGATGGCCAGTTTGGTCAAATTTTTATGAACCGAACTATGAATATTTCTTTCAGAATCCCTCTCCTGCTCACCCAGGTGGGCTCCATTGCCACCTCTCCAAAACATCAGCCCTCTGCCATGTGCCAATGCTCTTTTGCCCCACAGTCTGGAGCTCCTCCTGGATCTCCAAAGCAGGTGAAACCCACAGCACTCAAAATGACAGCTCTATCTAAATGCAATATATGATGTAATATATAATGTTACAGTAAGGAGCCAGTGGTTCAAGCTGTTCCTCTTTAGAGTTGGCCTATAGGAAACAATTTCTGAAGGAGAAAGATGTTTCTCTTATATCTCTAAAGATTTGTTTTTCTGTCCTCCTTTCTTCCCCCATCGTTCTCTGTAAGAACATCCACTGCAGACCAAACCATGTTTTCCATCCAATGGATGGATGGCCACTCTAAAAATGTCACCTCTGGAAGAGGATGCAGTGTGGTCCAGACACATGCTCTCGTGCAAGGATTCAGCTGTGTGATGCTATAATTATTAGTTAGTGTTTGTACGTGAGCCACAAAGGTGCATTGAGTTATTTTCCTTTCTTTATTTGAATGAATTGTTATTTCCCTGTTGTTTGAAATAATTATTGTAAACGGTCTTATAAAATGTTTTCTTTCCAATTAAGAAAACATATTTAATTATTATTAGCTAGTAATTATTAGCTAGTTTTTGTATGTGAGCCACAAAGTTGCATTATTTTCCTTGCTTATTTGAATGAATTGTTATTTCCCTGTTGCTTGAAATAATTATTGTGAACAGTCTTATAAAATGTTTTCCTTCCAATTAAGAAAACATCACCAAAAAATAACTGCTTATGAGTACACTGTAAAATATGTATTGCTATACTGTAAATTATACATCAGCTACCTCGGTGCCAATTAGCCAGGAAGGTAAGAGAACAACGCAACAGTTGGGAGCCTTCAGTATTACTGTAAGATGATGTGGCTGATCATTTCACGACGTGTTTTGTTCCTGACGGTGTGCAATAGGATACTGCGAAATAATACGTGCCATCTGGTGCAAGTGAGAAAACCAGAATAACGTATATCATCGCCTGATGTCTATGTCAGTATACATATTTCTGTGAGAGACTAGAAGATGCTTGTTCTGTGTCCTCCTGCTGTGCTGAATGGACGCTGAAACTATTATTTTATATTGTCAGGAATAAATGTCTTTTAGTTGTTACCATGTCCTACACACGCGAAATCACAATATAATTTAATAGCATGTAATTAGGTATTGCTAAGCAAGTCCCGACAGAGTTTTGAAAAATTAGTCAAAGATGAAAAAGTAAAGAATATACACTAAAAATTTGATTTTTCCTGAGTTCTCAGCCATACCTGTGTTTTACAGTAGTAGAAACATCCTAAATGTTTCCCAAGTTTCTGAAAAGTGATATCTTACACAGTCCTGAAAGATACTGATTTATTACCAATTTGTCGAGCTGCTGGATGCTTTACATTACAATATTTTCATAGTATTCAATTTCAATCTAGCTACATAACTACTGAGCTTATTAGCAAACTGGAGGTATGGTACTTCAGGTATTCTGTCTCCCTAGCAAAAAAAAAAAGTCAGTATTATGCTTGCCTTGCATGTTGAGAACATAGTCTCATTTATTAAGTATCTGTTTAGTTTCAGAAGATCAAAGTTATTATGTACTGAATATTTAAATATACACGGACAAGTATTTATTGTAAATTAACTAATCTCAGTCTGAGCCTGATAGCCAAAATACTGCACTTGAAACGCTGAGAAATTCTCATCATGGTGGTGCTGCATGTCACTAGAACAGTTTAGGGATGCAAGGTAGGAAATACCTTTTATTTCCCATATCGTCTGTTCTTCAAAAGATGATTTTTTTTGGCACACTATTGCCTGCTCTCACTATTAGAGTAGATGCCACTACATATTTGGTACCGTTTTAAAAACATACCAGCTCTAAGAGTCAAGTTTTGGCGCCCCTCTAAACAAATGAAGAAAAAAAGTGTGTCTATCTTATGTGTTTGTGGGGGGAAATTTAAAATTACAGTTCATCTCCATGCTAGTATTAGAAAAGTAACTGAAGTAAGGGCATTTATTGGATAACCATATTATTTTATAATGAAGGTATAGATTTGCATGGGCAAGACTCAAGTTTTGTGCTGGATACATCTCCCTGGCTGCCAAGAAGTGACAAGAAATTTGGCCTTCAAATGTTCTGCTGCCTTCTTTTTGGATGAAGACTGATTTAGGAGGGATTGAACATGTTATCACAGCATCCAAGAGAAGCCACAGCATCAAAGACAAGCCCAAGAGCTCTTATGTACAGATAAGTACCCAGCATGAGATGAGTATTTGTCCATTAAGATGAATGGGTGCCCCAAATTCCTGCCTAAAGCACATATTTTGCTCTTCGTATTCTTATTCCACCCTATGGAAATAAAGCATGGTTTTGATAATAATCACCTGTTGAATATGGATTTGCAGTTTCTCTTAGTTCATCCCCAAAGCAAAATGTTTATATAAAACAGGTCACTCACATACAATTCCCACTTCCACCAAAATCACATACACACAATACAACAATTTAAAAACCACCATCACTGCCCTGTCTTCAGCCATCTAGGCCATCAAGAAGACCACAATTATGCTCTTACTGTACATGAAAAATATTCCAGAGTTGCAAAACACCACATATTTTGACCATCAAATGCATGGTCAGGCAAGACAGTGCAAAGGTAAACTACTTTCTGATGTCGACAAACACAGGAAGATCTACATTTTGCCACTCAAATGCCAAACAAACCTTATTTCCCCATCAAGGTGCAGCCTCAGAATCACAGAATCATCTAGGCTGGAAAAGACCTTGAAGATCCTCCAGTCCAACCATGAACCTCACCCTGACCGTTCCCAACTCCACCAGATCCCTCAGCACTGGGTCAACCCGACTCTTCAACCCCTCCAGGGATGGGGACTCCCCCCCTGCCCTGGGCAGCCCATTCCAATGCCCAACAACCCCTTCTGCAAAGAAATGCCTCCTTGCAACATGCAACACCAAGTGACAATGCCCGACTCCCCAAGCATAAACCCACTTGCAATCTCTTTCCAAATTGCAAGAGCCCTCTGAAGGCTGCAGAAGTCCTTGAAAAATTGTCTCAACATAAGAGCTACGTCATAAAGCGCACTTACCCTTGAAGCGCTTTTTCTCCAAACCAATCTCCCTTCCCCAGAGTACGGAGAAAGACTGGATCTTCACTGGGGGAGTCTTCACGAGTAACATTCACCTGTTGAAAAGCCAAACACCCCCAGCATTTAGAAAACTTTTAATTAACAAATAAAAGCTATTTGTTCAGAGAGGGATTCATCATGTCCAGGATCTCTCAAGAAAATCTCCGGCCCATATCTCCCCTGGGAACCACATAATTCTCCAGAGTCCTGCACTCTTCCCTCAGCATCACCAAGCAACCATCTAAGAAAATGAGCAGCTGTTTTCCACTAAGGTACCTACCACTCTTGCAAAAATGCAATACTTGTGGTTTTTTAAAGGTTTTAACACTAAACATGGAGTTGGCTGCACAAGTACAGTCATTGCCTGTATGGAGCCAGCAGCAGAAATAGGTTCCAAATATTTTCTGCGTATCAGACAGACACATGGTATAGGCTTCTGTTAGCTTTGTTCCACATGATTACTTGTGTTGCTAAGTTCATTTAAGGGAAAGGAATAACAAAAATAATCTATACTTAGACATAATTGAAATGAAACAGTTTGGAGCATTACAGGATGAAAGATGTCTCCTCTCCTTTTTACTCTCTCTCAAATTCAGGGAGGGGATAACTAGCTGGAGCAAAAATCAAGTATTTTCATTGAAGTTTAAAGGAAAATACTATCTTATTTTTTAATATTTTATTTTTGTGGTGAAAGAGAAAAGCAATTACTGCTGGTAGAAAGCAGACTGTCTTTCTGACCCACTGTAAAACCAAGGGTAGTATAACCAAGTATAATCCTAAATTGAAGAAGCTGGCACTGCAACAACAGGAAGATGACTTCACATCTGTGAGTGATGACTTCCTATTGCTGGGAGGTACTTTTCTTTTCTGAAATGATTTCAGAAGAAAAACAGTAATTGATCATCTGAACACCCTTGGCTCTGGTTTCCCGTGCCAGTATGGGATATAAATCCCAGCCCCTGACATCCTGCTGGGTGCTGAGGATGGCATGACATACCAAGGATGCAAAGGGCTACATGAAAGATGAATTTCTATGAGAAATATTTCTTCCTTTGCTGCTGTTATCAGAGGTAAGTCATACCTCCTATGTTATGAGAAGGCAGGTGAAATACAACCCCCTGCTATCAGTGCATGGTGGGGATCACCTCTTCCAACATTAACCAGCTATAAATCTAGTTGTGCAGTCTCTGTCTATGGTCAGTGTAGAGGGACAGGCATTTCCAAAGCCCGAGTTGTCCAAAATTTAATTGGGTTGAACAACTTTCTGGAGATGCTTTGCATATATGGGAAAATCTCTCATCTGCTTCTCCTTTTCAGGCTGTTTAGCTTTAATCAGAGCTTTCACATATGCAAATTCACAAAGCCAAAATCTGGGATGTCAGACATATCCTTTTGGATTTAGAGACATTCCAGTTTAATTTAGCTACTAAATTTACAATTGTGGCCCACACCTTCTCCCATCTCTTTTATGCATGGTAAAACCAGTGGGTTTGAGTCATTAATGAGCCCTCAAGACTACATCACACTACATTTAACATTTGCAGTGACTCATCAAAGATCAGATGAGGATAGGGAACGCGTAACGGGTGAGCCAGGAACATTTGTAGCTAATGAAAAAAAAACCATGGGCAAACAAAAGGAACTTGAAGGCAGATTTAAGCTCTTTCTCCGTGACCTCCACTGATACTAAGTGCTAAGGGATTATGGGAGTGTGATTTCCATGTGGTTCAAAGCAATGAGCCATTTGAATAGCCACAGCACCAATGAAGAACCCACATGATCTGGCATTAAATTGGTGCCACACCATGGCTTTTAAAGGGAAAATGGTGTACAGTGGCACAGCATGGCACACTTTGTGTCTGGGTAAAGGCAAGGTACAGAGCAGGCACGGAGCAGCAGCACTTAGCAAGCAGAAGAGACTGAGATGTTTTAATCTGACATATTATTCAACAGATTTCCGCACGCAGGATGTTTTGAACACAATTTTGATTTCTATTCACTTGGACTCGAGGAAACACACTAAAATAAATAAACTAAACGAGCTCAGGAGTGGGATCAAGTGCAGTGGAGAAAAAAAGGAGAAGGATTTTGCTCCTAAAAGAACTATCCATGGAGCATGTGCTGAAAGAAAAGGGAGCAGAAGTATTTCTAAGCATTTCGGAGAGAAGAGCTGGGCTCAGAAATGTAAATAATCTTCTCTGTTCACTTGACTGTCACTAAAGATACTCTGACATAAAAGTCAAGGCAGAGTTTTTAGAAGTAGCTCTCACTGATAACACTCATGCGATGCTGCTCATTGAAGAAATTACACGTGAGGTCCCAGGTACATAAACTGCAGCCAGCATTTTTGCTGGCTTATTAAGAGCTGCCAGGGTTGGGTTTTAGCATGGGACATTATATGCCCCTACTTCAGAAAGTCCCAGGCAGCATACATTGATTTGTTAGTTCTACATTTCATTGCTATTTATTCCATGTTTCACTGCTGAGGCTGCATTCCTCCTATCATGGGCTGTATCCTTAACATGGGTTAGTTATTACATCTCCTGGGTAGCTTTTACATCCCAATATAGGCATTAAAATTAAACACTCTCCAACTCCATCCATCTTCTATCAGTCACTGATATCTCTTTTGCAATTCAGTAAACTTGGAAGAGAAAATGGGGCAGAATTTAACTGTCCCTGGAGGAATTTCTGTCAAGCCACCAGGATCCAGCTGAGGATCTGGGAATTTCTCAGCAACCCCATGTGTGTTGTTTTATTTTAGCTCCCTTTTTCTCACCATCAGCTGTCATAGTAAGATAAAGTAGCAAAGGCCAAGGATAAAGCCAAGGAGCATCTCAGGCAGGACTACAGGGCTATGGAGCAATGATGAAGGGCATGAGTGGTTTTCTCCCTCATCCTGCAGGTGATGTGTAAGAGCTTAAGGAGATGCAGGTCAACAACTGGTTACCCAGCTGGTGTCAACAACAGGGATTTGCTTTTTACAACTAAAGGACTCTCTCTGGAGATTGAGGACTGCTAGGAAGGGATGGGATCCACCTGATCAAGTGGGGCAAAAGCATTGTTGCCAACAGGCTGGCCAACCTGGCAAGGAGGGCTTCAAACACTCAGTGGGGGAGGGAGGCTCACCCTCCCATTATTTTTACCCACTAAAAAAGGGGAAAACAAACAAAAAAAAAGGATTTGAAGTGTGCATCATGGTTGTCCTTATTCTGGGAGAAGAGGAAATACTACTTCCGACTGGAGGGAAGCAGAAGGGCATGAGGGAATACCATCAAATTTGGATTTCTGCAGTCCATGATTATCTTCATTTCAGAAACTGGTCTATGACTATCTTATTCATCTGAAAAAGACCATTTTATTTCTTCTGATGAAGATTGGCTCCCAGAGATAGAAAGTGGAAGATGACGTTGAAAATCTAGTTTTAGTACCTGAGAGCTGACAGCTGCCTCAGAAGACAACCCAATGGCGTATACGACACCCACATTCTTCCTCTGCAGATGCCATGGAGTTTTTCTTACCCTTAATTATGCAAGGACAATGTTAATGTATGTCTTGGTGCAAACATCAGAACCAGGAGGCTCAGGTTGGCCTGCTTTCAAGCATATTTATCCATTTGTGTTTACTTTCAATGTATCACATCTCATCTGCAGTGGGAAATCACTGTGTATTCCCTTGAATATCTCCATCCTGCTACATGGAAAGAAGCCAAATGCTTCTCAAGTGTAATAGTATTAGGCCAGATAAAAAAAAAATAAAAAAAAGAAGTTGAATGGGAGGAAAAAACTCGTTCTATAAAATCCCATCACGATTTTATGGGAAAGGAGGTCAAAAAGCGTATTTTCCCTGTGAGCAGTTGAACAGAAACTTAAACATATTTTTTTTTTCCCGTAGGAGAGAGCTCAGACTTCTCTGGCTTCCTATTATTTAATTTGGAGAAGCTGAGAAGTGATAGCCATGGGAATGAAGTCTGGACGTCAGAGGGATACTTAGCAAAGAAAACATTGAGTATCGTAGGGTATACTATTAAAAAAATTGAGCTTTTTGGTCATTTACTGAGAGTCTCAACAACTGTTTTCAACCCCAAAGTCTTCACTGTGAGCACATGTGTAAAACAGCACAAGATCTATTTTTTTCCCTTCAGGCCACTCTGCCCTACTGATACAGCACCAAGAAGTTTAATTAAATGTCAAGTGTTGCAACATTTGTGCCTCGGGGAGGGGAAAGAGAAAGCTCTGGCTGGTGCTGAATTTTGAGAGCACATCACCGCCATCATCCCACTTGCCTTCGAAGGGTGTCAGCTTACCTTTCCTTTGCTGATTATAAAGAAAGTGTCCCCTCGAGCACCTTGCCGTATAATATACTCTCCACTTTCATAGTGCGTCTGTAAGAAAAAAAAAAATAATTAAGGTGAACAAACAGAATCAGACACTGCTATTCAGCAGATAGTTTGTCAGTTTTGCAAGATAACGCTTATGGAAACATAACCCTGGTACCAATTTTATCCCGGTCTGACATTGGCCGTGATTTAAAAATTGTCTGGTGTCAAGGAATATAATAATTAAAATGAAACTGTTTATGGCTTGCCCATTTTTCTTCTTACAGTGCTAGTGCCAGCTTTTGCCCAGATGAATTATCCTCACAGCCCAAATCCATTTATATTAAGTAAACCAGAAAGAGGAATTTTCGACAGAGAATATGGTACATGACATAAACTGCAATAATATGCCTGTTGTAAAAATAGTTCTCCTTTTTTTTTTTTTTTTTGTTAGTTTGGGTATTTTTCCAGCTTTGCTAGCGAGGGCTTTATTCAATAAATCATTCTTGCTCTTCACTTGTTATTATAATAGCTTAATCCGTCTTTTTGCCTTATTTTTGGATTATTTCTTGCTAAATTTATGTCACAGCTTATCAATGCTTGCATCTAAACTTAATAGGATAGCTTCATCCCTTGTATTACCCCATCAAAATCAGTATGCATTTATACATCATCCAAAAAATAAAAGCCAGTATTTTCTAAATAAAGACTCTAGATTTATATTTATCCCCCACCAAACCCTGGCATTTTCTTCAGAGATGCGCTGCCCCCTGCAAATTTAATAATCATCAGTTCAATAGCAAGCAGAGGCAGGGGAATGCCAAGAGCTTCCCACTCAACATCTTTACCTACATCTCCTACTGGCCAAATGACTGCTGGGTTTTTTTTAATCAAGACCCTGCAGAGAGCTGCAGGCATGGGGTCTGCTGTGCCCCAGCACCGATTTGTGACAAAACCTCCCCAAAAATGCCCTGTGCTCTGGCTTGGGTGTTATTTGAAGCTACACTAAAGAACTAAGCCCCAGAGAAGACTGCCAGATTTTTAATCCAAAAGTATGTATAAACAACAACAAGGATGGATTTGAGCTAAGACAGAGTAATTAACCAGAATCCTAGAATTTGGATAAGCTTGAGATATTTTCTTTCAAGGGTATTTTATTGACCTGCATTTATTTATTTATCTTTACACTCAACCTTTTTGGTGTCACTTACAGACTGATAACAGAATTCAACATGAAAACAAATAGCCAAAGGCTCATGGAAATGCATCTGAGAAAAACAACTCCTTGGTCTGGCAGCACTGCGCATATGGAGATATTAATGAAAAGTAATTGTCCTAGGAAAAAAAAAGGTATCTAAGGGAACTATAATACAGAATTAATTAGGTTAGTTCTTTCAAACACAGCTGTGGGTGCTTACACGATCCTAAAAAAAATTCTGGGTAAATAAAATCAGAAAGTCAAAGCAGTATGTTAGTATTAATATTCTTCAGAGTCTCCAGAAGATTAATAAATAAAAAAATAAAGTTCTCTATTAGAATTACAAATACTGAATATTACCATGTCAGTCTTCAGAAAAGGGACCAGAGAAGGCAGGTCAGGAAGACTAAGTTCTGAGTTGCCCTGATCCTTAACGGGCTCTAATGGATCTAAAAACCACAGCATTTTTCCTATTTCCATGTGCCAGAGTGGGAAGAGGAAGAAAAGCCTGGAGGAGAGTGCGGACACAAACTTGCAGTTTTATTTCTTAGGTGGGGTGTTTCTGGATAGAAGATTTTGAGGATGCACATTTTTGAGCATCCAGGTTGACACTCCTTCAAAGGGCCTGGTTTTATAAGGTGTTGGCATCATACCCTCTCATGTGGAATCTTCCAGGCACCCAAAAATCTAATGATTGAAAATACTTATCAGAAGGTTTCCAATTTTAGTACAGGCAACCTATATTCATTAGACATATTAAACTGCTACTGCTTATATGACTTTTGTGCAATTTTCAGTTGATACTGCCTTAGAGCTGACTCTCAACTTGTGGCCAAATAACACATTCAACATGGCAAAACCTTCTTCCTAAAAGGCCATTTCTTGGTCTTAGTCACCAGTTACAACTGCACCAACCACTTAGCACTGAGACTCAGTCCTGGTGCCGTATCTGATTTCCACCTATGAGTCCTCTCAACCATTCCCATCCATGAGTCATAGAATCGTAGAATAGTTTGGATTGGAAGGGACCTTAGAGATCATCTAGTTCCAACCCCCCTGCCACAGGCAGGGACGCCTTCCACTATATAAGATTGCTCAAAGCCGCGTCCTTTGAACACATCCACATTGAGAGTCCTCCCAACCTTCCCACCTGTAAGTCCTCTCAGCCTTCCCACCCAGGCTTCCCCACAAGAAATGGAAGGAGAACAAATTCAAGCTTTGAAGGATCCAAAGCTGCCTCTTTTGCATCTCTTGCCTACCATGTTTTTTTTTTTCTGGGCTCTAATTTCATTCAAAATACTGCAAGTCCTTCTTCCAACATTCAAATCATATTCCTCTAGTCCTTCCTTGAGTGCCCAATCATGCAGAGCTTTCATTTTGCTTGACCTCCTTCTCATTGGCACCTTTCTCCATGACCTTCCTGCGGTCCACGTCTTTGACTTTATGTATTTCAGCCCATTTCTTTCACAGCTAATGCTACCTAGCTTTACAACAATTCTTCTTGCTTGAATCAACCTGTCCTTCCCCATCCTCTGACAATGCTCTTCCTCTTAAAATGTCCTTTTCTAACACAAATCAACTCATCCATGTGCTTCGCTATTTAACCAAATTATTTCTGTCCGTTTAGACTGAAAGCACTGTGCAAAACAGGCAAAATCCGTAAGTGCTCACTTACGACACAGGCAAATAAAAATAATTATAAGCCTCTTGCTTTTAGCCAGCCATGTATAAGGTAGCAATACATTCTCAGGTACATACAGTACCGTTATACAAAGTCATCTGAAGAAGCGCTTCGGCAAATGTTGCACATATTCATGGTATAGCTTATATTTTAGCAATGCAAGCTCCATTTCATCTAGAGAAAACCAGTCCAAGAACAATATGAGGAAAATCAACAATTCCTACAGCTTTGCAATGGTGTGGTGACACACAAAAAGGAGTAACATTTGAATTAAAATCACCAAAAGAAAAGCAGTAAAGCAAGCGGGTTCAATGTGTCTTTACTAGCTTTAGACTGACCCCACCGCTTCTTCTGGACTTGCATTTGCAAGATTAAATCCAATGGCTGAGCTTTAGCAAGCTGTTGGAAGCCAGACTCTGTTGAAGAGGATCCTTCTGATGGAGCGAATAACAATTTGTTGGCATTTTCTTAAATTCTAGCTTCAAAGCCCTGTATGTGCTGGTCAAAGAATTTCCAGAATGCCTTTAAGATAGGTGTTAAATATTTCTACCCCACCTTTGCAGTCACAAATGAATAAAAAAATTATGCAACTAGTGCAGCACCCCAGATTTGGGCTTAGAACTTGAATTTTTGGGGGTTTTAGAATTTTCTCCCAAGAGAAAGGGACTCTGGACAGAATACTCTATTTTCAGAGGCAATACCAAAGCTCAGTGACGAAAGCTAATTTAATATCTCAGAGAGATTTCACTGAAACTTAAGCATCACATAGGTTTTTGAGTGTACTTCTTAAGATGTAGCTCCTTCAGGTCACAACAAAATTAAAGCAAAACACAGAAATTAATTCCCAGCTGGAAGAGTTGACCAGACTACATTAACCATTCTTACATTTTCCTCTCTTCAGCAGAAAACCAGAGCTGAAATCCAGCATAAAAATGAAATAGAGAAAACCTGAATAGAGACACAGGCTGAAGAAATACAGCTGTATGACCTGCCGAGGTTGAGATAGCCAGGCAGCAAAGCTAACAGTTACAAAGGTCTTGTGTGTGCAGGGGGAAAAAAAGGTTCTAAGCTAAGGCATCGAGGTCCCAGTTTAGCATCGAAGTCTGAGAAAGTCAGTGCTCAAGACAACAGGGATGATAAAGCCAAGAAATTAATGCTGGGAACCCTCATATACCAGCAAGCCACAAATGTATATTTTATAAACTTTGACAAACAGGCATAAAGGCTCAGCTTCGATGAATTATAAATGCTACGAAATTTAGAACATTTGTCATGCTAACTATACTGTTGTTTTATAAAGTAACGTCAGGCCCTGAAGGTACTTCTCTGTGGAGTGAGAGATGCTTTATCACCTCTTGAATAAACCCCTGGCCCCCTAGTGCCCCACTTTCCTATATAACAAAACATTTTCCCAGTCTAAACCAGTAAGAGGTTGCACCCTTAGCAATGCAGGGATATCCATGGGGATGCAGAGTGCAAGTCAAGCTTGTGACCCAAACTCTCATGTGTTTATCAGAGGATAGTTATGTGCTTCAATAAGAGGTTTCTTCCTAAGAAAATAAGTGATAAAATAAAAATATGTGATAAAAAAAAAAAAAAGTGCCTTGTTTTTTCTGCTTTTTTGGCACATGCAAAACATCCAAAATTAAAGATTGAAGGTTTCCTTAAAAAGAAAGTTTTAATCCTTCCATTAATATTCATAGCTTTGATTTCAGTATCTGTCCCATATATGCTTTAACTCCTATAAGCATTTAAATACTTGTAAACTAAAGGTTCCAAGTCTTTCCAATGGAGCTCAGCTCTTAACTAAAAGCCAGAGCATTATATTTACAGAAAGAATGTGTCAGGCAGGTAAAAAAAAAAACAAAACACCCCAAAACAAAAAAAACAACAAAAAAAAACCAAACAAAAAAAACCACCAACAACAAAAAAAACCCCAAAAAACCACAACAAAATAAAAAGAGAAAGCTCTAATTAGCTTTCTCAGGGAAATAAGAACAGGTCCTTAGCCAAAATGTTTTAATAAGAAACAAACCTGAAATACGTATAAGCAAGAGAAAGTCATGTACGTATTACCTAAACTCAGATTTCCCTTAAATTTATTTCATTGACACCGAGGCAAGCCTGACAGGAGGAGGGAAAATAAAAAAATGAAATTAGAGAGCCAGCCCAATTAGTATTTCAAAGTCCCTGTAGCATTTCTCAACTGCCGTAAGCCAGCACAGTGTCAGTAGAGATTTTCCAGCACTTCAGACCAGCACATCCTCTGACTCCTCAACCTTTATTTCTCTATAACTCCTTTCTTTTCCCCCTGCATATTCTGCATAACACCAACTTGTTAGCTCTCGCATCCTTGCCTCAGAGAACAGCCAGTTTCTGGTCTCTTGTACAGTGTTAAATATGAGTTTTCAGGATCAGGAGCACCCTTATTTTTAACAATACCTGGGATTTTTTTCAAACATTTTTTTGTATTTAACACAAAATTAAGGAGCTGAACTAACAGTTGTTCAGTTTTTGTTTTGGTTTGTTTTTTTTTAAATCTAATTGGCCTGTTACTAACTAATACAGCATACTAGAAAACCTTTGCAACAAGGAGACCTGTGTAATGATCTGTTTTCCTTTACAATCCTCATTTTCTCACCAAGAACTTAAAGGGATCATTGAGTTCAACTAAATAACATTGGAAAGGGCTAGATCTCATTTGTGGGAGCTACAGCCCATCTGGACAACTCTTTCGCTTCATGCTTCTATATCACATAATATCATGTAACATTAGGAAGGCTGGAGAGGATGGGTTTCATTAGCATTTTTGATGGATTATGGGGTCAACACATGGCTTTTTAACTGAATGAAATTTAAAACAGTTTCTAGACAAGACCTGAAAAACTAACATGAATGCTTCTGGCTAGTCCACCTTGCTGGCCATTGACAAGCCAAGAGCCATCCCAGTGACACCAGTGATGTGTCTGTACTCCTGGTGCAGCCCTGTTGTAGGAAGCAGCAATGGGAAGAGGCTGCCAGATCTTATTTCTGACCTACCTCCAACACTGGATCTCCAAAATGAGCCACTTATGATTCCTGGTGTCCTAAAAAGAACGGCTTGCTGGCTCTACTCCCCTGTGTGGCTGGCCAGGTAGATCAGCAGTAAATAAAGTATTTCTTCCAAAACATGAGAGACCCACATGGTCTCTCAGTCACTTTTAAATGTGAAGTAACATATATCAACTTAGATCACTGTCGATTGATAAATACTCCCCCCACTCCCCCAAACCAACACCTTGATTTTAAAAGCGATTCGGACAATGCAGACAGAATAGCAGACTTGCATTTATCTTAATTTTAGGAAGCACAAGAAGTTCAACATCTGAAATGGGATCGAGTAGTGAACACTGCATCTTGCTCCCATCCTTAAGCTCTCCGTTGCCGTCAACATTACCATCATCTTCAACTACCTCAGGTTTTAATATTCAGGGTGAAAGCCTAAGCATGCTGAATTTACACTACTGGAGTGAAATAACAGAAATCAGATTTCTTAGAAAAATGTTACTCAAGTATAAATTAAAGCTGTTTGGTGGGTCCGAGATAGAGGTAGATATAGTGAATAACCAATGTACATCAAACATACTGAATTCTAGGCATCAAACAGACAGATTTCCCCTTAGAAAAAAGATAAAAATGAAATAAAGTTGCTTAAAAAAAACCCCAAACCCTAAACAAGGCCAGTTTTTATGCAACACTAAATCCAGATTTTAATCCAATGCATGTACTAACTCTGTCTAAATGGCCTTCACATGTTCAGATTAAAATCAGCCTCAGAATACAGAGAAGCTGGAATCTTTCACAAAATATCTCTTGCAGCCTAAATTAACACAGCTCTTGGAAGCTCTTCCTCTCTTTAAAGTCCTCCTGTGTGGCCTATCAGCACAACAAGTGCCTCTCTCCTGAAGATTCCCAGTTTGGCCAGTAATAACAGCTTTATAGAAATCTCTTCGCGCCCCCCTCCCCCCCTTTCCTCTATTGCCAATTTTATTTAAAGCTAAGAAAAAATCTCAGCAGCAAGGGGAAAAAGATGTTTACTCAGTGGGTTTCATAGGGTAAGACATTGATAAGCATCCCTGATGTGCTGAATGTACCCCATAGAAGAACTAGCAGAAGTACAGAGCATCCCACAATCAAGTTATATTATGCTCTAAAAAACGTAAATATCCTGCTTTATGGAACGCTTCATCCTGTCCAGAATACCAATGCGTTGCCCCAGCCTTGAGTGGAGAAACACCCCATGTAATGAAAGCCTCTTGAGAAGTAATTGAATTTTTATGAGACAACCTTGCATTGAATATTGACAAAATCAGAAAGAGTGGGGCATTAGCTGCAACAACAAATAGAACCAAATTTTGACAATAACTACAATTTAAGTCACTGTGCACCATGAGACCAAAATCGCAAGTCTTCCCCAACCAGAACCTCCCACTGACACATAACACTTGCCTGAGCATGTGTACAAACCAGATTGAGTGCTCTCAGTGATCTCCTGATACCATCCCTTTCAGAAAAGTTATTTGTGCAATTGATTTCCTCTGCTAGCCATCACACAAATGTAGCATCACACACTGCATTTCCTTTCTCCTTTTTCTCTTTTTTGATTGCAATGGTGACATCATGGCTAGAACATGATACAGGCGTTTGAAATCTGAATTTCTGCACCTTGTCCTTCCCAGAGAGGTTTCTATCACAACCCTCCATTGTGCATGGAAACAACTCACAGCTCATAAACTCACAATATTCCACTAATTGGAGGAAAAATCAGCTTTCTTAATTCCCAGCACTACACCCAAAGAGCCAAAACTTTGGTGGGAACAGCCAAAGCAGAGCAGCTCAGATGGACACCTCTCAAGGGTGACCAGATGCGTGCACAACATCTGGGCACTCTCCAGGACCTAGCCCTGTGCCACCATCATCTGTGCCAACCACAAGTACTGCAGACGCCTTGCCCTTCTTTTGGCACTCCTCACGTGCCACCATGTTGTGATGAAGTCCTCCTCCACGGCATGCTAGGGGACACCTCACCCACTGCACAAAGGAAACGTGAGCTTTGCAACTTCAGACACCCGTGTTTGAGTGAAGGCTTTGGTCCACTGACCTTTGTCAGTCACCAACTTCAATTGGAACTTCTGTTCCTGACCACCATCAAAAATTGAGAAGCTTTTAAAGTCTGACCAAGTGTTAACACAGGCTTCATGGAGAAACCTTGATGCTGGAGACCAACCCAATGGTTAAACTTCAGAAAAACCTCATTTTTCCTCCAGCTTGATGCCTTTGACCGCTGTGTTTATACTGAGAACATTTGGGAAAAGGTGACAAATAGACTGTGTGTTTGGAGTGCTACATAACCCATGTTAGCTGTGGTGCTGAGAGGCCAAAACCCTGCCAAAGTTCACGTCAGGGGAACAGAAACACAAAGGTAGCTTTGAAACGAGGAGTTTCACTCCCTGCAGCCAGGTTTGCACCGCCGAAACCGGTGAGGGTACATGGGTTTGATGACAGTGCTCATTGTATAATCCATCTTCCCCAAGGGGTAATTTTTTTCTAAAAAGTACATCTAAATATGTTATTTTGCTGACAGTATTAAAAAATATGCACAGAATGATCAGCAAAACTCCAAACATAGCAGCTTTCAAAATACTTTTGTTTCTGTTCTGGACTTTCTGCCTTAAAGATTTTTTCAAGTCTGAAATGACAACAGCAATGCTAACAAAATAGAGTTTTAAAAAACTGTTTATTTGCTGAAAAATGCTACAAACCCAAGCAGGTTAACATTGGTCTTCTGTACTGAATTCCTTAGGAACCATAAAACTTTGTTTCCCTGGTTTTACTATGTGTCTCACTCCCATGACTTATCTAAAAATGCTGGTCCTTGAAATAGCCAAAAGGCAAAATTATCATATTGTGGTCCTCTCCTTATTTATCCCATGAATCAAAGTGCAGCAGGTGGGTCTGATTTTTAACACTCAAGATGTCTTAGCAGCTTAACTAAAGTTGAGCAAGTGGGAAATTAAAATATGAGAAAGACGCATGGACGATGGGAAGCGAGGGTTAACTCCTGCCTTTTAATTCAACATTATTATGGAGCACAGGGTTGGGAAAGTAGATGAGGAAGGATAAACCTAAGAGATGAAGGATGCTGCTGAGCAGCTCATCCCATGTCCACCTGCCACCGTACGTTGGGGGATGAGGAAGTGCAGACTGGCCCATGGTGGGTTATTGCTGCAGGAATCAGTACGTTACCAGCACACCTCCGCCATCCATGGCAGGGAGGGTTGGAACTAGATGATCTTTGAGATCCCTTCCAACCCAAACCATTCTACAATTCTATGATGATCCCAAATGGTTGTGAACTTGATCTGGAAACCTCTAGATGACCCTATGGCAACCTGGGGTTGCAAACCCCTACTTTCAGATTTAGCTGGCTCTAACCGAGCTGCAATCTTCTGCAGGGAATTTTTCTTTTTCTCACTAATGTATTACAAATTTAACTCTTCCTTCTTAAAAATCAAGCTATTTGAATTCAAACTAGTTGTTTGAATATATATTTCAAAGTCAAAGCTGTTTGGTAATAGTTATAGGACACTGCTGCCTTGGTAAAGCCTTGTGGTAAACATTTCATTTGTACTGCACTGATTCACTGATTCTTAATAGACTGTGACAGCGATAAGAAAACAACATGCTCCTGGGCACATTTTGGACAGTCTGAGTGTCTTCTCCAATTGTGGTGACTTCTGCAGTTTACATATTGCTTCTGATTCCTGCAAAAGCACCCCCTGACTGGCATTAGTCTTAATGCACCTAACGGTCAAGGCCAGTGCACAGAACAATAGAAATCACTCCAAACAGTGGGTTTATCTGTCCTCAACTGAGGTTGTATTCACATCCTCATGAGATAGGAGGTGAGCACTGGTAACAAAACAAGCTACAAATCAAACAAGGAGCAACTGGTATGCTAATAAATGTCTTTTCCTCAGACTTAAAAAAAAGTTGGTGGCACACCTCTTAATGTCAAGATATATAATACGTGACTCTGAGAACTTGGTCACATTGGTTTCTCCAGATGAAAGCAATACAACAGGATGTACAGGAGTAGTCAAAGAGCTATATTCAACAATAATTTCACTGAAGCAAAAGCAAGTACAGCCTACACTAGGTATAAAATGAAATTAATAAAACAGGAGTCCTACAACAGTCCTCTGGTCTTTCTGAAATGTAAAGATGCAATAAATGTTCCTAATTTGAAGTTCTTTGGTTAAATGATTGCTTTAATTTCCTGTCTGTTTCTTTTGGGGTTTGGCACTATTGTTCCATGAATCTGAATTTCACTGTGCTGTGCAGAAAGCCAGAGGGGAGGGAGCATGAGACATCGGTAGGGATGGACCTGGGGCTTGTACCCTCCTTCTCTTCCTTTTTCTCAAAATCTCCTCCAATTTCAGTGTCCTACAGACATACAAGACATCCACGAATTAAGCTGGAACTGGTCCATTTCCCATATGAGCTTCTGGGTGGCACCCACCAACACTGCTGGGGACAAGGCAAAATATGCGATGGAAATAAGGTTATAAAAATGAAAGTCGTAGAAAAGAGAAACTCAGAATACTCAGTTTAGAGCAAAAGGCAATCTCCAAACTGCGATTTTTCCAACTCTGATGACTCCTTAGGTGAAACAGCCGGTCCTGAAACACACTGAATTTTCTCCATGAATTCAAGACTTTTGCATTGACCTGTAAATATGACATTACAGTTGTGATCATTCAGGAGCTTCCTGAAGGTTGACTTCTTGTATGGAAAGAAGCAACAGCACCACATCTCTGGCATTTCCATGACCCAGAGCGCACAGCTGATCAGTTCAGTATCCTTTTACACCATAAAAGTTAAGGTCTCAACACCAGAACATCCAACCTTAACACAACTTTCCTGATGGTAATAAATAGTGGATAAATAAGACCACTTGTAACTTCTGTGAGATACATATGCAAATGAGATTTATTTGGGTTGACACTAAACAAACATGTTTCATCAAAGTCCCCTAAACTAAGCAATACTAAGGAAAAGGGTATAAAGTAGGGATAAACTTCAGTGGTATCATCTCCTAGTCATGAAAAACACAACATTGTCTTTTTTGCTCTGATTTTATCAACCAGTGCTCATCAAGTGCAATTTTCAGGGATACATAAAAGGCAACACAATCCATAAGGGATCATATCTGGCAAATGTTGTCCCGGGTTCCTGAGCTCAAAAGGGATGACGTGCACGAGATGGAAGGAGCTTTTGGCCCTTTTCTTTTCCCACTCCTGAGCATCTTCCTCAACACCCAAGGCAGTGGGCAGCACTGTTACAGGAGGAAATGCCTTTTCTGTGATCCCCATGCCTTTTTCAAATGAACAGTTTTCTACTGGGGCTTATTTTCTCTTTCATACTCCTTGAAAGTCAACAAAGAGTCCTGTGGTGAAAGGAGGCTCCCCTGTCCCCTTCCATATAATCATAAGCTTTGCTCAACTCTGCCTTTACTGGAACCTTCTGATCTGACATGACTAAAAATGTCTCGGGCAGGAGGCAAGTCACCTGCTGTCACTTTCAAGTTTCTTTCCCAGTCCACTCTAAAAACCAACAGTTTTGAGCAAATGTGAGCATGTTCAGGGAATGGACGAATAGTACAAGCTGTCCTTTGTAGATGAAGATTTGTTGAGCTTCAAAGATTTTTATACACCCAACTCTAAGACTAAAGGATGTTGCAGAACATCAAGTAGATGATGAGACATCTACGGACTGTGAGCCAGGATGATTTGGACTAGATGAGTCCATTAAGGTTTGTAATGAATACAGTTTTGGTTCCTAAATGCACCGTGCACTTTTAAGGGAGAAAGAGGAGGAAAGAGAATCTGGGAAAAAAAAAGCATTATTTAGTTTAATGCATTATTGCTAAAGACATTTCCTGCCTTAATTTGCTCTAAAAGTAGACACAAGGCATTAGAAACCACATTTTAACTCTTGTTCCAGCCCCACTGTTACTGTATTACAGTCTGACAACTGTTTTTGGAGAGCAATCAGGGTTCCTAAGTAGCAAACAGCTTGGGAGGCCACCAGCTCTCAGCTACTTTTTCTCTGCAATGCTGTGGAAAACATCTGTTTGTCTGTTTCTGCCTGGAAAATAGATCAAGTTGTAAAATGCTGTCACCAGCTGTTGCAGGGGCCACTGCCTTTCTGATCCCCGAGCCTGACACTGTTCCTGCTCTCCCCCAGGTCAAAGACAACCTCCCTGAGTGGGAGAATGTAGAGTAGAGGTTCAAGATATGCCCAAGTTGTTGCCTGCAGCCTAACATCCTTTTATAAAGGAAATTTGTAGGAATATAGCAGAAGCTCAGAAGTGCTAATTTTTAGAGGTGCAGCCACTGAAAGTAGGTTATCTATCCACATACATACATAGCAAAGATTGACATGAAAATATAAGAGGAGAAAGAGGAGACAAAGTAGGTGGCAGTGGGTGAAAAGATGACTGGAAGTCCTGATGTTCTTCAAGAAAGACCACATGTAAAGATGCCTGAAGGATGAAAAAGGGCAAAAGGAAGGATGAGGGGATCAGAGAAGGAAGCTGAGCCTTGCCACCACCCACTGATTTGGTACCACAAAAGTCCACCAGAAGAGATCAACTGCAGAAGTGCTGTCAGTGGGGGAGAGCTTCATTTCCTTAAGTGCAAAGAACAGGAAAAGAGAAATAGAAGTAGATAAATGGGCAGGACAATCTTCTGAGAAGAAGCAGGAATTTCAGAAGACTGAGAAATGGAGGATGGAGAGGATGCTGAAAAAGCTGGAAAGTTCAAAGAGATACAGATGGGGATGAAGAGGGTAAAAGGCCAAGACAAACCTCAAAGACAAAGACGGAGAACTCAAGGAAGGGTAGTTCAAGGATTAAGACAGCACAGAGATGGTACAGGCGGGTGAGAGCAGCACATTGGGACAGTCTAAGGAGAAATGGGAGAAGAAGTTTAGTAAAGACGGTTGCTCAGGAAGATGAGAGAGGAACCAATATGGAAAAAATAGGATTTATTCCCATGAGAGATGATGGTGATAACGAGAGACAGCAAATTAGTCGGGTGAAAGTTGATAGTGGTATTAGGCCACAGATCAAGCCGCCAGTGAATTGGGGTAGAAAAACTAACGTTTTGCTTGCTAGCTAAAATAATAACTGATTCACAGATAATCAACATGAAACGTGGAGAATTAACTGAGTGATAAGTAGTAAGAAAAAGGATACCTAGGCAACAAGGTGCAATTAATTAATCAGTTACCCTAACTAAAAACTAGCGAACAGTAAAATCGAGTTAAAAGAATAAATAAATTCTATAGCAAGTTGCATGGGGGCAGGGTAGGGGCAGAAATCAAACTGCCAAATAGAAATTGGAAGTATAAACGAGAAAAAAGTTTATATGCCCATGACCAGTCGCACATATTTAATTTTGACTATAAGCTTTTGTAAAATGGAAATCTCTATCTGAACAATCCCCATCCCATGACATTTCCAGCCTACTTTGAACATTAACACGTTGCTGTGATGCAGATTGCTTCGTATCAATAGACTGGGAAGGGAAAGGTGCTTTGTTTTTTAAATACCCAGATTGAAAGGTCTCCCTCAGCAATACGACAGCATATCAACATTGACAGTTTTGTTTTGAGGAAATAGAAGAAGAAACAATATCACACTATGTCACAGCACCATAAAGTGTCTCTCCAATTGCAAGTAACTTAAGTATCTGGGTTTTTAATGAAATTTCATTGAAATGCAAGAAAAGTAGTTGCTCTTGTCTCCTTTCCTGAATAGCTCTGATTTGTTTTTCTCTTTATAATGGAAGTCTGTGTGTGGAACGCTAATTTCCCTCCATAAATCCAAAGACCAGTTCCACAACTATTAAAATGGCAATCAATTCCTTGCAAAAATGAAATTAGAAGTAAACAATGTAAATCAACATATTTGTTTCGTATATTTTTCTTAATTTGCTCCAAATTTTGTATGCTTATTCAGACAAGATATTTGAATTGCCATGAAGATCCAAACTAATTTTATAATCTATCATGAGGAATAAAAAAGCATATTCAGCCACTCTTCAAGTAACCTGCAATGAAATATATTTTCCTTTTGTGGTCTGAACCATAGAGGAGACCCTACCTTTCCATATGCAAATGCACTTCTTTAAATTGTCACTAGAAACCAACTTTGCTGGAAGCAAAATTGTGAAAAGCATTTGATTTAGCCAGTCTCTGCAGAGTTTTACTGAAACAGGTAATTTGCCCAATTCAAACACCCGAATTCACCAATTGCTTCCAGTTTGGCAAATTCTTTAGGGTTTGTGTAGGTGACAACAAGTTCTGACTTAATACGTGAGGCTTGCAGCACTGGATGAATCAACTATCACACCTTATACTCCATTTTATACCTCTGTGGATTTTGACTGTTACTAGAAAATATTCTCCTTTTCCCTCGAGCTCTCTCATTAACTGCACAAAGGAAAAAACAAGCAGAGCTTTCTCAGCCTGCCCACATACAAACTCAGACTCCACGCCTAGTCTGCCAACAAGCACTCTGGATTATGAGGAATTTTGGAAGTGAATTAGACTGGAGTAACCAAGATAAAATGCTTGCCTGAAATGTATTTATTAAAGCAGCAAGTGAACTTTTACCGAGTGTGCAATGAAATGGGAAAACCTGAAAGCTCTATTATTTTAAATAGCAATAGCAACTTTTCTCAATGGAAATACAAGTTGCCTTGAGCCATGCACCCTAACCTGGGTTGCAACTGTCTTCTTGACAACAGAACTTGCCAAATTCAGACAAAATCTGTATTTTAATATAGAAATGCAAAATATCCTCCCCTAAGTACAGAATTCAGTGTTTATAACTGTTGATATAGACTTATTACTGTTAAAATAGCCTCATGCAACTCCAGCCATGCCAGTTCGAACTTTGCTACGAAGTTGTTACAAAGAAAATTTTACCAGACCTTTCCACTGCCTACAACTTATCCCAGGCTCTTGTGCAACTAGTAATGAAACATGAAGCTGTAAGAAAAAAGAAACAAATCACGTTATGAATTCAGAACACGGTAAAGGTTTAGATTACTAAAAGATAACGGACGTCAAGAATTAACCCTGCAACAGTAACATCTTCATCAATCTCTCATGCAATGACAAGACATATAAATATTTGACTGACTACATCTATTTTGTGCCTAAAAGCAGCTTTTTTTGAGTATATCTTAATATCAGTCCTGAAAAGAAAACCAGACCAACATTGGGAAATGTAATCCAGGTCAGATTTTTGGCACAAGACGCAGCACTGCTAACAGACAGCTGACTATTTCCTTACTGGGCAAGGACAGCACATTGATCCAGAGATTACTTCACTAGGGTTTTTCTGAACTCCAAAACACAGAGAATTATATCTTCTGTGGCTTCCTCTGTGAGGAATTTGGAAAATTACCTTTTGGATTTACATGCTGACAAGCACAGGCTCGACTCATTGCATCAGAGATGGGATCGCCCGTCGTCACAGTTAATAGACCCCACTCCTACACAGACAAGGAAAACCTTCACCCTAGTAAAAGAACAGCATAAAACTACGTGCTGGTAACAGCTGTGTTATTTACATTTCCCAGTCTCTTATGGTGGACAGAAATCAGAAGGGACAGGAGGAGGAGAGCACATCTGCTCCACTGATGTCCTGATTTAGGACATCAGCATTTTCCACTGCAGCGGTATCACAAGTTTTCCCAGCAATGAGCTATTTTTTGCACTTGTCTTCTCTCTGTATTACCAATGTAGTCAGTTATTTTCATTTTATATTAATTTTGAGTTACTTAAGAGTCTTACTTTTCAGCACAAGTGTGATGTTGAATGGAGGAAAGGCATCTGAAGGACACAGATCTCCAGCAAGAGATCCCTTCTTGCCTGTTTCCCATGACTTTCAGGTGCAGAACCAAAGACAGACTTGGTTGATCCCAAGAAGTCTGTGGCCAAGCAGCAAACTGAATTTCAGCCCTTCAGCTGGCTTTCAGGGGGGAAACTCTCCCCTTTTTGGGGATATCCAAACATGCTGCAAATTGTGCTGAGGTCAGGTGACCACCTGACACCCCAGCTGTGACTGGAACCCAACTGGGGAAAGTCAAGGAGGAACACTGAAGCAGCCTCTTCGTGCTACGGCCCCTGAGCATACCGCAGTGTGACAGCAAATATTTCATTTCTGATGTTAGGCATCTGTTCTCAAAGCTGCCCACTGCTGATGGAGAATCAAATGACTCGTGAAGGGAATCAGAGTGCTCTTTAGTGCATCTAGCAGGAGGCTTTGGGGAGATGCTAACCCAACCCAATGCGCTCTGACCCTTCACCTCCCATCTGCTGTGTAATACCAGGGATAACGAGCATTTGCCCATTGCAAAGCTGGGTTTTCTTCTTGTCCACAACACATCTGTGAGATCTGACTACAGGTAACTTTATGTAAAAAAACATTTTCAGAAAAAATAGTCGACTTCTTCATCATCCCTCATGTTTGCAAAACTCTCCTCTTTTTTGAAATGAGAATAGCATTAGTTTTCCTGCCATGCTGGCAAGTTAGGTCTGAGTATTTTTAGTATTTCCACTTGACAGAAAGCAATGAAGGAGCTGACTTTCAATGGTGTGAAGAAAACCTGTAAATGTCACTGGCAGTTCTTGGTGGGCATGTACCAGGTGGGCAGGACCAGGCTTTGCCTTCACCTTTCCAAGCCCCTTACCAGCAAGGGAGGCAAAGCAACCAAGGAGAGGGCATCACAGGATTAAACTATGTCAGTCCCAATCCCTTATGCTATATTGTCCTTAGGCTATGGGCTACACCAGCAATTCAGATTGCCTAAATAGCTATTAGGCTGCTTAAAATTGTACCAGAGTGTGTATGAACCTGGACACTGCTCCAAGGGCAGAAAGATCAGGTTAAATAGACCTTGCCATATACTACCACAATATTGCATTATGCACAGTCCAAAATGATGCACATTTCTCTTATATTTTCTTTTAAATTCTTGGAGAATTATACATTTTCTGATCCAACTATGCATTTTTAGAGGCTAATTTCTCTGTTATCATACTTAATTTCTATACACTTTGATCATGAGATTTTTTTGATGAAAGCCCACACCTTGATTTCATCCCAGATACCTGTTATCGATGCCAGTTGGCTCAGCACTGGTGCTACCTTCAGCTCTGCAATACAGGCAAGGATCTGGCAGGAAGCATCAGGTTACAGAGCCCTCCCAGTCCAACCCTTCCTTCAAGTTAAAGGTGGCTCTATTATGGGAATGCTCAAAAAAAGGTACTGAAGGCAGATCTATTACAGGAATGCTCCACAAAGAGGTTTACCTCCAAGCTTAAATTATACAACTTTCCATGGCCTCTTGTGACAGTGTTTTGAGATTATGAGTTTCATCCCTGTTCCACTACTACAGGGTTGAAGCTATATACCCAAAAACTTTTGTATGACTCTCAAATACAGTCCCATGCTCTTACATCCATAAACCCTGAAGGCTTCAAATGAGAGGCAGGAGTTCCAAGCTGTACTCAGCTCCCTGGAAACTCTAAAGATTAGGAATACAATTTTGAACTTCAAACCTTTTCAGGGTCAGAAGGAACCATCCGAATCAACTAATCCTCGGAAACACATAAAGTCTAAACCAAAACCCCCTTCATCTAACCTGACAACCCATACCCAAAAAGCTTCTCCACCAGAAAGACATCCCATTTCCACCCAAAGGGGGCATGGGAGGAGGATTTAGCCATTATCAAGCAGTCTGTCCTAGTGGCTGATAAACTGTACCAGCACGTAGCCCTAAAATCACGCGTTACTGCTTCTGGCCTCATGTCCCCTCATGAGCCTGAACTGGCACACAGGATTTGACCCCTATGGCAGTAAGAAATTCCATGGGAAGCTTCATGGGAAATTCCCTATTAAGAAGGACAGAAAGCCACGAGGTATTAAAAATGTAAATAAGAAAACATCTCAAATGGTGTTTCGCTGCATTCTGCACAGTATAGAAATAGGCCATTTCAGTTTTACCACATCAGTAACTCCATTTCTGATGTGTTTCTCCCTTCCTCCAGTGACTTAGTCTTGTGGTTATCTATTAAGATATCCAATGTCTATTATTTCATGGATTAAGGGTGAAATGGCTTTCTGCTATCATAAAGACACTTTCAATTACTATTATTACAACTCAGAGATACTGGAAATACTGCACCAACAGCATGAAATAAGAAGTTTGTTCAAATATATCCCCAAGACCTTAATTGAATGTTTAATAATACACAGGCACAAAAATGAAATCTACTCAAGTGAGTGTGAGCAAGTTAATTTCCCAAGGAAAAGAAACTCCCTGAAAAAAGAAAACTTGCCAGCCAGGGTGCATTTTGAGAAGCCACCAAGGTCTGGGAAAGGGAGGACGATCTCTCCATTTTAATCTCCAACCTTTTGTCTAGCACAAAGCTGGAATTTAATGACAAGCTCCATTGCTAGAGGGTCTTCTTCAGCTGGTGCAGGAAGACTCAAAGCCTGATATCCTGGCACAGAGCAGAGGGCCAGAATTCAAAGCTTGGTAGCCATTTCTTGGGTGGCCACAGGTGTCTCCACCACCACATTTACTCTTCTCTTCATTTGTCCTAATTAATCCCTGGCATGTCTTGCTCATGAGGCTACAGCCTGCAAGCCAGCCTTGTTCCAAATGCCAGTAGGTGTCACTGTGGGCAATGGTATATGAGAAACCAGCGGAATGAAGTTTGAATCAAAGGGAAAACGCACATCAAGTTAATTAATAGTTGTTTTTTAATATAATTGTTAATTATATTTTTCTGCTTTTACAGATAAAAGTGCATTGTCTGAGCCTTACAGATAAAAGGAGCTTTATTAGAAACAATTCACTTTTTCTGCTTTAGACCATACAGGGTTAGAGACTGGAAATCATGGAATATTTTGAAGCAAGTACAAGGTTGGATCTTGTTTCTTTGGTTATTGCCACCAAAATCAGCCTACATATGTATGTATGTATGTATTTAAGTGGTGATATGTGGATTAAAATTAGGGATTTTGAAGACTGCTATTAAAATAAACTCACAGAAGGAGATGCTCAGCAGACCAGAGACACGCACACTCTCCCTCCAGGCTTCCCAATGAAGCTAGCACAGCAAAGCAAAGCCCTCAGTCTCCTTCTCCCCCATGCCTGCACAAAGCGTGGCACCGAGCAAGGACCTCATCAACAAGGAGATCCATCCCGTATATCATTAGGTGGTCTGGGAGAGCTCAGGCTGTCAGAAAAGCTCCTTTTTAATCCTGATATCAGGCCCCGGAGATGCTCCATGCAAACCAGGCTGCTAGTCCTGAGCTTAGGTGGCTGATGCAGGAGGAACCAGGACTGGTACAAGTGGTTTTTTCCATAGATATAGCTCTTTAACATTACATAGATTGGTTTTATCTTAAAATCAGTAGTCAAAGCATTATTATTAATATCATTAAAAAAGAGATCATTTGCTAGACAAATCTGTACCTTGCCTATCACGTTGGAGCAAGACGGTGCCATACCTTGCTGCTGATACATCACTAGAAACAAATGGACTTTTAGAAGAGTATTTCTTCTCTAATGTCTGTTCTAGATTTTCTAGTTCAATTTTGAACTTATTCAGATGGAAAGGGAAATACCCCAGAAGTGTTTTTGGCCCATCGGCATTGCCCATGTCCCAAGGACAGCAGCAGCCTTGGCTCCAGGTGCTGCCAGGAAGAGAGGCTCAATTTGAGTCACATCGGCTGCAGCGGAGACCACCAGATGCACAAATTTGAATCATTTTTCAGTTTGAATTGAATAGATTGTATTTTCTCAACACAAGAAGTGAAGGGCAACCACCAACCCACTGGGCCCAGCCCGTCTGCAGGCAAAAGCAACAAATAAAATGCATAGAAAGACAGAATCCACATGTGCTTTGCCCAAATGTATGCTGCAAAGCCTCTTAAAATTGGAAATAGTAAACTAATGGATATTGGAAAATTAAGCACATGCCCCCTGTGACGTCCCTGTTGTCCCACGTGCTATAAAAAATTCACGTCCATCTTCATGTTTCCAAAAGAGAGTCCGCAAATCTGCCAGTGCAAATGATAAGTTACAGATTTACTTAAATCCTTTTTTCATATCTATGAAACCCTGGAAAAAATCTAAGATTACCAACAAAAAACAATTTCATGTTTTGGTTTGTTTGCGTTCTCTTTCTTTTTTTTTTTTTTTTTTTTTTTTTTTTCTTTTATAGCTGTGACAGACTGTTTGAAGAATCCGCTTACAGAGAGTGTAAAAATATATTCCATATAGGCCAGAGCTGGGTTTAATCCAACCTGTCAAAGAGCAAACACTTATGTCCAAAAACCTGCATAACCTGAGAGTGGCAACAGCAAGTGCATCTTATCAGTGACTTACCACAGAAAGCTTTAATATCCACTCAACCCACTGTTACCGAAAACAATAAAAATGAAATACTGGAGCTTGAAGCAGCATTTTGGTAACTTTTTTTCTGTTCTGCTGAAAACTGTTCCATGACACTGCCTTCACCTCATGCCCTGACAGCGACCACATCATTGCTGGAGTGGCTTTTTCTACCCACTGAACAGGCTGAGAGGTGTTTATAAATGAGAGAGGGATGCCTAATGCAGGGGGACAGAGTAACAAGCTGGAAAGGACGATGCTACTCGAGAGGCAGCTGAAAAACAGGCAACTATAAAAAATTATCACAATACAAACACCACACCTGAAAATCCAGGCTCCAGCATTGGCTTTTGCATCTTCATTGCTGGGTGCTGTGGAACAGAGAGGATAGCTAATATTTGATGTTAATGAGCAGGCTACGGCTTCTCCAGGTGGCTCTGCCACAGCATGGCAAGCTACTGTGCTGTGTTAGCAGACGAGGAAATCTCTCTTTGCAACCCTAAACTCCTACCCTTCTGAGTGTCCTTCGGGATTCTCATGGGGATTTACATTAATACATATATCCACATGCTTCGGATGGCCATAGGAGATGTAATTCGCCAGCTGGGGTGCTTTGACCTAACTTCAGTGGATTTTACAATTTGCACTGGAAAAAAATCAACACAGATTCCGTGTTTGTGGTTTAGGAAATAAGCCCAGAGAAAAGGGCAGCAGTTCTTCTGACAGTAAATTAAATGATAATAAACTCCTACTGTCTCCAGAGGAATCCAGCTCCCCACATAAAGCCTCTGGAAAAAGATCCCTCTGAAGCCACTGGGATTTTCAGTGTAAATGCAAGCTACTTCTTGAAAGATTTAAAAATTCATTTCATGAAAATCAAAAAGAGAACATAATTCCCTGACTGCAAAGCCTATTTGGCAGGAGCCCTCTGCGACCAGCAGGTTTGCATTGCTCATCGGCTGCACCCACTGCAAACACCAAACAGGTCCCACCGTGAGAAGACCTGAAGCTGTTATTTGTGCCAAGCAGGTGGAAGTCTGGGAAATGGGTTCATGTGTCTTCATTATAGGTATTTTATTGGAGAAGAGAGGGTTTTGATGGTAAACAATGCGAAGGAGGGGACAGGGAAGAAAAGGCAATAGAGATTTTGTGAAGAACGGGCAAAAGACCCATAGTTGTCAGTGGATGAAACAAGACCTGTCTCAGAAAAACTGCAAGGCCGGCAGCTAAGGTTATAGAAGCCAGGGGTGGACTTAGCCAAGACCTTAGTAGGGAACAAGGTGCATCAGGGACAAGAGAGTATTTCTTGCTAAACTGGAGGCACATCAAACCCCACAATGCTGAAGCCCACCAGACGTGGTAGGTCCCTTGCAGCCCAGGGATGGCATATGAAGCAGAAAGGGAGCCTAAGAAAGATGAACAAGCCTTAAAGAATTTCAAAACTAACCTTTAACACGTTTTGCCAAGGCTTGTCAAGGTAGAATTATTATGCTATTTGTAAAGAAAACATTCCTGTGATAAGCAGAACACGAGTGTAATTTATTTTAGAGATACACATGAAAAAACCCAAAATGATAATTACTCCCAGCACTAAAGGATCACCCTAGTTGTACCCAAAAATATTTATGTCCAGGGTCTAAAGTACTTCTTTTGCATACAATAGTTCTAATCACTGTTTCATCAGCACCATGAAATAGTCTCTGCCCTTTACATCGAGGAGAGGCTGCAATCCACATCAACCTGCCTAAGCCAAAGGGAGAGGTCCTGCCCCACCACCTCTCCCCACTTCTGCTCAGTAGCATCAGCGTGAGCCTTCACTTGCCCTTGTCAGGAGGCAGAGCAGTAATCCCTTGCTTGATTAGGGGGGTTTGTTGAAGTGTTAATGAACCATCAGTCCCTACTGATACCAATGGTTCAAACCAGAGATTGCCCACCACCAGCAAGGAGCCCAAGTAAATTAGAAAAGGAAACCTGGTGTTCAGAGGAGCTTCTCAGCACAAATCCTGCTATTTTTAATCAAAGTCTTATTTTTTGACTGTTAAAGCCAGCCAAGTCTCAGAAAAGGTCTGCAGGAACCAAACTCAGCAACCCTTGCACAGGTGAGGGAATTTTTTTTGGTCTGCTTTGCTTTGCTTTGTTTTGCTTTTTATTTTTTCCCTGAAACATAATGTACAAGTCATTCAAAGTCCTGGTCATATGGAGGCTGAACCTTCTCCCTATGTCAATTATGATATCTATATTTTGGAAAGGAGAGAGATACTGCCATCTCCTCATACATTCCTTATAATCCCATCTTTATACTAAAGCCAATATCCATATTTTCAGAAAGTTTCCCCTATTTACAAAGCCTCCTATGCTGTTTTTCTAAACAAGTCTATATACTCAGTTGGTATAGATAGCTCCAGCATTTCCTGCTTTACACACTCTTCTAGAAAAGCAATAAAATTGAGGAAAAGGAGCCAATTAGTCAAGGACTTGATTACACCCTGACTTTCCAGCACCTTTATTTTAACCAGCAACACTCTATTTTCCTCCACCATGGTCACAGTAACCAGGTAAATATTTAGCCACATTTATCTTGGGCATTCATGAGTTTCCATTTCCCATTTCCTCCCCACTCTGTTTTTCCATCCCTGTTATTCACACGAGACATTATTTGGTTGATTTTTGCTTGCAGAGACCCAATGTTGCCTGGTCCAAAGGCGGCTTTCTGCCCTACTCCACTGAACAAAAGCAGCGCGGGGGGATACACCATAGGTGCCAGATCCCAAACAAGTAGAGAAAAAAATAATAGTGCCCTGTATCAGCGTTGTCTCATTTCATTTGTCTGGGTTTCATTTCCGCGAGGATGGAGTGGCCATGGAAACCATCAAAATAATCACATGCATTTTTTAGTAGGATGAGTGAGTTAAATGGCTTATTCAGTTTGGTTGCAAATTTTGATTTTAACTTTTCCTGTTGTCTCTTTCAACTCACTTTAAAATGAAACAACGGCCTCAAATCCAAGTAAAATATTATGCTCTAGTTAGACTGAACCATTCACCTGATGACATTCTGAGTTTGCTACTTCATCAGGCAATAATTTTTTCAATAACTTCTTTGTGACTTGAATGAAGAGCTTGCTAGATCCTTGTCGGTTTTGCTCTGAGCCCATAAGCTCTGCTTGTGAATTGAGGGTCTCAATTTAGCAATCTCAAGGGATGCTCCAAGTATCCTCTTCAACCCACAAAGCTTTTCTCCATCTGCATCACCCTCTAACAATAAATTTTACACATCTATTAACTGCTGTGTGAAGAAACACCTCCTTCATTTCTACTGTTGCAGAAAAACAGAGCAATCAGGACAGTCATTATAATACGCACATGGATGACTATGTTCCTGACAAGGATCTGCAGGGACCAGGGAGTATTTAACTGCTTTCCTCTGCTGTGATAACTTAAGCATGAGCTTATTTGTAATTGCCTTTAAATGGTCAGTGCCCACAATAAAGAAAATCAAAAGAAAAACTTCATGAAAGGGACCTTTTATCCCAATGCGAGTGCTAGAGCAGTTTCTAAAGTAAGCATCACTACACAGTCACGTCCCATCTACAGAGAAATAACCACGCTTCTCTCCTTTCTCCCTAATATTTAAGATTTAGGTAATTCATCTGCATTTTGTACTCTGATAAGAACTGAAAGAGGCAGAGATATTTTCCAATTAGATCAGCTCTCCTTGTTTCTCGCACTGAAAGAAATTGCTTTTAACTCTCTGAACAGGTGTGGTTTGTGGTCGAAACTACAGCATATGTGCATTTAACAAACACACATATTCCATAGGTTTAAAGGCCAGAAAAAGTTTGTCAATGCTGCAAGAAGAGGATACGATTATACTCCATTGCTCTAGACATTGCAACCGAGGACTTTATTGCACCCTTGCACATCATTTTTTCCAACTGCATTTTATTTTCTAATGCCTTTATTTTTTTTTTTTTTTTCAGTAGACCCAAAAAAGCTTTTTTTTTCTGGAGTACCTGCAAAAACAAAGCTATGTTTTTTCTTGAATGCCATTTTAAAAATTAATGTAAGTACAAATCAAATTAAAATTGTGTCCGTATATGATTGAACCATTTGTGACTGACTCTGTTTTGTTGCCCCCACAGGCAGCACTTCTCTAACTAAATCCCTCCCATAGCTCCTTTGGTAAACATACCTCAGCAGTGTTACCTTTAATCAAAAATGATAAATAATAATTTTTTCTTAACCAAAATGTTTTACTCTTCCCTGTTCATTTCTAATTCCCTCTCAATCTAGTTTGTGTCTCTAAATCAGATCAATACCTGCTGCTGATCAGCTTTGGTCCAGGCAGAACCTACTGTTACCTGCAGGATGGATCAGCAAAGGATTGTATAGACCTGGTTTCCTTTACATAAGACTGATCCTCAGTCTTCCTAGGCAAAAAAAAAAATGCTAATTATATAGAAAGCTAATTAATTTTGCGTATTTTTCTAGTTCTATTCACTATTGCCATGCAATTCTGCATAAAAGGAGGATTGTATTCAGACTCCGTTAATTAAACGGAGGCATCCTAAGAGTTTTTGATCCATTCTAATTTCACCATGTGGAGTAAGAAGGATGGCTGGCATCTTTGAATGAAGACTAGCAAAACATGACAGGTCTGCTCAAGCCAGCTTGTGAAGCTGAACTACGCAATTGAACTTCCTCCAAGATCGCCACTCTTCATCAGGAGCCGCGATGGAAAAGCACCACTAGCAACAAACAGGAATTTTGTTTTTGTTTTATCATTTGCGCCTTATTCAATTCATTCTTTAACTGGGGGAAAAAAAAAAAGAAGAAAAAAAAAAAAGAGCAGCAAGCAACCCTTATCACATAAATTTACAGCAGCATTAATGAAATGGCTGCAGACAGCCGCTGTGATCCGTGCTTTCAGCACTTTGAGATCTCACTCCCAAGATGTGCTCTGCATGCAGCCAGCGAGCTGCAAGAACACAGTTTTCAGGCTTGGCATCATCCGCCTGCGGTATTTAACACATTTCTCTTCACTTGTACTGCTCAAATAGTTTGGCAGCACCGCCTGTCTATGACCATATATGCATTGGGATCAATGAGGTAGCCAAATCATAGCTGCCTGGGTTTGGAGGAAGCTCATCGCTGGCACTTGGGCCTCTGTAATGCATTAAATTAAATTAAAATTTTGAAGTATCAACACTTCTAGTGAAACAATTTTCAAAATGCACACTGGGAGACATGGGGAATGGCAGTCTGAGGGCCCTAACACGTTCCCAAGACAAACTGTACAGTTACACCAAGGAAGACCTAGGACCTAGAAGTGGTTTGCATACTTGATTTAGGGCAATTAGTCATATTTATATTATGTTTCAATATCTATTTTATATTGCGCATATAATATTACACATTTGCAATATATCGTAAAATATTCTATGCGTATAGCAATAATATATACATGGCAAAGCTATCTAGAGTTCTGGATACACAATATACAAGAATTCGTTTGATGTATTTTAGATTTGACATTACACAAAAAGAATCTCCAATATTTTGGTAACCAAATTGAAATTGCATTTGTTGCTTTCTGTGACTCAAACTGCTCAAATTCATGCATATAACATCTTATATGGATTAGTATGCTAAATCCCAAACTGTGAAGGAACATCAAGTACACAGGATTTAGAAAATGCTAGAGTTGAAAATGCCAATGAAATCTTAATTCGACCCCCTTCTGTATATTTGTAACTACAAAACTTTTAAATCACAGATTATTTTCTCCAGCTCCCCCAGGCTCTCTGAATTCCTGCCCCTTTCCCCTACCTTGAAATGCTAGGTTAAAGGTTGGACGAGATGATCTTCAAGGTCCTTTCCAACCTAGATGATTCTGTGATTCTGTGAAAACCCTACATAACTCAACAGAGCTGGGACAGATATTCAGGCAGATAACAAGTCCATCCCTTATATATGGGCAATCTTCTTTAAAAGAGGACTAGTAGTTTGAGTTGAGAAAACAAAAAAATAGAAAAAAATACTTGTAGGCCAGCAGCCGCAATGAATAATTTTAGATCAAATGGATAAGTCATCAAAATCATAAGCAACTGGAAATGGTTTCAAAAGAGATGAGGTCAAGCAACCTTAATTATACTTATTGTTACCTGAACTACTGCTTTGAGATATAAATCTTTCAAGGATATAAGCTTTACATTTGAATGACACAGAGGATACCCTTGAAAGAGGAAAAACACTACCAGAAAGTGAACCAGCTTCAAGATGGAAAAGAAATCCCTGGTTTTTGTCCCAAAGAAGAAAAGAAAATGAAAGAAGGGAAAAAAAAGAGAGAGAAGGAGATGCCAGGCCAGAGTCTCTGAGCGCTGCCCATGCCCACTACTAGCCCATCTCCCTCCTTGGCCACGCTGGACACAGACCCTGGACCAACCTTCCTCTTCCTCCAGGCAATTCAAACACCTTCTCAAGCTCGACTGTCCTTCTGTCTGCCCACTGGTCTTCCTTTTCTCAACAACTACTCTCCTGTCTTCTGCAGAAGTACTAATTTCCTCCTGCTGAACTCTTGGAAAGCTCTTCCAAATGCATGGTCAGAGATGAAGGCCACTGACAGGAGGTTCACCCACTGCCACCCCACAAGCGGTTCCTACTTGTTCTCATATACACAACCTCACCAAAAAAAGGCACCAGGCTTTAATTGGGAGCACAGCAGGGAAAAATGCCATCTTTGTTCCATCAGCGAAGTGCCACTTGTCTGATTTTTCCCCCTCCTAATCTCTAAGACAAAGCAAAGTTGCTTAAGAGTGGGAAAAGGCGTGTCCTATAGGCACTCTGCTATGCTATAGGGAGACAAAACATTTACCGTGAAGAGTTGCATCTTGAGAAATTATACTAGAGGCTGGGAGTTTGGGTTGTTTTGTTTGGTTTTTCTCCTCTATGACCATAAATTCCATTTTTTATTCTCTCACCTATGGTGTAGTTCCTGGCAATTTGATTCACTTTTTACAGACACATCATCCTCCTCCCTTAAGGATTTAGTTTCATTTAATGAATGGAGTTAATCATAAAGACTAAAAATACTGACAATGTTAGTACTTTTCAGATAATCACTGGGTGAGACACCAGATGCACGTTGTCCATGTAACATTAATACTGCTGTGACCCAGAGGGCTTTTTACAATACTTCAGAGTCCTTATAGATAGTTTCTCCATTCCCATGAGAAAAAGAGGTAAAAACTTTCAGAGACCTGAAGCTGGGGAAGATGTTCTTCCCTCTCCCCCTAAACTTCCATCAGGGCAGCTATGCCACTGCACTACCTTCCAGTCTGTGGGCTGGCAGAGGGGCCAGGACCCTAAACATTGGCAGTAGTGTCATATATGTGGTCAGCACCTCAGTTGCTGTAAGTATTCTATGGGTGTTCTGATGCATTTTAGTTTCCTTAAAAAAACTCCAAACCCAAACCAACAATACTTTATTCCCTTCTTTTATAAACTGGCCACCTTATAGTGAAATGCCACAACGCTAAGGCTACATATTCTTAAAAAAGAAGTTTACGACCAAAAAACCATTTATTTTTGTGATATATAGCTGTTACATATTAAGGGTACCTGATGGAGGAAAAAAAAAAGACTTTTTTTTTTTTTTTTTAAACTCTAAGAAATACAGAAAGTTTTTAACCAGAAAAGACAACCATAAATTGTTTCAAAGCCTTCAAAAGTGAGGAAAGAAAGGTCAAGTCTTTTGCTTTTTCACAAAGTTTTTCAGGTTTATTAAAAGAAAAAAAGGATTTCTAAGCTTGGCTATTAATCATCTACAGTGAGTCTTCCCGTTTGCAAACCAATTCCCCTCTTTCACCCAAGGAAACTAAAATTATTCAGATGTTTCATGAATAAAAATAATGTGTAAGAAGGTACTTCTACTGTTTACCAAAGGAGATTCACATTCATCCACAGCAAAGATATTTATACAATAAATACTAATTCAGGTATTTAATCTGAGATACACAGAACTCAGATGGGGGCAAAGCACGCAGCTATGTTTAAGCAGCACCCTGGCAGCTGTTATCTTTTTCAGCTATGGTAATCCTCTAATATTTCAACATAAACACGTTGATTTTCTTCACCAAAATATAGTAGAGTGAAACTATTTTGCCACCAGTTCAACACTGTTAAGCAACGGAGCTGTGAGCACACGCCCCAGAAGCCGGAGGTATTGGGCAACAGATTTTTTAGGAAAGAGCAGCCCAGGGCATGATGCTTGAAGAGTCAGAGAGAGGTCAAGAAGGGCCTTTTCAGCTGAAGAAAAATATGAAAAAGTAGGCACTAGGAAAGAAAAAAATAATAAAACATTGGGGATAATACTAATTCTATTCTGAAAATTTAAGTATTAAACTTTTACTGGACTCTAGTGCTATGTGTTGGGGAGGAGTGGCTGGAGACCTGCCAGTCAGAGAGGGACCTGGGGGTGTTGATTGACAGCCGGCTGAACATGAGCCAGCAGTGTGCCCAGGTGGCCAAGAAGGCCAATGGTGTCCTGGCTTATATCAGCAATAGCGTGGCCAGCAGGGACAGGGAAGGGATCTTACCCCTGGACTCGGCACTGGTGAGGCCGCCCCTCGATGACTGTGCTCAGTTTTGGGCCCCTCACTACAAAAAGGCCATTGAATGACTCGAGCGTGTCCAGAGAAGGGCAACGGAGCTGGTGCAGGGTCTGGAGCACAGGTGTGATGGGGAGCGGCTGAGGGAACTGGGGGGGTTTAGTGTGGAGAAGAGGAGGCTGAGGGGAGACCTCATCGCCCTCTACAGCTACCTGAAAGGAGGGTGCAGAGAGGGGGGGATGAGCCTCTTTAATCAAGTAATGAGTGATAAGACAAGAGGGAATGGCCTCAAGTTGCACCAGGGAAGGTTCAGACTGGATATTAGGAAGTATTTCTTTACAGAACGGGTAGTCAGGCGTTGGAATGGGCTGCCCAGGGAGGTGGTGGAGTCCCCATCCCTGGAGGTGTTTAAGAGTCGGGTTGACATAGCGTTGAGGGATCTGGTGTAGTTGGGAACTGTCAGTGCTGGGTTAACGGTTGGACTAGATGATCTTCAAGGTCCTTTCCAACCTAGATGATTCTGTGGTTCTGTGACTCTGTGTTCCCTCTCGCATCCCGGACACACAGCAAAGGTGGGATGATATGCACCATTCTACTAAAAATAAAGATAAAAGTTGTTTCCTGTACAGAATAACTGAGGAATTTGGGTCCTTCATCCCTTGCACGGCATGAGCACCATTAACCCTTGGTTCCCCACCTCTCCCAAACAGCTACAGCCTGCCAAAAGCTTAGTTTATGTGAAGTGGAGGCTGAGATGACCACAAACCTGTGCATTTATTTTGACTCAACATCCACTAGTTTAAAACTTTCTTCTCGTCCTACACCATAATTTGGATGAATCTTGCAAGAACTTTGCATCAAATGGGTTTTGGGCAAGCAATTGCAAATGATTTCAGAGGATTGTCCTAACTAAACCTCATCTCTTAAGACTTTTAGCTACCAAATCCCAAGTAAAACAAAAATTAAGTCTTGAGCTGCAGAAACATATTACTTGTGACTCAAGCATTATGTTTGGCAAGCATGAGGATAAACAATACGATAAAATCAGGGGCCAGGCAGTGCTGTTCCAGCAGAGATGGCATTACAACCAAACTAAATCAACCTCTGTGCTGGAAGGGATTCTCAGCTTCCCACTGTGGTGAAAATCACTGCAGCGTTACCCAACAGTTTGAGAGATGTTAATCAAGTCAGCTATACATTACGCTGATGTTTGTTAAGATGTAATGTTCAGAAATAGTAATATAATTAAAAAAATGTAATGGAGGAAGATTAAAAGGTCAGGTTTGGGTGCTGGGAAAAGCTGTGCCTGGGTCTAGTAGTGGTTCACAAATCCTGAGACTGGGGCTATAGGTACAACCTACAGCTGCTTTGGGATTGGTGTCAACTGCAAACATCTACAGCTGGAGAAACCTCCATCCCTAGAACAAGGGCCTGGAAATGGGGTAAATCATGGCCCTAGAAAGCTAATTCCTGGGAGATTTCTTGCCAAAAACCATAGCGCATCAGTAGCTTGGGTTTGAATGTGCTAAAACTGAACCAAATAGACTTGTTTCTAATCTCTTGTAGATAAATTATGAAAAATTTCATTGATGGAAGTGATCTCGCATAAGTCAGAAGCCACTGCAAGAGAAAACGAAATTCCCCTGGGTTTTGTTAATTCTCGAGTTAGCCAAGGAACTTGTTGTAGTATTTCCATCAATTCTAGGAATGAAATTATGTTAATCAAACACTGACCTTTTTTCCTCCCCACTGTCTTTATAATGCCGTTTCCAAGTTTGATTTGGATAATGGGCAATTAAACCAGCTTTTTTTTTCTTGTTTCTGGATTTTAGTTAACAGTTTTTAGAAATTATTTAAAGAATGTAGGACAGAAGTGTTGCATTATTCACAGCACTGTATCAAAAGAAAAACTGCATGAAATCTTGACATTAAGATATTTTTTTTTTCCCCTGCCTCAAACTGTGTCAAATCAGGCACTTTTATCCTTGTTACAGCAACAGAGATGATGATGTTATTGCTTCTTAGTTTCAATAGGTTAGATACTGTTAAATACAAAATGTGTAATATCCTGGTAGAGTGATTTTTTAGTTTGAGTAAAACATAGTATGTTAAATCAAAGACAAACCCAGAGAGAATAACAAGGGTGATTCCAAGTAGGAAATTGGGAGCCATATCCCAGTACAGACTGGGACGACCAGTCTCTCTTGCCATAGCATCCACCCTAAGGGTACAGTTATCCCCACAGATGCTGCTTTTGCGCCTCATTTCTTCATTGATGTTTGTCATGAATTTTTTCCCCTGCCGTGAAACTTTAAGTGTCCCTGGAAAAGTTTTATTGACTTTATTCTTTTCCTTAACTCTTGATAAGGAGCTTAATGATGGTTATGTGATCCAAGCAAATTAAACTCTCTGTTTCTGGTTAGGCATGCAGTTTTGAGATAGGCAAATTTAATTCATAGCATATCGAGTTAATATGCCTTTCTCTCTAAATCTGAACAGTAAAGGAAATACTCTGGCAGTAAAGGAAGTAAAGCTTATCTATGAATATGCAATTATTCTGTATGACAAACAGCTGATTTGTTTGGATTACAAAATTTATGTGTATACTAAATAAAATGCAAAGAAGTAACAATGTCCTATCAATGCCCTGAGAAAAAAAATCAAAAATGTCAGCAGCACTGTTTCTTAGAATCAATGGAAGAGGTGGTACATACAAGGTTTTCTGTAAACATAGCTATTAGGGTTGGTCATGATGACAAGGCATGTATGAGAAAAATCAACAAGGAATGAAATAAAATACTGTTGTACACAAAGATTTCCTGCAGTTAAATCATACAGGGCTACATTTTGAAAGGTTTTATTAACAGTTTCTGTAATATTTAATCACATGAAATTCTGCAGTCCCAGAACAGAGTGCTATGTGAATAAACTATGTGGACAAACTGCCTGCAATGCATCTTAAATACTTTACATTCATTTTACACATCCACTTACAGGACAAGGCCGGGGTTTTGGGTTTGCTTTGGGAGGGTTGGATTTTTTTAGAGGGTAGGATGCGAGGGGGTTTTTTTGGGGGGGGGGTGTTTGTTTGGGGGGTTTTGGTGTTGGGATTTTTTTTTGTCTGTAGTTTTTTTGGTTTTTACAATAAAGACTCATTAAAAGCCTGACACTAATGAGATACTAGTTATAGCCAGGTAGGCAAAGCACAACTCGATCAGGACCATCAAATATCTCAACACATATTACATTGCCCCTCTCTGCTGTAACTCTTACAGGAGCAGCTTTTCCATAACACCTCCTTTAAGGGATGATATTGCCCTCTGACATAAATGTCCCATCAAATTTGAAAGGAAATGTTTTTTTCACATCCCCTTTTCTCCACCACTGAGTCAGGGGGTTGGAAACTGGAGAAGAAGGTTTCCCTTCTACACACTGCAGCAAACGATTGTTTCACTTCAATTAAAAATATGTAAGCCCTGTTCAAAACTGGAAATCTTTCACACAGCTCCTCTCATCATCTCGACATGCTGGAACAGTCAACTGTAACTTGGAGCACAATTGTGAATCTGTTCTTTCAGAAAAAAAAGCCTGGATATTGCCACCAGAAGGCTCGCAGACTCTGAACTCATTAGCTCTCAAAATTAAAAGCACTTACCTCTTCAAGGACATCTGCAAGCTTACTAAGTATCTCCTCAGGAAGGCTCTGGAATGTGGGAACACTGTAATACAAGAGAAACCTCGATTAATGGATCCCTCTATACAGGTCATAAATCTAGCTGCATTTCTCTCACTTATCTTCCAGAGATATTTTGCCCTCATCGTCTGGGGCTCAACAAGCATTCACCAGAAAAGCAGCATATATAATGGAAACCTGATCTTCTTCTAAGAGCCGAGATGTAGTTTGTGATGATGGGAGATCACTTGCAGTAAAGACCTGGAGAACCACTCATAAAGCTGGTAATCAACTAAGAATGAATTAAGGATTTACTGGAATTAATCTGCGCCACATGTATGACTGTGCAAATTTTTTTCCTGGTCTGCTTCCACTGCACCAGAAATGAATATATAAACAAATAAATAAATAAATACATGGCAGAAAAGATCAGTTCTAACCAGCAACAGATAAAAAGATTGACTGAAACCACACGCAGACATAACAAATGCAGAGCACTTGGGTCAGCAACAAACCAGCATCAAACCACTGTAAGAATTACTGAAGACTTCATCAGGAGTTTTACATCCAAGTTTGCTTTCTTTTGCCAAAAAGGCAACTTTTCCACTTGTTTGGTAGCATTTCCCTCTGCAAAAGTCTCCCAGGCCAGGCTGGACCTGCTGGTCGAGGTGAGAGGACAATGCAGCAATAAAGAGCTCACTGGCCCAGGGTCCACAGGACTGAGATTTAATTCAGTCTGGAGCAGTATGAAGGATATGAAGTTGGGTCTCCAAATCTCATGCAAGTACCCTGACCCTGAAGTTGTATCTCCACTACCCTATAGCCTGCCCAGTGAGGTTGTGGAGTCTCCCTCCTTGGAGATACTCAAAAGTTATCTGGACATCCTGGGCAACCAGCTCTAGGTGGCCCTGCTTGAACAGTGGGGTTGAACCACATGACATCCAGAGGTCCCTGCCAACCTCAGTCAGTCTGTGATTCTGCAATAACTTGGCCTCTCATTCTCTATTTTCCATAAAAACTTAATGTTCATCAATATTCACAAGTGATATTAAACGAAACACAATATAGGTGATGTACTTGCTTTAACTAAAAATGCTTGCTATCAATAGACTAATTAACAATGCATCTACACGAAATATTAGCCCAAGCCTAGCACTGAGCTGATTCAGATCTATGGAGGTTATTTCCAAGAACAGTTCTCTCAAGAGTTGCCTTATCACGCTCCATTACATGGTGTAAACCCAGTCCTATGCTCCTAATATTAAATTGAGATCTCCAGTGCGTTGTTCTGATTTCAGGAACACTGATGATTAGGCACAAAATGAGGAAGGATGGAGCTGTTGGGAGGAGTTTCCTGCTGAGAGGTAAATATAACCCAAAATAAATCACGTTTATCCTTTCACACAAGGCTTCCTTTTTACTTTGGATCACATAACTGCATAAAAGTTATTCTCCACATTTTGGGGAGCTAAAAAACCCAAACCCATATATTTTTTGCAATCCTCAGCTCTGAGAGCAAGTCCCGGCGTGTGTCTTTGGGGAAATCACCCCACCTATATTTGATGAGCCCTAAACACCTTCTGGATGCACAGTTTGGTGGCTGCTTCTTCACCCAGAGAAAACCCACCCACAAAAGCAAAGGGACATCTGAAAACCTTGCAGAGGGCTTGATAGCAAAATTCAGTATTTTGACTGGGGCCAAGCATGAAGTGCCTGGTGAACTTAATTTGTGAGCACAGTTAAAGCAGATTTTGGTTTTATTAATCAAATACATGCTATGCTGCAATGGAATTAGAAAGTCTGGAAGCCTTCATTACTTGTTTTTAAAAAAATAAGTAACTTCAGCTGAATGTATTAAATTATAGAACTGGCCAACCAAGTGCAGAAAAATATGATTGTTCATGCTTTCAACAATATCTTTTGTTTTTTTCCTTAGGAAGCACTCTTTTTCACTGGAAACACACGGGTCCACAATGCAACAAGAGCAAACAGAAACAACTAAAAAGTAATTATATGATGTCTGGGCCTAAGTATAAAATGAAAGTTCATTATACCAGCTCTAGCATTCCCAAATGAGGAATAAACTTATGGGAGAAGATAATACTCCCAGACATCTGGACAAATTTTACTGTGGTTGCACCATTACACTCCCAAATTGGAGGAGAATGAATCACAGCATATTTTTTTACAGATAATTATATATGTGCAATCTAGGGGAGGGTAGCAGAAGACATGTATTGTAGACCAAACACATGAGAAACAGGCAAACAGCATATGATGTCTGAACAAATTCTAAATCTCACAATTGAAAACTTAGGATATTAAGTAAACGAGGAAAATTTCCTAAGATAAATGCTTACAACTTTAACACAGCAATAGAGCAGATAATGGGAAAATCAGCTTCACAGAATCACAGAATCATCTAGGTTGGAAAGGACCTTGAAGATCATCTAGTCCAACCGTTAACCCAGCACTGACAGATCCCAACTACACCAGATCCCTAAGTGCTATGTCAACCCGCCTCTTGAACACCTCCAGGGATGGGGACGCCACCACCTCCCTGGGCAGCCCATTCCAACGCCCAACAACCTGTTCTGTAAAGAAATGCTTCCTAATATCTAGTCTAAACCTTCCCTGGCGCAACTTGAGGCCATTACCTCTTGTCTTATCACTCATTACTTGGTTAAAGAGACTCATCCCCAGCTCTCTGCACCCTCCTTTCAGGGAGTTGTAGAGGGCAATGAGTTCTCCCCTCAACTTGTTGACAAAACAACTCTAACTACATCACATCACAGAATTACACAATTAATATCACAGATTTATATTGGTTTATGATGGCCAGTATCCTTCTAAAACAACTAGATGTGTCAATACAGCCAAATTACATTTGAATCTCATAAGAAGAGGTCTTACAGGGCTACCCATCACTTTAGTACCAAAAGAACTTGTACTGAACAAATGTCTTTATAAAATAGTGGAGAGAAAGTATTTGTTAACCTGTTAAAAGATGCTACAAATTCAGGCCAACAGAGATGATGATAATACTGATAGAAGAACAAGATTTGAAAAGATGCTCAAGTGTGTAAGACAGTATTGAGTGTTTGGCTTGATTCTCTACGTCAATAAAAATATACCCCCACTCTCTCCATGACAGAATTAAACAAATTCATAAAATAGATTCTTGTTTTCCTCCAAAACCTGCCTGTACTATTTAAAGATTTGCATACAAAAAGTAATGTTTTGGAGATTATTTCCATGTGGGTACTTGCACTCAAAGGAAAATGGAGCCTCAGCTCTAAAGGGAGAGCTTAGAGGAAAACAGCTGAGCTGCAAGTTGCTGCAAGTGGGAAAACACATTCTAAGAAGACAAACAGGAGCCAAACACTCAAAGGAAATCCTTGATGTTGCAGCACAGCAAGAGGTAAGAAGAATTATATTCAGTTTTTTACAATTTTGTGAAATTTGTGGAAAAAGTCTGAAAATATACAAAAGAGAGCATTCAGCACTTCAGATGTATTCATTATTTATGATAGAAGAAATCACAGCAAATGCAGATCCATCTCATCAAGCAATGACTTGCTCTGTGCCTAACAAAGCAGGATCAAGTAAACCCAGATTTTCTCTGACAAGTTCTTCTCCAGCTGCTTCTTAAAACCCATCACTAATGATTTTAAAACATCCATGTCATCTACTCTAGATAGCAACAATTGCTACAGCTAGAAAAAAAGATATTCTTGTATCTGACGTTGAAGTCTCAACAAAGTTTAAAACTCATGACTCTTCTTCCTACCTGTAGCACACATGAAAAACTTCATTCCACTTTTCTCCACAACTATCTCCACAACCATCTCCTATCTCCACAACCATCTCCCAACCATTGCCCAGGAACTATGTCTATTGTAGACTAAGCACTAGCAGCTTGCTCAGCCTTTCCTAGCAAGCTGTGCTTCCTACCGTGTTGGGTTTGTGTGTGGTGGGGTTTTGGTAGCAGGGGAGGGAGCTGCAGTGATGGCCCCTGTGAGAAGCTTCTCAAAGCTCCCCTTGCTCCAAGTTGGACCAGGCTCTGGCCAAGGCTGAGCCAATTAGCGACGGTGGCTGCACCTCTACAATAATGTATTTAAGAAGAGGAACCTGGGAGGAGGAGTTGGAGTTGTGAGGGAGACACCTCTGCAAACACTGAGGTCAGTGGAAGAAAGGAGGAGGCAGAGAAGGTGCATCCTGCAGCCCGTGGTGAGAGGGCAGGCTGTGTCCCTGCACCCATGGAGGTCACCAGTGGAGCAGAAGCCCTCCTGCAACCCATGAAGGACCCATGCTGGAGCAGGGGGCTGCGCTTGAAAAAGGCTGGGACTCTGAGGGTTAGACTCTGAGTTGTAGTTCGTCACTGGGAGGACTACAACATGTGGGAGGGACCCACGCTGGAGCAGTTCAGTAAGAGCTGAAGCCCATGGGAAGGACTCACATTGGAGAAGTTCATGGAGGACTGTCTCCTGTGAGAGACGCCATGCTGGAGAAGGGGAAGAGTGAGGAGTACTCCCCCTGAGGAGGAAGGAGCGGCAGAAACCATGGGTGATGAACTGACTGCAACCCCCATTCCCTGCTCCTTTGTGTTGCTGGCAGGGAGGAGGTAGAGAAATCAGGAGTAAAGTTGAGCCCAGGAAGAAGGGAGGGGTGGGGGAAGATGTTTTTAAGATGTGGTTATACTTCTCACTGTCCTACTCTGATTCTTAAATTAAGTGGTGGTGGTGTTTAAATTAAATTGATGTTCTTTTTCTTCCCCTAATCAGTCTGGCTTTTGCCCATGACCATAATGGGTGAGTCATCCCCTCCTGTCCTTATTTCGAATCCCAAGCCTTTTGCTTCATTTCCTCCTTCCTGTTCGTGAGGGGAAAGGAGTGAGTGAGCAGCTGTGTGGTGGTCAGTTGCCCTCTGGGCTCAGACCATGACATCTACAAGTCTGGTGACCCAGTCCTTCTGTGGACTTTCTCCAGCTGCCTCTTATTCCATATAACATGGAGCAATTTCTCCACCTGCACTGAATATAATATTGAGAAGTTGCCCTGAAAGGGAAAGATCTGCACTCCAACACACCCATGCTAACATGGGAATCAAAACACCATCTTGTTCATCCTGAATGAATGCCTTCATCACTTCTAGGCCAGAGAGAAGATGATCAGGACTTTCTTTGCTGCCTAATCCTTTAAACATATTTTGAGAGACACTGGTAAAGCATTTAATTGGAGAAGACACTCCAGCTCTGCTACAGTTTCCCCCCTGAAGCAAACAGCGGAATGGTGATCAGCACCTAACGCCTCTAACACTGATTGGACAAAAAAACCCCATCCCTATGTGATGAGGTTACAGAATAAAGCTGGATATGGAACAGTAATGCTTTCACAACTAACATTCTACTCACCTGCTGCCCCCCTTGCTTCTCGAAGTTATTTATGTTGATATGGGTGTTAAAAAATATTTCTGTCAAACTATTTATGCCTATTTTATAGGCCTCCTTTGAAAAAATACAGCCCAAGATCTACGTGAAGATCCAAGCCACCCTCCAAAGGAGGCACATAACTAGGCAAACCAGATCCCTAAATTAAAGAAATTGAATTTTAACAGCAAATGCCAATAAACCCTTTTTTTTTTTTTCCTTAAATCAATCCACAAACATCACAATGCTTTATCTCAAAAGATGTATGACCGCCATCACAGGTAACAGGATGAGGAGCAACCTCTGACCCTCTCCAGTCATCTTGCCCCAAACCTCGTTAGAGCACAAAAAAGAGAAGTAGCTTCACTGGTGGAGGAGGCAGTCACGATGGTGAGGAGAGGTGAATTTTTGCTGGCTATATTCCATGTTATTCAGCTCCTGAATATTTTGTAGGGGAAGACAGTCCATATACGTGGTGAGGGCACCATGGGGAATTGCTTGCTGTCCGCAGGAATGGGAGACCAGCTATTCCAGTTAGCTCCGAAAGCAACACATGTTCACAGAGAGCTCAACATGCTGAACAGAGGCTGCCAAAACAGGGGAAAACAGCTGCACCAAAATGTCCATATTGAATCTCTGTCCCAATACGAAAGCAAAAATATGCCCAACCTGAAGACAGTGGAAGGAGGCGTGAAAGACCAGGTTTCCATGCTTGGTCACCTGCAGTCACTGAGCTGCTCTCAACTTTTAGGTAGAAACAACATCCCCCATTAGCAACACTTTGATTCAGTTACTCACTTTCTAAATGCATTTCAAGATGCATTCCCCAAACTTTTGAAGGGTGTTCATTGAAAGTGTTCAGCCAGCTTTGCAGTTGGTGGCAGACAGTCCTGTGGGTTACCTCAGAAACAAACCCTTTATCTTTTATTATTGGTTGGCACCGTAACAAATGCCATTGTTGCCTCTGTTCTCTGCCTTGGGCCAGATGGGTAAGCATAGTTTAAAAATCAAAACAGATCAGTAAAAGGAAATGAAGTCTGTCTGCATTCCCTGAAATTCTTTTTTTTTTTTGCACCCAACTGGAATGAAGGTTGAAAAATGTTAATTTCTTTGCTTTACCACATTTGGGATGCCCCTACAGCATTGTCTCTCCATTCTGAAAGAACTAAGGCTAAATCTTACCTAGCAGAAGCTGACACTTGATTTAGGATACTCACAAAACCCGATGTTTTGAACAACTCAAGCTGGAAATGTTATGTACAGGCAGCTACCCACTGGCCATCAGGTTGTGTCCCTACCTTTAGGGACTGCTGGTTCCGTCAGCCTTAAAAAAAGATCTAAGAAACATGTTTTCAGCATTATTCATGAAAGTTTACAAAAATTTACTGTGCAATCTTTCATGTTGTCTTCTCTTTGTTTTCTTAAACTGCAACATGTTGCACCAGAGAGTCCCACGTAGTCCTACCTTTCCCATGTTGACACCTGTGTGAGATCTGGTTGGCAATGGTTAAAGTGGGATCTTGTAGAAGATAGTTTCAGAAGGAAAAATTAAAAAAAAAATCTCTATTGCTCCTACATCACATTTATATCTTAGGGGACAGATCATGTCCCTGTCATGTATGTTAATGTAGCCATACAGAGAAAAAAAAAGTGCTGATTATGGAATAAACCCTACCCCAAGCCAGGAAGGCAGAGAGCAGAAGCACAAAGCACAACTGCCTCTATGTTTTCCATCCTCCCGTATGTGGGATTTCATTCCAGTACTTTAAAAACGCATTTCCATCCGCATAAGCAAGTTGCATATTGAGTTTCAGGTCATCAGCAAAACCATCTCCCAGGATGCTTGGAGATGCTGTAGGGATTGTCCAGTGTTGGAAGTGCCCAGCAACGCAGACAGCATCTGAGGCCAGCACAGCTACTGGATGCCTCTGTGCAAGAGCCAGCGTGCAAGAGAGGCAAGTGTGCAGCATGAGAGAGTTGGATATTCATTTTGTGTTGCAAACTGTTGCATCAAAATACAATTCCTCTTTTCTTTCAGATTAATAGGTATTATTTAGGGGATAAACTATTGGGTTTTTTTTCATACATAGTACCCACCACAATAGAAGTGGCAGAAAATAAGATCAGAAAAGGTTTATTTAGTTCTCCAGAAACTCAATCCTTACCCTATTACAAATGTAATTGCTAAGTCAAGACTAGTTTTCCTGAAGCAACTTCCTGCTTACCTTAAAGAATATTAGAAAAAAAAGGAGAAAGGGAGCTGGAGATCAACAGTCACTCACGCCCACATTAATTACACTTATGGCTGGCCTTGAAGCAGCTCATACAATGCAACTCTTGGGAAGAGAGAATAGATTTGCTCTGCAGGTGCTGCAGATGATTTGTCTGCTGTGCTAAAGATACAAAAGCATTAAAATCATCTGCAATTGTTAATCTTGGAGAGAGTGAAAATGTTATAGCTGCAGTTTTAAAACTCTACCACTCCTAACACGAACCTTATTCTGGTAAATAAACTCCTTAAAGGAGTTTGTAGTAAATTTTTTTCTCCCAGACATCTGGTTGTATACTAAGAGCTGATATACATATGAAAATGGGAGAGATGCAGAAAACAAATGAACTGATCTTTTTCCTTATGAGCAAAAGACTAAAGTAAAGCAAGTGTGAAGGGTTGCATTTTTTTCCCTTTTGTGATGAAAGCATAATAACAACGTTAATGGATGAAGTGGTTTGCTGACGTCATGAGGCCAAACCTCTGATTTCCCTGTGGGACATGTGAAACGATCACAAAAGGATGCGGTTGCACACCCTATTTTGGTCCAGGCTCTGTTTATGTTCAATAGGCTGCTCAGGTACTCTGGAGTTTTATTTTCCCTTGCTTCTGTCAATCCCTGCCTTTCCCTGACAGGGGTTCATTATCAGAGACGGCCCTCCTACTGCATCTCATTTTGCAGTCATTGGGGAGATTGCACCATTTTAAAGAAATTTAAATTGTTGCTGTCATGATGAGAGGGAGGGAGAGAAATTAGCAGGTATGTAAACCCCTTCACCCATTTTACATGCATTCACTCAAGATTACTCACTTTGAGAAGGACAATTGCTCCCAAAGAGCTACCAATGCCCCACAGCAGCAACGACTTTGGAAACATCGCTAAGCTTTAAGTAGGCACAGTTTTGGAGACTCATCTCAAGACAGAGGAGTCACACTGCCCAGCAGTGCTGCTCTTGTGCCAGCCTATGGAGGAAACCTATACCTGCTATTACCATTTGAGTATCTTATGGGATTTTTTTCTGCTGTAACATTTGGTATTGCTTCATGTTTTCAAATTAGATTGTACCTGTAGCCCTAAAGGAAAGCTTCTGTACCTTCCAACTCACCCATCTTTCCCAACGTTATTATATAGGTTATTAAAGATAATAGTTGTCACAAGAAGCCTAACACCCCTGTACACTGTGTGTTTTGTTTCTATGATCCTGCATTCGCAATACAGCCAAAATTAAATTGTCCTTGGCTTGCAACGAAATTACTACCTCTTCAAAAGAGTTCACTGTCAAGGAGTTTCTCTCCAGCACTTTTTCCCCATTCTCTGGGAGATTTCATGGGAAATGAACCTGCACGTTTCAGCCTCCTTGGACAGTCTCAGAGTGGGTGCACCGAGTCAAAATTCTGCTTCTGCATCTCAACTGAAACTGCAAATGCATCACTGTGGCACCAGAATAAAGTCAAACAAAACCCATTATCTCACACAAGATTATCATATTGTGTCTGGAAAACGAAAGACATTTGCATCTGATTCTCATGCTCTGTCTCAAAAGAGATCCTTAAACACTGATCAATATTTTGAAGACACAGTAGTGTTTAAAGCAATAAGTAGCATTTGCATACAGTCCATTTTGTCCCATTCCTCCAAACTGGGTATTTACAACATCTTCAAAACCAACTGAAGCTAGGCGTTTTGTCTCTAACACTGTCTACTGCACTTGACAACAAATAATCATAATAATATCTTTTTCATGAAGACACTGACAATACTATTTCCAAAGCATGGGCTCTGATTTGCAATGTTTGCTGCTGTCATAGTGCTGCTTCCCGCCTCCCTCCTTTTAACTGTCACCATTAAACGAACGTATTAAAAAGATTACCATAGTTTTCTGTCTTCATAATTACATATATCCAAAAGAAAAATAAGCTGTGAATGTTTTTAAGGTCACCTGAATCACAAGCATTTCATCGTTTCATGTTCTCCCAGGCAACTTCTTTCAGCACCCACCAAACCAAAAGGACCTGAGAGCTGGGTCCCTAATACTGTACTTTCAAAGAAAAATTACTCCCCAGCACAGATGTTGATGAATCTACACAATTCACAAAGCAAGCATCAAAACATCTAAATATCTTCTTTTTTTGTTAATGTTAATTACTACAAGAAGAGTCAGAAGACTCTTCTTCCCAACACAGTCCATGGTGACCCCATGGTTGGCAGCATCATCAATTGCCAGACACAGCAAAAAGCAGCAGAACTGGCTTTGGGGGCAATCTTGAGCTCCTCACTCTGGATGGATGCATCTGAGATGATTTACTGAGGGACAAGTCCAAACAAAAGCACTTTTGATCAGTAGATCATGACCAAGAACAGTCTTCCAGACACTGACTTAGTTACCTCCTCCACAGAGAAATAAGCTACAAAAAGGGCACCAGAGTCCACAGTAGTTTGTTCCTCTTCATGGTGGAAACCTAGGGCAACCACGTTTGCTTGAAATTGTAAGAGTGGCCACATGTAAACTCATCTCAGAGTGCTTGATAGAGGTATTTGAGACCTTCCTACAGACAAGTAGTGTTGGTGCAAAACCCAGGTAACACCAGCAAGTACTACAAGACATCCAGGACATCCTAACCAGACTAATTCAGTAATTCTAATCCGATGCATTGATGGGCAAAAAACCTTCCTCCTAATTTCTAACCCGCACAGCCCCCAGGCAGCATTGAATAATTACTACTCAGTTGGAGACACAAGAGGAACACTGATTTTGAGATTTGCCCGAGGCAAAAATACACAGCCAGCAAATCCCTTCCTATTTTAAGCAAAGTCATTCTCTTGGTAGTGTGCTCATTTGCTAGTCGCAACAGAAAGGACAGCACATGCGTTATTGATTTGGGGGTGTAATTCAGGACATTTATCCTCTGCAAAGCTCTGAAGGCTAACAGATGGCAGCTCATCTTAATTCCTTATTTCTAACGGCTTTTATTCATACCCTTGGGAATGCTGCTGCTGTTGCTCTTCGTCTTTTCATAGAAGAGCTCTGTTATCTCTGAATGCCTTTTTATAGATGTTACAGGGACCTTTGCCTGAGCTGAGTTTGGATCTACTTGAACCATGTAATACTACATGTTTAATGAGTCTCAGCATACCAAATACCTTTAAAATGCTTCTAAAGCCATAACTGGTACAGCCCTCTTTCTCCAGGATAAGCCTCAGTCCCCTTACTGAATTAAAGAAATGAGAAGAATGATTTAATTTTTGAGTTTACAATGCTGTTGATTTTCTTCTCCCTTCAGTCAAACCCTTACATCTCAGGAGTCCAAAATTTGCTATGCACAGTAAGCCTCCATAGCATTTGGGTTTTTTTTGTGCTGAAAATAAAACGCAGCTGAAAATGAATTAAATGTTGAGGATTTTCAAGTGGCTTGGACTGTATTGGAGAAATAATCAAATAAGCTTGACAGATTTGAAATACAGTTTTAAAATTCAATTGTTTAAGAAAACATAATCTTGGGAATATTACAGACAGGCAAGCAATATAACGGGTAACAAAAAACCCAAACCAAAACAAAAAAAAATGCTGAGCAGATAATTTCAATTATTCAATACAATTCTATTCATCTCTGTTTATCACTCCCTCTGCATTTGCTCAAAGCACAGCCCATCTAGGGGTTGCAACCCTAAAACCAGCTCCCAGATTCTTGATTAGAAGACATTTCTGTTAAGACCAGGTACAACCCTACGCTGAGGCTCATCCCAAAGTCCCTGTCGGGAGCATCACTCCCAATTCACATAACCTTCAAACTGGAGCATCTCGGGTTTGGATGAGCATCAGAGTGAGAACTGATCCAGCCACATGAATGTACTGCAGGTACCTGCACTCCAGGTACAAAGTGGTTGGGAGAAGGGGAAAATGGCCAGCAGTGAGCAGTGAGACCGACCTGATCCATGTAATGGCCGCTCTCACGCTGGAGGAGAAACTCTTGGGAAATTTTGCATTGGATCCAACACTCATTGGATCTGCCCCACTCTAATTGCAATGGATGTTTAACTTTGCTCTATCCAGCACTTCCTACTTTTCCATTGCTTTTTTAATTATTTTTTCCTCTGCAAGATGAAAGCTTCACAGACTGTGGGAAAATAATGGAAGATTAGTGAGGAGGATTATAAACACGCTCCAGTGACCTGAAGCTGAGGTGTAGAAAAACACATATATCATACTAATTGTTGTTTAGCCTTGTGTGTTGGACAAGTAGAACATCTGTGTTTCGATAACATTGGCCTGTGATAGAAGCACCCTATCGAATGTGCTTGAGATTTCTGCCCTGCTTTGGGGAAGATCAAAGCACAATGGTAAATTATGCCTGCAAGAACCCCTGAAATACAGGTGAAAGCAGCAGGTTTGGTGATCCTCTAGCAAAAACCGAGCTCCGTGGTACCTGTGTCCCCACATGTGTGCCTCTGCCCGGATGCTGCTTTGGGGATTCCCTGGTTGGTGAGGTGGTGAAAAGAAATTTACTCTTTGCATTTCATCTGTGGTTTTGTGGTTGTTCCCGCGTCCTGCCTGTGCTGGCTCACACACTAACTCCTATTTGTTTAATTAATTGCTAATGAACAGATTACAAAAGATCATCACATGACACAAAAGCCTCCATATCCCAAGACGGAATCTCCGCAGGCTCACTGCTACGTCAATCCTTCTGAGCTGACAGGGGACTGAGATCATTGATACGCAAAGATTGTTTGCCATGGTTGAACGTCTAAACCTTTTCCACTTTTCCTGTTTCAAAAGAGTGATAAAGGCAACACTGAAACGTGAGTGTTTGGGAATTTTTAGTGGGTACTCCCTGAGCCAAGATGGTTGATATTTGGATTGAGAAGTAATACACGGGGAAGGCATGACACAATTTCAGGACTTCCGTTGCAGACATGAAGCAAGCAGAACGGAAACCTGACCCTGAAATTAGCCCACAGGCATGTCAGTGAAGGAGAAAGGACAGGGGAGATGGATCTAAAAGGAATGAAGTTGGCATACTCATTTTTGGTGCTCAATCTTTGTCCTGAGCCCTGTAATCCAGGATGTGCTGCACTGCCCCTTTTTACCCATGGCAGCATACAGTGAGCGTGGCTATGTGCAGAGCCTGTCCTCATAAAACAGTGACTCTAACATGCTAACAAAAATCATTTTTAAAATATAATTTATGCCAGTCAGCTTTTTTTTTCTTTCTTCATAGCAAGGTCATCATGCTAAGACTACAGCTGGCTCACAAAAGCAAATGTGGTTATTTACTGTATATTGATTTACTCAAGGCCACATGGCATCTTGATTAAAAATGCCATTATATATGTTTAGAACGAAACACTTTAGATTAAAATCTGACTCATTACAGATATCAAAATATAGCTAAAAGAAGTGAGCAACCGGTGTTGAAAGCACTTCCCATAAATCCATTTCTAGTTCACTGTCATTTCTATTTTGCTAATGATCATTCCTCAAGTTTGTGTATGAGGCAATTTACTCCTCTCAGGTGATTAATGTCTAACAAAATGCCCTTTAATAGTCCAAATATTCAATAACTCATTTTTGGAACTGGCATGCAGATCACAGCCGCAGCATTAGAGAGAGCACACGAACGTTGACTTAAAACAAGGTAGTCAGGTTCTCCCCGATAACCTCCAAAAAAGCTCCATTAACTTTCATTGGAATAATGAATTTGTCATTCAGTATGGATTCAGAGAAATTATTACCTACATGGAAGAAAGATCAGATGGTGAAGATCATCTTACAGGTGAAGGAAGAACCAGTGGAATTATAAATCAGACAAACTGAGATTTTTATGTAATTTCCCACTTTCTAACAATAAGGCAAGTACTAGAACAGCATTATCCGGGACAGAGCTGTCTTCATTTGGGACCCTATAAGACAAGGTTGGATATTTTCTTATAAAGATGTGCTTTTTCCTGTCTCTAATACAAATTTAGTGGCATATGTCTATGGAGGTTGTAACATCTTACTGGCTTAGGGAGACTCACTTTTCAGTTGTCCCTTAGACATCCAGGACCTCATGAAAAACAGCCCTGGGAACAGTTTGCTTATGAGGGGTGGAAATGTATTGAAACATCCGTTTAACCTGTCATCTGAAAACACAGAGGAACAAAAGTTCCTGGATTTCTGGTGCCATTTGGAAAGGTAAATCCCATTAGTTGGACTTGTAAATCCAGGTCATGGATTGCAACCCTGGTTTTCTTCAACAGAGGATCCAGGACATGCTGAGCATCTCCCCTCCCTACAACTGCAGTGGAGTAGAGGCTGTATTGGACAGGACATCTACTTCCTTCAGACTTCTCTATGTTGGTTTGATTATCTCAGGAGAGTTCAGACCAGATGACCCCAGGGACCCTTCAAACATGAACTACTCCGTTATTCTATGCTCTGAAAGAAAATGCTGATTTCTTTCGTATTTACCTACTCTAGATAAGGGCTTACACTTTATTTAGTTGTTTCAAATATCAAACTAAATTGGGTTTTTTTTAAATAACACCTTTTATCTTTCCACCCCAGCGCAAAGCATTAAAAATCTTGCGTATATCAGTGTGTGTGTTCGTGCATACGCATATTCCAATTTGCTTTGAATGTTATCTTCAAAGTTTTGTCTATCTAGCAGTTTGGATTTTCTTGTTAAAATCAGTATCTTACTGATTTGTAGTGTGCTTTGGCCAGCTGGTCCTGCTCAGCCTCCTTGTTAGCAGAATACTAATTTACTGCAGGTCGGCTGTAATTTTCTAAATTATTAAGAAGTTAAGGATTTTTACTATCCCTCTGCGGACACTTTATCCTAAGCCTGATTTGTCTTCATCTGTAGTTCAATTCAACAGCATAATTCCTGCAAGCATATTCATTGAGATCATTTTCATTGTATGTAATGCCCTTCTTATTTTCTTTAAACTTTAAAATACACATTTCTAATTGTGCTGTGAACTGCTGGGGCACACAGTGAGTTTGCCTTCATTGAGCTGTAGAAACTCTTTTCATCTTCTTTCAGAAATAATTATGCTGGTTTATCGGTGTCTATATGAAGTTTAAATTATTCTTCCTAATATGCATTACCTTGTATTTTTTGAAGTTACAAGTAATACGCTGCTCAGTTCCCACACTTTAAGTCACTCTGGTGATTACTGTCCTCCTCAGTTTTTGGTAATCTGAGTTGTATTTATTGGCAAGTCACTTGTGTGATATTTCCAGAGACAGTATATAATTGAATTTAAAATGCATTCTTGATGCTCATAAAAGCAATAAAAATGTCACCTTCTGCCTGCACATTAAAAATTCATCCCATGCAAGTAGAGGACAAATGCATAAAATGATCATTACGATGTGCAAATGTACTAGATACAGGAAAACGAGACTGGTCTCTGACTGGACATAAAAACATTTAATAGATCTGCACTCAAATAGCAGTATTTATTGAATTTTTCTAAAGTCACTGAAGGAAAAATGCTCCCATTAGTAACTTGACTAAGTCCACTTCAGCTTGCTACAAAAATGTGATTTGCACCATTATTAACAACAATGTGGATCCAGTTAGAAATTAGAATTAGTTCCCTGAAATAAAACCTCAAAAATATACCATTTCATGTTAGGTGATCCTATCCAGACAGTCAATTATCTATGTGACTACTTTTCTGATGAACATATAAGCCAAAGGAGAGACTATTAGTGTTTTAAACCGATTCCTACTCAGAACAGAACTTCCAACACTTATTTAAGGTTCAGACACTCATCCCTGAGTTTGCTGTGGACAGCTGTCTCCATAAAACCAGGCTAATGGAGCTGCTGTCATTTGTCTTTTCCCTTCTAAAATGCAGTCCACATACACCTTCTAGGTTCTGTATATTTAGGGGGTTTTTTTCACATCCGAATTTGGAATAAAATCACCAAAAGACTCAAGTCTGCCTGCCCCCATGGACAGAACATGGAAATCACATTCTGAAAATCCAACTGTTTTTATTGACTTGAGCACTCTTCTTAAGCAAGTGGCTGTTGTATCACAATCCTTTTTTTTTTTTCCCCTCTTTAATTTTTATCTTAACTAAAGAAGCAATAAGCCTCTCAGGGCAGTCTGCCCAACTCTTATTTTTTGTCTGCTCAGCACAAAGTGACATTATCAGGTAATTAAGCACATTCCGAGTCATTAACTCCTCTCAGGATTCCCAGGAGACTTCTAAAAATTGGGTCTAGAAGTAGAAATTAAAACCCATCTTTTGTTCATATGGATTATTTTTCATAAGCACAAAATACTACGTAGGACCTCCTTTTCCCACGTCAGAACTGACTGACTTTGGTTAGGCAGCCTTGCAGAGAACCTGCTATCGGCAGCACCACAAAGTGTGCATGGGCTGATGAATTTTCCTCCTCTGCTTGCTTAATTCAAATGCAAACGCCTCCAGGAATTCAGTATTGAGGATTTTCTATGCTCCATGTTGTTGTGGTGCTGATAGCTTGTTATTCCTAAAATACTTTGTAGAGTTATTTAAATTCAGTAGTTTGAAATGATTTAACCTAGCAGAATATCTCAGTTCATGCTCTAGCAGAAGGCAGGCTTGCTGGAGGTGATTTGTATCCCCAGCCTGACATTGCTCTGCACCTTCATCTTCTCACTCTGAGTAATTATTTTCCGACCAAAATCTACACTAATAGGGGATTTATCTTTTAAGTATCAGCATCAAGTTCATAGAATCATAGAATGGTTTGGGTTGGAAGGGACCTTAAAGATCATCTAGTTCCAGCCCCCTGCCATGGGCAGGGACACCTTCCACTAGCCCAGGTTGCCCAAAGCCCCGTCCAACCTGGCCTTGAACCCTTCCAGGGAGGGGGCAGCCACAGCTTCTCTGGGCAACCTCTGCCAGCGTCTCACCACCCTCACAGGAAAGAATTTCTTCCTTATCCTTATATCTAATCTAAAGCTACCCTCTTTCAGTTTAAAACCGTTACCCCTCATCCTATCCCTACACCCCCTGATCAAGAGTCCCTCCCCCCTTTCCTGTAGCCCCTTTAAGTCCTGGAAGGCCGCTCGCTCTAAGGTCTCCCTGGAGCCTTCTCTTCTCCAGCTGAACACCCCCAACTCTTTCAGCCTGTCCTCACAGGGGGGTGCTCCAGCCCCTGAGCAATTTCATGGCCTCCTCTGGACCTGCTCGAGCAGGTCTGTGTCCTTCTGATGTTGGTGCCCCCAGAGCTGGACACAGCACTGCAGGGGGGGTCTCAGGAGAGTGGAGCAGAGGGGGAGAATCTCCTCCCTCGCCCTGCTGGCCACACTGCTCTGGATGCAGCCCAGGACACGGTTGGCTTTCTGGGCTGCGAGCGCACATTGCTGGCTCACAGTCAGTTTTCCATCCACTAATACCCCCAAATCCTTCTCCTTGGGGCTGCTCTCAATCCACTCCTCGCCCAGCCTGGATTTGTGCTTGGGATTGCCCCGACCCATGGGCAGGACCTTGCACTTGGCCTTGTTGAACTCCATGAGGTTTGCATGTCCCGTCTCTCCAGCCTGTCCAGGTCCCTCTGGATGGCACATCCCTTCCCTCCAGCGTGTCGACAACACCACACAGCTCGGTGTCGTCAGTGAATTTGCTGAGGGTGCCTTGATCCCACTGTCCATGCTGCCGATAAAGATGTTAAAAGATGCATCTGATGCCTTCTAAAGAGGCAGAAGAACCCTCAGAGCAGGAACCTTCTCCCCAGATCCTCAAAGTACACACAACAAACAGAAGCTGTAATTTCAAAACCAAGACCACACCATCATTTTAATTAAAACTCATCAACAATTGCTTGGGAAAGCCAAGAATACTTGCTCCTCCAAATACAATATTTATTAAAACAGTCATGCAATTTTGGCCATTCAAAAACCATCCTTATGTGATACCGCAGTTTGCTGCCTTACTTGGCCGGCCAAAAAAAAAATCTCATGGAAGCAAGAGTCTGAGATCAAACACTGGTGAACATCTACACTTCTTTTGGAGAGTCTCTTCACTTGGAATCTCTTTGTCAGCAGAGATTGAGAATAGGCTACCCAAATATCTCACAACACCACGGTTAGGACATTATCCTGAGGAGCAGGTTTAGGTCAGCCCAAGAAGGGGAAAAGAACTTGATCATGATCTATCAGATACAAACCAGTATGTTTTGGTTCGAAACAGATTGAAGAAAGAATAGACCTCCATTTCTCTCTGCTTTGGTGAAGACTCCTACACTCACACTTGAGTTTTTCACTTCTGCTGGAAGCTCCTAAATAGGAGCCAGATTCTTTGTTTTCTTCAAATCAACATGAATTTAACACTTACAATACAATGAAGGGGGAAACGTAGTTCATTGAAAAGCCTTTCTTTTTGTTCTGGTCAGCTCGTGAACCAAAATCCCTTTACCCCAGGCACTCCCATCTTTACACACATAAGTAATATGAGCAAAGTCAGTAGAAAATTGGCTCACATCACTTAGAGAATATTTTCACAGATACTGTGACACAGAGACACCGTGAACTAGGGGTGAGGAAGACAAAATAATCAATTTACCCAACCTATAATCTGAAGGAATTTAGTTATCAAATAAGTTAGTTTTACTCAGCAGGATTTCACATCAAACAAAAGCTTCTGAATGAGATCTACTGTCGTAAATGTCAATGGCTACTTTATGTAACAATTTATTTTCTGCTAATTATACTTGCCTAGCTTTAGATCAATACTTTTTATATCTTCATACTTCAGCTTGTTAAACCATTCTGAAGGGAAACTACTATTTGTATGTATAAGGCAAATTGCCAAGTCTCAAGCAATTACAAATAACAAATGAGATACACATCTAAACAGCTATTTCTAATCACATTAAAGGCTTTGTATTTAATCTTTCTTGTACTTTGCTAGTACAAAACACAACAATTACCAGGTAAAAAATATGTACTATACTCGGAGAGATGAATGAAGATGTGCTTGGAGAATGGCATACGTAGGGCCTTTTCTAACCTTGAAGCATACCACAATAAAAACAAGAATTTACCCTGTTCAATGTGTTTTCCTGTTGGAAAAGCATCTTCACATTTGAATGTGCAAATAACTTTGCTATTCTCACGGTATCATGATACACCGCCCCCGTAACAATGGACCGCAATATTAAAACCAGCACCAACACGGTGTTTTTCTTACAACTGTGAATACTTCTGGCACTTCAGAATCCACTGCTGTCTTATCTGCTTGACTTCTCAACTTCCCCATACTCCTTCTTCAACCAGTTTGTACATTGGTTGATGTAGTCTACATCCAAGACTGCAGACTTTGCACACCTCTGTGTTGCACTGCCCACCCAAATAAACTGCATTCGATGATCACAGTCTAAAAATGCCTCAAATACTCAAATAGTGTGGACGTGGGCTGAAACAATAGTAAAGGCATGAGTACCACCTTCAAACCATTTCCCTTGGAGTTTATTCCTTTTAGAGGCTACTGGTTCACACCAAGAGACATTACAAGTATTTTTTCTTGCTTTTGAAGACCAATGTCCAACTTCATACCATGGGTTAATTAAAGGGAAGAATAAAAACCATCCCTTTCATTATATTTCTCACCTTGTTCCAAGTTACAGAACAGAGAGAGAAGCATGCAGAGGACAGATGCAATGTTTGGAACCATGTAAATCACAAAGAGATACAGGAAATATCTGCAGCAGCTGGCCAGGTAGCAGGACAAGCTTTATGAGCCACTACCATCCATCATGCTCTACAACCCGTGTCGAGACCACAATGGTAATCTCACACTGATCTCACTCAGTCTGTTGTGTGAAACTCAGAAATTCACTGCTATCGCAGCACAGTGATAACCCCAGTGATAACAAATTAAGAGGTACTAGATAACTAAAAGCAGTTCAAGTTAAACTCAATGATAGAAAATATTAATTCAAGAAATATCTGACATACTCTCTTTGATCCTAGGTTCATCAGTGGTCACGGGTAGTTGTAGGGGTTTTGTCTGGGTATCAAGAGGAGGAGCAGAACCTGCCACTCTGAGCAAAGAAAGAGTAAAAGCTCCCCAAGCCGCATTCTCAAGATTTATTTCAAATATTGTTAAAACCAGTTTTCTTCTTTTACTTGCCAAATTAGCTATTGATGAGATTGCCAAGCTGTAGGCATGCAAGATAAATTAGTATTACAATATATAGGATATAAAAGTGGATAAACACAAACAAATTGCATTAGTAGAGCACATTTAAGCATCCTTCATCCTGAACACTTTGCTGAGATACAATCTAAATACAGAAAGGATCTCTTTTCCTTATGAATCATCGTTATTATCCCATGAATATAACACAATATTATCACAATATTTCACTCACACCTCTAATTGCACCCAAATAGCAAACTAGCAGCTTTTTCTACGCTGAGGCTTCACATCTCCAACGCAGCATGATTTCACGTCTCTAGCAGAAGCTACACCATCTTTTTGTAATGTCAAGGCCAAAATTAGATGTGCTGTTCCTTGCCAAAGAGTATCAAAGGGTGGCCTCACTGCACGTTTCCTAGCAGACAACCCAACAGAGGGCTGGAGTTTAATGAGCTATTTGTTTGGAAGCGTGCCCAGTTCTTTACTTAATTTGGCCTTTAAACTCTAATACAGTTCAGAGTACAAGATGTGCTCCCGAGTTATGCGCTGCAATAAGATGAATTCAAAGACCCTGTCCCTATTCTTCATCTCAATACAGTTTGGTTTGCATTCAGCAACACGGTTTATTTGCAGTCAGCAACTGTTTCATTCAGATTACTAACAAAGATTAAAATCTAGACCAATTCATGCATTTATGCTTCCATATGCATGGCTCAAATTTGCAGAGGAAGTAATAATTCATTTTATTTCAAAGCTCCTAAGAGCCAGCGCGTGCTATTTCATTTTTACTTGAACAAACATAGACTTCAACACATATTAATCCCCAAAGGATTTCCAATCAGCAAAACATGATTGCATGATCTTTATTCAAATGCATACATCTGAAGGGGTTTGTGTTTATTAAGAGTTAACTGAAGTGACAGCTAATCAGACTCTAGAAGAAATCTTTGTTCTTGTTGAAATACGTTTTTCACAAAGGTTTACCAAATGGCTTGGAAAAATAATAATAAAAAAAAAAAAATTCAGGGACAAGTGGCACATCAATTTCCATTTTTCTATCAGTCTGTTTCTCATCCACAGCTGGGTTAGCTGGGCAATGTGATAATTGTCAGCCATCCATAAGGAAAGATGAAATGAAGGCTAAAGCCTTTGATATGCAAGTTTACTTACAAAACCATATGGGTGGTGTTTTTTTTTTTTCCACTGTGATTCTCTTCAAAAGTACCAGCCAGCCTTTTCCAGCAGAGAGAAAAAGCATTTCATCATAGTGTGTCTAAATGTATTTATGTAACAGTTATCAAAACTTGTGAACCTGTATTAGATCTTTCTGATTTACAGAAAATAAATGTCAATTAGATAATGCGAAGAAATAACACCTTTCTTTGACTTTTGACACAGTCTTTTTTACTGACCCCATTAGAGGAAGGTTGCTTTCTCAACTATGGCTGCCAGACAAAGGTGTCACTGATATCCCTCTTATCCTGTGACAATTTATTTCTTAGAAGAACTGACACCACCTAAGCACTACATTGCTCTACAGGGTGTAACTCCAGTTATCGCAAGTTTTCCTCTCTTCCCCGGCCATGACAATTTAACTTCCAATGCTTTGATTCAGGCCACACATCTTTCAGACCAGGCAATCCATTTTAGATCTGTGTTTCTAAAGCATCCTTTATAATGGAGACTGAAACATGTTTTTAGCCAACAACACGTTACTAAGTACTACTATAACCTGTGTGAGGAGAAAGCAGCAAGGACAGAGGCTGCTTTCATCAAGTCTACAGCCCTGTGCAAAATGCTGGGTCTTTGCACTGCAAAACTAGTTACTAGATACTAAACAACTTCACAGCAAATTTAAACTCCAATGAATCCTTCACAAAAAAGTGGACTCCAAGATAAAGTACTGCTAACTACTTACTGGCATTGAAATTCCTGCCTGAAGGCTTCAGACCAGCTCTCAGAGTGATCAGAAGTCTTCTATCTCCACTCAAATGTGAAGCATGACTTTGAGGGTTTGGGAATGCTGTTAAGCATGGGCATGAATTCAGAGACCAGCACTAAAGGACACAGTCAGAGTGAGACCCATTGTCCTGGTTTTGGCCAGGATAGAGTTAACTTTCCTTGGCTGAGAGGGAGCACAGCTAGAGGGCTGGGCCTGGATCAGTCATTGGAGTATTCCATAGCATGTGACGTCATGCTCAGTATATAAGGAGACGGTGCTCTCTCATTTCCGTTTCCACTTTCCAGTCCCTCCTAAATTTTTGGTGCAGTCAGGATCGCTGCTGGGGGCGGGCTGCACACCAGTCATCAGTCGGTGAGCAACTCCGTTGTATATTACTCATTTGGACTTACTATTGTTACTGTTGTTTTGCTACTATTAGTAATTTGTTTTTAATTCAACGTATGAATTTCTTTTTTTTTCCCTCCCCTATTTCACTGGGGCGGGGGGGAAGTAAACAACCGGCCACATGGTGATTGGCTACCGGCCGAGTTCAAACCACGACAGTCTACTTTGGCGCCCAACATGGGGCTTGAGGTTTGAGATAACAACAGATTGAGTCATAATGTCTATTGCCTGGCTCCTTAAGATTTTATCACCTCATTTGCCGTATGTATTCCCCATGCTGTTGCGCACTGTCTGTGAGAGTTGGGTTAAGATTTTGTTTTTGTTGTACTATGTAATGCTGATCTATGACACGTGCAGTCATCGGTCCTGGCGCTATTTACAATTGTGTTAGAGAAATTCAGGAATTTCAAATACCCTTGGAATGTTGATATTAACATGGTTGTCTTCTGTCTTCCAGTGTGTTCCTGCATGTGGTTCAGGTTTTGTTTAGGGTTAAGCAACTATTTAAGAGTATCACCTGGAAATCTACCCCAAGATTGGACAATTATGAGTGGCTGGGGGTGTGAAGTAGCATGGGCAAGTACCTAGAACAGTGGGCACCTCCGGTGTATTGGGATTTCACTCCCGAACAGGTGCAGAATCCTGAAGAACTAGTAAAATATTTGGAAAAAGTATGTTGTCGCCCAGGTAATTCCAGAGAGACCCAGCTCACTGCAACATGCTGGGGCCTGGCCCACACCTACGAGTGCTATTAAACACTGTTCAGCACCCTCAAAAGGAAGAGAAGGGCTCTGGATCTGGTACCAATGTAACAGACATCGCAACCACTCCAAAGTCCACAACCTAAACTGCAGCCACTACAACCCCAAGGACAGGCGCTGCAGCTGAACCAGAGGACCAACCCTGTGGTGTTGGTGTCAGTTGCTCCGATACATATGAAGAAATACACAAGAAAATCCCCTCGCAGTGTACAGGGTGATGATGAACCAGGCCCATCACAAGAACAGGAGGAGGAGGCAGAGCCAGTGATAGTCACCTGATCCTTATCCCTGAGTGAGCTGCGAGACATACGAAAAGATTTCAGCCGCCATCCAGGTGAGCGACTCGTTACCTGGCTGCTCCGATGCTGGGATAGGGGGGCCAGTAGCGTGGAATTAGAGGGTAGGGAGGCCAGGCAGCTGGGATCCCTGTCTAGGGAAGGGGGCATTGACAAAGCCATTGGAAAGAAGTCTCTGGAGGTGACTCCTGTCAAGTGGTGAGGGAGAGGTTCAGGGAAGATTTTGTATGTCATCCAAGTAAGTGGACCACTATGGAGAGAGGTATCCAATACTTGAGGGAGCTAGCCATGCAGGAGATGGTTTACTATGACCCAGATAATGCACGGTTACCCACAGATCCAGATGAAGTCCAATGTACCCGGCCCATGTGGTGGAAGTTTGTACGGAGCACACCATCAATGCATTAGCAGCAATGGACTGGAGAGACAAAGAGGGACCAACAGCGGAAGAATTGGCTCACCAACTATGACAACATGAAGAAAGTCTCTCTTCCCCCCTCATCGCGGCTGTGGAGAAATTATCTCAAGAATTCCAGCAATTTAAAGAGAACATGTCCTACTGCCCACCTGCACGGACCAGAATCTCAGCTATTAGGAGCAGTCGTTTCTCTACTCGAGAGAACCGGTACACACCATGGGGGAAGCTGTGGCATTGCCTGCGTGACCATGGAGAAGACATGAAGAAATGGGATGGAAAATCTACCTACCTCCTAGAAGAGCGGGTATGTGAGCTGGAAGGAAGAACAAGTAAAAACGCAGTTCTTTTAGGAGAAATGCTGCTCCGGTTTCCAGTAATCAAGTGCTCAAACAGAGCAGAAAGGTCGACTTTGCTCATGATCCTATGAGAAGAACTTCTGACTTGTATTCACAAGAAGTGAGTGATCAAGATGAGGCTGAAACCCGTGCACACCACACTAACCCATTGGTTGTTAGTGGGTATTATGACCAACATTAGAGGGGCCCTGCCTCCAGCCAGGCGGAGGACAGGGACAACTGAGTTTACTGGACCGTGTGGATTCAATGGCCTGGAACATCTGACCCCCAGCAGTATAAGGCTCTAGTGGACACTGGTGTGCAATGCACCCTAATGTTGTCAAATTTTGAAGGGGCAGAACCCATTTGTATTTCAGGAGTGACAGGGGGGTCTCAACAGCTGACTCTATTGGAGGCCGAGGTGAGCCGAAGTGGAAAAGAGGGGGAAAAACACCCCATTGTGACTGGCCCAGATGCTCCATGTATTCGTGGCATAGATTATCTCAGGAGAGGGTATTTTAAGGACCCAAAAGGGTATTGGTGGGCTTTTGGTATAGCTGCCTTGGAAACAGAAGGAATTAAACAGCTGTCTGTGTTGCCTGGTCTATCAGAGGATCCTTCTGTTGTGGGATTGCTGAGGGTTGAAGAACAACGGGTGCCAACTGCCACTACAACAGCGCACTGATGGCAATACCGCACCAATCGAGACTCTGTAATCCCTATCCATAAACTGATTTGTCACCTAGAGAGCCAAGGAGTCATCAGCAAGACGCGTTCCCCTTTTAACAGCCCCATATGGCCAGTGCAAAAGCCTAAAGGAGAGTGGAGATTGACAGTGGACTATCGTGGCCTGAATGACGTCACGCCACCGCTGAGTGCTGCCGTGACATGCTAGAACTTCAGTATGAACTGGAGTCGAAGGCAGCCAAGTGGTACGCCACGACTGATCTTGCCAACACATTTTTCTGCATCCCTCTGGCAGCAGAATGCAGGCCGCAGTTTGCTTTTACCTGGAGGGGTGTCCAATACACCTGGAACTGACTGTTCTAGGGGTGGAAACACAGCCCCACCATTTGCCGTGGACTGATCCAGACTGCACTGGAATAGGGTGAAGCCCTGGAACACTTACAGTACATTGATGACATCATCATATGGGGTAATACAGCAGAAGTTTTTGAGAAAGGGGAGAAAATAATCCAAATCCTTCTGAGAGCCAGTTTTGCCATAAAATGCAGTAAGGTCAAGGGACCTGCACAAGAGATTCAGTTTTTAGGAGTAAAATGGCAAGATAGACGTTGTCAGATTCCAATGGAGGTGATTAATAAAATAACAGCTATGTCTCCACTGACTAACAAAAAGGAAACACAAACTTTCTTAGGCATTGTGGGTTTCTGGAGACTGCACATTCCACATTACAGTCAGATTGTAAGCCCTCTTTATCAAGTGACCCAGAAAAAGAATGATTTTATATGGAAACAACGACAAGCTTTTGAACAAATTAAACAGAAAACAGTTCATGCAGTAGCCCTCGGGCCAGTTCAGACAGGACAAGATGTTAAAAATGTGCTCTACACTGCAGCCAGGAAGAATGGCCCTACCTGGAGTCTCTGGCAGAGAGCACCAGGGGAGACTCAGGGTCGACCCCTGGGGTTTTGGAGTTGGGGATACAGAGGATCAGAAGACCGCTATACTCCAACCGAAAAGGAGATACTGGCAGCATATGAAGGGGTCCGAGCTGCTTCAGAGGTGATGAGGACTGAAGCACAGCTCCTGGCACCCCAACTGCCAGTGCTGGGCTGGATGTTCAAAGGGAGTGTCCCCTCTACACACCATGCAACTGATGCCACGTGGAGTAAATGGGTTGCTCCCTCGAATAGGGAGCCCCAGCCCTCCGGGAATATTGGGAGTGATCACAAATTGGCCAGAAGGCAAAGATTTTGGAATGGCACCAGAGGAAGAGGTAGCACATGCTGAAGAGGCCCCACCATATAATAAACTACTGGATAACGAGAAGTGATATGCCCTGTTTACCGACGGGTCCTGTCGCATTGTGGGGAAACATCAAGGGTGGAAGGCAGCTGTGTGGAGCCCCACACGATGGGTCGCTGAAGCTGCTGAAGGAGAAGGTTAATCGAATCAGTTCGCAGAGGTGAAAGCTGTCCAGCTGGCCTTGGATATTGCTGAGCAAAAAAAGTGGCCGGTGCTCTACCTCTGTACTGACTCATGGATGGTGGCAAATGTGCTGTGGGGGTGGTTACAGCAGTGGAAACAGAGCAACTGGCAGTGCAGAGGCAAACCCGTCTCAGCTGCTGAATTATGGCGAGATATTGCTGCTCAAGTAGAGAATCTGGTTGTGAAAGTATGTCAGGTAGGTGCTCATGTACCCAAGAGTCAGGCCACTGAAGAACATCAGAACAACCAACAGGTGGATCAAGCTGCTAATGTTAAGGTGCCTCAAGTAGATCTGGACTGGCAACATAAGGGTGGACAATTTCTGGCTCGCTGGGCCCATGACTCCTCAGGCCGTCAGGGAAGAGATGGAACATGTAGATGGGCTCGTGACCGAGGGGTGGACTTAATCATGGATGTTATTGCACAGGTAATCCATGAGTGTGAGACATATGCTGTGATCAAGCAAGCCAAACGGTTAAAGCCCATTTGGTATGGAGGACAATGGTTAAAGTATAAATATGGGGAGGCCTGGCAGATTGATTATATTACACTCCCACAAACTTGGCATGGCAAACACTATGTGCTTACAAAGGTGGAAGCAGTCACCAGATGGTTGGAAACTTATGCAGTGCCCCATGCCACTGCCCAGAACACCATTTTAGGCCTTGAGGAGAAAGTCTTATGGCAGCATGACCCGCCAGAAAGAATTGAGTCAGATAATGGGACACATTTCCAAAACAACCTCATAGACACTTGGGCCAAACAACATGGTATTGAGTGGATATATCACATTCCCTACCATGCACCAGCCTCTGGGAAAATTGAGAGATACAATGGGTTGCTAAAAACTACACTGAGAGCAATGGGTGGTGGAACTTTCAAACACTGGGACGTGCATTTAGCAAAAGCCACCTGGTTAGTCAATACCAGAGGATCTACCAAGCAAGCTGGCCCTGCTCAATCAAAGCTCCTACATACTGTGGATGGGGATAAAGCCCCCGTAGTGCGCATTAGAAATATGTTGGGGAAGACCATCTGGGTTACTCCTGCATTGGGTAAAGGTAAACCCATGCAAGGGATCACTTTTGCCCAAGGACCTGGGTGCACTTGGTGGGTAATGCAGGACAGAGAAGTCTGATGTCTGCCTCAAGGAGATTTGATTTTAGGTGAAAACAGCCAATGAATCGAACTGTCAGATAACCCTGTTATTGCAATTGGTGCCTCGCAACATCCTCCTGCCACATTCAAAGCCTCCTGCTCCATCAACTGAGCCAACTCCACCTCATTCCTCCAGCCTTAAAGACTGTCATGACAGATGGAACCCAAAGTTATGGACTAAATGAACTCAGTAGATGTTTTGAAAGGATGGCCATAGACTGAGGAAAAGATATCTGTGAGACCCAGGAAGAGGGGTGATGATTCCTTAGAATGTATTTGCAATGTGAGCATAACATAAATGGTATGGAACAAGGGGTGGAGACTGTCCTGGTTTCAGTCAGGATAGAGTTAACTTTCCTTGGGCTGAGAGGGAGCACAGCTGGAGGGCCGGGCCTGGATCAGTCATTGAAGCATTCCATATCATGTGATGTCATGCTCAGTATATAAGGGGACGCGTGCTCTCTCATTTCTGTGTTCATTTTCCAGACTGTGCGTCGGGATTTTTGGTGCGGTCGGGATCGCTGCGGGGGGCAGGCTGCGTACCGGTCACCAGTCAGTGAGCAACTGCATTGTACACTACCCATTTGGACTTCTTATTGTTACTGCTATTTTGCTACTATTGCTAATTTTTTTTTTATTCAACCTATAAATTTCTTTTTTTTGTCCCTCCCATATTTCACTGGGGAGGATGGGGGGAAGTAAACGACTGGCCACATGGTGATTGGCTACCGGCTGAGTTCAAACCACAACACCCATTCATCAAACATTAAATTATGTTTACTATTATTTTTTATTTTAAATTATTTTTAATGGTTTACAGAAAATAAATGTCAATTAGATAATGGGAAGAAATAACACCTTTCTTTGACTTTTGACACAGCCTTTTCTACTGACCCCATTAGAGGAAGGCTACTTTCTCAACTGTGGCTGGCAGACAAAAGTCTGTAAATTTAAAATATTTTTATTTTAAATTATATTTACTCTAAGGTCTGAAATTTTACTCATTTTTTCATTTCTTTCCCAGATCTCAACTCTCCTAGCTGTGTCTTGATGCTTAGGACTCAACACCAGAGTAGAATCTATTAGTGGCAACTTGTATTTGTCAAAGCAATGTAAGACTGATAATAAAATTACTCCATGTTTCACTCACACAAAGCATGTGGAAGTTGCACACCAAGGTCATCTGTGCAGCTTCATGAAAACCACTCTGCAAGTTCTGGGAAAAAATGAAAAAATTCATCCCACAGTAGCTAAATACAGAGTTTGAAGCCTCGGACAGCTTTCTTGCATGCACTGCTATTGTTTTAGGAATTTTACCACATCTGTTCAGTTCTAGACATGATAAAGAAAAGGATAAAACTCAGGTATATGTAAGACCTGTTGCCGCTGTGACGTCCTCAAGTGCATCAGTTAGAATTTCATGTTTCCTAATGTCATGTAGTTTTAACATTGGAGCTGGATCTGAATAGGAAGAAAACACCCAGCAAACCTCACAGTCCTTAAGTCAGGATGGCTACAAACAGCTACAGCTCGAGATTCTCACCAAGCCTCAGTGGTGTCATCATGGACAGGAGAAGGAAATCCCCATACACTCTTCAGCTGAAAACTCGTGCATTAGGAAACCACAAGCTTGAGAACGTGCAGAAATATAAAAAAGAGTCTAAAATATGATGTCAGACTACACACAGGCTATTAGAAAGGTAACTGCTGTTTATTGTCATTTTGATGCCCATCAGGTCATTGTAAAAATAAGCCCATTAAAGACCCAGCCATGAAACAAATGTAAAGAAACAGCACTTAGGCATCAAGTTAGCCTTTTCCACTAGCCATTAAGCAGTTACCGTGGAAATAAAGCTGATCCTGCCTGACCTATTTTACTTATATGTGGTAGTCATCATGTGAATTATTACTTCTTGCTGTGGTATTTTGCCTTGATAAATATCTAAACTTGAAATAAAAAGATCAGGTTTTTGACTACTCAGGCATACACAACCCCCCATTTTTTTTTCCAGCAAGGCTACTGACTGCAAAAGTCTTAGCTATATATATTTAAAGTACAGTTCACATTTTCAGACTTTATTTGAAATGTGAAGTCATAGGAAACACATGCCATTACTTGACGCCAAAGGTATTTAGAAGTGCTCATTACTGAAATTAAAAAAATAAGATTGAAAAAGGAAGACAGCAAGGTGATTCAAAAACTTTATATACCATGAGTCTACTAGAAAGCAAAACAAAGATGATGGGTACAATTCCTGTTAAAAATGTGACATTTTTTATTTAAGATGTCTACCCAACACTGGCCGAGTAACCAGCATAGCCATGTTGGTCTTCTGCAACCGCTCTCCTCTGTGGCTGGGCATGGCAGTAGGGCAAGCTTTTCCCCTCATCTTGAACCAGCTCTATGTTAATTAATGGCTATCCACTTGCTGCCAGATTGCATTTAATTCCACTCTGCCTAGTGCCAGTTGTCCAACTGCAACACCAAAACATGAAGAGGCACCAACAAATCCAAAACTGGACCATGAGATTCCTCCTGAAATCCTTCCACAACAGTATCCTCAAACAAATATATACTTTGACATGTCCTCCTCTTGAGGACAGAGATCTCCCCCACCTCTCTGGTGACCTGTCTTCACCTGCACCATCTTTCCAGGAAAGGTATTTGTTCTCTTGTTCAGCTTAAACCTCCCAAACTTCAACTCATGGCCATTGCCCCTTGTTTTATTACTTGCCAGTACCAAGAAGAGTTTGACTCCACACCTTTGAAACTGCTCCTGCTGTAGTGGGAGACTGCTCTTAAGTCCCCTCTTACCCCCTCTGGGTCAATCTTAAGAGGCTTATCTGGGTCCTAAGCCACATTGCTCCAGCTGTGGCCACTCCAGCACTGAGTAGAGAGACTTAGATGCTTACTCTGACCTGCCAGCCACACTCTTCCTAAGGGACTATTCAAGATGACAGCATGCTGTGCTCTTACTCAACTTGACCCCCACTGTATGGCCCAGGTCCTTTTCTACAGACCTCCAATCCAGGCAGTCAGCCCCCAGCCTCTGTCAACACACGGGATTGCTCCACCCCAGGAACAAAACCTCTACCCTGTACTCCATGTTGAGTTTCATCAGGTTTATTTTGACCCAACAGACAAATTTCTCAAGATCCCTTTCAAATGAAGGTCCACTCTTTGGCTTGGCACCAACAGCCCCTTTCCCCTAATTTATCCCTGGACGCTCATTTGCTGAAAATGACTCTATCCCACCAACCAGGCTGTCAATGGAGACGTGGAGTATCTGCCCCAGTATCACCCCCCACCATACTTTGCTTTTCACTGGCACCAGCTAAACATCAAAGACATTGATTTCCTCTCTCCAAGCCTGACAGTCCTGCCAACTTTCGACCCATCAAACCATCGGTGCGTCCAGCCCATTCATCCTCAGCTTCCAAATGACAATGCTGCAGGCAACAGTGTCAAAAGTCCTTCTAAACCCAAAACAAATACATCCGCTGCTCTCCCCTCTTCCTCATAGTCATTTCATCGTGCAAGAAATCCATCACCAAGAGAGCAGAAATTTCTTTCACTATTTCTGAAATATTTCGTCAACAAATTATTCAGCCCTAAAGCTGCATTTTTCATCAAATAAATGGTTTGCCAAAATGCTTTGCTTGGCATTGCGTATTTGCAGACAAACTCAGATTTTTCATTAGGATCAAAAGACAGTTTGGATACACAGTTTTCAAACATGAAGCTTAAGACATCCTTCTAGCAATTAGTCTGTACTCAAACTTTTCCACCAGCTGTGGAAAAGAAGGCACTTTTTACTACTTTCTTTCCCTAACATTTCACATAATTTAAGCATTTCAATTTGCACGCAGATAAGCATGGTTTCCTGGGAGCCCATTAATAATTATCTAAAAGTTTTGTTTACACCAGAGACCTCAGCTGGTTTTCCACTTACCAACTCAAGACAATGAACAGTTTTGCAAGGAGAAAAAGTACTAGCAAACATAACCCAAAGGCATGATTGACCCTGGCCAGATGCAACGCTTGCAGACAAGGGCTGGCAAGAGCGTTTCTCTGCCATGGACTTTCATGGTTAATAACACACCATTGGTGAAAAACACTGGGATTGATTTAACGTGACTGGTCCACTGCCTTTTTAACTATCACTTTGGACCAAAAGAGTAAAAGCAATAATTGACATTGATTTCTGGAAGCCATGTTGCATACAGAATAACTAATGAAGAACATCTAGGGTGCTACTTACAGCTCAGTTTTCAGTATCTACTGGTTTAGGGTGCAGGTTGATAGATTGTTCAGTCCCATGCAAGCATCCCTAAAGTTGCCTCATTTGGGCAAATATATTTATCAGAGTCGTCAAAGTATTCATCTTTGTAGATGAAGGTGATATAATTGAAAATCCGGTAAAGAATTTAAGGCACATAAAAATGTTATTTACTCCCAAGCCTTCTCACAAGCTGAGGACTTCCATATGCAATCAAATACATTGCAGTGAAATTCAAACATTTCTTCTTAGAAGAGGGGGAAAAAAGATACAGAAGCTAAACTTTAGCCTATAAACTAAGAAATGTTCAGGTTATTCATTTGAAAAATAGTAATAATAATGATAATAATCTTCCTTTCACATAGGAGCTGATATCTGTTAATATGTGTTAGCTCAGCAAAAAAAAATAAAGTTTGGAAGCCTCCAACTGCACATCTACCAGGTTTCAGAGTGGCTGCCACCAAGCAGGCCAGTCTCACTTTTCCTGGTCAAAAAGCACATTCTTTCAAAGCAGACACCTGACATTGCTGAAATCCTTCTCCTGAGCCTTGCTGAATGATTCCTTTGAGGACAAGAGACTGTCAGATGCTTTGGTAGGTATCTATTTGTAACTTGAGCATGAAAATAGGCACAAGAATAGAGACTGTCTGGTGCGATAACATGTTGGATAGGTGGATAAATTTTTTTTATTAGAAATGTCAGACACAAGGACAAGCTCTGAAATGTCTGTGACTATCAAATGGCTGCACACTAAGCAAGGGCTCCAAAATTGGCTTTGGGGCCCATGAGGGAATAGAATTAAATGGCTCATGGGAAACTTGTCCTTGAAAAAGAAAGTTGAGAAACAGACCTGGATCCTCAAATCTATCATGTTGTCTTTGCTCTTCACCCAGCAAGGCGAGTCTACCTTGCTGAGACATTGAGAGCAGTCGGATGCAGTATCCCCTCCTAAATCTGATGTGTTTGTGCTTTCACTTTGATTTCCAACCCATTGATTAATGGATTAATAATCTGATACTGATCACTTAAAAGGAGCTGAAAGGCTTTGATCTTTTCAGATGGGAGCTCTGGACACTTGGCCCAGTTCAGCCACTCTGGTCAAACAAACCATGAGTGATGCTACGTGTGGGCACATGGGCAGCGTGACAAGCTGGGAACATTTGTGGTCATAAAAGAGACAAAAATGGATGAGCATCACATTGCTTGTTATATTCTACGTTGCCAGTAAACCATATCAGTACTGTTTTATAAATGAAGAAGTAAAGACTATTGCATTTCGCCTGGATAAAGGCCACGGGCCTGAGTTTTCCGTGATTCCTCCTAAACTTTAAAACTAGTATCAATACTCGCACGAATCTTTCTCAGTGGTATCAGTTCAATAAAAATAAATTTAGTAAACCGTAAAAGTCAGATAATAAACTGTGTAGTCTGATTTCTGGTACAACACAGGATTTAGGACTTTTTGAAGTAATTGCTGACAGCGGAACACGATCTTTACAAAAATATTAAAACTTGTTTTTTAAATGAATTATACAATCCATCATAATCTTTTTCATATTGTTTCCATAGTTAAGAATTACCTTTGTCATAACACCAGGCTTACTGCTATCCTAGCTCAACTTCTGACCACATTCCATCCTTTTTTTAATAGCCTTTTATTAAAGCATTTTTCCCTGCAAAGACTCATATAAACTGTGACCATGTTATTTCATTGTCTTCTCTAGGTTAGACTCCTTGCATCCCTCAGTATCAGGCATCTTTTCCAACCCCATAGTCACTCCCATGGCTCTTCTCTCAATTCTATGCAATGTACCTGTCTGTGTCCCCCTGAATTACAGACACCTGAGCTGGGCGAGAACTTGCAGCTGCAGAGAGCACACCATAGGCAAGTTCATGCAACTGCCCTGGTTTTGACTGTCCGTCCAAGGACTTCTTCAGTCTTTTTTGGCCTAGCATTGCATTAGTTTCATTTCCAGCCACTGATGCAGACCCTCCAACCCTTCTCTAAGCTAGCTTTCAGCAGCTTCATACCAGGTCAAGCTCCTCACAGGTGTCCGAATACAGAATGTCAGTGCTTCCACCCTTATCATCCAGATTTGTTTACACAATGAAAGACCAGGAAAAAAATTCCCAAGGCTTACGTCTCATAAGCCCACTGTTTCTTACAATCCTACCATCTTCTTTTACTACCTGAATCCCATTTCAGCTGCTATATATTTTGTGCAAGATCAATATCAGCCCATTTAATCACAGCAGGTTGACATAAAATCTGTCTTCCACTTCTGGAACCTCTGAGCTGTTGCAAGATTCATTAAAATCAGTGTTAATGACCAAAACCCCACCCTTAACAACTCTTAAAATAATTCTTTAATGCAAGCTACCTAGACCTGTTGATTTAAAAAAACTGTTGAATTTCATCATCAACATACTGAACAGTCGGATTACCGCATATTTCCACCATTTCAAATTCATTTTTCTTTCTTTAGACAGCATTGCCATTTCCACACCTTGCAACCCACAGTGAGACCAATATTACAAAGACTGTTTTTTTCTCTTCCATGGCCCTTAGCACTATTAATTCTGTATTTTTTCTCATATCCTTTTGCTTCTTTTATCACATGTCTATACTTTACTTTTCTATAGTTCCTACTTCATCACCACCACCCTTCCTTAGATATTCCAAAAGACAGAATCATTAATGTCAGGATGCTTCAGCAGCTGCCTGTTGACTTAATTATCTCCTAAATGACACATTTCGTCTCAATGCTGATTTGTCTTCTATCTACCTCTTCCACTCTTTTAGCATGGTGTCCCAAACTGGGACTGTCCACAACTAGCTTCTTTGGACAGACAAGTATCTCTGGGAGCCCACGGGTGGTTTTGGTTCAGGTTGGGCTGATCTGCCACCCTACACGGCTTCACCTGCACGACACCAAACTGGTCGAGTATCAGGGGTATCTTCTAGTACCCACAATGACATCAGGAGTATCTTCTATTTTACAAGATCAGAGACTGTCTATTCCCATTCAGCTCTGCAGAATGTCTCTCTCTCTACTTAATCCATCCACTACAAGTCACAACTGCTGCTCATCATTGGTCATCTTGAAACAAAACATAAATGTGAAGAATAAACCATGCTCTGAAAAACCTCCAAAATGTCTCATCTTTTGCAACTCATCGCAATTCATCCATCTTTAATGCTTTAATACCAAGCATCACTGTTCAACTCTATTCTGCCACAGTTAGGGCATGAATGACTAACCTGGGCATTTTAGATAGATCAAAGGCCCAGAGATTATCACCATATAGCATCTGCAAAATAACAACCTAACAAGTCTTGCCCAGTTATTCTGTGCTGCTTCCTCAGCTCATCTCTTGTAAGGGAAACCTCAGCGAAACCATCCAAGGCTGTCCAGGATATAGTTAACTGCTGCAGATCTTCACTCCGAGATCATGCTACCTTTCCAGAGTTCTAAATTTTAAGTCACACTGCAACGTGATCAGAATAAAATAACCTTAATATCTAACAATTTAAGCTACTTTAATATTTGCAGTATAAACCCCAAATCTTAATCAGTCTACTCTTCACTACATTTTAGCAAGCAATGGAAAACAATCTTGTTGGTATATACAGTCACAAACATCCACAGAGTATTAAAATACAAAATGTTAATTCGGTAAGGATGAATCACTTCAAACAAACCCTAACACCTTAATAAATCTCCAGTTATGCCTAATGTTCTGCACTGAGATATGAAGAGCTTGATGTGTTTGCTGCTGCAGAAAACACAAATGTCTAAGTCATTTCTCAGCCTGGTTTGCTCTGGAGCACAGAAAGCTGCAAAAATCATGACAGCAACTAATAGTTAGGCAGCGAGCCAGGATTGGGTTTGACCTGATGCAAAATTACCAACAAGAATTTTCTTTCTCTAAACAGGCAGGATGTCGGATGTAACCATTTCCGATGGCTCTGAAGCACCACTGTGATGACAGAGGACCAGATTCTGGTTCCATTTGTATCAGGATAAAACCACACTAACACTTGGTTTACCAGTAATTCTGTCCTGTTGATTGATCTGTACCTGAGATTACACTCTACAGGTGTTGAAAAGTAAAATGTGACTCTCATCATGGGAAGAAATGATAACTGATGACAAATAAAAACCACAGCATTCACCTTAAAAAACCCCAAATAGACAGGATTTGGAAACTAAAAAGTAAAAACAAACACTATTATTTTTAAAGACTAACAACCGAGAGAAAAAGTCCAAGATTTAATTCCTGACATCATTTTGCCTTCTCATATAATCAGCAGCTATACTGAAGCAGGGGGATACACCACTCCAGAAATACAAGTATCCCTAGAGCTCTAGCCTTCATATAACCCTGCAAAAACATGTACAAAAACATCACAAAGAAAAGTTCTTCTGTGAACTGACCATACAGAAAGGATTAATTCATTGGTAGTTGCAGTCTTATTTTGGCCTGACTTCAGTTTTTGGCCATCTCTGCCTTCCCTGCTTAAAAGATAAATCCCCTATTAGTGTAGATTTTGGTCAGAGTGAGAAGATGAACTAGATGAACTAGATGATCTTCAAAGGTCCTTTCCAACCCAAACTATTCTATGATTCTGTGATTCAATAGCACTAAAATGAGATATAGACTTATTCCCATTTGTATTAATCCACATTTCAAATACAGCTGACACCAAGACCAATGCTATCTTCAAGGCAGTCCAGGGGCTGTTGTCTTCAACCCCCTTAACGCAATTAATCGGGTTATTACAGCTGCCTTGATTGAAATGTTCCCATGTAAAAAAAAATAGTAATTATTTCTCTCCCTTCCTCAGGCTTTGAACCAACAGGAAGAGGAGATTTTTGTCTTCTTTTCACTTCTTCCTTTTCCTTGTGGTGTATTGCCTTCAGCAAAGATTTTCCTTTGATTAAAACATGCTTGGTCAAAATTAAACTTCTATTACTTAAAAAATATCTGCTCCAGCCCCTTCATATGCATTAACAGCATTCACAAGGGATTATGGAGGCTAGATTGTGGCTACTGAAATAATTCATTATAAAAAGTATTTTTAAAATATCTTAACCTGGCCTTCTCTCCACTGCAAGATGATATTTTGCTTGTTAAAGGTCAGAAGAAAATTGACAGTTTGATACCATGGCGCATCATTTCAGTTCTGCTTCAGTGCCTGCCTGTGCACCACGGCGCGGTGAAACCACCTCCTCACGCTCAGCCGCCTGCAAACAGAAACTTCCTTCGAGATATCCTCAAGTGTCCCCAGCACAAACTGAATTTAAAGCAATGTGGTAAAAAAACCAAGCAGACCAGACAGACAAGATTTGTGCAATTTCCAAAGCCAAAACATGGCTTTTTTTCCACGCAGGGCTACTGCAATACCACAAAAACCTGTATCGCAGGCTGTCTGCAGCGTGAGCTGGGGAGATGTAAGCACCTTCTGAGAACTCCTGTGGGCACCCTGGATATCTTCACTGTCTGCAGCCTTACACTCAGCTTTTCACAGAAAACTATCCCTGAATCCTTCCCATGCCTGCCCAAGGAAATACAACAGGCTTTTCCTTCTATCTTTAGGCTATCCCTAGCTTGCTTCCTGACATATCATTTACTCTCTGATTTCCATCCCAGAGGCTGCCGCTGTGGTAACTCATTAACGCTTTTCCCCGCTGTGTCCACCTCAGCTGACCTCCTGGCTCCAACCTGCTGTTGGTCCTTCTTGCTTTTCCCCAGGGGGGCTCGGTGATCCTTGGCAGCCCATTAGCTGCACCCTGTTGACACATGCACAGATTCACAGCAGGTTGCATCAATTACAGCCTGGGATGTGGTTCTCTGTGTACTCCAGTTTGTCATTAACAGTGAGAAATCCAAGCTGAGCAATGCAAAGGTAGTGGTGGTATGTGTGGCTTTCTAAAATGTCTATTCTCCCTAATATTAGCTGTAACACATGATTTATCTAAACGAAATGCAGAAGATTTAACACATGATTTTATCTAACCAGACTTTAGAAGACTAAAGTTTCAGTCTTGCAAAGCCCTTCAAGTCATCTTAGTCTTCCTCACTAAATCTCCAGTGTAGCTCCTCTTGGCACGGTGAGTTTAACATGACCTTCAGAAAGGGCTAAGCTGTACTTTCATCTCATCTTAAAAAAAAAAAACAAAACCAAAAACCAAAAACCAAACAAATGACAAAACAACTGAAAGGAACAGTATATACAAATCTTTTTTCATTTGTTGCATACAAGTATGAAATCATTCTTCATTTTCAGGATCAGTGAGGAGTCCTATAACACCACTAAACCTCCCAGCACTAATTGTGCTCAAAGTTGAGTTGATTTTCTGCTTGCTTGATAGTCCCTCTTGACTATCCTTTTGCTCACAATTATGAAAAAAGAATAATTTTAACCCTCACTGTGGACTCAAGGTGGCTGTAGACCTCAGCCAAGAATGAACTAGGTGGACATCTGCTCTGAAAGTCCCCACTGTTTCCAGGTGCCCTCTCCAAAGCCCTTCTTGTGATGTGGAAAGATTCTGTCCACTTATGCTTTCCAGCTAAAATTGCCACGTAATAGCCATGCTCTAGTGCAGATCAGTCATTCAGTCTTCCCCCTGGTAGCAGACCTGTGGGGTTCACTCAGCATGAGGCAATAGAAGGAACAGTGCATCTTCAGAGAGAAAGGAAGATACTACTTGACAGCTCTGCAAATTGGAGTAAAATTGTGGGTGGCATACGATCCGCCTTGCTTGAGTTATGCTAACAAGAAAGAGAGGGCTGAAAAATGTTATGTGTGAATGCTTCAAAAGAAAGAAACTATTTGGAGCTTTTCACAAACAGGAGTCAGAAAGCCAGCTCAGCTGCAAAGCAGTCAAATTATGTATCTATTACCTCTCCCTGGTTTTACTCTTTCCTGGACTTCTTATTATGGTCAGTATGAGGCGTGGTAGAGGAAGGTGAGCTGATTTTGAAGTAGTGTCATCTCATCTGCAGCGCTTGGGAGATGCGGCTTGGATGTTTCCAGCCTTTCTGGCTCCAGCAGATCATAATCTGGACATAAGCTTTCTTGTCACTGTATCAATAGCATAGCTCATGGACCACATGTTTATCTGGTGTTCATCAGCCTGAACAGCAACAGTGAAAGTAAAAGCAGAATTCTTGGTTTCCTCTGAGGTCAGGTGGAACCTGATCATGACGTAACAGTCCAGCTAGTCCCCCCCAGAGACACTTCTTGAAGGGTCTCTGAAAATTTGGACATCCAAAGGTGGGTGATGGGCAGATCTTGTGGTTGTGAACACCCTTCAAGATGACACTCTTGGCCTCCAGAGTTCTGGACTGCACACCTATCCTAGTGGGGATGGCCCTCTCCATTTTGGTCTTGAGCAACATCTTGGGATGAAAAGGATGCCGATCCAGATGGGCTCTGAACCACTACATCTGTTCTTATATTTAGCTTTACATTAAGCATACGTTTATTTGCCTTATAGAAATAATTTATCTTTTCCTCTGTCTCTGCTATCCCCTCTGTTCACTTTGTCTGCGTTCCAGTGGTCCACAAAAGTTGTCTTCTTTAACCCAAAACTCATTTTGGAGATTTAGTCAGCTGAAACAATCTAAACGTACATACTTCACCAACTCGCCATCGGTCTCTAACTCTCTTTTTCCAAAGTCTCTGCTCCCTTTGCATCACTCTCTTAATTTCTCTCCTACTTCTATCCACTATAATTTCACCCTAAGATGCACTTCAGGAAACATTTCATGTGAAACCGCAGGCAATCTTTCAAAGACACAGTCATTTAATAAGGCTTCACACATTTTTGTATTTGCTTTCCTCTCACTGACAAACAACTCACATGAAATGCAAAACCTTCACTCTAAAATCATCACACTACTCACATGAACCAATTTCAGTACGTGTCGCCACAATTAAATACCTGGCTACACACTAAAAACTTTACCAGCCTAATTCCCCATGCAGATAAGCCACAAGTATATAAACTCCCATTTCTTAGACATAATCAGCTCAGTTCTGCCATGTCTGCCCCGATCAAAACTTCCCACTTAAGCCAATTTGGAGTCAGATAAAACTGTCAAGGAGACTAAAGATCAAGCCCAAGCACTACAAAACGTCAAAGGCTGAAGAACAGGCATTTCTTCAGCCAGATGAAAGATTTTGACATGAAGTTAAAAGCTTGGGCTAACAAGATACTTTGTTTTTCTTTCTATTACCACAACTGAATTTTTATTTACAGGATTCAAGATTTGTGTGTGTATGTGTGAACTTTCTTTAAGTTTCCACTTCTAAAGCTAGGTCCTGCCTCCAAGGTGACACAGAGTATTCATCATTTGTTCTCCTGATCTGTTCCAGGGTCTTGGATGAATCAGAGTTTACACAGTGGGCCGGAACATAAGGCCTCTTTGTATGGAACATTTAGGAAGATTTTCTGTAAAAAAATACAATATTTACTCTTCCAAGGCATTCTGGTCTTTAAATTTCTATGATTTAGCAGGAAATTATACACTTGCCACAGCATAAGGCTTTTTCCCATCTTTTATTTCCTGGACAAATTTATTTTATAAATAGCTGTTTCCTTAACTGAAATATCCTGATCTTGCTTAAACAGAATTATTTTTAGTACAGGTTTGAGAGGGAAATCATTCTAATGTTGTAACAATGAACATTGCAGTGAAATGTACAGCTGATTTTAGCATAGCTGTAACCTCCACTGCAGAATGATGCTCTTCCTTGCTTGTATAAGGGCAAATATATTCAATGATAGACAGTACTAAGTTGGGTATAAACTAAAGAAATGTTCAGCAATAAAATATTGTGTGTCAACTTTTTACTGTTAGCTGCACTATGAACTAGCTTGAACTAGCATTTATTTAGCCACATAATGAGCTACTGAAAATTTGTGTTTCAAAGGGAATCATTGCTATGATTTGTCATTCAGTATATACACAGGGATCAAAAAATAGTCTGGATTTTTCATCCCTTACTTGAAGCAGGTGCTCCTAGGGAATTAGGCCATCTTTTGATCACTTCAAGGATCATCCGTTGACTTTACAAGCAACAGAAAGGGATACACAGACCAGTTCCTCCTAAATACTGTGAAAAAGAGAATGTTCATTTGCTCCTTACTCCAGTATATTGCAGTTGATTTATATAAGTCAGAAGAGTTATCTAAAGTTTTATAAGTCCATGAAAACTACATACTACTACTCCTTGGAGCAAACCTAGAGACAGCCTTCTGGCCCAGGACCTACTAGCAAAGTAGATCTGGATTTCCTGAACAGTAAATGTACTTTTTATGGTTTCCTTATGGTGTTCAGAAGAAAGGACTGGACTATACATGCTCTGGACATAAAAGGGTGAAACTAAGAAAATAGTAGCTGACCTGTGCCATCAATATGTTCCTTCTGTAGAAAAAAATGGGAAAACCACAATGCTGCCAGGAGGGGTGATATTTCCTATAATGACTACAAGGAGCTCCAGTGCTCAGACTGCACATATTTTCAGCCAGATGAATGAGGAGATATGAATACTCTCATTTCACCCCCAAAAGCCGCATTTCTTTTGCATTTTGTTAAGAGGTGGAAATATGTTATTGAAGAGAATGACCATTACATTACTGTGACTAATGACAAGATTAGACAGGGCAACTTCTTTAGAGCACTGCAAGCAGAAAATAATGCTTTCCATTCCCACTGACTTTTCTGTGAACAGGTACCATTTAAACCTTTGTTTCTATTCCACTTGATTTCTTAACAAGAACGTTTTGATTCACTTATTATTTAGGAAAAAAAAAGTAGAACACAGAACGAGGTCAACAATTGACATAGTCCTTGTTTTCAAGATTTAACCTATTTTTTCCTCAGAAGGGATTTAGAAGGAAAACATCCTTAAATATTTAATTCATAAATGGAATTTAAGTTGAGCTTGAGATAGCTATTGATTCACAGAGCCCTGCTGGAAGACACAATGGGTAGATACCATTTTGTAATGACCTTCCTACAGCTATCTGCCCCATGCTACAGTTGTTGCGTAGGAAGAAATCTGTTCCTACATTCGAACTGTAAGATTTAAAGAAAAAAAAAAAATTTGTTTGCCTTGGGACATTCTAACGAGCGTTAATACACAGCTCGACATACTGTAATAGGCTGTGTACAAGAAGCTCAGACACAGAGTGAGAAAATGCTTCTCAGTTGCTTCCTCACACTATTTGCTGTAAAATTAAAGCTGGGCAGGCACTGTGGAACCTGTTTCTAAATTAATCTTGACAATTTTCTAGAAAATCTCTATTAAAGCTCAAAGCTTAAGAGCTTAATGTGTGCATAGTTTCTGCTTTAAAGGAGAGTCAGAGGCTCTAACCCACAGAACTGATCTTATATTCATTTTTGGATTTCTTCCACCAGCACACAAGAAAAGCCAATATTTGTTAGCATTTGAATTTACGATTTTCTAAACCCTTTCAGTATGGCAACAGCTTGTGTTTTCTCTCCTGAGTTTGCTTGTTAATGTCCATAAACTGAGACACCTGGAAAAAGCTAGACTTTGATGACTACACTTTCATGTCATCTCTAAGCAGCAGAACATCTCCATGGAGCTCCTGGTTCTCTCTAGGGAAACACCTTGTCCTCATCAGAGGTCGTGCTACCTCACCAATTATTTTAGTTTCATTATTTTATTATTCTTAATTTTTATTTATGACTGTAAATAATCACAGGTGAAAGTCCTGGCTACAAGGAGAGGCCAGGAGGTGGGTTGTCAACCCAGCCAAGAACCAGTGTAATGAATTGGGCAGGTCTCTGCTCCCATGTCTAAGTGGCTAATGGTGCCTGAGCTTCAAGTAATTCCTCGCCCATGGTCCTGGCTGAGCTGCAGTACAGCCACACTTGTGCCCAGGGTATCGATCCCATGGGATCACCTTCCTGGCTCCACTTGCCCTGCCCCACCCCTAAAGCCTTGCCTGGAGATCACAGGACTGTGGTCACCCCATGGGACAGCTCAATTTTGTGACTTCTCAGTAATACCATCACAGATATTTATTTAGTATATATGTATTTATATATTATGCACATATATTTATAACATATATTAAATAATAGCTATTTATATGCATTATTATTATATATTATTTTTTCTATGTAAGTCCCTTTTTCCTCCATTACTAACTGGAAAAAAGCTAATTTAAAGTTGAATTAATACAGGCTACTCCTTGAGTTTATATTACAGAATGCCCAAGTGAATGTAACGTGCATGTTTTTCCAATTTTAGAAGTCTTATGTTCGAAAACATAAAAAAGCATGTCAGAAACGAAACTAGATCAAGCACGTGATCTACTAGATTTACCATGGCATCCCCACATTAGGGAGAACTGTTTTCTGTCATCTGATACGGCTGCGTGGGATTAATTTTTCATCCAAAACATCCTTTTTAAGGCTGTGTATCATTACTCAGGTCACCAGTTTGCAAACTGTAAGATCTTCTAGGTCTTACAACAGCGCATTTCCCCCAAAAAATTCTCTTTGGAATGAAGAAGCAACTTCTGGAAATGAAGCAATAAATTGCTAAAACATTTCCCTATGTTGAAAATTAGTCAAATCCAAAATAAAAAAGAAAGAAATCTGGTACAACTTCTCCTTGGAGAGAGGTGGGGGAAAAGGAGCCCACATCTGAAGGATTTTGTGCATATTCCCATCCACCATCAACAGAAATCATCTCTCGGGTATAATTTTACCTCTCCCCGCTTCAACACAGCTAGAGGCTGTCGGTTTGGGAGGGAAATGATGCACAGGGAACATTTTGATCTGGGACAAGCCTGTTGTAGTGAAGCCTTCATAACAATGGGATTATTTACATTGATTTGGGTGATTTTTTTCCTCTAGGATTCAGTGACATTATGTTTCTATTTGGGATTGTTGACATGAAACAGAGCTCATTCCTCACTGCTGTGGCACACTGGAATTATTGGGATACTAGACATTGCTTTGGTAAGGAGCATTTGTTCTTTCTTCTTACTCCTCCTCTAACCCATATTTTACTACAATCTACAGTTTTTGCTTCTCTAGAAACTTGCATTTTACCTCTAGAAGCACAAGGACACACTTTGAATGGACTTGCTTCTTTCTACAGTGGTTTACAAACCAGATTTTTCCCTAGGGAGAGCGTTTGTTCTTTTTTAAACGGGTATTTTCTTTAATAAGGTATGCTTCAAATAACTCATATTAAAGCTTTTTCTCTTACACCTCGGCTGTGTGACTCTTTGCCAATGAATAATTCCCAATGGGAATGAATCTAAACCACGGCAATAGTCCTCCTGGGGCTCGCCCTCCTTTCAGCTGGAGGATACGTCTTACAGATGGTTTAACAGGAAATAAAAAAAAAAGAGAGATGAGAAGAAAACAAATCAAATACTGCACTCACAAAAAAAGTCAAAAGATGAGGACAGCAGTTTCACTGTATTTTCTGATAAAGTAAACAAGTGTCATACCTTTTTAAAAATTCCATATACTCAGTATGCTTGATGAGGCCTGTCCTCATCATTATTGTTTGAAAACATTGCCGATCAATAGCCCAAAGTTTCACATTTACGAGAGCTGGAAAAAAACAAGACAAGGGGAAAATGTAATTAGCAAAATGTCAAAATTTGAAAAACCTATTTTGAAATGCAGAGGAAAATGAATTAATTCATGAGAAAGCATGAAAATGGGTACACACTTCAAAAGAGTAACATAAAACTCATCTGCTGGACAATGGGCTACGCATACACTGAAATGATCTGAAATATTCTCAGTTTTAGCTGTAGTACATGAGCTTTTGGAAAGATAGCTTAAAAGCAACCATGAGATGGGAAGAAATCAATGCAGGATGAAAGCAAGCAAGAAATAGGGGGTCAGTTCATTGTAACCTGGGACACATCATTGCCTATGACACTGAGTGATCTGGGGAAATTTTTAGCGCATTATCCTGTTTCCAAGACAGCAAAATTAATTAAGGTTTTATCTTACTCTCAAAGTAGATGACAAATTTCTCCTTGACCTCAAGAGATTTTCCAGAACCGAGTCCTGTTATATACTAAAAATTGAACACCTCCCGATTCTGAAGGCTTTGAGTAATTTTTTTCCAACTTTAGTTTTTAGGTCTCCGATAAATTCTAAGACTTCAGTGTTACACACCATACGCTACATCATATACTTCAGAAGAAAAGTCCCGTCGTACAACCAAGCATGACAGATTACCACTGCATAAAGTACAGATGCTTAAAGAAAACCGGATTATATGAATTGGATGCACAGAACCTCAACTGGTCCAGATTTTCATCTTAAATGTGGATTAGACTTTTGCATCAACCATAAATGTTTGCATACATATACAGTTTCCAGTAGAGTTTCTTCTTAGAGAAACAGCTCAATTAAATCTAAAGACCTCTGAACTTGGTTTGGGGTTTTTTTGTTTTTTTTTTTTTTTCCAGAGAGTAATTGCAATAAATTTCATCCCCATATCCCATTTCACTACAGGAAACAGAAATGCGCAAAATTACTTTCAATAAAATATTTACAAATATTATCACACATAAAAATCCAAGAAATGACTTTGCTTTTATTTGCTAGTCCTTTAGTTCACAAACATTTGGTTAATGAGTTTTTATCCCTAACAGCACTTACAGGATGTAAAACCTTCAAAGTGCAAATTCAAATTTGTCTTCTCAAATTGCATTGCAGAAGTGATTGCATCACATCATTTAAAGCCTCTTCTCATTTTCAAGACAGAAATTCCTTTTTGAGAAGTGTTTTTAGTTTTATAATCAAACTGATGAGGAAGAATGACCTATATCTTTAGTATGAGAGATTTCTGTAAAAAAAAGTCTTTCACTATCTTTAGAGTGGAAGAGAAAATTAATGTCAATGGCATCTCTATTTTTCTTTTTTTTTACTGTCTTCTGCAAAATAGGTGTTTTAAGTGATTTGTAGATGAACTCTATCCTAGAGGAAGAATGACTATTATTCAACAGGGTTGTGGGGAGGACCTTACTCAAAAGGACGGTCTCCTGTTGTACTGGCAAATGATGATAAGGGTTGGTATCAATTCAATTAAAATTTAGAAAAATCCCAGTAAATTCACTAAAAGCAGGAAAATACTATCTTGTAAAGTAGGTGCTTTCTGTCTAGGTGAACAAATGTAGGTGATTTCAGCCAGCCTGGCCATTTCAGGATGGTTTGTATTCAGTGTGATGTACGATTGTTACACAAGGTGAAAAGGTGACTTGCTTGGTCATGAATGGCAAAAACACTGATAATGTAGTGAATATGAAAACAATGATGAAATACAGGTCGGGGGTTCTTTTGGTTGGACTAAAATATCCAACAGCATCCCAGTGCCCTATCATGCACACATACCGTGAACACATCTTATTAGTTCATCAGAAGTATTTTTTCCAAAGTACAGCCATCCTTTAGAGTAAAATTCAAGTTTTCACCTATATTTAGTTCATACAGTCTTCATAACAAATGCATGACTATTAAGGTGACATCTCTAGTTGGGTAAGCTCAGAAAATAGCAAATACTTAAATTCACCTTTTTTTTTTCTATTGTCTCATGGAATTCTGAAAGACAGGGTATCCTTCCTATAAATAATTCTGTCTGCTGCTGCTTCCCAATGTATTTTATCGGATCCATCATCTTATGCAAACAAGTAGCTCTGAAAAATAAAAGGTTTCATCCCAGTACCGATCCTGGCCCGCTGGTCCTTAACGGACGTGATTGATCAGCACCTGGGATCAAATTCCTGTTGGAGTCCATGACAGTCCGTTAAGAGCGTGGCCTCAGAATAGCAGAGTCCCTTGGCCCGTCAGACACATTTATAAGCTCTATGTCATTATACCTTAAATCAGTGACTGATGGCAATGAGCTAACTCTTATTTTTCACATACGTAGTGAATGATGAAGGTACTCAGTGGATTTTCCTTCCCACAATGGGTTCAGATACAGCTGCAAAGATACTACCTATCTCCGAGGTTCACACGGGTACCATGGAGCCAGATAAGTGGCAAACATTTACTGATTCTCCTCTGCTCACCAGATGCTTTATGAAGCATTACATCGTACTTGATATCAATCCCCAAAGACCAGAAAGAGTCGCTGCTGCATGGCCCGTGCTAGGTATGTTTTCACGCCATCTCTTAATGTACTTAGGTAAACGGCAAATGCAATTTAGTACCTCTCGAGCAAAATGAAGATCCATATATTGCTGCTAAGAATTGTTCTGTAAAAAACAAATCTCCGCAGCTGGCAACCTTCATGGGAGCACAAGGACCAGAGGCTGACTTAGTGAGCCTAGAACAAGTCACATTCCTCTGGTACCCTCTAGTAACCCAAGTCATATATATACATACAACTATATTTATATATAAGACTATATACACAAAATTACATATATACACACATATATATGTAAGGCCTGGCCTTTCAAGGCCAGGCTGGATGAGGCTTTGAGCAACCTGGTCTAGTGGAAGGTGCCCCTGCCCATGGTAGGGGGGTTGGAACTACATGATCTTTAAGGTCCCTTCCAACCCAAACCATTCTAGGATTCTATGATATACATTTTCCTATATAATGTATGTAATATTATATAAAATTTTATAGACATATTATATGCAATTATATATCATATTACGATATACTGTATAATGTATATTTTAATATATACATATGTATACCCTCTAATGATACACACCGCTGTGTACCAGCCCGCTCACAAGGACCATGCAGCTCAGAAAGAGTTAAGGGCAGACAATGCACTTCTGCACTGCTAATTATAATCACTATTCATACTTTATATTCACATTTATCCTGCCTAATGCTAAACAGATGTTTTAATAATGGCTAATTACAGTACAGCTTTAAATGTCAATAAGACCCTTATAATCAGGTGCGAGCATAACCTCCTGTGATGCTTAAAATCCTCTGTAAATGTGTTAGAGGTTTACTGAAGGAACAGTACAAATTCTGTAAGGTCTGACGATACTGACAACTTCAAAGAGATATATTTATGAACGCCCAAGATGAAAAACATGTATATGAGATGTATACCACAAAGTCAATTCCGCTGTGAATCACTGAGTTATAACAGATACAGACAGAGGTGACGCAGAGATCTTGTCCGTCCCTCTGCAAAGAGAGTGTGTTGTATGTTGGAGGTAAAATTTTCTGTGAAGCATGATTTCAGTAGAATATCACATTCTCTGACTGCAAGAACTACAACCATAAAAAAATATGATAAATAACATTATGAAAACAGATGTGTGTACATATATCCTTAATGAGAGTTTCCTAAGACTACTCAATAATATAAAATATTATACTGAAATCAAATCAGCTAAACTGGAGTTATACTACAATTAAAGCTTATTGCCTCTTTTACACTTTTTCATACTAAAATGTTACAGCTGGGGTTTCGTTTTATCTTTCCAACAGCACATAACGCAATCACTGATCATCCTAGAAGCCACCAAGATTTTGGCTGGCATGCAAAAGAAGTAGCCACACTATAAAGCAACAACATGCATGCTCACAAACTAAGGTATATTATAAAATGTATATTGTCATGTACACTCCTCCTTCACTCTGAGGAACAGATAAAAGTAGGGATGCCAAGGACTGGGACCTCTAAATGACTGATTATATGCTATAGCTCTCCAGGTGAGGGTCTCAGATGATGTCAGGCATTCTGCAGTCATTGCAGAATATTTTAATTGTGAGTTAGAGATGAGCAATCCCATAAAAATAAGGATTTGATGTGAGCTCCTAACAAAGGCGCTAGATAATTAGAAAAACATGGCTAAAGCACTGAATGGTTAAACTAACCCCAGGTAAGGCACAGCTTCTTATGCTTTCCAGCAAGATTTCCTTTGAGAAATGGATTCATCTGAATCTGAAATTCCAGCTGAAAGTGATGCGGTGCAAGGGCTGAAACCAAAGCAAAATGCTCCTGGATAAAAAAGGGAAGAGCAGTGAGGGCTGAAGCAAAAGAATTGGGATTTCATGGGTCAAAACTGCACAGGAGTGGAGATATGATCATTAAAGTTTAAATTTGAAGAGTTCATCGTGGTCAGTACTGAATTTTTGATAACAAGTTGACTGAAATTATTTCTGTCAGTTGTTTCAGATTTGGACCCCTCTCCACATGAAAAGCACCGACTGAAGCAAATAAACAATTTCAATAAGCAATTTAAAACTTTTTTTCCAAAAAGAAGTTTTCTTCCTATTCATTTACCTGGGCAACCTATGAAAATACATCCCATTTTAAACAGGTGAAAACACATCCCCAGGGCTATAGAGTCCCCAATACAGCCAAAAGCTTGGGTTATGTCCTGGCTGGTTTATCCACATCCACTGTCTCACTCGTGTTCTGGGAGGTCTTTGAACATAAAGCAATGCAAGATAAAGGTATTTTCTCTGGTTGTAAAGGACCATATATGCATATCCTTCATGACACAGCACAAACTTGATGGATTCAGCAGCTCAGACCCTCTCTGAGTGTTTTCTCCCTGTCCAAGGCAGGCACAATTTCAGGGTGATGTAAAAGAGGAAAACTAAAAGCAGGTTTTTAGGTTGCAGCTGAGCCCGCCGATGGGATTTTACCACCGGTCCGTGCAGCCACAGACCCCGGTGGGGTCACCCTGGTGCTCTGCACCACCGAGCTGGAGCCAGAGGGACACTGGGGAGGGTGGACAGGGACAGGAACAGGACACGGTGCTGAGGAGAGGAAGCCCAAGAAGGCTGCCGCCTTCTTGCTTGGCTTTGCACTCTTAAAAGACGTTTGCAACATCTTGGTTTTGATAAGTCTCCTTCTGAAACCACAGCACCATGTTTGAAACTGCAATTTTTATCTGGTTTTTACTGTCTACACTGCTATGAATTACAGTATCATTTTGGTGTCAGTAGGGGTATAATACATACTTCCAGAAAAATTAGAGTAAGTATTCAGATTTTCTCCATCTATTGCACTAAATAATAGGGACTATTCATCACTGATCCTCTCCAAGGCTTAATTATCTTAATTTTTAATACTGCTGTCATGTCTCCAGCTTGCTGAAGGACAAAGTTTTTGCTCTTTTGCTTCTTTTCTTCTTGTGGACCCAGCAGCTGAAAATCATGAACCTCAGGCTCAGATCTGAGCTATTCCTTTTCTCTGCATCACATGCAAAGGCAGTGAAACAGGGGAGGGGGAGGGAAATTGCAAAGTTTTAAGTGAAAAAAAGTATTTACAGAAGAGCAACTTCTTATTATTTATATGTGTTATATATTACTATATGTTAATATAGCTGGGGAAGTCCTCCAGGAGCAGTTGCCAAGATGCACCCAAAAATAAAGCATCATTTTGCATAGCATTATTGGAAAACCATCTTCCCAAGACAGATTTTAAGCATGGGTTCCTTTTGTGCAAAGCCAGATCAATTGCAAAATGTCCTTTTAACCACAGCCAGTGCAGCAAAGCTTTATCAGTAAAACATTAAAAGATGCTTTAAATCCTTAAAATCAGAGCAACCACCAGAATAGTGCCCAGATAGGTGCATTATTTCAAAATGAAATGCAATATTTATACGGCCCTGCAATCCTTTAGCATCTTTCCAAGTTTTTACATGCTCAGTGAAGCCTTTCCAAGTTTTTCAAGGATCACCGAGTGAATCATCCTCAGCTCAAGCACTCGCTGGCGGTGTTATCGGACCTGAAACTTTTTATTGCCTTGCATTGCAAGCCAGAATTCATCACCACGCTTTTGCTTTTAGGCTATTTTATTCAAATAACTGTTTGCTTATCTGCCCAGGAAAGCCTCAGGCAAAGGAGTAGCAGCACCTTCATGTCCTTTGGGCCTTTCTGGCAGCAACGATACGTAAAATTTCCACTCAGATTGAACCATCCTTCCACTTGGGTTTGATTTTGCAGGGATTATTGTGCAAATTACTGTCGGGGAGAACAGAGTCATTTCCAGTTAGTTGTGTTTCATCATGTGTATCGTATAAAATGATGCTGAAAAGCACATTTAACTAAACAGAAGGAGCACATTGAATTGTTTTACCCCACCAGACACACTGTGAATCATGAACGAGGCCCCAGCAGACTCGGTTTTGGGCTACAGCATAGGATGATGCAGAGGGGATGTATTTAAAAGCTGGAGCAAAAATGAATTTCTCTGTTCTCAGATGTTTCTGTTTCAAGTTTCTAACAACAATGGCACCGGTACGATGACGACTTCACCCCAATGCTATCTGTTTTCTCAATAGGTCCTTTCCCGTCACTCCCCAGGGGGATTTTATCACCTCATACTGTGCAAAGGAGTAATTTTACATTTGACCAAGGAAATACGCAGCATTCAAGCAACGACAGATAAACATTTAAATATGCTCTTTCTCCCAGTACAGTTTATATCCATGGGCTCCTAAACTGGAACAGTTTGTTAAAAATGTTTAGTAATAAAAAATTAAAACACACCCACAGAAACAGCAGAAAATGTCAAATTTATTTTGCATTCTTGGGCCAGAGCTGTGGCTTTTCCTAGTACACAGAGAGCAGGACAGGAATTAAGGAGAATCAAGAAGGACAAGAAAAGGCAAAACAATTCCAGCAGGCCTAATACTAATCCTAACCATGGAGCGCAGGATAATCTTCGATGCTGAGTGTCACAGTGTTAATGCTCAATGCTGGCATTATGGCAGCGCTTCACACCGTGCAGTGAATTTTTGGGGTATGGTGTCAGGATGGCAGCAGGACACCCCAGCCGTGGTCCTTCTCATGGTGCTGGGCTACAAACAGGGGGTTTTTGCCCACATAGTGGCAATTCTGTGCTGTGGTGTAGGTGCATGAGTAAGGATGAGGTTTTATCATCTCCATCCACCCCTTTGCAGACTGGCTGTTTGGTATTGGTCTTTGAAGCAGAGGTCAAATATGCACTTTTGTGAGTGCCTGAAATTGTCAGCATACTACTGTGACCTGAAGTAGGTATCTCCAGAATTCAACTTTACTTTGATCTTTCACATTTTTTTCCCCATCTCCCTCCCCGAGCTTTACTAACTTGAATTTTGCCACCAAAAACATCTGTATTATGTGCGTTACAAAACCCTATTGTGCAGAAGTTCCTGGGCTGTGTTGCTCACGTGGAGGAGTGAGGGTAACTGATGTTCAAAGGCAACAACTGCTTCAATACTTGAGCTCTTTTCAGGTCATAACTAAAATTCATTTCTTATTTGGGTTTGCATGATCTTTCAATAAAAAAGAGCCTCTGCTTTGCCATGGATACTGCAGTGAAGGGTGCAGTTATCATCATGCTGTACCTACCCCAGCCCTTCCTCCTTAGCATCACACTCCATCCCAGTGCCCAATGCTGAGGAAGGGAGGCAAGAAAATCCTCAACACTTTGGCACAACAACACATGAGTGTTAAAGCAAGAGATGCTTTTGAATTTGTATCTGGGATTATTTCTCATTAAAGAGAGCTAGCAATTGTGAGAAACCTCACAGGAAGAGGCTGCACCCATGAACGTCACCTCTAATGCATCCACCAAGCTTCCCAGCAGGGGATGCAAGATTTCACCTACATGTAGTGTAGATACAGGTAAGATAATCTTCACTTTCCATGAGATGTAAGTCCTCTTCTTTTGAAAACCATACACCATTTGCACTTTCATAGTACCCAAAGCACAAGTTGGTCCTGAAACACATTAAGGAATCAAGATTGCTGCAGACCTATGAAAACGGGTATTTTTTCATACTAAATAGATAAAACATTCAAAAACAGATTAATGAGCAAGTCTCAGAATTGTATTACTTTTTAAAGAACTGGCTTTGGCTGCTGTTTAAGCACTGGTCTCAGTGGTGACTAATAATATATGCAGGTTATGTGAGGAGGAAACAAAGCAGGAAGGACATGACTCAGGATAGCTCCAGATAGCTCTGGTTTTGCTACAATAAACTATGAAGACCCTGGACACCCCAAGGAACTATATACACTTTGCATAGGGATGAAACAGACCCGGATAAGATCAGATCTGACCAAGAAAAGAAACTGATGGAAAATGTTCTTAACAAGCACTGCTCTTTTCCACCAGAATAAAATCACCTCTGGTATTGAAAAGTCACTGAACCACATTTCAGGGGTAGTAACATTAGTGATGAAGGCATCCAGGAAAAACTGGGGCAAACAAAATGAAACACTGGAGGTGTACTGTAGAAATGACTCAGTGGAAATTATGACCACAATTTCTGTTCATCTTTAGTAAGACATCAGTAAATAGAATAACACAGTTGATATTTAATTATAATTAATAGAATTGACTATGGGTTTTACTTTGGTTTTGGTATGTTATGCTGGAGAATGCAGGCTGGCTCCTTCTCCCACTGAAGTGACTGGGCTCTGTGGGTTCAACACAATGGTTTACTTAAAATTAAAATTAAAAAAGGATCAATTCATCCCATCGCCCATGTTATGCTGTTATTGTTCTTCAAAGGAAGGGATGTACATGGTGTCTGAAGGACACTGAGGGGAGACTTTTCCCATTTGTGCTATGGGCTGGCTATCCCCACTGTTCATGGGTCTGATTCAGAGGAAAAGCCGGTGCTACCCCAAGCTCCCCCCATGTCTACCCCAGGGAGGTCTTGCCTTTTTGACTCCTTTGCTGTGGGCAATCTCCTCTGTGAAAATCCTGTATTGCAGCAGGAGAGGAATGAATATGTATAAAAATGGCAACTGGAGTTTAGCTGACTTGTGAGAGCCCTGAGGCCCTTGCAAAGCTTCAAGCCAAACAGCAGTTGACTTCAACGGAGAGGATTCCATCCTTACTCCTCCATCATACAGCTTACAACCTAAAATACCCTTACACTTAAGATCTGACAACATCTATCAGTCAGTGCTAAGTACAATAATCTGTATTAGATACTACGTAGGAGCCCAGGACTTTTCTTGCCAGAAGAGTGAATTTAGTAATCCAACCTTCTGCCTTAATAAGCACCTTCACTGAACATTTCAAAGAAAACTACATGTCTCCTCATGAATTATTCAGGAATAACCCCAGCCTGGGTGTTTTTATTAATTTAAAGCCCATAATGTTTGGCTCAGGGTATATATTGGTTTTATCTAACATAATTCACAATCTTCCTATTACCTCCCCAAAATATCTCAGTCCTCTTCTGAAGACTTGTAACTTCTTGGCCTTAATGAGAAGTTGTGATGAGGATTAATTAAGCATTATGAAAGTCTTTAATTGTAGAATTTCTTTTTCCTTGGAATTTCAAAACATCCACATCATCTGTAGTACAAAACCTGCTAATCAGATGCCCCAATATGCTCTTTTAAGCTAACTGCTATTTTACATAACCTTTACTATGTCATCTCTTATTCATCCCTTCTGTATAAATGTAGTTCTCTTCTTCTTACATTCCTATGATACAGAAGTTTTTCTAGGTTCTTAATTAAACTTACCTCATATGAGCAAGAGCTCGCAGACTTCTTAAGAAATTGTAGTATTGAACATCCATAGAAAAGATGAAAGGTGAAATAGTTCCTTAAAGTAGTTTAAGAACAATCTATTCAGAACAATTTGAAAGCCACAAAAATACTTTCAAGTGCTATTTTGAGTTTGATGGAGAGTGATATGCGTTAGGTGAGATTAATGGAAAACATGAGGGTCTGATGCAGGTCAGAAGCCTAAAATTTAGTTGCTTAAATAACTAATTTAATGCAATGAACACAAGAGGGGTTGAAGTAAAATGTCTCCAATTATTTCCAAAAGGAAAAGGAGAAAACAACCCAAACGTCCTATGGGGGTGTGAGATTCAGCCTGGGATGCATCACTTCATTGGCATGCCTAGATCATGAAAGCACTACCAAGAAACCTGTGTCTAAGAGTAATGAGCAAAGTAATACATTCACATTTTAAAGAGACCTACAAATCAGTTCTAGTTCATTGCCTAAAGGAGCCCCAAGAACAAGGAAACTGAATATACCCAATTAAAGGAGGTATCTTAATATTGCTTAATTTGGAAGGGAAGGCACTGATAAATGAAGAAGGCAGCTTGGGAGATCATTAAAAAAGCAATGGAAAAAATAATAATAAAGAGATGAGGCATCTCAGAGAGACTCCTCAGTGTGGAATGCAGTCTCCTGCAGTACAGGTGGGGCAGCACCAGGGGTCTGCATTTTGGCAAGGGAGGAATTGCTAGAAAACAGAAATGGGCCAGAAAAATTGCGTGTGACTTCACGGCATCAGGACAAAAAGAGAAAAGGTGCTAAAAGCAGAGGAAAATCCCAGGCTGCAATACCTGTGGCTCCTGGGGTCTGAGCCGGAACACTGCCAAGAGCCTTATGGAAGAATCTGTAAAGACAGTATAAATACATCCCACAAGTTGTTCCATTTCTTGAAGCTGTCCAGGCTGGACAAGCATCCCTTTGATGGTCCTTCTGCTGAAAGAGCCTCTTTCATACTTCTCATTTGAAAAATATACACATTTTGGTGTTCACCCTGAAAATTGATCTTGGGAAGTACAGTGGCTTGGCTAGTCAGTAAAAAAATAAATACAACAAGAAGGCATGAAAACACAAACCTACAGGGCAGAACTTGGCGTTAATTTTAAGATGATCTGCACAGGTTTAGAACTAGTTTGATTATTCATAGGGGGTAAAGGTTTAAATGAATTTTTAAAGCCAGCGGTTGGTATCCTAAAGACACATATGCTTGAAAATTGTAATGGGTATGAGTATTTTAGGAGTGATTGGAAAATACGAAAGATATTTTATACTCTATTTGAACAAAAATATTGCTTTAAGGATAAAGGGATGCCAGATAATGTCTGCTTGTTGAAATAATGAAAAGAAGCAATGCCTTTTCTAAAAAGAAAGCTGAAGCACTTTATAAGCAATAATTATGCCTCACAACATTTATGAAAGTTATAAAGCACTCTATATTGGTATCACTGGAAAATAAGAGAGAGAAATGTCTCTGCCACTGCTGGTAGAAAGCTTTGCTAAGACTTCAGCTCTCCTGAATTCATCAGTTCTCCAGTACGCATGCCCATTTCTTCACCTCAAAAGTAAGCATTGGCTCTTTCATTGCTCCATCACCACCCAAGGTGGTGCTAACACCTAAAGCCAGCTGGAAGTTATCCTCTTCCTTCCACAGAGTCATCACTAGACTTCCAGCAGCCATGGCAAAAAGGGAAAAGGATGGTTTAAATGTCTATCTTCCCAGCAAGCCACAAAGCGATAAGGTCTTTTCCTCCATCCTTACTCCAGTGAGAGCACTGAGCTCTGCAACAGATCTTGATACTAAAAGACCTAAAATGAGGAGGAGTTTCAGCTTCATCAACCAATTTTTTCTGAAGGACAACATCATACAGGTCCAAGAAATCTATTTTCCACTCTTGAGTTATCTAGAATGGTTTTGTAAGGAAGACAGTTTTTTTAAGAACTGTTCACATGTAGCAAAATTAATGATACTTTCTAAAAAGTAACAAACCATCAAACCATTACTTTACTACTCTTTTTTTTTTTTTTTTTTCCCCAGCACTAGGTGCTACTTGACTATTTAGCTAGAAAAGTAGCTCCTACAGCCAACTTCCCATAAAGCTTATTCAACCAGATAGATCAGCAGGAAGCCATGTGGAAATCCATTTACACAGCCAGACACTCTCACTTATAATTCTGCACCGCGGGACACTTTAATTCATGAATAACAATAAGAACGAGAAAAGTGCCATATATGCCTTCACTATGTGTAACTAATTGACCAGGGACACCTTTCTGGCAAGATGCTTTTTATTGATTGAAAAGGCTAATTAAAGCAGCGCATAGTATGGAATAGATGAGTGGTTTTGGGTTTTTTCTTTATGTAACAAGTACCAAAATATCTCTGTGCTAACTTTCTCAGCCCTGGTATGCATAAAAACTTGTTACAGCTCCAGTGGAGAGTTTGCTGCAGGAGGTAATGGGATCCCCAGGGTCCCATTCATGTTTCCCAGACCCTCCCTTCTAATGCAGCCGTCCCTGCGATGCATCACACGGCTGGATCTGTAAAGCAGCCTCTGCCGTATGCTTGGCTCCACGGTTTCCAAAAGGAGGATGACACCACCGGTTTTTAGAGCTGCTTCATAGCTTTTATGGAAGGGGCTTTGTCATATATTTTTACTTCTTTTACGTATGAGTCAGTTCAAGTGCGTGTCTTGAATTTATTTTGCCACTGGGGCTTTTGATAAGCAAACGTACAACGTACTCTGAAATGATGGCACAAAAACTATAAATACAAAGGAAAAGCAAAAACGCAGCTATCGGTATGTAAAGCAAAGTAAAGAATTTCCTTTTCACGTGATGTTATTAGCAGAATTAGTAGCAAACTTATTCCACTAAGCGAAAGGACACGTACATAAATGAAGGATTTTTGGACTGTATAATATTAAGCAAAGTGACAGAATAAATTATTCTGTGAATAGTGTAAAATCAATGACAGCTGAGCCCTATAATCTACTATGCAGCAATGGCCCTAGTAGGACTCTACAAAATGGAAATAATCACAACACTGAGATAATTGCACATTCCTAACTAAGAGAAAGGCAGAGCCAGGGCACAACCCTTGCCCGAGAGGCACAAGGCTCCAGGGCTGGTGCTCCCCTTCTCCAGCTGGGATATTTGTTTCATCATGAAAAAGACACCGAGGAAAAGGAATGAATGGAAAAATTATCCACCTTTCAGAGGCTCTAAGGAAAATATCATCCTCAGCACAAAGCCATGACGTTTTGAACCCGACTATTTAAATACTTATTGCCACATTTCTCCTTGACCTTCTCTCTCCTTTCACTACAAACCTGAAATGTTATTTTATACCAGACCTTTAATTACTTTCTGTGATGTCATCAGGAGAAAAAAACCCTGGCTTTACCACTTTTAAATTAAAATTCACCTAGGTTTCTAACCACTGGCTGCATAAATTTTAGTCAGCACAAACAACCATGGACTTGTCCAAGTACAGCAGCAGAAGTGAAGATTTTGTTACCTTGAACCATTTTCAGCTACATGTTTTCAGAAAAATACTGCATATATTTCTGAAATTTAGCATTGTACAAAGTCTTACTGCATTGCTGTCATCTACAAATAATGCTGAAGTTTCAGATATGAGTTTGAAGAACAGTATTTTGAGAAATCCAGAAAAGTTAAGCTACATCTTGGTGGTGCACTAGGAAGGTTAGGCATATAGAAACCTCAACAACACAAAAGCTGCTCTTGTCTGTGATTAAAAAAGAGGCAGTTTACCAAATGAACCTTACAATAATTCCACACTTTTAAACTCTTTTCTTATTTCCCAACAGCAGCATTTCCAACAGAACAGTTAAATAACCCATCCCCGACCTGCTCCCTGCCATCTCAGGTAATGAGGATTAAAAGCTGCATCAAAATACATGAGTTCCTGAGCCCATCACATGAAGGCTCCAGACTTTTTTCTCTTGAGCACAAACTACTTGGAGCGAGCACACATTTTTAGAAACTTGTCCCATCAGCTATCATCTAGTTCTGTTTACTTTACATTTGCTTTTTAAAGGGTGGCTTATGGATGCCATGAGAGCACCAATGACAGCCTTAAATCCCTCTGTTCCTGCTGTTCCATCACCTCTCATTGCCTATAAAAGTAATCCCAGCCAGAATTCTTTCCATTTCCCTGTAAGCACCCATGCTAGCAGACAGGGTGTCCACCTCTGCACACCTTTCCCCATGACCCAGAAGCTTCCCCAATTTGGAGATACCCCTTCCTACAAACCGCTTCACCTCCAGCCCCATGGGGCAAGTTGCAGACCTGACTGGAAAAAATGGCTGGTTTTGTTATGACACTGAAAAAAACCTTTTTTTTTTCCCTCTCGATATTGCTTTTGGAGAATCTAAGCCATGTAGAAACGCTGTGGTGTTATGCGCTGAGTATTAAAGATCTTTCCTAATGGTTTTGTTGTGCTTAAATAGCACAGAGTAGGGTGCAGAGTATGGGCTGGATTAATGCCTCTGCATGTCACATCCACTCCCCAGGGTTATGTGTCTCTGCCCTCAGGAGAAGCTGCATTTTGGGGAACTTCATCTATTAAACAAATTCAAAACCCAAGCAAGACCCCATCCACAGGAGATTTAGGTATCTGAGGTAACAAGATGTATCTGAGAGATGTCCATGGAAAAGGGCAGAAGACCCAAAACCAGACAGCTGTGTAATGTAAGTAACACTTAGAGATAAAAAAGGGTCTGGTCATGCTGTATAGAAGTAACTAAATTATATAACAAGGTTAATATTGTTCTAACTCTCCATCTGAGGTTTAAGCTATGACTCAAATACTCATCTTCTCTTTACATCTTCTCTTCTGTACTTACCGTCACCGCAACTTCTTTCTTCCCCTCATTAATTCTGACACCTTCAAGCTGTTAAGTGCTGAGCCATGGGAAGAGCACACCAACTACACTGTTTTTCTGAGGGGGGAAAAAACCAGCAACACTACAAGCTAATGCAAACTAGTTATTGATAACCTCCATATCCATAGACCAACGAAACACTCAACAAGGGCTGTGTGAGAATCTTCCTGTTTTCAAAGAGAAGGGACTGTGCCTTGTGAGTTGTGCAAGCCAGGTAATTCAGTTTGCTTCTACGTTTTTCTCCCTATATTTTAATTATTAGATGGTTACAGGGGAATGATCATATATATGCTTGCCCTGGTCATCATCTTTACATTAGGTATCTGCTGCTGGTGATACCTGGATAATATAGGGCAGCCAGGATGGTCATCCTCACTTGTGCCAGTGGCAAAGCACCATCAGTAAAAGCTGTGATCAACTACACTGACAGTAGGGAGAAAATTCTGGGATGCTAAATCTTTTTTCTTTTGGTTCACACATCATTGCATAGCCTAAAATATTGATAAGCTTTTAATAGCTCCGTTAACTCAACAGCAAACACTGGCATTTGCTGCTGCAATGCCTGTAAGAACAAGAAATATAAGTGCAGCTTTGCTTCTGCTGGCAAAGCAAAGAGAAAGTCACATTTCTGCTTAGTTCTTGACCAGGTTCAGAGCTACAGAGTGGGATAGCTGGCAAAAGTAAAATATACAACCAGTCACTTAAAAAGCATGTAAACCAAAAGAGTGGACATTTTTGCTGCAAGCTGGGTACAGCTGCTGAAACGCACTGTTGTTTCTAGCAAGAGTCAGAAAATTCCCTTGCTCAAGCTGCTTCAGCATTTGTCTGTTTTGACAGCACGTTTACTTTAACAAGGTTTAACAAGCAATCACATTCAGGAGTCTATATTAAATTTTATTCAGTACTACAGTTAATATTTTGGATTATAATTATTCAACAAATCATTGCCTCCTTGATAAACACATAATTCTAGCCAAGGCAGGGACTGTAGGTTCACCCTTCCTTCAGAAAAATGGTCTGGGGAAGAATTACAGTCCAGCCCTGAGTATCCACACTTTTATTACCCATAACATCCCCTATTAAAACAAGACGATAGCACCTGATACCTATTAATCAGGTTTAAAATGTCTTTCTGGGGGATTATTTCCTCCCCGTACCCAGACTTCCCAGTGAGTGTGCAGATAACTGCAGTCGGGTCCTGCTGCTAATCCTCCTTCATCTAATGCCATTTTAAATTTGTTTATTCACACCAAGATTACCCTATGCCTCCCCAGCGTGACTGGCTGCCTCCATCACCACGGGGATGGTGGGGAGGCATCTCCAGCATCTCTCCTCCCAAGCAAAGTGGAGCTGGGAGTGCAACCCATCGGTGGAGAAATTAGAAACAGACTGCAAAGCTTTTTCCCTTTGGTGCGTGGCTTGAAATCCAAATAGGTCAAAGGGGATCAAAAATTAGCACCATGTGCTTGTTGTTTGCTGGCTCAAATAAAAAGAGATGGTAGCTTCAAGTCCAGCTGCATGAAGAAAACTGTGCAAGCAATTAGCAGACAGCTTCCTCCCCAGTAAATCTTTTATCTTTTTTCGCAGTGTGCTGATCGTAGCAAAAAAGCCCACTGATTAAATCATTAAAAATAGCCTGCACAACTGATAGGTCCTCCAGGGGAAGGAGAAGGGGGTTTGTTATCTACACAATGGCTAAGCCAGCTCTGGGACAGTCAAAAGCTTCTCCTGCCCACCACCATTTCCCCCCCACCCTTTGCCACACATCATATATAATTTAATGATACTTCTGCTCCTATGTTGCTTTAATGTGGTGTAAGATTTGACATCCAGTCATGATTTAGCCCTTTTGCTTTGTTTTTCCAGTCTCTGTGTCTATGTTTTCCTGAAATGACCTGATCTCTGGGAAAGGACTATTCTTGCTTCTGTATTTGGAAACCAGTGGACAACCACAGTCTGAATAAAGCAAAAGTCAAACAGCAGCAATAACATCAGATATCAAAGAGCATTGGCAGGGAAATGGAAAAGGGCAATTTTAAAATATCACTTATGAAACAGAAGGACTGAGCATTATGCCTTTTGAAAACAAGGTCTTGTTAGTCATCCGATGAGAAAGCAGGAGGTAAAAGATACGACATTTCCTTAAAGCACCCTAAGAACTTCCAAAAACATTACCACCTTGATATTTTCCGAAACACAGACAGCAACAGCTGGCCTCCCCACATAGCATTTAACATGGGACAGGAGAGAAATCTTCTCCTCCACCTTCTCCAAGTGACAGAGCAGCATCTATCCTGTTCCCTCCTCCCTTTTGGGGGAAGAAACCCTCCTCCTGCTCTGCACCAAGGCATGTGGTTCAGAGTCAGGTCAGACAAGTGAAAACTTGATGGTGAGATGGGTGAGAACTACATGATGGTCCCTCCAGACTCCATGGTCCACAGCCAGGTCACCTCTGTCCCCCTTGTTACCCGCAGGGGCCAAACCCTAGACACATTCACTCAAGGGTTGAAGGGTAGATAGTGGCACAGCAGCAGATAACAGTAGGAAAAAGGGATAATAGGAGAAAAAAAGAAGGTTTTCAGGAAGGGCTGGGGAGGTGGAGAAGACCTGTGAAGGAAGGGAAGAGATGTCACTCCAGGAGAAAGGCGCAAGAAGGAGCAGCAGAAAGCAAACAGGAGGGCACCTTGCAGATAGCACAAGAGTCACTTTAGGGTGGTGCAGACACTCCTCATCACTTGAGAGCCTTTTTGGGCTGTCTGCTTCCTAAGTCAACATGGGAGGACCTCGTAGGGTTGCAGAGCAGGTCTAGATCCACCAGCACTTGGCTCACATGTGGGTGGGAGCTCTGGAAGGTTAGTCTCCACCAAAACAAAACTAGCTGGCATGTACCAAAACCGCTCTGCATAGCAAAGCAAGACACAGTGAGTGGGGATGAGCAGGGGACTCCCTTCAATACCAGATTACTGCTCTGAACCAAACATGGAGGTAGATAGAGCCACTAGCAATGCAAAGGGCACAAAGCCTGCTTAAGTACAGCTGTTTATTGGCAGAAAGTGCAAAAAAAAAGCTAAATGAGGAATTTTTCTGCAGAAGGAAAGAGGGGTATAAAGAAATAAAGGCAGTGGACTTTCTGCCTTGCACTATTCACCTGCACACAAGGCAGGGAAAAAAGGAGCAGCCCCAGAGTGCACGGCCAAAGGTGCACACATAAAGAAGTTGCAATTTCTCTCTTTGTTTAATTTGTTTCCTCTGGGAGATTAATGATGGGGGTGGGCTAACTCCCCTTTCCACAGCAGCACATGGAGTTTTTCAGGTTTATTTCTGCACCACATCAAAAGGCACTACCGTCATCTTAACATGCTGATGGCTCCCTTTCCATCCTTCAACCCTGGGAAACCACCAGCCTGCCTGGAAGAGAGGACTTCAATTCTCTACTCAGAGGTAGCAACACATCAGCATACAGGAAAATTATTAACACTTGTCCTGAGCCTCCAAATCTTGCTTTTCTAACTATCTGATCTAGGTGGCAAGAACATTTTGCTTGAGAGCAAAAGAGATGTTCGTTTGCTTTGGATGACAGCGTATTTAATGTGATTCATGAGAAGCTATTTTCCAAGCCGTTAAATACATAATACAGAAAGAAAATAACACTGTGTATTTCATTAGATAAACTTGTGGGTTTTCAATACATGCTGCAAGGGACAGTTCAGAATAAAAAAGTTTCTGATGCTTTTATTGAAGTCATTAAGGGGCGTACAGCTACAATAGCTGTTGATTAATACTTACATCAAATAAAATCCCTTGCTGATATGCAGAAGCATCATTCCATCATTACAGATCATTTCAACTTTGATGAAAAATGCTGCTAACTTGAAATTAACTGTGGTAAGCAGGCATCTCGGCTGTACTGAAGCACTTTAGTGATCAGAAATCATGTTTAAAACTGAATATTAAAGAGCCTTTTTTCTTCCTATAATAACATTTATTAATTATTTTAAAATTTCTCCAGTCAGCAGCAGTTTTTCATAAGTCACATAGCACTTGACATTGCATCCCAAAGGCAAGCAGTAAATGAGGTTAAAATGTATGAGGACTGCCTACCTTGGAAAGTTAACTCATCTACTTTGAGCTAACTAAATGTCATTGCTGCTGTTCAGGATTTCTTTTATTTTTTTAGTTTTGAGAGCCAACAGCAAGCTCACCTGTTAGTAAAAAACAACATAAAAGAGTGAGCTAACAAGTGAGGGGGTATAAAACACAAATCAAAGCTGGACTTGTTTGCAGTTGCTAAGGAGAGGGTGCAAAGGAGTAAGGGCAAAAGAGAAGGTGGCCATCATAGGGAAAACCAGACTTAGATAAACTTTAGGATAACTTAAGGTAAACTTAGATGAACCTTAGTACAACTTAAGGTACACTTGGGACAGGTATACTTAGGAAAGACCGTGGCAGATGTGATGCAGATAAGCCGGTGAGCCACAGGGCACAGCAGTGATGCTTCTGCATCTGCCCAGATTTCAAGATGAAAGAGGGAAGAGGTGGATGCTGAGAAGAATCTACTCTCCTAATCCATGGGGAAGGCATTTTACAGCTCATTTCCAACAATTCAAGCAGTTCAGCCTATACAGCCAAGTAGTCTGGAGCAATTCCAGGTATCTATTTCTCCCCTAATAAACAGGAGCTTGAACTTATTATTAAGCAGAGAAAGGGCATCACAGCTCCTTTAAGTGCTCCAACAACCAAATCCAACACACTGCCAAACCTTATTGAAACAGTAATTCCTTCCTGTCTGTAACCTGAAACTTGTTCTATATGTTCTTCTATACTAATATTAAATGATGCCTGCCTACCATTACACATTTAACCTCTCATAATAGTTATATTTCAAATACCATCACAGCACATATTTCTTCTGATTCAGGGAACTGTAACATATTTATGCCCTAAAATTTTGATTCTGTAAGACACGGAACATGCTGGACAGGATCTAAAGCAGCACATACGTGCATATATACATTAAAAGACCAAGTAACTAGATTTCAGCAGAATTATTTATGTGCTTACAGCTCCCCACGATTCCATGTATTCAATTCATTTGGCCTGTGGGCCAGATCCTACTATCAAAAGCGCTAAGAATTGACTAAATTAGGCCTTTAATGAGAAAGAAATTGTTTTCTGCAAATCCGCAAGCTCTGAAATGAAGAAAGAAATCAGATTGAGATGAGACACAGCGAGAGCCACAGCAATAACAGCAACGCCAACCGGTTTTTCCATAGTTATTCCTTATCGTGCTTTTGTCAACAGAATAACGTAGGTACATAACTGACCTCAGTGATTTTGTCCAGGGAGAATTTAATCCTTAATGTATATTTTTATCGCTTTGAATCTATGCAAAGTGCATATTTTTGTGTTCTTCAGAGATGAGCTTGCAGGCTTATTAAGCATGGTTCTTCAATACATATTCAAACAGGAATTCAGAACAGGCTTATTTTAACAGAGCTTTAACAGCAAAGAGTTGAAGGCAGCTACGGTTCATTTACTGAGGTCTGCAAGTTTTGAGCAGTTGCTTTTAATTTGGATCTTGAAATTTTGTTACCCACTTTCTCTTTCACAATCCTTCTGGAAAAAATGGCTTAAGGCATTATTTGACTGACAGGAAGCAAAGCAGATAACAACAATGTACACCCAATGCACCCAACACCAAGCAAAAAGCCAAATATTCTTCTCCACAAGCCTCACAGCTCATCAAAGTTCTGCAATTACACCAATCAAAAGCTATAAAAATATAACCCTTGAGAAGGCAGACTGCATCTGTGCTCCTAATCCAGCCATCTCCTTCTGCGGACTCCTAACCTGCAGATCAGGTCTCCTTCCCTCAAATAGTTACCACAGTGCCCCAAAATTTTAAGATTTCACTGGAAAGTTTTCTACAACAAAGAACTAGGACAGCTTACAGGAGTGAAAAAATAATCATTTCAGAACTACACACTCTCTACGCATGAGGGGCTTAAAAACTCAATAGCCTAAAAAAGACAGGACAGTAGTAACAGCCAAGTGTGAAACATCTCAAGAAAGCTGCATTTAAACAAACCACACAAAAACCAGGTAGCAGAACCAGGACCAACAGCAGACACTTTCTACACAAGTGCTTGAAAATCTGTAAATTAAGATACATGAATTGCAATGTTTTATTTTAAGCTGAAAATACTCGGAAACTTGTTAGACAGGACTTTGTAACACAGTACAAAACACCTGGGAAACTGCAAAGTCAGAATTACTGGATGACCTCAGTTATCCTTCCTTGACCAAGTGAATACCAAAACTGTCTCAATAATACTGAAGTCTCCTCCTTAAAGCAGTCTTGGTCAAAAACCAATTCTCAGGCCACTGCAAAAGGTCTGCTTTCAAAGGTTTCTGCTGAAAAGCCACCTGATATTCAAATTTAGCATCCCCATGAAAGTGCAAAATCAAAACTACTGCTACTGCATGGTTAGCCTCAAAAGAGAAAATAACACAGAAATGAGGAAACTTGTTAAAAGGAAATGAAAGAGAGCAGCCAAAAGGGAAAAGAAAATTTAGTGGTGACATAAAAATTGTCTCATTGCATCTATGAGAGTTTTGAAGGAAATATATACTGGCTATCCCCAAAAATACTTTAAATAAATAAATAGAAAGCTACAATGGTTGGACAGCAAAGTGCAGAAAGGTATGAGAAGGAAAAGACAACCTTTAAAAAAGGTGATTGCACCTAGATGAAAAAAAAAATAGAGACTACCATAGACTCTAGCATGAGAAATGCAAACACACGGTGTGGTATCCAACAGAGGTTTTTGAGGAACATCTGGCAGAAGGTTGCTAGTAAAGCCTTTTCCAAGCACATCAGAAGTAGGAAGCTTTCTGGAGAACCTGCAGGACCTATGATGCCAGGTTTTAAAACAAGCTTGGAAAGCAGATGAAGTCAGAGCAGAAAAGCTGGATCATCACCAGACCCTGCTGCTCAGCCAAGAGAAGCTGTGGGAGCTCCTTGACCTTCTTATTATGAACAGGAGACATGCAAAAAGAAACTAAGGGGTCAGAAGAAAAGATTTACAGCAAATAGACAGGGTAAGGAATTGCCTAGATCAACTCATGCCATCTTTAACATATGTGAACACGCACTGTTCAGACTGTTAAGCTAAGCATTTTAGCACGTATCCCATCGCTTAGATCAGCCTTTGCAATAAAGGAAAAAAAAAAAAAAAAGGGGGGGTGGTAAATGCAGTGCAGCTTTTTAAATGATTCCAAGAGGCTTTAAGAAAATTGCACACCACTCAGTCTGATTTCTAGTATCAGACAAATCAGTAAAAATTACAACACGGTGTAGGTATGAATACATATGAGGGGTCAATACAACTTTTTGTGAGTGTATGAGCAGGGTGTCAATCCCTTGGTTCCTTAAACTTAGCATGTGGACAGGGTTGAGCTCACTGTAGTGTGTATTTCAAGTAAGGTTTTGCCATGGACTCTTAATAAATCTCTTACAGAAACTCAGCTGCCACAGGGTAAAAAAAGGAATATCCTCTTCTTCAGGAGGGTTAAAACATACAAAGCACACAAGAATCCAGGTATCTGTAGTGGGATTCCTGCTGTCCAATATGCTCTTAGAAAGAAGGGGAAGGTGAGAGTGAGGCAAGGGGGATAAAGTTTGATGATCATGTAAAACTTGTTGGAGGTAAAAGCTGAAGAGAAGCTGATGATGAATACTGCATAACCCAGACATAAAACTGGGCTTGGATTCAGTGTCGGTGGGTGAAAAATAATGTACAAGGGGAAAGCTGACCTTACTAACAGACAGACAAGTGTCTGTGGCTGTCCAGAGGTCATCATATAACAGGAGTCTTAAATTACCAGCTTGGTGTTCAGCCATGGTCAAAAAGACAAAGCTATTAGGAAAAGACAAGAAGAAAATCCTGCTGTGATACTGTAAAAACCCACAGTGGGTCCCTATCTTCAATCCCACAGTCAGCCCTGATCCCACTTTGCAAGGAGACTAAAGCACAGCACAAAGGAGCACAAACAAGGGAAGGGAAGGATTAGGAGCATCTGGCTCCTTTATGAGGGACCTGCTCCAGGAGTGCCTGGAGGCTGGAAGAGAGCTGCAGCCTACTTCTGATGTGCTCAGAAAAGGCTGGAAAGAGGTGGTAGGGTTGGGTAGACATAAGAGATGTCTGTAAAATAAGAAATGGTGTACAAAGGTGAATATTGGGTAATTTATCACCGCACCTTCTCACATGACAAGCAGTAGATACTGAACCAAACATAGAGAAGGATGAGGAATTCACTGCCACAGGCTACAGAAGCCAATTCTGTATGTTGTTTTTTAAAAAAAAAAAAAATTAGAAGACGAGAACACCAGCGTGAGATGCTGAACTTCTACAGATTCCTCTTCTGGCTCAGGACATCACCGAGCTGCCCGTAGCCAGAAGCTGATGGACGCCAGCAGCAGCAGCGCTGTGTACCTGCTGTGCTCCAGTCCTTCTCTGTCCCTCAGTATCATCACGGTCCTGGCATCCGCAGACCTGGGCGTCACAGCGCTGATTAACATCACATTCATTAATCCAAACAGGCCTCTTGTTGATGAGCACGCCTGCCGGAGAAGCGTGCACCAGCGGCAGTGCTGAAAACATCAGCATGGAAAGGACCCTTGGTTCTTATTTCAAAAAGAAGGAATAAATTACCATCCTTACAAAGAGGCTTTTTCACATGATACTTGTGAAATGGCTCTTAGACAACTAAAATCCTCCAGTAAAAAATGTGAGAAAACTACAATGTAAGCAAACCAGAGAAAATAATTATGTGACAACAATTCAAATAGCTCCCATGCTAGCACAAGATTAGAAAGTGGCAGAGTTTCAAAGGGGTTTACATGATTAAATGCCTAAGAGAAAAAACCTAGTACATAAACGAACTGAAGGATCAGATAAGAACCCATTCAAGCTCAAATGCAACTTGAGTCTTGAAATTAGCACAAGAATAAATGACAGGCCAATGTACAGGAATGGTTGCTCTTTTGTATTTTACAGTACAAAGCTCTACAGACACTCGCTGCATGCTGATGCCTTTTCCCTCTCACCTTGTAGTTGCAACCAGAAAACATCCTTTGGAAACACTATTTATTCTTTGTAGGATCAGCTATAGCTCCCAGATCGAGTTACTGGGGTCGTTGTCATTGTGGCTTCAATTGCACACAATATCCAAGCTTGGAAAATCAGTGTTATTGGGGGAAAATAGAATAATTTCATTTGAGATGTATTCATGCAGTCCTCCCCTGCACTAGATTTAAAACATATGCAACCCCGTGCCATGGAGGACAGGTAATTCTGTCAAATTAAATTAACATTGTCCATGTCGTGGACAAGCAATTAGAAAGCAATGAATGGTGTAGGTGATTTTTTTATCATTAAGATGTTGTCCTTTCAGTATAGACTTAACCCGAAGTTCTTTGAGAAAAGCAGCTAATCCTTATCTTCAAAAACGTGAATTTTCATGCTTTCCAATAATCCCCTGACAGAAGGTAGCTTTGCAGAGGAGGGACCAACCAGCCTCACACTTCAGTTCTTCAACATTCATTCTAGAGCATGCATTTAATGTGGTTTGTGTTACCAGATTACTGCAAATCCAATTTCCCTATAAAGTGAATTGCAATTAAAAAAGCAAAAGGCCATGTTTAGGCAATTAAAAGAGCAAAAGGGACTTATGATATCATGCACATCACAACCATTTGATCAGATCTGAGAGACCAACATGACTACTGTGTCCTCTGCGAATTTGAATTCTCTAAACCCCAATACTCTTCCAGTCACCTGCAAATGTTAACACTGGAGTGTCTGATATTTATTTTTGGATCACTAAGAAATACGTGCAGCTGACCCACACCAGTAACTGCAACTTATGCTCTTTCATCAGGAAACTCTTACTTAGTTTCCATGTGCCTTGCTCTATGTGCTGGAAATCAAAATGATGAGCAGCACCAAAACCAAGACCCTAACCCAACCTTAGCACACTGGATCTGCAACAAATGTAAATCTTTCTCAGGGATGAAATCAGGCATGTCTGGCCAACTCCATATATACATACTGATGGCATTACAAATAGGTTTAGCCTTTAATCCTTCATTAGCTGCATCTCATAGAAATGTTCCCATTATTTCACTCAGCATCAATACCAGCGACATTACGTATTTGCTCATTTGAACAGATTTTAGCCCATCTTCAAGACTCGATTGTGCAGAAATCCAACATTAATCCCAAACGAGCACCAGGGGGTTAAATCTCCCAGATGCCTGGCCATGTGGCTGTCCCTACTGCTTCACAAATGCTTACATTTAGGAGACAAATTTTAACATCCTTCTTAATTATCAGGAATTGCTCCAGGTCCAGGTAGAGCAAGCTCAGCAGAGAGATTTTAAAACAGGGTCAGGTTTTTCACTCTGCTGAAATCTGTTTAGAAAATATTTATATGATGGCTTCAGACAGCAGAGCAAAGCATAATTATTTTCCTGAATCACATAGTTCTTCCAGTATTTTCTGCATCTAATACTGCCTCTTTGGCAGTCGTGGTAATAAGGTCTTAGACAGGCAAAGACCTACCTCAAAGAAGTGCATGAACATGATACAGGAGTTGAAAGAGTTCTTTAGCAGCAGCCTCTGCTAAACTATACGTAGTATGAAACTGCTCCCTTGCTACGACCCAAATCTTCATGCAAACATTTCGGAAGTCTTCTAAGCTCAAGCAAAGTGTTGCAATTCAGCCACTCTCATTTAAGTGGCAGTGCCATGACGGTTCATGGCATTTGCAGTGCTCAACCCTCAAACCTCCGTGGGCACCAGCAGTTTTGATGTTCCCAAGCAATCACACCCACTTCTGCATCAGTTTAGAATCGACCTGCTTGCAGCTCCATATTCCACAGCTGCAAGTAGTTTTATTTAACAAGACTTTTATTGGAATCCTTTTAGAAAATTGCTGGGACTGTGGATCATTTGGACATTAAAATCCATTCTTATAGGGTTGCTCTTATCTAATCTTGATTAATCCTCTCCCAAGATTAGATTTATCAATGGGAAGTGAAGAAGTTAAGTATATTGTCTATAAAATGCATTTTTATAAAAATACCAGGCCTTTACAATATACAAAGACTCAGAAAGAATATGCAACACCAAGAAGCGCAAGCACAGTTCCTCTACAGCTACAACCATTAACATAGGACTCCAGTCTCTTGGGAGGAAAAGCCTCATCATTTTTGGTACATGCCAGCACACAAAGGGTTTTGATTCAAATAAGCATGTTTCAAGGCTTACACTAGCTTTCACCATACTCCTTTTCCCCCGTTTCTTCATTTTTACTTTATTTCCAGCTACACCTGGTTCATTAGACATATCAGAGGCATATTAAACTCTTTCCAGCTACATATTTTTTAAAGTAGGTACAGAAGCACAGTAAAGCAGAGGTTACAAATCTCTACCCCAAAGCAGACTCCTGGCCTCTCACAGCTTAGGACAGCAAGGCAATCTTCAGGTCATCATGTGTACGATCTGGTAAATTGGAGGCAAGCAAAATGGCTGAGCAGAGGAAGGATAGCTTGTGACATTGAGCAAGTGTAGGCCATGGAATTAGGTTCACACTTTTCAATTACTCTTCAAATCCTTAAATTTTAAGTAGGTGCTTTAAAACATGATTTCAGCCACTTACATGCATGTACACCTACCATCTGTGAGGTATTATCCCAATTAATGAGAATTGCCCTATTCCCATCTGTAACGACGCCCATAAGCCATCAGCTGAACTCTAGCCCATGCCAGCTGCTGCACCACAGCAGATTTCTCCCAAAGGACATCAATACGGGGATGGAAATACAAGGGCTCGTGTTTGGCAAGCCCTTGTAACAGCCATGTGCCCAAAGCAAGTGAGAGAACAACTACAGTAGCCTTCTGGCTCTCGTAGGACAGTATTCCTCAATGCCGCAGTTTGGGCAAAGCACCAAAAGCAGCAACTAGGTCTAAAACCAAAGAAAATCCAGTTTTCATCTAGCTAACTGGTTCAGACAGTCCAATCTCTTTTCTGTAGCCCAGCCTAAAGCCATGCAGAATGAGGCTCCAAAACTTTGGAGGCTTCAAGAGTTTAGTTTAGGTTGTCTTCTGACACTTGAAAATAAAATGATCTTTCTATTTCCCCAGGAAATCTCTAACATGGAGTTTGCCCCCCAAATCAATGTGGAACCATCAAGCTGAGCAAGCATTACGGGTGATGAGTTGGGCAAATGAAGACCACTCACATGAGCACAGTCATGGCCACATGGTGTTAGACCAAAGTTCTATCTCCTCCCACGCTGTTGTTTTTTTGAACCTGTCACCTACTAGTAGCTTCATTCACATCTCCTGAATTCCTGTACTAGAAGAAGAAGTGGACAACTGATCTGTCTCGGGTTTTCATGTTACTTGTGATCTTACAGACCACACTCATAAATGGTCTGTTGTCTCTTTTCCAGATGAAAGAGAGGTAAGCTTATTTGGTATTTTATTGTATGGAGGCTGTTCAGTGCCTTCATTACCCTTTTGACTCTTCTTTGAATCTTCTCCAGTTCAACTAGAGATTCTGCGAGACAGGGAATCAGAAGTGTATGCAGTATTCAAGATACATGCAAGCCATGGATTTACATAAGGGTGGAAAGACCTTTGTTTTCTCTTTTCTTTTTAAGTCTCTATTTCTCTCCTAGTGCTCAATTTGGCTTTTTTTGAGAGACCACCGAGCTGACATTTTCACAGCACAACGTATCACAAACTCAAGGTCTAGTTCCTAAACTGTAAGACTTCTCTCAGAGACCATCAGCTTATACAGAAAAATAGAAAAGCTATATTTTCTATGGAGCTTTCCAATTTTCTGCCTTCATTCCCCTTTTCAACACCCACTTCATAAGATGCTCACAACACTCTTCACAACTTAAAACACTCAATATTGATTTAAAAAACCCTATGAATAGTCTGGATTAACCATGGCAATAACAGAGGAGGGCTCTGCAGAGGTGACAAAGGCAGGAAACCTCTCTGCATCTTTTCCAGATGCTTCACAGCGCTCTAAAGGCGATTTCTGGTGTTATAAATCTGAGTCCAAGACAAAATCTGTTGCTATTGTTTTAATCATCATTTCTTGCTGCTCTGTAAGCAACAGGTCAGTTGAATGATGTGATCACACAGATTACGAGCCAATGTGCCAACAATGAAAAAAAACCAGAGTATACAGCAACCCCCAAAATACTAAAGGAGACCATCAATCTGTTTGGATTGCGGCACTTCCATTTGAACCTGCCAAATTTTCACGGGAGAGGGGCCTGCCAGCAGGGATTTTTGGATTGTAAAAATGCCCAGTATATATAATAAACTACTGATAGTAGAGATTTTGTTGGGTTTTTTTTTCTCTAATAATCTTCAGCAGTGTGCCACTGATTGACTGCAGTAGCTTAGAGATGATGAGATACAGAATTGGTTTGCATTTACCAGTAAGACCACTGCTTGCAGCACAGAGCCAAAATATTAGTCTAAAAGTAGCCTCTTCTTTCAAAGAGCAGAGAAGCAAATGAGACTTGGACAATGTATGACTGTTGAGTGAAATGTGATTTTTCCCCGATACCTGAGATTTTTTATAGGCATTTGTCATCCTACAGAGATAATTTTAAAAGTACCCACTACATAACATACATTTAAAAGTAGCTACTGCAAAGTCAAATACTATTTCACTATTCTGTAACAAGATGCCATTTCAAATAATCCACATCATCAATATATTGAGATTACTAAATCCAGGGAATAGAAAAAAAAGAACAAAAAGTAACATGCAGTAGGACAAATATTTGATGGGCTTGCCATATATTTTACAATGGGGTAATCACCACTCAAATGTTCAGTGATAAAAAGCAAACACCTGCTGATAAAGAATTATAACAAAACTATGATATAATTTAATCACAGATTTTATACTTTATGTATAATCTAGTTGCTATTTAGTTTTTCACTGTTTTTATTACAATCCTACCACTTTTCAAAGCCAAAAATTTCACAGTGAAATCCTGACCCTGGTGAGGGGATGCTTATTTTAACAGTGAAACGGGATCCGGAGCATCAAGGCTAGATTCCACTTGGTTTGCTGACAGTCTTTCGTACAATCAAACCTTTCATGGAAGCAGCTTCTACATATAAAGCCATTTTCATATCTCGTCTCTGCATAATTACTTAACATCTATGGACATGATGCAGAAGGATTTGGGCAACAGTGCCCTGGATGATGCTGAATGAAGCAAGAAGTGAAGATGGGTATCTCTGTCTGCAACCCATCACGGCAACCCATTGACCATTTTGGGTCATCATGGTGTCAACGAGGCAAAACAAATATATGGGAATATTCTTCTCTCTGTTGTTGGAAATTCAGGTTCTAGACAGACTCAATGTCCAATGACAGCATTATTATATATACTACTATATATTGGTATTGTCTTTCTGCTACATTAAGACTCAGAAATAGCTGTGGTCTCGGGTATCACCGCACAGTAACTATTTCAGCTTGTCAACAAGATAAAACACAATTATTAAAACCAAAAATCTGTTAAGGGAACCAGTAAATTCTTGCATATCTGTAAAAACAGAAGCTGCTAATTGTAGAATATAAGACTGTAATCAGAGCATGAGAAAAACAGATGTCCCTGATTACTCTGACAACACACATCATGGCTAAAAAGCTTTAATAGTGCCCTACTTTACATTAGTGAAGCCCACTTTATTCACCCTGAATAACCAAGAACAGCCTTCCTCTACCTCTCAGGATTGGTTTTGGTTTCTTTTTAAATTTATTTTTTTATAGATGAGGTTAGTTCTGGGAAGCCTGTGATGTTCTTCTGAATCTATGATACAGAGATCAAACAACAGCGTGTTACATCCCCACTGTATATGGGATCCCGGAGTTGTGAGCACACTCAACAGCTGCTCCATTATGAATGCTGTGACTTGCTGTCACAATACTGGGCTTTTACTAGGACAGTCTCTACACTGCAATTCGTGACGGAAGGTTATTTATCCCCACCACAGTTATGCTCAGCTCCTAGGAGAGTTTTACATAATTTCATCTTTGGCTAAAAGAAAGAGCATTGTCTACACCTACAAACAGGTGAAGTGCTTGCCTGAGCTATAACAGTTTCTAAACTAACTCTGTACTCCCTTCTCCTTGCAAATCCATGGGGAAAGACTTGAAATCATATACTGAAGAAATTACTATCTTAAATTGGCAGTACTTTATGATCCAGCTGTAAAAATACAATTATCAGATAGGCATGGCAACATTTTGGATAGTGATGGAGTGCATGCCTGGGTTTTGGTCTCCTTGGGAGCCACAGCATATAGAGATAACAGAAAACCCAAAATTCTTATGTTTCTGGGCTCTACTTTTAGCAAAAGATATCAAGTTATCTAAGGAATGGAACAAAATAGACTAAGTGATCTTTAACACACTGTTTGGTTTCATAGGCTGGTTTAGTTCACAAAGAAACAGGTTATTAACAAAAGGACACATTGAAATTTTAAAATGCAAAAGTGATATTCATATGTTAAGTATTTTTCTGGTGTTAGTGTGCATGAAAATGTATTTCCAATTTAACCTTCATATTCCAATTTTGGCAAACTTTGCTGTTGACTACAGAGATTAGCTTTGGCTCTCCATGGGGCTATGCAGCTGCCGTAAGATGGCAAAACAGCAGAAGGTATCATCTACCAATTGCCTTTCAAAACTAACACCTTTCCTTAACAGTGGTAGAAAATTAATCGGAAACTAACTAGGTGATTTTATGTTATGAAAAAGAAATAGTTCTGTGACTGCATCATATTAACTAAAAAAAAAAAAAAAAAAAAGAGAGAGAGAAAAAAAAAAAGAAAGAGCACGTCCAAATATGAGCTCCAGAAGCTGTGTACAATCCTAGATTAGATTAGTTTTAAACTCATTTCCAGACAAAATTTAGGATCACAGTTTCGGCACCTGTTTAAGCCTAAGTATGCCGAAGCCCAGTGCAAGCTTCTTATCAGACAAGGGCCTTGAGAGACAGTATTATTATTAATCTACCTATTTGTGCTATGTTTCTGCCAGCTTTGGGTGAAACGTCATGAACGCCAGAAGAGGAAAACAATTCATTGCTAAATCATAAATCTGAACTTCTCTTTAACCAAAACATATTCATTAGACAGCCGAGTTTCAGCAGCATGAGTAGCAACCTGGAGATGAAAAATTTAGCACAAGTTTAAAAGAAAGAACCTGTCTAGTATGCCAAGGATGTATCAACAGTGTGGGTTTTAGTTTGTTTATCAGCGTAAAGAACATCTAACTTAAATGTATGTCTTTGAGGGTTTAATGGATCAATACATTTGTGTAATGCATGTGATGAAACAAGTCAGCTCCTGAACTGAAAGGGAAGAAGGAAAGCAAAGGAGAATGAGAAGATTTGCCTGGATTTCAGTGTAGCAAATTATTCCCTCCTTGGATAGAAACACAGTAATCACAGCAATTTGCAGTTTGCTAAGAATATCCGAATTTGGGCAAACCTCCATTTTACAGCATTATTAGAGGGACCTCAGGCACTGTCACAGGTTTTTTATTTGCATCTTGTTCCCTACATCCTTGTGCATTATTTTGCCTAATTCATCACTGCACCTAACGGAGCTGAATATGTATATCCTCTTCAGCTGAAGATTTTTTAATTCTGAATATCATTAATGACAATTTTTTACATTACAAATTAGCTGAGCTACAGTAGAGTTATGTCTTTATTGAGAAAAATAATGTTTGTAATAACACTAAGTCATGAATATAGAGCGCTAAGCAAGCATTCCTGGGACAAGATGAACTTTCTTTTCTGACTGAGTACACAGACTGAGAGCAAACTCTACCCAGAGACATATAATTCAGCCTGGGAAGAAAATGACTTTCAAGTGTTGTATAAGGAACATGAAGCAGTACCATGCTGCATGTGGAAATAAATAACATTCAGAATGCTACCTAATGTAATACCATTCTGGTATGCCAAAGCCTTCATCAACATTATGAACACTGTCACACTCCTTGCACACTGATCTTACACGCTACATGTACGTGGGGGCCTGAATTCCTGTATTGTCTCTGTTTAAATAAATTCTTATATTAATGACATCCACTGCTAAAATTAAATCAAGCAAGAAAGACTTAGCAATAAAACTCCCATTACCACCAGGGACAGAGACTTGGGTCCTTCAAAGGAAACTTAAATGACCACAGAAAATTCAGAGGCTGAAATATACTCCAAAGAGGCACTAACTGAATCCTCTGAATTTTTTTTTTTTTTTTTTAAAGAGTTAATTGAGCTTGAAAACACTGTCAAATCATCACATACTCATGCCGGACCCTGGGGAAGCCAGAGAGGGGGCTCTCCCCCTTTGCAAGCTAACCACTTGAGCCTGTAGGAGTCCATCAGCACAGGCCTTACATCAAATCACTGCCTTCCAGAAATGTCCCTTATGGAAAAGTCATGCAGAGTTTATCTGAAAACTCCGGCGTTCTCCCAGGTCAAGAACCAGGTGATGCAACTGGCAAAAGGCAGCCAAGAGCATCCTATTGCTTTGGTGTGCAAAAGGCAGTGGAGGTGCCCCCAGAATACATGGTGGGTGCCTCTGGATGCTGTGATGCCTGAGCAGCGTCCCTGCATTAGAAAATTGGGGTTTGGTCACAAAACCCAAGGTGAATGGCACATTAAACTCTAATATGGTGAAAGGTGCCACAGGACCAAAGTCCTCTGGTTTGCTGCATGGAAGCACGTGGGCCAGTGGTTTTTTTTTTGAGAAAGGCACAAAAATGCTTGCTTGAAGCCAAACTGGATAAGTTCCTCAGTTCACGTGTACTTGAATGCAACTCTGAGAATGAATAGAGACATGTGAAGTACTTGAGAAAAGCTTCCCTTAGTACTTATGAGTAATAAGCAGATCCAGGTGAAGCCTGCCCTATTGCTCCTAGCTCAGATTTAAGGAAAGCTATAAAAAGCATCCCATTTCAAGTATTTAAAACTTCCAGGAAACCTCTTATAAATACGTGGCAATAAAAAAGAAGAAAATCTTCACACTTTTTACCATACCACCTTCAGCTGTGCTATCTGTCAGCTCGCATCAGACAGGACATGAAGAGCTTTCACACTCTACAAACTCTCTACTGATGGAAGACTTTCACATAATACAGGCAAAAAGAAATAGATTAATTAAGTCTTCATTCCAGGCTTTTAGCCCCAAAAGTGCACTCTGTATTGCACTGGATCCATCTGGAGATAATGCATCCTCCCTTCTAAGCTCTTTTAGCACTAATCAGAAATAGTTTCTCCTGTCCACTATCGATGCAATAAATGCCTTCCAAATATATGATATTTGCTGCAGGATGTATCCATCTACAGATCAACTGTGGCAGGGCACACCAGGATAACTTTCTTTGCTCAGACGGGCAGTGGGGATGCTCACATTTAGACAACTCATCAAGGATCTGCAGTATCAATTCCCTGTTTCTTGTGTTTTTTTTTTTTTTTTAGTTGTTTTTCAGCATTAATTTTTGGGCAGAAGTTTGAAGAAGTGCAGAGCTCTGGAGTTACTGCTAAGTTCAGCAGCAAGAAACTTCTCGTGAAGATCAACAGGAGTCCAAAATGCCATTGCACTTATTAATGAAATCGTGTGAAGAAGCTAATTCATACAATACAACTGTAAAGTTGTAGTTGATACGAAACACTTATCAAAAGATTTCACGAACAGGGAAAACAGCTTAAAAAATATGGATAGGCAATTTTGCTGATGAGGGAATAATGCATTCTAAGCATACAAACAGCACCCAGGGCATTAGCTCATGTTAAGCAGATTAAGATAGCTGGACTTTGAAGACTTTTTCTGATGTCTAAAATTATCCTCTGAAATGCAGGGGGGGGTGTTTTCTTTTTTTTTTTTTTTTAATAATCACTGCATGGATGATAAGTTTTAAGATACATACTGATGAAAACACATTTTAGCTATGGATTATTAGAAAATGTAGTTCCAGAAACAGGAAAGCAACACAATTTTTTTAACTAGAATTCCATATTTCCATCAACAGCCCCTTCCCCAGAGACAGCATATATGTAAAGACTTCTGAGAATTAGATGTTTCAAATATTGCATTTCTCACAGCTGTCAAAAAAACAATAATCTTCACTTAGAAAGAGAAAGGCTAAAGGACAGAAGACTCAAATGTGGGAAATGTAGGGAAGGTTTGGTCTAAACCTCAGTTCTCTCAAGGCGATAACTCAGCATCATCTTCAGAGTTTATCAGCCTGATCTGACCTGAAAAGATACACCACAGCCAATCCTGTGAGATTTTTATGAACATCCCTTTTAGGCTTACAAAGCCTGCAGGGAAACCTTAAAATTTACATGGTTAATAAAAGATAAGCTGTACAAAGGTGTATGTTCAGCATTGACTAGGAGCCTTCTTGAGGATTATATCTCAAGATAGCTATTTTCTTCTTTGTATACTCTTTTTTGTCCTAAATGTTGAAATAAATAAATCCACATAAATCTATAGTAGGCAAATTGCTTCCTTCTTTAGGAAAGCATTTATTTAAAGTAATTTTTGCAGGAAAGTTTTTCACTTACACTCATTAAATAAACAACAAAAAACCTAATGAGACTTCCAGAGAACTGTCCAGATGTGAACCAATGCTTTGTTAGAGCCAAGTTGTAATAAATGCATTTATCCTTTGAATATGTCAGCTCCTCCTCAGTCATTTCTCAGCTGGTTAGGAGAAAGTTTTTAGAAAAAATTGCTAATTGGCATAACTGGAAAATGTTATGGAAGATGGGGAGATGAGTTGTGACCCATCTATTTTTTCTTCAGTCTAACAACATATTACTATCATTTTCTCTTTTACATAACTTTTATGTGAATATAAACTGCCATTCATACAAATCCAAACAAGACTTTTAATGATAGATTCAACATTAAAACCAGGAGCCCTCAAAAAAAGTCAACTGGGATTTGCTTTTACCACCTATTCCCTGACAAAGTTGCTTTTGGAAACATTTTTGCCTGTCCACTGGCTGCAGGACAGAGCCTTAGTATTAAATTCATCAACCTCACACATGCCTTAGATATTTAGCTATCATATTTATTCCCTACCCTACATTTCTTTAACCAGGCCGTGCAAACAAGAGACATGGAACAAAGTTTAGGTATGTCACATAAGATACATATTTTCCTTGGAACTTCTCCAAGTTCAAAATATAAGCAAAGAATAACAAAATTTGCATGCAGTTAAATATTTATGTTTTCTCAACATTTCAGAGCAGCTCAGAAACACCACGTGCTGGAGATGTCCAGTGGGAGGGCTGAGGTGTTGTCCATAAAAAGATCCACAAAAACCAAACCTGTGCGTGGGGGTGACATGGGGCAGCGGATGGGTTCCTGCGAGTATTCATGTAGCACAATGCTGACCCTACTCCCTAAAATTCCATTTTAGGACAGCACTGAAAAAAAATGCAGTGGTCTTATCCAAAATTTTTCTGGCTCCTTCTGCCACAATCTCCATTACTAGGCAAAGTCATGCCCTGGATGCACCAACAGTCCCACCCAACATGTTGTTAAAGCATCATTTGCTCAAATGCTGGTTCTTGCTGGAGTTACTGGTCTTAAATTTCAACATTTTAACCAGCATTCAAATAGCTTTGAAAAAAAGCCATCGAAAATCTGAAAGGGATCTACCTTTTGCAAACTGGGTCCTGTTGCATTTGGTACATGCTGCTTCTTCTCTCCCTTGGAATAAGACTTTAGTGTCTCCATTCAAGCTTTAAAGGTGTCTCTACCTTGTAATACAGCATAAAGACATGAATGTCAAGCAAAAGTATTTTTAAAAAGTCATTTTTAGTGGTTGTCATATTCCAGCCACTTACAAGTGCAGTAAATGAACATAATTTTTACATAAGTTTAATTATATTCAGATGAGGCCAGAATGTCCATGACACTGTCAACTGTAGTAATTCATCTATGCCAGCTAAATATATTCAGATTTTTAACCCCTCGTTCTTGTACAGAAGGAAATGAGTCCTTCCTTCAAAATGAGCCATTTTTGTCAAGATAAGGTTGCACAAATGTTTCATCAGCAGAGAACTCAAGTCACTGGAGTTTATCTAGAACAGACAAGAGTCATTCCACTATTTTCCTTCCTAAACTACACGATACTTCAGCTTTCTTCTTACCAGAAAGAACATCAAAACCATCACAAACACCAATTAAAGCATTTCTTCTTCCCTGTGGGCTACCTCTAACACTAAGGAAGTACCTAAAAAAAGTATTGGAAGAGATGACAAGGAATAAATAAATAAAAGCTGCTAAATCCTTAACATTTCTTTTCAGCTATTATCTGGTAAGAAAACCACAGGTAGCTTAACAATGAAACCCAGTTCTACAGCCGATGGGAACACTGCGTTTGTTTGCTGGAAGGGCACCCAGACTCAATGCCTGGCTCATTGACTCGCTCCTTCTGAAGTGTAATCCAAATTCCTGGGTAAGAGCAAGCCTGAGACAGGTTTCTTGTGTTTCTTCCCAACTGCAGCTGGCCTGCAGCACACCAGGGTCTGCCCGATACTCAAAAAACAGTAGTAGCCTCTGTGGTACATATTTCTGTACCTTCATTTTCTCTTTCTGGTACGGTAATTGCTGTGCAGATGAGCTATGGCTAGCAAACCCAGGACGTTCAGCCGACTTCCTCCCAAGTCTGAGCCAGCTGAATTCCTTGAGGGTTTGCAAATTATTCCTTGAATGTTAATGACAAGTTCAGGGCAACCATAAAGAAACTGCAGTTTATACCATGAGAAAAAGAAAACGGCATTAACTCTGAACCTTGGGAAACCATTTTATCACAGAAGAACCAAAAAGCCACCGTAACCTTATTGATAAAACACAGCATCTTGACCAACCAAAGGAAACAACTTTATGGGCTGGAGGAGTCAAGCTCAAATTTAACCAAGCATGGGTTCACGATTTCATGGAGCAAGGGTTTCAGTGCAGATGTAGGGAACCCCTCCTGTCCCAAGCCAGCCCTGCGTGGTTATGCACCATTAAACCTTTACCCCAGTTGATCAAACTCTACCTAAAAACCAGCTCTCTACCTAAAAACCAATCACTTTCTACTAGAAAGCCACTTCAGTCCTCATTGCTGCTAATTCCTCATTATTTTTTTGTGTGTTGCTTTTTTGTGGGTTTGTTCAGTTGGGCTTTTTTGTTTTGATTATTTTCTGAGGTCTGGTCGTTATCAAGCATAAATGTTAAATAAGCCTTAGCCCAGCATTAGGTTTTTGGCTGCAATACCAGATATCAACCATGTTCTGGGAATGAAACACCCTTCTTCTTTGGGCAACTTCTGTGGTTTCTTCTGTTTTGCTTTTTTCCTAAGAGTTACTTAAAATGCTTTGTATTTAATCTTATCTGATTTTATAAAAGGATAATAAAAGTGAAAGTTGGTTCATGTTCAACAATAATCTAGATAAAAATAAACTAGAACTCTAAAGTTCTGAAAAAGTCAAGGCTTTTTACATATTTCAGTGGCATACTAAAATAGATAAAGACTTTACTGCTGACATTTAATACTCTTCTGCAATTTAAGTAACATAAAGTATATAAATGATGTCCTCATCACATTTCCTTGGAATATCGCATGGAAAACCTGAAACGATGGTATAGTGAAACATTTATGGTTTATCAAGCATTATTTTTCTGTGGAGAAGAGAAGTATTTCGATCTATTAACTCCTTAAGTCAATGTGGACAGAAAGGACAAAGGTCCATGCATTGCTTCAGATATAAGTACATCAATATATAGACATATCACATATGGACACAAATACTTATTACATACAGATATATATATCTACATATACACTTATCTAGATATCTGTGAATGTAATCTGTGTGTGTATATATATGTATTTTAAATATAAAAAATGTGTCCGTAAAGCTAGAGGCTCTGTTTTCTGGGTTATTATTCATGCAGCTAAGCGAGGATGTCAAAATTTCCACGAGCGAATCAAAGCAAGACCCAGCGTTGATGGATGGGTAAGGAAAGGGATTTTGATAGCCAACGTTGCAATGTCACGTAGGAATAACAACTGTCTTCAAACTGAAGGGCTGTCAAACATCAGCATGTCTCATCTCCCTTTCCTTTGTCAGTGTAAAGAAGCAAGATTAAAAAAATATGTGATTACGCAGGCTGTGGATGATTAAAATGCTACAAGTGGGACAAAATCTAAAAGAAAAAACTCCATTTGTACAAATTTACCTGTAGGCTCTGTTGTCAGCAGTTGAACTATTTCTTCCTGAGCTAATTTTAATTCAGACAAATAGGCAAATCTTATTAAAAGTACATAGGACATAGATTCTGAGGCCGTGTCACTACTTTTGTCTAGTGCAGTATACGATGATCTAATCTGGGAATCAATCAAAAATCACTTAATTACTGCAAGTTCTTAAAATTTCTTATTCTTTGCCAGGAACTGAGTCTATTTTTGAATTGACATCAAACTCTCGTCAGTTGAAATCTAGCCTGAAATCTGAAAGGCCTATGGTACTTAACCTCAGAACAAGAAATATATCCTGACAGTTTCTCCCACAGAAATCCCCCTTTTGCATGGTTTGTACCAAGACCCCAAGGCTCAGCACAGGCTAGAAGGTCCTTCATAAACACTGATGACAAATACAATTCTTGAGATGAAAACAAAGACTAAAATGTCAGAGTAGAACTATTCTGCTACTTGTAAGTCTCTATTTTATTACTCATTGATCCAAGTTAGGCTTATTAATTCATGCTTTCATCAAAAGAGCAAGGTAAAAATGATGTGTTGAATATGAGCAATATTCACATAGCATTTATGAACTGCTGGAGGTGACAATGTTTGAAAGTAATTGTAACCTGGATTTTAGCTTGAAACCATATGATTTGCATTTTTTGGTCACTCCCTGTCTTTGGGAAGGATTTAATAACACTTCTTTTACACTTGCCAGTAACTCAGGGAGCAGTGGGATGGAAGGAGAAGACAGAGCTGTGGGGCTTCTTTAGTTTTCTTCTAATTTGATGCCAAGCTTATGTGACGGCACCTTCTGCACTCCAAAAGCCTACTCATCAATAGAGGTTTGTATTCAAAACAGGACTGCTACCTACTGAATGATATTGATTATGAGCAGAAGCAATCATCTTTGCCTAAAAAACTTTGCCTAAAGCATTTAAATCAACTTTCAAACCTTCACTGAATATTTCAGAAAGCCTGCAAGGAAATGTTCAAATCCATCTAACTGACTTAGGCACCAAAGTTTCATTTTCCAGTGCTCATTATAAAAGAAGAAGCCAAAGTCCCATTGATTTTTTTTAAATGGTGCTTTGGTTCCTAAATGTCTGGTGCCTCTGAAAATGGGAGCTGAGCACATTAGCTGATCCCACATCTTAAGCGTTTAATGCATAGTGCAGACTGCATTACCATTATTTTCTCTCTTCCTCAACCAAGTTGAAATTATAGGAAAACAACCGTGGGAGACGACACGGCTTTTTAGAGACAACTCAGCTACAACTTGACCGATTACCACGGCTTCTGACATGGGTTTCTTCTCCAAAACTCCAGGACACCATCGGTTATTCTCATATTACAGTTTACCCCAAGGTGCTCATGCTCATACCCATCAGTGAAACTTCAAGGTTGTTTCTGCATTCAATATGAATTCTTGCTGAAGTACAGGTTACGGGGGATCTCGTAATCTCATCCTCTTGGTCTCTTTCTCAGTGTAGTCTTTCTCTTTGAAAGCGAGGTAAATTTGGGAAAGACCCAGTTTTCATGCTTCTGCCTTGCTTTGCTTTCTTGAGACATGACCCACGGATTCCCTGATCTTACGGACTACTAGCAAGAAAACTCCCTTCTCTTGTTTTTCTGAGTAGTCTGTGGTAGACAGCACCTTTTTACCGTTATCCAAATATCACGCACTCTCATCTTTGGAAAGTCTCTACCTCCTTAATTCACAAGGCAGTCCTTCCTCGGCTCACCTCTCCTCAACAAGCTGCATACTTTTCCATCAGTTTTCCAGGAATGTAAATTATTTCAGCAAGCCTTGGTAGTGTAATTAAGTCATAATGTTGATTACATACTCAGCCTTCCAATATCTTGTTCATTCTTCATTATTAGCACACAAATATGCAAGATATTCATTCACTGTCTAGCAACTTTTTGAGGTTATTCTTATTTCAAGGCAAAATACAGGCACGTCTGAAATAGTTTTAAACTGAAAAATAAGTATGTCAGAAAACACTGATGACTATTATAAAGCAATCCACACTTCACTATTCATCAAAAACAAACTGATCCTGTACTCATTTTACAGCTGAAAAAAATTCTGCAATGGTAGTCTAAAAAGTAAAGATTTTTACTATAATATGTTTGAATAGGCAAATTAAAAAAAGGAAAAAATGTTTTATTTCTCCCAGAACCTTGGTCTGATAAAGTAAATTAAATAGATAACTTTGGAAAGCTGGTCATAACCAGGGTGTAATCCTGTGATGTTCTGAACATGTCTTAATGCTTTCTGAAGTCAGCTGAGGTAGAGGATGCTCAGCCTCAACCCTAATGAGTTCAATCACTGTCAGTCTGGAGTTCATGATGTGAGGGTAAGTTATTAGAAGTCTTACTATGACTGTGTGCATATATAAGTATCCATGGATGGTGTATGTGTATATACACACACACACACAGAAAAATCACAGGCCTTCCTGGATTAGCAAGATCTACAGGCTATCCAACAGGCTGGCACAATTTTCTGTGACAGAAATGCTACTAGAAGCAAAAATAAAAACAATTTCAAACTAATACAGAAGGTTTAAATATACTGTAACATGAGTGGTTAATATTAGAAATATTATTTGTTGGCCATGTGCACAGGATTCATTTTAGGATTAAAAATGCTAATGCTCAGCTCTCTTCTAAAGGCAGAAGTTACAGGTCTCAAGAGGGAATCCTAGACTTCTCATTAGATACCAGTGCTTGATTTTCAACTCTATAATTTCAGGTAGAGAAACCCAAGAGGACCTGAGATTTAAAATGGCAAGTAATTTGGGCAAATATTTAACTGATTGAAATTAGGTAATAATTAACAAACTTATTGAGAACTTCAGAAAAATTCTACATTTCCTGAGCATAGCACATGGCCTACACTAGAGTTCAACCTTTAAAAGCTCATGTCTCCTTTCAAAACATATATTCATACTTCATTACATTGCAGTAAGGTAATAATCACAAAATTAATTTACAGTCAGTCCTGCTTTCTCTTTGCCCCATATTGCCAAAAGTTCCCTGAGTGTGGCAAGAGGTCTCCCAGGTAGGAAAGGACCTGATGTTGCACAAGCCTTCACTGTCAATGTTAATGGCGTCTCAATGATGCTGTCAACATGCTGTGACTAAAATTATCTCTGCACTGGAGATGATGATTTCTCTCGTGTTTATTGAAAAGTAATTAGCCATGTTTGCCCATCAAGACACTATATTGCTTCATTTTGGAGGGTTTAAATTAGTTTCCATTTAAATTGTTTTATAAGAGCTTAGAGTTCTGTTTGAGTGGCGCTGGATTAAGGCAGAAGCACTGAACAAAGTAAATAACCTCTTTCCTTCTGGGTGGATGGAAGGCCCCATTCTGGTCTTACGTATAGTGTGGGTTTTAATTATATTATTTCCTGGTGTCTGGTACATAATATGCACCATTTTAATCATGGGGATAGATACCTGACACTTCCAACCTCATCAGAAAGTTTCCCAAGGCTAAGAAACATTGAGTTCAAGTATCCTTAGACTTGATTTATGAAGGATTAAAGGCAATTCATGTTCACATTTGTGATCTATAGACCCTATTCTTTTCCTGCTTGAGTATATTTTCACTGAAGAGTGAGATCAGGTTAACAACAGAGGCCGTGAGGATGCAGCACATCTAGGAAATACAATGTACCAGCAGGACTTTACAGTGGCAAAAAAGCAAGTAAACCCACCCACCTGCATCTAGGAAGTAAGGGATTCCCAAAACACTAGACCAGGCTCTACCTTCATTTAAACCAGAGCAATATTTGTGTCCTCAAATGGATGGTGTTAAAAATAATCACGGTTCTCATGGTGGAGTTAAAATTGTATGGTACCACAAAACTGCTGCTTACTGTACTTGTTTACACTGCGCTTTGGGGGGGGGGGTGGGGTGGTATGTTTTAAAAAAGATTTAGGCCTTGAGAAAATCATTCATCAGCAAGAAGGAGAGGTGGTTGGCTACACAGACAGTATTTTAGATTTAAGTGGTTTAGACTTCCAGAAGTATTTTCTTAGATTTCATCTGCCATAATACAAGATCAAAGCGAGAATATTACAAGTTATATAAAAGGTAATCAGCTGGCAAAACATGCCTTATTGGGGAATTAAAAGAGCAAAGACTGGAAAATGGCTAAGAAAGTATCATAGATATACTGGAGAACACGTAAGCTTCAGTTGGTGATCGGCATCACAACACAAATACCTTATTCTAGCTATAAACAATATTCTCCTTCGGTATCCACATAACTAATTGCTTTTCAGTCTTAAATACGCGTATCATGAGCTGTACTAATAATTGGTACACCATGTTTTTTCTCCATTTATATTTAGAGAAATTCTCATTTCACATGTATAGAAATAGATATGATATGAATAGAAATAGAAATGATATATTTGTGAAGTAGTTCATCTGACTTTTCTTAATTTCACTAGTTTATAATTTCTTACAGTTCATAAACTCTCTTGCTGTAGAGTTCTCCTCAATTAACACTTGCTAAGTGACAGGGTAGATTCTCCATTAAAATGTCTATTTGGGGGAAAAAAGAGGTAGAAAAAAATAAGAAACTTCCTTTGTTGCCAACAGGTGAGATAAACTGATGTACGTCTGAGGGATTTTAATTATGCCAGAAGGACACTTCTTGACACATTGAGAGTACTTTAGGGACTAAATCCAACTAAGGACTTCAGTTACCCTTTGAGATTCATCCTACTCAAGTATTTGCCAATGTTTGCAGCACTAAGAGCTGTACTCCAGGCTAGACATCCTCATGCTCAGCTACTAAACTGGCAGAGCCAGCAGATTTCCACAAGCACCACTCAACAGAATTAAATATATGTTTTATATATGTACACTGAAATATATATGTTAACATATATCAACAAATATTTTATTTGTATATCTACATATCTATACATATATATTTATATAAATAAAATATGTATTTATTTATATATAAGTATAAATAAATATTCAGTGTGTATGTATATATAGAGAGGTGCCGAAATATTGGCATTCTGACAAACTCCCAAAAGCAAAGCATCTCAGGGCTCATATTCTCCTCTATGAATTGTGCTTTTCCTGGTAAGGAAACCCACGAATTTCAATAATCACCTTAATTCTGAATTTTCCTGATTTTATTAGTTTAAATGGGACTGGTAATCGAATTGCACCATGGATTCCTTTAAATCAGGCCACATGCTCTGCCTATAGCCTAAAACACCCTCAATAAATTTGTGCTGTACCCGCTCACTCCAATCAGCCCATTCAGACCTCAGGACTGCCTACCCCATCCTGACATACTTTCCAAATAAAAGGCAATTGCAAAGATTGAAATAAATACAGGCTCTGTCAAATCATCGCTTCACGGCTTATAAAAATGTAAAGACTGAGTGCAGGTCCAGCCTTGTGTTTCAGCGTCTAAAGCAAATCCAGCCAAGATATTACCTCATTCTGGTGAAAAATTACTTTTTAGACATAACTAAGGAGCCTCTAATCTCTAAACCCACAGGGCTTAATTCAAATATGTAGGTAACATCATATCAACAGAAACTATTTATTATAAAATAATACCAAAATAATAATTAAAAATAAAATGTATAGGAATCTTGTGTTCATTTTAAAGAAGAGATTGTGTTTAATAGCCAAACAAATCAGGAAATACAAAGCAATTAATTTTTTATGTTTTCCCCTATTATGTATTTGAAAGTATGACCAAAACTGTATGAATGAATTTTTACACCTCGTTAGATACATTTTATTTTTCATTCTGTATGACCTTTTTCTCTAGTCCTGTGTATATATTTCAATTCTGTTCAAGAATTTTTTAAATGAAGGCCTACAGGGTATACAAAATTGTTTCCCTCACTAATTGCCGATGACCTGATCACTCTAATACCAAACGTCTCATTCGCCACAGTGTAAAAGAGTAGGTCACACTGAGCAGTATAACCCTGTAAGAGTAACTCAAAAATTCATCCATGCAAAATGCTCATGACTCACATTTTTCTGACTCAAGATAATGATTTTGTCTGTCACTGCCCCTTCCTGTGACTTATACAGATCATAAATAGATTTTTGAGCACCCTTCTGTATATCAATTCCCAGGCCACCTATGAACACAGAAAATATCTGCTCTTCACCCCACATCTCATCCAAGCAACGCCCATCCCGTATCTTCTGATATTGTACCAACAGCACACATCAAAAGGAGTCCAAACTAATCCGTTTCCATTCTGTTTGTGCTATGACCAAATATCTCAATTTTCTTATATCTTTGCTTTTAGGACATCATACCAACTTGACATTTCTTAATCTGAGCCTGTTTTCCAGGTCAACGATTCAATTTCTAAAGCTTTGGCTTAGTTGTCCGAGATTAGCGTCTCGCCCACTGATCTTTCTCTGTAAGTGTTTCGAGTCTGCGGTTCCCAAAGTATTTAAAAAAAAAAAACTACTGTGCAAATAGCAGGCACCAAGTTGCATTGAGACTTTCATGGGGATCCTCTGATGAAAGCCAAACACAGTTTGACACATCAATCCATATCTCTTCCTGATGTAAAATAGAAAGCAATCAGATCTGCCTCATGGGTAGCAAAAAATGCATAATATTTAGGGCATAGAAGTTATTGAAGCGACATTTCCACACCCTGAGGCAATGTAGAGGACTCAAGTCTCACTTACAGCTCAATTCTGCCATTCATTTAACACTGTGACCATGTTCCCCTGCCCCTGGCGACCACCAAGGAATCCAAAACCTTCTCTTTAGGGTGTTTCTTTCTTCCAAAAAATGTCCCCTGCCCCTGGCGACCACCAAGGAATCCAAAACCTTCTCTTTAGGGTGTTTCTTTCTTCCAAAAAATGCATTTAAGGAAAACTTGATGAAGGTCCATTTTGTACCATCCCTTTTGTGGACTCTTCCCAAAGAAGGCACAAATGAGCCATGGAAACATGACAGCCCAACACTAAACCTGCAGCAGTAAGAGTCAATCTCTGGCCATCAGATGCTTGTTAGAGTGGTATTTAAACTTTTGTGATCTTTGTGGTCCCCCAAGGATTAATACTGGGGCCCACTCTGTTCAACATCTTCATAAATGATCTGGATGATGGGACTGAAAGCCCTCTCACCAATTTGTTGACGACACTAAACTGGGTGGTGAGGTGGACACATCAGAAGGGGGAGCCGTCTTACTGAGAGACCTGGACAGGCTAGAAGTATGGGATAGCAAGAACTGTACCAAGTTTAACAGAGCCAAGTGCAAAGTTCTGCACCTGGGATGACATAACCCAAGAGACCAGTACAGGCTGTGATCTGTGTGGCTGGGGACCAGCCTTGCTGAGAGGGACCTAGGGTCCTGGTGGACAACCACCTGAACACAAATCAGCAGTGTGCTGCTGCAGCAATCAAGTCAGATCAGATCCTGGGCTGCTTCCGCAGGGACATTACTAGCAGAGACACAGAATATGATCATCCCACTCTACTCAGCACTTGACAGGCTGCCCCTGGAGTACTGTGTCCAGTTCCGGTCCCCACAATTCAGGAAAGACGTGGACAGACTGGAGAGGGTCCATAGGAGGGCCACAAAGATGATCAGAGAGTTGGAGAACCTGCCCTATGAGGAAAGGCTGAAGGAGTTAGGTCTCTTATCGCTGGAGAAGGCTCTGGGGGACCACAATATTACAGAACTTAGAGGGTGGCTACAAAGGTGACAGAGGCTCTTCACAAGGAGCCACATGGAGAACACATGGGGCAACGGCAAAAGTTGCACCAGGAGAGGTTTCACTGAGACCTAAGATATTTTTTTACAGTGAGAACAATCATTCACTGGAACAAGCTCCTCAGGGATGTGGTGGAGTCCTCAACACTGGGAGCTTTCAAGATGCAACTGGACCTGGTGTGAAATAACCTCATTCAGGCTCCCTCTCCCACAAATGGTTGGTCCCTTCCATCCTAGACTGTTATATTAGTCTGTGATTTGACAACACATAGTCTTCACATATAAATTTGCTCGTTCTCAGCCGTATCTTACCTCCTTTTTTAAAAAATATAGATGCTATTCCCCTAGGTTTATGACGAAATAGTCTACTCTTTGCTGCAGAGTCCAGCAGTACATTGTAAGACTTGTGGGCTGGCTCGGGCTATTTTGGAGGGGAATCACTGAGAACAATGGCATACCCAAAACCAAACCCAACTGCAGTTGCTGAATCCACAGACTTGGTCTTTTGAGAAAAAGGTCAACATGATCTAGAAGCAGAATTTGAGAGTTTAGGTTTCTGACTTAGGTTTAGTCAAAAGTTTATTTCTCTTTTTAAATCAAAAGACAACACTGATTGAAATAAGAAGCCTTCTTAACAGAGCAGAACAAATCCCTGAGTGCTGGCAGGAAATGTTACTTATTACAGGCTACAGCCTGATGCCTTTGCATACTACTTGACACCTCTCTCCACAAGATCAATAGCTTAATTTTTATTATAAAGATACTAGTCCCATCAGCAAGGAGCAGCAGTTGAGGACTCTGTGCAAAATCTTTCTCAACAGGGCAGCTCTGATCATCACCTTAATAAACAAACATCAGATATAATCTGCTCTGCGGTTTTAGATAGCTTCTTACAGGAAAATCACAGTGAAGTGGAGAACAACATCGTTTAAGTGAAACAAGTTTCCCTTTCTGCTCTTCAAGATACCTTTTATTACTCTCGTTTTCAGATAAGCATTTCTAAAGGATGACTACAGCGTACACTGCTTTTCTTTAATGAATTCTCCTATTACTCAGGAGTGACAACAAACTTCTCCAGGAAACCAGGCAAATCTGTAAGAATTGTAGAGAAGAATAACTAATAAAATCAGGCAATTCTCTGAAATGTATACACATAAAAAAACCCTCACAGTCCATCCAAAACTTCTGCTCCCCATCTTAGAGTATTTCGGGGCCCAAAGTCAGTGGGATGCTCAAAAGCTGGGTATAGAGTTTCACAAAATCAACAGTAAAATATATAAAGTGTTGTTTGAATAGAAGCTTTATACCAAACCAATGTAACAAAATAAAAACCAGAGAGAATATCTGAAAGAAAGATACTGCTGTACAGTCTTTTACAGGAAACTATTTCAGGGAATTATGGTATTCTGATATTCAACAGGAGCCTGAAGGGTTTGCTGTCTTCTAAAAATATCAGATGCGTGACCACTGAAATGAATGGATTCCCTTGCCCAGAGGTCTGATTCATTACAGTGTTGCTGAGATGTTCTCCTACTTCTTTCATCATTAAAGCACCTCGCCCTGTTGAGCTGAACACACTTAGTTGAGGATGCAGTACCGACCGCTCCTAGGCAGAGAGGACAAAACAGTGCTACGGGGCTCGACATGCCTGGAAGCAAGATTTGCTAAAGGGAAATTGCCTGGGAATGAACCTGACAGCTTCTATTTGCAAATGTGCAAAGTTTATGATTTTAGTCCGATTTATCTTGCTGAATCCCCATTTTACATCAATTATTTAGAAGTAATTACAAGGCCGAGGCTTTATCTAGGACATTGTTTCATTACAACATTGTTTTAAAACAAAAATGTGTTAATCAACTTTGATTATAGAAGTATATCTGAAGGTTTGCTTTTCTTATGTGATGATTCTTTTCTTATGTGATGATGCCAGCTCTGTGAAAACAAGAGAACTCCCTGGTACAAACATCCGAAAACACGTGGGTATGAGAAAATACATATTCACCCTATATTTTTCTGAGAGAAAACAGCCTGCATATAGCTACCGATGTAAAAATGTTTATACACCGGGATTTTTTAAAATATGTATTTATACAGATAGATGTGCGTAAGAATCAAGTTAAGAAAATACAGCCCAGGCTTATTCTATCATTTTAATAAATGTCAAATGAACGAGAATACATGTGCTAGAGAAGAGTAAATGCACGATAGCGAGACTCAGCGAAAGAGATTTTTATTCTGCACATTTTTATATACAACCCCAGACAGTATCTACCCAAATGACTTCTATTTGCCATCTAATGAGCTCCATTATCATCCTCTAGAAGACACCACCACTGCTTTACTAGCAGAGCAGCAAGGGGGGAAGCAGCGAAGCAGAAGTGTTGCATTACTAATGCTCAGTTAGATGTGGAGGTAAAAGATGTAACGGTAACGCAAAACGCACAACCTCCACCTTGGACTGAAATCCCCGTCATGGCTTTTCCTTCACAGCGCAGGCTCTGCAGAGCCATATCCCTCTGGACACAACAGCATCAGGCAGTTCAGAAATGGCAGGGACCACTGATGATTCTGAGAGACTACGGTTTTGGAGTTAAAGCAAGCACAAATGCAGTGGAAGACATTAAGAAAGTATTAACGACTTGTCAATGTTGCAGTTATTAAGGCTTTAGAAACTTTCTGCACTAACTTAACTTGATTCATTAAAATTCTGCATTGAAAATAATACATTTTTCAAGATTCTGGATTAGTCACAACCTTTCTCTGTATAAATACATCAAGCCCCGAAAGGACCTAAGGTAAATACAATTTGGCTGTATTTGCACTAACGCTAATTTCAAATGGTTACTCTGTTGTCTTAGCTCTTTATATCCAGCTTTCAGTCAAATAAGGATCTTCCTAAAGCCAAAGCGTTTAAATTAATATGGAATTTCTAGACCACATGGGATTAAATCATTCATTAAACCCCAAAGAGAGTACACATATACTGATATACAGCAATCTTTTCTCAGAAAAAAAAACCAAACCAGACTATTTTGACTTCTTGATTTTTGCGGCAGCACTTTTGCCTGCCTGCTAACAACATATCTAAAAATAGAAATAAATCAGAGGTACAACAGCTGCACAACCCAAGTTGCACTTATTGGAAGTTTCCTCCCAGTCCCAGAGGAGCCAGCACTGCCCCAGCATATCTACTGTTTGCTTGGGTGTATTTACAGGAGTTGCATCCTCATCTTTGGTGGCTTTTTGGCAGATCCAAGAGATTCACAGAGCCCTGTGGCTGGGGTTGGAAAGCAGGTGATGTCCTGTCCCATGGTCCAGCTCAAGCACAGGGGTGCTGGAAGAAGTGGGGCAAAGGGATCCCTCGTCCACGCTGCACTATGAAAATAAGCCATGAGCATCCAGCACCATGCGCACCTTAGGAGTGGGAAACCCCATCAGGCAGTAAAAGGTCCAATTTCATATTTCCTTTATTTCCTTTGGATAGCACTAATCCATTCTGTCTTAAAAAAAAAAAAAAAAAACAAAAAAAAAATCATCCCTTATCTGTCTTCTGCTAACCTTCATCAACCAAGTCTTTACTTGTTTAGCCATCTTTGCCCTTGCTAGGCAGGTTCCCAGCAGTTACCAGACCCAAGACCCCTCCCGGATTCCCCTTTGCAGAAGGACTGAGTTTGCAGAGGGTTGCTGGGAGTCAGTGTTCCCCATTCTGAAGGGGATTTCCCAGTTACGCCACCCTCCTCTGATGCTGGTGTTTGCTACCTGGATATACGCTCATTGCAAGCAGTGATATTTTTAGTTGAAAAGCTAGAAGGAAAACATTTAATGCAATAAATTCTAAAGTAGAAACACTTTTGCTAGAGATAAAAGAAATTGTAGAATTATACACATTCCTACACTGATCATCTGCATCCTAATACCGTTAATATACTGGGATATAAAATGTCAAGATACTTCATTTGATGTTAATATGCTCAGAGCTTTCAGGGCATCTTTGCCTGGGATTTGGGGAAAATGGTATGACATGGGGGCAAACAGCAGGACTCTGTGACAAATGTGCAAGTAGATACCCACTCCTTGGTCTTGCACCACATTATTGTGCCCCACAAAATCCTTTCTGCTACAATAAACTGTCCTGGGCTGCTCTTCCCAGCAAAATGATTTCAAGAATCATTTCTATTCCCAACTAGCAACAACTGGGCTCACTTCACCCTTAGAATCAACCCAATTTTTGTCCTGGGGTCAGCACGGTTAGGCTGGGCTCAGGGAAGCTTTGGCACTGATTTGAAGAGGCACCTTTGCAGATAGAGAAGAGTGGCTTAGGAAAGGGGATTTTAAACAATACCAAAAGCTCCACAATCTGTATGGCAGAAGCAGCTCGTACTTGGGATTCAGTATAACCACACGTGGCTTATCTGCACCTTCTTCTTCACACCTCTGTTCGGAAAGGCAGTGCTACTAGATTTTCCAATAGCCACTAGAAGAGGGGGGTTCTGTGGTTGGGAAAGACCCTTCAAACTCTTGGCTCTTTATTTCCAAACACTTGAGATGGCCATTTGGTCACTGCATAGTGAAGACCACAGCAGTGCCCCAACCTGGCCAGAATAGTAAGGCTAGAACAGTAATGAACTAATCTGGTCCAAAACTAGCTAATTCATAGTCTGCGAATTTCAGTGTGGTCTGAATCTTCACCACAAGACACCCAGCTAAAAAAAATTACCGCACAAAGGTGGGAGATTTATCTCACTTGCTAACAACAGGATAATTTAGGTCCTCTACAGGTCATCATCTTCCACCACTATATATAGAGTATTTGAGGTTCTACATCAAATTAACAGAAAAATATAGTGTTACATGTTACTGAGTCCCTAACAAATACAAGTGTTGCAAGCAAAGTCAATTTAAAGCAGATTAAGTCTGGAATATGCCCAACTCTTCCATATATTTGTTGCAACCACAACATTGAGCATCAGGGAGCGCCTTGTTCATTTAGGAGACCTCATAAAAAAAAGCTCCCACCAAAGTTTTTTTGGGAAACAATACAGTTGACAGAACCGGATTCAATCGGTTGATACAGAAAAAAACTAATAGGGCTGGCTGGCAAGGAGCTTTCTGACTGAGTGCTCAGATTAATAAAAACTATCTTTGGAGTTCAAGTAATGCTCTGGCATATCTAAAAGCTACAGACAAAGCACTTCCCTTTTACAGTCTCTCAACCTAAAGTACATCTTTGTTTTTATAATTTAGGAGGAGTTGTCAAGAGGCTTTCAACTCTCTTTCGGAGACCAGGAGATTGATTAGCATGGGAATGATGTGGCCAAATCCAATTTATTTGGAAGAGCTGGCTCTTCCAAATAGAGAGAGAGGAAGAAGGGGAATGGAAGAAAGTCAGACAGAAAACAACAGGAATTATTTTCTGTATGTACAATATGGGATTTGTTATCTTTTTGGCACCAGAATAGAGCTCTATAGAATTCATGTTATGTCATTAAAGAAAAACCCAGATATTTTAACATTAGATCAGAAATATAGGATGCTTTCACTGTTTCTGGAATAGTTAAGGAATCTTCCTTCACTGGGGTTTCATTCATGCGAGGAATATAAAATATCACTGTAATACCAGTGCATTAGTAATGGGTAAGACTTGCTTTTATTTCTTCACAGTAAATTCTAATATTTAAAAAAATTAAGTAAAAAAGTTTAATTTTGAAATTTGGTCTGAAAATATTTTGTATCTGTTAAAGACTGTTCATATTTACCCTCATTTTTAACTTGCATTATTTCTGGTTTATAATTAATACATAGAACAAAATTTTCAAATAAAATATCTACTGTTAAAACAGCTTGAGGCCAAATGGAAAAATCTGACCTTTTTCTAGTGATTTATTTACTTTTTTTTGTAACCAAAGCTAAATGCAATTAAAATCAACATGTTTCTGTAGAGCAGTCCTGGCATAATACAGTATTAAAAAAAGCCCACCAACCTACTAATGAGCATTAAATGTCATTCTAACAGTTGATATAAAAGCACCAAAGTAGATGGTATTGAATTATTAAATATAATATGGGTGATTTTTCAGGCATGATGACTCCAGAATCACCAGGGAGTTGCAAGTAACTGTAACTGGAAATCTGACATCTGAAATTATTTTAAATAATTAATGGTACCTAGAAATGCTTTACATTTGAGTTTTTATATTGTTTAGAATAAAATTAATCTAATGAACATCTGCTCACAACCCGCTAGCACAAAGTGTAGATGTTGACAAGGATCTGTTCCCATCAGCTTGGGAAGAGCCTTTGGTTTTCAGAAATTTATAGTAATAAATAATCCCCACCTTCCAGACTGGGCAGGTGAGATTTACCACCACCCTTCAACGGCAGGATGGGCAACCTTCTTGAAGGAAGCTGCCAGGTTACTCAGCTGTATTTAACTTCACATCTTCAATAGGTATTTCCACTAAAATGTCTTCTAAAGCTTTGAACACCTTTGATCTCATACTACTAGCATGAGCTACTACTTCATTACTTTTGGTAAAGTCTTCTTAATTCAGGGTACCATATTCGCTGCTCTTTCGTTACAGGGTGCAATCTTTGATGAGAGAGAGATGTGTTTAATGTTTCAAGTACCAGTTCTCCAAAACTCCTGTCATAGAGGTCACATCCCTTCTCATATGAAGGCATCAAAAACATTATTTTATCTTTCACGTCTCCCTACACCAGAAAACTCCCACTGACCATCCTTTTGCTATTCTCATTGCACTGGTTGATACTACTGTAAAGAACAAACCCCATGTTTGATATTATCAGTTCTCTAGGAGGCCCTTGACCAGTAATTTCCCAGTAATTACCCCAGTAGCAGAATATATACATCAGGGACTCATATAGACTTAGTTTTGCTTCTGGACCGGCTTGTGCTAAGCAGCCGTTACGTAGAATGTTCATATGTATCCTGAAGGCATACACCCTCAATCTCCATTTAAAAAAGTTTCTTTTCCTTTTCCACTTCCAAATAATGATTTTGGGGAAAAAAAGAGGCAATATACAGGTAGGACTTCTGCAAATATTCTCGCTGAAGTGCAGTTTAGCATTACTGTTCCTTAAACTGGAAAATAAATGAACACATTGATGCCCCTCAGCCCACCTCTCTGCAGCTCATTGCCTCCTACAACATAGGAGGAAGTATTTTTCTTGGAAATGAAGTATTTCAGTGCATTCTTTGTAATGATGCCATTAGCAGATGCTGGTTCACTGCTTTACCTATGCTTGCCTGCATCCTTGCAATAGGAAGAAGTATCAGCCATTATAACCTCTTTCCTGGCACTGTATTTTTATAAAGTGATTCAGAAGTTGCTTCTGAAGATGGCTGATCAAGAAGTCTTTAAATGACACAAATATAAACCAAAATCCTTCATATGGTAAGATGTTTTCAAGTGTCTGGATCCTGTTTTATCTAAGATCTGAGACCAAAGCTATTCAGACCCCCCTGGGAACACCACAAACTATCGCTTTTCTGTATCAGTCCAGGAGCTAATCTCACCTGCGGCCAGCCAGGAGCAAGAGCTCTGCATCACCTCAACACTTTGGGCTTTACTACCCCGAGGTTACCAGTAAAGCAATGCCTTACGATGCATTTCAAATAACATCTAATAGAATATATTCATTGTGCTGTTCATGACTTCAAGATGAATTTAAAAAAATAATAAAACAAAAAAGGTACATAATGAAACAGTAAATTCCGAGCTTAAACTTTCATTGCTAATATTTGCATTAAAACTAGTGATTTCTGGTCAATAGCAACATGATCTATCTGCTCTGGCAGGGAACAAATTGGCTTATATGCATTTTATCTTAATTGCCATGAGTTTTGCATGGATTCGTTTATTTTTTACTTTATGGTCTGGGCATCCTACTTGCTTCTGAGAACACTATCCCTTTGCTTTCTTCAGCTATGGAGGACACAGGGTAACACAGAGCTACACAAGCAGCTTCAGGCTTGGGCTCGAGAGCCTGGAAGAGGAATAGACAGCCATACTGCCAGAAAGGGAGAAACAGGTTATGTTTTGCTTGTCCCTTATTTACATTCATGCTGACACATTCATATTAAATGCAGTTCGGTTTAAAATAGAAAGATGTCTTAAGCTCCAGCTGGAGCTTTAAAAGAGCTGCAAAGTATCTCGAACATGCAGAACAGCAGCATGTTTTGAGTATCTTTGCCTGAAGTGAATGAAACAAAGTAGAAATTTCTTCTGTGATATTGATTACAAAACTATCTGTTCAGCATCTCAATGTATTGGTAAATTTGTGTGTAAACTTTTCATACTGCAAAGAATATTTACTGTTTTCCACTTCCACCCATTCAGAAGGAAGCACCACGTGAACTTGGTGAAACATCCCAACAGAAGGAGAAGGCATTCAGATTGACCTTCTCCTTCTGTTCAGAATGTTACAACTTCCCTACTTTAAAGAGCAACTTCAGGTCAAGAGCTTTATACACAACATCAGTCCCATGTTGATTTTTGGTACAGATCTACAATCAACAGCAGCAAAAGAATAGCAACCATGTATCATGGAAAACCATTCCTTGGAGGACAGATTGTTGCACGGGATGCTGGAGTTATCAAAAAGCACACCTCAACTACAAGAGAAACGAACGACAACTCAGGAAAAAACTCCTGCTACTAAAAAGAAGAACATAAACCCAGCTGTGTCCATTACACCCTACCTTTCTGCATCCCTATTTACCATCTCCTTCAGTGGTTGTAAATACCAATGTGCTGACACAGCATTTGCTTTTAGATCTGAATTTCTGAGTGCTGAAGTGCAGCAAGACTATAAAAGCAGGTAGAGCTTGTTGAGGGATTTCCAGGGCACTTTTTTAAGCTGCCCTTACAAGAAAGCTGCTGCAGGTCAGTTCCCTGAAATCCACTGTCTCTCCCAAAATGTCCCAGCTCTACCAACAACCCAAAAAGAGTTACAGAGGTATGGCCAAACTGTCTTCTAGGTGAGGAAATAAAGCCTTTTTGGGTGGAAAAAAAGTGTAGCAGGTTGCCAGAGAGGCTGTGTTCCATCCTCAGAGGTTCCCAGGACCCAACTGGATGAAGTCCTGAGGAGCCTGGTTTGACCCCAGAGCTGCCCTGCTTTGAGGAGCTTGGACCAGAGACCTCCTGAGGCCTTTCTGACTTGGATTATCCTATGGGTGATCATCATTGCTATTTCATTTGGATGGATTTTTTTTTAAAATTCAAAATAAACTGCAAGATTAGTACCTGTTGTATCTGTAGCATGGGAAGACTGCAGTGGATGGGCAAGGAAAAGTCAACATGGCAGATAGGAAAGGAAAAAGTAAAGCAGTTCACAGGACTGAAGTAGGTAATGAAAGTCACCAGCCTTTCTCTTTGGGCAGCCTCAAAAGCTTTGGTACCTGAATCCTGGACTAAGTTACCAGAGCAGACTCTACAAGATGTTTCTCATAACCTCACTAACAGCACTTTTACAGTATGTTGCACTTCAACAGCTTCTTCCTCCCCTAATTCCTTTGCAAATCATAGATACTCTCCTATTTTAGATACTCACAATTTTTTCATTTCGTTATCCATGACAGAGCATAAGCATTTTAATCAGCAAGCACATTTTTATGAGAAAACATTCTCTTTCTGAATAACAAGGGCTAAGTAGGAATTTCTTGCTCCAATAAGTATGTATCCAATATAAGTACCTAGAAATTGTAAAAAATACCCAAAACTCTAACTCAAAAAACCTCAAACACTTTACTAGTATCATATTTTCACCTATGGAGAGAATCCTGTGATAACCAGTAAAGGAGATCTAAACATTTTCCCAGCAAAATGTACTTTCAGGTCTGGAATGAAACCACTCTGCTCTCCAGAAGCAATGCTCCCAGCTGTGCTTGCACCAAAACAGTGGAGATGGCTATGCATTGACTTGCTCCATGTAAAATTTTCAGGGAAAATATGCTACATTCCTTAAAATGTACAAAACTAATACAGACTTAAAGATGACCTTGTATTCAACGTGACCAGAGCAACCTATGCTTGCAAACCTCAGTTATGCAGTCCTGGTTGGCCTTAAGGCTCAGCACGTTGTACCCCGACATCGCTCCAAACAAGTAGAAATGCAACTTTCAGGTCTGCTGAGCAGCACGTTTTATCGATACATCATAATCGCAGAAACACCTGTGCTAAATAACTCTGTATTTATTCAAACCCACAACATGGATAATTTCTCATTACTCATCTGCAATTCCCCATGGGCCGGGATGTGACAACTGCAGGGAAACAGCGCTGGCTTTTCTTGCTGAAACTCTAGATCTTGAAGATTAATTATATATCCATGCCATTTATTCCAGATTTTTAACATTCCCACATCAGAAATGCTATAGAGTCCCAAAGAAACAAGTGTGACTACCCTATGTGGCTCTATCTCGATAGAAGACATTAGCAATGGATATAACAGCTATTAGGATCATGAGAAAGGGGAGAGAAAAGGAGAGTTATGACTATTGGGTGACTTGGTTACACCTCTATTATGGACTGATCTAATGAAAACAGAACAGGGACACTGGGTTCGTTGGTTGCAAGCTGGATGAAAATAATCATGCTTAATCTCACCAAATAAACCAAGTAACAGTGAAAAATTGTTGCAAATGAACCCCCCCACACACCCGAAATGTCCTTTAAGCAACCTGGGAACGAGTCAGGTTGCAATTCGACAAAATCCACATATACTGGTAAAATATTTTACTGTCAAGAAATTGCAGCAGTATTTACATGGGAAAAACTGTTTTCTTGTAAACAGCTCCTACGGTTATCTGGAGAGGAAATACTAAAAAAAGAAAGCCTAAAATAATTTGTACTATGCAGTAAATCTCTGAAACAGACTCTGCAACATAATTACAATACAGCTAAAGATAACTTTATGGAGCCAAAAAGTTTCTGAAGCCCATAATACACCCAGCTGCAAATATAGAGTGCTCTGCTATTTTTATTTATAATTTATAGCAGAAAACACTATCTAAAAACTCGCACCTAAGAGGGAGAGGAGATATGATGAAAGCGCATACTTGCACACCTCACTCCTCCTTGCTCTGCAGAGGTAGCGTTAAATTTTGGTAAAGATTTGGCTGGGATTTTGGAAATTTAATTTCAGAATAAATTCTGGTTTGGTTTTGAACATCTCGAATGTGCTCGTCCTATGAAACCTCTCCCTCGGATCCCAGCACTGCTTTAATAAAACACAACAATATACTAAATTACCAGGAAATAGAATGGAAAAAGAAAAAAAGATGGAGAAGGTTGAAGCAATTAAGTTTAGGTAATAAGCACTAATCATCAAGACTAAACTAATGAGCACAGTGTTTTTAAATCGCACCTTGTAATTAAAGATATTAATTTTAAAATGGTCACATCATGTCTCATTTCCCAGCTTTTCGTACTTCTGTGCTGTAGGAGAGGATAACAAGGGGTATTGGACTACTCCTCCTGGCATCTATCAGTATACTCTTGGAGAGTACGACACACCTCGCCCACCCTGAATTCATCAAAAATAATCATGCTTGTAATAAGAGATAGTGATATTCTTCATGCTCAACAGCCAAACGACATTTATACACATGCTGGAAAGGTGTAGAAATACCAAAGAGCACGTTATCTAAATCCTGCAGGCTCTCTCTTCAGGGCTACCCAGGCTGATACAGAATAATGATGCTACCTCCTTGTCTTCCTTGAAATCTGTCTTTAAAATGCTCCTAACTGGCTAAAAATAGGGCTGGACTTGGCAAGACCCCTGCATCCGTGCTGCAGAAAGCTGTTTTCATCCCTCTGCTGCTCCCGGTCATACGTGAAGATCAAAAATATTCTCTTTTTTTGCTTCTCAGTTCTGCCATTTGAGTTTTGTTTCTGCTGGGGACGGGAGCCTGGCAGGGGGAAGCACAAGGTAAGAAGAGATGGGGGCTCTCCACAAATTAATGCTAATTAGTGACATCAGCAATGAAAGTTCAGGGTTGTGGGGTTTTTTAATCCAAACATTGCCTGGCAAACTGTAATTGGACCTGGGGAAAGGGCAATTCCCTTTGTTTTAATCTCTCTCCACTAATTACATGCCTTTATTCCAAAAGCACATTTTGCAGACACACATGCTGACTTTGGGGATTTCCATCCTGTTCAGCCCAAATTTCCTCCCAGGCTCTCCCATGGAGGCTCAGCCCCACAACGCCAACGCACCATATCTGCGCTCTGTACTAGCTTCAACATCTACAGCAGAATTATTCATATACACACATATCAATTTTTATGTATTTCTTTAAACAATTTTTTGGAGTGAATCTCATTTTCGCAGTAATTCATTTCAAATTCCAGCTGGTTTTCCACTCAAAATGAGAAGGTTTCAAGAAGTGGCTGAAATTCCAGGATGAGCGATGACACCTATGCTAACCATTCATCGGGAGAAACCACCCAGACCCAACACTGGTCCCATACCCTTCCTTTATTTCCCAGCTAACAGTGATAAAATACGACAGCCCATTAAGCCAAAAGCCTGAGCATCCATCCTGGTGTGCTACAGCAACCCCACAGCCTAGGTTGATCCGGTGTCCTGTAAACAAGAAATGGCAGAGAGAAGGGAGGGGGGTGCAAACACGACGAGAAATTCCAGCCAAGCCAAGGATGGATCATCGCATCAGGGAGTTAAACAAAAGCAATTGGAACAGATAATTTCCTTGGTCTTATTTATTTATTTGCTGCAGGTTTCTCTGGACAGCCTGGAAAAAGCTGTCACATGCTGACATGAACACAGTTTTTCTACAGCGCTGAGTGTTTCCCCAGGATCTGCTTTTTGCCTTTTCTCATTCTGAACTAACCTGTGATTGTCTTAACTCTTTTTTCAAGTGCAGACAGCCCACACCAGCACTCTGCCCAGATGTAAGCAATTTCCCAAAGGAAAACGTGGGACTTTAAAATGCAGTATTTATCAACTTGGCATTTTACCCCTGGCAAATAACTTCTTGCAGATGTAGCATGGATTGATATCACTTCAAAATAGCAGATTTCAGCAAATAGGAGGCCTTATAGCACGAATCAATACAGGAAAAAAGAGTAATACCAAAATGTGTTGTTGCTTCTGTACATAAAACACAGAGTTAACACGCCTAATAACAGAAGTAGGTTTGAAAATATATTAACATTCTGACAATTATACATCTTCGTGAATAGCAACCAAATTATTTAGGTGGAAATCAACTGAAGGATAATATATACACATTCAGGAAACTAAGCTGTAAAGTGGTTTATTTTCTATAAAGGCTCAAAAAGGGCCAGGATGACCATTTAGCAACCTCCAACGCAATGTCATGGTGCCAGCAGTCCTCATTTTTGTGAGAACAGACAAGTGTCAACAACTCACTGGCTGAGTGCAATAGCTTTAGCACATCAGCTCTATTGACCCCCAGCCTTACATCTCCATTCGTGCTTCACAGCATTCCCAGCATGGCAGATCCAGGTTCAATTAAGTAACGCTGAATATCTCTCGGAATAAAAGTCTCTTTCCTTCAAGGCCCCAAGAAGTTCCTGTGTTCCTAGTACTTATTAAAAGCCAAATTTAACGTACAGAGGAAGATACAGAGATAAACAGGTTCATTCCTATGTACTCCCATGCAGTAGCACAACACTCCTACCGCATACTTGTACATGTTAAATATTTCGTACACAAAAAACCCCAATACAGGATGTTTCTACAAGCATAGGGTGAAAAGCAAAAGTATCAGTTACTGAAAATACAAATGCATTCTGTTGTTATGGCAACTAAACTTTTTAACAACATTAAGGAAATGATAGCTCATCAAGAGCTGCATCTCGTTGTTATAGCAACAAAAATGTTCAAAGTAATTGCTTTTAAAGATTTCTCTCCTTTCCTTTGCATTTTTAGAAACACCCCAATATAATAATACGCTGTTATTAAAAGGATGGAATATTTTGCTTTTTGCAAAACAAGCAACATTCGTAGTGATTTAATGAAGCAATTACTTTTGGTACTCATTTGTGGGCTAAACTGTTAACTGTGGATCACAAGGAAAGGGAATGCTTGTTGTGCCACCTCCAAAGCCCTGCTCTAAGGCTTGTAATAATTATGATATTGAGATTGCAAAAAAGTTTGATGCTGGGAGCAACATTTTTGATGGAGAACAATTAGTTATAATTAATATTTTGCTTTAGCAAATGTAGCCTTAATCCAAGACGCACTGTGCAATTTCTATAAGACCGTTAATTTTCACACAGTGTTTAGAAACAGCAGGTTTTGCCAGATTTTGAGAACCAGGAAAGAAGTACACAAGAAGTATTTTTAAGAGCCAGATGTAATGGATCAAGGAACACACTTTCTCTAGGTATTTGATAGATTTGTTGAGCTTTAACTGCTGATGACAACAGTACTTCTCAATCCCCGTTAAATCCTAAAATAGCATATTGCATAAATATAATTCAGTATCAGCAGCAGAAAACCTTACGCCAGCACATAGCAGTAGTGTGTTGTATAGACTGACAATATGCCACCTGTATTTATTAAAAAATTAGGGCAGTGAATACATTTTGCTCAGTTGTGTGTCTGCAGAAGATCATAAAAATGTAGTCATTCTGTAAAATTACAGAACCCTGAAAGACAGTCTCCAAACCACTGAAATATTGCATTGTAAAGAATATAATAGTGCCCCAAAGTCCTATATAGCTGGTTTTAAAAAGTGCAGAAAATAACCTTTCCTCACTTGTTAGTATAATCCTGTCAAATAACAGTTACTTTTTAATCCAAGATAATAGAATAATCAGAAATACAAATAAATATGGCAGTCCAGCTGATACATATGGGTAAGAAAACACAACAGCAGAGATTTATCGCTGGAACTGTGTAACTCTTACAGACGAAGCATTTATTGCCCCGACTGAAAGCACGCTGCTAACAATGCCTGCTGAGGACTAGCCCCCAACACTTCTAGCATCTTTGTAACATCACTTCCTCCTTCCCAAAAATTCACCTGAATCCGTATTAAAAGTTTAGTCTTAACTAGAAAAGTTTCCAGGATGTGGATCTCGGCATGTTGCCTGCTTTGTGGTACAGGATTTTCATTTATGGATGGTTCTCAAATAAGGAAAGTTTTTACACATTGCTTTTTTCTTCTTCTTTTTTTTTTTTTTTTTTCCCCAATATATTTCTTCTAATGCATTTTCATGTCTTCATTTGTATCTAAGCATCAGCATATTCCACCAAACTGTCAGTGTGCCTGTCTGTATGTGAGAATAAAAAAAGGCTATTTAACTTCATGAACTGATGGATATTTTAAAATTAGCACAACTGCCTCTAGCTGTTTGAAATGTAAATTCTATTTTTGGTCTCCTTCTCGAAGGAATCCCAGCCATGCAGGCACACAGCCTGCCTCCATCCCTCCCCAATACTTAGTGACCTTTTGGCCAATTTTATTCAGATATGATGGGGGTATAATTAAGTTACGCTCAAAAGCAATTAATCACACGAGCCTTCTGCCAACCAGTGACTGGGTTTGAAGAGGAGATCGCATGATATTGTGAGTGCCACAAAATAGCTCGAACATTATTAGAGACTCTGTGAAAGCCTCTAAATGCCCCAAATAGGAGAAAAACTTCAGTCTGAATATATGTTTTCCCAGATGTGTTTTCCTAGTACAATCAGGGGAAAATCAGGCAGCGTGGTTCAGGCTTGCAAAAATAGCATATTAATTTTTGTGATGCTCTACAGAAAAGCCACTGTTAGGTGGCAGCAGGGACAAAAGCCATGTGGACTTTGCTTCCCCTAAGTGAGAAATCAGAATACCTGCGTCGGGGAAAAGTTACAGGACAGATATTAATCCTGACAGTCAGGCGAGCACTTTCATCCTAAACATGAAGCAAATGAGATTTGGTTTTCTACGCGGTTTCCCTAGCAACTGTGTTGTCTTTTCTGAGTAATAAACTGGGGAATGTGCAATATTACCTAATGATCAGACCTCTGGCATTCATACAGGAGCTATCTGCCAGCATGAAGCCACTGCCAAAGCAGACCCTGAAACGGCAGAGAAGTCTGTATGGTCCTCTACCAGACAGGGACCTTGGCTTTAAGGGGGTGACGTCCCCTTGGAGAAAGCTGTTTTGTCGCTGCACGTGGCTACCCACGCTCGCTTGGATGCTGAACGGGAGGGCTGGAGACAGCTGCGCGGGCACATACCGGAAAGCAGCACTGAACAGGCAGCTATGAATTTATTTACAATTATGCACACTTCATATGTCTTATTCTGCCTGGGAGGCACGGTAACAGGTATTTACTACATACAGAATGCCCCTTCCTAAGAGATTTCTATTGTAGAGTTGGCCACCCTAAAATCTTTCACGTGCATCACTCTTGCTTTTCTACTCATTCTCAGCCAACTCCATCCAACACATGGTGAACACACTGATGTGAGGCTAAGTCGGATGATTTTTGTACCAGCATAGAATCCCCTCTTCTGTGTCACATCTCTTCAAGTGCCTTGTGAACTCTCCGCAAAGGCCACCCTGTTATTTCTGTTGCAGCTGATTATGTTCAGCTGATGAGAACTGCTACTGACAGATTTCCTTCTTCTTTATAAAACTGCATTAAAAACTAACACCACCAGCAAACTCAACTGTTACTAATCTCAAAAAGCATTAACAAATCTGCTTTTACAGGTTACAAGTGCTGGCAGCGTTTGCTGGCCTTGAATTTTAAAGGTTTAAAAAAGCCCAGGAAAGCAATACCGCCCTTCTGATGCTAAGGCATCCCTTCCACCAAGGCTACTCCACACAAGTTTAAACCCCCAAAATTTCAAGAACTCCTTGATATGGGAACTTTTTTAAAATTTAAGGTTATTGTGCAATATCCAAAGTGTTTGTTTTCATATGTTAAAAAAGGCTTAGAGGCACATATATGTTGATTTTATTATTTGGGCATTTAATTTTCTCTTTACTCTTCCAAAGTAAAAAATTCACCATATGCAGAAAGGAGGCCATTCACATTAAAAGCACTTTGTATAAGCAATTAAAGCAACAGAGAACACGTGCATTTAGATAATTGAATGTTGTGGCAAGAGGGAAGCCCTTCCTGAGGCTTAACTCAAAAACTATAGCAGTAAGAGATTTTATTGGGATTCAATTACTGTTTACTACACTCAATTTGGGTCTGGGCCATCTCCTGGAAGATTCATGTATTCTCAGCTCCCATAAAAAGGAGAGGATGTTCAGACACTTCAGGTACACTAGAAAATATTAGAAAGTATTGCTGGATGGGAAAGGGAAAACAAAGACCTTAGTGTGCCAGAGTGGGGAAATGTGGCTATAGGTCCTTATTGCAAATTATAACACGACAGCCGTGTCCAAGCTGTGCTGGATGCTGTTTGAGAGAACCTGAAGACACAGCACTTTAGATTGAATAAACTCCTAGATGTTTGCTGAAATGCTTATAGAAACAAAGCCTAAACTCTACGAGAAACCAGCTTGCTGTCATTTGCTATAAAATTCAAGATTACCTATGTGAGAGACGAGAAACCAGGCCTGTGAGAAACTAAGAAAAACAGCCTGAGAAAGCAAAAGTTGAGGCTGATCGAAGAAATGCCTCAAACACTCGCAAGACAAAACTATGAGTCACAGGGTGCATTCTGTGGAGGTCGAAGCTGATAAGGCTGCCCCAATAACACAAGATGGGACTGGAGGAGGGAGCCCTGTGAAGACAGGACGGCTCTGCTCTGGTGCACCTGGCCAAAACTTCAAGGGCCATCTGTCCGGTGAATGACCTTTGCTTCATTATCCACGAAATGCATGTTAAAGTTAACACCCCTCAGTATGCTAACGAGGGCTGACATGATCATGCTAGTTACATCATCCCATGAAACACCTCACCCCTCCCCGTACATGGGATACGTAGGTATGTGGGTCGACCTAGGGGATGGACCCAAGGAAAGTGGGTATACATCAAGAAGGGGGGGGGGGGGGGGGGTGGCGCGGCCCGAGGAGAGAGAGTGCAGTGAAGCGAAGAAGACGGATGCCAGCGAAAAAGACGGATGTCTCCCGTGCCTCCCGGAACCCTCGGCGGCGGGATCAGCGCAGAAACCCAGACCGGTGATCTGTATTTCCCCATTCCCTCTATCTCCCTCTTTTCCCTTTCCTGTTAAGCAATGCAAGGCATATTATATTGCTTGCCACAACTTGCTATATACTTAGCCAACTATCGTGTGTTCAATTAGTACATTGTGAGTAGTTAATAAATGTTTAGACTTGGAGACTTGTTGTCCGCTCCATTGGGGATTTGCGAATCTGAGTCACTTGTCCCCCTCGTCTGAGCGGGACGTGACAACCTATAGGTGAAAGATACAGCACACTGATTTTAAAAACCAGCTCCATAATCCTACTTACATATAGCTCCATGATCCTACTTACAGGTAAAGATCAAGTAGAGTATAGATGATTGCATTCTGTTCAAATCTGCTTTCGGCAGATCCTAATAAACTCAAGAAGCAGAATTAGCTCAGCTGGCTTAACAATACAGCAACCAAAAGCATCCCTGGGTGATCAATATGTCTTGGGCAAACTGGGTGGCAACAAGTCCCTGAGCTTATGCACCACCACTTTATCTGGTTACCTGAAGGACGTCCCGGTCAAAAGCACTTTGGAGAGGTGCACGTCGGATACCCTTGCAAACATACTGCCAATCCCCTCTTAGTAGGTTTTACCTTACACAGAGGACGATCAGCTTTTGACTCGATGGAGAAGGTAATGGTGAAACAATCTGATGTGATTCCATGAAAAGCACAATTCCCTCCATCCTTACCTCTCTAACTGCTAGATTGATCATTGGAGGAGGAAGATGTAGACCTTCCTCCTCTAAAATATTTTCTATAGCAATTTGGTGCTGCCTAACATCTTGTAGATACTAAAACGATTGAATAAAAAAACCACCAAACTCTCTGTGCTCCTTTCATCACTGCTGCCATACGGTTTCCAGGGAAGAAGAGAGAATGACATAGGCTTTAGCATTTATCAAGGACATGACCTCATTCTTAAAAAACAAAATAAACCACAAAAAACCCACTATTTTTTTGTTCAAATAAAAATATACTGCATCTGAATATGCTATACTTCTACTGATTTACTAATACACTTCAAAAGTGGGTGCTGTCCTTGTCCAAAGACAAAAATCCCTCCTTTACTGGACTTCCTCGTCCTTCAGACACACTCCTCTTATCCCCTTAACAAATTTTTTTTTTTATTTTATTTTATGTATCAGAAGAGAAGGAACAGGATTGTGACTGGCCTAATTTGCTGTGATTTCAATAAATCTAAATGAGATCAGGAGCTGCCCAAGTCCCACCTTATCCTCTGTGACTCTGCTTGATGATGTCGTGAACCTACAATTTTCATCATTATGGAAACAGACACTCAAAAGCACTGTCTAAACTTATAATAGATTATACCTGCAAAGGTGACCAGAATATGCCACAAAGAACAACCAGAGCTCTCAATGTCCTCCAGTTTTCCCAGGGAACGGTATGAAAAGTACATTTTTGGAGAAGGAAAGAAAACTGGATGGCATTTGCTACCACAGACAAACACAAAATAATCGCCTTGACACTGTTCTGCAATATTTGTATTGCTGCTCTGAGTTATGCTGACAAGTTAATTGACGCAATGTCAGGATTTTGCCATGATTATTTTCTGGTTTGCTGCATGTCTCCTCGATGACTAATTGGCTGCTCAGACATTCAAGGTTGAACAACAACGATGCAAACGTTCAAGCAACTGCACGTATTATTACAGTCAATGGTATTTTTAATTACACGGAAGCGGCCAACGCCACTGATCATTAACAACGATGTCATCCATTTATACCATGAAGCGTGCTTAGCAAGCTGTTGCTCTGTAACGGAATATGCCTAAATGTTGATTTAAAATAGAGAATAGTAACAATTCTGATGATACTGGGGCATTAAAAAGCTGCCTTCGCCTCCACTGTGTTTTGGTATTATAGATATTAAGCTGTCACAGGCATCATGCCTGGAGAACAGTAAAATGAGCAACTGCAGAAACAAACATTACACCATTAAAGAAACTGGAAGAAAATTCTAAATCCTTCCAGTAGATGATAAACCTTGAGGAGTTTTGTGGAAACCTATTAAGAAATGTTGATATGTATTTTTAGATTAAAAATAAAAAAGAAATCACAAGTAGCACTCGGGTCCGAGAGGCCGCATCCTGCTTCTAAGCCATCAGGCTGGTACGGAGAGGATTTTGACCTAAAGAAATTAACTTTCTTTCCCAACATTAAAGAAATGCTGTGAATATATGATAGAGAAAAGACACACTGCATCGAAAGACCTTCCTCTTTGCTGTTTTGAAAAGGCCCTTCATCCCTTGAAAAAAACAAATTCTGCTTCAAACTACCCTATAGATATGTCTATAAATATTACTTATTGCCATGATCACTCTACATTCTAAGAAGACTAATCATCATTAGGAAGTAGGTCATTGAAGACCTTGGTTGCCTACCACTCAAGAGGGCCTGAATGCCGTCGGTATAGAGAAAGCTGAACATAGTACTCTCACGATGCTAAGACTTTATTACAGCAATAACTTTACCAGTAATAGAGACATTGTGGCCACAAAAGTGCAAGGAGCAATCCACTGGCCTGCCATACAGCAGGAAGAACGCAGGCTGCCCATTAAGAGCCCAGTTATTCAGCTCTTAAATAAGTCTTGGAATTACTTGAAGAAAAGCATGTAAGTGATGAAATTGTGAAAGTTTTCCGCATTTGAATACGATCATGAATAGCACTAAAAATAATCAGAAAACTTGTAAATGTAAAAGGGTGCTAGATCTGGATAACAAGTGAATCACGTATCTATCAATTCGGAGAAAAAGGGAATAAACCAGGAGATCAGAACACTTTAGGGAACCACTTCTGGGGATGCAGGTCACTGTTTTGGAAAGAAAGGACAAAAAATAGACCTGCTACAGTAAATCAAAAAATAAACCCACCGGGCTGCTGGTTCAATAAAGAGGTTTTGAGATATGCAAAATAAAGATAAAATGCTAGCAGGTAGTGGTTAAGAAGAGTTTTGTGGACTCAGAAGATGTTCAAATCAAGCAAGGGACTAAGAAACAGGATAAAATGAAGCCAAAAGAGATACCAAGGGACTGATGAGACAAAGCAAAATCCAGTTTTTGTGCACCTTGCTAGAAGATATGGAGCTGGAAGACAAACGAAAGCTGCTGTTTTAGCAGCCTGAGAGCAAAGGGATAGATTTGTGAATCTGGTAAAGAGGAGAACAGAAATCTGTTAGGTATGAACTACCAAAAATATTGAAAGGTGGAAGAACAGATTAATTGCTTTTTTTGTGCTGAGACCAATGTTTCTGAAATACTTGTGAATGAAATAAATGTTGAGGAGCCCAAGGTGAACAAGAACACCAAATAAAAATGTTGGCAATGCTCCTGCTGAATTCCTAGAAGACTGTGTTAAACAAAACAATTTAGAAACAAATTACAAAGCATTAGATGTCTGAAAAAAATTCTCAGAGGAGGCAGTCCCATGTATAGCAGGGCAGCTAAGACATAACTAGGTGGAAATTTTGCTTTGAATTGACTCAAAACCTAGTGATTACTTGAGAAATGAAAAGACAAAACTGACTTGGGTCCAAGGAAATTTTTGTTCACTCTATGTTGTGATGTTTTATCCTGAACTCTAAAGAAAATCTCAGTCATTTTGAAAATTTCTTTCGTGTTTAAGAAAAATGTTCCCTGAAGATTATAGATTCCCAACCTCTCCTTAGTCCTGGTTTTCTCTCAACACAGAAGAACCTGAAGTGAAAGTTAGGATGCCAAAGAACTGATTTGGGACCATTTAGCAAAATGCTTTCCATTGCATTTTCTGCAAGCCAAAAAGTAAATTTTGCATTTCAGTCTCTATTTCAAAATCCGTTTTTCCCTGAACTTTAGATTCCACAAAAGGATTTTGCTATAGATAGCACCCATAACACAAAGCAGCTATTGTAGGAGCCAAAAGAGAGGACTGAGCCCAAGTGTTGGTTGGATCCCATCAAATAAGTGGATCAACTGGTGCTGCCAAGCTGTGCTGGAGAGATCTGATGTTAGAATAGTGCTGTAAGTGCTATTTCTGAATACACACAGCCCACTTATCCCTGCTGCCGACCTGCCCTTGGTGGCTCGTTATTTGTAAGACACAACAGAGAGGAATGCAGGGGCTTTACATACTTGCCTCTCCTGTGAAGCCATGGTTTTTATTTCTACAATACAGTTTCCCCACTCATTATTTTTAATGGATTAGCTGACAAGAGACTGGAAGAGGTTTGGGTTTTGCTGGCTGGATCTGAAGTGAGATGGGAGGGAAGGGAGGAGGCCCTCAGCCCGTCCTATCCTCCCCATCCCACAGCCTTCTGGCGGTTTGTGAAGGTGCATGCCTGTCCACCACAGGTTGCCCACTCACCTTCTGCCCAAAATCAATATAAAACACTCTCTCTCCATCATTTTTGCAATCCAGAGAGCTAAACCATCACTGCTGCTCTTTAATTCAAGGTTCTTCCTCGGCATCACAAAAGAGCGTCCTTCATGGTTTGTATTTTGAAGTATATTTAATAGGTACAAAATGAGGCATTCCTGTTATCTCCCTGAAAATATTACAAAACTGATAAAACAGATGTACCTTTGAGGGGGAATTTTGCAGGAGAGCTTATGTATATGCCTGCTGAAAACATCCACCTGAGTTACAGGGTAAACAAGACCCCATCCATACCAGTAGGTTCACTTTAGGCAGGGGAAAGGATTTTTCCAGAATTTATTATAATGGCAAATTTTATTCTGTGAAACCGCATACTGAGGTTTTTGTATAAAGGATCAGCTATTTAACCACTACACTGTACCAAGTATCCAATCATTATTCTGGCTTATTGCTGGCTTCACAACGAACTTGAGCAGAGTATTTATATAATTACTTTTGAGTACAATTTTGGGACAGATGTGAACTAAAAATGCACAGGGACCTCCGGGTGTGTTGGTTCAAAACCAACACACGTATATAAGAACATAAAGCATATTCATGTAGTCCCAAGTCTTTCAGCATGCCAGTAGGCACCAGTATCAAACAGACAGCTTTGCTGCTGCCTTGATCTGTGCCCTACACAAGTCACTTTGTTTCTCTGCTTTTCATTACTTTGATTAAAACAGAAACATTGGCACATCTTAAACACACAGGAGAGCTGCAGGCATTATCAGAGTGGTAGTAATGCACTTGATGAAACAGAAAAGCATCACGTAAATGAAAAACATTATTAATGCACTGCTAGAAAAAATTGTTAGAATAAAGGAACTTGGAAAAACAAACAAACTTATCTTTTCCTCATGGTTGAAATAATTTAAAGCTTCAGTTTACTGCAAATATTGTTAAAGCATTCCTAAAACTGTTAAAAAATATGGAAAACAACATAAGACAGCGTGTTTCCATCATTCCAGTCTTAGTTTTAGGATGTGGAGTCTCAGCCAGCCCGAGTTGCTACTTGTCATCATTGATAACCAGTTTAGGGGTTTATGAAAATTCCGTCAGCTCCTCGATTCAAGCTCATGGACTTTCAATTACTATCAACTCTGCTGCACAATGCTTATTTTCATCCTCATCAGCAGTCACAAAAGACAGAGGTGCATGGAGAACTATTCACATGGAGGATGAGAGCTAAATTATTTTGGCATAACAGGAGGAGGAATTGTGCAGGTGTGTCTGTTATCGGGATGGATGAACACAAGATTTAGCTCTCAAATTTCTTGTCTTGTACATTCACAAGCATACATTCATGCTATAGATCTCCTCCAAGCAGCAGCATGCTGGCAGCCATGGTACAGCCACAAAGAGCCCTTAACTTTGGTTTTAGTCCCTCCAAATTCAAACCACAGGGAAAGTTAATCCCTCTGAATTCAAACCACTGGCTCCCCTGCTGTCTCTGGCACAGGCTTCCAATTGCATTGCAGTGCACTCGGCTGTTTAAATGGACAAAAAGCAGCAGATTCAAGTGACACGGAAGTTATGAAATGCCACTTTAAAGTAGTTATTTGCACCACCAAAGAGTGATGAGAAGAAACAGGGATAACTTTAATACCCAGACTGTAATGCATTAATAATTGCTATGATGACTTCAACAACAACAACAACACATTTTCTTGCTCAAACTCATCCTACCGCCTTCTTGAAAGCAGCAATCCTTATTTATGGCTATTTCTGGATAAACACCATCAGAGGGTAAATAACCTGTTTCTATCACCATAAGCAGAGAAACCCAAAATAGATGTCCTCTTGAGTATTCACAGCAGGCTGCAGGTTACCGCAGGAGCCCAGCCACTTAATTGCTCATCAATCACTCGCAGCTCTGGCCAGGGCCACTTTTTAATGAATTCACATCATCCCATTTGCTCTCCCCGGCCCCTCGGACCACAGCGGCCTTCTGTGTCATTTTGAATGTAAATGATGTCCTAACATAAAACCAGATAGTTATGATGTTCCCTCGGCAGCATCGTTTGTTTGTAAATGCCCCGTCACTCAGAGAAGGTTGATGGCACTCATGCATTAAGTCAACTGACTTGACAGATTGTCTCATCTTTGCATCATCCTACAGTGACAAATATTTCCTGCTGGTAATTTGTTCTCTCTATGAAAGTTCACATTGGAAAAAGGAAAAATGCTGGATAGATTTGTGCACGGTTCTCGAGCGCAGTGTTCAACCAAGGCGGTTGCATGAACCAGGGAAGGTGATCAAAGCCCACCTGCATGCACACAGCGTACCATCTAATTCCTGACTGTAATATACACTGAGGTTTGGGGTACGGATTTGAGGTGGCCATTTCCAATGTTACAATCAATTCACCTTTTGCCAGATGAAAATTTAAAAATGTATCCTGATCTTTCTTTAGGTCTACATTAAATTCATGTTGACGTAAGTGGTTATTGCCTCTGTATCAAAATTATCTCAAAGTAGTGGATTGGGGTGGGTCCATTTCAAACATTGTTCAAGAAAATAAAATGTTATCCTTCGGTGATAAAAAAGCATATAAAGTATCTCCATGTCTAGCTGATCTATAAACAGAAGGTGGATTTTTCTTCTCTAACTGTTCAAGCTCTCATGTGATCTCATCTGGGACTGCAACCCTGATCTCATATTTCATGCTACTGGTACAGCAAAATGACTGTGGTGTGAAAGGCCACCTCTCTCCTAAGGCTTACTCTAAGGGTCTTCCTCCAAGCAGCCCAAGTCCTCTCCCATCTTTCTGCTGCTTTCATCTGCCATCTGAAAATCACACTTCAAAGTGCAGGGCTTAATCAGTGTGTTCAGGAGAGGGGAAAAACCTCATGCAGGGAGCCCTAAGGAGAATGCTTCTTTGCCAGAGAAACCTGTACCAAACCAAGATGGCAAAAATCAGATGAGAAAGATCTATCTGCAAAGACTGCAAGGAGCAGGGTACTCCGAGCACTCAGGCACATGGGGACTCATCCATCAGCTAAGCCAAAGGACACAAATTAAAGCACTGCTACATCCATCTGCAGTGGTTCTTACCCAGGAGTTAAATTGCTTTAGGTACCCTGTAACTTAATCCTCTTCAGGATTAAGGCCACTTCATTCCTGAATGAAAGCTCTGACACAGAGCTCTAGTGGTGCTTGAACTTCTGATGAGGGCGAGGGAAAAGCAAAGCCAGAGTAGGAGCACTCCAGTGCTGGAAATCAGAGAGCAGATGGGTAATACAGCCTGGTAGCCATGGGGACGTGCACACTGATACATCAAGGTTCAAAACTTAAGTTTTAGCCCTTTCGTATTCCACCATTGTAAAAAAATCCAACAAGGCAGCTCATGTACAGAGATTGCCATCAAATTGCCCATTCACAACAGTATTTGAAGAGGACTGACATTAGTTTTTATTAAAACATTGGGGCTGGAGGGGAGAAAACTGCTTTACAGCTGACCAACAGAAGCAATATTTCCACCACCTCACATTCCTAACTTGCACAGGTGAGAAGAAATTACATTGAAGTTATTTCCTTCACTTTCGTCCAAGTCAGTATTAAAACATACTTTCCAGGACCAAAGCACAGGACTCCTAAAGATGAAAACATGAGCTCCAGACCCTGGCAGAGGTCTGGCTGCAATGTGCTCTGCCTGTCCATGGATGCTGTCTCCTGAGCTGTGAGGAAGAGATAGCAGGAGAAAGGATCCTGCTGTTTAGCTACATGCTATTGCAGAGATGACGGGAAAAACTTGTTCCTCAGTTATTTCACTTCTGTCCTAAAAAGGACATGTTTTCCCAGGGTTGAAGGGATTAGCATACTTCTCTTTCATTTAATCCTTACTTTCTTCTCTGAATAATTAAAAAAACTGACCTGAAATGTAGCCCAGACGATGACACAGGATTTAGAGTAGCTGGACCCATCTCTGGAAAGCAGGGATGGTTCAGCCTGACAAGGCACTCAAAGAGGATGCTTTATATTCAAAAACCAGAAGGTTAAAAACACCTGTGTTTGACAAAATGGGAAATGAATGAATAACGGGGAAAAACTGTGCCACGGGAAGAAGAGATGGACAAGCTAAAATGCACAGCAATGTTACCATAAAAATGTGTATTTACAATTCTAGCATTTATATAAAAATATTTTTATATTACACTCCACTACTATTTAATATTAATAAATATTATCAGTGAATAAGGTGAAGATATTCTTTTACAAGAAAAAGGTATTTACAAGAAGATATTCTTCTACCTGTTTTTACAATTAATACCTTTAGCCTATCATATAACTGAGAGCTATGACGTTAGACCATATTACTTGTAGATCTATCACAAAAGGGTCATGAATTTTCAAATATGCATTCACATGCATTACACTCCTTTAATAAACTAATCAGTAAATTTCACATGGCACCCAGTTAAAAAACTGTACCCAGTTCTCAGAAATGGCACATTTTAGAAAACCTCTGGGAAAGCCAAAAACAGCAAATAAGAGATGCAGTTTGGTAATACCACAGGAAAATTAAAAGTCCCACTGGCACATACTTCTTTCCCTAATGGCAAGTAATCTTTAGTATTTCAGAGTGAGTGTTACTTTATTGTTACCAGCTCTAAGAAGCAGGGTAACTCTGAAGTACGATCTTCCAGGAATGAAATGCTGAAATAATGTTAATGACTTGACAAAATACTCACTTATAAACTAAAATAGTTCATCACCTTGTTTGCTAATGCTCTCATAAGTCATAGTTAATTAGAATCACATGAATTAATTTGGAGCTGGAAGGGGACATAGGTGATACAAGATATTTTGGCGACTCTGTGAATAACATTTTTTCTTAAATTCCTCACCACCTTATAACCAGGATCAGTGCTACATGATCAATGTTACAGATCAGGAAAACTGGAATTTCTAACTAAATCTGATTGTTGAACTTCAAAGGTGGCACCTCCCTGAGCCAAGGGCTTGCTTTGCATGTAAGAATTTAACCAAGTATTGTGGCTCAAATTTAAAACTCTTCCTACACTCCCTATTTGGATGCAGTATTCACTTCCTAGCCTAGCTGGATTCAGTATTTACTCCTTACTCCAAATCCTTTTGTTAATCAGACATTATGCTTCATGCTAGATTCAGCTAGAGAAAAAAAAAGATAAAAATTACTATTTTAGAGATGCATACTTTCCGAAGCCTTAAACAATACCGTCTGCCAAGTCTCCTCTTCCAGATGCATAAGAATTTCTAAGCATCATTAAATTGTCCCCGCAAAGGTCTCACCAGCTGTTGCAACTTATTTGCATATTTATTCCATATTTGTCTTAATTTCAAACAGCTACTTTTGTCTGAAGCTGTTTTGAATTTTGTAACCCGGTTAATTAACTAAAATTAGGAAATTGTAAGAAAATGCTGACAGACCATTAACTATGTACCAGACCACGGTGACTTCACCTGACACCTTCTTGTTTCCATTCCAGAAATTAATTTTCATGCCTGGAGCGTTGCCTCTGTTCTTCTGTTAAATATTAATAGGAACATCAAAGAGAGGTAAGATTTTAAAACAGGATTAGCCAGCAGCAGAAACTTAACAACCAATGGGTGCTTTGAATTTACAGCAAAAGAAAGCAAAATCCTTCATTAGCTTGGAAAATCATTGAATTAATGAATGTTGGGGTTTTTATAAATGAAAGGTTTGACAGTGATGACAGTTTTAGATGGTTATCTAAAGATATATGATTTATTCTAGACAACGCTTATGAAAACAATCTTTCTCAAGTGGTTTCAGAATCCTACTGCCCTGACGAAGCAGGCACAAGTACATGTCCCAGTGTAGAGTTATGCTTTCTTAAAGCTTTATGTAAACATAAATTAATATCGCTCATATACTACTACAGAGACATTTTGAGCATGAAATGATACAGGACTAAACGTATTCGCACAGTTTCTGCAGCTGTTACCCAACCGCTGTTCACAAAATCACAGAATTGTCTAGGTTGGAAAAGACCTTGAAGATCATCCAGTCCAACCATCAACCCAACAGCTGTTGCATTCGCTCCCTTCCCCAGGGTAGTCCATAGCCCCAAAGGAGCCATTTGCAAATCCACATTTGCTGGACAATTCCAAACAACACATCTTCCTAGTTGGCCAAATGGTGTTCATCTGGTACAAGTCATTTTGAGGACACAGCTCATTAAGATGAACACAAAAAAACCCCACCTTAGTGAGATACATGCCTCCAGCTTGACATGAGGCACCATCTTGGTCCCTCTGTGTGGTGGGAATGGAGCAGGAGAGGAATGAAAAGTGGGAATTTAAGAGATGAGAGAAAGCAGAAGGAAAGAGTCTGCATGAACTTGTTCCTCATGTCTATAAACATTTCTGGTGCTAGAACACATAGACTTGCTGGTGCCAACATCTCCAACAGGTTAGTGTCCCCCAGTACCACGGTGTGGCAGATCTGCTGAAGGGAGTGCAATGGTGGGATACGTCAATCAGAAAAATTCGTATGCGTGTTCCCAGCTAAATGGCGAGCTCTCAGACGATAAGATACGTTAGGAGACCTGTTAAGTTTGATGGGTTTTCAACTATGCCTTGTGATTTTGCAAGGAGGCCCTGTCTGAAGTGAACACTCAATACACCTCACCCTCTCTCACTCCCTTTGCCATAGTAGGAATATTGGATTGGCTTTGAAACTTCTTTAAAAAAGCAAAACAAAACACATAAATACGAAGAATCAGAGACTTTCAAATGTTGTAAAATCAAACTACTGGTTCAGTACTTGAAGGAAGTCAATGCTAAAAAGTTTTAAAAAATCAAAATAAACATCAGTAGAAGAGCATTATGAGCTAATTGCCTGCCAAGCCTTTTTAAATTATTTTTTAGAAGCTATGACTTTGAGGAGATTATTTCTCAGTCAAGATAAATATGGCCAGTGTTTGCTGGTACACTGGAATTTTAGGAATTTCTACTTTGCAGGAAGGTTTATGAGCTCTTATGGCCAGACAACAATTAGGCATAAGGACATCACAACCTGCTTAACTGGGATAAATAAGCATGGCAGCTGATTTTTTATGTCCTTATTTTTTTACTGTTGGATAGCTTGTCTGAGCACCTCCTGTTGTCTATGCCAAAAGATCTCCTGGACTTAACTTCACCATCAGGAGGGTTAAAGGCTTGGATAAGCTGACAGACTTGTCGACACTATGAAAACGGGAATTTGTAATGATGGCTCCTGAGGGAATGTGAAATTGTGTTGATATAATTAAAGAATAGGGATAATTAGGTTTCTCCATTGGGGAAACCAGAAAGACATTTTACATGGACCATATCAGCGACCAACTGCTAACACAGTTTTCTCTAATCATACAAAATCAGGTACTTGCACCATAGAGAAAATGGTGGCTTTTAAGGTTTATAGCAAGCGTGTGGGTTAGAAATTTACTGCTTTAGAGGCAAGAGATTTACAAACACAATTTCTTAAACAAAATCCTATTATTTACAGATTTTGAAAACTGCTAAGAATATGCCTTCAGGATGCTGCTTCCGTATTTTTTGGTAACAGAACAATAACCAAATGTGTTCGGTACCTAACTGCAAGGAATCAGCTGTGGTTACCTACCATTCCTAAAATAAATCATTTACCTTGTAACAAGAGTTATCATGTGAGTAAGAAACGGATGAAATCCTTATTCTAGGTAGAAATAAACTGGGAGAGGCTTCATCTGATGTTATGTATAACAATACTCATCTTGGCGGTGATTTTCTCCTCCTTTTCCCTATTCAGGGGCTGGAAACTGCCCTGACATCTTACATTCTGGTTTGATTTTAAAGGTGGACAATAAATAGCAATGACAAGAATCACAATAATCACATACTCAACCTTGACCATCAACATCAATGTCTAAAAATGACCGCTGAGAAATCACTTCAGGACTTTCTGAAGTGCTCAAGTTTGGGTCTGTGAAATGCAGTGAATTACTGAAGCGTAGTACTGTGGTATCACCAGGACTTTAATTTCTGACCCTCTGTTTTACAACAGCGATTGCTGTTGGAGGAGACAGACGTGGGCAACTATAATCGTATGTTCCCCAAACATAATATTTAGCATAGGTTTCAAATGAAGGCAGCAAAAAACTACATCAGCTTGAATAACCATCTCTATGGGTGCCATCAAAAAATATACATTTAGAGAAGGATGTTGGGATGAAGGTGAGGATTTTCTTGTTGCTTAGAGAGGATGGTAATGTTATTTCTGCCTTTTAAACGTAACCATATGGCTGAACATTAAAACAGGGTTTTGAAGGATTAATCTTGTGAACTATTCAAAAAGTAATTGTGTTGAGCTGCTTTCCCCCCCCCCCCCCCCCCCTCTTTTTTTTCCTTTGAGAAGCTTCCCAGTTTGGCTTTGAGATGCTGAATCAACTGCAGCCCCAACTGATACCATTGAAGTTGCAGGACAAAACTGCCTATGAAGCATTACACCCGGTTACGTGAGTCCATCTGCTTAAGTCTGTTATTAAAAAAGTCTTTTCAACCTTCACTCTGTTATTTTGTTTCTGGTTTGTTTGGTTTTTCCCTTATCACAAAGAATAAATTGGTAATTTCATTTAGGAGGAAGTACAAATCATGTTGTTATTACAACAGAGCCTGTACTGTAATGCTAAATGCTAAAACCTACAAATTTTTATGCTACAATGAAGCATCAAGGCACTTAGCTTTGATTTCAATTCCCTGGGAATTGAAAACCAGGGAGCTGAAAATCATCTCACTCCTCTATATTTTTAATATAGATTTCTTACCTACCCTGTTCTCTCTTCAAGGTAATTATATGGCCAACTGTGATCAAACTATATAAATTCACTCAATAAAAAAGCCTATTGCAGTATGCTTTTACGGAGCCATAATGTTCCCAGCATTTTCTTCAAGTCTTCAAAAATTGAAATTATCTGAGGATCAGAGAAATGCTCTGAGGATCAGAGAAATGCTCTTGCCACTTGCCACGAGAAACCATTGCACGTACACTCAACTCAACACCTCCTCAAATAACCATCGCTCTTGATTTTGCTTGCGTGTGTCCCTGGGCTTTGGCAGCGCCCCCCCCTGCCCCGCAACAATAACCCCCAACTGTGTCCATGTAGCTACGTGCCAGGCACTGACCCGGTCCACATTACTGCCTGATAGAGCCCTGCTCACCCCACACATTTGGTCCTTTTACAAGACTGACATGGGAGATCTTTGTGTCAGTTTTATAAACAGAGATCTAAGAAACAGGAAAGCTGAACCACTTATTTCATTAAATGAGGAGTCTGTGATATAGCAGGTATCAGACCTATGTATTATTTCAAGTTCCAGCTTACTGCCCAATCCTTTCCCAAAAAACCCTGCAAACTCTTCTGAAAAGCCCTACACCCTTTAAATATGCCTCTGTGGGGACTCAGAAGGAGTCCCTGCAAGAAAATGGACGTGTGAGCAATCCTGTGTATGAGCGAGGATGTGACGAGGGACTGACCCTGGAAGAATGAGGAAGAACCCAGGAAGGTAAACAGCTTCAGGGTGATGGCCTGGGCCGAGAAGAAGTTTGTACAATGTCGATGTGGCAGTTTTCATCCAACCAGAAGAGAGCCTAAGGAGCATGTGCAAAGCTACCTGTCAAATCAGAAAGAATTGTACCATGTGATTGTATCTCGTGATTCTCACCTTCATGATAAAAGGCTTGTCCACCATATTAAAGTAGGCATTGCTTAATCACTGTGTGATGATTTGCATGCCTTTAACTCCCGCACCAATCTTCTGCATGCCTCCAAACACAAAAGTAACAAATCAGACTTCTAACATTCCCCCCTCGCCTTGTAGGAACACATTCATCAACCTTTTTGTTCACAACCACAGATGGGAGTGATTTAAGATGCTCCTTAGCCCATCGATCTATACCTTTTCGCCTCTAATTCTTATACCTGGAAGAGCAAGTACAGAGTCAGCAACACCAATGTCCTATCCTTAACTGCAGACTTTGACTGCAGAATCACAAGATTATAACTTTATTGTAGACCGTGGTAATAGAAGAATCAGAGATGAGGGCTGAGATACCTGCTGTAAAACAAATAATAACCAATACAGAACATGACTGGAAAACTAACTAGCTTTGTGCACATACCTTCCCTTAACATTTGCTCAAGCATGGAAAGGCTGTGATGATAGCATAATTATTAATACTTAAAATATCCACTCTTCTTACAGGTAATCCCTTTTATTATCCTCATGAGCCATTTATGTATGGCTACAAGCATTTCAAAGTAGCAGTAATTGGGAACAAAATAAAGGCAGGTGCTTTAAAAATATTTCTAATAGATTATAGGGCTCCAATTCTGAAAAACAGTTAATGTATTACAAACAAGAACCAAAACAAAGACACACTTTAAAGGTATACTTTGCCCCATTTATGGAAAAAACCACCACTTTCCCACTAAAGCTACATGTTACTGCCTGATGCACACATGAAAACGGAGCTCAACGAATTTTGTGGCTTTCAGGAGCAGCCCATGAAAAACAAAACCAGCCTGGGAGCGTATCGGACCAGACTGATTTTGCAGCCCCTTTTCTGTGTTCGCTGTAGCGTGAAGAATGAGAGGAGCTGATATTGGAAATCGCTTTATTACAGCTGGCCAGCCTCAAGCACCTTTTCGATCAACAACAGAAAGGCAGGAGGTGAGACCGTAACCCCACTAAAGCAGAAGAGCCACTGGCTGGGGGGGGGGGGGGGCAGCCACCCTACCCTCCTACCGCAGCGCGGGCAGAGTGGCATCACTGGAAAAAACAGCTGTGAACATTAAAAAATGCTTTTTCAAACTTTGCCCATGGCAAACAAATTAATTCTCAGGTGGCGTGGCACAAGGGGAATGTAGCGACAAGGGACCGCTCATACTTGTTCAGCACTACATAAAGATCCCGCTTCCAAGCAGCTGGGCAAACACCGAATGCAGAAACTATTCCCACTCCATAAAGACGATGACTTTGTTGGGAGACTCAATTCTCTCTGCCTTTCTCTAATTTCAAGAAACATTTTTATTATCTCCTTCACAACCTCAACACTATCTCCTAACAGCAGAGCTCTTTGGTAATGTGTCTCTTAATTGTGACTACAGTGACTGATCCAGGACTCATAAAAGTCAATAGGAAACTTCGCCTTTGACTTTAATGGACATTTAATAAAAACAATCTCCCAGAAAGGCACTTGTCCCATTTCTTGCCCGTGCAATCTGTGCTCCAGAGCTATCATTCTGTCACTATCAACACAGCATTTTTCAAAGAGGCAGCCAGAGACTTAAGTAACGCTCGCTGTGCCATCTTACATCAACACAAGAAACAACAGAGCCTCTGTAACACAGCTCATAACCTCGCCAGAAGAAACTTGGGTGAATTAATTTTATACAAAGACGATGGTAATTCCCCTCTAAGTATTTTGGTTAGAGTGAATATGCCAAGATAATCGAAAACATGAGCTGTGGACTGCCCAGATTTTCCCTGTGTTAAAATTGCTGTGCTCTCCCTCATGCCACATCACTGTCATCATTTTTAAGAAGGTTTTAGCCAATGAGACTCTCATCGTTAGTGAAAAATTAATTTGTCATCTCATACGCTAGAGATGGATTATTTTAAATGTTTTGATACGCTCACACTTTATCAAAAGGACTTGGCATCTTCAAGAGGTAGGCTTCCTCTCTGAGATACCCTCTCTCCAAAAGTCTGCCCAAATTACAGTAGTAAGCTTTGAAAAACAGGGTTACACTCTTCTACAGGCTTAGAAGTTTGACATCTAAAAAATACAACAATTTCATCTGCATTGGCTGGACTAATGAAGGCTTTCCCATGATGAAAACAGCTGGGAAAAGTTTATGGACTGGAACAAAAGTGGCTGCTCCATGTCTCTGGTTTTGCAATTCCAATTGCATTTTTGTACCCCGAATTTTTATTTCTAATACAGAAATATTGTTGACAACATTATATCCTGGTTATTAAGTATTTTCCTGTGTGCACGCCCAGGTGAAAGCTATTTCCAAGTCACAAAAAAAACCTCCAAAAAAACAGAGAAGGGTATTATGTGGAAAAGTGGAAGTATTTCTTCCAGAAACCATGAAGAAAATGGTACTAAGAGGAGGAAAAGTATAATTTCAGAAGCAATGATTGTCATCTATAAATGATTAGATAAAGCTGCAGTTACCAGCATCACTTTTTGGAAAACAAGAGAAAGGCTGGACTTAATGAGACAAATTTAGTTTAATACTATTAATATAAACCTGCGTTTTACTGAAGTCAGGAAGCATGAAAATGAAAGTCACGAAAGTACTGTACAAACACTAACAAATTAAATCATCTTTATCAAAACCAAACAACACAGAAAGGAGGGGGTTTGCCAAAGGCAACCATGAGCACATAGCACAGAGCCAGGAGAAGAGCTTAAGAGGCTTATATTCAGTCTAAAAGATCATCCTGCATTGCTTTGTAAGGAATCATTGCTTGGAAAGCTGTTCCCAACTAGAATAATATCATGCAAAATCTTCCTGCCAGCAGACAGATACCTTTACGAACTTGGATACATAAATGAAAAGATTCACTAAAGGCAACTGCATTTCTGGGTAAAACCTACAATGTGCTCAGTAAAAATATCTTCAGGACTGTAGTTTGGCACCAAAACGCATAGAGAACAAAGGAGCAATGATACAGTCATAGTCTGATGTTCTGAATTTTTCAAAGCTAAACTTAGGGGAGATGAACTCATGTATGAGCCACAGGAGCTAGACAGAGACCTCTTTGCAATGATGCAAGGAGCCTGCACTACACCGTGTTGGTTTCAAGTGGCAGTAACGTACGTTTTGAGCTCAAGCTCTGAAGCCTGCTCAGCAGCTGGGGCACTATCAGAGGTGTTCACTGCTGAACCAGAGGTGCTGCAGGCGCCTCGTCAAGATAACGCATCCTGAAGGAGAGAGGTACGCTTCTCCAGGAGGTGATTTACAGCATCTCTTTTAGACATCTCCACCTCTCTGGTGACTATACGAGGAGGCTGAAGTTGAATGATATCTCCTATCATGTCTACAATTACACTGTATCACTTAATTGCTGTCAGAGATAAAGTATTGCTGTAATATGGAAAGCTACACGAAGAGGCAGCGTGCTGGCTATAACACAGTGTGTTTGTTCTTTTTACCAGCAAACAAGCCCCTACACAAAAAACTTTGGAGATCCCAAAATAGCTCTTACTGAGGTGCAAAAGAAATAATAAATTTGGTCTATGGCTGGTGATGGAAAAAAGCCATTAATGGCATTGAAAGTGCTGCAAAGCCAAAGACCAAAACCTGCTACCTGGTTTCAGCCATGCCTATATGGATGGGAAAAGATGACAGCAATCAGAAGCGATTTGGGGAAAATCCAATTCCAAGGAACAGGAACGTTCTTGATGACACTTACCCTCTTATTTATGACCTCCCACTACTCCAACATAGATACCAACAAGGAGAGAAGAGGATAGAGACCAAGACAAAGCCAAGGATATTGGGTTTGGGTCAGCACACAAACACAAACCACTGCAAATTTCAGCCAAAGACCATACCAAGGAGTCTGAAGAAACAATGTCTTGCAGCAAGAATAACATTTAGCACATTGTTCTCTTACAGCATATATAGATGGATGAGTAATACGCTGCTGATACAATGTTCACATCTTGGATAAACCATAAGCTGCCTTTTTAAATAGCTCCTCTCAAGATGAATAAAACCCACTGAAATCATCAAAGCTCATCAGAATTTTTGACCTGCATAAATCTTAGGCACAAAGCCATGATCCCCTGACTCCTTCAATAAAATTAATGCTATGAAAGGTATTCCCACTCTAACAACAGCCAGCATTTACAGAAGCAGCAGCTGGTGCCAACTACCTGGCATCTCACTTGGCCAGCTAATAAAAAGATGGCAAAATAACCCATCAAAACTGGGGTCCATGTGGATTTCAGGCATAAAACATGATTTTACACCTGAAGAAGTGAGTCAGCCGCTGCCACTGAGCAATGCCTGTCTCTTCCAGGATCACTTTGTTCTGCTCCACATTGCCTCAAAGCCAGCTGTTGTCCTATGGGGGTCATCAAAGCCATTTTTATTTGCAAATATGCAATGTTTAACTCTGTGACTCGGGAAATTTGGTAGGAAAATGAAAGAGCTTAAAGAATGACACAGAAATCATATAAAAGTATGGATGGAGAGTCAATCTCCAAACTGAGCTCACATTTTTCTTAAACTGTGGTAGACAAAACTGGCCCTTACCCTCGGCAACAGCAGGAAATTCTCCACGTACTCTCCAGGCAATTTTATGAAAAATGAACAGCACCAAAAGATATTAAAGCAGTAGCTGATTAGCATGGATTTTTATTTTTATTTTTAGGATAATGTTCTTTCTATTGCAGGCCATTTGTTTTGTGTAACAAATTTACCTTGCAAACAGATGAGGTTTCAGTGTGCTGTTCCAAACGGCAAATATTAAATGAACATTAATTTCTATTTGACAGGATGTACTGTGGCTTTTATCAGTACTTTTTATTAGATCTGGGAAATGAAAATGCTGATCACAGTTTCATAAAAAAATCATCACCCTTTTTCCCCCCTCCAACCTCTGTTACAGATTCAGTAGGTGAGCTTTCAAAAATCATCCACCTTTTCACACCTTTCAAAACTGCATTTCGCATCACAAATTCATCTGAAAACTTCTATCTACTTCGGGAGTTTTAGCCTTTTTTTGGAAAACCGCAATAGGAGATGACAGAAAATCAAATTCCTTACACTTCTGGTATGTAGGTGCCCTCCATCCATTTTCAGGTGTTTTTCTAGATTTGGCTCTGTATTTTCTTACCAATATCTATCTTCAGCAGGATGGGAAACAACAGCGTGTTGTCGCTGCACCCTTGAGCTGTTTGGAAATGTTCAGAAATAGGGCACTTGCCTCATAAGTAAGTTATAATCAGTTAAAATTTGAGAGAGAAAGCAAGAACGGTTAGGGAATTCATTTAGGGATGCAGGAGAAAAGGGCTGCTCTCCTTGTCTTGCTACAAGAGTTACCTTGTACAAGCAAAGGCCCTTTCATTCACGCAGTATGCCCATCATAAATCCTGCCTACAATGTGAGATAGCTCAGTCCATCACACAGAGAGCAAGACCGCTCACCTGGCACATCTTCCACTTAACAAATGCTCTCTTTTTTTCCTTAAAGGGCAGCGCCCGGAGTTTGTGTTGAAATGGGGTTCTCCTATTTTAGAAGAATAAACCCAAAATAATGCATTTATATTCCATTTGCTCTGAGTGATACTGAAAAGCTTAAAAGCACGCATCTTAGAAGCAAAAATAAGCTTGGCTTCTTAATAATGAAGGTTGGCTTCCTAGCTCTTTGTACACTGTGAGTGATGGGCTCTTTGCCTGTATTTCACTGAGGCCGCCTTTCCAAACACCAGAAAGCTTGATTTGGTGAAATCTGTGATGTGTAGCAATGCATATGATCCCTTCCAAGCTCTTCTTACCTCTGAGTCATTCCTATCACTGCTAGGTGTGGATTCTGAAGTGCTTAATACATGGCGACACACATTACCTCTTCTCTTTCTGGTGTGGGGCTTAGAGGGTTTCTGCCTTCCCTTTGCCAACCTGTTTTTACAAAGCTTGGAAGACTTTCATACTGTTGAGATCGATCAATCTCTCTACCTTTCTGGTGTTGCTCTCCAAGGACTTCAAAAGTGATTTCCAGACTGATGCTGGGCAGGTACACAGAGCCACATACTTACTGTGATTCCCTGCAAAGACCACCGCAGGCAAACAACTGGAGATGCCTTAGTTTTTGCATCTTGACCCTCTTTCTCAAACACTTCAATCATCACCAATACTATCAAGGCCTTGGTTCCTACATAATCTATTACCCCTTACACTTAGACAGGGGAATAGTATGTGCAAAATAAAAAATTCCCTTTCAAACACAGTGTTATAAAGCCTTTTCTTACCTGAAAAAAGTTATTGCCACTTCCATGTTGAAGGATGTTCCCCTTCAACACTTGGAAAACTCAACCTGATGTAGCATGACATGAACCCAAACAAAACTCCCAGCTGCCTCTACTCCTGAGTCCTGTGAGCCACCCCCAAAGCAAACAACAACAAAGAACAATTTAGGTCAAGCTGTCTTTCTCCCAGACTCCAAAATAACCAGCACATATTCCAGCTAAGAGTGGACATCTGTGCATGCAGCAGAGCCTCTCCATCCAGATGTACCCTGTCTTTCAATGCCTGCCATGACTTCTCAATTAAACCCTCAGCTGAGGTGGCAGGTAGTAAAATGGGTGCAAAATACACAGAAACTTCAACTACAGGTTTTCCCCCATGCATGTTCATAAATAAAACCAGCTGAGCTTGGGGGTTACGCTGCCATACGCTGTTCCCTCAGCCCAAAGAATTAACATACAAATTAAGTTAGTTTACATTCATTCCATGGCTCATACTTTATATAATCCATTATTTGTTGTGCTCCTTGTGAAGCCACACTAATCACAAATCAGATGTACAATAAATAATAAGTGAGAGGATTTCCAGAAGATTTTATATGTCAGAGCTTGGCCCATGAAGTGACGGAGTAGAAACAGAACAGCATTTTCTGCAATACATTCAGAAAACGGACATTTAATGAAAAAAACCCATTATATCATAGAGCTTTAGCTACTGAATTTTTATCTTTCATTGTTTTTTTGGTTTATTTTGAACTTCCTAAGCTGTGGATTTACTCCCCACTGTTCTTTCTGCAAAACTAATAACAACAAAAAAGAGTCGTAAGTAGCAATAGAGCAGTGAGGAGCAACAAGAGCAAAATTACTTAAATTAATCAAAAAATAAGCTATCTGGATTATAACACAACTGTGCAAAGCTGTGGTTATAATTCAATAATGTTATTAAGACAGGAAAAAACTGGAAGGCCAAGTTGCACAACATTAAAGCAGAAAATATGTAGGGTTTTGAAGAAGTAAATAGGTAGGGTTTGGGGTTTTGGGGAAGCACCAGTCTATTCAGCACTCAGTTTATCACCTGGAGGAAGAAATGCCTGGATTTGTAATTCCCTGTTTTCTCCAGGAAACCTGATCCAAAAAAAAAAAACCCAACCCAAAGCTCCTGAGAACTGCAGTGCAGTAGCACAGGAGGGAACTGCAGGGTATCCCAAAGACGGAGACAAAGATACGTGAGAGATGATGCTGAGTCAGTGGCAGACCTCTCCATTCCCACTTGCTTTTATCTATTAATCTCCAAATTGAAAATGAATAGTATTATTCTAGGAGTGAGAGGTCTCATATGGCTATTGTTACTGTGCCTACCACTGACAGAAAGGATACAGGCTCCTCTCCCGTCTGGTTCCCTTCCAGCATAATTGATTGATCTCAGTCAAGAGACAGCATTGGTCTGCATGTGCCAACCTTGTTTATGTTGGTGCAAAATACAGATATTTTCCATGCACATATAAAACAGGAGGTTCCAAATACTGAAAGGCTTCTCGTTGAGATACAACCCTGTCTTACTGGGTGAGAAAAAGCACATTATCTCATAGCAGGTTCATAGTTTGCTCACAGGCACTGGACAAATATTTAATTAAACACTGGGGAAATATTTAATTAACAGACTCTGTTTCTAATTAGGACTGGAGACAATGCAAAGGCAGTTGACAGTCCAGAAGAAAAGTCACCAGACATTCTGCAACAGAAGTTGTGAATCGATGGCCTCGGTACCAGGGGAGAGCCTTGATGCAGCGATAGCAGATCACAGATAGTTCTTGGGTTTAGATCTCTTTCATATCATACCATAATTAATAAAATAATAAAGCACATGACATATTAGTTGTGTCTCTTTTGCACACGTGAATGATACAAATCTGGTGTCAACATTTAGCTGATTTGTCCTACCCACTGAAGGCGGTCAGTGATGTCATGTCACATACCTACGTCTGCCACAGTGCCACACGTCTGAATGTTGTTGCAGGCCATAAATCATAATGCAAATGAGGCTCTTACAAAGAGGACACGACTGTGAGGACTACACATCAGTGAGGGCGTGAGAAAAAAAAAAGAAAAAAACAAAAAACACACAGGAAGAAAATATCATTTTCAAATGCACCAAAAAGACACACGTCACATTTGTCTTTGTGTTGACAGGAGTGTGAGATTGTTGTAGCCATGAACTCTGAGAAACCCAAAAGCAGCCTGGAAAATCTCTCTTTCAACTAAAAAATATCAGTTTTCAGATTAATTATGCTAAAGTTCTGATAGCCAATCCCACTAACATGTCAGTGATCTAGCCACTTCAATTAAAACCTGATTTCGTTAGCTCTGTCAGTTAAGCAGATAAGACATAGCTAAGTTTCCTGCCTGTATTCCTTTCCCTCCTTCAAAAGCAAAAAGTGTGTGCTGTTTAAGGACTGCAATTATAAAAACTCCTATTGAATATGCTTAGTGAGAGCATCCAAACCAAACCAGATATGAGCTACAGCAGAATACTGTTTGTTTTTAAAGTCCTACAGATGCATTTAACCTTTCAACTCATATTAAAGTCCATGAGATCCCTGCTCCTAAATCTCACAACGTATTCTGATATCCTACAGGTTTTGGCTGTTCTTTTGTCAAAGTGAACTACTATTGGGAAAAAAAAAAAAAAAAATCATACAAAGCCATTTGGAAACCTATTAAGAGAGTCAATATCCCTCTTCAATTATCAGATATGTATGGAATTTTCTTGCAGAGCACATTCACCGATTTAACCTACATGCACCTCGATGCAGGGAAATAACTACCCACTTAACTTACTCCTTCCTAATTAGCTTCAAAGAGTGCAATTACTGTAACCAGGAGTTAGGAGGGGAGGCAAGGCCATGGGAGGTGGATGAGAGGAGCTGTGCAGGAGATGTGGTAAGGGCTGGTACAGGACCAGGTATGCTGAGGAAGAGATGCTGCAGCACAGGGCAGGAAAGGAGGAACCGTGGTGGCTGCCATCAGTGCACGAGCAGATTTTGGGTTAGATCCCGACAAGGGCAAGAGCAATAGCCCTGTACTTCACTGATCTCAGCTGCTACACAGAAGGATTCAGTGTGAGGAAAGCTGGATGAAAAGGGGAGCTCTGCTGGGCATGGAGATCTGGGGAAAAGCAGCACAAGAGAGGGGCTTCAGGGTCAGCTCATACCTAAAGCTTCCACTCCTCTTTGATAAAGAGGAGAATTGACACCTACCTACCCAGTTATTTTGCCCTCATCATATTATAGCTCGGAGAAAGCTATCCAAATGGTGCTGCATCACTGTAGGTTTGTTGTATGTTATCAGCAACCTCTTAGCAAAGACAGAGGTAAGAAAGCTCTCATTGCAGACAGTACGGTACAGTTCCCGTTTGCAAATAAAATATATTTTCAGTGGTGATCTATATGTTATGGAGGTTTCTTTATTTCTATGAATTATTCTCCCTCAGGGCAGGAAATATACTCAGTATTTTTCACATTGCCATCCTTTCTTTAAAAAAAAAAAAAAAAATTGCTTTATGGGAAAAGTAGACTCTTGAAAAATGAGATATCTGACACTTCTATTTGAAGAATAGTCTCATGTACTTTTTCTGACCATCCCTCCAATAATATTTTCTAGGTTTCTGAGGCTAGAGCCCTCCTTTCTTCTGGAAAAATTGAATTATTCCCATCCTCTCACAACCTCAGTATTTGGTGCTCATCTGCTAATCCAGTAATCCCTCACACATCCATTGCTCATATTCTTTGGCTGCCAGAGGGCTGAGAAACCTGGAACAGAGACTGGGTCTTGCCCAAGGGTTTGAGCCTCACCCATACAGCTCACAAGAATTAGATAACAAGAATATCAAATAGGAAAATGATAGCATACAGTTCTAGAAATTTGAAAGCCATCTGGAAATAAATTAAGAATTTATCAGAATAAAATGTTCACTGTGGAGGCATTTGTACCAGCATCTGTAACGTTACTTGCATAAGCTCCCCTTTTTTTCCATTAGCTTGGGTAATGTACAATTCATAAGTCGTACTGGCACCTCATTATCCAATTAAAATTACTCATTTTTAACAAAGAAATAATGTTGGAAAGGGAATGATTAGGTTAATGATTAATTCTGGCTACTCATATATGAAATAGCTTTGCAATTAATTTGGGGAGGTTTGCATGTTTTAAGCTCCTCGGCATAATTACGACAAGCTGCATCACTGGGTCTTACGGTTCTCCTCTCTAATTAATTTGTTAATATAAGCACAAGAGGAATTGCCCCTAGAAAATATGAGGAACTGCCAGAAGTAACAAGAGAGATTTTTTTTTTTTTTTTTAAGAAAAAGCAAACAAAACATTCAGGAGTAGTTTGCTGACAACATTTCTATAGTCAATGAGAGAGTTTCTTCCTCTTTCTTTGGCAGCAGACCTGCCACCTACTTCCGTCACACTACTGGAAAGAGTAACACATTGTATCTGATCAGTTAATTAAGTGGTTTGATTTAATAATAGCATAATTATTCCATTTAAGAACCATTCAGCAAATAATTCCTAGGTGTTAACCTCTGGAAATTGCATTTTGAGATCAAGGCTGTATTTTTTTAACAAATTCAGCGTGAGATCCTTATGAATCACTTGGAGGGAACCGTGTTGACAATTCAGAGCAGAACATGTGCTTCTCTGGTTTACTTCCTTTATTTTTGTTTAACTCCTTATTTAAAGCCCCTTTCTCTTTCACTATAGTAGTATTTTGCACCCTTGGCCAAAACGAGCTGTGATTCCCTCCCTGCCGAATGACTCCCCAAGCTTTGCTGTCAAACCCTAGCCATGCACCAGGACCCCTCAAACATGTCCTAGAGGCATGCAATAACATAAAAAGCCTTCTTTCATGGCTTGGCAATTCCTGATGAGCCACAAACAACCATGAACTTTGGAGCCAAACCCACTCTGGACCTGATTCAATTCTTTCTTTTGGTCTGGATTAACTATCTATCATTTGTGTCCCACCTATTTTTACACCTTTTTTGAGAGCCATCTCTTGGTAGCACATCCTCCCCTAAAAGGCACTAATTACAGGGTACAGGCCAGATTTTCCCTCTGGGCTCTTGGACAGCCCAGGGCTCACCCTTGCTCCACAGAGAGCTGCAGGAGTGGAAAATGGACATGGGCAGTATTTCCCCAGGCTCGCTGGTCACCTGAAGGTTGGGTTACTGATAATGTGATTTATAGTCCAGCTACCACTTGAGCACCTTCAAAATCTGAAGATAAAAGACAAATTTTTGGCCATTTTGAAGGTTTGACATTTGCTATTGTTGCCTGTGAGAACAAGACCAAAGTAGTGGAGGATTTTAATCCTCATGCAGAGTAGCTGGCTGCATAACTGCAGCAGACATAAACATCTCAGCAAGCGTTGGTGAAGGAAGGTAGGCTGGATGCCTCCAAAGCACTGCCAACAATTATTTGACTGTTATGACAAACTGGAAATCACAGACATTTTCCCTGAAGATGCTTTGAAAACCAAGCAGGAGAGATTTTGGAGGGTGAAGGTTCCCCATCCCTGGTTGGGTTGGAAGTAATGTTGTTCTAATGTGTTCCTCACATCCACTTCTCAAATATCCGTATGGGTCAAAGTCAACGGAGAGGCAGAGCTGTGATGCAGAGACAGTGCTCGAGGAAAAGACACGGCAGGTGCCACCTCCACACATGCCTGTCGTGTGTTCCCAGAGACACACTGTCACAGCTGCCATCACACAATGCCGTCACTCACTGCGTGACCGCAAAAAGGGCCGCAATTTATAGTGAAAGCTATCACTGGAGGACACACTTTTCACAAACAATGCTGGATATTTTACAAAAGGTCTTGCAAGCACTGGAGAAGCAGGGCCCTGCATCAATTTTTAGCCTACTGGGAGAAGGTCCTGTTACTGGGACATTTTTCACCATTACCAAATCACTGTTGGTATGACTCCCAAGTGCTTTAAACAAATAGGAACCATCTTTAAGGACTCCATGAACTGGTCTGTTAGCTTTGTAGTCTCTAACTTGCTTGTGATGGCCCCTGTCCATTGGTGGTTTGTTCTGCAGAGCCTCTTCCAAGAAACTTCATTGTGAATCATCTCCCTTGTCCCATGGCATTCAGGACCATTAGTCAATGCGATTTTCTAAGTGTTGTCAGTATACTGACATTAACTTTATAGAAATAATCTCAGTGGTTTTTAATTTCTCTGTTTTACAGTCCAGACATACCACTTACCATTAATTTCCCCTCACCAAGCACTCACATTTTCCACCTTGTATTTCGTATTAAAAACACATGAAAAGCATTAAGTTTGGTAGAAGCTTCTCTATCCCTTTCCCTCCTGCCCCCACAGATCTCAGCCTATCTAAAAAGCAGTATGAGTACAATACCAAGAAGGATGATGCCATATTTACTGCAGTGTAGATCACCTAATCAAAGCAACTTGCCACCAGAAAAGTGGTACCCAACTCCGAGCCTTCCCCTCTGCACTGACATGCTGGATATTTTCCATAGTGCATCCTATTTCAGAGCTAAGGGGGGAAAAAAACAACAGCTGTTTTGTAATGCTTCTTAGCACACAGATACCTTCATTTCTTTTTCCTCCAGTGATCACTCTCAACACAACACTTGTATGTGGATCAGGTTCATCAACTGACCAGTATTTTCCCTTCTTGATAAGCCAACCCAAGGGTGTGAAAACACACATTAGCAGGATTACTTCTCCCAGCAGCAATACATTTCTGAGATGTGTTAAACTACAGCTTTGACTACTCAACAAAATCATACTGAAAACAATCCAAGAGCTAATTAAATCAAGTCAAAGGCAGAACAGCTACAGTTTAGAGGCTCCAGGCTGACGAGAAAGAAGGCTTTACACTAAGGAGTAAAATATCCACTGCGCCAACTGTTCTTTATCCATACACAAAGTCAAGTTTGCAGCAATTGCAGGTGCAGAAACACACGTGGGAAAAGCAAATACATTTACTGTCAACCACCTGCTGCAGAAGGGAGAGAGGAGCCACAGGAACATCATGTCATGAGCTGCCCACTCTTTTCTGAGGTAGAAATGGTCTGTGGGCTAAAGGGAGATGGCATGTCAGCCAGCCACAGGTTTTACTCAACAACAGCAATCAGCCAGGAACAGGAAAGGCTGATGTGAAGATACAGGACATGTCACTGTAGAAGTTGCTAACTGACAGTTATATTTAGAAAAATGTAACCTGATAGCAATCAGGTACTGCTGATATTTCTGACATCCATCATCTATCTTATGCTTTCTGAGCCTGCTTGGTGATGTAAAGCAAAATTACTTTTGTGTTCACTTTGCATTTGTGATCACAGCTGTCAAATCCATGATGTATGAACACTGACTTTTTTCACAGAGGCAACTAATTAGTTTTATTACACCAGTTGGGAAGTTTGGAGATGGAGTTACAAAGCATTTAATGATCAAAGAAAATAGTGAATAATATAAATTGAGATGTCCTCCAGTTCCCCATTACTCTATTCACATGCTTTCTAATAAAACAGTCTCCAGACTTCCCCATGAATTACACCCCGTGAACTGTGCTTTGGAAAAGCACAAATATTACGTTTATCATAAGTGGTGACTGAAACAGGCTGACAGGGAGAGGAGCTGGCTCCATGCAAGCACTGCTAAAAAACCCTTTCCATCAAAAAGAGAAGAGGAGACAGGTTTTTCTCACGCTAGTTCTTCCATCCCACGACTTCCATCATTTCATTTTTTTGTTTAACGTTACAGACATAATAACATCACTTGGCAAAACAGCAGGTAAAAAAAAAAAAAAATAAAATACAGCCTGCATATATTCAAGTTACACTCTTACACGGCATCCAGCTTGCTCCCTTCAGCTTCCTACAAGAGCTGCTGAGGTGCTGCCCAGCAGCTGGGACTGCTGGCGAGCAGGCAGGAGGAAGGAGCCGGTCATGGAGCTGCTGCCTGCTGCTCCCTGCCCGTGGGAACCATCACTTGCTGCTCATACAGCAAAAGAGGGGAGAAAAGGTGGCACTTGATGCTAGTGGAGTCTAACATTGTCAGCACCACAAATGAAATGTGATGTGTAAGCTCGAGGACAGAATTCAATTTCTTTGCAAATACTACTTCTCTTGAAGGACTGCAAACAAAAACGTAATCTAAGCTTTTTATTTCCGGCTGCAAATCTTGATTTATTAATACTGCTCTTCAAAATAACTACTACAATGGCATACAAGTAGTAAACCAGTCATGCATTTAGTTTGCTCTGTGCGTTATGCATTTTTTCTGTTGGAATTATTTCCTTACGGGAAAAAAGTGACGTTTCCTTCGGGGCTAATATTCCCATGGCAAAGTTGCTTTTCCATTTTAAAGCCCGTCTTTGACATACGTGATTGACTCTTCCACACTTATCCACGGCATTTGAGTGAATGGCACCCAAGAGATATTTCAAAAAAAATATATGTATCAGTTCTTCTATTGCACTTCTTTCATTTTAAAAATGTTTATCTATCGTGTATAGGAAATATCTTACCCATCTGCTTCATGGGAAATAAGAAATCAAAGACCCATCCCCACCCCTGCCTTCCAACAGGATACAAGGCAGCTTTTCCTAAAAATAGGTAGCATGATTGTGAAAGTCTTTTCCAATACTTTTTCTTTCAGAACAGTGAACTTACAGACTCAAATTTGGAAAAGCTGAGAAATCCCCAAACTGTAATTTTTCTGCAAAAATCATCGGTGTCCTTTATATGCAGATGGAGCAGAACCATCAGCTTCAGGATCGTGAGTGGTTTCCATTCCCTGGAGTACTGCACATAAATGAAAGCCTGTCCCAGGAGTATACGCCTGCAATGTGAAGTCCGTGGAAGGGGAAAGCAAGTTGGGAGAGGTTTTTGAAACTCGTATTAAGTAATAAAAGTTTTATGGGGCTTTCCAGTCTCTCATCCATCTCCTTTACAACATAAAACACAAATTACTTTTGTTATTTGATATGTAAGATAGCAAAAGAAACACGTATCTGTATTTTAACTGCTTTAGCCTTTGGGTTTTGGTACTTATCAGAGTAGAAGGGATTATACAACATTTCATTTTCTATTATGTGAAACTCGACTGTGATTTTACATGATAACATGATAAATATTCTCCATGAGATTTTTGAAGCTTCATAAGGGATTTGACTAGCCAGCTGCTATTAAAGCTGAAATTATTTGCAAATATTCAGCTTGCAAGTGACTTTAATAGCTGTTCTTACAGAATCACAGAATCATCTAGGTTGGAAAGGACCTTGAAGATCATCTAGTCCAACCGTTAACCCAGCACTGACAGTTCCCAACTACACCAGATCCCTCAGCGCTGGGTCAACCCGCCTCTTGAACACCTCCAGGGATGGGGACTCCCCCCCTGCCCTAGGCAGCCCATTCCAACGCCCAACAACCCCTTCTGGAAAGAAATACTTCCTAAAAGCCAGTCTAACCCTGCCCTGGCGCAGCTTGAGGCCATTCCCTCTTGTCCTGGCGCTTGTTCCTTGGCTCAAGAGACTCATCCCCCCTCTCTGCACCCTCCTTTCAGGGAGTTGTAGAGGGCCATGAGGTCTCCCCTCAGCCTCCTCTTCTCCAGACTAAACCCCCCCAGTTCCCTCAGTCGCTCCCCATCAGACCTGTGCTCCAGACCCTGCACCAGCTTCGTTGCCCTTCTCTGGACACGCTCGAGTCATTCAATGGCCTTTTTGTAGTGAGGGGCCCAAAACTGAACACAGTAATCAAGGTGCGGCCTTACCAGTGTCTTAGTGAAACAATTCTGCCACAACACAACAAAATCAAAGCTACAGTATCCCAAAGCATGCCAAGGCAGAAAGCTCTCCTTGTCTCATGCCTTCTCCCCCCAAATAAGATGGCTTCCCACTAGAAGGCCAACAAGAGGTTAAAGCTGTTCATTAATTCATAGTACATCCATTCATTTCTAAGCATCTTCTAAAACACAGTAACACATCAGAAATCTGCATATTCTTTGTTACCTGTCTGCAATGAAAATAGTTTGAGCAATATAAACTCTCCTGGCCAAAGGCTTATTGCATTTCCAAAGCCTATTATTGCTGGAAACAATTTTTTGGGGAATTCTCTTCTTGTTATGGAGATTTTTCTTAACTTTCATCTCCTGTGTCTGTAGATTATACACTGTAATATATTACAGTGATGGTTGGCTGTAAGAATCTGTCTGGATTTCATTCTCATTATACATACCAGAGAGAGTATACTGAATATGAAAAAGTGAAAAAACTTCATTAATAAGATGAAAATTTGAAAACCTTTTCCAAAACAATTTTTTTAAATTTGTTTGTTTGCTTGTTTGTTTTGTTCTCTTTAACAACCCCTGCATATACCTCCCAAGTTTTGAACAGCTCGAAATACAACCATATTTCTCAGCAAAATAGGGATGGAACATCAAAAACATTCCATATACGCTTTATCTTCCTAAGCTGCCTACAGACACAAAAAACAAACAAACAAAAAAAAGCATTCTGTTTTCTACCACTGCATTTATTCGCACTATTTGAAAATATTTCACTTGGCTGAGCAATATTTTAAATCTCACGTCAATGGAAGAATATTCTCAGTCTAATTATAAAAACTATTAAAAAATAATAGAAGCAAAATAAGACATTATCATGAGGTTTTATCTATCTATAGGTGGGTTGTGAAGTTAAGTTAAATTCAATTATCTTTTTCTGAGCAGCACAGATTAACCAAGGGATCAGTGTAACTAATGAACTACTTAATGAGCAGGATTAAGAATGATGAGGTACAAAATGACAGCATCCCTTAAAAGAAAAAAAATACAGGTGAACTAAGGCCACTGGAGATGTACTGAACAGGAATATAAATTTTGGCTTATCTTCCCAGTGTCTTTGAATTTATGGACTGAAGTGATCATGTACAGGTGGACAGAGCATGCTGGATTTTTCAACAGGTAAGATGTATCAGAAATATCTTGATTTGCAATAGCGTGGCCAGCAGGGACAGGGAAGGGATCTTACCCCTGGACTTGGCACTGGTGAGGCCCCACTTCAATTACTGTGTTCAGTTTTGGGCCCCTCACTACAAAAAGGCCATTGAATGACTCGAGCGTGTCCAGAGAAGGGCAACAAAGCTGTTGAAGGGTCTGGAGCACAGGTCTGATGGGGAGCGGCTGAGGGAACGGGGGGGGGTTTAGTCTGGAGAAGAGGAGGCTGAGGGGAGACCTCATCGCCCTCTACAACTCCCTGAAAGGAGGGTGCAGAGAGGGGGGATGAGTCTCTTGAACCAAGGAACCAGCGATAGGACAAGAGGGAATGGCTCAAGTTGTACCAGGGCAGGGTCAGACTGGCTCTTAGGAAGGATTTCTTTGCAGAAGGGGTTGTTGGGCGTTGGAATGGGCTGCCCAGGGCAGGGGGGGAGTCCCCATCCCTGGAGGGGTTGAAGAGTCGGGTTGACCCAGCGCTGAGGGATCTGGTGGAGTTGAGAATGGTCAGTGTGAGGTTCATGGTTGGACTGGAGGAACTTCAAGGTCTTTTCCAACCTAGATGATTCTGTAATTCTGTGATGCCAGATCTACTGGTAGGTCTCCCAAAAATCACATTCCTCTGCTAAACACCTTTGATGAAGGTTTCAAAAGACCGCCGTGGCTTGGATTGGCATGGATCAGTGACATTAATGGGTTTCACCAGACCACGAGCAGGATCTGGCCCAATGACTCAGTTAGAGGCTGATTCTCCACTGTAAGGCAAGTGTGCTCCATGGCACCTTCTGTCATGGTCCCCAGGACCATAACCTGGCCACATCATCACTGGAGCCAAACATGAGACCCAAGCACTCACTACTGTCTCTGGCTAAGAAAATGTCATGACAGACGAAGCTGAAATTGCTGCACAGACAAGGGGCTGAACTCAAGCCAGTAGCTTCAGAGAAAGCCAAGGAGCAAAGAGCTGCAACATTCAGCTGGGACACAAGGACAACATGAACTCCAAACAAGAATTCTGCTCTGTCGCATCTTTTTTTTTATGGTAATTTTACTGTAATGTGCCATTGGAGATACTTATCTGTAGATGATAAATGACATTTCCGTACATGCCAGCATGGGGAATGCAACAGGCAGTGGTGGACCCTCTCAATCCACATCTCATTGCAAAAATTCACTGGGGGAATCCTGATCTCCAAAGGGATTTCAGAGCCACACTCCTGTTCAGGGTTTGAATTTCTTGTTGGCTATGTACTAAAAAGGCACGTACTTCAGGTCTGCTTCAAAAATAATGTATTCTTACCCTAATTTCCCCCTAACTCCTTGGTCTCCTGGGAAGGAGCTGTGTTATGTGACTACAGGTCTAGGTAGCCCAGTGACCATTCCTTCCTTCACATACACACACCTCTAAGAGGAGGACAGATACACATGATAATAAAAGTCAAGAAAATGAGAAGCCAACTAAATGAACTGAACTTTCTACCATGTGAAAAATCAGTCGCGGGCCTCCAGATGCTCTGGCAAATAAAGAATCTGCTAAAATGAGCTGTAAAAGATATAAATAAATAAAGGCAGGAATGCTCTCAAACTTCAGAATATCTGTTGTACTAGTATCATGAGCTCCCAAGTTAGCCCCATCCCACTGGTCTTATTTTACAGCTTATCTGTTAGCAACATAAAATCATCAAAATCACTCTGGGGTCTGAAAGTCAGGCTGGGTTCTTGCTCCATTATGCGTCATTGTCTGCAGTCTATTCTGCTCACAGCAGTTATTCCAGCAGTTGCTAAAATTATCTAGTTTGTCATCCCAAAATGAATCACTTTAATAATTTTAATAAATACTAAACAAAGCACTAAAAATTTAAGCAAGCCATCAAAGCAAGCACACAAGTTTGCATGCATGCAGAGAAAGCTGACCTGTTAAGAAGGCATGTTTTCAACCTTAATATAAAGCATGGAGAAAATTAATTCTCCCATTAATGGAATCATTTACATTACTATCTCCATTCTTTTTTTTGTTCTCACATCTCTATTCTCTTAGCCTGTTTTCTCACAGTATCTCATTTCCATTACTGCAAATAAATGGCATGAGCACATTTACAAAATGGTAACCAGTTGTGCTTGTACTTTAATATATTTTCTTTTGAATGGATAAGATACATTTCAGAATGAGAAAACAAATTAGCCAATGTATGTGTACACTGAAAGCAAACTAAAAGATGTTTTTCATTGATTTAATCCATGGAATGGGATCAGATTCATAAAATAATTTAGGTTGAAAGGCACCTCGAGTTGTCCCTGGCCACCCACTCCCCAAAGCAAGTCCATGTTGCTCAGGGCTTTGGTCAGTCCAGTTTTTAGTATCTCCGAGGATGGAGATCCCACCACCTCTCTGAACCCTGTGCAAGCACAGCACCACTCTTCATCACATGTATACACACACATAACATAGTCGCTAGCAAGAAAAGACAAAAGGATAAAGGCACAGTAACATAACTCCAAACATTGTTTGTTTTCAGAAGTCCAAAAGTTTTCAGTGAACTGGAGCCAAAACCCATCACCACTTGAGTCAGACAAACTACAGCAAAAGTAGGCAAAAATCAAGAAATGCTTAAAAAACCTTGAAAGGTGCAAAATAACGTTTTTTCTGGCTGTTTACCTCTGCTTGTGTAATTCAGCAGGAGCAACCCATCTTCACCCTGAGAAGCACTCCCTTCAATCACTGTAGGGGACATGCAGAAAGTTCTTGTGTGGAACACACTAGGGCACTTAGCACATTAAATCTTCCTTCAGTGATATTTCATTTGCTTTCCGTGCAGTTTCTCTTTCTGTAATATTCTTCCTTGACCTTACCTGATCCAGCTTTCATATCTGATGGTGCCATTTGCCATTTCTAAATCTTCGTTCCAAGCTTTGATCAGCTTCACAGTGCATTTAGATTCTACATCAAAATAACTAACTGGGAAGTTTTTTTATCAGACAAGGGCTGTACTTGAGCACATTTCCTTGTTTAAAAGTTATTATATATGAATATTTACTTTAAAAATCAATTATAATTTATTATATATTACTCATTATAAATTTGTGTAGTAGTCCCCAGTAAATGCTGCTACAGCACAGGAAGTTGGCATACCTATAAAATAATCCTATGAAAATTGTGCATTAATTAGTATGTACAGCCATACAAACAAATTCTGTATTCTCAAGATTTATTATATTTTAAATATATGGCACTCGTGCACTGTAATTGGTCACGGTATATTTTGCATTATGAACACAACAAATTTGCTTTTGTGGAGCTGTTTCAAACAGCCATTCAAAACAAAAAAGTAATTAGCAAAAGAAGTGTTTAGTAAGAAACTGAATGGAAAAAAATGGTTTTAACCAAATTACTGTAAAATCTCCACCGCACTATTTTATGCAAGCCTCTCAGATTACAGTCCCTTCCTCAGTATCTGAGTGCATTTCACTTACATATAGAGATTACAGACCAGTGTGTGTAAATAACAGTTTAAAGAACAGAATAAAATATTTCCATGGGAATTGAGAGTGTTGACTTTGTGATCAGACAGTTTTCAGACCACTGAAATATCCATTTTATAAGTACAGTATTTTGAGATAGTTAGGAAAAGCAATTGAGATTGGAACAGAAAAATTTAAAAAACACAGATCTGCATTGACAAAAAGGTATGGTCTTACTTCATAGCCTGTATAAATCTATGTGTATAGATACATGTACATATATATGTATCAGCAAAAAAATTTAAAATTGCATAAAATACAAACTCTCCAAGACAAAGTTGTAATACCTGAGTGAGTATTTAGATTCTCTCTCCTGAAAGTTGAATCAACAATAATTGCACAGGCTCTGACCCCAGCCTAAGGCCCAGATAACCAGGAAAACACAAAATGGGCACTGGGAGAACACGCTCTGTGATGAAGTCTCCAGGTGGGACCTACCACCACCACAACTATGGGCAGACACTAGTTTCACAGAATCACAGAATCATCTAGGTTGGAAAGGACCTTGAAGATCATCTAGTCTAACCGTTAACCCAGCACTGACAGATCCCAACTACACCATATCCCTCAGCGCTATGTCAACACGCCTCTTGAACACCTCCAGGGATGGGGACTCCACCACCTCCCTAGGCAGCCCATTCCAATGCCCAACAACCCCTTCTGGAAAGAAATGCTTCCTAATATCTAGTCTAAACCTTCCCTGGCACAACTTGAGTCCATTCCCACTTGTCCTGGTGCTTGTTCCTTGGCTCAAGAGACTTATCCCCCCTCTCTGCACCCTCCTTTCAGGTAGCTGTAAAGGGCGATGAGTTCTCCCCTCAGCCTCCTCTTCTCCACATTAAACCCCCCCCAGTTCCCTCAGCCGCTCCTCGTACGACATGTGCTCCAGACCCTGCACCAGCTTCGTTGCCCTTCTCTGGACACGCTCAAGTCATTCAATGGCCTTTTTGTAGTGAGGGGCCCAAAACTGAACACAGTCATCGAGGTGCGGCCTCACCAGTGCCGAGTACAGGGGTAAGATCACTTCCCTGTCCCTGCTGGCCACACTAGTTCTGATACAAGCCAGGATACCATTGGCCTTCTTGGCCACCTGGGCACACTGCTGGCTCCTGTTCAGCCGGCTGTCAATCAACACCCCCAGGTCCCTCTCTGACTGGCAGCTCTCCAGCCACTCCTCCCCAAGCCTGTAGCGCTGCTGGGGGTTGTTGTGGCCCAAGTGCAGCACCCGGCATTTGGCCTTAGTGAAGCTCCTACAGTTGGCCTCAGCCCATCTCTCCAGCCTGTCCAGGTCTCTCTGCAGAGCCTCCCTACCCTCGAGCAGATCAACACTCCCACCCAACTTGGTGTCATCTGCAAACTTACTGAGGGTGTATTCGACCCCCTCATCTAGATCATCAATAAAGATGTTAAACAGGAGTGGCCCCAAAACCCAGCCCTGGGGGACACCACTCGTGACCGGCTGCCAACTGGATTTAACTCCGTTCACCACAACTCTTTGGGCCCGGCCATCCAGGCAGTTTTTTACCCAGCGAAGCGTGTGCCCATCCAAGTTTAAGCACCTTATTTATATAGCTTTGCCTTTTGCTTGATAGAAAGCAGACTCTTTGCACAGTAAAATAAATGCACAAGTTTTAAAATGTGACCATCAGCATATTGTTTGCCAAGACATACAATCTAGAAGATTTTATCAGCATTCTTCTGTATTAGAGCATGTCAGGTTAAGAAGGCAACAGTGTGCAAATCAATCCAGAGTTCTCTTGGGGCAGAGAGGAGGATTTCTGCAACGCCATGCCGCGGCTCAGGATCTCATCTCTGTCAACAGTGGGGTAACACTTCTATGCAAACCAGAAACCAAGAAATGCCAGCTGGGGGGAGCTTGGTGGCAATGCACAGAGCTCTGTGCCTTGTTTCCCCTCTCATGACTCCCTCCCTGAAAAGCAGATGTGGAAGGCAATGGCTGCCTCCCCCTTGCAACAGCAGGAAAGGAGACAGCAGGGTGGAGACTGCGCGCTGAGATGCTTGAGACATTCAAAGTGCAAAGAATTATTTCCACTGATAAATACGATCTGGGATTGCATTGCATCACCTTACAGTATTACAATCTTATCTCATTATTCTACATATACCTGGTTTAACCTCTGCCTGAATGGAATCTTTGCAGAAACATACTCTTTTAATGTTAAATCTTGTCCATAAAGCTCACTCCCTGTGACCTTATAAGCACAGGGTTCTCCACTCCTCAGCAATCAGGAAGCACTATTAAAGAATATATAGAAAAGGATCTGGGGGTTCTCACTGACAAGCAGCTGAACATGAGCCAGCAGTGTGCCCAGGTGGCCAAGAAAGCCAACGGCATCCTGGCTTGTATTAGAAATAGTGTGGCCAGCAGAGGTAGGGAGGTGATAGTCCCCCTGTGCTCTGCACTGGTGAGGCCACACCTGGAGTGTTGTGTCCGGTTTTGGGCACCTCGACACAAGAGAGATCTCGAGGTGCTGGAGCGAGTGCAGAGGAGGGCAACGAGGCTGGGGAAGGGCCTGGAGAATAAATCCTGTGAGGAGAGATTGAAGGAGCTGGGACTGTTTAGTGTGAGCAGGAGAAGGCTGAGGGGAGACCTCATCACTCTCTACAGCTCCCTGAAGGGACATTGTAGAGAGGTTGGTGCTGGTCTCTTCTCACAGGTGATTAGTGACAGAACAAGAGGGAACGGCTTTAAACTGCAACAGGGGAGGTTCAGACTGGACATGAGGAAAAAATGTTTCCCAGAAAGAGTGGTCAGAGAGTGGAATAGGCTGCCCAGGGAGGGGGTGGAGTCACCATCCCTGGATGTGTTTAAGGGTCATTTGGATGAGCTGTGGGGGGATGTCATGTAGGGGAGAACTTTGTAGAGTAGGGCTGAGGGTTGGACTCGATGATCCCGAGGGTCTTTTCCAACATGAATGATTCTGTGATTCTGTAATATGAGATAAGTCTCCGATCTATAAGCTCTAGTTAGATTTCCAAGTTCCCCTGAGTCTGCAGCATGCCCCAACCATTACACAAGGACAGGCTGTAAGCAGGTGACAGAAAATGCAACATCTGGGGAGAAAAAAATTACCCTTGGTGAGTCCTGGCCAGAAATGTCTTTGGTGAGCTGCAGAAGAGGATCAGACAGCTGCCAGCCATCCCCAACATCTCACACCAATGTGATGAGACTTAAGAGGAGAGGAAATATTCCCATGCCAGAAGGATGCACAAATCAGAAGAGGATGTGACCAGCTAAATCATATGTTTTGCAGGCAAAAATGCTTGTTGGTGCGAGCTAAAGCCCGTGGCAAACTTTGAGACTCTTCCACTGCCTGACCACACAGTAAATCTTACCAGGTATTTTAAAACACTTTTTCCCCCAACACACAGCACTTGGAAACTAGTAAAAAGAAGTGTTGTTGCTTAAAACTGGATGCAAAACCAAAAGGTATTCAGCAATTATCCATCATTCTAAGATGATTAATTGCATGCATATTATGATCAGCTTTTAATGCTAGTCAAAATAGGTTTCAGAAAGAGAGCAAACAGAACCTGAACAAGCCTTTCCTGATGGATCTTTTCTTACAGCTTCACCTGGAAATTGCTATTCAAGGCACAAACTTTTAAGAAGTGGCCAGGATTAACTTTGGCAGCATATAAATGCAAGAAGGAAAGACTGATCTAGCCCACGCCATTTTGCTCAGCTCTGCAATTCAGAATTACAGTGTTGGTATAACTATAGGAGGAGTTAGTATATCCAACCGTGCTTTTTCCCAGCTTGTGGTATCTTTGCTTTTCCATTAAACATGCATGTCTTAGGACATGAAAATAATAGCATTGTTAGAGAGCTGCAGTGAGACTATGATATTTTTGCTAAACCAGCTGCAGTATTATTCATGAGTATGGACGTCTTCTAGCCCTTTGGACTCAGAAAGATCGAATTTACAGCAGTGTTTCACATAATGTTTTTCCATACAGTGAGAAAAGCTAATTACTACTTCATTGAAATTCATAATTGTCATAAAAATTAATGGACTTTGAGTAGGACTGAACTTAGCCCAAAATGTGGTCTTAATTATCATGTTAGTCTTTAAGCAGTTACAGTCTCTGCAGTGCTTAATAAAAGTTAATGCCTCTACTATTGGAGAAATATGATATGCAACTTAACAAATGTTTGGTGGGAAGTAAGTTGGAGAGGCTGAGAAATAACTCTATATTATAACAAAATTCTTCCACCAAAAGTTCTTCTAGACAGGCCATCTTCCTCGTGAGGGCTCACAGGGGTTGACTTTTCATGGCATTAACCTTTATGTACTAAAATTCAAAATTTTACAAAGTGTTGAGTGAAGCAAATGTTAACTTCAGCCTCAGCCTGAGTCTTCAGGATTTCTGTGGTGTTTCCAACAGACTGTGGAATATATAAAGCGTAAGAAGAAGTTGGAACTGCTAAATGGCATTAGGCAGCTGGAGTTTAGAGTATACTGTGACCAGCACATCCTTCAACTCTTAAAACTGTAGCAGAATCCTTTGGGATTAGGAATATTTCCCCCTTTTTACACACCATTAAGCAAACCTCACGAAGACAGAGGTCCCAACAATACAGGCAGCTCTGGTGAGCCAAGAAGCTGGCAGGCAACACCTCCTGAGCTTTCAACGCAGGCAGAAAGTGGCCGCTCTTCCAGCTCCTGTTGTCATTGCCGGCATGGAAATGCGTGTCCATGTTGGTCCCTCAACAGCCTCCTACAACATCCCAACGTCCCTTGGACGTATTATTGCGGATATATCAGCCTCAAACCTAAGCAGCTTGCAGAGAATAATTAAGTTTTTATAAAGAACTAAATTCCATCTGGACCAGGTTTGTACATACAGATAGTATCTTTTATTAGACTCAGCAGTGTAACATATATAACTAATCACACTCCAGGCAATTCTTTCTCAACCTTGACTTAGTTTCAAGGTTTTCTGCTTGATTTCAAGCCTGAAGGAAGACTTACAAGACAGGAGCATGCCTGTGGTCTCAGACAGCCCTGGCTGCACCAACATTACCACTACTGCACAGCCAAGCAAGAGTTGGAACAGCTTTTATGTAGTTCTGCTACATAAATAAATGTACCCAAGTACATCTGTATTTTATAGTGTAGGGAAAGAACTTATTTCCCTCCTCTGTCAGATGTCTTCAGTACTACCTATGACAACAGCGATGTTCTGCCTGGATGGAGACGCTCTTTAAAGCCAGTGCGTAATTTGGAAGTGGACTGGTGATTTTTGGGTAATGAAGGGCTTCTACAAACAGCACATTCATATCAAGTCATGGGGAGCTCTCCTCATCACTGGGCATACAATGAGTTAGCCAGTCATAGAAGAGTTGTCGAGTAGAAGGAAGGAGTATGTGCATTGTACCTCTCCAACAGCATGTGAGCCATTCAGCATTATTCCCTGCAAGAGGACAGACCTTCACCAAAGGAGGCTGTCAGGCCCAGACAGAGCAAACTACGGATGACAAAAAAGCAGAGATAAGATGAAAAGACGAACGTTGAGCCCTCTTTGTCTCCAGACCCAGAATCTCTTAGAGACCCACAAAGAGACCTTTTTTTTAGCTTCTCTTTTTAGATGGAGATGCAGCTCAGAGGCGCTGCCAACGGAGGACCTCACAGCACGCCCAGGTTAGCAATACAAAGACAAGCTACCTAAGCTACTAGCGTCTGCTCCTGACCCAGGGCTTAAGCACTAGAGACTCAATAATTAGAGAAAGAAGGGAATTTTAGCAGAGCATTATTTGTGCCTAACCGTGAGCTTCAAAAAAGCCTTGTGAAAATGCAGTGACCTTCCCTACTCTGCAGGTCACTCTGTTGGAAGTCATACTAAATCTGGACACTAGGTAAAGGATACATATAGAGATCTGTAGTATTTCATCCCTTCCTTCCTTTGTAAGTGAAAACAACAGCTGTTTTTTTATTTGGCTCATATTCATCAAAGCCAGAAAACACCATTTGCGAAAGGTGGTTTGTGGAAAGGCACAACTCGAACAGCCTGGAACATTTTGGTTTGGAAAGGTTCACACTACTCTGCATCAGACTTTCATTTCAAACACACCGGAGAGCTGTAACACTCCATTGCAATAAGAATTACAATAGCAATTAAAAGACATTTAGGTTGTTCCACTTTTAACGTGACGGCTGAGATCAGACACACAATGAATTCAGAATCTGTGTGTTAATCACCCATACAAATCCATTGCAGTTAATTAACTGAGACTATAACATAAAAAAAGAAGCAATATGGAAATCAGTATTTCCTTCCATGAGGAATCATTTTTTTACCAGGTTCTGTTCCTATGCTGTTTGAGGGTAAACTGATATTAAGAGTACAAAGCTGGCAACACTTTCCCTTTATCAGACTAAAAGCAAATAAGGACTATATTTAAACATGGTTTCACAACATTAATTTTCTTCTTTCAGAGCACAGCATGTATAACAAATGCATTGAGAAAAGATTTCATTTGCAAAATAAGTTGGAAAAGTAAGATCCAAACATCCCACCCTCCAAAAAAATCTCAACGTCTGTGAAACTGTTAACAGTCTTTCTGGTTGATGTCAGCCATAAACCTTCTTTACAGGAATTAAAAAGAGCACATTTTCTGCACCTCTACCACCTCTCTAGTTTCTGACCAAGAAGACGTTTTTGGGCAGGACTTTCACATCCCTGCTGGATGCTCTTGATCATCCTCCCAGGGAGCCATGGCACTGTCAGGTCAGCTGCAGCTGGAGTCAAGGGAGCTTCATTCAGGGAGGTATTTCAGAGATTTTTGGGCAAATTGCCCAGCACAGGAGAATCAGTCACTTCTAATGCTGGTGCACGGCATGTGGAGGGACACGGTGGCTTGTGACAGCAGAGGACTGGGGCCAGCCCTTTCTCAACTGAGGACTTTTTCAAATATAATCCCTTTTCTCTATAAAGGGAGGATCCAGCTCTCATGCAGAGACATACAACAACTGGCTGAAAATGCCTTCTCACCTTAAAACCTGACTGACTTTGAAATGCAGTCTCAAAGACGGAGAGATTTGAGGCTACTCCTTTCTGTCGAAACAGGGTAGCATAACAAAAGGTGCAACGAGAAAGAACCACGAAACATCATGAATTTGTTAAATCTTTATCCAACCCTACAGAAACCGCAGAGTGGAGTTTAAAATGAAATCATGCCCACTTCATTCACAAGATCATTCTACACAAAGCTGCAAATTACTACAAATGGAAATGGTCTGCTTTAGCTGTTAGGGTAGTTCAGGAAAACCACTTAGCTTGTCAAACGCTCCGCCGTGAGACTGTAATCTGCAATGAGCAGTCTACCCCAACAGCACAAGGTTGGAGGCAAATCTCGCCCAACGTTCATGATGCTGCAGTTCCCCTGGAAACTGAGGTTAATGCTAACACACCGTGTAAACCCGGGGCAACAATCAAATCAAGAGTCACGCTCACATACAGCAATACTTGTTTGTGCATCTTAAAGTATAAATATGTTGCCTTCTGTATTCTGATTTAATGAAAAGGAAGAAGCATTGTTGGCTGCTTGTTGGTCTATTTTATTAATAAAATATAAGAATGCTTTGGGAGAGAAAAACCTTACGAATTCTATCTAGTTGTTGGTATGAGCTGGGCTGCCAGCACTGCAAAACCAATCTGTTTTCAAGACTTTTATTTCAGGCCCAGCAGAATTCAAAAATATTCTCAGCACATGAATTTTCATTATAAAATCCCTATAAATTTATTAACAGATATGAGTAAATATGACCAAAAAAATTACTCAGGGTATAATCTTAAATCCTGTGAAGTGAAAGAAAACCTTGCAGTCTTTAATGGATTTGAGGCCTTAATCTTTTAACCGATTTATATACTCAGCTCTGGTCCAGCGCTGAACCAGATACGTAATTTTCACCCTTAAATTCAGGATTGTCCTTACTGCCTTCACAGTGTGTATCACTACAGCAAGCCAAGGATATTCTGAAAACCTTTCAACCATTTCACAGGCTTAAAAATGGGAAAAAAAAAAGCCACAGCCATCCCAAAAACAGCTGAAGTGTATTACTGGGTGATATACTGACACCACAGCATCGCTGCGATACATACATCAACATGACATAGATACATCACTGTATTTGGGGTGTTTGGAAAGGGGAATGGGACGGGGTAAGGGGTTCAGTAGCACCCACCACTAATCAGGCAAGGATGGAACAACTATTTTCTAGATGCTAATGTCAAGGTCTTTAAAACATGCATTAAAACAACACCAAGGGGCAATGAGGCAACGAGTCTTCTTGATTTGATGTTTAGTTCTATATGTATTTCTTAAATATTCCCATTATGGAGAGAGTGCAGCACATTCGTGCTTTCCTCCAGCCAAAATACTGTGCTCTGAAACCAGCTGAAGGAGAGCCCGACTCGCTAGCACGACTGCAGCTGCTCCTGGGACTATAGATTATCATTACCTGGGAGAAGCAGCACTCTGCATAGTGCACCCCATCCCAGCCCTACCTGCAAGCTAATTCCAGACAAATATTTATGGGAATCCTGGGAGCAAATACATTCATATAGGGCCAATTAGAGAAAAATACGCTTTCACTGATGTCTTTCCATGCTTCTGTTAAGAGCCAGAAAGAAACAGGGGCACAGCAAAGCCTGGGAGTCTCCCAGTTCTTGATAACATCACTTACAGTAGCTGGCGTACTGATGTAGCCTTTTATTTGCCTGTAATTGAGGGGAGATTATTATATCAATGAAGCAGACATTGAATACCAGCTGTTGAATGCAACCATCATCATCTTCCTCTAGTCAGAAGGGAAGGAAGAAGGATTTCTTTTAAACCACAAAAAAGTCTACAGTCGCAGCAGCCAAAGCCAGGTTAGCTTGTTTCCCACTGCTTCATAATGCTCGGGTATTAGTGAGTCTTTTTAGATGTTTGTCAAGCAACAATTAAAAATGCAAAAATACTTAAGCAAATATTGTAAATCTTTTGTAATTAATTTGAAACAGTCAAATATTTTCACAGTGTAGAACAGCAGCAAAAAAATTCCAAATCAAGCTTGAAGTGTAATATTATTTGATCCTCTGAAGATTCAAAATATTTCATTTTAAAAATGTATTTTAAAAACCCATTTAATGAGCTGTATACATTTCCTTATAATGAATATATGGAAGTGCAAACACTATTGGACAGGTATAACTACCTAATTACAATCTAACTGGATTACATATTATTGCTAGTAACATTTCTTAATGCTTCAGTGTCCACAGTTTCCAGGGGAAGTTAATGGCAGGTTAAAAACCCCTTCTCTTAGTAAATGAAGATGACAATATCTACTGAAAGATCTAAATTTGTCAGTAAATTATATGATGCAATTATAACTGTCCTGTGTACAAAAAGAATATACTAATGAGATTCAATGTCACATCACAAGGCTGTGCAAGATTTCTGTTCAATAATAAGCTGTCATCAGCAAGTGCATACACTTAATTATTACTTGCATAAGAATACAGCCTAGAAACCCCACACCAGGTCGGTGCCAGCTGTATTGTAGAAACCAGCCCTCTCCCAGCAATCTTACAAACTCAGGCGATGATGCAGATCCCTGCAAGTCGTATTATCCTGGTTTTACATCCACCTGCACTAAAGGACAAGAGGTCTTATCCAAAATCACATCATGTTCTGGGACAAAGCAGAAATCTCAACTCATTCTTAAACTCTGTGCTTCACTCCAGGTGTATTTATTTTCTCTCAAATAGAAGAAAATGCCATCCTATGTGAAACATGGTACAACTGAGTCTAAGCTCTGTAGGTACCCTGATGCCCTCACCTTCTCCCTATATAAACTGGGCTAGCTCAGGATATGTTCAAAAAACTCATAGTCTGAAGCAAGAGAGCACTTTAAAGACTCTTAAATCTTACTCAAACATTATAACACAGAATAAAGAGGATTTATGCACTTTTAACTTTTTTTCACTGCTACCCGGAGCAGTCCCAACTGCACTCCTCCTCTCCCACACTTCCCATTCCCACGCACTCCCCTTCCCTCCTGCCAGCAAAAGTGTTTATCCAGCTGCAGTGAAAAGTGCACATTTAGGTTAAAAATAACCTAAAGGGTTATTTTTTGAATGTTAGAGGCAAGTTAATATTTAACACAGATTACTTTCCGATTCAGTTCCTCTGTCACTGGACACAGAGGTGTGCACCCGAGTAATGGGAGTTGGACAGGGCAGAAATAGCTGCATCTCCTTGAGACTTGCTCCTGCCAAGGGGACAGCATGAGCAGAGGTTCTGAGCCTTGACTGATCCTACACCCCCTGGAAAGCAGTTACAAAGATGATGTTACTAAACTTTCCTACCTAGGGACAACGCTCAGAAGATTCAGAGTTTGGGAGGTTCAGGCTTGGACATGGAAGAAGACTTCTTCCCCAAGAGGGTGTCCTTGTGGGACAGGGCACCGGAGAGATGGGGGATCTCCCTCCTTTGGGGTTTCAAGACCTGTCTAAACAAAACCATGGCTGCCCTGCTAATCCCTCTTCAAGCAGGAGTTGGAGAAGACTTGCTGAGGTTCTTGATAACTAACAGGAGCCTAAGACCAATACAGAGGTATCTGGTCATCATGGATAGACCACTTGAGTTTCTCCAGAAGAGTTTTTACACCCAAAGCATGGCAGCTTTCAACTGTTTCACTAATTCAGCTAAATTCTCCTAAATTTCCCCTATAGCTACATCTTCGCACTATCCCATACAATGGGAAATGGGAGTCATTACCTGCAGTGTAAACAAAAGGTGGCCTTACACATACTACTGGTCTCCACATTAACAGTATGCATCGTCTTCAGTAGGTTTTGGTAACGGACATACAAGTAAACTCCCTCCTGCCAGGAATAGATAACATTATGTAATCCTTTCCATTAAACATAATCAGCTTCCCGCATTGCATTTTAAAAAGTGGAAAGCCAGGACTGCCTATCAACGAGGGCAGAGCGGAAAGCACGGAACATCCCCACAGGAATACTTTCTGTTTTAGCCAACAGAATTTTTAATACGGGAGCATCAACCTTGGTGCACGTCACAGGCAGCGTCAGAAACGTTAGCGACTTTGTGCAAATCAACGAGTGCCTGTGTGATCAAAAAGGGGGAAAAAAAAAAAATAAAGTTCCCTTTAGGATGACATAAAAGCTGAGCTAATGGGTTGTAATGGCAGAATGATGTCTGTGCATCAAAGGAGGCCTCCTCAAAACCAGCAGTTAAGACGCAATGAAAATAAGGTACTAAATAGTTGCTGTGCAAGCTGCTTAGAGCAAGGGATTAGAATAAACTGTTTTAGATCAATCACTTGAATATCTTTATCCTTTTAAAACACCTTCAAGTTCCGATTTATTATCCTCTTTCTTAGTGCTGTGCACTTTTCTGGATGCCCATGAGTCACCCTGGCTGTGGATGTGGCCAGCTCAATTGATGTTTTACAGCAGTTGGTAGCATTTTATGAGCCTATGGACCAAATATGTCATGTAGACATCAAGGCTATAAAGTGTCTCTCTTGCTTATCTCCTCTCTCAGCAAAAGGGGGATAATCAGCTCCCTCCTCTTATGAGAACAAGGAGGAATTTTCTAAGCCACTATCCATAATATTTGAGCAGTTGTGGCAATCCAGCAAAGTTTCCACTGACTGGAAAAGGGGAAACATAACCTTCATTATTAGAAAGGGAAAAAAGGAAGACCCAGGGAACTACAGGCCAGTCAGTCTCACCTCTGTGCCCGGCAAGGTCATGGAGCAGATCCTCCTGGAAACTCTGCTGGGGCATATGGAAAATAAGGAGGAGATTGGTGACAGCCAACATGGCTTCACTAAGGGCAATTTGTGCCTTTATAATATAAATGTATATATACACACATATATATATGTATATATGACCATGTGCATATATACAACATAAGATCAATGCATTTTAGGCAAAATTTGCTTCCCACTTAGAGGACTGAGCAAATACATGGAGACTTTAAAATGCTTGAGTGGGTACAGGGGAATAAATGAGAGAGGCAACAATTTTCGGAATCTGGATCAGTGGTTGGATAGGCAGCAAAAGGCAAAACGATACTCATCCCTCACCTGAATAGCTAAAATAAAGTTCAGCACAGCTAGTCATAAGAAGTAACTAGAAGGAGAACCTGATAACAGCTTTCCTTCACAGAATCACAGAATTGTCTAGGTTGGAAAAGACCTTGAAGATCATCCAGTCCAACCATTAACCTATCAATGTCAGTTCCCAACTACTCCTTCAAGGCATGGAGTTTCCTTTCCCACTATTGATATTCCTTTCCAGACCTGAACTTCTGCCCCAATAGTTTGATATCCCCAACTCAGTTTGAGGACCTAAGAGAATCCCTAGTACAAGCTGACTACTACTGAACATGTTTTAAATACCTACACACGAACACTGGAAAGTGGATGTGGGCAGAGGGATGGAGAGAAATCACACAACTCCACTGTCATTGTAGAAGCAAGAAATACACCATTTGCTGAGCGACAAACCACTTTGAAGTAGAATAGAGATGGAAGTGGAACAATGGTTTTTCCTAATTATTCCCTTCCAGTAAAAATCATCTTTCTGCACTTCCAGTCAGGCTCTGATTACTGTGTCGGGATGTGCCAGGAGCACGTGTGAGGGCTGTGAGCAACACAGTGCATCCTCAGGTGTCACCATCCCTGGTAGCTCTGGCAACACCAAACTGATACGTGGCCGCTGTGGCTCCTGCTCAACACCTACAAAACTATCAGTGTTTATATTTCTTCCGGGGCATGAAAAGATGTGACAGCCTTTGATATCAACACGTGTTTGATATCTGTGAGCAGGGATGTTATAAAAAGAGAGAACAAAGCAAACTTTGCTCTTTTGCAGAGTGTATCTGACAACAATAAATCTATATTTGGGATCTCTTGCAATGACTGTGGAAAGAACCACAGAAGTGGTGAAAATGATTAAGGACTATAAAAGCACACAAAAAAATTCAAAGAAGAAATCAAAAGAGAAAAAAAAGCACTCTGAAGTGGTTCAAGAGACTCATGAAACAGAGAATATGGGATCTAATCAGATACTAAACAGTTTTTAAGTGGATAATGTGTCACATCAAGGAGGGGATGGGCCGGGAAGGCAGGAAAGCCACATCCCATCACTCTCTGCTGCCAAGACTCAGAGGTGTATCTGTTCAGCCCTTCTGAAATGGGGCTGGTAACGTTGCTGCACCCACCAGGAGGTTTTTTCACAGCCGAGGATGATGAGCTCAGCCAGTTTAGCCCACTTCCTAGGCAGCTCCTTCCCCCACTCCGACTCCCCACCCCACAAGTGCTCCTCTCTGCAGCTCACTCCCATCTCGTCCAAGGATGAACACAGCCACAAAGCTTTGGGCATCCTCCTGAGCTCCTAGCACAAGTCCTTTGAGAATGCATTGCCATTTGCTGTTTGCTCACTGGATTTTCTTCTTGTCTTCTGATATTAGCTGTTAGGAACATGGTCCTCTCTCAACAACCTTCACAGACACTTTTACACAAAGCGCCCTAATAATTCTACATGACTTTTCTGTCAGTGCTCAAATTATTCCTGTAAGAGCACTTGGTTTCACAAGTGTTATCCTCATGCTTACATACTGGGGGTGTAATTTCTAGAGAGCTTTGCCTAGGAGATCTCTTTAAGGAAATAACATTTTGCTCTGAGTGGCTCCGTGTCTGACAGCGTTACAAGCATCGCAGCTTGATGACCTGGCATGCCAGAAGCCACTTGCCCTCTCTAATTTTGGTAAATTCCCAAATTCTGCCTTCTTCAACACTGACACTCTGCCACAAAGAAATTCTTCCCTTTGCCTTGCCCATGAAAGAAAATTTAAGTTAAAAAGTCAGGCTCTGAGCTGGACATGTTGTGTGGATTTAATCAATCATTACTTTTTCCCTCTTCTACAGGTAAGGAAGGCAAAGTAACCTGAGAGTTGAAAAATAAACACTAGAAATAGAGACAATTCTACTTCTTCAAAGCTAGCAGGGATTTTTCCTTGTTTAGATCTCTGCATTTAGATTTCAATGCTAGCTGAGCTGCTCAGCTGGCTTCAAATGTCTTGAGTTCAAATCAATTCCCATCAAAACAACAATTTAGGGTGTCCAGGGTACGTCATAGAAAAGTCAAAAACAGCTTTATGGTGGCACCTGCACTTTATGTTGTTTAGAGAGGCTGCAGACTACCCTGAAAAAACAATGAACTAAAAAAATACGGTCAAGCCTCTTCACACACTCCTTTTTCCTCCAGTTAATTAAAAATGATACACTATTTAAATCTCATTTTCTCCTACTGGGTGTCAGGCAAAGGCTGAAAAGAGCAGGCCTTCACCAAACCCATTTCAAACACTGATTACTTTTAAATTCAGAGGTAAAGGTTTTTGCAAATAACTTAGGAGGAGTGAAACCAGTTGTCAAGGGTCTGTTGTCTGGATGGTTTTTATTGCAGTCTAAAGACAAATAAAAGTGCTCCTGTTCTGATTACATCCAGAGAGAAGATACAATTCATGAAATGTAATGAGTTTTTCAGACCTGCAATACCGAGAACTTGTTTGGTTGCTTTTTTTTAATTAAAAAGACTATCTGCCATTTTGTCGATTTATTTGGCATCCAAATGCTTTTAAACACTGGCACTTAAATAATATGAAATCCATCTTTGCCAGAAACCTTTAGAGCAGATAAGTGCAAGTGAATTGCAGCCTTCTTTACAGCATCGCAAACTTGAGTAAATATTAGTCATTATAGACTCCATCTAAGGTATCACATCATACTGGAAGCTTACCATTTTTTTCCCAACTTAACCGAGTTGCCACTAGCAAAAGGATTTATGGTTAGATTTACATAGTAGACAAGATTTCAGCCGATAAGTTTCATGAGACAGTATACAGTCCCCGAAAACACAGTGGCACTTTTCAGCTCCTATGGAGAATTTTCCTTCTTTTAGGAACTCTAACCGATGTGTAGCATTAATCACTATTTTAAAGTGGCATACGGTGGCAGTAATATAAAGCTACAGCAGACAAAGGCTTGCTAATATACACCTCTAGCTGCCCTAAACAGTCCTTTTTTAACTTCAAATGTTTTCCCACGATGCTTGGTCTATGTAAAAAAATCCCACTTCAAACAACATCCATGAAATTGAGACACTGAATGGCTCCGCTATGAAAGTGCAAAGGCAGTCAAAGCAACGCAAGTGTATCAAGAATAAAGATGGTGCACTGAACACCAGATAATGAACATATTTCTTTTTATCAACACAGAAATTGTCTGTAAAACATCTACAACTGGAGGGCTGCTTCTTGCTCCCTTAGACCTGAGTTTCCCCCGACAGCAGATGGGGGAGATGAAGGCCTTGCACGCTAAGTCACATCCGTGCCATTAAAAATCTTTGAGAGACCTTCATGCCTGTAGAATACATCACCAAGGCAATCAGAGGAAGGTCTGCTTGGAAAATTAGCGTCTATGATAGCTACGCATTTGTTTCGGAGACTGCTTCCCAGCAAGAGGCCCCATAATGGCATAGAGCAGTATCGTCTCTTCACGTTGAACAGCTTTTTAAACCAAGACAAACTGTGTGTTTATGCACAGGCATTAAAAGGATATAGAGAACGCAGCCCATGTGAGCCAGGTACAAACCTGAAGCCCAGACTCTGGTATCAGCCCCCTGACTGAGCTGATCACAACATCCCAGGAGAAATAACCGGGCGTTGTAATTTTGTTCAATACACCATCAGGCATCGTCTCCATGAATGCTTCTACCTTATGTCTGCCACAGGGAAGGGGAATGCTTTCCTCTTAGTTCTCTCTCTGTTTGATAAACTAATGACCTACTACGATCAGCCAGCTGAAAATTTAGCAAAGCTTAAAAGAAAGAAGAAACAAAAAAAGTTTTGCAGCTGTTCTTATCTGTTTATTAGTACTGGCTCGAGAATTTTTGTGCAGTTTATACTCCCTGAATAGGAGGTGGCAAATAATTTGCATGCTGCTGGCCCAGCAGATTATTTTGGGAAATGCTGAGAAGTTGGGTGTCAGCCCCAAAACCAAGCATGGTCATGTATAGGAGGACATCAACTCTGCTTGAAGGAATTCACAATTTCTAAAGGTAAAACAGCAATCACAGATGGTGAAAAGCTGAAAAAAAACCCTACTAGCAAAGTCATCAGTGTAGTAGATAGAGATGTTTTCTTCCGTCTCAATTTTGTTTTTCCATATATTAAATATAACCTCAAACACTATGTAATCCAGCACATGGCATACCCATCTGCTACACCAACACCTCTTACTCTGAAAATACCCATGCCACGAAAACAAGAGTGGAGACCGCTTTCAGAAAGAGCCACCTACTTCCCATCAGCAACTTCCAGCAGCTTTGTCAGTCACAACAAACTCCACAGTCCCTTCTGATTTCCCACAAAGCTGGTCTCCATCCCCTCCTGTGTAATCCCACACGTTTCCCCACTGTCCCCTCTCCTGCTGCTGAGAGCTCCGCTCCTCCTTGTCCACAAATATGATGGGAAGATGCCCTCCACTGATGCAACACTGTTATAGGGGTGCCCTGCCTTATTTTGAGCCTGTAATATCTAAAAAAGCATGCAAAATAAAGAAACAATAATTAACATTATACTCGGGGAGTATTTAAGAGAGGAATGCTTTTAGTTTCAGTGTTCACACATGTTTTTCTTCACCAAAAGCAGGAGCACCGCTCTGGATCTCCAGACTGAACTTGGATGCGCTCCTGGTCTGTTTTGCTCTCTGTAAAACAATATAGGACAACAAACAGTGCCAGTCTGTCAACAAAAGCTCTTTGGGCATCCTTTACGTGCTCTTTAAACATCTGTGGAGCTCTATCGATGACCTTTAACTGTGTGGAGAATAAATCTTGCTGCTCCTGCTGTGCTGCATGCTAATACTTGCTTTGCGGAGGCACTGCCCCGGGAAGGAGAGTATCTTTTGCAAAGGGATGAAGCGCTTTGGTTCAAAAGTAGAGCTAGTGAGACAGTACGATGAGCAAAGGGGAAGGAAGAAGAAAAAATTACTGCTAAATAGCTTTCCAGAGAAGCATGAAAGTAGGTTTCAAGCTAATTTCAAGCTAACTGCCTATGGAGACAAGCTGCTTTTCTGCAAACACCCAGAGAAAAAAGGACTGTTCACATCGCTAAGGGCATCATTACCCAAGGAGCAAGCGCTGTTCAGGGGATATTGCTCGCCTTTAAAATGGCCCTAGAACCTTCATATTTTTTTGTGCATAAACTATACTAACAGATAGCCCACCCTAAGGCAGCCTGATGCTAAAATATTTCCTTAGCGTTTGACATGGACAAAATGTAGGAAACTGTGTACACTTCTACAGTTACTTTAATTAAACAGTCAGAAATCCTAGAGAAGCTAAAGGATTTACCATAAACCTTTCAGGGGTAAATTTTAAAGACTAAGGGAGAAAGAGTTCATAATTTGAAAGATACCAAAACACAACAGATACAATTACTCTTTGTTGATCTCTTACCTGTCAAGAAAGAAAAATAAAAGTCTTTTGATACAAGAAGAAGAAAATCCTTCCAATTCACCCTTTTTTCTTTCTTGCTAATATTTGGGAGGCACAATGGGAATAGTGCAATTTATTTTCTTTTTCTAGAGGAACTAATAGCTAGTAAGTCTGAACATAATACAATGTAAATTTTTCTTAAAATGTGATATGTTAAGAAATTTTGGATTCCCTATTTGTAAGGTTAAGGTTATAAATGACAGCATTATATGTTCCTTAGATTTTGAATGTCTGACTTGGACATCAGAAACTCCCAACACAAAAGCACACTGGTAGGAGCAGATGAGCTGTGCTCAGGGCACAAATCCTCTGCCAGGGGCTGCAGCCTCATCGACTGTGGACCCCCACACAGGCACAGCAGGCTGGCATGTGCCCCACCACTGGGCTCACCCCTGTCCCTGTCCCCTGTCTTCTGCAGAGCTCCTGCCAATGTGTCCAGCTTTCAGCCGGTTTCCTTCAACAGTCTAGAAAGGAAAACCTCCCCGTTTATTTCCACACCTAGGTTTTTAACATTTATGTTTCCTTAAACAAGACCAGACCCCAAAGTCTGCAGATATTGAACGTCACACAACAAACAAGTTTGAGGGTATCTTCTGATGTTAAATAACCCCTTGATACTCCCATATCCCCCATGCTATGAGGCAGTTTGACTCAGTGAGGACCCAGTGAGGCTTCAGAAAGTCCAAAGGAGGTAACATTTTCCTGGGATGGAGCAACTGCCTTCAAGAAGAGTCTGAACAGGTTATCAATCTGCAATCCAGAGAGGAGAAGGCTAAGGTTTGCTGTCATCAAGGTGGTGAATTAATTGAATGCAGTTTTCACCAACCCCCACAATATTACAAATGGTGGGGAGTGGGGGGGCGGAGAGAAATAATAATTAAAAAAAAAAAAAACCAAACAGTGAAACTTGTAGCAGATAGGAAGGTTTAACACTGAAAAAAATACTGTTCTTTCCTGTGGGTTGGGAAGATCTGGAGCCCATTGCTACCAAAGATGATGGACGCAGCAGATCAGCACAGTCCGAAGGGACCAAACACATCAGTCAGTGGAGATGATGATGCTATAGCTTGGCTGAAAGCAATATAAATTGCAGCAACATTTACTGAGTAGTTACGTATTTGAATGTTGGAATGTTGGAACATTTTATTTTAAGATTATCTTAATGGAAGTTTATTGAAAGTGATGGACTTCGAATAGAGGGAAGCTCAACTCCTCCAATACAGGAAGGTATGATCAAATCTTTAAAATTAATCCATTGTAACAGAAAGAAACCTTGAATTATGAAGGGTAAAAATATCTTTAAAAACTATGCTTTTATGGACACCAGGAAAGGCAGCACTGGGTGATTTAATTTCATCAAGCATCTTCTAAAGTAGCTTTAGAGAACAAAAGGGAATGGTTGCTTTCATTCTGAAACACAAATTGACCAGTTCTGTGTCTGTCTTAGTAGCAAGCAGCTTTTTGTTCCCCAATTAGTACCAGGAAATAGCCTAGAAGAATAAATTTTTATATACTGGCAAGTCAAAACGACACCCTATGCAGTCTGTTGCATTTTCATCTGAGAAAAGACCATGTATTGTTGAGCCCACAAATTAATATAAATTGCAAATACTACTATTGCATTCTCTTGTTTATCAAACTCCGGTCAAAGCAAAGGTTTACTATCACTGGCAAAGTTAATAAAACTGTTCTAGCCATATTTCATGCATCAGTAACATTTTAGGAGACATGAATAAAAGGGGACGAAAAGGAATCTCTTGTGAAGTAATTATTTTACAGTTGCTGTTAATATTAACTACTTCTTCAAGGGCTGCATTATGGAGAAAGTCATAATCTACTTATAAAAGTGTTTAACTGTGACGGTTTCTCAGATTATCTAACTCTGCAATTAAAACAACATGAAAAATATCAACAAAATTATTTTCAGGAGCATTTAAAAACAGCTCAAGTGTTTCATTTCCCCTTCATGATGATCACACTTCTTCTATATCAGACACAACCAATATTACTTCAGAATAAAGTTGTGTCTGATATAGAACAAGTATGAGCTCTGGCAAACAAGTCTATATAGGTTTTAAACGTGGACTTACACTAAAAGCTTTTTCTTATAATAAAACTATTTCATACTATTGAGTTTTAAATAACATCATATATCTGAAGGAGAGGAAAGTTATTCTCTGCAACAGGAACACGAATACAGACATCATCCAGGGATGAACAGATACAGATCAGGATCTACACAGCTTTCCAGGGTACTGGGTAAGCACTGTGGCAAAGCTAATCTAGAATAAGTTTAACAGAAAAAAAAAAAAAAAATCAGTTTAAAAAAAATGTAAAGAAGAAAAAAAAAAAAACAATTCTAGTCAAATGACCCACAGAAAATTGAGGCCCTAAACTGCAACACTTTCCATCTTGGAAAGACTGGCAAAATGCTGAGGAGGCCAAAGTCAGGCAAACTAAACAAACTGTATTGTTAATAATAAAACAAACAAAATCCAAAGAAAAGAAAAAAAGAAGAAAGTTTATTTTAATCAAAAGCACTAATTAAAGACTTTGAGAGACAAGGCAGATTTTCTCAAGAACAAAGGCAACACAAACACCCCAACTGCGAGAGCATTTAAAGAAGCAGCAAGCAAGTGCTAGGGATTTCTTGGTTTTAATAACAGCTCAAATAATCAAAGAAAGAAAAATTCACACTGACAATTCCTGGAGGCAGGGCTGGTGCTCTATAACCCAGTCATGCAGCAGCACCCATCCCTCACTTCTGTTTCAGCTCAAATTGCAGTTGCTTCTAACCCAGGAACTGAAACACCGTAGCCTTCAAATTAATACATTGGTCCAATAAAATGGGAAAGATAAAGCATTTCTTCAGAGAATCAAATAAAATCTTGCCAGAGCTTGCACCTATAAGTCATTTTTTACTTCAGTCTCATGATTCTTAGGAAGTGGATATATGGGACTTTCTTTTCTTTCAGACCTTTTATGTTAGAAACACTGAAAGGGAGAAAAAAAAGAGCAAAGAATGAAACTTTCAAAATTCATAGTCTTTAAGTCAGAATAAGACACTGCCTCTGACTCTGTGTTACCAGGGGTAGAAAATGGAATGTATAGCAGAAAGCATCTCTTTCCCAGACAGGATTGGCAGCTTTCTATACTACTTTTCAGTGATGAAAGCCTGAGTCAAAGAGACATTTCAATGGATAGTGTTCCTCAAACTCCTGAAGCTGTAAGGACCAAACCCTCCTGCCCAAAGATTCCTGAAATAATAATTAAAAGTCAGTATGTACACAGTTGGGGGATAAAAAGGTCACACACAGAAACGGGAGAAACAAAGTATATGCAATGCAGCTCTGTAAGCTCACGACCTCTTGAACATGCAAAGCAGCAAAGTGCTGTTTACAAATAGACCATCAGCAAGTAGCTCCATATCTGCTTCCCCACAGCCTCATCACTCCCTGAATCAGCTTTTCCCATAAAAGACCATCAGCATCATTCTCACTCATCATTAGAAAACATAACTCTTTCCCCTGCCAATTATTTTTGATTGTATCTTGCTTGCAGTATTTTGCTCAGCTGTGCTGCACTGCTAGAAACCAGATGAAGTTCACATGATTGAAAATAATAAGTCAAAACAAAGGTCAGGATAAGTAATAACCCTAAGGATTTTGTACAGACGGTCAGCTGCTACACTTTGGAAATGTTAGCGCTGCCACAGCTCTCATAATTGATGCGGTGACTTGAATCTTGAGGCACCAGAACTGCATCAAGATAAAAAGAATCACTATTGGAAGGAAACCAATTTAAGCATTGACTTGATACTTAACCACAACCAAACCAAACCCAAATTGATTTTCTTTTGCTCCATCATTGTATTTCCATTTCCCATATTAAAAGCACAGGTCAAAGGAACGAGCTGCCTTGGCTGGTTTCTACAGTCAACAGCAAGCTGCAGCACCTGAAATGCCCCAAACCATACCAGAATTTGTCCATCAAGTACATAGCCTGGCTTCTAGACCTTCCTATTTTCACTCCAAAAAGGTGTAATTGTAGAGGAGAATGACAACATACCATTTCACACCAGGGCTGTGTCAGGTGGGTGCTACCTGCATGCTACCAGGCAGGACACAACAGCATGCCCAACCTTGGACAGAAACTTTTCATGGTTGGTCATTCCTGTCTACACCACACCACTGTGCTCCTTACTATTTCAAAGTAACTAATAAACCAACAAGCATCAAATACATCCCAAGATGAATCATTCCCTCTTTTTTGCCCTGCTTCCATAACCAGCTCTTATTTTGCCATTGAGTTTGATGAGCCTGTTGATGTTTCAGGTACACAACAAATCCAGGTGTTGTATGATTTTTTCATTTGGCTCTTCCCATCTCAGACTATTCTCTTTTTGATTAGACTGTCTCTCAGTTAAAATTTCACTGCCCTGTGCTGCATAGTCAGGACCACCCATCCCTACGCTTTTCAGTATGGCATCTCCTGAGCCACAGAGATGCCATACTGAAGATGTTCCTGCCTACTGAAGAGTGGAAAAAAAGTTCCACTCCATCTTGTCCATGGTCCTCAACACCATTTTCTCTTGTTATCTTTCCCTTGAAGGAATAATCCAGTTCCACTTTGTCACGTTACCTGGCAAAAATTGTAAAGGTCAGAGAAAAATACAGGCAGTGCAAGGGAGGTTTAAATTACTTTCTCCCAGGATGTATCCATTTTTCTCCTATCAGGCACACCAGACTGATCTGCAACCCGATCATCTCTGGCTTGGCCAACGTGGGTTTCATATCTATAAGCAATATCAGAAAGGCTTTAGTCAAATGGCTGAATATCTAAAGTCAACTTCTTTCCAACATGTGATTAAGATCTGAGCAAACTTCATACTAGCTCCCAGAACTGTTAGAAGATAACATATGAAGGCAACATCCTTCTCAAAGACTTTTAATGAGTCCCTGCAGTTTTAATTGGCAACTGATTGTTGCCTTATGTTTCCTTGCAAATTATCCACGTTACCAAGCTCCTTGAAAAGTTACGGTAATTTCTGGGGCTGCAGCTACCAAGCTAGGAAAGTATTTCCATAGGACTCCATTAAAAAAAACGGTGGAAAATTCAAACTCATCCAAGCTTGGCAACAAATTCATAAACTACTGCCTTAATCATGCCACGCAGCACTGAGTTTTGTACAATTAGAACTGCTAATAAACAGAGAAGCTTGAGAAATTCTTGTGCTGGGCTTTCAGGAGGTGCCCTTAGTTTCACCAGAAAAAAAGATTTATATAATTTACAGTTTAACAACTTCAGCTCGTGCTTTCTTTTTTTTGACTAATATTGTTTTCCTGAAAACATGGACTAGTGTTGAGTATAACTTCACTGAAACTGGCAGCCTTGCATCAAGATGTTTTTGCGGGCAGTTTTTATTCAAATTTTGCCCCCAAGAGAGTATATTTTCAGATGCTAAAGCCACCTCTCAAATAAGAATCCACTCCTTTCACAAAACCAGTGCTCCCCAAAACTGCTTGCAAAAATACTACTTAACTCTGCTCGTCAGATTATTAAGAGGAATGAGAACTACTGCACAATATTAACAGCAGATAAATTTCCACTAAGAAGACCTTCTGTGTTATCAAATGAAGGATTACAAAGTTTTATATACAACACAAATTCAGCAGGGGTTTTTTTTGGTCTTTTGGGGTTTTTTTCTGACATCTCATAGTTCCTTCTACGACCCATGCTACTAATAAAGAAAACCACATTTGAATTTTAATGCATTTTTGCTTCTTTCAGACTCTCGCAGTAACATGCTTGGAACTCCTGTTTGCTTGGCAATGAGCAAGACAAAATCCTTTCTTGGTGTACAGGAAAGATTCCTAATTGATGGAGTCTAACACCGAGCTGGGTGGCTGGGGTAGAGCCAAGGTGCACATCTCTTGTCCAGCCTCCTTTACCGTCACTGAATTCTCGCCCTACTCTGCTGTCCCCATGGATGGGAAGAGAAGGGCAGCAGGCTCCTCTCTGCAGCAAGTCACCCAGGCACCAATGTTTGCCTTGGTGCTAACGGGCAGCCAAGGCAGAGATTTCAGGCATGCCAGCATTCAACCTGTTATCAACCTACATAGGTGGTGGTGAGTTACAGAGATAAAGTAGCCAGCCAAAGCAGAGATAAACAAAACCAACAACAAAACCCAGCATGTTTTTAATATACAGATCACATGCTGACTCTTGAGTGACCTGAAAACACAGCCTTTACTATTTTTAAGACTCTCAACTAGCATCCTCAAAAAGACGACGATAACAGTTTGAGATATATTGGTAAACAGGTGTATTTGGAGATCGCCACTCTCCCAGGGGATTAGAGACGTCATTTTAGGTGTGAGATAATTCAACCATAATGAGTGGAGTGTTCTTTTCCTTATTCTAACACATTGAATTTAATTATTCATCGGAATCAGGGAAGAAAGTCTGTGATTCTGCTTTAAACTGCCAGTAGTATCAAGTTTTGCATACAGGCATTTGAGAACTCTGGATAAGCAATACAGATAGTGAAAGAAATTAGCTGCTGATTCAGCTTTCACTGTACACCTAATGGAAGCTGATCTGTGAACACCAGCGTTTTAAAAAGCCATGACAATGACATACTCGGAGCATCAGACTGAACAGTCTCCACCAGAAAAAAAACAAAAACAATTTTTCTGTAATACCTGGAAACATAAAGCAAAAGCTTCAGAATAACCAAAAAAAATTTGATGTCAAAAAACTGTAAGCAGTTATCTTGGAGATGAGGCCACATGTCATAAGATGTGGCCTGAACTTCCTCAGTTGTTCTGAACACCCAAGGGTTTGATCGCTCTTTCTTCCCAGGCCCTAGTTAGACCCCATCCTATTTTATTTAAGACTGCAATAATATTGAAAAAATATTTTAAGAAGTCTCTTGGGGCAGGCTTTCAAAAGACTTGGGTTATCTTAATAAAGAGTTCATAATGAAACAGGAGTCAGAACAGAATACTTAAATTTTAAAGTCTTCTAAATTATTTTTAAAAGACAAAATTCTTCCTACAGTGATTTACCCCTTTAAGTTTGCAGTCTCCTGCAGAGCGAGCACCAGCTGAAGAGCCCATGTAGACTAATGCAGTGAGTAATAACACTAAAAACTTTATTATTTACAAAGCAAAAGCAAGAGTACACATACAAATGAGTTACAGCAAGCGATGTCAACACAGCTGACACATCGTTATGGCCCAAAGGCAATGTTGAGCTTCACACTACCATAATGCATCCTTCATTCAGTCGTCGCTGCAACTTCATTTTTCAAAAAGAAATACTTAACATCCTTGTAATGAAGTACTGGCAGGCACATCAAAAAACACTTCTGACACCCTGTAGGTAACGGAAATCTATTCCCTGAAAAGTGGGAAGCCCCGACTTAAAGTGTTTCTCTAAATGAAAGTTGGATGATGCCCCTTGACACATTTTCACCATCTCCAGCATCAATGCTGACTGGGTGTCTATTCTCATTGCAATCATCAGTTGTTTATTTCCCCTGAAATAAACCTTGTAATAATCAAAGTTATTATCGGACCTAATGGAATATTTACTAGTGTTCACCTTTCTAGAGAGTTATGACATTTATTTATCATTTAACCAAAAGAACAAACAGATGTTTGAGGTTGTTTATTAGCAGCAGCAACAACAATTTAAGTCAATAATATGCCCTAAATTGATCTGCACACCTCCAAGACCTCAGTTCAGTTAGGTCTAGCTGAAACAGTTCCCCAAAGGCAAGCTGTGACCTTGTGTGCCACCACACTTGAAAGGATATGAAGCCGATTACAATCACAACTGCTATTTACTTGTGCAATAATGAGAGAGAAAATACCTAAAAGTCACTTGCTGGCACTGGAAAGGAGTTTACATGCCCGACAGCTGCCAGCAGAAGAAGGTGGATAATTATCATAAGTTTACAAGTGGGAAAGGAACAGACTATAGCAAGAAATGCAGACACCTCTTTCTTGAAGAAAGATCTCTCTGAGGATGATTATAGTAGTGACTCTACTACTGCCCCCAATTCAACCAGGAAATAAAGGATTTGGTAAAACTAAGTGCCAAGTGGCGATCTGGAAGTTTGCTCAAGAGAGGAGACATAGTACATGAAAAAGTGAGTAACAGCAAAAAAGACAGTAAAAACTGCTGACAGTATTATTTCCTGTTGAGGGCACTTGGAGAAACAGGTTTAAAATGGACCCAGGAACAATGTGACTATGTAGGATTATATGATGTGCTCGTGGTGCTAGAGGATCAGGTGCCTTTTAGCTCTGCATTTCTAAGGGGAACTAAACAACAACCATCCACTCATTTCCTTTTCTAGGATTCGACCATTTCTCTGCTCTTTCCAACTTTCTATAACCGTATTTATCACATAAGCCTGCAGCTTCTCTGAATTCATCGCCATCATCAATCCACCAAACCTTTAACTGGACAGAAAAACAGGCTGAACATGGATAATGCTCCTAGAGGGCAGGAAGGTATCAGGAGGACAGGGTGGATCAACACCCATTTCCCATTTTCACCCCTGTTTCTGTTGGCTCTTTGGGGGACTTGGGGGAAGGAGATAAAGCATCTCATAGAAAAACAGACCAACACACTGTCCGAACTAGCCTGGAGGTCATTGGGGCTGGGGCTGTCCCCGTCAAGCTAGGCATGACTTGTGCATTTCCTACATCATTTGGGATTACCCCAAAGCATTTGCTAATCATTTGGATTATCCTGAAGCATAAACTCTGCCACTGATGAACTGACTATATTGTAGCCAAGGATTTACCTTCAGTAAACAGTACTTGTAAAAAGGCAAGTTTTGTGCAGGTGAAAATAGAGTATATCAGTCAAGTTCTGTAGAATTATGAAGAACAGCGTGTTCTTCACAAAAAAATCTAGTTACCTTTTCCTGTTTTTTTCATTTCTGCCCATTTGTTCTCTTTCTTTCTCTCTCTTTGAAGCAAAATTAGGTATTTCTAAAAGGTTTTCTTCTGAACAGGGACTCACATGCCTCATTATTTTGGTATCACTTGTTTGTCTTTGTTCTATCCCATCTGTACCCTTCTAACTTCTCCCCTACAGCATCTTTAAACCACAAAACTATTTATCATCTCCTATAAAACCCCTCTGCTTAAGATGTCACCTTAAACTCTTATCCTCAAGATCAAGGACAACTGTGGTATCATATATCCCAGATCTCAACTATCAATCTGAATTTAGATGAAAACATATTTCTGTTGTGCATAGCAATGTGATTTTTCCTCTATTTATTGTGCAACACAGGCTTTTGTCCAGAACATTCATAAAAGAAATCAGTTTAGAGAAGCACTGAAGACTTAGAGCAGGGGATCAGTGCCATCCAGGTTTTTTTCCTGGTTTTGTTTAGTCAGTTTAAGGGGAAAACAATGACTTGTCCTGAAAAAATACATAAGCTTAACTTACTGAATTTCCCTTGAACACTTACACTCACAAGGGTCAGACATGGTCTTTGAAGCAACAGACACATATATCATGAGATTCAACAAGAATCCTGAGGAAAGGTATGGTATTAGCTACAGGCTGCTCTGCATAACACAACTGTGCTGTATTAACATAGGAGGCTCCTCACGTGAACAAACCTGGGAGAAAGAATTGGGTGAATCACTTCTTTTGCATCTTCTTCCCACTCACAGTGGCTAAATTCAGTACTATAATCCATGCCCCAAAGAGTTTAATTAATTAAGTGGAACATCTAACAGAGGCTGCAACTCCGAAGAAGAGATGATAAGAACCCTGCTTCACAATGAAATCCCAAGACATTCAAATCAAAGTTTAAAAATGATCTTACTTTTGACAGTTGCTGTTCGGGTACAATTGTAGAGGATGGCTAACTCCCCAAATACTTTGCCAGGTCCCATGGTGCACAGCTTCACACCTTCTTTTGTCACTTCAACCTTCCCATCTGTGAGAAAAAGGAAAGAAAAAAAAAAAAAAAAAAAAAAAAAAAGACCATTTTAAAAGGGAAACTAAGTTCTTTCAGACTTAAATTTTAAAATGTATTTGATTATACTGTGAATAAAAACACCAGAGACCTACAACTTGAAAACCAATTAAATGTATTATGAAGGAGAGCACATAAACTCAGAAAAACATGAAAAACAATTGTTGCATATATAAGTTTTCAACACTGGAGCTTTTTCAGTTGAGTATCTGTACAGTCAAGAAATACTTACTAGTACGCTAAGCTCAGTGTGAACTTTGTTTCATGTATTACACTTTCAGGTGAAATTTTCTCCAATTTTTGTGTTAAAAAAGGAAAAGATTTAGGTCTTCAACACCACACATGAAAAACACAGAGTAATTTTGCTCATTTTCACCAAGAAACTAATCCCCAAGAACTCTCATCCATGAATAACACAGCTATTATCAAAAGGAAAATTACTTTGACCCATGGCCATTATTTAATTCCCATCTCCCCGTACCTTTCCTTTTTGAGCATTTCATCTTACGTGAGCAAGTCTGCTTTAACTGCTTACCAGTACCATGCCGAGAGGAATGTGTGGGGGATTTAAAAGCAATGGAAAGAAAGCAGCTCAGGGCCAATCTGGGGGTTTCAAAGGACATCTGAGGAACAAGAGCCAGGAGAAGGGAAGGAACTGAAGATGGCCCCACCACCTTGTGCACAAACAAGTGATGCCATGATGAGAAGCAGAGTACACGCGTGGGGGGAACATGGGGTTATCCCGCCTACGTCCACCGTTTAGGCTCTAACAAATAAAGTGCAAGACAGAAAAGTGAGAATTTCATATATTATCACTCACTAAGAAGCCTCCTCTCACCACAAATTGGGAAGAAGATTGTAAAGGGATCCTGCTACACCAGCCCCCAGGGCATCACTGACTTGCTCTCTGTGGTTCTATACACACAAGGAGGAAGGTCAGCATTTACTGCCTCACGACTATCTGAATTTGTACGTTTGTACATAATGGTACCAAACTGGGCCTCGAATGCTTGCAAAAATAGATGACTCCAATTAGTTTGATAAGAGATTATACAACCCTACCTCCTGCAGAGGTAATCCAGAGGTACTCACCACAAAGCAAGACCACCATCACAAAAAAAAAACCTACTCCTACATAATATGTATGCTTTAAAATACAGTCCTGTCAGGCCTACATATCTGTGTGTAAATCTACACCACTATATTCACGATACCCCATGAAGTAAGAATAACTCCAGCATAGCCGTGCTACTCTACCAAAACAACACATCAATGAGAAAAGGCAAACTTTGAGGACTCTGAAGCAAGCTTAGACACCATATCCCTACTAGACACATAATAAGGTAATTCAAACTGAGCAGAAAACTTCAAATATTTCCATAGCAGAATAAAGAGAGAGGGTAATGATATGTAGAGGCGCATGGAAGAAGGTATTGTATTAATGCAAGGCAAACTTTAAATGATGCCTTTAAAGGGCACAAAGTATTTTGGAGGGAGAGCAGTCTTACACTGTCTGGTGCAATAGATCCCAAGATCTATTGCTGACTAAAAAAAATAAATTTAAAAAAAAAAAATTTTGTTATTTATGAAATTGAAAGTTACTGTTTGACAAATATCATGACCTAAACGTTACCTGGCCTGTGGGAGTGTAAATATTGCAGCAGTGTAGTCTGTAATTCTTACAGTTCTTTGCAGAAGGGGTTGTTGGGTGTTGGAATGGGCTGCCCAGGGCAGGGGTGGAGTCCCCATCCCTGGAGGGGTTGAAGAGTCGGGTTGACATAATACGGTGTAGTTGAGAACGGTCAGTGTTAGGTTAATGGTTGGACTAGATGATCTTCAAGGTCTTTTCCAACCTTGATGATTCTGTGATTCTGTCATACAGAAGCACAGAGAGTTTGGGGATGGTGAGGTGGTGTTTATTAAAATGTATTTATTACAAGTTACTACTAATAAGCAAGTATATATTTCAATATTAAGAGCAGGTCTCTAAAATTATCACTAGTAAAGCAGCAAATATGATTGATTACTTGTATAAGTACATATCTATGTATACACACAGATATATAAGGAGGAGAAAATGCCATTTCCTTTGGGAGATGCTGGCCAGTTACAGTGGGCTGGCAGTCGCAGTGTGCACAGTTCTGCAGCTCCCATCACAGTAGGGAGAAATACATAGGATGGCACTGTGTAAAAGCAAATGGGAATATAAGGATATGGCATCCACCCTGTTGATATTAATATTGCACGGTTAGCACCTGTTCAGGTTCTGCCAAGAATGCGCTCACCTATAGTCACACAGTAAAGCAATCATAGAAATACTAAAATACACAATGTAATACTTCAGGGCTAATAAATAACCCTGAGAATTAAATTCTGAGGTTGCTGATTTATTGTTAGCTTCAATAGACGCCAATTCCATTTCTCGTATAGACTAACTTCCCTTCAAAAGTCAATTTATTTTTATCATTATTTTTTATAAACATTTGATTTATTTGTTCTTATTAAGTATCAATCTAATACGAAGCACAAAAATAGATATTTATCTCAAGTATGAGCAAAATCAACCTTTAATGGTGCCTCACACACTTCAGAGACTCCTAAATGATTTTGAAGAATACTTTTTTTTTTTTTTTTTAATAGAACTGAGTTTCAGCAGAGCCAAAATGGGAATATTTCAGCAAAAAGCTCTACAATAAATATCTGCAAAGGGAATGAGTTCACTTTTAGTTCATGGAGTCATAACTGCTTCAAAAGAAAAGACAGCCAAATCTGAGCAATAATGCACAAATAGATCACATTATTCAAAAGCATTTTGAGATCTGTCCCACTGCTCAAGATGTCATCTGTTGCTTCCCAAAGCAATCCACGCCGATCACTCATCTTTGTAAGAAAGCTACATATATTTCCATACCCCATTTATTTTCTTATAAGGGCTTAAATATAAGAAGATGGGTTATGAGTCTTACAGCTCAGTGGGGTTTTCTTTGGGGGGAAGCATTTCTCACTGCATTAAAAAATTATGTGGTTCACTCAAGAACATGCATGTTTACAAGTCAATGCTTCATCATCCACAGATGCTCTCCAAGGATTGGGAGGAAGAGGAGATGAAAATTTCCCTGAGGGAGTGATGATGCTGGAAAGGACCACCTTGGGGCTGGAAAGAGCTCAGTGGAGTAATACACAGAAATGGGAGCTCAGCTCCCATCAATTTACAGCCTATTTTTCACATGTAGAAAATTGAGTTCTCACTGCCATACCTTGATAACAAATTCCTGCAGATTATAGCAAAGAACTTTGAGATTTGAGATGGAAAGCAGAATATTGCACAGATTATTTTTATTACAGTCTTCATGATCCTTTTACTGCATCAACCATTTTCCCCCAGTACACAAGAAACACACTGGTGAGGAAATTAAAATACTAATTTAAAAAGCATGGAGAAGAGGTCCTAGCAAAATATGTGGATACAGGCAAGAATACATAAGATGATGTCCTACAAAACCAAAACCAAAGCAATCTTCTTATAGAAGTAACTTCCAAAGGCAGAAGTTATTTAGATTTGAATGTAGTTATCCTACCCACTGTCACCTTTGAGCTTCAAGCAGCAGCTACGGAGTTGAGCAGAAAACTGTGAGCTTCAGTAAACTCTTGGGCAAGCCTAAATTGCCCAAATACAGTATAGTTTCTGTTTCATAGCAAACCCAAAAAGCCACTGACGTTAAGCAGAAGATTATAGTTAAAATTTCTCATGAGCCAAGATGGTGTAGGGTTTGGATATTAGAAAAAAAGACAACAAGCGCTTGTTTTGATGAATTCAGTGAGGATTTTCTACATCAGAACTGCTCAAATTTGGAGGCGGTTACCAATAACTACTCTTAACTGCTTAGCAATTTCAAAGCGCTTTGTTTATAAAAAACCAAGAATGATTTAAATGCTCATTTAACATGTGCATTCAAACTAGTTTTATTCCTAATAAAGATGCTTGAAGCATAGACTGCATAGAAGACACAGAAGACTGAGGGTGCATTTCTTGCTACAAAACCTGGTTCTTCCAGAAGCACATAACTCAACATGATGCACTGGCCTTGTCTGTCAAAACAAAACTAAAACTTGCTTTTTTGAAAGCTAACGAATATGAATTTCATATGCAGTCATTTAAAAGCATTTTCTACCAGTTCTGCTAATGAAGTGGTGTTCTAATTCTAGCACCTGTTTCTTATTTTGCAAATTTGAATATAAAGTTACTATATGCAGATGAAATGGCTATTATAAAATTTCTCCTGTTTCTACCTGAAACAATCAGAAGGAATGCAACAATGCGACGATGATGAACCAGAATCACAGAATCGTCTACGTTGGAAAAGACCTGAAGATCATCCAGTCCAACCATTGACCTAGCACTGACAGTTCCCAACTACACCAGATCCCTCAGCGCTATGTCAACCCGCTCTTGAACACCTCCAGGGATGGGGACTCCACCACCTCCCTGGGCAGCCCATTCCAACGCCTGACAACTCGTTCTGTAAAGAAATGCTTCCTAATATCTAGTCTAAACCTTCTCTGGTGCAATTTGAGGCCATTACCTCTTCTCCTATCGCTTGTTACTTGGTTAAAGAGACTCATCCCCAGCTCTCTGCACCCTCCTTTCAGGGAGTTGTAGAGGGTGATGAGGTCTCCCCTCAGCCTCCTCTTCTCCAGACTAAACCCCCCCAGTTCCCTCAGCCGCTCCCCATCAGACCTGTGCTCCAGACCCTTCACCAGCTCCGTTGCCCTTCTCTGGACACGCTCGAGTCATTCAATGGCCTTTTTGGAGTGAGGGGCCCAAAACTGAACCCACTCATCGAGGTGCGGCCTCACCAGTGCCGAGTCCAGGGGCAAGATCCCTTCCCTGTCCCTGCTGGCCACACTAGTTCTGATTCAAGCCAGGATACCATTGGCCTTCTTGGCCACCTGGGCACACTGCTGGCTCCTGTTCAGCTGGCTGTCAATCAACACCCCCAGGTCCCTCTCTGACTGGCAGCTCTCCAGCCACTCCTCCCCAAGCCTGTAGCCCTGCTGGGGGTTGTTGTGGCCCAAGTGCAGCACCCGGCATTTGGCCTTAGTGAAGCTCCTACAGTTGGCCTCAGCCCATCGCTCCAGCCTGTCCAGGTCTCTCTGCAGAGCCTCCCTACCCTTGAACAGATCAACACTCCAACCCAACTTGGTGTCATCTGCAAACTTACTGAGGGTGCATTCGACCCCCTCATCTAGATCATCAATAAAGATATTAATGAATGAGAATTAGGTTGTTTCAGAAAAGCCTCCCCAGGTCAGTTTGAACATGAAACCAACCTCTGTTCCTGCAAAGCATCGCTGAGTGCCCTACTCTAGACCCACAGCGTTCTGCAGAGGAAAGGTTTCACACACAGGAACACAAGCAACGCCTTAGCAAGGCTGTATTTTACATTTGCACCTTGCAAGTGAGTGGCAGCTCTCCGCTCAGGTTGCAAAAAAGCTCTTGGTTAGTCCCAAGTGACCTTCTTGCCACCGAAAGGCAGTGCCTTGGCACTGGGGATACATTACTATCGCACACAACAGCTCACGTTGCACCCATTTCTGCCCAGCACTGAGCCCGGGGCACAAAGCCCACCACAGCCTGCTCCACCTCTGCACCACAAGTAATGCAAGTTAAAGTTACTGGGTTAAAGTAACCAGGTTAAAGTACGCTGCCTTTTCTCGTCGCCCCTCCTGGTTTTTAACAGGGTACCAGGGGATTGTCCTCCTGGGGTTCCCTGCAAGGACAGCTGCTCCTTGTTCTCAAGCTTTACAACATCTGGACACAACCAGATCCAGGCTCTAAGAGATCTTTAGGAATGAACGGAGCAGTTCAAGAGGCGGTCAGAGCACAAGAAGCCACTTGAGTAACCTTTGCCTTGGTCCACCACCCCAGCTACAAGGCTGATGGTGGTTTATGGCTCCTAGCCCACCTCTGCTGCTCCTTTTCCCCTTTTCCAAAGCTCTGCGATGCTTCTGATGCCAGAGACAAGCAGCTCCCCAGTCCTCCTCAATACAACTGTATTCTTCTACCACGCCACAAAACAGACCACAAGAGACTTCATTAGACAAACTCAGCTGCTGCAGGAGAAAATAGATCTATTTTTTTCAAAGTACATAAGAGAAAGATTGAACAGGACAGTAGCCTGAGGAAGGTTGGAATTGAAAGGCAAAGGAATTCGATCTTTGACACTACAGCAAAAGAAGAGATATGGGTAGGCTGCTTCTCTTTCAGTATGGTTTAGTAATAAATGTGCTGTTTAATTACAATTTATTATACTGGAGAAAGTATCTCATTCTCCTGTTGTGTAATTAAGCAATCTGGAACATTAAACACCTAACAATAAACTCCCCAGACCGTGAGCAAAATTCACCTCTCATGGAAATAAAGGGTTTAACACATCTATAAACAGAGGGATTTTTACCCATTTTATTTCCCTAGCTGGCAGCCCACACAGTGCAGTTTTCCATGTAGGAAATAAATTGTTTTCTTTGATGTATCAACCAGATAAAGAAACAAAAAGAAATGCAATATAATATTGATCAATTAATGGAGATAAATTTGCAACTTCCTTTGACATCTCCGTAAAGCAAATACTAAATAATGCAAGTGATGCATCACTCGAGGCAAGAAGAAAAGATTGGAAAATGCTGTGTTTCTGCCAAAATATTGAGCATTATTGAATCCAACATTGATATTTAATTTACAGCTGAGCTCATTTTGTGGAGCATTAGCTTGCATCCAAGCTATGCATTTTTATGTCAGCTGTAAGAAACTATTCCATGTTGATGGAGGACAATGCAAGTTATTTTTCATATAGACAGAGCATAAAATAAAATAAAAATCTCTGTGTCTTCGCTGGCATGAAGGACTTACCAAGGCTAAAGGCTGGCAGCTGTATTTTGGTGGCTATACTTTGGATTCCCCTCTAGTCCCTGTTTTTCTCCATGCCCACATGGACAAAATATGCCGTGATATCATCTGACCAATGAGTCACTTCATTAATGGTCCTGCAAGCAGTGAAATGGGCCTTTGCCGTATCACATCGGTGTTTTTGACGCATACTTTCAGCAAGGCAAGCTTTATGAACCAGTTCTCTAGCTCAAAGGGTGCCATCCATTTGGCTTTCTCACAGCGAACTGAGAAGGTGACCATTGTGACGATACAGAAGAGAACGATACCTGCAGAAGCCACCAGCCTGTTCCCAACAGAAATAGCTGCCAGAAATCAGTTTAACCATGCATAATTCAAAATATTTTGGGCTTGGCAGATGCTCGGAAGTCTCAATTATATGGGATGCTCTTTGATTCTTTTTCCAGGCTGTTATTAGAATCACATCCCACCTTTGGCAAAAGAAATTTTTATGCTAGAAATTTTCTACACTCATTCCTTGGATTCAAAGACCAGCAACCTTCCTCTTTTATCCTCGTTAATTTTTCCAGAGATCCTCCTGGACAATTAGAGCTAAAGCCTTATCCTCATTCCTACGCACAGATTTTTATGTAAATGCCATTCACCTACATGTAAAATTTCCACATTGCCAAACACTTTACCCTCTTTCCCATGCATTTTTTCACTTGTCAACCAGAACTCAAAACTTTTCTTAGCACCTTATAAATTAGCTGAGGAAATGGAATATTCTTTGTGGTAGGTGCAGCTAAATTCATCCATTCTTGCTGCCTCCTAATATGTTTGTGGAACACTGTTTGCACTATTACTTGTGCTTAAATGCTCTGTTCAACTCCAACAGATAAAACTCTTTTGAACAATGAACAGAAGCCTTGTAGTAAGCATGATGCTCCTCTCTGGCACTGTCTTGGTTTAAGCCCAGAGGGCAACTGAGCACCACTCTGCCGCTCCTTCACTCCTTCCCCCTCAGGGATGGGGAGGAGAAAATACAGCAAAAGGCTCGAGGATCAAGATTAGGACAAGGAGGGATGATTCACCCATTATGGTCACAGGCAAAAGACAGATTGCTTAAGGGAAGAAAAAGAACATCCATTTAATTCAAACACCAACAACAGCACTTAACAAACAGAGTAGGACAGTGAGAAGTATAGTCACATCTTAGAAACAGCTTCCCCACATCCCTCCCTTCTTCCCAGGCTCAGCTTTGCTCCTGATTTCTCTCCCTCTTCTCCACCAGCGGCGCAGGGGCAGGGGATGGCGGTTGTGGTCAGTTCATCACCCCTTGTTTCTGCCGCTCCTTCCTCCTCAGGGGAGGACTCCTCACACTCTTCCCCTGCTCCAGCGTGGGGTCCCTCCCACAGCAGACAGTCCTCCATGAACTTCTCCAATGTGAGTCCTTCCCACAGGCTGCAGCTCTTCATGAACTGCTCCAGCATGGGTCCTTCCCACGGGCTGCAGTCCTTCCAGTGACAAACTACTCCAGCGTGAGCTTCCCTCAGAGTCCTGGCCTTCTTCAGGCACAGAGCCCTGTTCCATAGGCTGCAGGGGCACAGCCTGTCCTCTCACCATGGGAGTCTCTGCTCTAGCACACCTCCCCGACTTCTCCTCCTTTCTTCCACTGACTTCGGTGTTCTCCTTGCAACTTCTCCTCACAACTCCCACAACTCCTCCCAGGTTCCCCTTCTTAAATATGTTATCACAGAGGTGCAGCTACCATCGCTAATTGGCTCAGCCTTGGTGCAGAGGCAGCTCCAACTTGGAGCTGGAGGAGCTTTCAGAAGCTTCTCACAGGGACCACCTCTGTAGCGCTCTTCCCCGATACCAAAATCCCGCCACACACAAACCCAGCACAGGCAACTACAAGTAAGTCCAGGCTGCCACCAGTAAAGCATTGCTCTGAAAAAAAGGGAATCTGTTATAAAAATAGCAGCCTCAAATCACCAGGATGATCTTGCACCCCGCTGCCAAGGACAGCACTGAAAGCTCTGAAACAGCCAGTTTTGCAGGTCTATACATATGGCTTTTGGTTGTAACTCAAGACAGCTTGAAAGCCAGAGTGGGTTTGCAAGATTCAGGGAGATGCACTAAGACTTTGTGAAATTAAGCTTTTCCTATGAAATCCAAGAGGAAACTGCTTCCCTTGCTGCCCTGGTCCCCACCAAGTGTTCCCCAAGCTCTGGGCATCTCAGCCAGATCCATGCTTTTGCAAATTAAGCTCTGTGTGCTAATTACACTGTAGTTGCAAATTTAATTGCGGTGCAATTAAAACTTTAATTGCTAAGTGGCTAGTTGACATCAGAGCCAGTCCGATTAAGATTTGTTAATATATCTGTTTGTTTCAAAACACAGACTGATAATAGTCTGCATTATTCATGGGGTTGTGCCCAAGCCACTGCATGTCACTGCAGAGTATTGCATACGGCTGTAGAGGATTTCATTTCATAATGATGACTAGTAACAATAGTAAATCCTTTTTTTTTTTTTTTCTAAAAGCCCTTCATAAAATAGGCCAACACTGAATTGCTCCCAGCTTGTCTCCTTCCTCAGCCTCACATTTGTGGTGTCTGTCCAGATTGCAGCATCTTCATCCCAGGCGATGCCGTGAAAATAAAACCACAGGTGTCAGTGGACACAGTTCATACCTTGAAGCTGCATTTCAGGAATAATGGAAATAGTTCCTGGGAAATAGTCTATACATGGAAAATGCTCTTATAAGCATTTGCTCTAACAAGTTATTGCTCTTACAAGTTACTGTATAACTTCCTTGGATGGAAAGTTAAATATGGGTCATTGTAAGCATAGAAAAGTAAAAATACAGATGATTGAATCAGGTATGAACAAAGAAGGATCCATTTTGTCCTGTATAATAACACCAGGAAAGCACACAGACTGTTTTTGTTTTGATGAGGACATTCAGTGCTTTGTCACTTTGAGTCCATCCAATTAAACATTAAATAACATCTTTGGCTGAACTGCATCCATGTTCTTCAAACAAATCGAACGATAAACTAAATTGCACTAATGTGACTCTCAATTAGTAGGATAATTTTTTCTCCCAATAATTAAATGGTCATTTTCTCTTTCCAGGAGCAGAAGAAAACAGATTAAGTTCACTTGAGGAATTTGTCAGCCTGCGTGCAATTTATATAACGGGCAAAATTCTTGCAGTGTGTTACTGGCTCTCCCTTTCTCCTCCCAGCTTAGAGGCACAGGTGGAAAGCCACTTACTATTGCAAGTCAAAGTCTTCCATGACCCACAAGCCCAAACCAGACACTTAGCTTCTTAATTTTAAAGATACAAGAATATTTGAGAGAATATCTAAGAATCCAAAGTGTATTTACTCCTATACAGCATGAGGTTTCAATAACATACACTTTCTTCTGTCATCCACTAAAGCCTTTTATGTCAGGAATGGGGCAGTGAAATTTCTAGCTTGTATTTCTCTATTTCTCTTCCTGGGTATAAACAGGAGACATCTGGAAGGCCTAATTCTTTATTTTCAACTGTATATCCTAGTAACACCCTTGAGACATAGATAAGAGTAATGGGTTTTATCATTATTCACATTAGTGGTCCCTTTTCAGATCCTAGACCCTTAGAAAAAAAAGGCAGGTTCTCCCGGGAGGACACTAATTATTCATTACACTTCCATGCAAGGTTTAAAAATAAAAACACTTTATATTGCAGAAATTAGGAAAATAAAAAAGCAAGGTTCAGCGTAAGCTCACATGTTCATTAGGATATAGATTGCATCACGCAACTCCAAAATGACAGGAGGGGTGGCAGGGAGATTCCCACAATCCAGTGCAGAATTTACGAATGACTATTCAATATTTTATTTCATCCGTGCTGTTTCACACTTGGACTTCAGTTTTATTTGTTGGATATTATTCAAGCTCTGCTCTGAAAACAGAATAATAATTATTTGTAATTAGTTTTCTTTAGGAAATATCACTATGGATCTGTAGATTTTCCTGGACAATACTGAATATATTTCAAAAATTGCACCTCATATGAAGCATGAGTTATCTCATCACAGAGCAACAAGGACATTTAGGCCAGAAGCACCCACTTTGGCATGTCCAATAGAAAAGACTCAATTCTGAGTTTAATTTAATTTATTTTAATAATACATATCACATACACTTTGTATTCTGAAAGCTCAACTCCACCAACTTTAAATATAGTTTTCAAATATTCAGCACATTGGAAAATCATAGTTTCAGCTCAGAAAATGAGGAACTCTATTAAACCCAAACTTTCTACAACCAGCTGGCCTCAGCCTTACTGGCTTTCACCTATGGCACATGCCAAATGGAAATGGGTTGTCCCTGAAAGCAGCCAGCTGCTCTAAGCAGTGCCTTGCTTTGACTTTCCCTGCTATCCAGTGTCTGCTTCTCTAGAAAACTTATTTTCTACAGGGTTTTACTGACGACATCCTGCTTCATTATTCACAGCTCCATGAATTACTCACAAACACAGGCCATGCAAAGAAAGTAATAAATCTTCAGGCGGGCAAAAGAGGAGAAATAAGAAAACTAGGGGTTCAAGCTGAAGCGATGCTCTTACACTCTTTGCTTGCTCTGGAGCTCTCTAATAAGAGGGATTTTCAGCCCGCTGTTTCGAAGTCCGGAGATGCGCACCTATAATCTGCTTTAACGGGATGTCATTAATACCACGAGGTCAGTGGTTGTCAAGTTACAAAAACACAATTTGGCGTTACAGGTAGTCATCAGCAACAGCAGACTTCTTATAACCAGCTGAGCTAACCCAACATCTCCTACCTACAGCAGCAGGCAGCTTCCTTCCCAGTATCAGTCTCCATTGTTATCCCAGCAAGCTGCAAAGACCCATTCCAGTCCCTTTGGTCTTGTCCCACTCCACACCAGTATCCCTTCCCCAGCATTCCCTGCCCTTGCCAAGCCAGAGCTCACCCTGAGCCCATGCTGCTTCTCAGCCCATGCACAGGTGGGAACTGTAAGCCCTGTTATGTTTATCCCTTACCCAAATTTGAGTAAGTTTTGACATAAGAACTGTAATAAGGGGCAGGGGGGGGGGGGGGGAAATGCACATTTTTGCCAAATTTTAAGTTGTGTTCTAAAACATGGCAACAATGCAAATTGTCGCAAGATGTTTTGAATATATAAAAAAATATATAATTTTTCCTTAGACGTCTCCCTGGAAAAGACTAAACAACTCCTGACAACATTTTCCAAAACGGTTTCTTTTTAAGCTGGCATCTGCAGCAGAAGTTCAAAGCTCAACCTTTTAAAGTTTTGCAAATGACAGGGAACTGAAAGCGGGGCTTGACAGCGCTCAGCACCTGGTCAGTCTTGAGGTTAATAACACTGAGGAATCTCATCTGTAACATACTTACAAAAAGCCCTAAGCTTGTTAGATAAAAAGTAACAAGAGGAAGGTAAATGAAGCAAGACTTAAAGTTTAAGAGTTACAACTCTCAAACCTGCTGGTGTAATCGATGAAAACACGACAAGCCCCTTCACATGCCCCAATAACCCTTTATTTAGTTGAATGAACTTATTTCACTTCCTATAAAACACTCTTGGAGAGACAGTCTGAATTTGATGCACCACTGGGACAGTCTCCCCCAAGACTCAACATTGCCAACTGCTCTGGAGCAGTGGAGAAGAGGGAGTCGCCGGGGTCCCTGACCCAATAACTTCCTTTGGAGGGATTTCCAGTGCCAAGGTTTATTTAGGAGAGTTAAGCAGATGGAACATACATCAGCCTCTCCGACATCAGCAGAAACCCATGCTGAAATGTCCACAAGAGATCTCCAAAAACCAGTAAGTATCTACCAACCCACACTGCCTCACCTCACCTTGCTGTTTTGGACCTGCTAGCAACATGGGGGGAGTTTTGTTGTGCCTTTTTAAAAATTACATGTTATGCCTATTTTTTAACGTTTGCTTTCAAGAAAGGATTTTGAAACTGGGCTTGTAACTGTGAATCAACATGTACAGTCTCCGTGGCCAGAAGCAGTGAATAACATTAAGACTTCTTGGATTGAAATACACTTACTCTAGAGAAAGGATTACTGGAGATAAGAGCAGATCTGCATCCAAGTTTCTACCCCTTCTGCAGAAATATTTTGAAAAATAGGGAACAGAAATAAGGAGAGTGATCGCCAAAATCTGTAACAGCAGCCTAGGGGCAGAGAGGAGCTTGGAGGATTGAGACCATGTGAAAAAAGGATAAAGAAACTTCCTCTCGGCTTCAAAGGTAGGAACTAAAATGTAGATGAGAGGAAGGCAGGGAAGTGAAGCAAAGCATAAAGAGCACAAGGCGTACCCAGCAGAGCAGGGAATAAGTATGCAGAGCAATGAGAGACATAAAAGTCTGGCAGGGCAGAGAGAAAATAACCCAGGCAAAGATGTATTGCGTTGGCTGGTGGAAGAGAACTTGGGAAGCAATCACATCTGTCCCAGAGATCAGCCCATCTTGGACAACACCACAGGGCAGTGTAGCCTCTGGACATGCACAAATAAAGCAGCAAACAAGGGTGTTGGACAGAAAAGTCATGCTGGAGACTGCCTGACAGGACGAATGATTTGCCCAAAGCAATTCAGAGCAAGATTTCACCTTCAGAGAAGTAAAAGGGATGGACTTGATGCTGTTTTAACACTTCAGATTTAGTTCAAGTGTCTCTACAGGTTATGGTTAAACCTCCTTTAACATCCCCATGTGAAACAAACCCCTTGCAAAGCACAATGCTAACACTACCCTTGACAGGAGAAGCAAATAGTTACTGTCTGGCTTTGAATTATCCCAGAAGAAATACTCTGCCTGTGCAGAGATGTTAACTCTCAACTATTTTCTCTTGCGACCTTCACAAGTAAAATCTGCAGCCAAAGCAAATTAAATGGGTATCTTCTACTTCCAGCCAGGTGGCTTCTGTCTGGGAGTATCTATAACTTGGTTTTTTTATGCTGTTAATATGATTTTTATTATTATAAGGATTTTGTTAATGGTGGAACCTAGAGGACCCACTTCCAACTGGAGATGCACATCCTCAAACACCACATAAAATGTTCAAAAATAGATGCATAGATATACACACATACATATATCCTCTCTTTCCAAGCTTAAATTCCAAGATCTTTACAACTGCAGTATATATGTCCAGGAGGATGGATAGATGACCTCCAGAACTCCCTTTTCAATTATTCTGTGACTCTATAAATGAGTTCTGATGTATTCAGCCTAAAGGTGTGCCTGTAGGATTTTGCAACTTCACAGAATCACAGAATCATCTAGGTTGGAAAGGACCTTGAAGATCATCTAGTCCAACCGTTAACCCAGCACTGACAGATCCCAACTCCACCAGATCCCTCAGCGCTGGGTCAACCCGCCTCTTGAACACCTCCAGGGATGGGGACTCCACCACCTCCCTGGGCAGCCCATTCCAACGCCTGACTACCTGTTCTGGAAAGAAATACTTCCTAATATCTAGTCTAAACCTTCCCTGGCGCAACTTGAGGCCATTACCTCTTGTCCTGTCACTTATTATTTGGTTCAAGAGACTCATCCCCCCTCTCTGCAACCTTGCACTGGCAAGCACCATATAATGAGTTTGTTTGCAATGAGGCTGTAAGACCATGTTAAAATCTGTAAGATGGTGAAAAAAACTGATAAAGAAACCTCTTAAAACAGGATGTGAGTTGGCAAACAAAGATAACAAGGACTTGAGATAGTTAACTATTGAGCAGACAGAGAATATGAAAAAATGCAATTAAAGTCAAATCAAATTTTGTCTTTTGTACAACATTCCTGAGGATTATTCAGGTGATTTTAAAAAGTTACAAAAACAAAAAACAAACAAAAAAACCCCCACAACACACACACAAAAAAAAAAAAAAAAAAACACCAAAACAAACAAAGAAACAAAGAAAACAAAAAACACCAACAAAACCAAGGAAGAAAGAAGCCAGTTAGCACAGGTAGGAAATGTTTGTCCAGGACAGATTTGTTATAGTCAGGGCAGAGTGTCCTAACGAAGTATGGAGTCACACAAGTGCCTTGCAAGGCTATAAACCTCTTCCCTTGGCCATAACTCATTAGCAGACACTTTTTGTCTGTGACAGCACTGTTAAAGATCAGCATGAATTTCTTGTCTACACTGCACTGATTCTAGTTTCTCCCCCTCAACTGGAGCCTCCCAAAAAATTAACAACTTTGCCTGACTCACTGAAGATGCTCAAAAAACGATGGACTGGGGTGCAGATGGAGACATATGCAGGCTCCTGAGTAGGATTCAATGTGGCAGACTACGCTATTACTCATGTAACAACAGCAAGAATAGACCACATTCATTGCATGACTACAGAAACCTTACTACCCTAAGGATCAGCTGAAAGATTACAAAAAAACCTGCCTGATTCAGTTTGGGAGAATTTGGGAAAGCAATATATAGTTCTTCCTTCAACACTAAAGAATTCTTCCCCATCCCCACACTGTACCTGCTCTAGGGCACTCATACAGAAGTAACTTCAACATAAGAGGGTTTGTAGATGCTAATTCCACACTTTCTCAATGTTCTAGTGGATAGCAGAGCGTGCCAAGGAAAATCTCAATTGTGATTTACATGTTGGAAGATTGCTCAGTTTGGGTTTGATTTTTGGGGAACTCCAACAGTTAAGGTGAAATTCAAGAGAACGCACTTTCCCGCGGCCAGTGGAAGATGCACACAGGTCATCTTGGCCATTCATCCTCACACACAGTTACCCCATTGCTTCTGAAACCTAGATATGGAAAGAAAAAAAAAAAAAAAAAAAGGCGACCAAAGAGAATAGATGAGTTCCATATTTATCCTACATAAAATATTGAAAAGCCCAAATACTTTTCAGGGAATATTGGGTTTGCTTGTCTAATTTGACTCAGTCTTCCCTTGATAAAGAATATGTTTCAATCTCAAAAGCAAACAAACCCAACAACCTCAAATACAAATTGCTTTTCACCCAAGCAAGTGATTTTGTGGAAGGACGCAGGCCGCCCTGCCAAGTTGCAATGTTTGTCTCAAATTCCCATTTTGTCTGAGCTGCTCTTAACCTGGAATTATGACTGCTATGCCACAAGTGCAAATTGCTCCTTTTACTGGTACTCAAAGCCTCTTACCTACCAGTGCATCAGTATACTGATGGGTATAACGTACAGGACTCTGCTGCAATGGGAAGTTTGCAGCAACTAGATTACACTTAACAAATAAATTCAGCCCATTGGTAAGTTATTATCCTGACTCACAGCAAACCCGTATGGTGTGAGAATGCACTGCGAGCCAGCTCACCCTTGGGTACAGGTGCTTTCACATCAGGGTATTCAGAGATCCCTTTGGATAAATCCACACTTGAATATTTCCCTATGAGCTCCTGTTTCTTCAAACTGTGCAAACAGTCTTTAGTAAATGGGCCACAGCAGCCCCTCAGGCAACCTCGAGTTAGGGTGGGAAGTGTGAACAGGCTCCAGCTGTATTTTGAAACTCTTTGATAAATGACACACCACCTTTCAAAATAGGAAGAAACCAGTTTTATGATTTATAAAGAGGGGAGGAATCGAGAAGGCAGGTCTGTAACATGGTAGCTGGGCTGGGAGTTGGATGAAGGGGACGGATGGAGAGTGCTGACACCGAGGCCAAGCAGTACCCAGTGGTATGAGCATCTCCGGTTTATGACTTCAGTGACTTAGTTCTCCAAAAAACAAAGCAACAGACAAGAAACTTCATACTCATCTTCAGGGTTTCCATAACAACACTTTCGTTACTGATGTATTTCAAATGCTGAGAAACCCTGATCTTTTTTTTTCCTCAGGCCTTCTAAGACACTTAGTTAACTTCATCTCTCTTCAAACACCGAGATGTTTTCTGTTGAATACACTGAGAAAAGACATATTTTGTTTGCCTGCCCTAACAGCTGTTAGATTATGCTATCCAAATTTATTTTCTAGTTTCAGTCCTCCTCCCTTGCTCTTTAGAGCTCTGGCTTTCATTTCCTGGCTTTTCAAAATATTTTGGAAGTATTCCAAAATGTTAGCAAAAATAAAAAGGTTGAAGATATAAATGTATAAAGCAGTGCAACTGACCAATCAATTTTAATTTATTCTTTCAATTAAAATGAAAACCAGACTTGGAATGCGATGTGATAAGTGATATCAGGACATGCAGTCATGGAAATCTCTTATTAAACACACAGAACAAAACCAGAGGTTGAGATCCCCTTGCACAGCAAAAACATCATCCCCCTCTCTCCCTTTTTACCCATGATAATCATGTGCTTGAAAGGCAACAATAAAAGAACAGATACATTTAAAAATTATAATTGAGACAGCTACTTCATACAGAAGTTGCAAATGCACAAAAAATAAGAGTAAAATCAATAAAAATTTACACACCGATATTTTACACTCTATTATACATGTGTACACCCACATATACACTCTGAATACTGTTTAGAACACATAGCTCAGCTGAATGACAAACACCTATAGCTCTAAATGGAAATCACAATTTGCAAAGAAAAACATTGTCCAAGGGAAATCCTGAATAGCTCTTTCAGCCTCTGATACTGCCACATCCTTGAAAGACGCTTTGTGGGGCTAAAACACGCCCCATGGAGCAAATGTAAAGGCCCACTGGGCTTGAAAGTACCTTGATATCAGCCAGACAACTTATGTGCCTGTCCTGGTTTGAGTGAGGGGTGGGGGTTTTTGGTAGCAGGGGAGGGGGCTACAGCGGTGGCCCCTGTGAGAAGCTTCTCGATGCTCCCCCAGCTCCAAGTCTGACCCACCTCTGACTGAGGCTGGGCCAATTAGTGATGGTGGCTGCACCTCTGTGATAACGTGTTTAAGAAGGGGAACCTGGGAGGAGGTGTGGGAGTAGTGAGAAGAAGTTGCAAGAACATCTGTGCAAACACCAAAGTCAGTGGAAGGAACGAGGAGAATGAGGGGAGGTGCGCCGGAGCACAGACTCCCCCTGTGTCCCGCGGTGAGATGGCAGGGTTGACCCCTCAGCCCTGCCACCCATGGAGGTCACCGGTGGAGCAGATACCGATCTGCAGCCGGGGGGGACACCCAGGCCGACCCAGGTGACTGCAGCCAAAGGAGGCTGGAACCCCATGGGAAGAAGCCCCCGCTGTTGTAGTTCAGCGCTGGGAGGGCTGCAACACACAGGGGTGACCCACACACCCATGGGAGTGACTCCTGTTGGAGTTGATCTGTGGAGGACTGTCTCTGGTGAGAGGGGGACCATGCTGGAGCAGGGGAGGAATGCCAGAAGTTCCCCCTCCCTGAGGTGGAAGAAGCATCAGGACTGACTGCACCCCCCATTCCCTGCCCCTGAGCCACTGGGGCAGAGGAGGTAGAGATATGGGGAGTAAAGCTGAGCCTGGGAAAAAGGGAGGGATGGGGGAAGGTGTTTTCAAGATGTCATAATGCTTCTCACGGTCCTACTTTGTCCGTTAAGTGTTGTTGTTGTTAGTGTCATCAAATTGATGTACTTTTTTTCTTCCCCTAACGAGTTTGCCTTTTGCCTGTGCCTTAAAGGACGAGATCATCGCTCCTTGACTTTATCTCAATTTCCTGGGCCTCTTGCTTCCCTCCTTCCCAGCATCTTCGCTTTATTTTCCCCTTCTCAGGGCTGGGGAGAAGCAGGGAGTGAGCAGCTGCATGGTACCCAGTTGCCCTCTGAGCTCAAACCACAACAGTGCCCTGGTCAGTTCTGATCTCAGAGTTAGGTAAGCAAAAGTGTCCCCAAATTTTAAGTTTTCTGGCCTAACAAAGATGTAGCTGAAGTATGGGAAGCGTCCAAACCCCTGCACCCCATTTAAAAATGCAGATCAGAGGACAGAGGTATGTGCCAGACAGAGGAATTATGTACTCTTCACCTACAGCTAGCAGAAGTCTAAGTGTGAACCAGTCCAAAAATACTCAAGACCTGAACCAAGTTTCAAGGGAGAGATCCTGCAATAACCAGGAAAGTCTTTATCTCTTTCAAGCAGTACCACAATAGTATGGGGGGGGGTTAGTTCAATTTTAGCTGGATTCATTTAAGCGCTGATGCTGTAATGCTTTTAAAGTGCATTGCCCCATTAGTGATGTGGCACGTGCTGCTTCACTACCTCTCCCAACTACTTACTATGGACGTTAAATAATGTGAAGAGAACTGTATGGATAATCCACCTGGGGGCCATCTAGAGATGAAGACTTATTTAAGTCCTTCTAGCACATACTGCTTGGCCAAGGAGAGAGACTGAAGCCAGCCTCGGCCATTTGCCTTCACCTCTGCAGCTTCTCTACCTACTTGAAGGCCGCTGGTGGCAAGTGACATGAAGGACTCTGGCCTGAGCATGTGATGTTTGTGCAGGCTCCATCCCTGGAGGTTTTTAGGAGCAGACTGGATAAAGCCCCAAGCAGCCTGGTCTGACCTCAGAGACTGTTTGAGCAGGAAGCTGCACTTAAGACCTCCTGAGGTCCCTCCTGTCATAAAGTCTCTTACAATTCTATCTTCTTCCACTGCCTATAAAAAGAAGAGGAGCTAAAAGGGCTGTACAATTGTATTATTACCGTTACTAATTAAAGATGTACATTTGAAGGGAAAAAAAGAAGTATTCTTGGTATTTCCATCATCACTGTCTTCAGCAATGTGGCACCTTATCACACAGTGCTCTGGGTGCCAAGTAACAGTAAGTCTACATAATCGGCCACAGATCTCATGTTCACAAAGCACAACTCCTCTTTCCCCTATTTTCTGTGTTTTACTGGTAAATAAACACCTGGGGGGAGATTGAACTATGGCCCCCTTCATGGGCCTGGCAGCTGGAAGGAAAGCTCGGATGACAGCCTGAGCCAACAGGCAAAGTTTTCGGTTGAGTGACTCGGATGAAGCAGGAAAAGGTCTCGAGTAAATCAATGTTTTCAGCTGACATCTGCAATGAGCCCAGGTTGCTGAGTTACACGGAATCAGTAGCATTTTGGTGTTTCCATTTCTTGCCCAGACACAAGAGTTTTTGAATAGTTGGTCAATAAAACTTAGTAGTGTTTTTGACAGCAAAGTGTTGCTGATAAAATAGGCACTTCAAAATTTTACTCTTTTTTTCCCCCTCTAAGGCAAAAAATGAACAACTTCTTCTGAAAACAGATCCCTTTCCATTTAACAAAAATAATTCTCCACCAAGAGGCCTACTGCTGGATTCCCAACCACCTTCAAACCAAACTGAAGAACTTCCATTAGTTACTTTAAGCTTCTAAACTGGGAAAACAGTTGACCAACAAGCTGGAGTCATTTCTCTTTTTCGCTGGTTGCCAGTCCTTCCTAACTATTAGATCCATTCCCAGCTTTCCCCCAAGTCATGCTCTGTAGCAAGACCCTTGAGATGAGGAGACTGGGTGGTTAATGCTACAGACTCATCTGTTTTCATCTGCCAGGGCACACCGTGCTGGCATAGTAGCGGTCTCCTGTCAAACAGATGAGATCCTTGCAGGTACTGCAATGGGACTTCTCCTTACGCCACATCAGCGTCAGCCTCCAGGAGAGGCACGTACAGCAGTAACTCTGTGCTCTTCAAGCTTTATGCATAAAGCTTCTCTACCAGGAGTATGAGAGTACGGTAATGAATGGAGCTGTTTTAAGTCTTGGCAGGTGAGAATATCCTTGCTACACCTCTGGCTGGTATTTAATCACTTTACAGAAAGGAGTGAAATGATCTAGAGACTTCCCACTGATCTGAGGCAGAAACATCTGCTGAAAACAAACCCATCTGATTCACTGCCTAGAACAAGGTTAGCAGGAGGAGAGAGCTTCAGCCAGCCACACATCCGAGAAAGGCTATCACTGGTATTGCAATGCAGGGAAATATGCTATCGGAGCAAATTGAGATGGCAGAGAGCTTTTAGCTATGAGCCTGAACACCTCTCAGCTCTATAAACAGGGAAAGAAATGTGCAGCGAGGGGACTTGGGAGCTGCTCCCCTTCCAGTTTCCATACTGCAGCCTCACAGGGAGATGAATGCCTGTTATTTAGTTGTTTTAGCCTGTCATTTAGTCTACTTTGCACTGAGAAGATTATTACTCTGATTTAAGACCTCTAAAGCACCCTATGGATGAAGGAAGGACAGTTTATAGCTGTCTTTTGCTTGGGAGAGAGGGGAAAATAGCATCACCGCCTCAGCACAAATTTTATAAAAAATGTCAAGTGTGTCATATACCATCCAAAACAATCAAGAAGAGAACCAGGAATACGAAAAAACTGCCAGTAGCAACCAAACCGCTGACTCTTCAGAGACCCTCACATGCCTGGAGGATTCAGGTTTGAAAATAAACTTCTGGAGGGCACATTCCTAATAACAACTTCCATTTGTTTGACAGATTTTGCTCTTGTATTGCCCAGCACCATTTCCCAAATTCACTCTCTGTTCATCCCGCAAACGAGTGCAGCTCTCGAATCTCCATGGCTATCCAGAGCTTTTCAGCTGACACAGGCTCTTTCCTTCTGCAGCATACAAGCACAGCTCTAAAAATCAAGAGTTCACTGAGCAACAGGGAAAGGATGCAAGACATATAGGTTGGATTAAACAGAGTCATTCTGCCTTGTCTGTGCCTAAAATGAGATGATAACAAGAAAAGCGAGGATGCTTTGGAAAAGTGAGGTATTTTAGGCTGTACTTTTTTTCCCTTCTCTCAGCTAAATTCAATCCTGTCCCTGCTTTCTCCAAGGGGATATGAAATCATTACAGAACAATCAAAAGAGAGAGCAACTAGCAGAAATGGTTTGCATACAACTCGAAGAAAAACGAAGCCTGAGCTGCATATATTCTCTACCAGCCAGAAAGGACCATCTGCATTTCCTTGCTGCAGATCAGGAAGTCTCACCACCAGTACAAGGATTATGAGGCTGAAAAAATCAGCTAAAATACAGAACTGTGTTTCTCTGAAGGCCACGTATGGATGCCTCGCTCCAGATGGCAGCTGACACCTGAGACAGGGAATGGGGGAGCTGTTTCAGAGAACATTAAGGAGTTAATAATTTGGAAAAAATACATGTGCTATGAACTTTAGGAAGTCATTTGGTTCAAAAAATAAAAATCAGGAAGAAAGTGAGAGACACTAAATATGTAAAATAGAGTCATTATTCTGAGACAGAGAAAAGGTGAATTTATCGTCCAGGAGCCACTTGTTTAGACGATTAAATGTCATCACCTAAGAATCAAGGTGGCAGGTCTGAGGCAAGAAACCAGGCCTTAGTCTAAACGAAATGTTTCATTCTTCCCCTCCTCGTGCAGACCTGAATATTTACATTATATAGCATTTGTTCCTTCAGCAGCAAAGACAGGCACACTGCTAAAGGCTGTCATGAAAGTTGTAAAATAGCACAGTTCTGTGTTTGGTAGGCTCAGGCAAGAGAAGCATGAGTCCAAAAAGACACTTTATATATATAGAAACTAGAGCACAGGCATGTCTCGCTCAGCTCTAGCCTCTTCTTTCTAAAATAAGACTAGAACTAGCTCAGACTTACACTTTTCTTAAAAGAAGGGCCAGTCTGCTTGTCTGGTATCTTGGGAAAGCCCAGCAGAGTGGACCTTTTTTCAGCAGACGTAACAGGCCAGCTGTAAGCACTTAGCAATCCTTCTTTCAATCTTATTGTTACCAGACCTGCTTTTCACTTTTGTTTTTCTCTAGAAAATCCAACATTGCTGAACCCACACCAGTATGGAAAACATGCACCAGAAAAATCTGCCCTGTAGAATGCAGCTCTGCAGTTATCAGAGATGTATCAGCTCACAAAGTGGCTGAGGATTTCTGAACCACACCGAGGAATGGGAAGAAATATGCGTATATAAAAACTAGACCGTACTTTGGAAAAGAAAGCTTAGGGTAGAGGGTAGCAGCATTTCTGGGAATAGATATCGTAGGGGCTGGAGACTAACAGGGGCTGCTCATATTGTACAAACATGATAACATTCCCTCTCCTCCATGGACAAGACAACCTAAAAGGGCTGTGAGGATGTTTGGAGACATTTTACACAATAATGAGTATCATCCACTTGAAATATCAAGGTAGGAATAATTATTTATTCTTACAAAGCTTGCTGGATGACCACTGCTAGAGAAAAAGATTGCTTTGCAGTACAAGCTCTTGTTTAAAATCAAAGTTGACAAATGGGAAAATTACAAGATTGGAAACACCTTGTAATACGGAGAGATGTGACTTCTCCATTAAATATATTTGAAATCTCTTCTGAAAACATGAGCAAATTGAGTTTTAATTAGTTTTGCATACATAAAGTATACGCTGAAGTTTCAAGGAGCAAAGCTTCAGTTCACTCCCTGCAGCTGCAATTTACACTACTCCAGGTTAATCCAATGTCTACTCTTTAAAAATCTGAAATGCATACTGTTCTTAGATGCTACTTCATGTTTGCAAATCAGCACGTTGACTCGGCTCAGTCAAATGTGATTTATTACTGTCTGTAGACATCGGAGAGAAGCAAAAATCAGTGCGTTGACATTAAGTGATGGAGGTAATGTAGACTGGCAAGTCCCATTTTGCTTCTGTGTTATGTCGCCAGTCTCTTGACTGTGGAAGAGAGGGAAAAAAAAATCTGATATAGGTCTCTCTGGGCATGCAATTTCAGAAAACAACGCAGACAGATCTGATGATCTGCCTACAAACAATTTTTCAGCTCACAGTCAGCAGCTTCACGCTACGATGGTGTGATGAAGAAAGTTTTAGTATTCCTATTCAGACAAATAGTACATGAAATGCATAAGGGCCAAACATTAAAGCCACATTTATCAAGTACTAGCGCACAGTCCAACAAAATCAGACTAGGAGTTTTGATTTTGGATGGGAAACAAGCTTGGCATGTTTGAAATTATTTTCACATGGCAAACGCCTGCTTTCATGTCCACCCCCTAGGGCAACAGCCTGCAGATGCTAACAGTATTTCAATATGCAGAAGCCCAAAGTGTGAGCCCCTGACACTGAACATTGGCAATTCACTTCTCTTTCATTACCACCACAGGGATGGCAATTATAATCTTCTTTCTCTGCTTGGCCTCACACTTCTTCCTGCCTGGAAACTTCCTAACTCCTACTATATCCACATCCGATGCTTCCTCACATCACACCAAGAAGCTGCATGCTTGTTTGGAATACTGCAGTATTTACTGTAACAACACATCCCAAAGAGTCATCCTGGATTTCACTAAAATGCAAAATGGTGCACCACTTATTTCCCCATGAAACCTTCTGCGTGGAAAAAAAGCCCCTTCCCCTGGGGTCATTCCTGGCGCAAAACCCAGGAGCTCTGCTGGGTAATGGCCAGCACCAAATATTTTTGTTCTTCTTTGTGCAGGCTAAAAGGCTGCAGGTTTTTCTCCCCAGCACGGATACATGCACTCACACCTAGGCTTTTTTCCCCTCCACATTCCAAACTTCTCAGAAATCCCAGCTAAGTCAGGTGATGCATTTGTTAGAAGGCATTACATGAAATGGGGTCGTCTTCCCATATATTTGAAGCAGAACTTTCAAGCATCTGTACTGAGAAAGCAGTGCATGGGATGCCTTCTGCTTACTTCCAAAACTGCTTCTATCCTCCACTGCAAGCAAAGCAGCAGCTTTTATCACCCCAGGTTTCACCACGAGGCAGCACATTTGCTCACCCACATCAGTTTGCCAAAGAGTTTAAGTGTCTCTCAGCCCCTCGTGCTGCAAGGGCCTTTTGTTCCCCGGACCTCTTCCTGGGGAAGAGGAAGAGCATGATGAACCGAGCTCAGAGAGTGCTTTGGGTGTGAAATTCAGAAGGCTGGGAAGAATCGAGCCCTAATTAATATATAGCAGGCACACCAGTGCCAAAAGTTCTGGGTGAATACACACAACTGTATCACTCAGAGAAAGATCACACTGTGCTGAAGTCTGTGGATTAAGATTATAATTGCAGAAGGGAGCACTAGTTAAGGAAGAACATATACAAAACAGCTGGAAAGAGTCTCTGAAAAGAAGCAAAAGAAACACAGAACCACCCACAAATCTCATTTGTTTTGTTTTATTTCTCTGTGAGTACAGAGATGAGAGGAGGAGAAAAAGCCAAAGAGGGTCCCAACACTGAACTTTTACACAGATATTTCCTCTGAGGGAGGTTATTTACTCCTATTCATAGGAATGTCATTGTATTTTCAAGAACTAACTCCCATCTATTTCCCAAGAGGATATATTAATTTCTCTGCCATTGAGCAGTTTGAATAAAGCTTTTTTCTACTTCTTCAAGTGGCTGCTTTCCTCCTACAGCCTCTAATTGCCCTGACACTTCTCGAGGTTTTTAATAACAAGCATATAATGTTATATTGAACACTAGTGGATAGAAGACAGTACCTTGCACAATACTGCTGAGCCATAAACACAGATGATGATTATGGGTTTCTCTAGTGCCTTGTATTTGTCATCAAAGTGGTGCAAACTGTGTCATAGAGAAACACAGGGAGGATACTCCAAATCCACCCATGGGAGGAGGTCATGCTCCCTAAAAATCAATTTATTAAGCTCTGGGAGGGCAAGTCCTTTCCACCTGATGATCTCATGACTGAACACCGCCTCCGCTAACACGATTTATGCTTTGGAAATAGAAAACAATACCATTGTTAATAAACTGTTGATCCATCTTTGAGCTCCAGCCTTTGCAAATTTGATTGTATAAAATAAAGCGTATAAAACTGCCTCAAAGCAACTACAGTTGAGAACTTCTGCTGGGTAAGGCAGGTTATAATGAATAGTAACTAGAAACCCTACCCACCTTCTGTGATATGAATTAGCAAAGGATTCATCTCTAATGCAGGTGTTACTGCTTCCTAAAGCCAAGTGAGCCCTCCTTGCTCTACATCCTACAGGAAGGGCATATCGCTTGACACAGCAACATTCAGCATCCACAACACCACACTGCTGGAGGCTACTGAAGTCCAGAAAGGGCAAGCTAAAGGGAGGAGAGAAGAGGGCACTGATGTAGGCAGTGCAGTACCAAAGCCACTTGCTGTAAACTCTGGATGACACCTGGCACCCAGAAGACCTGATCCAATCACACTGGTTTATACTGATGTGCCTCTTCAGACAGCATGGCCACAGAAAGTGGTACTCCAACCACAGGAGAAGCCCTCTATATGGGAACCAAGATGGAGAAGTAAGATGGGGACATCTTCAGTGAGCAGATGAAGTTACACACAACAGATAAGGTAGCTCATTGCCAAAAATCTGCAGACAAGGACACACCTCAGAGTACAAAAAGCAGAGCAAAACCAAGCAGCAGCACCAAGCTGAAGAAGATGCTCACTGATGACCACAAGACTGTGCACCAGCAGAGCATGTTGACATTTCTCTCCACTGCCAAACCCACTGCTGTCTCTGTGCAGGAGAGGTGAAGGGGTGCATTAGATAGCTTTTTGATGTTTTCCACAGGGAAACAGCAACAATGACGCTGAACCTGTTGCAGGATATGAGCTTAAATGGCTCTTACTCGCACTTTCTGGCTGTCAATAAGGATGGAATTGCCACCAGCTGAATTGCAGGGAGGTAGTTCATTGTGCTGCCAGCTGAAACACCAGGTCTGAAACCGAGTAAGCGATGTCATGCTGAGCCATTAATAAGGAGAATGAGCTGGCTGACAAAAGCAAAACCTTTTTCGGCTACTCTTAAAGACCCCCCCATCCTGCCTTTCTCACTGCCAAGAGCAACACAGCGGTGACTGGGAAATACACGGCACAAGCAGTTCAGAGATTTAGGAGGGATTTACACCTTTTAAATAAACTATTTAATCCCACTTGCAAGACTGCCACTTTTCAGATGACCTAACTGTGCTGGGAACTACCTGAAGGTCCACCAGCTACCTGAGCCTAAAACACCTCTCTGAAGGATGCTGGCTGCCTACCTCCTGCTGAAGAAGCTGTAATATCACATAGGCTGAAGGCTGGTTAATTATTTCTTGGCATGTAATCCATTTTAGTGATTAGGATTAATGAAAGGGTCACCTGGACAATGCTCTCACAACGCACAGATTCCACAGCCTGTTGATCCGAGTGCCCATGGTGTACGGCAGGGAGAACGTGTTAATTATGCTGCTTAATGGCCACTTTGGCAAAAGTAGAAAGCAATAAGATTGTCCTCCCTTGTCCATTACTGAAACCTTGAGAACAGTTAATGATGGCTGTGACAACAGATATATAAAACCCCACGAACATATGATAGGTCTGGGATTAAGCATTAAAGATTTAGGTCCGGATTTAGGCCTATCCAGAAGGCAAACTATTTTCTTGTGTTTCTGATCCCCCTCCCTCCTCTTTTTCTCTCCATACTCCTCAAGCCTTCCTCCTGGTGTTTTAAAAGCAAGACATACCGAAGTACGCACAGTTTTTGCGATGTTATTGCAGAACGGGGATTTAGCAGATATAACCTTGAGATTTGCAAGCATTTTTGCTGCTGGACTTGATCCTGTCTCCACAGAGTGCAGGTGGGACAGGGTGGGGGCACAGGGCTGTTCATTTGCAGCAGGCTTTCACCAGGGGGAGGGAAAAAAAAAAAAAAAATAACCACACTCAGGAGGTATCCAGCTCAGGACCAAGTCTGGGATACATTTCCCATCCCCAAAATGCTGTGTGCAGCTTCAGGATCTTGCCTTGCATGCTGGACTCGTTTTTGGAGGAGGAAGAACTGACCTTCTGGAGATGCCATTCATCCATCAGGCACTTTATGGCATCTTTGGCAATTTAAAAGTTAGGCAGAGTCTTATATAGTTGAGGGCTACGAATTTAAGAAAGGGAAGATACCTTCTTTCCACCAGTACTTTGCTTGCCAGCTTGCCTTTTGGTTTTATATTTATCTGTGTTGTGTTGATGCATTTTTTTTAAATGAATCTCTACAAACACGAGGAAATGAGGATTTCCCAAACAAACTAAAACCAAAGAGTTATTAGAGTAGGGTTCACCATTTCCAGCACACTTTAAATCCCAAATTAACTTTTTCAGCAAAATGCTTTTCCACTTTTGTGACTGGAAGATACTGAAGCAGGCTAATATGAGAAGAAACATTATTTTGGATATCTTGAGATGGCAGGATTCAAAAAAGAAATAAAAACACCATGAAAAAAATGAACATGTATGAATGGCCTACCTAGCACAAGCCTCAGGAGGAGGCATGCAAACTTCAATCATACCCACAGAAATGCCAGTCCAAGTATTCCAGCATGTTAAATGCCGCACGGACACAACTTCAAAAGGACTTTTTCAGTGCCTGCTGCCTTTTTGTACGGCAGAGACATGTTTGCTGTGTTTTATGAACAGGGTTTATGTGCCAGTTTAGGAGGAGTGGAAAAGCAGGGAGGAGGAGAAGGTGGCACAGCCTCGCTTTGTCATCAGAGCAACTTCTGGAAGAGGCTGGAGACAGAAAAGCGATGGGGGAAGAAACATTCTTCTCAAATTGGAAAACAGAGCAAACATTAATAGTCAAAGTGACACTTCTGAATTTCACCACTCAGTATCAAACCAGTGCAGTTATTAATTTCTAACATCAAACACACCCTAAGTGTTACGCCCTTCTGCCATCTCCCCACCCAGCCCAGCTCCAGGACCACACGTAGCACCCTATGAAATAATGTGCACCAAATACATGTGCCGAAAAGTCACACCTGGCAATAGCGTTACTACCACAAGACACCCAGAGCCCTCAAAACAGTAAATAACCCCTTTCAAGAAGAAAAGAAAGGAGCTCAAATCCTGAAAGAGGCAGACAGGCCTGGCTGCATACTTCCCATGGGAGGAAGGACCAGAGCACCCACATGGCTTCACACAGCCGCTCCCGCTGGCTGCTCTCCGTTTGCAGCGGAGGGAAGCTCTTTGCAGAGAAATACGGAGGATTTTTGCTTCCCTGCACCCCTTTACTCAGAAACAGGGGTTACGATGTGACCCCCCTCCTTCCATCTCTGCCTGTTCCTGTGAAGCAGTTTATTTTGGAAACTTTAGGATGGGAGAAAGGAATTCACTAAATCCCGAGGGGTTCAGAAGGCATTTCATCAGAAAGACAACCGCCTGCAAGAGCTGCTGTCTGTGGAGAACACACTAATTTATTCCTGTTGTTCTATGTACAGCCAGTCTAGCCAAGGCAGGATGCATTCAGGTCTCTCACCTGTGCAACCCTGCGGCTGTAAAAGCAAACCTTGGACCAAATACAGTAGTGAGTTAGCATTACCATCAATTAATTCATTAAATCCTGGCTCCTTTCATCAAGACAAATGACAGTATATACCAGCGCACTCATGCTTGGATCCCAAGCTGGTGTCCAGTGAACCCCAGCTCCTGGCAAACTGTGCTGGGTACGTTGATTAACAGAAAGCAAGATGCAAACAACTGCTCCAATGTCTAATTAACACAAACAAGATGATAAATGGATCCCTGCAGTTCAGAGGGGGGAAAAGGAGCAGAAATATTCCTTTATAGCTCCCTTATTTGGTTAACTTCAGGTCACAAAGAAATGCATCGTTCTGTCTGTACCTTCCTCTTCCCTCTCTCTGGAGGCACAATTTGGGAGGCAGAAGTGATGGGAGAAATTTCACTGCCAGCTGAAGGATCCTTCCCTGCCCCAGGAGATCTGGGGTGTGTTTGATGTGCCTACAGCACTGGACAGGTGAAACTGGAAAAAAGCAGGGCTATGCAGCGAAGTACAGCGGGCCTCAGGAACGGCGGAAAATGAAAGCTGACTCTCAGTCCTAGGCGCATTCTAATGATAAGTGTCACTGGTTTGCAGATAAGTAACTTGGAACAACTACTGTTACTTCACACTAAAATCACCTCTTTTTACCTGAAAATCATTTCCTCATTCCACATACCAAATTTCAGGTTTTCCTTTATAGGTTTAAAGAATGATAACGAAAGGCAAAACCTTTAAGCACTCATTATACGCTTACCTAAATTGAATCTTATTATTATTATTTGCATTTACCTTACTTGAATAATTGTGTTTATAGGCAATTTGGAAAATAAGAACATTATCAAATAAAGGCATGTGGTATGTGCTTAATTTCATGTATCTGTTTCACACCTATTTCTCACAGAGGAGAGAGGAGGCAAGGCCTGCCCTTGCTGCACCGCTGAAGGGATTCCAGTGGTACAGGCTCCATTGTCCCCACAATCAATTGCTATTTATTCTGTGCAATTACATCCATTAATAGCCACACACATTTATATCCAACTCCATTTAAGGGAAGAATAGACAAAAGCTAAGAGCAAAAGGCAAAGCAAGAGGTTCTCCAAAAGGTTTAATAATAAAAGTAAGTTTGCATTAAAATTTTAAACCTCTTGCGTACCAAACACAGGAAGATTTTGTTACAAGTCCTCCTATTAGCTCTTTTTCAGAGCAATTTGGTAGTGAAAGGAAGTCATGGAAGATTTACTGCTCTTACTTCATCAACTCTTATCTTCCCCCCACACACTTACAGAAAAAGCACTGCACTGAAATTCGGAAGATAATTAAAACTATATTACAAAACAAGAGCTACGAACTCATGATCGGCATCAAGAACATGTACCTCATTGATGGTGAAAAATTGCAAATATTTTCGGACTAGTAGGCACGGTTTGCGTACTTGCTTTACTTCTCTTGAGAGCTTAGCTTTAGATCCTAGAGCTGCTCAGCCCATATTTTTTAATATCAATGCATTTAAAGGAGCTCAATTTAATCACATAGCACTCTAATTTTTCTACCTTTTATTGGTGTTGAACATGTAACTCCATGGACATGTATGGGTTACAGAATCAAGATCTGTATCACCATTGCACTCCTAATTTATGACTTAAAATGTTCAGCAAATGAGGACTGATGATTTCCTTAAATTTAGGAACCAATTATGAGCAATTTATTAAGAATAATTTCTGAGGATTGCCACAAAGCTGCTGACAGGGTGGCAAATTAACGTAGGAGCCATATTCACATATTATTTACAAACAGTTTGTCCCTGTATATCTTCTCTAAAACTAGCTATTCAGTGCAGCTGACTTTGCTGGAACAAAAGTTTCAAAACCAAAAATTCTAACCTACAATGGATTCTTTTCACTTAACCCACTTCTTATTGGAATAGTTGTCTTGGAAAGCATACCTGGTTTTGATCTTGAGACTCGAACGAGGTTTTTGATTCCCTTCCTCATAGCTAGGGGTTTCTGTCATCTAAGAGGTATAACCCACAGATTGGACATATAACCCATAAGTATGTTTTATGTCAGTTTTGGGGACATTGTAGCTTTTGGGCACAACTCCTGGAAGAAAGGCTTAGGAAGGACCAGAACAATTTAGTTCACAAAAGATGGGGAACCACTGGAAACCAAGTCCCATGTTCAGGAAGGTCAGATGTACAAGGGAAGGGGGGTGATGGATCTGCTCAGGGCCAGATAGGAGTTAAGCACTGTTCAGCCTTGCTAAGGATACTTCTCCCTCCTGTCATGGGAAAGGGTGGAAAGCTGCAGATGTAAGCAACAAGTCCCAGTGGACAGGGACTGAGTAGGCAGAGATCAACAGGGAGATTTGCGAAGACAAGTATGGGAGTTGGATAGACTTGCCAGACCTATCTCAGGCCACATCTTTCCCACCCTGGTTGGTGTCGTGGTGGGGAACTGTCCTACTGGGAAGCCATGAGACTTGCATCCTAACCCACAACCCAACCTGAAACCCGGACCTTTTGGGTCAAACTCAGACACAGTGATTCTGGAACTCAGCATTGGCCAGAGGCAGCAACATAGCAGAGGACATTTGCACTTAAGGTGAGGAGACCCAGAACTAAGAGCCACTAATATTTGTATGTTTGACTTTTACAATTTTAATAGTGCTCTTTTAACAGTTTGCTATGCTAATTTAATAGAGCACAAGGACTTAATATTTACTTTTCACAGACAATTGAGAAAGTAAACTCAGTCCTATAGTCACACAAACTCAGAATATACAAGTACAACCAGCCAACCACGATTTAATGGGAACAACTACAAATCAGACACTGCTATTCCACCACCCAGAAAGTACAAGGAGTTTTCTTGCTCAAAAGCATACGAGAGAGCACAGGACAGCCCTCACAGCATGTTACACAGCTGTAACTTCTCACACAATGCAATATTGTGAGCAAACTCCGAAGTAGCATTATACTTCAAATCACCTCCATCTGAATCTTCAATAGCATGCTTAGAACACACAACAGCAAAAACTGAGACCAGGTCCCCTCTCCTGGACCAACTCTGCCCAGTCACAAGGAGCAGCTACACCAGCCTCCTACTGAAGACAAAGTTTGGGAGAAATATAGCCAGCTGCACACATTTTGGAGCTCTAGACACCTTCTACAGTTTCAGGGTCAGCACTGATGCTCTCTGTCCCAGGCCCAGGAAGGTATTACTCAGGCACACCAAGTCCGCGCTCTGCTATCACGTCGCATTTCATCCTCTCTATGCCATGACCAAGTACCATCCTGAGACTGACTTTTTTTTTTCTTTTGCATCTTATTGGTGACTCTTCCTGAACCACCATGCTCTGGTAATGAGACATCTGTTCAAGTATCCACTTCAAACTGATAGTGATTCCTGAGCCTGTATCACCCTTTTGCTTATTTAGCTTTTATTGAGTCTTACTCTTAACATGATGGGTCTAATCACATCAACTCTTATTTTTTAAGGTTAATAGTGCCAAACTCTTAAACTCCCGTCCAAAGACAAGCTAAGTCCTTGGTTATCCTAAGACCTGTTCCCAACTCCTAGAAACAATCTGAGGTAAAGGAGAATTAAGGAAATCAGAAAAGAGCATGTGGCTACATAGGTACCTGCTTTCACAGACCTCTACAAATCACTCACAAGGCAGCAGGTTAATTCAGCACTTTACAAAAGCCTGCTCTGAGGTAGCCCCTTATTAGTGTTGATATAATGTAGTCATTAGGAAACATAATCTAATTTGTCATGACTTAGCTGACACTTACAAAGTAACTGATCCCTGATGCTAATGCTATACTACAGACCAGTCATCTTGCAAGTCCGTATACTACAGGAAGAAGGAAAACACTGCTTTAGCCAGTTCTAAGTGGGGTACAAAAATTGAAGTCTAATTGTTAGATTCATGCACAGTTTGGGGGTTTTCTGGTTAAAAGCTGTTCTTAAGAAAAGGACCCCTACAGGCTTTGCACTTCCTTATTCAGGGAATGCCAGAAAAAATGAAGTTTAGCTTGCAGATCAAGCTCTTTGCAAACATTCTCCTGTCTGAAAGCATTTATAACAAATGGGCTGCTGAGACGCCAGCACCTGATGAGGCAGGGGAGGCAGGACGGGCTGATCTGCCAGAAGAGATGGGGGTGACGGCCCTGCAGTTTGGAGCCCAAGAAGCCCATAATCCTTCTAGGTGACAGCTGAGTGCTGTGAAACCTTATCAACTTGGACCTTCATACTTTATCGCATAAAACTTTTGAAAGCAGATTACACGCTGAAGGAGGCTGTGTCACCACCGTGGCTGACACTGGCAGAATTGGGAACCACAATTCATCAATACAGCAGCTACATTCACTGTAGCATTAAGGTATCTGAAAGATTCAGACCCTTCTCCCATGTTTGAACCCTGCCCAGGGACAACACTTAACCACTGACACGGTGTTACAACTGCGTTTGAGCTCTTTTTTCCCTTTACCTTCCACCGCCGCTCACATGTAGCTGCCAGTGGCAAATGTCAGCTCTTAATTTTCCAAGAGGAATAGGTGTGAACAGCCACAGGTCTACCAAATGTTACAGCTGCACAGCTTTTCCTCTGCCTTAGAGAGACAAGCATTTTTATGGATACATAACTCTTACTACTGAAACACAAAGATGGAAACTGTGTGTCCGTAACAGACATGAAACCACTACGACTGTACCAAACAAACAGGAGACGACGCATCAGGACGAGAATGGGATTTCCAAAATACCTGCTGCAGCTTTCCGCTCCACCAAATTCAGACCACAGAAAAATCAGCCACGATGAACATTTTACACGCTTGTTTTCTTTACATGAGTCTGAAAGGCAGAAGCTATGCCTAGAAAGAAAGCCCGTGGAAATACAAGGAGCAATACGAGACACAAGCAGCTGCTTTACACAGAACAATTTCCAAATAGCGTGAGCTCTGCCCATTTCATCTGATGATGATTCGTGTTAATGTTTTTTTGCAGTTCTGATTTACAGAGAAGCAGGTAGTTACATTTTGACCAACCACTAATTCTGTGTAATCGCTCTTGCTGACAGAAAAAAAAAAAAAAAGGGGGGGGGGGGGTTGCAAATTGTGTGATCACTCAACATCTAAATGCCATATTAAGCAACCACAACTACCAGTTCATCTTTTCCAGTTTGCTAGTGCAGATTCTTAAAAATCACAGCCCAAGCTGCATGGCAACATCCTTCACAGAGGCAAAATGGAAAAGTACTGTTCATGCAGCCCTTAACTGGAGGGAGGTGTGCTGTGAGTGTGGTGGTTTTGCACCATTATATATGCAACAAGAATTCTAAGCCCTCACATCATAGTTATTTTAGTACATTTTTCCATTGCCAAAATTCCTGTTGGGTATGCCAGCATGAAGCAGAGTAATTACTGAATCGAGCAAGTTACCAGTGTGTAGTAAGCCTATATGGATGAGAACCCAGGGTTAGCCTCTGCCATTTGCAGCCTAGTACAGTTAGAGGTTTCACCAACACTGTAATACTCTAGGTACATCACCAGATCTTTTGGGTACAAGTGTCATGATGCTTTTCAGTGCAGTAAGCCAAGTCACAGATCAGAATGAGAATTAAGGGGATGAGCTGGTTAAGAGCCCAAGGTACTGCTGCAGTGAGTACATACACATTGAATAACTCGGGGTATACACCAGTGTCAGGCGTGACAAGGCAACAGGTCTCCCATCACTTGCTGAATTAATTTAAAGTATTTCTGAGAGCTGAGAGAGATTTTCCTCACAAGAAGTTTGTGTTGTTACTAAAACCAAACAACACGCTTTACAAAACGAACACTTAAAATGGCAGAAAGCAATAAACTTTATAGATTGGGATGTTTTTCCCCAGCAAATACTACTTCTACTTGCCAATCAAGTGTATTTTAGTCAACACAAAAGCTAAAAGATATTTTTCATTTTTGTTTTCTTTTCTCATTTGGAGTATTTTCCAAAGACCAATTTGGAGAAACTGTCAGTTAGGTAACCGTTTTGTGTTCAGAGCATATGTTATAATAGACACAAACAAAAGGGATTTTTGTTTAGGGATCTGGTGGAGTTGAGAACAGTCAGTGTGAGGTTAACGGCTAGACTAGATGATCTTGAAGGTCTTCTCCAACCTAGATGACTCTGTGATTCTGTGAAAAGTATACATCAAAATAGGACTGACATTAATAGCTGGTTTAACTAATCAGCTTTAACTTTAACTTTGCTGCCTGAAGTGGTATTTCATCTATTATAAGGTCAGACTTTCTACACCCATCTCCAGTGGTGAAAGGTTTCGGGTGCCACCTTAGAGCGCAGAAGGGTGCAAAAGATACCACTGCAGAGCACCATAGCTGATTTCCTATCTAAGCATGGCTATTTTGCATAAGTTTCTTCAAAAATATGATTACAGGAAAGAATTTTTGATAAACAAACCTTAGTATTCACATTTGTGCTTTATTTTGTAGACTACATATTAATAATATTTTACACATCCCAACTCCCCAGTTAATTGCCCTACATGATAAGACTGACTGTCCTCTGTAATTCACAGATATAAGTGCAATTTTAAAAAATTTCTATTACTCTCGAAATCATCACATGGGTTTCCTACCAAGAGCAGGAAGGGACTGAACACAGCAGCAGACCTAAACCTTGGCCAAACCTCCCAAAGTGGCTCTGATGGAAGAACTTGTGATGTTTGAAAAGCTCACAGAAGAACTTCATACTTGTATAGCAGGAAATGCCACATATATGCTCTCGCACTTTAACAATATTACTTGCCTAGACAAATTGTCCCTACCTTAATAAAACCATAATGATCATTTCTGAGAAACAGAGCAGAAGGATATCTGTTTTGAGCCTGCTTTGAATTTGGGCCTTGCTTCTTTCTCTCCCTCTTTTCATTGAGTCCTTGTCTTTATTCCTATGTGTACACCAATGACTCCCACTGCAGCAGCAATTGGAGCCCCACTCCTAAGGTGCTTCAAAAGCCAGAATCCTCTGCCAGCACAACAAGGAAAAAGAAGAATAGATATGAACAAAACTCCGGCATGCTGCTTGGCATATTACCAACAGGTATGTTCTCAAGGGAAATTAAAAAAAATCAAGATATTGGAACAATGTGGTCCTTCTTTTGGTATCCGTGCTAGAAGAGAAAACCACCACTGAACTGCTCTCCATTGCTTCTAATCCTGTTAGAAAAAAAGAGAGCTCAAAAATACTCGCAAGCACCTTGCTGCCCACAACTGCCAACATGGCAAAGATCTTCCAGTCTTCTTGAGCAGCCATGCTGACTGTGGGCAAAATAAAGGTTGTTCACGATGAAACACAGTACAGGGGAGAACTGATTTGAGGTCTCTAAAGTCTTCCGCTCTCTCAGTCACACCATCAGGATCAGTCTCGTGATTGCTTTGGTTTCACAGGGAAGTTCTCACTAATCCTTTTAAAAAAATTCCACAACAAAATAAAGCAAGGTTACCTGCTAAAGGGCAGATGGTACTGGCATGGCAGCCACATGCTAAAGGGAAAGCTCAGATTTCAGTAACAGACACATCAGGAACAAGAATTTCAGAGGATATGTAGGATCCCAGCAAAACCATGCTTATGGTTTTCTCCATTTGGACCCATTCTGTTTATCATTTTGTTTTTGTCTTCAAATAACTAAACCAGATTGGGTATGGATTGCGTTTGCTGGATTTTAACATCAATTCATGCAGCATACAGCTAAGAGGCTAGCACAAAATTTCCACATTGTTGTTTCTCAGACTCAAAATCAGGACTCTGGGCATTAGCACTAATTAAAGAAAACATCTTTCATCTTCCTGAAGAAATTTGTGAGCACTGTAACTGCCTCAGGCTTGCTAACTTAGATGATCACTGCACCATGAAACGATATTTCCACATGCCTCCCCATTCTCTCGCTTTTCTGCGGTAATGAAATCAGTGGGAATTCAGGTAGGGATGTGCCCACAAATCAAGTCCTGACATTTCTTCTTCTGTCTGGCGACAAACAGCCTCACAAAAAGAAGATGCAGTATCTGTCAAGAAAGCCAAGCCAGCTTTTCTTTTTTATAAGGTTATTTGTCACTCTTCAGTGCATTCAAGAAATTTATTAGTAAGCTCAAGTTATTTGATAAAAATTGCTAGTTGAGTTGATCCAAGCATATTCCACTACCAGCATACAGCACTTGCAGATGCAAACCTGAGATCCTGAGAAGTCTTTCTTTTTCCCCTCTCTTAAACAGAGCCAATAGTTTGCCTTTTAAGAGGAGGTATTTTAAATTGCAGCTCCTTATTCTTTTGATGGTTTCAGCAGGTAGGAGCCAGCAGAGCACAGCTCCTTCTGCTGAAGATCAGTGCTCCTGCAAGCCTGCCACGTGCTGCCCTGCTGGGCACTAAAAGCACGATATGAGAAAGGGCAAATTTACCACGTAAAAAGTCTGGGAAATTTATCTGAGGTTGGTGTTTCCTGCTCCTAATTCGCAGTTTTGCAGGGCTGGGAAGTTGGTGGGATAGAGCCTCTGCTCCAGCTGTCAGGGAAGATGACAGGATCACAGGTGGTAAAAGCTTTTCTTGTTGAAAGAGGTTTTTCTACTAACCACCACTGTCTTTGCTGCGCTAGGCTCTCTCTACAGTGAGTTGTTTCCATACTGTCTTACACACAGCTTTGCATTGGTCTCATTACCACCACGCAGATTTAATGGCTCTGGTGAAGGACCCTCTGGAAGCGGGTGGGAAACGAAGGTGGTCGCCTGTGTCAATAACATACTCATGCCCTAGATTTCATCCGGGGAAAATAAAATAAATAAATTTTAAAGAGAGACAACATGTCCTCTGAGATAAAATGGATGATTGTACTTCCAGAGATTGATGAGACTTGTAAAGAGAGAAAGTTCAGTGTATGAGGCAGGTGCCATAAATACAGGGACAGATAAAAGTTTACTCTGATGGTAGAACAGTACAGAAATGAATACAATTTTGTAGCGCCACAGTTCACAGCTCCTCGGGGAATCACTCACTGGAAGGTGACCGAGAAAAGCAAGCCTGCTGTGGAAAGGCTAAGGTCAGAATAAAAGGTCTGCACTTCTAATAGAAAACACTTAGGTGTCTGCAAATCAAAACATGTTGAAAGCAGGCACTGTACATAGCCTAACTCCAGGTCTGCTGTGCACGGGCCTACCAAAACGAGCAAGATTTCGTGTCAAGAAACTCATATTTGCTGGTACCTTGCAAGGCATTTGTGCAAAGGGAAGGGCAGACGCAGCCTGGAGGAGGGAGTTTGGAAAATCACAGCTCTGTCCAGGGGATGGAGGTGGTGTCAGCCAAATTCAATAGCTCAGACTCACCTTCAGCCACAGTAACGTGCTCGATATTTGGACAAAACTCAGAAAAGGAGATTGGTTATGAAGCTAGAAGGAAGGTGCCCATATAATACTTCTCATGATGAGATGAGCAAGGTCCTAGCAAGGCACTTCTAGAGCACTACAAAGGAGATGCCCAGGTTGAAGCCAAGACTGCATGTAGGAATGTAGAATAAAATGCTAACCAACCACCTTAAAGAAGAGAGGAAGAGGAAAAAAATGTGGTCACCCCTGCCTTGCCTGGGCTTGCTGTCATAAAATCCAGTCACACAGGACAAGGACTTTTTTCACAGAGTAGGGGAGAGCAGGTGAGTGCAGAGTGGAGGAGCCCAGAATAGGAAGGATTCATTTTTGGTCAGTGCCACTCTCCTCCCTCTACACTAAATGACATAAAAGAGGGAGAGTTCAACTTAAATTAAGAGCCAGCAGCTAACCCAGATGCTGAAAAGAGTAACAAGGGGGTTTATTTCTAAGAATATCCTTTTTAATGCATTTCTCAAGCTTATCTTTTTGCACTGTGGTTGCATTGTTACAATTCTATTTTTTTTTAAGCAGCTATATTATTTCTTGACAAAAATGAGCAATAAATCCAGCTTGGAGCAACCTGATACACAGAAGGAGCTTCGTTCAGAGCAACCCTACCTCCTTTCCTTGTTCTTTGAAGAGACGTGAAAAATAAAGATGTTAAACTTTCAAATGGATTTCACTTGATGGATATATTGATGTGTTGATCAAACAGGATAAAGTTTTTTGTAATACAAGCTGCTTTAACTCAGCACATCATTAGCAATTCTTTGATTTATTTTCTTCATCTTCAACAAACATTCTTACTGCTGGTGGTGGTGATGACTGAGATCTTTCCAAAACACTCAAACAGAAGACACAAGGAAGCAATTTTCAAAGTAAAATCAAAGCAATCTGAACAGATGAATAATTGTATCTGACAATAATGTCCCCAATAAAGACATCTGAAATGCAAACTGCAAACTGCAGTGGCTCCCTGCTAGAGATGGCATGAACTTCTCTGCACTGAGAAGTTACGTGCACCGTGTACACAGAAGCTCTCTGGGTTTTCTCAGACACATCCTCTGATCTCCCACTGCTCCATCTTTATTTATACAATCTTTCACTTGTGCATTTCTACAGACCATCAAGGCTTCGAAGACACTGCCACCGCAACGCACTTCAAACAAGGCTAAACGGGAATTCCACAATAATGAGCTCATACAACCTCTTTGTGCTTTACGACACCATAACATACTGTTCCAGTGACAAGATGATGCTTTGATGGGTCTTTAGATTTAAAATATTAATCTTTGAAGACTTTTTACTTACCAATCTGTTACGCTGTGCTTAAAACCAGTGCTAGCACTGCAGCGCCCGTGAAGATGTCTGCCTTAGAAAGCAACAGCTAGAAAAAATAAGCCAAAAGCAAACTTTGGTACTGCCAAATTAGACCACCGTTGCATCAATCCTGTGGTTTAGAGGGGACAGCGGCAGCCTGACACCTCACATAAAAGCTGTGTCAGTGATGCCTAGCATTCTGAGCAGGCATGGGTACTCCAACCTCAAAACACGAAGTGAAAAGAAAATTAAAGTAGTCCTCAGATTACCTGAAAATTACTCGTTCTCTCTCTGACTGGAGTAATTCCTCACCAGCTTCTTTTATTACTGTAGAGCAAACACCGGCATTTTCAGATGTTTCCATTACACAGTAATACTTATGACCCAGATGTCCTTATAACCACATGTCCTAAAACCAACAGATTCAACCAAAGCTGTGAGGAGCAACATCTTTCAGGTTTGTTTTTCCTCTACAACTAAAGCTGGTGATATATCAAACATTTTAGCCTGACTACATCAAACAAAATGTTTTAAGTGATGTTCTATATGTCTTAATGACTTTTTGATTTGAAGCAGGCCACATTAGAAAGACTAGCTTTACTCAAAATACAGATAGGCTTCGCACAGTGAACAAGGTCATGGACTAAAGAGAGACTACAAATTCAGAAGAAAAAAAATAAAATTATGTTTTCTATAATAGAGCTTAGGGAAATGGAGCCAGAAAATAAACTCTTCACTTCAAAATTGAATTTTACTGTCACTGGTACAGTAAAAACAGCTATTACACCATGTACTACTGCCACATGACTCTGCAAATGAAGACAACAGAATAATACGTCCTCTTTCCAGCAGCCACACCGACCAGTTTACAAAAAGCTGATGCCAGCTCCCTTCCCGAAATGTGCTCATTGGTTCAGTGTTTTGAAAACGCAAAACACCATATAGAAATTATCCCCTTATTTATGATGGAGGCTCCTGGTTAGTGTTGCTGTCTATTCAACTGAGAGTTTTACTTCTGTTTTGAGAGTCTTCTTCTAGTAAGCAATAACTCTACCAGTCATCATTAGCCTGTATTTAGGAACCATTGTGTTTTTGTGTACCATTCAAATATTGATAGTAACCAATCAAGTCTTTTGATTATCCTGCTTGTTCACAAAGAATAAACCACTGTTTCCAGGGATACAGGTAGAACAACATGGAAGCAATGCCTGCTCCCTTGGACTACGAGGTTGCTTTGCTCATGTTTCTAAGAGCCCTTCCCACCACAATTTTAACTAAAAGCTCTCGCTGTGTTTTGTTTGGGCAGGCTCAGTGCTTTTCCATTTTTATCTCCAGGTCATCCTTTCACAGTTCCCACCTCTAATTTAATATCTCACTCTTTGCATTTTGATCCAGACCCTAACAAAAGCCCCTCAGCCATGACTCCCAACAAATCTGGTTTGAGCACTACTGATCCTTCAGGTATCTCACTGCAGACAATCACCAGCCCATCCCAATGCTGTTTGGTGTTACCGCCGCCAACTTCAGCAAAGTCTCATCCAAACTTAAGTCTAGCAGTAGATAGGCATCTTCTCACATGTCTTGGACTTCATCAGTTCATTAATCCGGTGACAACCACTGGGGAAAACCCTTTCATTTCAGTGCACAGCTCTTCCATTATTGCTGTCATGACTTATTCATCACCTGTTTAATATCTCTTTGGGAAAATATGGCATTTAGATCAACACGAACTGAACACTAAAACATTGTCCTGCAGGGACCCCTAACGAAAGCAAACCCAGAGCACTCCAGCATGACGCATGTACTCTGCAGCTAGACCTAATGCCAGCTTTTAATGGACACAGAGTGTTCTCAGAGTTATGCAGGGCCAGCAGGGGCAGACAGGTTAAATTAGAGAAAAAGCAGCAAGAGCAATGGAAATGCAATTTATTGACCATCTTCTCTTCCATATCCCAAGCTTCACCCAAGACCATGTTAGGAAGTCCCTTGTCACTTTGACAAGGACTCTCAAGTCACCACATCAGTAAGTCATTTGTATCTTTAATATCTATTCAAGTGTCTAATTTGGTATTACAACACTTTCATTTAGTGTCATATATCCTACAGGTGTTGCACACAATAGACTTACAACTAAGGCAAAAAATGTTACCAAGAAATAGGTGACATTCCTTTAGGACATATGGAATAAGTGGTCAAAGCACTCCTCATTAAATGTATGCATCCTATATTCACAGGACTTCATAGTATGCACAACTCCCACTCATTGCTTTGAACTTAAATGGGGCTTGAACCAGACTCTCTCATCTAAAACCTTTGATTTTTGCAAGGCTCAGAATGAAAGCATTCAGATTCAAACCCAAATCCCTAAGGTTAAGTTGCCTCTCCAATTTTTGACTGCATGCAAGAACAAGATTAGAGGTTTTCCAGTCCCAGATCTGCCTACCTTGTCAGGTTCTCAACTTAAAAACAACAAAACAAAACAACACAACACCTCACCACAATATATAATCAAGGCAGCCAGTAACTGAAGATGCTATGGGCACGTGGTGCGCACAAATCCCTCTCTGGTAATCCCGTTCCTTCACAAGGATGGAATATACTGCCCAGGGAGGGGGTGGAGTCACCATCCCTGGATGTGCTTAAGGGCCATCTGGATGAGATGTTGGGGGATATGGTGTAGGGGAGAACTTTGTAGAGTCGGGCTGAGGGTTGGACTTGATGATCCCAAGGGTCTTTTCCAACCTAAATGACTCTGTGATGCTATAGAGTGAAGAGAAAACTCAAAACTTGGAATGATTGGACAAAAAAGAAGAGATCAGATCTACATGGTAATCCCCAACTCCTGTCCTGATCCCTGGTGATCCCTGGTACAGCAACAAACAGAGCATGTTCCAGCATATAAAGTCATGCTCCTTTCTAGCAGCGTCTTACATGAATGACTCATCTCCACAAATGATAATGAAGCTAATTGCTCCAAAAGTATTCTGCAGCATGTAATAACAGTAGGTAAGTACATGAAAAATTACCCACTGTTTCAAACCAACCATTTTGCACTCTTAAACTAGAAGAAATCTAAAATCCCTGGTGTTGCTTGCAGCAGGAAGATCTCTTCAGCCATGCCATGACAGCTGGCACATTACATGCTTTGAGACGGGGCAGAATCCTCTTTGCCTGAATGTGCGGGGCTGAAAAGGAGGACACGTGTACCTCAAACTCTTTTTTGGGGGTGAGGGGGTGTCAGGCATCTCCTTTACTGGCTGTTGTATGACAACAGCTGAGGAGCCATTGCAGAATAGGGAAGGCACAGGAGATGTTGATTTGAAAAGCAATTTAAAAATCTTTACAATTTTCAATTCTCACCCACTATGCCAGTTATCTTGCATACTCTATTGTAAGGTTAATTGCCTGCCAAATGGCCACTGTGAAGACTTAGGGAGCAGAAATAATTTACCTAGAAACTGATGTTCGTGTTCTTCGGCTGGCACCAGGGTCCTTTGCATTTATAAAAAGCGTTCTTAAAGCACAATAGCTACCCTTCAGCTTCAAGAAAATAAACATGCCAGTCCTTGCTGTTAAGCCAAACCAAGCTTTCAAGGACATAAGCAAGGAAAGACCTCATGTTCCAAGGTAGGCACAGAGTTTGGAGGGACGCTGACTTCAGCTTTTCAAAGGAAAGCCCATCCCGCCGCCTGCTAGATAGTGCAGGAAAGGATGGCAAGAGCCAGACAGAGATTTGTGCAACTGGATTCAAAGGCCAGCGAAGCTTGAAGAAAATGCCAACGGATCCCTAAAGTGAAATCGGAAATGAAAAAGTTACACTAAGCAAACAGAAATGACAGTGCCTGTGTTCCCCTCCTTGCTTCACTGGAAGACCACTTTAATTTTGGTTCTTGAGTTCCTGCAGTCATTTTTCTTCCTGAATCTGTCCCCCAAATCACATATCTGCTACTTAAACTTGTCCTGAGGCTAATTTACCAGTGGGTGAGAGCGAGTGAAATGTCAATCTGTACAGGAGAGAGTCCCTGCATGACTAATCCTCCCCCATGTCTCTGGCTTCTGGTTTGCCAGGGAGGCTGCAAACACAGCCCTCCCACTGCCAAAAGGCTACAGGGTCCTCCTGTAGTTGGGGAAACCACAGGGGTGGACACACCTGAAGAGTGAGGGGCTCAGCCTCAGAATATCCTCACTCTGAGATGGCATCTTCCCTGCTGGGGACAAGAAACATGAGACTACAGATCTGACCTAATGCAGACATTCACACCTGGGGAGTACAATAGCCTCAGAAGTTTTATATTAATTTTACAGCAAATAAGTACACATTACTCCATGTTATTATCTGGAAAGAGGAAAAAGAAAGTCCAAATTGAGTCTTTCCCTCCAATCTGCATCCTTCTCTAAAAATAAAACAAATTCTTCCAGTCTTGACAGACACGGTCTGAAGGAAAAGAGTTCTGATGTCCACAGCCCTTCCACTGCCCTTATTCCTGCCCACCTCACAGCCAGACAGCACTTCATAGGCAGGAATCTCCAGCCTTCACCTTCCCCCCCATGCTGACAAACTTGTGAGCACATATCTATAGGCAAGAACTTTATGACCCCCTTAAGTGGGTTAACAGAAAATCTGGGGAAAACTAATGGAAAGAGAATACACATTCACTAATGTAGGAGAGCGGGCTAATAAAAATCAGAGATGCTAATACAGGTATTAGGCCACCATCAACCAACAAACCATAGGAAGTGTTATTATTTGATCTTTGAAGGAAAAAACATACAAGAAATTCTTGTAAGCAGGAGCTACAAGTAAAGGTTTTCCAAAACCACTTGCTACTCTTATTTTTAATAACGGAATATGATTTGACTGACAAAAATTAAAAAAGGTACTGTCAAGGAGGCTACTCAAGTTGATCGAGCATCTGCTTAAAGGCAAGCCACCCCCTGCTGCCAAGCAGAAAGCTCAGACATACAAAAAGTAGCAGTTATAAAGCCCAAAGTCTCACTAATTGCCTTCATTAATGCTTTGGGTAAGCATTATCCTCAGCAGATTTTGATGGATCTCTCAATGAGAAAATTCAGATAAAAACCTTTCTTGGTAGAAGCCCTCACACGATCCACCTCCTCTGGGACCTCTTCTAGAGTGTTTCTCCTCCCAGGCAGATGTGAGTAAGCCTTTTCTCCAGGGAAACAGAAAAGTTGTCAATGAGAAAAGCCAACGGTCCTGAGAAGTTGGGCTTCACTAGGTGTCCATCACCCCAAACCCTTCTGCCGGTGGCATCTTCTCCTGAGTCACAGCACGACTGTTAAAACCACTGTTTTTCATCTCCGTCACACTCGCAGGTCTGGCACATACAAATTCCCAGCCCTGTAATCAATCTGTCCTGCAGTACATTTTCTGCTACCACCATGCCGTCCTCCTTCCTTGTCACTTCATTAGCTGCATGGTGGCCTGCAAAAACCACGCAGGAATAGGGGGCACACAGGTTTCTGCTGTCAGTGGCTGCGGATAAATGACTGTTATATTCACTACAGTAGAAGAGGAGGCGTTCAGTGGACATGCACTTACATCCCTTAGATGCTGCTCGAACTGAAATGATTCATCAACCTTACTGCACAGGTCGTCAAGACAGGACCTTGCCCTGTGACAAAGATAAAGAGCCTGTGAGACGAGGCTTAATTTGCTCATGGAAGAACCGTTATCTTCAAAACACGGGAGTTATTTCCAACATCCACTGCTACCACTGAAATGAAATCCAAAAGCGAGCAGAAAAACAAGAGCTGGGTCTTTCTTCTCCATAAGGGTAAGTAGTAAGACCCGACGGACCAAACTAGAGATGCCACTATTGGGCCCACACTTGACATCCCAAACTCATGCCGCTGGTTTGTCCATGGGTGCCAGAGGAAGGAGGCTGAGGAGAAATGTCCCCTTCCAAGTTGTGGGCGTGGAAACAACACTCCCACATGAAAATGCCCTCAACAGAAGCTGCTGGCAAGGGTTTGTATTAGCCATTTCGCAAGAGCCATGAAGTAAGACCCAAAAAAGCTACTACCATCTGTTGTACCTCCAACTTCTACACTGTTTAAGACTAATTTTTTCTTTACCTTAAATACACATGAATATACACACACAACCACTCTCTCCTTATCTAATGAAAAGAACTCAACAAAACACAAACACGCCCACCATAAGAGACCAGTGCACTCGCTCACACAGCTGACATCCTGCCCCTCGTACGAATGGCAAAGGGACATCGGCCGCACAAGCATTGCAACTCCTCCCAGTCAGATGAGTCAGAGGAGCCCATCTGCTTAATAAACTATTTATGCTATAGCATTTCGCACATACATTTATGTATTATTTTATAATATTTTTAGCATTTCAAGGAGGGACAGGGTGCAGGTATTTTGCCATTTATTCCTGTAGCCCTGTGCCAGTTGCCTGGGAAACGGCCGGAGAGGGGAATTACATTGACTACATTGGCTGGAGTTTGCAATGGAGAAAAAAACTCCCTCTCCTCACTCTACTTACTATGGCAGAATATTAAGAGACCATTTTATGCATGCACACATGCGTGAGATGACATATGCCACATCGCCCATTGCTGTTAAGAGTTGGGTTGATTCCATACATTGCCCCTGTTGGCACTATTCTCAGAGGAGGTCTGTCCAACAATAATAAAATTTATAGCCTTTACATAGCATTTTATGCCAAAACTTGCAGCACAAACAAGTCCTATATTCACTCTCTCACCTGACTGCTGTCTTGCTGCAAGGTGCTCAGTGTTGGCTTGCCTGCAGGTAAACAACAGGGCATCTTCTTTACTGTTTTTGACTTAATATATGTGATTAATAAAAGCCACTGATCCTTTTGGTTCTTGCCTTTTTCTTTTTTAAGAGGAATCAGAGCAAAATGTAGTGACAGATGGCAGATATTAAAAGCCAGAGGTGAAGAACGCACTACATCAGCAACGAAATTCATGAGACTCATTTGTTAGAGCCGTTATACTCCAGAGAGTAGACAAGTTTGAGACGTTTAATGAGGACTGAGGAATCCTGTTTCGTACTAAAATTAAACTAGGTGAGGAAGAACTCCAAACAGGCTCTTTACCTAAGAACTATGCCTTCCTTTGTGCCATTTTACGGAAAGATTTTCCATGCAATTTCACTCTGTTAAAGCACACAAAAACATTATTCACTGACTTGCAATCTTTTTTCCCCCAGATATTTATAAGCTTTACAGTGCAACCCAAAGTATACCTCTCAACATCTGGCTCACCTAGTTTCTTAAAAGGCTATGATTCAATAAAACACAAAATTGGATTATAGTAATTTACAGAGGGACAGCGGAGAAAAGGGAAAAATAAGGAAAGTGTATCAGTCACCCCTGAGCAGAAAATGGGAGAAGATACTAAAATCTGGCAGGTTCTTCCTTGTCTTATTTATCACATGCTGGTAACAAACTGTTTTTAAAAGGAAACGTAGTGGTTGAAATCTGAACAAAAATTGCCTGACTGCTAAAACCAGATAATCGAAACACCCACCATATGTTAATGCTATACATGCAAGAAAAACAACAAGAAACAAGAAAATTAGACGCACATATATTTTTACATTTTGAAGTATACCAAAATCATATCTAGACTTAATGAAGGAGCCCATCTCTATCACCCAATCAGTAGTCTGGCAGCAGGAATTTAAGGCAACTTTAATGCAGAAGAGATGTTTCTCTTTAGCAGATGTTAATATTGGTTTAAAATGTAATTAGCTTGTGTCAGTGGGCTACTATTAATTTAAGCATGGACTAAATAGTAAATCACAACAGGAACTGTCATTCTGCTGTAGATAACCTCCATGGAAAAGCCTTCAGAAGTTAAATGAAAGGAAAAACTGTCATCAAGCATGTTGAAAAAACAGCTCTTCATGTGATTATTTTACTACTAGATATCTGTTTCCAATGCTCTAGATACTTGCACAGAAGCTCAGCATTACCCAAGCCACCTCTCTCTCTATCAGATCTCATCTAGCATTTTCCCTTTAATTTACTCCATCAGATCATTAGACGGAGAGCTTTATCTGTCCTCCCCATAGATATATACAGACCTTGTGAGCTTTATGTAGATTATCCAGTACTTAGAGCAAACACTTTTCTTCCTTAATTTTATGCAATAATTTCTACAACACTCAATGGGTATTTTGCTCAGTGATTTTTCCAGGGGCTTGTGAAGAAGCTTTCAACTACCCCTTCATTTCAAGGTGGTGCCAGGTAATTATCCTTATGTGGTTTATATATTTTAAAGGCAAAACATTCCCATAAATCATCAGACATTACTCCTGGAGTGTTATCCTTAAAAAGAACCTTCAGCCTTGCTTTGCATTTGGGTGCTCACACCAGGGACAGCTATCCCCCTCCCTCCTTTCTCGCTCACCTCGTGTAGGACAAGCCCTCCTGTTCCCCCTCCCCAAAACACGACAGCCTAGACACAACCATTTACATGGAAATGGCACATGGCACACGGAAAATAAGGAGGTGATTGGTGGCAGCCAACATGGCTTCACTAAGGGCAAATCGTGCCCAATGAATTTGGTGGCCTTCTACAACGGGGTTACAGCACTGATGGGTAAGGGAAGAGCAACTGATGTCATCTACCTGGACTGGTGCAAAGCATTTGGCACTGTTCCCCATGACATCCTTGTCTCTAAATTGGAGAGACATGGATCTGACGGATGGAGCACTCAGTGGAGAAGGAATTGGCTGGATGGTCGCACTCAAAGAGTTGTGGTCAACAGCTCGATGTCCCAGTGGAGAGCAGTGACGAGCAGCGTCCTCAGGGGTGGGTGTTGGGATCAGTGAAGTTCAACATCTTTGTTGGAGACATGGGCAGTGGGATCAAGTGCACCCTCAGCAAGTTCACTGACGACACCGAGCTGTGTGTTACAGTCGACACGCTGGAGGGAAGGGATGGGCCATCCAGAGGGACCTGGACAGGCTGGAGAGGTGGGACGTGCAAACCTCATGGAGTTCAACAAGGCCAAGTGCAAGGTCCTGCCCATGGGTCGGGGCAATCCCAAGCACAAATCCAGGCTGGGCGAGGAGTGGATTGAGAGCAGCCCTGTGAGAAGGACTTGGGGGTATTAGTGGATGGAAAACTGACTGTGAGCCAGCAATGTGCGCTCGCAGCCCAGAAAGCCAACCGTGTCCTGGGCTGCACCCAGAGCAGTGTGGCCAGCAGGGCGAGGGAGGGGATTCTCCCCCTCTACTCCCCTCTCATGAGACACCCCCTGCAGTGCTGCTCAAGTGGGGCCAGAGGAGGCCACGAAGATGCTCGGGGGGCTGGAGCACCTCCCCTGTGAGGACAGGCTGAGAGAGCTGGGGGGGTTCAGCCTGAAGAAGAGAAGGCTCTGGGGAGACCTTAGAGCAGCCTCCCAGGACTTAAAGGGGCTACAGGAAAGGGGGGAGGGACTCTTGATCAGGGGGTGTAGGGATAGGATGAGGGGTAATGGTTTTAAACTGAAAGAGGGCAGATTTAGATGAGGTAAAAGGAAGAAATTCTTCCCTGTGAAGGTGGTGACGAACTGGCACAGGTTTCCCAGAGAAGCTGTGGCTGCCCCCTCCCTGGAAGGGTTCAAGGCCAGGTTGGACGGGGCTTTGGGCAACCTGGGCTAGTGGAAGGTGTCCCTGCCCATGGCAGGGGGGGTGGGAAGTAGATGATCTTTAAGGTCCCTTCTAACCCAAACCATTCTATGATTCTATGATGCTATGATTTACACCCCACTGTCTATTCAGAAGGTCTCATGTTCAAGTGAACCAAATGATGTTTCTGTCATGCTTCCTGCTCCTTCACTTTTTTCAAGAACATCTAGCAGTGGGTTTTGAGTCAATGAAGAAACAAAGTAGAGACTGGTTCATGCAAACCATATAATAATCCTGTGCAGTCCACTAAATTTAAAGGCTACAGCTTTCATCAAAATGAATCCTGTGAGAACAATACGGCAGTAATACATAAATTTTCTTTAAAATACTTGTAATTTGTCAGGTTTCTTCCAAAATTTCTGTATCACTATTGGAAGCTATTGTACAGTAGAGAAGGTGAATCAAAGACCATGTATCATGGTTTTTTTCTATTGTACCTGTGAGTTTTTATCCGTTTTCAGCAACTATTTTATTGTAATGCCTGACTCTTAGATAGCCAGAGGAAGCAAACACTCGAGGCTTCATCAGAAGGCTTTATATTATTCTACTTTAATTCTGATCTAAAATGAAATTAATTATGACTGAGGGTATCCATTTTCTCTTTGAAAAAGGGGAAAAAAAAAATCACATTGAGGGGAAAAACCTGCCTACCATACCATTGGTTCTGGATATCAAGTGTCAGTCCCAGGCTTTGATGTGCCCTGCAGTCAGTGACAAGATATCTTAGCAAAGAAACAAAGGGATCAACTGATAGATATCACAGAAACAACAGAACAATATTATCTTTCATACTCTTATTCTTTTAGAAGTTGTGCTATTGAATCTTGGATTTCCTCCATGATACCTTGATCCTGCAGCATGTGCCAAGCACACCAAAGCTTGTACTTGGTCTGTGACAAACTCTCCTCAGCTCTACCGGTCAGAGGGAAAATATCTCATCTGTTTTGCCCCCTCCACCAACAAAGAAAATTATTATGGAGGCAAAGAGTGCAGAAAAGGAGAAAAGAACGATGGCACCTGCAACATACTTCCTAGAGAATAAGTACCATTAAAAATTCATTTTTCCCTTATATCTCTCCTGACATCCTACAGCAGGGCTGGAGAGACATTAAATCAGCCATGCTGGAGGCTTGAGAACTGAAGATCCACACCCACTCCCATGGGTAAGAAATGGAGAGTCTCTCTCCCTTGTGCTTTTATATCAGATTTTAGATCAATGGACAGTGGGAAGCCAGGACATTACCATAAAAACCCTCAGCTAATGCTGATGCCTGCAAGAACAAGCAAGTCTGCCTAACTTTCACATCTGCTTTCACTGCTTGAAAGAACAATGATGTTGCTGCTAAGCTTAACCTAACTTAAAGCCATATCTGAAACCCATGGGGTTCAAACAGCACAGCTTTTTATGCTGAAATGGGTTACCTACAAAATATTTTGGTAACACAACAAGTAACCCAGACAGCCCAATATCACACTTTTTGCAGAGGGACTATCGGTATTTCCCACTGCTGATTTATCTTCTACATATACTCGCCCCTGCAAGCCGAGGATTCAACAAATACAATTCATCATACGAACTAAGGAGATGGCGCCTTCCAAACATGTCATGTTTTGCAGGGCATGGTATTTGTAAATCAGCAAATTGGATTTGTCCCTTTGAATCTGCCCCAGCAGCAGCTGGGAACCAGAAGCACTGCTGGGAAGAGCTGTTCGCAGGATGAGAGAAGAGTCTAATGTCTCATTAAAGGTCCCTTGGTATTTTTTGAAATATAGATAGTGCTAACTCTCATTTCTTGGCCGATTCGGAACTGGTAATTGCTAAAGCTGTTCAGCATTTCCTACCCCATTTCTGCTAGCGGCTGTTAGGGACTAACTACTGTCCCCGGTGGCAGATATTGTGTGTAGAAATGTCCTCCTCAGCCACAGGTGCCCAAGAAAGTGGGAGAAATTTTTGCACAGAAATTAAAACTTCCTCGGTTTCCCTTAGAAGATCTACATAGGAAAAAAAGCCCTCCCGGAGTAGCACTAATTAAAGTCTTTGTAATTGAAGTTGCAGACTGCAGACAGCTATTTGCCTTGACTGCTAGACATTCACGCACCAGAATATTGGCTCCTCCATAGCCAGGAAGGCTGGAACAACTGAATTACCCCAAAACATAGGCTTATAAAGGAGCGTTAAGCTTGTTTTAAAGGCCTAATTACTCAGTCATTTTAATGATGAAGCTGCCAGAGCACGCTGCACCAAAAGCCTTTCAACACTGGGAAGAAGTCAACCATTGCAACCAGGGGGCAAACTACATCTGCTGCCAGTTTTGTTGCATCCTTAACCAGCGACATGCCACGTATGTTCAAACCAGCAAAAGTGATGTGCATTTGTTCTTGCTGGGGTCCTAACAATCTAAAAGGGAAGGAAAAGGAAATCTTTCAGAAAGGAAAGCGCCACTGTGTAATGGGTTTTAGAACAAAGAAAACAAAGTAGTTAAAAATGTCTATCCTGTCTATCATTTTTATATTCTGCTGTGCTTCAAGCTGAAATTGCCCATCAAATGTTTTTTACTTGCTGCAATTATGTCTCTTCTCATAGAAAAAAAAATATATTGGTATCTCTCTGATACTGAACATTTGGAAAGCTGTCTCAAAATACTATCTTGCCTTGCCAGGATGTCATATTTCAGACTGTGAAGTGACTTAAAGACATTGCCTTGAGATGTCATTATGTGTCTTTATTCTCCTACATGCTAACCTACTACAGCTTACAAAAAAAAACCCCAAGCTATCAATCTCACAGCTCTATAATGTCTGTAAGCTCTACAAACCCCCAACCAGGGTCAAACCCTGCAAATTCTTGGGTTTCCATCTGTGCACCTCTCGTGCTTTACAGCCAGCCTTGTTCAGCTCGGCTGTCTCAAACACGTTTACCCCATTACTGCTACCCGGCTTACACCCAAGCACTTGGGAACAGATTCCTAAATTTAGTCTTTGAGGAATGGGCTTCTGTAAGATAAGGAAGGTCCTCAAGGAGCTGGGAGCACCACAAGCTTCGGACAAATTTAAGTGCAAGTTGTGAAGCCCATGGTTTAGAAGTGCACCTGCGAAACAGAAGTAGAGCACAAGCTGTGGAGGTGGTAGAGCTCTGCAATGACTGCTTTCTGCCAGTACAAACAAGGAGAGGGGAAAGGAAGATCAAAGCGAGACCCTTTTCTCACTATTATAAGTGTTACTGCCTTTTTATTTCTAAACCAGAAAAAAAGGTCTCGGTGCAGCTAAGAAGACAGAAGTTTTTTTATTTTTCCTCCTTTCAAAGAGCTGTGTGTGATTTACCTCCACAGCTCCCAGGAGCATCAACAGCACCCACACAACTTAATCGCAGGAGATGCCTGAGAAATGCCGACAGTACAGCGGGATGCTGCAGGTAAATCACCCAGTGCCTTCAGAAGAGAAGGAAAGGGATACTCTGCTCTCAAAATTGTTCACCCTGTCATCCTGACTAATGAGTCTAAACTGCTTGTATTTTAATCAGGTGTGGTCTACAAACAATTCACAGAAGAATTGCCAGCCACATGGAAATGGAGTATTTAAGAATATGCATAGATATAAAATACATACGTACACAGAAGAGCAAAGGCACTGTATTTTATAATACCTCTGAGAGGTTGTATTGCATTAGATAGTGAGCATTTCCAGTATCAACTGTGACAGAAAGAAATTATAGGAGGGGGGGAAAAAAGAGCATTTTAAGCAAATGAATTTCACAGTTTTGGGAAATAGATGCCTAACACTTTTACCAGCAGCACGGCTTTCAAGCCTTTCTCGGTGAGACCCACACACATTTAGAAACCATTAGTTTTCTTCACAGCAAACGTAGTGTTTTCAAGCATTATGCGGTCTCTCACAGAAAGGGAAATAAAGAAAAGAAGCAACTACATAACATCCCCATTTTATACAAGATATTCAGGCTGTAACAAACCCAGGAAAAATGCAAAGATGTAGCAGTGGCTGTTACAAACCAATCCCACTGCTAACACTGAAAAGTGTCTGCCTCAGACCATGTCTGGTTTCTTTGAAATAGCAGCTGGAAAAAAACCCCAAACATTTCCAACAAAATTCATCATTGCATTTACTCCAAAGCAACTAAAAATAGCATCATTATTTTCTCAAAAGATACCTTGAAATAACAAGCCTGTTGTATACCTCTTGCCAGAAATAATGTTTTCTTCCTCAACTAATTACATATTTAAGTCCAGACTTTTTTCCACCTACACTGAGACAGGCACATAACCAGGAAAGCTTTCCAAGAGGTTTGTGTTGTGGGTCTTTTAAGCAAATGAATTGTATAAGCTCTGCTATGTATATACTCAAATAAGCTTTGTAATAAAAACAAATAGGACTAAAGGGCATTTCTGAAATTTGCTTTATTTATTTTACAGTAAATCAATAAGGTTTTTATTCGAGTTCTCCAGGAGGCTTCTGCAACCTTTCCCAAGCAAGGATTGGGGCCAGCTGATTTTTTAACACTACAGCTATTGTAGGACTTTGCAACCAAAACCCTTTTCATGTCCCAGGGTTCTGTATCTATTGCATACAGTGAAAATGAGCAGGACCTCCTACAGATGGTTGTCCATGTGGCACAAGCCCAAAACACACCAGTCATCCTTGGGAAAAATAAGTATTCCCATGGCAAAGGAAGCAAAAAGTTGCTCCAGCAATTCCTGACCTCAGAAGGGATACACAGTTTGCATCAACAGTTGTCAAAGATGCAGGAAGAAAAAACGATCTGATTTCTTTTCCTCATGTGTGTCAATAAAGAAATGCATTAGCAGGAACTGGGAGCAGAAGTTTTCAGTGGTCTGGTACAAACAAGGCAAAGCTGCGGCAAACCAGCAGGGCTGAGCACACTAGTACTCATTAGAGGATTCAAGACTTGGTTATTAATGAAATCGTCACCTTAGAGAGCTGAATTTATCTGGTTTTAAAAGGAAGAATGTGTGTTCACCTATGCTTAATTTCTGCAAATCAAACCGCCACAAAATTTCAAGCTTGCCATGGCATCTGGATTAACATTTAGTTGTAATGAGAGTAGCTTGTCACAGTGCAAAGCTCTGAGGTCTTATGTAAACCTTGACATCAGTTTTATTTAGTGGAACGTCCCAGTATTTGGTGTGTAAGCGACAGTTTAAACGTAAAACTCAAATAAATTCTTATCTGCTCAGATTCTCCTGTGAAGAGGTAGCCTAAAAACACGTGGGTATTTTAGCATGTTTTCAGAACTCAGTGGGATTAAGAACTTCTCTGCCTTTGACCAACTGAAAAAAAAAAAAAGCCACAGTAGACGCTGACATCTAATTTTCAGTTCCACCCCCTGAACTTAAAACAATGTTTGATCCTGATTTCAATCACAGCAGTGTAAACCAGAATAATTCCATTATGGAAAATCAATATGTGATTTTGCTCCATACTTGACCTTCAAGAAGTAATATTAAATTCTTATTTTGCAATAAACTAACAATTTCTCTGCTCCTTAGCAGAAGAAAGGAGATGTTTAACAAGGAACATACTTGGACTAAAATTAACAGCAGTGCTTTGGTGGTATCAAACAATCTGGAAACAGTTGCTATGTGTTACTACCTACAAAGCTGTAATCCTTTCTCTTATGTCAAGTGCAGACATGAAGACTTCCCAAAGAAAATCAGAAGGAATGAAGAGGGGGTGGGGGTGTGAGGGGAGAAGAGTATCTAAGCGTAAGTGAAAGGTTTTGGAAAGTCCAGCAAAACACAAAATGCTGCAAAATGATGGTTAAGAACCAGATTTGGGGTTGAGCACACTACTGGCGTGGCTCTTGCCAAGGGCAGGAAAGGCTGGATATCCATTTTCACTGGATAATGAAAATGAACCACAGAAGCAGCGGAATATTTGAGCGATTTTGCCCCTGCTAATGCACCACATCAGCTCACCTGTGATCCTTGCTTTCCTGTATTAGCCCAACTCCTGCTAATATACTCAGTGCAAACAGAACAAATCCAAGCTGGAGACTCAGATTCTTACAGTGCTACAATAAATTAAAAAAAAAGCAGAGACCAAAGTAGAGACCATAGTTTCCACTTTGATGACACGAGGCAGCTAAAAAAGTATTTCACTGGATATCAAACTTCCAAGGCAGATCTGCCCCCTGCTCTCTGCACAACCCTCAAATGATTTAAGAAAATGAATAGAGCATAATATTTGTATTTTATGCCTGTTTTCCATCACACAACCACGACAGAATAGCCAGCAAGAGTGATGTTAGAAAAACACAGCGGTAATCCAATTCATGCCCACAAAATTATAGGCTGTTAAAAATAAATCACACACACCTTACTAGTGGAGCAAGATGATCTGTCTCTGTAAATGAAGGTGGAAAAGACGACTTTCAAACCCACTTAACAGTAATGGGTAAAAGCAGTGAGGGCCGTTCAAAAGCAAAATGAAAGGTAAAAAAGTCATAATTAAGAATCCAATCATGTTTTAAGTCTCAGCAAAAATTTTGACTTCCAATTAATTCCTAAATGTTCTCTTTGAGCAAAGGGAAAAAAAAAAAAAAAAAAAAAAAAAAAAACCACACACAAGGAAAACTCTGCAGAATCTGTTGCTTACACAAGATTTCACCTCTCATGCAGAGGGGCAGACCCAGGTTTGCTTTTTGTGTTTGTGCAGATGGCAAATGATATACTGGCAACACACAACTTTCCCATAACGCTCCATCAAATGCCAGCTTTGAAGAACACAGAGATAAAGACCAGTTTTGTTTAAAAAGAAATATTATTATTTGTGCTTCTTTCTCTGCTGCCACGTTTTATTAAGAAATGATGTTGTGATAACTTGGCATGCTTGGACTCGCTGCAAGTTTGACACACTTTGGATTCTACACTACGTGAAACTATGCTCTGCTTAACCACAGGGGGAGGTAGGAAAACATTTGCTATTTGTCTTGGGATGTTTTTTTTTTAATGGGGGATGTCAATCCTCTCTTGACAGGTTAGAACACCTTTCTCTTTTACCATCTGGATTGCCTGCTGAATACAAACAACAACTCAAATATAGGGCTCTACACTGAAATAAAACATCTACTGGCAGTAGATCACCCATTTGAGAGTGATGAAAGTTTTAGTAACGGTTACAAAGCGCCATTGAAAATTCATTTTATTTCTCTCTCAGTTTACAGAATATTCAGATATATTGATCCTCATACGGTCCAGCTAAAAAGCATCTAGGGCGTATTGATCGCCAAGATACAGCCATGAAAAACTAAGGAAACTAAAGTTTCAGTACTCCTTATTTACACAACTGGAAAGAAAAATACTTTTTCATGGTTACGTGTATCAATTGTTCCAAAATAATGCTCTCATTTTCTCCTTGAAAAACTGGTTATTCACACTGTCAGGGTTGATCTGGAAGTTATAATTAGTTTCCTTCAGAAACTTTTACATTAAATTCTAAAATATGTGGCAAAAACTCTACCAAACATATTATTTCCTATCCAATTCTGGCTTCTGTGCTTCCACAAGCCTTTCGCTACAGTCACCATTTCATACATGCATTTAGATCATTCAATTTGTATCACTAAGCCACTTATAGAAAAAATGACAGTTTAATGAATGCTGTTAACAAATAAACAATGAAAAAAGCAACTGATAAGAAAATTAGGCTCCTTAGGATCTGAGTAAGGTGTGGACTTCTGTCGAGACACATTACCGTTATTATCTGTTTCATTCCTAGTGGACCTGTGAAGAGCTATTCAAAATACAGCACCTTCTCCCTGAAACTTGCAGAATACACAGAATTCAACCAAAAAAAAAAAAAAAAAAAAACAAAACGTGCATGAAGCCAGCTCACCTACATCTTCACTTCATTTTATTAAATCAAAATCTTCGTGCAATGACACTGACATCTCCCTGACCTGAAGGACACCTAGATGTTTCCAGCAACAGCCAGGACCCTTCCTGGGGCTTTCTGCCTCCATCCCTCCCACAGTCCCCAAATTACATCTTTCCAAGGTAAGAGCCACTATGCCCTTAAAAATGGAAAACTTATTTCCAAAATTCAAGATTTCTCCTGCAGGACTGCAAGGCAGACCCAGGTTTTCAGGAACAGTGGTGTGGGGAGAAAGAAAGGTAATTAGCTGAAAAAATTCTGAGAGAAAATGAATTCCAGATCAAAAGAAAAAAGTGAAAGCTTCAAATCTTCTGTCAGGAAAATAAATTAGAAGCTTTTATTTTAACAATAAGGATGGTAAGCTTCTTTTCAAGGAAGAAAAAGTGCTTTAATTTGATAATTTCAATTCATGTTTAACAGCATACTAGAATTATACCATAAAAGTTTGAGGCCTGCTTTTTAATATAAGATACTACTGAAATAAAGTGAGGCAAGATAAAGAATCCAAATTTTGATGCTCTTCACCTTCCATAAACAGAGTATTTCAACAATAGCAAGTCAATACAAGCTCTTATTTTAAATCACTTGGACTCTTCCTGTTCCAAAAAATCATTTACAGAAGTATGCACCCCAACTATCTTCTTCCAGTGAAAACTGTATTGATGACTCTAAACTGTTTATTATATCTGAGGTTGATGATCTTGAAATGAATGTTTAGTCTGGAGAAGAGGAGGCTGAGGGGAGACGTCATCGCCCTCTAAAACTATCTGAAAGGAGGGTGCAGAGAGCTGGGGATGAGTCTCTTTAATCAAGTAATGAGTGATAAGACAAGAGGTAATGGCCTCCAGTTGCGCCAGGGAAGGTTTAGACTAGATATTAGGAAGTATTTCTTTACAGAACAGGTTGTTGGGCATTGGAATGGGCTGCCCAGGGAGGTGGTGGAGTCCCCATCCCTGGAGGTGTTCAAGAGGCGGGTTGACATAGCGCTGAGGGATCTGGTGTAGTTGGGATCTGTCAGTGCTGGGTTAACGGTTGGACTAGATGATCTTCAAGGTCCTTTCCAACCTAGATGATTCTGTGATTCTGTGAATGCAGCAATAACTCATGTAATAAGAAAACTTTCCATCTGTGTCCAGCAAGTTTCACAGGGAAAAAAAATTACAGTTCTTACAGTCTACAAATGTTCAGTGTCCCAACAAAGCAGCATAACCTTACCTTGTCTAGGACCTCGTCAAACCAGGATCTACAACTAAGAAGAGCAGTGACTTCCCTTATCCACTGGCTACATGTGAAACCCATCAGATACTGACAGGAGATGCTCTTGCTAGAGGGAACAGTTTCAACTAATTTACCAAAACACCACATGAAATACCCTACAACAGAGAGGAAGAGAAAAGCTTTCCAAAGAAAGACACTTCAAGCACAGCCAAAAATAAAGCTCCCTAAGTCCCTGCTGAGGCAGGAAGGAAACTTTTGGGAAGGACATACTCAGCACCCTCTCAGAGATAGTTTGGAAAATGAGATTTCACCAAAATCGATCATTTCTGTTAAAAACATATTGACCTTGTTGACATGTTTGAATTTTATTTCTTTTTTAACTCATAAAGCACCATTGATTTAAGAACAAATCACTGGAGAATTTTCCAAGGGCACAGTGATCCACTATAAGCTTCTAGTCCAGTTTAATCACAAATGCCCTTAATCACACTTTAATCACACTTTCTAGTGATGTTTTCCATGTTATTCTGGGTGAAAACAGAGAGGTGATAAAGCAAGCAAAACAAGACACATTAAAAAAACCCACAAAAACTCTCCAAAAACCATTCAGAGGCTGCATTTTCTGATTACTTTAACTACCCACTGGATGCACCAAGTAGCTTCTTGCATCAGAGGACAGAAATGCCTCAATAGCAACTTTAAATGCTAGAGGTGCTAAAAGTGACACACATGTATGCGTGTATTTATATCAAGGCATTTTAAAAAGGAATTTAAAAAATCATATGAACTATTCAAATATTTATGGTGCTTTTAAAATATTTAAATGCATTTGGGGGGCTTGACTCATGGTATGCAAACAATTAATGATGGACACACCATAGCCTTATGTGGGAAGAATAGGTTTGAGGTCTCTGCAAGACTGAAGGCACTCGCCAAATCATCCTTGTGCCTTGACTGGGAAGTTGCATGGTTTCTTTTATTAAGACCAAATTAACACAAATCTATTAAATAGCATCAGAGTTTAAGACAATTAATTAAGCTGACAAAACCCCGAATACTGAAAGCTGGTTTTCTGTGGGCAGCAGATACACTCCTGTGACTCTTTGTCTCCAACATCACCAAAGGGTAAATGGGACCTACGTGATCTGGACACACCTACAGGACATATCTGGTTTATATAGAAAACATTCAGCAGAAGCTATTTTTTTGCATTAATTGGGCATTTTTCTAGTAGTCACTTGGTACTGAATAGAAAAAAGAAAAAAAAAAAACACGAGCAAACCCGTCAAAAAACAGTAAAGTGACACTGAAGGGCTGATGGTTTTCAAGGCAAGCACATCACTCAATCATCACAGCAATCTCTGAGAGAGCCCACATACAGCGAAAGGCTTAAAATCCTGTGCTGATCTGCTTCAATCACCCTCAGTACATGCCAACCCACTCCCACACCATGGCCAAGGATTTGAAAGCTTTCACAGAAAAATGGGATGGCCACCAGTTATTTGAACCATACGTACCCTGAAACTGTGACTGGTTCAAGAGGTATTTATCTGCACACCCATTTCTCTGCTGAAACCCCCTTGGGATAAGGGCTCATCATTTAAAAGGATGAAATTATTACCCAGTGAAAATGTTCACCTGGAGAACATCTGGGAAGTCTGACAAAAGCAGCCACATGAGCAGCACCTCTAGCTATCAATAACCATCACAACCTTTCTAGGTGTCTTCTTTCCTCTGGATATAAATTGGATCATCTTCCCCCCCACGGCATCTAGATAATATTTCTGGCCTTCTGATTGTTACTATTTCATCCAGCTCATGCTCATGAAAAAGAGAGATATTTCACTCTTAATTTGAGAGCCAACACTGAAAACACATCAAATTTCTCAACTCCGCCTGGTTATGTTACAATTATACAGTTAAAAGTAAGATGGGTATTTGTGTATTTTTTGCAATATATTTATTAGAAAAGCTTTAACAGCCTTCACTGTATATTAATTGAATCAAAAATGTGAGTTACCTTGGAAGTCTCTACTAGTAGCACACATTCAAGTGAATTTGTCACTTCACATCATACGAATTAAGAACGTACAACAAACTAAAAGCTGTCATCACGTTTCTCTTCATGTTTTTGTAAAGATTTGCCACTAAATTTGCTAATATGCAAGTAAAATGTATTTCTTTATTTAAAACTAGATAAAAAGATGCATTATATTAAAAACTTGCCAGGAACTTTCCTAGAGATACTTAAGGATCCTATAGAAACATCTCTTTCTTTTCTAGTTGTTTATTATTTATAGATATGGGGAGGTTTTGATCCTGGAACAATTCATGTATTGTAGCTATTTTTCAGATTGAATTCTTGCCAAGATCTGGCCTTTTCTTGGTTCTTTGTCTACAAGTGCAGGGAAAGAAATTCAGACAAAAATTCAGACAGTTTGAAAAAAACAGTGTTACTCTCATTTGCAGACAAACAGAAAAGACAACAAAGGTTTAGCTACGACAGATTTTCAAGAGAACAGATGAAAAGAAGAAAAAAAAAAAAAAAAATCTTTGCACTGCCACTTCAGGAAATCAGCTTTGTAAAATGAAAGGATCTGAGCTGACTGGGTTTGTTTTTTTCCAGGCTACACAGCACCTACGACAAAAGCTCATGTAGAAGTAAGAGGATGATCCATTTATCTCAAATGAATAGAAAATGCCATACGTTTCCATCTCCAGGTGATTTCACAAAGAATATTTTCCTTTGTCAAAACGATCAAATAACTGCAATGGTTGCATTAAGTAGTTGATGTATAAATAACTACAATAATTTCACATTGCAGGTGCTTTTCCTGGGTATACTATAGAAGTATATATGGGTTTACACAAATCTACAGTGCAAATACTACTTAGGAATATATTGAATACAGACGCTGCTGATTCAGCTCATTAATAAATTATATATTCCTGATTCATTTTTAATCCAGCATGCCATTTCTTTTTAAGCCTATCATACCTGAATTCATCTATAGCCTACTTCTTGTAAAAACACATGCTGACGCCTGTCTGGCACATATATTTGAAGTTTAAAAGAGGAGTATATTTTAAATAAAGAAATCTGAACATCAAGTACAGAAATAATCCATCAAACTAAACGCAAATAGACGTAGCAAGGAAAATAGCACGCAGACCTTAACTTCAAGACTACTTCATTCGAGTGCTCAGCTCTCCTACTTTTCACTTGATTTCGTTTGCTTTGAAAAACATCAATCTTAGTCATGTGAAAAAGCAACACTTGAAAAGCAGGCAGCCTTTCCGCTAGCTCGCAGCGATGTCAGCACGCTCTTCGCCTGATATAAATGGGGACAATTCCTTAGATTTCAGGGGATCTGTGGAAAATGACTGCTCTCAGAAACCGGCCCACGATCTCACACACCTTCAGCAGCTACTCGGCTCCTGCATCCCCTGGACAAAAGCAATGATTTCTCCTGCTTCAGCTGCAGGCTTTCTCGCAATTGCCATTATCAGCCCCAGACATGCCACCTATTCAGTCTTCAAAAAGGGAATGGCAGAGCTACAAAAATATTTTACAGCATAAAAAGTGTATTCACCTCACTGCTCCTCTTCAGGTTTACTTTTCTTGCCTTCAGAGAGAAGCTAAGGATGTAATAGTCCATTTAAAATATTTAAAAACAAAAGGGAAAAAAAAAAAAGCAGAAATGGAAAAATATTTTTCTCTACTGGATCTAGGTGATCAGAAAGAGTGATGTAACAAGGGATTTCTGCCACTCTTGATATCCACATGCTCAGGACTACTTGAAAAAGGAGGGCAGTTAGCATAAAAGCTGTAATTTTTGTTACAGAAACTGCACTTTATACAACTATACAACAGAAAATTGTCCTTTTTATAGCTTGTTTTCTGCTGGATTCATGCACCTGAAAACAGGCACCTTTTCAGTATGTCCCTGTAACCACAGGGGATTGAGAGAGACATGAGGGTCATTTTGGTCACCCCCTTTCAACAACACTCAAACTTCTTTGGGAAGGGGGAAACGTCACTGAGAGGTAGATGCATAAAGAGAAGTTTACAGCCAGGAGGACATCCCCAGTCCTGAGTAACGTACTGTGAGATCCTATCAAGTAAAGATGATGTCCAAGTTGTCTGGAGGACTCACACATCCAATGCAAACCCTCCCTCAGGTTGACAGTACATCTTCTCAGGGGGTTCACAGTGGCCAAAAATGAACCACATTCTGCTTTAAAGGTTATTTTCCAAAACCTGCACGCTTGCCCAACTAATTAAACAGAACAGAGACAAACCAGTGGGAACTAGCGACATAAAAGATTTTTCTCCCTGTGCTTTTTTTCTAACAAAAACAAAAGAGTGAAAAAACACTTCAGCGAACAGTTTAAGAGGGATCAACAAATACCAGCTGCTAATGAAGTGTGTTGCTTTAGCTATCTCATTGCCTTATGTTCAAGGACCAGGATGACTGCAAACATCTCCTGCATGCAGATTGAGAGGAACATTATTGACAGTTGTAGGACAGACACACTGAGATGACAGCAGCTTCCTCGAGCATAGACACAACAGCACAAAAATATTACTAAAACCAAAACAGAGATGAATTAAACGTAAGTACATTTATGCAGATTAAACATCACAAGGAAGTGTCTGTGATAGCCTCTCTTTTTGACAGTAAGGACGGAGCAAAGGGTGCTGCCTTTGATTCCCTTGAATTTAAAGGATAAAGTTGACAGGTCTGAAAGCGGATGGCAAGTCCAGGGGGAAATCAGAGGGCAGTCAGTAAATACTGCAAAAAACAGAAGGGAGAAGATAGAGTCACATGTAGATGTTATGAGGAGTACGAGAAAACAGCATTTTTGATTTTCTCTGAAACATCAGCTTCTCCACTCCCCTCTCTCTGCTAGCCTGGACCACCTTTAAAGGAGGAAGATGAAGAGTGAGTGAGCATGGAGTGTAGGGACACTTCAGACGGCCTCAACAGGAGGAGACCAGAGTCTCCCTACAGCCTCAACCCACAGTTTAGAGACAAGAAAAACACTCTCCTTTCACCAGGACCCTTTTCTCCTTTGAGCAATAGAGAAAAGCAACCAGCTTCTGCATGATGCAATTTGGTTTCCACTCTCCTCCAAGAAGAAAAAGGAAGCAAAAATATTTTTTTTTCTCCAGAACCTGGGGAAAATTAACAATATATTTGACTTCCATGTCTAATCCCTTGTAGGCTCACCTTCCTCAAGTATACCAGAAGCTGAGATGCCTTGAGCCGCAAAACAATCCTGAACTAGAAATCCAGATGGTTTAAAAAAAGCCGGTAGGAAAAAGGCTCATAGGTCCTCTGAGATGTGCAACTAGAAGCCATCTACAGCCATAAACCACTTAACACCTCTGAAAATGTGATGTCAGGAAAGCCTGAAGGCACAGTGCTCGCTCTGCAGACCCAGTGCTGATGGCAAATACAGCAGCTAAACTCCTGCCTCAGCCGTTGCTTTAGCAAACTAGTTTTGCTAGCTCCTTTTTCAACAGCCTTTTCAAAAAGTCACGCTTCTCATGTTATGTCATTTAATCAGTCATTTAAATGAACAAAAGAAGTATTATAACAAGGAACACACACTTTGCCTTTCCACACAGCGCTGGTGTGAATACAAGCACAGCTAATCATACAGAAGCCATAGAAGGGTCTTTGCCTGGAGGTCAACAAAGCCATGAAGACATCGCCATATTTTTTGTTTTTAACAAAAAAAAAAAAAAAAAAAAAACAAAAAAAACACATGACAGTGTATACAAAACTGCAGAAATGATTACTAGTTTCTATTACTACAAAAATCAACTTTTTACTGGAGGGGTTTGTTTTGTTTTCTTAAGCAACAAAAAGGCTATTGTTTCTATTCAAAACTGGAAGATCAACATTTCTGAAGGCTTTCTCTGGATTTTCATGGAATAAATATTTCACCTAGTTCATATAAAGAGCTTAATTTTTTTTCTTTTTTAATCTGCCTCAAACATACATTACTGTGCTACTGCCTGGCACAAAGCAGACAAACAGACTTGCTAAAGTGATATATTTCTGTCCAAACACTTGATTATTGTACAGGCAGGAGATTTGATTACTTTCTCCCCGGGGATGCATTGTATATTGAGATACGTTTCTATGGCTAAGGATTGGCTTATTTAATTTCCTTGGTGAATAAATGTATTTAACTCAGGTGGAAGTAAACATCCCAAAACCAGGGCCCTGCTGTTACCTGACCAATGTGGATATACGTGCATAGGGGCACTCGCCCACAGACCTGCCCTGGGAAACAGGAAAAGGGATGGAGAAGGACGTATAGGAATCTCTGCTGGAAAACAAATGGGAAAGCATCAGCAAAGGTGAACTTTGCAAAGTTATGTTTGCTTATTCAAAAATTAAGCAGGCAGTCTCCAAAATGGAGAACATTTCATGTAAACAACACTGTCCGGGATCCAGAATGTGGTTTACACAGCTTCTTCATTTCTCTAAAACGGTTTTCAAGTGACTCCACAGCAGCAGAGCTAATCAAAATGCATTACAGTATTAGTTCATGCCAGAGCCTGCCCAACAGGTGCTTTCAGCAGAGAGGGCTGGAGAGAGGCAGTTGCATGGGTAAGGACGAGCTTGGCAGTGGGCCCAGACGTGTCACTGCATGGGGACATCGCTAGGAGGCTTTAGTCCTAGAGGGAGAAAAGAAACCCCCTTATATCAACAACTGCATTAAATATACCCCTCGCTAAAGCAAAGCCCAAGCAGGTGAAGCTGCTCCTCCCTCCCAGGGCCTCCCGGAGCAAGGAGAGGGGGCAAGAGCTGTAGAAGCCTCCTCTGTGCTTCTGTAGGAACATATGTCAATGCACATACACACCTAAACTTATAGAGAGAGACTACAGCCAAATACCAAACTATGACTGTTCCTCATCACCAAGCCTATTGGTATAGTCCAATTTATTGACAGACTTTCCCAGTAAAGGTCTGTCCCAGGACACATTCACACAGCACAGCAACATTGCTTTAGGGTGGACAAGCAGCCCGCAGCAAAAGAAAGATGATTCTGCCTGCCTGTGAATTTGCAGCACTAAAATAGCATATTACAGCATGTTTTCTCTGGAACTGCTCTGAATTTTTGCATGGCAATATCAAACAGTATTTGTCACCTGCAGCATCGTATACATACTGGAAAAGAACAGATGTTCTCCAGGAAAGATGGGACTTTCATTAGAAATCCTAGGTTCAGCGTGACGTAAGGATTGTAGGGGGCTAATAGCCACCTCCCACATATCACAACACCCTGAGTTACATCAAATTTTATCAGTGAACAAGATATATAAACTGTGTAAGAATTTCAGCAAGAAAGGAACAGAGATTTCAAGCTAAATTAGTGTACGGATGCACACAAACACTGTAGTATATAGCTTGTGTATCCAAGTTCTAGCTTGTGTAAATCAGCCACCAGCAAAGATGCCACTCTGCACCATACAGAAGCCAAATCAAGAAGTGAGTATTTTTGGAAAAAAATGAGAGAGACTCTAGACAAGAGTCCTGACATCCCCATCTTCTCTGTGTTGAAGCAGGTGGGTGGGTGCAAAGTTACACAGGATGACAAGTTATGTTCACTGCGTATATCCACAAAATGCTTAACGCTTCATGGGCACAAGTTACATCTCTTTCCTGCTTGCAATTATTGTCCAAGTACCTCAAATCCAACATTTGGATCCCTGCAAGTCTTCCCAATATTTAAGTGCATGAGCTAATACATTTGATATTTGAAGAGCAGGTGGGCAGCAAAGCAGCCTGAAAGAGTGGGAAAGCCATACTGTCATGTAATGACAAAGGGACAAGAGGAATAACAGCAGCTCATTTCTCTTCAAAGATGAGGCCACATGAAGCAAAAGATGAAAATAAATGTTTTATAACAGCAGTCACTATCATTACTACCCAATGAATTTTTATTTTGTGAGCCCATGCAAAAGAAATAAGAAGATTCCCAAGCAATAGAAAAACATATCTTGTAGATAAGCTTTTCCTTCCTCCCATTACTGAACATGGATTTCCCATGATATAGGAAAGCTGTTTCCTCCCCCCCATGAAGCAACACAAATGAGTGACAGTAGCTGGCGTGATGACAGACAATATCAACATCTTCATCCTGCCACGAAAGGGCCAAGCACACGCAGGGAAAAGGGTGCTGAAGAGCCTATTAACAGATGGTGTCTTAACAGTTGGAGCAAGAGGCATCTAAATCAGACCCAGACTAGAATCAAAACCACCAACAGTAGCAGCAGCGGGGAAAAATACTTTGGTTATGATTTCCAGTGAAAGAAGTATGCTCCCATCTGCAAGCGCCACCCAAAAATAACAGCACAGCTTCAGGCAGGGCCATCGGCCCGTCCACCTGATGGAGCAGCAAAAACACACACCCTGGGCAGGGAGCTGAAAAACAGGGCAAACTAATTTCTGCTCAGCTAAGAGCACTGGATTATTTCTTTGGGGGTGTGTATATATTTGTGTGTGTGTGCACATATAAATACGCTAAGCATTCAGAAGGTTTGAGGCCAAGGTGTCATAAAACTTCTTCTTCACTGGTTTATCTCTATATACCACGCAGCAGTTTTTGGCACAGCTCCAAGTTAAACACAATGCAATGTCACTAAAATTCATGTAACATCTGTGCCAGAAGGTTGCTGTGGAAGACTTACAGGAAACAGCATGGCCAAGAAGCAAAAAACATCTGCCCGCTTTTGAAGGACTTTGGTCAACACACACCCCCCTCACATCCCATGCATTGATGCTTGAAGAGCCATTCGAAAATACAACCTGTAGCAGACTATAAAGCCTGCCAATACTCGTCCACAGCTGAAGTCAGATGAGCTCAGGAGCCACAGCCTCCCTAGGAATATAAAAGCTCCTCCACTGATCTCAACTGCCCCGATTCCAGAAAAAATATCCCCAGCCTCTGATCCCTACACAGCAATTACAGTTTGAAATACTTTGCTCGATAAATTAAAGCAAGTTCTGGCTCAATGAGACAGACAAGTTAAAGGGCAAAAAAAAAAAGCGTATCAGTGATGCAGCTAAGATTTTTTTTTCTAGTATACTCTTATCTCAGTAATCACACTGCAGAAGTACACAGACTTCAGGGATTTAAACCCTTTGGCTAAAACCCCAGCTAATGTTTCCTACAGGGGAATGCTCGGAAAAATTAATCCAGATTAATATTGAATAGTTATTTATCCTCAAGCCTCCGCACAGGCTCTTCGGAACTGCACAGCTTTCATGTGGTTTGCTTCATTGGCATTGCAGGTGAGTCACACTAAACCGAGCCGGGAGACTTTAAATCCAGACAAGAATATCCCTGCAGGGGTGTAACTCATCGTTCACCCCCTTTCCGCAGGGACTGGCCCTCCTGGATGCTCCCACACAGCACATGGGCAGCTTTGGACTCTGCGCCTGCTGCTGCCAAAACTCAGCGTGTCATTTGATCACATCATCTGAAACGACACTGCTGAAATTTAAAATTACATCAGCCTCTCTATTTTGTTCTCACCAAGTGCCGGGTATTAGCTCAGATAAAACTTTTGCACTCTGGACTTAAAACCACCCCGCTGGCTCTGTCCCAGCAACAGTAAGGGCAGAAACGTTACTATAGATGGAAGGCAAGAAAAAAAGGGGGTGGGGGGGTGGGGGGGTGGTGTTTCCCCCCAACCACTACAGTTTTAGTAGGGTCAAGTCAGCACTGTCCTCCTCTTGCATTTGGAAAAAGAGAGGGTAAGGAGGAAAAGTTAGTGCCAGGCACCTCTTCCTTCACAAAAGGGAGGGCAGAAACGAGAAACAAGGCTAGAGGAAAGATTTTTGTCTTTAGACAATACATATTCAACAAATATGAAGAAGGGGATAAACATACCAGCATGGGTTACTGAAACCCATTTGTTCAGTCTTTAATTAAGTAACCTTGAAATAAGCATTCCAAGCCGTAGGTAGCCCTACCTATAAAATCCTGTCCAAATATATTGCTCTTGCTACCCAACAGGGAAACCTGGATATTGCCACTGTAAAAAGGAATCAGTTCTCCTCCACATCTCTGTGGTTTTTTGTTTGCTCTTTCTTGCAACGATCTCCTTTCGGAATTATTATTGTTATTGTCCTTAGAATTATGAAAATGGTTAGGTCCTTCTGCAAAACAAAATAGCAGGGGGAAATGCCCTTTAATGATTATTTCCAAAGTAAGGTTTGTATTTACATGAAAATTGAGGCTAAAGGCATGTAACACCCCTAAAATAAGCATTCAGCATGTGTTAAGCACAGTGTGAAGAATTCTCAGCACACGCAACCTTCACTGCTGAAAGCCAGTGGCAATTTTCTATGCTGCTGTTTTTCTTCTTCCCTAAAGCAAATTACCGTTACTAGGCAGTAACATTATCTTTTAGCATCTTGACATTTACTGTTCCTTATTAGCATTCAAGTCCATATGAGCATGATGAAATTTTTAACAGTGCAATGTTCTTTGGTCAAACTTTTGCACAGTCAAGGCCAAAATACCAACAGACTCCCAATTTCTCCCCCCATGCTCTAGTCCCAGATGAGCAGAACTGCTCCATTATTTTCATTACGAAAAAAATTAAAAGTCTACAGAGATACTGATCGCTAAGTGCTTTAACTACACTGCAGAACCAATATACCAATATAATTCGCTCAGATGTCAAAGTATCCTCATAATGCATTCAAATACAAAAACAGAGGCCATCACAGCCTGGTGACTTTTAACCAGCCAAGCCGGTGCCTAAAGGCAAAGCGTTCAACATTAAAAATAAAACATAGTAAAGGACACCAAGGCTTTCAGTACATCAAAGACGCATGCAACCAAAGACATTTGCAAGTGAAATTATACAGTAGATTCCTGTGCAACGGCAGAGAAATGATAAACGTTGCTTCAGTAAGGTAAATGTTGCAATTCACACACAGGTTGAATTAAGTATGGCAAGCGAAGGAACGATGATGCAACTCTGGATGGTGGTGCAAGACGCACCTACACACATTTTCCTTGAAATAGCAACACATTAAGTGCGATCACATACACTAAGCAAAAGGAGCGGCATATTGCACTTTATGATGCACGCAGAGACAACGGGGTTGAACACAAACAGGCTATGTTTGTGACAGTCTTGTGACACAGAAAGGTTTGGATAATTTTCTTGGCCATGGTGCAAAAATCTGTTCACTATCCCAAAACATTCCAATACTGGTCCAGGAGTTGCTGACCACCAATAAGCACAAATGGGAGAAGTAGTAAAAGGAAAGAAAACCAAATGACAAGGGCAAAGGGGAAAGAACCAAGGGAGGGGGTAGTTTAGCTGAGAAGAAAGGAATAACATGGGGAAAATAGCAAAAAACATGCTGAAAGAGGTGATGATGATGTTGTTGCTTTTAAGCCCAGACAGTGATTAAGTAAAGGAGAGATTTGACTGTTCTGCAGACATCAGAAAAGGAAGAAAGAGATTACACAACGGAAGGAGAATTGAAACAAAGAGAAAAATATTCATCAAGTGAAAATACCAGGTCCTTGAAAGATACTGTCACAAATTCAGCAACAGGGAGTAAATGTAACTGGGAATATAAAATATTTCCTTCTTCATTTCACAGGGACAAGGAGAGAAACAGATCAGGAAGTGAATGATGCTTCTGTTACTCCAACACATTCAAAGACACATGAAATGCAAACATATCAAAGCTATTTGAGAGGAGGAAAGTGTAAGGCACAAGACGGCAACAATTTCCAGTGTTGGTATTTTAGGATCTGCTCACAACAAAACAGTCTTTCATCATGATGGTATGAAACAGCTGATTCTCACTGCTGCTGTTTCATTTTGCTGTGGTCTGAAGAAGTTTACGGGAGCATAAATCTTGTTCTAGCATAAACAGATGGCAAAGTCATGAAGGCTTCATTTGGGCTGATGATACCATGCCAAAGAGAGGGACGATGAACTTCACAGCTGAGCTGAACGCACCTCTGTGGCCAGGAGAAAGGGGTCCCACTCCCCATCTCCTCTGCCAGTCTCTGTCCCCAAAATAAAAAAGTTCAATAGCCCTCCAAGACCACTATAGCAAAACAACTGGTTTTGAATCTCAGCTGTCAAGTGGTAACATCAAAGCAGACCATCAAGAAGGCAGAGGGGCTCCTGTCCCAAGCCATGCAACCCAGAAGCAGCAGCAAGATGGAAAGTCACAGCAAGGCGAAAGGGGGCAGCCTTTCCCAAACTCAAGAGTATCCAAATTTAAGGTGGACAACAGAAAGGATTTTTAACACAAATGCAACTTTTTTGCCAGCCACTTGGCTCCGAGAGAGCTCTGCCATGGCATTAGGTAGGCTGACTGCACATCTGCAAAAGATGTGGCATGTCAAATGGAAAGACTCCATCACCAACTGAGATTTTCAAGAATCTGCCCATCATCGGTACCTGCAGGAAGCACAGGACATGGTCAGAGCACACACTCTTCATGTCAACACACACAACCCTCTGTCAGGCATCCAGGAACAAGGGATACCCAAGAGAAACCTTGAGAAAGACCTTAGAGAGCAGAGAGCCATCAGTCTCAAACATGGCAGGGAATAGCAGTGCCTTCTGTGAGTGGCATCGACAGCACAGGGTGGACATAAGGCAACACAACTAGGGGCTTTTTGGAAAGCTCTCTGCAAAATGCTTCAAGGAACGAAGGAAGTGACAACTGTCCTCTGAAATCCATAATACTGGAAAATAAAACTATTTGACAATCCCAGAGGGTATGACAGTTAGCTAACAGCATGAAAGGGACTGTTTCCTAAACTTTACTCTTCTGGTCTGGTTACTGTAAAGGATTCCTGCACTCTTCTACAAGAAAGTCAGCTTTGCTGTTTAAGAGCTGCTCCCCACCTGGGCCATCAGCACCTGCAAAACCTTGTAAAGGCCAGAACTCAAGAAAGGCAACGAGAAGGTTTATGATCCACAGCAGCTCCTACCACTGGCAGGAACCAACATAGCTGGACCAGCCCACAAGCCCTGCACAACACTCACTCCTTTCCCACCCCCATTTTATCTTTTCACATGACATAACCCTAATCATGAAAAAAACCAACCCAAACCAAACACCATGATATTGAACCATTGAACAAATCATGGGGTTTGGTACAATAATCAAAACATTTGTGCAGGTAAAAATCATGAGAAGTAGCTACAACTTTGCTTGACCTGAAACATCTCTTTGTCCCCAGCCTGGAGTCATTACTGGGTTTGCCAAAGATATACCCTGTTTTGGTTGTTTGGAGTGGTTTTTTCCTGTTATGACTCAGTCTTCCTACAAGCCTAGAAAGGATGTCTGGAGAGGAAGAGGTGGCATAAGGAGGAGAGCAGGCACTTGGGCACCCAAGAAGGGTGGTGGTGCAGCAGCCAGGGGACCAGCTTCGGCAGCTGCAGAACCACAGCCTGAGACCACAGATGGCAAAGCTATGCAGCATGTGCCCTTTTTGTTCATTCCCCTCCCTGTATTTAAGCAGTATAGATCATTAGTGAAACAAAGACATAGGGTTGGCTTCCTTAAAAAAAATTGCTATTATTAGCTGTACCAGCTGGATCTTATCTACTTTTATTGCAACTAAAAAGCTGTCAAGCTGCTCTCCTTGAACAGCACACAAATCACCATCTCTACTACTTAAGCTGGAAATATCTCCGTCTTTCTTACATTCCCCACAAAGAAAGTTTTCTGAATACGAGAGCTCTTATAAGCTGAATAAAATTTTACACTAAATTAAATTAATTCAACAAATCACAGAAATCAGACCTTCCTCCAGCTAAATGGTTAGCTTTAATTCATAGGCTTGTTACAACTCTTTTCTCTACTATAATACAATTATGTATGGCAATTAACCTGACATTTTCTTTGCAGTATCCTTTCTCTTAAACTACCTGAATGAAAAAAAGGCTTCTACGTGTCTCTGCGATATGTTTCTGATTGTTCTACCCTGCATCTTACTTAAAGCAGAGTATGATGCTTTGAAACCATACGTAGAAAGACTGGCAGCTCTAAGGTTTTGTTGGCCATTTCTATTGCATCTCTTTTAATATTATAAGCATATGAAATACTAGCAAGTACTTTTTATTGCTTCAGCATTTGTGCATCAATGCTAATACCGTGCAGGCAAAGCGGAATCAGTGTTACAGTGCAGCCCCAGTGGGAGCTTTTCAGACTGAAGGAAGTTTTCCATGTAACATTTGAAAGAGTAGAAGTGGCATGCTTCTGTCAGATTATTTGACCATGAACTCCCATGAAAACTATTAAGCAACATCGAAATGTCTAATTCAACTTGTAAGTTTTGTGAATTTGGAAGATTTTAAGTTTTGCTATTTAATTAATATAACCGCTGTTGTCGTCATTTTCGTATTATTTTCTCTTACTGAACACAGTCGCACAAAATGTTTGCCAAATCGACAAGCCTACATTGCAGTTAGCAGCCGCTAAAGCTGTGCTTTAAGATCTTTCACCAGCTCTCCAGAGGGTACTCACAGTAGCATTTCAAAAGCGCTTGTATACCTAACATACAGATGAGCATCTCTTTACTACTTCTGCTGTTAAAGGCAAGAAAGGTCTGCCAAAGGATCTCCCCAAATCCCAACTAGTCCTCCTGAAAAATAAATCAAAATCTGAGGATCTTTGCTCACTCTGCTATGCTGGAAATTAAGAGTCAGGATGCTGTAGCACTGAGCCTATCCCTAATAATCCCAGCCAAACACATCTTGATTCTGCAAACACTGAGTCATGGGGGTAAAGTAAAAATGAAGCTGCTGTTAGCCTTTGTGGGCAAAAATGTTTCAGTACAAAATCCTGTGCTGGGGGGGTGGCGGGGTGGTGCTTATTTTTTAAAGTGAGTTTTCACCAGAGAGCGCAGAAGATCAGAAAGGTTAGGGCTGCTGCTGGGGAAGGTGAAGGGGAAACGGAGCCTGCAGACAGATGGCAAAACAGGAGTATATGAAACACATAAACTGCTCTCCATTTTAATGAGCTGTTAACACCAAAACCTGTTGCACTTCTGCTTGCTGACTTTTAAATAGCCACATGCAGTATTTCTCTGCAGGGTACAGGAGACAGCAACACGCCTGCAAGTTGCAAATAGCCAAGCCAAATGTTTTTTAAGAGTTTTCATATAATTACTGTGCTTTCCACTGTCCCCCTTAATTGGTGTTTGCAGAGCTGGATTCCTGCAGTGCAATGTGTGGAAATACAGGACCTGAGCCAGCAGCAGCAAAATTAATTTAATAAACTAAAACACTGCTGCAACTGCCTTGACTGGCAAACCTGGGAACCGAGCTCAGGTACCTCCACAGGGAGAGAAACACACTCTCAGAAATCACTAACTACTCCCATACAGGCAGAAGAGCAGCAGGCACAGCCTGCGTTATGAAGCCCAGCCCCTCAAAACTGCAAAACTTAACACTTTTCAAGTCCAAAAAACCCAAATTGTACTCCCATCCATCCTACATGACATTTTAGAGCTTGGCTATGAAAGACCATCAGCCACCAGAATTACAGGAGGGCAGATAAAAGGACATACTGATGCTTTAGGTCCCACGAAGTGTCCGTTTTTAAAAAAGGAAATTCCAAACCAGCTAATTTGCGTGACACGGTACAGTTTTTCAGGCTGCAAAAGGCTATTTCACTTTCATACCACATAAAACTCATGCAACGCACTCATTTTAAGAAAAAGCAACTAGTTTTGCATTAGTCCTCAGTTGATGGTTAACAAAATGGGCTTACAGGTGCTGTTATAAAATAGTGGTAGAATAGAAAACACTAAGGAAATCCATTGAAAAAGCTTCAGTAAGCACATATAAAATCGGCCACTTGTTAATAAACACAAAACATCGAAGACAGAAGCGGATGCCTGAGAAAAGCCATCCCTTTGAATGTTTAATGCCTGCAGGGACCTGCGATCGCAATCGCTAGGCTGTTGCAAACATTTGTGCCGTTTCAGGTTTGGTATTCAAAGCCGCAGGTGCTTTGGCAAAGCTGTCATAAATCACATTTATGTGGCTTCAGCTGTGCCACAGAGCTCTCGGCATTCCAGCTTGTGACGTGCCATCTCCTCCCCCTCGGCACCTTGGCCTTTCAGGGTATATGTGAAGCTGAAACGCTGCAGCAGTGGCACATCCCCCACACAAGCAAGGCAGGCATCCTGTAGCATCCTCTCCTCTGTCACAAAATATGTCCAGATTTGATACAGAGGACACTAAATTGATGGTCTTCTCCAAAATTTTCCACAGTGATGCTAAAACCCTTCTTTGTGGCAAAGCTAATTTAGAGCCTACCGTTGTACATGCACAGTTAGGTTAGCTTACTCCATGTATTCTATTTTATGCTGATTGACATCAATTTTCAGTTGCCAAGTCGATAAGTGTTCTACACTCACAGACTCATTTTTATGACACCATCTGACCAAACTTCACCTCCTGCCCACCCCTTTTTCCAGATCATTTATGAATGCACTGAAGAGCACAAGGTTGAGCAGAGATCTCATGAAGGGCATCACTGACCACGTGGAGAGAGTAGGGAAGATCCATCCTTCAGGGAACCTGCCAGTGATCTCTTTCCTTGGAGACAGTCAAAATTCAACAGAGCCAGGAGTAACTTGACCTCCCTTGGACATCATCCCTGCACTGAGCAGCAGTCTCCAGACTAGAGAGCTCCAGAGGTCCATTTCCAACCTGTATTATTCTATTATACTACGATTAGTCCCTAATGCGACATTTACCCAGAGTACACAGAGGGTGCTATTTTGTTCTCTGCCCTTATGACCGTCCCTATCTTGCTCAGCATATCACAGCCACTGCAAAGTGAAATGGTTGAATGGCTCACCAGAGAGACCTGATTTTTTTTTTTCTTTTTTTTTTTTTTTTAGATCTAAGAGTCAGGGAGACCTACTGATACAGATAACTAACTTCCTTACTGTGCCAGTCTGCCCCCAACACAATCAACTCCATCAGTCCTGTGTAAGACCAGCTCTCCTATTAGCCCATGACCTGTCACTGACCTTGGAGAAGCCTTTTATACACCCAGGTCCTCAATGAAAACCAGGCACACCTGTTCCACTGCCCTATTCTTTGTGTTTCTGTCACATCCACGGAGACACAGAGGTTTGATTCTCCCTTGGCTGTCCTGCTTAAATGAGATTGCACTTCTTGAAATTGCTCTTTTCATTTTCTTATTTGAAATTTATTAACTTCTGCCCTATCCCCTCCTTTTTTTCCTGAATGAAGAGTTTCTACTGACTTCATTTCAAAAGAATATGTACTAAATCTGCCCCTTTTCTATTTGAAACTCCCCTATAAATTAAAACTGCTGGGAGCACTTAGCGAGGGAAGGAGAGATTAAAAGATGATCTCTTGGCTTGTTACCTCTAATTTTAATCAAGTGAGGATCCTCCTTCTACAACCTGACCAAAACTCTGCCTAAAATCCACATTCTTCTGTTGCTGGTAGTCTTCCTGCACTGACATGCTCCACCTTATCCACAGCTTTAATTTACATTTCATAAACCTTGAATGTATTGCTGCTTCACTAGCAGGGAGCCCTGGCCTTCCCAGGCAGCTGCTCCATCCTCATCACCATTTCAGCAGCCCCCTCTGATTTGTCTTCCCTGTTTCACATGGGGCTTGTCCCCCCAGCTTTTCCAGAGAAACAGCTCCATCCTGCCTGTCCTCCTGCCCCAAAGCTCCCACTACAGCTCAACCCACTCCTCAGCCAGGCACCAGCTACTTTCAACCTGCAGATTTATATCTGAACATTACTAAAATCTACTAAACTAGGCCCAAAAGCAAACTCTAAATATTTCTTTTTACAATTCTACTGCTTTACAATTCTAGGTTCACGTGAATTTGCATCTATCCCCTCTCTTAAATTTCCTTGGGACTGGATGCTTAACTGTCTCAAAACATCTTTAAAAGTCAGCTTTAGTCCAAAAACACAGAGCAAACCATCCCAAATAAAGCTTTAAAATCAACCATTACCAAGAAAACATTCTGAATTCAGAGCTGTACTGAAGAACACAGAAAAAAATCCCAACTAAAAGAGAAGAAGAACAAAAACAGGACAGTATATTCCTGGAAATGCATCTTGTGGTCATTCTTAAATGCCATTATGCCGCATCTGACCTAAATTGTTCAGTCCTATGCGTGAAAATTCACCAATTCGATCAACATGCAACGCAAGAAGAAAAGCAGCCAAGTCTGTATGTCTGTGCTTTGGAACACAAATATATTTTCACGCAAAATTTCTACACGCCAACACTTTAAAGAAAGGAAGTATTTCAGAAAAAGCTGTTTTCACTCCCAGTGCACAGTTCAACAGCCCCACATCATGCTTGTGAGGTGCCTCGCTGATACAGTGAGTCACACACGGTCTTGCCAGTGGCCAAAAAATATTGGTGAGCCTCATTCATGCGGATGAGCTCTGGCAGGTCTGACATGAGGTACATGCCTGGGGAGCTCACTTAGTTAAATACTAGCTCTGTTTCAGCAATTACATCCAATACTGCTTACAACTGACAGCACCTTTCTATACAGTGCCTCAAAATCGAGGCATCTTCACTAATTCTGTCAGGAAGGAAAATACGTGCTAAAGAAAGGTTCCACAGTGTCTTGAATTACCCTGGTTTTATCAGCCTGCAGAGAGAGAGATGCCCTGTTCCATGCACCAAAGCAGTTTGGGCTTTGCTCATTCCTGCTCTCATCAGCAGAAAAAATTTAAGGATGGGTTTTGGAACATCCTATTCTTCTTGTAATGGAAGTGAAGCCTCTTGATAGGTTATCTGAGTCGAAAATAAAAGGTAAAACATAGAGTTTCTAGTATTCAGGCAGGCTATGTGGATTTTGGGTTTGTTTTTTTTTCCTAAATAAATCCCGTCCCTGGAACTCCAGACACAAATGCCTCACTCTGGAAAAGATATCCATTGTTTTAATTGCTAGAAAATGTTTTGGGTTTTTTTTTCCAAATGACTACTTTAATGCATCTTAAAGCTGGATTACATGCTAATTATAACAGTGGCATATATTATAAACCTTGAATCCTCAGTAATACAGGCCCTTATACCAAAAGATATGCTACTACATTGTCTGACACATGATAAAAAGCTTACTAATTAGATTTTCTTAACAATTAAAATACATTAATAGAAAATTGATTTTATTACAATCCAGTCTACTGGAAATCACAAATACACATAAACAGCTCCTTAACGAAAGACATTAGGACTTGTGCTTTTATTGCACGGTAAGTAAGAAGGTGTATATCTTGATAATGGAGCTCTGGTTTCAGTTTTGTTAGGTTTTTCTCAAGTTCTTAACCTTTAATACTGGATGTGTATCAGAGACTGTTAGAATAACAAAATTCCCTTCAGAAACTGATTTGGCTGAGAATCAATTGAAGGGCGATTTGCATTGCAATAAACTATTTCCTGTCGAGAAAGAGAACAGCTCTGAGAAATATGAAACACAATTCCCAGCTATCACTATTATAGAGCCTATGTGTGCATATACATGCATTTCCACATTGATGCTAACGGAGGCACGATTAAATATTCATGTTGTCATCTCCTACGCATAGCACGGGATGTATTGCAGGAGTATTTTGCTCTAATCAACAGCAACGCAAGTCAGTTGATATCATGCTCCAATCTGATGCTTAGAGAGCATTGCTGGTGACCTGGCTTCTTCAGAGACGCAAACCAGCTACAGATATAATTATTATTCTACTTTGCTGCACTGAGAAATAACACATCTACATGCAAAGACCTGGAAACTACTCCCACACAGACTGTTCTCTTTTACATGCAATTAGCTGGCACAGTCTCAGCATCCACTGAATTTTCGTCTGGTCATACCTCAGAGAAAGAAAACTGTTCTGCCTTGCTACAGTTCTTCCAAGTATTTACACATCAAGAGACATTTGGATCTACCTTTTAGAACTAAGAAAAAAAAAAAGTACATTAAAAAAAAAGTCAGTACACCTGTAATCTGGCAATGATGAGACCATGAACAGTGCTGAGCTGGAGTACCTCTGGAGCTGCCACCGCTGTGCCGCAGCCAGCTGCACCTGCACAGCCTGGGATTGCAGTTACCAGTTGCTAGCAACACTTCCAAGCTTATCTGACACGCATTTTTCCTACACTGCTGGTAAGGTTTCCAAGTGTAGAAAAAAAGCTTTCTGGCACGATATAGTTGGGTAGATTTCAAGCTAAGTTAAGAGAATTGCTTTAATGAGCTTGGGAAGTGATGACATGTAACAAATTGGGAAGCTGTTATGCAATCCATGGCTCACATCTTCACGTATATATCGGACACCTGCACTGAATCCAGGCAGTAACAGCACTGCAAACCTTGGCTTGCACCAGCCATGTAGCTTCTGATGTGCAAGGGAATACCATGCCTAGATTTCACCCCTACAGATTAGCACAGTGGCAACGCCACAGGAAAGTCATGGCAAAAATGGACTATGAAAACCCAGTGGCACAGAAAAACTCTTTACCCTTTCAGCAGCTACCTGCTCTGTTTTCTTTCCCATGCCAGAACTGGGCAAGGGAGTACTCCTGTACTCGGCAGCTCCATGGGGCACAGACAGAAAAGCATGATTCAGGCAGACAGAGAGACTGCAGTCTCTGGGGAGCTGCCTACAGGTGGACCTCACGACAGAGGTGACTTGATGACAATACACATTCACAGCAACAGAAAGCTGACGCTGCATAAACAGGCTTTTCCTGGGACACTCTTATCCAGTGTGCATTAATAAGCCTTCAAACATTTATCATAAGAAAGCCAGATGTGTTCCAAGGGACGCTCCCCACGTAGCTTTCAAATACTTATTCAATTATACATGCTTATGTTTGAGCTGTCTGCCATGAGTTTTCTGTTAAGCTTATTCAAAAGTAAGGTTGCTTCAACACTCATTGCTCACTTCATGCCCTACTGTTCTTGCAGCATTTCAAGATATTTCTTATCTATGCTTATGTGAGAAACTCTGTTTTTCCTCTACAAGTAAATAAGGGATAGATCTGTCTAGGTCAACCTAAAGTATACTTCTTTAAGAAACACCACACATATTCATGCAACTAAACTCAATCTAAATCCTTTTGCTTTACTTAAAAACCTACACTAGTTCTCAGCTTGGTGTTACCTCACACATCTTTTAAAGTGCAGAAAGACCAATAAGCATAAAACATACTAAGTTCCATGGACAGAATTTCGGATGGACCTACGGCTCACCTCAACAGTGAGGCTCATCCAACGAGTTGTTTGAGCCTGAACAAGCTTCACCAATAACTCATTGTATTTAGTCCTGCTACCTGTATCTTGAAAGATAAACCCAACCTAATCATACACATTAGGTCAGGGTACTGAAAGCCCCCAAGACTTGAGTCATCTCAGGGTTGTAATCCAAGATCTCACCAGGTCACAAGGCAGCCAACTTCAAACATTTCAAAACAAATCAGCTTGCATTTTGCTGACCATCGAGAAGTCTTCATCACGTAAAAAAACCCAGTGAGCCAGCACTAATAGCAAAAGCAAACCACTATCCTCCAGCAAGAAAGGATTCGCATGTTTTCTGGGCCTGAGACAAACCCCATGAGGGGCTACCGCTCACCAACCTAAACAACCCTAAAGATGATTGGCACACATAATCACTCTTTAAAAAGTCCCCCACACTCCCAAACCATTTGTACATTTTTAAAACATTGACCTCAAGTCTTCATCTCCAATACACCTAAATACAAACCTGTTTCTAGGGATTAATTTTAAACACGAAGCAGAGTTCGCCAAACAGAGACGGAGCTGAGCTACAGCATTTAATACTCCTGTTTCACTTTCCACCGGCTTCCAGCAAACTACCAGCATGAAATTCATATCCTGTTTGATATCTTCAAACCCCTAAGCAGTCTGAGGCCTGGTCTTTGCTTCTGGTTCTTGGTTTTTTGGGAGTAGAAGGGAAATTAAGAATTTCACGTGTGCAGTTCCCACCTTGGATCAAAGGGGCTTGCTGGGGAGCAAACTCTCTGCTCTGTGGATGTGCCTGCGGAGGGAGCCTCTTCTCTTGAAGGATGCCACGTAAAGGCTGCCAGGTTTGCCACAGGGGCAGACAATTCACGAGGGAAAATCTAAATCAAATCTAAACACCTTTACATTTCCTGCCTCCACAGGTTTATAACTTACTGTTTCAGACCACAGCTGAGCAGAGGGATCGTCTTGCAGCTCCCCATTCAACACTGAAAAGCCCACAAGAATTTGCACTATTATCCTGGGACTACAGAGCAAAGAACATCCGTGTCAGCTGAAAGCTGTACTGCATGTCTTCTGCCATGCCAGTTAATATCTAGAATTCATTGCTTCCAAGGGCCAACCACAAACTACAGCATAGAAATTATGCTGTGCCCCCTAACCCTTAAGTCAGCCAATGCGTGGTCATACCTTATGACCATCATGTACTTATGGGGAATACAGCACTTACCATTTGCTCCTCTCAGTGCATTTTCAAAGATAACAAGCAAAAGTGGCCGCATTTTCACAATCAGTGGTCAACTCCAGTGTGCTCTTACTTGTAGAGCTCTTACCCACCTCTACATTATTCTGGGTTTTCTCAAAGCTTTTAAAGGAAGGAAAAATATGCATGTAATTGACTTATGAGGTCTCTGTGGGGTTAAAAAGAAGCTGGGAAAAACCAAGAAATCGTGTGTTAGCATGGAAGTCATTTTTATGCCCCACTTTTTCAGATATGGAACATTTCTTTTGGAAAACAGTCACAAGTAAACTCTAGGGGATTTTTTTTTTTTCCCTTACAACAATAAATATTTCCTGTGAACTAGTGTTTTGAAAATCTCAACAGGTTTAGATGTTCGGGTTTGTACAGATAAGCATCCAAGAGTTCAAGTGTGTATCAAGGTTCCTTTGATCCACACACCAGACTGGAAATTCTATGAGTAAAAGCTCACTTGAAAGATTTCCTGTATTCCTAAACTTTTGCCAAGGTGGAAACAGCTTATTCCTTTTCCACAGCAGTTCAGTGTTTTTACTTTCAGCTTAGCTCCAAACGAGAGGCACGAACAATTGAAAGGAGGCAATCCAATGAAGAGATCAGCTTGCATACACACCAGTACGTAGGAAAATCTCTTGGGAGGACTGAGGCTTACGAGAGTTTCTCAGAGTTAAAAACAGGTGTTGACTCATTAAAAATTTGAGGTGGTGGGCACTGAAAAATGTGGCCATTTTTTGCACTGGACTGCTCTATCTTACAGAAAAAGCTGGCAAAAAAATAAGGTTTAGCCTCCCAAGTTGAAGGATCCAACAGCACAGAGATTTTCTCAGCCCAGATGTCCGTGACCTTGCAGAAGCTCACCTCTGCAGATCAAACAGGAGGGACCACTACATATTTGATATCAAGCCCAAAGCACCCTCAGGTCCTTCAACCCTGGATGCTAACCTAGAGCCTGCTGTTGCATTCCATTGCCACAATGGGTTAAGGCAAGATTTTCTGTGTCAGTCTCTTTTCCTATACCTTGCAGAAAAGGACTGAAAATTAGAGATCTCTGATGCTCACTTTTGAAAAATAAGTTCTGCTGCCAAGCTTCTACCACCCCACCCCAATGTGTGCTACCTTAACAAAGGGCTCCCAGTTAACGAGCAACAGTGCAAAAGGACCCACTGATTCTTCGCTGAGACACCGCAGCAACCAATCCTCTGAAACTAATGAAAGGGGAAAGTGGGGACCCAAATGCCAAGCCATGTTTTATTAATGTCACCCATGGTCTCAGAAGGCCAGAAACATGCTTTGAGTTGCGGGACTGTCTGCAATACTGCACTGATACTTCTGTGGGGGTTTTTAACAGTGGAAAATCTCCAAGCTGTTTCAAAGCAGGGAGGAAATTTGTATCGCAAGTCCTGTTCTCTGGTAAGGGAGAGGGAAGGCAATCCAATTATCTCCCCAGACAGGAGAATGAGCTTTGTATAAGCAATCAGCATATCTGGACAGCTGAGGATATCAGACACCAGCCAGACTTGGGCCCTGCTTCATTTACGTGCTCAGGCACACCCCACACTACTCAAACAATGTACTTCACTGGAGTTACTAGCAACAGGGAAGGGAGCGTGTGGCACTCAGGCCCTGCTTTTGTCTTTCGTTTGCACACAGAAGACTCAATAATCATCAGGTGTAGCTTGAATGAGGAAACCCAAACCTGATCCTGACAGCAAACAACCCTCTCAGGCTAAGTGCTGTCTTGGAGGAATATGAAATTACAACATAGAGGAAAGGGCTAATTTCAGGTGTATCTAAAACACACTTTTTATCATTTTCTAGTTTTCTATTACATACTCACTGGGGGTTAATGTATGGGAAATGGGAGAAGTCTCAGCTGGTGGATGTTACTGGGTGCCCTCCAGCAGAGAGCACACCAGGGTGAAACAGCCTGGGGAAACCGCTTCCTCACAGAGATAGCCATCAGGTACCTCTTGTGTTTATCAAGAAAGTATTATCCCTGTTGCTTTTCTACAGTGAAAGAGCACTGCTCTTCTTTGAAGCTTCCCAGGACTGTGGTTTAATTAGGAAGGTGTTTATAGCAAGGATGCTTAGGTACATCTCAGTGACTTTTCAACCTTGCACTGCAGTGCCACTCAGAAAATTTCACTCTTGGTTTCAAACAGTAGAAAGGCACAGTTCAAGGGAATATTGAACCAATGTATGGCTGCAAGAAAAAAACTGTGTTCTTAGCAGTTACCTCCTACGAGCCAAAACGCTCATTTTAGTGTTTCTCATTGAGCAGCCCCTTCACTTCAACACGCTAACCATAACTCGAGCTCAACACACACACACAGAAGTTACTCAGCGCTCAGAAGGAAAAGTAGGCGGTGGAGGTATTCTTCACCCCAGGGACCACAGCCCCTTGCTACAACTCCTCCACTCCAAGTGCCAGGTGGGACTCGCAGCCATGGGTTTTTATAGGCAGCACCCACGTGCTCTGAGGCATCACCGTTCTTCATAGTGCCTAACTGTGCTCTTAGGTGTCACCATTCTTCATAGTGGGTCACTGTGACTGGCCTGGGTGCCCAAGACCTCCCTAAAGGAGAAGCCAGGCAGCACTGAGCTCCAAAATGAGCATTTTAGAGGCCTCCTGGAGAAGGCCAAAGACTTTTTTTTTCTTATTTAGACAAAGTCGGTTCACAGGGGATGATAAACATCATCCTTTTCACCCAATGTCCTCTTCACTCCACTGAGAAGGCTGGATTTTACCTCATCTTTGGTGAACTCTGTGACTGAACTGTGTCCCAGGTTCAGGTTGGAAGGAGACAAAAAAACCTAATTCACCGTATTTTCTCTCAGTATTGGTGGTCTGAGACTGCTTGCTGGCATTGGTACTCAGAGCAGAGGGAAAGCACCATTTCCCTGCCTAAATTTAAAGCTCTTATTTCAAACCTTCTTATTCACAGATGAAAGCTCCTGTTGTCCCAAGTTCCCTTAGGCTTGAAGCACTTCAGCGATTTGAGAAATATTTTTGGCTGGCCAGAATGTATAATTAGAAAGGAGCAGAAAGCTACAGCAATAACCTCCAGGAGCCCACAAAACTGTGACACTGACCAGGATAGACCTTATCCCGCCTGAGGGTTTTTTTCCTCCATTGCAATCAATGGGACACATCAGCAAAACAAACAGTTCTGCAACTGTATTTAATGTCTTGAGATTTAACGCCCCTGTCCAGTCATTAAATAAAGCAGTTTGGGATTGAGATCTTGAGTCAAAGAGGGGCAGTGCAAAATCCAGTCCTTAGAAGAACACCCAACCCCTTGAGTTACAACCCAGAAACTTGTGGAGAAGATATCAAGGGATGCTCTGCCTCCAGCAAGACAATGCCTCTGTATTACGTATGGGCTCTATGGTCACCAAATACTCTTGTGGGAATAATTTAGTAAGGTTTAAACTTCAAAAAGTAAATGTTTTTTGCAAGTCCAGTCATTTCTGAATTCCTGATTATTTTTGCAAGAAAAATGTGGAAATGCTTTAGGTTTACAGCTGAAAATACTGAGAACAACTGCAAAGAAGCTACATGGGGAATAAATATGCCACCTAGTTCATTTATTTAACTCTATTAGGAAATTTTGAGTGACTGTAGTAAGTTGAGAAGGAGGTTTAGTGCTTGCACCTTCCTTGGTGGCATTTGTTCTACATCTGTTTATCAAAACTTGCAAGGTTACAGAATTCAAGAGGTACAGATGTCTTTTGTTTCATTAGATTGAAAATGGATATTTGATGTACTAGTGTAATATTTCAGTTATGAAGGCTATTGGCTTTTTAGCATAAGAAGAAAAATCCAGAAATTATGTGAGATTCCTGCCTCTCTATGACCCTTATGCTTAATATTCACAGGATTTTGTTAATCCTCTTGGAGCAATTTAAAAAATGTAAGCTAAATCCACATGTAGCATTTACCTGGTGCCTCTTTATGGGTGTTTTAGATTTGGTATTTATTTCATTCTGAGTCATGACTAATTGCTAAGAGGTTATGTCAGCGCATCCAATCTGTGTGTACAGTGAATAGGAAAACTCACATACCTGGTCACTCCGTGGCACCATGTTGCAGGAGCTGAGTGCAGCTTATTAACTATTCAAGTTGATAAATAACAAAAATCAAACTAATGTCCGTGGACACAGCAACTATTAGTAGATAAGAGCCCGTGGGCAAATGCAGAAATGGAAACTCCCTGAGTGTTGTGGTTTAAGCCTTGAGGGCAACTGAGCACCACAGCAGCCACTCACTCACTCCTTCCCCCTCAAGGATGGGGAGGACAAAAATAAAACTAAAGGCTCAGTAATCAAAATAAGGACAGAGAGAGATGACTCACCCATTATGGTCACGGGCAAAAGACAGACTCAATTGGGGAAGGAAGAACATCAATTTAATCTGAACACCACCACCACTTAATTTAACAATCAGAGTAGGACAGTGAGAAATACAACCACATCTTCCCCCCACCCCTCCCTTCTTGCCAGGCTCAGCTTTGCTCCTGATTTCTCTCCCTCCTCCCCCTACAGCAGCACAGGGAGGCAGGGGATGGGGGTTGCAGTCAGGTCAGTTGTTTCTGCTGCTCCTTCCTCCTCAGGGGAGGACTCCTCATGCTCTTCTCTGCTCCAGCATGGGGTCCTTCCCACAGGAGACAGTCCTCCATGAACTTCTCCAACATGGATCCTTCCCACAGAGCTGCAGCTCTTCCCAAACTGCTCCAGCTTGGGTCCCTGCCATAGGGTGCAATCCTCCCAGCAACAGATTGCTCCAACATGGGCTTTCCTCAGAGTCCTGGCCTTCTTTGGGCGCAGCCCCCCTACTCTGGTGTGGGGTTCTCCACGGGCTGCAGGTGGCATCTGCTCCCCTGGTGACCTCCATGGGTGCAGGGGCACAGCCTGCCCTCTGCCCACAGGAGTGTCTGCTCCTATCACCTCCTCCCCTCCTCCTCCTTTCTTCCCCTGACCTCGGTGTCTGCAGAGGTATTTCCCTCACAACTCCTACTCCTCCCCAGTTCCCCTTCTTAAATACGTTAGCACAGAGGCTAATTGGCTTGGCCTTGGCCAGAAACGGGTCTGACTTGGAGCCAGGGGGGCCTCGAGCAGCTCTCACAGGGGCCCCCCATGCAGCCCCTCCCCTGCTACCAAAACCCTGCCACAGACAAACACAACACACTGCACAGAAGTAATATATTTACCCACTGCTGTCTGATATCAGTCTCTAGGACTATCCGTAGAGACGTGTCCCAGGAGCAGCATCCACCTTGCACTGACACATACCTCCCAAAAACGGGAAGGAGAAAAACATAGCAAGCCTAAAGCTTTCCAGCATTAAGCAGGAAGGGTATTCTTTGTCCCTCCATATGAGGTGTATTTTCAACTCTTCTTGCAACTGTAGCTCTTCTTGCATAGACTGCAATTTCCAGTCCAGGAATGCAGCAAAACGCTCAAAACAAGACACAGAAATGTCACCTTCCCAGCAAATCACCTGCAATAATCCCAGCAACATGTAAACTGGAGAACTATCATTTCTTTGCTTATAAACCTCACTGGCATTCAGGAAGTTGAAGATTCAAGGGGAAGCTGAATTTGATTTTCATTAGGAGTTATCGGCACTCTCCACACAGTTTTTTCTGACTACTGATCTATTGTTTATATCAGAAGTGAAGTCCACAGTAACTTAAGGGCTCCTTACCACTGCCAGCAGAATGGGAATGTCTGATCTGACACTGAACCAATACTCACATTTCTCTGTGTACAATGGAAAAAAACTGGATAACAATTTTGTTCTCTAGGATACCAATTACTGCCATAAGACCTTCTCTTGTGGTTAGAGCACCTTATTGTTTTTAGCTTTAATTCAGTACAGCTACCACAGCTCTGGACCACACTCAAAACCTCATCTAATCTGCACTTTTAGACTTATTAACGTATTAATCTGCTTATTCTTATATTTTAAGTAGGACTTCTACTGGTATTAAAGGCATGTTTTGAATGGAAAAGTTCTATGCCTGACAAAAATTCACTTCTCTGTTACAGATCATTAACTTTTCCTGTCTCAGCAAACATGTGGTAAGGGCAGAAGACCGCGGCAGCAGCACAGGCTTATCCGACTCAGAGTGTGGATGCCCAAATCTCAATTTTCTCCATCTGTAGTTTCATTAATCAAATGGTAGATCAGCACCAAGTATAAGGTCCAAAGCAAAACCAACCTTTTTGTCCCAAATCTAACAGCCTTCACACATCTACAAACAACATTACCAAATCCCTCTATCTGCCCCTAAAACCTCCATCCTAAAAGCAGCAATGGGAATGTTTTGGGTCTTGAGGAGCACGAAGGGCAGCACGGGGAGCAGCCTCCTTCGAAGCCCCCGGTCCTCAGCCTGCTGTGGGCTTTCATGAGTGAAACCGTGTCAGGGAGGCATTGATGCAGGAGGAGGTGGCAGAGCTGTGCAAAAATCCTTTTAAGTCTCTCGGATTTGGAGTCTATCAGACAGGAGTTCTGCTGGAAAAAAAACAGAAGTCTAATAAACCATTTGAAAAGTTGGCTTTAATAGGTTAAATAGATGCCAGCCTTGCCTAGAAATGCAAATGAAACATGTCTCCAGATTTCACAGAGAGCTGCTTCGGCTCTATTGAAAGAGTTAGTTGTCAAGTCAACTTTCTTTATTAGCTACCGCCACGCGTCTGCTCCCCAAACACGGCTGGAGCACGGCTGATACTGCAGAAACAATGGGAGAATAAAACACCAGTATTTATAAATCGAAAAATGTGCTTGGCCTGCAATGAAGGCATCGCTGTATTAAATATTGCACCATAGCTAGATTTTACAATCCAGTGGGGTCACACTGTCTGGAATACTACAAAAACATATTTAATCTTCTGGGAGCTGATGAACATGGAATATAAAGTGCCTGTGTAGATTTTCAGTTCAAAAATAATCAGAGTTGGAACATTTTAAATCGCTCTGGCCGCAGCATCCACCGCTTAAATCTTTATAAGCTAGAAGCTGATCTGTACCTCTCACAAAACAGAAAGGATTTTGTCTTGCATAAAACCATCCTGGGCCAAATCCCGTCTTGGTTGTGGCGATGCAGTCTCACTGATACATCAGATTGACTAGTGTTACAGTGTGGCAGCATGAGTACGCCCCCAGATATCACAAATTTAAAAGATCCTCAACAGATGCCAGGCACGCTATTAGGAAGTTTTAGCCCCACAGAAAAGTTGGGGAACACTCCTTGAAAGGATTATCTTGGAAAATAAAATCCAATGCAAAGTGTTGCCCATCACGCATGTTGTATCATGGCAAGCACACAAACAGGAAAGGGAATCTCCACAACTAAAAACTCCAATTCGCAGCAAAGCAAACGGCTGACACGGGCTACATTTCTAACAAAAGGTTACACTTAAATGAAAAATAAACTTTGTGTAAGCAGCCCTTGCTACGAGAGCTATGCAGACATTGATATTGCAAACTTCAGACTTCCTACAATGTGTAGTATGGATCGGTCATGCCTGAACAAGCCTTACCAGAGGGACAGACCCCAAGCACGAGCAGTAGGATCCCTTCACGCCTGCAGCTCTCAGACCCATTCATCAGTCCAAATCAGACAGATCAGCCACACCAACCCCTCTCTACAATCTGCCTGGCTGAATTTAATTTCATGAAATCTCATTAATGATCCTCAAATGCTTTGTCATAAGGGATAGATGAAAAGAAAAGCAATATATATGCCATCTCCTACAGGTCATGCTCCTGATAAATGCAACCATATGGTAAATGCAACCGCAATGAGCATCACAACAAATAAACAACACACTAATTAAAGCTAGTCTTTCTTACAGAAACACTGAATAATCTTAACCAGTCCTCCCACTCCCAGAAGAAGCAGTAGGAAACCAGCAGGAGAATCTCATCCAGAGAAACAGGGAACTTGGACAGCAAACTCAACTACGACTGTGGCCAGCAAGAGAACAGGAGTCTCAAGAAGTCCTCACTACTTAGGAGAAAGCTTCAGGTGACAATCCAACCAAAATGATATCCAAAAAGAGGTGGGAAAGACCAGACAGAGCTGCCTGTTGCCAGAGATGCCAAAGGGAAAGCTTTTTTCAGATCAACAGGTCGGGCATCAGGAAGGAACCAGCAAAGGACCGTATCCCAGAGAAATCTGCATTATACATTGAAGGCAACACGCACATTCATGCCCAAATCAGCTCAAAACAAACGGCTGCAGGCACCCAGGAACAATAGAGACTACATATCCCATACTGAAATTCAAATGCTGGTTGTAAGTAAAGGATTTTTTTTTTTATTATTTAAAAAAAGTGTCTTTTCTTCAAAATGCAGAAAGTAAAACCACAAAAATACCAAGACAGTCTTCTTACCTAACCCAAACTCTACCGAAAAGATATACCTTGTGTTTAATCAAACATAGTATTTTAAATAGGAACGTTGTTTAGCTGGTTTAAAAACAAAATTTGATGTTAATCACTATAGGCAACTAACCTCTGCCATCTAAAAAAATAAGAAATTGACCTATTATACCTCCAGAAAAGCAGTTAATTGCTTAAAATACGTAGACTGCTGTTCAGGAACAGCTTGAATTTTTTTCCATCTCCAGTGAAAACCATCTGTTCTGCATGGTAGATTTCATGACTTTTCAGGTCCATTTCTAAATTGAAATGGATGTTTTAATGATGAAAAATGGGGAGAAGTGATGAATACTTCATTAAAGCACATTATTTCCCTGTCAAACTTCTGGTTTTCTGACTGTAAGCAAAAATAATGTCTAAGCAGAGTTAATGTCTTGGTTTATCAGGACTGCAGATGCCTCTCGGTATTTGGTTGAATAAATAAGCTATTTCATAACCTGCAAACAAAAATGATTCAATAAATTGGAATGTCTTTTTCTTTTAATGAAAACCAGAGTTTTCAAACTCTTTAAATTAGCCACATGTAATGCAAAAGACACTAAAGAGACAATATTTCTTCCTGTTTACTTTCAACGCACCATTCTTACAACCAGCAAGGCACATTAAAAACGTCAATAGGTACACAGTATAGACTCAACCAGCGGTTCCTTTTGCAAACTGTATTTAATTATTTTAATAAGATGAGAGGATATAATTTCCTACCAATGCAAGCACATGATGAGGGACCAGAAAACTGTAGAAAACATTCATATCTATCACACAAATAAACATGCACTGTTTTTCTATAACATTTCTCAGTATATTTGCCAATTACCACATATTTTTGGATTGAAGCAAGTGTTTGCTCAAGCATAGAGAAATGATAACATAAATATCCAAACAGGGCTTTCTTTTGCTCTTAGGCAATTTATTAAACCAACAAGACATTTCAGCATGGCATGAAATTGGAAAAAAAAAAAAAAAGCTAGAAGAGAGTGATTGTATTAGAATAAAATACCAAAAGCCTTCAAAACCATCAAGCATCAGACAAAAACATGCAAGTCCCAAGGTACTCTGCTATCCCACTGGACTGGGTTAACTATGCCCTGCTTCTGCCACGACCTTGCCAAGACCTTCCAAATTAACATCTGACTTTCAATATGTCACCTTCTGAAAAGTCTCCTCCCCAGGAGGAGACTTCTTAAAACCATCTAGCATTCCAAGGATTGCTATGGCGCCTTTGATAGTCAATTCCCTTTTCAGATATTTAAAAGGTCAATAGACGTTTATGAAAACCTGTGTTACATAGCTTTAAGGTTCTTAGTAAAATCATTGTTTATTAGAGATTTCCAATGAAATAAAAGCCAAATCCAAAATTCAAGCAGGCTATCTCAAAGCTAACCTCTGAACATAACATGCTGAAACACTTGTCCTTTACTGGAAAACTGCCAGGCAACGGGTGAAGTCTATACAACATCCTACCTGAATGGTAACGATTCCCCTATCCTCAGACAGGCTTCGATAGAAATACAGTTATACTTGCTTAAATCTTCCTCTCACTGCCAAAAAAAACATTAGAGTCATGGGGACATTCAGGAAAATTAACATAAGACATCTAGATGTGGGGCACAAATTAACTCTTCTGTTGAGTCCTCCTTCCCCCAGGTTTAGGGGAACAGCAATTTACGCTCCTTAGTAGCTCAAGAGGCATCATAAAACTGGCCTTGGTCTTCTCCTTAAAATTCCTGCCACAAAGGCCACGGCCACACCATCACCATTAGTATAAACACATGGTTGCACTTTCTGCATCACGGGTCATGACGAGGAGCTGCTGGCTGTGCCGAGAGAGGGTAATGTAACATACTGCCCAGCTCATCCACAGCCCAAAATTCAGTATGGTTTGCAAATGAGATCATAGTTTAGCCGACAACATAAGAAGAGCAACATAAAGGTGTAACGGTGCTTTGTTTATTTAACCAAACAAGGGGCTATGCAATATTCAATTGAAAATCATGTACTCTAATTACACTGTAGTACTAAATATGATACTTATTTAATCTAGCCAATTTCAGCTTGTTGACAGGAACAGAGTGATTAGGCAGAAGGAATCTTCCTGGACTTCTCCATATTCATCTCAACAGGGTATCAGGAAGAAAATGATGACAGGAGAGACTTTGCACGATCAATACGTAATGAAGTAGCTTTAAAGTAATAATGTTTTGCTTGCTCAGTGCCTGTTTCTTTTCTTCATAATTGATTTTGCACTGAAGTTTTAAGACTGTATTAGCAGCCTCAAAATCATTGCTACAAAACCAGCTAGTTTATACCTCTTGTATCTTCTCCCAGAAAGTTAATCCCAGGTGGAAGACTTTCCACTGATGGTGCTGCTTAGGTGCTGATTTGGGATTTTAATTAGTCGTTACAATTTTTCTCTGTTTCTGCAGCACAAGACACAGGGACTTTACAAAGAAGCAAGTTCTCTCTATTCATACCTTTAGCTCAAGTCTGAGGAAGTCTGACAATGTCATCTGTACCTCTGGTGAACAAAAAGTCCCATACAGCACATTTATTTAAAAAATACCATTTCATACAGCCATAAAAAGGAGGTTATGAGTGGATTATATCAAAAATATAGAAAATCCTTTCATCGCAATCAAAAATATGATGGCAAGTCTATAGGTCATTGCCAAAGGCAATGAACAATATGCGATCTGATTTCTGCAAGTTGAGCTGACTGGCGCCTTTGAAACCAGTTCTGGCACCAATATAAAACACATTTCTGTTGGTTCAAGGAACTAGAAGCAACAATGTAAAATTAGCTTTTGAACCAGATATAAAATTACTTTGGGTAAAACATCTGTCTGTCATTAATTTTCCTCCACAGCAGCAAACCAAAGCACAGTCCTCCAGGTGCCCCCAGGATGTGTATATTATTTACAGTATGGCAGTCATTTCATAGAGTAACTGCTGTGTTTAACTTGGATCCGGACCTTAAAATTTTCTAACGTAGTTTAGAAGTATGATTTGGAGCCAAACGGGATACAAGGATTTTCAGTTTGGGTTTATTTTCCTTTTGGTAAGTATATTCCATATATAGTCCTCCTTCTAAACTGAGAATTCTTGCATATGTAATATAAGAAGGAAGGCAAGATTTAGAAATACACAGCCTACCACATAGCTTTAAGAACTAAGAACAAAAGAATCTGATAAAGATAAATGTGAAAGCACAAGTACAATAAATTTTACCCTTTCTTCCAAAAAAATAAAAAATTAAGAGTGAAATCAAGAATAAAATATTGTCTACAAAACAGTTTTGCAAAACCTACTTTTTTTTTAAGCTGGGAAATTTGCAAGTCAAAGTTTTTATTCAACCTATTCTATCACTTTAAATAGCTGCATACTTAAAGACTTCCAGTGGGCCTGATTTTAAAATGCCCTTTTCATAGAGGCATCTTCCAAAATTTTTCTTGGTTCACGCTGCAGACAAACTATTCTCCCCTTGACAAGCCAGAAAATATTTCTATATAAAATCAGAGGAGGGAAGGATGCCTGTGACACTCATTTTGAAATCCTGTTTAAATAACACTATTCTTAGACTTTAATCTAAGAGACAAGAGGTATTTAAATTCTAGCAATCAGACCAGTCATATTTCCTATGACACCGCACGGTGAAAGGATGTCTTAAGGTAACCAAGCTCCGTTTATACAAGTTGTAAAACAAGCCTGATATCTTGAACGTAAAAGTTATAGGTGTTTCCAGAAATCACTGGCTCAAAGTCATTTGCTCCCTTAACAGGAGATTCTCTTTAATTCATAATTATACTAAATTTAGGTGTAAACTTTTTTCACTGCTGTCACTTCTGGAATATGCAGATATGTCTTTATTATCAGTGATTTTTCCTTCTACTAGGAATAACAAGTAATAAAAGAATAAAGCAAACAGAGATGACAGGGGAGAAGCAGTGTCCACTCACAGTCAGCTCCCCCTGGAGAAAAGGCTTGAATCGTCAAAAAAGCTAGAATAAACCATTGCTTCCCAATTACAACATCAAAGACACACTTTTCAGATATACACAGAGAAAAGAAACACCAGAAGTGCCTAAATATATTACAGTCCATGGGGTTCGTAACCCAGCTCTACAGCCATTCCTTTCTTTTGCGTAAGCAAGAAACCTGAGGAGTTCAGTTTGAATTCTGCACGTATTTCTGCTAATGATACCTTTTTGGAAAGGAGGGGTTTGATTCTCTTTGTGTAATTTCTACAATTCTCTGTTTCTGTTGGCTGGTAGCAATGCTATGCAACTTTGTTCTCCTGCTTTTTTCTTTCCCTAAAATGGCATTTCTATTATTTTCTAGACTGGATTTCCTGGTGATTGATTTGTCTCAGGATGAGGCTTTTTGGCGATGAAACAAGAGGAAGAAAGGGGATCTTTTCTATTAGCAATTATGTTCTAACTGCATATCGCTGAGAAGTTTTTTCCTAACAAATTTTATTAAAAAATATTTCAGGCCGTGTTCAGCAAAGCAATTTATTAAAGTAATTATTTTTAAATCCTAGTCTCCAAGGTTTGCACAAAAGCACACATTTTTCTGTGAAATTAATGCTTACAGGAAGATCAACAAGAAGCCTTTCTCCAAGACTGGCACAAAATTAGCATCAAAATTCATAACCTGTGCGTAAATAGGGACATGCCATACACAAAACTCTGCTTGTTTCTCTAGGGGTACTGGATGTATCTTTGTGCAGGTTTTTGAGACCCTGAATCTCTGTAGACTTCCATAGTGAGACGATTTTAGCACAAGACACTGCAGACCAGGCATGCTTTCCAAAAATACCAAATTGAGATTACATAAAATGAGTAGCAAGACTGAACAAGTAGAAGGATTTTGATCAAACAATTTATGGCATTTTTGACTGTGAATGCAAATGAAATCATATCAGTGACCTTAAAAATGAACTGAAGCAAGGGGTCCTTGGAGGCATAGAGACAGAATAGAAGGTTTTTTTTTCTCTGAGTGTGAGATAATGTTTTTTAATACATTGTGCTCAGTAAATCCAGCTCAGGGACAAAACCTCTGTAGAATATCTGATTTCTGGCATGAAAACTATGTTGAATTAGTAAATCATTCTGCAATAAGTTACATTTTTGAGGCTTCAGAACGCTTATTTTCTGGAGATTTGTACTCACTTACTAATAATTTTCATAGATGTCAAGTAAAAAATAGAGAAGGTTGTTCTGAAGGGTGCTTTATTTTTCTTTCTTATGTAATAGGCATGTTTTGTTTCAATTTTTTCCCATAGGAAACAGCTGATATTAGCAGTACCCAAACTTTGGAAGAAATGTCAACAGATGAGACATGGAAAAAACTTCCACTCTCCTAAACGTAATTTTTTCCTGTATCACATGAATACATTCCCAAGAAACCTTGAAATACAATACATCCACGTTCACTTTCACGTTCACTGTTATCCAGTATCCATAGGGTTCCCCAGTGTGGCACCTCACCAGTGACAGGTACCAAGCTTTATCCCAGTCCTCCCCTGGATCACTGTACAGGGCTTGGAAAGGAGACCAGACCTGCAATATTTTGGTCAGAAAGCAGAAAATGCAGACCTTCACCTGCCAGGTGTTTCCCAAGACAGCAGTCCAGGGCTTCTGCTTACATCCCTCCACATCAGCCTCCCCCTGAAAATTATTCACTTCTCCAAAACTCTCCACAGAAGGTGATGCTTGACAAGGCCTTGCTCTTCTCCAGAATGAATATCTTCGTCTCTTGAGAACAGTTTTGCAGAGCATACTGTTGAGTCTATAAAAATAGTGGTTTTGGAAGCCAGACATTTCCCTGTCCCTCTCAGACCAAGATAGCCTGGAACTTGATTACAAACACGTCACTCTGAGCGGGAGGAACACCAACCATTTTCCGAATCTGAACTGACATTAACAACAAAATGGAGATGGTTGGTTGGTGGGTGTCTTGGGAAAAGCCTCTTAGAGTATCTCCCAGGATAATTTAGTAAAAACAATTTATCTGCAAGATCATTTCTGTTCCTAAGAACTACCCGGATAAGACAGCTCTCCCATAGTCTCCATCACTCTAAGGAGAAATATAAAATAAATAATAGTTTTTAAACTTTTGAGAATGAAAAGCTAAAAAGAAATTATAGACATGGGTTTCTAGATGGACCATGCACACAAAAAAACCATGAAGTCTCACTGGAAGGCTTTTTAGAGTTGCTCTCTCCACAGAGCACTGACCAGATGCACTACAGAAATGACCACTGCCACAGTATCATCAGTGTATTCATGGACCTCAACCGGTCCCTGGTCCAACTCTCTTCAGAAGCCAGGAAATCACAGCAGCCATGGCTTTGAGCAGCCACATCCTGGAAAACTCATAGTCCACAGCCTCTCCAATCATCAGTGCTCTGGTTGTGCCAGGAGCAAGAGCCCAGGGAGCAAGGGTTGGAAGAGAATTGCAACAGCTTACCTTATTTCCACTTGGTTAAGCCTCATTTTGTTTCAACTAATTAGTGCAGTCATGGTGACCGGGCAAGTGCTAGGGATAGAAGAATAAAGGAGAAAATGTTTTTCTTTTTCTCTTGTCCAGAATGGGTAGATGATGGACACTGGGGATATTAGAAGGCATCGCCTTTTCTCAGGCTATCCCAGCAGTTCTGCACAACAGACATCCCATAGCTAGCATAGCGCAAAACAAAAAATCCGTCATTGTTTATTGTCTAGCTAAAGTTTAATTCATTCTAAACTTGCCAGTTACTCTGAATCACTCTTAGTTCTGTCAAGTGACATACAAAAAAAGAAGACTCAGAACAGGAAATACGTATGCAGCATCTAAAATTAAAAAAAGGAAAACCTCCACATTACTGTGGATTTTCTTCTGCGAGCTGAGCTCAGCAGGCACTTTAGCATTACCCCAACCCGCTGCTTATTTCCTCTCTCATACCCTGCGATACGGCAGCATTCACACCCAAGACAGGGATGGCTCAAAGACTCCCATGGGTTGTCTCTACCCTTTCTCCAGCACTAATAAACATCATTATGAAAGAGCTAACCATGTGTCGTATTCATCACATCTAACACACCTCCTGCATTCATCCTGAAGTATTTCAGGCAATGGTATTAGGCATGTAGTATACAGCTGTCTCATATGCCATTATTTTTTCTTCTCTCTTAAAACAGCAGACTGCTCACAACAGTTGCTCTGCTGTGTTATCCATGAATATGCAACTATGATGACTTATGGAATTGTGCATTGGGTTTTACCCGTAAAACAGTTTAAAGACTCATCCAAAATGTATTTTTCATAGTGTAAACCCTGTTGTTTTTACCTTCTGAAGACTGCTTGCTGGACAAAGTTTTCCTTTCAGGCATCTGGTTGCTACATACGCTTCTCCTTGCAAATTGCTCCTGTGGTTTTGAGGCTTCAGTTGCTGCCCTATTTCTGTATAAATTCAGATGCCAAGTAAATAGCATTCAATCAAAATTACTAGTCACAGTTTGGCAGCTGGCACAGCAGTTCACAAAAGCACGTAGGAGTATAACTAGATGACAGCTACACAGTTGCTTCCCAGCACAGAAGCAGCAAAAATAATATGCGTGCAGCCGGTAACAGAGTCAGGCAGGCTTTCAACGCCAGCTACAAACCTCCACCAGTTAAGGCAAACAATCGATTAATTTTCTTGCCGAGAGGGAGATGATTGACTTTTCATTCAAAGCAGCCCTGAGAAGGTCAGCAGAAAGAAAGAAATATTGAAAAATAATGTAAATATCCCAGGCAAGATGGGCTTCAACACGCCAGATAGCCCATATTCACAAGCACAAGCAGGGGCTAAGCAGATTAACATCACCAAAATCTGAATAAAGTGCCCTTCTCCAGGCACCGCAGAGGAGCTTCAAGGAAATGATAATAAACTCCATCATGAACACAGATGATGACTGTGCTGTACAACTGCCCAAAAGTCCTGTTCCCAAATTAACAGTTTATGCCTCTACTTATGTTTTAAAACTGAATTCCCTATGTAAAATGACTCTGTGACCCCACTGTTAAGCACACTGGAATATGAACCTCCAACAGCTTCCACTCAACCACCTTCCCAATTTCTAATGACAAGGGATTTTGGACAACTTTTGCTGAAAATATGGTCATATAAAATTTACACACAAGCTCAGGCAATGTCAGCAATTACCAGAATGACCTCAAGGCTTAGAGAGGAATCAAGATTAGAGAGAGGCTTGTTTTTCTGCAGTAATTTAGTAGCAGATGGTGACTTTTGTTTAGACCTTCTGAAGAAAATTAGCCTTGAAACAGGCACTTTACCAGTTTCATTAAGATGATATTGAGAGGAATATTAAATGTCTAAAGCAAGGACGATTTCCAGAGCCTCACACAATCCTCAACAAATCAAAACTATAGTGCTGAAATGTTTTTGGTGTCTTTTTTGGGACATGAATCTCAAACTTCTGATGCTTTATCCTCTATTTTATTATGCAGTGAAACTAGATCAGCTCAGCTTCTTGATTAAGGTCTTTGTAAAATGCTCAATACTTTACAGCTCTCAGCAGAGCTTGAGACCATCAGCATTTTACCCGCGTTTTGTTTGCCTATAGGTAAAACAAATATCCTGAAGTTCTTCCCTTCATAATGAACCAACTAGAGCAGCCTCAACACACTGGCACACTCTGAGCTTGCAACTGGACTGAAGTGGCCCAGCGATTTCAAAAGTTTAAAACACGAGTAAGGAAGGAAGTAACATGGGCCAAGATTTAAGAAGCCAACAAAAGAAGCGATGGAATATTAAGCACTTAGCGATGGGTCAGAAGTCAATAGCATCACATACAGAAGGACATGTGGGTCAAGATAAACCAGACCTGCCTACAAATTAGAGAAAATATTGTCGTACATTTTGGACTCCTCTGTATTGAAAACACCGTTCTCCTTGAATAATTTTTACTATCAGAAGTATACGACAGCCTCCCCTTGCCTAAAGAAAACACATATGTTGGCTGTTCTTCTGCATAAGGATCAGAACAATGTGTTTACGCTAGGGTGACATTTCACAAACTGTGTCTCCATTACCCTCCCACTTACTGCTTGACAAAGACAGCATCAAGCCTGGACTGATACATGCTAACAGGAATAAAAATGCTCTATTTCAGCTCGTAAATGGAGATAGATAGAAAGGAATTCAATTACAGACAGAAAATACACATTTCTAACCTGCAGATTCCAGGTAAATTTAAACAACTCCTTCATATGGGCTGAGATATAGCTGAGATTTCCTCAAAGCTCTTTTATACTGCTAAAAAAAGGACATTTGCTGTTGACTTCCATCAGCACATCGGTACGCCAGAAAGCACATGAAATAATCATATGAACAAACAGCTACTGGTACATAAATGAAGGCGAAATCCATTCTCCCTCCACTTACGACTGAATGAAAACCATTTAGAAACATTAAACATTACAGGGGGAAAAATTGGCCCTAAAAATGGAAAAGGAAATTGAAGAACTGAATTTGCTTGTTTAACTCAAATTATATATTTGTTTTACTGAAATGTTTTTGATTTCAATGATATGGACATACCAACATCATCTTCCATTCAAAGACTTTCAGACTCAGGGCAGTGCATCTTCTGGAAGACTTAGCACAACAGCACCGCTGTTAAATTGTGCAGCGCGGCGTTTATTTAAAACAGAATGTTTCAAAAGGGCACATAGATCTGCACTACGTACCTGTGCAAACATCACGGGGTTATTCGTATTCACAGTGCTTCCTCACCAACTCTGTAGGTTCACCACTTTTTAAATATATTACCTTGTTTTTATTTGTTCTGCAGTGTTATAAATAAAAATGCTCAAGTTAAATCTCCCTGATCATAAATTCAAAGAGGAAATCTACAATTGAAGGAATTAGTTACTCTAAGTGTTTTCAGCTACCAAAATGTGTGTATAAAATATCTCAGCGGAACTTAAACTGTATCAGATCTATAACAAAAAAATACTGATTCCTGTCAAAAGCTGCCAACCTTCATTAATCACGTCCTGATGAATGAAACCCTTTTCATTGCCATGAACATATATTCGCTCTGAAACGGTAGAAATGTTTCAGGTTAATCTTTTTGACAAAGTAGTCAATTCAGTGAAATAATTTTCTCCATATAGTCTGGATCCTCAACTCGTATAAATTTGAGAGGCTTGGCTGGAGCCTATGAAGTTATGCTGATTTATATCAGCTGTGGCCCTAGCCAAAAATTTCTCTCTGTTTTAGTGAAAATGCATTAGTCAAAATCCTCAGGGAACCTTGGGACATATTTTCACATGTTAAGCCAATGATCTGCTTGGAGAGGCTTCCAAATTTATTTTAGAAGAGAAGCTGAAAAATGCATGGTCATGTTATCCTTTATAATGGTACTGTGAGGGGCTAAGCTGACCTTTGGTTAAGTGTATTTTAAGAATAAGAGTCACTTGGGGAATACTTCATGCTTTAGAATAAACATATTAAGCTGGAAATGAGACGTAAACAAGAACAACATATAAAAAACCTGGCTGTGTGTTTTAGCATACTGTACTTACAGTATCTTTTCTTTAGAAAAGAGGATATCGGGCATAAAAATGAGAATTTTGGTCTTGAAGTTTTCTTTGACCATCTTATAATTGAGCAGGTGAAGTACAGCATCACAGCACCAGCACTCATCATGTTTAATGATCACTGGTTTCTGACCTGATAGGAAACACTACTCCTTATTTCAGCAGGCTCCAAAAGTCATTTTTAACATCACTTAGGAAAACCAAAACTGTTAACTGCACAAAACATACATGCACTGATCCTGCGTTAAGCTTTTCCCACCATTTTCAAAATATGTCACCATAATGATTAAGGTTTGGGGTTTTTTCTTACCCAGCAGTTTATGGCTGACAGCACACAACAAAGAAGAGTTTCTTTGCAATCCTTTAAACAAGCCTGGGACAACTTGAAGCAGAGGCACTGTGAAGCAGGATGAGAACTTGCAAAGCAGCGGGTTTGTATGCATTTTCTATCAAAAGTGAGGGCCAGAGCAGAGGCCGTATATTTTATCAGTTTTCAGATTTAAAGGTAATTCTTTGCTGTTAAAAAACCTGATCATCTAATTTTCAGAATTGTAATTTGCAGAATTCTTCCTGAAAGGGACCCCTTGAAAAAAAAAAAAAATCAAATTCCAGACTTATTTTCAATGCAAGTAGAAAGCAAATTATAAAGAAAGTCATATATCAGTGATGCTGAGCAAGCAGGGGCAGGACTGGGCTCAGCGTGCTGCTGGCTGAAGGTCACTCTGCACTAGCTTAGCTTTTAAATATCAGAAAACCCAAGATGGATCAACAGCAACAATAACGAGTTGAAGGTGACACATATTAGTGAGACAGAGGATTTTAGTGGGTGGAAGGGGAGGTATGTCTCCCTCCTCCGTGGCGTTAACAAATATTTACAGAAACTGGAACAGATTTAGGACAGGCTGAGCCAGACCATCCAAACAGGAAGCAAAGACAGGCTCGCTCCTGAACGACCCTGAGTTTGATATTTAATGTATCCTTTGGGGATTCAGGCCTGGCTTAGACTAACTCAGGTCAATAAACATGAAGTCAAGCTCCCAAAGTCTAGTACTAACTCAGCAGTTTAAACAATTAGAAAGACAAGGGTAATAATGGGGCGAAAACTAGAAGTAGGGTGCCTGTGCCAAGCCCAAATCAGAAAAACCCCAAACTAGCCCACATTACCACTTCCACTTCAGAGAAGCAAAAGGGCTCTACCGAATCATGCATGGGACGTGAGATGATTTATTTCACAGAATCATAGAAACATAGAATGGTTTGGGTTGGAAGGGACCTTAAAGATCGTCTACTCCCAACCCCCCTGCCACGTGCAGGGACACCTTCCACTAGCCCAGGTTGCCCAAAGCCCCGTCCAACCTGGCCTTGAACCCTTCCAGGGAGGGAGCAGCCACAGCTTCTCTGGGCAACCTGTGCCAGTTCATCACCACCATCACAGCAAAAACTTTCTTCCTTGTATCTAACCTAAATCTACCCTCTTTCAGTTTAAAACCATTACCCCTCATCCTATCCCTACACCCCCTGATCAAGAGTCCCTCCCACCTTTCCTGTAGCCCCCTTTGAATACTGGAAGGCCACTCTAAGGTCTCCCTGGAGCCTTCTCTTCTCCAGCTGAACACCCCCAACTCTCTCAGCCTGTCCTCACAGGGGAGGTGCTCCAGCCCCCGAGCATCTTCGTGGCCTCCTCTGGACCTGCTTGAGCAGGTCCGTGTCCTTCTGATGTTGGGGAACCCAGAGCTGGACACAGCACTGCCCTGGGCGGGTCTCATGAGAGTGGAGTAGAGGGGGAGAATCACCAGCACACGGTTGGCTTTCTGGGCTGCGAGCGCACATTGCTGGCTCACAGTCAGTTTTCCATCCACTAATACCCCCAAATCCTTCTCACAGGGCTGCTCTCAATCCACTCCTCGCCCAGCCTGGATTTGTGCTTGGGATTGCCCCGACCCATGGGCAGGACCTTGCACTTGGCCTTGTTGAACTCCATGAGGTTTGCACGTCCCACCTCTCCAGCCTGTCCAGGTCCCTCTGGATGGCACATCCCTTCCCTCCAGCGTGTCGACAACACCACACAGCTGGGTGTCGTTGGCAAACCTGCTGAGGGTGCCTCGATCCCACTGTCCGTGTCACCAACAAAGATGTTAAACAGCGCCGGTCCCAACGCCCACCCCTGAGGACGCTGCTCGTCACTGCTCTCCACTGGGACATCGAGCTGTTGACCACAACTCTTTGAGTGTGACCATCCAGTCAATTCCTTCTCCACTGAGTGCTCCATCCATCAGATCCACACCTCTCCAGAGATAAGGATGTTGCGCAGGTTATTTGTTCTGAGAAAAACCCAAACTTGTCCTCGCTCACGGACAGACACATGCCATATGCTTGAAGCACAACACTTACCCTGGAGCCACTACCATGCACACTGCAACACCATTACAGGATAAAAATCAAAACACTTTGCTGTCTCCTCTGTACAGACAACTCAAACACTGCTGAACAACCAGGTCTGTCCTGCCTTATCTTGGAAGCAGTACAGATCTTGCAGATGGTCCACTGCCTCTTGCATATCCCCAAGTCCCTCAAGTTCTACCGACTTCCAGACTATTTGAACTGAGCAAGTAGTTGGTGGCTGCTATTTTGCAGACCTTGACATGACAAAAACTTACTTTGTGGATGAAGAGGGCAAGGAAGAGCAAAAACTTCTACTGCTTTTGTGACTTATCCTGTCTCGAGCATTTTGTGCAACCCCTCCAGCTCACCACAAACAAGCAAGTTCTCCAAGCCAAGCAGTAATCAAGGCTAAAATTTATCATAGCAGCAAAATACATTTACTGAATGAACTAGCTGGGCTTGTCACTGCAAATCCCTCCATACAGGGCCAGGAGGGAGAGGAAGGGAACAGAAATACTTTGTCCTTTTACCCTTTGCTTTCTTAACCCCTGTGCTCACAGCCCAAGCATTTTTCATCTAGAGGTGTCGCATCCATCCCCCACAGTTTGGGAACTGTACATCACGGCAAAACGGTAAAGTGGATTCTGCAACTGCAAAATAGACTGCCGGGAAAGAGGTCCCATGGCTTAATTTGGAAAAGATGATCATCTCTCAAAACATCGGTGTTATTCTCACAGTGCAATTTAGAGCAAATAAAAATACTGTGATAGTCTCTTCATTTACGGTGTTAGCAGCAACCCCCCCTTTTTTTGCAATACAAAATCCATTTTAATTTTCAAGATCATTACGAACACACAGACTCATTAAGTGCCCTTTGTAATCACTCTTATGCTAACACAGGCTGCAAACGTATGCAGCCGCAAAAAGAAGCCGCTGTTGCAAAGGAAGATATAAACATAAAGCCCAGGGCAGGATCCGTCTTTCCCCCAAAAGCAACATCTTAGGAGCCTTGTATTATCTTATAGCTACAGATTAGTTTACTCCAGAAGATGACACTCAGAAACATGCATTTCATGGATCTCTAGTGCACGGCAGTAGGGGGAAAAAAATGAAAATTTTAGTATTTATTCCTAGAAGTGCTGCACGAACCAACAGCAAACAACTCCACCAACTATAAAGGTGATCTTTTATTCTGACAGAACACCATAATGCTCCCTACACAGAAGGAGGGGGGGGAAAAAAAGCACTGTACAATGCTGACAACCTCTTCTCTGTGGCTGCCTTGCTCCCGGGTCAGAAAGCACAGACAATTTCCAGGCTCTGCATGCAAAGCTTAGCCCACACAGACAAGAAAAAAAAAAAATTAACAGACCTCCAAGACAGGAAAAAACATGAAGGAAATTCCAGAGTAAAACACCCTTTGCAAATCTCACAATTCTTGTGCAATTTAATGCTCAGAGGTAAGTAGAAATGAAAAACCTCCATTTGGTGCAATCCAGCCACAATCATAACCTTAACTGCCACAATTATTTTGTGTATTTCAAATTCCTCTAATGTTAAGTAGATCAGACCCTCTGATTTTTTTTAATAGAATAGCTGACTCATTTTTCCCAGTATTATTTTACCTGTTAGCAGTTTATTATTCAGATTAATAGGAGGGTAATAAGAAGCCATGCTATAGCCCGGGCTGTGGAGCAGAGTTGCAATGTGCAGGAGCGTGGGAGCAGCCTCTTTCTCACCAGGTCCTCCTCCTCATTTTTTCTGTATAAACTAATAGATGGATTGCAAATCTGCAACCAGTGCAGACCCTTTCCTGCCTGAGCACTGCCATATCTATCCCATAATAAATACTTCTTGCCTGTTCAAACAACTTTCGAGGCACTGGGAAATACCCATTTGGCAGGCACTTGGGCTGCTTAGTCCGGGAGGTCGCAGGAATCGCACAGCAACCATCCAAGATAGGCATTGCCTGCCTGAAAGACATCTCTCCATCGCTGCCCTCTCCTTTGTGGGCAGCATTAATCTGTCCTGCACAGCCTTTTCTCAAGTTTTCTTTAACCCCCCTTAACCCAACCCTGCCTGTTGCTTCTTTTTCTGCAGGCCACATGACAACCCTTCCATAATTTTTGAAGAAGGTGGCTCTATAAAGATTTGTTTTTTTATTATCTTTTCCATTTTATCACCTGCAATTTGAGACTTCCTCACCATGAAGGCTTCATTCTGATATTGCCTCGGCCAGGGCAACACCCTAGCACTCCCAGGTTACTGTTGAATGAAGAAGAGGCATGAGTAACAGCCTTGTCACTAAAAGAACAAAAACAAAAAAAAATTGTCATAGAGTCTGAAAAAACACTATTTCAGCTGTTACCTTTGGTGCCATTGGGCTGATGGAAAGTTTAGGGTTTGAGTTATGCTCTTCTCCCATCTTAAGTGCCTCTTATAGGATAGCTGTTACCAAAAAGGGGCTTTTCTAGTGGCCATCTATTGAGAGAGGCCAAGGCAAGGAAAACATGAGGCCAAACAGACAGATGACAAAAATGGAGAGGAAAAAAAAAAATAGGAAGCCAAAGGTTCATGAAAAACTGAAAAGCAGAAAGAAAATAATTACAAAAGTATTGCTGGCTACAAGTCTATTGAGGTATTTGCATAAAATGGTTCTGCTGTCACCTAAGACAACCTGATACTTGCAACCCAAGTGCTGTGTCGTCTTTTTTTCAGTGATCAGTGTTTGCATCCTGAGAGTGACAATGGTGGTGTGTATAACTCCAAAGTTATAAATTATAATCTATGTGTGTATATATATATACATATATATAATATATATAACCCATATAACCCCAAAGTTTGATGGTATTTTCTTCCCCTTCTCCCCCGTTTTGCTTCTGAAAAGGATGGAGTTGAAGTCACATTTGACTCTTGCACTTTGACTGTCTCTCCAGATCAGGGATGCCAGCACTTTCCAGATGGCAACACCACCATTGCAAGGCTAATGATTCCTTACTTCTACATATAATGTAGTATTAGAAAAAACGAAGCCATCCCACTTGTAAATTTGAAGTATTTATTTTAATAAAGAAGCAGAACCGTACCATCAGTGACCTTTCACAAGGACATCAAAATCCAGGCACCTCCCTACTAAAATTGCACATCCCACACATGCCAACAGGATTTTGAGGTCTCTGGTTGCTGTCTGCCTATCACAGTAAACTATATTCACTCGCATGCAATTTATTTTTCTCAGCGGTCAGAAGGTATGGCATGAGACATCCTGAGGAGGAGCAAATTAGTCCGGTCAAAATTCACTGCAAGGAAATCTTTTTAAAAAAGACTTGTCTCAATGAGGTGACAAGAAGAGGAGTGACTGATGACCTCACACACTGGCACATACACCCCTGGATGAGCAAGAGAAGAAAATAACTTTTTCTTTAGTGCTTGGAAACGAAGGGTTTTTTCTGCTTAATATAAAGAAGTAAATAAATTCAGGAAGTGCCCCTGCAAGGAGGATGCTGAAAAATTTGATTCAGTAACACTTTTCTTCCCTGTTGTTCTGATGAATGAGAAGTGGAGTTAATTTGCTGGAGTTAATTATTTATTGTTATGAAACATTACAGCTCCTGGATGGTCAATGTTATTGTAATTATTGCTGGGGAACCTGCAGAATCTTGTAGAGGCCTCTTCTATTTTATTCAGTTCAAGAAGAAAATAGAAGTATCTGTCAATTCCCAAAAATGTTCATCCTCTTCATATTATCACTGCAACATATCCTCCTTCCACAACTGGCTGATCTCCTTTTTCCAATAAAGGGCATCAAATACAGGTTGATTTCAAAGAGAGAGAATTAAGAAGCTCCTTTCATGCAGATTACCACAAAAATGAACTCTCAGGGAGAAAACCCTTGTGTAACCAGTATCACTCAAGTAGCTCGAGTACTGGCAAGCTGATTGTCCTTGCCTCCTCCATGAACAATGACCCTCACTCCCAAGGATAGAGCACGGTGCACACACTAATAAATAAATCTATTATAATATATGTGTAATTATGTGCCTCAGTATCCCACGCCTAATCTAATAGAGCCACTGAGTTCATTGCTTCCATCTACCTCTGACAAAGCACTGAAAGCCCATTCACAGATCTGGGGCTTGGGGTGCTGGAGGTGCTCTCCCAAAAGGCTCTTCTGAGCTGAAAAATGAGAGGGAAGAGGAATGCAGCAAACATTCAAGGCCTGTGAACCCTTCTCCACTGCTTCTTGGCCAAACGAAAATATAAACTGCAGGAGATCAGCATGGCTCTGGTTTTCACCCTGCAAGAGGCCAAACACATATAGAATCACAGAATGGTTTGTGTTGGAAGGGACCTTAGAGATCATGTAGTTCCAACCCCCCTGCCATGTGCAGGGACACCTTCCACTAGCCCAGGTTGCCCAAAGCCCCATCCAACCTGCCCTTGAACCCTTCCAGGGAGGGGACAGCCACAGCTTCTCTGGGCAACCTCTGCCAGGGCCTCACCACCCTCACAGTAAAAAATTTCTTCCTTGCATCTAATCTAAATCTACCCTCTTTCACTTTAAAACCATTACCCCTCATCCTATCCCTACACCCCCTGATCAAGAGTCCCTCCCCCCTTTCCTGTAGCCCCTTTAAGTCCTGGGAGGCCGCTCTAAGATCTCCCTGGAGCCTTCTCTTCTCCAGCTGAACACCCCCAACTCTCTCAGCCTGTCCTCACAGGGGGGTGCTCCAGCCCCCCGAGCATCTTCGTGGCCTCCTTTGGCCCCACTTGAGCAGGTCCGTGTCCTTCTGATGTTGGTGCCCCCAGAGCTGGACCCAGCACTGCAGGGGGGTCTCATGAAAGCGGAGCAGAGGGGGAGAATCCCCTCCCTCGCCCTGCTGGCCACACTGCTCTGGATGCAGCCCAGGACACGGTTGGCTTTCTGGGCTGCGAGCGCACATTGCTGGCTCACAGTCAGTTTTCCATCCACTAATACTCCCAAGTCCTTCTCCGCAGGGCTGCTCTCAATCCACTCCTCGCCCAGCCTGGATTTGTGCTTGGGATTGCCCCAACCCATGGGCAGGACCTTGCACTTGGCCTTGTTGAACTCCATGAGGTTTGCACGTCCCACCTCTCCAGCCTGTCCAGGTCCCTCTGAACTGTTGTTCCTTCTGTTCCAGGAAGGTAAAAAAGAAGGACTAAGAGAATTAGCACTGTTGCTTTACAGGGTGTCATAACATTAACCCCAGTAAGACAACTACTGTGCTTTGGCTTCTCTCAGGTTGGAGAAACGTGCATCTGCCTGCATTTCAGTAAAAGTGGGAATCATCTAGCTGTCTCTAAAACAGACAGCAAGACAATATCATGATGAGAAAGTAGGTTTTCACAAATTTTTATTACTAACACAACCCTTGCCCTGTTGCTTCTTGACCCCAGGCTCAAACTTAGAAGGACAGAAAGTAAAAAACCAGGTTGGGGTGAGCATTTGGGTTTTTTTAATAAAACATTTTGTTTCTTTAAACTGAACACGTAAATCTGATTATCAGCTGCTTTAGCAGAAAAAGAGCAATTAGATTTGGAAAAGTGTAGCCAGCAGTGAATATGCATACATAGTAACTCTGGAGTGTAAACAAAGCTGGTTTAAACCATTCCACTTTATTCTTTTTCATTAGTTTGCAGAGATTATATTCAACTATTTGCTTTTTAATCACATTTGAAAACATTAATTTCATATAAACAGTCCTGATTTCAAGTGCAAACACTGCTTAATTAGAACTAGTGGGGAAATGATTTTAGGTCCTGTGGAAAATGAGCCTGCTTTCACTTCAGGAAGAGAACTATTTGCAGCACAAAGGGCATTCATTTTATTTCTGGGGAAAATAAAAATCCCAAAGAAGAAAACCAAAAATGCAACTACCATTCGAGGTGGATCAAGGTTCTCTCAAATTCTTGAGGACAAGGTCAATGGAGAAGTAAAAAGGGGAGAAATGGTTGCTTTTAAGTGACATGCTCCTCCAGAGCAATAACCCCGTGCCTCCACCCAGTCTGGGAAGCTGTCCTGTGGGAAGGGTCCCGGGGTGATGCTGGTGCTCAGCAAAAGGAGACAGCAGCACACGCTATGGATAAATACAACATGAAGAGAATATGTTCCGTCTATGTTGCACACAATCACATCTTTCAAAAAGTCCTGAGCCTATAAAGAGCTAATCCTTTGGGAAAATATACAACATTTACTGACAGCAAACCAATTTTAAAGAAAAAAAAATTTGCAACGATGGGAAAACCAGAACCTGAGGTTCTAAAAACTTTTTTAAAAATCCAAGCCAGGATACAGAGTCTCTCTCTGTTCACTGCCATGCTTTCTTCTGGTCAACAGATGCGTTCTACGTAAATTAAATGAAGGAAAAGAAGAGCAAAGAGAAGAGGCGGTATTATCTCCAGTGGCACTCTGTCGGAAGCTGTTGCTATTAGATATTCACAATCATGCTCCCCTGTTAAATTAGCAGGGGCTGCTGTGAATTACTAAGCATTGCCTCAGCAGAACAAAAGGGTGGGAGAAGACACAGACTCTAAAAAGCTTAACTTAAAAGAATAAGACTGTAACAGGTACATTGATAACACCAGTTTCTGCAAAAGATGAACTTACGTAGGCGGTTATTTAATCAACGCACACATTTACTTAAGGAACTCAAATGCAAGTTATCTTGAATGAAAGAAGACAATACAAGAAGTAATGGGAGAATTCAGGGAGATATATCAATAAAGCTAACTCACCAAACAGCCACTTTGGTCATCTGAGACCACATTACCATTACTTAACCAGCCTGAATTACTGACTGCTGTGCTGCATTTTTGCTGATGCACTGAGCTTGCTTTCCTGTAAATTCCCAGTGCTACACAGCTGGCAAAGTCTCAGCACAAACACTGTACATATGGATGGCAAAAGAAAGCCTCTTTCTTCCACCCTGACTTTTTTATCCAATGTCTGGTAGTCTCCTTTTCTCTAATTAAACAAAAACATCTCCTCTAGATTACTAAAATACCTACTTTGTGCATTCAGCTACTGAATGAAGCTCTAAGGACTGGAGCAGTTTGTAGCATGTGCTTGTACTCAGCACTACCAAAATCTTCCCTTTGCTTTCTTCCTCCAAGTTTGACAGCATCCTTATTGAACGAAGAAAAAGGTTTGTGTCATTCAAACCCTCTAAAACATCCTAGAGAAACAGAGGCTGTTTGACTTGGATCTTTATGCAACACAACACCCCAGTGTCAGCACAACAGGCAGATACACAGAGAGAAGAGTGATCTTTGCCCCGAAATTCGTAATCTATCTTATGTACTCCCAGCTGTCCGCAGTATTGGCCATTACCTTCTGCCTTGTACTGTCATTTCTGGACTCTCGAGTTATTTGAAGAGCACAAATAAAGGTGCACAAACACAGCTAACCATTCGTCCAAAAGTTTTCAGAAATGCAGTATTTGTAAGAGTCAAAAACAGAACCAGAAAGTTTTTCATCTTTTATTCATCTGACTATCTCTAACTGCAAAAGAATTTTGAAATGGAAAGTTAAAGTTTGGACAGACCGGGGAAGGCAATTCAAATGCAAATACCAGCGGCTTGGTGCGAAGACAATGAAATTCAACACATGGACACCCAATTACAACAAAAAATTCATTAAAAGAGGTGTCAGACCAGACAAATAACTGAGCAACCTGATTCAAAACACGATGTCAACAAATCTGCTTTACAAAATAGTCAGGAACTAAATACTTAGTATAAAGCTTGGTCAGACACCTGGCATGAAGGTGAAACATAAGACTTAGGCACTCGCTCTCTTGGGGAAAACTGTTTCTTGCACTTATACAGAGATTTCCCATGCATCTCTACACAAACCCTCTCTCATTGTGAACACTAGACATTTAGCAAGGCAAACTATCATTTTTCTCAAACAAAATAAGACTGAATTGGTGAGATTTACATCAGCATAATGCCTCTGCATTGCAGGAGTTCTCCATCTGGTTGGTTTTCTGCTCTCCCCCACTTCGGGTTATCAGTACCATTGCCAAATGTCCTTTGGGAGTGAAGATGCAATTTTGGGCTAGCAGCTACGTCTCTCTTCACAATGCCTCGTTCATCCTCCTGAAGCTTGATGAGGTCATTGTCTTGAGTGCTCTGAGAAGTGAAGAACATATCAATTTCCAGCCACGACTGCTGCACCTGCATGTTAACATCAGCCAGTGGCTGGCTGCTTTAGGGGCTGTGTTAGCTTGAATTCAAAGGAGCCACTGGGGATGGGAGGAAGGAAGGATGGATATCTCCTCATACACCTCATCCTCAAAGTTTGGAAACTTTGAGGTTTCACAAATATAGCATGAAATATAAGATGACTTAACACAGGAGGTGTTATTCACAGTACTGTGAAGATGATCCAAAATCCACACTTGTCTTTCAGTTCATCAAAACCACTTGGCACAAGTGTGCCAGAATAATTTCAGGTGACAAAGTAATGCCTGGCTCCATCAAGACTTCTGGTAATGCAGAGAAGTAGGAGGGAGGTTAAAATTTAACTTGGCATCATCAAAAAGATAACAGAGCTCCTTGCTTCACTCTTGTACAAAAACCTAAATTTAATTCCTGGTGAAGCAAATGTTTTCAGCTGATCAACGTTGCTGATGAACCCAATATATCCTGTCCCTCCTTGGGGACCTACAACCAAAAGTGATCTCCAGGATGATGTACAGCCTTTAGCCATCACTACCCCCCAGGCCTACAGACAGCTCACCAGCCTCTCTCCTTGCAGGAAAAAAAAATATATACTTGAGTTAATATGCAAGACAGAAGCCCATGTTTTCTGAAAAAACTGGAAATGAGCATCTTCCAGAAAAACAAAAACATAATAAAGAGCCTAATAACGCTAATATCCCCATCACACATAAGCAAAGCACAGATTTTCTGCTAGATCATATTCAATATACAAAATCCACTTAAAAACATGAACTCATAAACATATGGTTACAGCTTGCCACAAGTTTTGGGGGTTTGTTTGTGTTTGGGGTTTTTTTTTTTTTTTTTTGAAAGGGCACAAACCTTCAGAACAATTCTGAACATCTTCTGAAAGGATGAAATTGCTGCCAACTCAAATCTGAATCAGCTCTTAAACACCTCTACAAATTACCTCTAAGTCTGAAGAAAACAAACCATTCCAAGCTAGCTAGAAATGTTAGAGAATAAGGGATGAATCACAGCAGTGACTTTGCTGTTGTGGTTGAAAAGACGAAGTCATGATTAGGTGACGTTATCAGATGTCCCAGAACAATCACCCACCAATACATATTTTTTTGGTAGCTGCTTTTGAGAGCTTTTCAGGTGTAAGGCTGGTGTGTAGTGCAATTTATTTCTGGCTGAGAAAGCAACGTTCTCACCTCATCAGCTACTTTATCTACCCATTAAGTAGCAAACTCCTCTTAAATCTTGGTTTCTTTTTCTTTAAAGTACCCTCCAAAAAGTAAACAAAGGTACTTAGAAGGTCAGAGACAGGTTTGCTTTCTTACACATGAAAGATGGAGGCATTTTTAAGCCTACTAATATTTTCAAAGTCAGTCGCCTGTATCACCTTCAAATAGCTGGAAGAAAAGAAAATGCCTTTGTGTACCTGTTTTTTTCTCCCTTTAAATGAAATGGTTGTTTTCTGACCCACTCAAAAATATGAAGTGGATAATGAATGACAGAAACAAAAGTGTTATTCATCTCATGTAGGGATGAAACACTGAATCAGAAATAAATGGGGTACTAAGTGATCTCACCAGTTCTTGAAACAGCAATTATGATACATATTAGTACATCCACAAAGTGAAGCAGATGTTGTCATCTGCTTGTTTGCTGTAGAAAACGGATCTGCATGTCCTCTGGAGTTACTCCCCCACTGAGACGCAGCAGGTGGAAAACCCGTGCTCCGCGAGGCAGGAGTGAAACGGGAAGGAAGGATGAAGGAGAAATACATTAAACAAGGAAGATGCCTTGGTTTCCTTGCACGCAAGCACACAGACACTGTCCTTTACACAAGAAGAGAGGAGCTTGTTGATCACGACCACCTTTCAGCCAAATTTCCAAGTTAGAGGTGCACAGGAGGTGCCCTTGATGTCCCCTTAGCAGTACCTGCCCAACCCAAGGTGGTCCACCATCATCACGCAGTGCAGCAGGCCTGGTGGGAGGGATGAGAGGGTCACCGAGGTGGGGGGACCTTCCCACATCTCAGGCTAAACTGAAGAAGAAAAGAGATTTCATGCAAGGGATGACATGAGGAATAGGATAGAGAAATGCTTCACAGTCCCACAAGGTTTTGCCAGCCACATCATCCTTGGTCCCATTCACCTGCAAATTGAGCACGGAGAGCTACTGCAGCCATACAACCACAGCAGATTAGGCTAAGTAATAAAAAGAGGTGAACAGAGGTGAATGGCAAGCCTGAGGCTTATTTCTGTATATGGCTTTTCTGCAGCTCCTGCTGAGCACAGGCACACTGATGCAGACCTCACTGTTCAAGGGCAGCTGTTCCCTGCAACGCCTGTTCTAGAGAAGAGCTGACTTACACTGTCAGATGGGTGTACCAGCACCCAAATGTACTATAAACAAGACTTGGCATACGGTCTGTCATGCATAAAAGGAAGTCAAGATAATGGAGTGCAAGTCCACAGGAGAAAACATGGTTTCTTTCCGAGCAAAAGAAACTTGAAAGCACAATAAAATCTTCAGCCACGCAGTCCTTCCATAGGGTTTGGTCAATAACGCATACCGAAACAAATTAGATGACTTTTACCTGGATTACTGATGAAAAGATTCTGAAACTGCCTAATGTGCATTCACTCAGGATTAATTCACACTGGGTGCCATTGACTAATTCTTGGTCTGCAGATCACACAGAACAGATGCTTTGAATACTTATAACTGTCTGCATGAAACCTGTTTGCTTCTAAAAATAAATGTCTTTTCCCAACCAAGACAACTGGGTTTTGTTTTGCGCATTTTAAGATTAAATATAATCCCCTTGGCTCTTTAGGAAGGTGCTGTGCTTTCTGGACACACTGGTCTGTGGGTGCTGGTGAGACCCTAGATTTACAGCATGTAAACCCTCAGATTTACAGCACCCTCATCATTCTGCTGAATCCCATTGGAGACTTGGTTTCAACTTGCTTGCCAAGGCAGTATTAGCTTGCTCATGCCACTGAGTCCTACTCCTTCATCCTGCTTATTGTTTACTCAGTTGCACGGGTTTGTGTATGTTTATATATATATTTCCTGTTCATCCTAAGGCTGGGCACCTACACAGTCCAGAGACTCCATACCCCAAGCTCCTCTTTCAAACTGTATCAGCAGATCTAACAAGGAATTTCTGCTCCTTCAAGCCTTGCTTTCCTTTTAGATTAAAGCAGGTAAAATGACTTTATTACCAATACCATTCTGACATTCAATTAGAGTATTCAATAAGACCCTTTCTGTCCCTCTTTGCCATTTTTCCTCAATTTCTTTATCTGTTTACTGGTCTTGGTTTTCCCCATTCATTCAGAAGACATATCCCACATGGTATTACACCATTCTCCTGGCTCCCACAGTGAAAGAATCAATATCTTTTGAAAGACAAACTTAAACTGCCTTTTTCTGAAACCAGCATTACCTTCCCCTCCCCTCCCTGAAAGCCTTAGCTGTGTTGGCTGCAAAATAAAATCATTTTTGAGGTTATTAACCTGCACTGGATAGCTAGTGGGAGAATTCTGCACATCTTATAAAATGGATTCCTCTAGTTCACATAGCAGCCTAAATAGTTGTTCAATGGCATGATTAATACACTCAACGTACCGGTGATTGTTTCAGCTCTGTTCCCATTTTAGGTTACGGAATTACTGTTGCTGAGGTTGTTTTTTAAATTAAGACAGTTTCAGATTGCCTTGAAATGCAAATTCTTAGGGCAGCTTAGCAACAACAGCTAAAGGGGGAACTACTACAATTACAGAAGGAAGAAAATAGGAAGGATTTTTAAAAAATCTCCTGCGAGATCTTTCTTAAAACTTGTCAACAACATTATCTGGCTGGTCTCGTGCTGTAAGAATTAGGTTTTACTTTAGTAAATACCACTGGGCAAGGGCAGGAAAACTGGGTTGGACTTGGAAGTGCAAGATGCTGTTTTAGTGCCATGTCATGGATCCTGAAGTGTTTTTCCTCTCTCTCCAGCTGGCTTCAAAATAACAGTAGTTTAGGACACATTGTGGTTTTGAGGCTCTGGGTACAGAGGAAGATGTGTATTGCCAAGATTACAAGAAGGGGTGATGGAGGGAGTCCTCGCTGTAAGCTCGGTGGCAGGGTTAGGGGTGGGAATAAGGCTGGAAAGACACATTGGGAACCTTAAGCAGATATTCAAGCACCTCAGTTCAGGCATTCAGGTTTGAAAACTGTGGCCCAAAGTTTACTAGAAAGTAAACTAAAAAAATTATTATTGCTACAAAATACCTACCTCTTCTGGGGTGAAAAAAACCTTACGTCTGCATCAGTAGTACAAATACCTCTTGCAGAAAGCAGAATTAAATGCAGCGGGTCCAATTCATAGGCAGGGTACCCTGTCTAAAAACCTGGGTTAATTTTTGCAGGAAAAGCATGAGCAGAACAAGGCTAGGGAGCAGAATTTTTAGCCCATCACAAAGGCAACTGCCTGGGGATTTGTGGGTGCTGCAAACTGCTCCCCAAGATACCTGTTGAGTTTAACACCTGCAGCGCAGGCACTGGGGGAAGGAGCCTGGAAGGTCTGGCCCTTACGGTGCCATTAATGCACTCTTCAATATGAAGGACACCAATAAAGCACCAAGTTGAACATCAAGTCGAACACTGATATTGCTTGGTATATAAATCAACACCTTTCACGAAACCACTGATTTTATCAGCTAAAACAAATTTCATTTCTACATGCAATACTTTGGTTATTGTATGAGAAAAGTCCTTTACAAGCTCCTGCCAGAAATCTCCATCACACCAGAAAATTTGGAATGTAACATGAGATCAAGAAAAATCACACAGTAAGGACTATATGGCAAACCTACAGATAACTATGATCAGGAGATCATTTAGGAAGGCTGTAGAGGAAAAAATACAGATATCTTCAAAAACAGAGATCAATTAGTTCCAGTCAAGCTAGTTGTTTGGTATGTTGAAATGGTCTGGAGGTTGGTTTTTTATTTATTTTTTTTTAAGATCAAAAGTTGATGAATTGCAATGAAGCTCTAAACTGCTCTGTTCTGACCATACAAAAAGATAGCAAAGTGTCACTGTCCAGACAGCAATGACTCTCCACTCAGAAGGGAGTGACTTGCTTCAGGACAGTAGGGTGGCACATTTCATAGCTACTGTGCAAGTCAAATGAAAATCCAAATTTATTTAGCATGTGGCCTTGACAATGACTCCATTATCATAGTTTTTAATTTGCAGAATCCTCCAGCTGAATTTACCATAACTAATAATTCCTATTTCCTGGGAATGATGCGGAAGACAAGATGCAAGCCCTTCTTCTTCAGTAAGTGGCCTTTAAATTTGTAAAGAACAGAATTTTAATCCCAAATCCTAAATCATGCACTGATGGATGAAACTTCTGGAAAAAAAAATGCCATGAACTATTTCTGTCCAACAGCGTATTAGAAGTGCGCTGTCTACATTTTGAGATACCAGAAAGAGCCCTTGTTTCCCAGTTCTCTCCTCTTCTTTTTTTACTATGTCATTAGTCACCCACAGAGGTGTGGTGCCTGAGGGGTGGAAATGTTCTTGATACGGAGCAAAAACCAGCAGAAGCAGGTCTCCAGACTCCATACTATAGGGATTTTTAGCCTTCTCCAGCACATACTGGAGGAAAAAGCACCTGGCTTCTCTGTTAGATGACTTAAGGCTTTCACAGACAGATGCTCCACCTGTACATCCTTTCCCACAGCAGAATAAGCAATGAGTAAGCTGAGGCATGTTACTTAAACCACCACGCTCTTTTATTAACAACCCAGCAGTCAAAGTTTAAGCTCTTCACCAGATGAGAACTTCAGGAGTTGTTTTCTCCCTACAAGCAAAGAACAGTTTTCACACTATTTTTGTGATGGAAAGCCTTGAAGAGGAACTGGTGTCCATTCCTCCCCAGGCAGCACCAAAATATGCTGGGTAAAGTCAGCATCTCAGCAAAACTTTATGCAGAACTCACCATCTGGAACAGGGAAGGTGCAATTCACAGAGCTGATGTGTTTTAAGCACTCAGAGAATTTAATTTACGTTGATCCGTAAAGCAGATAAAAGTCATGGCCTTCTGGCAAGCAACACTCCCTTCACCAGGGTGAGACAACTGCCAGTTAAACGACTGAAGCTTTGACACATGGTACCAGCGAGTGACTTCAGAGAAATCAGCTCAGTCCTCTTTTCTTCATTCTGGTTTGTTTGACTTTCATGACATGGAGAACTTCAACATCACTAGGAAAACCAGGGCATTTTCATAGCTTTCAGACCTGACTGCATGACAGAATGATGCTAGAATTCAAAGCAGTTTGGAGAGATCAGCAGTAATATTTTAGCACATTAGCAATCGTCTGCCATCGGGAAAGCTAATTTTTTTCTCATTATTGCCTGATATGAAGCTATGATGTTGAACAGTTAAGTTTGCACCTGTTCCAAACCTGTTCTGGTCAAGTTTATGTGGTAATCATTAGGCTTAACCAGAGGGGGAAAAGATAGGGGGAAAATAATGGTAAAACACTTACGTCAAAAGAGACATAGTAGCTATTAATCCACACCAAGAGCAGATCAAATGTATTGCCCTTCTGGTTCTTAAAGCGTTGCCTTTTTCAGAAGTCTACACTTGAAATTTCACTTTCAAAGGACCAGGAAGGACCATCCATTGACAAGCAACGATACAGTCTCAGAAGCCATCAATGATATATTCTAAATACCCTGCACATAGCAAAGATCGTAAAACAGATGCCATAGAAGGAAAGAACTAAGTCAAATTAATAAAATTAAAATTTTCCAGAATGCATATTCCCTTAAGGATATATTCATACTTGAAAGTTGAAAGAGTTTCTACACTTCATAAAGAATTGCTTATGTGAAATTTGTGTATGGGGTTTGACAGATGTTTTCTTAAGCATAAAACACCCAGAATTGCTACAACTTCTATAACAAACTTCCATTTCTTTTGTATTTCTAGGTCTGAACAGCAGGTAGTGTAAATGTTTCCATTGCATACCTGGTGCCAAATGCTTTCTGCATGAATTGCATCCCCAGCTCCTATGCTAGCTGTTTCACTCCTTTCAGCAGAGGCAGCCTGCTCCCAGAGGGATTTTGTTCTGCTATGAAACAGAATCACACAATCATCTCGGTTGGAAAGGACCTTGCAGATCATCTAGTCCAACCTTTAACCTAGCATTGGCAGTTTCCAACTACACCAGATCCCTCAGCGCTATGTCGACCCGACTCTTAAAACAATGACAATGGGTTGCAACAGAAGAGTGGAACTGCTCTGCTTAGATATACCTCATCGCCTTTTTAGACCATTTCTGTTTCTGGCCTTCTTACATCCTGTTAGCATGACTTTCACCACTAAAAAAGGCAGTTCTGCTGTTGAAGCTTGTTGCCTGGTCAGGTCTGTTGGTGCCTCCTATTCTTGGATGGTGGAAACCTCTCTCACCTCTGGTATTTTTTTCATTCTCTATTCACCTTCTCCACAATATTTTTAATCTTTATCATCTTGCTCTTTCACTGCCTCTTTCCTGAAACCTCTCCATATCTCCAAACATCCATTTCTCTACAACATTTTGAACTTTCACTACCTTTTTGATATGGGATCAGCATTGCACAGAGCACTTAAGACAGGGACAAACCAATATCCTGTACCATGCTGTGCCGATGTTTTTTGGTTTACTTTCAACTTCTTTCTCAGTAAAACCAAATGCATTATTTATTTGGGGGTTTTTTGCTTACTGCTGGACACAAGGAAGCACAGCCAGGGCACACAGGAATGACAACTCCAACCTTTCTCTCCTGAGTGCAGCAGCTAATTTAAATCCCATCACTGTGTGTATCCACTAGAGCTGCTGCTTCGCAGTTACTGACATCAAGCTTCACCTTTTCAATCATCCAATCACTTCCTATATATGTCTTTTGTGTTCAACATTCCTTGTACCTACAAAAGTATAATTTATACAAACAGGTGCTCAGGAGAGCAAACAGCTCATTTGCCACGGGCACTGTTTGAAGTGTTATACCATGAAATGCAAGCATTCCCAGATTTATTCTTGAGGTATATAGTGAATGTGCTTGGTTTACACATCCCAAAACTCTTTTTCTTTAATGCCAAATTAAGTAAAAATTGATCCAGGATCTTAAAAAAACCAAAAACTCACTGCATTTTCCCCAGCTTGGGGATCATCACCAGTAATACTCAGCTATAAGTGGACGCCAGCTGATGGCTTTGCTGAGGCTGCAGAAGACAAGGTGGAAGCAAATTCCTTCTCTGCTCACAAAACTTTAGTGAGCAAACAGGCAAAGCTTATTTTTGTTCATAAGGCAAGCAGGTGACCTAAAAAACATACTTAGTAAAAACTGCCATCCTACCCCGAAGCTCACTACCATTAGCCAGCTAGCACAAAACTCTTCCACCACCATGGGTTGTACAAAGTCAACACATTCAACATTCACATGTATTAGTGATAAATTTTAGAAGTGACAAGTGACCTATGGTTGTGCCTTTTTTAGCCTGCCCTGGTTTATGTAATGAAATTTTCTCTTCTGTGATCATTTTTAAGTCACTACCACAGCTCTGCATAGCTGTTTTCTTTCCCTTTTTTGATTTTGTTTGCAGAAGTGAGGGGTTTCTGGTAAGAAATCATTAGTCTTAATCTACAAAGCTCTTCATCAAACAACGGCAGAACTGAAATATGCTCCATTTACCACTTTGTAACAGCAAAATTAGAAGCACGATGACCTACTACTGAAGCTCAACTGCAAGTGTCCCCCCGAAGCACATGTGAGAAGAAACTACAAACTAAAGAGCCAGCACTGGCAAGCGGGCTTCATTCTTCCTCTGCCGTTCAGAGGAGGTAACACCTCGTACCCACTGACATTCGCTGCTGTAGATGCTGCTGCTTCCAAGAGGGGAAGGACGGTAATTTAGGAATAGTCATTTGCTAATCAAATAATAGCGTGGGTTTAATTCAATTCACTGCAGCGCACATCGGAACAGTTATGTTCTCAGACTGCCAAATTAAATTTATTTGCAAATTTTTCCTAGAGGTTACTTCATACAAAAAATGTAAATTCTACATACTTTTTTTCTTATTTAGATATCTTTGTACTAATGGGATTATTTTGATGGATTTACAATGGCACATTCACAGTTTTTTGCCTTCTACATAACTAAGTCTTTCGGCCTTTATAAACAACTTCAGGAAATTATTCGCATGAAAGATTTCCTGCCCTTCCCTACAGGTACACATGGAAATATGTTTTGAAAATCCCCGCTACCCCACCATGATCTGTCCAAATGAGTCAGCAAGGCAAAGTCCCCTACCTAAGGATGGAAGTACGACTTTGTCTTCTATGTACTTTAAAGGTGGATTTCTTCAGGAAGCTACGCAAGGTTTATGGGAAAGCCTCAAGGCTAAAGCACACTGCACTTATCGGGGATCAAATTTGCAATGCTTCTTGCTGGTCACCAGTGGGCTCCCCTTGCACTAATAGCTCTGTAACATGAGATGATGGGGTATAACATCCTGAATAAACACAGGACAATCTAAGTAAGTCTCTGACAGGGCTCTAAGAAAACCTAACACCGATGTTAATGACAACCACAGCACTGAAACAGAATTAAGTTGTTTATGGTAAGCTTTTCTAAACGGTGATTCTTCCTCCTCCTTATGGAGCTCTTGAAAATTTATTAATTTGTAATATTAGAGTGAATACTTACTGATTTCTATTCTTGGATCAGAGCAATTCTTAACTCAGATATCCTACAGTTTGACAGCTGATCTGCATACTATTGTGAATACAGCATATAACATATCTCAAGACAGTGAAATAAGCCTTCACTACATCTCTTTTCCGTGCACTGCAATACAATACAAGATTTATGTAAAATGCCTACTGAGTGTCAATTCTAATTCACAGGTATTGGAAAACTAAAAATATATTATAAAACATATAATTCTTGTCACTCAGGGTTAACAAAAGCCCAGCGAGATTTTTTAACCTTAAGTTGTTTAGACATTAGTTACCCTAAGGAATGTCATTTATCTTGTTGCTTAACTTAATAAACTCTTTCTACTTCTTACTGACTCAGCCTAATTAGCATTAAAAATCATCTGTGAAAGTCCACATATAAATATGCTATTCTACAGTACATTTACTCCCATTAGCTTTCATTTACTATGAGTGGTTTTTGTTTTGCTTTGGCATAAGCTTTCATTCTCTTTTTAAGCTGCGTTATTTGAGGACAAAACATTAAGGAAAGGTTTAACTTACTGATCATCTTACTATGGTAAATAACAACATTAAAAGAATGGAACCAGATTCCTAGAGCATGGAGACGGCAGCTCACCAACAGATGGGACTGCGCTGGTTTATGTCACCTGAGGACCTGGCTCTGAATGCTAACATATGATAATTGCTCGGCTACGGTACTGAGAAACAAATCTAGCAAGAAGCAAGAGTGATAAATGTCTTCATGATACCGTCAAAAAGATTAGTAAAATAGATTTTTTTAGGTTTTTCTTGCAGATCATCCAGTGACAGAGACTGTTAAGAATCAGACCCCAAAAAGATCGGTGGCAAATTTTCAGGAAGATCTAGCAAAAAACCTTCTGGTGACAACTATCACCACCTGCAGAGGAAAGAAAGCCTGAGGGATAATCCCCCCAAACCCTTGTGCTACCGTGGCAGAAGTCTTAGTTACCCTGCACCGAGACAAGGGGCTCTGACCCATCATCTGCCCTTTTGATTCCGCTGGTCTGGCACACACAATTACAAACCAGAAAAGAGACGCTACCGTTTCCCCAATACATAGACGCTGCCAAGTATGTACTTTGAAATCCCAAATTCTCCAGATTTCTGAAAAAAACAGAAGTGACTGAGGATATATACTTGGCTCTTTGATTCCCCAACCTTCTCCCCAGCATGTTTCCACCAAGAAAGCACAGCCCTGCTCATTTTGACAGTTAAATATGACACATTTATTTTGCAAAAGTAAGATGGAAAACTGAGATTACCATTAAAATTTAAAAGGGCAAAACAGCACGGGAAGCTGCTGGGACATCTCAGCACTCCCCAGCACTTCTGTCTTCCCAGTCACCACCAAAAGCAGCTAAGGAAACCCAAATGCTTCAATTCCCTGATGATTATGATCTGTTCAGTCAACAGAGCACAAGACTAGGAAATAAATCATCCTCCGAGCAGCAGTTATGAGCAAAGGTTAGTTCTGTGGTGTTAAATATTTTCAACTAAGTGGGGTCTGTGAAAAAGGCTTGTTTTTTCCAAGAAGGAAAGCAATGTACTGGAGCTAGCTGGACAAATGATAACAAGCAGGAGCTGCTGATGAAAAGCAGAAAATAAACTTCCTTTCTTTCCATTCATCATGCATGAGGTCCAGTTGTTCCCTCCAGATGAACATTACCAAGAACACCTCCTTCTCTTCTTATCTTGGATTTAGTTCAGTCCAAATTTTAACACAGGAAAGCAGTGTTTAAAGGAGATCTCTGGAGATAGTTGTCATTTTAGGGCATGTTGACTACTTGGCTCTAACAAAAGTCTATACTGGGACCTAACAGTTTCTCAGCCACTGTGGAGTGTCTACCCCATGGATTACTACACACCTCAATGCATCATTGGAAAACTACCAGGTTCAGGGACAAAAATCACCCCGTGATCCTTAGGACTGTTTTTCCAGAGATGTCTGCGCTAAAATTCAGAGCAAAGACAGAAAAGAGGTGGAAGCAGATGAAGAAAAACAGGCAACACAAAATACGGTTAACTTTAAGAAACCTGTGAAGTTATACATCATTACCAGAAAAAAAAAAGTCCCACAATCCAGCCACAAAATAACTTCAGGTTTCCTCCTACTTCAAGATAAGAGTTTATATTATTTCAGCAGTGATAAACCATCCCTGGTGGATCTCTACTGGAAGGATGCAACTGCATAACTACAACAGGATTATTGCTTTTCGAGATCTGCATCATCTCAAACCTCAGCTGCTGCTTTTATTTATAATATGAGAAAGCCTACCCAGTGTTATTTCATGTTCTAGCCATTTCACAAAATAGCTGTTTCCAGTCAGAACCGAGAGGTTATAAAAATATTTAGCACAAAGATGACAAACATCTTATTTTTATTAGTTTTTCAATCTTAAATTCTTACATATTCAGATTACATTTAATTATCATCTGTGCCTAGATGTGCTAGGAATAGCAGCTGCCGGGATACATTGTCATTTCCATTATTTTAGAATAATATAGTACAAACATTGATCTGACCTTTCGATATCTTAAAGATTTGTTTTCTAAGAGCAAAATTCTCATTTTTCGCCAAAAGTCATCTGCAAGGGCTACACAGGAGTTTGAGATCAGCACCAACATATTAAACAAAAAGAAAAACAAGAAAACATGCAACAGAATGGAAACAATAATCCTCCCCACCTCCCTGGCTTTATTCCCTTATTTTTTACTTATTCTCAGATTTCTCCCTGTCAAACTTCTGGCCTTCAGAGAGCCTTGGCCATACAAATCTGTGGGAGTTTTTCTCCACTGATGAGAGAGATGAAATCTCACCTGAATTTCCCCTGGGGCAAAGAGATGTTCAACCAAAGTGAAGTGTTTAAGGAACATGGATATATACAGAAATTTTGGCTGTGTGCCTTACCAAGAGGAATTGCCATTGGATTTCCCCATTTCACCCATTGCTGCATGAAATAGTGATGACTAAGTCACCACTCACATCAAACCCAAACCGCCTGGCATCACTGGAGCTAAAAGCAGCAGCATTTGCAATGCTTTACCCTTCTGAGAAGTGGTCTTGAGCACTCAGTGATCATATTCTATGTGACAAATATAAACCAGAGATTGGGTTTGAGAGGCTGAGTCGGTGACCCATCAAGCAGAGGGTCACCAAGACAGCTTAAAACAACTTCTGTGTCTCCAATTCAACTGATTTGTGTGGTGCACTTTCCAATTAGACTACTGGAGACCTTGGATATCTATGGACTAGAAGCCCCTTTCTTTCTCAATTCTCCTGTTTTCGCTCTCTCATTTTCCACTACAAATTAAAAAGAAAAAAATCTTACAAGGTAGAAGTGACCTGACTTTCCAGTTTAAACAAGAAGCAGGAAGCCTTTCTCTCCTTCCCCTTCCTCAAACTGTTTACTCTGAGCTTTCTTTGTACAACCTAGAGCAGCAAGAAAGGGCACAGGCTTGCATGGTTTGATTCTTTTTTTTTTGTAGATCATCTTTCAAAGTAAACAAGCAATCCAAAGCGAATCAAGACTAACAAAAGGGAACACTTTGCCTCTAATATTCCTTTAATAATAGTTTGGATTGCTAACACTAGAGTCTTTCTATCTGCATACACAGACTAAATTATATAGCCGCGTATTTTAATGGGCAGAAACAAAGGTCAAAATCCAGGAACTTTCATGTATACTGTTATGATGAAAAGTCCTTTCATTTTACATTGCAGTTGTAGGAGTTTCAATAAAAGGGAGTCATGGAACAGTAGGGGAGACAAGAAAGACATTTGTGCCTCCCTTTTCAGCTGCTATTAATAAAATGAATGAGGCTTTATCTCACCCATTTATTTTGTAAATAAAACCCCCTTAACGACAAAGCAGTCTTTGCATAACTGCTGAGAAATACAAAACTAAATAGCACATCAACTATGTTCTTATGTGGAGAAAAAAATATATCATTACGTTTCCCGTGCAGTGGGAATCTTTTTAAAGAGGTTACACCTATGCATTTTCTTCCCTGAAGAGGGGAAGATGAATATTTGGCTGCCAGCAGATGAACCAGGGTGGACGAATGCATTTACAGAACAATGTATCTGATAAACTATGAATACCCCTCCCTAGCAAGAAAGGTTAGAGCTTTTGGTAAATCTGCTCCAGCCTTGCTCAATACTACACTGCAAAGAGACCAGGAACTTTAGATTCAGAGAAGCTAAGATAATGATGAATGAAATGGCAAGAGTAGTAAATCATTGTGAACATGAGCAGATCCCAAAGAAAGCTAGGCGTTCATTTTGAAAACGAAAATGTTTTGAGGTCATCTTGACACTGAAACTTTTACAGCATTGCTTAAGAACCTGCCAGCAGTCCTCTCTCATCCAAATCTAAGAGAATCTTGTGCTGACAGCAGTACTTGAATGAGGACAGTGACACGAGACTCAGCTATTGAGGTGCTTGGCTGCATTTGTACAAAGGCATTATATACTGTACAGTCCCATTATACACTGCACAGTCCCTCCTCCCCACTGATCAGAGTTTGGCAATACCTTGAGAAACTTGGAATTGGTTAATGATGATGATGATGATGATTATTTAGATAGCTACAAGAAATTATATTTGATAGGTCTGAAGGCATTAGCTCCCAACTTTGACTGCATTTTCTCCTCCCCCCCTACCAAATATTGGCTTAGACTAAACCGAGGTTAGGTTTTCGTTACTGAAAAGGAATTATTTAATCAAACAATATCCTTAGAATATATGTACATCCTCTTGCTATTCCTTAACATAAATTATAGAGGGGTTGGGGCTGTTTGTGTGTTTGTTCTTTAAGAAGAGGTCAGTATGTAAGATCAGCACAGGTGGGCTACAGGTTATTTGCTCACCCCACACAGCATCTCAGCCGAGCAGAGGGGCAGGTCACAGGACAGTGGTCACAGACAGCATCGCATTACTCCTCTCTGAACACTGCTTGACTGGATTTCTGCTTCGTAAGCTCATATTCTAATACCTATGAGATTTATACAGGCTTTCTTTCCTAAATCCCAGCTCAGGTGACAATAATGCTCCCACCGCCCATATAAAACACCATCATCTTTCCTTCTGTAAACTGTGTTTTGCTTCAATTCAGCAATCTTGCTAATAAAGTCTGTTAGGTTCATATGAGCTATTACAAAAAATATATACTAACTTACAGTTTGGTTTAAGCCATTTTTAGGAGAAAGGGTAAGTAAGAATATCTCCCATAACATCTTGTAGCAATATTACCATACCATGTTTATATACCTCTAGTGCTCTTATTGCATTTAAAGTGCTAAGATTTAGTTCTCCAGCTTTAAAAAGAATTACTTTATACAGAACAAATATCAAACTGTATCTGCCATGAGCGCAATCACTTCCTATAAAACACCTCCACTGTGATCATCATAATTTCGTAGCCTATTTCATCTCATGAACATTTTATGTAATAAGTGCAAGAAATATTTACTTCTCCATCACTAGTATGAGTAAATAACTACTCTTAGAAGAGTTAATTATTAAGGCACTGTAAAATTAAAGTAACTAGATGATAACAGTGGAAGATTTGCCTTCTATTGTCCAGTATATGAAAACAACAGTTTAGAAAAACTGTTGTACAACTCAATTTTTCTAAAAGACAGGCCATGCACAAGGCTCTCGAACACTGACACAGTAAATGAACACAGCACCTGAACATTCAATTTATCATATCCTGGAAGACTGCTGTAAACAGGTTTTAAGCAAATAAAAATTTGGAAAAATATAGAAACAAACACTTGTAATAGTGCTCACACAGCCTCAGCCTCAATATTGCAAACCCAAGACTTCTCAATACTGCAGCCACACAGAAAAGTCCACACTTTACCTATTTATGTAAAAATACTTAGCAAGAAATACTTGTGGAATTTTATAACCAATAAATAAGCACAGTTTTGACTTCCAGAAGAAAAAAAAAGGGGACAGAAAAATCAAATCTTAGTATGAATTGTAGTAACTCTAAAAGGAAGCAGTTGGAATAGCGCCCAATTTCTGTAAGTAATAGTTAAGAAATCTCCAAAGATTAACAAACTGCTTTCTGGTACAACTTCATACTGACAGATTTTGTAACTTTTACAGTTCACAAAAACCCATGAAGATGCATGAAACCCTGGGTTAAATGCTGAAGTAGATTTAGATGGAGACCCAGACTGCTGCATCAAACGTACAGTTGATTCTTTGATCCAGTGCATAAGTTATGGTGATTTTTTGAAGTTGGTGATTTTTTGAATTGAAGTTTTCACGCTGCATCCATAAAACCCATGTGACTGCCAAGTCATGGAAGTATTGTTCTTATGCTGCCACTTCCTAAGTACACTCTCGGGGTATTAATAACACTTATAAGAAACTACAGTGAGATGCTCTGAGTATTTCCAAGTAGATCAAGACATGGTTGATAGAAACTTATGTATTAAGTTGTCCTTTTTCATCACAGGCCTAGCTAGGGGCATGACTGGAATTATGGGCAAGTGATATAAAAGTACACTTATTAAACAATGCCAAAAATAATACAATTGTTACATTAAAAATAAGCAGGTCTCAAAGTAGCATTACCAAGTCTCTTGCAAATATTCAGGCTAGACATAAAACAGTCTCAAAACATAAACTAAGGGTTAGAAACAAACCTGATCTTCTTCAAAGGAGGTGGGCTAAACTCCACAGAAATCCTCAAGAGATACACCAACCAAAAGGTGGGTGTGTAATGAAAGAGAAGCAATCAGAAATGTTTTGAGATCTCAGTCCTTCCCTCCTCTGTCCTACAGACTCTTCCCCAGGACTTGTGCAATAGAGGGGATGCCGTACCAGATGTGCAAACATATATTGACAGCACATTTTAAGGAACCTGGTTAACAACCTCCCTTGCTCCTTTGGTCCATATGTGCATTTGTAGCATAAGGAGCTCCAGGAATACTCTTTTGATGCTACTGCAATGACCAAGGGACATTTTTCAAGCCCTACAAAAAACACAGACTCCGTGAGAGGTAAGTTTCCAACAGGCAGGCACTGAGATGTCTTGCACACCTGGAATGACACCTGATATTTCTGTCCTTGCCTTCTCCAGCATGTCCTCACAAAGTCTGCTCTGCAGTAGGGTAATCTTTGGAACGAAGATATCAATCCTAGAGAATCTCTTAAGACCAGAGAGCCTTAGAAAATGGTCTTGCCCTGATATGTAATGGTCTCAAAACTGGACATGGGAGATGTGGGGAAGGATAACTGATGAGTGATTGAAAATTTCCCAGAGGAGCAACAATCACTATACCACCCTATCTCCATGGGAAAACAAAGACTCAAATGGGAAACCCATGAAGTCTGCAGGAGTCCAGTGAGGAGCAGTATCTCTGACCACAGGAAAAACCCTAATCTGTCTCCTGCCTAGCTCTAGAATATCAGGATGAAGAAGAGAAGAGGGGAAAAAAAAAAAAAAAAAAAAAAAGGCAAAAAACAGCTGAAAACATTAAACAGAGGAGTGCAAAGAAGAAACTGCTGCCACAATACATTTTCACAAAACTAATGGAAAGTCCTGTGAAATGCAGCTTCTTCAGAGGCTAGTGATTTTTTGGCATGTTGTGCAAGAAAATCCCACTTTGCCATAAATGTCTAATTGATTCCTTCCTGCACTGTGCTCCTTATGGACACGAGTAAATGCTCTCCAATCTCAAGATCTGTCTAACACCTGTGCAATGAGATGCTATTTTTTGATGTTTGCTTGGGAAGGCAGATCCAAATCCCTCGAGATGAGGTTTGGAGACTCAGGTGGGACCCAAAACACTCATACTGAAAGGCAGAATAAGTCTTAGAAGCAGAATGGACTCAATTGTGTTAGAAAAGCCCTGATTGCAATGGATGCAGCTATTATTACCCTCCCAAGTGTCCTTGGGAGATGCAAAAAGCTGGGAACATATATCAGAGGACCTAGCTACGTTATCAGGAATATATTTGGAAAGAGCACTGAAAACTATCTGGTCTTACACCAAAAAGGCAGAAACTTCATGGTGGTCTGCAGGACCACCAATCTGGAGGAAGTCTAGTGAGGATACTATGTGGGTATACATGACAAACACTATGAGACCAGGCAAATCTCTACCTGCACTGGCTCGACTCCATCTCTCTGGGTGTGCTCTCAGAGCATGAGACTGACCTGAAATGCCCCAGCAGACACAGAGTTCAGCCAGTGTCTCTGGATTTAATTGACTGAACGAGAAACTGCATATTCACTCTTAGCCCCAGAGACCAAACAAATTAAAAACAGACTAAAGAGTTTATAAAGTTTGTTCCAGCCATCATCCTTTCACCAAAGCTGTGGGAAAAAAAAAAAAAAAAAAAAAACACCAACCAAAAAAACCCCACCAAACCCCTCAATATGGTTTTCTTTAAGATGGATGATGATCACCGTCAGTGCTGGTGAACACCAAGGAGAAGCTCATGCGTTTGGACTGACAAGAGTAGCAGACCATAATAAAATTAGGGACCTCTTGCAAGTACAGTGTACAGCAGTATAAAAATAAATGTGGTGCAGGTCAAGAGACATGATGCACTCTCTCCACTAAGGCGGCAGTACTACTGCCCCCATTTTGCTATTCTGGACTTGCACTTGGGAACAAAGTCATTTAGCCTACTTAAATCCCAAATGGGTCTCTGTTCTCCATTTCTCTTTCATTTAGAAGAATTAGTTCTACCAAATCCTTTCTCTGAGAAGAGAACTGCCTTAAAAGACCCTAGGGCTAGAAGAGCAAATACATCCTATTAAATCAGATTCTTATGAGAGTAGTCCATAAAGAGACAAAAGAGGGGTCAGAGAGAGAGTGACACAAAGACAGACTGAATGCAGCATTTGTGGATGACTGCACGTAGCATCCAAGAGTCTGCAGTGATTATTGTCCAGTTAGGGGAAAAAACAGACAGAACTGCACAGTTAGGAAAAAGCAAACAGGAGAGAAAAGGGTGATGCACTCCAGCACACCTTCAGAAGTGAGAACAAGTATGAGGGCACTGGCCAGCAGGTTGATAATAAAATCTTAGAGAGTCACAAAACTTAGGCAAAGGCTGTGATAACCCACAGGAGGCAGCAAGGTGATGTCTTGAGGAACACCAACAGTATCTATACGCCTGCTTTGGTTTTGATTCAACAGCAAAAATCCCCAGAGACTGAGGAGTTGCTTTGAGGATTTCACCCGCCTGAGACCAGACAGCTCTGCCGCCTCTGATGGGAGGTCCTCTATGACCTCTTGCATTTCTCTCTGTAGTTCAAATGGCTACAGAGACTTTGTTTGTCTTCCCTTATCAACACCAAGCTTGACGTCCTGGCAAATCCTGCAGTTTCTAGGAAAATGTTCCTTCCCAAGACATATCTGACTCCCAAACAACCACATGCCCATGGGAAGTCACAATTAGATGCTTCATTGCTTTGGAGAAGCTACCAAGAATGAAGCAAGAAACAAAGTCTTCTTTAAAAATAAAAGGCAAACCTCCATGACTGAAGACAAAAATAAAATGAAATTTAAGAAGAGAGGAAAACTACTAAAACAAGGACTGGGGGAAGTGTAGGCTGTTTCTCAACATGGGTTCTTAAAAACCTGCTTCTTCCCTTTTCATGCCTACAGAAGTAGGAGCCCGAAGCTATTTTTCTTCAGTCAGGTTTTCAAGCTGTGGTGCAGAGATGCAACCTCAATGTTAATTTGCAGAAGGACAAACAGTCAGGGAGGATGTTACAGCACTCACTGCCAATACAAAAATCATGAGTGACAAAATAGTTAATCCAAGTATTTTAACCTTCCTTTTCCCCCCAGCACACTGGATTATTTCTTCCATACTTTACGGGAACAGCAACAAACATAAAAGGAGGACTCTTTACACCTATTAATATAATTCCCTAAAAAAATCAGAACATCTGTTTAAAACTGCATGACTGTTATTCACATGAGAGCCTAAAACTTGAACTTTGTCACCTGATTTATCTACAGCTGTGCTGATATATTTTCCTTTCATAATGTAACCATCAAATTTGACATACTGCAGTTGACAGGTTCAGACAGAGAGGGAGCACAAGAGGAAACATCTGGTTTCAGATGTGGGATATCACATTTATCCTCATTAGTGTGAGGTAACTCCCACACATAACTCCAACCTGTCAACATGGTACAGATCTAGATGAATCTCTCTGAAAGAGACCTTTCCAGGTTTTCACATTTTTTAAGTGCTTTCAGAAAATTTTAGAAATGTTATGCCCGAAGAAGGCATAATGACAAAGAAGTCAACGAATGAAAACCTGCAGAACTAGAAACTGGAAAATGTTTGGTTTTCTTCCTTAAAGAAAACTGGAGGTGGTGGACTAATTTTAGAGGCAGAATATGATTAACCAGCAAGAAACTTTTTTGGCTCTAAAAGAAATTTCAATTTTAAGATAATCTGTTGAACCACTCTTAGAGCAATATACTTTCTCATAAGAAAGGTAATATTTCTGATAAGTTTATTTTATTCTCAAAACTCTTTTACTTGCAGAGTCAAGAGTGCCAGTATAGACTAGGTCAGATGTATAAACCACAGCATCGCTTGTTCCCCTTTTCACTACCAGTCTCATCATCCTGGAGGAATACTGTTGCTGTGGGTGGTCAGAGGATGTATGTTGAATGCTCCCAGCAATTTCAGCCCTAATGAATACTCACTTATATCATAAATAAGTTAATTTCCACCTTTAAAGCACAGCCATAGGGAAATTTTTTTGGTGTTGCTAGAGATTAATGGTATCTTTTTACCCAATTCAGTTAATATGCAAAAGCTGTGAGGTTATCTTGTTACTTAAGGAACATAGTTTCTTACAAAAGCAGAGCAGCTGTTTATAATGACATGAGTGTTATTCACATGAGAGCCTAAAACTTGATCTTAAGAGGTGTTCCCTGCCCCAAACCATTTCAGAACCTGATGAAATACCAGTTCCTACCTTGCTACTTCATATATATCCTTCTTCCATATGTCATGAGAGCCACCCAGAACAAATGGACATGTGCCATTTGCCTCAAGAGTCCCTTACAACCAGGTTCCTCCCCATAGGGCTTAAGGGAAAACTTTGGAGGGGAAGAGAAATGCTTGACTTGTACAAAATGCTCCTCAGGAAACACGGTTTGCTACGACTACCCAAATCCAACAACTCTTCACTTCCTAATCAAGGTCTTTGTCCCGAGAAGTCTTTCACAGGCATAGGACCTAGTTTGTGTTACTATTTACTGATCACACAGATACCTGATGACAGCACTGCTGCTAAGGAACAGACAAATATTTAAAATGCAAAGAATAGTCCGTAAATAAAGTCCTAAAAAAAGTCAGGTGAAGTATAAAGCCATAAAGAGATCACTTTTCACTGGGCTCCAATTGAGATGCTACCTTCTCTCCCACCCTGACACCTATCTAATAGTGCTCTTTATGGAGCCCTTGAGGTTGCTGTGCCTGGCTGAGGGTACCTCCTATTAGGGTTTCCCTCCTCTCTGGAAGAAATACATTGGCATCAACCTAATGAATTTTGTTAACTGAACAAAGGTATCCTTGGTTATCTGCATTTAATACATAGTCATTTCTAAGGCAGTCTGTGCCACAAATCCATCAGACCCAGTTACCCCAAAGGATGAAACTTAAGTAACAGTACAAGCAGGATGAAGCTGGAGAAATAAAGTGGCAGGTGGGGCCAGCAGTAGTCCTGAAAGTCTGAAGCAGGTGAACTGGGGGGCCTTATTTCCCTAGAAGTGGAAATCTGGCCAACAAGACACAGACTGTGGCTAGAGTCAGCCCAGAAAAAAAAAAAAAAAAAAACAACAACAACAAAAAACCAAGTTTATTAAACTTATTAAAAAAAAAGCAGCCCTAAATTTGGGATTCTGCATGCTGAGAAATTTCAGTTTCAGGTCCTAACTTACAGCTTTGTTTTCTCACTATTGACCCAAAGAGAACAAGAGTCCAAGCTCAGCCCAAACCAATACTTCCAAGGCTTCAAATCTGGTAGAAACAGCAATCCCTGGGCTTTCCTGCCTAGGTCCCCATCTGCCTCAGTGCAGCAAGTCCTGGGACCCAAAAGGGCTCTCTGACAAGCACAACTCTCATTCTGTAGCTGCTCAGGGCTGTATCTTGTGAAAGCCCAGGCAGGAGCCCACTAGAAAACCAGGCAACTTTTCAGTTAAATCCCACCTGTATTTCAATCTTGAAAAAAAACACAAACAAACAAACAAACAAAACAAAACAAAAAAAACCACCACAAACTATACAGAAAAATAAACCCCACAACCCTAAACTCTTTGCATAAAACTTTTCAGATTGAAGAAACCCAGAGCCAGTCCAAAAAGTCCAGATGTGCACGCAGGAAAGGGAAGTCTACCAGGATTGAGGCAGCCACCTCTTTTAGAGGTGATTGAGCATATCAACAGTTATTAAGTTCAGAAGATGAGACTAACCACACATCTCCCTTAGCTTTGCACAATTTAAGAGCTACTCTATGCAAACACCCTTAAAAGTGAGCTCCCAGATCAGTACATGTTCAGGCCAGAGGGTGTTTGGATTGAGAGGTCCTCAATCTGATGGGTATTTCCCTCCTGTTGGGACCAATGAACAAAATCCAATCCAGCTGAAGCATGGCACATGCCAGAGGAACACCCCTACGTCTCAAATTCAACACGCCTCTATCCAGCATGCCACAGATAGAGAGAACATCTTTCTTTTGAACCGAGTACCTCATTCTGATCTCCCTCTGATAGCACTTCACCATTTCTACTCCAAGAACATTTCCCTCCTCGTCTCCCCATCTAAATCAGTATCCTATTTTCCTTTACTGTGTTTCACTTCTCTCTGCCCAGCTTTGCAGTTTGATATGTAATAGGTTGAATAATAGAATGTATGAAAGATTTTCTTCTTATGTTTTCAATAAACTCAGTCTTTTCTCAAGTTTCACTGTATTGACTCTTCATCTCTAGAGTCCACCCTGTTTGTACCAGTGCTGCTCTCACTCCTGACTGATAAAAAAAAAAAATACAGGGAGGGCAGGAAATCTGATGTTAAGACATGGAATAATAGGACAAAGAATACAAAGTTTCTACACAGTCATCACATGTATGGGAGCACATGACTGGAGGGGAAAGAGTCAAGCCTACTAGTGTGGGTAGGGTTGGGCAAATGCATGAATAAAAATGATTGCACATGTAAACTCAGGATTGGACAGCATGAAATTACCTTTCTGCTAGAAACAAAGAGAACATGGAAAAGTGGTGTCAAGCCTTGTCCTGACTCTTTGCTGAGGTACAATGCTACAGCCATTCCCACCCAAGGAACATAGCAAACCTGGAATTACCATCAGAAAGCATCATCAAGTCATAGTGAAGAAGAAAGAGTCTGGAGGTCAACACTCATCATTATCCAGCCTTTTAAGATTCACTGAGCTCAGCGAGTGTCACATACATACGAATTTTACATCCATGGTAGGGAACCAAAATACTCAAGGATCATAATTATAAAGGTCTCACTAGGACTAGTAGAGTCCTTGTGTCTAGAGGGGAAAATTAAAACAGACACTACTACTGCTTCACCATGATAAATGAGAACACAGAAAGTAACAGTGAAAATGACGGATGTTTTCAAATCCATTTTACTTAAATTATTATTTAAAAATGTGAAACTTCACCAATATATAACTCAGATTTCCAGTAAGAGGCTCTATCTAAACTCTGAATCATAAATTATAAACAAACATAAGAATATTGGTTATCAAATATTCTACAAGAATAATTTTTATTCATATTAATCACAGCTATAAGTCCAAGTAAGGAAAGAAAGATGAATTAAAGGAAGAAACACAGCATTTATTTGATTTTTGAGAAAATACCTCTCAGTAATACTTATAAAGATGTGTTTCTCCAGTAGAGTTTTGTAAAGAATAAAGTTTATAATTGTGGGGCGGTGGGGGGTGTTAATAACTGAGAGGACACAGAATGATAAGTCAAAATGAGCTAGTGAGCCTGTTCTCCTAACCATAATCCAACCCATTTGATAACATCTTCTTCCATTTCCATTACTTCATCATCACTCATTGCATTATGTCTAAACATAGACTATAAACTCTTCATAATTTCGTTTGTAAAGCATTATGCATATTTACAGAGCTATCTGAATAATCTTAAATTAAGTTATGAGACCAACCGAAGACTGGGGGAGAGCCAAGTCATGCCCTCATACATAGAGGGCTTCCAGAAGAGCAAGGTTAAGCTAAAGCGCCCAAAAGACACAAAAGTTGTCTTTGACACACAATTGCTTCAGAAGACAACAAGCAAGAATTCAGGAATAGAGTCTGGACCAACAATTACAAACATCTGGTAAATTCAAGGAAATGACAGTAATAGTACATCATCATCAGATGTATCAAATAAAGGGTCATTTGAGTACCAAACTGTGTTCAATACTCTAAACCGTGGTGGGAACAGGTCTGCCTGTAAATCCCCCCAAAAAACCTCTCCAAAGAATGTAAAAAGGCTCAGCAGGAGATATACACTGATTTTGACAGTTTCCTGTCAAGGTTTCCTGTCCTTGACAGATTCCTGTCCTTGACAGTTTCCTGTCAAGGTTTATCACTGGACAACATTGAACACAACATCCAAAAGCAGCCATGCAGCAAAAATACTGTGAGCACGCCTCTGATGTGGTGGTGTTTTGGGAAGCAAGCACAGAGCTGTGCAGTGAAAAACCTCCACATTTTACCATGCAAAAAAATACTATTCAAATATTATTTTAAAGCAGTTTTTTATTAGCAGTAGAACAAATCCTGAACCTCATCAAAATAGTCTCTGCATTCAAATGGAGGATTGAAAAACCTAAATCCTTCCATGTAATGATGGGGGTGGAAACATATAATTTGCTTTGGCATTCCCCACTAACTACTTCATAATGCAAAATACCATTTGAATGTGCAAAATTTAAAAATATTAGAAGCTGGAGGAATTAAACCTCTGCCTTGAGACCTTAAAAGGACAGAACATTAAAGCTGTTTTGGGAAGCTAGCAAAAAGCATTTGTAACTATACAGCATTAAGAGTTTGGCAGGAAACCACGTTTAAAGGATGGCTTACTGCCTTGAAAATATTTTTGTTTAAAAGAAATTAATTTCCACATGTACATGTAAACACACAAGTTATACATAACCTGCAGCTTTTCCATATTTGCTCTAAAGATACGGGCAAGCAAGAAATCTCCATTCCCCTTAGGTATTAACGGGTCAACTTGCAAGTCTACCAGATGGCTCTGGTAAGGAGCAAGAATAATTTTATAAGCTTCTATCCATTTGCATTGTACCAAATCAAGCTGAGAATTTGCTTGTTGCATTAGTTGAATTAAAACAGTGACACGTGCCTCAGAACTCATTATCGCTCTCAGAAGAGGGATGCCACAGTAGATGGACATGAGGTTTGATCAAGCTCAGTAACTCCTACAGATGAACATACACTTCCTTTAAAAAGAAAACATATATAATGACGTGCCCAATTTGACATGTGAAGAGCTAGATAGAGAACTTGGAAAAAATAAGATACAAAATGCAAATAGATGACATTTTGGAGAAGCAGAGCACTGGCAACACCAATCCCATTAAGAGATTTTCAGAAAACTGACGGCTCCCAAGAATAGCAGAATATCCACTGCTCTCAAGTTCCACCAAGAAAACAAAACCCTGCCACAACACATACTGTGACAAATCAGACGTGCTAAACTGCAGATGCTACACTTATTTCGTGCACAGGACAGAAAAATACCATTTTCTATTTTACAACACGTTGCTTCTGCAGAGAGCCCCATGTTCTTTATCAACATTTAAAAGCTTGTCCTCACAATGCCCTATAAGGTAGCGAGCCATGACCATTTTCTCCTTGTTTTACAGTCATTTCTCATTTCCATAACACCATTCTTTCTGTTAAGTCCCTAATTTATATAGCAAACCATTGCTATTGCCTGAAAGCCAAAGAACTATATTTAGTGAAGGTTTATTCCAACGGATCTCAGTGCAAGGTTAACAGCTTTCACCTTCTTTCTTTATATAGGGAGGCACACAAATCTAGTCAGAAATTTTCCAGGCAGAAGTAGTCCACACAATTTTTCAACAACCATATTTAGACAACGTCCTTAACTTCTTTCTTTGAAACGATTTTTCCCATGAAATAAAGTTTTCATCTCTACATGTGTTGATAAAAAAAGAAATAAATATAAGCTTTTTAAACCGTACCTTCCATGACATACACCAGGGAACCCACATCTCCTTCCTTGATGATGCAGCTGTCTTTGCCATACTCCACGGGATACATACAATCCACAATCTCCTGGATCTGAGACAGTTCCAGATTCTTCATGAAGTCATTGTCAAGGATCGCTTCCTTTATTAGCTCCTTGGACCTGAGGCAAAAAAGACAAGATTTACCCACATGACCATCAGCCGAGCTCATTAATAGAATGTGAACTTTAGCACAACCACATGGCGCCCCAATGAGTATTGCCTTGGAAAAGAAATCCAAAATTTGCCCTAAAAATCTGATAAAGTCCATCTGCAGAGAAGAAAAAAAATTACAAAAACGTTAACTTGTAATTATTTTTAGTAAATAAGTTTTAGATACATCCAGTATTGAAATAAAAATAGATTTCATGTGATTGCAAGATCCTCTTTTAGCTCCAAGTTTCACATCTATAATAATACCAAAGAATAACATAGCTACTTGAAATATCTTCCATATACAAAACTCAAAGGAAATACAATCAAGAAGTTAAAGGATTTATGACTTAGTTTATTATATTTTCTATTAAATTATACAAACTGGAGCACACAAAAGCGTGATACTGCACTGATTCTTTGAGTATTAATCAAACGCCAAAGGCCATTATATTCACTAGAGGAGGCACCACTGTTACAGGAATAACACCACCATTAATTCATTTCTGTGATGACTAAACGGAAAATTCCAAAATTGTATCAGTGTGCATATGTGCAATTATACATGCAATTTTGGTTTGGCATGCCATGAGGTTGGAATTCTGGAGTTCTTAGTAGCCACTTTGCAAAGTTGAGTAAGGAATGAGTTGTTTCTGAAGAGACAGATTTCAGAACTCAAAGTCCAAGCATTCTCTGGGAGACTACCCAAATGGGTATGTAATACAACCTGCTCTCTCTAGAAGTGCCTCTGCCAGAGTATTTTATGACAGAAAATATGCAACAAAACCAACTATGTTTTCCCCGATTTTCCTGAGATTCTTTCATTTTCTACAACTAAAGTGCTCACCGCACGCGAGTCATGCTCAGGTGAACCCTCCAATCTTCCCTTCAGACTGTCAAGTTCAACTTCATCCATCTGCTAATGCAGCGTAACCACCCTGTTATGACATTTTACAAAAAAACTCCTAACGCAACCTGTGCAAATGAACAACTGAGAATGCTAAATCTGTATCTAGACCAAAACTAAAGCCCCTAAAACACCTGCAGGCTGGACACCAGGTTCTTGGCCCTTCATTTCTCACTCTGCATCTTCACTTCTGTGGGCTGAACAATTTGCTATTGTGAACATAGCCCAGGCAGATGACAGCTACCTGCAGAGCTTATGCATTCAAAAGAGTTTTGCCTTTTTGAAATAAGAATATGAAACAAGGTTTTCAAAGAAAGATACATTAATTGATTGTGTCTTCTTGAAAAAGCGCCAAATTGGGACTTCAGAAGCCCAAAACCAGCCAGACAGCCGTGGGGATATTATATCCGTGCTACAGTCCTTTTAAAGTATGCCTCAAGGTTATACGCAGCACAGATTCAATTTGTTAACGTTTAAGATGCTTTTTATGCTTTTGATTGTTTTGAGGATGTTTCGACAAAACACGCTATTTTACATCAGAGTCCACCAGTACTGACCCAGCTGAAGCGCAGGATGGGAAGCAGACCAGACTTTTCAAGTACTGTCTGCAAGACGACACAGACTCGGACTGCTACAAAACCGTTTTGCTCTTGAGAAATTTAATTTTACTTCACATGCTGTCACTCCAATTCCTTGTGCTTGCAAATAAAAACCACCAGAAAAACTTACATCTGTGTTATTTCTTGCTTTCAGTAATGCAAGAAGCTGGTAATTTGTAAGGCTGACCAGATGACAGATAACCCGATTTCCTTATTCCCTCCTCCTGTGCTAGTGTGAGACTACACTTTCTATGCTCTGCCTTCACTCAGTACTGCTCTTTCAGTCTTAGCCACCCCCACAGGTCCCCCAAATCCTCCTAACAAAGGCACTAATTATTAGCATTACTCAAACTGCCTGCCAAAGACAAAAGCATAATAAAAGCTTTCACATTACTCATATCAACTAGCATTACAATTTCAGCCATTTATTTCATTTTGACGCTCAAAATGAGGCTTTCTCCTTGATAAAATAAAGTCACCCTTTCAAGTGGAGTGTTTGTAAGAATACCCACAAGAGACCGGAGGGAATTCAGACGTGGTTCAAGTCAGACCTCCCTGGCCCTCAGTAAAAAACAATGCTTTTCTTGTCAGAATCCAGCACGGTGAAGGATTTTAAAAGGATCTGGGAAATTTGGTCTAAACAACAGCAAAGGAGCAGCACAGGGGCTAGGAATGTCCATTGAAGTCTGTTTTGGGGAGAAGCAGCAAAACATACACGACATGAACAAACTTACTGAGAGCAGCCCTGAGGAGAAGGACTTGGGTGTGTTGGGTGATGAGAAGCTGAACATGACCCGGTAACTGCGCTGGCAGCCCAGAAAGCCAACCGTGTCCTGGGTTGCATCCAGAGCAATGTGGCCAGCAGGGCGAGGGAGGGGATTCTCCCCCTCTGCTCCGCTCTCCTGAGACCCCCCTGCAGTGCTGTGTCCAGCTCTGGGGGCACCAACATAAGAAAGACACGGACCTGCTTGAGCGGGGCCAGAGGAGGCCACGAAGATGTTCGGGGGCTGGAGCACCTCCCCTGTGAGGACAGGCTGAGAGAGCTGGGGGGGTTCAGCTGGAGAAGAGAAGGCTCCAGGGAGACCTTAGAGCGGCCTTCCAGGACTTAAAGGGGCTACAGGAAAGGTGGGAGGGTCTCTTGATCAGGGGGTGTAGGGATAGGATGAGGGGTAACTGTTTTAAACTGAAAGAGGGCAGATTTAGATGAAGTAAAAGGAAGAACTTCTTCCCTGTGAGGGTGGTGACGAATTGGCACAGGTTTCCCAGAGAAGCTGTGGCTGCCCCCTCCCTGGAAGGGTTCAAGGGCAGGTTGGACAGGGCTTTGGGCAACCTGGGCTAGTGGAAGGTGTCTGTGCCCGTGGCAGGGGGGTTGGAACTAGATGATCTTTAAGGTCCCTTCCAACCCAAACCATTCTATGATTCTATGAAATTTAGGGAATTTATGAGCTTAATGGTATTATTACAGTCTAGGAGTACATCTGAACCAAGGGATTCACAGCCTCTGCCCTTCAACATAGAAATATCAGAGAAATTAAAGCTCAGATGCCCACTAAGTCATTCAAACCCTTTTAACAACAATACAAAATACATCCATTAAGAGGAAAAATGCGCCAGCCGGGACATCAATAATGCAGTTTCATCTCTGCCACATCTAAGCATCTTAAAAGTAAGTATCTCCATAGGATGATCTGGATAATAACTCAGTCACGCTTGAATATAACCAAAATAGATATTACTATTTAAGGATAATTAGTTAAAATGACACTTCAAATACAAAGAGCACAGCATAAAAAGAAAGCACCTCCAGCTGCCCATAAACACTGCTGGCTGTAGGAACAAGCACCTTGAGACCCAACTGCATATTTATGAATGTATTCACATCAGACTAAACCATGCTTCATAGTTTGTAAGCTACAAACGTTTTCATTAGGAAATAGGCCATTCATCTTTAAAAAAAATAAATAAAAAGCTTAGTTTGACATATTTGAAAATTAGTTGATACTAAAAATACATTGTCAGAGCTACAATAAGTTACTCTATTGTTCCCTGCAAGAGAATATTCGTCACTCTAATAATTCAAAAAATTATTCATGCAATGTAGATTACCATTCCCCCATACTTACACATGCCAGCCCTTCAGCAACTTCTACATTGTTCTGTTACACAGTTTTCTTTCAATATGATTCACAGGTCCAATTTCAGGTAAATACATTTTTTTCTTTTATATTTGTTTTTAGATGAAATGAAACTCAAAAGCCTATAAATTAACTCGGATTTTACGATTATTCCATAATAAAGGCTGTTCTAAACCACACCATTCTTTAATCATCATCATTAGTGTTTGAAAACAGCATCTATCCCAGATGTGTGAATACACAGATCTACCTAGTAATACAGAAAAGGTATTCAAAATGGTCAAAAGCACACTCTTGCTATTGCAAGTAAGTGGTTTAAACAAGATACAGCTGTTTCATTACGTCTTATTTTCAAAAAGTATTTATTCTGTATTTTCTGATTCAAGTTTCTAACAGAAACAATCTGCAAACAAAATCAACTACAATATTTGTAAGGGAACAGACTATTTCCAAATAACCCTGTTTTAAGATGGGGTCATTTTCATGAATATTTACTCAGCGCTGAATTGAACGGCTCCTAATGCAGAGGGTCAGTCCAAGTAGAAAGTAGTTGTTGTCATCTTTACTCTCCGGAGGAAGGAACCTGGCACTAAGCCACTACTATTTTTCTAAAAGATTAATGATCAAATGCGATGCAGACTTGACGAACAGTTTAAAAAAAAAAAAAAAAAAAAAAAAAGGGCAAAAGGGCACAATCCTCTGCGATACATCCTTTCCCAAATCAGTTTAAGTCCATCACGGTAATTAATAAGGCAACAGTAGGAAGAAGCTAATTGCATTCTAATTTGCAGAAGTCATGCAAAAAGCGCCTTAAGAAGTTTGCTAAAAATACACTTAATATGTAAAAATGGTTGCAAATGCCTCTCAGAGCAAAGCCTATAAATGTGCATTAATTCACACACCTCCTAATCCTGTACTGGGGGCTGGTCTGGTTCTCAAGCCAGATCAGAGCCAGCCACCAACCCCCACAGCAAGCCAAGCATGACAGCTCGGGAGCAGAAAAATGCCTGGAAAAAAATATAGCCACGTTTTCTGTCTCAGCAGACAGGGACTCTGCACAGAACCCGTGTTTCAGCTGTGCTGGAGAAGGCTTGTATTATCTTATTGCAGTGGCCATAAAAGGCAGAATCTGGCCAAGCATTCTGCTCAAAACCCTGCTGCTAACATCCACTGGCTACTCAAACAAGCATGAAGGCAGAAGGTAAAAATTTTGATTTGCAGCAGACCCAAAAAAACCTGGGATGTTATGCAGCCCCACAAGAGAAGCAAAGTTAATGCTACAGTGGTGTGCAATGTACAGAGTAAAATACCAAAGCCTGTATTACAGCCTGTTGTTATCCTGAGAGTAATTTACATATTACAAAGAGCTGAATGAATAGTCATCGCAGGCTCTTCACCCACAGCAAAGAAACCCCATTCTCTATGCTAGATTTGTATCTTCAGGCACATACGATAAATATTAAAACAAAAAGTGAACCTTCGTCCCAAAAGGTCCTATTTCAACATCAGAAAAGCTGCTTGCTGAGTTCAAGGAAGGGAAGAATTTAAGTGCGGATGCAAAGCCTACTGCCATATACATCTAGGGACACTTAGAGCAATGCAAAGCCCTCCTTGACACGTACTGTGCTGGTACAGCATCAGTTTGCAGTGGAGTTTGCAGGAACCTGACGTTCAAAGGGAGCAGCAGTAGCTACACGGGTACCACTCTCCAGGTAATCTACTGCTGGCAAGAGCTGATTAAACAGAGGTGGATCAGGAAGAATAAAGGGAATGAAGAGTTCAATTTAGACAACAGTGACACAGAGCAGCTGGGAGCAGATCTGAATTTTATGGTGTTCACCAGCATACCACCACAGCTATGTACCAAAACTATTTGAAACTACCAGCCAGAAAAATGAAAAGCAATGTACTAGGCAGACAGGCTGGAAGTTGTCTCAAAAAAGGGAATGAAAAAGTACGTTTTGTATTAATAGTTGAGAAGAAGAAAAAAATACACAAGACCTTTTCTTTAGCTGTTCCTCTCTTCAAACTTTAAATACAACTTTTCAATATGAACTTTTATGCCAATACTAATGGGGGAAGGAGTATTTTTTCTAGAGCCTTCCCCATCAGAAGTCTGCCAATTACTACTAATGACCTAAAGCCCTGTATTTAGGAGGGAAACATCTACAGGAATTTGACCAAGCAGAGAGACAGAGCTTACTGCCAGGGCTGAAGTTTAAAGCAGCAAAAGTGCAGCTCCCTGGGAGATGAGAACTCCTTGTTTACTCGTGTGATAAACCCTCCTCAAAGCTACTATGACCAGTGGCATCTTTTTTTGTGCTGTTTCATTATTGCTGTAAAAATCCAAATTAAATACACATCCTTTACATCTATCCACCAATGAAACCTATCAAGCATATTTGTAGAAACTTATGCCCAAGCACTACTTTTTTGGGAGCTTCCAAATCCATAACCCTCCACAAGGAATTAAACTGATTTCAGTAGGTAAGAAACATGTGAAAAAATCTGCAACATCTGTCCCAGAATATGACGAGTGATACAAGAGTCCAGACAATCCCTACAACAACCATCTGTTTAAAATCCACACCGTGAAATGTTTAAAAGCCTTTACTTCTACAAAATGTGGCCATGGGAAAAAAAAAAAAAAAAACCACTTCTTTAAAAAGAGAAAACATAGCCAAGTATTATGCCTGCTCCAGATTACCAATAACTATTCAGCAGGATAGAAATACACTGCAAAAAGGGTTAAACAGATTTTTTTTTTAAGTTGTACCTAGACATACCTGCATTTCATAAGGGGGCGTCCGTTCCAAGTAACACAAAAAGCAAAGTTTCTAGCAGGTTTGGGAAAGCTTTTTGCTCAAAGGCCCACATTCACAGAGCTCTTAACTATGTTTTTAAGCTCTTGTGTACTTAAAAGAGTATGTAAGACTAGAACACATACTCACACGCTGCTCTGGAAATAGGACCTCAGCGATTCAGTTCCCAGTCTAGTTAACACCGAAACACTGAGTTACCAATTATGAACCTTTTTATCTCTTTAACCAACAAAACTAAAGAAAATCTCTGATGGAAGGATGTATGTTTAATCTGACACCAAGAATGGACAAGTTAATAATTTGAATAAGGTGTTTTAAAAGTTCTCTATAGATATGCTCCCTGCCACAACAGAAAAGCCCACACCTTCTAAAAAGCAGTAAATATAAAGATACAGCAGCCTTACTAAAACATTGCTATTACTTACTGCAAAATTATTCAATCCATCAGGTAGCCCATAGATCCTCTATGTATTTCTCTGCATACTTTACCTTCTTGGCTCTGTTTATGAATACTGCGGCCTGGCCAAATATACATAGGTTAAAAAATAACAGTCAAAAATCACAAAGCTCTCCGTGATATTAAAATGACAGTCAACAAGAGACAGCAGTCAAAATCTTTTCCTTGCACTCATCACTTCTCAACAGGTTGTGTTACTTATTGTAGGTTCTTAGTTCCTACATAAGAAATAGAGGCAGAAAGCAGAACTTTGCAAGATTATTATTTGATCCCTCAGTCACCAACTTGAAGTCCGTAGGCCTCAGGAAAGCAGGGTTTGCAGCCAAAGTGTTTATGTTCTTAGAAAAATAATTTGTGCCAAGTCAATCACAGAAAGGTGGAGGGTTATCCCCGACTGCTCCAGAAGATTTTGCACTAAAGGCGGTAACAAACATGCACAGCTTAGGGCAGTATATACTTTTTGCATGACAGCAATGCAAGAGGAACTATAGCTTTCTGGAGTGCATGAGACTGCATAATATCTTTAAATACTAAAGTCTGCAAGTGAAGAAAGGAATCTTCTTTTACAACTTACTACTAGGAGCAGAACAGTACAGAGAAGCCCAGATTTTTAGGTAAAATTTGGGTCTTGTTTGGATTGTAATGCCATTAATAGTTGATAACTTAACATTAGCTGTTTGTTTTGGCTACGGATAAAGACCACTTTGAATATTTCTTAAGGGGAATTTTAAATATAACTCCAGAGAGCTATTCTTGTCTCATTAACTGGAAATAAGAGTAGGATTCAAGTCCAGGACTGAGTAACATGAAAGCCCTTAAACAAACTTGTGGATTTTCTTTACAACGTTTGCCTTTCCCACAACATATAACTCACAGCGTATCTTCAAGTTGCAAGAGGAAATTTCTGAGTAGAATCTTAAGCATCTTCAGACAAGACTGTTACTGCATAGTTGGATGGAAGAATATGCTCTTGAGAAGAGTACACTAATTTTTTTTTTTTAATTGACATTTTGTTTAAAGAGACAAGCAACAGGGGAAGTAACTGTGCCCTAACCTAAACCTGTAAAAAAGGAAAATAACCCCACCATTTTAATTTTTCTTGTACTTACATACAACTTACAGTTGCAGAATCAAGTTGCTCTGTAGAGAATGTGTCAATCAGACAGCTCCACCTAAGATTTCTAAATATATCAGTAAAACATGCAATTCATTTACACTGCTGTTCATGATATCATATTTTGGCATTTGACATTTAAAAAGCAAAATAATTTGAGAAAAAAAAATTAAAATCTCCCTTCACCTACGCTGAAAATTGTTGTTAGTATAAAAATACTGTAGGCAAGAGTTAGTTAACTCTTGCATTTTAACGTGTCTCACCCTACAGATCTTAATTTACCACCCTTTTCTAAGCTAGTGTTTTGCATCCTACAAAAACCCAGGTTTAGATACTGGAAACGCTGGCAAGCTCAGTAAAAAAAAGCTCTTGCCAACACAATTTGCCAGCTTCTGAAATATCTGACACCTCCGAGGAACTCCCACGTGAGCTTCATTTTGAGAAACCACTACCAAATAGGATCAAGCAGCCACTTGATTACCTGAAGCAAACAGTAGACGCTTTGGGCAGCTAATTATAGGTGAAAACATGTAGCAAGGTCATGGTGAAGGAGGAATGGGGTGAGTCTCAGAGACACTTAGCCAGAAAAGCCTAGCCAAAAAAAAATGGTCTTTTGAGGTGTGTTATACCAATACATCTCGCAGTTTTGGTGCTCACATCCAGCGCGACTGAGCTGGAGACTTTTTGCACCAACACAAATAGCACAGAAAACATATGTACCCGTATGTCGAAACACCAAGGGATCCAGAAACAATCCAAACTCCTCCAGGAGGAGTTCAGTTAGCAAGACTGAGTCGTGGAGATCCAGACAAACACATCTTGAAGATCATAACAATGCATCTTGAAAAGAAACACCTACTTTAAAGGCAAGAATTTCTCCATCAGTCAAACAATTATCCACATATGGTTCCACTCTTGGCAGCTCCACGAAGTGAACTTTAACTGGAGGCAGGTATGAGGAGTCTAGCTAAATGGTGACTAAACAGTTGTCCCAAGTTTATTAGTATATTTTGAGGTCTGTGTGGCTTCATAGTGATAAACGAGCATGTGGACAGAGAACTGCATTCACATGCCCTGGAGAAGAAAGTTCCTGGTAGCTGCTACAGAGATGGTCTTTGCCCTGTTAGAATAAGCAGAAAATCTGCCAAGTGGACGATAAACTAATTTAAATAGATGCAGAAATCCAATTAGAGATCCTCTGAGCAGAGACAGCTCATTCCCATCTCTTGGGTTAGAGGCTACTAACACGTCACAGCTTTTCTAAATGCACGGTTGTCCAGGAGAAATGAATGCACTCTGCACTTTGCTCCTCCTCGGCATAAGAACATCAAAAGTGAACACTGTCATGACAGCGTAAATATATAGCTGCTTCTGGTAAAAGTTTAGGATGGGGTTTCACAGAAATGTGATGTATGGGGGGGAAAAAAAGTGACAGAGATTCAATGTTGCTTACTCTGATTCACCTAACACTTCTGATGGATGCTACTGTCACTAGGAAAGTTGCTTCAGCTATTTTGCTTTTCAGCTGCCTGGAGAAGTCCACAGTCTAAATGTCATAGGTGTACGGCAGCAGAATGCAGACAAGTGCTTGGAGCCTCAGTCTTTCAATAAATATTCTCAGCAATTTTAGAGAGAAATAGTTCTTCCTGCTTTACGAGTCAGTAAAAGGACTGACGTTAGCAGCTATGCTTTGAGACATAAATATTTGAAAGATGTATGGATTATCAAAATAACATACCCCTCTGCCAAGAGCCAAGTAGCAGCCTGCGGGTATTTAAAGGCAAGCACTGCCAATGTAGCTACTTACAGAAGGGTCACTTGGGGCTACAGCAATCCTGAGCGGAGTTGTGGGAGCACCATCATGCGTGGTCTGTCTAGTCTGCTAATAAACCACATTACAGCCAGGTAAGCACCTTTTGGCAGACAATATGAACTCTAAACAACCATACAATTTGATCATGTTCAAATGGAGAAAGAACAGAAGCAGGAAGCTCACAAGGTGTCTGTGGAAAAGCAGGGAGGATGGGGCTCATAGCAGGGCAGTACCACTGACAGTTCCTTTCCCTTCAAAGTCAGATTGGGAAGAGATTGTCACATTCAAAATATTATCATCTAATTCGCATTTTCGCTGCATGCCATTGACTGTCACTATCCCGCTGAGCTTTGAAGAATATCCCGACAGCAACTGCCTCATGTAAGATGCTTTTTTGCTCAGAAATAATCTTGCTAATCTTGTTTTAGGAAGTCTACTAAGAATCCCAGGCTTGTGAGGCTGCCTTTGGATGTAACCAAACAAAGGTACAGAAACCTGAGGCAGAAGGACGCAGACCTCAGCATTGCCCTCACGGAGGGGGGCTGTCGGGGGGACCGTCCTCCAATGGCAAGGATGGCCAGCTACAAAGCAGGCATGAGAGCAGCACAAGGTGCCCACCTCCAAAGAGGCAGACTTCTCACAAAAAAGCCAATACAAGCCCGAGCTTGGCAAATCGCAGCTTCAGGGCAAAGCGTTCATAAAGTCTCAGACTACCTAGTAAAGAACAATCTACAAAAGGCAAGAGGAGATGCACTGGGGATTCAGAGAAATTCCCTAATTCCCATGAACTATATGAGACAAACTCTAGGGATACCTGCAACCTATTCCACCCCATCCAGGCACGTATAAATGCAAGTCAGAAAGAACTTAAATTAATTGTTTTGAACAATAATAGTGACAAATATGACATCAGAAGGAGGGCACCAAATTCAGATGGAAAGACAAGGAAAAGATAAATAGCTTTTAAGGGCTTTAGGAAACGGCCCCTCTTTGATCAAAATAACTGTCCTCCAGAGCTGCTGAATGCTTCCAGGGATTTCAGTCTGAAAGGATATAGAAAGGGAAATGTCATATTTCTTGCAAATGGGAGGATATTTTTGCACAAGCAGCACACTAGTAACCTCACATTTCACGGCATCACTTGTCTTCAGAGAACTCTAACGAGAATGGACATATGAAGGTAAAAGAAGGATGCAGCAACACAAATGCATGCTGCCCAGGTAAAGCTGAGGAACAGCATGCTCACTGGGGAAATGATCCTGCCGAGCAAGTTTTGGAGATCATTCAGTAAGGCAACCTGCCCCTATGAGCAGTTGTAAGCTACTGGTGTTGCAGACTAGCAAGCCATGATGCCAGTGTGGGAGATGTTGAAGTATTCCCAAGGGAAAGCTCTGCTCTTTACAAACAGGCCCATTTCAAGAAGAAACAAGAGCACTGCTTGTTCCTTGAGGATAGACAGCAACATCCATTAAGTGGATTGGTATTCTACCTCCTTCGGCAAGCCAAGAAAGCCATTCCTTTAATAAGACAGGAATACTCAAGATTCATTCGGCTGAGACGCAAGTGATGGGAAGCATACATATTTGCTATCACAGGACAGGCTCTGCAGACAGCCAACAAGGCTCCCTTCTCAGAGACAGGGTGCGTGACATGTACCTGCAGCTTGTCACTGTTGCATCAGGGGATGGGGGGAATTCCCTTTCCAGCACGGCGAACGCAAAGACTGTGGGTGACCACGGGATGGGATTATACAAGCCTAACGGAAAACGAGACAGACACACTGATTTGCCAGTAGGTAACACATGAATGAATACAGCAATGAGGATTTGAAAGTGCAAGGAATCACACCTTAGAGAAAAGATCAAGACTATTCAAATTCCACTGAGAGGAACACAAGACAGCTTCAAAAGCTTCTGGGATGGTCATCTTACACAACCTCACACGGTAGGGCCTGGAAAACCAACCCACCATGCCCCGGCTCTACGATTTGTTATGTCAAGTGAAATCCAAATGAAGACACCATTTGGCCATCTGTATCTCATACTTCAACATCTCTGAGAGACTGCTAAACAAGAGTCATATAAGTTTCTCCCAAAATATTTTTAACATGTGACAATTGGCAGATCAAACTGTTTGCTGTGTACCAATTTAAGAGCACCTACTACAACATATGCTATAGCTACGGGCAGTTATCAATGTCCCTGCTCCCCATAATTTAGAATAAAAAAGTGCTGCCAGTCTGCTGCTCAGATGCTTAACAGAAAACCTTTTGTTCATAGGAAGGCTCTAAACAGGGACACTGGAGAGAAGAAACAGGTCTCGGGGCTGAGAACTGTGACAGAAAAGATAAGCCAGAAGAAGGCACCGAATTAAGTTACCTTTATCTGCATCATATGAGCAGAAAAGTAAGTTTGCTCATATGTCTAATGTACTTTTATGATAATTCTCTTCTCCTTGCATTACTATCCTGTACTTACTCTCCAATTTCCCACCACCCTTATGTCTCATCACCTTCCCACACCATCTTCAAACTCAGAAATGCTTGCTCCCTTTACAACAACTCTGGATCATCTTCCTTTTTCATCTGAGTACCTTACTTGAAATTCCTAGTGCATCATACCATCATTTCCTTTTCTCTTTCCTTCCACCATCTTCCCAAATAGTTTCTCCCCTCCTGCTCCCCCTGCAAGTTCCTGCCCCTTACTATTTCCCTGTTTGCACCAGAGAGTTGAGCAAGCAAACAGCAGCCAAAGCAAACTAGAACCACAGCCTGCAACAGAAGAAGAGCAGAAAGTCAAGCTCCAGGCTGGGAGGAAGACACAGCCAGCTTGGAAATGGGGCTGCAAGGAGCCAGATGGACCCTGAGGGTTTAATGTGGAAGAACAGGAAAGGAAGAAGGAAGTAGCAGAAGTACTTGCATCAGATTTGGTGGAAAAGGGGGAGGAAACCACACACTAAAAAGCAGAACAGTAAATCAGTGTATCACAATGAGACGGAAACAGTGGTCCTTCCAATACGGCACATGTGGCTCTCTAGGGAAACAGTTCGTTTCCCTAGATATTCTAGATAGATAGATCTAGAATATTCTAGATCTAGATAGATAGATAGATCCCTATCGTCCCAGATATTTTACAGGACTAGGAATGCAGTTTTGTTCACTTTCAGAAAAGCACCGCTACAACTCTTCCACATTTTGAGTTTGTTCCATGCTCCGCAGGCTGCGTTTAGGAAATATTTACATGAAGGAATACACAGAAAGAGCTAACAAGAGATGGAGAAAATACGCGTGCCAAGGAGCCGAGTTATTTTGGTATAGGAAACGAACTACTGGAGTGAGCTGAAACAGTTTCAGATCCAGTTTAACCCTGACAGACCTAAAGAGTGTTACTTGAAACACATTTAAGTGCATTTTAAAGATGCTCAGACAGTTCTTTGTTTCAGAGTCAAAAACAGACACAAGCTCTCTGCATGTATGCTAACATACTGCATATTCACGAGCAGAACATGATCAGAAAGATCAGCCCAAGTGTGCATTCAATGAGGAATTAAAGTAACTGGCACTGAAACTCCTGAAAAAACACCTCCCTTTAGTGAGTTTATGGAACAAAAACATGCAAACCTTTGAAGTCAGTGAGCAAACAGCAAAACTTTCCGTATTTACCTTTTTTAATCTAAATTCAGCCTACTATCTCCTCTCAGCCAACAAACAGCAACAGCGGCCAGAGCCAAAAGAAAGCTCTGTGACAATACCAAGAAAGAGCAGCCGATCTCTCTGCACTTCGTTGTTCATGTAGGGACCTGCGCTTTCACGCCCGCCTTTACTGCAGGATTGAAACATCCTTTATTTTCAATGGACTTCAGTTTATTTACCCTTATGCATACACTGTGTAGGCCACCCACTGGGTCATGCAAGAGTCACCTGTCTTAAACAAAACACCTCTGCTCACCTAACAAAACATTTTTAGCTAGCTACGATACACAGACAGATCTTTGGAAATGCACTTTAATTTCACCTGCGTCCCTATGAGACAGATTCACTCTAGAAATGAAGACTCCCGAGTTTCTTCATTATGAAACACCGAGCACAGGCATCCATCCCTTCCAGCTAAAGTAACTATTGAGTTTTGCTTGCTTGTGTCAATTTTCCCCCTTTACTACAGTAATAAAATTACCAACTATTTAATCATCTTTAACCCTGGTGTCCCTTAGGACAAAATGTCACATTCCTAAACGGATGCTAAAAGCAACATTAAGATTTGGCTTCCTGTGTTTCTGCTTCTCTACAGCATACGATTCCAGTAGTTGGCAGCATTAACTCCACAAGGTGCTCAACAAATCACAGCATTTATTTCCTCCCATACTGTAACTCATACGAGTCCTCTTGCTCAAATCCAAGGCAAGAGACCTTGGAAATACAACAGTCAGTTTTCATCTGCCATTTTTATACATATGTATCTGCATTTTTTTGTCAGCTATTCAAGAGTGCTTGTATATACAGTGTTACTCTGTCCAAATCCTACTTGGCCTATCTGCTCAAGAAATAAAATCTAACAGTTCCTATATACGGTGGGTAATAAATCTGCATGCTACTTTCAGGGGTGGGTTTTGCAATAGAGATTCGAGGCTGTTCTATTTATAAAGGTCAAGTAAATTGTATGCAGTCTGTGGAGCCCTAACATCTCTGTATTATTAAAACAGAATATTTTATTTAGACAGCCCCTTTCAGAGAGAGAAAAAAAAAAATATCTCAGCATAATGTCTTTCCCCCTCCAATCGGAGTTAAGGTATGTATGCAATTTTGTGTACACCGAGGAGAACAGGAATACAAGTGTTTATTTGTTCTTTACTTGAATTATAACAACTGTTATTTTTAAGCACTCTATAACATTTTTACAGGTTGTTTGGATAAGTCACAGCTATAAATCCTGCTTGGCTGTCAAATAAGGAGAAAGCTTTGCATTATCTTGTGGGCAAGGAAATAAACTGCCAAGAACAGCAAAGGGGGTTGGGGGTGAGAAGGGCGTTAAACAGGGTTTAGCACCTGGGTCCGGGGCACAAAATCATTGACTTCAGCCATACCTCTGCCACCTTCCCATATTGGAATGGTGTCCCAATGATAAATACTTTCACACGAATTATTAAGAATGTCAGACAAGGATTCAACAACATAGGAAGCTGACAATGCTCAAATCTTCCTTAGTTTTGTTAGAACCAGCTAGACATTTTTTAATCTTTATCCAGTGAACAACAATTTCAAAATAAACTGGTTTTATGATCATACTGATGATTATGCCACCGTAAAATGCAGAGAGGCCTGTGCATGAGACTGCTTAAATTACACAGCTAATAGTACCTATGGAGACACTAGCACTGCAAAAAGCCCATCCAGGACGCTGAGGAAGGCAGCAAATGAACGAGCGTAGAAATCCCATCTAAACCAATCCCAATTACAGCATTTACAGTTAAATGCTGTGACTCGCATTGAAACCACAATACATAAGAAATTCCTCAGCTGAACATGATTAGGAAACTGAGTTCCTGATGACATTTCATCTTTGATGTTCTCCTACTACGACCTCTAAGGTCCAGTGAATACCTGAGAGCTGAGGCCTATTCTGTGCCATCAAGACAACCTCAAAGAACATGAATGCAATCAAAAATGCAGCTGAGGAAGATATCTCCCCCAAGTTTCAGTTTTACAGGTGTCATATTTGTCCCTCAAGCAGTTCAGAGAGGTCTGTAGAGGCCACAGAGGTCAAGGAGAACAAAGAAGTGCCAGGCAGAATTACTACTTTCAGGTGCTCCAATTTCATTTTTTTGGACAGCTATGCCCCCCACACACCAAGCTGGAAGTTAAGCAGCAGAAATCCCAAGTGACCAGCTATGCCTTCCAAGAATCAAGCTGGGCTCCACATAGCTTTTAGACCAGGAAAAAAAAAAAAAAAAAAAAAAACAACATGCACAAAGTTTCTAGTCAGAATTTTAACTATTCAAAACTGTCAGTTCTTCACACTCTTGGCATCTCTCTTATAGACATAAACCCAATTTAAAGATTGTTGTGTGATTTACTCTCAGGTTAATAGGAAAAGAAAACCTTAAATAAATCTGTCATTAACCTACACTTGTATTAAGTTTTGTTATTTAGGTGGAAACTTGGGGAAAGCTTCTCTGCCTGTGAAAATCAATGCCCCTTCAATGAGAGCACTGCAATTTTAGGTGTCCTGTTTCTGTTAAAGACTACGCCTTGTAGTTTGCTAGTTAATTAGAAATGAAACCTAATTTCTAATCACCAAGTGCTCACGTTTACGAAGGAATTACAGTTAACATACTCTCTGGGAGAGAAAAATTAAAACTTTACAAATGCTGGTTATTCAGCACTGAAAGCCAGAGAGATCAAAGCCTGCAATGATGGGGGTAGACCAAAGCTTGTGCTGGCCACAATTCTCTGCTTCTCAGGTACAACACCTGCTGTCCCAAGCTGTGCAACGTCTTGTAAATTAGGAGGCAAAGACATATGAACAGCACAAGTATGTGAGAAAAGGAAAAACAAAGGAATAAACTAATTTTATATTGCACTCTGGCCACCCTTGAGATTGCAAGAAGCACTTTATGCAGGCAGATGAAATCCTCCTCATCAAACGCAGAAGAGGATTGTTGCGGATCTGCAGACTCCCTCTCCTAATCTGTTCTGGCAAGACGACTACGCTCTTTGCTTTCTTTAAAAAAAAAAATAATTAAATTTATGCATACATGAATAAATGGCTAACCATACAATCAGTACCAACAGCAGTGCCAGGAAAAGAGCCTGATGCAAGATAAAAAATGTGATGTAAAATGTGACATATAAGGGAAGATGCTTATTTTTTAGCTCATACTTCTTAGATGGATCAATGCGGCTTTAGTCATGGAGTTTGGGGAGGGGTTAGAATTTTGGTTTTTTAAAGCCCTAACCGTTTTGTACCTAAAACAGCCTACGGACATAGTGCTAATAAAGGGCTGAGGAGAGAGAAGGAGTCAGGACATGGGGACTGTGTGCCTAAGAGCTTGCCTTTTCTTTATTTTCAGCTGTGACAGATGTCCTTTTCCCTACCACTCAGAATTTATCTTTTTGCAAAGAACAGAAGCCATGAACAGTCAAGACATTTGCAGACAGTATAAAAAGTGGTTTTGAGGGTGTGAGGGGGAGGGTCAAAAGCAGAAATCTGTTTATTTGGCACCTAAATATAGCCCAGTTAACTCAGCAAACATTTTTTCTCTGCTACATGCTATTCTGTCTATATTTAGAGGCTGTAAGGAACCAGCTGTAGCATCACCATTTTATTACATTCTCTGATGGTGAATTTCCTTTTGTTCCCCAGAAGAAATCTCTGCCATTAAGTGACCGTGACCACTCACCTGAGTCTTGGGTATAAAAATTAAGTTTTCAGCTGAAGCATCAGCAAGTAAAGATGAGCTCTTAACCTTAGCCTTACATGAAGGAGCTCTGCTCAGCTATGCCTGGCTGTGAACCAAGCCACTAATAATCAAAGAGGACACATCAGGAGGCTGTTATTCCAGATTAGCCACAGGTTGATTAGTTATTTTATTCAACATGATACAAATGCTGGTCAAATACAGGTTTCAACAAACTGCATTCAGAATGGAAGCTGCTTCTAAGAAAAATCTTTTCAGATAGTAAACAAAAATGTTTCAGCATTTTGAGATTCTTGTTTAAAAAGCATTATAAGCCCCCCAGAGTAGTTTTGCCTTTTTTGTCTTTTTTTTTTTTTTTTTTTTAATAGAATTGCATACCTGGACACCTGTAGCACGTGGAGAAAAACTTTTTTGTGATGAAAATTACCATACATTAGGATTAAGGCTACATAGAATAATTTTTTTTCCATAATCACTTATCAAACCTTGCCTGCTGAAGTTTTATCATACTGACAGATTTCTGTCAATGCAGCATCTGATTTAGATGCTCTTTAGATGAGTGCACAAATAGACAATTGATTTAACTTCTCAGAATCCCTCTCTGCACAACAGATACTTTTAAAAAAGCATAGCCCATGGGCAACAAAAGAATAGCTTTTTACTCAAAAAAACCCATATTCTACAATTTTTCTCCAATGCTTTCACATTAATTTGCTGAGGTAGCTGTCTTTTCAATGTATGTACCACAGGAAAATGCACTTGAGTCTACAAAGCAATCCAGAGAAAATGGTATCAAGGCACTGAATGGCTGAGTCTGAGCAATCTCAGGATCGCTAACACAAATAGATAAAAAAACAGAGTTTTAGGTCTTCTGAAAACGTGCAGAGCACAAGAAAGGTTTTTTAAAAAAGTAGATTATGTTGGTGAAAGGAAGAAAACCTGTACAGCAGTGTAAGGGAAAGAGGCGTAGTGCTGCTCATCTCCCAGCGATGGATGCGAAGCACCAATTGGTGATGTTCAGGCTCCATGCTCGGGACCTGGAAACCTTCAGTTCTGCCTTGCCTGTCTCTTGGTGACCTGATTGATGTGATGTCAGGTTGCAGACACTTGTGATTTAGGGTGTGATGGCCCCTCTCACCTCTCCCATGTTGTACCAAGAAGTCAAACGGAGAGCTGAGGCAACTCTGAAGGAGCTACAGAGCAAACAACCTGACATCAAGTTAGTTTTCTCCGTGCATCATATTCTTCAATTGAATTGATAAAAAATCCATTAGGAAGATTAGAAAAAGCATGGAATATTATCTCCCCACGATATATCGTTTCTTCAGTATGAACAAAGTAAAAAAACATTTCAACTGCTGACCAACAAAATCAGAATAGTTGTAATGCTGCTGAAGGCTTCCAACTATGCAAGCGCCCTATGTAATTTTTTTAAACTTCAGGTACTATTCAGCAACCAGCATCTAAGCCTCATAAGGCTCCTCCATCATACATTAAAACTTCCAATACCCATAAAGATCCTACCTTCTCGGTATGTTACACAAGCATCCACATTTTACACAGTTGTCTTGACCATCTTTAAGACATCTCCTTTACTTCAGTGCATAAGTTAGGTTCTCCTAATTTACACTTCCAGATCCCATACCATGCAAACAGGGTACAAGTTCACAAAGCTTCACATTTGGTTTGCTACATATTCATAAATTTTGTATCAATTTAACAACTCTGCCACAATGCTCTGGAAGATTATTCAGCTGTATTTAAACAGTAGCCTTCTTCAGTACTAGCCACAGTGCCAAAATTTTTGTGGCCACTAAATCTAGTGAGCTTAACCAAATAATATGGCTCCAATTTATAACATTTGCCCATCACTGACCGCATCAAGAATCTTTTTTGGTGGAAAAAGTTGAAAAAACAAATGGAAACGGGTTCATTTGGATTAAACTTGCAATAGAAAGAGTCCTCTGCAGCTCATAGATGGAATTTCCAGTCAAAACAAGGAGAAGAGCCACTATGCTCCAGAGGTGAAATCTGAGGGACATGGACTCATGTCCCTGGCTCTGCCCAATTTCAGTCAGGTCTCCTATGTGTTTGTCCTCACTGCGCTGACAGAGCAGCCTCACTCTCTATAGAAGCTTTTTCATTTGTATCTGCAAATACTGGGAAAATGCCTTAATGCAGGTTTGTAAATCCTAAGTGATGTTCTAAATATCAGGCTAGTGGTTTCCTATTTGAGCTCTTTTTGGCTTTCAATTTAAAAAAAAATTAAAAAAACACCTGTGTGTTTGTGCGAGAGTAATGGCACAAAATCAAAGAGCTGAGATTTGCTTGATGATGTCCCTTTTGGACTTGCTTTGCCTAGCTAAATAACTGTAACAGTCATCCTTGTACAAAGTCCAAAGGGGAAAAAAAAAAAAAAAGTTGGGGATTTAAGAGGGAAGTGATAATTTGTTCCCAGTCATGGGCAACACATGCTCTTGAAGTACCTGCCACGATGGTTGATGAGAAAATAACAACACTTGCAAAGCAGAAGGTAGAGCAGCTGCTTTCTGCACGACAGGAGCAGAGGCCAGGTCTGCCACCTTATAGAGCCAAATGTCATTTTCCCCAGTGCCTACTCCCTAACAAGCAGAGGTGGCACACCTAACATACCTGTGTTCACAACCACTGCCTGATGTGCTCTGGGATTCAGGCTTGCCGTGCCTGCAGAAAACACTCCTTGATGGTGCGTGCCCACTTGCAGGCACATTAATAAATCTAGCAAATGAATGGAGGGAAATAAGACAGATAGTTAGCGTTCCCTTGGGACTCCTCTAATGAAAGACTGCTGGGCTGCAATACAATATCCACCCTGAAACAGATCACTGCGCCGCTGCCAAAAAAAGGCCACATGACCTCTTCCCGACAAGGCAAGCTGCGACTCCAAGATACCCTGTCAGAGTCAGTTAAGAAGCAGCAGAATAAGCGAGTCATACCACCTGTGTCCCTTCTCCAAGCAGAAGCATCACAAAACTTCCATTATCTTCCCACAGCAACAAGTGGCGAGGCGAGTCAGAGGCTGTGTCTTCCTTTCAGCAATGCCCTGAACCAAGGTAACGTCAAGTAAAACCGGAGTATCTGCCTTACTTAAGATCTCCCAACTCACTCATTACCATGGTATCTGAGTACATCTGTGTTTGCGTATACTGCTAATAGAGAAAAGCCATCGCCTCTCCATGCTTCATTTCTCTCACGTGCCTTGCAGAGCTAGGCTTCTACTGGGAAAACAGAAAGCAATCAAGTATCTGATGAGCTGGAGATGCGTTCTCCCTTTCATACAATTGCTGTATTAACAGGATTTAAATGTGCAAAGATGTGCAAGGGAAAAAACCTTATATATATATTTATATATATATACACACATACACTCCAACTAGTTTTCAAATATCTAGCAAGTTTAGATAAATAGCACCATTCGAGCACTCAGACACAAGTTATACATGGAGGTATACACACACCCCCACATTTCTAACTGAGATTTAGCCTACTCTTTTGTCTGTACGCTCCCCACCAGTGAGACGTCGCTGTTATTTGGTCCATAGGCAGGACTGCAATAAGGACAAGTAACGATAAACGCTAAAACACAGCCTCCCAAAGCTGGAGCAGCACTTCATCAAGCAGCACACAAAGACATATCGAGTCACTGCAGGACGACATTCAGCCATCGCACGGCGTGCGCTGTGATGTTTTGTCAATACAACTCAAAGCCATTACCACTAAATGCCCTGACACCAGATGCTCTCTTGCTTTGTCCCCTTTTTGGTGCCGGTTCTTTAGGGCAGGGGATGTGTATTATCTGTCTTTTGGCTGAGCGAGCAAGGTGCAGGCAGCCGACATGATAGAATTGCTGTTTGCCCGTAACAGGAGGCCCACGGGACGTCACATCTCATCAGTCGCAAGGCGACTGATTTTGTAGAAATTGGCACGCTAGAAAAGCTGGATTGTCAGGAAAATCAAGCCTCCCACAGTATTTTGTGCTACAGCCTCTGGAGGCTTTCTGCCTCCTCATGTATAGAGGAAACATGGCAGGTTTTTTAGGGAGATGTAAAGTCTGGACCCTATCAGATGGGACAGCTTTGTAGAAGGAAGACCTTTGGGGTCAGGAGGGAAGAGAAGGCAAGCATCCATAGCAAGAGAGAAAAATCTTGGGCAGAAGAAGGAGGAGCAGGAACAAGAGACCCAGGGAAGTAACTGAGGGCTCAGAAAAGAAGGGAGAAGAGGATGATGAAGCCTTTCCTGGGAAGAGCAGCCTGCCCTGCCATGGTGGGCAGAATGGACAGTGGTGTGAAGGCCAGGGACTGCAGGAACTCAATGCCAGAGCACATGCCACAAAGGGGACAGAGGAGACTTCTACTGCGTTCAGTTTTGGGCCCCTCACTACAAAAAGGCCATTGAATGACTCAAGCGTGTCCAGAGAAGGGCAACGGAGCGGGTGAAGGGTCTGGAGCACAGGTCTGATGGGGAGCGGCTGAGGGAACTGGGGGGGTTTAGTCTGGAGAAGAGGAGGCTGAGGGGAGACCTCCTGGCCCTCTGCAACTCCCTGAAAAGAGGGTGCAGAGAGGGGGGATGAGCCTCTTGAGCCAAGGAACAAGTGCCAGGACTAGAGGGAATGGCCTCAAGCTGCGCCAGGGCAGGGTCAGACTGGCTCTTAGGAAGGATTTCTGTCCCGAAGGGGTTGTTGGGCGTTGGAATGGGCTGCCCAGGGCAGGGGGGGAGTCCCCATCCCTGGAGGGGTTGAAGAGTCGGGTTGACCCAGCGCTGAGGGATCTGCTGGAGTTGGGAACTGTCAGTGTGAGGTTCATGCTTGGACTGGAGAAGCTTCAAGGGCTTTTCCAACTGAGATGATTCTGTGATTCTGTGATTCTGAGACATGCGGGGGACCCCACTAGGAACCTGAAAGAAGAGATGAAGGGAACACATGCAATGAATTCAGCCCACAGAAACTGCAAATCACACTATTCCCCGATTGTATAATCCCACTCTGCAGATTCATATGCAGCTACAGGTCACTGCAGAAAACTGGAAAGGAAGTAGCATTTCCTCTCCCCTCCGCAGCCCCCTCTCTCAGTTTTTTGCCCCTCACTTCTTAAAGCAGGAAGAGAGAGAAAAGAAACTCTAGTGCCTCGTTTGCCCCTTCCAGCCTCTTCCCTGAGTCCTTGCTGCCATTCGCTTCACCTCTCCGCAGCCTCCGGAGCAGGGATCCAACTGCCTAGCCAGGGCCAGCAGAAGTGAGCTGCTGTTATCACAACAACAGCTATGTCGAACAGCCCTGCCGAAGACCGCATGTCATTTATCAGGTGTCAGAACCATTTATCTGTTTCGCTCATTAAATATATATACATATCAAGCTACAAAACACAGTAGTTGCCAAAAGATGTATATCTCCTCTATGTGACCGAGTTTAGCCACCGTTAAACCTCGCCTGTAACGCCTTCTGGACTTTCACTAACTTAAGCCATACTGAAACTTCAAGGCAAAGAGGTGGACACTAACTCCACTGTGTATGTATTTCCAACTCAGAAAGGAGGATGTCTGATCTTCCATTTTACCCAAAGGAATTTCTCAGGTTTTTAAGAGTCATGATTTCCAAAGCATCTCTATAGCTATTGTTTTCAACAAGCATAACCATAGAGCTGAGTAGCATTATTTGCATCACATTTGGTTTATCTACACCTTCATTAAGTGCTTGGCTATTGCCTTGATGTGCTGTTGCCCAAGTCATACAGCGATTGATTTCTTCTATTCATCAGAAATGTTACCCACCAAGAAAGTTATTTTCCTGATTTAGCCTGTGGACTACAAGAGCACTAATGAATTCCCCTCACCCAGTGGTTCTTTGCACACAATTGACATCAGATAGGCAGTTTAGATAGTAACAAGCACTGGCAGATCTCAGGGACCCACTTACACTGGGGGCAGGGAGCAATGGCTTTAGATTTTCATCACATCCATGTCACCAGTTATTTACTCTTTTGCTCCTGAATCTGAATGATACTCTGTGGCTGCTAAGCTGCAGAAGCCAGCAGCATTTCAACATTTCCAGAGCCCGGCTGATACTGGAAAAAATTCCGTATACTCCACCGACATTAAAGCGTGATTGTTTTCTATCCTAATAAAAGTCCATCTTGTAGTATATTTGTGTTAATAAAATACTCCCGTGTATGTGGATAAGTACATATGTGCACATACACAACTTTCATTACATGTATTTCTCTTGAACTTAGGATATCACATTTAACACAAAGTATGCATCTATTTACAGGACTCCAGTTTCAGTTTTGGTCAGCCCAGACAGCTGCATTATGTTTTCTGCTATTTGTTCAGATCACCCACGATCACCACCTCACAGAATATTAAATAAGTGAACAAAATGAGCCAGCCTGGCTGGGTAGTTTTCGCCTCCACTTCAAGCCCACGTCGCAGAGCCAGTCCACAGCTTTCCTGACACAGTTCGTGTGTTTAACAGGAAACACCTCCAATAAATATGCTCGCAAACCAAATCAAAAAAGGGGAATTTGGAGAAAGAAACCCAGCTCTGGGCAGGAAAACTGTTGCAGTACGATGAGGGGCTTTTTTTCAGTGATATCCTACTTCAAGATTACTCCTAACAAACAAGCACCTAGTACAGTCCAAATATCCCGATCCTACTTTGCAATTTTAAAGTCTGGGAGCCCATTTTCTACTTTGAAACCAGGCACCAGTGTTCAAGTTTGGCTATAAGTGCTCAGGCACTAGTTTCCAAGGAAACCAGTGACTGCATGAGCATTGCAAAATGCAAGTCCTGTGCTCGCTGTTTCATAAGTACACTGTAGCTATCTCCGTGACACAAACCCTTCCAGGTAGGTGCTTTACCACCGTTTCTAAAAGACCTTAATACAATTTCAGACATTTCAGATGTCAGTATACACAGTACATATCCAAGCCACATGCACACTTGCAACCAAACCACTTTCTGTAGATGTTGAGAGAAGGAGAGAGGAATTATTTGCATTGCTTTAGGATCCACTATAGCAAATACTTTTGTTTTTTCCTGTTCTACCGGCCCTTCAAAACAAAGGCAAGCTACACAAAATGTGAATGTCAGGGACTTCTCTGTCTGCACATACCCCCTAGAAATGGCAAAAAGCAGACAAAAAACATTTATACAAGTATTTTCCCTTTAGCCTGCTACAAACGCAAGTATTTTGGCGCCATGAAAAGCCAAAAGAGAAGCTATACCAGCAGCACAGGCAGTAAGGAGTATCATTTATGACAGAAAGTGGCATTTAAACCACCACCATCTCCAGTTCAAAAAGCACAGCTCTCCAGGACCCCTTACCTTAAGATAAGGTTGGTATCCAACAACTTCTGAAATCTTAGCATCCCACAGTGTCTATCACGAGCAGGAAAACCAAAGAAACAGGTACATATCAAGACACTGTGTCCTTTTTAACTCTCTAAAGGAGGAATTTTTCCCCTTGACTCATATTTTGCATGTGGTGCTCAGTGAGACAATGTTTAGTAAAGGCATGGAATCCACTCGCCTTCCCAGCAAGTCTGCAACACGGGGTGCTGCGGGCAGCTGCCTAGTCTAAATTTTGTGCTACTACATACATTTTTGCTCAGTATCAGTGCTCTGATCTGGGGCGAGGGGTGTTGATTCATTTCAGACATGTAAGACACATATTGTGTTTAAGGACACGGGATGCTAAAGCTCAGGACTACTTCCACAGACAGCCTGGAGGGAAGGCATTCGTGTCCATGGTCTGGGACCTCATTTTCTGTTGATGTACTTTAAAACTATCCACCTATAACATTCACCCAGTAATATAGGTAAGAGGAAAAAAGTTAATTCTGTAGAAAATGAATTTATGGATATGTATTACAATTAAAATGTGGTTTCTATGTTAATGACTGCCTTCATTTAAGTGCTATTACCTTTCTTAAAACTACTGTACTTGCTGAAGAGTTTTGTTTTGCACATAAAGATTTCAATATAGTTTCTGAACAGAACTACTTTGCTTTAAAACATAGTGTATTTACACTACACTGCTAAAATTAATATCGGAAAGCAGCAGAAATTCAGGGAAGTGTGTGTTGCTTATTGCTACTAAGCAGAACTAAAAATAATGGCAATTGCAGCAACTTTTAATCTTCCCACCACTCATCAAAGCAAGAATCAGACAGAAAATGACAAAACAAATACGTGGGTTTAATAGCTTTGTCCGGTGATTTGGTTTTTACCTTCCTTTGAATAAAACACCTCTAGTCCATACGGTTTACATTCAGCATAAACATGACCTGACTAAACACACATACTTCAGTGATGACCCGGAACACTACTTGCCAATAGAGAAAAATCTTTGTCCTCTGCGTAATAACTAAATACAATACAGTAATTCCTCACCACCACTAGTAGCCAAAGCCTCAGAAGACTGAATTATACAAAGAGGCAAACCACCAACAATTGCACGCTTGCCACTTCACAAGGCATTAAGCAGCACAGACTCTGAGGCATGAGTCACACATGTGCCTCTTGCACAGAGGAAAGCCCCATCCACCACCACCACCACTGCCAAGCCAAACCCGTCAAAACAGAGTAAAATAACATTTGACTGACTTGCATTCGACGCTATCTTTGACACGCTGCATGTTAAAACTTCTGTCAGGAAGCATATTATCCTTCACAATAAAACCTCATCCCTGCGAGGTGCAGGGAGGCTCTGCTCTCAGCCCTGCTGCGCCAACAGAAGCGGAGCAAGTCGGGTGTTTGGGGAGTCAAGAGAGGAGACAGCTCACAAGGCAACTCTGCCAAGCTGCCTTGGCCAGCCGTAGAGATAAGTTTAGGGCTGGGCTGCCGGGTAAGCAACAAGTCCCATGTACCCAGCTTCAGCAGCACTTGCTAAAGGAGCGGGCTGTCCTTCACAGCATCTGAGAGCTTGTCCATGCAAATCAGCCAGCCAGCGGAAGCCAAACACAGAAACTGTGATAGGGTTTGAGTGGCACCACGCTGCTAGAACGGCAGGAGAAAAGTCGATCTGTCCCCTTGACAGCTGCCAAGATGAGTGGAAAGCTAGTCAGCAGCGGCCCAAGGGAGATCGTTCCCCAAGGCGATGCTCTTGGCCACATCTCGGATCGGTGGGCACGCACGTCATCCTTTCTCACAGACCTCCTACCAGTGGAAACACGCTGCCCCGTCACCACACAACACATATCAATAAAGCTCTAACCCTAAAGTCCTAACTCCCTAAATCCTGCATACCGAAAAAAAAACCCACTGACATTAATGGATGCCAGTGTTTAATTAAGAATTAGCAGATCCTTCCAGGCACAGAAATTCTTTTTTAGAACAACGCTAAACTACATTCAGATGGATCCAACGTTCTATCACGTAGCACATAAAAGCAACCACAGCAGTTCATTACTCTCAAACAAATGACAAATGCATTTCAATTGGACACTGGACACAGCATAGTGAATGAACTACATCTTGACACCGAACAAAAAGTAAGCTTGCACCACTACATCCATCACTGCTGACTGCTTTTGATATGATGTTCTCCGCAGCGTGACACCAAAACTGGAAAGTAACAGGACTAAAGGGGCCACCATCCCTCCTCTGATTTGACAGCTCCTGTCCCACATTCCAGGAAGCAATCACTGCGGGGGGGCGTCTCAGTTCCTGATCACAGGTTCCTCAATCATGTCAACCATCAGTTTCTAGTGGTTAAAATATGTTGCAACCATCCTCCAAATTATTTTAGAAAGAGGAAAGCATGGGGTTTAAGAAAAAAAGGTTGGGGTTTTGGTTCTTCTTTTTTTCAGAACTATAGTTTGAGAGTTTTAATTAATGAACGGCTCCTGGGTACATACATACATACATACCAGCAGATAATTTTATGCAAACACTCTAAATATGAAGTGCTTTTCAAATATTTCTGGGGGGTTTACTACTGTTAAGATCATTTAAAAATACGCCTCTAGTCCACAGAAGATGTGCACATTCGCCTTCAAAGAACCAATTTGGCCGTTGAAGGGATTTTGTTAAATCTCTTGTATGTATGTTGTACTTTCCCTAAGGCTATGCAACCAAGTATTTTGGTTTTTTAAAACCAGAACTCTTAAATATGACTCACAGACTGCTCCTCCCCCCAAAATTGAATCTCTGGGATTTTGGCAGATCCCCTGAACTTCACACTCAAAGTAGTCCTAAGTCTGTTAACTCACAAAACCAAGTCATGTTTCATCTTACTCAACATTTTCTATAAATGACATTATATTTTCTATAAATGTCGTTTTCTATAAATTCTATAAATTTTGCCGTTAGCTCAGTTAACAACAGGGATGCACAACCTCTGACAGGAGAAGATTGGGCCCTATACGTTTCTTCACGCTCATGAGCTCTACGCTTTGTTTTACATTCTGCTTTTACTTTTTTTTTCCCTTCTGGAAAACAAAATATGCTGAGTACAGAGTCTTCCAAAAAAGCATACAGCTGTTGCCAATCACCAAAAGAAACAGCCTTTTAAAATTAAAGTGCCGGGTATTTTCCCATGGCAAGCACAAAGTAACGAAAGCAAAGATACAAGAGGCAACTTTTAAACTTCCCAGTTTAAAAGACTACTTTTTGGTCTGCAGCTCTGTAAAATCTTAATTGGAGTAACAGTTGGTACAAACCGGGTCTCGCAGTATTCTTTTCATGCTGACAGGCTGTTAGCAGCCACGATATATCCTGCAAGAGGTCAAAGGTGTGGAAAAACAAACAGAGAAGCAATTTTAGAAGATGAAGAGGAGATAAGGATTTGTCACGGCATTTTTCTACCATGAAAATCCACCCGGCTTTCTCCACAGTCTGTGCCCACTTACTCCAGTCACTTCTTACAAGTTATTTCCTTTGAGGGGAGAAAGAAAAAGACACTTAATTTTAGACAACTGGCTTCTAGTTACTTGAATATGGAGACTGATAAAGATGCCAATGCCTGACTTCTCTCACTGGTCTCATAACTTGGAAGAAAATGGCAGGATTTTAGCTATAAACTCCTCATGTGAACACACAAAGTTCCATTTCACATTAAAAAAAAAAAACAAACAAACAAACAAACAAAAAAAACCAATAGAGGCAAAATAAGCCCAACCTGCACAGCAACTAAAACTCTTAACACTCTGAAACAGATTTTTTTTTTTTTTTTTTTAAACTGCATGCATCTTAAATGGTGGGGTTTGTGTGCAAGGCAAGGTCTTGCAGGAAATTTAATGGTGTTTCTTCCATATGAGGCACTTAAATTCACTTTCACGCTTAAAAGCCATTTGGAGTGTAACGATTTTACAACCCAGAATCTTCTATGTGGAATCAAGCAGCTTCCATAGACACTTCACCACAGAGTCAGACCTACAGGTATCAGGAGTCTACCACGACCCTCATGATCACTCCTCCTTGTTTTTAACAGACTTTCTACTACTACTGATCCTGCCCATCTCCAGCTGCCTTAGGTGCTCCACCAGATCAGGAGGATAGACTCAGCACCACTTAACTGCTAAAAAACCACAGGCTACCAAACAACTGAAGATTTCCTGTGCATCCTCTTGGTGGTCCTACTTCAGCATAATGCTGGAAAACAGGCTGGTACTTTGGTGGCCAACACCAAAAGGTTGGATGCCATTACCTTCACAGTCACTGAGGTTCGGCATGAACAGGGCAAAAAAGTCAACCGTTCTTTGAATATTTTGGTAGTTCCTGTCCTGTTTCTAGGTCCTCTCCATCTTAACTTCCAGTACAAACAGTTATCTTGAACATCAAATTGTCATCAAGATCATGTCACGTTTCTTTAATCAAGACAAGGACCTCCCCTCAACCATACACGAGCACTTGTGCAAGCCGTGTTTGCGACTGCAAGTAGAAAAGCGTAAGAAAAATCAAACTAAGTATTAATGATCCCAAATAAACTAAACCAGTTGCACTTCCTCACTCCGTCTCCCAGCTACATCCACCACTAACAGAGCAGCTCATCTGGATTGTATTTTAATCATGAGAACTACAGGTAAGCAAAATACATGGTTCACATCTTCCCTTATTTATGCAGCTGTATCCTCCTTTCCATTGGGATGCTCAAATTAAAAGTGCTCATCAGTGCAGTTACGGGTTTAGGCAAGCACCCAAGATGACTATCTACCACCAGAAGATGGTGTGTCACCTGAGTAGGTGTCCATCCTTGGGCATGAGGCTTTGAGGGCTTCTCGTCACCATCATGTGATGGCTGAAACAGAAGAGCAAACGCTTCCTAGAGCAACACACACTCCTGAAGCTGTGAGCAAGTAACTTTTCCACCTCAGTGATTAAGGTCTGATGCTGCAAGTTGGCTTAAATTTTGTAAATAGTATTACAGTATTGACCATGGAAGGTCAATATGAAATACTCCCTCAGGCAGGCGGCACGCGTCACACCCCGTGCGAGACTACAGCAAGGCATTTACACAATGAGCCATTAAAATTCAAGCTGGAAAATGTTCATTCAAGGCTTCGTCAGGCTTCCTACGTACGTATTTCACCGTACACAGCACAGGCTCCAGGCTTGCTCTGCTGAAACCCAAAGCGCTTCCTCGAGCTCTGCGGGGCTCGATTCACACTTCGAGGGCATCGAGGGGTGAACACCCGCACGCTCCTGACAGAAAACACACATTTTCAGATGCGATACGCTGTCCTGCAGTTTCATTGAGGAAGTTAATGCCTCTGGGATGTTTTATCCCGCTTTAGACATTTTGGCTCGCACAGACTGACCCACCTGCCCGCACCTCAGCCTGCTCACGGGCCGGGCTTCGCTTTTGGGGTGGTTTTGGGGTTGGTTTTGGGTCGGGTTTCTGGGTTTTTTTGGTCCACCACGGTTTCTCCCCGCCGCCCTTTTGAATCTGGAGCTGCGGCCGTTCGCCTTAAAAGGGCAAAATATCTGTGGCGAACCGGCGGCGGGGGTGGGCGGGCAGGAGAGGCTGCAGCCGCCGCCCCGCCACAGGCCGGCCGGGGGGCCCGAGGCGGCGGCGGGCCCGGCCCATGGCGGCCGCCCTCCCGCCCTCCCTCCCTGGGCGGGCGGCCCCGGCGCGGCGTTGCCAGGAGACGGCGGGGCCTCGCCATAGCGGCGGGAAGGGCCGGCGGCACCGCCCGGCCTCGGCCCGGAACCTGCCGGGGGAGAGAAGCGGGTCCCGGCGGCGGGCGGGCAACTGCTGCTCCGACATCCCCAGCCAGGGCAACGGGGAGCACCCGGGCATCGCCTCGGCCCGGGAGTAAACCTGCACCCGCGTGGGGCCGGCGAAGTCCCGCGGGGGGCTCCGCTGGAGCGACACAGCGCCGAGAGCGCGGGGGGCCCGGCCGCCATCTGCCCTCGCAAGCGGCTGGGGGGGGGGGGGGGGGTGTGGGGGTGTGTGACCTGCATCCCAAAGCCCCCCCAAAACAAGAACAACCCCAACTACCGGGATGGCTCCAGCGATCCTCCCCGACCCCAACCCCGTTTATTCAGATGTCGTCCGCACAAGGGGAGGCGGGTTTGTCCACCGGCCGGCAGCGGCCTCGGGGAGGTCGAGCCCCGGTAGCTGCCAGCCGGGAGGCACGGCCCGGCGGTGGCGGGCGGAGGGAGGCGACCCCCGGGCCGGCCCCCGCCACCCTCCGCAGCGCTTCCACATGAAGCCAAGCGCTTCAGCGGCGGATATCGTATTTTTGTCTTTTTTTTTTTTTTTCCGCTCAAGGAGTGTATTGCGATTTATTGGCTAGGAAAAGAACTAAAAGGGGGGGGGGGGGGGGGGGGGGGCGGGTGATCCCTCTCCTGCGAGGTCTCCGTTTTTTCCATTAAATCGCTGTGATGTGACTAGTCTGCGGCAAGTGTGAAACCAGGGTTGAGCATCTCCCGGGCGCGCTGGGAGCCGAGGTTCCCCGCAACTTTCCCTCCCCGCCGCTCCCCGCACACCCCCAGAACCAGGACACTGCAACGAGCCGCTGTCCCTGCCTCCCCCCCGCCCCAAAACACCAGCACCCTCCGGGCAGGGCGACGAGGAGCCTGTTGGAGCCCCGGGCACCGCACCCCGCCGGGCTCCAAGTTTCCCCGCTGTGAATCGCTCCCTGCGGGACGCCACTCCCCCTCGGCGGGGAGAGACCCCCGGGTATCTCCCTTCCCCTCCCGCAGCGGTAAAGCCCCCGAGACCGCCATGCGCTCCGGTTCAACCCGCCGGCAGCAGAAACTCCCCCAGCGGCCGCCCGCCCCCCTCCCGAGCTCGCCGCCGTGCCTTCCCCGGCGGGATGGGGGGGCGGGGGGGCGGCCGGGTCCGGGAGGAGCCAAGCCGGGCCGGGCCGGGGGAGGGCGGCTGTCCCCCCAAAAACCTCGGGGCTCGCTCCTGTCGCATACCCCACCACCCCCCCGAAGCTCGGAGCTCGCAACTTTCCCACCCCACGGACCGCGGAGCCACCCGGGAAGGGGCGGGGGCGGGCGGCACCCGGGGCGGCCGCGCTTCGGGTCTCCGCTCTGCGTCCCCCCGTGCCCCGTCCCCCCCCTCGCCGGTCCCTCGCCGGCGCAGCGAGGACGGGGAAGAGGCGTCCGCCGGCTGCCCCCCGGGCGGCGTGAGGAGAAGGGGCCGAGGGTGCTGGAGCGGCGAGGCACGGAGCGCTGAGCTGCCCGCGGGCGGTGGGTACCCCGGGGGGGAACCCCCTGCTTACTGTGGGCTCTTGGGGTAGAAGGGGAGGGTGACGTGGCTGAGATCCTGGATGTCAAAGGCGGTGGGCTCGGCCGAGATCGCCTGCCGCTTGGTCCTCTGCTCCCCCTGCAAGGTGCCGGCGCTCTGCTGCTGCGCCTGCTGGGTGGCGGGCCGGATCACGGAGCGGTACTTGTCCAGCTCGTTCTGCAGCTTCTGGATCAGTTCGTCCTTCTGGTCCAACTCCAGCTCCAGCTCGTCGATGAGCGCATCCCGCTGCCGCAGCTCCTCGATCTTCTCCTGCAGCGCGTACTGTAAATCCCGCAAAGTGCCCATGGTCCTGCCGCCTCGCTCGCCCCTCGCCTCTCCCGGCAACTTTCCCCCCCCGGGCCGCCCGCCGCCTCCCCGCACTTGGGCCAACTTCGCCTCCGCCGCCCCCTCCGGCCCGGCCCGGCCCGGCCCGGCGCGGCCCCGCTGCCCGCCGGGGCCCCGCCGCAGCCGGACCCCCCGCCGCCGGCACCGCGCTCCGAAGGCGAGTTGTTAGGGGCGATTTGGAGCCGCCTGCGTCAGGCTGGGCTGGCGAGGGAGCGGGAGAGACACACACACACACACACCCGCGGAGGGGGAGGGAAGGAGGGAAGGCGGCGGGAGGGAGGCAGGGGCGCCTGCGAGGATGCACATGCACTCCCCGCTCCCTCCTTCCCGGCCCCGCCGGCTCCCCGCGCCGCCCACAGCCCCCCGCCGCCGGCCCGCGGGGTGGCCCGCCGGGGGCTGCGGGGAGGAGGGGGAGGGGGGTCGGGGGCTGGCCGGCAGCTCCCCCCGGGGCTGCGGGAGCGCTCCGCCGCCGGGAGCCCGGGCCCAGCGCTGCCCTCCCCGTCCTTTTGCAGAAGGAGGCCATCAGACCAGTCCAAACCCGGGGAGATGGCTGCACAAACCTGCCCTCTCCGTCCCACCTTCGGCGTGTCCCCCGCTCCTCTCCCTTCCCACCTTCTGCTCCCATCAAGGGTGCTACTTTGTCCCTACAGAACTTGCCCGGTTTAGCTCCCGTTTACTTTTTTTTTTTTTTTTAACAGACAATTTTTGTTGTCTTCTCTGAGTGAAAGCACAAGCCAGTGCCTGGCATGGCTCCTCCTCACCCTCAGCGAGCTCTGGGCTCCAAAAACCCAGATTTTAATGTGAATATTGGTGAAGCATCGCTGCTCTGGAAAAGCCTGGAGGCAAGGCATATGGGTCTTGGAGCACTAAACAATCCTAACTTAAAATATGGGAAATAGTCTTTCTGTGTAGCCCCAATACCCACATGAAAGTGTGAGGTAGTTTCTGCTGTACAAAACACGACAGGATTTTCCCAGTCGCGCTCATGCACTCGGATTTTCTGCGTGCCAACAAGCCACGACACACCGGTTCTACCTATGCGATAGAGTCCACGGGTCTGCAGCACAAAAATAACAAAATAAAATAAATGGGCCACATCAGCTGAGCCCTCGGTGCCAAATGGCTCTGTTTTCTTTTGCCTTGCCTGCGCTCGCCAGGCACAGAAGGGACAGCGATGTACGCCATGACAACGCCACTCCTGGTATTGGCCCTCCGGGGCAGAAAGAGGGATCTCTGGGCAAGAAAATACCCCGTTTGGGGGGTTCCCGATAAGATTACACAGTCTGGAGGAGCTGGGGGTAAAAACCCCCATAGCCCAGCTGAGCATAGGCGCCCCACAAAGAGCTGCTGCAGCGCTGGGGCACCGTCACAGTCTCATGCTGGGATGTTTTCAGGACAGCAGAAGCAGCTGCTTCAGTTCTCTCTCCAGGAGTTTGATTCGGGGAGGAGAGAGGTAGGATACAGCCGTGGAGAGTTTTTTGGAGGTGGGTGGTACCTACATGTTTGTATCTGCTGTTAGCAGTGTGTCTAGACCTCCCATTTGGGCATTAGCTGGAAATGAGAGACATCCAGACAGACACCGTGTTTCTGGGATTGAGCTTCTTTGATTGAGGTTGGGTTTATTTTACTGTTACATACTGGCACTTGGCTGACTCCAAAGTTCCAGCTTTCAACCTGCAGATGGTCTTTATAAAATAAATTTTAAAAAGAAAAAAAAGTATGGATGAGGAATTACAACTGCTCCCTGCTCAACGCTGTTGTTTGAAAGCGCCTGGCCTCTGTTCATAAGCATGAGGCTTTGCAGGTTCTTCAATGTATTTGGTATCTCCTGCATTTTTTGAGATGCACGTGTAAAAAAAAAAAAACGGGTTATGTAAAACACTTCAATTTTCAGTCCCCTTGATACATATGTGCCAGGCACAAAAGCAAAGTCCCTTGGTTGTTTTCACGGGTTGCCAAAGCGCTTTAAGTTCAGACAGCATTTTTTACTTTATATTCCCTACATTTCAATCTTGCATAACTCGCTAGGAACAAAAGTACCAAATATCTTCTGAACATTTCCATTTTAAAGAAGACAGGCATTAAATAGGTGCACTCCTACTGCCTACAAACTAGAAATCAATAAATAATAAAATATTTCAATAGCATTCAGCTGACGTGCTTAAAGTTGTGTTGTTTTCCTCCCTACAGAAGTGATACCAACTTCTGGACAAAGGAGATGGTGATACGGTTAACTGAAGTCCACCAGGCTTCAAAAGAATAATGGCCCTGAGGGGAAACTTGTGCATAATTTCTTGATGATAAGCAGTAAAGTCACATTACTTGGCTTCTATTAGAGGTGCACTGCCTGAGACTGAGACAACAGTACCTAGATCAGAAAGGATCCAGAGAAAACCATGAGAAATTACAGGAAATAAAACCGGTGAGGAATTTAGCTGAGTATACCTAAAGAAAATATTTATTTACAGGTGGGAAGCAGATTTTCGTAAGACCTATGAGGTCTGAAGAGAGATTATTATGGCTCAGTTTTAGATTTGGGACTATAACCAGCAGCTGCCAAGTCTAAGGCCGGTCTTCCCTTATTTAAGGATGAGGCCAAAGCAGCCCAAAGGGCTTCACAACCTGACAGCCAAGATTTGCCACGGGAAGGCAGCCGGCAGTTGCCTATTTTTGGCTATTCACTGCTCTCCCAAAGAAACCATCAGGCGAGTGCAGATCTTCTCCCTGTGGTTCATACTTCAGGCTTTCCTGGTACCGGCTGGTGTGTAATCTCAGGGATCCCAGGGTACCGCCCCACGGCGATAAAAATAAATCCTCTGATCCCATTCCTCTCAACTTGAAGTTCCCAATAAAAAAAAATTCAGACTCTCAGAGCAGCTGCTTTGTCTTCTTGATCCAGTGAACGGAAAGAAACAGCTTTAGGGAGAAGAATGGCAGGAATGCACCAACTGGCTTAGTTTCAGGACAACGAGGCAAAGCTGCTTGCAGTTTGTTAAGGGAGCCTTTGGCTACGGTTGTCCCAAAGCCTTTTTCTGATCCGGCCACTGTGCCTGGATGTCAAGTAAGCAGGAAGCTGAAAAGAAGAGCATCTGCAGACGGCATCCTCTCTGCACCAAAACACTGCATGCCAGGGCTTGCTGATGGGAATCACACAAAACAGGGATGTTTCTTCTCTTCGAACAGGCTCTGATGTACTCACAATATTTCCTCTCTGCACAGCTCCTAGGTTTTAATAGCTTTTGCTTCTAAACCTTTCAAGGATCATCTGTCACCAAATGCACCCACTCAACTGCCATCTTCCAAGCTAAAAACATACTTGAAAGCTCTCTACTCTGCAAACATCTCCCCAGGCTCACCAGTCAAAACTCAGGTAGCAAGCGGGACCGCTGACAGGTAAATGTCATCTTGCTACAGCTGGCCAGGACAGCACGGACAGAGAAACTGGAGATGCATCACTGAGTACAGACATAAACATTTTCCTCCTCCTGGAAGCATTTTTTTTTTCCCCTGCCTAATCCACTCCAATCCACTCCTTACTCTTTTCCCAAAGATCAGACCGTGGTAGAAAGTTGAACCGCTTGAATTTTGTGATGTATTTCTCTGCTGGTGGGGGCTTTGTGCAGGTTTGGGAAGATGCGTGACCTATGGGACTCTACCTGCCACTGGCACACAGCCGCTTGCAAAGCCTAAAGAGAGATTTTGCGTTCCCTACGCGCATATTCACAGCAACACCTTTACGATGTGAAGAAGGAAAGACTAAAAACACAGGAAGATCTAGAGAAAAGCAGCACATACATGAGCTGAACTCTTGCAAAAAGCATGTTATAACCAACTCAGGTTGCAGTTTACCCCTGAGAGTCACCACATCTCATCCGTGAGATGCTACCTGCTATTCCACCATGCGCCCAAAATTCACACCGGTCCCTGAGGCAGAGGAAGGAGTGCCACCTACTGAAACATAAACACATCTGACTCCTCCCCAGGACACATTTGTCCATTCTTTTTGCCTTTTGACCCAACCAAAGTGCCTCCCATAGCTCCTTCTGGGGCCACGGTGCCCTACAGATTTGCAGGGGGCATCTGAAAAATAATTCAGCCCCCCCAAGGATGGGGATGAGGCTGGAATTACTGTGTCAAAGCAGCCTCGCCAAGACCAAGGCGCAGGAATTGGCAGTATTTGGGGAGTGCTTCAGCCTCGTTTCTCTCCAGGAATAAGCCCTATTTTCTCATTACATTGGATGTTCCTCCTTATCTTTGTCCTTTCTGGAGCCTCTAAAAATGAGAGCTAAAACCCATATGTTCCTCCCCACTGAGGGGATAGAGATATCCAGGGTTGGGCACTCTTGCAGTGAGCACTGTCTTTTAAACCCTATTGATTCCTGAGTGCTGGAAGTCAAATCAACATCTCAACTGGATTATCTCAAGGATTTTCCTTTAGTATGTAGATTCTTCCCACTATCAGTAAGAAACACTGAGAAGTAGCTCTTGTGAAGAGCATGTAACCACTCCAGCCTACCCTAGGAGATCCTCCCAGGATAAGGCGCATTTAGAGTAGAGTCCATGAGAAAAAAAATACCCCAAGACCTATTAAAAGTTACCGAAAAATGCTCACTGCAGAGACAAGAAAAAAAATAATAGTGTGCTGTACTGCAGTTGGTAATATGCTTAGCTTTTTATATCACATTAGGAGCATACATAGCACGAAAATGAATGTTTGTGTCATGCAAGGCAAAACAATGAGACATTATGAGTGTATAATAGCACAGAATTATCCATGTAACACGGTGGTTTCAAGCCCTCCTCCCCTCATGTGCACAGATGCATGTGCCAGAATCAGATTTAGGATGAAAGTTTTCTGTTCTCCTTCACGGGCCCTTTGCCCAGAAAAATAGATGGCATGAAGGACCTAACACACTGCCAAGGTAAGAGATAGCCCTCCCCTCATCGTTTTTCCAGGCTGGGTGAAAAGCCTGTACCTGTGATTCCTGCTGGCTGGGCTGCAGAGCTGAAATAGTAGAAGAGTATCAGTCATCTTTATGGGAGGAACATGAGTTGTGCATAAAAATGGCACAATAAATTATTCTCAATATCCAGAAGTTGAATACATATTCAGCAAGCCCTTCAAAGCTTCTTCCTTCCATTAGAGCAACCAAAACAGTCCCTCTGACTTCTTTTCCCCACAGACAAGACCCTATTCACACCATCCCTGCCTATGTGTCCACAGAAACCACAGATCCTGTGCCCTCCAAAACACACCTGACACACTCTAGTTGAAAGATGTCTTCCTAAGCCAGGCTTTTTCCCCCCAATCACATGGAAAGTTGGATTTTCAACAGTTCACCCCATCAGTTGGCCATGGTGGCAGTGGGTCTCTGCATCCCTTCACTTCAGTGCTGGTTCAGCTACTTGCAAGTCCCTGTGGAGGGGATGATACAGGCTTCCCAGGATCACCTTCTCATATCCTCAGCCTAAATGAAATCTTTGGGGCTGGACTTTTTCCAGGAAAGAGTAAATTCATTAAGCTCATTTTTCTGTAGACCCCTAGACAGCTGCAAATAGCAGCAGATCACCAGGCAGGTCAGGCATGGGAACTACAATCCCTGATGCTGATCCCTACTGCCCATACACACCTCGAGTGACTGGTTGATCTTTCCCCATCAGCCAGAAAAGGCTGTACTGCCCAGCAAGATCAGACACAAGAAGAGCTTAGACACATCTTCCCGTGGGCTGGATTAAGCCAGAAGCAGCTTCAAAATGATTCAATTGCCTTAAGAAGTCTCTTTAGGCTCATGTTAAGCAGCAACTTGTTCTGAAAACTGCCAAGATAAATACTTAGTCCTGTTTTGCAGTCACTACAATTAGACACCAACCCCTGCTTTCCTCAACAGTCCCAGGGCACTGACTATGTAGAGCAAAAGCAGCATTTAGACAAGGAGAGCCCTGGAAATGCAGTTTTCTTTTGCTTTCAGCCCTGAGCTATGGGAAAATTAACCCAGGGGACAATTAAACTAAATGTAAGGATGCAGGTCTTGGAGCCATGAGATACAGGATATAATGGAGGTGAAGTTTGTAGAAACTCAGTTGATGTAGTTGGACAAGCAGATTCATTCTGGCTCTCGCGCACGTATCTGTGAGATTGGAAGAAGACAAAATGTTAGAAGGAAGGTGAGAGCCATGTGTTGGATCTGAGGCCATTGATTTTCATGGAGACAATGGCTGGGATAGCCAGGCTGGGATAGGCAGGCCAGCTTCCTTGCACTTCTCATCAACCAGAGTTTAACCACTCAGGACACCCCGTGCTTAGTGACTCTTTTATATTCACTATTCAACATACATTCCTCCTCCCGCTGTATGATATCGCGGTGTCCCGGTGAAGGGGTGGGAGAGCTTGGTGACTCATCTGTCACCCAGCCCACGCATCAAACGGTGTAGGGTTATTGCCCGAGGATGAAAACAGCCCAGCCTGATCACACAACAGGGACAACATCCTAGTGCCGAAAACCTCTGCAATTGAACGATCAACACGCACAGGCTACCAAAAGTTTCCCAAACCTCACTTTTCAGTGGCAAGACCCTTACAAAGCCATTGACACAGCCAGAAATCCTACGGCTGCCTAATACACACTGTGTGTCACCTCTGTATTGCGTTGCTTAGGAAAGACACTTGGGCAGAATATAGATCTGACCTTACAGTGTCACACGGTCCAGGCAATCAGGAACTCAATGGGGTGTCAGGACATCTGGGGTCAAATCCCAGCTTTCTGCCTTTGCTTCTGACTTTATCTGCTCCTACTAACCTTTTCCGTGTGAGCTCATCTCTTCATCTGTCTTCATGTGGGACTCTAACTAGCAACGACAGCTTCTAGAGGTGCATTTTGGAGTAGTGATTCAGCAGTATGCTGGTAAAAACTTGCATTGACCAAAAGTAAGGTTTGTCCTATGATCCAGCCTGCAGTTCTTCACGGTATACTTTTAAACCATTGCACAAACACAGCTAAACTCATCAGCTGTTACCATGCAGTTACATCTTTTCCTTTCTCCAGCCTCCGCTGCCCTCTGCAACTTGCTGATTTTTTTAGTCACAGTGCTGTGGTTGTAAGGAGTGGAAAGTAAAGTACTTGGGAAGGTCTGAACAGTAAGAGACTTGTTTTCCCCCCAGATTATTTTAATTTCTACGGCCTGATTTTGAAGCTGCTTGATGCCATTTCTTAACTTCCCGGATTTCATGGTACCAAACCACTTGCCAGCCCTGAGCTTTTGCAATTCCGGGTGCTCCCTCTCGTTGCCCTTTTGGACCCTGCAGTGTTTCTTATCTCTCCTTGCCAGTAATACACCACTCATGCACCATAATTGCCTTAGTCTGTTGGGCTGATTTATCCAAACTTCAAAACAACTCATTTATATTTGAAATTGGATTAGAAATAAGCACGTATTTTGCTACCACCGATATGAAAATAACCAGTGTGTTATCATTGTTTTATGATGAATGCACTGAGAACAAATGCATGTCTGTTTATGTAATCAAATTAATTCCCCTGCTTATTAAAAATTATTATTTGAATGTTTCAGGTCTTTATAACAATAAGCACAAACCATAGATTTTAAATCTTTGTTTTACATGCCTGGACAACAGACTGATATTTCTTAAAGATAAGTTGCACTGAAAGTTGCCTTCTTTTTAGAAATGGATTTGTGCTAGAATTTATTCTGAAGTCTTTCTCTGACATCTGCATCTCCTGAAGTACCAAGCTTTCATTTAAGTATCTACAAGTGTTTATGTCCACAGTTCTAGCAACACTAAACCCTTCCTTGCAGCAAACATTTCCAGAAGGGGTTTGTATTCAAGAGTTGATCCCCATGATCATTTAAGGCACAGAATAAATGGCTGCATCCCACAGAGGACCTGGCTTGTTAAGGTACCAAGGAAATATCCATGAATCATCCAGGCACAATCTGCAAACAGGGGCTCACATCGTGTTTCACAAAGGTTTTACAGCATTCCACTGACTTCTACAGCTATTTCTTATTTATGCTTGGGGAAACTTCATCAAGTTGGGCTCTCTGAGTGTGTAAAAATGTTTATGCTCACAGTCTTCTCTTTGTCAGTGTTTGCTTGAACTGATTGCTCTACTCATCAGAGCATCAGAGGCTGGTGTTTGCCTGATTTCCTAAGCATTGCTAACATCTTTCGATTGACTGCCCTGCTGCGTTGGGTGAATCAGGGGATGGGCAGCACTTTTATTCTCACCTTCACACAATTTCTGCTTCAAATCAGCAGCTAAATCCCTGGGCAAGGTGCAGGACTCCCTCTTCGCTCTCACTACACAGCCACTACCTCATCCTGGAGGGGGGGAATGTGTAACCAGAGCTCCTCACCAGCAGTGGGCAAGTCAGACTGGGTGCACCCAGGGCTGCAGTGCCTTTTCTGACTCCAGCTCCATCTCCAGCTGGTTTTGCTCTGACCCTGACTCCTCTCTGTTGCACAGTATTGCATTGAATCATGCTGGGAAGGTTCATCTATGCCACTCTTCTCCACCATAAAACACACCGGTAAGATTCAGCCCTGCACATCTTCCCCACCACCTCCTAATCTTTGATATAAGTGGAGAGCAGGCACAATTTTAACTGCTGATTATGATACCGACCCATGAGAGCTTCCTCAAACCTAGAAGGAAAAATCCTTTGCAAGTGATGATGCTGCAAAGGCAACATTCACTTTAGGTCTGATTCTCTGTGCTCTGGAAAGAAAGATTTCTAGGTTGGTATCGGCCAACTTCCCTGGCTCTTCTCTAGACTACGTCTCTGCAAGAACTATTTCTGTTGAAGCTTTACTGTGTACGCTTTTGCTTGAGCGACTTGGCCCAAACGATGGGGCAATTTCTTCATACTTTCATTTATGCAGCCCGTATATGCAAAGCTCAGTGTACAAACTCACCTTGAAAGCATTGGACATGTTGTGAAAGGGTCTCGTGTTAGAATAGGAAGGATCAATATTGATATGCAGCATAAAAACCTGCATTGTGGCACACAGGAAGGCAACGTATTTTTATATTTCTGCTCTCAGGAGCAAGAGTGCAAATTCACAACCTGCTTCAAAAATCTCACTGCTCTTTTACAGATGCAATTTCTCTTTTTTTAAATCTACTCTTTTCCTTTTTCTTTTTTGCTTAGAAGCCATGACTATCAGCAAAACAACTGTTTTCAGCTCATGATTTGGGCATGACGTAGTGTGAAGCTCTGTGTGCCACCTCCCTGCACGGTGGGTGTTTGGCCCCGCTCTGTTCCCTTACATGGCCTGCAGCTCTGGCAGGCACAGCATTCTCCACATTCTTTTTTTCCCCTGATTTTTAATTCTTACTTCTTTTAGGAGGAGAAAACACAAAACACAAGGAGTAATGCCGCCCTCTACTGCCCTGCTCTCCCAGCTTGAGGTGCATGGCTGCAAACCTTCACACCAAATAACGTGCTGAAACAACATCACCACAAAAAACCCAATAAAACATCAAAAATTAAAAAGAAAAAAGACAAAAAAATTCCCTAAAACACTCAATCAAAAGGCAATACAGGAAAAAAATATGTATGCATTAAAAAAAAAATAAAGACCATGGGGGCAAGGAGTGTTGCTCAAACTCAGCTTTACATTCCCACTGATATATTAATATATTCTATTTCTCAGCAAGAGGGTAGGATTAATATTGCAAGTTTTTCTTGATTTAGCTATTACAATTCTGAAGAAGTGAATGTGTGGCATATTAAGGGACATATTCATATAAAAGTGGGCATTTATAAAACCACAGTACTGTCTCTCTATATGTCCCTTTAGTAGTCAAACTCACAGCCTTCTTTCTTCTTAATATTCAGTTTACTTGATAAGTGAATTATTTCAGAGATATTATAACTCTACCTGCAAGTCCCAGCAGACCAGACATCACATTTTAGGTGGGTTTTCTTTACCACACCTGTATGTGTTCCCCCTAAAGAGAAGCAAAAGACAGATTGATTTGATGAAAGTTTGAATCAATTATTTGATTCAGTAATAGACATTAAATCATTGATTCGCACCAATTCCTGGCTCTTGGCTCAACACCCGGCACATGCTGCCACTATGATAACATGCAACACGCACGTAAAAGTCAGGACACGTAAACCTAAAAATCTCTATCTTTTAGTATTAATGACAAATTGAATGACCAGTCTGAAAAAGGAAGACATTTCATTTTCACTATATATCACAATTTTGTATTTGGTCTCATTTCTTTAGATTTTAAGTTACTCCATTTTCAGAAGTCTGAATCTTTTTACTTTCCATTTATATTCCCTAGCAAACTCTCAGAAAAGTCAATTAAATCAAAATAGCTCATGCTAATACAACCATACATATACACATATATCACTGCAATTGCTATTAATCCATCACCTCAAAAAAAAACCCCTTCCCAAACTCCTCAGATATAGAGATGAAGTTAAACTTTGCAAGTAAACTCTTATTTTAAAAACTTTAATGTAATTTCCACACAAAATTGGTATTGATTGGGCAGCAGAACAGGGAATGCTGAGCATGGATGTCTGAATTATGGGGAAAGAATCAATACAGGAGCCCCACTAGAATGGAAGATTTAAATAGCTGGTTTTTTACCTTTAGGCTTCTATGTGTTTTTGTAGGGGACACTCAGGAGATGGGGCAAAGAATGGTTTTTAAAAGGCAAATCAAAGCCAAACAGATTAGGGGATTCAGGGAAATAAATTTATCCTTGGGCTGAAACGGTACGGTACCCAATTCTTTGGTGGCAAAGCGAGGTCAGCCGAGGGTCTAGCTGAGAATAAGGTAAAGCATGTCACAGCTTACATTGTAGAGAGAGGTAAAACCTTTTAGTAGCCCAGATAACGATGCTGGAAGAAAGAGGCATGATTTTGAAGCTAAACCACAAAATATATTTGTGATATCTGTATGAAATAAGCCACAAAATATCTACCAGAAGATGAAATTGGAGATGCGAGCCCTACGTCTGATATCCAGCCTATGAATGAGTAAAATTCTGCAGTCTGTGCTCTTTCGAAGGCATAAGCAACAACTGATATGTCACAATCATTTCTTGTTCACAGGTTGCCTGAGCTGGATTTGAAATCTCAGGGAGTATTAAAGCATCTCCATGAGCCTGCATGGACAAGAATTGCACCAAACATCTCCGCTTTTCAACACAACCCTCTTCTAGAATAATGTTCTTACACATTCACTGACGGAAATGAGTCCATTTCTCACTCATGCTTCTTCTCTTTATTAAGAGGCATTGTTTGCAATCACCCCAAACATACAACTAACATCTGCATATCGATGCAACCTATTAAAAAGTTTCACCAAAACCATTAGAGCTGAAGCAGGTTTTGAGATTTTCAGTGGAGAATTCACTTCACCTGGGTAATTCCTTGATGAAAGGGAAAGCTCAGAGCAGAGGTAAATGCCAAGCCTTTCCCTTTCATCTTGGGAAATCAAAAGCATTTCTTAAATTTCTCTCTCATTAACCCATTGTAACAGGGTTCTTCCAATTCCATAACAAACTGCATCCATTTAAATTCAATACTAACTAAGAAATACCTTCACAGCGAAAAGCAAAGCTTATTAACAAAACAAGAGCGGGAGGAAAATGGGAATTCTCTAAGAGATTTTCCTTTAGACCCAGACAGACTTATTGAAATGTCCTTTGAGGAATCAGGATGGCAGATGCCTCCTCATGTAAATAAGGAGTCTTAGACATATTTTCAGTGTGTTGCCTTTAGGGAAAATAAAAACCACACAAAAAGAGAACCAACTCTGAATATATCCACTTATATTAATAAGTAGGAAGAGTCAAAGAGTGTGCATTTCTATATGAAGGCCTATCACGTAAATCTGTCTACAAGGTAACCAGTTCAACTTTTTTGAAAAAAGACCTGTTTTCCTGAGGCTAGGCATTATTCATCCACCCAAAAGAGTAATGCAGACAGAACATTTGGACAATGACCACTTCCGGTCCTAAAATCTCAGTTAATGCTAATTAGTTGAATTCAAAGCTTCAAATTAATGCAGCATTTTTCCTTTGTAACTTCTAAATGCTTTTTTTCTTTTTAATGGAAACGCCTTTTACTGTACATTCAGGTTTTACTGCCCACTGAATGGCACATTGCGTGTTTGCAAAACTAGACCTTCAATTTGTATGTCATTATTAAGACTTCTTCCATGGTGCTAATGGGTTTTAAAAAAATATATACTTTATTTATATTTTCCCCCTATCTCTCTACCTCTTCAGCCACGCATAGGAAAGAAATGGTAGAAATGTGCAGAGACTGGAGCAGAGTATCTAGAGGATAACTTCTGGCATTGCGCTACTCACAATTTTAAGAATCAAGTTCTTGCAGAAAACAGTGACTAAGCTTTAAAAAATGTACCTGTTTCCACCCTGAAGGAAAGAAAGGCCATTTGAACATAAATCCAATGGAATTTGAATGCAGTTTGTCTGTTGATCATTCAAACCACATCGTTTAACCCATATTTTTTAACTGTAGCTTTGGTTTATTTCTATTTATTTTCAGCTCATTTCTGTTTCTAAAAAACACAGAGTAGCCTAAAAATGTGAACTAATTGCAACTCCTGCTAGCTGCATGGGTTAATTAACATAATTACTCATTCGTATCCTGGTCAGCTTGCTGAATTCATGTATTGTATTTCCAGCTTGAATAATTTAACAGGTATTAATTATTTATACCTTATAGCTCTTACAGAGGAGTTGTTCAGAGTCAATGCCAGTTATTAGACTTAGCAGACAAAGCCAAGTGCTGCCCCTCGAGGGTCAGCTCCACTGTCATGCCTGCTTTATCCCAGGGATTACAGAAGGGAAATATTACATACAGGAGGGAAGGGTTGCATTTAGCTACCAAAAAACATTGTGCATTCAATCTCCCTACATCCAGAACTTGATTTATAGACAATGCCAGTGAGTTCAAAGGAAATTGAAAAAGCACATCTCCCTGCTAAGCACCTTTTTCTTTTGGCTAGTCAATATAATACATTTTAAAGGGCAAGACTGCAAGTCAGCAGACATCCTTCCTCCATAATCTTTGCAATAATTTTCTCTTCCAGTAATCAAAGTGCTGGTTCCTAGCTAGGGAAAGACTATACAGCCATAAAAGGGTCATCAGAACATCCAAAAAGGGGGGTATGTTGAACATTACCCACCCACAGCTTTATCTGTGCCCATCCCACTGGCTGTCCTCTGCAAGCTGTCAAAAAATCCAGGGTGATCTCCTCCTGCTAGGAAGAACCTCTCCACCCTCATCCTTTGCTTCAGTGGAGGCCTCGATGAAGAAGTGACTCCATGCGAACCTGGAGAGTGAAGTTATGACCCGTGTGTAAGTAGGAAACAAGTAACTAAATGGCAAAGTAATGACTAGAGACCAATAACAACATGTATCTACTAGTGGCTGGGGCTGAACTGCTTTTTCAGAGTGCTAATATCACTGCTGCAGGAAAGGATACTGAGCAGCTGGAGATGGTGTTGAAGAAGGCAAGCAAATACCAGAGAGCTGGAAAAAAGTATCTTTATCAAGGACAGAAAGGGCTTGATTAGTTTAACATAGGGGGGGGGGGTGGGGAAAGAAGATTAAAAGTCAGTTATATAGACACTATAATGTAGATGAAGTGCTCCATATTAAATGGCATTTGTGCAGTAACAGGGAAAGGTGTTACAAGAACTGGAAGACAGGTAAATTCAAATTAAAATTAAATTAAAAAATTTTGAACATGAAGGGCAAATAACCATAAGAACAAGCTCCCTAGCAGAGTGGTTGATCACATACACCTCCACTTGCAACTTGAGGTTAGCAGTGCCACCTCAGCTACCTTCTCCTCTGCTCCACCAGTGAGCTCTGAGGTACCCATCACTACCTCAGCTGAGCAGATTTATGTTATAAAAGCCCCAAACCAGCCAGCTTTTTCCTGCCAAAACATATTTATTCACAAATCTTCCCTCTTGCCCTCCATCTCGGAGTCACTCACTGCCATTGCTGGTGTGGAGAACGTTGCAGCCATCCTATGTCCCCTCCATTTACAGGTGCTGCAAAGAGCTGTGCTGACGGGAAAATATTTTGCGTGGCCAAGCCATGTTGTGCCAGCATGCAGGAGTTGCTTCTCCCTACCTCACAGTTGGTTTTGTGGGGTTGGCAGCTTCCACCCAGGAATCCTTCCCCAGGGTTTAACCGATAAAAATACCAGTGTCGGAACAGTGCAGCCTTTCAACCTCACCTGGTCCTCCTGGGCCAGTGCAACCTCTGGTTGCATCTGCGGAGCTCCTCGGTGGGCGGTGTGGTTACCCAGATGTACCCGAGGGCACTGCTGGCTATGTACTTTACCTTATTCAAACCATCTGTTTAAAGATTTCTGGTCTATGAGTCCTTTTACGAGAGCAGAGGGTGGGGAGGCAGACCTGAAAGCATTTTTTCATTCCTGGGAAAGCTTGGGGTCTGTGCAGCCCTCCAGCTTTTCCCTCTGCAGCAACTTCCCTCCATTCCCCAGCAACTGAAGCATCATATTTTTTGATCATTTTTAACCACTTCATGGCATTAAGCTAAGGGTCGCCCACTGCACTCCACCTCCTTCACTGGGGTCTCGAGGGATGTGTAACCTGAAGTCAAGGCTACGAGACGTGGGTCTGTCATTGCCTTAATCATAAAACATTTTCCGTCACGTAGAATAAAATGCTGAAATAATCTGTGCGTGTTTAATCTCCAGCAATAAAGGACTGCCTGGTAACTCCTGCCAGTGTTTCAGAATGCTCCCTTCCGCTTCCACTGCATGGTGGGTACCCAGAGCCTCGTGCAGCCTCTCCCCATCGGTCACCCCTTCTGCACATGCATGGCGAGAGGGGTTGGTCACAGCACCCACATCATTCAGCCCCTCTCCCCCTCTGCAAGACAAGTGTCAACCCCTCCCCACTGGATTAAATAACCACGGCAGCAGGGGACATGCTGGAAAACCAGGTCCACGATCAACATTGTGATGTGATTTACGACCACAGGGAGATAACATGATATGGTTTTAATATTCAGTGTCACCCTAGACTGATCCTGTTCAGCCGTGTTACATCCCTTGTCGGAGGTGTTAAGCCAGCACTAAGAATACAACCCAGCGTGGCAGCCCCAAACGTATGCGATGCCCTCATCCTCCTCAGTGACCGAAGACCGTGGATAATGCCGCTACGCTTCATACCTGGTGCTTTTGAATATGGCTGCATATCATACACTTACACGTGCTCTTCTCCTCCATGTCTCCTTTTCCTCCCATAAGACTTTGTGGCCAGGAAGGAGGTGGCATAGCATCCATCTATTCAACCCCAGCCTTAAATCTGATGTAAAGTAATGCTCTGTCCAGACCCAATCCATCCCTTGTTCTCCCGCACAGTGGTACCAAACCCTTTTTTCCTTGCACTACCAACTAATCTGCCAAGCTCATCTGAGTTAAAAAGCAATGAAAAAATTAGGAGAGATTGGCTGTGTTAACAGGCAGAACAAATAACCTGGTTTTAATAGACCTTTTACTATTGGGCCAGGAGTTGAGTTTTCAGAGCTCAGACTCCATTTCAAGGTGCACCCAGGAAAGCTATCAATGTGGAGAAACACATGGTAACCTTTTTCTTCCCTCCTCCCCATCATTCGAGGCTCACTGCCCATCTCCTGGCACTAAGCAGTGCCACAAGTCAAACACAACTTCAATTTTCTCATTTGCTTGCAAAGCCAGATCCTTATTATACTGCAGCATATTGCAGTTCGAATGCAAAAACTCCTGCTTAGCCACTATTTTCAGTTCAGACTTGGTATTTTTACAACTATAGATACGCTTCTGAAGCTCTTCACAAGCTGAAATATTGTCCCTTTTCCACATATACTTCTGGTCATGGAATTTTTTTTTAATTTAGGATTTTTTACTCTCCTCTTTTTTTTTTGTCAGTTGTGGCCACACAGTAACTTGGAAGGGGTGTTACAATTTCATGAGGACAGTAGCTGCAAATCTCTAAGCCTATAAATAACCCACACAAATGCACATTACCTGTTAAAAACGCACATATACTTTGCAGTTTGCAAACTCCCCCCTTTCGCTTAGCATCTCCCCTCAGTGATGGGCTGCCGGGTCCCCTCCTCTGGCACCATACACCATCGTCCTCCAGCCAAGCCAGCACCTCCTCTCTGCTGGGGAAGGCAACACAGGTCTGTAGGAAACACGGCCGGTGTTCACCTCCACCAAACAACATGTCACATAAGCTGTCCTGAATTTCTTCTTCTTGTCCTACTACTTTTCAAAAGGCAAATCCACAGGAGCCCCCGAGCTGGAACCACTGTTACATCCTCCATGCAGCGCTTGATCTTATTTCAGAGATGCCAGCGATGCAAGTCCCAAATGAACCGGCATCGTTTCTCATTTCAAGCCTGAATTTTCCTTCAGTGCTCTTAAATGAGAAGTACACTTCAAAAGAAAAATCTGTGTTTAACCTCCTGCATGCTTTTATTGGTTAAAGATCAGTAAAGTGTCATTTTTTTTAGCATGCCAGGCCTGCTTTATCACACTGATAAACACAGTAATTACTTTAGTTGAATACATCTTTGAATGTATACGAGTGGAAACTATATTTGTAAAAGCAAAAATGAGAGACCACCTAAAGGTTTTGAAGATCAGCCAGTAATAGGATGACATTTCACTTCTTCGGGAACATTTGTCCGTAATGAAAGCAATGTCTAAGCACATAAAACTGGGTTGTAATTATCCCATTATCCTTGCGTGGGTCTGAAGGCTAGACCAACATAATGTCAGAGGAAAATGCTTCCTCCACACTAGGAAATCATTACCTCGATAGTTTCATTAGTAGAGTATTAGGCTCAAGCAGCTTCTGCTGCGAACAGACACTCAGACAACAGGAACAGCCTTGAAACAGCATCTCAGCTGCTCCCTCAAACCCTGTTACTTAAAACTGCCTCTCTGTTGGGGAGAGAAACGCTTGTGATGGGATCACCAGAGAGTAGAGGAGCAGAAGAAATCACACAAGCTCCAAGCCATCCTCATGTTCTCAGCATGGCAGCTGCAAATGAGATACCTAAAGACCTACATAGCATGTGTTAGTATATATAGGCACTATATATATTATGTATACATACATATATGGGCTAGCATGTCAGGAGCTATATAGGATATATCAGCAGTAGCCCCATCTCTTCAGCAATGAACACATCTTCAGCCACCCCAAGTCCATCTGTTGCAAGAAAGCTGTGGCAACCCTGATGGTCTCCAGGTGAAAGACCACCTCTGCTTTCGGGACCAGGCACCTTAGTCTAAGAGGAAAGGTGTTAAAATAAGAGGAGAAAGAAAGGAGGGCCTCTGTACAATAAAATTGAAGTGTTAGCACAGATTTGCCAAGACACCATGGGCTGGAAAGAAAAGTCTCCTGCCCATCAACAGCACAGCCTGGCTATAAACACTAGAATTGCTCAAAATCCACTTAATTCACTTTAATTGTAGGGGGCAGGAAAAGTCACATTATCAGGACAGTAAACTCAATGGTCATAGCCACCTTAGGAAGGCAAAATATCATTAGTGGGCAAGTCCCTGGATAAAAAAATGATCTTATGGGTCAGCATCTTAACAGATAAAACACAGAGTGAAACATGTGTTATGCACAGCCAAAATACTGGAAAACAGAGCGGGTCAGGTCTTTATACACTGGCTTTTCAAATTTTTAAACAAAGGTGGGCCAAAGGGTCATTAAGTTTTCTCTGATGGTGATCTTCAGCAAGTTTTGAAATACCAAGAAAAACATTTTGGAGGGCCAGAGGAAAGCAAGCGCTCCACGAAGATTTTTTAGCAGGTAAGTGGAATTGCACAGATAATTGTGTCATCTCGACATCAATCCTGCACATCCTTTGGGATGTGCGCTTCTCATGCGAGTCTCAATTTAATTGCTGAAGAAATTAAGGCGACATAACGAATGCCAATCTCTATAGCTCTATGGAAAATAGATCTCATAAAATGAACTCAGCAAGTTTTATTGAACTGCCTGCAAATTGGGTTGAAAAAGCATCCGCAGCGATGTAACGTAATTGGGCTGCTGTAAACCAGCTGACTTACAAACTTGAGCTCGTTGAGCATGCCTCCAGCACCAGGGTTTTTTATCTCAGCAGAGGGAGGGGAGGTTAAAAGCAACAAGGCACCGTCAGAAAAGCGCTCGGGAGAAGCGTGAGAATGAACAGGTAATCTGACAAAGAGCGAGGGCAGGATTTAACAGCAGGACTGTGAAGTTAGATGAATTCAGGCTGGAAATGTGGAACAAATATTTAAGGCAGAGCAATTAGAGCAATTAATCTTTTCAACAGTTTGCAAATGACTGTGGTGCTTTGTCAGTCACCGGCAAATTTTTAAACCACGATCAGATTTTTTTTAAATTTATTTATTTATTTTTTAAAAGACAGAAATACACAAGTGAAAACAAAACCTCTGAAAAGGCTAATGGCCCATCTCCTGCCAATCAGGGTAGATGAGCACAGCCAGCCTCGCTGACCTTATAAGATACCCACTTATGAAAACTAAAGTAATTTTCATTCATTCTTTTGCCATCTGACATCTTCCGGGCATGCTAAAAGGGCTCAAAAGTGGATATAAATGTAATTGTAAAGTCTGTTCCTCTAAATCAAGGTTACACACTGAATTTACAAACACTGTCAGCCCAACATCCTGCAGACTTTTCAGTCCGGAAGTGCACGCAGAATGCAGATGTACGGACTTTATCAGCTCCATATTATGCCTCACAATGTGAAAATGATTGCATGACGAGTATATCCAACACCCACGCAAATAACTGCTGCTTCCAGCTCCTAATGAATCACAGACCCAGAACAGGGTCAGAAGAATAGTCATTGTGGGAAAAAAAAAAAAAAAAAAAAAAGAAAAAACTGCTTAAATGGACTGTTTCACATGCTTGCTTGGGCAAGAGCGATCAAAGAAACACTAGTTGGGGAGATTAATGGCATAATTTCAGTGGACAACTAACCAATATATTCATGTGAATTTTTCCCCCTGTATTTTCACATTTTATTTAAAGCCTTTTAAGGAGAGTTTATTTTTAGGTATTTGGTATTTAGCAAGAGAATGAAAGAGAAAGAGAAGAAGCCTCCCCGATACAGAAGTCAACCAGCTATCAAAGCAGCAACTACAAATTATGGGTCAACCCAGTCCAAAAGGTGCAAGAGCTGATAATCAGCTGCAGCAGAAGGAGCTGGGTGGGCGAGACAAGTGTTGCAACATCTTCTGGATGCAAATAGTCTCCGCAATGAGCTGATTGTCTTCACTGATGCTTTAGGATAGATTTAGCAGCACAGACTCAGAAGAGATTCATCAGGCACCAAAATTTCTGTCAAATTGGCCTTCAGTTGACTCATGACACCATTTCCACTTCCTTTTCCCACGCCTTTTTGCTCTTCTGCCCTTAAACATACAGTTTTAAGGAGTAAGACATTTCATATCCGTAATACCCACACCAGCTCAACCCATTTTTTTCCAGCATCTTCCCCCAGAGGAACGAGCTTCTGGTTGAAGCTGCCACAAGCGATCTCCCATCAAAAGATAAAACATTCACTTTGGAATTTTTTTTTTTTAAGTGATTATTTTAATGCCATGGCGGAGAAGGAAAAATTTCTATTTTGCTTCAACTCTCTGCTCCAGCAGTGCTGAGTTATGTAGGGAAGGGAAGATGCAAAACGTCAGGGTTTCTTGCAGGTGAGACCAATTGCTCTGGTCTGTTTTCTGGTCTGATTCTTTTCCTGAATCAGGCACCTGATAATAAAACTGCAGATCAAGGCAAGAAACGTGCTCCTGGCAGGGAGAGACTGACTGCCAAGACACCATGTTAAAGCCCCAGCCATATATTATGCGATGAAAGGGAACATAGAGATTTCCCCCTTTGCCTTGACACAGATTTCATAAACTGGCAGAAAAAATCAGTGGGGGGGTGGGGAAAAACAAAACACAACAAAACGCTTTTCATGCTGTTTTGCTATTTTTTTAATATTCAGTAGAACTCTGAGCTACAGAGGCAGCTTAAGACAGAACTAAAGTTGCCAAGAAGGTGGCCAGTGTATCGTCTGCCCAGGCATTCACACAACCTGCTCCCTGAAGAAGCGACTCCTCCCTGTGCCGGGATGTGAGCTGTGACAGGGTATGCATCTCATCTCCACAGAGCCCAGACAGCAAGCCAGACCCTTTCTTCTGGGCTTTTACGTGAATAGATGTCACCTCACAGATGCCCAAACCCAAGGAGAACAGGACAGCAGAAATGACTTGGAAAGATTTAAAACAGATGGTGATTTTAAGGTTACTGTGCAATTCTACTCAATGCATTGTCAGCAGAAGGAAACACAAAAGGGAAGCAAAGTGGGGCAAAACCAGCCTTCCCAGCTGAAGGGGAATGCTCCATTTTTGAGCGACGGCCATAAATGCTGCTGATACCTCAGGCATCCTCCTGACCCTGCTACTAGCCAGTACACCCACCTTGGGTAAGTTATTCAGGTTCCCCATCTTCAAAATGAGGGCAAAGGGACTCACTTCCAAAGGAAAGCACTTTCAAACCTACTGATAAAAAACACTCAACACCTGCAGTGTTGTTCAATGAAAATTTTCCCTATAGAAGCTGGTCTTGGGATTTTTTCCCCCTTCATTCAGGCTGAAATGGCACCAGAACCACCCACAAGACTTTGTGAGAAGGGTAAACCTAAACCTCACTGTGCCCCCATCCAAATACCAGCCTCCAGCTGAGTGCCACATCCCCATCCGTCCATCATATCACCAAGTAAAAAGAAAGATTTCATCTGAAATGGTGTCTTGCTGTCCTGCATCAATGAACAGCCTTTCTTTATCCTTATTTACAGTCTAAGTCTCATCCTTGTTTCAATTCCTTTGCTGACACTAATGCATTACTTTTAATAAGCTGAAGTTTTTCCATTTACTAAAAGAAACAAGTCATCTTGCCTATTTACTAAGTCATCAAGCCACTGCCCATACATATATGCCATTATTGACACTTGCCTAATGAATCCAATCATTATACACGTGTTTATTCCCAATCCTCTTCCATTACCCACACACATGACTGCTGCTGCTTTCCCTTTGCACAAGCTCTACGGCTCTATCATCACACCCATCCTCCTGGCGAGTCCTTTGTATGGATCTGGAGATCCTCCGTAACCTGGTACTAGTGCACTTACCTGAGTGTTTGCTGTTTGCAAAGCTAAATTCAATGGTCTAAAAGCAGATGCAACAAAAAGGAATGAGCAATTTCTCCAAGACAAATCTTCCATCCTGCTTCTCATTGTGGTAGAAACGTTCATATAAATCATATCTGATTAAGCAAAGATAATGTACCCCAGCGCCATAAAACATGCTTTTCCCCCATTTTCACTGAGCTTAATTATTCTTTGTTTCTTCTTTTCTACACCAAATTGAGTCCTGGTTAGTTGCCATCTGTTACACTCAGGCTTTCATTTCTTCAAGCGCTCAAGGTTTGTCCCTTGCCTTGACAGGGATGAAATGTACATCACCACCAAGATTCCCTGAGTTCAGCATCAAAATGTTAATAATGTTATGCTCTATTTAAAAAAAAAAAAAAAAAAAAAAGAAAAAAGAAAAAAAAAGAAAGGTATTTTTCCACCATTTGCCCCCAATTCCACAGTAAATACACAGCCTGCACGGAGAAACCCCCTTGCTGGAAAATTTAATTTGATAACCTAAGAGCCATTCAAGCTGTGTGGAGGGTAATGGGCCAAGTAAGCGGGCAAGTCAAACTCAGCAGAAAGCTGGTTATTCCTGGGGGCTTGTTCAGAAGCTCCAGTATGGGCTTGGGAATACAATTCCTTAATTGTAGGTCAGAACAGCTGGGATCAAATACCACGTTACAAAGAAGGGCTCTCCTGCTCTGCACAAGCTACAGCTCCTTGCTAGTAGGTGAACACCAGGGCAAAGGAAAATGCATTTCTGCCATTAAGACCCAGGTAAGATGCTTAAAACAGGAGATACTTATTTTGAGGAGCTAACTATCCTATTATCCTCTTGTAAACAACTTTATTCTATCAGTGATCAAATTGCAACATAAACCAGTACATGTTAGTAAAGGAAAAATCTCATGCTATTACTTAACACCTAGTTCTGGTCTTCAAAGGAACATGAACAGTGTGTTAGTAAACTGATTGTGTCTATATATCACCCTTCTCTAGTTAAATCTTGCCCAATATTATCTTTACAGGCAAAAAAAATTAAAAGTCAACTTTTTTTTTTAAAATCCAAGATTTTTTTTCTCATCCTTCCAATGTAATTTGATATTTGAGGAATAGGAAAATAGTCTCTTTTTTTAGGAAAATTTAAAATTGTGTCTGGATAAGTATAGGATGACTGCTACTTTCTTAATAAAAGACAATGGGAGAATAAAAAAAGGGGGGGAAAAGGGAAAATACACTGCCATTTGCTTGTTTTCAAAATGCCATTTTATGACCAGCCATCTTCACAGAAGTTCTTGTTCAGGTATCACGATGCCCCGTGGATTTCACTTGAATCAGCACAGCAAGAATTTCAAGCATTGTCTCTAGTCAAAAATGAGACTGATTTCAGCTCTGACTTGCTGAGAAAGCTCATTAGTTTTCGAACCAGAGGCTGAGCTACAGCCAGCAAGCTACCCCTAAAATATAGGTGTACTGAGTTCACCATGCTCAGCTGCCAAGAGCTCAGCCCCTTACCGACCCGTCACACTTGCCTCGGCTCTAATTCTGTTTTCTATATTAAAAAAAACCAACACTTCTTGTTGCCCTCTGATGATCATCTAAAAATGACCAAGCTGTCGTCTGCAATGGAGTTTAAATACTGCTCTTCATCCACCTTCTTGGTCCTTCTCTAGCACACTGGAGGAGCTGCCAATGGTGGAGATTCCATCATCTTGTAGCTCTTCAGGGACCACCTCCCTGTGAGCAGAATAGGAAAGCATGGGCAGAAGGGGAGAAACCATTGCACAGGGAGGCAACAGAAAACAAGCCAGATCTGCACAGCAAGCGATCTCCATGCTGCTTCTGCCTCTGCAGAGCTGCACCATGTGGTTAGGAGGTATTTGTGACCATGGTTTCGGAAGGTCAAGGTTGGGATTACCCCAACATATTTCACCTGCACTGCAAGGTTTAAAAGAGCCCACAGCAAGGCGAAGCATCCCAGTGCCTGCTGCACGCTGGAGGGATGAAGCCTGTAGAGACAGTCCATGCTGAACGCACCCCAAATTACTCCAAAATAGCATCTTCTCCCTTGATTACAGTGAACAAGCCCAGACTTTGCATACAGAGACAAAGCTGTTGGACTGAAACGGCCAGGTTGTCTCTGCTTTCTTCATATTTGAGTGGCCCCCGGTCTGGACAACTTCAGGGCTGACACCAGGAAACACGTTCATTAATGGATGTATGCAGGTTGGAGATGTCCCACATTTCTGAGCGCTGAAGTATGGTATGAGGTGAGCTCATCCCCCTTGCCCATGTTTATTGCTTTTCACCCAAGTTACACACATTTAATAAATCACCTCATTTTTCTTATTTTTATGTGGCCGGGCCACATGAGCCCTCTGGGTGTCCAGGCAGGGAAACTAAGGCAGAGAAGTGTGCTGCAACCCATCCTCCACAGCATCACTGATGCAGTCAGCGTGGCGTTGCATGGTGCTGTTGTGATGGGGACAGGAACAACATACCCAACATCACCCAGTTATGAGACGTGACTTTAAGGCAATGCAAGACAAGGAAATACCCTTAAATAATAAAATCCTCACTCTAATCCTCAATTCCCTGCGCTGAGCATGTGTTGTATTAGTCACCCAGGTGCTATGCCATGTTCTTTATCTGTGGTTTTCTTCTTCCAGTCATCTTCTCAGACACCACTGCCCTCCAGTGATAAGTGCTGGGAGATGAAAAGCAAAAACGCCTCAGAGTACCGTTGGAGACACAGCCTTGTTATTGCCAACATTTTCCCCTTTGTCTGCCAGACTAAAGCAACTTTCCAGTTATTTTACCAAAAATACTCTCTGCCATGCTGCAGCCTGCATTTTCTTCTGCTCATGACTGCAGTAACGACCCCAACCCAGCTGGGAGTTGCTTCACTCTGACAGCAAAAATAAAAGCTTTTCTTGCCAACGATATTACAGTTCATCACAGCCCTAAAGTGCTGGGCACGTTCCTATAGACACAGGACAAAACTGCTCTCTAATAATTGCAGAGCAATTTTATAAAGCAGAGTTATCCACCCAAGCCTCTCAGCAGCCATTTGCTCCTTCAGAGCTTTTTGCAGTACCACCTTTCCAAGTTACTTCAAATCGAGTTTTTCCGTGCTTGCCGTATTTCCACAAGGGTCTTCACAGCTGTTGTGGGTTGACCCTGGCTAGATGCCAGATGCCCACCAAAGCCACTCCTCAGCTGGACAGGGGAGAGAGGACATAAAGAAAGGTTTGTGGATGGAGATAAGGACAGGGAGAGAGCATTCACCAATTACCATCATGGGCAAAACTGACTCAACTTGGGAAAAGTAACTTAATTTATTGCAAATCAAATCAAAGAAAGACAGAAAGAAATACAATCACATCTTAAAAACACCTTCCTGCCACTCCCTTCTTCCCAGGCTCAGCTTTGCTCCTGATTTCTCTCCCTCCTCCCCTCCAGCGGCGCAGGGGCAGGGGATGGGGGTTGCGGTCAGTTCATCACCCCTTGTTTCTGCCGCTCCTTCCTCCTCAGGGGAGGACTCCTCACACTCTTCCCCTGCTCCAGCGTGGGGTCCCTCCCACAGCAGACAGTCCTCCATGAACTTCTCCAGTGTGAGTCCTTCCCACAGGCTGCAGCTCTTCATGAACTGCTCCAGCATGGGTCCCCCGTGGGGTCACAAGTCCTGCCAGGGAACCTGCTCCAGTGTGGGCTCCTCTCTCCACAGGTCCACAGGTCCTGCCAGGAGCCTGATCCAGCGTGGGCTTCCCACGGGGTCACACCCTCCTTCGGGCACATCCCCCTGCTCCAGCGTGGGGTCCTCCACGGGCTGCAGGTGGCATCTGCTCCACCGGTGACCTCCACGGGCTGCAGGTGGCATCTGCTCCACTGGTGACCTCCATGGGCTGAAGGTGGCATCTGCTCCACTGGTGACCTCCACGGGCTACAGGTGGCATCTGCTCCACTGGTGACCTCCACGGGCTGAAGGTGGCATCTGCTCCACCGATGACCTCCACGGGCTGCAGGGCACAGCCTGCCCTCTCCCCACAGGCTGCAGGGGAGTCTCTGCTCCGGCACCTGGAGCACCTCCTCCCCCTCATTCTCCACTGACCTTGGTGTCTGCAGAGTTGTTTCTCTCACACAGTCTCACTCCTCTCTCCGGCTGCAGTTTCTCACCCCCAGGTTGTTTTTTTTTTACCCTTTCTTAAATATGTAATCACAGTGGCGTTATCACCATCGCTGATGGGCTGAGTCTTGGCCAGCGGCAGGTCCGACTTGGAGCCAGCTGGCATCAGCTCTATCACACATAGGGGAAGTTTCTAACAGCTTCTCACAGGAGCCACCCCTGTAGCCCCCCTGCTACCAAAACCTTGCCAAGCAAACCCCATACACCAGTGCACAGATGTATTTTCTTTTGACTTTCAAGAAAAATCACAGACTTTAGCAAGAGGGGACATTTGATGTATTTACTCCTTCTACCTTTTTTTTTCTAGATAAATTTTTAAGTAAGTCTAGCAACTCCCCACCAGCCTTACTCAAAGCATAATATCTCTCCTCGCATCTTTCTCTGCACTGTAGTCGCTTCTGACATGCCTTCAAACCATTAAAAACAGCCCAGCTGGAAGCCACCCTTCAGGATGCATTTAAGGGACCCCTTCCTGCTACGCCCACTGATTCCAGTTATTTAAGTTGCATTTTGGCTTAATAATTATGCCAAAGACATCTACAATACACACGAATTTTGGCATGCATGTTAAGCCACTCAGAGGATTTGGGTGTATTTGTCTGAGATCTCAGCACACTAGCTGCTCAAGAAATTATCCTCAGTTATCCTTCCCACTTTCATATACCACAGGATAAATAATACAGAGCATGGCTCTTGGGCCAGTCCTCTGCATATGAAGCATTAAAGAGTTTAAAGACATTAAATACTGACAATATTGCATGCAGATACATAAATAGAAAGTGGAATTACAAGATTCAGGACCTGATCCCTTATTACAAACAACTCAACAAAGTATTTAAAAAAAAAAAAAAAAAAAAGAATTTATACACTGATTGGTCATTTAAAATCCCGGTGGTGATTTTTATCTTGGAGGATTTTATAGAAGTTTCCAGCAAAGAGCAAAATGCAAATGAAAATAAGTCAAAATTTCTATCCTGTTGCAACTGCTGGAATCAATCACAGCCTCACACTGTACTCCATTACTGCAAACCATATGCCAGAAAACCCAAATATTAAGATACTGATGGCCTGAGCATATTTCTGACCTCCACAGTTACTTTCTGGGCCTTTTATGTTAATTAATACTTTGTTTTCTACCAACGTGTCTGTATGCTGTTTGAATCTTACAGTCACACGATCAGCTTGTAATTAATTTACTGCTACAAGGACATCGCAGGTGTATGTTTTTACACCATTCTACATACCAGTAAGTCTCAAAACTACAAATGCACCAAGAAAGCCAATGCCAAAGGAGCACAAAATAAAACCCATTTAAGTCAAACAGGAGGCAAAACTTTCTTTATGTTTAGTTACATCTTCAGCTTTTATTTTTCTACAATCTCTAACGCAGACTGTACATCACCACAGGTCAGGAAGACTCTAATACCACGTTCACCTGCTGCTGTACCAGTATGTGCTACCCATAACATGCCTCTATTAAAGCTCCACTTTATACGTTCTCCCTGTAAAATATAGAAAGGTTTCCAAGCCCTAGAGAGAGCAGGCAGTCCTCCTCCAGTGTATATAACAGTATTCAATGCTCCTCACATCTTTAAGGGACAATTTTAATGGACCCTCACTCCTTCAGAGATACAGCAGTGTCTCTTAGGAGAGGGAACACAACACAAAGCTGCTTTGGTGTGTCCTTCACTGCTCATCGTCTTTCAGGAAAGCCATCAGCCATCAGTATTTTAGGACTATACATAATTTCCTGTTCTAGTTGACATTTAAAATAAATGAAAGCTTATACCTGCTCCACTACACTGGAATCAAATACACTGGAGTGCACTGTAAAAGCCCCCCAAAAACCAACACATGTTTTTATCAGCTAGGCTAAACATCAGAGAAGGATTCAAATAAGTATTTTTATTTAGCCCAACACTGCTTAAAACAGTTCATTTGCACGACCATGAAACATTTTCCCTTGATAAAAGTTTTTCGGGATTTATTCAAACTTCTACCTGAGGAGAAAGGAAGCCATTTGATAACAAAGCAGACCTCTTAATCATCAGCAGCAATCAAAACTGAAGCTGGTGGAGGCAGCAGAGCGGGAGGCTAGTGGGGGACAGCAAACCTAGTCCTGGTCACAGGCTCAGCAGGATGCCACTCAGGCCTGTGCCACATCCAAGATTGTCCCTCCCTGGCTGCACAGCACCTCTGCTATCCCAAACCACCAAAGCTTTGGCCGACCCTCTTGCCATGAAGTCTGGGTACAGCCACAACCACCTTCCTGGCAGATTTGACTTCAAAGAGCTCATCACTCAGGAGCACTAAGCTACCAGCATTAGAGAGTCTGGAGGCTCTCTGGTTCACTCCCAGCAGCTACAGCAGGTTACTCAGGGCTGTGTCCAGGCGAGTCAGGCAGTCCCTGAGGATGGAGAGCCCACAAGCCAAGGCACTGGCAGGACAGATTTTTGCACTGACTCACAAAGTCCCTTTCTTTGTCAGGTATGTGACCACCACCTGTTCTTTCCACCTCTCAAGACCCCACTGGACACAGACAAAATATTTAGTGGCACTGCTGGAGAGATTGCTCCCCGTCCCTTGTAGCAGTGCACAAAGCTTGGGCTTTGCCTCAAACATGAATTTGATCCAAAAATCACTATTTGTGCTTACAGATCCCCACCGCTGTGTCTGGAGCATCCTAGCTCCTGTTACCACACACGTGGTCCTGAGCTCAGCCTCCTTTTCTCTGGCTTCTTTAGCATCTCCTTCACATGCACATGCCTCATTTGTGACTACAGGGTTTTATTACTAATGGAACAAATATGCTCAAAGAACATCCATGATCAAAACATAGAAAAACCCTATAAAAAAAGCAGTCCTCATCTTTTCCAGCCGGGAGGTCACAGCAGAGGGTAAAGCTCTTTAAGAAGCCCCTTGCCAAGCTCTGTTAGATATTTTCCAGGACCTGCACCAACTCCACAGGCAACCAAGTGGTTATCTTGGGAAGGCTTTTTCCCCAAAGTTTCTCATTAGTAAAGCTGCAAAGAGGGACTCACAGTCTTATTTTAGTCCTTTCAATCTCATTTTACTTTTGATACACTTCACCGCCCAGGGGATTTTTCTCTAGAGAATTACCTTTTCCATGGTTCTGACAAAAATGGGACTTGCTGTGACTAAAAAGCAGCCAAATAAAGAGTGACTGTGGTCAAGCAGTTTACAATACCTTATATGCCCACATCTAGATACTGCTTTTAAAAATGCAGCAGCAAGTGAGACACAGGACCCTTTTACTCCTCTAAACCAACTGATGTCCACAAGCTGCCACGGAAAGATAACACAAAGCATTTGCTAGATCTTGTATCCCTTTTATATCTATTTTTTTAAATAAACGCATATCAAAGATCTGAGAGAGAAAAGCAGTTTATCATGACCTTGCCTGGGAGCGCAGCTATAGGTTTAAAGCTTTTATGTAATCACATTTTCAGGTATTCATAACCAAAGCAGACAAGCTCTGGGCAGGCAGAAGGTGGGTTATATGGTAATCTGGCAGCTGCCTGAAGATCTGTCCGCCTGCGGTTTAGTCCCCCAAGGGAGGCACCGAAAGCCTCATGACTTGAGGCATTTAAAAATAGGCAGAAGGAAGAATTTACGATGACGCCGCTGGGAACAGCTCTGCGTCAGCTGGGGACAGGCAGCAGCAGCTCATCCCCTGCCTGTCCCAGGCCTGATCCTGCCCTCGGGGACCACATAGTCACCCCCTGCGTGGTGCAGTGCCAGTACGAGGGTGCTAAGACCCAGCAGGTGATGCACAAGCTGTTAGCCATGATGGTGACCGTCAGGTTTGGGATGTCTTGTCACGGTGTTGTAGGCTTTCCTTGGTGCAAAATAAATAGTGAAGCCAAATATTTCAAGTTTTCATTAAAGACCACCTAGAAAATTTTTAATTCTGCCATCTTGCTCATCCTTTATCAAAAGGGTCAGGGATCACATCAGATAATATAAAATTTTTTTAGCTTCATATATTTATATAGAAATAAATATATGTTTTATATTATTTTTGCAGGAGGTGGAAGGCAAAGCTCAATTTAGCTGCTTTTGATGTGCTGCCATAGCGGTGATGCCATTCTGCCTACGAGGAAGCGCAGAACGGATATGATGGAAGAGGCGGTGTCGGTCACCACGGCTGCTGGTGACAGACAGACGGTCGCCTAGCCGTACCCGGCAGAGAGGTGCCATCTGATGCCCTTCAGGAGCGTGATTTCTCTGCGTTGCAGCTTGTGTTTCAGGTCTCCCGTGAGATGAAGGAGAGCAATGCCCAGGGAGGGGGGAGCGGGAACTTCAGCCCATTAAAAATTAAAAGAAGGGAAATGGTTTCAATTGATTAATGACAAACATTTGCTCCTCTCTCTCCTTCTCAAATCCTTCTGCTTATTTTACTGACCTCGGCCCTCTCGAGGGGCCAGATGACCCATGCCATATCTCTTCCTACAGCGTGCAACAACCTGCTTGTCTCCAAACATCACTCAATATCCTTCACTGCTTCATGCCACAGACTAGGTTGCTCCACCCAAATAATTAGAGACAAGATTGACCAGGTAAAAAGGCTGGCTCCCATTTCAATTGCTCCCTTTGCAATATTTTCTGGCCCTCCCCGAAGTCAAATAACACTGGTCAAACTTCTCTCCTTCATATTTTCCTTTCTTTTTGGGCCAGCAACACATTACCGACACTACAAGCAACGAGTGCAGCATTAATTCTTCCTATGCCGATATAGCTGAATCTAATAAAATCCTTACGATCTTCAATGCCAATCACCCAGGGATGAAGCATCCAAGGAATGCGCTGTCACAGCGTGCTGGGAGTAGATCACTGATGAGGGAACAGAAACATTTTTTAGGGTTGTAATTAATGTCAAAATTACTGCTGTCCCCTGTACCCTTTCTCCAAGCCTTGGAAAGCGATGCCGATTCTTACGGAGGTATTGCTAAAGAGAAATAGCAGACACACAGAGGACTCAGAGATAGCAAAACATGTCTGTTTAAACTATTTAAGGCATAGCTGCTTAGCACTATCAAATATTAGACGAGCTATAGTCCCAAAATGTCCTTTCCTTCACTTAAAGGCTGTCCTTAATGTAACTGAAGTGTTACACATTTGCAGCAGGGTACACATTTGCCCCCCAGCAGTCAAAAACTAACACAAATGCTCATTTTCCAGCCTCCCAAGGCCTCGAGGGACGGTGGTTACAGGTACTGGGGAAGCAGTTGGGTTGTTTTTCACATGGAGGCCAAATGCAGGATCGATATTGCTTTAGCGGCTGGCAGATGGTGAGATCATGTCTAAATCAACGCAACTCAGCCACCCGGCTGGGAGCTGAGTTCCCAGAAAGCGGGCTGAGGGAGGAAGGGCACAGCCCCAGCTGTCCTAGGGAGGGAGAAACTCTCTCTTGCCATGCTTGGGGTGGTTGGAGCAAAGCATGGGTGAAGCCATCAACAGACCAGCCCTCCCCAGCTCCAGGGGTGGTGGAGACAGCCATGGCAGGAGAGCTGCAAGCCAAAACTGTGTTTATGGGGGAGGGAGAAATGATGGAGAAGCAAAAGGTAGTGCAGGGGATCCCTTTGCTTTAGGCTGGTGGAACCCAAGCAGCCTGGTCCAGCTTTAAGGATGGTCTTGACTTGAGTTTTGGACTACAGACCTCCCAGATTGCCCAGTTTTCACCTTCTGCTTGGTCAGTCCTGGCCTGAGTGGTACCCAAAGCCCGACTAGAGCAGCCATGAGATGGGTTGACCCTGCCATCATCAAACACCAGCTTATCGCTGTTGGAGCCAGGAGCTTTATAAAGTTGAGAGCATCTGCTCCAACCTTCCATCCACAGTACCGTATAGATCACCTGAAGCCTTTAATACTGAGTTTAAACACTGTGGGTGAACACCCACTCTCAGCATCACATCCCACCCAAAACCTCAGACAAGGTGGAGGGGGGTAAAATAATAGATTCATGCTGGGGATTTCATCTGGAAAACCATCTGCAGGACGACCGGGCCAGGGCTGTGAAGCTGAAACCACAATACACCCCAATACCTCGCCTTAAACGTTAGACCCCACTGCCATCTTGTGGCAAGCGCTTCCCAAAATAAAGTAAAAGAGGGGAAAACCTGTTAAAAGGTCGCAGGCAAAGTTAGCTGGTGCAGTGAGGAAGGATGGCTAAGTTATTGGGAACAGAGTGGGGCAACTCATCACTTCTCTTAAACGATGCTGAGACTGAGTCTATAGCACCATGCCAGTTACAAACCGATGCAGAAAAGCACAGAGGTGAGATGGTCCAAACCAAATGTGCAAAACTGAGGATATAAAAAGCTTAACTGCTTGTATGGCCATGACTGCCTTTGAGTCGTGGCTCTGGCACATTAATACCAACAAAGATTTAACTGCTATTTCAAAACATTTAACAGTTCCCAAAGTAGTTTAGCATCGCCCTGGTTGAAATAAGGCTTGTTGACCCCAATAAGCAGGATTAAGCTGGAATTAGATACTGCACCTCTGAATTAAAGAACACAGTTGCGGGAATTTACTGAGAAGATGGGGATTATGGCTCACGTCGATCATTCACATGGCACAAAGCATCTTCTGATGCTGAAAAACCCGCAGATTAGCACCCCTCGGGTTTTCAAAAAGTACCTCACTGCAGGAATGAGGCAGTTTTGAAAATCCCCACGGTCTTTATCTGGCTGTTAGTCCTAGCCAAGTGCTCTGAGTACACCTCAGCATTTACTTTTTACATCATTTATCATTTACAGCACTCGCGCCATGGCAGAGCCTTTGCTTAGCAACTGGGGATCACTTCCTAGGAACCACTTTCTGAGGCATTAGCCAAGTGCCTCAATTGCTGTATCATCCAGTCATGACACGGATGGCTCTTACCTTGCTAGAAAAAACAACGAGATGGTTTTCCTTCTTTATATGGCAATAAGCAACCACCAGATGCTGTATCAGACAGCATCGGATCCGTGTATGACCCGAAGAACTTACCTGGTTTAGGTACAAGTGAATAAAAACTCACTGAACAAACATAGATTAATGAATCATTTACAAGAAGTGTGTTGCTTTCCTCAACTCAAATCTCTGCTAGCAGGAACAGATCAAGAAAATAACAGGGAAGAAATATATTTTAAAAAACAGACATAGAAAGTGGCAGTGTCTTGACTATTCTGAAAGAAAATCTGATTTGTGTCAAATAGCTCTATACACCTGACCATCCACACAGCAATGCTTTCTTCCATTAAAATCTATACCACTGTTAGAGGGAGGAATAACGACATAAAAACATACTTCCAGACAAAAGTTAACACATCTTTCGATACCTTTCTGTTTTCACAGCTCCCGTCTTTGGATCTTTGCAAGTCCTTACAACACTGACCCTGCTACACATTACAGGGACGGGTTACAAAAGGCACAACATATTGCCAGAGACAAACTCTATTTTCTGCTTTCAGCTGGGATTTAATTCTTTTTTGAGTTTCTATTGCCCCATTTATTAGTTTCAACTTCTTGAGAGTTTTCAATGTCAGTGTATAGTACAGACAAGCTTGACCTACATAAAATTAATTACATTGTCGATAGCTATATCTTTATCTTCAGAGTTGAAAAAGCATTTGGAGGTTGATCCCAGACCTGGATAAAAAGGTTTCTATCAGCATTAAATTGAAATCAACGCATAAAACAGACGGGTCTAAACACCACCTTGGAGTTTTTATGGTGTGGAAGTTGTCTCTGGGTTTTAGAAGAGAGATACTCCCTGCCTCCAACCTCTCAGGGACCTGAAGACTTGTGGGATGAACAGTTTAGATGATGCTATCAGTTGCTGTCACTAAAACACAGGCAGCAGACTGTTATAGGTATGTAAGTTACCCCCAGAAATAAATTAGACAAAATGCCGTCAGCAGTTTTTAGATGCAAAAGCCAGAGAAACCCACAGAGATATTAAAGGGAGCTGGCACCAGACAGACCCACTTATGCCTCCAGCCAGCACCGAAATCTGGGAAATATCATCCCCTTGGCAGAGGCCGACTGCAGCAAAGTCCTTTACCCCCAGCACCCAGGATGCTGTAGCAGCAACCTGGAACCGCATCAACGGTGCGTCTGTGAAAACGCACATTTAACCCACCAGTGGCTATTAATCTGGGGGCAAAAAAAAAAAAGGGGGAAAAAAAGCAGGCTGTGGTTGCAGCACATTTGGTACACTGTGCCCGTCACTCTTCCAGCAATGAGACGGGAGAAGAATTAAGCGGACCTTAATTAAAATCCAAAAGCAATCCCAAACTGGCTTGGTTACCATTGTCATGGCTACCACGAGCGAGGCCGAGGTATGAGAAGATGCTGGGGATGAAGTGCCAACCCAGAGGGTGATGGGAAATGCCAGCAGGCCCCACTGAGGGGCTGAAACAGCATCTCTGGGTGCTGGGAACGATGCAGGATGGGGCAAACAACCTTCACAACACCACATGGACGCAGCGTTTTCTGGCGCTGGCCTGCCAGCCCGAGCTGGGACCAGCAGGGGAAAGTCTCAGGCGAGGATTAAGCCCCGCTAGAGCTGTGAGCAGCTTTAATAACTTTTAAATGAGTTATTACACGTGGGCAGGCACCGGGGTCCCTGCTGTTACCACAGGTGCCAGGTCACTGTCACCTTCCCCTGAAGTAGTCAAGGCTCCGGACGATCACAGCCTTCAAAAAAAGCAACAGCAAAGGAAAAAGTTGGACCCAGGTTTCTTCTCTGGCTGCAATACGCAGCCTCTGCTTCGGACAGGGGGTGTGAAGGGACGCACTAACCCGGGGAAGGGTGAACTGACACGCTCTGCTTGCGTGGCCAGTAGTCACACACCTCCCTGGTTTGTTTTATTAAATCACCCTACGCAGTCTGGAAAAATAATAATTAAAAAGCCCAAAGCCAAGCGCTCCTTGTTTATCTTTAAATGAGTGATAGTCTCATTAACGAAGGGCAGGGGACAACTGCAGAGGAAAGGGTAGGAGTTTGGTCTGGGTGATGGCAAGGGACGTTTTGTGAGAAGATTGAGGGACGTGGTGTAGATCCGCACCCAAATACACCCGACTACGAGAAATACCGTCAGGAATGATTTTGCTGAAAGAAACTGCTGTGCATGGAAGAAATCGGACCGTCACGTACTCGGCGAGCGCCAGTGACAGCTTCTGCCGAAAGGAGGGTGACACTCGGTCCCGTGTGCTCCCACAGCAACGTCCCCGTCACGCTCCGAGCCCCGGGGAGCCAGAGTGGTGCTGCGCTCCCCCCTTTTCACACGGTGTATTAAGGCAAAAGGGTCACGCACTTGAAACCCCCTGAGACCCCAGGTTGCGTGAGGCGGACCCCAAGCCCTCCCCCCCCCCCCCCCCAAAAAAAAAAAACAACTCTGTGGGTGCCCGACACCGGCGCAGGGGGCCAACCGTGGGTGCAAAGCCGCCAGGCGTTGGGATGGGGGGCAGGAAAAGGGGGTCGGGGGGCAGCACCTGCCCCGGGGCTGGGGCGGGAGGGTGGGTGCTGCCTGCCCGGAGCTGCCTCTCGGGAAGCGGCCAAACAACTTCCCGGCACCGCTGCAAACTTTTCCCAGTGCCGGGGGAGGCACCGCCGCCTCCCGGCCCCCCCGACGCCGCCCCGGGGAGCCGGAGCGGAGCCGCGGCGGCGAAGGGAAGGGAAGAAGAGGGGCCGGGCCGCCGGTAATGGGTTATCCGATCCCCCGCAGGGCTCCTTCCCAGCGGCTAAAAGCCCCTAAATGCGCCCGGCGCTTCCTCTGGGGCACGATCGATGCCGCTTCTCCGGGGAGCCAAAGCGGGGAGCGGCGGGGGGGGGGATGCGGTGTCCCGCTGCCTCCCTCCCGGTCACCCCACTCGGGAAGGGGCCGAGGGGTGTGTTTGGGGGGGTGTTACCCGTCCCTACCTCTCGGCCTTGGTGAACTTGCGGAAAGCCTGGCGGAGGTCGTGGAAGGAGCGGTAGGTCTGCGGCTCGGCCGAGATGCCCTGCGCCCGGGTGGTGCGGGGCCCGATGTGCGGGCTGGGGGCCGGCAGCACCGACTGGCATTTGTGCAGCCGCCGGCGGAGCTCCTGGATCTCCTCGTCCTTCTCCCCCAAGCGCCGCTCCAGCTCCTTAATCCGCTCCTCCTTCAACAACAGCAGCTTAGTGAAGTCCCCTTCCAGCTCGGTCATTTTGGGGGTGCGCCCCCCGCCCCCCCACGCCCCGCGTTAGTGCCGAAGCGGTCCCGGGTCGGGCCGGGCAGCTCTCATGGAGAGCAGCGGCCGGATCCGCTCCCCGGGAGAGGGGCGGGGGGCTGGGGGGGCGGCTCCTGCCCGCCCCGGGTCAGGGCAGCGGCCCCGGCATCCCCAAACCCTGCCCTGCGCTCCGCCGGCAGCCGGCGAGCGGGAAACCAGGAGGGGGGGTGCTGAAAAAAAAACACACACACACCCCGAAAAAGGAGGAAAAAAAAAAAAAAAAGAAAGAAGATAAAAAGAAAAAAAAAAAAAAAGACAAGAAAAGGGGAAAGAGCTTTTGTGCCACTCTGCGAGGCTGGGATCCTGGAAATAGCAACAATTACCATGTGATCGGAGGGTGACGCAGCTCCTTGTAACTGGAGCCGAAGACTTGGGATTCAAGAGCACTTCATAAATATTAAATTCCCTTCTGCTAATGAGCCACGTGGAGACGCCCCCCGCCCCGCCCGGCCCTCCCTCCCGGGAGCTCAGCATCCCAGCCCTCGGGTCACCCCACATCCCAGCTGCTGCGTTACCCCTCATTGCTCCCCTCCTCGGCATCCCAGTCCCCCCCGGGCACCCCCATCCCTGGAGTACCCGACCTTTGTCCGTGCAGGGGCACCCTGCATGCCACCCTGCATCCCTCCCTTCCAGGACATCCCGTGTGCCTTCCCCTGGGGCACCCCACATCCCACCCCTCTTGGGCACCCGCATCCCTTCCCACCAGGGTCCCCTCTTCCCTGGCCTCCTCCAGGTCACCTCCCAACACGTCACCCACCCCCATCATCCCGTGGGGCACCCAGCTTCCCCTGCACCGGGTACCCCTCATGCCAGCACACGTGGGCAGCCTGCACCCCACTCCCTGAGGGAGCAGAGCCCAACGCCAGGCCCGCAGACATTGGGACCCTGGTGGCACCTGGTCCTCCCAGAGTGGACGCAGGCTGGGGCGGGCAGGCAGCCCGCAAGTGCTTGCCAGCAGCTCCAAGGAGGCAGGAACTCACACTTCCTGGACTTATTTGGAAGAGCCCATCACACACATGAATTTTTAATGCTGGCTGGCAAAGAGCACCATCAGCTCCCCTATCATGTTTCCCTCCCAAACCACCCTCGCTTCCAGGAAGGAGGGCAGGAGCCCCTTACTGTGGGCAAAAAGAGGGGCCTGGCCCAGCTCCACAGCCAGGCCTTGGGCCCAGAAAGAGCCTAGGAACCCCTCAGGGGCCACACCCCAATCTGGAGCAGCTGTGGGGTCTTGTCCCCTGAATTTGGGGCTCACAGGCCTCTTAAGGGCAGGGCAAGGACATGGCAAAGCATCTGAGCTGGGCTTGGAGGACAAGGCTGTATCAAAGGAGTCTTAAGGTAGAAAAATCAATTAGCAGCCTCTTTTTTAATGAGTTGGAAGTGGCAGGGTGTTTTTGCACACTTGTATCTGTCCTTCCAGCCTTTCATGTGTGGTTGGAAACCTCCGGGGTCAGAGCTGCTCCGGGTTCCCATCCCCAGCCCAGGAGCATCCCTGGGGCCAAGTGGTCAGGCGGGACTGGGGGGGGGGGGGGGGGGGGGGGGGAAGCACGGGAGGGAGAAATAATTTTAAAAAATTAATAATAATTGCATTTTGCTTTATTAAAAGGCAAAGAGCGCCATCTCGTGTAGAAAACGATCTTGTAGCACGGGGCAAAGATTTGCAGACAGACGGACCCTCCACACGCTGCTCCAGAAGGGAAGGGGCGATGCTGGGAAGGGGCAGCTGGGAGTTCCGCCACGCACTGATGCTCAGCAACTTCATGGTACATTTCTCTGTTAAAGTCTCGTTTCTTTAAAAAATGCTTCATTTAGGAAAACAGGAGCACCGTCCCTGCACTTCTCGGGACCTTTGTGAAAGTAATTGCTGCCAGGGATCTAGAGAAAGAAACGCACCAGAAGATACATAATCTCCTTGTAAAACACATAATCAAGCAGTCAGATTTCACCAATATCAAACCAGCCTTTTTAGGGTTATGTTTTAAACTCATCGTTCATCATTCATATTCAAGGACTGCCTATAAGCTTTGGCCTCCACGCAGAAAACAGGAACTGGGATAAATACTGAAACGGCAATTTAAAGAGAAATGATAACCAAGCAGCACATGAGTGCTTCATACCAGGCTAGTGTACAGTCATAATAAGGTTTTAATTTGAGGTGGAGGTAGTCCTCAGTCCCCAGGACCAGCAAGACGACCCGCATGTGACAGCAGGACTCAGGGTGTGGGATGCTCCTCTGCACGTGGTGGGGAAGGTCTCTCCATGGTCCCTGGGGTCCCTGGTGTTGCTGAAAGCCCCAATCCCTGAGGTACAGGACTCTTGGAGAATTTCGGCATCTAATAACTTCAGATGTTAACTTCTCACTTCAATAATTGCCAAAACACACTTCAATAATTGCCAAGACCAACCTGGAAGCATCTCCAGAAAACCAGCAGAATACATGTAAAAAAACAAACTCCAAATATACTTGGCTCAAGTGTATTTGGAGAGCAAAGAGAGGGGTTTAGCACTCATGTTGGCCATGCTGCTGCCATTCTCCAACCCTCTTTCTTTCCTGACCAAGGAAAGCAGAGAGAGAGCACAGACCAGCAGGGAGCTCCAACAAATAGCAGCCACAAGCCGGTTCCCAAATGTAATTTTCGCGTTTTTGCCCTACGAAGAACACATGTGCACCAGCTAAACACACTTTTTTTTATTGGAACCGCAATTCTGTGTTTCTACCCCAGTGACAGCACTTTTGGGTTCGTTTCGCAGCCCTAGGGGACAGCAGCACAGAGAGAAAACTCCCAGTGTACTGTGAATTAAAACAACAGCTAAGATCTTGTCATCGCCACCGTGCACTAACAAGCTTTCCAGTCTTCACCACTACATTACTGAACCCCAAGTACAGCCACTGCCTATGACTCTTTCTCTTTTGATAGATGGAGTTTTTACTTAAAAGAAATAAAATCTCTGGAGCAGAGGACAGCAGAAGCAGGTCACAACCTGCCTTATGGCTCATGCAACCTTGGTTTTAAGTGTATGAGCAGTTCAGCATGTGATCATTATTAATATCCCATCTGGCTTTGGCTGCTTGGGAGTCACAGAAGGGAAAACAGACTCAGTTGTCTACTTTGGATCTAGATTAAGAGCTATGTATATATTTATATATATAAAATATGTACACGCCACTAGGAACAGACATTGAATTGAATCTGTGAGCTTACTGACAGCCACAGCAAGTCACCAAGGAGCATTACCAATTTTACAACCAGCAACTGCTGCAGCTTCAAGGTCAGCTCCCGAGGAAGCCCAAATAAGAGTTACCCACAGAGCAAGCCGTTCGTGAGGCCTGTGAAATCGCAGCCTCCCCTCGGTCCCTACATGAAGCCAAAGTCACCCTCAGCATCCATCAGCCCTTCCAGGAACACACCTGGTGCAGTATCTAGATTTAGCCCAAAGCAACTGTGGTTTTATCTAAAGAAAAGCATCTTTCAAAAAGCATCTTTCAATAAGCACAGAGATAAAACACAGCCTGCAACAAAGCGACAGCAAGAACAATTAAGGCGCTGGGTAGGACCAGACATCTTAATTGGCTTCAACCCTCTTAAGTCCTCCAGACATCCCATATATATGAAAAACCAGGCAGGGAATGAGGCAGCTCCTAACTGGAAACCTTTCAGGGCAAGCAGGTTTGGAGCAACACAGCCAGTGACCTTGCAGCAACAAGAGGATTCAGCACTATCCCATCTTCTTCCTAGGGGGGAAAGATTACATATCTGCCCCACTTTTCCTGCAAATTCACCAGGCAGCTGCAGAAAATGGCGACACAGCCAGTTCCATTTATTCTGGATAGTCCCCAGTATTAATATCTTGCTTTTAAGATAGGGACAGTTGCAGCTCTTGCCAGTGGTAAGGATGGGAAGAAAAAGTGGTTGTAGCCCAAGCAGCTCCTACAAGAGTTGGCAAAGAGTTTTACAACCACCTAATTATTGGTACCTTTTATTAACACTTTTTTTTTTAAGATGCAGTTTTTGAGTCTGACCAGTGATACCCTGAGGGATTATAGTTTATCCAAGGGAAGAGCATGAACGGCAACCCTCTGCCAGACATGCCAGTCCCAGAGCATCCTGAAGGAGCAAGGCCCTCTGTTCCCATGGCTAACTCCCAACTGCGGGTAGACATCCACAGCGACAACTTTTCATGTACAAAGGAGGCAAAATGCAATATGCTGCTGGAAGTAACCCTGTTGGCTTTGGCCAGCGCTGCCAGAGCTTATTTTCTTGGCTCCCAGCAGCTTTTCTGTTATGAAGCACTATAGAAAACAGTTTACAGAAAGTAGATATGTAAAATACGCCAGTTATTGAACCCAGGAAGGATCAGCGCCTTCATTTCTCATTCAAGCTCCTTCTAATAAAGGCAGATCACTTTGCAAGCCCAGAGCATGCAGACATTACTCAGACTGGGGATGTAATTATCCCACTGGAAGCCGTGCCAGCTATCCCTTAGTGTAACTTTAACAGAGTATCAAAGGTGATGCTGGATTTTTATAAAATCAATACCCTGGCTTTTATTCTGCCTGTACATCCCCTACCATTTCTTTTAAACTTGCTTTTGCAAGCGAACAGCCTCTGCGGTAATAGAGTGGACTTGAGGTCACAGCGCTGTGTGTTTTGGAGGAGCCTTATGAATTTAGTCATCCCCCATGTTAAAAAAATGTATTTAAAATCAGTATTTATGATCTATTTTAACAGTGACAAAAGTCTAAACATATTTCCACACCCCCACACCCCCCCCCAACATCAGCTAAAGTTTGTGGCAGCTTCCTTATGGATCAGATGACACAGATGGAGCACTATGTAGGACTTTATGATATTTAGAGGGGTTTACACTTGTATTTATAGAGGTGCAGCATTAATAAAGGCAGTGGTTAAAGAATCCATCAAAGGTATTTTTGTTTTAAAGGGCAGCAGACATTTCATATATGTCTGTCTAGAGGGTCCCTCTTCAGACACATGGATACAGCGCAAGAGAAGATTGGGACACGGTGCCCCAAGTCCCAGGTAGCCCTTGCTGGCCATCAGTCACATCACCACAGCATCTCCCAGCCCTGGTTTGTTCACACAGCTCTGTTCTCCCTTCACCTTTCAGCTTTCGTGGGTAAATCACCCCTCGGGAATAGTTGCAATGCCAAAAGCAGGATGGTACCAGATCAAGTGCTAATTGAATTCAGATGAAACCGAGGCACTCTTTGCCTTCTTCCAGGTTTTTCTTTTTGATTGTTTTTCTTATCACATGCAAGATAATTTGTTATGGGAGGGCATCTTAAGATTACAAAGAGGAAGGATTAATTTTGTGCTTTTTCCATCTTCAGTGAACATCATTTTAGTCCCTATTTCACCGGGTAATTTAATAAATTGTGTCATCTCCTCAGTGCCTAATTTACTAACAGCTACGAGGCCTTTCCACCACACAGTAACTCCCCAAATGGGAAGTAGAAAGCATCCAAACACATTTTTCTTTGCAGGGGGAAATGCAAAAGAGATATTTATATTAAAAAATCAACCTTATCAATCCCCTAGCAGCTGACACTATGGAGCCGCCTGCATGCTGAGCTTCTTACAGTCTTGCCTGCTGCCTGACACCTTCAAAAAGCGCCTTTGAGTTGGCTTTGGGCAGAGAGCTGTGCGTGAGGATGTAGATGCTGTGTGTCTTACAGTCCTAAGCCCTGCAGCTACTAAAGCGTGCAAGAAATACATTGCTCCTTTGGATCACAGAACACACCCGGCGATGCTGTTCAAGCATTTCCATAGTACTGGATTTAATTCACCCCCACTGCTATTAATTACAACGCATCTAAACTTTCGGCAGAATGATGTTACAGACACTGTGAGCTGGAGAAAACTATTCTGGTCACTGACATCTAGAATTTTGGCTTACGAAATTTCATTAGCTCACAGAAATATAGTGATTAACTATATTATGAACTATATTAGTAACTATAACAATTAACTAAAATTAACTCTATCCCAGCCAAAACCAGCACACCCACATTAAATATTTTTCTTGCAGTGGTGAGCTGGAAACATTTCCTTGTATTCTTCTCCTCTTGCTTTTTGGCACATTTTCTCACTTTTGGCATATTGCTTTGTATAAGGTCCCATAGGTTTAATTTCTTCTTGTATTAATATAAATTAAAATCATCATCAGAATGTCACAAGCAGGACACAATTTTCCTTAACTTAAGGAAAATTAGGAAGCTGAAAATATTTATTTGGATACATCAGTATCATCACATACATGTTCTTCTTGCTGAGCTCTCACCGTGGCTGCTCAACAGCATCAGAGGCTATCAGGAAAAAAAAAATCTCCAGCAACCTCAAGGATAGTGGGAATTTCATTCTAGTTTTATCCAGTCCAATCCCCCAGGCCCCACGTGGGTTTTGGCATGTTATTATATAAATAATATTAACTCTCCCCTCTGTAGGCACTTGCACGACTGCACATGCTCTCAGACATGCTCCCTTTCATCCTGCAGGCAGCAGGGATGTACATCTGGCTCATTTTCCCCTCCTTCTCCATTTTTGACAGTATATAGACTGCAAGGAACACTTTTCTTTCCAATATTGAGAAGGTAAAAAAAAAATTTAAACTGCACAAGCGAGACCTGTTGGGACTACAAAACTCCAGCATCCAAATTTAGACGCTCTGAACGCCTGAATTCCTGCTCTTTGGTTTTTTTCCTCTATACTATCCCAGAAGAGATTCCCTCTCTGTGTTTGTGGTTCTTAAGGCTGTATCCTCACTCCCCTTCTGCACGTGGTAATTTTTGCAAAATGTTGAACACGAGGAAGAACTGAGAACTTTGCCACAACTCAATTTTAAAAAAAGTCACTTTCTGCCAAACTTGTGTCCCTCCCTTGCCTTTTAAACAGAAGATTGCCACATAGTAACTTCCTTTTTTATCATCTCCCATCACTTGATCTTACTACAAATTTAAGCACAGGCTTTTCTGAACTGTGTCTTTTCTGTAAAGTTTTAAATATGTAATTAAAAAAATAAAAAGTCATTGTAAATCAGTAATAAAAATCCCTTCACTTTTCTAGAAAACTCCTCCTCCAGAGTATTTCAGCTGTTCTGCAACCCTCACCTAGAATGGCAGTAGATACATCTGAAACATCCCCTGACTTCTTCAAAGAGAGAAGAAGAAATTGGACCAGTATGCCTCAGAAAAGCACTTAGAGACTGTGCATGAGGAGGAACAAAGCCTGTGGAGGAACGTTGTCTAAGACACATGAAAACAGCACATTTATAACCCAAATCTTGGCAAAGCCAGAGCCAGCATACACATGGGGGGTTACCACATGGGGAGTGAAGAACGACTTCAGGAGTTGTAGGAATTCAAGCCTGAGAATATACATTTTTCTGCTATGAAACCCATCACAGCACTTTCTCATGCTTGCAAAACCACAGGAATGAAAGAGCCTTCATGATCACTTGCTTCTCTGTCCAAAAAAAAAAAGTAATCCTCTCCAAATATGAGCTGCCATACTTGGTAGTTACATTTCCCCGTCATGAGCAGCACGGCCTGTGAATGGCATTATTGCTGTCAAATGGGGTTCTGACATGTGGAAAATATTTAATCCCAAATATTAAGTTCCAATGCCTCATTTTTCTGAGACAGAAAAGATACACAGTAAGAAGAGTTAAGTTCTTGATAAAATGGCTGCACTGAGGTTCCTGGCAGGAAATGACATAATTGACCAAAGCTTCCTGACTTCCTGCAACATGTTCCCATGTTAAGCAATGACTATGTCCTTCATTTCTCTTGAACCAAGCAGGTGGTTCCCAGATGAGCACTCTGAGCCACTTTCCATGCTTTTGCAAAAAAAAAATAAAAAATAAAAAATATACAGTTCCAGATCTTAAACATTTCTATCTCCTTTTGTTTCATGGTGGTGATCTCAAGATGAGCAAAATATTACTATTTGCTTCTAGGTAAGAGCCCTCCATTGCCCAACTGTTACTGTAAAAGCCAGCAGAGGAACTCTCTAAGACTTGTTTTGGAGTTTTAGAACAACCATCGCTGTGGAAAGTTTCACTAATTTTTATTTTGTCTCCTTTCTGAAATACTGTTGATACAGACTAGAAATATATTCCAGTTCAATATGCTTGGGACTCTTAAAAACAAAACCTCTGAAGTAAAGAAAACGAGAGACATAAGTTACAGCCATCAGAGTCTTCTTTGTTTGCCAGCATGCAGATGAGCAAAGGTTGCCTGTGGGTCCACATATCACTCCTAAAACATTTTGTTACTTCCACTCGTATATCACCCAAGAGATGTGGACTCCCCTGAAGATTTTAGGGTCTTTTCAGGGAAGTTGGTAGAGGCACCCAGTCTTACAACCACAGCAGGCTCAGGTTGGAGGTCCCAGGGTTGCTGCCCATGGCTCAACCCCACTTCTAGCAAGGTCAATGTTGCAGCTACAGCAGGTTGCTCATGGCTGTGTCCCAGCAAATCAGGGCATCTCCATCTCAAGAAAGGATACACCTCACTGCTTTTTGGGGAAGAAAAAAATATCATGTTTATTCCCACATCAGATTGGGAGAAATCAGGAGATCAGGACCTAAGAACAACCACTTGAGATGGGGAAAGGGATTGGAGATCTGGAACAAGAATGTCCCCTTACATGGCCAAATCTGTCACTACCTAATGGCAGTGCTGATAATGTTGCCTTCATTTGACAAAAAGCAAAAGAAACAGCTTCATGGAAAAACTAAACTGGCCACAATGCAAGAGGTACAGAAGAGGTTTCCAAACCCAAGTTCGCAGAGCAGAGCTCTACTCCAAAGTCACCTCTTCTCCCCTGGGGTTTGACAAGGTGCATCACCACCCTCGCATCAACAGCTTCATTTTCCAAAGCACTAAGCTCAGGTTTAACATTTCCCAGTATGCTGCAGACCATCATCAGTCACAGAACAAAAAACCTTCATCCTTTCTGCTCTGCATGCTGTATCATGCCTAATAACATCGGTGTCAGAGGGCAACGTCCAGCAGCACAACACAGCTGCTGACAGCCACCTGGCCAACCAAAATACATTAAGCCAGTCTATTTGAAGACAGAAATGTTTATGTAAAATGCTCAGCATCTCATCTGTGACAAATCTAAAAAGCTTTCTGCTCCTTACAATCATGTTCAAGTGCCAAAATAAAACCAGTATGCTTAGCATGACAATTGATGGTTATCTGGGGAAGATGACACCAGGCCTGACCACAAAAGGCAGCTCTTCCTGAGCACCCTTCACATTCATATTTGCTCGGCTCCAAAAACAGGCTGTGCTATGGCTGGGGGTATTTGTGGAAGTCTACTCTGAGGTATAATGCATCTTTTCCTTCCTGAGGTCTGCTAATCTCTTGCCTTTGAACGTAGCGTTAGAGATGACAACTCAAATGTGAACAGCGAGAAGAAACTCATTTGAGATGTCAAAAATGGCTCTTTAAAATTAGGAAGGTGGCAAAGTGGTTGGAAAAAAAAACATTGTCTGTTTTGCTATAAAGGGAACATTCAGCAGCAGTAACACAGAATGTGAGCTGGTCCTGTGCCAAAAATGGGTCTATGGGATCTGTATATAAATTTCAAGCGATGACTGTAGGGGAAGCAGTGACCTCCAAGCGCAGGCTTGAACTCCGTGTTTATTTTCCCACAAATGACTCTTGCCTTGTGCTATTCTGACTTTAAAAACCCATCAGGAGTTGCTTTCATGAAGTGGCAACACATGCAGTCACTCTGGCTTGGCATCACCCACATTGCCCAACAATCCCACTGGCTCCATCTGGAGTCACTGAGGTGGGGGGTCTCCAGCCCAGCCCTGCTTCCACCTGGACCGACGCCACAGCAGGTTGCTCAGGTCTGGGCGCATCAGGGTAGTCCCTGAGGATGGGGATCCCCCACCCCTCAGGGGCCTGTTCCAGGGATGGTCTTCCAGGGTACTCTTTGTCCATCAATGAGGATATTTTTAGACTCCCGAAACAGCCCCCATTCCTCACTTTACTACTGTAGCCCAGCTTCTAGACAATGCAGTCATTAACTCCATTATTTATTATTGTTACTATTCTTTTATTATTTAGCTTGTAACCTGCTTTTCTAGGACACTATATGAACTTCGACTACTTTACAAACACACCGAGAATATTTGACTTTATGAGATCAGCTAGCACCCTGTGACATCCCTGTCACGTGCTGTTTTGTGAAGCCTTTTAACTTTTACATCTTTGTATCAATATTTAGGTGTTTGAGATTAACTGTTTATTTTATTTTGTTTCAGCAAAGCTTGCATTCTCAGAGAACATCCTGTAGCTTCTTGGTCTTTATTTGGATTTCCACTGCATTTTAACAATAAATGTAATTTCCCAGCAGAGCTGTTAACGTCAATCTCTGACTGTGAGAAATTAATACACTGAATATCAATGTGCCATTCCACTTCAGTTTTGCCTTGTTTTGCAACTATTTTTACCTTGTTTTCCTCAAGGACTCTGTGCTTTCTAAATACATTTTCATTTTAAAATGCCAAGCAACTGTACATTCAGCTTCTATGTACTTTTCTTTTGGAAGTTACTGACCAGAGAAACCAAAGACAAAAAATCCTTAGCCACCTGCAAACTCTTCCAACACAAGTTTTCATCAAATCTTCCTTAGAAACAGGTTTTTTTATGATTAAATACTTTTTGACTAAAAAATAGCACCATGCACTGCTCAGCACAAATGTTCATATTATCTTGGAGGGGAGAAATAATTTAAAATCCCACAGATTTGCAAAGGCACTATGAAGTGTACAACCTAGATGTTCAGTCAACACTGACTTTAGCAGCAAAATCTTACGTATTTCAGGTAGAGCAGGCCAAACAAATTAATGAGGGTGCATCTTGTTAGGTACAAATGGATCAGGGATACACTACAGTTGGGCAATTGATTTTTTTTTTTAAATCTAGCAAATATTTATAGTGAAAAAGAGTTATTGATGCTCCTGAAACTACTACTGAAATGTCTTCTATATAGTGAGAATATATAGTTGTCACAAACTGTCTTTAGAAACAATCTTGTTTGGTTGTGTTGCTTTGGGGCTTTTTTTTTTAAACCCAAAGTCCAAAGCTATATTTATGACCTTTTTTATACTTTCTGTTAAAATGAAAACACAAGTTCATCAAGAGGTACTTAACACCAAGGGAGCATCTGTGGTATAGACCAGCTCAGTGCATTGAGCAGAACCAACAAAACCAGATGCCTTTTTTTAAGCATAAATTAATATTTTTCCTGTGGTCAATTTGTTCTTCATTTGAGCATTTTATGCATCACCTGCTTCCCATATTAGAGCCTGAAAAAAGCTAGATAAGCACGCTTTGCTCCCATGAACCACCTTATTCATCAGCTAAGAGACAACACTGCCCATTTTTCAAAGTAAAAGGACAGGGGAGAATTGCTATTCACAGTCAGTATTTACCATCCAGATAAAGTTGTGTTTATGCATATATTAAGAAAAAAAATACCAAGGTGATGGAACCAGCTGTATTATTTTTGAAATCTTATTTTTCCCCCCTTTCCAGGCTCAGTCACACGGGCTAAACAGCTTCTTGCTAGTACCAAAGCCTGGTGCACCCAGCTGAACCTGGCCCTGGAGGCACCAGAAAAGCTAGGCACCTACACCAGCTTCCCCAGGAAGGGGTTTTACAACCAGCTTTCAATGACTGCTCAAGGCTGGGTATAAAAGCTCTTCATCTCCCTTTTCCACTGAAGTCAGGACCCATTAAAAAAAAAATTTCTGAGATCCACAAAGCAGACTTCAAACAGACTTCAGGTCTTTGGCAGACATTTTTTCTATTGCAACTGGACTCTTGCCACTTAAACTGTTTTTCCCCCCCTACGTCATAATAAGTTCTGTCACATATCAGTTTGAAGCATGGGAAAAAACACTGAGTGAACCTACACTTGAGGTTGCACATGCTTAGCTATATTCTGTATCTGCCTTAAAAATACACTATGAAATTCCTTTTCGTACTGAAATTTCCCACTAGCCATAAAAGTAAGTGTTAAGCAGAAGGAACTTGTCACCCACATGTGAGATCCCCATTACATTAATTCTACCACCCAGTGTGGTCACACAAGGAGGGATGTGCTACTCTAAATGGTACCTGCATTAAAGAAATCTGAGAAGTCCTCAGCCTAGTTGGGATTCTTGGGTTGATGCCTGTAATATCTTTCTGCAGAAGACTTTCCAGATCTAAATCACCTGAAGTGCTGCATCTTAGATGTCTAGTACAGCCTGCTTTTTTTCAGAAGTTATTTACATGCAGCTGAAATTCTTCCATCATCTAAAATACCCTAATCTTAGTTAAAAATCAAAGTGCATTTGCATAGTGCCAAACAGTTAATGCAATCACAGCCCTGCCAGCACCTTTGCACTAACATTTTAATGGGATTTAGTGTCCAACATGCTTCTCTGCTGCATCTCTGAAGAAACACGATCTTTGCAGTATTTTGTATTATAGCTGACTTGCACTGTATGGTGCATATGCTGCATTCAACTCACACACCCCCACTCTAAACTCTTTACTGCAACTTCTGATTGAAGAAGAATGTGCCCATCAGCATTCCATGTCCAAGCCACGAGTGTCACTGTCCAGGTGAGTCTTGTCCTGTGAGATGGCTGCCCTGGAGCAAATCTCAAGAACAACTATTGCTACATATTCTCTCCATGACAGGCTAATATTTTTTTTTTAATCTATGCAGAATATAGACTTTGCTTCTTCATGGGGATACACTGTTCTGTATGTGCGCTTTGGCTTCAGCTCCTTGCAAATGTGGCAACTCCAGCTGAAGTCAGACATTGCTTCAATCTGGGCTTGCTCCTGCTAGATGCACCACCAGTGCTGCCTCCTTCAAACACACCTCTGTGCCTGCCAGCCAGACCTGTGTACTTTTTGCTTTTGCTCTGCCCCTGCAACTTACTGAAGATCTGTTTCTCCCAGATTCACTCTGGGATGGGAGCTGCAAATTTTGGTGGAGAAAACAGGCTGAACTATTCTCACCTAGTCCTTCCATTTGGCAAATTTTTGCAGCTTCTTCCATATTTAAGCAACGACCTTCTGTCTTTTCTCCGCTTTGGTTTGGAGTACTTAAGCAGAAGACACCTCCAAACCATCTTCCCTAACTCAAAAAAAAAAAATCTCAAAGCGCTTATGTCCTGTTCAGGAGCTCTCCTGCCTTCTTGGTCTCCCTGCAAAGAAACATCACAAAGCTTTACTCTTTCCAGACAGGTTCATATTCTCCCACTATCAACAGCAGCACCATAAAACCAGCTTGTTCATCCCTGTCCAGCAGCAGAACTTTGAACATGTTTTATATCTCTCTGCCCCAGCAAAGCTTATAAAACTTGAGAGAAGAGCTTAAGAGACAAAAAGAGATACACAAATTGCTGAATACATCAGACAACAAAGAGTCAGTCAAATCACAGCACCCTGGGAGATTTGGTGGTGCAACATGTAAGCTTTAAAGAATCAGCCACCACCACTATGCCCAGCTTGTTTCGAAGCCAAGAGATGCTGCACAGCTCCTAGGTGGAAGTGTGATAAGCATGGCTGACAATGGACAAGATTGCTTCTCTCTAGATTTTTTTTTCCCCAACCTTTCTCACATCAAATCCTTCCAGAGAACAACTCTGTCTAAGGCTAAGTGGAAAATATTCTGCCTAAGTCTGGCAAGTTTATAGGCAGCTAAAAATGGGTCATTTTAGAAGAGCAAGCAGTAACCTTATCTAGCATAGACCATTACAACCTGGTAACTGGTGATGCTTTGCTGTGTATATTTTCTATTTCTATAATTAATATAATGATTATTTTTCCACTGGATTAAAGTCTGGTTGCATCTCCATAAGACCTGAGAGGAGCCAATGTAGTAAATGCAGCATGGCCCAACTATTCAGTCAGGGATGAGAACTGAAACAGAGTTTCAATACTGATAAGTAACAGGTAAAGTTACTGAACACCTTGAATGTTTTTCCTGCTTTATTATTTAGGACATTCCTGCAAGACCACTTTTAGAAACCCAGGGAACCTTCTGCAATTTCAAGATAAACACATTTATTTTCTGTGCTCTGTCTTTATATATACACTTCATATTCAACAGCATAAAAGTTTAATCTGATAGAAACTGAATGAGCCTGCTTACATATTAAAAAAAAATCTTTGCTATTTCTGGAATATAATTACTTGTTGATTCCAGAAAAGGTAATAAAAAAAGAAAAAGGGTTTGTTGAGCAAAAGGAATACAAAGCCAGACCCAAAGGGAAATACATACTCTTTTGCAAGAGGGGTAGCTCTGCAAAGCTCAGAGTGCCCAGTGGGGGAAAAAAAGCTAGTGATAAAAAAAAAAAAAAGAGAGGTCTAACCTATGGCAATGCTGCACCCTGGATAATCAACAGTTTCTGAGGACTTGCAAGGAGCCACATCACAAGGACTCCACTACATTCTTACAAGATTGACACTTTAAAAAAAAAAATCAAACTTTTAGATACATTAGACTGATCTAAGGTTACAATAAATGTACATGCTATACTTCAATTTACACTGAAAAGGTCTTCAAAAGTTGTCATGTATGCCATGAAAGAGTAAGATCCTATCCTTCCCCATGATTTTACAATTACTAGATGAATAAAAATATTGCAATTTGTTCCCACAACTTTGTTAAATATAGTTTTATAATAGCATTGATTTTGAATATTCTGGTAGGGTTTTTGTACCAGCATCTTTCTCTAGAAGGTCTCAGTAACTGTGGGGTAGTTACAAGGATGGTGCATCACAGCCTGTAGTTAATAGTAAAGAACAGATAGAAAGTCTTTAGTTCTCTCGTGGATAGAACGTGTGCAGTCCACCCCTGCCTGCTACTGCCAGTGGTAACACCTAGACAAGCTAATTCATACTGCTAAGAGGCTATTCCATAGTAAAATGCAGGTGAATTTAACTACAGAGCAGAAATTCAGGTCAGGCCATCTGTCCGTCACAAGGAGCACAAGCAGAAGATATTTACACCCCTTCACAGTGACTTTTGTGACATTTCTCACCTGCAAGAGGTGACAGTGATGTTAACAAGAAAATATAAAAACCCAACAAAATCAAACCCAATTGATTCCAAGAACATGACAAAAATGAAACCAGAGCACTTAAGCTCTGACTTCACGGCCATTTTCAGCTCAGAGATGATGGTCTCCTTTCAGATCCACAAGTCATTCTGTGGTTCTTCCTGGTGCAGTTACAGAGTAGTAAAATCCTTAGAGATATCATTCATTTGTCAGGAATCAGGTTTCCCCTTCAAAAAACCTCAGTAAGATTTCCTGTTTGATATACAGAAACATTTCATTTTAAAAATATATCAATTTAAGCCACCACATCATGCTATGAAGACTTTCTTGACAATATGAACCAAAAAAAAAGGAAAAAAGAGAAAAATATAATCATCCACTATTGACTAAAATTGATTAACCCCTTTTCAAAAGATACAGTGTTTTATATCAAAGCAGTCTCAACAGTTGAGTCAACCCAAAAGGAATTTCAGGCTTCTTCATTCCACAAGAGGAGAGGAAAAAAATAAAAACCATACACAATTATTCCACTTGACCAAAAGTACACATTTTTTGTTTTCTGGCTGAACCAGAAAGTGAAGTTTTCCACCCAGCTCTGTCCTCAAGGGCAAGGTTTTGCAAGTGGAAGCGAGCTGAATTCTTTTGATGATGAGTAAAGCAGAAGAGTGGCTATCATGCTGCCAGCTGCCTTGGCTCTGTGCTAACAACCTATAAAATCCTACATGCATCACCTGGAGCAGCAGCAAAACCTAGCACGCTTTGGGATGATATCAATGGAGTTGGCCCAAACCATACTTTAAACAAAGTTATTCTGTTTATTGAAGCTAGGGGCCATAGCACACAAGTCCTCAAGACCCTGTTTGGAGACTGCTTTGAAGTGGAGATGTGCTGGAAATTATTCAGAATTAGAGTGAACTTTTCTGGTTGCTTATCCAGAAAGGGTCTAAATTTATGGGCTAGTCCAGGTCTATTTAGATTAACCAGCTTTTTGGTAACTCCATTGGAAATCAAAGCGTGGGTCCAGAAAGCACCTTCACAGCCTTGGGAAAGGCCCAGGTTTTACTCCATCTATTCACAAAGAGCCTCAGTAGAGCCCACACATTCCAAGGTGGTCCAGGTACCCTTCTCCTTGCAGGGGCTCAGAGGTTGAGCCCCATGGCCCTAGTCACTGCCTCAAAGGAAACTGGGAATGATTTACCCCCAGACCACCCTGTCTGATGTCAGTAGGTATCTGTTTAAGTCCAAAGGGCAACTGAGCACCATGCAGCTGCTCACTCACTCCTCCCCCTCAGCGGGATGGGGGAAGAGAAAATATTACAAAAGGCTCAGGGATTGAGACAAGGACAGGGAGGGAAGATTCACCATTATGGTCACAGGCAAAAGACAGATTAGATTTGGGAAGAAAGAACATCAATTTAATTTGAACAGCACCACCACTAATTTACCAGTCAGATCAGAGTCGGACGGTGAGAAATACAACCACATCTCAAAGACACCTTCCCCCCAATCCCTTCTTCCTGGACTCAGCTTTGCTCCAGATTTCTCCCTTCTCTCTGCCAGCAACACAGGGAGGCAGGGGATGGGGGTTGCGGTCAGTTCATCACCCGTTGTTTCTGCCACTCCTTCCTTCTTGTGAGGAGGACACCTCTCACTCTTCCCTTGCTCCAGCATGGTGTTCCTCCCACGGGAGGCAGTCCTCCATGAACTTCTCCCACATGAGTCCTTCCCACAAGTTGCAGCTCTTCCCAAATTACTCCAGCATGGGTCCCTGCCATGGGTCACAGTCACAGGCTGTGGGGGATTCTGCTCCAGTGCACCTCTCCCTGCCTACCCCACACCCCCTTTCTTCCACTGATTTGTGGAAGAAATTTGTGAGGGAAATACCTCTGCAACTCCTCCTCCTCTCCAGTTCCCTGTCTTACATATGCTGTCACAGAGGCACAACCACCATCGCTAATTGGCTTGGCCTTGACCAGCAGCAGGTCTGACTTGGAGCCAGGGAAGCTTCAAGAAGCTTCTCGCAGAAGTCACCTCAGAAGCCCCTGCCCCACTACACACAAACCCAATACAGTGTCCAAGGGACATGCCAGTGATGGAGACTCCACAATTGCTTTCAGCGACCTACTCCAGCACTTAATTATCTATGCAGGAGAAATTGTATAATCTACAGCAGAAGGACTGAGATAAGACAACCAAAGACTTATATTCCCTATCTACCAAGGACAGGACATTTTGCTACTCTGTACATATTAGAATATTTCTGGGATTTGAAGTCTTGGCCTATCCCTCCTCTTTTTCTAGAAAGACGAATTATTATTTTTCTAGCCCTTTTTATTTTTCATTTGTTTGCTAAAGTTTCTGCTCTGAAATTACAAATATGTACTCCTAAACTTCAAGCTAATACTCATTTTTATGACTATCAGTTACTGTTGATATTTTCAGATTTTAAGAAATTTGCTGCTGAACAAGAGCATCACCACACACATTTTATATTTCCACCCACAATCTGTTTAAAGAGTTACTCAAGCAATCCCATCCGTAACACGATACCAGTCATCCTCCCCAGGAAACACGGCATCCCTGTTCAAAGACCCGATGCTTCAGCAGCAGGAAATCTCTAGCAAGGTTAGAGAAGAAACCAAACAGCCTACAAACGTGCTGCTTTGATCCATTTGGGATCTTTTCACAACAGAATTGACACACGCAGACCGTGAATGGGACAAAACCTTGAGTTTGCTCTGAGCAACCGTTGGCTTCTGTCACCTTCAGAGGTCCCTTTGGATGTTCTCTCTTCTCAAGTCTGAAACCTTGTTGGACTCCAACATAAGGAGAGGTGTGCCCAGTTAAGGAGGAGGGGGCAGTGATGCCCAATCCCATCCCAAAATATCAGAGATATTTTGATTGCTTTCTAGAGCAGCTGAATGTATTCCCATTTAAAGCTCGCTTATTTTTTTGGTAAACTGCCAAAAAGTTATGGTCCTAGGGACAATATTTGTTTACCATTCAGAATTTATACATACATTACTCGGTTGCACGGTATCTGAACACTTTTTCCCCAGACATACAAATTAGTAATTAAAATATCCAGAACACACCATTTCTAACCAATACCCAGGGCTATGCCTTATCTAAAAATCATGATTTGTTACTGAGCACTAGAAAGACTTCAGCAATTTCCTGCTGCGAAAAGTCTTGTGATGAGTTTGACTGCTTTCAAATGGGGAAAAGTAGTATGTTACATAAACGTTGCTAGCAAGGTTTGCCAGAAAGGGTGGACATCTCTTGTGACAGCTCCAGCAAAAAGCTAGTCTGGAGCTGCCTGATAAGCGACTTTTCCATTGGAAAAGTGACAATTTGCCAAAGCTGAAACTTTCTCAAAGAAGTGTCAAAACTTCAGGGGAAGTTGTTCTTGAGTCCAGCATGGTGTCTCTGCTCACAACGGGAGGGGTCAGAAGTGAAGTGGTAAGGAAAGCTTGTAAGATGGATATGATATTTATATATTTTAGTTTTTCTAGCAAGCCCATACCTACACCTTGGGCTCCTGCTGCATCCCCTCCACTACAGGAATCTGAAAGAATGGTAAGTGCTGCAGTAGAGCAAGGAGCCTGCATCACCCAAAACCATTGTAAAAAGGAGAAGAGATCTCCAACACTGCCTATGCCAGAGCTTCTCTTTGCTTCCCCTCTGCATTGCTCCTCTCTTACTCCAGGTGGATGCCCCGGTCCATAGGACCATCCAGCATTTATCTCAGGGCCAGAGGTGTTATATGAAAAAAAACAGAGCTGAAAAGGCACTTTCTGCTAGGGAGGGAGAAGCCAAGTTTTTAGTTAACAAGTACATTTGGGAGGTATGGAGTCATACCTACACGCTAGACCTTACCATAATCACCAGTCTCAGAGACCTATATGAAAAACCCCACAAACCCCAAAACACTTAAATCCCCACAGCTTTGTCCCACTTGTAGCTCATAACAGTAAACTGTTCTTTTAGATTTACAGTGAACTTGAAGCAGAGCTAACCTTGATCCCTGTTTCTTGGCCAGAGCTTAGACAAAGTTGTAGAAATAGACTCTGGAGCAGTGTTGTCAGTTTTTATTTATTTTGAAGAAACACCATTTCTCTAGGCATGGAAACATTTGAAGGTTTAAGCTTGGCCACAGCTGAAAAAGGTTTGTTTAAAAGCACCACTTCAAAATGAATGTATTTCCCATACTTCATTATGCAGGTCAGCTTCGGGGAGGGTGCTGGCAGGATATCAGCTGGTAGAGCTCATTTTAAACAGCAAAACAAACTGCAACACCCCAAAAGCTAACAGGGTCCTAGATTAATTTAAAAAAAAAAATAAAATAAAATAAATGCTTCAAAGGACAAAAAAACAGCCCTTACACCTATATTGAAGTGACACAGGCCTGCTTAAACTACTCAGATTAGTCTATTTCTCCATTCTATTATATTAAATATTTACTCTGTTAGTGGTTAGTAGTCACACATTCAAAAATAAACACCACTACCTTGCATCACAGACCCTGTTTTGTTCAGATTTGGTCTAGCACGGAGGACCAGCCCAGCCACCCACCTGAACGTGGGGACTGCTTGGCAGCCCTGCTGAACAACAACGATGCAATTTTGCCGGCTGAATCCTGAAGCCCTCAGGGAAGTTCACATTTAGATCAGGCAGAGGGGCCAAGCCTCATGATTTGGACCTGAATTATTTTTTGTAACCTCCCGAAGAAGAAACAAGCCTCCCTGCTTCTGACCTGGGCTCCAATGAGGTCTCATTCCCAACAAGCCAACTCTACACCAGCCTCTGTCAAGAGGACCCTACACCTTCAGGCTCAAGACCACCCATGATCAAAACCAATGCTCCAGAAAACAGACCACCTGACAAACCACTGAGGGAAAGAAAAGAAAGAGAAAAAACAGAACAAGGCTTGGAGAAACATTTTAAGAAATATATTTCTTGGTCAGCACTAATACTGGTTCTCAGTGCTTTAAGGCTGCTGGACCAAAGGTAGGTATCTAAGTCTCCACCACTGAGATGCCCACATTTAGTGGGGCCATGGGGTCAGAACAGCACTTAACACACAGTTTGGCAGCTCTCCAATTTGCATAGGGAAGTAATTTTTCCTGTTCCTACAGAGCCTGAGGAGTTGATCACCTGTTTGCAGCTCCGTGCTTCCCTTTCCCAGTAATACTCAGCACCCACTTGTTATTTCTCATATCTTTCAGGTCACAGGAACTTTTTTTACTTCATTTTGCAGTTCTTCTCATAGCCTTTTTTCCCCTCTTTCATCCCTAGGGGGATTCAGTTTGTGCTGTTAACACACGACCATACAGTCCTGATCCACTCCATGGCACCTCTGCCTCACTAAGAACAGCCTTGATTTGGTTTTTTCTGCCATGAGGAAAGTCAGCGACAGAAGAGAGAAAAGTGACAACAGGCTCTTTGTGCCATGAAGAACATCCTATCTGTCCCACGCAAGGCTGGCCACAATTACTCTTCAGGAACCCCACAAGAGATTTGCCAAATAAAAATAGATATGCAGTTTCACCTGCTGGGTTTTTTTTCTTGTGCACCAGACGAAACTTTTCAGGTAGTCCCAGAGAGGAAAAATAAAACTAAAAGAATGATGTTAGGCATTTGCAAAAATGTAAACCAGCAGCACAACAGCAATGTCAGTGCAAAGAAGTCTCAATTTCCCCATTTCTTACTTGCTTCTCTATCCTACTGGCTAATTAATGGACTGGTGTTTACCTTGGTGTTTGGATTAGGCTCACCCCTAGTTTGGTGGACACTATCGAATATGTACCCAAACAAATAATTTTGCCCCTTCTGCAGAGAAATAGCTAGGCCATACTCATCCCTCCTGGTGCAACATGCTGTGAGGTTAAATGATGCTTCACACTGTTTGTTCTTCCCCTCCCTCCACAATTTGAACAGGGCACTTTTTTCCTTCTATTTCTTAAGGAATTAATAAGCCAGGCACTTACAAAGCCCAAGCCAGAACACCAAAGCCTATCACAATCATGATTTCATTCCTGAATTGCTGGTAACAGTTCTGTACCTGTTTTATAAACTTTTATACTCAATGTCTTAAATGATATCAGAATGTCCCAAGTGCTTTTCTGCAATAGCACAACATAATAAGGCATGCCTTAATTCAATGTGCTACAGAAACGCTTTTCAGAAGAAAATTATTACATATTAGAAAGGTTCAATGAGTCATGGAAACATGACTACCATTTTAAGAGCAAATTGGGAAATAGCCCACATGCCTACATTCACCAGGCTGACATAGGAGTTATGAAATGATCTTTGAAGAAAAACGCAAGTAAGAAAAAAGCAAAAGCCACATGGAAGAAAACAGCATCCCAAACTATTTGCTCTTGCCTCCCCAGGTGGCCAAAGCTCAGAAGAGGCAAAAGACTCAGCCAACCTGCTACTTAAAAATTTCCTTTTCCTCTCTGGTCTCCTAGCAGAAAAGTCTTCAAGGTCGACCAATGTATTTTTATTTTTTAAGGTTATATTTATGTATAAAAATGAATATAAAATGCCTCCAAGCCTCATTTCCCCCTGTCTCCTACCTAGACTTGCTTACTATTTTATGTAAATTGTTACCATTTCTCTTAACAGTGTTCTTATATGCCAAGATCAATACCACTTTTCCTACCTCCTCTATTTTATGTGCATAGTTCACTATTTGTCCCCTCCAAAAAATTAGCACAGTGGCATTGACTCCATCTCCTTTACACCTGCACCCAACCCCAGGGAGACTTCCCTTTCACCACCAGTTTTCCCTTATCAGGTAGGATTTTGGATTGATGTTAATACTGCTAACTCCTCAGCTCTCAGCTAATTCCTGATTAGGTTTGTTCCTGAAGAGGATGTACTCCATCACACAGGCTCACAGGAGGACCAGGAGATAGCTACAATATTTAATGACAAATCTCTTGCTTCAAACAGAACAAAAACTCATTCTCTGGAGAAGAGGAGGCTGAGGGGAGATCTCATCGCCCTCTACAACTACCTGAAAGGAGGGTGCAGAGAGGGGGGGATGAGTCTCTTTAACCAAGTAATGAGTGATAGGACAAGAGGGAATGGCCTCAAGCTGCGCCAGGGAAGGTTTAGACTAGATATTAGGAAGTATTTCTTTATAGAACGGGTAGTCAGGCATTGGAATGGGCTGCCCAGGGAGGTGATGGAGTCCCCATCCCTGGAGGTGTTCAAGAGGCGGGTTGACCCAGCGCTGAGGGATCTGGTGTAGTTGGGAACTGTCAGTGCTGGGTTAACGGTTGGACTAGATGATCTTCAAGGTCCCTTCCAACCTAGATGATTCTGTGACTTATAATTTGTCCCTAGAAATGTCTTTTTCCTTAGGAGGGTTACAGAGCCATGTGGATAAATTTATGCTTTCCATTCTCCTCCCTTGGACACACCAAACAAACCACATTTTTTTGCTTTGGTTTGTAACATCTGGCAATGGCCATTTCAAGCTATATTGTGCCACTTGAGTGGTTTCCCCTTGTTTGAACCTTTGTCCTAAGACAAGCCCCTGAAGAAGCTAGCAGGATCCTGAAGTTACACCTGTGTTAGAGCCTGAGCATGGATGTCTATGTGCTGTTGAGCAGCTTTATTTCAACCAGTTCTTCAGGATCTCTCCAGAGCTGCAAAAAACTCTCCTATATTAAAACCAGGTTATATGCTGTAGGTACCCATACAGGCTGTGGCATTTTGAGTTCATGCAACCTTGTGCAGAGTGTCCTTCCAAAACAAATAGACAAATAACTCTGCAAGTCCTGTCTTTTCCATCTCACTTCTTATTTGCCCTGAAACAAAAAAAAAAAGGAAACTTTTCTTCTGCACACACATAAGCCATGAAAAGGTGCTGCAAAAAAACTGCATCTGGCCTTTGAGTTTAATTATTTGTTTTCTGAGATTTGGTTTCAGCTTGGAGAGAGTTATTTTAACAAGTCCAAACAGCATTAGATTACTGTGATTTATACAGTAAATCCAGTTACTACTTTTCACTTATGTTTAATGTAAACCATTGCTATTAGAACATCCTATTACTTTAGAACGTACTTAAAGTTGAAATAAGAGCTAGTTGGGAAGTCAAAGCTTAGAGAAAGCCATTTCCACATCAAATAATTTTAATGTCAGTTTACTGCAGGAGGAGCAGGGGAAAAAGTAACCAAGAAGTAAAAACCACATTTTAACTGTACTTATGCTCCCATGGTATGGAAATATTCACCCAGATCTTCATTTCCATTGTCACAGCTCTTCTGGTCTGCCTGTGAAGGATGTATTCAGAAGCTTTCTTTTAAATATTGTTTCCTTCCATTTAGTGAGATCCATGACCATTGAGAATAGTCAAACTAGCCACCTTCTTTATTTTCATATGAAGGACAACTTACACATAACATTTTGCAGAAAGGGAGTTATTTTTTAACCTGCATTACATAAACCTTAAAACCTATGACTTCAAGGTTTGCCTTCATATCCTCCTACTTAAGTAGGAGGACTTTTTTATTTAAAAAAATCATTCCTTTTTATTACTTACTTTTAAAGGACATGGTATTATTAGGCCCATGATAAACCTGCATTTTTCCAAGATTGATTAGAGGTCATACCATTAGTATCAAGAAACAGCACGAACAGAAGCAGTGGAAAAAATTCAGGAAGCAGGTTGGGAAATTTTCAGTATAACCAAAAATAGTTGAACATAACTTTCAATTAACTTCCCAAGCATTTGGGTCTAATGACATCTTTTGAAGAATTATTTGCCAAAGGGAAAGACACACCAGCAGGTTCAGAATTAAAACACACTTCTCATAACAAGGAGACAAAAACATTTTCATAACCGGTGTTGCCACCAGCTCCTGTTTTAAATCACTTCCTCGCAATTACTTTTTGAAAAGGATTTTAGAAACCAATATCAAGCAGACAAATTAGGAACGAGTACATTTCGTGTGCTTGGTGGTACGCAGTTACCTGCATTCACGTACAGGACTCAGCTTCTGCGTTATGATTATTCAGGCTGGCATTACACTGCGGAACAAGTATGGCATCACAAAACTATTATTTATATTTTTCCCCTTGTGATCTCCATCAGTAGCACTTGCAGAAAACCAACGAGACTGCAGAAGTTGTAATCACAGCAGGCTCACACACCGCATCACAAAAGCATTGGGCTTGCAAGCAGGGGAATAGGAGAACATTTATGGACCAGCATAGTGTCAATATTTGATCAATATCCAGACATTAGCCTTACACAAACACAGCTCATATCAAACTATCATAAATCAAAGGAGTACCTACAACCACAGATTTATCTTGAAGACACAGAAAACTTTTATAATTTATTCTACTATCTTTGGCAGCAGCACAATCCAACGCCCTCCAGGCACAACGCGTGCCAGTGGCAAATCGCTGCCGCTTCTCTGTGGCAAGATCAAACCCAAAATGTCTCAGCCACAACAAAGGAAAAGTGGCAACACAGGAGGTTAGAGACTCCTCAGCCAGAGGGATGGGGGTACAGAAACCCCATTCATGCCAATTTTTAAAGAGAGTTTGTTTTTCAGCTGATGACAGCGTCAGAATGGGGACCAAGTGGTTTTTATACATCTATATATGTATATAAATATATTATAAATAAACATATAATATACTATAAATAAATATATAAAAATATATATATACACGCAGGTTATTTGTTCCAATATAAATTCCTTTGTAGCCTAGAAGCAATTCTCTAGGAGGGTATGCCACAGGCTGCTAAAATATAGGATTGGTTTTTTGAAACCATTAAGACATTAAGAATTAAATTGCTTATAATTATAGACAACAGTAGCAATACAATATGCAGATTTATTCTGGGAAAGGGAACATAACAATGTTTATATAGCTATAGTGAGTTGCAATGGTGTTTAACACAGTCTGTAAGTCACGACTCTTAGTACACACACATACATAACCTCCGTAATAATCTATATGTGCCCTACTGAATCTATAGCCCACTTAAGAAAATTCAAAGTCCTTTTGGCAATAGCCCTTTTCTTCCTCCATTTCCAGCAGACCATCCCCCTGCCATGGGCATGTCACTAACCAGAGGGCCACTGCACCCAGATGTTGGCACACCTGGAGCACCGCATGGTCAGCCTAACCCAGTGCCCCCACCAAGCAGAGCAAACAGAGGACTCCGGAGATACTTTCAACACTACCAAGCAAGGGAGGGGTGTTGGCATGACAGACATCTACGTTGCAGCTGAGCTATTAACACTCAACCTCATCACCATTTCTATGTTTTTTCAAGGCTTGAGAAGGCAGATCTTCTTATGTCATAGATCACAACTCCACACAACTAAAGGCAAGATGAGGTCTTGTGTTTCTTAAAGTCCAGCCCCCAGCAAAGGCCTGCACACAACTTACTGAGTTATGTGAAAGACACACATACATAGCCTCTGGGAATAAGGACTTATAGCACAGCCTCCAGCACCATCCCACACCTCCAGATGTGAGTATGCACAGAGGTTCCTGCCACAGGCTCTTTCACCACCCCAGCACCCAAAACCAGGTTAATCCTTTGGAAAGCACATCTGTATCTGTAGCTCTCCACTCTCTCACCCCTAAAAAACCCCCATCACCTTGGGAGAGCCTCTGCTTTCCTTCTCACTGCACAGCAGACATCCCCATACAAGTTCCTCTCTCCATGTTAAAGCAAGTGTATCCTCAAGCTGGGGAAGTCAAAGCCTTATCTTTTATCTTCCCCTTTATCTTCTCACCACTTGGCAGCCAATTCTCCCAAATCTACTGCAGCTGGCTCTCCAGTGAGGATCGCTTGGTCTCACCTGTAGCTCAGCTCCTATGCACCCAGCTCCATGGGCTCCAAGGCCTCTGGCAGATCCAGCCCAGCTGCATAGCCTTGGTTAAAACACCTGCAAAAACTGTCAGGGAGAGTCACACAAGCTAAGAAAGGTAAAAAGGGGATCTGGTTGAGATGGACCCACTCCCAGCTCAAGGATTCAGAGGAAAAATCTCCAATACAGAAAGCTAAGGGGATGATCAGGGTACTGGAAACATAATTGAGATCCTCTCCTCTTCCCAGGCATGTTGGAGGTGAACACTCCTCACCTATCTGATGACAGGCCAGAAGGTCAACCTTCCCCACCTGGCCAATAACTGGCCAGCAAACTCTCTTCAGGTGTCCAATGGGGGGTGGTGAACACCTTACTGCCTGGCCTAGAAGCTCCCAAGTCTCAACTAATCAGCACATGTATTAACCAATAAATACCTGCTTTATGCTTTTAAGCTGTGTCTATCCTTCTTGAAAGTCTCTTTACGAACTATAGAAGCTGCTCAAGGCAAGTAACCCACTGAAACTCATGTGACTTTGGGGCAATGTAGAGCCTAGGAACATCTGTCCACTGTGGCACGTCAAACCATTTCTGATGGCTGTGGAAAATGTTCTTAAGATTAGTGGTTTCTAAAACCATGTCCTCCTGAGTTCCTACCCTCCAGCAATGCTCAAGGAAAGACCAATGCTAACTTAAAATCTTCCCTACTTCAAAACCTGAGTGAGTGGAGACTAAGAAATGACCCCCAAAGAGGTCCTGGGCAGGGCACCCTGCTCCCCCTGAAATCAAAGATGTTTTTAATGGCTACATTACTATGCTAATGAAAGCTACTGATCCCCAGCCACAGCCAGCAGGACTTGTCACAGCTAAGATGGAGATTTGCCAGCAACCCCTTGCTGGGCATCCTGGGAAATTTCCTGCAGCACTTCCAGGGGTAGCTGGAGGATTGGGCCCCACCTTAGGGTTTTTGTGGCAGTGATTAACATGAGGGGTGACATCTGTTCTAGCATCATTTTTCTTGAGCTGAAAGTGCTTTTCCCTAATCCCACCTGGCAAGCCTAGGTAAACCCTTGAACAGGCAACCCACTGTTGGTGTTATTATGGAAAAGGAAACAACTATGTCTTACTGCTCTTGGGACTTCTCGACTATGCTTCTCAAGAGGCATTCAAGGAAACATAAACACAGATCATGTCTCCTCTTTTGATCACTTTTCCTCTTCTGAGCAAAATCTGCCCTGGAGAGAGTAAGACAGAGAAGAAAAGCATCACAGCTGCCATTCCTGAACAACCTGAGGGCCTTCAAAAAATTATACTAAAACCCCAACTCATTTTGCATCTGAATGGCTTTCTGCGGCTTACCCATGCCCATATGTGTTGTCATGCTTCCCCCACACCTGTGGGTCAACAGAGTGGAAGCACAGCCAATTTTACCCCAAAATGGTGTTTGGCAACTGGATTTTCATCCCAAACTCTTCTATTTATATATCTAACCTCACTGGCCACCTACATTTCACCAAATGAGCAGATGGCTTTTTCTCCCCAGCAAGACTTTCCAGTCTTGCTCATGTATCATCAGACTCCTTTGTTATCTGCGCTCAGGTAACATCTCATGTTGCTCTCTTTCCCCCAGACAGACTTTTTCATGACTCCTTTTTAGTGATGGTCACATGAAGATGCATGACATTTCATTTTTTGGAGCTGATTTTCTCCTCCCCCTGTCACAATTTCAGGGCATTTATTTTATCACTGTGTTATTTCAAATCACTTCCCTTTGGAGTCTGAGATGTTTAGTGGCACGTTGGCGTTGAGTCTGAAAGCTAATGTCACCGATGATCAAATCTTACCAATTCCTTATGACAGATGAGATAGGATGACACACTAAAGACAGAAAAATACCTTTGACAAGGAAAAAAAAAAAAGATGTTATATCTGCCTGTCACTGCCAAGCTCTGCCCAGGAGGTCGGGAGAAGCAGCAGACCCCAAACCCTCTCTGGTTACTGCGCTCAGTGGTAGGCAATCATAACTGGGGGTTTTTTGTTTGGTTGAGGTTTTTTTAAGTATGCTTTAAAAACTGCATTTGAGCCCCTGAATTCAGCAGAAAGGTGGATACCAGGGGGCAGATGTGTCCTTGGGAGCAATCACATTTTTGAGTCAAGAAATGGGTGAATGCAGCAGCGCCTCAGCGAGACAGTGGTTCTGCGGAGCAAGGATCAAGACGCTGCTTGCGTTGAGGGAGCAAGGCCACCATTATCTACCCACCACACAGGAATACCTAATGCTTTTAAAGCTGAGCAAACACTGGTATGGCACTTTTCCAAACCTGAAGCGTCAGCAACACCTAATCGTAAATGCTTCATATTAATGTGCCTCGAAACGAAGCCTGAGACTGCCTTAAATATAGTTCAGCATCAGCATAGGCAAAAGCTGCTAGTGGGGGTCAGCTTTAGGACTGGCAAGCCTACAGGCTGTAGTATGGTCATGGTTCAGCTTCGAGGTGAGAGACAGCCACAGCAGAATGCAATTGCAAGGATGGATCCTTATGCTGGGATACTAAACTTGCACGTCATATGAGAAATTACTCTGCCAAACCGCCACGGTAGCCATTTTCATTACTGGTATGGTCCAGAAACGTTTTAGCAAAGGCAAACATTCAATTCAGCTGTTGCATCAACGTATGCAACACGATACCCTGAGGACCACAATGTCTGGATGCTCAGAGGTTGTCACACTTGGGAGACAGCCATTGCAGAGGCTGCTGAATTTATTTGCAGCCTTTTCTAGGTGCAACAAACCCTCCCCAAAACCTGCACAGGCTTTCCTCGCTGCAAGTATATTTAGTCTTTGTTCGGACGATGTTTTCATAGCTATTACTGCAAACCCGCAGTTTTCAGGCTAAGTGCACTTAGGCCACTGGCGAGAGGGATTTATCTCTCCTGCCACCTTCCTCCAGCAAGCCAAAACCTCCTGTTGAAGCCAGGACTGGCACAAGGCTGTGTCCCTTCTCCTGGCATCTCTGCTGAGGGCAGCAGCAGCAATGGGGATGGATCAGCGGAAAAGCCTTCGGTACGGAGCGAATGAACCAGCGTCAAAATGGTAGCGTGGGGACAACCCTTAAGCCATGATCTGACTTCAGTCCTTTGCATTTATTTACAAAATTGGGCCTGGGTAGGTGCTGTCGGAGCGGCAGTGACCCAGCTATCTGGTCAAAGGCCTGAAGGGAGCTGGGAGATAGAGCAGGTTAACGTTTAACCTGTGGGGACTGTAAACCAGCCCCAGGGCTGCTGAACCTTTGGAGTTTGATATGATGATTAGGGAATAACCGGAGTGACACGTCGCAAAGTCTCCATAATCAAGAAGACCTTTTTCCTGGACGGTGATCTCCAAAATTGCTCAGGTACACGGCCGCTTATCTTACCCCGCGGTTTGGGGCACAGGGACTGGGTACCCCATGAAACAGGGCTTTTGGCCATGATGGGGAAGGAGGAGCTCCATCGCAGGCCTTCCCCCCCCGATGGTGCCCCACCATCAAATTCATGCCTTGAGTGCTGCCCGACACTGGGGGGGCTGGACTGGGAGGAACTGGGACCCCTCTGCGCTGTGCAGCTGGACCCATGCACCAGCACAGCCCCCCACCACTCACCTTGAGTTTTTGATGAGCAAGGTGGGGAGAGAAGGGCTCCTCAGGGACCTCCATGTAATTTCTGCTGGGAGGGCAGGGAGGTTTTTTTACTGCTTTCCCCCCACCGATCACCAGCGGCAAAGCGAAGCCAGACAAGGTGGAGGGGGGGAGGGATTTTCCGTGCAATAATTCGGTCTCGATTTGTTAAAGCGCAACTTTCTAGGGCTAATCATTAGAGATCTTTCCAGCCGCCTTCTTATGCCTCCTTCTCTTTGCAAAAGGTATGTCTCCATTTCAAAGGCAATCATTGATCCTAAAAATAATCTCAATTTTCCCTAATCTCTTCAAGCTAGCAGGCTTTCTGCCCAATACATAATGCTTCTCTTAAGCTATTTTCCCTTGGAGAAATAGGAGGAAGGTTGGCTTTAAAGCATCTGACATGTGATGCTGCAAATAAAATGGGGGGGAAGGAGGTTGAGCTCATTATCAGGTGCCCTTCATCCTCAGAAAGGGCTTTTTGGGGCATGTTGTGTTCATTTGGTAACAGAGCTGCAAAAGCCATACACAAGAGGAAAGGTATTTGGAAGTGAGGAGCCACTTCCCAAGCAAAAGAAGCTGAGCAAAAAATTTGCCAGTTTATACGTGAAATATTTTCCCAAGGCTCATGTGCTGCAAAGTGTGCAGCGCTTTTCCATAACTTCAAATTTATTCCACTTTCCTGAAAATACCTATGAGTTCCCACTTCCCGCGGGACCACCTGAGCTGGGAAAAAACCCTACGCCCCGAAAAGCAAAGGGACCAAAGCCTTTTGCCTTTTTACTCAATCAGACTCCATTCTGCAGTGTGTCTCACCCTAGCAAAGAGCTGGTGGTAGCTTGTGAAGCTTCAAGTGTTTGTTTTTAGGACAAATATGAAGAATGCTTCATGTTATATATATATATGAATGAATATCTATTGCTTGGAGCCTGGAGGGAGGAAAAAAAGTTAAAACCTTCAAAAGCAAGCTGATAACCTAAAGGAAAAGTTTCTCTAGTAATTACATATTTGGGTTATTAAGGGTGAAGAGTGAATATACTTATCCAATCTTTTCAAAGGCTGTTATTCTTCACAAGGAGGGGTTGCACTGGGGGTATATTGGTGCAAAATGGCCTTCATTAAATGTGTCCAAGTGGCTCAACACATTCAAAAATGAAGGTGTATTGATCTGCGCAGGATAAACACAGTTTCGTTATCTCATTCATGGAAACAGTAACCAGGTTTCCCCGAAAGGGCTGCGAAGGGGCAGGCTTGGGGTGCAAAAGCAGTGGGGGAAGAGAGCAGGGTCTGGTCGCAAATACAACCTTTCCTCCTCTAAACAAAAATCCCAGCACGGGAGACAGCCCTTGAATCAGGAAACCAATTCCCCCTTTTTCCAAGCAAATAACCCAAAAGCGAAGTAATATCCACGCTTTTTAGGTAAAAGCTTCTGGATTCATCTTGCTCCTGGATGGATGGAGCAAAGCCATAGGATCTGCCTGGAGTAGCTGGCAAGAAAGTAGTTGTGTAGAAGTAGTCATGGAGAGGTGAAGTAGTATTATAATAATTTATTTTCTTGTCTGTATGGGGTTTGTTAATCATAAAAATACCTTTTCTTGCCTTGGTGGTTTAGAGCTTTAATAGAAACCTGAAATAAATGAGAGCATTCAATGGAGAGCGGAAAATCAAGTGAAGTGATGCTCTGATTTAAGACAAAAGGAGTTCCTTCCTTTTCTAATGGCGCAGGGTTCTTGATTCTGTGACCGTGATAACTTGGCAGTATTGTTAAAAATTGATCAAAAATGAGGATGAAATACGAAACACCTCGACAGCTTGCACCTCTGAAGGTCCTAATTTCAATATAAACATCTGAATAAAATGCAACTTGCCCCCTTTTCTTTCTTCCTTTTCTTTTTAGCATAATGGTCATTATTAACAACAAGCCATCTAAGGGTCAAACTCCCAAAAATGAATTCCAGAACAATTATTTCTATTAAGTGTAGCTGGATTATTTTTTTTAAAGTGCTAAAAATACTGCCTTAATTTGCTGCAATCATTCACAGTTTCCAACAGCAGCCATGGAAGGGGAGTTTTCCCCCTGTGAGGGTGGATTTTCTATTTGATTAATGGCCCAGGGAACAAAGAAAGAGAGAAAGTAATCATGCTTCCCCAGGTCCCATGACAGCAACTCTCCTCCCTTACCCTTCATGATAAAAAGTATAGCCCAGCACACCAGTACTGCTGCAAGGACTGAGGCTGATGCCTGGAATTAAGGAGAAGTGCTGAAATCCCATCAGTTTCAGAAATAAAACATCCCGCTGTGACTTGTATCCTGGAAATAGTCTGGATGTGGATATGGACTCTTAGGTGGCGGAGGTGAGAAAGTGGCCTGTCCAAAAAGGTGTTTAGATGTCCTCAGGCCAAGGGAGGTAGGAGAGAATGGGGAGAGAAAAGGTGCTTGGAAAATTGGGGTCTGGAAAGCCTGTTTTACTGTACTTGGGATTTGTTGTGTTGTGATTTATACCTCCTAAAAAAGAGAGGTATGATTTCTGTTTCCATCCCAGGGAAACTCAAGTGATGGAGGAAAGCTCTCTAGCAACAAGGCTTATAAATCAGCTGTGAATTACTTTGGGCTGGTAATTAGTAGGAGGGACTTAATTTCTAAAAGTGGCACTACAAAACCAGATCTGAGTGGTGCATTGGGTCACCCATGTGTGCATCCAAGCCCTGAGTGTGCAGCGTTGTCCATCCTCTGCCTCCAGTGCCCCTCTTGAATCAGGAGTGGAGACTTGCAGAGTAACCCAGACTGGGGTGGGGGTCTCCAGCCAGACCCCACTTCCAACAGAACCAACTCTGAAGCTCCAGCAGACCACTGAGGGCCATGGTCCGGGCAAGTTGGGGCATTCCCAGGGATGGGGATCCTCCATCGCTCACAACGGGAAGGGCTGTTTCCTTGGGGCTGGCTGGGCTTTCTCCAAAGGTGGCAGTGTGTGGAAGCACTGGGCACAGATTAAGGCTGGATCATTGTTAACACGCACCCCAAAAGCACAGTGACTTATTTTTCTGGCGCTTTGAAAAAATGTGTGGAAGTCTCTGACACTGGATTTCACAGCGGCTGTGATTAATACCTTGTGCAACCTTGAACACCCTTGCTCCCTTATTCCTAGTGGATTGCTTGAGCATATCCTGGAGTACACTAATGTCTAGAGCCTAAAAAATTTGCAGGATGCCTTACAGGAAGAGCCCAGAAGAGCTTGCCTGGTCTTATCTAATAAGCCAGAAGCTGAAGAAGGATATTGCTCCTGCTGTAAATGCATCAGCCAGGGAGATAGATGCTCTATTCCTGTCCATCCCCCAGCCCTGCGGCTTGTGCTCACTGCTCAGCGTGAAACCATCACCTGGAGTGAGATGTTACTGGAAATTACTCCTCCCCAGAGGAGAGGTACAGAGATGTGTGGCATTTAAGGCTCCACATACAAACACATTCAAAGCAGCAGCCGCTGAGACACCCAGCCCGTAGGGAAGCGCAGCGTGAAATAGTGCAATTTGCAGGGCAGGGGAGAAAAAAGAGGCTCTTACACTACTCATCTATCTAGGTCGTGGCTAGGGACAGACTGGAAACCTCAGCTGCTATGGAAAGCCGCTGAGGTTTGCCTGGCTGCAGTCCAGGCGCTTTCCCGGCACGGAGAGGAGACGGTGCCGTCACGGGGCAATGTGCCTGCTGGCTGCAGGCAGCCCACTGCCCGCCTCCACACTCCAACACCCGGGGCAGCCGCCTTGTCAGGAACTGGGTCGATGCAGCACTGAGATACCTGATAGAAAAGAAAAAAATTATGAAATCCGAGGCGGTGAATATTAGACATATCTGAGTAATGTAGCCGTCCGTTTTCATCCCCAACTCTGTCCCAGTCTTTGGGTACATGAGGATGGGCTCAAGTCCAGATATAAGGGCTAACAGAGACTCATGGAGTGCTGTGAAAATTTGCACCAAGTGCTGCAATTTGATCACTCCAACCCCTGATGAAACCAGGATGCAGCAAAACTGAAATATAAAGGGCCAAATTTGCAGTACACCAAAGCTTTCTTTGATAGGGTGCACGCAGGGTGCCTCTGCCCAGGCAGGGGAGGATGCAAAACCAATTTGAAATTTAATTGGGTTTTTTTGAACAACCGCGTTTTCCTTCTTAAGCAGCCTGGGAAAGTGTCTGACTCGTTTTTGCACAGTAGTGTGCTCATCGGGCTCCAATTGCTGCACTCATTTTGGAATTAGAGACAGGGAAGAGCTATTGCAATGGACAGTCCATCTCCCAGTCACTGCACACTGATAGTAATTAAAACACCAGAGAACCTGGGAGCACAGCAAAAAAACAATCAGAAGGGTCTCAAACTTCAGCAACAGATAGCTCCAAAATCTGGCATTACAGAGATGTCTCCATTTCCAAGTATTTAAGTCACCCTCTCTGGAACTCAGTGTGGCAGAGCCCAAGTGACACAAAGCTGACATCCTCCAAATGCCTGGGCTCATGTCCCATTTCTGGCACTCAGAGTGATCCATCTATTTAAATTTAAAGCACCTGTTTAAGTCTTCCAGGACACAAAGATACAGGAGCACAGAGCAAGTAGTGTCCAAAGGTGAAGTGGCCAGCCTCAAACCTTAGCTCTTCCCTCAAAGAACCCCAAAAGTGGCATGTGCTGATAAAAGATTTTGGTGTTAAGCAGCCAGTTACTGGAAAAGGCTTCTTCTGTGATTTCCATAGCATCGTGACATGGTCAGAAAATCTGCTGTAGCCAGATATGTTGTACTTCTTTACCTGTATTTCTTTATGTGCATTGCTCATGTTATGTGCACCAAGAGACCTGCTGTACAGGGGAATTGTTTAGGGTCCTCTCCCCAAAATTTGGCATTGGCTCAAGGGTCAGCCACAGCAATCCATCCTCCTTCTACTTTTTTGTCAACCTGCCTCTTCTCCTTCAGATTTCTGTTCTCCCCTGCCCAGCATCCCTACCACCATCCCATGCCCTTCATTCCTGTGCCATGGTGAGTCCTGGGCTGCCCCATCTCCTTCATCCCCAGTACACCCACCTCATCCCCTTTCAGCCCTGTTTGCTCTCCAAGCAAGCCTGGGAGTTATTATCACCTTTCATTTCCTCCACCTTTGTATAATTGAAAGCAATTTAAGGCAATAACAATCATTTTGGATGACACAATGTAGAGATTTCCTACTATGAATTTCTTGTTCCTACGAGCCCACAGCACATGCCCTCGCTATGAGGACCCAAGGAGGCGACTGGTTTTGCTCTTGCTGGTGTTCAGCATCAGCCCATCAGCATGAGTCCTCAAGCTCAAGGTTGAACCTGCAGACCCTGTTTCCATGCCTGGCTCATACAAATGTTTTTTTGCACAAGCTCAAAGCACAGCATGCAGGAAAAACAGGGCAGTTTGAAATTGTAGGAGGGAGTACATCTTGTAAATGCCCCTTTGCAAGTGTGTAACCCAGTTCAGATTCAGATTTCAGATTTGTGGTGCTTTCAACCCAAAAACAAAACTTAAAATAAAGTATCTTTAATAAGATGTGACCTAAAACTACAGCTCTGAATCAAAACATCTGATCCCAAGGTTGTTCCAGCCCTGAACCTAGATACAGATCTGAAGTTCTCCCATGTTCTTGATTTCTAAAAACAGGCCAAATCTGGACCTAGGTCCTGTTTCTCATAAAGTGCCAGACGTGGCTTGTACAAGGTTCTCTTCCCAGCACCAACAGGGTGCGATGGCATGAAGTACATCTTCGTGTACTCAACACAGGACTAGGCATCTTACACCTGTTTCCCTCCTAAGACAAGTGCACTGATATGTTACAATATCTCTCTGCATCTCAATTGAATGCTGTCCAAAATCTGTAGGTTTAAATATTATTTATTTTCATGCAGCATGAGGGGGATATTTTTGCTTTTTCTACAGTCTCTCGTGTTTTGATCTCAAAATAACAGATTTAGGAAGAATGATTCTGTTAACTTTCTCAGGAGCGTTGACTTTCTCCTCCTAGCTGTATTAATTTATTTAATTTATCTTAAATTTGATTGCAGTGAGCACCCCTAATTAACCTGATTTTTTGCTGATAATCACTCACAATGGAATCAAATCACAAATCCGGGGATGGATTGACCGGCACACAGAAAGAAGCCGCCCTCCGTGCGTTAATTCAGCGAACGGGATATAATTTGATCCAGGTAGGAACTCACGGTCACGTCCTTTTGTGTGCAGTGTCTGGCTTCATCCTGAAGCGATGCGTTTCACTGGGGGCTTGAGCAGTGCATCTGTATACATGAAGCGCCCCTTGCTCATTCTTCTTCCCTCTGTCTGTAACATATGTGCCACACATAACTACGTGTAGTAGGTGATGTATTTTAAGAAGCAGGATCTTATTCCTCCAGGAATTCTTTTCCACATGCCAAATTATGATAAGAGTGGAAAAAAACCCTGAATACTGCTGGGAAATAATGTTGGGAAAGGTTGGGATTGGTGCCTCAAAGCCATGGCTGCAGTGGTAGCATAGCAAAGAAAACATACTAAACAAAGTTTCAGAAGAACGTAGGTCCAGAGTTGGCCATAGGAAGTCGCCACCAGATCTGCCTTTTGTACAGATCCTTGCACCCAAATACCAAGGCTTTGCTCTCAATTTAGTCTTCCAGGTTTCCAAGTGCACAGCCTCTTTTAGTCAGGGCAGGTGGAGACTGGGCATGTCCTTCAAAACCCATCTGAAGAAGTCTTTCTCAGTTAGCATGACCAAAACAAACTAATTTTTTGAAAGCGTTGGGCACTAATATGAGTGACATTTCATCCTGGAAGAAGTAACTGAAAACAAAACACTGAATTTTAGGCAGGTCGCTGCCTTGAACTTTGCCTTGCTTTGCATAGCACTAGAGGGCACAACAGCCCAAAGCAAAAACTGAGACTCCTGGGAAAAAATGTTTTCCTATAGACCTGAATCCAGTGTGCGCCTCAGGACCAGGCCAGCAGGAGGGTTTGTTGCCCTTGAGGAGGCTTTCTGCTGTACCTGACCCAGAAGATAAATAACTTCTATATGTTTTATATTTACTGTGGCTTTCTTTATCCCAGTCTTCAATTTTTCATACTGGCACATCTAGCTACTGCTAATTCCTAAAGCACAGATTTCAACCCCCAGCCCCCCACGTACATCCCAACATCTTTCTCCCTACCTTTTCCATTCCAAGTTTACTATTTTATCTTTTTTTTTTTTTTTTCCCCCTCTTAATTTCCTCTTCCATGTCTCTTTGGGCTTTTCTTCCAACCTATCTATTGGTGCAGCCAAACACCTTATTCCTCAATGCACGCTAGGGTCACTCATCATTGTGAAGCGGATGATGAAGTCCTTCCCTCCAGACACCTTGACAAGATGAGTTTGTTGAGATGCTGCCTTCAAGCCACAAATGAAACCACTGCAGATTGAGGGAAGACTTTTTTTCTTGCTGTGTCTCCTTGCACACCAGCTCCCATAGATATTGACAAAATGAAAAAAAAAAAAACCTGTTTGACTGTCTCTCATTTGGCTTAAAGTGGGACAGTAAGACTCCTCTGACCATTTTCAGACTATTATTGATGAGCTCAGCATTCCTCCAGCTGCCATGCCAGTGAAGATCGCAGATGACTGCAACAACACAAAACACAACCATCACTTTTTGTCTTCATCTAACAAATGAAGAGAGACAGAAAAATCCCAAGTCAGCAACATGCTCAGTTCAGCCAAACTGGAGGCAGAAAAATAGCCTGAAACATCATTGTCTTCCTGTTAGGTTTGCTATAACGATTCATTCATAAATTCAAATGTCCCTGTGATTCCATCACTATGCTGAAAACATTTGCAAAACAGGAATGAGCATGGATAATTCAGGGCCTGTTATAAGCTCAGGAAAACTGAAAGAACTTGTGGGATATTCATATTTTCCTGCAAAGATCCCTGTTTGCCTATGTGCTTTAGACCTTCCTCTTAGGTCAGCTGTACAGGCATTCACTTGCCTGGAATAATCCCAGAGTGGGAAATGATTACAGAAATTATCAGAGAGCCAGAAATAGAAAAATTACCAGAATCCCAGCTCCTCTGGGAGCAGGGCATTGCTGCAGAACAGGAGAGGGAGAGAGAAGGGGAGGAAGGGAGGAAGGAAGGGAGGGAAGGAAGGAAGGAAGGAAGGAAGGAAGGAAGGAAGGAAGGAAGGAAGGAAGGAAGGAAGGAAGGAAGGAAGGAAGGAAGGAAGGAAGGAAGGAAGGAAGGAAGGAAGGAAGGAAGGAAGGAAGGAAGGAAGGAAGGAAGGAAGGAAGGAAGGAAGGAAGGAAGGAAGGAAGGAAGGAAGGAAGGAAGGGAGGGAGGGAGGGAGGGAGGGAGGAAGGAAGATTAAAAATAGGAGAGAACAGAGACACACTCACCTAGTAAAAACACAGCAAAAAGAAAATATTGGCTGGTCTTCACATCTTTGAATATTATTCGGGGCCAAGACTTGCTCCTTGCCTAAAGAAACTCTTGGGTAGGTAGGCATCATGTTTTGTCCCTCACATGGCCTCCCACCATTGATGGCCTTCCTCTGTCCCCTCTGTGGGGCTGCTTCTGTCATCTCCTCTGCCCAGACCTCCTCCCGTGCTGGGCTTCCTTGGAAACACCCAGCACAGAGAAAGGTCTTCACCACTCCTGGGTACAGGAAGGTGTGGACATTGGGATGCACTCCGTACCCATCTCTAGGCCCAGGTCCTCACCATGCCTTTTGCTAAGCCCAGCTGCTGGCACAAACATCTTTTTCCAAGGGCGCTGAGCAGCTCCAGCATCACCTACTGCCCATGATGCTTCGGACTGTCTGGTTGACCCCTTTCACTGTGTCCACGTTTCCAAATTTCCACCTTCATCCCCAGTTTTCCCCCTATGTTAACACTTCCTGAGGTCCAAATCCCTTCTGCTTTTGGAAAGTCCTTCTGCTTTCTAATATGATCCTACCAGTATCTTTTCTTTGGTCTGTAGAGTAGGAAGCTCTCCATCAATTACTAAAATAAGAGGCAATATTATTGCTAATAAATGTTTATGATTGGATGAAGAATCATGGCAAGTTATAAATTTTGCAAGTGTTATAGTATGAAGTCCACAACTAATACACAGTCCCATAGCCAAGACTTACATTTTCCAAGGAAGTATTTGACCGTCTTGGACATCTGAAGTAGCAATTGAGTTGCAGAGAATACACTGATGCATGTTCCTTAGCAAAACTCAACTAGTACAAACTAGACCCTTCTCCAGTAGATCACCAGCATACTAACTGGGTTATCAAAGCATTTCAGTACAGATATGGCAGCAGGGCAGCCAATGCACACTACGCTGTCTCTGACAAGACTGTAAAGAGTTGCTTCCTGAAGGGAAGGAGAGTGTGTGCCTCCAGCCCACTGGTAATGAAATGTGTCTAAGTCTCATTCTCTGGGAAGGGGTTGATTACATCCACATTTAAAATCTGTATCTAAACCATTCTTTCATTTTTCTCCATGGCAGGAAAATGGGCAGAGGAAATATGGAGGCCCACCACCTGGCTGGGATGGCCCTCCGCCAGAGAGGGGGTGTGAGATATTTATTGGGAAACTGCCCCGAGACCTCTTTGAAGATGAACTTGTACCACTATGTGAAAAAGTAAGACTTTATGGTGGGTAGTTGTATTGCAGAGGTTAGTGATGATCAAAGCTCCATTTCAAGGCTGAACTGGGGATGGTTTGGCCCAGACTACTGGTGGAGCTCTGACATGATATAGTCAAGGAAGCATCTGGTCTTGTTTAAACACTTCCCACCTTGCTGACAAACCTTTTTCTTTCTATTTACAGATTGGCAAAATCTATGAAATGAGAATGATGATGGACTTTAATGGCAACAACAGGGGCTATGCCTTTGTGACCTTCTCAAATAAACAGGAGGCGAAGAATGCAATAAAACAACTCAATAATTACGAAATTAGGTAAGCGTGGCAAACACCTTCGCATCAAATTTGAATAATATATATTAATCTATTTTTTTATGCAAGGCATATTTTTCCTTGTAACCCCGTGGGATACCTAAGCTTTAAGAGGAAAGCACCTCTTGTCTCCCTTTGCAGTCATTGCTTTATGCCGAGGTACAAAGGCAGTATGTAGGACTCATCAGAGCCAAAATCTTTTGCAGGAAAGTTCTTTCTTACCAAAAAAAAAAAAAAAAATCTACCAGAACATTGGAAAAAATATTTTGCTTTGGATCAAATTAACTTTCACTTAACCATTGCTGTTTATTTCATGTTCCCCTCTGGGCTGTTTTTGGTTGATTTATTCCTATTCACAGTCTGTCTCATGACCTATACTGCAGATATGTTCTGGGAGACAGAGAGATTGCAAAAAATGGTGAAATAGGATGGAAACCAATTGGCAAACCAGTGACATTTCCTAATAGATAGGAACAAAAAAAGCCCTCATGTTTGTGACTAAAAATTGGGAACAAAACACCCAGAAATCAACAACATATGGGCCCATCAACATGTTTTGTTTTGATTTCAACCACACAATGTTTTTTTCCAGTTCAGAGTGGGATGAGTAGATACCTTTGCTTAGAAGCATTTAGAGATAAACCATTCTGGTAATTTTATGGCTTTTGGGTTTGTTTTTAATAAAAAAAGATGGGTTGTGAATTGCTTTACTAGCAACCCCAAGGATGAGCAGGTCACAAGGCACACAGGGAGAGCTTGGAAACGTGATTTGTATCGGAGGTTGGACAGTCTTAAAGAGTAGGCTTTGTCCACCTCCACCTCCTCTGTTTATTTCCCTTGTTCCAAAGACTCTTCTAAAGTTTTTAACTTCTGAAGACCACAAGAGGTATCTGGACCATGAAGAGGTGAGCAAAGTGTATGTAAAGAAATTCTTACTCTGGGGTCTCACAGCAGACCAATCAGTAAGCCCCCAAATCATGTCTCTCTATGACAAGGGATTTCTTTCCCCAAAACCTCAGTCATGAGGGACAATGATGACTAGATAGTGACAAGTGAACACAACGAATCCTGGCTTATAGTGGTGGCAACACAAGAGTCACTGCGTCACCATAGGTGGTAGGTACAGTTGCCTGGTAGCAGCCATATTTTTAAATAGCAAAAGGGAGAATCCCAGAAAGGAAAAGCAAAATTTGGCTTTGGTTTCTCCCTGATCTCAAATCCTTCATTTCAACTGCTTTGATGTCAAAATTAGCAGAGTGGCAGCCTTCATGTTAACTTTTGTACTGAGCAAGACTGCTTGAATATCCCAAAGAGCACATGCCACAGGAGTACGAGACCTTGTGTTTGACCTTGTGTTTTGGGACAAAATGGGGGTTTATTTTCATTTTTTTCTCTCTTTGAGAACTGATCCTGACTTCTGACAAACCAGCAATGTTGTTTATACTCAGGAATGGTCGTCTCCTCGGGGTCTGTGCCAGCGTGGACAACTGCCGCCTGTTTGTGGGAGGGATCCCCAAAATGAAGAAGAGGGAGGAAATTTTAGCAGAGATGAAGAAAGTCACGGACGGAGTTGTGGATGTCATTGTCTACCCTAGTGCAGCTGACAAAACCAAAAACCGGGGTTTTGCTTTTGTAGAATATGAAAGCCATCGGGCAGCAGCCATGGCCAGGAGAAAATTGCTCCCAGGTTAGTACAGATGGTGAGGGTGGTAGGGATGGCTTCGTCGCAGGGGTCACCTATGGACATGTTGCACTGCAGTGAGACTGAGGTCTCCAGAGGGCCCAGGTACCCAAGGAAGCGAACATTGCTGGGTTTTCTCCTCTAGGCTGCTAGAGACAATCAGAGCAGAGGGACCCCAATACACCATGGCTGGCTGATGGAGTCACCCTGGCTCTGGGGTGCAAGGTGAGTGATTCACCACAGATCCTGATGTAGCACCATGATCATTACCCATGCTCTTCATTTAGAAGGTTGAATTTATTAAAAATACAGCTAGATGGATTTAGCTGTGTGTATCCATACAGCTCTGTTGTAGGATATGTATTATCCTGTGGTTGTCTTCAGTTATATATAAAATATAGCCTCAGTTATGGCCTATCAGAGAGAATCACTCAGGAAAGTATCCAAAAACATACAGTCTTGAGGATATTCCTAAAAATAGATATTTTCTGTGTGGGAAGAAAGCTTCAAATTAGGAATTGCTTTAGGATTTAAACAATGTAAAGAATAAGTCTATGCAATTTGGCACTGGGGGACATTCAAAGACCATTGTGAAGTAGAGAGAGGTTGGCAGGTGTTAGATGAAGGAGTCACTACACATTAAGTGCATTTGCAGTGATTTCACCAGTTTTCTCATGCTTTCTTATGCTCAGCAGCTCCTGTACTGCTTTGTCGAACCCAGGTCACTTGCTGGTGAAAGAATCCAATAAACCTGTTTTGAGACTTGTTCATAACCCACCAGTCTTCTTTCACTCTTTCTATACTACAACCCATGAAGCATCCCGAGTAATTTAAATCCTTTTTTCTTATCGTAAAAAATCAAGCATGATTTCGAGCACTAAATATGCTTAGTTATTATGGGATATCTCACACTGGCTATTTTTCCTTTTATTCTGCATTTTCTACATCAGTTGAGCATCTCCCTGATTGTGGGAGCACATTCAGCTGGTCTGTGCTTCAGCACAACTTTTCCATGGTTTCTATATCGAGAATGAAGGAAGGAGCAGGCACAGCCACAGCTGCCAACGGCAGCCTTGAGGGAGCAGAGCATTTGAAATCCTGAGCAAAGACAGCGAGACAGATGGAACGAGCACGTAGCCCTGAACAGACATGTGCAATACACTAGTGATTTCCAATTTAGGGACATCTCAGTAAACAGTTTGTGGAATTTCAAAGGCCCGAGCAGGAGCCAGAGTCTTCTCATGTTGCAAACATACAGGAGGAACTTGAAAAAACTTTCAAGCCAGAACTGAATCTGTCTCCACCTGATGCATTGTATGAATGTGAGATTGAATATAATTATCGAGACACTTCCGTCACTCTGGACCTCACTGCTCTTTGAGGGAGCTTTGTAGAAGACAAAGAAATGCTCAAAAAGAAAAATGCTTTTTATGAAAACTTTGTCCTGTCCCCTGGTTAAATGAGAGGGTGGAAGAAGACTGGGTTTTAGCAAGAGGCTAGTGCAGACACCAGGTCATTATTTCCACTATTGAACAGAAAATGGCAATTCAGGAAGGGGCACACAGCCTTTTGTTTCAGCTGCCTGCCATTAGCAGCCATCTCTGTATTTCTAGTCATAACAGCCCAGGTCAGACTGGGCAGTGCTGAAAGCTGAACATCAGCCCAACCTCACTCCACAAATCCCGGCTCACTCATGAGCCTTCCTAGCAGGGACCAGTCTCTTTCCATTTTGTTTGTTAATTTTCAATTCCAATGTAGAAGAACAGGTCTCCAAATTCTACCCTCACCCTCTAATCTTCTCTATTTTGGAGCTCCCATCCCATCTCAGATAAGTTATCCAAGCAGAGATGCAAGGTAGAATGCCTTTTTTTAGATCTCTCTAAAGATGTTTTGCAGGATTCTCATTTTCCGTCTATCAGCATAGATATTCCTGGGTTTCTTCCAGGTTTTAGCATAATTAAGGCCTCGGAGGACCCAATCTCCATGTCCTAAAGATCAGAGAGAAAGAAAGAAAGAACACAGAAATACCCACTTACTCTTTGGGGGACATTTGCAGAGGAGGCAGACATTTTATTTCATTATTTGGAAGGAATATCTAGCACTTCCCATGCTGTTAAGACAGAAAATGGTCCCTAATGTACTTCCAAACAACTAGCTGCTGATTAAAATTGCTGGAGAAAAAGTGGGTCAGAGATAGAGCGCATGAAATTTGGGGCTCTGGATATTAGTGGGTGGCCAAATTTCAACTTCTCCTGAAGAGAAAAGGGAGGAAAATCTCCCTGCAAGTTGTGCAGAAGGGACAGGGAAGAAAAAGAGGAGGAAAGAGGTATCATTGCTGTCTGGAGAAGACAGGAGGTCAAGAAACCATCACTATGTAGAGGTCCCTCTTCCTTACCTGGTGTCCTGCTGCTCATCACTGTGATTCCCACAGCTTTGAGATCAGGTTGTGGCAGTCCGTTTTCATTACATATTAAACATCACTATCTGACTAATCAATTACCTAACAGATTAGGTGACTCAATGAAAATAGTTATGGACCTCAGCATGATAACATGACAAGATTGCCTTTAACTGCCTCTTTATTTGCTCTTTTTGTTCTCTGCCCCTCAGCAGCTTGATCCAGTGTGTACAGAGCCCATGGGCTTCTCCTCCACACCCACAGTCTGTTTTATGCCTTGTTACTTTTTGTTTCCCTCCTTTATACTATTTCTGCTGCAACCTCACCCAGTGGGGACCATACAACTTCAAATACTTGCACGCGGAGACATCCTTGCTTTTACTATTTCATTTCATCCAGTTGGGACTTCTGGATCCCTTTCCTATTATCTAGGGAATGAAACTTTCACAGCCAAGAGGGATTTTTATCAGTTCATTAAAATATTTCCCTTTAGAGAGCACGCTGGGGAATGCAGACATTAGTGAATCATGCTGTATTTTCACTTCTTTAATTCTGCATTTCTACAGGCATCTAAGGTAATAGCGGGAGGACACTCAAAGTGTGACCATCTGCTTTTGGAACTGAGTTAATGAAGCAGCCGTGCTTTGAGCTAGAAAGGCTTATTTCAGCCCCGTTTGTAGAACTGGCCTGTTCTGCTTTTCATACTGCACTTGAAATAGTCTCTGAGCAGAAGTGAGAGGAAACAAAGCCTGTCTGACGCTGACCATGCCAATTCCTTTAAAGGAAGGATCCAGTTGTGGGGACACCCTATCGCTGTTGACTGGGCAGAACCAGAAGTAGAGGTGGACGAAGACACCATGTCATCGGTAAAAATTCTTTATGTGAGGAACCTCATGCTCTCAACCACTGAAGAGACCATAGAAAAGGAGTTCAACATCAAACCAGGTAGGAATCCATTGACACTGTAGCTCCTAAATAAGTACTGCTACTGCAAATGGAAATATTTCTCCATTCACAAAATGGCAAAGGAAGAGATAAAAATAACTGCTTTTCCACTGCGAAATGTTCGTGTGTGATGCCACAAAAACCATCATTAGGCTGAAGGCTCCCACCCAAAATGCACATCATGGCATTCCATTAAGGACTGCTTAATTTCCAGCTAACAACACTACTAACCTTTTTAGGATGATTGGCAACTGGAAGAGATCCAAAATGCTACATGGGGATGCCTGTGTCATAAAAATGATTTTGAATCATTTCGATCTTTCTTAAAAAGAGATAGTTGGTGAAACAAGGAGGTGATTTCAGCATTCTTCCTCTATTGCAAGGGATGATGATAGAAATAGAGTGCTTTAATACAAATACTTTTTATCTAATCTATTTAAATTCTGAATTCTATCATTTTCATACAAAATCCCCCACATTCTTCTGAAAATTTGTGAATAATCAATGCTTATTATTTAATGCAGAATATGACAGTATTTCTTGCTGTATGTTACATGCACGTAGGGTGAGATTTTTCAAAAAGCAAGTAGATTTTTCGGGAATAAAAATCCTGCTGGCTTTCAAAAGAGATTTTACTTCTGAGTTACTCCAGCTTTAGGAAATTCCACCCAAAAACAACAAAGTAAAAATAACCCATTTCTGCAGCTCTCCAAGCCACACACTTCACTAGGCCTTAGTAACTTATGCCTGGCAATGTGAAATTGTCTTTCATCTCGTTCCTATTAACTTTCTTCTATTAATTTTTAAAAATACACTACAGAACTTCATTTTTTCTTCACTAACTCTTCATTTCTGCTCTTTACTTTTCTTTTTCTGTACTAGGCTGTAATGCAAAGGTCTTTAGGAGGTTTCCTTATGAGTCTCTTCTGTCCTTCTAATGTTTCTGGCTAATACTTTTAGCCATCACCAAGCTGTTAGAGATCCCATTTTACCCCTGAGTTAAATATGTATCATCCCACTCTGTTTCCTCCTTTTATTTATCCAGTTTTGCTCCTGAATGTTGAACTGCTTGCGCTCCCCAGAAACACATTTATGCCACTTTGACACTTTGGTAACAGTCAACTGCTTTGCTCCTAAGACAAGTTTTCTAGTACAACAACAGAAGATCTGTATCATCTTTAATTTTCACTTTATCATTTTACTTCTCATGCTGGAAATTCCTTTTATTTTTTAAAATGGACAGCTTTATTTATTGTGGATAAAGTCAGGAACGTCTTTTTTAAAGCTGTGCCATGCTTTCAAAAATACGTGCATCAGAGCAACAAAACCTGAGCTTTGGGAAGAGCAAATGTAGTTTAAGTTATAGTGAGATTACAATCAAAAAAGTCAGCAAATATCTGAAATTATTCACTTCCCTGCCCTGGTTATCTGCCTTATTCATTGTGCCGCATTTCAACGTACATTTGATCCAGGGCATTAAGAATCTATTTTGACAATAACAAGCCATCCAATAAAAAATGATCCTAACCAAAGGAGTTACAACGCAGAGGTCCCTGTGACAGAGCAATTACCATGTCACTACAGGCTCCATAGACACTACCAGGAATGCTGCTTATGCATCGCAAGTTGTAATATAATACGAGCATCATCCTTAAATCTGTGCCAAATTCAGTGCCTGATGACTTCTATAGAGATATGCATCACTTGTCTCACTGAAAAGTCCTGCCCTTACTCCCTAGAGATTTTGGCAAAAATCCTCATGCCTTGCAAATTTTCCAGCAGGAATGTTGTAGTCTCCAAATGTACTGAAGGGGACAATATTCCCCCTGCAATGTCATATGGGCGGTCTCTCTGGGGAGATGACCTGAGGGTGGGTATCACATTGCTTTGCTCTGGTAAAGGCAGAAGCGGGGAAAAGCAACAGTTTTGACTCAGGCGAGGATCAGTAACAAAGAGCACTCTCAAGGTGGCAGAAGGGGGATTTTCAAAACACAGAGAGCTCATTAAAGCCTTGACTTGTAAACAAGGCATTCAGCACATAACTCCGGTAACTTTGGGCTTAGAAATTCACCCTCCAGTCCCAGAAGGACGTGAAATGCTACTTACCTTTCCGCTGTCATTTTGAAGACATGTAGGCTGCTCAGGTTACAGGTTGGGACATGCTTTATTTTCCCTGCTGGGGCTCCTAATGGCTCCCCCTGAACTCCAAAGAAATACATTTTCTCGTGCGGTTATTTAAATAAGTGCTTTTTGCGGCAATATGGCATTTCCCTGTGCACCTGTTCAGCTTTAAAGGGCAAGAAGCCAACAGAAGAGTCATTCAGCATCCCTTAGCCATATTTCCAAAGGATATGTTTGGGGGTGTTATAGTTTCAGTGACTGGGCTAGTAGATGATGTGCTTCCCAACCCACAGGAGCAGGGAAGATGAACAATTAGAGAAGAAAAGGCAGATGCCTAAAGTCTGTGACGGTGGGGAATAGGACCGGTGTGGTTATTTTGGAGACAAACTTATTAGTGCTGAGTATCTCAGTGTTGAGAAGTTCCCAGCAGCAGAGCAGCTGACAAGGGAAAGGGAAACTGTAGAGGATGGACCTAGAAGAGAAGAACAAAAAGCTATTTACATTTGAATTGTTTGGGGTAATTACAGAGGTGTAAGAAAGAGGCAGGCTGGAGGCACTAGGGTGGGAGTCTCCAGCTCAACCCCACTCCCAGCAAGGCCAACACCGCAGCCACAGCAGGCTGATGGGGCTGTGTCAAGGCCAATCAGGGCATCCTGGAGACAGGGATCCCTCACCACCTGGGGCCCAGTCCCAGGGGTGCCCCACTCACACAGATAAGGCTGTTTCTTAGGGCGAGACCTGCTGCCGCGTTGGTCCCAGCCCATCCCCGTGCCCAGGGCTGCTGTGTCCCGGGCAGGACTGGGTGCTCATTCTTGCTGAACATCCTGAGTTGGTGGTTAAGAGAAGACGTTCCTTGTTTTATGGCAGTAGCATCGGTTTTCGTGAAGCTGCCTATGAGTAACATGTACGATGCGCACACGAGACCATGGAGATGGGGATCTCATGGTGACATTACCTGTAGCTCATGAAATCCTGGGCTGTTACATGTCCTGCTCAGCCATCCAGTCGTGGCAGTCTGTCACAGAAGGGAGACACAAGACCAAAGGTAGCATCCAACAGAGCATTTTGGATAGGAGAAAACCACTCCAGTTCAATGGGAAACTTACTGGTGTCTGACCTCAAATACTTCTAGTTTGCTTTGAAATACTTCAGCCATTATATATTTGCTTTTCCATGGCATATACATCCTAAGAGGTAAGAAGATACTATCCTCTTGTTCTTTTACCATTGGTCAGCCTTTGCTCTCCAAGGGCTCATAACCCAACACAGTTGCTCTTTCACACCTGTATTTTTCAACTAATACCCATGTCCAACTAATATTGCAACATTTTCTGCAGGTGCAGTAGAGAGAGTAAAGAAAATTAGAGACTACGCCTTTGTGCACTTTAATAAAAGAGAATATGCAGTGGAAGCTATGAAAGCCTTGAATGGAAAGGTAAAGCTACTGTAAATGCTAATTCATGGGGCTTATGTGCAGTATATTATACACAGCTGAAACAAAGCTGCCTGGTTTATTAGCTACAAAAACATGTTGAGGGTGTTAGCCCTATATTCCCTTTGAAGGCTGCTTTTATACTCCTGAATTCATTTTTCAGCAGCTCTGATGTACACAAACTGTTCATTTTGACTTCTTGCTCCTTGCACTTGTGCTAAATGTTTGCCCAGCTCAGACTGTAGTTCACTGCTTTAAAAAAAAAAAAAAGCAGAGCAAAGCTGAAACAAGGACTAGCAAACGAGGGGTTATGGGTTCCCTTGGCTCACACTCACATCCTTGCTCCACGTCTGCCAACAAAAACACTTGCAGGGCAATGTGTGAATGGCAAATCGGGACAAACAAGGTCAACCCAAAACATCTGCTTCAAATTCAGATGCGGATTTGCAAGGAGGCTGCTGTATTTAGTACTTCTTGCGCTGCATGTAATTCACAGCACTGTAATGCAAGAGTTGTTCCCGAAGAGGTGTTAACCCTACTCCTATTTTTAGTGCTACTGCTGTTCTCCATAGGAGCACATACAATCTTGCTGACTTACATGCTACTTTGCAGGGAAGCAAAGCCTTCTGAAAGCTTCACAACTGTGTTAATTCAGTTAAGGAGCCTCTCTCAGCTGCAGTCAGGACTGGGTGCTCTCAACACCTTAAGCCTTCACCCAGCTAATGTCTTCTTTCAGCTGTGGGAGGGAGATTTTGGCTTTTTTGGGTGGTTTTCTCCATCTTGCCATCCCATTAGCAAATCATGTGGGGAAACTGCCTCCCCAGACAGGGTAATCCCCATGCCCCTTGGAGACTTACACTTGTGCTTCTCCTGTGCTCTGTCCCCACCACCCCGGCGTGAAGGTGCTGGATGGGTCCCCGATCGAGGTGACATTAGCCAAACCCGTTGACAAAGACAGCTACATCAGATACACCCGGGGCACAGGTGGCAGAGGTACCATGCTGCAAGGAGAATACACCTACGCCTTCGGACACATGTATGACCCCGCCACCACCTACCTGGGTGCCCCAGTTTTCTATGCACCCCAAGCCTATGCAGCTATCCCCAACCTCCACTTCACCACCACCAAGGGGATCAGCAACAGGAGCATCATCCGACCCCCATCCATCCGAGGTAACTCCCGTCACGCCAATACTCACCTCTAACAATCTATCTCCTCCGGGACTTGGGTGGCTGCTCCCTAGACTTATGTTGAGGATGTTGGCTTTGCCCTAGATGCTGGACCTCTTTCAGAGAGGGATGGAAGACCGTTTTTAGACTCTGTCCTTCCCAAAGGCGTAGTGATCTTCCAGCAGATTAAGCAGGGCATGAAAAAAATAACCATTTTCCCAGAGCAAGCCTGAAAGAGCTTCCGGATTGCCCTCGGTCCAGTGTAAATAAATCACAAATCCTCCTGGGTTTGCCCCAGTAGGGAAGACCAAATAAAACAATTTTCCTTTCCCCCTTCAGAGCCAAATCCCTCAACCAGCCACCAGCACAGCTCTCCACTGTGTTTCCTCTTTGCTTTGAAGGTCACAGGGAAAGTTTTACCAGTCCTGGTGTTTTCTGACCCAAAGCCATGGAGTTTCCCAAGAAGGTCACATTGCCTTGATGCAGTGTAGGGAACCAGCACTGAAATCAAGAAAGCCATTGATTGTGTGCTGTGGGAGATGGACTCCTTTTTTGGGGGATCGTTAACCTAGTAATAAGCAGTCTATGAAAACACAGAGTATTTCTGAACACTGCTGGGGCTCTGCCTTTGATCCTGGGTGACTGCACCTGGGACCAGATCAAATCCCCATGCTCAGGTACCCCCAAATTAAGTATTATTGCAGGCATTGTTTGGTAAGTGCTGAAGTAAGCTTGGGGGCTAACAAAAAAAATAAATAAATCTTCCTTCCAAAGATGATGCCTGTGGCAGTCATCTTGTGTCGCCAAGCCCATGGCCATGTCCCATGGTGTGTGGGACTCTGCATGGCACCCTGGTAGGACTGGCAAGGACTGTCCTGGCCAATTTTTCCTCCTTCCCAAGGAAGGGGACAGGGAAGCAGGAATTTCCCTTTCTGGCCCCCATGTTTTTGCCTGCACAGATGAAACTGACTTCTGCGAAGGTTGCACTGGGAAAGGTGCAGATGTGATAACCCACCAGCCCTCTCTTGCCTTGCAGTCTCCCCAAACTCCCAAGTAGGGTTCCCAGAGGAAATCCGGAAACATAATGGAGGGGAAAAGATAGGATTTTTGTTCATATAAGCAAAGGATTGTATAAACTCTGAATTCTTCTAGAAAGTGAAGTTACACTGGTGGGTAGCAAGTGATAGCTGTCCCCTCTCTGCCTTTCAACTACAAATCTGAGTAGAAAGGTCTCACAAAATCAAAACTGACCAGAGAATATGGAAACTGGGTCAGAAAGAAGTAGGGCTCCCTCCAAAAAAACCTCACCTGTGCAAGCATATGAGCCTGAAAAGAAAGGGTGTCAATGTCAAGCCTGGGTTATCCCAGCAGCAGGCTATGGGGGGCTCCTGCCCATCTTCCCAAACCTGGTGAGTGGGGCTAACTTTTCCATTTCAGCAAGAATCAGGGTAATTTTTCCGGTGATTTGATTCAGTTTAATGCCTTCTTACATTCCTAGAAATTTACATGAATGTACCTGTAGGGGCTGCGGGAGTTAGAGGACTGGGAGGTCGCGGCTACCTGGCGTACACGGGCCTGGGGCGCGGATACCAGCTCAAAGGAGAAAAGAGGGGAGAGGATAAACTCTACGACCTCTTGCCAGGAATGGAGCTCACACCGATGAACCACGTCACACTAAAGCCCCAAGGGATCAAGCTTGCTCCTCAGGTACATGCGCGAAAAAGAGAGTCAATATCCCGGCCAGAGGTTGTCTTTGCCCAAAATGCTTTTGGGAAAGCGGCCCCCTACTTGAATCTGCACTGGGGACTCATAACCAAATCCATTCTTTACATCTTAAAAGACATTAAAAAATATAAAATATCACTAGTTGCATCTTGCAATACTCGCTCACCTTGCTGGAGAACAACAGCTGCTCTCCCTTGGAGAAGAGTTTTCATAAACACCTGTGGGTGTAAGATGAAAACCAGCTATGGCTGTTACTCCATAAAAGCACTGAGAGAGAAGAAATTCTCACCCAAAATGGGTTTGATAAACAGGATGCATCGCTTGGGGCTTCACCATGGAATGAATGTGCATATATAGAAAAATAATGTACATTTTAAAATCATTTATGGGGAAAGAGGTGTTGACTGCCTGCACAACCCAGCCCAGCACAGAAACTCTGGTTGCTCAAGGAGCCTTTTGATGTGGTTGTGTGTGTGGGACTGGGATCCAGATGGATGGATGAGGGCTGAGGAGAACAAACACAGAACAAATTCTCTGAGTTTCTGAGGGTCTGGCTCTTATGGCAACTCCTTTCCCCTTACATCATCCAAAGCAACATGAGAAACTAACTTCACCCTGGATTTTGAAGAACATCTTTGCCTATTAACACTTCAATTGCCACAGCATTGGGTTTGACAAAGTCTATGAAAACATCCTTTTCTCCCCCAGAAAACTAGAAAATGTTTTTTTACACCACCCTCTGCAAAATTTCACAGTCCCCTTACTCTCTTTTATCAGCATATAAGAGGGGTGAAATAGCCTGAGTAGCACTGCACTGCCTTAGGGCAGGTGAAATTAGTTTTTTCCTCTTCCCATCCATGCCAAACCCCCACTGCATGTGTTTCAAATAGAGCAGTAACAGTGCCAGGCACTTGCAACACTAGTTTTTTGGGGCACATTTTCCCAGAAGCTGAGGTGCCTAATCCCCCCACTGTTACTGTTTCACAACAGCAGGTCTTAAAAAGCTACAGCTTACCTCACAACAGCCTCATTAATAGGGCAGCTTCATTAATACCTGTCACCTTGGTCAGCCTCTCCCATCCACTGCACTGAGACCTTTTTAACAGCATCTTTGAATGATGGGTTTTGTTCCTGCTGCCTAGCTGAGATGCTCGGTGTTAATAAGTAGATCTGCCTTATTGAGGATTTAAATGTTGATGTAACATTATAAAACTGGCAACCGTATAAAGGCTTTGGGACAGCAGGGAACAAGCAGGTTGCCATAATCAGGAATTGTAATGAACTAGTTTATTTTCACCACAAAGTGCTAAACTTCAGTTGGAGCTATGATTACAAAATTAGAAGCAGCACTGACATTTAAATTTTACATTTTAATTTCAAATAAAATTAAAATTAAGTGTAAATTTTAAATAAGGTAGACCACAGAAAGATGCAGGTTGGAGGCACCTGGGGGTCTCCAGTCTGACCCAGCTGGCAGCATGGCCAACACCACAAAACCCCAAGACCTAACATCTCCTCAGCTGAGTGTTAGGTCTGGTGGAGCTACTTGGAAAAAAATAACTGGTCCGAGCACTGCTCACAGGGAGTCACGGGAACACCATGCTGTGTTCAAACCCATTTGGGACAGCACATACCCAGTGTATGAAAAAAAAGAAATACAAAGCCAAAGCAAGAGCGTTTCCAGACAATGATTCCCAATTACCATGGAATAAGCTGTGCTAAGGCTGGGGGCAATGTGGTTCAGCATTTCTCTTTCAAACTAGAAGCAGAAATAGCTTACTGAAGCCTGTATAATTAATTGGATGGAAACACAGCCTTTTTTCCTTTTTCTTTTTTTTTTTTTTTTTTTAAAAAGAAGACTATTTGGACTTTTCATGCACTGTAACTCACTAAGCCAGGGAGGAACAGAGCCATGAAGATGAATGTAACCCTAGTGGTTTAGCACTGTTAAATAGAAGTGCATGTTCCTGGGGAGAATTCAAAGAAAACCACACCAATAACAGAATAAAACAGCTAATCAGCAAAAGGACAAAGATGTCCAATTTAATGGGATACTAATTAACTTCAATAATTAAACAGATTTTTAGAGTATAAAACATTTAGATTAATCTTATACTTCAAGGTGACTGTAGTATCCTGCCTGCCAGGTTGGGTTTTTTTTGCTAAGCCTTGAGGAAACTGCCATGACACCCCTGAAAACCCTTTGGAGGGAAGGAAGCTGACCAGTGCAGAGGCTGGAGATGGGCGAGAAGGCTACTGCACAGCAATTAACCTGAGCAAAAATCCCTTTTCTCCCTTCTAGATCTTAGAAGAAATCTGCCAGAAAAACAACTGGGGACAGCCTGTTTACCACCTTCACTCTGCAATTGGCCAAGACCAAAGGCAGCTTTTCCTATACAAAATCACCATCCCTGCCCTCGCCAGCCAGAACCCCACCATGTACGTAATTATTTGAGGTTTTCTGTGGTTTAGGATTTTTTTTTTTATGGCATTTTATCTAGTATCTCGCCTCAAAATACAATCGCACAGGTCTCCATTTCCCTTTTTTTAATATATGTTAGGGAGAAAAACTTTCACACACTAAAATAGACTGATAGTGATGTCTTCCGTGTTTGGTGCTCTCTCTGTGGTGGTGCAAAGATTACAGAAAGCCAGAAATAATCAGGCAGAAGGGTGCTTTTCAGTACAAAAATAAAGTATACGATAGCTCTTGTGGGAAAAAGAAAGCAGCTTGAAGGAACATGCTGATAATTCAGCTCCAAATGTGATTCAAAACATTTCTGATCTAAAACATTGTTTGCTGTGTTTTTTAAAGAAAAACCCAGACTGCAGCAGGCTTTCTTTTCACAAGATGCTCTGAAATGATGTTGTGTCCAAAATGAGAGCCAGGGCCGATAAAGTCAACAAAGAAACCAGACTACTACAAGGAGAGTATTTTTGTTAATGCATCAGCACAGTAAAATAATGTTTCTGTTTGATATGTGGGATGATGCCATCTGTGAGTGGATCAAAACATCTTTCAGGGAAGTCCTAGGAAAAAAACCAAACAAGGTAACATTTTGTTGTACTCACAGACATCCCTTCACACCACCCAAGCTCAGTGCCTATATCGATGAAGCCAAAACCTACGCAGCAGAATACACCCTTCAGACGCTGGGGATTCCTATGGAGGGAGCAGAGGTGCCTCCTGCAGCACCAGCTTTTCCAGGTATGGGAAGGTCTGTACAGCAAAGGTCTCCTGGAATATTGCTTTTCCTGCTGCTTCCCTGCAGATGTCAAGAATGAACCCGGTTTTGGCTGCTGAGGACAGACCTGGCTGTACTTCCCCACATGACTCTACCTTGACTCATGTTACTTATGTGTATGACATCTTTATTGCCTACGTAGTAATTTATTTCTGTATCAGAACTACCCAAATTAGGGTGTACATACCATAGAGCAACTGAGGCTGGAGGTACCAGGGTGAGGGTTATTTGGTCTGAATCTGCTCCCAGCAAGGTCAATGCTGCATATACAGCAAGATGCTTGGGGCTGTGTCCAGGTGAGTTGGGGCAGCGTCCAAGGACGGGCATCCCCCACTGCTCAGGGTCCCATCCCAGGTATGTATCTCCCCTCCACTGCTGCCAGTTTGTGGATGCCTCCCTTCAACTGGGAGCCCCAGATAAGATACAAGATCCAGAACTGGTGTCCCCAGTGCCCCATCTGGGATAAGTTCCCTCCCTGAACCTGCTGGCTGCAGTCTACCAATGCCACCCAGGATGGAGTAGATCTTCCTCACTGCAAAGATGTGTGGTTGATTGATTCATGGTCCATCCGTGTCCCCCCCGCCAGCACCCCCAGCTCCTTTTGAACCAACACTTTTGATTTCATCTGCCAAAGAAATGACACAACTGTGAAAGTTAGGATCTGATCCCAGTTCTCACACCCCCACTGGAAGGCTTTTTTTCCAGTTTGGGAATTCATACTCAACAGTTCTTGCAACTGCGCAAAACAGCTTGAGAAGTCATGGAAAACACAGGCTGGGAGCAGGAATCCAGCTCACAGGCATTACATTTACTGTGCTCTCCAGCATGACGGTTATTCTGATGTAGTGGGAGCAACACATGCCAAACTGCACATGAGAAATGCATTAGTCAGTACTACTGAGTTGTTTGGAGTGTCTCAAGGATGGATTTAAAAAAAAAAAAAAAAAAAAATCTATCCGGCTTCCTGCCACAGGAGTCCACAAAAGCCACAGAAAAATCAATTTGTCTGGGTTTGTGCAGGCTTCCGCAGCGTGGAAACCAAATGGGCTCTTTATTGAATCCAGTCTCCACTTACTGCTTAATTATAATCTCTTCTTTTTCTTTCATCCACCCTTATTTATTTGTCTTGGAAACTCAACAAATTGACATACATTAAAGTTTCTGCTTGCAACACACACTGGTCCTTGCTCAGGGCTTGCTGAAGCCCAGCTCAGCTCAGGCCATGCACAGGTAGCAGCTCATTTCCCTTATGATGGTGGCAGATATGCTTTAATGACAGATTTCTCAATTCCTGGTTGAAATATTGCACCTCTCTTTGCTGATGCTTAGAAGATACTTTGAGTGGCCAAAATACCCAAATTATAGAGAATTTCTCATGTTTTCCCCCAAGGTAACACCTTCAATGAGACAATGTGCTCTTGGTGTTGCCCAATATCTCCATTCCCTGTGCTGAGGGAACCTTGTCTCTGACTGACCTTGAGTTAAACCCCTTGCCCAGCTGGTTGGTGGGAGATTTTGGACCCTGGGAGATGTAGTCTGGCAGCAGAGCCTGGTCCAGCAGGGCCAATGGGTACCCCAGCTGCTCTTCCCAAACTTGGGCTTTGTCTTAATTCTTGATTCCTTCACAACAAAATATTGTGGTCTGGTTGACAAGCTGCTATACCCTGCTTTCAGACAAACCAGTCCCAAACGATGTTTGTTTTCCCAGTGATTCATTTTAAATCACCAATGCTAACATTTTCCCATGGAAAATTTTGAAGTGTTGAAACCACAGTTTCCATTAGAAACTGATGGGAAAAAAAATCCAGTTTACTAAATATTTTCTCCCCGATATTGCACAAAGGGGGTGTTTCCCTTCTCTAACATGGCTGTCCTGACTTGTATGTATTTTGACCATGAAGTGTATCAGAGCCATATTTTCTCTATGAAACCTGCCCAGATTTTCCCTGTATTACCTCCTCATTTTCCTCCTCATGCCGTGTGTGGGAGGATGTGTACAGAGCACCATTAATACCCTCTTAGCTCAGAAATAATCAAAGCCTAAGGAAAAAATATTCAGCAGTAAGGAGCATTTTTCAAGCAGTGTGTTTAACAAATAATAGGTGAGAAAATGCAGTAATTTTCCAGCTTTTTTTATTACCTTTAACATAGAGAAAAACATGCCAGAAATTACCTATTTAATTTAATTAGATTATTCCCATTAACAAACTTGTTTCTCCTTATGTCATTCCCATTGACAGCAAAGTCTTCCCACGGAAAACTATCAGGTTACAGTGAGTTTTGAGGATCTTTTCATTAATCTGCATTTTTCCCTCCTTTCCCCTGCAGGATATACCATTGCTAACGCAGCTGCAACTGTCACAGCCACTCAGCTGAAACAAGCAGTGACTATGGGACAAGATTTAGCGACGTACGCAGCCTACGAAGCCTACCCCGCCTTCGCAGTTGCTGCACGCAGTGATGGTTATGGAGCATATTAATCCTGTCTTTAATAGAGTTCCCTTAAATTGAGCACAGACAGAAAAAAAAAAAAAAATCTTGGTCTGGTAATTCTTACACCCTCATGATTTTAAACTAATCTGTCACCTAAAGTTAGATTTTAGTCAGAGTTTCATTCTTGTAGTTCTTTAATTTCATAACAGGATACTGGGGAGGAAAGGAGAAATTTAAAAAAAGATCACTCAAAATCAAATTTTCACACTAGAAAGCAAAATCTCAGCCCAGAAAATTAGTAGTTCTCAGGTGTGTGTATATACATACATATATATATATGTATATATACATACACACCATCGTGTGTGTGTTTACAAGCAATAACCTGTGCTGAAAACAGTTGGTCCCATGGACATTGTGAGGTGGGGCCAGGGAAGGATGGGGTGTGTCCACCAAGCCCCTCTGTGCATCAGGAGTTCTTCTCCATCCACCACAAAATTTCTGAAGCCAGGCAGAGCAGCAGGTAAAATGAAAGGCTGCCCTTTGGTCACGTGGAGATCTCCAGTTTGCCTCTTACAGTCTCCGAGCATCCCGTGTCACCAGTGCTGGGGATGTGTTCAGGCATCTCAAGCGGCTTTTACACTCATTCTGGCACAGCCAAGCCAAGAAGACATTTATCATAAATGTGTCTGCCCAGCCTAACAGGCTAGTTTCACTGTTCTTGAAATTTGATTTTTAAAGCAGGTGGCAAGCATTCAGCAGTTTTCCCTCTTACTTTGCTATGTCCCAGCCATACCTACAGGTCACAAAACAGCAAATAATGACGTATTTTTTCCACCTCCCATCAAATGGCAAATTCAGTGAAAGATAGGAAGACTTTTATGACTATTAAGGTTGAGGACCAGAAAAGTGCTATTCATTAAGGCCAGTTCTCTACTTAATTAGAGCACAAGAGCTCACAGACATGGCCCAGTAAAAATAGGTGCCTCTACAGGAATAAAATTATATACAAGAAATATTTTCAACAGGATGGGAAGAGCCCTGCCTGGCTATCAATACTGCTTTACACATTAAAGCAAAGCTTCTGGCTGCTGCGATTCTTGCAAAAATTAATTTAGTGGAAGAATGTTCATGGCAATAGTAAAGGTGCCTCTTGTTTTGGAGAGCACTGGTGTTGGCATTGTTTGAATGCTTTGGGAATGCTGAGAGCATCCTTTGGTTTACAGCAGGAGGGCATTACCCATTTGGTTTTGCCATCAGATTGAGGCAGGAGTAACGATGCTCTAGGGATATAGGAGAAACCCAGTGTTAGGTAACTACAGCAGACACGCTAATCCTATATAATATATCCTATACAGTAATGCACACTAAGAAAAATGAATCTGTTCAGTCTAGGGCCAGAAAAACCCCCTTTTGGGGGGAGAAATTACAACCGGGTTGACGATGCCCATCAATTCCAACAGCACTTGCCCCAAAGTTTTCATCCGGTCTAGATGATGTAACGTGGTACCATACAAGCCCTTTCAAGCAGAGCTTTTCCTGTGCATCCCCAAAGCTGTACAAAGCACAATGGTCTGTGACAAGGTGTTGACTACCAGGAGCTGTTCTCATGCTTCCGCTGACTCAATTTCACTAGGGACGGAACAAAAACACATAAGCTGTATAGTTTGTGATCCTATTAGACCCTTTCTATTTATAAAGTAGCTCATTAGGGTGATCCTAAAGGTATTACAAGCCCTCTGTGGTTGCTGTTTGGCACTCTTGGCTTCACAGAAAATGACAAACTTGTTCACAGAGGGTGAAATAACGAAGTGTTATGGGTATCGTGGCTTTATTTTCTCTTCTGTCTATGTCTTTGAAGTCGTGTTTGACTGCCAACAAGTAACATATCCATGTGTGTGTCTCTCTCTAAAAGACTGCCGTTGGCAGAAAGTGTTTCTCTCTTTCCATGTTCAGTAACTTTAGTCTGCTTTTTCAGCTATTTATATAAGTTCAGAAAGATGTCAAAGAAAAGGGCAAGAAGCAGTATTAAAAAGTGTGTGCATGAAGCACTTATTTTTGTACGCATAGTACAATATTTGTATAGAGTTTTAACACTATGAAGTGTAGCAAAAAATCACACTATCCATTTATTGGAGGATAATCATGTATGTTTAAACAGAATGAAGTGAAATGGCATCTCAATCATACATTACAAGGAAATTATAACTGGGATTAAATTCTGTGAAGCAAGTCTGTAATTTTAGAGTAATCCAAGGACATTAACTGGACTTTGAAATATCATTAAAACTTTTTAAAACAACATACATGCCTCAGTCCTTTTATACCCCAAGTTTCATCTGAAAGGGTCATCCCATGCACGGTAAATAAGAGCACACTTTGCTCTGTAGGGATTGATCTGAGGTGAGACAGACAAGGTCACAAGCTGCTCAGCCAAGCTGACAGTGTTTTTAACATGCACTTTGGTGACACTCACCATGCACACACAGCAGAAAACCAGCAATGTTATACTTCTGCACTTTTAAGTAAAAAACCAAGGGGTTAGGGTTTTTTTCCACCACCTCCTCAGCCAATATTTATTTTTCTGTCAACGCTGAAGGAATCACTTTTACTATAAATTTATTACAGTGGTAATACCTTTGTTCCTTACCTGATCCCGATGGAGATGTCTCAAGGGCAATATTGATAGCGAGACAGCAAGATGTAAAAATAAGGAGGTAAATGGGACAATGCATGATTTAGGGCTGTGAGGGATTGGTCCCACCTTGGAAAGTGCCTGTTGCTGGGTCACTGGTAGGTGAATCAGCTACAGCCCTGGTCATTTTAAGAAGATGAGGACCTGCTATTTGGAAGACCACCATAGTTAAATGACTCAACAATAACAATTCCTGCTTCCACACCCAGTACAAGGGGTTCTGGGTTTGCACCTTTCCAGAGAGATCCTGAGCCCAAGAAATGGGGGGGCGGGGGGGGTAGATCTGGTACCTTGCTACTGATAGCACACAGCACTCAACCAAAAGCCTCCCTACCAAGGCAAAAGAGATTTCACCAAAATATCTTGACGTTGTTGTTACAGACTTACAAAAAGATCAGCTGTATTCTGGGCTTTAGCAAGAACAGCAGCTCTGCCAGCTCTATTATTTTACCTCATTAGCTTTTCCTGATGTCCTGCTTCCATTTTCTTTGAAATCAGGGCAATGGCAGAATTCTCTTTTGTGCTTTAACAGAGAAACTCTCAGAGAACTGAGATTCCCACTTTCCTCAGCAGCACCTGGCTGATCAATTTTGGAGAGCAAGAATGATTTTTCAAGAAATCTCAAACCCACAACCCAACTTAAAAAATAGTATTTCCCATTTGTAAAGATGTGGGTTCCCAGTGGATTACAAGGCAAAGCCAAAAACCATATCCATCCTCCACGAACAAGTCTAAAACATGTTTGAGCCGTAAGTGATGAGAAGATCAATGGCCCAGAAAAAATCAGCAGATGGCCACACATTTGGCTTCTTACAGGGCAGGAGGTATGAAAGCTGCATTTCCCTTTTCCTTTCTTCCAGCTAGTCCTTTCCTGAAGGTCTCCACAGCACAGGGCCTCACAGCTGAGGTGCAAAGCAAGAATAAAACCTGTCTGAGGATTACGCAACAAATCCACCTTTGGAACTGGATAGACCCTGAAACATCCCACTCAGAAACTATCTCCCATGTCCCACTGTAACCCTCTCTAGAAGTCCACGGGACAAGGTCTCCAGTGACTTTTTCAAGGGGAGCTGCCTTATCTTTGAGCTTGCATGGCTCTCTTTTCCTACTAGCCCAGCTAAATCTCCCATAGACCATCCCATCTCCCCATCACATATCTACCTGGATTTCCTTTTTTCAGGGAAAAAAAAAAAAAAAAAAACCAAACAAAAACCAACAACTTTGAAGGGTGAAATTCTGGTCAGGGACCACAAATCACTGCTCTTCACTGGCTGCCCGGGGGTCAACCTGGCCCTGGTGCTGCTCATGGTACTCTCGTGGGATGTACCTGTCTTTCAAGGACTAGAAATGATTGTGTACCCCCAAAACTCTAGTCTCTGCGAAAATTGCAATTCTCAGCTGCTTTTTTAAAGACTTAGGCATCCCCCTACATTCTTTGAGGGCTGCTTGGGGTGGGCTGCTCTATGCCTGGAGATGCCCTGCCACCTCGAACTCCTCTCCATGCCCAGAGACTTTTCCTGTCCTGACTCCATCTACCTGCAGGAGATGGGGACTGTGCACGTCCAGATTTGGGACTGGTTAAGAGAAACACTGGAAGAGTGATGTTCCTTGGTCCCCAGACCCACCTTGTGCATATGCAGTCCCAGTTGTGAAGATGTTAAAAAGCAGATAGCTGCTGGTTGACCTGTAGATAGGTTGCACACAGATATCAGGGTCATGAAATCCCAGAGACAGCAGAGGGGTTCTCCCCTTTCCCCCCAGTGCCTTTGGTTTAGCATCTCTTCTGTAGCTCCAAATACTGTCAGTAAATTTGGGAAGGATAAGATGTTGTGCAGGAGGAAAGATGTGGCATGGTCAAGTTTTGCAAAGGAGCTCTGTGAGGTGGCTCATACTGCTGACACAACCAAGTTTCTCAAATTTATACTAGATAATGTCCCACGATAAAAAAATTTAAAAAAAAATAATTAAAAAAAAAAGGCAGCGGAGCACATACACAAGGCACAAATGGCTATACATTGAAGGAGAGCAGCCCGAGAGGGAAGAGAAACTGGGATGAGTAATGCTATATTTAACAACTGGCAAGTTGCCCAAATTCCTGAAAATTTTTTTCTCGGTTTGGCTCTGTTCAGCGACGAACTTGTTCTCATGTAAAACGGCACTGGCACCTAGTGGCTGCTGGATCCAAGCACAGCACCGCGAAACTCCGCAGGTAGGAGGGGAGGGCTGTTTGTCACCGTATGCCAACAGTAAATGACAGCCGCAGTGCTATTAAAGGGCAAACAAAACAAAGGACTTTTCTCTCAAGAGTCTTTCTCACTCTGCAGCGCTCGGAGCTGCTGAATTTTCTGGACATAAAACATTATAAAAAGTTCCATAAAAACTCCCCCCAAACCAAAAAGCCTGTGCCCACTGGTGACAAATAAATAAATAAGCCTGCTACAAGGTGTTTCACAAAGGGACCTGCTCTGGGGCACCGGTGGGACTCTCCAGGTACCCTAATTCTGGCTCTCAACATCTCTTCTCCCATGAGAAACAACAGCTTCCTAAAAATTCTCTTTTGGGGTCAGATGCTCATGTTTTAGAGGGCAAATCTTACCCGTGAGCATTTTAAGTGTGCAGTTCAATTTTGCTTGCATAAACATGGTCAGTGCGAGCACTACTAAAATAAGTCTACGGTTAGGGTAATGGAATAATACAAACAAAATTATTTGAAACAATCAAATAAAACATCTGTGTTGCCTGAGAAAAGATTAACCACTATTTCCTTTTTCCCGGTTCATCTCTTTTAGGGAAATAGGAGCACTCCTGTGCTATTTATTCTAGTTTACACAGTGTAAGGAAAACAGCAATTAGAGAGTGATTGTTATACTGAGATTCATTAGGCAGCACCATTTTCAGAGCAGAAAGCAGTTCCTGTGTTTCATAAAGAAAAAAATTTTTCATAATATCATAATTTCATAAAGAAAAAATTTTTTTCCCAGAAAGAGTGGTCAGAGAGTGGAATAGGCTGCCCAGGGAGGGGGTGGAGTCACCATCCCTGGGTGTGTTTAAGGGTCATTTGGATGAGCTGTTGGGGGATGTGGGGTAGGGGAGAACTTTGTAGAGTCGGGCTGAGGGTTGGACTCGATGATCCCGAGGGGCTTTTCCGACCTGACTGGTTCTGTGATTCTATAAAGAAGATCTGACCCTGTTTTAAGGGTCTGCGATGTGTCTCACCATGCACAGTCCCACATAAAAACAGGAGCAAAGTGGGAAAAACTTGGCAAGAAACTTTCTGGATCATTTTGCAACTTGAGCATTGATGTGCTGACCAAGCCTGTCCCATGGCACAGTGGGATGCTGGAGCAGCACCCTCTGCTGCTGCCTGTATTCTACACGTCACCACTGCCATCAGAGTAATTTTACTGATGAGAGCAGGGTGGATGGGCCGGCTGGGTGAGTTATTAAGAAAGGACATTAAAAGCATCTTCAGGGATTTGATTCCCAGTGTTCTTTTTCCAAAGCGCTCTCTTTCCTGAGAGCTTCCTTTTTGTGGTTGCTTTGAGCTCCTCCGAATGGGGATCTCTGAGACTGATTGCAGCTGGTTTAAAATGAATAATTCATTCTCTCCTACTGATTTTAAAGAGAGGCAAAATTAGCTGACTGATGATTCTCTGAAGAATTAAAGAGATTGCATACAAAATTGGTACACATTGTTGGAACTTATTAAACATTTACAATTGTTTAGCTGTAACACACTACAAGAATTCTAAATCCAGATCTGAAAAGCATATTTTCTTCTCCCTGTGGCCTTCAGATCTACCGCTTACAGAGGTTGGAAGAGACTTAGGGACTGCGGAGCCATCCCTGCTTATGGCACCCCATAACAGCGCTGGTGGGAGGTACCTCAGGAGAGGCCTGCCAACAGCACTGGGTCAAGGTGGTCATGGCTTTATCCAGCCAGCTCCTGAAGCCCCCAGGAGAACCTCTACCTTCCTGGGGACCTTTCTGTGTTGAAACCCTTTCAGTCAACAGATTTTGGAACTATCTTTCTGCTCTTTCAATGGAATCTTCATTGTGTGCTTTGATGAAACCCTCCATTGATCTTTCATGTGGGTTGGAGGGGCACCACGAGCCCTTCTGGTGGCCTACCTGGAGGCGATTCAGGCTTTGGCCATCAGCTCTGGGCAGCCCTTTATCCAGTCAGAGCATGCTCACCTTGTGTCCTTCCTGATCTAAAATGAAGCAAGCTGAGGTCTGTTCAGAACTACCTCACCCACAGCTTTAATTCACAGATTCAATTCTTACTTATTTCCATCTGCAGTACCTGAAATATAAATTTATTGCGATGAAATCCAACCTTGCTCTGGTTGGACATCAGTTACCTTTTGTTAGCAGCTGTAGGTTCCCCCTCACCAACAGGTCCCTCCCCAAATCCCCATTCTGCATATGACCCCTGTTGTAACTCCAGTGCTCTCCCATGACAGACTCCTATTGAAACAACCTCTGGCACATGTAAACAACCTTAATTTTGATCTTTTTGGTGTGTTACAAAGTGATATTTAGACGGTAAAATGCCATCTGCTGCCCTTGCTGTGGTTGGATGGCTGGGCAGGAGCTTAACACAAGGACAACAAGAGTAGATAAAGTCAGCCTCAAAGTCTTTCTTTCCCAGCATCCCGCCTCTGGACCATGTCACAGATGTATTATGTCTTCAGGTCATATAACCAGAGCAAGCATATGTAGTCCTTCCAGGGACTCAGTGGCCTCCAGCCCACCTGTAGTTTCTTGAGACACTCGTAATTTTTTGAGAGCTTTCAGAAGGTTTATCTTCCAAAAACTTGCCCAGCATCCCCTTGAAATGACACAAACTCACATGTGGTGGGCAGCACGCAGCCCACCTGGCACACTGGTCAGTTCAAAAGTGACATTTGTGAAAGAGAATAACACAGTCTAGCAGGAAAACACTGCCAACTGCTTCAATATTTTATTTCCTTCCTTCCTCAAGACCTTTGAGGTAGGACCCTATGCAGTCAACTCTCATCAGGTACCTGTGAATCCAAGACTGCTGATTTATGGAGAACTATGCACAATTCATTTCATATGATACTGTTGCCCCACTACTCCCCATAGTCTATGGTGGCTTTTAACTCAGAGAATGAATCCTCTAAATGCCCTAAACCAGAATGATTGAATGAAATAATACTCCAAGCTTTGTGATGAGTATCTATCCTATTTATCCCTTTACCATCCTAAGAGGTCAACTTTGTACTTCAAGCACGATCTCTTCTGATGCCTGGTGAATTCAGCAGCTCTTTTCTGTTTTATGGACTAGGCTCAATTTTATGGACTATTTTATGGTCTGGATTAGCTCCCAATATGCACTAATTCTCTCAGAGAAAGCCTATTCACAATCAATAAGCACTTGTTTAAGGACTAAAGAAAACCAGTTGCATCCTTTATTACAATGAGAATCAACTGCAATGAGATTGGACCAGGATGGGAACTGCTTGAATGAGAATACATTGGACTAGTGAGATTGAATTGCAGGTAGAAGTCAAAACTTTGCAGGAAGTTGAGCTTTGCACAGCGAAGGATGACCAGCGGCATTCAAAGGGCATCAATTACGTATAGAGACACGTATGCCAAAAAAAACCCTCCCAGGTGTGCATTGTGAACATCGCAGATATCAAATGTACTGCTCAAATGAAACAATTCCTTTAATAAATGAGATCACCTATGGAGTTGTGATTTCAAACGCTGAAGATGTGCCTTCAAATGGAAAAGAGACAGCATGACTGATAGACAGTTTTTTCCTGTAGTGCCCAAAGTACCGTATTCTGTAGATGCCCAGCTCTGTGTCATGAGGGATGTGCCATTCAATAGTCACATTGCTCCGACCAAGTAATCCTTTGGTCCAGTAAAACCTAGCAGACAAACCAAAAACTTCACTCAACAACAAAATCCACTTTTCATTTGTTTTAATACCCCAGGAGTTCACTAAATGGAATGAGATGAATGCACTCCAGTTAAGAATATCTTAAGAGCTTCTTTTAACCTTTCCTCATATATTTAGGCTATCAGAGCAGCAACCAACAAACCAACCCAAAACCCAGCAGGGCTGAAAAATATCTAGAAACATACAAAAACAAGTCAGTGGTCCTTTTTGCAGATGAAGAATATTTCTACTACTGTGTTCTTACATTCCCAACTCCACATCATAAGCCCATACAACATTACCTCTGTGAGCAGTATTTGTCAGCTTAGTCTTCCCTGCACAGGGGCAATGCTGAACCAAGAGGATGAGCATTTATTGAAGGTCACAGGCAAAATCTATCATAATCAAGCTCTGGGCTTCTGGCACCCATGTCCACATCAGACTTCCATTTTCTTTTGTGGACTCCTTGTGCAAAAGTACTTCTGCTCAACCTCAAAACCCTAGACAGCCACACAACATCTGGGGGCAAGGGATTTTTCAGTCGGCTGTGATGGAGCACTTCTTGGGGAGATGAAGAAGATCAATCTGCTCTTCTTTTGATACTGACAATGAGGGGCATTGCTGGAGGGGCAGGGCCCCCCTAATTTTATCCAGGCCAGACATGGGAGTTATCAAGTCCTACTGAGATAGCACCCCCATTTCAGGGCTTTGATTAAAGGAAGTGGATGAACAAAATCTGTTGATTCATCGGCAATGGTAATAAAGTTTCCCCTACCAGTCTTACTGAGAAGATTGAAATAAATATTTACAGACATGACTGGGTGAAAAACAGTGAATGATGAGGGAAATTTGGTTTGGTAAACAGAGAACAGAGGCTGACACAGGGCACATGTTTCTACCTGGTTGCTTTTGTCCAAGGGTTTAGCTGTAGATTGCACTGGCTTGTCTTGGGACAAAGACAATGTTGTCTTGGGAGATGACAGTGAGGTGACAGCACAAGGCCAAAAGTGGGGGAGGATCTTCATCCTTGGGGACCACCCCAGCTCAGCTGGACATGGCCCCAAGCAACTTGCTATAGCTTCAACATTGGCCCTGTTGGGAGCTGGGTTGGAACAGAGACCTGCAGCTTGTGCCTGGCTGTAATGCTGTGACCTAAAAATGCTGCTGTGATAGATCTCTGCCACCATCCAGCCTCCCCTCTATCCTGCCCTCCAGGCTTGGTGAACCAGGACCACCTCTCTGCGACTTGGGAACTGGAACTTAACTGTTACAGATGAGCTCATGGGGATTTAACAATGTCTTATCTCTGCTGGCTGTTTGCTAAAGGCACGGCCAGGCAAATTCCTGCCTGTAGCTCAGCCCCTCCTCCTAAACAGTCCCAAGAAAGCAATTACTTCCCCCATGGCAGACGCAGGGTGGGGCCAAACACTTCTCTACAGCAAACACCAAGACAGCATCCAGCAAAAGGGCAAGTCTGCACTGAGTTTGTCCCTGGGGCAATGGTGAGCACAGGACAAAGGACAGATAGCCACTATCTCCTTCTCCAAAAGCTGCACCTCCTTTAAGTAAACCTTTGTATCTTTTGATACCTGACAATATGGATTTCACAACTGCAGCTACACGCTATTTAACACTTTGCAACACTAAACTAACAAATAATGCTGTCCCTTGTGGTACTCTCCTATTGCAATGTCAGCACATTCAACGGTATCAAACGTTTGTTTTTCCTGTACTAAAAAACAACAGTCCAACTCCACTAATATCTAGTAAAAATATTTGATGACCCCCGTCACCATCACCTTAAATACTAACATTTCAAGGTTAATACACTGACATCATAAAAAGTGACTTATTTTCATCTTAACAGAACTATTTCCCATTTCTTGTGGTGTTTGGTACTTTCCTGGGGCACCAGGAAGGGAGGCATCACCATCTGCATTGCTTTGCCTTCTGGCCAGCCCCTTTAGGCAGGAAAAGGCCAAACAGCTCCTCTTCCTTATCAGCAGAAGTATCTAAGCATCGTTCAGAGATCCAAAGATTGTTCTTTCTCAAGAAGAAAAGTAAGATGCCTGGATTCCCATCATTCCAGCATCATGGCAACATATTCTTCAAGTTTTGCACTTTTATATGTTTTTCATCTTCTCAAGTGATGTGTTGCTAAACATTTTCAGTGTTCCTGGCCAAGATTTTGGGAAATCTATTCAGGTTTTGGGAGAGGAAGGAAGAAGGCAGGGCTACATATATGGATGATAAAATGTCATCATTTCCCTTACTCAAGTAGGGAACTTGACGGGAAAGGGTGACATCAATGAGAGTGACAAGGTAGCACAGTGCAAGTGTTAAACAGAGGGCAAGCACTTAGAAATGCAGAGCTCAGAGTGCAGGTAGGAATACATTTAATACATTTCCAGTGTTAGGACATCCGAAGTCCTGGCTACCAGATTAGGTTTAGAGAACAGCTGGTTGCAGTTAGGCAGAGAGAATTACACCCTATCAGATGCTCATCATAAGTCCAGAGGAAGACTTTCCTGATGAAGCCAAGCTGTAGGAATGTTGTCTCTCTGGCCTCGGACATTATGAGTTTGCACTGGGACATTGCAAGGTCAGAAGACCCAAGACAGAAGTTTTTAGGGGTTTGGTTTCTCACAGATAGGTTGCAGAGGCACGTGGGGAAATGTCTGGGTTTATTTAAATGAGGGAATAACTTGAAATTGAATAGTCTGACAAAAGATGCCTTTGGTATTCCTGTATCATGTGCTGACTTCTGGTGAAGCTCTGAAAATGTGACACCAGCTTTGCTGATTAGAGGCTCTTTTTCCTTAAGACTGACATCTCTAAACTTAACTTTTTTTTCTTACAAACTTTTTTTAAATTATAGACTGTTTCTACTTTATGATGCACAGCAAAGCTTGCCAGTCTTTCCCTATGAAAACTCTACTGCAGTGAACCTCTCATATTTTCTATTTGATATCCTATTTAGCAGCACGGTACAGCAGATGGATGAAGGTAGGCTATGAACAAGTTGGACCACAAACCTTCTATAATTCTTGCTCTTCCTTCTACCTTTCCCAAACTTGCAAGCCTTCCCTGCAGAAGCTAGACCCAAGGGGAAAACTGATTGTTGTAGTCTTGACAAGTGAACCACCCAAATATGGACCAATCCATCCCCAGAGAGCATCACCTGCAGGGCCAAGACGAGCCTACGTTTGGGAGCTCTGAAATGAAGCCCTTCAGGTTAAACTCTAATTACTCCATGGAGTCTGTGGAACAGTGAAATCTGGTCAGAACACCCACCTGGTGTCCCAGGAGGCATCATTCTTTACCACTTGCCAGCTGTCTGAAGTGCTGTTGTATCTCTCCACCGTCAGGAAGTTGTGTTCAGTCTGGAATAAAAATGACTGAGTTAGCCAGACGCTGAAGGGACAGACATGTCCCTACTTTTCTGTGTCACTTTACACTAGAGAAGGGACTATGCTTCTGTGTGCTTTACTGTCAAATGTGGTAGTTACTAGCAAAAATGCTTATATTTCACCGCCAAAGCTCAAATTTAAGCTAATGGCACAGAGAATGAGTAGATAACTTGATCGCTAAAAAGGGAATGAACAGGTGAGGTATTTGCTACTAACATTTACACAAGATGAGTGATGGGATGAATTAAATAGTTTCCTAATTTTTGTTGTTTTATCAAAATAATGCACTAGGCTGATAAAATAGAGACTAGAGACCATGCTTGCTATGACTGGATGGCACTGGATACTGACCAAGAAGGAGTGTCTGGCCTAACACCCACCATGGGTGCCTTTGACTTCAATAGTATGAAGAGATTGTGAGTGGTCCGTATCTGACCAAATTAAGGACTTTGCCCCAAAAACATTCTGGTGGTGTGAGTTCCCAAAGCACATGCTGAAGGGAGGAACTATCTTCTTCTGAACTCCCAGCAAAAAAAACCCCACTGGCAGCACACAATCTTACTCCTTCTGAAACCCAAATGTCAAAGATTAAAATGCACCAGGCAGAGACAGTAACTAAATATTCACTTATCCGAACATCTCCAATCCCAGCGTTGGTGTGTCGTATTTACCGCATTCTCTGCAGAGTTCCTGGGGTTTGCGCCTACAAAAGTTACTTCAGCAACTTCTTTCTGTGAGGGAAATGGAGATTTATATTGAAGACTGAGCACCACATTGCACATTAAGAACACCCTTTGAAGATGTCATGTGAGTTTTTTAGTGGTTTGGTTGGATTTTTGTGGGGGTTTTGCATATTAAATTATTTATAATTGCACTTGTTGCAATAGCAACTGGACAATTTATACTGTGAAATGGTATTCTGTGCCTTGCCATTCCACTTGTTGGATAAACTCCACCATAGCACATAAGATTTCTGTGTAAAACATGGAGGGAAATAGGTGAGATTTTAAAGAATGCCTCCCTGCCTTCTTCCTACCTTATTGCTGGAGACAGCAATGAGATGAAAATCCTTCATCTGAACACCTTATCTAAACTTTGAGCACTGAAAACCGAACCTTTTCTGACATTTTTATTTAATTTACATTCCATAGCAGAGGCATCAAAGGTGACTTGATTTCTGCTTGTAAAGAAATCACTGTGCAATATTTGCCTATTTAACCATCAACTGTTATTTTATGCCGAAGCGGAAGGGGAAATCTTCTGCCTGTTGAATAAAGGGGGTTTATTTTGCCCTTCATTCACGTATTTTAATCACATTCAGTACAATGATATCCGCATGAAAATGTTCTGTCTCTGCCTTTTCAACCATGCTCACTAAGAACGAGACCTTTTTGGACTGAGAGCATCACGACCCTTTAGAAAACATAAACTTTTTTGGATGAGGGGTAAGAATCTAAAGACTATTTCCTAAACAGGTTTTAGCAAATCCTTGAAGCTCTCACCGCTCGATACTGTTGTCTCACTTCTTGTAGCACATCCCCAAATGTCTTATTCGCCGGCACGCGGTCAGCAGTGAGAGCAGGCACCAAGGTCAGGTTACCTATATTGAAAAGTGGGGGCTCTGGGCCAGGTGGCAAATCCTGTACTGTATTCTGGGAGAGGGAAGATGTGCTCATTATACATACATATAGATAACCAGTATCTCCCTGATGTCCCATGTCACTGCTGTGGCTCTTTGTCCAAGTCTATTGCTTAGACAGATTTTAAGAACAAGGGCAATAAAGTGAGCGTAAAAACAAACAAGAGGATCTTCATCTGCACTCTGCATGCAGGAGCAATCCCTGCAGGACACCCGCTGCCCTGTTGCTGAGGTGACCCAAATCCACCCGCCAGAACACCCCATGACTTCAGGAGGCAGCACCCACCCACCAGTCCCACACATTCACATGATCCACAGATACAATGGTACAAACATTGCTATGTACAGGAACAATGTAGCAGATTTTTTTTCCACTTGGTAGAAAAGCAGCAACTTCAGGCCATGCTGACAGGTTGAAGGTACCTATTTCCTAAACTTTGAACTGAAAAAGCCCAGAATTTCCAAGTGATATGGAGACCCCCATTACAGGAATTTTCATACCACATGAGAATTTCTCAAAGCAGTTTCTTACGAGAAAACAGAGGGCAGCAATCATGCAACCTCACCGAGGAACAAATATAGCCATCACCATTTACAGGATTTAGATGTCTCTATCATCTTGTGGCACATAGAAAATTTTGATTACCGTAGCAATAGCCCTCGCAAGTCCTCTGTACAGTTGAATATAAGCGGAAAGGGTGTGTGGCCCATAAATAGTTGATGCAGCCTCATATCGTTGAATCTAGGAAAGGACAAATTTGGAAAAGGATGGTTTGAAGGAATCTTGAGCAGTTTATAGAGCTCATCTTACTGCATCAAGACAAGATAAGCACTGTACCTGCAGGGGTTTATTTACTCCTTTACTGCTAGGGAGACAGCCCAACATCTTGCCTAAGTATTGCTGCTGCAATTTCAGGTTACTCTTCATTCTCCAATCCATCACAAACAGGAAGGACCAGCTGTCACTCTTCCATTTATCACGGCTCTCTTACTCTTTTAAAGGTTTATGATGTAGGTTGTGTCCTCTCCAACTTTTTGGGTTGGACAACCCCAGTTCTTCCAACCTTCCCTCCCAGTTTAGGGTTTCTAAACCCAAGGAGTCCATCCAGTGGTGCACATCACCTGCCATGCCTTGTGGGGACCCTTAAAAGCGGGTCTTGCAAGCTACATTGTGGTCTTCTCCGCAGCAACATGTCACTGCAATTCATGGTCACCATACAACCCTACAGCTCCAGATCTTTTTTCTGACAATTTTGCTACCTTATGAAGATAATTTCTGATTCATCCAAGTTATTAGGAGCTTACTAAAACAAACCTGAACTCACAGGAGCTCCCTTCAGTACGTCTGACCATTTCCACTTTAAAGCATCCATACATACACTCTAGCTACAGTCAGGAAACCACATTGGCCCTTGGACTATGTCATCTAGACCAGAATAAACAATGAGGTCTTGTGATTTCTGCCACAGATTCTTCAGCTTTTTGTGGCAAAGGACGCTAAGCATACATGATTTCATGTGAATTATCCCATATAGCCATAATGTGAACTTAGTTAAACATGTTCAGTCCACAATTTTAATATTTACCTGATATTCTTCATAGGTGGTAATGTAATGGGTGTAGACATTGCACAGACCTGCAATTACGACATCCATTCTTGGTGTACCATGAGAATTGAATTCCTAAGAAAGGAAATAAATTACTTATCTTGTAACAACTACTTAATGCACAATTATGTTGTTGTTGTTGTTATTATTATTTACCAAGACAGAATACAAAGTTACAGTGGGGATGGGGCTGAATGTTCAGGAATGCAACCGTACAAGTGCAATTTGCCTTTATTAAAGTCTCATATTCACTTCCCAAAGAAAAAGAGGAGAAATGACCTCATGCTCCAATAAATTCAACAAATTTAGAGGTATTTTGAAGCTGATGCCTGTATACTCCTAAAAAAATGTGTTGATATAACTATGTGAGACAGGCTCAGTGAGTTGTGGAGACAGTGTCTGAAATTAAGATGGTATTCAGGCTGCAGCTGAGAACAGGATGTATCAATCAGGAAAATGGGAAAAAATACATTTGCTTTTCTTTTTTTAACTGTTCTCATGCTGCAAAATCCTGGTAGGGATTAAGGAGCTAAAACTCTCCATTCCAGAGGCAAAACTCCTGCTAGCGTCGGTTATGCCTGGATCCCAGTTGAATTAGCTTGTGTTGGTTATGGATTGAAACTCGATCAGTTTTGGGGGAGGACATTCATTTCTCCTGCATGTCAGTAAGCACACGCAAAATGTGTCTGAAGCAACTGTGAGAAGGAAACATCTGTGAGACACACCCATGACCCCAGGTGGGAGGAGACAAGGGAAAAAACGGAAGGATCAAGAAACATGAAGTTCTGGATATGCTGCGTTCTGGAGAAACCTCTTCCTCAGCAACTTACTCTTTTAACAGCTTCCCGTAACCTGCGTCCAGACATGGTCCTGGGGGTGTTAAGGGAACAACATCAACCTCCAGAAATGCAGGGAGCTAAAGCAGGAATCACTGGTTTGACATGCAGCACAGCACCAGAAATTCCCATAGCACTTGCAGCGCTGGTCAGCATCCCTTAAGGTTTCTCTGCAATGAGCTCAACCAAAACACCTCAAAACATTTCACATGCATCATCACAGCCAGGGTGAGGCTGGAGGCACCCAAGGGCTTGGTGGGGTAGAAAAAAAGGTGTTAGAAATAAATCATTATCATATTCAAATCTTCACCGTTGTACCATCAACAGTCAGTGCAATTCATCATTATAGTGTTTGTGGCATGAAAAAAAAAGTCAAAGTTAACAAGCTCCTTTCGTTTCATTGAAACCACATTTTTCAATGAACTTTAGGAAGCTTGTTTGCATCTCATTCATTCCCATGACTAATTTACAGAATGGAGAAGAAAATGGGAAACCCCAGGTAACCAGAGGAGACAGTATACAAGAAAGTACATGCAGTGGACATACAGGTGTAGTGCCTGCACAGCTATCATATACTGGGGACAATTTTTAGCCTACACCTCCTTTATACTTGCATGCAGAAGAATCACAGGTAGTTTGAATGAAACACTGCTGGCTGCAAGACATAGAACAAGACCAAAGAAATGCATACGTGAACTCTCCGGGAACAGCAACAATTGCCAGCGATCCAATGACAGCAATCTGAACATCCACAATATCAGGGTGCCAGGGGTGAGGCCGAGTCATCTGAGGTGAAAAAAAAATGAATATGACTATTGTAGGATAGTACCAAAAAAAGACAGTCTTTTCCTTCCTATAATCATAAATCAGGCAAATAAATTTACTTTGTAGACAGGCACATGTAAAAGTGTTTTACCTCCATATGTAGAGCAAGTTGTCTGACCATAATAGACAGATAAGGCACATATAAATACTATGGTTAAGGCAAAAATAAAGGTGTTGCAGAGGGGCAGCTTAAAGCAAAGTGGGTAAATAAGGTCAGGGTAGCACCTAGAAACCCCTCACCTGCATGGGAAAAGGATAGTGTCAGGATTAATAAAGCTGATTATCTGACCAGGAGAGAAAAAGTGAATGAGTAAAATCAGAGAGTCCAATGGCAATGGGAAATGACAGTTACATCTTCATTAGCTAAGCAAATGCACCAGTTGTGATGCAGAGGGAGAGTCTGTAAGTCACCCAGAGGGTGATGCTCAGGGAACCCTTGACCTAACCCTGACTTCAAACTGCCCTTTAGCAGGGAGCACACCTTACTGGGGCTCAGCACCTTGCAGCAGCCAAAATACACAGTACAGCAGCATTTCATCTTAAAAAAAAAAAAAAAAAAAAGCTAGATAAAAATGATGAAACTTGTTAAAAGAAAGAACAATAAGAGCTCAAGGGTGGCATGGCTCCACCAAATGAAATGCAAAATCCTACTCCAGCAAGCCAAAAAGATTTCTTGAGGAGCAATCTACTGGGGCCAAAACATGAATGGCAAAACATTGTGAAGAACATCAGAAGCAGAGGGCCTACCAGAGCATCTGTAAAAGGATGCTCAAAAGGTGATAAAGTCATCAGAATAAAGTGTAATATACTCTCAATAGCACCGTCCTGGACAGAGTTGGTGGGGTGAGAGGAGGCTCTGCACTAGGACTTCTTTTTATGAGAGATGAGGTGAGGAGCTGATTGAACACAAAGAGACACTAGGAAAGCTTTTAAAGAGACTTACAACAAAAGAGACTATGAATTGCCTCATCCAGATGGCTTCCTCTAAGTGCTCTAAAGGACCTTGGACATGATCCTGCTCCACTACAGTGCATTTGCCTTAATGCCAAAGGAACAGCAAGTGGAAAACAGGGCATCAATTTTCTTTTAAAATTGTAAGTAGGATTTTGTGAAAGTTCAGTAAGAGCAAACACCAAGTCCTGCACAGGACAGAGCAGCCCCGGGCATGGGGATGGGCTGGGAGCAACAGGGCAGCAGTTTTGCAGAGGCTGGCCCTAAGAAATAGCCCTTCTCTGTGAGAGTTGGGCATCCCTGGGATGGAAACACAAGCAGTGGGGGATCTCCATCCTTGCTGACTGCCCTGACTCTTCTGACATGGCCCTGAGCAATCTGTTGTAGCTGCAGTGTTGGTCCTGCAGGGAGTGGAGTCATGTTGGAGAACCCCACCCCAGGGTACCTCCAGCCTGAGCCTGGTGTGATTCTACCTGTGGATGAGTAAGTCTGGCATCAGTCAATGTTATAGCTCACAGAACTACCAGACCCTTGGATAAACATGACAGAAAAGCAGAGAAGTCAACAGCACATTTTCAGAGGAAGTCAAAGCCCAGTAGAAGCCTTTAAAGACAACACTGAGAAAGTGGGTAAGTTGATACAGTCCCCAGTTTCCAAAAGGCACCATGACAAGTTACTTCATTTTGCATGGACCAGTCTGTTATATGACAAACAGAAAGGTCCTCTCATGGATTAAGGTAGGAAACCAATAGTAGGATGGAAGAAAAATCCACCCAGAGCTATTAAGATCTGAGCACCAGCAGAGTCTTCTCCTGAAGCCAGAGAGAGCCAGGAGGCAACACTGAGCTCCACACACCATTGGCTTTCCCTGACCTCGTGTATTTTCTTTGTGTATCCTGCTCAGGGCTGTTTCACAGGCAGAGAATTAGGCCAGGGTGGGTCTTCAGTTGGTTTTTCGACCCTAATGAGAGCAGCAGGTCTGGTCCCTCCTCCTGGGATATATAGAAAAGATGCTCTGCAGGAGGAAGGCTTACACTTCTCTCATTCTGATGCAAACTAATGACAACACTTATTCTTGCTTTCTATTTTCATGCCTTCAAAGCCCATGCATCTCTCTCTCCCTCCTTGTTCTTCACCATATGGGCTGTCACACACATAATCTGTAGTGCCCTACCAAAACGTAGCCCATATCAGCAATGTCTGCACTTCCCAGGGCACACACTGGTGTATCCTTACCTCTCCGGTGCTAAAGAGGATTGGCTTGGGTTTGTGGCAGTCTTTTGTTTCATTGGATGGTTCTCCCAGCAGCAGGTCCCGGATTTCATCCCAAAATGGGTTCCCTTCTACTGAGCCTTGAAGGGGAAACATCTTTTAAACACTGTTCCTTCAGTTGCCCCAGCAGATATCAGGTGGAAAACTCATTTATTACCCCCTCCCTGCTTATGTGGGATAGGATAGTTCTCAGTGGGTTCTGACTATCTTCCTTTTCTGGGGTGGTTTGAGAAGCAGAGATTTAGCCCAGCTGAGCTCTATCTTGTCAGCCTTCAGGTAATGAGAACAAATGAGAAAGATTGTCCCAAAGCCAGTTCTTTCTTCTCCCCAGTCCCCATCCAGCACTCTCCTTCCTTCAGAGCATGGTCATATCCTTCTCCAGAAGCTTTCTGACAAACACAGACAAACTTGCAAGAGACCTGTAAGATCACACATTCCCCAAAAATATCCCTTTGGAGACAGCAGTTCAACCAGTCATTGATGTTCTTAAATGACTCTGGGGGTTTGAATCTATTTGGGGGATGCCCCACGTCCTCCGCCTTTGTACAAAGTCATATTGGCATCTGCTACCTAAATTACCTTGTGTGAAGTTGAGACCCCCCACTCCATCAATAGTTCCCGCGGCAAAACTGTGTCCTAAGGCTGGTTTACATGTTTTAACCTTAATAAGAAGGGGGAAAAAAAATAAAAAGAGATATTTTAAAACCAGTTCCCCTCTGTGTGCCAAGTCTTGCTGTGAGAATATAACATTTCTTCCTTCTTTATGTCCTGGGACCTCCGGCTCTTACCGTGTGTGTGGCATTGAGCTCCACCAAGACATCACTCATGTTCACCCACTGGTGAGCTGAGCTGAGGGGTCCTGTGACCTCCTGGGAAGCTTTTTCATACAGCTCCTAAGGGACACACAAGGTGGAAATTCTTGAGAAAGAAGAAATCAGGAGCCTGTCTCTTCTGAGGTTCAGCTGTATGAATTCAGCTTCATTCCATTGACACCTTCCAGTGGCCTCTTTCAGGCATTAAAGCAAGAGTTTCCCAAACTCCTTTTTCTATCACCCTGTCTCTACATCCTGCATGCCCCAAGTCCTGCAAGCTCTCCCTGTCTCAAGTAACATAGGGAGGACACTCTGTGGTCAACAGTTTTCTGTGTGCCTTCCTTTTTACAGCTGAAACATGTACCTATTCCATGAGGATGGCAAATTCTTTTTCCTAGTTGCAATCTTTTGGCATTTCGCACATCTTAGACCAACCAGAAGAAATGTTTTCTATGAGAAAGATGCACTTTGTTGCACTCATTGCTTTGAAAGCACTTTGTTGTATTCATTGTTTGGAAACACATGGACTTCACCATACATTGACTATACAGCCAACAGCTAAGACATTCAGCTCTTCAGTGAATGGTTTTCTGGCACACATGCCTTGAGTTGGTACATAGAAAGTGTTGCCAGAAGTTATTCAGGTTTAGTAATATTCCTGTAACTGCAGGAAGGAGTGGAGGACACGGCCTTTGAAGGCCAAGAGTCTGTGGTGTTAAACATGACAGCAGTGTTTTCCCTCGCCATTTGGCACACACACCGGGCCACTCTGACTGGGACAATCTTTCACTTGCAAGTCACGATCAGCCTGGAGTGACTTCAGGGCAAGCATCTGAGATGTTGATTAAAAGGAAACTGCCACCATCAAGCCTTCTGCTCTTACTCCTCTGCTGGACCCGTTCCAGGTCCTACAAGCTGCTGTCCCTGAACTGGTGCCAAAAAAATGTCCTCTTACTGACTACTCTCACATTACATGAAGCCACAGAAGGGGAACTGGTAAATTCAGGTGACTTTTGAGCCCAAGGACACAGGTGACATGAGGGAGCCCATAGGGCGGAGGACACGGGCTGAGTAAATGCAAAGTCAAGCGGGGCAAGAATGAGCATCTTTCATGGATGCTTAAGCTGGCACATTTTAACTCACATTTGCATTAGCTTGGGAGTGTGATGACAAAGTTGGCCAACAAGTGGTATGTGGTGGTGTCTCTGAGCTCTTCCTGGAGTCTTCAACTCCAGTGATTTTTTTCTATGGTGACTCCTCTGAGATGTGTACATGGGAGGGAGGGGAAGATTGTAAGGGGCAACATCCACATTATATACCGATGAGGAATACTGAGATTAAAAGCCCAAACCAAGATTTTCAAATTTCAACACCTATAATGATGTATCTAAATAAAAGTTTGTGCTTTCTGAATAAGCAGGAAACTTTTCCTTAGGCATATAAATGTGGACTTCAAGAGTAATTTAAATCTACAAATACTCACAAAAACAGGTGCAAGAAAGTTGCTTAAATGAACATGCATTCCTGTAATAACAGCATTCACACACATTTGTAAAACAAAATATCACTTACCCTTGCTTTCAAGTAGATATTTTGCCCTATAATTCTTGTACTGTCAAACATGTCATTACCGGGACCCATGGCCATGCACATTGTTGCCTGTTAAGAAATTTGTTTAAATGTTAGTTATCAGTTAATATGGAGAACATGTGGCACTGCAGAGTGGATGAGTCCACAAGTGATTGTCATACTGTGAGAACTAATTGCTTCTTGTTAATCATCTCAAATTTGGGTGCCAGGTTACTACACTAACTTTTGCAATAAGATAAATTTAGGTTTGGGCTGAATGACCAGAAAACGGGGTGTATGAGGACAAGACACAGTTAAGTTGCCGAAAGAGGTATCCAGAATAGTCCAAAAAATGGTGATTTTTTTTTTAATGTCCTCTTCATGCACAAATGGTCCACCACGTGGCTCTGTGTTTGCTGCTCCACCCTGAGTTTTCTTCTTTTCAGAAGTTAATGTAGAACAGGTAGGACATACTTACCCCCCCCACGGGACAGGTGCTCTGTGGGTTATCGCACGACTCCCCCGTGTTTACGCAGAACGGGCCTTTGGTGTTGGGCGACACATCTCCCAAGTTGGAGGATGCAAAGGCAGCAACAAAAGACCCCTGCCAAAACCAGACGGAGTCAGGTGGATTTTAGTGCCTCGAAGTGATTGCAGACGTCACCTGCAGCTTTCCCTGCAGTCAGGGCTGGCATGACAGCCAGTTGATGAGCATGCGATGCTGGTGTAAACATTTCTGAAGTGACTGGGAGGTCTGGAATGGTGATTTAGGAGCATCCCGAGAGTTAAGAACAGGAAGAGCAAGGGAGAATAGGACACACAGGATGCAACTGCCATTTCAGGGGAACCTTCACGTCACTTGGTGTCCAAGCAACATTTCTTCATCTACCTCTTCCATCTCAGTGGCAGCTCTTCCCCTCATGTCCCCTGTTTCTCACATTACTGATCAGATGTTAATGGTTCATTGCAGCACCTTGCACACGGTTTTTTTCTGCCAGGCTTACACCATAACTGATTTACAGGGTGAGAGCTATTGGAGCTGACTGCAGGAGTTAACATTAAGCAGTACTTGTTAGAAACAAAGCTGGTTACACACGAGTGTCAGCTGAATTCAGGTCTCACAGATACTATTTTTTCCCCCCCTCTTTTAGAGATGGGATGCATGAACACCAGATATTTTAATATCTTACGAGATCTTAAGCCATTTTCTTGTAAGACTGCTAGACACAATGTGCGCAGCAGACCACTCAGCTAAATATTGAATCCTGCAAACGCTTCTTGGCTTTGTCTGCATGTCAAATTGCGCTGACTTGCACCCAGAACTATGTGCTAGAGTTGAGTCTTGTTAAAAGCTTTTAGATAATCCACTATAAAAAGAAACATTTGCAAACAAGAATTAGGTAGACTTCCTTTAGTTTCCATCTTCGGTATGAACTACACGTGTTCCTCTGTCCAGAGTATTAAAATAGGAATTGGTCAGCTGTTTCAAGGTACATGCTGGAGATACACACAGGACACTCTCTTAATCAACTCATGACTCAAAGCGTCTGTGAGAAGGGTTCATGGCCATATTTACATTTCAGGGGAAATAATTCTTTTTAAAGGAACCGTGTTTGCACTCTGAGGATGGCAAGTCTGCCAGATAAATGAAAATCAGAAGGCAGAACTGGCTGGAAGCCATAAGAAAGAAGTGGGGCTGACCACAGACTTGATGCCACACCACAGATGCAATATATTGATGCTTTTGGATCAAGTATCCCACACATGACTTTCTAGTATTTCCAATAAATTTGGTTTATTCCTAAAGTCTAAATAAATGCCACTGATTACTAGTTTGGAAAGTAGAGAGAGCAAGAGTACACCTTGCAATTTCTCTTCTCTAGAAGAAGAAAGTAAATAAATCTAAGTGTTCGTCTTTGTCTTTCTTCTTCTGTGTTTACCCTGCTGTCCTATTTCACTGTTTGAAAGAAGATGCTTTGGCCCATAGAAAGCACCCACCCTGTTGCAGCACTTTTTTCCCTCATTATTTTCGTTAGTCTGAAAACACTCCCACCTCTCCAGGAAGCATCCCCTTGTTCTTCTCCTGCTCGAACAAATAAGATGCGTAGCCCACGTTGTCACTGTTCACCAGATGGTTTGTGTTGTTCATGCTGACCGGGTGCACAGCAAACCAGCTGAAGAGGAGTCAGAAGACACACATAGGGAATGCACTGTTCAATCTATATATTGGCAATTTACTCGTTCAATCTATGTACTTGGAGTATATATGGGAATTTTCTTTGGGAGAATATGAAAGCAGACTGTTGTTACCTAGGGATGGATTAACAAGGGCGAAGTTATTCCCATCCTCTCCCTTCCTGACCAGTAGGGTTCATGGCTATGATGGTCCAGGTCTTGACATCACAAGAATTTGGCACGGTAATTATCAGGGCCACCAAGAGCTATTTCAGACCTGAGCTGACTCTCTTCTGAATCATAGAATTATATTTTGGAGGGATTTTTATTTTCTTGCTTCAAAGAAACAAGAAGCAATCAATTTTTACTATGATGTAAAAAAGGAAAAAAGGAACAGTTTCATTCATACGAAAAAGAAAACCCTCTTCTTCCTCTTAACACTGTCAGACTCTTGCTTGTGACTTCTAAATGAGGAAAACGCAATTATTTAATCACTGCATATTACTTCATTTGCCTGGCCCGGAGCTCTGAACTTCGTGCAGCCGAACACTGTCCTGTAGATCTCTTGATAGCTCAGGCATCATAAATGCTGCCTGTGGGAATGGTACTTTTCCCATAAAACATGGGGTGTTAAAGAAAATAACCAAGAGAAGAGGACCCCAAAGGGTCCTGGAGATGCCAGGGCCGGGACCTGCTTAGAGGGGCACAGCGAGAGCTCCAGAGGGGATTTTTCTGCACCCCTACAAGGGAAGATGGTCATCTTCCCCAGATGCCTTTGGGTCATGCCAGGAGATGTGTCCAGCTGCAGGTGGGTCAGGTGCTGCTGTATCTTCCAGAGTAGATGAGGGATGCTGACCTGGTTTATGCACTCATGGGCTCTCACTTACTCTTCCCTCAGAGACTCTCTGGTGACCAGCTGGGAGCAATGCTCTATGGGCAAGCGTCAGTGCTGGAAAGGAGAGCTTGTGCAGAAAGACAGAACTGCTACAGAAGTGTGGTTTATGAGGTTTTGGAGAAGAACAGGTTGCTTTGGTGGTCAGTACCTGATAAAGCCTAGCTCCTGTCCATTACTATCTACCATCTTCAGCATCACCATTTCTTTATCCGTGTTGGATGAATACCTGGATGAAAATGAAGCAGGGAAATCCCATTAGTGCAAGAGCCATGGTCACGCTCTGCGTTGCTCAGACACATTAAATCTCCACTACGTTGAGCAAGGAAATTAAGAGGCTGTTAGAGATTTACCAGAGCGCAGTGAGGCCTTAGCAGAGGATCTGAAAATAGCTGTGAAGGTAAGTGAAGAGTTATGGTTGTTGCTGACCTCAGGCGCTGCTTCTCCAGGGTGTGGAGAGAGGAGCTCTCTCTGAGTACAGATTCATGCACCAGCGATGACAATTTCATGCCATCTGACTCAAATGCTAAAATCCACTACAGACTTTTCTTTTGAAGCAAATTATAAGGTCACTTCCTTAAACAATGCCTCACATGCTTGGAGGGGGAAATCACAAGTTTCAACCCCACTCTTGCAACTAATTTTTGGGGATGTACAGACACAAGTGCCCAGAATAGCAACAGTGTCCCTCTGCCATCGTCTTGGCTCCACATTTTCAACCATCCCACAAATGACCAGAAACACGAGATGCAAGACAACTGGGTCGTGGTCCCAACTGAATGGTCCTCTTCAGGGCTGTTTTTCTCCTGCTTGAGGAGCTTTTACCTGCTTCGTTCGGACGCTGGATTTGCAAGATAAGAGAAAGGGCTTCGGTTGATCTGGCTGTTTTGTACAGTGCCTCTGTTTATAAAAAGCCTTCCTCTCCTCACATTCTGATGTGCTATATCAATGCTCTGAAAAGCAGGAAGACAAGGAATATTAATTCATGCCCATAAGGCATATGTTAGATTACCCTCTCTCTTTCCCTCTCTGTCTGTCCCCAACACCTTCTTGGGAATTTGGGGGCTTTTTTTTTCCTTCAGTAGTCTAAAATTCTAGAAAATTATGATAATATTTTGAAACCACCCATAACTGTCTTTCTAAAGAAAGACTTCAAGGCTTCTGATTTTTGATCTGATTTCCATAGTAAGCATAAACCCACCTCCAAATGTGTTTTAAGACTGCGACATTTAGAGGTGCTACCATAAACATCACAGCAAGAGCTCTGTTAGTAGCAAATGTATCGCCCCCCAGCTTTTCTGCATTTATGGACTCTCACGTCAACAGACTGGATGACACCAACCTTTACGATGCCATTCACGATAGCATTGAGGGATGGTCTGATTAGCCCTTTGCTAGTGATCCAGAAGAGGGTGTACTGGAAGTAGCCAGCAGGCCCCGAGTGCGTGTGGGTGCCGCTGAGGATGACGTTGTCCTGTTGGTACAGCTCGCCATACTTGCTCTTCAGCTTCTTGAGCACCTGAGAAGAAGGAGGTGGTCCTAAAAAACCCTTTTGCACACGCAAAGGCTATGGAAATTTGTATCAACCCTTGCAAAAAACCCAGCCATTCATCTTCATCCTGGCTCTTCTCTTTCTGCCTGATACTCCCATACTGGTGTCACAAGCAGGTTATAGCTGTTGACTTGGCAAGAGCCTTAAAATAATAAGATCTGGTAAGTGAAAACCTCTATGGCCAACTTGCAGTGAAGCCAAGATCATCCAAGGAGTCCCCAGTTCTCTGGCATCTCCCTCCCTCCCTGTGGTGCTGGAGACCCAGCATTACACAGGCACCATGATAATGTATTCGTGATTCGAATGTATTTGTGATAATTTCTCCACTAAGAAAAGCATGGTCAAAATCAAGCCTCATTTGCTGAGGAATCAAAAGCTCGTCTTCAGCAAAGACACAGTGTCTCTGCAAGATTGTGCTACCAGGACATCCCAAAGCAAATGGCCAAGGTGTTGACATGCTCAATAGTATTTAGCAGTGACTACAACCTTAATGCTAATACCAGCCACAACACAAACTGTGACAATCATTCATTTCCAGCCACGTACCTCCAGCCTCACTCTCTGAGACACCATTCCTATGTCAGCACTGACAAACACTACTCTCCTGGAGTCATCAAGGTCTGCCATGATGAAGGCTCGGCTGTAGAGACGCGTGAGAAGCCCACCACCCACCTGGTCCGGATTGGCATATCCCATCTAGAAGAGAAGAGCTCCACATCAAGCCCACACAGCCAAAATATTGAGCAATGTATTCATTTGCATGTATTCACCTAAGTAGATTTGCCATAGGGTCAGAGGACTCATTCAACATGTGAACACTCAGAGCTACAACTATCTCGCTCTGTGATGGTAAGAATTATAGAGTCATAGAATAGTTTGGGTTGGAAGGGAACATCTAGTTCCAATCCCCCTGTCATGAACAGGGACACCTTCCAGTTGACCAGGTTGCTCAAAGCCTCAAAGAAATTTCACCTAATGTTTGAAGACTACAACTGTTTAGAAAAGCAGAGCCTCTAAACAGAAGTCCTGCAAAAAATACTCAGAAATTATGAAAATCAGTATTTCACCAATACCCCGAACTTACCAGAGGAATTTCTGCCACAGGTCCCGTGCAGTCAGCTCGACCTACGCCCAGTAAGTAGTTTGCTATTACTTCATTGGAAACTATAATAATAAATAATGGATTAGTGACACATGAACAAGAAGAATCAGGGACAGAAGAGGCAACCCAATCTTTTTTTAAGAGGCTGCATGCCTGAAACCTGCTCAACATCCCCAGAGGACTCAGCAGGCCCGTGGACAAGGGGATCCAGCTGATACTGTCTGCTTGGGTTTCCAATGGGCTGTCAACGTGGTTAAAGTGTGCTGAGACTGTTCGGGTATTTGAGGTGACCAGGCATGAAGAACTGCAGAGGGAGCTCACAAGACAGTGTCACTGGACTGTGTAAAATGTGTCGTGATTCACGGCAAGGGGGAAACAAGCCTAGCTTTGCTGTTTAAGCTCTCCAAGCCCACCACTACCATGCAGGAAACAGATCTGAGGGTACAAGATCTGTTTTCACACTGAAAATTCAGCTCAGCAACAGTGAGAGAAAGGGGAGAGTATGTCAGGAGCTACCAAGAAAGGACTAAAGAAGAAAAAGGAGCACATCCATATGTCATCCTTGTGCCTCCAATGTGTCCTGTGTCCAGTGCTGGTGCCCTGGTCTCAAAAAAATCACAGCAGAGTCAGCAGAAGCTCAAAGAAGCAAAAAGCAGCTCTGGGCAATGACCTTCAGGTCAGATGGTGAGGAAGAGGACTCCCGAAGGGGGTCACATGTCATCCCAGCCATCATGAATGTGCAGAAGTCTTTCTACAGGACATACAAAGCACCTGGACAAACTCATGGAAGAAAAGCCATTGAGGGCTATTAAATTAAAAATTTAAAAAAAAAAAATCTACAGGAAATCCCAGAGCCACAAATCACTGGAGACTAAGATAACACTGTGGGAAAATATCTCTATGCACTTGATGTGTTCTCACAGTCTTTCCCAGTCAGCTGTTGTTGCTCAAGGCAGGGCATTGGGAAAAGGGGGTGCTCAGTCTTCCCAGTCCAGCCTTTCTTAGGCTGTCACTTAAAACAGAGGAGAAGTGAAACACTCACACTGGCCACAGACTGACCACAGGGCATTCCTCTGGTTTAAAATGGTGTGAGTGACCAGGGCTACCCATTAAAACTACTGTTCCTCCACCTCCTCCTACAAGAGCTACAACACAGAGAGGAATCACTTGTGCAAAACTCTTACATGTTACAACCTAAAACCACGAAGGAAGTGTGAACTACATCAAATTTAAGATCAAAATCTAGAAATTGAAAGGTCCCATTGCTGACACGTCAAGTGATGCCCCATCCAGGGCAGGGGAGATCCCCAGACCTGGGAAAGGGCTCCTTTTATGTGGAAACACCTAAAGCTTCAAAATGTTTTCTTTCCCCATGAGATTTTATCTCTCCAGAGGACAAACATGGGGTACATTAGAAGTGAATTGAGAGTGAATTTTGGGCAGCTCCTGACCCGCACCTGCCCCTTGCCTGGTGATGGGATTGGAGGCGTAAATGGGCTGTGATGGGATTGCAACAGCTGTGAAACCCCTTCATGGGGTGCTGGGAGTGAGAGACTCTCAGGACACCCTCCACCAGGTGGAGAGAGGGAAGGGAAGTTGTCTGGATCCCTGCAGCCAGCCTCACCCTCTGGCCCTGAGGCTGTGCATCCTCACTCCAAGAGATGCTCATGATGGGTTTGACCACCATGATTCTGTCGCAGAGGCCAGCAACAGCATGGTGCTGTGGCTGTGCCAGACGACCATGTGCAAAGAAGATTATGAAGGCTCAGCAGTGGCCCAGTGACCCTCTACCTGTATCCCTTCAATTTACATTACTGCACTGGACACACACTCAAGCAGGGTGTGATGGCAGGACTGAAATAGCTCAACTTGCCATTGTGCTCCTTGGTGAGAAAATGGAGGACGAGGAGTACCACAGTCACTGCTATCATCAACGTCAGGAAGACGATGAGGATCACCTCCAGGCGAGAGAAGGAGCACTTGGACCTCTTCCCACACATGGTGGGGGCACTGTGAAAGCAGAAAAGAACCCATGGGGAAGGCAGATGGGATAACCTTGATGCTGGCCACGTCCCACCCAGAGCAGCACATCACACCCTCAAAAAACTGGTGATGGTTTGTGTCCCCAGTGTCAGAGCAGGCAGCAGCAGTGATAAGGGCGAGAAGTGGAGATTCATTTTTTAATCTGCTTAAGACAGCAAAAATATATCTCCTGCGAGGAGCAATCACTACCTGTCACGAGGCCCGATAGGACAGGGTGAGCGGCCAAATTACCGATCCCACATCTCCCGGGACACTTTACTCACTCTCTCGAAGAAATTTTTTAAATAAACCCCACAATCTTCCACCAGATCCTACATTCAGTGAGTGGCTGAGGGAGATGCTGCGGCCTGAAGTTTTTCTGCTGCTCGTGCACTCAGAGCAAATCAGAAAACAATATTGTCATCATAATAAAGGTCAATTTAGGAAATTGAGAAAATCTCAGCGTGAGAAAAGCACACCCCATCACATGTCCAAATGCAGTGCTCTCCTGGCTAGAAAAGGTAGTGGTTGTGACAGCTTTCCAAGATAAGACCCTATGTACAGGCACCAGCTTTCTTCATCATATGTGGAGATATTTTGGTTTGGTTTTTGAATATGTGCTTCCTCCCTGGACAGAAGTTTATTTTGGGTTAAAGGTTAATAAGAAAAATTATTCAAAATACGGCTGTGGGAAAACATGTTATTTCCCCCTCTGATAACACCTCTGGTGACCTCTGGCTTGTCCTGCTCTGGCACCTGAGATTCACATCAAGGGCTTCAGTCTTGCCCGGTGGGAAGTGGCACTTGTAGCAAAGATGTGCTTTTTTCCCTTCCTGTCAAGGAATCTGACAAGGTAAAAATAAGCCTTTAAAATAGATTTGGACGTTTCCATGTGTCCTTAGATGTGTTAGATAAAACTTACTGCAGAACCCATCTCTCTGCCTGTGACCGAACCACATATCTGCCCCAAAGGACTGGTTCCTTGTTTAGAGTGATGGGGGGTCTCCATCCCTGGGGATGCCCCTGACTCACCTGAACACAGCCCCAAGCAGACTTCTGCAGCTGCAGCACTGGCCCTGCTGGGGTCTGGCTGTCACAGGAGTGGAGACGGGGAAGGATTAGAAAGGGAAGAGGGAAGCAGAGCCTCTAATTTTTCTGGAGGTAACATTTGCCTTATGGTGGGTTGGTAAAGCTCACACCTGCAGGCTACCCCCAGAGGTGATATGGTCTGGAAACAGTGAACCTGCAGAAAATAACTTCTGAAACAAGAATTTATGGTCTTGGAAATGTTGCAACGAGAAACAATATCACCAGCCAAGTGGTCGACCACGCTTGCTTATGACCTTTCTTATCAGCTGCTTTTGCCATGGTAAGCCACAGCTGTCATGATCATTACTGAATTTCACCTAGCAAATCTTCTAATCGCAGCAAATCTAATATTACATATTTCCTTCCTCCCTTTTTTATTCTCCAAGCGTGGCATTGGCAGCCGGCTGCACAGCTCCACAACCCATCCAGATAATCAATATCACAGTACCAGCCTTATACACATCTGCACGAGACACAATTACAGTTTTCTTTTTCCAACTGATTAAACCTGCTGAAGTAATTCTAAAAGAAGCAAACATTAGTCCTATGAAATCCCGGTGAAATCTCATCCAAACTTACCTGAAATCCCTTGTGTGTCCCAGCGTCTAGAGGAAGGTCTCCCAGCTCCACACCTGTTTTAAGCTGAAAAGTTCAGCTTGAAAATTATTGCTGTTACAGCCCTGCACGTCAAGCACTGCATAAGATAAGAAGAAGCCAATCAACAATTTTTACCGCACAAAGAGATGATAGGGTTTTTTTTTTTCTCAGTGCGTTTAAGTTACGAGCAGCACCGACCTCTCTAAAATAACCTTTGTGGGTTTGCACTGAACTGCTCCAGTACACAAGGGATTTGGGAACAGGACTTTTCCCCTCCTCTCTTCTTCATCACAGCTTGACCAGGCTGTGGGGTGGCTGTTGCTTCCCATCTGGCTGTGACTCCTAATCCTCATGGAAGATTATTCCCCAGGGTTTCCAAACTCTACTAGAAGAAGAACTTGAATACAGGATTGTATTTTAAGTGCAAAATACATTTTATTAATGTATTTTTATTTGTTAAAAAATTTATTTTTCTATCTATTTTCCTTTTAGTCCCAGATAGGTTACAATATGTATAAATTCATCAGCTGCTAAAGCATGCATTATCCAAAGAGTTTTGACAGTTTGCTCTTCTTAAACATGACAGGACCCGCCACATCCCTCAGAGAGCAGCTGCTTCCCTTGCTGGCAGGGGGGATGAAAGACCATACCCCTTTACTTCCCCCAGCACCCCTGCATTTCAGTGGGAATTTAAGGCTGGGACCACCTCTGATGTTCTTCCTCCCACTCAGCTTCCAACAGGCAAACATCTCAGGAGGTTCAGTTTTCCTCTTTCATTGCTGTTCCTTTCGTGTACCCTAATCCAAAGGTCAGTATTCCAGCTAGCGGTGAGCACATGCGGTCTGAGTCATCGCTCCAAGGTCACGTTCAGTATCGCCTTTTCACTCCGTGATTTTTGGACTGGCTGGTAGGGACAAGCAAGATTTACTGATACGTTATCTCCTCACTGCAATACCAAAGGAACACACTTGCCCCTGCCAACCTGCTTTGCCATGTTGGCTGACAGATCCCTGGCCACTTCTGTGCTTCTGGGAATATCCGGCTTTGGGTCACAAGGTTGCCCCCAATTCTGCACTGGCCGTGGAGGTAACTGAAGAGTCTCATTTGACAAAACTTTGAGCAGACAATCACTCTGCTGTCAGGGGAAATTTCCTGGGACAGAGATGAGCTGGAAGTAGGTTGTGCACTGGCAGGAAGAGCAAGAGGTATTTCTGAAGGTGGTATATTTGCTAGATTATCATGAAAACCTAAGAAATTGAGTTTTAAGGAGTTGGTATAGTGTTGGTGTGTCCTACCAGTCTCACCCTATGAAATGCAAATAACTGAGAAAAAGACCTCACCGTGGCTCTATAACTCCAGAAAGGGCAACTCCATTGTTGCTGGGGGTGGGGGAGGAAAAGGAAGTCTGATAGCAGCTCAAAACATGTTTTGGGGAATACCTTAAATATTTTCTTTTTAAAAATACTGCTCAAGGAGGTTATGGGAACCCACAGCTCCCCATCTTCCCCAGGGGTCATGAGCATGTCCACCCATGCTGGCTCAGAACTGGAAGCAGCAGCTTTTTGGTACAGAAGAGGGAATTTCTGGACTGCAAAGACTTCAGCTGAAGTGCTAAGGGCTTGGTAAGTCCCCCTGAACTCCTTTCTGCCTGTGGAAATGCAACCCAGTGCCTCCAGAGAAGGTGGATTACCAAGATGGTGGCCAGGAAAGTGTTTATTGAACACACAGAGGTCATCACATGATGGTGCAACAGGTACCCTGAAGCACCTCAGAGCCACTGTCAGTCTAGTGAGAGACTACAGCAAATTGGCTCAAAAGAGAACTCCTGGAAATGTTTCCAGCACTTCTCAGAAGAAACTCTCCCCACTGTTTTCTGCACCTCATGTCCACCACATCAGACAGGTCACCAGCATGACCACCATGAGGAAGGACTGTGGTCCCACTGGAGGCACGATGCTTACCACAAAGCAGCCACACTGGAGAACCTAGCCTGAAAAATAAAACCCCCATGCAAAAACTGTCCTGTCAGGGACAGGATGCTCATGAACCTGCTCGTTAACCACTGATGGTTGAGATCAGTAACTCTGCAGATCCAGGCTGGAAGGAAAACAGAGCCTGGGAAGCAACACTAGTCATAGCTGGAGGGTTCAACATCCCTGAAATTATGCTCAATGTTGGGGGTGGGAGAAAATGTGGGATTTGAAAGCAGGCATACATATGAAATGCATGCAGACCCAGCAAAATTATTTATTTCCTTTGTGAGGTCCTTGTCCAGCAATGCCTGGACAGCCTGGCCCTACACATCTGTCCAGGCTGGTATCACATCATAACATGTCACGTTACCTTCTCATAAGATGAAAGGTTTCCCACAGGCCATCCTCTTTCCCAAGACTAAGAGTCCTCTAACTCTTTCCCATTTTGTGCTAAACGAGACTAAAGAAAACTATATTTTAATTATAATATTTATTCAACTGAAAAAGGGCTTCTACCCATCACTGCTATCACACAATACCAGTTTGTAACCTTCCCAGGCACCTCCAGCAAACAGCACAGGATTTTCATTCTCAACAAAGCACAAATGCTGCAGAGCACTTTGGGACAAGCCGGCTAAGCCTTTGCAAACCTACTTGGTTTGATGCCACCACCCAACCAATTCATGGAAACACTCAGCTGGTCTTGGCTTCTCCTGATGGATGCTCCTGATTTCTCATATAAGACCAGGTACCAGGCTTTAATTACTTGAAAATATTTGACAAGGAGCGTTCAGGAGACAGTGGATCCTCTCACTCAGTAGGATTAAACAACACTGGTTTGGAGCAATTGTGCAGGTAAACCACATAAAAGATCTCAGAGGATAAAATGATGCTATTTTTCCTTTCTTAAAAACTTTTCATACATTTGGAAAGTTAAAAATATTTTGTCAATGTACTGTCCTGGGTTTGAGAGACTAGTGGGGGTTTTTGGTAGCAGGGGAGGGGCTACAGCAGTGGCCTCTCTGAGAAGCTTCTCAAAGCTCCCCCAGCTCCAAGTCAAACCCACCTCTGGCCAAGGCTGAGCCAATTAGCGATGGTGGCTGCACCTCTGTGATAATGTGTTTAAGACGGGGAACCTGGGAGGAGGAGTGGGACTGGTGAGGAGGAGTTGTGAGGAGGACACCTATGTGAACACTGAGGTCAGTGGAAGGAAGGAGGAGAAGGGGGGAGGTGAGCTGGAGAAGAGACTCCCCTGTATCCCGTGGTGAGTCGGCAGGTCTACCCCTCCCTGCCACCCATGGAGGTCACCAGTGGAGCAGATGCCAACCGGTGGCCTGTGGGGGGCCCCCTGCCAAAGCAGGTGACTGCGCCCGAAGGAGGCCAGGACCCCATGGGAAGAAGCCCCCACTGTTGTAGTTCAGCACAGGGAGGATTGCAGCATGTGGGGGTGACCCGCACGCCCACAGGAGTGGTTCCTGTTAGAGCTGGTTTATGGAGGACTGTGTCCCATTAGAGGGGGACTGTGCTGGAGCAGGGGAGAAATGCCAGAAGTTCCCCCCACTGAGGAGGAGGAAGCAGCAGGACTGACCGCACCCCCATTCCCTGCCCCCTGTGCCACGGGGAGAGAGGAGGTAGAGATATCGGGAGTGAAACTGGGCCTGGGAAGAAGGGAGGGGGGCGGGGAAGGTGTTTTTAAGATGTGGTAATGCTTCTCACTGTCCTACTCTGTCTGTTAAGTGTTGTTGTTGTTAGTGTCTGTATTAAGTTTATGTTCTTTTTTTCTTCCCCTAATGAGGCTGACTTTTGCCCATGACCATAATGGGTGAATCATCCCTCTCTGTCCTTATCTCGATTCCAGAGCCTTTTTCTTTATTTTTGCCTTCCCAGCACTGGAGGAAAGGGGGGAGTGAGCAGCTGCTCAGGTGCCCTCTGAGGTCAAACCATGATATGTACCCTTGATTAAAAAAGAAAAACTTCTAAAGCCACTCACGATTAACGGATCTACTGAAGCACTAAGGCAAAGCTGAGAGAAGGAAACCCAGTAAACACAGATTTACAAATGTACATTTCCTTTGCAGTAAAGGTTGTGCTTCCAAATAATTTAGGAAGAGGAATCAAACCACCTCTATATATGAACCTTCTGAACAAAATCAAAATTAAGCAAATTTGCTTTAAAATGTAAACCAATAAAGCATTTGTTTCCCTTTCCACTCATTTTTTAGTTTCTCACCCCTCCAGAGCAAGGCCAGATAATTTCAGAGAACTGACCCTTTCCTCCAGCATCCACATTTCACTTTAAAACCAGCCTGCACAAAACCAGCATTTCCTGGTCTCTCAGAGAGCTCACTTTGCGAAGCCATCAAAGCTGGACCATATAAAACCAAGCTCTTCCCTTATAAATGCCTAGGAGACCACAATCTTCTCCATGAACCTTCTGAAACAATCCCTCCATTCTGGTCTTCCAAAGTTGGCAGGCAGGAATGGCAATGGGGAAATCACCAAAGAGGCACCAAGGACTTCCCACCTGTCCTTGGCCTTCCAGGTGCTCTTCCCACAGAAAACTCAAATTTAAGCAGGTCACAGAAGAGGCTAAATAATCAGAGTTTTTATTCATCCATTCTGTCCCTTTGCTTTCCTTCCTTTTCTCTCAATCCTCATTTTAACCCTGAATTTATCATAACATCGGCTTTCCCACAGACCACGGAGGGGAAGGATGTGATGCTCCATCAGCACTGCTTCACTATCGCCCACTCCACTCAAGGGAAATAGCCTAAACTCTGGCAGTTTTTCTTTTCCTCCCCTCTCATTTTCATGGTCCTTCACGTGGTCTCACAGTGCAGTTTGTTCCAGTTTTAATACTTGCTCTTGCCTGAGTTTCTTCCAAATGGAGGCTCAGAGCAGCTTCACCTGCATTTGACAGGCAGTAGACATTCATCCAAAGCCGCAATGCTCCTCACAACAGCTGTTTTGGGCTAACCCACAGAGATGCAGGAGGCTTCCAGGGGCCAGGCAGGAATGCAAGATACAATCGCAACAGGAGGCAATTTGTTCCCACCAGGAATGTGTTTGTCACATCCTATCGAAGCCAAACAAGCAGGAAAAACTTCATCTGTTAAAAATAGTACATAAAAGTCATGCTTTGAGCAGTGAGGATTGCAGGAATGACTGCCTTCACCAAGGCAGGAAAACAAAACCCTTCCCTAAAGGATCTCTGCCTTTCTGACGTGGCTCATCGTCACGGGGACAGCAACCCAACCATCTCATTTTTCCATGCCCAACAGTTTTGGCTGACCGACCAGAGACATCTCAGTATGAATGGCCCAAAGCTAAAACACACGCTCATTTGCATTATGATTTAAACTTCATTTTCTACCAGCAAGTCCAGTCCTGTGTTTGGGGTGAACGACGCACTGCTTTGTGCTTGCAAAACGCAGCTGCCTCATACACCTTTGTCTACTGGACAAGGTGTGGGAGTTCTTGAATGTCTTCTTCAAAAGGCCTTCCTGGAGATTCACACCTGTTCTGCTGCCTTTCTGTTAATTAAACTTATAAACAAAGGAGTCCAGAAGAGACCCACCAGCTGGTGTACCAACTCACTGCACACAGAGAGCTGGGAAGAGGACAGATCTGCTGCGTAAATAGGCTGAATTTTTGTTTGCCTCTGCTGGGGAGTATCAAAAGGGTGGATGGGTAATGAAGAGACTGACATTTCCTCTTTTAAAAAAAAGACTAAACAAAAAACAAACAAACAAAACCAAAACCAAAACAAACAGAAGAAAAGCACTGTGTTGACCAGGCTTTTCTTTATTATGCTGGAATATTTTGTGCCGCCATTTATGAAACCAGAACATCTAGCTGGATTTCTGCAGTCACTGCCACCAGCTGCATCAACCCTGCAATTTCTGGGGAGCAAATCTCTTTTTTTCCTGGGAAACCACTGCAGATAGCCTGTAGCAGTGTAGCATTCTCCAACGAGGTCAGGCATGTCGCAGCCATTGTCACCTGGAGGACAAAAACCTTGATTCAAGCCTATTTGCTAAACCATGGCCAGTTCCTGAGCAGAAAATTGGAACAACCATCATCTCAACATGGGCATGTTGCTTGTACGGACCCAAGATGTTCACCAAAGCCTGGGATCCTGGATGTGAGGAAGAGAAAGCAATTATGAGGCCTCTTAGATAATGTTGTTTATTTAATAAAGAACAGCCAAAGTCCTTTTTACATGGGTGCAGGAGGATCCTGATGGCAGGAGATAACTTTTCTGCACGGAGCTTTGGCAAGGACACACCTGGGGGTGATCCAGGCAGTATCACCTGGATTTTCTTCCCCATCTTTCCAGGTCAAAATGCTCACACGCCTGCTCCACGCAGCAGCAGGCAGCTCTGTTGGGTGAAGGGCTAAAGTCATGGATATGATGGTCATGCTCAAGTACAGCCCCATGACCGGGCTGGCACACAGACTGACCCAGAAGCACCAAGCAGTAGCACAAGATCTCTCTCAAACTCTCTTGTTGGTTGCCCAACACCTGGGACATACAGTGATTTCCTTCTGTAGCATCTTCTGCCTCCAGCAGCTAATGCAGCAATTCAGGTGTTTCACCAAGATTTAGGTTGGGCTTCAAGCTCTTCAAGTATTTATTTGGAAAACTTGAGCATGGTGGACAGGTTGCCAGTCCGGGTGGGTATTAGTGCAGCTGCCTTCAATGGCTTTGTGAAATCTCTCACTCTTCTGGTAAAGTCAAATCTGCCACCCCCGAACTGGGAGAGCTCATCCCATTGGGTTCAACAGGACCTTTGGCTGTGGGCATGCCTCTTGCCTGCTCACAGGAGCTGTCTGAGCGTGGGCTTGAGCAACACAAGAAAACATGGCTAAAGCCAGCTCTAAATACATCAGTTAAGCTCAGGATGCCTTTCTGTGGGTACAGGTAAAACCTAAAACTTCAATGGGGAAGCAATAGGAGGATAAAAGTGATGCCAAAGGGACAAAAAAACAGAAGAGGAGGCCCATCAAGAGCTGTACAACAAAACCCTGCTGCAGTCCTAGCACTGGGCTACCCGGTGTCCCTTGAGGGCTTCAAGCACCCATCCTTACACAAGTGCTAAATAGTCAGTTGGGGGGTGAAGATATTTTCCAGGACAGACACCAACAGCTCTGCAGGACGCGGCATTGGGGTCCTTGCAGCAATCAGGAGACAGCATGCTGTGCTGTGGAAATGCTGCGGGTCCATGGCATAGCTGAAAGCTGCTCCTGGTAGCAGCATCAGACCTATTTGTGGTGGTAAACAGTGACTTTCCTGCTGGACAACATGGCTGGGAGCACGCACGGAGAACTTAGGAGGAGGAGCTTGAACAGGGAGGATGGCTTATGCAAAGGCAGCAAAACTGGAACAGTTATGGTTTCTGAACTCAAAAGTCACTCACAGATCGCTGAGTGATAGCTGAACTGAAGGGGTATCTACCAAACGTTATCAAAATGTTGTCCTGGGATGCAGTATGAGCAAGGACCCTCCTGCCCTTCTGGACAACCTGCTGCTGTCTAATACTCAGTTGATGTTCAGACATGGGAACACCCCAAAATTCCCCAGATCACGTGCGTTAAATCTACCCACAGATTAAATGCAGATGGGTTAAAGCTTCACCACAAATGGAAAATATTTTGCCACCAGTCATCTAAAGCAGCAGCAAAAGGCCAAACACACATTCCCTGTCTCATACTCCACATTACTGCTTTCAAAACTGAAGCATCCCCCTTTCTTCTCCCCTAGCCTGGCTGAGGTTTCCCATGAGCTAAAATACAGGAGGACGTCATGACGAGGTCACATGACAAGGCACCGGCAGGTCATCCCTTCCATGGGATGAACAGGGGTTAGAAATGAACAGACGTGGAAAAGCGCCACATTTTCTTTTCCCTAAACCGAACAACAAGGAGGGCACTGGAGCAAGTATCAAAATCTCTGCCAAAAAGGTAATTGTAGATTTAACAAAAAAAAAAAAAAAATTAATATGGCTGCCAGATGAAATGGGAAGGTATGTTTCAATCACTCTGTCAAAATGCAGGCAGTGTGTGGAAGTACACTGGAGGGCTAAAAAATAATAAACCAGAGTCTCTCTCACTGCTGGAAGGTACAGAGCTGCATCCTCTAGCCAAGGGGGAGACATCAGTGCAAAGAAATGGGTAACAACCTGGGCTCCTTGCCCACCCTGCTTTCCTTTAAGCCTATAAAATATTAAGTGGAAAAAAAAAATTAAAAAATCACCTTGGAGGACGAGCCAAGGCTCTCTTACCCAGCAGAAGTCTGCCTGAGCCAAAACCACCCGGCCGGGCAGCAAATACCCTGTTCTGCACTCAGACTCGCAGCTCAGACTCATAGTGCCCAACCTTCTTCACCTGCAAGAAGCTGAGATGAACCCAAATTAGCCCAAAACAAAGGATTGCTCAAATAACTTGTCTGGCAGTGTATCTTTCTCCCAGGGAAAATGAAAATCGGCGGTTATGATAACACTATGCTGTGACTGGCACGTGCTGCAGCAGCAGCGACCAGTGGTGAAGCCCAAGCAGAATCAATTATTAGTTGAGTTAGGGAGGACGTCAGCCAAAAGTCACCCAGAGCATCATCATGGGTCCAAAGGAGGGACCCTTGGGCTCTGCGGCTGCTTTGCAAAGCCTGGGGAGGGAGATGCGTTAAAGCGTGGGCCAAAGCGAGGGTTGGATGAGTTGATTTGACCCTTCCAGGGGGTGAAGGTACCCTGCAGGAAAGCTCCTGCAGCAAGCTGCCTCCATCGTGTTAGATGGGGTGGGATCAATTCCAAAGCGGCTGAACCCCATGGCACTACCTGAAGATTGTCCCCATCATCACAGAGGGGTGATCAAGGGAGACATTCTTGTTTTGACAGGTCTTTTGAGAGCAAAATTGGTTAAGAGATCTCTAAGTCTATGATGGCAACACTTTTGGTGTTTAGGCGTGTAGGAGACATCAGAAGAAACCCTACAGCAGCCAATTTTGGCTTCAGCTCGTTGTCTCCTGGTCAAAGCACACTCCCCCAAGCTGACCCATTCACCCTTTCCCCCTTCACCAACCTGCAACAAGATCACAAGGCAGCTGCACGCATTTGGAAGCATTTGTTGGAAAGCAAACACTTTGGTGACATCATCTTCGTTTGCATCCAAACCAGCATTTATCAGCGGCGTTGCTGGGCCTGGGCTGGATGTTTTGCTCAAACATGCACAGCAGCAGCCCCACGGGCACGGCGCTGCCCTGGGATGTGGGAGAGCACAGGGAAAGCACCGCTCTGAGGAAGAGCCAAGCAGCATGTGCGAAGCAGACGAGCTCTGGCACGAGGCTGGGAAAACCTCCCCATCCCCAGGCTTGGAGACTGGAAAACAGCAAATTGGGCAGATCCTTCCCAAGCTAACTCCCGATGGCTTTTTCTGGGCCAATATTGGGCAGAAAATTAACAAGGTGGGCTGCTCTACGAACACCCGTGCCCACACGTCATCTGCCAGCAAGAGTAACCACCAGGGCCAAGAGGCTGCTGCTGAAAACCATCTGCAGACAAGTTGGGGGATTCCCGCCGGCTCCTAAACCTTGCTAGAGAAGTGCTTAGTTATTTAAACAAGGCGGCAGAGCAGATGTGCAGAGGGGGTCATGTCCAAACCCTGGTGCTCGCCCATTTCCCTGCCAAGCCTACAGCGCACACGGACAACCAGTGGCAGAAATGACATTAAGAGGATGTGCCAGTGCTGGAAAATCTATGTTAATTTTCTACAAGGAAGATGTGTGTTCCTGCCAGATCACAGAGGAGGTGCGTGGGAACACCACGCTGCGTGACACAAAGGGTTCATCTCTAATCTGGTCGCCTGGCTGTGGAAGGAGTTCTTACTGAACGGCCAAAAAGAAGCTGTAAGTCCTTCCAGCAAATATCTGCTGCCAATATCCACTGAACTGGATAGGAAAAGCTGCTGAAACAGGAACTCATGGTGGCTTGTCTGCAGGGAGCACTCTGATACCCCAGCGCCAGAAGGATAAGCCAAGGGGCAATACACTGAGCTGCCCCTTTAAGAAAAGCAGAAGCAGGGAGGTTGATGAGGGTTATTTCTCTTTTCAGAGTACAGAAAAGCAAAGGGATCCTTGTCCTTGCTTGACCTGTGCTTCTCAAAAACCTCCCATCCCTGTATTTTAAGTCTTAAAACTTTCCCTACTTGGAAGGACTAAAAGCTAAATCAAGATGAATCTCAGTGACATCAAAATTTGTGCAGGACTCACACAATTGCCAGGTCCTTCTCCACCTTAAGCTGTCCTTTTCCAGCCTTTTCTGGTGGAGATCCTCCTTTCAAATTTCAGCCTCCTGGAACCCGAGCTGGACATGTTAAGGTTTACCACTCCACACACAAACCAGGCTCCTGTCTGCCCTCCTACAGCTGCCCTCAAACTAAACCACTCGGTGTTCAGGCACAAGTCAAGAGAAGATGGTTTTACTGGCACAACGTGGGAAAAGCCATGGGCTCCCTTTGCTTTCATCAAGGCAGCACCACCACCGGATTTCAGCTCTCTCACTGACTTCACGCTCCACGCTGGCACGAGTTGGCTGCGCTCACCTCTCTGACGGGCATCAGTGGTAAAGGTCCACGTGCACCCAAGCAGCACCAGCTTCACTACCCAAGGCAGCTGCACACAGCGCACCCGTGCCCCGGGGCAAGGGGACAACATACGCAGTGCTTCAGCCTCTATTTGGGCCCCTGGAAGTTGCCCAAAGATCTCACCCCAGAAACATAAAGTTCAAAAGTCAAGCATGGGTGTTCAAAGCCGCCAGGAGACAGCCATCACCCCTGGGCTACGCTTCTCCAGAAAGCGAAGGCCAAAGAATCGCTGTCGATGTACCATACCTGCGTGGTTTGGGGGAAAACATAGCTGAAGGTGGGAAATTGGGGATCCCCAGTCCTTAGCACAATGCTAACCAACCAGCAGCTGCACTCCCCGCGCCCAGCCCTGCAGCGTTAGCGCCATCACAAGCCATCACCCATCGTACAGAGCTGGTGCTGCCGAGCAGGTACTCGCAGGGGAGGAGGAGAACAAGGCAGCACAAAGCGCTACAGTCTGGAGCACTGACGCACAACAATTTTGCCCTGTGTCTATCCCCCAGGTCCCCTCTTGCAGCCTAGGCAGACCCCTGAGCAACGCCACACTGCTGAGCTCCATGTCCCTGCTTGCCCAGACTTATTTCTCAAGACAGCATGCTCTGCCAAAGCACAGCTCTGCTGTGACAAAAACAAAACCATGTTTAGGCCAGGTCCATGCAGTAAGTCAGACACTACAATGCAGAATTCAGCAGATTTCATTTAATGTCATGTGCATATATCCATACATTTACTTATGTCAATGGTTTTGATGTGCGTGATGCCAGGTCTTGAAAAATCTACTTGTTCATTTACATCTGGGAGCGTGAATTCTCTCAAGCAATCATCTCGGGGTGGGTTTCCTTTTTTTAAAAATCAGCTTTCAACCACATCGCTGCAAAGATCATACTGTGAATTGAAGGTAAAGCATGCAGAGCTGATCCCTAAAATTCGCAGACAGCTCTGCAAACACTGTTGCAAAGGGTTTTGCCAAGAAGCATGGGGCACGAAGAAACCCCCTCCCTCCCAGGGAGAGAGAGCACTGATAAGAAACAGGTTCCTCCTGTTCAGCATCCCAAGCAACAGCGAGGCAAAGCAGCAGAAGTAACACCTCATCAATCCTTCAAGGAAGTTTTTGGCCAAGGCTGAGGAACAGGGCAGAGAAGTAGAGACAAACCATCCCCCCCCCCCAAAAAAGAAAAGAAGAAATAAATGACACTTTCACCACCACATACTCACAGAAATTTCACTTTTTTTTTTTTTTTTTTGTCGTTTAAGTGACAGGACTGATAGATCCTGGGGTCACGGATGTTTACCCTGCAACGCCCTCCGTCCCAGCAGTTTTGTGGTAGATTTTTCAAGCCCTGGTGATGGCTCCCAGGAAGGCTTCTCCTATCCGCTCCCGGCTCCCGCACGATCAGAATCTATTGCATAGCATTTATTTCAGATAAGGCACTGTTTTGCCCAACGCAAACAGCAATTCGAAATCAATGCAGTTTCCATACAGTCCAAATTTGATGGCCTACAGTGCAATAACACATAAAATTAAAGGCAAGGTCTGGAAGAATAAACCCAGCTTTAAATTTAAACTTAACATTAAAAAGATAAAGGAAACTACATTTTTCAAAAGCCTTTTTATTTTCCTTCACCATTGTTGTTTTACAATACAAATATCACCTTGTGAATACACAAAAACCCTACAGAAGATAACTCTGCTTCACGTAAAATACAGAATGGATATATATATATTTATATATATATTTTCTCTTCTTCATTCTTTAAAAAAACTATTTTGTTCTGCACATTGGCAAGTTTAGGATAGAATACTTCCCCAAACATACAGTATGTATGGTAGGAGTGAAACTTATAATTACATGCAGTTTCTGCACAAATATTTTAAAGAAATAGATTATCTTTGTTGTTTTTCAACAACATTTCAATACGGGATGGAGAAACCATTCGTAGTTCACTCAGTGATCATTTGTAAAATTCTTAAAAAACAGGAATTCATGGCTGTTTTTCTTTTTAAAATACAGCTACCAAGTAGACAATAAAGTGATACCTTTTAGTTTGACCTGCCCACAATGTGTGAGCAAGATCGGACCCTTTTTATTTGGTTTTTTTTCCCTACACATGGCAATTTCAACATTATAAGCAAATTTCCAGTTTAATTTAGCTATAAATGCAAAAATTAGTAATTATACAGTATATATAATTCTGCTTTCATGGAATACTTTATTTTAAATAAAAACATTTAAGACTGCCTACTGACCATACAATCAAGACAAGAAAGGCACTAGAAACATAGACAAATCTCTCTCTCCCAAGAAGCATTTTCTTTAAATTTTAACTCTCTATTCTCTGACATGTAAAAATCTTTTTAAATTTAATTTTCATACACATTTTGAAAAATAAAGTTAGGAAATACTTAGAAAATCACTTTACAATTTTTTTTCTTTTTTTTTCTTTTTTCTTTTTTTTTTTTTTTTTTGCCCTTTTTGACACAGTCACTGCAGATTCTACAAAATCAAGATTGCCAAACCTTCCTGTGTCTATCATCTTATTCGTAGCGCGGTGCAACAGGTAGAAAGATTTCTCGATTTTACCCAAGGCAGGTATTAGAAACCTTCATATAGTCATTTGCTTAGAAAATGGCTTACAGCCCAATCTTTGGGGCAAGAGATATGAAAAGTATGTTTTCCCAAGAAAATAATATGCTTTATTCCCAGATGTGACTGGAAAGACCAGAACTTATGATATAAAAGCTTTCATTTATGCTGTCGCATCATATACAAAGGAACATGGTGATGGGTAAATGTAAATCCCAAATCTATTAACAAGAAATGTATAACAGTGCATGATAAGTTAAATTTTCTTTATTGTTGTCCAACGCAGATCCTTTGGAGAGAAAAAAAGATCACAGTGCTTACCAGGTAACTGAATAGGTTAAGTCAAGGGAACTGTTAAAAGAAAGGGTTAGGGAGCAGTTGATATTTTTTTTATGGCATCTTCTCGTACGGAGTTCTTAGCACTTGGGACAGGTCCTTTCCCCCCCATTTTGTCCGTCGACACGTTGTTACGTGTCATTCACCAGGCGGCTGTATTTCACCTGCCTGCCCCGGTGCAGCACTGGCCAGGGGAAGGGCCAGTGGTAGGAGCGAGGTACAATTCCTTGGACATTCTTTTCAAAGTACTGGAAGGGCTTGTACCACCAGACCCTTGCAAGGAGGTTAGTTTGGGAAGCTTCTTTTAGCACCTGCACAAAGATAATCAGAAAAAAAGAGAATTACAAAGGAGCATGTCACTGACTTGCACGACTTCACTGCACGTCGCTTGCTACCATTCATCAGGGGCGTCTTGCTTACAGCTGCTTCCAAAAATCTCTTGATATCTAGAAACACTTCCCAAACAGATCTGCATGGACAACGATCAAGAGGAGCCAAGCTACTTTTCCATAGCCCCCCTGTACAAACACACAAAACGCTGCTCCCAAGTGAGGCTCACCCTTGTTTCCAAGCCCTCAGCTGTTCAGCGGTCCCACAGGAAAATAATGAATGGCCCAAAAGATCAGTCTATACTTTGGGAGTGAAAAAAGAACCCAACCCAAAGCACAGCTGTTTCCCTAAGTAGCTCTGAAATTACACGTAGCTCAAGAATCACTTCAGAGCCTGGCTGTGTGCCTACAAGAGCAAGGCATGCCTCAGCCCATCCAGAGGAGGTAACAAACCCTGCCCTGCCCTCCACACGCTCTCCCACCCCCCCTTTTTCTTCTCCTAGCCATGAGCAAGCCACAGCCCAGACACAAGGAGTGGGCAGGCACCAGGGCAGTTATCCAACTACCCTGCTGCATCTTTTCAACACCAGAGCAGGGAAGCGTTGTATCAGCCCACCAGAAAGCGCAAGCATAGGGCTTGTATGCTAAGCTTTCTTCCCATGTCATAAAAATCACATGTAAAATAAATCCACTTAAGCCCTAGGGGGCTTTTGCTTTTAATTTTAAGGTCAGACACAAGCCACAGCCCTCTGCATGCACAGCAGCACCAGGAAGAGAGACTAGCACACAAACATGTGCTCAGGTAAGGATCCAGGGATCGGCATTTCCCAACATCTCAGCAGCTTAGGGAAGCAACGTTGAGCCATCTTCTGAGTCACACCATGCAGCAAAACAGGCACTTTCCCATACAGCGAGACAAAGGGCTTTTCTGAAGCAAGATGTCATTAGCACTCAAGGTAATCCTAACTTCAGTAGCTGCCAGCTTGGAAGCACAGCCACTCAGCACCGTTGTTTTGACAGAGGCCAGGAGCAAATTCAAAGCGTGGAAGTCAATCTGGTGGTGCATGACAAGAGTTATGAAGTCTGGGCACAGATTGCTATCGAACACAGTGGTTCTCAAACTGACTGAAAATCAAAGTGCGTTCTTTGCAATCAGGCATTTGGTGGTAAAAACATACCACAGGGCTTGACTGTGGTGTATTGCTTCAAGCAGCACCAAAGCCACTGGAATAATATGACATGGCAGCTAGAAGACCTTGATATGATCTAAAAATCTGTACCATCACAATATTAACTAGTTTCTTATCATCATGCTAGGTCTTTCTTAAACATAATTAACTGGAGTCATATGCAACAGATAAGCAAAATATTTCTCCATGTTGCACAGAGAATATTTGGACACCAATTTCCTGTTACAGACCTAAGAGTAAGTTTCTCTTAACTCACTAGGTCTTTCCCATGGATAACAGACTCGTGCGTTTTCTCACACATTGCTCAGCATTGTAAGCTTGTCTCTTATTGATCTAGCTCACTGGCAGGAAAGGAAGAACAACGAGAATGATATGAAACCTCATTTAAACTTCTTCCTTCAACCTTTGAATCATTACTGCAGCTCTCTGGTTGAGTGTTACAAACTCTGCTTTGCTCTCTCCCATCACGTGCTGCGTCTCCTCCTAAGCAGCTCCTTGTTCTCAGCATTTCCCTCATCACCCTAATTTCCACGCCTTCCCAGACACGGGCCTTAGGACAGGAGCAGCCTGTTCTCCACTGCACTACCCTCCAAAAGGAGAACATTTCCCTTGGTCAGGGGAACTTTCCACCACTTGGAAAGACTTTGAAAGACTGCTTCATTTGTAATGCGGCCTCATACTATTCTTCAAGAGACCTGTCATCTAACTAAAGGGCACAAGCCACAGGATACAAGGAAAACCCAGCTGGCTTCAACAAATAAAAAAAAAAAACCACCCAAGGCAAACAAACCTCACCACACCTAAACGGTTTGCTCTGCTATCACAAAACAGGCCAACTGGCCCAAATTCAGAAAGACTGCAAAAACTGAGGTTACACGGCAGAAGCACGGAGAGGCCTGCCTGTCTGCCCTGGGCAGACCTTCAGGTATTTTTGTGGGCAAGACTCAAGGTGAACCCGACCAATGACGCCTCTTTCTTTTCTGCCAGTGTGAGGCGGGGAAGAGAGGGATGCTCCACCAGACACGGGTGAGTCCACTCCTCCTCCTGCAGAAAGGCTTAAGGCAAAGAGTGGATGTTCACCCACCCCCGCGCGACAGCAAGGGGACTGACGTGGATCCGAAGACTGGGAGAAACTCACTTGCTGGTTGGCCATTGTGTGATACCACCAGAAAAGTCTTGTAGTGATGTAGTAAGCCACCACCACGTCCACAGTGTAGTGGTCATGAGCAAGGAGGATGCAGAACATCCCAACCATGCTGAGTGCCCAGCAAAGCCAGTGATACCACCAGAGTCGTCGTGGGGAATCTGGAAAGAAGCACAAGCAGTGATTATTTCAAAGTGTAATGTTATCAGTGTAATCACTGTAATTAGCAGAGGATGTGGACCACAACCCTGGGTGGGTAGTGCATTAAGAGCAGGATTGTGGGCATCACAAAATAAGTATCATTCCCTTAAGGTTTAACTTGAAATTGTACTCAGTGATAATGAGATCCTTGGAAAATCGAAAGGTTATGAAGTCATTGAGAAACAGGCCCAATACATAACAATATAATATACCCTGATTGGTAAAATTAACCGATTTGTATTTCAATATTGATTCAATATAGATGGCAATCCATCCCTCTTGCCTTTCGTAAAAGGTAAGTGCATACATTAAGGCCTGATTCTTGCAAAATGAGCAACCTTGCATTTAGCATGGCATTCATCTCTCTCTAGACTAGGAGACACATAGTCGAAATAACATTCAGCAAGCAGGGTGCAATGAAGGTTTCAAGCATATTCTAAACAAAATTTTTTTGAAATAAAATGCTTAATTCAGACATCTACATGGTGAAGTGGTTTATTTTGTCTCCAAAGTTTTCTTCTTCAGTAAGTCCTAAGTCTTTATAGTTCTATTATTTTTATTTAATTGAAAAAGCATGCATTTAATTGTATTTACCGATCAGCACAACAATAATTCTTCAATTAGCAAGGAATTATACAACAGGAAACTCCAAATTAACAGTAACGAACTTACACTCTTTGATAAATAAGTATGTAAGAGTTAATATGACGGTGTGACCGCTGTACAGATAGTCGCCGCACATGTTGTGGGATCCTGTGATGGACAATCCTCCGCCAGCAATCAATTTCATTATCCTTCGCAGATGAGATTCCCAGTCTCCAAAAAGCTGGTGGAAGAGTAAAACACAAAAGCACAGTAAAATATCAGTGCTAACCTTTCAGAGTTATGGTGTTAGACAGCAACTTTGCCCTTCAGTTATTCTCTCTTTTTGCTTTGATACCCAAGATCAATTAATCAGTAAATCTGAGACATAAGTTTATTTTTTTTATTGATGCTTTGCATCTATTATAGCTAGTGCTCATGTAAGCACAGGCCATATGCACCTCCATCCATTCGTCTAAAATATTATTTTATTTGACGTATCCAATGTATGAAGAATCTAGGACATTATTACAATTTCCCTATAAACACAATATCCCAAAGGACTCCTGTTTTTTCCTACACTCACAATATAGACTGAAAAGGCATGGAAAAAAAGGCAATTCTATTTAGACACATATTAGTTTATGTATACATGTGTGTAAAAACCCTTTACACCAGGTCACGTCAAGTCGCAGTGAAAAACACGGCATCTTTTCAGTGTAACACCAAGGCAAAAAACTGGTCCAAAAGCTGTTAAACTCCTGCCAGTGGCTACACTCAGAGTGCTACACTTCTGCTAAAACAGGCAGCTGAGCAAAAGTTTTCAATGTTATTTATAAGTACTTATTGCTGCTATCATGTAAACGCGTAATCTTTCTCCCAGGTTTTCTTGGCAGCCTTTGCTAATGTTTGTGGCTGTGCAGGAAAATTATTTTTAGTGGGAATCTTCAAGCAGAGCTAATGGGTTCAGATCTCTTTTTATTCATTATATTCTTGCACTGGGATACACAGTGGGCATGTGTGTGTGTGTGTATATATATATATACATATATGAATGTCACATACATACAGTGAGGTTCAGAATAATGACTCTTGGAAAACCTACAGCTTCTATAATAGTCTCAAAAATCCAGCTTCACCAATAAAAAGAATTGAAAATATTTCCAGCTATAGCTAGAATTTTGTCATGTTCTCTAAACATCTGTTTTTCCTTCTGTTCAAGTGGCAATGTACTCTAAAATAAATCAAGCTTAATTTAATTCATCTTGTTCATAATAGCACAGGCCCTAATGATAATCCAACAGAAAACGGGATGAACTGCCCAAGCCGTACATCCAGCTGCTGAAACCCAGACTCAACACACAGAAGAGAGTATCTCACTCCAAACTCTAAGGCCTCCCACCACCCTGACTTGGAAAGTCTTCAAAATCGTTTCTTTCCACTTCATGTTTCGAAAGAAACATACATGGTGTTTGTCAGAGCACGGTGCCAAACTTCTGTGCTGGCCTTAACTCCCACAATCCGTGAGAGCGATGGGGATGTTCCTCCACACCCGACGGATTTGCTCTGACCCGCCTCCAACCCACGGTGCTGGCTCAGAGGGCATTTCTGGAAAAGTGTCAATTTGCCTTAGGAAAGTCAAACTGAAGCAAATCAAGTCCTTCTGGTGAGGACACCTCTTTCCCTCCTTCCAGGTGACTGAAGGGCAGCTGGTACTGTCCCAAGACTCTGCTTTTGCTGCTCCCAGCTCTAAAACAAGCCCAAATGTTAAAGAAACCCACAAAGAAAGTGCATGCTGTGGGACAAGCATGACCAGGATGTACTCAGCACCTCCAGGACCCAAAGAGAAGCAGGAACCATCTGAGCTCCAAGGAGCAAGACTAATGGATGAATGCATGTGACTACACAGGTGCTGGATCCTTACCTCATTTTATGAGATTTTAAAATCCATGGTAACCATTTAACAGTCAGAAGGAAACATAGATCCTCCTGGCTGGCCGTTATAGGCATGTTTTTGTTTTATTTTAAAGCTCAGTCTTGCTTTAAGAAGTAGAAATTAGTACTTTCTGACAGATTTAAACAGGGTCTTCGCAGGAATTAAACACTTCTTGCTAACAGTTTCTTACAAAATATTAAAATAATGCTCCCCAAAGCCCACTCTTCACAATCACATATAACTCAATAAGGTGTGGAGAGGTTATTCTTTTCCCACCAGTATATTTATAGCTTTCAAGAAAGCTTAGTCTTATCAGGGCAATAGAAGAGCACAACATAGGCTTGTCTTTGAGTCATGAGACAGACTTGCCAACACTGTAAATTTATAAAAAATGGCAGACTTTATGGGCAGACTTCAGCCCATAAATATCTGTGCTTTCTTTTTTAATTTCATAACGGTTGACTGATCAAATACCATGTTGACTCCTCTCCCACTCACTTCTCTTTACCAAAGACCTCAGTCCCTCAGAAAGCCACACGTAGCTTGGCAAACGTTCTGCCTTGTCAAACAAACGGTTAGCTTTACTTCCCTGAGGAACCGAAGCATTTCGTCTTTGTTTATACACACCAGCAATCCTCCGAAACAGCGACAGCACGTGTACCTAGTCAAATCAGGATTTTACTATCTGTAAACCAGTGATTTTACTACCTGTCATCTAAGTAACGGCTGTGCACACAAAGCCACTGAACTGCACATGCAGAAATTACTGGTTTTCCCCCCTTTCTCCTGCTTAGATCAAACTATAGCACAAACAACCCCAGGGTGGGCACAGAGATGAACCACTACGGAGAAAAAGCACTTGTGTCTAAAATGTGAACCTTGTTCCCTAGCACAAAAGTCCAGTCTGTGTTAAACTGCATTTCCCTACCACAAACAGCACGTTGCAGTAAGGACTACGCTTACACCAGCACCTGTGTGATACAAGGTGGATGCAACACCACCACCCCCATCCCATCTCCACCCCCAGCATGGGAATTACCCCTCAAGGCTGACTACAAGGGTCTTGCCTAAGCACCTCTGTCTCAGTAGCCTGGTTTCAGCCACAGCTCTCACAAGCCCATTTTATTCCTTGGCAACAACAAACAGGAGTCAGTGCTAGATCAGGGAGGAAGTGGCAAGTCCTTGTGCTAACACAATTGCAAAAATACATGCAGGGACAAATGGCTGCAAAGGAGACAGCCTTAGAAAAGTCTCTCTGGGCCATTTTCAAATACAAATCATACTTGGATTTGACACACTGAAGTGCTTAGAAATAAATGAGTCACATGTGGCACCTTCACAGATTGCACACCTTCGACTGCTTCGGTGGAGACAGAAAAATGCTGATGGTACAAATTAGTTGAAAATGATATAGAAATTGCATAGATTAGCACTTCGAAAAGGGTGTGAAGGCCTACACTGCCCCGAAGCAACCGTCAACACCTTCACCAAGAAGGAAGCTGATGATCTGCAGAAGGACATCCCCATCATGTCAAACCGGTATTTTCAAATTAGTAACAATTATTGAGAAAGCGTTGCTCATAGTTTTGGTAACAGCAGGACAAGGGGCAAACATATACATTAAAATATGGAAAGGCAGCAAGAAAAGCTTACCTTCGGAGAACACTTGAAATGCATGCCAGGTACTGGGAGTGTAGTCACATACATTGTAATACACCGATACAGGTATAGTGTGCCAACTATACAGAAAAATCTTCTGCTAATTATAGACCTAGAAGAAAAAAGAAAAAAAAAAAAGAAAAAAAATAAGGAGGTCACTCAATGCAAACAAAATATGCAAAGGTAAATAAAATAAATGACTGTTCTCTTCTGGATGCTTTTGAAACTTGTGAGAGTATCAGTTTACACCTGAGAATACTTAATTACTTTACAAATATTCCCACACTTTACAGGTCAGAAACACAAGAGCAACTCAACTAACATTACCCATGAAGGTGCAGATTACAGGAAATATAAGGATTAGAATACAAAAGCCTGTGCAGATTTAGTATTGAAGACATTAAAAGGGATTTCATGCCCCACACCCCTCCATTAGCTTTGAGAGGTCACCAATTTTCTATTCAAGGCAGGGGATAAAGTTACAGTATTTTCATTTTAAGATGAAAAGCAGTAAGTTAGTATTAGCTGACACACACATGTAGTAATTACAAAGGGCTGCTTGAGAAGAAATATCTTGTATGAATGAAACAAGTGAGAACCATCTTTCCCGAGCGGCATTGAAGAGGAAGCAATTCACATCAGCAACAAAACCCCCAAAATACAAATTCAGAACTGCGTTGGCTACAGGACAGGGTGTTTTCACAGGAAGCCACTCGCCAGGCAAGCAGCCGTAGCTGCAAAGAGATTTATTCACTGAGGGCTGCCAGCGAGTCGCTGCTGTACGCAGAGCATGCAGATGCAATTCTGGGGTACCGCGATGCAGTTCTGCAAAGCCAGCAAGAACACAGCGGGTAAAGAGCTGCAGCTGTGACTCAGGAGGGACAGCCAGCCCCAAAACTGGCCCGTGGAGTCTCACTGCTACGTACCAACTAATAACATCACAAGGAAAGAGCTACGACTACGACAATTAAACCCCATCCGGCACATCCACCAGGACAGGAGCAACCTCTATTTGGAGCTCACAGAGAGTTCAGCAAAGACAAATTGCTGCCAGCATTACAAAAATCAAGGTCAAATACAGTTACAGAAGTTTCTGACCTTAACCACATAAACCCTTTGTGTCCTTCTGGTTACAGACCCTGTTGGTTTTGGTTGATTTTACATTATTTACAAGTATAATCATTTGGGGAATACAAGGGTTACAACACAAGCTGCAAGTTCTGGCATTCATTTGTTGCTATTTTGAAGCATTCACTTTTTTAAAAAATAATATTTCTATCAAGCAGAGCTCTCTTGAAGCTCAAAATTGGCCATCTTTTTTATTTTTAATAGCTTTTGGCAGAGTTATTAAACTGTAGTGCTCCACTCTCGGCGGAGTATGACTTTGCAGTGCCAGATCAATAACAACTTGAGTGTCTTAATTTATCAGAAAAGCTTCAACTATTACAGCGTAAATGCACGTCGCGCTCAAGTGCTCACTGCTATTGAAACACAGTATTTCATTTTTTTTCTTTCCCTTCTTGGTGTAAACATGGACAAAGCTGGGAGATAAAAATTATTAATGGAGCTCCATGGACTGAAATTCAATAGTGGAAGGCACCATGCCACTGGGGCACTGGTTTCCCTCTGCGTTTTGTATGGGAATTCTTCTCTTGGAAGGGTGATCCAATAAAGATCTCGCACTTGTGCCTGGCTTTTATAACCAGACACAAACTTGCTTTACTTTATAACCTGGTATAAAGACAAACAGGGATGCTGGGGATTAAAGACTGAGCAGCACTGTATTTCAAGAGACTGAAGAAGCAGCAGTGTTCTATTGAGCACTGAATTTTTAATTTTCATTAAAATTACACATGAACCTACTTGTTTTAGCTGAATTTAGCATATTTTAGCTTAGGAAAGTCTGTGTCAAAGTGCTCTGTACTGTAATATTAAAAAAATGTAAAAAGCCTCATATTTTCCCTTCTCAAAAGGATTTGTGTGTGTGTGCGTGTGTGTGATTATGAGCCAGCTAGCAAGTACAACCTCTAAGCTTATTACTGGCCAAGACAATTTTTATTACAGTCATCCAATCCTCACCTAACGCAGGTAGTGAGCACTCTGCTTTTTCAATCCCATGCAGCTGCGTGCAGGCTGAATCAGATGTCAAGCATGGCCAAAAACCAGCATTGTACTTCTCCCAAAACATCTGGGAATGCTTCCCAGAGAAGTTAATTCTGCCTCGGCAGCGTGCCTGGACTCATCAAGCTCCCCGCGGTGTCTGCAGGAAAAGGCTTGGGCAGACGGGAGTCCCCAGCCAAGGGCTGCACATCCACCCTGCTCCTGCTTGCTGGTGAGAAACCAACCCAACCCGATGCCGTGGACAGTATTCTGTATGGATGCTCAAAGACAGCTGTCACCAGTCTCCTCACACCAAATCTAGTGCCTTGCCCTGAAGCCAGACAGAAACTCCAGTCTCTACCTGAAGGTAAAACTAATTTTCAGGCCAGAAAGCAGTAACAGGGGCCAAGGGAAACCCTGCACTGTGGTTAGCTGGACAGACACACCCAACACCCTCTTCCATTTTGACCCCAACTTTGCAGTCCAACAAAGACGACACGTAGGTCCTATTCAGCACCATCATGCAATCCCTGGACTAAACAAGGAAGACCTGAGTGATCAGTATCATGAATGACACAGCTTTATCATCCTTCATTGCTTGGGAGAACAGCAGGCTCAGCTTGGATGAAATCAGGTTATCGGCAAATAATGGATCTGGTAGGATAAGCAATGGGAAATTCACTGCTTGGCAAAGAAAAGCGTTTCAAAAAGCCTGAAACTATGAAACTGCCTCCTTCACTCAAAGGTTCAACCCAGGCACTGACTGCAATTCAGCTCACGGGTAACAATGCTGCCAGTTCACCGGTGACCCTGAGCTTGCACTTGGAGACATCCCTGAATGGTATCTCTATCATCTGAATAGGTGAGGAACCAGGTCTCACCCTGCCCAGCAACCACCTGGCTTCACATCGTATCTTTGGATCTCGAATGGAGTGTGGCAATGGCTACCCTGACACCATCGGAGGTCAGAGAAGGAAGGTCCAGCTGTCTTAAACCCCTCTCTTTATTCTTGAACTAAGTTTCAAAGGGAGGTGATAACCCACACCACAAAAGTGATTCAGCTCTTTTTATAACACTTAAGTGATTCACCATCCAAAGCCACAAGGATGAGGTCCTCCAGATAAAGCCACCTCACTGGGTTCCTGTTAGCACCTCTGTTAGCACCTCTCCTGTTCTTCCCTTTCTGCTGCCTACCGACAGCTTGGGTCTCTTGAACATCCGATACCTCTGCTCACTGACACAAAAAGAAGACTTTTGGTCTCCAAAGCATTACGCGACCAGTACACACACACTGACCAGCACTGCCCAACTATTCCAGGGATGATAACGGGAATGGAAAGCTCTGCGGCTCCCTGACATCTTCCCCTAACACCAGAAAGAGCCTTTCTAAAGCAAGTAAAAACAAACACGTCAAAGCAAATTGGGGGGTGGGGGGGAAATCTTCATATCTATCAATGATACCAACATACTTTATCATCAAGTCAACCCATGTCTCACTGCTTTGACATCTCCAAGGACCTTATGGATTCTGCTGTTCTTAATCTAAAGACTCTGCCCTGCTCCATCACAGGGTGTTTGATCCCTCAACATTGCCCTATTAACCTGACACCCCATTCTGGAGAGCAATCCCATGTCACCTTCTCTAGATGCTTCCCTTGGTTTTGAGCAACATTTACGCTCAGAGATCCCAACAAAGTTAATGGTCCCCTACATTCACCGTAGGCAGCTGGAGGAGTGGGGAGAAGAGCTGGAGTGCAGATGCAGCTACCAACATAAGAGGGATACTGAAGCTTACAGCCATAAAAAAAACAAGAGGCCAACCCAGGGTAAATCCTTCCTCCTGTACACATGTGCACATTTGAGAAATTAAAAAAAAAAACCAATACCACAGTTTTTTACTATTCTATAACAACAATAAATTAAACAAACAAATAAAATAAACAAACACCATTCTAGAAACTTTAACAAATACCACCTCTGTAGAAGTGTACAATCGTTTTAAAATTTCACCTGATAAAATACATCAAACAGTATAAAGCAGTGGAAGAGATGAATAAACCATCATCTCAGTCTTGTGGATTACTTAAACATTTGTCACCATCCTATGGAAATCCACAGCTGTGTCCTGCCCCAGCTTAGCAATTCTCCTTCCAAGCCACCTGCACCTTATGAAACTGGTGAACCATTTAAGTTTTAATGTTTTTCTCCATTATAAGGGTGAGTGATCCATTGGCCTCTGCTTTTATTTCTTTAAAAAGGGCAGTCTGTAATTCTAAGATCATTACAGAGTTCTGTGAATTGCAGGATCTTGTATCTCACACGGTGGGGCCCAAATTATTTCCCTTCCTCAGTTTCCTTCACAGAAGTCACAAAAAGGTGTTGGTGAACAGGTAAGGAATGAGATGTTGTATCAGCAGAGAAGAAGAGACCCTCTGTGGGCTGGGCAGCTGTGGGGACATGCTTGTGCCTAGTTTTTGAAAGGAAAGGTGATATGCCACCTCACACTGCTTAAAGCCACTTGACTTTGAACACTTCATGCCCAGCCAAGGCAGCACAAGGGTTTCTATCAGGCACTCGTGGTAAGCAAGCCCAAGGTGTGGATTTACGGCAGTATAAATACCCTCAAGCAAGCATCCCCATGCACTCTGTAGAGGGTAAGCAGTAGGTTACTTCCACTGGCAGGTAAATTCATCCTTGCAATTATGACCAGTATGAGCAAGGAGGCAGATAAACGCTAAGACCTTGTAAATTCATTGCATATCTATGCTTTTGATATTTTATGATTAGCTTTTGACATACTTTGTGTTTGACATTACCTGTCCCATCTAATGTCAAGCACAAAACATACTTCAACACTTTTTCATGCAGCACTGCTTAGGTGCACGGACTAAACCACGGCCTGTTGATTTTGACTAAGAAATCTTGTCTAAGATTTGATCATAATCGTAACGTAAGTCTTTACATCAGGCAAACTACAGACACACTAAATTAATCCCAAGTCTGGTTCGCAGCCGTGTTCACTACAGTGTGAGCTGTGCTCCCTCTGAACAGACAGGACAGTCAACTGAGTTGGGAACACCATTACATCCAAATTCATGGCTTTTCACATGTTAAAAGGATTCAGGTTAATTGTGCAGGCAAAAAAGACCAGGGTTATTTCTTAGTTTCTTAGGTAGCAGTTAGACTGAACTTCTCCCTTCTGTGCAAGCAGCCCACACAAACTGCAGTTTGCCTATGGCATGGTATCTATTTCAGTCTGGGAAACCAAAATGAGAAAGATCACAAGCAGCGTCATTTTATTTGGATATAAACCAGAATCTGACCTCCAAAAGCTGCCAGAAGTATACCCTGGCACTCTGTTTTCAAAAGGTTTTACTTACTTGTATTTTAAGAGCAGCCACTGAACAAACCACAGTCCTACAAGGATCATGCCGTTGATTTCACAAATAGAAAAAGCCCATTGCACCCGATCAAAGCGATCAAAAAATGCATCTGGTAGGGGAGGCTGCACCTCCTTGGGAGGCACTCGTTCATGAACGACTGAGATAGTCACTGTGGTAAAGATGAAACAAAAAAGTGCATAAATAAAAGCCAGGAAAGTCTTGCCCCATTCCATAGGATACTGCGAGCGCTCCGGCTCTGGCATGGGGATCTTTATCATCTCCTTCTTATAACCATTTGGCATCCCGTTCAGCTTCATTTTAGTGCTAAAGCCATTCTCACGTGTGGTGTTGCTGATGCGAATGTGCCCATTGACATGCCCGTTTTTGTGAGCCTCGATGTGGTGAGCCATTTTTAAAGTTTCAATCATGTGCAATAGCCGCTGTCCGCTGTCGGAAGAAACCCGGGAGAGAGGAGTCTTCTTAAAATCCTCCTCCGTGAGGTTGATCAAATCCTGCCCAGTGAAGCTCTTCAATGGTTCACAATACTCCGGCACAGCATTTTCTGTTAGCCAATTCGTCACCTCCTCAGGTGACCACAACACCACTTCTTTCATCTCGCCAGGCAGCCGGGGCAGTCTGACATCAATTTTAAATTGGGCAGCAGTCACTGCGACTCCAGTGCATCAGAAAGCTCCTCCTTGGCTTCATCTTGTCCAAGGAAGCAGTTTGGCGAGAGGCAAGTCCCTGTCTCTAACCATCCGATACGAGCATCCAGGTGCTGTGGCAAGCATAGGAAACAATTCACTTCATATTCGTGTTGGCATTCTTCCTAGGGAGGAGAAAAACCCAAAACCAGTCATTAAGACAGCATTTGCCAATAGTTTGCAATTCATGTTTAAAGACAAAATTACTGCAAAAGAATAGCTAGACTCTGGCATGGAAAAGACTAACTGATTTGAGCTCTAGCCTTGTACACACAGCGCTGCCCTTTCCCAGCTTGCTACTGATTACTCAAGAGCTTTAACAGTTTTGTATTATAAACACCACTTTGCACCTGTGGGAAGGACTCCTTCCTGCTCTGTATTTACTAAATTCTCTATTACTATGCAGCTCTGGTCCATAGCTGGTACCCAAACTACTCTTAAAAATCACAATACTAATGGATTTAAGGATCTACCGAGCACGTTTAGTGTTATACATCTCACAAACCTTCTCTCCTCCTTACAGACTGGCATTTTAATGCAATGCATTGCACCTAGTTATTGAATAGGAAGCCTGGTTTTGTTCTGCAAGGCAAAAATATCTAGTGTGCCACAAAACCCACTTTTCTACAGGTCAGCAGCACAAAAAAAAGATTACGTAGATAAGCAAGGTTATACTCTCTGGACTAAAGCATCAGCAGGAAAATGAATGCCCAAACAGGTTAGCTTGAAAATAAACAGAAACCTTTAGGTTTGGCAAGACTCTAGCAGATGTTCAGCAGCTCTTTAAGGTAGATTTTATGGTTTCCATGGTATATAGCTACAATGCAAACAAATGTTTGTCATTGGCTAAAAAAGGAACCAGCAGAAAAATGAAAGTAAAACTTTAAAAAAAAAAAAAAGAATTAGGTAATGAACTTCTACGCCCAATTCATTACAAAAATAGCTTAGAAAAGCTGATCACTTCCAATACACAAATTACAGGAAAACAGATGTTACTTGCTGGAACCTCTTCCTGCATTTTTGAGACAGCAAAATCCTCAGCATGAGGTGGCAATCACGTGGCAGTGAACACCACTAGCAAATTCCCAGGTTTGAGATGTTTATTCAGTGAACAAACAAAAAATGGTCCTCCCCAGAGCAGAAGGGAAAACAGTGCAAACCCCTGTGTCCAGCCTGCCATCCCACGGACCAGGGATGGCTTCTGCAGGAGGCTGCAGCACTGTAAACACAAAGCGACCTCAAGAAAGTAACAGCATGGGGAAAAAGCACTTCCAAGTCATATCATGCCTTTATCAGCTTAAGGAATATTTTAGCCTTTTACAAGCTACCAGATGTTTGTGTTTCATCACAGGGAGCAAAGTTGACATTGAGGAAAACCAAAATAATCTACACGACTGGCACAATTTGAGTAGAAGTGGGAGAAAACAGATACAGAGCTACTCCTATGCAAAATGTGACCATACTACAGAAACATATTTTTTGACCTGTTACCTCTAAACTGAGCATGAAACACAAGGTGCAGTTTTTAATCTGCTTCCCCGTGGAATGAACCAGGTCTGGTGATGGAGAAAAGAAAAAGCTTTGGACCAACAAGGACTGGCAGTAGTTTGCATCTACCACCTCTCCCTTGCTGGGCACACCATGCATGAGCACTTATTTAAATCCATGGAGCAAGCATGACGACCAATATTCCCCTTTGCGAATATCTGCACTGTTTTAAAACAGCAGAAGAGAGGATACAGCTCTATTTTCTTTCTTTCTTTCTTTTTTTTTCAGTGTGATTATATGTGCTGAGGAAGGCTTTTAGCCACAGATCACTTCATTATTCAAACTGTGTTTAGCAAATCGGTATTTAGTTACACAGCTCTGAACATGGAAAAAAAGGATGGATTGAATTATGCATGTTAACCCACATTAGAAACTCCTACAAGACTTTGACTGAAGCAGAGCAGCTCAGCTCTCCCCAACGCTAGTCTCCACTGTAGTCAGAGGGCACCTGAAATCCTGGCTCTGGCACTAGCCGCAGCACAAAGCTCAAGCATGAGCCCTGCATCCTTACTCCATGCCAGGGAGCATTGGTGTCACCAGCAGTCAGTCATCAGAAGATGTTTTCCTCCAGCTCCCCATTTGCCTCATTCTGCGCGTTAAGGGCAATGTCAGCCCTGAGCTACCTCACTCACTAATGCCTGTGACTCGACTTGCTCACTGCAGATCAAGGAGATGGCAACACCATGGCCTTTTTGATATCCACAATATTTCACAGAATCACCTAGGTCAGAAAAGACCTTGAAGATCATGTAGTCCAACCATTAACCTCACACTGACTGTTCTCTAAACGGTCTCAAGTGATGCACCAGTAATTCACAACTCAGGGAATTGGTGTCTGCGTGAAGGAAAACGCAACACACACTTTCACATTTGTCCTAGGGTCGAAACTCTGGTTGAAATACATGATATGCAGCACCAGAAACTGTGCAGCATAAATTCATAACTAACACTAACAGACTTCTCTATGGGCTTGCTGCTTCAGAGGGTAGTGCCTTACAATCTTGATAAAGCCGAAGTCATTTATTTTTTAATCCTGTTACAACACCTGGGCTCTCAGCCCGCAGCAGGACCTCATTTTCCCTTGCCGTTTAACAGCTACATCGGCTGCCTCTCCAAGTTCTGCTTTACAAATTCAGCATGGCTTTGGGGTTGTTGGAGCACTCTGCGTACACCACGAGGTGGGGCAACATTAAACCTTTTCAATTTTAAACGCTGAAGTGACTGAATCACAGTTTCCCAAACCACTCAGCAAGGAGGAAAGCAGACTGTTAGCCGTCATCCTCCTGCCATACCAGCCTTTCTGCCCAGCCCCTGACAACGTGCCGCAAGCCTCCTGCATGCTTAAGGATTCAGGATCCCAAAGACATAGTGCAAAGGCTGCATTCATCAGTGTTCAGGAACATGTAGCCAACCTTCAAACTACATCTCCTTACTTACCATGCCACAGCTAAGCTAGCAGGTTTTAAGATGAGCTCTGTGTGGAGCCTAAAAGAACAAAAAAAAAAATCTGTTGCCAGCTGCAAATATTATTCTGATACTGGCACAAGAGTCATAATATGCTGGTGTAACCCCATGATACCTGGCCTGGCAGTGTTATGAGAAATAGCATATTTATGTGTCTTGCAGTAAAACTGCAGGTTTTGGCAATATTACTAAAAACTACAATCAATTCAGAAATTTGCTCGTGCTTTAAACTCACCATCAGTACTGCTACTAAAGAAATCATACTGAAGAATAAACATTTCTCAACCCAAATTTTTGTATCTTTATGGAATATAAAATATATCTCCTAAGAGTCTTTGTTGGTTTTAAAAATGAGAAATCCCCTCTCACACACAGAGGCACATGCCTTCACCCCAACTCGTCCTCTGTGGATGGACGAACAACGATGGCATGGAGTTCACCGAGGAGCAGGCAGTGACTGAGCAGAAAGCTTCAGTCCTCACAGATGATGCTCCTGGGAGCATGAGCACAGCGCTGCCAAGTGCAATCCCGGCCTGCTACTATCACACCACCACCGTGTAAATCACTATCAGGCACCTTTTCTAAAAGAGAGTAACTGATACTCACAGGAGGAAGGCTTAGAGGAAAAATAACACCCTGCCAAGGCTGCAGGCCATAGAGTCATTTTCACTGAGAGTTAAAACAAAGAAAAACAACTAAAATTTCTAACAAACACCTATCATTCAAACCTCCATTTCACAGCCTGTCTAATGGGGGAGGGATAGGCAACAAGGCTTCTTTACAACCTTCCAGCTTGTCACGTTAAAAATACCTCATTTCCTATTGTGCATTCACAAAAGCTTGATCAGGTGAGGAGATATGGGAGACTAACAGCCCTCACTGGCCTCCTTGCTTCCACAAAAGGTCTCCTGTCCACAAAAGCTGAAGACAGGAGGTAGGGATGGGCATCGGCTACTGCCGGGCCATGTCCACGAGCTTAGCTTGGTCTCACTGCCCCAAGCAAGGCACAGGGACGGCAGCGGGACGGGCACACGCCCAAGCGTCCCCAGCTCTGATACAGGTTGTTAGCCTGGGCCAGGCAACTAAAACCCTCCTTCCATCTGCAGCAGATCTGCTTCATTAAGGAGCCTGTAGCTGATAATGAATTATAAATAACAAAGCGATTATCATAATACCGATTGCACTATGATAATGATGCCGTGTAAAACCGGTATCTCAAAATACCCGCACCACAAGACTGAGCAGGAGGAAGTAACTTCAGCAAGGGCTCGAATCCCCACCTCCTCACATTTACATGACCTTTTTTCCCGTTCCCAGCAAACATTAAAGTGCTAACTCAAAACTTTCAGATCCTTTTCGACTTTTCTGACAGGGAGTATTTCCCACCACCACTTCAATCTGCCCATGTAAGGGTTGTAATACCATGACCACAGCCACCCCAGTGGCCAGGACTACCCAGTAGTCATGGTATTAAATACTTAAACGAGCACACTACTCTGTTCACTTTGCAGAGATACGGTTGGAATAAGGACCAAAAACATGGGAGTATCCACCTCTTTGGTTAAAGGACAAGATAATCAGCAATAAAATCATCATTTGGCTACACCCCCACATCTGACTTGGTGGCCAAGGTGCAGAAAACTTTGCAGTTTTCTGTCTCTTGATCTCCTTGGAGGATAACTAAGCACCCACGTTGGACATCACTGTTTCAGATTTCGTTTCAGCTTCCGTGGGCTCACGGCCGAGCGAGTGACGGACATCCCCCAGGCAGGGGGCATGAGACTCTGTCTGGGATGGCTGCAGCGTCCACGGAGCAGTAACCTCCCTCCGCACAACCCCCGAGCTGGCCTGCAGGTTAACACATCATTCCCTGCTACCTCTGAACTTGCAAGCAGAAAGCATTACGTCTCACAACTAACACTGATGAGACAAAACCACATCCACCTAAAACAGCACAAAGGGACCCCTAAAACCAATTTGTTCATCTCCAATCTCCGCCTAAAGCACTCTGAAACCCGACCGAAGAAAACCTAAGTCCTCCCAAATCAAATCATGCCTTCCTCACGTTTGTACAGTGCTTTTATTCTCTAAGCAAGGACCTTTGCTGCCAAGGCAACAGTCACTATAGAAATCAGTAAAATAACCAGCCATTTCAGAAACCGCGATGAGCTCCTCACCAGGAGCCAAGGAGATTTTCAAATCTTTTCAGAGGCAGTGGGTGTGTTTCAGTTGCAACACTGAGCATCCTTCCCAAACACCCCAGAAAAGTTGAGATAAAACCATTTGTAAAAAATATTGTTAAAACGAGCGAGGTCCAGGCATAAGCAGCTTGAAGATAAATTAGTGACATTTTCTTGTAAGACAAACACTGAGACACACGCTGATAATGTGCACACACGTAAGCAGAAGAAAATCAACTACTGTAAAGATCGAAGCTTTAACGCTTTAGAAACCAACCCACAAGTGAATTCCCCAAACCCTGCGGTGAGCAGAAGTTACACAGAGACCAAATACTCTGGATGAAAGCCGGGAGCTGTCATCCTGCATTTCTATAGCACAAAACACACTGTTCATAACAGCAGGGTCTGAGTCACATGGGCATTTTATCATCACTAACAATAATGCTCCAACACCTTAATAACTGCATGTCCTGTACTTGAAAGCACCTCTGCACACCAATTTGCAGCAAAAGGGCGATGCCTGCCACAAATTACGTGCTGGATATCACTAACAAGCTGTCAAGCAATGTACTGAAGTGCTTCTTCCCCCCTCCACGATAGCCTTGCCTCCAAACCAGAGATCACCCCTTGCAAGAGGCTGCACCACTAGCCAGCAAGAGACTACCGACGTTTTAAAACATTACAATAAAGCTGATTTTGTGCTGTAAATACAAATATATGCAAATACAAAATATCTGTAAGTATAAAATTGAGGCACAGATGGGCTCACAAGTTTCGCGAAGCTCCGAGATAGGTTTCCAAGGTCGGTCCCAGATGGAAAACATTGTCTCGCAGACACAAAGTCAAAGCAAGCAGAATTACTACTACGAAAAGGAGGCTGAGATCAGTATGTGAAGCAACGCCCATGTACCCTGAATAGCTACTTACGCAGGTTCAGAGAGAAAAAAAATTGCCTGCATACTACATAAATCCCTGAATAGACGATTTTTTCTAAATTACTCTATAGGAAGAAGAGAAACAACCCCACCGTGTATTTCCTACGCTAATATAACAAAAATATAAGAAATGAAAACCCGCGCACAGGCAGGGATCTCAGTATAACAGCTCTGAACCCAAGCCCCGAGTTCAGTGGCAAGGATTTGAAAATGAAAGTACTTGCATCAAATCTGAATAACCAAACAGCTCATCTTCAGATGGGAAACACTGCTAGTGAATATCTCTGCTACAAAAAATGCATCATCTCTAACGCGTGCGTGTACGTGTATAGGTATATACACGCACACATTCTGTGCTAGGTGAGATAAGAGACGGCTTTTCCCTCCAAACCTGATGAAGCCTCATCTCTTTGCTTTTTGTAGCCCTACACCTCTTTGCTCAACTTTCTTCCTCCCCCTTCTTCCCTGGTTTTGGAAGTAGTTATGGAAACCAGCACTCACGAAAAGGCTTCACCTGACCAGCAACCTCATCAATCTCATCAGGCGAGCAGTTGCTAAGCAGGGCTTTTGTTTTGACACTACGGAAAAGCCTGCTTCCAGTGAAACGGGGGCGGAAAGGATTGGGTGGGGAGGGCAAGTCCTGCCTTTGGCTTAAGTTACAAACAATTATTTCAGACTGAAAAGTCTCTTCAAATGCAGGAGGGAGAGCCAGGCGCCAGGAGGGAGAGCCCCAGCCGGCACCCACAGGAACAGCTATGGGCTTTCGCCTATGGCAGGGATAACCCAAGCGCACATCTCATTTTGTGTTGCACAGCGCAATCCTAATGTCTAAATCCTAAAGTAATGCAACACCTGCAACAGAAGGGGGATGAATATTAGCTTATTTTCAAACGGCTGCAATAGGAAACCCACCTTCCAATTCCCCGCCCCAAATGCTTTTAGTTCTGTGCAAGAAAGATGCAAATAATGTCACAGTTAATTTGCACTGGACAGAAAAAAAAAAAACAAAAAAAACCCCAAAAAACAAAAACCAAACCACAACTATATTCAACTCCAAAGAATATTATCCTTGAGAGAAGTGGGTTTGTACTATTTCAGCCCTCCACCCGTAAAGGGGTGTGAAAATATTAACAGACTGCCACAAATCCTTACACACGGGCAATCTGCCTGGACACCAGGATCTTTAATTCTTTAGCAGAGGCTTCTACAGGACTCACCCCACCCATCGCATCAGTCACTTTGCCACATACAAACAAAAGCCCCCACGGACACCACGACACCTCAAACCTCGCACTTCGGGGTTCTGCCCCACAGCAACCCTAAGCGTTTCTGGGCTCTGCACTCGGGCGGCAGCAAGCTCCGGCCGTTGTCTCCAACACAGCTAAACTCGCGTCCGGGTTACGCCTCAGGATCTGGGTCAGCCGGAGATAGGGCAGAGCTGGAAATAGAGCCCAACGTCCTCGCGCAACCTCTGAGCTAACTCCGTTACTAAAGAGCACGAAACAATACTTGCCTTCCTCTTGAAACTATCCAAACCTCCTTATATTTATGCGCATGCAACAGAAGACCGCAGAAGGAAAACAAATAAAACACTGAAAAAGCAGAAAAAGTGGTTTTTCCCCTACAAGGCATAGATATGGGGAGAGGATGGGTTAGGACAGAAGGGTGGAAACAAGAAAATAAGCAGACACTAAACGTTTGTGACATGCTCCATATCTTAATTCAGTTAACCAAGTGCAGGTGTTTTGGGGATTTTTATTTTTTACCTATATTGAACACCTAAAAGTCATTTATTGTTAGAAAGCCAGATTTGTGGTGACCCTCTGGGAATCTAAGTAATTAGCAAGAATTTTTTAAAAAAATAAATTAATTATCAAAACAGACAGGGAAGTTTTGCCTAAGGAAACTGAAGACAGTCTTTTAACTGATGGTAATGCAGCTCTAAAATGCATACTCCAGCATATTTTGCCAAACCAGCCATGCAGATTGGGAAAAAAAAAGCTGGCAGAAACTACTGTGAAAATAGAGCCTCACTGAAGGCTTAAATCAATTAATTGTCATATTTTTTTACTATTTGGGCTTGCTACTGGACATGTATTAGAGAGCATCCAGACCACAATGGTTGCTTCCTCCAAACTGTCTTTCCCAGAGTTACAACTAAAGCAAAAGAAAACTATGTTTACATGCTTGGAATCCCAGCCTAAAATAATGTTTCGATATTTCATTAGAAATACAAATATTTTATTTCAAACACCCTACTTCTGAAGTCCAGCACATCAGACCCAGATCAAAAAGACTCCAAGCCTCAAGAGTTGAAATGTAAATATCTATATATCTTCATGTAAGATGCTGTTTGCATTTCAGGTGTTGCTATTCATAAACACATTCATAAGGCACACAATCAACATTGTTAATTTTCAATGCTATTAATCTTGTAAAACAAAATGATTCCTGCGTTTGTCTTTACTAATTTAGTTTCACATAACACATACTGATCCCTTGTCTGAAAGACAGAACACCACAAATATTCAAGATTGTTTCCGGTATAAATCATCCTACCCCATTTTTGAACACATAACCCTCCTCTTTCCAGCAATACCTGTTCAGAGTTGTACCATAAATCAAATATTTAGATCTGGAAGACATGAAGGAGAAGAAGACTCTTATTGCACAGCCGATCTAGAGCAACCAGAAACCCAGGAAAGGCAAGGGTGGAAAAAAAAAAAAAGGCATTTTTGATTGCCAGCAGGTTACGGGTGTACAATCTGCACAATGGGAACTTGTCTTCCTAGAGCCAGATCTACTGAAAATTCAGATGAACTGGCATCTTCCTTTTGTGGTTAACGCTACAAGCAAGAAAAATACGTCTTGGCTCAGTTGCCAAGCTTCAGCCACCTTCTTCACTCTCTTCACTGCCAATCGCACAGATGCCAAATCTCACTGTTTGCAGTGGAGATCTGCCACTGACGGCGTTTGGCTTGATGGCAAAAACACACTCGCGTTCATTCAGCAAAATCCAGGGTGGCTGGAGAGATGAAGCCTCTTCCCTCCCCAGTCCAGCCATCCCACATCTCCTTCCAGAGCACGGGTGCCAGAAAGGGATGGCAATTCAGACCAGCTCTGTTCCCTGATCTAAGGGTCCTTACTTCTTCGCCTTTATTAGATGATTTCATGACTGTCACTTGGTGTTTCAGGACTGCCGCTGCTGCCACCAAATGTGACACTCTGATGCTGCAACAAGGTCCAAATTTCAGAATTTCGACTTCAGAAACCCAACGTATTCCTCCCCCAGTGCTGAAAAGTAACTTTATCTCTGTATCAGACTCCAGATCTTAATGCCATCAACTACTCATACCCAGCTGCTCCCTATGTACATGAGACATGCCACCCCTCCCATTGATTATCCTGTGACACCAGCAAATTCTACTTAAATCCTGCTTCTGACAACAATTTGGCATTGAACCCGAAGAACAGGTATGCACAAATGTCCTCCCCAGAACATTAAGCGTTCCTCACATTTTTACTGGACAGATATTTTAAGGGCACAAAAGAACACTGAAAACAGGCTTGTTTCCACACTGACAGCGATGGCAACTGTGTGTCCTACCAGGTATCAGTCAAGCAATTTCTAAGGCCACAAGCAGAATCACTTGAAATCATTATAGTGTGGTTCAAAGTCTGCAAAATACTTTGTTTTAAATATTTCTCTGAGCTTAAATTTATGATCAACTACGTTCACAAATAAGGAGAGATGAGAAAAGACAAGAAACTTTCTCTTGCTATCTAACTGTTCTGGAAATTATGAATATTTCAATAACCGGCTGAAAGCCTCAGAAGTAAGTTCCTCCTGCAGACATGCAATTACCTCTAAATTTTTCTCCTAGTGACACCCTTGAGGTATAGGAGATGTGCCTGTGTCATCTTGTCCTAACATCTTTATGGAGATGTCCATTAGCCACCCAGCAACTCTGGTTACGATCCCAGGGAGTATCTCAAGGCAGGGTGGCTCTTGGCCACCCCTTCTCCTGCAGGTAGTCACTCCGCTGTCTGGCACTCCAAACACGAAAGACTGGATGACTCTGTGAGATTCACACACTGAACTAGTAAGTTTTGAACGCGTCAATTAAATCAGTTCAAAAAATAACCTGCAGTTCCAGCCAAACAAGAGAATCTCAGCTCAAGGTACTGCGTAAGTACAACTAGCTTGCATTCATGTCATGGAAATTAAGCTACATTTAAAAATAGTACTTAATGAAAACAATATTTCAGCTCACAAACTCCCCCACCTGGGGAGCGTTATCATCCCTACTTACCTACAGCCCGTAAAACTGCTGCAAAGAGACTCAAAACAGCATGCAAAGCTCAGTCAGCAGTTCATTCACACCTCACAACCAGAAATAATTAAAAACACTTAAATCAGATGCCTCTTGAGATGGTTGTTCATGCAATACCTCTTCTCCTGCCACAGAAGGTATGGAGGGATCAGACCCAGCGTGCTATCACGAGTGCACAGCCTCTAGCAAACTTTGCTTACTAGTCTAAACATTTACTTTTAACTAAAAGAAGGCAAACTGAGCTGTACACTACAAACTGTATGATGCACTCCTCAAAATCTGTGTTTGCCTTCATGAAATTGTATATTAGGCGGGAGGAGTTAACAGCCAGTAGCACAGTGCTAGATGTAATGTCATTTCCACAAGCCACCCCAACGTAACTACGTCACAGCACGGACACTTGATCGAGCACATAACTGTAGCTCCCTGTGGTGAACCATCTACACGCTGCTCGCAGCAAACAAACCAAATTGCTCAGATCATTTCAGCTGGTTTAGAAATTGAAAAGCCATGTCCACCCTCGGGAAAAAAAAAATAAAGAAAATAATCAGTGTTCCTTCCTAGAGAGTAGACACACGAATTAACCATTTAATCAATTATGGGATGCCTGTCGCTCCAAAAGGATCACTGAGCTGCTTGTCTGCAAAAACCAGACTGGGCTTCATAGGTCCTGTTACACAAATAGGTTAACATGCAATCCTGCTCATTTACAGCAGTAAGAGCACTGCAGAAACCCAGCAGCACTATTCTCCTTCCAGACACAGAACGAGGAACCCAAATAAATTGCAGGGAGGGAGATGAGAGGGAGGGAGAGGAGGAAGGACATAAATCTGCAGTCACATGGGCGCTGTAGCTTTCTGCAAGCAGATGGGTGAAGCCCTGATTAGCAAGGTATTAATGAAAGCAAGGCAGGAACGCTGATGAGGTGCAGCTCGGAAATAGCTGAACTCTGACCTGTCTTGCTGAGGAGAGCAAAGCTCCCCTCTCGCCCAGATGGATGGGTCTCGGCCACAAAGTCCCGGCTCTGCTGACTGGTGGGAAAGGATGGGAGATCACAAGAGAAGCAGAGCACGGTTGAAAAAAGCTGCTGAGGCTGAAGCTAAAAGATGAATGGCAAAGTAGATAATACAGCAGCAGCCACGCAGGAGAGCACCATACTACTTTAAATCAACCTCCAGCAGCAAGATGCAAAAGACTCACTGGGAATAAGCCCTTCCCATAGGTAAATACTCAGAAGGTGCACTCTCTAGAGATGTCCAGCAGGATGCAATATCCCTGCTGCGTGCCTGAGTGAGCAAACAAAACAAGGGAATAACAATTATGGTGATGTTTCTAATGTGAGGGGGCTCATCTGAGCAGTGGAGTGGTTAGGATGTTACGTTACTGCAGAAACTCATGTGATGAGGAGCCCTTGAGAGCGGGACAACAGTAAAACCCCATCCAGCTACCTCATGACAGGCTCCATGACTACACAGCAGTCCCTCAAGGCCTGGGAAATCTATATACGCTTCCTAAATACGTTAGTAAACAGAATATTTTGAGAGTATAAAACAAATAGGAGCCAACTTGACACAGCTGCTGCTTTATCTACCCATCCCATGGTCAGACTTGCTCTACAGGCCTATCCTTGAGCCATGCTCCAACATGCATCTTTTACATAAATCCTAAGAACCTTTCCAAGATCTTCCAAACCTGATAAAATATGGCATTTTAATAAGAGGCCATAAAAAAAAAAAATCTTCTGTGTGGAAAGATCATGAAAATTCACCATCAGTCCTCCAGTAATACCAGTGCTTGTCCTGCCAGCAATACAAAGCAGTTGAAATGACTACTGATAGGGGAAAAAAAAGTACTATTTTGGAAAGGATAAGACCAAGTACTGTAAAGTGTTCATACCAAAAGACATTAAACAGTCACAGTAATTTGAGTTTGGGGTTTGTTGTGGTTTGGGTTTTTTTTGCTTGGGTGGTTTTTGTGGGGGTAAGGGTGCAGCTGCATTACCAGAGATTGAACAGAACATAAATACACATGAAATTTGCTGTTAAAAGCAAATATATTACTATCTGTCTTTAGGCACTCTGAAACCTTTTCATTGGGTCTGAAAATACCTACATTCACAAATATTTAGTATGGGCAAGGGGATAAAACTACCATGGCAGAAATCCTGATGAAATATGCAGCTCACCCTACATGGCACCACAACAGCACTGAAAAAATGTCGTCTTACAGGTTTTTATTTCACATCATTAATGAAACAGTGTAGGGACTTGATTTAATTTGATCCTGAGACAAACTTGTGCTGGTCTGAATCGGTCTTAGGCAGCCAGATTACAAAAGCCTGACCTCACAGCCACATCCCAGGAGTAAACCACCTCCCATCAAGTACAGGCAAAGGGAACGGCTGGCACATGAACCAGCGCGGCCCAGCTGCAGCTTGTGCACACCAGTACCCAGCCTGTCTCATCCCTGCTGAAATGCAAGACACGCCACACAGGGCACCGTGCGAATTAAGATTTAAGGGGAAAAATGCTCATCGCGGACCAGAAAAGCCAGCGGCTATAGGACAGTACAAGGGTATCTTGTGTTCTTATCTCTTATGGGGATTTCTTGCCCTCCCTGGAGGGCACAATTCATCTGCAGGAGACGGGTTGTCAACAGCAGGGCTGAAGGCTCTCCTAACTTTCTGGAAGAGTAATGAGGAAGGATCAATATTTAGAAAGTCCCTAAGAAAAAGTAGCACAGCCACTGGGGAGGGGAGCACCACACACATCACTCCAGCCAAAAAAAAAAAAAAAAAAAAAAAAAAAAAAATCAGGAAACTTGCATTTCCTTAGTTCACTAAAAGCCATTTTTTGCCAAGTAACCAATTTCCTTACACTCTTCAGTAAATAAAATATGAAGGGCAGACGAAGATGTAAAATATAAATGCATACACTTCCATAAACAACAGGCCCTGTTATTGTAGATGCTGCATAAATCATTGAGGATAACAGGATTTATGTCCCTTAATGCAGGGCACAGAATTCAGGGTCAGTTGGCAGTCAAGGAAGTTTTATATTAACAAGTGTTGCATTTATATTCGTCTTCGTGATCCACACTGCCTAGAAAGAGCAGAAATCGCTTTGGTTCATGTATTATTTAGCCAGGCCAAACAGGTGAAAGGCAGAATCAAACCCCAAGACAAACATCAGATGATTTTGGTGTGGATCTCCACTATATATAACACTTGCAATTGGATGGCAGGACACTCACCAGTTTGGTAATTAAGCCAGAATGGCTGAAACAATCCTTCCATCAGATTTCTCTGCAAAGCTGCTGGAAGCGATGACAGTAGTTATGAATTGCCCTGTTGAAACTCATTGCTGTATCTGTCTTCCAGCACTTTGCCACGCACGTGAGCACAAACACAATGTCTTTACAATTTCAAGTGTTAGCAGTTAGAAGTATTGCTTTGTCAAGTTTCCCTGGGGAAGAGTAATAGCTACCTATAGAAGACTTGCACCTAATCACTGCCATCTCCTTTTTCTTCATTATTTTTTATTTCAAGCAGTTGACTGACAAATAACTGTTGCAGTGCTCATGTTTACAATGCACATCATCTTTCCTTTCGCCTATTTGCAAAGTTTGATACAAAAGGGACGGCAGCTTTCAAACAACTGGCAGCTGGCACCTCAAAGTTCAGTCGTGAAAACTAACTGTGTATCTAGCTGAAAACCACCTTTCACCTTGAAAATTAGGTATGTGGTCTAAAATATTTTCAAACTACCTTCTTACTACTGCATATTTACAAACTGGACTTGAGGTGACCTTTAACTTGCAGCCAGATGAACAAGTTCAGGGTGAAATCTGTGCTTAGCTGTACAAGAGACTTCTCTAGGACAGGCCACACGAAGCTCCAAGACAGCAGTGCTCAGGTCTTTAAGGGACTCCACACTACTCTTTCCTACCATACAGGACTACAAAGCTCAACAGGTCCCCGCTGAAGCTCCAGAAATAGCAGGTCTGCCCCAAGCATGGGGAAAACCCAAAGCCACGCATCAGCTCGTGGCTGCCTCCTCCCCTGATTATTCAGAGGTTTAACAGAACTGAAAGTCATCTGCATACCCAAAGTGATTTCTGAGTACAAAAATCATTTCCGCTTCTATTTTGAAAGGTACTTATAGACAGGAGTTCCTCCCTATTTCAAAGCTCTGCATAAAGCTGGATTTATTGATGCAGACCCATGATTCATCAGTACAGCAAGCTGTAGGAGACAAACGGTCTTATGCTGGAAACTAGCAATATTAGGAAGAAAAAAAATAAAAATCAGGAATTAAAATCAGAAGTATTCATCCTAAACTGAGACCTAGACAAAAAACAGTACGGGTCTTCATGCCTTCTGTAGCTTTTTTCTTCCTTATTTTTCTTTTCATCAGCAGTAGCGTCCACTCTTTCTTCCCTTCCCTCCCCCATTCTCTGCCGTTTGTTTCAGTGACACCTGCCAGAGCCTCCCCAGCCAAGTGGCACATGCTCCAGATCAAAGGTCAACAGGCTTAGGAGAAAATGGAGAGAAGGCTGCTAAAACCAGGGCAGTGCAACATTATTGCCCAAAACAGAGGGCAGAATATTTTAGATAACACTGTGACAGACAGGCAGCAGCGCTGGCAGCCCAATGAGCCCCAGCAGCCTCCTTGCCCTCCTTCCCTTCCAAGGATTTTTAAAAGAAGAATTAGTCTGAAAGGATCCTGAGAACTGTAAATAAATTACGTCCCTGTTCATCAATTAGCTCAGGCCCCACTGAAATGAAAGCCACAGTGGGCTCTGTAATCACTCAAAATAAACTCCTCTGACAGGATCACTCCTGTGCTGATGGCTCAATTATGCCCGGGAAGACCGCTACAGAACATTAAACATCAACAAAAGTCTGAGCTTGTGTTACTTTTCTCCCAGATAAATCTAACTCAGTATCTAAGTGCTTTTAGCTTAAGTAACCCTGAATTATTGGATCAATTCTTTTCCCACCTCTTCCTCAAGTTGTAAAAGCTAGGCCACTGCATACAAGAAAAATGTTTGTAAATAGTCCCTTTGTTAGACAGTTACATTATTATCATATAGGGAAGATAACATTATCATTTAAAAATATATATGGTTTGGGAGAGGGTTGTTTATGTAAATTTAGTAGCTCAGAAATCAAAACAGGGACAAAATGTTCTCCTGGGTTATGAGGGTCTACTCTAAGCTCCCGAGAAGAGCTTCTTCATTTCTCTAAAATCCAGCCCCTAGCAAACAGTTGCACCACTTCCGTTTTCTGAAACGGCAAGAACTTTGAAGACAAAGAAACTCTAACACAGCAGAAACTTGCTTTCATTTCTCATTTTGCTTTCGCAATGTATTATTTGTTTTTTCATAGCTACAAGTTTACCAGGACTAGAGATACCCTTGCCACCCGACTCTCTCTGCAACTGCACTAACACAAAATAAAGCTTCTCGGGGCTTGCCCAGGTCGGATCTTTGCTGTTCTAACCCAAGTATGACATGTAAACTCATTGCAGAGGACTGAGCAATGCCAGGATTTCACTGCGGATTTAGGTAGGGTGTGACTAGTTTAGAATTAAACAAAACAATGTCCCCAAAGAAAAGCACGTGGCTGAGATTAAAAGAGAAAATTTCAAAGCACAAAAGGAGTTAGAAAAAAGGAAAAAAAAGAGAGCTGGAAAGACTGAAATCAAAGTTGCACCAAAATTAACTAGCTAGTGGTCTTCCTACTAAATCCTCCTCATCCTCAATGCTTAATACTCACCAATCCCAAATCATCAGCTTTCCCAACATAAATAATTTGGATTTGACTGGGTTCAACTTCACATTTTTTAAAAATTAATAAAGTATAACAGTGTCAACATTCTTACTAGTGAGAAATCTGCTTGACCACTAAAGTGATCTTTTAAATTCACAAGAAAACAGTGTTTTATATATCACTGGGACCAATGAATTTTTACTCCTCTTTATGAAAAGCAGCCCAGTAACAAGGAGGAAACCATCCTGAAGCATTTTGAAACCTGAGTAAAACTAGCTGCTTGTCCAGAGGCTGAAAGAATAATTTCAGTTCTTAAATTCACTATTAAAACACAGAATAATTCCAGTTTCACAAAATCAAGACATAAAATTTGACTCAATACCAAATTCCACCAAGCACTAGATATGCTTAAATCTACAGCTTGTATCTTACAGCCCCTTGAAAAGCATAAATGCTGTTTCTCTTCAAGTCATTTGCCCAGGGATAGTGTTTTGTTACAGCTAAACATTATTTAGTTATGTTGAACTAACTGCTGTTTTCCCTCCACCATGTCCTGCACAGGGAATGCTTGGCACAGCACGCTTACTGGTTTTTAGGATCCATCTAGGCTGGATGTCCAGGACATCTGAAATGCCCCTGGATAATTCCTTCTTCATTTGGCACCGAACAGGATGGTTCACTGGTTATCAACGTGTGGCTGGGAGTGCCACAATGGGAGCTCACCTGAACCAAGGAGCAGCCTGAGAAATCACACTGTTCTCAAGACTGACAGAGTTAAAAAAAAAAAAGAAAGGAAACAAAAATAAATCCAAACCCCCAAAACCAAAGACAAAAAAAGCATCAGGAAACAAACTTTCCAGCAATGAAAATAATGGTTTCCTTAACTGGCTTTTGCCCTTATTTTAGAAAAGGCAACAGAAAATATATCCAGACAACGTTACAAGGGCCAGTGATAACCACGAGGAATAGCGATAAACCCCATGTGAAGAGTTGCTGACAAAACACTGCACAATGGCCACTTCCTAAAAGCAATGCTTAAAAGGCTTGCCGCTTACAAAGCACACAATATATTTACCCTTGGCTCGTCTGCTGACTGCCTTTCTCCTGACACTTCACATGCTTACTGCAAAAATAAAGTCTCTTATAAAAGAGTGTAATATTATAACCAAGCAAGATATTTACATCTAGTAAATGAAATTAAGGCCTCAGTGCTTTTAATGTGTTTTTTCCCCAACTACTCAAACTCTCCCTATAAACCATCAGAATATGAATGATTCAAACAGTGAAATAAATCTCCTTAAGGCTCTGCTCTTAACTTGGGTAGGCTAACCTGCATTAGTTCAGCCCCAGCTAGAAGCGGCAGCGTGGGTGCTGCAGCTGTGATTTCAAACCCGAGCTAAGCAGACAGGAGAGCTGACGTTACCAACGCCAAGTGTTGAGCTGCTCAGAGGACTTCAGCTCCAGCCCCTGCACACCTGAAGTCGGGTTACCTGTTCCAGCAGAGTTCAACAAGCCTTTTCTCAGAGGCATCCCCTCCCTCCTGCCTTGCATCCCCACCTTCCTCTCTCACACTTGGGTGACTGCATGGTGGAAAAACCTCCCCTTTTCCTGGTTTTCTGCTGGGCTGGCGGCCGAAGCAGCTGTCTGTGCAGTCACAGAAGCATAAGCAAGCCCTTCCCCTTTCGGTGGCAGCAGTGAGTTGTCAGAGCAGCTTGGCTGTATGTTGAAACCATACCTCAAGTTTCTTAATCTGCCTTTCTATTTTTAACCAGTCATTTCCCCCACCTTCTCTGCCATGCAGACAGCTGCAGAAAGCAGCTGGTGACAACCCAGTGCTCCATCAGGCCAATTTTCCTGGCAAAAAAAATCATCCACAGGCTGGCTGCAAGTGCACAAGGGGCAGCAGAGACAGTCTCAAATGTTGCCCTGAACCCACGGCTCAAGGCAGTCAAGAGGGAACAGGGCTGTCTTCCTTCTCCCACTCCCTCGTGGCCACACAAATAAACCAGCTGAGATCCCAATCAGCACCTCTTATCCCTAAAAACTCAAAGGAAAGAGGCTTAAGCAAAGATTCAGAGCATGGACCCACTTCTGGCCTTAGCTGCCCAGGTCAGCTCTCCCAGGACAGAGATGGAGGGACCATTCCTGCCTTCTGCAAGACAGCGTTACCACTTGATACAGCACTTGAGAACACTTTCTGGGATGTCCCCAGTACAGAGACCTCCCTCAAAAAACTCACATCTCTTGGGGAAAGGTTTGGATTCGTCTTATCCTCCAGGTTTGGATATCTACTCCTTCAGGCACTTGGTATTAGGTGTAACACAGACACACAATGAACCCTGAATTCTCTCCTCACATGGTAGAACAGCTTTAAAAAGCTCAGCTTTAAAAAGGTAACGTTCAATATCCCTGTAAGGTTAGCCAAGCAAAAAGGGCACTTTCCTGAGCAGCAAGAGCAGTTTTGAGTTTTCACGGGCAGATGGAAACTGGGGGATGCACAGCACAGCCTGTGCAAAGAATTGAGCCACATGGAATGGCACAAAGCAGGCCTTTGGGTCTGGGTTTTTTTTAAAGTGAGGTCCAGGTTTCTGAGCTGTGCTCTCAAAGGTCTTATGAGGACCAGGCATCTCCAGGGAGAAAACTGAAAATCTCCTTGTAGGACCAGGCAGAGCTTTGGCCTAAAAGCCTGGCTGAGAGCTCAGCACCTAAAACGGACACAGCTTGGGGAGGGCAAGGCACAACTCCTACGCTGATTCAGGGAGCTGAAGAGTTTAGCTGGAAGTTTTGAGTCATGCTCTTGGATATGGGCAACTTGAATAGCTTAAGCCCTTTTTAAGCTAAGCCCTCTTTCTCCTGTTCAAGCAATGGCTGCAAACATCGCAAACGAGGCTACTTTTGCTATTCTCCATGTAATGTGTTTTCATATGCTACATATTTTCTATAGTTCAAGTTACTTGCACAAAATAGGCTTATTGCAAACACAATCGATCTAAACTTAAACAAACGCAGACAGGACTCTAAAGATTATAAGTATCAAATGCCTTGGAGAAATCCATTTCTTACATGCCTACAGAAACAAAAGTCAGGCAAAACAAAAGTCTGGTGTGGATTTAAGCACAGCAAGGCCCACAGCAAATCTTCCCAGCTCCAACAGATCTGAATGACAGGACCCCAGGAAACAAAGCTGCTGAGCTAAACAGCCCATCAGCCATAAACCCGTTTAAAATTAAGTTTCATTAATGAGTTACAGTATTTACAAGTAGATAAGCGGCAGAAACTGATGTGATTCAGCAATTGCCACGCTGCTGCTGCTGTGACCAGGGGAGAGAAACCTCACCATGAACACAATGGCCCGCACCCACAAGCGGCACAGGCGGTAGGTAGGTCTGAGAACCTGTTCCCCGCTCCATGCGCCAGCAACAGCCCAGAAAAGCTTGCTGCTCCTCAGTCTGTGGATAACCACGTGTCCGAGTCGCCTGTTTCTGCAAAACTCTTCCTGGCCTCGTGTTATTTCAATGAAGAGTTGAACACTGATCCCCCCCCACCTAAAGCTGCTTCAGAGCACAAGTTTCTTGCTCACATGAAATACAAGCATGATCCACCTACAGTTCCTCCAGCACAACAGTACTGCACGAGATGATCCCATCAAGCAGCCTGGCATACACTTCATTCTTTGCGCATGGCGAGGAGGTCCTCTCTCATCCTTAAGACACTGGGCTACCTCACTTTATTAGCCAATACAGAAACCACAATAGCAGCAAGCACCCACGCGCGAAACCAAGATCTGTAAGTAACTTCATTTCTTACCTCCTGGAAAAAGGGAGTTTCAGGGGTGAGAAACGTCTTTAGCAGCTTTTGCAAGCACCGCGACTGTGTGTTAATGATTTACCTGACTGTGCTCTAAGCAGATATTTGATAAGAGTGTGTTTTGTTATGATCTGCTTTCCTGCCTTCCTCTGCATAACCAAATCAACCCACAAATGAAGTAGGCATGGTATTACTTGACAGGACAGGAAGAAATTAATGCTCCTCTAAGCTTGCTTATCCCATCTTGCTTTAAAAAAACATTTTTTATATATACACGCATGCACATATATACACACAGACTAAAAACCAATGCCTGGAGTAGCTCTTCTACATACACACACATGCAGATGTGAGCTACTGCAACAGGTTTTTTTGGTTTCTTCCCCAGAAACTGAGTAAAAAAAAATTGTTCAACTCATCACTATAAATCTATTAGAAAGCTTCCAGATTAAAACATTAGGTTCAAAAGAGGTTTAAGACAAGAAGAAAAGGCAGCTGTGCCAGAAACACACAAATAGGATCACATACCATGGAAAGACTTAGCTGCATATCTTAAGACACAGCTTACTGATAAAGTTATATTCCTCTTTCTGAAGCGGGTTCAGCTCACCAAGAGGATTTCTATGGTTTCCCCATGACTCACTGTGTTCCTCTTCACACCCAGGGCCACCCAACTCTACAACTGAAGCATTCACGTTTTTGGGTGGCAGGTGTCACCATGACACACGTGGAGCAGCACAGTCACATGGCCCTGCCTCTTCCTATGTACAACTGCTAAAAATACTCACATAAAGTCTAAAATACATTCTTGCTCTTACTGTTTCATATAAACACTCACTGCAATTGCCCTGGGGATATTTGGCAGCAATTAAGTAGGGGGTTAAGGGTGGGGAGAGGTGCCCAAGATGGCAAGAGGGACAGCAGCTGGTCACTGACTTTCAGTTTGTGCAAGCAAGTGCTGCTGCCACACCACGTAATCCTGGTTACCTTGTACCAGTGTGCCACGAACAAACCTCCAAACCTAGAAACCACAGAGAGACTCCACTGTGCCTCAATGTCCAGCCACAGCAAGGGATAAACCCATTTGATGGAAAGACACCAGACCCTGGAAACCATTCAGGGGGAGAAGACAAGGGTACTCACCAGCCACGTAACTGCTGCCCCAGTTGCTGGCAGCCTGGCTGGTTTTTATTTGGAAAAAAAAAAAAAAAACAACAAACCCACAAAAAAACCCCCAACCAACAAACAAGAGACTAAACACAAGCTTGAGTGCCACCTTTAAAAAAAAAAAAAAAAAAAAAGGCTGTATTTTAGATCTTAATGTATATGAGTCCTTCTGCTTGCTTCCAAACACAGCCCCTGGCTGTTCACCAGCAGCTGAACACGCCTTTTAACTAAAACGGGATCATCCACAGCCAGAGAGCTACTCACTCATGGAAATCAGGCAGCAGCCAACAGCAGCCAACTTTTCCTCTTCCCAGTCGCCAGCCAGACACAACGCTTACGGCAAGAGAAGGAGACAGCAGCGAGGCCTCTGCAAGCCGAAACGTTTTACCATTCCTCTGCCACTTCAGCAGAGCAACTCCCGCACCCGGGGATCTCGCCGGCGCCTCCTTCCCAAGCCGAACTTCCTTCAAATTAAAAGTTGCCTTTCAACTTCCCCGCACTGGCAGCGTCGTGCTGGGCTTTGCCAACGCTCCTCTCCGCTCTGCTCTCGCCGGCCTGGAAAGGAAAAGCACAAGAAGTGAAGCGCTGCACCGGAGGCGCCGAAGCGAACGCTTGCCTGTTGCTGCCGCTCCTCCCGGGCCACGCTGTCTCGCCCCGCTGAGTGCGTCAGCAGCGGGCAAGAGGAGGAGACGGAGGAGGAGGAGGAGGACGAGGAGGAGGACGACAACGGCGACGACAAGGAGGAGGAGGAGGGATGGGAGCGCCAGCCTGGCCAGAGGGCTGCAGTTTCCTACAGCAGCTCGTGGCAGCTCTGGGTTTTACCAGCAAAATAACAGCTAAAACAAGGGGAAATAAAATTATCAAATAAATTCAGGTCTATTGATTCCTAATGTGTGCAAGTAACCCGAAGCAAAGTCTTCCATCAGTATTCCTTTTGAAAGACTCAAGATGACACTATGAAGCTACAAGCATGCTGGGAAGAAGGATTTATTTTTCCAATACATATAAATAGTAAATGTTAAAGTCCTACTTAAAAAAAAGCTCCACAACAAAAATAGTCATTTTTCGCCACACTAAAACAAAGCAAAACAACAAACCTTTCAGCGAGGTTTTTGGCTGCATCCCCCTGCTGCCACCAGCGGCAGAGTCCCTGGGTAGGCAGCATCACCGATCCCCAAGGGCACCCATCCAGCCTTTATCCCAAAGGACAACACTAAGGACTGGAAACACATAGGACCGAGGAAGCTAGCAACTCCTGCGTGCAAACACAGGGGGTGGCAAAGATGAGCAGGAAAGGAAGGTGTGAAGCATCCCTGGTGAGCACCAGAGGGAGTGGAGGATCTCTACTGGCCACTCGCCTCAGGACAGCAGGGAGGGCCGTGTAATTGAGTACAAAACCACAACACAAAGCAGACTGAGGACACGCATTCGGAAGGACTGATAGGATGAGCGGCGCTGGCAGAGTGTTTTCCAGCAGATTACATGAGAGTAAGGACTCTACGCAGTCCACTGGCTGCTGCATGCAAGAGAGATACTTGTCCAGGAGTGAAGTCAGAGGTGTATGAAGTGGCCTGCTTCCACTCCACAGATGAAATAATGGGAGGGGAAGGACAGACACCAGCATTAACAAATAGCAGCATCAGGTTTTCTGAACTCCATCCCAAGAGAGGGAGTCTGTTGCCAGCAATACAAAGGAATCTGCAGAGCCACACTGAAGAAATACAGGGTGGGAAAAGTATTTTCAGAAGCTGTACACAGAAATCCTTCCATACTAATCCTGTCGTATAGAAGTAAGTATTTTTAAGGAGATGTTGGCTTGTTGGTTTTTTTAAATAGATACATGCCCCTGGGCATGGCCCACCAATCCTTGTTTCTAACACAAGCAGACAGCCAGGTATCAAATGCAACACGTTCACAATCAGCTCCTCCACAGGGTTCAGAAGCCAAAAAAAGTCCACAGGTTTGTCAGTAACCTTCAAATGCTGGTGAGGAGAAGGGGGGGAAGAAGGTTTTGACAAGGCCTCTGACCATCAAGTTGTACATCTGGAAGCGCCAATTCAAGGAGAACACAGCAATTATCTTGTGTCAGTGAGTCCAGCCAATTCCCCTGCCTTTAATTAACTTTTAAAAGTCTTTTGTTTTGAAGATCAACAAAAAAATCCGCTTAGCTTAAATGGTCCAACTTGTCCCTTTCTCAAATATCTTCTTCCCTAATATAAGAATTAAAAACCACATAAGCTCATTCTCCTTTTCCTGCAGATCATCATTATAACATGGGAGCTGGCAAACCCTGGCTCAGATGAACTAATCATATTTCCTTTTTCATAGATCTTTTAGGACGGATTTTAACAGCTAAGCTGTACCTCCAGCAGGATGGAGAGTCAAGTCCAACTCAGTCCATTTTATTTAAAATCAGAGGGGAGATGGGAAGTATGGATGGGCCACTAATGAGCTCCCTCTGCCTTTTTTCCATCAGTCTTTGAGTAATTGAGCTCTGTAACACTCAACAGATGCATCCGCCCAACCTCGTCCTGCTTTCTAGGAGAGATTTTGGAGTAGAACTGGTAATTACTCATTACCTAAAGATTTCTTAGGTATAATTCAATTCGTACCAATTCTGTAAATTCCTCCTACTGAGCACATATATGACGAACCGAAGGATTAACTGGAAGACACACTACAGGTTGTGCATTCCTTGTTATGTTATATTCCTTGTTATACTCATGTCTACTTCGGGCCAAGACACACCTCATGGGACAGCATAAGGCGAGGACAGAGGCAAACTTAGTAACTCACTTCTGAAAATAAATGCGTTCATATTTGAGGAAAATGCTTTTATTGCTCCAGGAGATCTTATCTTTGCAATTTTTTCCCTCAGTATCCTGAACTCTATGGGTTCAGTGACCTCAAGGCACGTAACAAAGCCAGCTCTGTTTTCCCATGAGTAAGGTGTGGCCAGAAGGGAGAAGAGACGACAGTTTGACAAGTATTACAGGTAATTAAAAGCAAGCTTTGGGAACACCTTTTCAACATGTTTAATCATTATGCATTTAAATACTGCATGTGTCCAAACAGATACAACTTAATACTCTGTAAAGCCCTAAACAAATAAAAAGAAACATAATGAATACTTCCAAATTTCTTGAAAGGGGTTTTTGGTTTTTTGGTTTTGTTTTTGGGGGGGTTTTTTTGGTTGGGTTTGTGGGGGTTTTTTTCCTCCTTTCTCCTACACACTTCTGCCAGGACATAATTAGCCTAAGGGCTAAAATGGAGGACAGCCTGAACAGATTACATCTTTTTCTTTCTATAGGACTGAACATCTGGGAGTACTGCTCTCAGTTAAGCGGCTGTTGCTCTGCTTCACATCCACCTTCCCACATCGTGCTTCGATATGAAGATGACAACCACCATAAAAAACACCTGAAGAAGAGAGATGGCCACGGAGTGGTGACCTGTTTGCTTCTTTCCTCATCAGGACACAACACTAGATTTGAGGTTGACTGCTGGCACTTAAGAGAAATAGCTACTATCAAGCTTCAGTACTAGTGTTTCTTGGTAATTCAAGCACCACATGCACTGGCAAGAGAACATCCTTTCATAAACCTTGCTGGGGCAAGGTCTTCCTTGCCTTGACAGCTTAAATCTGCCTTAACATCAAAAAAAGAGTAAGCAGATTATATTGACTCACCCTTGCCCATCAGTAAAGAAACTTTATATTAGCAGATGAAATCCAGGACTGAAGGTGAGAAGTAAAGTCTAGTGTGAGTAAAAAAAAAAAGCAAAACCAAAAACCTACTCATTCACACCACCAAGCAAACTCAACCCCGAAGCCCAAGCACCGCAACACAGATGAAGGAAAACAGCAAGGATGCTGCCTCCAATGGAGCTGCGGGCATGGCCGAGAAACAGAAAGCATGCAAGAGACATTTTTTAAAGTGATGCATTTCTCTCTCCTTACGTTAGTAAGCAGCTGTCCTTCCAATGCACGGCTCTAAGAAAGGAACTGCACGCTTTTTTTTCAAGAAGCATTTTTACAGGGCCCATCAGGGAGGCACATGGCTTGCTGCCTACTGAGGACCGCTACCAGCACAAAAGCAGGTCTGACTTCAAAGACCGATTACTGATTTCTAGGATTAACACCTACCAGAGAGCATATGTTCATATTGTTTCACATGAGTAATACAAATCCATACATCCACCACATGTATCCAAAAAACCTTTTAAGTATTTTTTTTTTTTTTGGTCTTTTTTTCCCCTCAAGTAATCCGATTCTGGTCACTGATATATCAGGAAAAAAAAAAAAGCTACAGGAGCATTAAAAAGTTTCTCTGACCTGCATTTGCTTCAAAACACCACATTCAACAACAGCATGAGGACAGATTTTTTTAAAATTATTTGGAATATATAGCCCATTCTCTTCAGAGCAAAGCTATTTGGTCTTAACTACAATGTGACTACCCGCGTTAGCTATTGCACTGAATCACTGTTTGCTATAAGCATCAAACCCTCTACTTAGCATTTTGTATCACAATACACTGAACAACCCATGCCACTCTAAAATTGCTGCTTATTACTCTTCAGCACTTTCACCCCCCAAAACAAGTGACCTAGTTTATAGTGAACTCACTGTGCAATCTGTAATGCCGATCTCTCCAGAGATGCTGTGAATGCAACAAATCCTGTTGCTTAGTATTTATATCAAGCTTATTATTTCTTCCAGCTCCAAGCTGGTTTTTTTTTAACCCCATTTCTTAAGCTGAAACGTCTTAGTAAAGAAAACAAAATCCAGGACATTGCTGCATTTTGAACAGCTTTGGCAGAGACCTTTCAGCACATGTGCTTTATGAGCCAGAAATGAAGCACTTTTTTATTAAAGATTCAAAAATGCTCATCACTAAAACAAACCTGTCCTGGCCATCACTGCTCTGCCCTGTCTTCTGAGGGTCTTCAACCAGCAAACGTGTATATTCCTGTTTGATATAACACATGATTTTGAAGAGGCCAGTAGCTAAAAAAAGAAAAAAGCACAATGGACAACCCCGCCATCCTATCATTTTTCCTATTGAGAAATAACCTGAAAGTTTATTATTACAGATAAAATATAATCTTTATTATTATTACATCTGTATTACAGCATTAACAGCCATTACAACTTGTTACATGCAAGGCTGCTACGAATAGACAGTTGCTTCTGAAACTGAAAAAATGTCATTAAATTTACCTTAATGGGGTTCTGATACATGCTAGAAACATTAAAAGGTTGACTTCAAAATCCATATAGTATTTATTAAAATAACTTCCAGAAATGCCGGGTTAAGTGTTTAGGTGTATCTATCAAAGGGTGGTTCTGGAGTACTGATGTACTTAGTCATCAGCTCCAGCAATTAAGTTTCCAGAGAGGAATGCTGTGTCATGTAACATGTGACTCATGGAATAATGTCCAGAGGAAACCACATTTCTCTCGCTTTTCCTATTGAAAGCTTGAGCTGCTTTTAAGTTGAATCGAGTTACCTGAACAAAAATCTTTCCTCCAACAAAGGTGCTAATTTCAGAATTGCTTGCTTGAGCATGTGTGCAAGAACAAACGTGTACTTTAAATTGCTTGCGAAGAGGATGATCATGCAACCTGGTAGCAAACCAGTGTCTTCTGGAAACAGCTGAAAACATCCCCTGCTCCTCCTTCAGAAGTGAATTAAGAAATACGTTGTGTTGTTGCATTTGAACACGTGTTTGTATTTTGACCTTGCCATCAGTTTTGCAATTTCCCAATGCTCTGTCTGGCTGACCTGTTCCTGGGCAGCTCCCAGTTCTCTCCCCTTCTGCATTTGACCCTGTGCACAGTCACGGGACTCCACCATGTTGCGACAGCTCTGAGGGATCACACACACGCATCCCCGTGCACTCGCTGTGAAAAGCTATAAAAAGGATGGCAGAAACATCAGTGGGGTCCCCACGCACCCTGGAGGTCCACCAGGACACAGGACCCTTTGCTGCCCATGAAGTGAGCCTCCATGCCCTCATGTTGTCCAGGCCATGCAAGCAGCTTAAACCTCTGGAGTTCTCGTCTAACTGGCATCATCTTTGTAAATGGATAAAATTGGTCATTTTGCTCAACATGTGTGCTTCCTTGGGCTGTAAGGTGCATACACTCTTCTGCTGTTCCCAGTTAAACACCACGGTTGCCCTTTAGATCATTGAAGAAACACCCGTATTTTCTCAGTGGCAGCTCTGCCATTAGAAGCTGGGGTTGCACTGCAAAGTCTGACGGCCAGCACCTCTCTGGAGGTGAGAGGAGAGAAAAACAAGGTGGCACACTGTGTTACTGCAATTCACTTTCACACAGGAGATGTGCAATCAGATACCCAGTTCAAAGCAAGTGTTTAATACCACACCACAGTCACATTTTAACCTAGGAGAGTGAAGTTTTCCATAAAAGAGAAAAATGGAAACAAGACACCCTTTCAAACTCATTGTCTCAACTAGAAGAATGTTTTTCACATGGCAGGGCATTATTCACATGTAACTGCATCCACACCTAGCTACAGCACTCCCAGCTCGTGAAGTGCCACTCCTATTCTCTGATCCACTTATTTTTAACTCCAAGAGGTCTCATTACCCAGGTGTGTCAAAATCCTCTGGCTAAAGAAGTAGTCACCACCTCAGAACATCAGTTTGGTTGTACTTCTTCCAAACACAAAATTTCAACCCAAAGGCCTCTGTTTACAGGCAGGCAACAGACTGTTTCCTCATCAAAAACTAATGGAACACAGACTGGTAGCACCACTGATTTTTCCATCAAAGAGTTAATTCCTTTCTTATTTGCCCCACATCTTGCTACAATGCTGCTGGTTTTGTATACCAGTAGTTTGGCACATATCAGGTTGAAGTGCTAAGGCTTGGACAACAGGCCCAAGCCAGAGCTGACCTGTTGATGAATCCTGTATATTTTATAACTGATAACCATTGTGCTAGTGGGTATTGTACTAGGTTATAACAAACCACCTACACTGATGTAAAAAGTGCTAAAGTGTTGAAGTACTGAAGCCTGAACAACAGGCCCCGAGCCAAAGCTGCTAACTTAGTATGTAATCATTAACAAAGTATGTAAGCTCAATAGTGAAAGATGCAGCTTAGACAGTATAATCAGCAGTGAGGATGAAATGCTGAGAGAATGTATCCAACTTTCCTTGCTCAGCCTTGTTCAAGGCTGAGAACCCAAGTGTTTGGCCTTGTTAGAAACTCCCTTGGTTCTCCCCCTGAGCCCTGGCCAGGCTTTGGGCGGAATCCAATAGGAGGATGAAACCAGATGTTTCCACTCAAAACAAAGGTGCCAGCTATTCTGGCTTGCTGATTTTGGGGTACATAAGGCCGGACCCGCTCACAGCGACTTTGGGTGCCTCAACTACGGGTGGACACCCCGCGTAGGATTTCCCACTCACCGGGACAGGCTCAACAAATCCTCGCTGTAACCGGGGCTGCCCAGCGCCTGCAGGTCTGGATGTTGGTAACATATGCAAGTGGTGATGGATCCTCCTTAATCACTATTCTCTCTCTCAGGTAGTAATGATTTGATCCATTACCCTGTATTTTCCTATTTGTTTGCTTTAAGTGCCTTATTCTGTCTTTTCTTACTGCATGTTTTCTGTATCACTCTGTGACATTATTTAGTTATCCCCAGTAAAATACGCCTACTCTCTTCACTCTGATGTCCGAGTTTAATTGGTATCCTTAATCAGCAAAACACAGGTGCTCTGGCTTCTTTAAAGCTTTTGACAGATCAAGTTGGCCTTACCCAGCAACATGGCATGTAATGATGGATGCCAGCTGCTGTCATCAACCAAGGAGCAATCAAGAACCTTTCAGGAAAATACCCTTGCTTGTTTTAAGTATGGCTGGCTGGATAGAGCAAGTCACTAATTTATTATGCATAAATGGAGCCAAAATGGCCATACTTGGGCTTATGCAGAGCACTGCAAGGCAAATGCTTTCCCTTTCAGAAAAAAAAAGTTTATACCAAATGCACATTTCATTAACACACAGTACAGTTAAAACAGTGAGGTTTGAAATTGTACTAATGTGTATCCCTATTCTGAGAAGGGGGAGAGACGTGAAAAACTTGGCCATTTCCTCTGATTACCTCTATTCTTCAGCAGCAGCACTCCACCCTTCCGCAAATACCAACTCTACCTTCTGCTGATGCTATCTCTTGCTCTTCAAAGGAGCCTCCTAACCTGAAAGACCTAAAAGGAGCCAACACTTTCCAGTAAGTGGAAAGTTAAAATTTAAAAAAAAAAAAAAAAAAACACAGAAACAAAAACCCCGGAACACAACCCAAAGCAAGAGTTAATACATGATTGTGTTTTGTCTAGAGGTCAACACCAGGGCTCCCGAGCGTGGAGGGGGCTTTTTCCTGTTAAAGATAAACTAATCCAGTCCCCACATCCTGAGTATTTGCTGGCATGCCGTAAGAGTCACACAGAATAAAAACCAGAGAGAGATCCAACTCCTTAATTTGCAATGTATTTTTGGGGCACCTCAGCAGGATGGTTAATTATCCCAAACACATGACCTACACGTGCTGTTCCCGCAATGAGCATCTTCTCTCTCATAACCAGGTAGCAGACCCAGAACAAAGTATACCCCACTCAAAGGCTCTGAAAATGAAACAAGCCAGTTATCAATTAATCACTGCCTCCAGCTCCCTTTTTTTCCTATGTAACTGAAAGTAAATATTCACAGGTTAAACTGCACTGACTCAGACATACCCACCTATCCAATACCTTACTCATTAATAGGCATGATTGGATTAATATTGCAAATTAGGGCTTCGAATATCCACTTCCTCCATCCCAAGGGCAAAGGGAACAACACAACAGAAGCGATAAGGAGCTATTTGTGAAGACTGCAGGGTGTTGTGTTCCCATTATCCTGTGTTGTGCAGCTGGCATTATCACTGTTTTACACACAGCTGAGCCGATCCCATCATCACAACACACATCCTCGTCTTGCGACTTCCACCCGCAGCACACGGCGAGTGTCACGAGCTTACCTGGGTTCAAAGGTTGACCAGATGAATTCAAAGCAGTAATGACACTTAGGAAGCCTAAGCCATTAATCACTTGGAGGGCTAATTGGGGAAGTGCGTTTATACACCTCCTTACACTCCTCCCAAGAAAAGGGGGAACATACAGCAATGCCACCACAGGCACAGGCTGGGTTTGGTATAACTCAAAACGTAACTCTACTTATATCTCTACCAATTACCAAAGTGTGATAAAAATGTTCCCCGTCACCATGTTCAGGCACTGGCCTGTTAGACCTTGTTTTTATAACTCTGACCGCTGTGATGCATATGAGAAACAAGAAGGAACAAAGACCAAACGCTTGCTGCTTAGCACAGGCTTTGGGCTCCAGGCCCAGGAAGCTTCACTTGTGCTGCAGAACCAAATGGTACGATTACAGGATGCAAAATACGGCAAGGTACAAAATCAAGGTTACAAAACATCAGCACTACCTACTACTTCCATCTGCTTGTTTAAAGATGAGACCTTTGATTCATTATGGATTTTCCTTCTGAGGAACACACAGACTGGGCAGTCGCTTCCTCTAGCCCATCTTATTCCTATAGGAAGTAAAAGCATCAGTTCTATGCAGGCTTTAAAAATGGCAGCCTGGTCCTTCCACCAGGACCATTAAAACTCTGTTTCCTAGCACAGATATTCTCCCAAAAAAATCAGTATTTACTGAAATCTCAACTCGTTACATTTCTTATATGTACACGTTCCTAAGAGCACCTGAATTTGTGTCTTAGACTACAATGCCGAGTACTAACTTGAACAGGGACCTGAAGGAACTTCATCCTGTTCCCACCAAAGCCAAGTCTCAGCAGCTTTGACCACAAAAGGCATTGTGCACCCCAGGCAGAAGCTGAAGCCTGTGTTTTCCAGCACATTTTGAGTTCTGCTTAAGCGCAGCATCCATCCACATCAGACGAGCCTCAGTGCGCTATCGATTTCTAAACCTCTTCAGGAGTCATGTATTTCAGAAGGATGAACGCACACAGATTTGATTTCCAAGTAAGCAGCAGATTTCATTTCAACTCACTTCCTATTGATATGGTTAGTTTTAATGACCAAGGATATGTTCACGTATATAGCCTTACTAGACAATCTACTAGGAGTTCTCTCAATGCTAAAAAACCCTAGAAGTGTATTTATGCTGTAAATACATTATGCTGCAGCACACACAGAGCAGCAATTGCTAAAACAAGCCATGGCCAAATACCTTTCCCCTGGCATGCATTCATCAAATATATTTTGGCTAGCATTTACCATGTTCACACTTGCATTTCTGCTCTTGACACCACTCACAACAGAAAGACTCTGTATGTCTTTTCCAAACCCACAGAGGAGACCATCACACCACTCTGAACTCAGTATTGATCCTGCAAGTCCTTGTATGATCAAAATATAGATGAGGGTAATCATTCTGCCTGATTCCCCACTGCCTCTTGGTTATTCCAGGTGGAAACTCAGAAACAACTGGAGCTGATTTGGCGCAAGCTGGATGGGGTAGGTGTGTATATCAAACTGTGGACACCAACATCTTTCCCGTGCTCTCAGAATCTTGACGTCATCCCAAGGATGCCATTATTTGGGATACTATTGTGCTGCGCTGTACAATTTCCTAGAGTAAGAAGAGCTTAGTTTCTTCCCCATCCACACCAAAGACGACTAATCCAGAACAAGATTTCTGCAGACCTTCCACTGACTGTTAAACGTTGTTGTTTCCTAAAATTACTGTCAGAGGTTTTACCCCTGCAATTACAGTTCACCAAAATGCAATTCTGTAAGGAGTTTAAAATATCTAGCAGGGAGTACAAAAGGGTAAAGGTAAATACTTGAGCTTTCTAGAGAGGTGGACTTGCTTTCTTGCCTTGTTTATTTATGCAGTACTGTTACGATTTGCTTGGTGATTGGCATTTCTGCAAAAATATAGTGCTCAAACACGCCAGCTTCACACTGTGTGTTTAGAAAACCTCAAGCCTTGATTGAAGTGTTACTTTGTGTCTTCTACAGCTCACAAGTAGCAAAAAGTAGCAAATGCAGCTTCAGACCTCAGAGAACCCCTACTTCAACCAAAAGTAAAAACCGCCTTATTTTGCAAACTATCCTACAAGAACAATATAGACTATTCAGTCTACACCTTTATTCAATTTTCATCCAAATTCATTATTTTAGATTTAGACTGAGCACAATAGAAATGGAAAGTATGGGGAAGTTTTTGAGAAGCCAGAGCTCTGAATTGCTTGGAAGTCAAAGACAAGTTGAAATTCAGTTTTACTGTAATGAAATCACTTCCACAGTGCAGTAACAAGGTGGGGGGTGGGTGTGTGTGTGCACGGAGGAAAAGCCTCTCTGCATCACCTGTGCAAATAGCTGTATTTTTAAGTTTGCTGCAGCACCTCCCCAAATGGGTGTGAGGGGGAACAAGCAATCCCTGAGCACTGATGCTGTGCATGCAAGCACCTGAGGAGACAGTCTTGCTGGATTATTAAAAAACCATTGTTCTCAAACCTAAGGGCTTTTCATCGGCTTGTGTCACAGGTCCTCTCTAAAATACCACCCCAGAGTTCAATACCTCCGCCCCCCAACACAATCCCATAATTAAAAGCTCACAGTTTTGTGGGGGTGTTTGTTACTGGATTAGTAAAACAGAAAAAGGCCGTTTACCTTCACAGGCTTCCTGTCCTTCCCAGGTGACAATTTTCTACCACTCTTCAGGCCCCTCTTCTCACTAAGAGAAGAAAGGAACGCTTTATCTTGCACCTTTGGTTTCGGTTTGGCTCAGATAGAAAGATTTCTTCCAAAGCAAACACTCCTGCAACGTCACAGGGTATATATATAGACACACGCCAGAGGAGAAGGAGATAGAAATACAGCCCTTCTGTAGATATTCAGTTACATTAGGAAAGATGTAGGGGAGAATATCAGACAGAAATAAAGTCTTTATTTTTCTAAAGCTACACGCACAATGTTGACTTAGACACTAAAGCCAGGTTGAACGATCCAAACTAAATACTGCATCCATCCAATAACAGGGAGTTTCTCACATATTCCTGGCTTTTGCCAGAAGACATGCTATTTCTGCTCGGCAAAGACTGCCATCCTGGCAGCTCACATACATTTCTGCATGTCCAACTAAACTCCAGGAAAGCCACCTTCACTCACACATCTGAAGGTGCATACGCAGATATGGAAGTGCCTGTGGGTGTTACGGGCAAAGCTCTCACACGATTTCTGGGAACTCTGCACCCTTGGGTGCCTCTCTGTAGCGCCCTTACACCACTGCACGCAGCGCAGGGAAGGGGCAGGAGGTCTGCCTGCGCGTGCAGGGCTGCAATCTCTGTGATCACAGAGACGTGGTGGGATAAATTGTACAACTGGATGTGCATCGGCTCTTTAGGAAGGACAGGAGATGTGCTCATGGGAGACTTTCACCACCTTGATTTCTGCTGGAGGGACAGCACAGCATGGCAGAAGCAATCAAGGAGGTTTATCTAAAGTACACTGATGACAATGACATTTTTCTAACCCAGGTGACCAAGAAGCCAACAAGGAGAGCTGCTCTGCTGAACCTCATACTTACAAACAAGCAAGAACTGGTCAGGGATGTGAAGGTCAGGGCAGTCTCAGCTGGGGAAAAAAGCTGCATCACAGCCTTAGACTTCAGGAAAGCAGACTTTGGCATCTTCAGGGATGTGCCTGAAAAATCCCATGGGATACAGCCTTGGAGAGAAGAGAGATCCAGAAGAGCTGGTTGATTCTAAAGGATTACCTCCTCCAAGAATGGTCCATCCCAACCTGCAGGTAATCAAGCTGAGGTGGCAAGAGGCCTACACTGAGGAACAAGGAGCTCCAGATCAAACCCAAGTGCAAACAAAATACAGCAGCAGGGGCAGGTGACCCAGGAGGAATCTGGGAACTCTGATCGTGCAAGGATGGGGTTGAGAGCGCCAAAGCCCATCTGGAGTTGAATCTGGCAAGGGATGTGAAAGCCAACTGTAAGACCAATGTCCAGGAGTTGCAGGCCCCTGAGACCACAGGGGAAGTCCAAAGCAAGAAAGGCTTACCTTTAATAGAAGGGTTAGGTTAGGGAACAGTAGACTGGACACACACCAGTCCATGAGACCAGATGGAACAGACCCATGGGTGCTGAGGGAGCTGGCTGATGTCATTGCAAGGCGCTTGATAATCAACACTTGATTACCTTTAAATAGTCATGGAAACTGGGAGAGGTTCCTGATGACAGGAGGAAAGCAAATGTCACTCCTGTCTTCAAGAAGGGCAAGGAGATGGATCTGGGGAACTACAGGTCAGTCAGCCACTTCATCCCTGGGAAAGAGCAGCTAATTCTGGAAACCATTTCCAGTCATTTGAAGGACAAGAGGGTGATTGGGAGTAGTCAGCATGGATTTATGAAGGTGAAAAAAAAAAAAAAAATCACATTTCACCAGTCTGACATCCTCCTATGATGAAACAACCATCTTGGTGAATGAGGGGAGTGCAGAGGATGTTGCCTGTCTTGACTTTAGCAAGACTTTCAACATCATCTCTTTTAACATCCTCAGACAAGCTGGCAAAGTATGGACTAGACAAGTGGGCAGTGAGGTGGACTGAAAATTGGCTGAACAGCCAGGCTCAGAGGGTTGCGATCAGCAGCACAAAGTCCAGTTGGAGGCCAGACACTCGTGGTCTAACCAGGGTTAGACATGAGAGCCAGTATTGTTTAACTTCTTTGTTAATGACCTGGATGATGCGCAGAGTGTACCCTCAGCAAGTCTGCTGATGACACAGAACTGGGAGAAGCAGCCAGTACACCAGACAGTCGCATTGCCACTTTGATGCAGGCTGGAGCAAAGGGCAGACAGGAACCTCAGGGTGTTCAAAGAAAGGAAAGGCAAAGTCCTTCACCTGGGGAAGAATGACCCTAAGCACCAGTACGGGCTAGGGGGCGATGGCCTGGAAGGCAGCTTTGCAAAGAAAGACCAGTGGTTCTGGATGACAACAAGCTACCATGAGCCAGCAATGCACCCTCACAGCAAAGACAGCCACCAGCACCCTGGGCTGCATTAGGAGTGTTGCCAGTAGGTCAAGGGAGGTGATCCTTTCCCTCTGCTCAGCACTGGTGAGATCACACCTGAAGTGCTGGGTCCAGTTCTGTGCTCCTCAGTGCCAGAGACACATGGAGAGAGTCTGGCAAAGGGCCGCTAAGATGACTAAGGGACTGGAGCATCTCTCCTGTGAGAAAAGGCTGAGAGAGCTGGGACTATTCAACTGGGAGAAGGGTATGGGGGGATTTTAATCAAAGTATACAAATGCCTGAAGGGCGGGTGCAAAGAGGAAGTAGCCAGGCTCCTCTCAGTGATGCCCAGTGGCAGGACAAGAGGGCATAAACTGAAACACGTAGGCCCATAAGAAAAAAACCTGTTTTACTGTGAGGGTGGTTGAACACTGCATCAGGTTGCCCAGAGAGGTTTTGGAGCTTCCATCCTTGGAGATATTCAAAACCCAACTGCACATGGTCCTCGGCACTAGGTGACCCTGCTTGATGAGGGTGAGTTGGACAAGATGACCTCCAGAGGTCCCCACCAACCTCAACCACTCTGTGATTCTGTGATCATTTGCACATCCAAGATATCATTTATGATAAACACGAGTATTCAGAAGCATCTCAGTTCCAAGGTACCACCACGGCAGAAACTCACAATGTCACAGTGCTGACAGATCACACACCAGTTCAGCAGGAGACAACTAACATGCGCCGTATCTCACTCTTGAGGTTGAGATTCAGTTTCCAGTACTAGCTAGCTCACCTTTGCTATGATTTGGCTCAAATTCTGCTTTCTCAATGCGACACAGGGGTCAGAGACTGGGAACATTAACAGACCAGTCAGGAGGTGTTTCATCAGACTGCCCGGTATCATCAGATTCGTTAAAGCTCTCTTACAGTCTCCATCTCCCTCAAGTTTTGCCTTTATTTTCCCCCCCCCCCCACATCCCCTTTTTGATGAATGCTTTCAAAAACCCTCAGCTCCACAATGCTCTGTATCACCTCTAAAAAGCAGAGGATGATTCTCCTCTTTTATAACAAAGCAAGAAGAGTGATATACGAATACTCTCTAGGTTTACTCGTTAAAAATCTTCATTGACTTGGCAGATATCTACTTCGTGCTGGTGTAAGAGAACAGGAGTCCTAAAGACTTTGATTTTAAGGCCAAGAGATACATTAAAGTTGTAATTTCTTTAAATCTCCAACATTCCCTGTTCCCACAGCTTGAGGTGGTCTGGCAAATAAAGGCCAGTGGGGGTCATCAGTAATGGACAGAAGTATAAAACTGATCCTATCTACTAAGATTTCATGCTAAAAAGAAGTTCAGGAACAGGGAAGTCTCTGTATGGAATTCAGGTTTTTGTACAAAAGCTCAAGATAAAACATGTTTCTATCCAACTGTTAGCGCATTTGTCTTGACTGGTTCTCAGTTTAGCACACCTCCTCCTCCTTTTCCTCTCTTTGCAAATAGAGTGAGCACGCTGGGGGCTGAGCAGGAAGGAGGAGAGCACAGCTGAGACCTACCACGAGAGCTGTCACATTTGTGGCCAGAGCACTTGCGGTCTCTTCACCCAGCAAAAACAGACAACACCACAATTTTTAAACTGACTCGCTGCATGTGTTTGTTCATAGGGATTTAAAGGCCATCTACAATTCTGCCTTCTTGCCAGCGGTATTTTTCAACGCTAGCCTGGTGTCATCAAGTCCAGCGCTGAGACCCATAGAGTACCCCAGGTTGCAAGGGACTTCTGGGGGTCAGCTAGTCCAGCCCCTGCTCCAAGTTGGGCTAGCTCAAAGGTACATTTTCTGGTAGGGTCTATCACCCTAAGCAATAGCATGTTTCATACTGGAGCTAGGGAAGGTTTTTATGGACTATTCCCTTTGTAGCTGCCAAGCTAGATTTTAGTATAATGCAACAGATGCACAAAGAGACAGCCCTGAAACAATATAAATTCACTGCACTGATCTCCTGGTCTTAATAGGGACTCAGATTCTCAGCTCACCTACAGTTTGTCTTAAAAAAATCCCGCAGCTGTGAACATGAAAATTAGACCAACATCTCTAAGTATCAAAGCAACTCATCCTAGGGAGGCTAAGGAGTTAGTTTCTTTACACTTGCAGCGCTCTTAGTACACAAGAAATGGTACTTCTCTCTTGGGCAATATGAGCTACTGTTTCATACTGAATTAAAACTGATAAAGCAGAACCAACTAAATACAGAAATAACTACAGAACTCTCTCTGGACTTGCAAGGGGAAAGAGAGGCTGCTAATTACAGCCTAACACATCTTCTCACTGCCATAAAAGCATTAGCAACTCTGTTTTTGTAATGTGCCTCAGCACTGGCATTTCGTTAAATCAGAGATTTTCATTCTCCTGAGAGGAGCTGGAGTGGCAGCACCCCCAAACTCCATCTTCCCTGCAAAGGAGTGAGGATACGTTGTCCTCCATAATCAAACTGCTCTCGTTTACTCCCAGTCACTGCTTAATCTTGCCATTAGTGGCCACCACCCGTAGGAAGCGATTGAATTTAGGCTGTAAGCAATGGGGAGAAGCCTCAGCGAGGGACTGATACTGGTATGGAATACTGCCATAAGCTGCTTTAATCAACAGAAGCCTGTTTTTTTGCCTGCAGGCTAGTAACACCGAGACTCTCTACATTTGCGTTTCATCTCTTTGATACTCCTGGCACTCTCTTTAGGTAAAGAGCTGCTCAGACTATTTCTAAGGAGCACCATGCAGTAGGTTTCAGGGCTATTTACTGATTAAAGCAGTCGGGTCCAGCTAGAAAGATTTTGTATATGCTAACCTGCTTGCAAAGCCAGTTACCTTCCACAGTAACAGAGTGGCTGCTCTACAAGAGTCACATTCAAGTTGTGAGACACCAGCTGACTGTATCTGGCATTCAGACACAGCAGCTGCTCTGCCAAACAAACCGGGATGCTGGGACGTCCAGCACATTACCGGTTTGTGAGATCCGCCCATCAAAGCAGCCTGTGCTGTTGCCGACTGCAGCATCGTGAACATTTTGCTGAAGTTTCAGGGGTATCATGGGTACTGGAAACCAAAACCAAAAAACATAGGCACACACACACAGAGGTATATATAGAAACAGAACAGCAGTCAAGAGGGAGCCAGGGCTCCATCCTGCCCCAAGGCAGCAGATACGCAATACCCAGGCTGCAGCTGAGGCAGCTACAACCTGTATTTTCTGAGTGGTCCTGGATCAGAAAAACATAAAGTCATGTCCAGAGAACATCCTTATACCAACACGGAGTGCGTGAATGATGAACAACATAAAATCAACACAACACAGACAGCCTTTTCACTATAGACTCACCCAACAGGAACCTCACTATAGTTTTGGATCATTCATCTAGTGACAAAAATAACTGTGTTACTTCCTTAAATACACTGTGCAACAGGACAGCATGACTAAGACGGACACGGTAGTTTTTTCTCCTGGGTAAGAAAGGCTACAGGACTCTCTGTGATCAATGACGTTACAAACTTCAGAAGATTTCAGCAGAAAAAACCTACATTATTTACGAATTGCTTGCAATATCAAGACATTCACCATAATTCACTGCACTGCTTAGTTGCTCTTGCTGTTGAGCGCATGACTATTTGTTAATACAGCAGAAGAACGTATTTGCTACACCACTGACTAAAGGAAAATTCAAGTTTCCACAGCCATCATGCATTTCTAAAAGAAAATGGTAAAAAAAGAGCAAAAACCTAAACAAGACCTGCTGCACTCCCCAGTGCCATGCTGAGGAGCTGTGCTTACTCAGTTTGTTTCCAGCATCCAGAAGTGGACCACAGCTTCCCAGGGCTTTCAGTGCTAAACAAAAGCTGACTGCAGAAAATTCACTGGTAAACGTTTATTAGCAGTTGCCAGTCTAATTTTAACATCTGGACATTTTTATGGCCAATAAAAAAAAAAAAGACCAAAACCTAAGAGAGCAAATAATCCACGCAGGGATTGTCTCCTGTCTGTGCTATTTCAAAAGTAATTCTGAGGTTCAGGGATTTTATTTTTATTTATTTTAAAATCACTGTTTAAGTTCTTGTACTGGAAGCATTAAATTACACCGCAATGTTGGACCAGACTGTGCAGAAAATCAAGCTTCTTAGAAAGGAAGGAGACATGGATTCCCATGGGAAATAACAGTTTCCAATACAAATACTTCACCAGTGCTATAATCCATAGCAAGGAGTAGAAACCTCTATTTCTTCACCTTTCCACGTCGAAGGGTGTGGGACTCTAGGAATACAGAGGAGTACTCCACACGAATACACTCTGCATAAGCTTTTCTCTGGGCTCATATGAGGTCCATCAGCCCCTGCAGAGCTGTTTCATCCATCCAAACTGCCCAGCAATGTTCAAAACACTCCTCCTCAACCCCTAATCACATCTTCATGCATCAAAACCGGATACATTATCATGCTTCAACACTAATTTTCCTGCCCATGTCCACTCCCTTCCACTTCTACCAGAACAGACCATAAAAACCTTAACAAAGGCAACTGCTCAAGCCCTCCAACTATGCAGACCAGACTGCCCAATGTTCACAACAGCAGCTTCAGGACAGGCTCTTTGTGCAGCTGGTATTATCTACAGATGCTCACCATGGTGGTACGTGAAGTCATACCATGGACTAGAACTAGTCTAAGATCTCCAGGTAGAAGTACAGATGCAGATCTACTGGACAGCAGACGTGTTCTTCTTTATTTTCCTTCCCATAAAGGGAAATCCTTAGGTGCAACCCAGACACCCCAGGGGTGTGTTTTGGATAGTTATGAGGCCAACAGGGAAAAAACAAACCAAACCAAACACCACAAACCAAACCAAAATTGGCCAGTCCCTGGCACAAGCAACTGCCTGCAAGGATAAACTTCACTTGCAGATAGTACTGTGCTGTTGCCAAAAGGCTTTCACCAGTAATTCTGACCATGTCAGCATTTACCTTTATTCCTTGGCCAACCATGTCCAAAAAAAAGCAGTGAAAAGCAGCATTCCTGGGTCTCACAACTCTGGCACTCTTGGCTATACTACAGCCTACAGTCTTCTCTTCCAAATTATCATCAGTCCAAGTAATACATCCTTAATTTAGTTTCCCTCTTCACCCTACAAGGTCACCACAAACTGATGGGAGTTCCCTAAGATGAATGGTGCATCTTTCTATACTTCCTGAAGTCAAAACTCTTCAATTTGAGCCAGATATGTTGCCTGTTATACTGGCTGCTACTTGTTTTGTTCTACTTGCTACATGAACAGGCATTTCGTTGTAAAATAAAAGCTAAATTCCCCTATTGCAAGACTGCGGGGTGCGCAGGAAGGCAAAGCAACAGGAGATGATGCTTTTCCCCTTGACCAGAAAAAGGGGGCTCAGAAAAAGGACTGTTCTCTGGGGAAATCATCCCTGCCACTCTGGGTGCAAAGAAGCCCTCTCCTCATCTCACTCTCCAAAAGGTGACCAGCAGCCCTCTGCCTTTCTAATCCAGGCGCCCTGCACTGTCTCTTCCCTGGACACCTCCAAGGCCTTTAACAGGGCACAGGGACAGTGTAAGAGGTACAAGAGCCTACAGATCCTTATGGGAGCTCTACACAGCCATTTTGTAGCTAGCCTCAATCACAGTGGCAACACAGACATAGTCAGAGGCAGATCGACAGGACCAGACATCAGTATACAGCAGTACCTGTGACATGGGTCATCTCAAAATCCAAAGGTACCACACATATTCCCAATTTCACAGCTGCTCCCAGCACCCACAGTGGCACTACCACAGGAAACCATCTCACGAGATGCTAATGCTGGGGCTGACAGAGCTGTTCCCTCTGCTCTGGGGGTTTCCCTCTGACACAGTATTTCCTAAACAAGGGAAGAGACCATGGCAATTCTCCCTGGAAAGAGGATGTTAGCACAGGCTGAGCTCACCACCTACAGAGCTCATTTCTTATCTGTGCTGGCATAAGACCTTGTCTTCCCTCTGTGTCAGAGCTGTAGTTTGGCTACTGAGGACAAAGCTTGGTTTGTTTGGAGGGTTCCCCCCCCCCTTTTTTTTTTTTTAAACCATAAACCTACTTACCCACAGCTCCAAAAATGAAAAGCTACGGCAGACAAAGACCTTCACAACACAGCAAAAACTTAAGTACATCATCAATACAAAAGCACTTTCTCACATAGTAATTCAAAACCTCAGTAGTACCAATGAAGTGCAATAATAAAATCTTTAAATGAACCTAGGTCATTAGCCACAATGCCAGTTAAAAGTTACCTACATTACAAGTTACAGCTATTTGTTGGGAAAAAAGAAGCGCCACCCGCTCACATTTCAGATTCAGTTCCTCACTTAAATTTAAGATCCCTGCATTAATCGAGTTTGCCACATATCCCAGTCCTCCTCTCCCCAACTCCAACTTTTCTATCACTGCAATCTCCAGTTTACTCAGATGAACACCTCGTTTCTTTACAACAGGTCTAACACTTTTTAACAGTGGCATAGCAGTACTTTGCATAGGATAACACAGCCGAAATAGCTTATTGTTAACCATTTCAAGACAGATTAAGAGCAGTTTACCAGGTAAAAGCAATCACAGGCAGCTGGTAAGCATGAGCAGCAGGAAATACTGGAGGTGACAGGCAGAGACAAGTCAGGCTTCCGGGGAAAAAGCAGCAGCTTGACTTGCAAAGTAGCTGATAGTTTTTAATCTTACCTAGATGAAGGTATAATCCAATTATCTACCTATTAAATATTCCATGCTTAGTCAAAATTATTAAAACGGCAAACATCTGGTTACAGGGTAGCCATCCTTGACATTGAACCCTTGTCCACACAAATATTCCCATCTTCAAAGGATGTTAACCCACCTGCCTCTGAACATAGGTACGATTTTCTGTTCTCAAAGGCAAACTTGCTATTATTTAATAACCTTTAGTTGTGGACTTTAAACTCCTCACCTTTTTTTTGACACTTGTTTTTGTTTCCAACAGAGTCACTGGCTGCATACACTTAGGATTTGCATTATGGCAGCTTGCCACATCATACTTCTATTACACTGGTCTTTATTTCTTCAGCACCCTGCCAGATCAGAATCTTTTCTTTAAAATGATTCCTTCTCCCCTACCACCACAAAAGCCTGCCCAGTCTGGGAAGGGCTCCTGAACTCTCTCTGCTTTCAACTAGCATTTGCAAGGTCAACACTGTTATCCAAAGAAGAGAATAAAAAAATGCACCAAAAGGCATATAGACTATTTTTTGGTAGTGACTGGGCTAAAAATCTACCACCAGCAGGTTCTACTGAATGAATCCTTAATTTCACCTTTTTTGTTAGAAGTCTTTTGTAAATGCAGGAGTTTGCTCAGAAGATATCCTCACAGACATGCACAAATGCCCTCTCAAAATAAAAAAATAGTTCTCACACACACTGTCATCCTCAGAAAGGTACAGCATTTCTTTATACTGCTAAGTCAAAGATACTGCAATCAGTAACTAAAAGACAGATCAAGTGATTTTTTTCTGCCTATGCAATTTATGTTTAAGTCATCATAATCTATGCAGAAAATGCAGGGGAAAAAAACTAAAGTATGACTTAATAAACTCTTGCTGATTCCTACTGCAAACAGGCTTCCTTTTTTCCTGCAATTACAGAAGAGGGATTTTTTTCCCCACCGCTTTCAGTTGCCACAAGCAGCCTATTGTTTGGATTTAACCATGCAGCACTCCTGATGTAAACCCACAGCTCACATTAGCAGGACAGACTGCACGTAACTAAAAATCAAACAGAAAGCAACTCAGTCCCATTACAGTAAGAGCAGTGCTTTGTACTAAATACCTGCTCGGAGCAAACAGAGATACATCCCCTGCTTTGGCACAGCTAGAGAAGACAGTGCCTGTGCATAGTAGAGAAGTCTTGCAATACCTTCCAAATATCCAAGTGCCTCTACATACGTTGTATATCAGATGACAGCTTAGCAGCCTGTTAAGATCAAACACCATGCAGATTAACTGCCCCAAATCCAGGAAACCAAAAATTCCTCAAGACTATATCTCTATGCCTCCCCGCACAGAAACACCATGGTCACCATCCTCTCTCCTTCAAAAATTGAGTCAAAAATCAGTTGGACACACCAAAATGAGTCATCTCGGTGCACTGGTACCTTAACTCTGAAAACTCCTGGCTCCGTCCCTCTGCTAAGGGAACTGAAATGCCATAAACTCACTCGTAGCTGTGGCAACAGCAAATGCAAATCCTGCCACACTGCAAAACTTCACCAGTCTCCTCCAGCACATGTGAACTACATGGGAGCAAAACCACCCTTCCCCTGTGCCTCCCCCCACCTCCAAGAATAAACCCAGTCTCTGAAAGCTGTTCCCTCCCCCAAAGCAAAAAATCAAATTGGCAGAGCAAAGTTTAGCCAGACATATTCCTTTAGCAGGATTTGTACTAGCTGTGCTTGAAGGCACTTACAAACAGGGCCCAGAAGAGTTTGGAAACGGCGCACAAGAAGAGGTTCAAGGTGTCTCATGTATGACTACAAAGACTACACCCACTGTTTAAATTAGGTGAGGAGCTACTGTATTTGCAGCCTTGAGTTTCAGGCTGACCAAATCATACCACTGCTGTTTTAACACAATGAAGTCAGCAGTGGATATTTAGGCATAGAAGAGAAAATGGATTTATGTGACACATTTTTAAAAAATAATCAGAATTCCAAAGAATATCAGCATATCTGAATGCAAACCCAAGAGCTTTTCTTGGGAGATATGTCAGATATTTCTAATTAAGATGCAGCCAGTAACTGTATATAAGAATCAGAGGTTAAAACACAACTGGTGGGGGGACAGAGAAAAAAAAAGAAAGGAAGAAAAAAAGAAAGCATCACCTGACAAGTTTCCAGCAGCAAAGTCTGTGTGAACTGTAAGACCTGAATTGCAAATTTAGTGAGAGTTTTACCTCTGAGCCCAGCAGATGCTTGCAGGATATCTACTTGTGGTTTGCAAAAACTTCTCAGATGAACTTTCAATATTCTCAATGGCAAACAAAGAGTGAAAGCCCCAACCGATGCTTCCTGCATGTTGAGAAGTTAGGGTGGGGAGCCTCTAGTCTTCTGGGTTCGGTGGGGGTGTTGGTTTTGGAGTCAGGGTTGTTTGCTTGTGTTTTGTTGTGTTGTTTGGGGTTTTTTTAAAGGACAGTTTGGGTTAGAATGTGCAAATAATTTTAGAGACTGAAAAGACTGCAACTAACCTTCACCTATTTGTGAGCAAAGCAAATTTAATCCCACAGTCAGGTTATTCTATCTGGTAGCAAAGCAAATGAGCTAAAAACGAAGGAAAGGGAGAGTTACCATGGGATACCAAGATGCGTCACTTCTCTTGGCTCTCTTGGTGCCACGTGACATCTCAGCCGTGAGTGAAGAACTCGGCAGATGGAATAGGAAAAAAAAAAATGTAAAAAGGTCTCTAGATTATAGCAAAGTTTAGGCTTTTAAATCCAATTTGCTAACTGCTTATAGCTCTAGAAATACAGGCAAGCTATATTTACCTATAAACCAAACTACCTGTCTATAAATCTATTGCTACTGTGCAATAAATATACGTTTTCCCTTCCAACAGTAATCATCTACACTTTTTGGTTCCTTACAGTAAATTTACTCCAAGCACGTTCAGAAATGCTGTCCTTGCCATCTTCACTAAGAACTATCACTTGCCTTTCAGATGAAGCAAAGCAGGTCAGTAGTTTCCACCTTGCTCATAAATACAGAAGCAGCCACTTCACAGCAATAGACACGGGCAGTCAGAGTTCAAGAGAGATGAGAAGAGGGATAAATCACTTTGAATTTCCTCTCAAAGTTATCACTCAGGTCACCAAATCCCCGCCTTGGGACGGAGCCCACTGAACCAAGACTCTCTTTTAATTTTCAAGACATCGCTGTTTAGCAGCGCGCTGCTGCAAAGCTGCCGTGTGCTGCGCACCACATGCTTAACTATACTTTGATTTTTACCTCACTCAGTCCAGTATAAATTTTTAAACATCGCCTGCTCAGAGTCTTTCTTCTCTACACAAAACCGTAGAGTGGTTCAATGTTTGATTTTCCCTTTTTTTTTTTTTTTCCCCCTTTTACAGCTGCCAATTCCTTTCTAGCATGTCAAAACAGCTCTGATTCAAAGGACATTATTCCACCTCCATCCTCCCCCACCTCCCAAAGCCGCCTAACACCCACAACGCTGCCAAGCACCAAAATCTCCAGGGAAATTTGGTCCTTTCATACACCAGCCATGCAAACCATCTCTCCATAGTAAAAAGCGATGACCAGTGTAAGAAACCTTTACCCTCCAAGCTGCCCCAGTGACTTCCACGGTGGGATCGCAGAGTTTCAGCTCTACCCAAACATTACGTCACGCTGAAAGGGGAGCTTGCAGGGAAATACTGAAGCCTGTCTGTCTCCAATGCATCACGGTAACCTGATCATTACCCCAGGCACCAGCTGGCAAGCTGCCACTCCAACCTACCAGCTATTAGCACTCTCCTATTAGCTCCAGATTGCAAAACTTTGGTAAAGTAACACAGCAAATTATCCAAGACAACTGCTGCTATAATCTGCTCTTAAACACCAATTTTTTATCACCTGAATCATTTGCTACTATGCGCCTGTTTCCCATTAGCTACCAAAAATACCGACTAATACAGAAGCCAAGAAATCCCACATGTAATCTGCTACTCCAACTTGTAGCCCCTGTGTTAGCACACATCTATATGACACAGCATTTGAAAACACCTAGGTATTATTTATTACCTACTTACGAAATGAAGTTTCACATTTCTGCAGCCAGTTTAACACAGATGGTGTTACCTTCTTCAAAACATTGCTTTAATAAGCATTCCCGAGCCAGGAGATACTGTCTTTAACAGCCATGGCTACGTTTATCTGACTCTAACCTTTCAGCAACATCCTGCAGCAGGGAATACCACAGCGTAACTGTGCACCACCAAAAGAAAAACTTTCCCTTGTTATAAAAGCTTGTTGCTTCCTTGTTTTATTTGACGCTATTTTTCTGAATGAGGAGGGCCTGGGTATAGTCATCCCCTGCTCACGGTTTGTGTAACATTCACAGAATCACAGAATTGACTAGGTTGGAAAAGACCTTGAAGATCATCCAGTCCAACCATCAACCCAACATTGACAGTTCCCAACTACACCAGATCCCTCAGCGCTAAGTCGACCCGACTCTTAAACACCTCCAGGGATGGGGACTCCCCCCCTGCCCTGGGCAGCCCATTCCAACGCCCAACAACCCCTTCTGCAAAGAAATACTTCCTAATAGCCCGTCTAAATCTTCCCTGGCACAACTTGAGGCCATTACCTCTTGTCCTATCGCTTATTACTTGGTTAAAGAGGCTCATCCCCAGCTCTCTGCACCCTCCTTTCAGGGAGTTGTAGAGGGTGATGAGGTCTCCCCTCAGCCTCCTCTTCTCCACACTAAACAACCCCAGTTCCCTCAGCCGCTCCCCATCAGACCTGTGCTCCAGACCCTGCACCAGCTTCGTTGCCCTTCTCTGGACACGCTCGAGTCATTCAATGGCCTTTTTGGAGTGAGGGGCCCAAAACTGAACACAGTCATCGAGGTGCAGCCTCACCGGTGCCTAGTACAGGGATAAGATCGCTTCCCTGTCCCTGCTGGCCATGCTAGTGCTGATACAAGCCAGGATGCCATTGGCCTTCTTGGCCACCTGGGCACACTGCTGGCTCATGTTCAGCCGGCTGTCAATCAACACTCCCAGGTCCCTCTCTGACTGGCAGCTCTCCAGCCACTCCTCCCCAAGCCTGTAGCGCTGCTGGGGGTTGTTGTGGCCCAAGTGCAGCACCCGGCATTTGGCCTTAGTGAAGCTCCTACAGTTGGCCTCAGCCCATCGCTCCAGCCTGTCCAGGTCTCTCTGCAGAGCCTCCCTACCCTCGAGCAGATCAACACTCCCACCCAACTTGGTGTCATCTGCAAACTTACTGAGGGTGTATTCGACTCCCTCATCTAGATCATCAATAAAGATGTTAAACAGGAGTGGCCCCAAAACCCAGCCCTGGGGGACACCACTCGTGACCGGCCTCCAACCGGATTTAACTCCGTTCACCACAACTCTTTGGGCCCGGCCATCCAGACAGTTTTTTACCCAGCAAAGCCTGTGCCCATCCAAGCCTCGAGCAGCCAGTTTCGCCAGGAGAATGCTGTGGGAAACGGTGTCAAAGGCCTCACTGAAGTCAAGGTAGACAACATCCACAGCCTTTCCCTCATCCAATAAGCGGGTCGCCCTGTCGTAGAAGGAGATCAGGTTTGTCAGGCAGGACCTGCCTTTCATAAACCCATGCTGACTGGGCCCGATCATCTGGTTGTCCCACACGTGTTATATGATGGTACTCAGGATGAGCTGCTCCATCAGCTTCCCAGGCACCGAAGTCAAGCTGACAGGCCTGTAATTTCCCGGATCATCCTTCCAACCCTTCTTATATATGGGCGTCACATTGGCCAATTTCCAACCAGTTGGGACCTCCCCGGAGGTCCTCTTCTCACTTCCTCCACTCCTGATCATTTCTTCTCCATGCTGAAGAGTCAAAGTTTATTTACCTCCTTTTATACAACAGTTGCTCCATGCCTTTGATTACCTTCATCATCCTTTGCTGAACGTTTTTCTTTTTGGAGATGGAGGACCAGCTGGCATTCAAGAAACAGGGAATCATGAAAAATGGATATTATTTTTTTAAACAGTAAATAGTTGTTTTGTTCTCTACCCCTTCACTAATAACATTCATTGGTTTACTACTACTTTACAGATATTTTCAGTGTATAGATCTCCAAATTCAGGGAAAAAAAGCCTCCCAAGAGCAGAACAAAACCCAAAACTAATAATGTTTTGCATCATGCCAGTGTTGCAAAAACAAGCATTAAGTTTCAGAGACAGGAAAGGGCCTGGGAAGTGCAGTAATCTCTTAAATCTTTCACAGTGGCCATTTCCAAAACTTCATTTCAACCAGAGCAGCAGAGCAAGGCATTAATCACATCGCTGTCTGTGAATGAAGAAGCCTTCCTCTGTCCTCTCACGTCCCTCTTCTAAAGCACTCACCCACTGTCTCTCACGCACAGCTGGGGACCCACATATTTCTTTTAGATGTCCCAATTCAGGCTTCTCCACATTTTTGCAAAGCGCCCCATCCCCATAGGCACCCCAGTCCCTCTTTTCTGCTCAGAGAATCAGATCAGCATCCTCCCTCCTCACGCGTGTCGTTGACCCCTACTCTGCAGCACTGCTCAGGCTTGCAGACACGCGACAGACAGGGCTGCTGGCAGCTCAAGCAAGCCCTGGAGGAGAAGGAGCAAAAGCATCAGTGCTCTGCAGGTGCCGAAGCCAAAAGGGCAGGGAGGAAGGCGGCAGCTGGAACAAGGGAACGTGGATCTCGTGTTTAGTACTGGCAAGCCTGAATTCAAGAGCCCACGGGCTCCATATAAAATAAGTAGAATGTGCATGGTAAGCTGCTTGTGCTTTGTAAAAAAAAATATATATATATATATATACACACACACACACTTTGATCGCCTGTACAGATTATTTCCTGATGCAGTACCAGCAAAATGATCTCTACTGAGGCACACAAAAACACCCCCACTTTTTTATTAGTAACCAATTGCTGCTTTACAGTTTCTTTGACCTTGTACCACATACCAGATTCCTTACCTCACCTATTCCTTACCACACACACTCCAGAGTGCCCAACACTTTTTATGTCATTAATAAACACAGTACACCAAGGGGCAGAGCTGTATCCTGAAACTTCTGCCTAGTACGCAGATTTTTTCAGTTTTCAGCCCCCCAAACTCCTCCCAACACAGGATGACAATTCAGATTTGCTTTAAAGTGTCCATTTTCGCTCCACCCCAAATTACCACAGATGAGCAGATACTGGTTGAATATAAGAATTTTCCAGATAAAAGTAAAGAATCAGTGCAGAAACATGAAAAAAGTCCTTTAGGCGGGCATTTTACTGACAAACAATGGGATTAAATACACAAAGAACTTCAGAGTTAGCATGACTTTTGCAGGGATGATGCATCTTGCACAAGCAAGAAGCAGCAGGACGCAGACAAAAAAATTGCTGTTTATGTAAGTTGCCTTAAAGAAACAATCTTCTAAGTCTTTAGACTTATCCCTTGCAAGGCTGTGGGGTAAAAACAAAGGTCGTCCTTGGGACAACCTGCCAGGTACTCCTACTGCACAGTTTTGCACGCTGGTTGGGGTAGACTGGAAGGATGAATTAATTTTGCTTGTGATGATAACTGGGTTTTCACTCAAGTGAGCATCCAGCATCCACCTTGAGAAGAAGGAGAATCAACAAGTCCAGGAGCAGGCCTTGGGCACTCCACCTGGAATTTCAGGTTTCAGAAGAGTTCTCCCTTGTAAAATTCAAATTATATGAATGTGGTCTGTGAAACCGCACTCCTTCAGGCATTCAGGTTGTTGGATGCTCTGTTCCCTTCTTTTTTTCCAGCGAGACACTCCCCTTAGACCATTTCTCCATCCAGTTTTCACACTGTACAGGGACACCCTCCCGCCCACCCAGTATGCACTCCTGAACAGACACATGTGCCCACCGGCACGACATTTCGACACGTAGATCTCCTTACAACAAGGTATCAAATCTTGTAATACCTGAGTAACCTTGTTCACCAAGTGGATCACCATCCTCAAAGGTCTCGGCTGTTTCACTGATAACTAATGTACACCTTTTGGTACAGGTGTTCACGCTGCCTCTTTCTGAACAGTAAGATTTCGGCATCATCTTTCACCAATATCCACTTGTCATCCAGGTCAAATCAAGCCAAATGAGGGTGAATGGCAGTAAAAGAGTATTAAGGCAGTTTGCCAAGGCGGGCATTAAATGATCTGCACTGGTTCTCCAAAGCAACAGACAGAAGAGCCACGGCTGGCAGGGTGTTACTGCATTGTCACTCACCCTCCACTCCCCCTTGAAACTCTCCCTTATCCTGAATTCCTCCTGTGCACGCTTTCTGTTCCAAGCTCAGTTCAGCTCACATTTTCATCCCAGTCTCTGCGCCTCCCTGCTGCCATCGCAGAGCCTCAAGACAATGACTGAAAATCCAGTAAAACTGGTGCTTGGTTTTCCCCTCCAAAGGGGACAGGTTTGCAGAAAACTGACCGTTGTGCTAGAAACTGCAGAGAGGAGCTCCCTTTCCTTACCTTAACCCCGACGCATGCAGTGCATGTTATAGGAGCAACAGGCTGATGACTCCAGTCTCAGGCCAGCAGTGGTACCTCGCACCATGCTCAGAGATGCATTTCTCCTGAAATACCATTTTTAGGACAAACGTACACCATGCCAAGCTACACAGCACCCAAACTATGCTGATTTAAGACTGCTCAATTCACAGCGCTGCAGGTATCACATCACCATAAGACAATCAACGCCAGAGCTCTTGAATTAACAAATTGCAACAGCAGTCCAAATGATCTGTGTTTGGTTTCTGTGGAAGTTGAAGATGACAACCCCAGACATCATTAATTTAAGAGCTAAAGTTTCAATTTGGGTCTGGATTAGTAGTTAGCAATACTCATTGCACAGGAGAAAGAGGCTCAGAATAAAGCTTCCTAATTAAGGCACTGCTTTACAGTGGAGAAATACAAATAATTACTATCTGCTTTTGCCCCCTTGCCTTTTGGCTAGGCAACCCCGTGTGCAAACAGTGGGGCATTTGAGTTGTGAAGCTGAGTACACACAGAAGTTAGCTCATTCATACTGGCTGCTTCAGCTGTGTAAGTAAGAGACAAAATACTGCTTTATATATATTATGTAAAACTAAATCCTACACAATGTAGCCAAATAAAATTTTTAAGCTCTTTATCCTTACGGTATACTCCTTTATTTCATAATTTTAACATAGCATTCACTGTAGATAACATTATTAAAATTTGACAAGGGAGCAGTCTACTCATTATAAAACGTTTCTCGACAGAATGCTTTGGGGAAATCTTGAGGGTGTGAGCACGAAATCAGTGTATTTTCATGTACCACTTTCAATTTTGTGATTATAATATTTGTGATTAAGTATCCTAGGATACTGCATGCACTTTACCTGTATAACTATTGCTCTAAAACCAGAGCAAGTCAATTAACTTAAAAAAATCAGGCCTCAGCTCCATGACGTCACCACCTTGCTAACAAATCTGAAACCTAACCGGTAGATCATGTTCCAGAGCTAGCAGTGATTTAAGGACAGAGCTGTCCTTCTGCTTCGATAAACCTGCCTATTAGTCCCTAGGGGTTACGAGCAGAGCGCTCACGTGCTGACTTACAGCAAGCTGACATCCTCACAAAGCACAAACACAACCTCATGCTGAATATTATTGGAGTATGAGAAAAATAATTTACAGGAATAGCACCTACAACAGAGCTACTTGCCTCATCTCCTTTGTAAACAGCTTTTAAACTGCCAGGTACAGCTATGATTAAGGAGCAGCTGGAGATGAGAAGAGACATCCTCATAATTGCTGACAGGTAAGTTTATTTAAGCTTCAGCACAAGCATTTAAAGATGAAAGGGCCCAACCAGGATGCTGAAAGACAACTGACAGCTTTAGGAATCCACACCAGTTTTCAAATAATTTCTGTGATGTAGGGTAATGTTTATGATCACAGCATTCACTGGGAATTAGATCACCCATTTAGCAGCAGGTTTGCCAGATCAACTGTCTGGGGACTTTAAAGAGGATCAGCAAAAACTGTAGAGCATTGCAAAACTGGAGTCTGTGCCTTTGCATTCTTGGTATTCAGCACCTTCCCGGAAAAACTTCACAAAAGACTAAAACACACGGGGAAAAAAAACAAAACAAAACACCAAGAGGAAGAGCAAGTCCAGTGCTACAGTTGATTTCAGGAAAGTTGCATGTTGTGCCTGTTGACTGCTATGCCCAGACCTGTTAGGCTACCTCTGTCTTATCTGCAGTGCTCGATTTTGCAGCTGTTGCTGGCTTCATCCAAATGCTTTTCATGCAAGATTATTATTTTTGGAGCAGACAAGAGTTTGATGAACCAGTACTATGGCAGGGCAGTTACGCTGCCAGACGTAGACCATCCAAATCTTTGGCAGGGGGCAGACACAAGTAGCTGCATCAGGCTGAGAAGGGGCATCAGTTAATTTGGATCAGCGACAGCATTGACAAGACATCTGAAGGAACCTTGTAAGAACAGTTAACATATCCTAATAATAAAAAGAGCATTTGTGCAAAGTATGTTCCTTACCTTTTCTGCCACTTGCCTTTCAAGATGTGCCATACAGCTGAGGGAGCTCTCAAGGCTACATTTACACCAGCTTTCTAAGAAACTATTAGTAAAGCTTGGGGAATTTAACAACGTGTCAATGTCTGGAGATGGCTGCAATGAAGCTCCACAATGCAGAAAAGGGCAGGGAGGAACCTAAAGGTAGGAGCATGCTCTAGACAAGATGATATTTAAGTCTGCCTAGATGGAACTCGGACACAAACATGATTTGAACAATTGCGACAGTCACAGAAGAGGCGTCTGGTGACAGAGCAGACATCCTCCGCTGGGGCTACAAAATCCCTCCGCATTTTAATACCAAATATTCTACCCATCCTTTGCTACATATTTATCACCATGGAGCAAAATGTATTAGGTAACATTTTGTCTTCCTAAGTAGTACATGGAAATCTGTCGAAACAATTGCTGACAGCCTTTCAACTATTCACTGGAAACGGGAACAGCAGAGGAAGGGGGAGCACAGGCCAGGAAAAAAAACCACATTTTGTTTTAATGCATCTTGAAAACAAATCTATGAGAACAGAGAAAAACATTTAACAAATTAACTGAAACAAAGCAGCTTGTGCAAGAATCCAAATAACCATATCATCTGTGGAATAATAAAACTGCAAAATCATGGAGCAATTTTAAACAACTACGTCTGTCATTAAAATAATGAACAAACTAGTCAAAACTTATCCAGTGAGAGAGCGCTATTTAATAGGGTCTAATTCAACATGGGAACATAGCCTGTTGGATCCATCTAACAACTGAAGTTGGGCGAAAAGAACCAATTAATAATGCAGCTTCCCAAGAGGCACAAACCCCAGAATATCACCATCAAAGTCTATGTCTCCTGGGTTGCAGGCTAAGATGATGCCTGGATTCATTAAATGCTTCAGCACGGTTTGAATACAGGTTTGCTGAATGCAGAGAAACTAGATACAGACCAGAAAGCAAAACAAGATTAGAGATTAACAAAATGGCGTTCCCCTTGTGAATCCAAATAAACAAGACATTTTGAACTACTTCCAGCGTGACTTCAGCACGAAATAACATTTGCACTTCAACATGATAGTTGATGTTTTAACTGCATGCTAAGAGCTATGGAAACAGTCAAGCACAGCAGCCCTGAGTTTAACATGGGCTGCTCAGCCTTCAAGGGAAGCGAGCCGTGCCTTTCAGATAAAGGCTAAATGTATTCACTCTTCAAGCACTCAAACCCAAGTAGACGGCACTGGTTGCTTCAGTATTTGCTAGCTGCCCTGTCCCACACCCAGACGTCTCAGGTAGATGACATGACACTTAAAAGCAGTCGGGATGGCGTTAGCCATCGAACCCCAACCCAAACCTCATGTACACAAGAACGGAATATAGTAAAAATCAAGCCAAAGCAAAAAGGAACACAAGCAAAGAGGATGCAAAGCAAGACGGAAAACCTATTTTCTCTTTGAACACATGCAAGAATTGGTGAGCACACCCTTACAGGAAATCCTATTACTTGGGCCCATAAACTATGAATCAAAGTAAGTCAGAGCCAGCCTCAGGACAAGGAACAGTCATTTGCTAATTCAGTTGACAAATCCGGAGAAGGAAGATTCCGCCTTTGGATTAAGGATTAATCAGCAGAAGGTACAGCCTATTATCATTAACTGCAGCCATTTCCTGCAAGCACATCCTTTGCCTTTTCCAAGAAACAGGGGAGCAGCTACATGTCTGAGGGCAAATGAATTAGGAGACAAGAGTGAAACTATTGACAGGAACCTGCTTTACACTACTCACTTACCAAGAACCAGCCAAGCTATTTAATGAGCAGCAATGGCTAGGAAATCTACCAAAGTTGAATCTGATCAATCCAAATAAACTGAGCACAGGGAACTTACACTATCTGCTCCAAAATTAAATTAAATCTTCAGTTTTGAATAAGTGCCCAAGATGTTATGCCACCACGTCTCTCCTTGGACTCCTCACTCCTGCCTTGGTACACGATTGCTCCATTAACATGGGAGGAAGCAGCAGAAGCACATCAGACCACAGACTGGATTCAGGCCTCCCAGGGGACTGCATGGATTCACTCTTCATCCTCCTCACTTTTAAAACACAACCTGTGGACTTTCGTGTTTGTACCAAAACCACCTAGGCAGATCCTGCAACATCTACTTCCCATTCCCATTTCTACAAGACAGTTTTGATTCATGCAGCTCATGTGCATCTGCAAAAAGCTGGGGGGGGGGGGGGGGGCGGGGGAGGGTAGTAGGGGGTCAAACAGGCGCCAAGAGGGATGCCCACACTTTCCCAGAGGGCAAGGGTAAAACCAGCAGAGGTGGTGCTGTAAAAGGTGTTCCCTGTTGTGTGCAGAAGGTAAATAAAGGCAGTGCTTATACAGCAGATCCCCGGCTTTAACCTGCCACGTCACCTCTTCAGTCATCAACAAAGCTCAGGCATTCCTGGCAGCAAAGGTATTAGTTAAAAAGTCAATGTCACAATGAACTCAAGTCTTACAGAGGATACAGAAAAACTCTAAATTCAGGGAAAAGGGAAAAGGGAAAAGGGAAAAGGGAAAAGGGAAAAGGGAAAAGGGAAAAGGGAAAAGGGAAAAGGGAAAAGGGAAAAGGGAAAAGGGAAAAGGGAAAAGGGAAAAGGGATATTAAGTAATAGTTTACTACATTATTCATAACATCTGTGTATTGGACCCAGGGGAAACAAAAGTAGAATCAATACAGTGACATGAACTTCTGATGTCTGGTAAAAGTATCTTCCATTCTTAATATTTATATAGTTGAAGGAGGGTGGGGAAAGTAGGAATTTTTCATGACTGATGAAAACAAGCCTAGATATCACCGTTTGTCCAGGACAACTACCACATGCATACCAGCTTTCAGAAAGCAGCAACTAGAAAATTAAAGCCTGCTCATAACAATTCACCTTAAGCGTGACAGAAAAAAAATCCATTCCCTCAATTTCAGCAGCATTGATGTTTAGTCATGGCATTTTTCTCATTATTTGTGGTTACTGATGGTATTTCTTACAGTATCTGTGAAAGCGCTACTCAACATCTTAATTGTACAACACTTGAGATTTAGAGGCATGCAGTACTCTGACATCTGTAAGAGAGGGGCTAAAACCAGCTCTCCCCAAAACAAATTTGCTTGGGGCAGCCACAGGAAGATTTACAACTGCATTAGGAAGAATCACAACTGAAAGCTGCTTTTCTGCTCTGTCCCTCACCACAGCCTCTCAGAATCAGCTAGTTCAGTCTCACTAATATTCAAGAACGTTTTGAGAAAAAGGCAGCAGCTTTCCCAACTGAGAATGGAAGGCACGAAAGACTTGGTTCATTCAGTGTGCCAGTCACTCAGGTTACACACAAACAAGTAACAGTTTTAAAAACATGCTCTTTCTCAAAATCTTTGTGCCCAATAGCTCCACTTTTATTTTCTGATTCTTACGACACCTCCCCCTCTAGCTCTTAAATCAGTCACAGAGCTTTCCAGCACAGATCAAACCCAACAAAACCACGAAAATCTTAAAAGATGCATTTCAGCAAATCCTCACACAGCTTCAAAGTATTAGTAAAACATAAAAACATAACTACAAGCAACAAGAAAGGGTATACACCCCATTTATTTTCTCTCTGCAGGTCATTCATCTACGTCAAAGCCAGAACCAGGAACAGAACCCAGGTATTCCAGCTGCCAGTCTGGCTGTCTACCCAACCTATCACCCCAATTTCAACAGCCAGAAGGGCAATGATTTCCTTATAAGTAGGGTTTTGGAAGCAACCTGCATCTCAAGTTTTGCTCTTAGTTATCCTTACCTGAAAGCTGGAAAAAAGAACTAAGGGATCTTTCAGTTGTCTCTTGCTACGATTATACAATTTAGTACTGGAGTTAAGACTGTGTAATTATTTTTCTTGAATGAAGATAGTGCCAGGCTGGCACAAGCAATGTCTAAGCCAACAGAAAATGGAGGGAATCATCATATTCGCTGCTAAACCACGCTTTTGAATGAAAGTCTCACTTAAAGAAACCAGCCAGTGCAGGTGCCAAAAGAAATGGGTGCCATGCAGCTGCAGGACAGCAAGTCAGACAATGCAAATACACAGGTGAGGACTGCTGACTGCTGCAGTACTGAACACTGCCATTGGCACACATGCAAAAAATGAGTAATCCAGAGCAAAATGGGTATCTGCCCGTGCAAGTCCAAAACAAGAACTTACCCACCAGCTTCAGGTCACATTTAATATCAGTTTACAGTAAACAAAGTATTGAAAAAGCACACCACTCCAACACACAGGTGCTTGAAAATGCAAAATTCATTTACTTACCTGAAATTGCTTTTCTACCCAGAGCACTCAACTCATCAGGTTAGAAGCTCACTACAAGTATGACAGTCAAAGCTCAGAAGACCTGCTGCTGGCTGCTTCTCACACAGTTGTAAGAGTCACTATTAAAAAAAGAAAAAAAAAACCACACAAATAAAACCAATTACATATTAAGAAGCAGATCTAACAGCAAGCCTTCCATTAAAATATTAGGACTTATTACAATGTGAAGAAGACCTCAAGGTCTACCAATAGCTGGGATATATAGTAAAGACCATGCTAACATGGACAGCTGCGCTTTAAAAATAGTATTTCCCAAAGGGTGCAGAAAGAGGAAAGATCCCTGTGTCCAAATAAGGCCTATAAGCAACTTTCACTGGATCTGAAGGAGGCCTGGAGTCCTCATTCATGCAATTTGTGGCACCCCACAGAGAGCAGATCCACTACTCCCCACATGCACCAGCCTTCCTGCAGGAATGTATCTTGGACATACACTCATTTTCGTCCTAGCTTGCACCAGGCAAGAGTGGTTTGGATGAGACCATCACCCCCAGAACAATGTGGGAAATGGAGCTGCCAGAAATGGGTCACTGACCACCTGATTTTGTCCAGGGGCACCATAGACCAGAAGCCATCTACTCCCAACATCATGGGAATCTCAGTGTTTCACTCTTGAAAGCCATACCCAGTTCCAGTGATACCTAGCGCAATCAATCAGAACAACTCTTCAGATACACATCGTCAACTGGAGCACAAGCTAAAGAAATAAATCTTGACATTTCCTTTGAAGGGAGCTGGTAAAGTCACCCAGGCTCTGAACCAGGCATCCCACAAGATAACAGGTTTTGCTGACAAATAAACTGATGCAGGGGGAGCGAAGGAGGAAGGCTGAAAGCCTTTTCTGCTAGTCTTCAAGATAACCAAGATCATTTACAAGAGAGAGCAAGCACTTGCACTGAAGCAAAAACAAAACGTAAAAATTGAAATGCACATGACCAAAGTCCTCAAGTGGCAGCACCCAGGTAACAGGTTCCTCTCCATCCATTGTCTAACTTTTGCACAGCCAAACGTTAGAGCTGGCAGCAGTAGACAAACCACTCAGCCCTGCGGCTGGGAAGCAAAGACACTCTTCATCCAACCCCTCCAGCTTTCAAGGGAGACAAAACCAGGGGGGAGATTCAGAAGAGAACCAGCCCCTTTTTGCATGGGGCTCTGTAGGGGTTATTCAAGTAAACTTTCGGTTAAAGGAAAATCTGACAGTCTCCCTGCTCCATTCACATTAGTCAGAACTGATTCATACGTTTCCACTCAAATGGGGGGGGGGGGGGGGGGGGGCGGGATGGGGACACAACGGACGGGACAAATTCTGCTTGCTGAAGCAGAACCAAATCCAAATAACTGACTGCCAGCAAGCAAGCAGCCTGTGGCATGGCAATTCTGCTTTCTTGGACTCCTTTTTAGCTATGTTTAGGATTACTTGGAAATTCACTTGTGGGTTTTGCATTCTTGCCTCATCTTCAAGATTAATCCATCTTGGGGGAGGGTGGCATCAGGCACCACCACCTCTGAACACCCACCCTGAGCACCCATCAGGCCAGCCTCCAGCAGCCAGAAGACTCTCTGTAACAGGCTGGAAGTCAAATGGCTTCTGTCTATCCAGATAGAGCTTAGTAAAAGCCTTGCTACCCTGCACTGTTTGCTGTAGGATTGTAGTAATAAGAGCTAATGTTTACAAAATGTAAGAGAAGTTATCCATCCCACAAACACCCACTAGCATGTCTTCAGTAAGGAGGAAGGCCCTGTTTCCATGAGTAACTGCACTCTTATCTCGTAACAACAGCCACCCTCCCAAACACATCATACTCTCTCTGCTCAGGCACACACTCATCTGCCAAGTTTTATGAAACCCAAAAAACCGTCCATCTGCTGAGAGCAGCATCAGCGTGAACCACAAAAAAGCCAGCCTGCCATACCCCTCCCCGCATCCGGAGGGAAAGCTCCAAACTCTGCGTAGTCACTTTTCCAGGAAGGACAGTTCCCCCCTGATCCAAGAGACGATGGAGCATAAAGTGACACTCAAACATAAACACCCATTTTTGATGAGCAAGTCATGAATCAGCATGTGCTGCTGAGCACCACAAGCGCTCCCAAGATGCTCCGTACCGGCTGTAGCCTCTTACTCTCTGGTATAAAGCCATACAGACCCTGTAAGGACATGTTTTCTGACACATACAGAATTTTTTCTGAGCCAGTTAGATGAAAGCAGAAGCAATTCACACCAACAGTTAGCTTCTTTTACTACAAAAGTTACACAGATAGCAGAACTGTATGGCAAGGTTTGATTAGAGCTCATTCCTATCTTTCTTGTGGCACACACGGCACTTCATTGTATTTTTTGAAAAACTCTTAACATTTGTTACACACTTTTCAGAAAACAAAAGGTCTACCTTACCTAAATCGATTAGCCTGTATGTCAAACTCCTCCACTCCTTCCCCCAGAGGAAGGCCCTTCTGTTTGCACAGCAGTGGCTTCCACTCTGCTGGGGTACAGGCTGCCAAGTTCAGGGCCCAGTTTCCTTAAACTGCATGTTAATACCTTTATGGAAGTAGTTCAGTTTCTGGAGTTGCTAGGCAATAGCGAGCCATAACGGCACGAGAGAAGCCCACTTCTATTTTAGCATATAACGTGACAACGTTCAGCTCTCTCTGTGATACCACTCGCTCTAACATCCGCAGCATTTCTTTAATGCAGAAGCACCGGCGGAGGAGCAATTCTGATGGTTCTTATGCTGTGAAGACTAATGTCTGAAATCACTTGCCAGTCTTGTTCTCCATATCACAAGATGGCTAAGAACTACCAGTCACTGTCAACAGCACCCAAACACCCTCTAGAGCATCATTAGCTTATTCAGAATATATGCACCATTTTACAACACCTGATAATAAACTGCAACCAGCACAGCCTCGAGCTTAGGACAGGCTTAGAGTTGAAGCTGCATCTCTGACTAACGCCTTTAAATAGATTACAGCTTGCGGAAACCTGCAGGGTTTCCAGAAAAAGCACATATTTTCTTTTATTAATATTTAAATGTTTTTCAGGGGAACACTACCATCCTTATTATCCATGCAGACTACAAGTGACTCAACCATCCACATGATTCAGGAGAGTAAATGTCCACATCTAAGTACCGAGGGCCAGTTTTTGAGACTTTACAGAAGTAAAAATGCCTCCTTGTGCTGTACATCAGCTGTGCCTGCAAAGCACAGACATGAAGCTCTGGAGTTAAGGATTCTCCTCTTCCTCTCTTCCTTCCCACTTAACACATATATTCAAGCAGCACTGTTGCAAAAGGAGCAAGAGTAGGCTGTTGTCTTACTTTCTTATCCAACATAAACAGCAAGGATCAAGAATGTCTGCAAAGGCTGGATTAACCGGCTACTGACTGCTACTTGGAAAAGGCACCTCAATCATTAGAGAAGCATTTTCATTTTACGCCCCAGCACAGGAAGGCAGGCATATTTCCACATTTCACTGGCATGTTTTCTTCTCGTTTGCCAGACACACTGAAGTACTCCTTTAAAATACACTGAAGAAATTCAGCCTAAATAGATCACTTGCACGAGTTTGCCAACCCAGTACACTTGTGGATTAAAGAAATCAAATTAATTGATTTAAAGACAACATAGGGATTTTGAGAGAATGTTGAGCCGATGTCTAAGACGTCATTTTAATCCTCACATTTAATTCTTTGAACATAGGAAGCCAGTAAAATTTGTGATGCAGTTCTTACACAGAAAACATCTCCAAAGGCATGCTAATCATTGAACTATTTTGCAAATTGCTCCTAATCTACAGTTGTTTGCTTCTGCACTCTTCTTGTGGAGACAATAAAATCATACAGCTAATCGTAATGTAGTGCTCACTCCCAATGAAAGGGTATGTAAGAAAAGAATGATCCTCATCTGCTTTATGTGGACAGATCTGCAGTAGGGAACCATTATCTAAATACTACTTTCTGCTGCCCTCCCCCCCCCCCTCAGCTTTTGCTATTATATTTTTAGGGTAACTTCCATTTTACATTTTTGTCTTTAATTGTAAAAAAGCAGAATATTTTTAGCTCCCATTTCAGGAAGATTTAGAGATAATTCCCCCCTGCCAAACATACCACGTTTTTAATCAAATGCTTGGTGAAGCGCTAACGGGAGGCAGCCCAGAAACATCCGCTTCATCTTTCTTCTATGGAAAGATGGTAGCAAAAGAGCTAGCACGCTGCAAACTCATTCCTCGTGTTCCAAAGCCCTGAGAAGACTGTTGTTTTGTGAGTTAGCAAGATTTATTCATGGGATTACCTTTGTTTAGCTAATCTTCCCACATCCCAGTGACCTGAAGGGAGGACTGGGAACAAAACTGAGAGGAGGAAACTCAAAAGACTTCGGTGACAAATGAAAGATACTGTGTGCAGCAAGCACACTTTCTTCACTACTAAAATTTGCACTTTTAGCACAGAAGTACACAATTGTGCTCAGTCTCACATCTAAGACATCTGTGTACTTTCTGCACTAGCCTGTATAAAGCCAGCCAATATATCGCTAAGTCTTGATTTCCATTTTATGCCGTAAATAAGGTGAAGTACCATTTTTAGAAGTGTGAGGGAAAAAAGAATGCATGAACACCAATTAAGACAACTTTTGAGGTCTCTTACTACATAACTATGACAGAGAGAGGAGGAGATATAACAAAATGGGAATTCGCTTCCAATAAGAAACAACCAGATCCAAAACGCCCTTTGCCTGTTGCCTGGATTTATTTTAGGTCATCTCATAAGAGGTCTAACACACAACTACACAACCCATAGCAATCCCATTAACAGGAGACGGTCTCTTTTCCAAAATAATCATTCCCCTTCTCAGACCTTTTCCCACCCTTCTTCTTGTTCAGCCTTCCAAAAAAAACACCTTACAGGGCACACTCCTCTCCACTCAGCCCCAACGGTGCAGAGTCTCCTTACCACCTAGGGCACCAACTGCCCCAGGAACACTTGGAAATCTTTACACTAGATGGATACCAGGACACTGAGAAGTGACTTGGTACATACTGGTCTCTTCAACTGTCCCTACAGGGTGAGACACTCAAAATTTCCCAGATTCACCTGAAAATACTCTGAAGATAAAAAAGCTAAGATTAGTTAACTCTAAAAAAGTTATTACTAGGTTAGAAAACATTAATAAAACTAAACACACTGCAACTAACTCATTTTCAGGATACTCACTGTTGAACCTATCTAGGTAATTTCCCCAGGTTATAAAAACCCAAGGTCTGATTACTGAGACAGATCATATTTTCTGGATCGTTATTTGGAAGGAACTTTCCACTACATACAGCTCCCACTAGCAGTCCACTTAGTGCCTATATACATACACACATGTACCTATTATAAAGACTTTCTTGAAAGCCTCAGCTTTGATAATCACCTCAAGGCATACTGTTATCTTTTTGAATGCAATGCTATCTGCCGCAACATTTGCTTCTGAAACACACTTCTGGCTTACTGGCAAACTCAGCAAGGGCTCTCTCAACTAGAGATCAGTAAATCCACTCATAAGAGGTCACATGCCTCTTTCCAACAAGCAACTAGGAAATGACAAGTCCTCCCTTCAGTCCGTGACCTTTCGTACAACATACCTTGTGAGTTCATTATACAAACATGTTAGCGATAAGGAATGCAGGGTACAACCTGAGTTACTGACCTCACTGCTGCTCTTGGAACAGACAATCACATGAGTAAAGTTTCCCGTCTTCTGCCACCAATAGGAATGACTTTAAATTGCTTATTATACTGCTTATTTTTACCAATCAAACTGGTATTTGGCATCTCATGGATTATTTTCCACTGACTGGTACTTATTCTGGCTTTACAGGAGCTGGAGAATGGGATGAAAGCTGAGGACTCCACAACAACCATGGTCTACATGCTTCTGCTAAGGGGGTGGAGACAGAAATGGTTCACCTTGACCTGCGAGCAACATCACACAGTTAGAATTCACACTATATCTAAATACATGACTTCATACCCAAATGCCTTTCTGCCAAGTTATCTACTGACTCGGAAACAAACCACAGCAGTTTAAACTTGGCTCTTCCCATTTTGCAAGTGCTTTGAAACAACAGGATAGGGATATGGTGTAGTTGAGAACTGTCAATGTTAGGCTAATGGTTGGGCTAGATGATCTTCAAGGTCTTTTCCAACCTAGACGATTCTGTGAACAGGCCAGTAGACATATTCCACCTTTGCAAGCATCTTTAAAAATAATAGCTGATACAAAGCTATTACAAAGAGAGAAATCATAATAACTGATTTGGCAAAAGGAGGTGCACCCTTCATTGACCAGAGAGTTGAGAAATTGTATTTCTCATACTTAAGATTTTTCAGCTTTTAACATGAGAACAATTACTATGAGTATGAGACTTCACTAGCTGGTATATAGTTCCTGCAGAGCAGCGGTGATGATGACATGGGATGAAGGGGAGACCAGGATGGATGCTGGTATGCTTACACACAGATCTCACAGGGAGGACAGGCAGAACGGAGAGACAAGGCCATTTAGAGACTGTGCAGTCTGGAGACATTAAGGCAAATAACCAGGGCACAAAACCTGATCTGTTGTGTGTTTTTTCAGCTCCAGCAGGGTTAAGACCATTAGTTCGGATTCGCTTCTGGAACATCATCCTCCACTGGTGACTGAATGTCTCCTTTGTCAGCCACCCTGCATCACAGGCATGCAGCAGCTCACCCCGGCCTCCCCACTCCTCCGAGGACACGCGGTGCATTGCACCAAGTGCATCAAATTCCAGAAGTACCAGCAGATGCCAACAGTTCTCCTGGGCAGGCAGGTCAGGGGATACTTAACAGAACAGCTGGAGAGACATACTGACAAGTTTTGTGTTCACTGCAAGTAAGCTAAAAACAATCTGCTTCATGAAGCACACCAAGACCTCCACTCAACTGGAAAAAACAAAAAAAAAAACCAACCCTAAACACATTCTCTGCTTATCTGACAAATACACTCAAAATTTGCCTCAGCAGCTTCCCCTATGTTACTGCAGCAGTTAAAGATCTTTTGAGTATACAAAAATGTACTGTTAACAGCACTGAAATTTATAAAGAAGGCTTCTTTAAGCCTCTTTAAGCTCTTAAAATATCATTCAATACTTTGTATGTGGGTCTCTTCTAAACAGAATATTTCCAAGATAATTATACTGATATCAGAACAGCAAACACTGCCACGTATGCAATGCTTGGGCAGCTATCCCATTTTAACCTCCTTTTCAATTCACCTTACTGCCCAGGAAAACTTATTCAAAGAAAGGCTGTAAAATGGAAAAACAGAAGGTACGATTCCCGCAGCATCTCTGGGCTGAAGCTCAGTGATTAATTTTTGCAGAGATTCCCTTTGGTGCTGCCATCACACAACTAAAAGTTTGGCATTTGTCTCCACTATTACAGCCCCCAAAATTCAGTCACTGCAAGCTTCAGGGCTTTTATTTTCACGATATGCCCATACAACCAAAAAAAAAAAAAAAAAAAAGAACCACACAAAAAAACCACACAAAAAACCCCGAACCTGTAGCTGTTCTGCTACATCAGTCGAATCAATGTGTAAGAGCAGCTAAACAGCCATGTCAGACAAGGCTCTGTCTGAGGCTTGGACTACTTTCAGCTCCAGGAGTTTCCTGAGCCTGTATTTAGTAATCCTAAGGGAATCTCTCATTCAAATACTTGCTCAGCGTCCCCCGCCCCACCCCTCCCAACTTGATCCCATTTAAACTCTTTGTGTCCATAACATTATCTGGCACGGAGTCCCATACACCCGTTGCTGTGTGGAGAGGGGAGTCTACATGCCGCTGCCAGCTCCTTGGGATTCCTGTTACTGCCGTGTCCCGTCTCCCACACAGATAGGGTGGAAAGAAATCCTTGTTTCTGGCTTCCAGGCTACTTACAGATTCAGGCAGGTATGTTTACACTACTACCTAACTTTTCAGTTGTCACAAGCTGTCGGGTTTCCTCCCTCAGCTCTCTCTCCTAAACAGAAGCCAGGTTACAATCCACAGGTTGAGAACAATCTTCCCCTCTGTAATAACATGTGGGAGATGTGTTAGAAAACCTTTACTATAAAAATAACAAATGCCAGAAATGTGCCTTTCCTCTGCAAGAAAAATTATACAGAAATAGTCTTTATCTCAGTAGGTTCCTCCATGATTCCTAAGATGCCATACTAAGATTTTCAAGCACAGCGGCAGAGCAACTGATTTTTACACTCTCTCATGACGCATCATCTCTGGCAAAGCAAAAGTATCTCAATATCCCAAAAAGCTGATCACTTTGGCCTCTAATGGTGCTAGCAACATTCAACAAATGTCAGCAACATACTCCATATTTTCTTTAGGATTTAAACAGCCGACAGAATAAAAAGACAGAGCAGCAGATGACAGAGCTGAGCACGGCACTGCCTGAATGACGAATGACAACGCCCTGGCTACCAGCAGGAGAATGCACACCTGCTAGTGTCAGTGTTAAACCATACCTACCCAATCTACTTACCAGCACGTTTCTACCATCACTTGTGGTCTATTTTTCTACAGTGAAACCTTATCAAGCTGGTGTTAAGCCAGCACTCCTCAAATACATTTCTAGCTGCTCCTACTTACTACACAGCAATATTCAGTGGCAATTTGGGGGAGACAATCTACTGTAAACTGTTCCATAAATAAAAATTAATCTGGTTATGGATGCCAGTAATTTTTCATACAATAAATGGCTTGGAATGCGATTGCCAATCAAAATTAACATTTAGATATGACACGTTGCCCCACTACATCCCACTCCAGGCCCTCAACTATGTTTGAGGTCCTTGTTCACACTGCAACGTTCACGATGGCTGCATTCCACTCTGAGGGTAAAAGGTTGCCTGTAAGCGGCTTATACAGTATGTGAAATGCTTTGTTTATCCACAAATATTCTAGCTCTGAGAAACATTAAAGCAAGACACAGATTTCAGCATTTGCACAGTAAAGAACTGCAACTCCTACAGATCCTGCCAGAAACTTTCTTCCTTAGTCTTTAATATCTGTAAAGCCTTATATTGCTAAAGCAAAACTACAAACAGAAAGCGAAGTGTAATGCTCTTAATAATATGCTAAAAAGGGTTGTTACAGCAACTTTGGGCACAAGCAGAGGACAAAGCAAGGGTGCCATTTCACTCTTGCTCACTCTGTTCAGAGCAGATCACTCTATTATTAATCAGTAGGAAAAACCTGATGGTGCAGCAGGGTAAAACAAAACTTGTGGGGTCTTCCCCAGTAAGTGGGCTCTGGAAAGCCACTATACAAGTAAAGGGAGTTTCCCTGCAGCGGGTCCACAATTTAACTTGCAGTAGTGAAATTCAGCTAGCCAGCAGCTCATCTACTATACTTCAGTCTTAGAATAGTCATACCCACCTTAAAAATAAAACTCTGCCCAAAGCAGAGTTGTTATTTAAGACAAGAGGAACTAACTACATCGGTCACCAGAGACAAAAGCATGACAGTTGACAGGGAAGATCTTCAAACAACAACCATAATTCAGCACAACTCAACTATCCCAGGGGTACAGAACAGGAAGACAGGAATATTAAGAATGTTATTGTTCAAAAGCAGCCAAGAAGCATCTCCTTTTCCATCTCAAAGCTCTTCTCATTGAAAGACATGCTGTAGACATGCTCTCAACATATCTGATTCCTGATCCCTGTTTTAGTAGAGCAGCAAAGGCTAAACCAGATGTGTTGCTAAGGCCAGGATATCTAGCTTGGGGAGGAAAAAAAAAAAAAATAAAGAGGGGGCAGGGGACAGTTATCTCCAGCCCCACTATACTGGTTCTGCAGCAGTTATTGATTAGTGCATTTTTCTGTACTGTCTCCTTACCTAGCTCTGCAGGCTCCCCACCCCAGAGCTCCAGGTGCATGCTTTTCTTGGGTTGTCAATTTGTTGTTGGCCCCTGCCAGGAATTCCCAGACACAAGCTGGTTCTGCACCCGTTCCTCACTTCCATAAACGGCCTAGTTAATCAAGCTACATTTCAAATGTAGAATTAACCAAATATAAACAGGAAAAAAAAGTTAAGCTTTCAAACCAGTGATGAGGCAGGTAAGGAAATGTTTTCCTGCTCTGTTAACTTCATTATATGCAGGTTTACATCAAAGTAATACTTTTATATTTTTATGTTAAAAGAACACTAGGAGATACTCTACAGCACCAGGGCAATGAGACAGCAAGTTTTGACATTACCAAAAATGTATGTGCAGGAAAATAAGCCCGACAGTTTGATAAGCCATTTCCTTGTAAGGTACTAAAAAAATGCATGGACCTTCACACAGGTTTTACTCCTATTGCCTTACAAGCTGGAATTTGCCTGCTGTGGTCAGAGAGCTCTGACAAACAGGAACTGCAAGTATTGAAACCCAGACAATCCAATACACCAAAAAAGCCCCCCAAAAAAGTAAATTGGAACAAATTTTGGCCAGCTTGGTGCTTACACTCCATGAGGTTAAGTTCAGCCCTACAATACTGTTTTTCAACACTAGTCTTGTGCAACACTTAAATGTAAGAATACTAGATGAGGCTCAAGAATTTAAGCAAAAGCTAGCAAGTTTATTATGGGTTGCTGATGAGGGCCCTGGCACTAGCCTGCAGAAATAATCACAGCTTTTATGTGAGAACACGGATAATTTCAGTCTTGCTCTAAAAAGCTGAAGAGTGCATTACTGTTCAGTGCACTGAACAACTTGCAAGACCAAGGGCACATCACAACCGCCATGTGACAGTAAAATCAAACAAACATTTTCCAGTTTTTTCTTACACCAGGGAGAAAAGTAGTTAACACCAAGCATATTAAGTCCCAAAATTAGCTGGTTTGCTTAAATGCAACATATAAAGCCATCTGCAGTACTCCTAAGTACGAACAAAAGCAGTAAGCCATGTAAGATTTTCAAGTCTTAGTTTAAGGAAGAAAAAAAAAAAAAAAAAAGGAAAAGAACTATACTCCACCTTTGAAAGCACAGGAGGGGCAGAAAGGCAGGCTTCTCATATACCAAAAGGATCACAGAGCACCTCCAGGTTTCACAAGAGCCCTGCAATCTTCAAAAATAACATCTCTTTCTCCAGAGACACATGCTTTACAAACCAGCTGGGAGAAAAAGCCGGAACGCTTGTAAGCAGGCATGCAAATGGCACCTGCGCTGTGGGGAGTTTCAAGTGTGTCAAACTAAAAGCCATAGAGATTTTAGTCTTTGCTGCCAGTCAGTACAAAGAGCAATAGGCAAAGTTGTGTTGTACCACTAAATTTACTCGTCAATACTAAAGTAGACACAGAGCCTCCCTGTCCACTCAAATTCTTCTCCAAACACTTGTAAAAGGACACAGCTATCCCAGTTAGTCCAATTAAGTCACTGGTTTACCACAGACAGAGCAACCAACCACTGACAGTGCCCTATCAGTGGTTTAAATTAGTGGCATAGCAGTTCATCACTGCCTCACCAAGAGACCTTTACAAGTCACTGCAGGAGAAGGCAGCAGAGAAAATAAATCTATTCCCTTCACTTTCAGAGATTTACAAGGGTTATGCTCACCTCAGAGAGGTTATAACAACCTTTTGCCTTCTTCAATTTCCCCTTTTTTTCCGGGGGGGGGGGGGCGCGCATGTCTGAATTAATTACAGACCAGAGAGCAGCTGAGCATTAGCTCAGTCTCAGTGGTGCGATGAACGGTCCGCACCGCTCTGACCTAGATGGATTTCAGTGACCAGACGAAAGTCTCTCCACAGAGCACAAACACCAGTGTGACAATAATGGAAGCCGAAATCTGTCGTGCTATCTCATTTCCCATTCCTCTGCACACCTCGTTTTATTTTTAGGTTATAACATCTGATGCAGGAGGGAAAGAAAGGATGGGCACAGGCACGGACAGCTGAAAACAAACTTGGAAATGCCAAAACCGAGACATTTGCATTTCACATTTAGTTGCATCAGCCACACCTTCAACTCCCATTCAGCATTTCTAGAGTCACAGTGGCAAGATTTATACTGTCACACTGATGTCACCTTCACATCTGGTTTCCCTGCAGTCACAAGCTACTTTCAAAGAGCCTGTCACCATCCTTGCAAACTAGATCAAATGCTGCTTTTTTGCCTCTTGCTTAATAGGGAAACAACACAATTGAACAAGCTGGGTCGTGTATGGAAGAGGAAGACACAGGGGATATTATTGAGCAGGTGACTCCTGAGTGGTGGTTCAGCAAGGAAATCTCCAGTGTGAGAATTCAGAAGTTAGTGAAGATCTTTTAACTGTAAGTTATGTGAGCCAAAGGCAGTAACAAAACTTAGCTCTGGGGAGAATCCAGGGGTCAGAAAGAGAAAGGTATGGCAGCATGCGACACATATCTCCATTTTAAGCTCACACAACGTTTAGATACAAAGTGATCCTCCAGCAGCAGCCTGCTGCCTTCTTACACACCATGCTTCCCACCAGTTAAGGAGCTTTCTTCTCAGGTCACTGCAAATGTACACCACAGGTATGCATCAAAGCAACGGAGCTACACAGGGAGACCTGGGCAGCACGTTCTGCATAAGGGAGGAAAGCAAAGCTAAGGATAAAGAAGAAAATTGGCCAATATCAAGTACACCTTTTCCTGAAGCAGTTTCTCTTGATAGAGAGCTAATTTTCACCTCGGACAGCTAGTGATGAAAGGGTGCACACCCAGAAGTACAAGCAGAGCCTTTCACTGCCTGAAGCTCTGCTGAAGTTCCTTCCCCACCTCTTTCACAGTGAGGCTTTTTATTTTTTAAACTTATCAAGCACATCTTACAAATCTCTCATAGCCACTTAAAAGTTAGGGGTTAAGTAGAGCTATTACACTAAAATTGCCTTACATCTTCCTTTTTGCTAATTCTGTTGGTGCCATAGTTATCAATGGAAAGGAGGAGGAAGCTGGAAGGCAGATGTGTTCCCCAGAGCAGCAGGATACAGGTAATGGCACAGTAATTCAATATATACTTGCCCTCTGGGAGTATTAACTGCCACGGCTGGGTCTGCAGAGGAGCTCGGTGACCCGGCTGAGGTGCAGCGGGCTCCAAAGTTTCACAAACCGGGCTCGTTTCTTGGGTCTCCGGGAGGCCAAGCAAGCGGGGGCTCGGCTATCAGTGCGCTGGAAGGGGTTTATGCCCTCGAGGCTGTAAAACACAGCAGCTCAGCAGCAACCCTTCTGACAATGAGCCACGGACCTCAAGCTCCCAGCGAGGCTTTGCTGTCACCTAACACACACACCAAATTCAGCAGAAACTTTCTTCTCCTGCTACACGGGCTTGAGTCTCCCGGGAAGAACCATTTATTCTTTTGTTACAGTGGCCAGAAGGGAGACCTGCACACATATATGCACTGAGGGCAATGAATTCAAGCTGGATTTGCACTTGACTAATTCACTGCGAGCAAAAAGCAAAATTACAAGTTATACCTGGGAGAATGACAGGGGTGCTTTTATTAGTCTACAAAGCAGTGTGTAAGAGTGGCTGACGGGCAACAATTACTCGTGTTAAAAATCAATACATCCCTAGTCTAATGCAAATGATACCTAAATCTCAGTAGAAGTGCTTTTCAAGTGGGTTTAACACACACATTAACAAGTGGCACGTGATTCGCTACGGGGCAGGGGGGGAGTTGAAGGGTCATCTCTGTTGGAGGGCAGCACAATGTGTCCATAAATAAATTCAAGTTTGCCTGGAACAAAGTACAGCTGAGCCCTAAGGAAGGAAAAAAAAAAAAAAAAATTTAAACTTCCCAGCCACAAAAGTTATTTCAGTTCGCAGCAGAAATTTGTTTCACAAACTTAAAGTGTTTTACCCTCTGTCTTGACCTAAAAACAATCAATTTGGAAGAGGAATTTTCTGGACCACACCCCTGCCAGGCTACAGTAATTGCTTTTTAATTTTGTTTCTTCTGGACACTGAAAAGCATTTGTGCACTGCTGCAACATCCCTCCTATGCAGTTCAATAAATGGTAAGGGATGGTTACCCCCCAGGCTTCGGGGAAACGATGATCGGCATTCATTTAGAAACTCCTTATACAAAAGACACACTTTCAGAGTTTGCTTTTGAGAGCGCTCTGTTTGCCAAGCCTCTGCCTTCAAGGCAGAGCAAAGCCCTTCAGGACAAGCGAACCTGGACGGGCGCTACAAAAGCAACCGTGAGAGATGCACTTCAAGGCTCCTGCGCAGCTGACACCTCGCAAAGCCTCGGCTATTCCGCAGCAGGCTGGCTTTCCCAGAAGCGACAGTCCAATACTGAGAATTGCCACCAGTGCAACTAACGAACTTTGAGTTTAAATATATCAAGATTCTGATACGACTTTGACCACTTCCGAAACGGAGCCACACAAGAAGAGCTGTGACAGTGCTCCCGCCACACAAACCAAAGGCGCAGGACTGGGGAAGGCCCAGCCAGCTCTTCTGGGTGGAGGAACTGCCAGGTCACTGCGTCCCCATCACCAACATTATTTTAAAAGCCTCAAGCCCCAAAGCCAGAAGTACGACCAGCCCAGTTTTGACCTGCATTAGCAACCCACTGTCCCCGATGTCTCATGCATTAGTCTTCATCATCTCCGCATTTTCACTATGCAACCTCAATGCTTTTACACTTTTGGGTTTTTTTTAAGAGTTTTACTGTGTTTTTATTATTTCAGCAAGAGCTACGTTCCTTTCTCCTTCTGACAGTTTCTGTGGTAAACTCTGATATCGTATACAGTTACCAAACTGTGGTTTTTGAAAGACAAGCAAGTTCCCTGAAGAAACCAAAGTACTGGATTGGAGGGAGAGGGGAATTCCCTGCTGTGGTCTACTCCTGTTAAAAATCCTAATAGCCAGGAGTCTGAAAACTGCATCTGCACAGACGTGAGGGATTAATAATCTCTTCCAAACGAGTTTATCAACAAGGAAAACGTTACTGGCTTTTGCACTGCTTCCCTTTTTGAGAGGCCATCTCCAATAATGCATGTGTTACTCAAGTTTTCCGTTAGCTTTATAAACGCCAAACAGCCTCTTCTAGACTTAACAGTTAATCAAATGATTTATGAAAAGTGCAAAACCATTAAATTGGCAGAAAAGGCAAAAACTGAACTCCAGCAATGTAGTTGCAAATTTGACCTGAACAAAACCACATATTTTCTCTAAAAAATAATGGAAAAAGAGGGAGGAGACTTGAGCTACATCTTCCTCAAAAGGGAAAAGTGCTGCTGCACTGCAGAGCAATCTTGTGCTTGGGAGCAAGGAGTCACTGTCAGTAGAAAGGACCTTCCCCCCTATGCACAGAAGATCCCACCATACCTTGTTCAAAAATTGTAGCAGTAACATAACACCAAAAGGAGCACTGGTACCATAAAACCATCGAAATCACGACGTTAAACGAACCCATTTGAAAATGGCTGTTTCTGCCATTTCTGTTGAGCAGCCCAACATGACACTTACCCACCAGTCTTGCTTTACACGATTTGGTTTTGGAGTTGTCCGCTTTCAGTTCCCCATGTAACCAAGAAATTTATGAGGCAGCAGCACCCAGGTCCTTAGAAATATCTGTAGTACAACATATTCGACTTTTCAGCAAAAGAAACCTTTATACTGCAGATTTGACAAGCTCTGGCAAGAGCATGGTTTTTGTATCCACCTCCCCCCAACCACAGGCCCCAAAACTAAGACACACTTCAGGGTCAGGAGCAGGAATCTGTTCCACCCTTCTAAAGGCCATCTGCAAAGTCCTAGAGCTCGCCAAGCAACTGCTAATTCCCCTTAATTGCTGGAACAGGACAATCCCCTCCGCAGGGAGGGAGGGAGGGAGGGAGGGAGGGAGGGTTGGCAGCCCTGCCCAGCCAGGAATTGCAGCTCTCCCTCCCCTCCCCTGCCCTCGGGGGATGCTTATCCCTGGCTCCAGCCATACGCACACATCTGCTGGGAAAAGCAGATCTCCTTGAAACCTAGAAACTGTGATCCTGGTTGCACTTCGGGATGTAAACATGCAGGTCGATCTCTTGCAGAGCAAGCACGACACAGTGGCACGTATGACCTGGGAGAGAGCAGAACCTAAATGCCTTCACTTGTTAGGTTTTATTCTGGCTCATCGCAGACAACTTAGTGAAAATCCAAACGTGCACACTTGCAACAAACAGGATGAGGATCCTTCCTTCTCTCCCTTGCAGCTCTGCACGCTGTTTTCTGGTTGTTAAAGAAAGGGGCAGTAACTGTGGCAAAGCATCCTCCCATGCGGCCTCCAACCCTGCACTTGGAGGGGTGTTTGCTGAACAGCCTGACTGGGGCAAGGCTGAGAAACAACCTGGATGGCACAACTAAACGGTTTACTGTAATAGGCTTAAGTGCTGAGCTGCAAAAGGGGTATCTCAAGTCCCAAAAACACGAGCAGATTATGCTCTCATCAGATATAGCCATGGGTCTTTCTACATAGGATTAAAGATGGATTGACACATGTTGCAAAAGCAGTTTCATTAAGGAAAAAAGGAAGCATTCTCTATAAACTATAATACAAACGAAAAATCAACATAGACCCTAAATTTCTGATGCTGACCTTATCAAGCCAGGGTTTGTTTCCTGCTTCAGCACATTCAAAAAAACAGCCCTCAGTTTATGCTTGATCAGCTGCACTTATTACCAGATGTTACAATCTATGACAACATTTTTGTCCCCTCCCTGAAATTTCTAGGAAATTAATTTCATATGAGCATGAAAAGAGAATGAGTTTGACAACACTTGCCAGAAAAATATTCCTACATTTTGAGTATATAAACACCACACACAAACCTGGTGACTGATCTAGCAAAGGCAGCTGTTGTTTAAATATCAATTCCCCTTCCCTTCTCACCTTATCAGAAGCCCCAGATAGAGCACAGGACCCCAGCAGCAAGGCAGGACTCAGTGGTACTTACGCCACGTGCTCCCAGCGGGGCCAAGACTCAGCCTTTCCAAGCAGGAGCTCTCCTTCCACAGCAGCAGCTCCTCCTCGTCCGTGACTCGGCGATGGGGTCCCATTCCCCCACCGTGCACTCAGCTGGGGCTCCCTCGCACCCCACTGCTGTCCCTGCTCTTTCTAATGACAAGTAGCTGGAGAGATTTGGTTTCCGTTTCCCTCCCTCTACCCTTCGGGCAATGGCCATCTCTCAGAGACGTCTATGAGCCCAGGGGGAAGGTGGTGGCAGCAGAGGTCTCACAGGACACGACAGGGCCTTGGGAAGGCAGGTATGGATACAAGGAGGTAGAAGACATGGAGGAACGGTAAGAAGACCAGTCTAGGAAGGCCAGAAGGACTGCTCTAAGAGGTGATTTGAAAGTGTATGATTTTGGCTGCATTTCAGAGCCTTGTACAAACCTTCACTCACTTTGATGACAAGTGCCGCCACAACTGGTAGGTTTAATCCAGGAATACTTCAAAGTCATGCTGAGAATACTTCTAGTAAATGCTGTGCTTAAAAACGTTGTCACTCTATTGCGCATCTACTGCATATCAATACTTAGACTTGAGGAATAAGTCAAGTATGCAGCTTTGTAAGTACTTAAGTCTCCAGGTAAGGGAATAGCTCTCCTCCTCCTCCCTGCAGAGTTAACACTTGTCTAAGCCACTGGAGGAACAGTGCTGCCCTCACCCTGTGAATGTAAATTATAGCAATAAAAATACCAATTAAAAAAAGAAAGGTACTTTGTTCAAGACAATCGAACATGCCCTGTACGAGACAATCTGTCTTCTAAGGGGCTGACTTGAGATCTTCATTTTTTTAACAAAAAAGGTTGGCACAAATAAAATACGTGGGCTATTATTAAGCATATAAGTCACTTCACATAAATGACCACTGAGTAATTCACCTCTGCTTTATAAAAAAGAAATGAAATGTTTTTAAAGCAGTCCTTGAAAGAAAACAAATCCTCCAATTCAGAAGAGGATAATACTGCCTCCAGAGAAGCCAATATAGAGACTGTTCCTCTTTTTATTTATTATAATTCTTCCCCCATTTTAAAAACTATGAATCCAGAAAGATCACCATGTTCAGCTCTTCAATTACTTCAGACATTTCACTTTGCAGTGTCTGTGTAAATAAACAGACCTTTCCTTCTTTCTCACTGAAGTTTGTGTTGCCCCTTTTAGTGACTATTAGCAACATTAAGAGCAAAGTCAAAAGGATGCAAGAACTATACACAGCTGCACATCCAAAGCCCTTGTGCCTCCAACTTCTCACCTAAATCATACTACTTTTTTGTGTCTAGGATACACACCAAAGGCAAGCATACATTCACACACCCACACTTTACCTACAATACTGAGAACTGGCTTTGTAAGTGCTGAAATCCCTTCCTAAAGGATGGGCTAGTCAAGGCTGCTCTGGCACCAATGTAGGAGCATCAGTATCTTAATTGTATCTTACTAAGATCAGGCATCACAAATACCCCAGTGGCATCTTGCCTGTGCCCTTCATCATTGCTCCTCTGCTTCTTCCCCTCCCACCAGATCCTTTCCCAGCATTTCCCATTCCTGGCACCTTCTGCTGGAGGGAGAACGTGGTGCTCCGCCAGCCCCTCACCCTCTCCAGTGCTGGAGCACAAAGGCTGTGCCCCGGCTCAGAGAAACCGGTGGGCATCTGCTGGGGGAGCAAGGGACAGGACTGCGCTGGGCAGAGGGACTCTCATCCCAGAGGGAAAAGATCTGAGTCGCCCACAATGCTATGCTAAAGCACGGCTCCAGCACCCCAAAACCCACCAAGCCCAGGCAAAGAGACTCAATGGCGCTGGAATGCTTCTTTCCAATAGCAGCAAGTTGCAGTAAATGAACATGGCACAGTCTATTATACAAGAGTTACATTAAAATACACCTGCAAGCATTTAAGGCTGCATTGGGCTTTATCCCAACTATCCTAATTCAGAAAGTACTGGGAAACAAGCAAGTTTGAGCACTTCCAGTTGTCTTCACAGGTCCTGTCACCGCACTGGCTATTCACCGCCAAGTGCTTTAGTTGCCACCTCTTACAAAAGCAATGCCCACTTCAGTTTAGTCTACTACAGATCCACAATTGCCTCTCATGGCATTTTTTTTTAAAAAAAAAAAAACAACAAAACAACAAAAAACCCCAACACCACCACATCAGTCACAAATACAGTTTATTGACACAGTTACTGCAGTGGCACAGATTGCCATTAGTATTTTGCATGACACAGACCTGAAAGAAAAGTCCGTTACTACTGTACTAGCGAGGGCAGAAAGCTCAGGCACCATCCCACGTGCTGACATGCACCATGTTGTGATTTCCCTCTGGCTAAGGTCCTACTCTGCTCTGCTACGTAAACCACAATGCATTTCTCCAAAACCTCCTCTAACACTGGAAACTGGGGAGATGAAGAGAAGGTGGGGACAGGGGGGAGTCAGCTATATGACAGCCAGGAGTTAATTCAGCCCAGAAGGCTCACTTTGAACAGATGTACCTGAAGCTTGCGTTTCTCTGGGAATTGAATCTGCAGCCTCTCAACCTAGAAGCAGGGATTTAGTGATAGGGATCAGAGCTTACAGCTCTGAGGCATTTACACCTCACCTGTGTCCCAGGGTGGGAAGCCTCTGCCTACCACAAGCCACCCTGTAACCAGAACCACCAGCTCATAGAGTAACACACCGGTGAAAACCAGTCCCCCTCGCTCTAGGTAATTCAAGCAGTTCATCTCAAGTGAACATCTGGAGTTGGTCCACACGCTGAACACATCAAAAAGATTTTCACTGCTACTTAAATGAAAACATGTAATAAATCAGATCGGATCCTTTAGAAAGTAGCATGCCATCCTAATATTACTAGCATTTGCATGCACATTAAACACCATACTATTAGTCAAAGTCTTAATGGTAACATTCATGCATGAACTTACACAAGAGATGAGACTGAACTGTGTGCCTCAACTACAGCTCAGTAACCAGGACTATGAGGTACAGTTATTTTTTCTGATGTTCAGAAAGGGGTAAGGTGTATTTATTGGACTGTACATTTGTATATCCAGCTACTTTGAAATCACTTCACTCTGTAAGGTCCAACTACACTCAAAATTACAAGCAGTAGCACCTTACCTACGAAAGATATATAAAGGCTTCACCTCAGTGCAGGTCACAAGAAAAATGAATCCTTCTCACACAGTGTAAAAATTGTCTTTCCAAACCTATTTGTGCTCTAAAGTGTTCAGATATAGTTTATTAAGTATATTATTAAGCTGTCTAGACAAATTATAGATTCATTTTTCTTGAAATCAGGTAAACTCAAATATGACTTGGATTTTCACAGTTATCCAGCAGTTTTGGCTTTTTAATTTGCTATGATGAGTTTTGCACACACAACAAGACCAGACTTTGAAACCTTCACCTTGAAAAGGCTGGATCTTCTGTGTCCCCACAGCTGCATGTAACAGGAACACATACAACCCCATTTGCAATGGTGTCAGAATATCTTTGAACGAATACAGAGATCACACACCATAACATATGTGCTAAAAAGCGCTGCTAGACAGAGGCAGGCAAAGCATTATCCACTTCACAATTGTTGCAAAGCTTACAGCAGAAAAGTCAAACACTGACTGGGTTATTATCCAATCTGCAAGTAAACACAAATAATTAATTTAGTAGCATGGCATCACATCTTGCAGGGTGAATTTCAACACATAGCTATTACAGCAGAACTACTTAAAGGAATAGAGCAATTCCCTGTCATTTCTGATACATTGCTTTCAGTCTACAACCATGAAAAGACCAAAAAGGAAGTCCTGAACATGGAAACAAGATTCCCAGATCTTTAATGACTAAAATAAAAAACAAACTATGAAGCCAACAAACATTTTTGTAGAGTGAACAATTACTTTAAATACCTGCTCATATCCAACTACAAATGGACAGCATTAAAGCACTATTACCAGCGTGAGAGGGATTACAAAGTTAATGCAAACAATCTACGTTTAACCTCTTAAGTACTCTCTGTGATATTAGCAAAGAAGAATTATAACGGGAAGAATCATAAAAGGATTTTAAAGATTGGCAGCCACTCAATGAAACGGCCAAGGAAAGTTCCCTGTAGGCAGAAAACGATGCTGGTCTATTCACTTGTGATGTGATGAACTGGGAGTTAAGCAGCGCCGTTCTGAAGGTAAGATCTTTAAGGAGTAACTGGTAGTTTATCAAGGACATCAGCTCAGCTGGACAGGCACAGAGAAGAAACCAGCTAACGGCTTTTTCTATTGCATAAATCTGGTGCATCCGTATCTTAAATATCACCTGTATCTCAGGCTCCTCCCCCTCCTCCACTCCCATCCCACCCTGGTATTGAGAAACACTGAAGAAAGCTTGCGGGACCGACTGTGTCTACGCACAGGGTGGGAAACCCTCTCCCCAAAGCCCACATTAGGTTCTTACAGCAACAAATCTCCTTTCTTGGAGATTTTCAAAACCCAACTGGACCCTGAAAAACCTGACATACCTCTGAGGTTAGTCTTGCTCTGAGCAGGAGGTAACAAATTTGTCTATGACTGTCATCTCTACAAATATTCTCATAGCCACTTATATTAACCAAACTCTGGGATTCCCTCTCAAAAACATTATAGCTGCTTGGAGACAAGACACGTGGCTATATGGGTCTGTGTCTTCTCAGCACAGATACTCGTTTTCTTGCAAGTGTTCCCAAAGAAATTCTGAACAAAGTATCAGAATGCAAATAATCCGCTGCTAATAAACATGCTTTGGGTCCTGTTTTTGTTTTTAAGATGTCCTTTGGTAAACCACCTATTTACATTTCAAAAGGGAGAAAAACTGAAATGGAAATTGCACACGCACAAAACCAATGACAGTATCTAACAAGTCATTTTGTTAATTTGAGGATTAATTGCTCATTACTGCAAAATAAGGCTTTTGCACTGTTTCATGAAGAGTAGATAAGAAACCCTAGCCCATTACTAAGTATGTTCTTGGCAAATGTGAGCTTCTCCTGGCACAGTGAGTCTCCATAAAATCATGTTTCCATTAAACGCATATCCTGGCATCCCAAAAGTACTGGTAGAAACAGAACAACATGTTCTTTTAAGTCATTTAGCAGGGACCTTCACATGCTTGCATTCACCCTATTCTGTCCGTGCTTGCTTTGTTCACAGTGCTGCTTTGAACAGCACCTACCCCCACACCGCCTCTGCTCAGCACCCACACCGCCAAGCACCCAACTTCAACATTTTGCGAAGAACATGTATGTTCCTCTTCCTTCCTCTAAGTTTTGTTCACTTAACTATTAGACTAAAAATGTATTCCCCAGACACTGAAAACCCACAAACCGCTGGCAGTTTATATTGTTCACGCACCCTCTGTTAGCAGCAAAGATCACCGTGAGCTCCCCGCTGGCTGACCTGCTGGCGCTGGATTTTCACTCTTATTTAAAGCAAGCAGACCTTGAGCCCTCATGCACCATCACTAGCCAAGCTGGCTACGAGCACTTGTGCTGAAGGTGGCCACCTTGGAGCTACTCCACCAGTGAATGGTGAGCCTGCTCTGGGAACGGTATGTCATTCACATGGCCAAGCAGGTATTTTTGCAGCAATTGCCCTCAAGGCGCTTTCAAGGTCTTTTTCATCATCGTAACAGCAGGAGTCATTTTTAAGCCTTTCAAATTGTTTTAAATTAACTTCCCTGACAAAGTTTTTCAGAGCAATATAATCTGACTACATAAAGCTCTATGCAGAAGAGCAGGGGCACAAGGAAGACAAAGTACAGATTTCAGAGCGGAAGAGACACTATAGCTCAATGTAGATGGAGCTGTTTCAGTAGTATGTACATTCAAAGCCATTCCTGTGCAGTTATTAAAGTGCTACCCAAGCCTCCCAAGCAAGCAAAAAAGCCATTTTGTGTACAACAGGGCTTTTATACCTTGGCACAGTGCTCAACTGCAGAGTCAAACTTTTCAATGCCTGGTAAATTTTTACTTGAAAGTGTCAGGAGAGCTCATGCCAGAAGCCCATATGAAATGCCAGCTGAGTGGCAGGAGGTCAAAGCATGGTATCAAGAGATTTTATGGAAGTGTTTCAAGACAAACTTCTTAAAAGCATTGTGCTATCTAGGGAGGCACAGATTTATACTGCTAGGAAAGTCTAGTAACAAACTTTATGACCCCTTTCCAATCAAGGGTAATATCTTTAACACCCTACCTCGCGAAAAGCACAGCAGTAGGGTCTCCTGTAAGTGGTGAGAGCTGTTTCTACATCTATAATCCTTGGTTATTTTGCTGAAGTTAAGAATAAAGAAGTAGTGTTAAATGACAGAGGTTTTGTGCAGACTGTCCTCTACAAAAAAACAAAACCAAACAAAAAAACTCAAAAAACCCCAAAACACCTTCAGGTGCAAAAGGTGTTATTTCATGCACAAAACCCCAGAAGTCAGACCCAGAGACAACTGAAAAAAAGCACAACAGAGTTTAAAGACCAACAACCTGAACAATTACCCTTTCTCCATTAGTGCCTCAAACTATGGCTGCAGCAGAAGAAATTTAATTTGAACTGAGAGAAAGGCTCTATAATTTCTACCATTTTTACAGAAGCATCTAAGGTTAAGTTAGTATCAAAAATGACCCTGAACAGATTCCAAGCACGACAGCTTTCAACATACTGGATTTTGTCAGCTGTCACCACATCATAATAAAAAAAAAAAAAAAAAAAAAAAGAAAGAAAGAGATAGTAAAGCCCTATTGAAACCAGCTCTGTCCACTCAGGGTCCCCCCTTGCATCTACACAAATGCACTTTTAGATTCACCTACAAGAGGAAATTTGCAAATGCTTATACACTCTCCCATTAAAGCATTTCAATTGTCTGCATCTGCCATTTTAACAAATTCAAGTATAAGACTTTAAATTCAATTAGCACAAATCTCAGTGCTCCCAACATTAAATCTGCAAGTGACATTTAATGGCATTCAACACGCACAAAGCTAATACACTAATGGACCAGCAAGGAAAATTGTAGGACACTCCAAAATGTGGTGCTCTTTTTAAGTCAAGGAAATTACAGGTGTAGGCTGCACTGGGCAGGAAGAGATGACAGCTATTCAAAATCCTTCTTAAAGCAAGACTCCAAAATCTCTCCTTTCCAGATACACCACACAGCTATGGCTGCACATTGAGAGTGAAGAAGAAAAGCAGCTGCTCTATTCAGCAAGATCTCCTTCCAAAGTGCTGGGTTTTCAGGGCAATATACCTAATGTAAGGCTGTTTCAGTTGTTAAAACAGGAATTACAACCTCTTCTGCTGTTTTTACTTCTGTTTCCTCCCACCTCTTTTTCTGATGAACGCTTAGGCAATGCAGCCCCACTCACCACCCTCCCCCAGACCCACACCAACTGATGCTCGCAGGAGTGCTAGATTTTCCAAGCCCTGTCCCCATCGGCTAATAAGGATGCATCACCCCACACTGCACCCCAAGAAACCAGCCCAGCAAGCACACCTGAGGAGTGCTGATACCTGCCACCCCACTGCACACACACGCACCTCACCCAGCTTGGTAAGGAAGCTGCTTGCTTTCACACAGCTATGCTTCCTGCATTAAAAAAAACCCCAAAGCTACTGGACTTCAGGGATTCCTTTAAGTCTTTTTTCCAAGTGGCAATATGCTTTGCCTTAATGCTATTTAAATAAAACAAGCTACCTCCAAAGAGCCTCAAACTCAGGGAGACAGAAGGCAGACCATGTTGGGAAGTCTGAGAGAGAAAAAGGCTTTAGAGTCATGTTTAAGCAGAGGGAGATTTTTTTTTTTGCTTGTTTAAATGTAAGCAAATTAACACAAGCAAAACCTACAGTTAGTGAAGATGCTTTCACAATAAAGATTTATCTGTGTTTTCCTTTGAATACGGATGTGTAATTGGATACCAGAGCAGCACTGCACAAGCCACTGAAGGAAGCATCAACAGGACGTGTTCTGCTCCACACAAGTCGCGCTTCTCTGATTTGGATGAGTGAACTGTAAAGATCAGCAACAGCAATAACTACATTTTAAAAGCTGCATTTCTTTAAGAGACACATTATAGTCCCCTAAATTAGACTTTTTCTTCTCTTAACAGCTCTCAGCCAAGAGGTATCAGTATCAGAACAAAGCTTGGGAGGTACTTTCAAGGATTTCACACACACACACTATATTAACACATTGGATAAGACCAGAAACAATACAGACAAACATTTTAAAGATGTTTAAATATTCACTTACGTTAATGAACTATACACGGCATGGGGAAACCAGTTACACTTTGTAGCTTGTTAGGATGGATGTTCTTTTTATCAACAAAAAACAAGTTCAAGTGACCTACTCCAAACACTGCCTCTGCTAAGTAGATTTTCAAAAGCATAAAATATATTTGGGATGAAAACGTCACAGAGCCACTAGGTTTCATGTTTTCTTCAGTCTTCTGCATTACCCCCATCTTTTTTTTTCTTTAAAGGGGGGGGGGGGGGAGGGGGGAAGAGGGCACTTAATTATTAACTTGACTGATACCACAGACTTTGGGAATTGAAGCTGTATTAAAAGCCGGAGTTTCCAATCCACAGCCCTGCAGAATATCAGCCTTCAGAGGGCTGCCTGCCCCTATGCGTGTGCTAGTGTCCTGGGTGCAAAAAGCCTTTGATTACACCAAAATCCTCCAGAAAACACTTGACAGTACACGGCAGCTCAGTTCATGACCCTCAGATTCTAAAAAACTGCCTCTCAAAACTCAGGTTTTTGAGCTCATTTTAAGCTTGCCTCTACTTCAGAGTATTTTTTCCACATACAGTTGTTTTTGATGTGTTGCACTTGAATTACGACTGAAATAGCATTCAGGTGCTCTGCTCTATTTCAGCAAAGAACAGTTTGGACCTACCTCCCTGTGAAACCTTAAAAATCCTTCCTCTACAACACGTGTCTCTGAACCACACCGTGAGAGAAGAATCTCATGTCACATTCAATAAAGCCAGCGTTCATGGCCATGTGCAAGTCTCCTAGTTTGTTTTTTGATGGTGCTATACAGATTATTTTTCTTTTTTTTTACTACAAACAGGCCCTTCCTGTCATGCTGGAGAACAAGGGTCTGGATTATTTTTGTCTGAGCATTTTTTTACAGGATGTCCTGTTGCCCCAATTAAAAAGCCTTAAATTTGGCAACCGTTCCTTACGGCAAGACTGAAATTGCTGTTAAATCTGAGTAACTCCCAGGCTACTCATATTTAGCACACCAATTAACCACCATTGAACGACGCAGAGCAGCAGCAACCAGACGATGGGAAGAATTTTTAAGTTGCCATCACCCATAGCACATGTGGTTGTTCTTCCTCCACACGTTCAGTTCAAGAAAACTCAATAATTATTTAATTAAAACCAGCACCTATTCAAGCTTGACGAGTGTTGAGAGAAGCAATGATACACAGGGAGAACAGGTACACAGAAGGTGCTATTAACAAGACACTGCTTTTTAAGATTACCGTTAACTCTGAGTAGCCAAATAGTATTTATGAATACCTTCGACTCCTGAAAATTATCCCTGTACTTCAACTTATTACACTTAGTGTTGCAGGTTTTCATTAAAAGCTAATTAAACACGGAGACATGCTGTCTCTAGGTTGATACGTGAAAAACGGAAGAAGCGTGATAAATGATTTAGGAATCACAGTTTGTTATCCAGATCACACACAAAGTTTAAAGGCATCTGAGCTAAATTTAATTCTGTTCCCCATGCACAAACCTGAAAAATAAAGGCAATCTTTCTGGATTTAAAGGGCTCTATTACCTTTACTGTAAAAGTAGCCTTTAGCTTTTGTCTGTCACCAACCAGGGCTGATTGAGTTCTCTTTCCAAACTCTAAACAACTTCACAAAGCTGAAGTAATTCCAATGCCCACCAGAATACTACACGAAACAGAAGTGCACTTTACTCCAATGCAACATCCCCTTCCCGAACAAATAAACACAGCCAAGCCCAGCCCCACGAAGATCAACAGCAGAGCTTACACCGACTTGAATTGTCAGGCGTCACATCTTTATTTTGCACTGCAACAGACATGTAAATGGGCATGAAAGCCAGCAGAAATCATTCTCATCCATGCAGACCTGAAGTGGCAGAACGGAGTCTGAAGGAATTGCTACAAAACCTGTTGTCACAAAGCGATGCACTGATGCTGCCACCAGCCAAAGTGACACGAGGACGTACATCGACATCCCATCTCCAGCTCTGCTAAGAGAGGCTGCCTGCATCAGCAAGCTTCATCAGCACCATGTCAATATGGCAGAGCTCCCATCTTTTACAAATAATACTCTCTTCGTCTCTCTCTCTCTCCATCCTTGCCTCGTGTATTTATGCTGCCTGAAGGCACCGAGGACTTCTTTAATGAGGTTTTCACACAAGACAGAATAAATTAGAAACCTTGATCAAAACAGGGCCTCCAGCAGGAACACAGTAAAAAGACAGCCACACGCGTTATACACCCAAAAAAATCCAAATAATTCAGCCTGTCAATCCTCAAGCAATTTCACAAGCAAACAGGGAGCACACCCGCCTGCCCGGGTGCTGATGATGGTGAGGCCTCACCCCTGATCACGCCTTCCAGCCTATTCCTCCCCGAGGCCCTTGGACCGCTGTCACCCAGCAAACCTCAGACTCGGGGAGGCGGCACAGCCCTAACACCACCGCTATGGCCCTCGAAGTCATCGGGATGGGACGGATCTCCTCCCCACTGGCAGCAGACGCCTCCGGCTTCTTTTGGAGGGGGAAACTGCCCACCTTTGCACACCTGCGAGCTGCGGGGACCAGGCAACCCCTGGGCTGAGGGGGGGGCCCAGGCCTGGCCTGAGGCAGGCCCTAAGCCCCCACCCGGGCTGAGGGGACTGCAGCCCCCAGGCTGAGGGGACCGGGCTCACCCGCACGGTCCCACCTGAGCGGAGGGAACCACATGCCCACCACACCCTCTGGGGCAGGGGGGACTGGATCCCTCCCGCAGCCACCCCGGGGAGGAGGGGAACAGACCCGACCAGGCACCGGGGCCGAGGGGACCTGAGCCCCTGCTGCGTCCCGGGGCTGAGGGGGCTGCAGCCGCCCGAGCTGAGGGGACCTGAGCTCCCCCGGGGCTGAGGGGCCCAGACACCAACACGCTGAGGGGACCAGAGCTCCTTTAGGCCCCCCGGGCTGAGAGGACCGGAGCCACCCACAGCCGCCAGGGCTGAGGGGGCCTGGACACCCCCCGTGGATTCCCCGGGGCTGCGGGGACCGCCGCCGGGCCGAGGAGCTGGGAACCCCGAGAGGCGATCCGGCCCCGCCGCTACACGGCCCCGCCTCGAGCGGCGGCGGCCCCATCCCCGCTGTCACCCGCCACCCCGTCCTGCCGCCGCCGCCACCCCCGGGCCTGCGCCCGGCCCCACCGCCCGGCCCCGCGCTGAGGCGACGGCGGCGAGGCTCGCTGCTCACCGTGCGTCGCGGAGCCCCGCGGCGGGTCGGGTCGGGTCGGGTCGGCGCGGCCGCCGGGCGGATCCCCTGGGCGGCGGCGGCCCCGTGTCCCGTGCGGCGGCGGCGGCGGCGGCGGGCGGGGCGGGCGACACCGCGCCTCACGTGACCGCCGTGTCATGCCGTGGCCGCCATCTTGTGCGCGGCGGCCCGGAGCCGAGGCCCGGGGCTGCGGTGCTGTGAGGGAGCGCAGCGCGTTAAAGCCTCGGGCACCGGGGAGGCCGCTCCTCGCTCTGAAAACCACTGGTTTCCTTTAAAGCAAGCCACCTTGAAGCTTTCTGTGGGCATGTAGCAAAAAAAAAAAATCTTAAAATCCAGCATCAGCATAACTTACTCCGAGCAGAAGAGGTGTAGCAGGGTGTGAGAAGTTCTTATACTAAATCAGAGCTGGGCCAGGCGCGGCCTTGACCTTCAGGAGGTGAGGCTGCACTCTGGGCCTGCATGGGGAACTGTTGAAGGTTAAACTTTTGGAACAATGTAGCAATGTTATGCTTAGGTGAAGAAAGATGTTCCAGCAAAATTACAATTGTATGTAAATTACTAACTGTTCATCACAGAGAGGATGGACTTGGAAAATTGCTAACTCTTCAAGTTTTGTGTATAAATGCGGTGTGAAGAGTCCGTTGGTGTGCTTGGTTTGTGGGAAACCACCAAGCACCTAGGCTTATACAACCCTAAAATAAATCACAGAATCACAGAATTGTCTAGGTTGGAAAAGACCTTGAAGATCATCCAGTCCAACCATCAACCCAACATTAACAGTTCCCATCTATACCAGATCCCTCAGCGCTATGTCGACCCTACTCTTAAACACCTCCAGGGATGGGGACTCCACCACCTCCCTGGGCAGCCCATTCCAACACCTAACTACCTGTTCTGTAAAAAAAATTGAGAGCTGTGAAAATTACTAAATGAACTTACTTTTCTATCTGAATGTTGTACCTAGGACTGTAGTTAAAACGTCTGTCAGGTTAGAGGTCTTATTAAAAGCCTGTAAAAGCCACCTGATTACAGGAAAAGGAACTACAGTAGTAAAGACACACAGTAACGCTGCTGAATACTTAACAGCTATATGCACACTATGGATTTACTGCTACTGCTGATAGCAATATAAATCATTATTGCATCAGATATTTAACAAAAGGAAAGGGAATCAACATCTAATAAAACCGCTGGAACGATAAACCAATGTCAAGACAAGAACATGACTGTGTGACAAGGAGCTGCACCAGACCTGCGCCTTCCTCCTGGGAGCCCTTCCCGCCTGGAGGGGACAAACTCCACGTCCGGCAGCACACAGGTGGCTGGGGGTGCAGCACACCTACACACCATACCTTAGGACATTTTCTACCCCAAGGAATTGGTGGTGTGACTGTCACAAAAATGTCTAGATCAAAAGTTTTCCTCTCTAAATTCCCCCTTCCATTTTTTCCCCATTGCTGAAGGAAAAGAAAGGGAGTTGGGAGTTGGACATAAGCAATGTCTCTCCTGATTATTGACCTATTGCACACCAGGTGATGAATCTGCCTTTCGGACAACAGAAACGTTCCCTTTCTGCAGGGAAAATGCAATCCAGGGCTGGGGCAAGTGTGTCCTGTCCTGAGAGCTTCAAGGCCAGAGGGTGGGGTGTTGGAGAAAACTCTGACATCTGCTTTTATTTCACTCTGCAGGGGCTGTTCCTGGCCATTGGGTTTCCATTCACCTTCTTTGTTGTAACATCAAGAGCTCTGGAGATGTGAGAAGTCAGCTGTTATTAATAAAATCTTAGTTAAAATAAAGTCAGAAGACAATTTAGCTTGGGAGCAACGTCTGGACATCATCTTCTCCAGGTAGAAAGAGGCTAAAATTTAGTTTCACGAACACTAATGCCTCACATCCTATTTCAAACCTCGCACTTCACAAATTATGCCTCGTTAATACCAAACAGTTGGAGTTTTTTCTATCCAAAAAGGTCAGAAGCATCTTGCAGCTCCCACAGAGGTAGTGGGGATACCCGTGTGCACTGTGCCTGGTTTCTTCCAGGTTTGTTCCCCAGCGTGGGAAGATCTGCAAGGTCTGATTAAAACTTGGCAGTATTTCAAGCATTTGTTATCTCTCCAAGGTGGTTGCTAGCCAGCAGATCGTGGAGGTAGCAGAGCCACACCACACCCAGCTACCTCTCTCCCAGGCAGGAGGAGGATGAAACACAATCATGGGAGGGACTGAATGTGCCGGTATGTTACAGTAACATTAACCAAGAGACAGTTTTTGCTGTTCCTGGCAGGTAAATATATAGAAATCTAAAAAACTCCTCACTTAGCCTAATCAATGAGTGTTTGCAGACATTACCCAAGCAAAATCATAACTGAGCTTGGATAAACAGTAGTTTATGCACTGGCACAGATGAAACACAACGGTGTCCTGGTCCTCTGTAAAGAACTACCAAATACTGCAGCTTCTTAAAATGTAGTTTCGCCATTAAGCGGGAAACTTCTTTCTGTAACAAAACTCAAATTTAGAGCCAGTGTGAAAGTTACATTTTGAGATGCGCCATGACCTGCAGCTCTTAACGCTTTTTCATCAGTGCTGATGAAGAGGGAGCAAGTTTTGTTTGACCTCAGGACCTGGGCAATAGCTTTCATCCTGTGCAAATCGCTTAGTAGTTAGGAGGGGAAATGCAGATGGAAAAGGATCACTTAGGAGAAGGGTGCTGGGAAAATCCAGCACGAGATTTCACTTGACTTTTCTCCCAGGCATATAATTTGCAATCCACTTTTTACCTGGTTGTCTGTGTGCAGCACTTACGGGCTAAATATAAATGCATCTTTTTCATCTGAATAGGAAATCAGAGTCTGAGCATTGTGTTGGCCGCTATTTTACCACTCTTTGCTTGACATCTTCTAGAAGTCATCATGGAAATGAGTGAAAAATGCAGGTGCTGTGTTGGGTCACCCAACTTTTTGGCAGTGCTGAGCCAATCATGCAGGCAGAGGTTTTCTCCAGGACCAGAGTCCTCCAGAGCTGAGCCAGAACTCCTTGGTCTTCTCCCATAGAGCAAGAAGGCACCTTGTAAATCCTCTGAGCTAACAAAATACTGCCTTAAACAAGGAGTTTTCAGAAGGGCCAAACCCCACATGTGTCAGCTTGCCAATGACTCAGCTTGCAGCTTGCAAATGACTCTCCCCTCCTGCCCCCTTCCAGGTGGGTCCTTTCCTCCCTCTTGCTCTTGTTGCCACAACTTTGGTTTTAATTCAGTTGCTTCATCTTTCTTTGGGTTTCTCACTGAAGACAACCCAGGCGTCAGTGGTTTCAATTCTCTCATCCCTGAGGAGGGATTTATTTGTGAGTGGTTTTAATACTGGTTGCTTGGTTCTCTTTTTTCCCCAAATTGGCCAGGCTTAAAATCTGATTCTCACCAAAGCTTTGCAGGGCTGGCTTGCCTGAGTGTGGTTGCACCAGGAAGGCACAAGGAATAGGGGTCTGGGCTATCTCACCTCTCCCTGCCTCATTTCTCCTTGGAAAACAGGAAAGCTGATGGCGAAGGCAGAGGGGGCCTGCTGGAAGCAATGCCAGGCTTCCCCACTGGTGCAGGTGCCAAGCACCCACCCAGCCACGCCAGGGCCAAAATGGCTTGTTAGGAGTGTCGGTGTGTCCTTCTTGGGGCAGTGGAGCCTGTGGGGGTCCTGACAGTCCCCGTCACATTATATCTTTCTATTTGCTCCCTTTGCGTGATGCTATCAAGACAGGGATGTTCCTAACAGGGGTTCCTGCTTTTTTGGCAGAGTGCTGTTTTCTCCCCATCATTTCTTGTGACTCCGTTTTACTAATGCTATAATAGGATTAATGTCGCTGACACTGCCCCCAGGATAATCGTATAATAAATTCCCCCTTTCTGGGGTTGTTCCCCTAGTATGGGCGTTTTCCGGCAAATAATATGAACCTGAAGGCTGTGCAAATTGATTCCTGGGAAGCCTGATCTCCCTGTTGGGAATGACAAAGGGCCATCCAAGAGGCTTAGAAATAGCTGTCCCGGACTGCTGCCTGGGCTTAATCCTGCTGAGCCACTTCTGTTCCTGAAAACAACCTTTCTTGCCAGACTACAACCAGTGCCCAAGCACCGAGGGCGGGGAGAAGGCTGAGACAGTGTGGCAGCACTGGGTAACATCATGCTGGGGGGCTCCCTGTGGGACAGAGGTGCCCTTGTGGGGGTGGGAGGGGTTTCTCCTGCTGGCACTTTGATTAAACTGATCGTTCAAAATCAACGTACACATGAATGAATCAACAGTAAAATGCTAATAGATCCCAATCATTAATAATCATTAGGCATTGATCAATAATTAATAAATTAATTATAACGAATTTGAAGAGATATTTTTATTTAGATTACATTTACTATTAGCACACAATGATTTATTAATGAACTAATATTAAACTAACTTAAAATTTCAGTAGCCTTCTTCGTCTGACCACACTCACCCTAGGTGCATCTTTCAGTACAGCAATGACCATTTACCCAGTCCCTTCATTTACGACATCACTTGGTACCATATGATGTCATTTACTCACTGATGGTATTTATGACATCGCATTGGGTGGCATCATTTATGTAGGTTGCATTTATGTAGGTAAACATAGGTTGCATCATTTATTTGGTAGCTTTATCCATGATACCATCTGACATTAAATGGCACCATCAACTCAGTGCCTTTGTGATATCATTTTGGTATCATTTTGACACCATACGACATCATTTATTTAGTGACTTTACGATAACCCTGAAGTTAGATGGGGTTGCACTGACTGTGACATTTTTAAAAGCCTTAGAAATAGAAACGGCAGGAGCGGTCGTTGCTCCAAATTTGTGCTGCACATCGCAGTCCCACAGGGCTTTCTCCCTGTCCCCTGGGATGGCAAGTGGTGTTAAGGGCAACAGTAGCAGCAGCAGAGTGAAAAATAAGAATGAAATACATCATGAATGGAGTCAAGCAAAGGGCACATTGCATTCACATGCCATGGTTTTAAGAAACTGCAGAGCAGGGCTCTTAACTGCAATATAAATGGTAAAAGAGACCAAAATATCTCTTTCCAAAGGATGCAGTAGATTCCAATTCAGCTATTTTATTACTCAAGCAAGTGATTAATGGTGAGATGGCATCATCTTCTCAGATCAGTGATATTATCCAGTGATCTGTTGCAAACAGCATTATAAATGCAGGATTGTGGAGTTTTCCTCTTGTTCGTTTCAGATCATTAGAAAAATGCATAAACTCATTTCTTCTTTAATTAATCTGGTTTTAATGGCTGATTGCTCCTGATTAAAACAGCATGTGTCTTTGGGGGAAAATGCGTCAAAATTTGAAATAAGAGAAACGCTTAACAGAGGCAGGGCAATAGCAACCATTTCCCCATTTAACTAGAACAATAAAGAAAAATGAAAGAGGCATGAAAGACAGTAAAAGAAGGAAGAAAAGACAATTCAAAGGAGACAACAAGCCAACAGTTATCAAGAGAGGACCCGCGGGGTTTTCCAGAGGCCAGCTGTGCTCGGCACAGGGCTGTCACTGACTTGCCCGGAGCATCCCAAGTGCGAGCGGTGAGTCCCGGCTGCACTGGGCCACTGCTCTGCCCAGGTCCTGGTGACTGGACGTGTCCGTGGGCTTCGAGAGCAGAAACAGGAGAGGCCATGGCACCACCAGTTCGTCCCTTGAATGGATCCGTGCAACATTTCCTTTAGAGCCGTGCTAGGCATTTCGCACTGGATAATGAAAGGGGTGACAGGGGATCTTGTAAAAATGGCTGGGGAATAAAAGATGCAGCTCAGACTTGCCGCCACGCAGATGTAGGTGGGAGTCGATGAGTAGCCATGGGGCTGGGAGTGGGATGGAGCTGATGGTACCGTGTCTCCCACCATGGATATCGCTACTCCTGGCCCCTTCAGCCAGCAACATGCTTCTCGCCGGCATCCTGAGGGGACCCCCCCGCCACAGCATGACAACCACAGCAGGTTATTCTCCTCCCTCTTTCCATCACTGCTAATGGGGTTTGCTGCTCTTGTTAGGTAAAAAAGAAAGTGTTTTATTTTCAGGCAGCGGTGTGTTTCCTGAAAACAGCACCTCCCAGTCTTTTCGTATGCCTCACCCCTTTCCTCCATCATCTTTGGCGCCAACGCTCTGTGCTGTCTTCTCTTTCAGGGAGCCAGTGCCTGCTCCCAGCGAGGCTTGTTGAAACCCACAACATTTTCCCATGTTGTGCATCACTTCTCACCAGAGCAGTCCCCAGAGCCAGTTTATGGACCAAATTGTTTTAGCTGTGCTTTTCGCCGGGAGGATTTTAATGCCGGCACTGACATGCGCTTTCCACCCCTCTCACTGAGTCGAGAAGGAGGAGCACAGCTGGTGGAGGGCACCGATCTACCCTCTCTGTGTAGGAGGGTAGCGAGTGATACAAGGAGAGGGATTCAGTAGCATTATGGCAGCAGCTCGATGGGGCCGTTCTCTCTGTGCTCTTGCAGGCTGTGGTAGGAGTTTTCATCTGATTTGCTTTGAAACTCTTATCAGAACTGCACCTCACATGCTGCAGTCCTTGATTTTTCCCACTATGCTAGTGCTGCTCATTCAAAAAGCTTTTTATTCTGCCACCCCTAACATTAACTATAAATAAATAAATAAACGTAAAAGTGGATTTGAATCATTGCTGTGTTGCATGGCTCTGCTTGCACGTTTCCTTGTAAAACCTATGCTCATCCCCCAATAGGGTAAATTGTGGTTTTCCATATACACACACACTATCGGGGCTCAGCTGAGCCTGGACTGGAGACACCTACTCTGAGCCGATCCACTGCCGCATCCTCCTCCCTGCAGACGGTGTCTGCGTGCTCGGGCAGGTCTGGCAGCGCAGGGCTCGGTAGCAGCCTAAGAGGCGTTAATTACGGAAGAGTTAAAACTCAGTTACCTCAACCAGAGTGTGGGCCTGAGTTAGAAGAAGAAGAAAACCTTGTGCTGTGAAAGCAGCAGAACTGAGGTGGGATTTCACAGGGGCGGTCGCACAACTGTGCCTTTGCAGTGAGTCGGGGAGCCCTGATTAGCTCCCAGCTTTCAAAAGAGTAGAAGATGCCCCTCATATTCACTTTGCCAGCAGGCTTATTCTCAGAGCAGCACACTAAAATCATGGGAGAATGGGAGGAAATGTCTTTGCAAGTGCTCAAGGCTGAATTTGCAGCATGGCAGAGGCTGGGAAGAGGCAGATTTCTTGGGGCAAAGCAGTATAAAAGACGTTGAAGGAAGACAAATGGGAACTGGGTGGCACAAGGCTGAATTTGCAGCATGGCAGAGGCTGGGAAGAGACAGATTTCTTGGGGCAAAGCAGTATAAAAGACATTGAAGGAAGACGAATGGGAACTGGGTGCTTCACAGAGGCAGAAGCAGTCCCAGCTCCATCCTACTACAGTCATGCAGTACCTCTGTGGATCCATCTGCTAGGAGCAGTTCCCACCCAGAGTGGATCTCTGTGCTCACCAGCAAGTCCTGGAGGTGGTCACTTTGAAACCAATGTCCCACCATGGGGTCAGATGTGCCATCGCAGTGGGGGGGTCTCCAGCCCAGCCCAACTCTCAGCAGGGCCAGCGCCACAGCTCCAGCAGGTCACTAGGGTCTGTGTTCAAGTGAGTCAGGGCATCCCCAGGGATGGGGAGCCCCCACCCACCACTGCCAGGGTGTCCTCAGGCTTGCTCTGCTTTGGAGATCCCTTGGAACCCCAAACTGGTCCCAGTACCCAGACATGGCCTCCCCAGTGCAGAGCAGAAGGGCATCCTCTCTCCCTTAACCTGCCATCCACCCTGTGTCAAGTTGGAAAACAGCATGATGCCTCCAGATCATCTTCAGGTCACCTCGTCTGGAGATGCAGAAAAACCTGTCTGGAGTGAAACTGTGCACAGGTACAGGGCTGTCCCCCTGTGCTGGGACACTGAGCTCTGGACTGTGTCACATCCACGGCATCCAAGGAGCAGGAGCAAAATGATAGCTGGAGCCTCCTAGTCAAGCTCTTGTGTGGTTTTCTGCTGAGCCCAGAGATGTCACGGTCACGTAGCGACAGCTGTCCTTCCTGCTTAGTCCCAGGAGCCGATTCTAGAGGCTTCTTCTGGTCTCACCCTGACTTATTCTTTACCTCACATGATTCTGGGAATTGCCATTTCTAAATGGTTTGGGGATTTTGTCCTCCTGTGGTGCTGGCACCAGTTTCTTTCTCAAACTGGATTTTCCCAGTTTTCCCTGTAGGGGCAGCACTTGCCTTTCAAGCCAGTCTAGAGGAAGAAAAAGATCTGTATTTTAAAAAACAATTCCTGTTCCTAGTGAATGCAGCTCTGCTAACAGGACTAACATCAGCACGAGCCTGTGCTCGGTGGGTTTAGTAGCTATCATTTATTTTAATGTTCAACTCACTGCCTAAAACTGCTTAGTGATTTGTGTCCTCTGTCATCATGCAAGCTCTATTCCTCAAATTAGAATAAGGTCTATAAATCAAGCCTCCCTCTACTGTAATAATAATAACAAAGATATTATGATTGTCCTGATCAAGTGTGGGCAATAGTCTTGCTCTGGCCTGGAGATCTCCAGAGCTCCCTTCCCAGCACTGCTGCTGTTATGCTGCAGGCCAGGGAAATTAATGATATGATTTAAACAGAATAAATCTCTACTCAGTTCCCTCTATACCTTTCAGGGGAACATCAGATCCTCTCATAAAACAGATGGAGGTCCTCTCACCAACTTAATATAAAGTCGGAGAAATCTATAGGGCACTAGGTTTTCCATGCAAGGATGAGCATCAAATGTTATTCCAGCCTCTGTGCTAATAGTTTTTACTGTAACAGCCTGAAGACACAAGATTCTGATGCTGCCTTTAGGCAAGGGAGAAGCAAGAAGAGAAGCTGATGCTAAGGTTCTCATTTTGATGGCAAATTTTGATAACTTGAAGATTTAAAACCAAAATCCAAGTAGAGCTAGCATACATTACTTGAGTAGGACTGGAAAATAGTGTAAACCATAAAAAACTCAGAATCATATAACTCCTCACTACTGCCAAGCATGGGAAAGCCCAACCCCTTCGGAGTGGCTATTAAATTTACCAGGGTAAAAAAAAAGTTGTTTACACCTCTGCAGAAGAAAGAAAAGGCAACAGCAAAGCACATTTGTCTTACACATGGTTCAGATATTACTGCAGCTCGGACCTCCCTCACTTGGGCTGCAAGTGCCTTTCAGAGGAGATGATGGCAGAGGTTTTGTGGGAAGAACACGGGAAGCGGAGTAGTTCCCATCAAATTCAAGAGGAGTTTTGTCCCGGCCTGCCGGTCAGACATGTCAATCCTATTAGCAGTATTATTCATGGGTCACGGCACAAGGGCTAGGGGTTGAATGTGTTTGTTCTGCAAATTGGACTAATATTGTGAAGACCATAAAAGAGAATATGTAACGTGTTTGGCCTCTTGCTGCTATCTAAGATCACTGCATATTATGTTTCCTTGAAATTACATTAACTCAGATCCAAATTTATGGTAATTTATAGCTAGGAAAGACTTCAATTTCATTAATAACAGCCACCATCTTTTTAACATTTAATGTATTATAGCAAATCATAACAAAAATTTTTTGCTCTTGATTTGGAATGATCCAGCTGGAACAAAATTAAATCTGAAGCCCCTCAAGTCAGCCAAGGCATGGACTTGCTCCTGAAAGCTGCTGCGACACCCAGGTAACCTGGCAGCTGGCAAAGTGAGAGGCTGTGCTAAGTTTTTGGATAAAAATGCAGATCATGGAGGTGACATTGCAAGAGGTCATCTAAAGCTCAGGTCAACACATCAGCCCTGTCCTAAAACAAGCTGTGAGTGACTTAAACACCTCTTGTTAGATGGGCTGTGCACATCAGTGCCGCACCGCTGGCTGGGGGTCAGATTTGGGGCCAGGGACTGTCACATGGCTGTACCAAACGCCACTGCCAGTGCAGCGGCTTCACTGTCAGACCTCCTGGCAATCGTTTTCTTTACTGCACTTGCTTTTACGGTGACATCGCTGTCGTGACACACTCCAGTCGTGCCTCTGTCACTGGCTAGAAGCAATTATCTCCGCAGCAGTAATTTGATTTCTGTGCTTCGTTGTCACTGGGCTCTGGGTGTGATATCAGTGTCATCCGTTGCACCGTTGGTGCAGTAAGGTTATATCAGGCACGATGAATAGCTCATCCGGCATCACCCACTGCCCCACATCCCTCAGAACTCAGCGTTGTACCCCAAGTGTTGCAAACGTCCTTCAACACCCTCTTAAATATACAGCAGGAATAACGCAGGGCTAATAATAATAGTATTAAGCTGAGTGCTAAAACATGGGAAAGCTGTTTTTAACTGAGTGTGGCGTGGTATTTTTGATGCAGGAAGGATGTTTGATGTAAATGTTGTGAGAATAATTCATATTGGGTGAGTACCTGAATACAGATGTGATTTGGATGGCATGCACAGGACGTTTAGAAATGGAAATCTCATTATCGTAGCAGTAATTCAGGACTATTAGAGGGAAGCTTACGGTCTCTAATCAGTAAGACTATATTAGCATAACAGAGTTAATTGCAATAAAGTAAAAGATGCTGATTAAAGAACATTTTTCTTCACCTAAGACCTGCTACCTACTGTATGCAAAAACATCAGTGGGCCAAATCCTGCCTGTGATTTGTTGGACCCTTTTCCTTCTCCCCAAGTCAAGGAGAGAAAAGGTCTGTTTGGCCCCAAGCTGCGTATCTGTACCTTGATCTGAAGCGGGAGGAACACAGGCTGCCCTTTGCACTTGCTCAGCTTCCTGCTTCTGTCGATGGAGTTTGATGAAGTGCAAACATCCTTACACTGAGACCAGAGGCTAAAGCCCTGAGGGAAAATGCACATCTCTGCTGGCTAATGTGACAAAACTCCAGCTGGAGGAAATAGGGCTCGGCCCTGCTGTTACAGGGTTGTGCCCAATCCCAGGGACAGCCTAGATTAACACCTGCACGTCTTCTTTTACCAAGCTGCAGAAATAGTGACACCTGGTAGGGCAACAGCAACCAGCTGCAAGGGCAAGGGAGGGAACAACCCCAGGGCTGTAACTGAGACCAGGGACGCTGCTGTCCCTGCTAACCTACTCCATTCCAAATCCACAATGTCACAAGCTTAAATTTGAAGCAAGTTCTGCTTGAGCAGCTGTTACCACAGAGTATTCCTGATACAGCGTTTGCAAAGTATCACCAGCATTTATCCTCTGCAAAGATATATTGCTTTGGGCCATGTTCTGCAGTCAGGGCAGTATTGCTTATATCCTTGCAAAATATCCAAGGATCAAACAGTTCACTCTAGATTATCCAAGATTTGGACCAGAATCATGCATGAAGCCATCTCTTTCATAGGATCATGGTGTCACCACAGACCTCTTGGGGTCCCTAGTCCACTTCCCACTTGCAGCAGAAGTCACCTCCCCGCTCACTGAGGGTTGGGTGCTCCAGGCCCTGACCTGCTTGGCGTCAGTGAATGAAGCCAAGGACACATCCCTTTCTGCTGGAAAACACTGAGTCTTTCTCCTTATGTATGGTGCACTGGGTTTGTTCCCTTATAAAGACACTTCTCTGGCTTATTGTAAAACCCACTGATCCTGACACATCAACAGCTTTATTACCTCTATGCCCTGAGGGCTGTTCTGTAAGAAAGGTGGCTGAGAGCAGCAAGAGGCTGTAATTCAGAGAGCCAAGTTCACCACTGCAAAAATTTCCTTCCAAACCAGGTAGAAGTGAACCTGCATCTCTTCCTTGTCCTGGCTAGGAAGCCTCACTGGGAGCTTGGCATGCTGTTTCTTTCCTTTTGCTGCCACTTGAAACCTTTCTTGGATATTGTCTGAGATGGTTCCTGTATGCGTCTTCACCTGATGCTCAGACCACAGCTCAGCTCCAAGGACGCAGCTCCCATCACGCTGGTTGCTCTCTGTGCCCCAGAGCTGCTCTTTACCACTGGAGAGGCCAAAGACACTTTGAGATAAATCTCGTTATTTAACTGTAATTTGTCCTGAAATTGTTGATTTGGGAAGATCGTTGGGTTCACATCTGACCAGGCACTCCTGCGAGGTCTCCTAGGCACGATGCTCCCTCTCAGCTGACTCGCCCTGTTCAGTCTTGGCTCATTTCCTTCGAAGAAGCGGCCCATAACTGTCATCTTTCTTCTGGCAGTGATCACAGATTTTTCAGGGTCGGTCTGCTTTGCCTTCAGTTCAAGTCCAAGGACTTCAGTACTGGCTCTGCCATCACGGGTCTAGCTGCCCTCAGCTATTTCTGGGCTCTCCCACAAACCTCCTATATAACCTTTAGAAAACACCTTAGAATAGATCCCTTCCTCCTCCCTTTGGAGACCAGAGCTGTGTCTGGGCACAATGGCCATCTCCACGGAGAGCAGAGAACAAACTGAAGCAATTTTGCTGACTCCTAATGTCTCCTTTCTGTCTGAAGAAATATCTCTTTTTGTTTGTTTCTAAATCGTTTGAAAAGGGGTATTTAGAAAGGACTATTCATCTTCCCTGGGTGACACAAGCACATCTAATTCATACAGGAATGGCCATATGGGGTCAGATGTGAAGTCCCATACGTCTCCACCAGCACGTACAGAGCACAAACTGCTGCAGTGAGACTTTCCCGGTGCCGTGCTTGGTGCCGCAGGGCTTCTCACCGGTTTGCTTTGTGTTTAACAGCCCGTGATTATTTTCAGCTAAAAATAACGTACTCTGAGGTCTTGGAAGAATTAGCTGGCTTTCCTACGCCAAGAAGTGCTGACTTTCTGTGTCAGTTCAAAGTTATTCTCGGTAATAAATTAGCCTTTGTTCAGACCACACGTACTTTATTGGGCTCCTTGACTCTGCCTGCCTTGCTCACGGCTGCTTCGGGAGCCAAATGCCAATATATGCTCGGGAGTCAAATGCAGAGTGCTTTCATCTGCGAAGAGAAAACCTATCAGCATTGCCCAGTTATCCAAGAGGAGATCTCCAACCCTGGCTGGCATAATCAAAGCTTTTGCAAAGGGTGTTTTTCTTGTGCAAAATACATAGGGGATTAAAATTGTAATAGCATTTCAAATGCAACCATCATTTCTTTTTATTAAATAAACAGCTTGTAAGAAAATACTTGTTCATTAGCAGGAAGATTTATAATGGCTACAGAAGCTACAAAAAGATATTCAGGCTGCCATCAGCAGCTTTGGTGTGACTGGAAAAGCCCAGGAGGGATCTTTAAACACACAGACCACAAGTATTTTGTTCTGTGTCTGCTTAAATCAGAGTAAAACTACTCTGACAACAGAGGGAGCAGACTGACTTTTAAAATTTTCCACAACATAAACAACAGCTTTGGCTAAGTACAACGTACTGAATTTTACCTTATGAAAAGTTTAAAGGTAGTTTTGGAGTTCAGGGGTGGTGTAAGGATGGCACAAGCCACCCTTTCAAATGAACCTGTTTTGTAAACTTGCTCTGCAAAAATAGGCAATGTCTATTTGTACTAAGACTGGTCTGCTTCAACCTCAAAGTTCAGCTGGAATTTCTCAGGCCAAAATTATAGGGAAGCTAAACCAGAGGTTTTATGAAAGGAACAAGCTGCAACCTTTTGTGGAAGAGGGAATATTTTACAGTTAGCAGCAGTTCCAAGTGTCACTCTTTTTTTATTTTAATCTGATTCCAACCCCATGATTTCCCAAAAATAGATTCCTCACCAGGAATGTCACGTTCATCTTGATTCAGCTAATGATATTTACACTTTTACATTGGATAGGATTAATTTTCTTATCCTGTTAATGCAGCATGTGATTATTAAATATCTTTACCACACACATAGACATATATTTTGTATGTCAGAAAGGAAAGCAACTGGCATGTTAAATTACTGAATGATAATTGTAGGTGGCTGTTATTCATAAAGATTAAGGAATTCCTTTCAATATGATAAATGGTTATAAGACTCCTTTTTATACTAAATCAGTTCACAAGTGAATTTATTTGACAGTCATGGGTTGTGGGTCTATTGAAGAACATTTTCTGCCCCTCAACGGCATATGTGTTAATGTAGTGAACATGTGTAGCATCATATTATGGAGTAAAGGGACTGAAACTTCCCAGATGATGGTTTTTGGTACTAACACCTTGTACAACTAATGCTACAGATCAGGTGTAGCCAGATTTCGATAAGGTTCATTTCACATCCACATCTAAAGAAGTGCAGGCAGTGCCTGAGCAAAAGGGGATCCAGTGACAAGCATCGAAGCAAAGTAAATTATTATCCTGGCATTTTAAGTAAAAGGTTTTACGAAATCAATATGCGTCCATACACCATCAACGTATCAAACACAAAAGTGAATTCCAACAAGGAAAATCTGCCAAAAAGAGAAGATTTTATCCTGACATGAGTGAAGGAAACACAGACATTCAATCAGGGTAAATGTCAAGAAAGCCAAAAGAAATAAGAGCTCCCATTCTGCACAGCACTATTTCCCCAGTCATAAAAGCAGTGACTTAAAAATGAGACCCTGCTGCTTACAAAACTCTGAAGCCTGACTTCAGGCCTCCTGACCAAACCAGCTCACTGCCTTCAACAAAACCACAGTAGACTTCAGAATCCCCCAAAGAAATCAAGAAGAAAAATGCTCAAGTTTGACCATGTTATCAAGCAGCACTCCCCCACCTACAGCTTGGTTCTGTACACAAAGATTCGTTTCCTCAACCACGTCAATAACAACAAAGGAAAACTTGCCTGGACTGCTATTTTTGCGTGGCATGCAGTCTGAGGGATTTGAGTAATACGCTCTCCTGTTTCACTTCAAAAGAAACTTTCCCTTCTCTTACATGGGGGGTTGCACTGGTCCCTCTTTCACGGGCTGTTTCAGGAGTTTCCCTGAAGCCCCCCAGGATGGAGACCCTCTGCCTTCCCGGGGACCTGTCCCAGGGCTGCTCCCTGCTCTGGGGGAAGGTGTGCTTCCCCACGCCCAACCTGAACCCCCCAGGGTTCCAGTTTGGCTCCCAGGCCCCTCATTGCATTGCCTGTCGCTGCTAAGAAAGGTTTGGCTCTGACCTCTCCGTAACAGAACAGACTCTGCAAACACCCAGGAACCTGAAGAAGGGTAAAACATCCCAAGAACTTTCTAGACTAATTCTTTCTTTTTTTTTTTTTTTTTTCTTTTGACTTTGAGTGGATTCTTCATACACACATAAAGGAAATAAGATGATTTTCACAGCTGTTCGCTTTCAGCACAAAAGGCATTCCTGTAGCAGGACATGTTAGCACTATTTCTCTACCCTCCCTCTCTCTAGGCCCTTTCCCCGAGCACTGTTATTGTGCTGCACTTTTCAACGCTGTACAAAGAAGAGTAAATGAATTTACCTTAATGAATGGTAAATCCAACCTACAACTCCCTTTTCCTTTATCCAAGCTAAAAGCGTTACTGACACGAACTGATTTTGAGGGGCAAGCAAACAAAAGATTTTAATTTGTTACCACAGACCTCAATGGGAAAGTTAAGGATTTTCTAGACAAAAGACTAAGACTCAGCTAACTCCGGCTGAATGCCTCTTTCTGTTCATTTTCCTTTTGTGCTGCAACTGCTAACGGTGCTAAAAGAAAGACCCCGATGACCAATGTGCCGGTTCATTCCCGTTATTGAAATCTGTGCTCTGAAATGCAGGCAGGATCAGCTGAGCTCTGGGCAAAGCTGCAAAGCAAATCAACATCTTTCCTCTGCAAAGCTCTGTTTGCTACCAGTCTCAGCCTGGTTTCGGGTGGAGCAAAACATTTCCAAAAGCACACATGGATTATATGGTTTGTTTGCAGCCCACGCTGCCTGGAAAACATGAAAGCAGCTAAATATGGAAGAGCTAAAACTAAACAGACTATGAACGTGGAAAACAGATTTGCAGTCAGTTTGAGTGTGAGATTTATTGACAACTGGTACGGACTGCCCTTGCTACCATAACCGTGAGGTACTTTTGACATGGTTGCAGACTTTGGAAAGGACAGAACAAGCATCTGTCTTCATTTTAGCACTGAAGGGACCTAGGAGTTAACTCTTGAGATTTGCTTCTCCTCTTGTGTGAGGGTATTGGCAAGTACAATAATCTCTCTGGCTTCCTAATGGCTCACCATCTCTCAAATCTAGAGGAGAAGAAAGCTAAGCTTCACAAAATAGGGCAGTGAAGAGCACACAGAGAAGAAAAGTGAGTTGGCAGTGAATTGTTACCTCCTGTGGAAAAAAGAAAAAGTTACAAAGTTAACTAGTCTAGATAAGAAAGAAATTTTGAATGGAACTTAAATTGCTTCCAAACTTCTTGGAGGCCCTAAGAAATATTTGTAAAACAGCCTCTTACATCCATCGGCAGTTAGAAGTTAATGTGGCCCAGGTTTTTCTAATGATAATGTGGTGGTCAACACTTTTTTAAAGAAAATTTATGAACAGCAATAGAAAATGTAGAGGAATTGAAAAGCAGAATCATAAGGATAATTTACTGCCTTAGGATTGGGAGAAATGTTACCAGACAACATTTTATTTACTGAATCTATTAAAAAGGTGGCTTGGTCATTAAGAAAATCTGTCTTAGATGACTGTTGTAATTTTAGAAAGCTGCTGACCAGCCGTGACTGTACATCTGCTGAATAAATTGGCAAACTGCCCCCGTTTCCAGTTCTTCATCCTGAATGATTTAACAAGATGTGGCTTTGAATGCAGCACGGTACAGTTGGATTTGTTTCACGCCAACTCCTGACGCTGAATTTTTCTGAAGCTCTTTCAGAGCTTTTCCATCCCCCTTTTTATGCGGGGATGGATGGCACTAGTCAGGGGAGGTCACGCTATTGGCATTGTCACTATGACATCCCTGTTGTCTTGGGCAAGAAGCTTGGTTGTCAAAGTGTGCTGTGGGCTCAGAGCTCTGATCAGAAGCAGAGTAGGAGAACAGGGCACAGGACCGAAGCATCCTGCCTCACCAAACTCAGTATCTGCCATCAGAGGCAGGCAAACCACCTCATTCCTCTCACCGAGCTTGGTAAATTTATCTTGAGGTCAGCTAGGTCATTTACTCTTACTGCTGGAAGGCTGTTCCCAAAGCTGCCCCTTCCAGATTAGAAACCTCCTAACATCCAGCCCGCATTTACTCATGTCCATTTTGCACCCAGCTGCGTGTCCTCTCATAAGACGTGCCCCACCCCAGCAGAGGCTCTGTGCAATTCTGTACTTGGGCAAATGTGGCTCTGGATGGCCAGCGCCGCGTACGCAGCTTCCCAGATCAGATCACAGCAATACCCACGGTGGGTAGCGATAATCTTTCCCTATCTCTACTGATAACGTCTCTTCTGACCTGACTTAAGCTCATATTTGCCACTCCATGGCCATGCCACATGGGTGGCTCACAGTTGGCTGGAGATCAGCCCGTCTGTTCAAGCCTTTCTCTTCCTTTGTTATTTTGAGCTGATGAGTCTGCAATAGAAATCCCTGTCATTTGCTACAAGAGCACAATTTTTCACTGTTAAATTTCAGCCCATCCCTGACTGGTTGTTCTCTGTACTTGATCACTGTCAAGCTTTGTGCTGTCAGCAGACTTCACAAGCTTTGTGATGTCAGCAGACTTATGGCCTTCTTTTGGCCATCCAAGCCAAAACCCAGCCTGACAGAACCATAAAAAAAAAAGGTTGCCACTGGATTAATTATTACACTTGACAATTCTTTCCTGGTTCACTATTCTAATTAATCCCTTGCCTTAGCATGATACAATCTTTGAGCTTTTGTTCTGACTTCTATTTGGTGAAAATACAACCCAGAAATTTACCTTTTCCGTATATAGAGCACACATCCACATTGTGTAGTTTCTCTCCTCCTCTTACTTATGTGGAAAAATAAACTGTTACTATTTATTTTTACTCTTGGAAAATCCAGTTTGGCTGGACTTTGAGGGTTTCTGAATTTATCTCTGCATTTTTCAAACTCTAAGCTGTTCCGTGTCCTGAGTGTGTTTGCTGTATGGGATCATGCTCCTCAAGAACTGGAAGGGCTTGACATGCTCCAGAAAGACAAGCCACATAATTGTGGGGTTGTCATGCTAATGGAGTTGCCCACACAGGGTGAAGCCACACTGCAAGACCAGAAACTCTGCTCGCAAAGAGGTCAAACCACCTACGATCCCCACGGGTTTCTATATTTTCTGGGAGAACAAGCCACATGACCCACAGCCTCATTACAACATAGCTGCACTGATTAAGCTGTTTAAACAGTATCATGCCAGAAAGGAGAGACCTGAGCCGTGATCCCAGGCATGTTACAGCACTCAGGGTTTCTGGGAGCGCTGTGCTGCCTATACGTGACCAGATGGGGCAGATATCCCAAGCGCTGGGTGTCTAACGGAAAAAGCAGAGTGGCCAAAAGCCACAAGAACAGACATGTAAGCACAGTTCAGGAGATGTAGTTGTAGTTCGGGTTAATCAAGATCTAGGATGGCCTTTCCCATCAGCAGGCAGGTGGTGGCTCTGCCCTAATTACAAACCATTTAAACGAACTGGCCAGATGGAAAAGCAGGCCTGGGGAGCTTGGGAAAAGACTTTGACCCCACCCTCAAGGCGATCACATTGAGCGGCTCTAAAGTAGCCACCCTTCGCAATGGGAGGGAGGGGCCGGAAAGGTGATCTCCAGATCACACAGCCCACTCATAGACCTCCTGCTGACAACTGCTGACAAGTCGCAGCGCTGCAAGTCCCAAACTGGAATGACATGCAAGGCAGATGGCTACCAAAAGTATCAGGAGATGGTGTCTCTCTCTCCCTTAGGATGGAATGGATGAGATCTGAACTCAACCGTTTCTGCAGGAAGCAATAATTATCAGCGCATGCGTCATTCCTTTCCCAGTTCTCTGACTGCTAACCAAAATGTGGCATCAGCTAAGGAAAACACCATCATTTTCCATATGAGCAATGAATGAGTTTCTGCTCCCTGCTCACAAGCACAGAAGACAAAGGACCCCCCCAGAAGAACAGAAAGAGCCTCTGAAGAGCCTTCAAAAGGAAGCAGCGAGGATCTGGCAGTGCTCCCAGATTAAAGTGATTTTGCACCTAGGGTACAAAACATGCATCCAAAGTGAGCGCCACTCTGATGACATGGCTTTGCATTGGAGAGCAGAGATGTGATGCCGACTGACAGAAGATCAACATCCCACGTTTCTGGATGCCACCATCTTGCCCAGCAGAAGCAGAAACTCAGCTTTGCTTGCTGAGCACACACACAAGCAGCTGCATGTGAGCCAGTGAAGTTCACAGGGAAGAGGGTCACCCTCTTCATGGGAGAAATAAAAGCAGCTCAGTTATCACTGATGTTACAGAGTGCACAAGAAACTCCCAAAGCTAATGTGCTGATCCATCACCTCCAGGTGTGAAGGCATGGCCCAAAAGCAGGCTGAGTCGCTTCAAGCCCACACCTTCTGCCTCCTCTGAGTCTCCACCACACCCCCTCGTCTTTCTGACCCTCTTTATGCCAGATCAAACTCACCATCAGCTGGTCATACCCTGCCCTATGCCTCCTGCCCAGGCCAGGAGCCAGAACAGTAATACATCCCATGTCGATCGTCATACCTGGGCTGCTGTTGGCACCTTGGCTAGGCTGAGCCTAGCCCCAGGCTGCAGCCCTTCCACTGCTGCTGAAAGCCAGGGACAGCGTGTCTGCAGGGTTCATCCGGTTGAGTAAAATAGAATTGGGTGGTCTGGAGCATGCAGTGCCTTTGGATCTTGTTGGTTTTGCTTTTTGCCTTCAAAAGTTGAAGTTCACTTACTTATGGAGAAGAAATCATATCAGCAATAGCGTGGCCAGCAGGGACAGGGAAGGGATCTTGCCCCTGTACTTGGCACTGGTGAGGCCGCACCTTAATGACTGGGTTCGGTTTTGGGCCCCTCACTACAAAAAGGCCATTGAATGACTCGAGCGTGTCCAGAGAAGGGCAACGGAGCTGGTGCAGGGTCTGGAGCACAGGTCTGATGGGGAGCGGCTGAGGGAACTGGGGGGGTTTAGTCTGGAGAAGAGGAGGCTGAGGGGAGACCTCATGGCCCTCTACAGCTACCTGAAAGGAGGGTGCAGAGAGGGGGGATGAGTCTCTTTAACCAAGTAACAAGCAATAGGACAAGAGGTAATGGCCTCAAGCTGCGCCAGAGAAGGTTTAGACTAGATATTAGGAAGCATTTCTTTCCAGAAGGGGTTGTTGGGCGTTGGAATGGTCTGCCCAGGGAGGTGGTGGAGTCCCCATCCCTGGAGGTGTTCAAGAGGCAGGTTGACAGTGCTGAGGGATCTGGTGTAGTTGGGAACTGTCAGTGCTGGGTTAACGGTTGGACTGGATAATCTTCAAGGTCCCTTCCAACCTCGATGATTCTGTGATTCTGTGAAATAACTAAACACCACGTGAATAGAGGATAGCTTTCTGCTCTGAGCTACCTCTGCTGAAGCTATGCAAAGCTTATTCTGAAGATGACACCCAATGAGGAGGCCAGGGTGTCCAAATAGCACCACTCCTGTGTTTCTTACTTCCCTGTTTCTTTGGGACTGCGAAGCTCAAAGGTGACAATGACTTCTCTTATTTCTTCTCCTAAAACCATGGCTCACCATCAGATAATAGGGAACGGCTGCCAGTCAGCAGGAAGAGATCCTTGCTTGGAGATCTGTTGCTTGAAAGTAAAGAAAATGGAAGGACAGGTTGCATGAGAAAGAAAGCAGAACACAGAATTAGAGTCCCACATTTTTTCCTCCCTGAACCAACATCATTGGTTTTCAAAGCACTATACAGAGAGCCGAGACTGTTCCTCACTTCTACAGCTTCAAGCAGTGAATTCTGTACTATTTGAATTATCTGAATGCACAGACTGGCAACAGGAGCAGTTTCTTTAGTCCTGAAAAGACCAGCTAATAACACAGACTTGTCTGGGAATGTATTAAAATATGTTTTCTATGTGCTTTGACTGCTAAAGAAATATATTACCATTAATGGTAATTACAGGCCATCAGGGCACTGAGGAACAGGAAGGCTTTCTAAGAAAAAAGGTGTTTTCAGAAGAGGTTAGAGCATTGCCTTTCTCAGTTGCATTTCGAATTTAGTTTGGTTTGGAAATTGATGCACCTCTAAGGAAAATCCATAGAAGAATCAGAAATAAGGAGATTATTCAGGACAGTTCTTTGAAACTGATTTGACTGCACTGTAAGAGAACAAAAAAATGCTGATGAATGCAAGTGTGACTTACGAATTAACCACCCCCAGCATAACCATATTTGAAGATGGAAAGAAACAAGAAAGGAGAACAAAAGAGAGAACAATTTGATACGGTTGCATTTGGAGCAGGCATGTTTGTAATTTTTTTTTTAGCTTCTAATTTAAACATAAAAAAGACACAAGGACCAAAAAAGGACATCACAATACATGCAGAGGGTGAAAATGGCAACTTAGCTTCTATGTAAATGATTTGTCCAGAGATTTGGGGTATGAACTAGAGCTGTTCTCCAGAGAGAAGACAGTGCTCTATGTGAGGACAAGCTTTGAAGGAGGAAAAGTGATGTTTTCAGCACCCAGAGGCTGCACTGGAGTAAGTGGCATCAGGCAGGTTGGTACCTACCGGCTTTCTAACTGACTTGGCCTGTTTGTCTCTGACACATCGTGGAGCTATCTGAGCGATGATGTTCACATGCCTCGACTTACGCTGTGTAGGCACCAGGCATCCGAGTCATCTGGTCTGTCTTTATTTCTGAAGGTGACAAACGCCCTGCACAGAAATTCTGAAAAGAGTCCACCTTCATGTGCAACCATTCAAATAATGCAACATTTTCAGCAGAGAGCAGCACTCAAAAATTTCTTGTGTGACCCGAGGCTGGACTCAGACACCATCAAATACGAAACATGTTGTAAAAGCAGGTCTTTCTCGTAATGTTTTCAAAAACATACTAAGAAGGGAAAATAATTAGGGGTGACTCCTCATAGAACGATACGTTACTGATAAGATTTTTCCCCGTCTTAACAGGTACATAGAAAAAAATCCAATGAAAGCCACCCAAAATACATAACTGAACAATCTAATGTTATATGATAGCATGTGACAATCTAATGTGATGTGATGTGATAGGAGCAAGTAAGGGATCATGGTGGGGGGTAACTGTCTTCACGTGTCAATTCAGGACATAGAATTCCCTTTCTGGAATACAAACCACTATCACAAATCAGTTTTTATTTAATTGCCTTTTAAATTCACATTTTGAAAATCTGAAGATTTACAATCTCCAATGGAAAATGCTGTGAGTTCTCTTGTTCTCTCTCACGCACATAAGCTCATGTGCACACTGATCTTAATATGCAAAGTCATTTTCCTACTAAAACAAATTACAGATTCGTTACAGTGACTAATTATGTAGGAGATGGAATTTATATTTTTCTTGGTGTTTTATAAAATGCCCTCAAGCAGTTTCAAAACAACTTAAGACAGTATTTTCTGAAAACTGCACTGTAGGTAGTTTCATGCTGATTTTGTCACGAAGGTTGATATGCAAGAAATGACTTGTGCCTAATATAAACTGAAGAAGATCATATGAAATAATGATGAGGTATTTGCATTTTTTCTCCTCTGGACCTCTTTTCAAACTGAAATGCAAATGCACGTAGCACAGGGAATAAAACAGAGGAGGTAGAGAGACATGCGCACACCTGCAGGGCTACGATCTTTCTGGCATCAGGACACCTGGTGGGATGGCTCCTATGCCTGGGGAGTTGGAATGGAAGGACAGTGTCTTTAGGAGGGACAGGCAGGGAGACAGGGAGGGGGGGTCACCCTCTATGCCAGTGCCCAGCTGGGGGGCAGGGAGCTCTGCCTGGGGGTGGGTGAGGAGCCGAGGGAGAGCCTGTGGGTCAGGGCTAAAGGGAGGGCAGGGACATTATAGGTGGGGTCTGCTACAGGCCACCCGACCAGGAAGACCGAGAGAATGAGGCCCTCTATGGACAGATAGGAGCAGCCAGGGATCAGGTTAGGAAAGCCAATGCCCTCATAGAAATAAATCTGGCTACGGATGTCAAGGGCAACAGGAAAAGCTTCTATAGTTGGTGACAAAAGGAAGAGTAGGGAAAATGTGGGCCATCTCCAGAAGGAGACAGGAGTTACCTGGGACATGGAGAAGGCTGAGATACATTGTAGGAGAAGATCAGGTCTGAGACTAAGGAAGCTGAAGGTGCACAAGTCCATGGAACCTGATGAAGTGCATCTGTGGGTCCCAAGGGAACTGGCGGATGAAGTAGCTCAGCCACTGTCCATCATATTTGAAAAGGGGAAACATAATCCACATTTTTAAAAAGGGAAAAAAGGAAGACCCAGGGAACTGCAGGCCAGTCAGTCTCGCCTCTGTGCCCAGCAAGGTCATGGAGCAGATCCTCCTGGAAACTCTGCTGGGGCACATGGAAAATAAGGAGGAGATTGGTGACAGCCAACATGGCTTCACTAAGGGCAAATCGTGCCCAATGAATTTGGTGGCCTTCTACAACGGGGTTACAGCACTGGTGGGTAAGGGAAGAGCAACTGACGTCATCTCCTGGACTGGTGCAAAGCATTTGGCACTGTCCCCCATGACATCCTTGTCTCTAAGTTGGAGAGGTGTGGATCTGATGGATGGAGCACTCAGTGGAGAAGGAATCGGCTGGATGGTCGCACTCAAAGAGTTGTGGTCAACAGCTCGATGTCCCAGTGGAGAGCAGTGACGAGCAGCGTCCTCAGGGGTGGGTGTTGGGACCGGCGCTGTTTAACGTCTTTGTTGGTGACACGGACAGTGGGATCGAGGCACCCTCAGCAGGTTTGCCAATGACACCCAGCTGTGTGGTGTTGTCGACACGCTGGAGGGAAGGGATGTGCCATCCAGAGGGACCTGGACAGGCTGGAGAGGTGGGACGTGCAAACCTCATGGAGTTCAACAAGGCCAAGTGCAAGGTCCTGCCCATGGGTCGGGGCAATCCCAAGCACAAATCCAGGCTGGGCGAGGAGTGCATTGAGAGCAGCCCCAAGGAGAAGGATTTGGGGGTATTAGTGGATGGAAAACTGACTGTGAGCCAGCAATGTGCGCTCACAGCCCAGAAAGCCAACTGTGTCCTGGGCTGCACCCAGAGCAGTGTGGCCAGCAGGGCAAGGGAGGGGATTCTCCCCCTCTGCTCCACTCTCCTGAGACCCCCCCTGCAGTGCTGTGTCCAGCTCTGGGGGCACCAACATCAGAAGGACACGGACCTGCTCGAGCAGGTCCAGAGGAGGCCACAAAGATGATCAGGGGGCTGGAGCACCTCCCCTGTGAGGACAAGCTGAGAGAGTTGGGGGTGTTCAGCTGGAGAAGAGAAGGCTCCAGGGAGAACTTATAACGGCCTTCCAGGACTTAAAGGGGCTACAGGAAAGCTGGGGAGGGACTCTTGATCAGGGGGTGGGATAGGATGAGGGGTAAGGGTTTTAAACTGAAAGAGGAGAGATTCAGGTTAGATGTAAGGAACAAATTCTTCCCTGTGAGGGTGGTGAGACACTGGCACAGGTTTCCCAGAGAAGCTGTGGCTGCCCCCTCCCTGGAAGGGTTCAAGGCCAGGTTGGACAGGGCTTTGGGCAACCTGGGCTAGTGGAAGGTGTCCCTGCCCATGGCAGGGGGGTGGAACTGGATGATCTTTAATGTTCCTTCCAACCCAAAGCATTCAATCATTCTAAATCCAAATTACTTCTCTGTACTGGCCTTGAAATGCTTACTTACAAATTTAGTCCAGCCTTGTAAAATTGGAAAGATCCCAGGAATCGTTTTTGAGGAACCATTTACATCTAAAAGATCTGTACTAGAGAAATGATCAAAATACTTTTGCTTCTCTCACTGATTTTGAATTACCACTGTTTTATAGTAGACAGTGTCCTTTTTTAAAAAACGATGACCAGTTATTAGCCTCACTTCTTGCACAAAATCTTCTGTTTAACCTGAGCCCTTTCCAGCACAGTTCCATGAAATGCATATGCAATCATTAAGAGTTTGTTTATCTGCTTAATGTGCTATCAATTCAAATGAGGCACAGTGGGTGTTCTGCCTCTCCACTGAGATCATCTTCTGAATCACCATGGGATTGTTCCCCCTTCTTTCAGATCCCTTAGTGTAGCTTAACGACAGCAGTAGGGTCTTGGGATGCATGCAATGATAGAAACTGGAATGAAGAATACTGGTGTAAAATCACCTTGTGCATGGAAAGACCCCTTGGAATATTTTAAATATGAAATAAAAGTCTAGAAACTGGCCATATCCCGTGCAGAACTGGAAATATACTGTTAGGTTTGTAGGTGTTTGTTCAAAACAATCTTTTCTGTCCTGATAGAGAATCAGACTTTGCTTCTCTTTCCTGAAGTTACCATTCTGAATACTTCCGATCTCTAAAGAGGAGACAGAAATTTAACTGAGGTTATGAGTGCCAAACCTGTCTGCCTCTCAGCACTGTACTTGTTTGGTACTTACCTACAACTGCCTCGAGATCCCAGCACGGGAAGAGCAGCATGCTCGGCAGGGCTCAGACGAACAGGCCACAAACAGCGACAGAAACACTGACGTCCTTTGTGCTGTCACTGAGATGTGGCTGAAACAGAAGCCCCGACAGAGCAACTGAGTGCATTATGTCTCGAGTGAGATTAATTTGTTGACAGCTAACATACTTGGTGCTAGGTATGAAGAGATCACAAATCCAGCCCCTTACCAGTTACATCTCTATGAAACACACAGAAAAAAATCCTCACTGTCAAAAATTTTTGCTCTATACCCTAAAAGTCTCCGTCATGCTTGGTGAGAAGTAACCTTTCACACTACAGAGGGCTGAGCCAAAGGCTTCAACAAGGTGATTTAGTTGGCATACAGTACTATTTCCCTTCATAAAACCACCAGGAAACATGGCAAGTAGCCCTGAACAATATCACTGGGGAACAGCTAAGTCACACCATTCTGGTTTGTCAGAGAGAACCCATAACTTCGCCCAGAAGTTTTAAAACACTTATTCCTATACTTTTCCTTCTCCATTCTCTCTCAGCTTTAAAGGCTTTGCCCACCCTGTTTGAGCCTTTGCCTATCTTGCATTAACACTTTGGTTTGGTTATTGATGAAGTGGGAGACGGGTGGCATACACACTTGGCCAACAGAATTTCACCAGTTGACTGAACATACCATGAAAATCTATTTATTCAGTGAAAATTCTTAACTGTATAAGCAATAGCCTGACAGTGTAGGCAGGGAGTAAAGTACCTGATCTGTCTGTGTATAAAACATAGGTCTCCCCAGGACATGCTGTGGGCCAAAAGCTAAGCCCCTTTCCTGAGGCTTGAGATGTTTTTGTCAACCTCAAGCCTTGCTTCTCACACAGGTAACTGAGTTTCCTTATCAACAAGCTGATACCTGTTTGGTAGTGAGGGATTTCTTGAAAAAGCGTCATCAGCACTGGGGGATGTTTTGCTTATATGCTTTTGCCCAAGCTGTTTTATAACCCGATGCGTCACCAGCACACTCAGGCTTTTCCACAGGATGCCTCTTTTTATTCTTTGCTTTTCTAAGCTTTTCTGGATAGGTCATACAATGCCGTCGTGCCGTGCCGCCAGCGATGCCAGCGGGATGTGAGGATTATAACCAGTGCTGGTGGCTCTCTGGACACCGCTCCTGACTGGAAGCAGCACCCCTGGCTGCAAACTTCACGCTCCCACTCGTGTGACTTTTCCACAGCTGCGTGTTTCCACCTGGACCCGCTCCTGCTGGGAACGCATAAGCCGTGTTAAAAAACCCTGACGCCCCGCACGCCCTTGACCTGCAGTGCCATTGCCGGCAGCAGTGACCCACAGTCCCCCTCACAGCAACGCTGCCTGTGCTTTTGAGTAGAATTGAACAGCTTTTGGGCACAAAGAGCCAAAACCACCCTTGAAAGCCTCTTCTTAGCTTCGCTCGCCCAACGCATCAGCCGCTGTGGAGAAGGATGATGCGGCTCATGTCGGAGGCCAAGCTCTGCCAAAGCAGGCGCAAAGGAGGGGGCGGGGATTGGGGTCTTTAGCATCGTGAGGGGCCATAAATGGGTCAAAAAGGCATTTTTTCCCCCACGCGGGTGAAGTCCTGAGGGGAGGTGGGGCAAGCTGAGGGGAGCCACCCTGCCCTGAGAGGAGCCGCCCCCTTCCCCTGCCTCACCCGGGGCTGCCCCCTCGTCCGGCGGGTGCCCACCCGGGGCGGGCACAAGGTGGGGGGGACGGACGGACGAGAATCGGGGGCTTTAGTGTGGCGAGTTTAAATGGGCCAAAAAGGCGGGGCTTTAACCCACGCGTGCAGCCCTGAGGGGAGGGAGCCCGGCCTGAGGGGAGTGTCCGCCACCCCCCGCCTCGCCTGGGCCAGCCCCCTCGGATAACTACGAGCCGCGCGGACCGAGGCGAAGCCCCTGGGGCGAGTGGAAGGCGAGCGGAGGCGGCTGCGCTCCGCCTCTTCCTGCGGGAGCCGCGCACTGCCGCCATGGCGCTGCGCCGCGCGCTCCCCTCCGCTGCCGCCTTCCTCCTCCTCCTCCTCCTCCTGCCGCCTTCGCTGCTGCTGGCGGCGGCGGGGGCGGGCTTGAGCGGCTACTTCGGCACCAAGTCCCGCTACGAGGAGGTGAACCCGCACCTGGTGCACGACCCGCTGTCGCTGGGTCCCGCCGCGGCCGGGGCGCGGCTGCCCGCCGCCTGCGCGCCGCTGCAGCTCCGCGCCCTGCTCCGCCACGGCACCCGCTACCCCACGGCCGGGCAGATCCGCCGCCTGGGCGAGCTGCACGCCCGGCTCCGCCGCCGCCCCGCCGCCGCCTGCCCCGCCGCCGCCGCGCTGGCCGCCTGGCAGATGTGGTACGAGGAGAGCCTGGACGGGCGGCTGGCGCCGCAGGGCCGGCGCGACATGGAGCAGCTGGCCCGCCGCCTGGCCGCCCGCTTCCCCGCGCTCTTCGCCGCCCGCCGCCGCCTGCTGCTGGCCAGCAGCTCCAAGCACCGCTGCCTGCAGAGCGGAGCCGCCTTCCGCCGCGGCCTCGGGCCCTCCCTCAGCCTCGGCACCGACGGTAAGCCCGGACACCCCCCCCCCGCATCCCTCCCGCGGCCTGTGTCCCCCCTCCCCGGCCGAGGGGGCCCCCCCGCTGCGTCCCCCGTGTCAGGGTACCCCTGGGGACGGCGGTGCTCCCTTCCCCTGACTGCGTCCCGCCGTGGCTTTCAGAGGTGGAGGTGGAAGTGAACGACTCCTTGATGCGGTTTTTTGATCACTGCGCCAAGTTTGTAGCCTGGGTGGAAGAGAACGACGCGGCGATGTGCCAGGTGGACGCCTTCAAAGAGGGGCCCGAGATGAGGAAGGTCTTGGAGAAGGTTGCGAGCGCCTTGTGTTTGCCGGCGGAGGAGCTAAACGCAGGTAATGAACGGCTGTGGCAGGGAGCTTCGGCTCGGGTCTGGCCGAGAACAACTTCCAAGACGTGTAGTTACGCAGAGTAGGTAATTTAAAATACACTGTAGATCAGAGAGGCGGTCTCTAATTAAATGCATGAGACCGCAAGTGTATGTTGGTGTTGCAGTAATGAATGCTTGGTAGTCGGTAGTCAGAAGAAAAAGATGTTTGAAACATCCTGTAGATGAAATCAGCTTTACCTTTCGCTTGGAGGGATATGAGTGTTATTCTTTTAATTCTGCTTTTTTGAGCAGAATTAAATGACAAAAGCAGTAGCCTTTGTAAAAACTGCTACAATTCAAACACACAAATAACCGCAGAAGAAGGTGAGCCTCTATCCCCGTGTTGTAACTTTGATCATCCAGAATAGAAGTGCGACGTTTCCCTGTGGTCAGGCAGTGGGGGGGAGCCCCCCCAAATAGGTGTTGCTGTTGTTTCCAGCACGTCCCTAAAGCCTCGATCCCAAAGTTGCAGCATGCTGCTGCTCAAACGCAGGCACCGGTGTGGAAGGGGAGTAGTGGTAGTCAAAGACTGCTCTGCCATGAACAGACACACCTTCCCTGTGTTGGCTCCTCTGGCCGTTGTGGTGATGAGGATGCACTCGTGGTTGACACCGATAGCACGTACATCAGCAGAGGTGCAGCGTTTGATGCGAAATGCTCTCGTTTTCCCCTCATAGCAATGTGAAAAGCTTGCAGTCTGAAATTTGGATTCTGTGCCATAATTCTTGAAAACTGTTTATTCTTGGTGCTTGGCCTGTGGTGGACTGGTGATTATTTATTGGATTCACAGAATCATCTAGGTTGGAAAAGACCTTGAAGACCATCTGGTCCAACCATTGTGCTGTTTGCATTGCTAAATTGCAATTACATTTCCTTTTAGAGGCAGGTTGAGAGAAAGTTGCTACTTGTGTAGCAGTGGTCTATCTTTTGCTTGTTTGTTGGATTTATTGCAGATCTTGTTCAAGTGGCTTTTCTCACATGCTCATATGAGTTGGCTATAAAAAACGTGACTTCCCCGTGGTGTTCGCTCTTCAGTGAAGAGGATGCCAAGGTATGTGCTAAATGGGATATTTGAGAATCATTCAAAAGGTGCCTTAATGTTCAGATACAACTTTTTTCACGGTCAGAAGTTGTAAGTTGTGTGCTCCTTATTCTTCAGCAACCTAACGAAGCACTTCTTTGGTCTCCAAAGAGCAGGAAATACCCTTCTTTGTTCAGACTGAAGTACTGGTGAAGTCTTGATTTGTCCCCTTTAAAATTGTCTTTTCCTATTGTGCTTAATTTACATAATGCTTTTATTTCTGTAACATCAGAAATGCTCTGGACAGCTTTCTTTTGCATATGGTAATCGGTGCCTTGATTCTGGAGGACATCAAATGAGATCTTCTAGGTCCTCTAAGACTCTTTTTATGTGGTTTTGGGGACTATCAGATCTTTAAACCTAATACCTGTGAATAAAACCAGTAGAACACAGATAAATGAGACTTATGTTGGTTTCTCTTCTTTCTAAAGGTACCTGATGTACTCCTTGATGTTCAGTAAGGCCCCTCCGAGGCTCTTAAGGAAACTTAGTACCCCTGGGAAAGAGGGGAGACCTGCATAGCTAGGTGGTTGACTGAAGGGTTGGCAATGGAGTTAGGAGTAAATGCTCTCCTCTCAAAGAGGAGCAGGGTCACCATGGGCTTCTGGTGAGCCCTGTGCTGTTCAGTATATTTACAAATAACTTCGCAGTGAGGTGGGAAAGCTTCCTGATTATATGGAGTTACTTGGGATGGTGAGAACGCAGGCTGTTTGAGAGGCTTTGCAGGGGACCCCGTGAGGGTGAATTACACAGCAGTACCGTGGCAGGTGATGTTCACTGCGAAGCGATGCGTATGGGATAAGAAGTTAAAATTTCATAGGCGAGGTGGCTGTCTCTCAGATGCATTGTGCTGCTAAGAAGTGAAATTTAGACCCATGAAAACATTGGCTCAGCCACAGTAAGATTAATGAACAAAAATTAAAACAACTTTAATGCTAGGAATTATAAGAAAAGGAACAGAGAACAAGGAGAGCATCGTGCTCCCTTACATAAATCCAAGGCGCAGTTCTGTCTTTCCGAGATGTGTGCACATCTCCAGAATGTAGAAATAGGCAAACTCAGTTAAGGGTATGGGCTTGCTTCCATCTGAAGAATGATTAACTAAACCGAGGATCTCTGACCTTCGTAAGAGAAAACCAGAAATGCAAAAAAAAAGAGGCAGCAGATAGTGATTGTCTTGTCATGTGCAGCACCTAACGGGTACCAAGTGAAGCTAGCAGCAGGCAGGTTCACAACAGACTGCTTTTTTTAACACTGTGTGTAGCCAAGCTGCAGGGTACTCTTAAGGCTAAAACTTGGTATGTTCAAAGGAGAGATTGGGCTATTGTGAGTGAGAATCCACTGAAGTCTATTAAATTTGTAGAAAACCACCTTAGGGCTCAAAGCCCTGGGCTGAAAATTACTGGAGTCTGGGGAGGTGTGCCTGCTGTTTTCCCTGTGCCTGATGATGAGCTCGGTCAGAGATGAGATGCTGAATTTGGTGGCTTTTTTACTCTGATCTATTGTGTCTGGGTTTATGCTGAAGTGGTTTCAACTGGAGCCTTGATGTTTAGGATTTGGTTTTTATTGTGTCAAAGCATTGTTGTTTTCATGCGGTGTGTGGTAGCATCATTGCTTCAGGTTGGGGGCTTCTTCTTTTCCTTTAGTGCAATAATAAAAACTTGTGAACTCTGTAACTTTAGGTGCTGGAATACCTGAATGACCTGAAGCAATACTGGAAGAGAGGATATGGCTATGACATCAACAGTCGCTCTAGCTGCATTTTATTCCAAGATATTTTCCAGCATTTGGACAAAGCGGTGGAAGAGAGCAAAAGGTAAATGAAAAGGCCTTTGTGCTTTGGCTGCAAACTTTCTTTCTGTGGTCAGTCATGAGTTGGATATAATGTGAATAGAAGTTAAGTAATTTACTTCCAAACATAACAAAGTTAGGAGAGTTTGAGCTAGGAGAATTTTAATGGAGAGAATGAAATTTTTCATAGAGCAATATTACTGTAAAAAGCTTTTTTTTTTTTCTTCCATTGTTTCTCTTGTGCCCAGCGTGATGTATTTTCATCTTTTAACTTACTGATCCACACAGACCTTTAAGGGACAGCCAGCTGCTGTGTCTGATAATGGTGTTCTGTGCCGGCACAGTTTGAGAAGAGGCCATTGAGTTAAAACAATGAGCTTTTTGTTTAAAAATGTCCTTGCTAAAAATAATCTGTGCCAAAATTAGAAGACTGGGGGTTGAAAGCATCCCAGTGATGCATTCTGTTATCTAGTTACCTAAGCTCTTCAGCATGGCAGTCTTTCTTTCTGCATATGGTTGATTTGAGTCTCTTGCATTATTAAAGCTTTCTGTTCAGATTGAAGGTGTTGAAATGTAAGTACAGAAAAATAACTATTATAGAACAATCCAAACACTTAGTGATTCTAGACCAGAGCAGGCTGTTGCAGGATCCAAAAGGCCGGAGCTGTAACAGCAACGCAGCCTTCTAAGAAACTTGCTTCATTGTAACTGGGGAAGGGGGGACTTTGGGCGATACACTGGGTGCTCTGTAAGAACAGGAAAAAGACACTTCTGTCCTGTTGTAAATGCCTTGATTTGTTACATGAATCAGTAGTTCAGCCGGCCAGTCCGAGAACTCTCATCTGGGATATTTAGTTTCCCGTTCTCATTCTTTTACAGCAAAGGAGTAGTTTGGGAACAGCACTGTAGCTGTAGGAAGATACTAGGCCTGACAAGTAACTGTTACTAGACTTGAAGATGCAATAACCAGGTGTCTCCAAAGGATGGTGGTCTGATAAAGTGATTCCTCATTTATTGCCAGGATTTGACAATGGTCATTTTGTGTCAGTGGAAGAACAACAGCAGTGCTATTCCGTCCACTGACTCACACAGTCCTCAAAACTGCCTCTGTAATGTCATGGGTGTAACTATCCCTGTACTTCCTTACAAATTAGAGAGGAGATGCCTGTGCTGTTTCTTTGTATTGTTTACTCCTATCGGTCAGCAGTAGTGACTCAGTATCTGTTTGGCATTGATTGTGTCTTGTGTGAATTGGTATGATGGGAAGAAGTAAAATAGGAACAAAACTGGGATCTGTTGTGGTGTGGTGAAAACAAAGGCTTCAGTTACAGGTTGTGATGTTTGTGTCACAGAATTACCCGCATTTGCTTTCATGCGCTGGTAATTTTTTTTTTTCCTTGAGATCTGCTTTAGGCTTAAATGCAGTGCATTCATATGAGAATTAATTTACAACCTGTGTGCATGCTCCTCATGCAAACAAGGAATTATAAATTCATAGTTTAGTGATCAGTCACATGAATTACCTTAGCAGATAAGTGTGGAAAAGTTTATAAAACTACACAATATCAAGGATATGATCATAACATTGTATAAATATTGTGCTGTTAAATACTTGATAGAAACCAATTTATTGGTAGCTTTAACTTAAAACCACCAAATGCAGCTTTCGTGTTGATATGTAAACATTAGTTACATGTGGTGGATGTTCTTGCATTCCTAGCATCCCTGTGACTTTGTTTCTATATTCAGTATATTAAAGTAGATCTACCTAACACCCAGCAGGATGATATTAATAGCTTTGATATTTCAGAAAGAAAAGCATGAGTCACGGATCTCTGAGGCTAGCTGTATGTATTTTTTTACATGATAACCCGTTGGAAGACATTTTATTTTTCCCCTTTTAGTTGGCAGACTGAAATTAGAAGTAGCATTGACATTTTGGGTTGGAGGAACAATCCATAAAGTTGATTTTAACCATTTTATAGTAGAGAAGACAGCAAAGAAGTTTTGTTCCTTTAAGAGTTTGCTGACTGAGGATCCAAGCTGGACATTAACAGTGGTAGAAGAACCGTGTATTAAGTCACATAATTCTCAGTCAGTTGGCTTTTTTTTGTTGTCCTCTAGTGTCAGATGCAGAGAGAGAGGCTCTGTGTTCATCACTGGAGCTCTGAGTGACACAGGAATGTTGAGGTCGTGTTTAATACATGACATGATTTCTTTCATCTAAAGAGGAGTGATAAACAGTGTAAGTAGTTTATCTTAATTACTTTTGGGATTCACCTGGAAAATCAGACTGACATGTCTGTTTTTAACAGAGTGCTAGCGTAGTACGTGTGAAGGTAAATGTGTTGAAAATTTGCCTTTGAGATGTGCATGTAGACTTTTCCCAATGTTTTCCTCCAGGTTAGTGCCTCGGTCCTGCTCTAACGGTTATGTGAGTGCAGGGAAGGGGGCCGTGCAAGGTTGGAAATGGGAGCATACAGGACTCTGCTGCATTGTGTGGCAGCCTTTTGAATCATACCTGTGCTGCACGTCAGCCAGCACAGAGGAGACACCTCTGTTCATTTTGTCGTGAGTGGGTTAAAACTTGGCAGTTGCCACATAAGTAAGTTTAGCTTTGGGGAGGAGTTGCTGTAAATGAAAGTGGGCTGAAGGAAACAGCCATAGGGACCCCTCTACAGCCAGGCTCGCTTAAGAAATGGTGCTGTCAAATGATCACTTTGACATCTGGAAATTTAAGGCTTGTGTGGGAGTCGGTGACGCCTCTCGTTTTGGTAGTGGTGGAGTCAGAGCAGTGGTTATGCTAGATCACACTTTAAATCAACTTCTTCATTGCGTCCTTTCTTCAGCCTACTAGAGAGCTAAATGAAAAAGACAGTAGGGTGCAGGTCATTAACAGCCAACTGAGCAGATTGACAAGCACGCTGTGGTGGTGGCCTCTGCAGTGTCCTGTCTGCCTCTGTGAACAGACAAAGTAAACGCTGGGAACGAGAAGAGCAGGAGGAAGTGTGGGTTAACAGAAAAACAGACAGGCAAGGCCCTTGAGACCCCTCTGTCCTTCTGAAATCTGAAAAATAACTTCTAAGGGTAGCTTGACTCATGAAAAGACGGTTACTAGTTTTGTTTCCTTTTGGTGTAATTTACTCTTTGAACAGTGATAGCCTTTCCGTCCTTAAATTATATGCACTAGTTGCAGCTGTCTGTCTCAAGTGTGTATAAGATAGCCCTGTAAGTTTAATAATAATAATGGGAAAAAAAAATAAAAAAGCTGTAGTTGGAAAAAAAAGATCTGTGTACTTCTGATTTATTGTGAACTAGATTAGCAGTCACTAAATTGGAAAGTGGAGCAGGCTCCTTGGGGAAGAGCAGGCGGGTGTCAGAGGCAGAGCCCTCAAGGACTGAGATAACTTCATCCTGTCTTTCAGCTTTGGCTGCAGAAGTGCAGTTGCAATCTCGGCGGTTCTCTTATGTTATTGCCACCACAGAGGGAAACAGGTAGTGAGTGTGTGTGTGTGTGTGTGTAAAGGATCGGGACCCTAAAAGTCTTGGAAAGCTGGGTGAGTGGGCTGCATCATCCAAAATGGGGACTGAAAGCTTCCGAAGGGCACTGCCGTGCACAGAAGGAGCGTGTCACTCCATCCCACAACGTAAGGTGGCAGTCTTAAAGCACTGAAGACTTGAGCATAATCTGAATCGGGTAACCCGGTGCATTTAAGAATGTGTGGTAATCTGCCGGTGTGCTGGAACAGCTTGTGTCTCTTGTGATCCGGAGAGCGGAGGTGCAAGTCGTGCTTTTTCATTGAGGGAGAGAGACTTACCCCGCATCCCCTGGCAATATGAGAATACAAATGAAAACAAGAAACCATACAAATAAAAAAATATGCCTCTGTTAATAACAGTACAAAATGCTTGGTTGTGCGCATTGTCTCGTCCCACGCGGTGGGTTACAAGGGGGGTGAATCTTTTGAATTCCCGGAGAGCCCATGTGCTGGTGGAAGAGCCGCTCTCTGCTCGGCAGAGCCACAGGGTGGCCGGGTCACCACAGTGACTCCGAGGAACAACTGTGCTGGTGACTTTATTAACTGACCACTTTAGTGAGGGAATAGAGACAATTTGGCAACAATCAACTGATAACCCTCCAGGAGGGAACGAATAAAGGCGCTTTGGCGGTGAGACTATTTTCCTACCCGTCAATGATGGCAATTCAATTCATACAAAACTTACACACATGAATATATGTAAGAAAGAGAGAGCAGAAAGAGGAAAGAGAAAAGAGGAGGAGGGGATAGGAAAAGGGGAATCACCACCCTGGGATCCGGCGTTGTCGCAGAGTAGCCAGCTTGGTCTGTAGGCAGTGGGTCGACAAAGACACACGTGGGGCGTTGCTTTTGTAGAGTCTTTCTTACACATGCGCAATAGATTGTTCCAGAAGTTTCTCATTTGCTCTGGCTTGTACCTGCGCAGTGAGGCAAGTTCTGTCTCTGGGCAACAACAGGGAGGGGGAGAGAAACAGCCCACCGGCCCCCCTCCGCAGAGCTCGCTCTGCTTCCCCCACAGGGTGTCCCACTCGAGTTGTTTGAGACGTCCTCTTTGTGAACAGTTTCTTTCCTCTTTGTGAACAGTTTCTTGTTTATGAACAGTTTGTGACACATGTGTGTGCATGAGTGTATCTTTTTTTTTTTTTAATGCTACTGTGCAACAGGCTGAATACTTTTGCAGTGGTTCATTACTGAGAAAATGAACCTTTGTGATGACAAAATGTCTTTTAGTGGAATGTTGTTTCAATTTAGTGGTGTTTAATGTAGATTTGTAACTGACTGTTTGCTTTAAAAATTTAAGAACAACAAATTTACTTCCAGAGCATTATGTTTGCTCCAAGTTCTCCTTTCTTTCTGGAGCGCTTAGATTGGACTATCCAAAAGTAGAAAGGGGAGCATTTCTGTTCCAGCAAGAAGCTGAGGGATCTGGATGGTCTGTTCTGCTCCAGGCTTGGCAGTGGAGAACAGTGTTGGCAACACTGAATTTTTGTAGCATACTTCCAAGTATTTCTATTCAATAGCTTTGTCCTGTTTTCATTCCCAGTTACAGCTGAATTAAAAAGAGAAACTCTTTTATTGTAACCCTGTTTCTTCCATGAAGTGATTCTTGACCTTGCAATCTGATTGCTCACCAAGCTTATTTGCCTTGTTAAAGCTCGCTTTTCTTTCTTGTGGGGAAAATACTTTCCACTGATTAGTCTGTCCTTAAGACAGTGATGAAGCTGGTAATAAATACCTATTGCTCATTAGCTCCACCTTCAATTTGCAGTGCAAAAGTTTCAGACACCTCTAGGATCTTTCACCATATGAATTCTTGGTTTAAACTAGCAATAGTCTCTTCTGTGTAGGTCTTGGTGTACAGCAGGGTGGTTTTGAAGGCTGTGAAAGGGATTTTCACTCTATGATTGCTCGTCAGCTGTCCCCAGCCAGCCAGCCACTGGAAAGGTGTTGGAATATCTATTCAGGAACTTGGGTCCGATGTTGAATTAGTGACCACCTACTGTTAGCACACCCATGCATGGACCCTATTCTTCTGCACCTTCAGTAGCAATGAGATATAAATGTCTAATAAAGCTTAATTCTTCAGTAGAAAGTGTCTACTCCTTGAGACCTTGCCACAGTCACAGTGGACCTTTCAGGACCACATTCCTCCATACTATCTTACCGGTCTGTGAGGAAATGTCATGGTCACATTTCTAGGGAGAGGTTGGAGGCCGGGAAACTCTCTTCCATACAAGTTGTCTTAATTACCAAAAAAAAAAAAAAAATGTATCAAAGAGTTGAATATAAAGTTAAACCAGGTGACTTGTTGTACTGAAATGGCATACTTGTGCAGTTGTCTTAGTCCATAAAGCACTTTTATTTTTGTGAAGGCATAAGAATTTCATTTTTCCCAAGTGTTCCTGTTACAGGTAGAAAATACAGAGTTGAGGCTATGCAACTGTGCAGCAAAGAAGCTAATGGGGAAATACTCTTCACTGAACTGTTGGGTTTTCCCCCCACTGGAGCCTGGGCCTTACTGAAAGTGTCCCTGCTTCATTATATTGGTAAAACTGCCAGGTAGCAATACATGCATGCAGGTTCCCTTGCAGTTGTGCTACTGTGGAAGAATCCTTGAGAGGCAGCTCTTATCAGTCTGCATTCGTTTAAACAGTTAGAAAGTGTCCAGTTTCCCAAAGCTGTGGTATTTGGAGTTGCTTCAACATTGGCATGTAGAGGAACAGTCAATGAGTATCACCTCAGAAGAGGGATTGAGTTCTTTGTGGCTCATACGTGGGCTATGGCTAGTGACCAAAACCTATTATGATTTTTTTTTTTTTTTTTTTCCTCCCCCACCTAACACGGTGCTGATGGTAGGAATAACCTCAGAGCTGAGGGGCCTCCCTCCCTCCTCAGGAGGCCTGTCTGGTCTCTGTGTTGGATGGTACTGCCAGCTCAGCCCTGTTGCTCTCTGGCTTCCTGCCTTGGTGCAGACACGGCACACAGAACTGAGAGGAGAAAGGGGAAATGCTGTGGCTGCAGGAGGAAGCCCCTGTTGCTGCAGCGTAGGGTATGGATCTGTAAGAAAACCCTACGTAGAAGGCATAAAGGTGTGCACTGCTTTTCAGCATCAGTTCTTTGCGAGATGCCCAGGTGAGCCTTACCTCTGTGATCTGGGAATGCCGTTCTGCCGACAGGAACAGTGTGTGTTGGTGAGAAATTGGTAGTTAATGCAATATGAAGCTGCTAATCTTATTAAAAAAATCACTTAACAGCTACACACTTGGGCAGGGGTGGATTTGAAAATTGGTTGTGGCACACTTTAAGGATATCAGCTATGCATTAAAGCTGGTTTATACCTTTCCATTCTAGCTTCAAATATTTAACAAGTCTGCCTTTCTTGCTCGTGAAAGAGAATATAAAATACCTGTTATTACTTGTACTGTTCGAATGGATTACCATGAGGCTCTGGAAAACGGGAGGTATGCTTTGTGCAGCCATCTCAATATTTAAATTATGTGGCTAATGATTGAAAATACTAACCTAGCTGTAGATTGCAAAATATTTGGTGGTTTTCTGAGAGTAAGCAGGTTCAAGGTATTTAAAAAAAAGACTGACTTGAATTTGAATGTGGTTCAAGGTCAGGTGAAGGTGATCTTTGTAGTTTTACCAGGCTAAGCCATAAGGTAAACAGCTTAATTTGCCAATTTATTGGTAGCTTTTATTGTTCCATGTAATTTGCCTTCCTCTTTGCAGCTCAGTTCGCAACACAATTGATAACCTTTCTGTAGTCATTTACTACTGTGCCCTAATCGCCCCTTTCAGACCTATGACTCAGTACAAAAGACTTCAGTATATGATCTAAAAACAATTAACTGCTCAAAACTATCTTTTATAGTACGTACAAAGGGAACAGAGCAAAAAGCTTCCACGTATGCAGTAGAAATTACATAATTTGATTTTAAAAACCCCCTTTCGTTCAGATCCAAATTGTTCAGTTGTTTCTTTTAATAAACTCAGTTGTCACTGGGATCCCACGTTTGCACAGGGGAGGTTCTCAGCTCTCTGGATGTGTCAGCAGGTTCAGGATGTCCTGCGTCCCTTGGTGGGAGTTGTAAACCGGTGTGTTTGATCGCCCACCCTGGAGCAAAGCAGCTCCAATGTAGAACCAGGGCTATGACATGTAGATGTGTAATTTGTATGATTTGAAGGGCAGGGCAGTTTGTAGCCGAATGGTTTTACTTCGAGGTATGAAGCAGCTCTTGCAGAGCCAGGTCAGAGGCATTTGTACTGTGCTCTCCCCAGAAGGTCCCTTTCTCAGAGGTCACGGGGGTGTGGGGCTGCTTCATGGTTTCCCCACTGTGTCCCTGGGCTCTTTGGGATACTGGGAGAGCCTGTGGTGAAAGCTCCTGGACTACTGATTACATAGTGATACAGAACTTACACTGAAGTCAAGCAATTTTCTTTGGTACCTGTTCAGAGAGGGGACCAGGTGGTGTGTGTGTGATGACGTGTAAACTGATCTCTGTAATAAGATGTTGATGTGGTCACAGAACAACCTGCCAGCTGTACAGCTAAACAGACCACACAGTTTACATTAGTACACCTGAAAAATATGCAGGTCTTGACTTCATTTCCAGAAAATCAGAGAAATGGGATGACTTTTGCTAATAAACTGTAAATGTCTCAAACAGCAGCTTTGTATCGTATTGTATGGTTGGTTTTGATAGTTCCATCTTTCAAAGATGGGGCTTCTGACGTTTTTGGAGTGCTTTTGGGAAAACCAGGTAGAGATGTGGAATTCTCCAGAGGTCCTTGCAGCACGTTCAGCAGCATCCCCATGTCTGCATTTCTGAAGTGTGTGTGTGTTTGCTGACTTCTCTCAGATACCTGGGCAGTCCAGAGGACCTCCCCTGGGAATCTCTCTTTTCATTGATCTGCCTAGAACTACTTAGTTAAAAGTGCTGCTTGTGCCTTTCAAACCTCCCAGTGTGTACTTAATCTCACATTGATTACCTAATACTTGCTTGCTCAGGATTGCTCTGAAAAGATATCTCAGCAACTTTTACAGTGTCATATCTAAGGAATTAAAAAATCAGGCAAAATGATACCTAGGCAACTAACAGACAAATGAACTGATCTAACTAGTATTTACCTTGGGCAGGAAGGGTTTGACACGTGGCATGACCTTTTTGATTCGGTTTCAGCTCCTCATGATGGCTCAATGGTTAGCATCAGCACGATGCTGCTGCAGTAACTCATTTAATCTCTGAGGTCTGTAAGAACATCAGTGGTGGGATCATTCAGAAAAGACCCTCTGAGACTGCAGAAGCTCTGAAGTGAAATGTGGTGAAGCCTCGTTAGCTTTGGGTGATTAACACTTGTGGAATTAGATAAGAGCTGTTGCCTCTTAATCAGGATTTCAAATGTTTTGTGTAGACTTGTCTGTTTTTCAAGTTTGCCTTTGCCATGAGTGAGCTCATAAAATCAGAACGGTTTGAGTTGGAAGGGATCTTAAAGACCATCCAGTTCCACCCCCCTGCCATGGGCAGGGACACCTTCCACTAGCCCAGGTTGCCCAAAGCCCCGTCCAACCCGGCCTTGAACCCTTCCAGGGAGGGGGCAGCCACAGCTTCTCTGGGAAACCTGTGCCAGTGTCTCACCACCCTCACAGAGAAGAATTTGTTCCTTACATCTAATCTAAATCTACCCTCTTTCAGTTTAAAACCATTATCCCTTGTCCTATCCCTACACCCCCTGATCAAGAGTCCCTCCCCCCTTTCCTGTAGCCCCTTTAAGTCCTGGAAGGCCACTCTAAGGTCTCCCCGGAGCCTTCTCTTCTCCAGCTGAACACCCCCAACTCTCTCAGCCTGTCCTCACAGGGGAGGTGCTCCAGCCCCCCGAACATCTTCATGGCCTCCTCCGGACCCGCTCGAGCAGGTCCGTGTCCTTCTGATGTTGGTGCCCCCAGAGCTGGACACAGCACTGCAGGGGGGGTCTCAGGAGAGTGGAGCAGAGGGGGAGAATCCCCTCCCTCGCCCTGCTGGCCACACTGCTCTGGATGCAGCCCAGGACACGGTTGGCTTTCTGGGCTGCGAGCGCACATTGCTGGCTCACAGTCAGTTTTCCATCCACTAATACCCCCAAATCCTTCTCCTTGGGGCTGCTCTCAATCCACTCCTCGCCCAGCCTGGATTTGTGCTTGGGATTGCCCCGACCCATGGGCAGGACCTTGCACTTGGCCTTGTAGAACTCCATGAGGTTTGCACGTCCCACCTCTCCAGCCTGTCCAGGTCCCTCTGGATGGCACATCCCTTCCCTCCAGCGTGTCGACAACACCACACAGCTGGGTGTCATTGGCAAACCTGCTGAGGGTGCCTCGATCCCACTGTCCGTGTCACCAACAAAGACGTTAAACAGCGCCGGTCCCAGCACCCACCCCTGAGGACGCTGCTCGTCACTGCTCTCCACTGGGACATCGAGCTGTTGACCACAACTCTTTGAGTGCGACCATCCAGCCGATTCCTTCTCCACTGAGTGCTCCATCCATCAGATCCACACCTCTCCAACTTAGAGACAAGGATGTCATGGGGGACAGTGCCAAATGCTTTGCACCAGTCCAGGAGATGACGTCAGTTGCTCTTCCCTTACCCACCAGTGCTGTAACCCCGTTGTAGAAGGCCAACAAATTCATTGGGCACGATTTGCCCTTAGTGAAGCCATGTTGGCTGTCACCAATCTCCTCCTTATTTTCCATATGCCCCAGCAGAGTTTCCAGGAGGATCTGCTCCATGACCTTGCTGGGCACAGAGGCGAGACTGACTGGCCTGCAGTTCCCTGGGTCTTCCGTTTTTCCCTTTTTAGAAATGTGGATTATGTTTCCCCTTTTCAAATATGATGGACAGTGGCTGAGCCACTTCATCCGCCAGTTCCCTCGGGACCCACGGATGCACTTCATCAGGTCCCATGGACTTGTGCACCTTCAGCTTCCGTAGATGGTCTCAGACCTGATCTTCTCCTTCAGTGGGTGGTTCTTCATTTTCCCATCCCCACCTTTGCATTCTGTGACTGGGGCGGTGTGGCTGGAGCACTTGCCAGTGAAGACTGTGGCAAAAAAGTCACTGAGTACCTCAGCCTTCTCCATGTCCCGGGTAACCAGGTCCCTGTCTCCTTCTGGAGATGGCCCACATTTTCCCTAGTCTTCCTTTTGTCACCAACGTACCTATAGAAGCTTTTTCTTGTTGTCCTTGTTGTCCCTGGCCAAATTTATTTCTGTTAGGGCTTTGACCTTCCTAACCTCATCCCTGGCCGCTCAGACAATTTCATGTATGTCCTTGTTGGAAAAGAAGAAAATTTTTATCTTGTCAGTGTTCGTGGTGGCAGTTTGTTGTGTTGGTGCTGATTCTGGAATGAATGAGCGCAGCTGTCTTCTGTCCTGCTATTTAAGGTGGAAATTTTGACACATGAGGACTTAATAGTTTGACAGATTTTTATTTTTATTTTTTTTCCTTCCCACTGATGAGAGAACACTGAGCAACACCACTGTTAGTTATTTCTGCTATCCTCCGAGTCCCACCACTGCCACTGCATTCCCTGATCTCTGCTGTTTGCTTGTAGATTTAGGGGTTTTTTCTAGAAATAAATCACAGGGGGAGGTGGGAGGGATGGGGAATTCATCCCATATCTGAAAATAGAGGAATTTGAGTCCTTTATTCTGGCTTTCATACTGGGGAGAAAAAGGACAGAATGTAGTCTAAGCTTGCTTGTTTAACAGTTGTTAAAACTTAATTTTTTTTGAAGTTGTTGGAGGGAGGTTTGAAGGTTGGCCAGTTAAGCTTTGCTCTAGAAATATTTTTTCCTACCCCACTATCTCCTAGGGTTTGGCTTATCTGTAGCTGAAAGTCACACTGGTGACTAGGAAATAAACTTCGGTTAAAAGAAAGTTCACTTCTTGCATATGTAAAGTAGTAGATATACCAATAGTTCTAGGAAGAGTAGGAATGATCTACTGCTGAGGATGGGTGAGCTCATGCAGAAGTTTGAGGGTTAAACCTGAATCTGCTGAGATTAAGGAGAGCTAAAATTTGCCTGAATGATAAATCCCACATCTGTGCTTCTCCAGGGTGCCTTCTTTTCCATGATGAGACTTTAGCTTTTTGGGTTGTGCTGATGAATTGTTAAGTAACTTCTTCATTTTCAGCTGTGGTCAGAGTTACTTAGCAGGTGTGGGCGGTTCAGTAGCTGAAGTTGACACATCTCTTCAATGAACCCTGCTTGTGTTCTGCCTAGTGACAGCCACTTCTGCTCATTTGGAGGTGCCCCAGAAAATGAATATGAAAACAATTGCCAGCAATCATTTTCAGACAAGCTCTTAATATTTTGTGGGAAAGTTTTATGCACAGTCTCTTCATCTCCCTTTAAAGTTGGAAATGAGATTTTTTTTTTTTTCCCTACTAATCAGTGTGCTTTCCCAAGTCATTTACTACTAAATAAAAGGGAGGAAAAAAGCAAATTGAAGTATCATTAGTAGTTGCCAGAGTACGATGTTGAGAACTTTGTCTGCTTCCACGTGATGCTAAGTCGTTAATCGATCATGAAGATTGACTGTGGAAACTTCAAGCCTTCCATTTAATATTTTATTAGCCTGTGCTACTGTTTTGAATTTATCAGTGTTTCATTGATTGTGCTTTGCACTCCTGTCTTTACTTATCAGAAATGTAAGGGCAGTAGTAACCTTTGTCTGTACATGCTTTGCAGAGGCAATCTTTCATGATTTCCCCATAAAAATATTACTGTTGCTGTTTTAACCTTGTGGTGATTTTTATTGTCGTTATTAGGTGATATGAAACCACATCTGAACTGGAGTCATGACCCCAGAGACTGAACAGAGAGTGCTTGAGTAGTCTTAGAAATCAGATATCCAGTGCTGGTGAGAAACCAAGTATACAGTGTTAAAGAGGCTATTTAAAACAGAGGATTGTATAGTATAAGGAAATGGTTTGTTAAAATAATATGGTGAGATAACTGTGAGTGGGAGAGGTTTATTTCGTCTCCCAAGCTGGTTTGGCCTGTTGGCATGAGGATTTCATGAGACTAAAGCAGGTGAAATAAAAGCTCAAGTTACAGTGAAAATGAGCGCCTTGTTTAGTCTTCATGATATTTTCTTTCCTTGTTCTTTAAAACTTCTGTCTGTGTATATGCTATAATTTGTTTTCTGGTTTGGAAACATATGTCTTGCTGGTTTTCTAACTAAGAAGTTAACCATATTTTTTGTGATTTACTTCCATTTCAAAATTCTTGCTAGCATCAGTTGGAAAGTAAAGCCAAACCTTGCTTAAAGCCACCACCAACAGCCAGACTGTTTGGGTTTTTTTCTTAGTAGCTCTGAAATCTTTATTTTTGGAGTGGGGTGGATGTGTGAAATCCCCTCCCTGTGGAGAGAATAATGCCCATATATAACACTTGTTTTGGAGACTTTAGCAGCATATTTAGGTGAAGGTCAGGGACTAGGTGAAGGGAGAACTGTCCACTGTAGGAGATTATGTCTGAGACCATCTAAGGAAGCTGAAGGTGCACAAGTCCATGGAACCTGATGAGGTGCATCCGTGGGTCCTGAGGGAACTGGCGGATGAAGTGACTCAGCCACTGTCCGTCATATTTGAGAAGTCATGGCAGTCCAGCAAAGTTACCGCTGACTGGAAAAGGGGAAATATAACCCACATTTCTAAAAAGGGAAAAAAGGAAGACCCAGGGAACTACAGGCCAGTCAGTCTCACCTCTGTGCCCAGCAAGGTCATGGAGCAGATCCTCCTGGAAACTCTGCTGGGGCATATGGAAAATAAGGAGGAGATTGGTGACAGCCAACATGGCTTCACTAAGGGCAAATCGTGCCCAATGAATTTGTTGGCCTTCTACAACGGGGTTACAGCACTGGTGGGTAAGGGAAGAGCAACTGACGTCATCTCCTGGACTGGTGCAAAGCATTTGGCACTGTCCCCCATGACATCCTTGTCTCTAAATTGGAGAGACATGGATCTGATGGATGGAGCACTCAGTGGAGAAGGAATTGACTGGGTGGTCACACTCAAAGAGTTGTGGTCAACAGCTCGATGTCCCAGTGGAGAGCAGTGACGAGCAGCGTCCTCAGGGGTGGGTGTTGGGACCGGCGCTGTTTAACATCTTTGTTGGTGACACGGACAGTGGGATCGAGGCACCCTCAGCAGGTTTGCCAACGACACCCAGCTGTGTGGTGTTGTCGACACGCTGGAGGGAAGGGATGTGCCATCCAGAGGGACCTGGACAGGCTGGAGAGGTGGGACGTGCAAACCTCATGGAGTTCAACAAGGCCAAGTGCAAGGTCCTGCCCATGGGTCGGGGCAATCCCAAGCACAAATCCAGGCTGGGCGAGGAGTGGATTGAGAGCAGCCCCAAGGAGAAGGATTTGGGAGTATTAGTGGATGGAAAACTGACTGTGAGCCAGCAATGTGCGCTCACAGCCCAGAAAGCCAACCATGTCCTGGGCTGCACCCAGAGCAGTGTGGGCAGCAGGGCGAGGGAGGGGATTCTCCCCCTCTGCTCCACTCTCCTGAGACCCCCCCTGCAGTGCTGTGTCCAGCTCTGGGGGCACCAACATCAGAAGGACACGGACCTGCTCGAGCAGGTCCAGAGGAGGCCACGAAGATGCTCAGGGGCTGGAGCACCTCCCCTGTGAGGACAGGCTGAGAGAGTTGGGGGTGTTCAGCTGGAGAAGAGAAGGCTCCGGGGAGACCTTAGAGCGGCCTCCCAGGACTTAAAGGGGCTACAGGAAAGGGGGGAGGGACTCTTGATCAGGGAGTGTAGGGATAAGATGAGGGGTAATGGTTTTAAACTGAAAGAGGGTAGATTTAGATTAGATACAAGGATAAGGAACAAATTCTTCCCTGTGATGGTGGTGAGACACTGGCACAGGTTTCCCAGAGAAGCTGTGGCTGCCCCCTCCCTGGAAGGGTTCAAGGCCAGGTTGGACAGGGCTTTGGGCAACCTGGGCTAGTGGAAGGTGTCCCTGCCCATGGCAGGGGGTTGGAACTAGATGGTCTTTAAGGTCCCTTCCAACCGAAACCATTCTATGACATTTACATTACTAGCTTACTTGCTTAGTAAACTATAAAATAGGCCACTGGGTTTGGAAGCAGGCATGTGTATAAGGGCGTGCAGCTGGGATGAAATGAAAATATGCTAAGTTACTAGAGCTGGGTGATACTTCCCCAAGAGTGCTAGAAGAACTTGAATGAAATAGCTGAAGGAACAGCCGGTGTGCACTGGTTTCAGCCAAGAAGCTTGTGGGGGTTGGCAACTGTGACGATTTAAAAACAAATTAAATAAAGGAGAAATGAAAAAAAAACCAAAACAACCCAACTCCAAGAGAAAATCAGAATTACAGGCCAGTCTAGTAGAAATAAGGATTGATACTAGCATTGATAAGCACCTTGATGAATATGATGTACCAGAGTAGTGTCAGTACGGCTCTTTGAAAGGAATACCTACCTCTTAGAGCTGTTGGGTAGGATCAGCAAGCATACAAGTAGGGTGATCTGGGAGACACAGTCATGATTTCCAAACATCTTTCAACAGTTTTCCTTCTCAGAAGAAATCAAGTAGTTGGGAGTTACAGGGGAGAGTCCTTACATGGGTGAAAAAATGAATACAAATACAAGAAATGAAGGGTAGGGATAGCTGATTGATTTTCCTAGCAGAGACAGGTTGGTAGTGGAAGTCGATTTGCAAGGATCTGGGCTGCTCAGCACATTGTAAATGACCGGGGAAAAGAGGTGAGTAGTTAAGTGGCCATTGCAGATGCAGCACTTTTATTGAAGATAAGTAAGATAAGTTGTTTCTACTAGGAGGATTGTAAAAGGACCTTGTGAGACTAACTGGCTTGAAAACTGCAGATCTGTGAAGTAATCCACATGGAAAAATGATGTTACTATCATCTGTCTGGTAGAATCTGGCATAACTTGCCGCTCAGGAGTTGAGTTTTGAGGTCGTTACAGTTGCCTGGAAGTATCTCAAACCTCCGTAAGTCAACTAGAAAGGGTGTGAGATGTTGTGAATTAAGAGAGCGTCATGGGTGCAGCATGGATTTATGATGTAGCGTACTGTCTTGAGTATTGTGCATTTCTAATAATCTGATCTAAAAGGATATAGCTCATTTGGAAAAACTCTGCAATGGCTAAGGTAGGATTTCTCAACTAGTAAATAATATTACGAAGTTGTAAGTAGAAAGGATTAAATGGTACAAGGTGTCTACAAATAGAAAAAATCAAGAGCAGTGTGTGAAGCTGTGCAACTGCTTGCCACAGGCTGTTGTGCATGCTAAAAGTGTATGTGGATTTGAGAAATTTGACAAAGGAAAGATTCATTGAGAAGTCCTACATTACACAGAAGCCACATCTGGCCCAGGAGATGGAAATTGCAGGAGGTCAAAGGATCTGTCATCTTCTACAGGCATGTGGTTTGTGCTGCTGTTCCTATTTGTCGACTGACACAAAGGATGTGAATGTGTCCTAAAGCCTAAAAATACTTCCCTGAAGGTGTGTGTGGAGGGGAAGGATATGCATGAACCAGTCAAATGAGTAAGAGGAGAGAACAAAGAGTGGCAGGGGAAGGGAAGAGAAAGGTGTGGAAGGATCCAAAAGCTTTACAATTTTAAAATGAGGGAAGGGGTCATAAATAACAAGGGGAGAAATGTAGGCAGAACCCCTGGTTTTGGAGGAGCTGGAGGAGGGTCTGCAGTGAACGTACACCTCTCGGTGCAGCAAAGGCATGGGTGGAAAAAAATGTGACATTCACCATATAGAACCTTTCTGTGGTTTTAATGCTTCTTTTGAACAGGAAACAGAGGCAAGTTTCTGGTATATTTTTTTAAGTGATGTTTCACCGACGGGGAGATTATATGCATGTATGTGCACCCATGTCTAAGGAGCACAGGCAGAAGAGCTGCAGGCGCACCGGGGAGCAGAACGGCGCAAGGTTCTGTTTCAGACTGCACAAACAGCTTGGCGGTATCAAGCTGGTAGTACAGAGCCCATCCTGTGCCCGGGCTGAATTCCCACTTACCTGATCAAAGTTCGAATCTACAGGCAAGTCCCCCAGTTAACCTTTTTTTTTTTTTTTTTTTTTTAGTTGCTTCAGACTGTAGGTTGGAGCGGAGGAAACGCCTCCTTTTCAGGCCAATCAAGATGTGTCTTATCTGTGGGTGGACTTTACTGGCAGCTGGAGTGTTGCCAAACATCACCTTTTGTCTCATGAAAGCTAAATGTGTATTTACATCTGCTCGAACAAATGACCTGGGCTTTTGAGTGCCACTTGGAGATGGTCTCAAAAAGCCATCACCCTTCTCTGGAGCAAGGGACAGATTTTCATCTTGGCTGATGCTTCCTCTTGGAGCACCCCAGCTCTTATCTTTCCTTTGGTTGAATAATGTGTAACCTTTAGTGGCACAAACTGTCTTCATTTTAGGCTCTGTTCATGGTATGAATCAGTGGCTTAATTTGCTGGCCTGTGTGCTGAGTGAATGTAATCATATTTTTGACTAGTTGGTATTCTAGAGAATTAGTGAGAGCAGTAGTCTTGCTTATAATTTGGACTAACAAACTGCGGAGGGCCAACTGTTTTCCTCCAACGACTGGATCGCTGTCTTCAGACTAAACTTTGGTAATTGCTGATATACTTTCTAAACACCTGTACTGTATTATAGGGGGAAAAAAATGGCAGTATTTTGCTATCAAAGCACAATTCTTGTTCTAGCATGATACGCAGTTAAAAGCATTGGTGGTCATCGAGGTAGGCAAGAAACTCTCTTTAAAATCCTGCACTGGTGGTGGTGTTGTGCCAGGGAGGAAAGCAGTTGGTGTGTGAAATCAGTAATTTGTTTGCTTGTGCAGGCAATCATGTGGTTGTAGTTAGGTCAGAGGGTGGTATAGTAGGGGTGTACTGTAGTTTCTTAATGTGCCAATAAGTTTGTACTATAGACTTAATTCAGTTTCAAGATTAAAATTGTCACTTATCCTTTATTACAGCAGTTGGAAAAGATTTTTGATCCCCAAATCTAGCAAAATTAATGCTGAAAACTTTAAAACTTTACAAGTCTAAAATGATGATAATGTGGGGACTTCTCTTTGCTGCACCTTGGATTAATTTAGGCAGAGGCTTATTAAAAAGACTTTATAAAAAAATTCTGTGTCATTTGAAGTATTTAGAATAGCTAAAGAAAAAGGTTATGTTTTAATAATAAATCATTGGTCTTTGTGAAGTGGATTGTGTCCTGGATGATCTCACTTCATTATGCTTTGTCGTTCAGGTACTTTTTGCATCTGCCAGGGAACAACAACAACAAAAATTACTGACTAATCAATCCTATTAAACACAGCTCAGCATCCTGGGAAAAGCTGTTATATTTTACCTGTAGGTTTGTACTAAGGCAAATCTGTGAAACTTGCAGTAAAAATTTTATTTGGTTATAAAAAATAATCTCAGGGAGTTTTTCCAAACACAGCCCGTGATGGGGGAATCGCTCTATGTATTTGCAATAGTTCTGTGTTAACAGAAATAATGAGTTACTGCAATGTCCTTGAGCCTTCCCACGTGCTGACAGTGGAAGGGGACTCGTGTCGTGTCCGATGAAGGGCTTGGCTTGGTTTGTATGTTAACAGAGCCTTGCAGCTGGCTTGGTGATTTGCTTCCCTTCTCTCAAATTCCTGATGGGAGGAGGCAATGCTATTTAAAAAATCTTGTATTTAATCCAAACCCGGTATATTAACTGTAGCATGGTCACTGGATCTTCCTATACCTGGGAGAGGGCACAAGTGATGAGGTTCACAGAGCGTGTCGGAGAAACGTACTGAGTCTGTGAACACACACCAGTGATCTGGTTCTTGATTTTGTTTGCCATGTTTATATTAGGCTCTAGCTGTAGCCTAACTACATTTATTACAACTTCTTACATTTTATGTAAGAGCCAATACCTTAAATTGGGACAAAATTCAGGAAGCTTGGATGCCTTAAAAGAAGTCTGTATTATACTGAAATTCCCAAACAGGTTTTTATCGGGCATTGGAGTAAAACAAGTTCAAAGTCTACTTCTTTAAGCCTTCGTTGCTGACAGCTGTGTAATACGTCGATATGTTTGTTTTAAAGCACAGGCTCTTGCTCATCCTTTGCGCTTTTTGTCTTTTTCAGTTCAAAACCCATTTCCTCACCTTTGATTGTACAAGTTGGACATGCGGAGACTCTTCAGCCACTGCTTGCCCTTATGGGCTTCTTCAAAGATGATGAGCCTCTCAAGGCAAACAATTACGTCAGACAAGCGCATCGGAAATTTCGCAGCGGCCGGATTGTGCCTTATGCAGCCAATCTGGTATTTGTGCTTTACCACTGTGATCAAGTGAAAACCTCTAAAGAAGAGTATCAAGTGCAGATGCTGTTGAATGAAAAACCGATGTTGTTTCATCACTCAAACGAAACCACCTCTACGTACGCGGACCTCAAGGACTATTACAAGGACATCCTGGAAAACTGCCATTTCAAAGAAGAGTGTGAATTACCAAAAGTCAATGTTACTGCTGTTGATGAACTTTGAGGGAATGAAACGGAGTGTTCTGCAAATTGATCTCGGTTCTGTTTGACGGACGTTGTGAACAAGCACTTTTGATGATTTGCTGCTGACTTTCTAAACTTGCAGATTTGATGGGTCGTCTCAGTTAGCTCAGTGCACTGTTTATTTATTACCTAAGCAGAATTACAAAAACAAACGTTGTAACAGGGATGTTGCTGAGCATTTTTAACAAATACGTGATGCAAGATGAAGCGTACCTGTATGTTTATATGTGTGAATAAGTAATTTCATTGGTCATTCCTCTTATGAATGTGCCATAGATGGATTTAAGAGCTGGGCCAACTTGTATTTTATCAGAGCTGAAGGTGGTTGGACTGATTCAGTGTTGCTTTGCACTGCCTGTTTTGTTAACTACTGATTTCACGCCTGTCACAGGAAAAAATTCAAACCTATGAGTTTTTTTGCTCCTTTTCCTGAGCTTCTAGGAGGGAGAGGGTACGTAGTCCTCCACAGCTTCTGCTTGGACAGCACCATGGGAACATCTCTTTCTTGGGCATTTAAAGCAGAAGTTGCAGTGTTCCTGCATGCATTATCTGCCTGAAAAGGGTCCAGGAGTTTAAAGTCTTAAAGTCATCATCGACCCATCCCGCGTAGCAAGTTAGCCTCCAGGGTAAGTAAATTATCTTTAAAAAGAAGTGGTTAAAAAAAAAAAAGGAGGAAAAAAAAAAAAAAGAAAAAGCAAGGGAGTGGGAAGTAGTCACTCTTCCTTTAAGGTGCTCTGGGAGATGCAGCAGTTGTTCTCTAAGTAATCTGGTGCATCCTTTCACTTGACCCCATCAACTTTTTGTCTTAAAGGTTTGGGCTAGGACGTTCAGGTTAGGCTCTGCTATGGCTATGCACATCTTGGTCCTGTCCAGGTGCTGACAGTTTTCCTAGCAGCTTGGGTTGGAAGGGACCTCTGGAGGTCTCCAGTCCAGCCTGCTGCTTGAAATCTTGTTGCTAACCCTAAATCCAGGCATGTTTTGGACTGTAAAAGGTATCTGGCTGAGACTTGACCTCTGCTAGCTTTAAGGCACCGAATGTGGCATCACTTACATAGGTCTTATCCACCTTGTTCTTGAAATGAAGCTGGATTTAAAGAAATTAATTACATACAAGTACTGGTGATCTTTTAAAACAACTGCACTTTTAAAGTAGGTTCACTTGCTACTGAAAGTTGGAAAGTATTTTGGAGCTCTGCAGTGTGGCAGAAAAAGGAAAAATGAAGATAATTGTCTTGAAATGTTTGAAACGCAGTAAGATAAAAACTCCTTCATCACCTAGAAGGGAATGGCTGCATGAACAAGTTGCCCCAAAGCCAATGAGGGTGTGGATTTATGGTGCTGGTAGCTCTTGAAGTGTGTACTCATCCTCTATAGTGGGTGTTCCAGAGCTCGCCCTGTAAAGTGTGGCGTGGTTTGCTGTCTTTACTGGGGAGGGGGTGAAAGGTTGGTATAAGCGATTACTACAGGGTATCAGGTGCACTATAAGCATTTATACCCTCATTTTCTGAAGCGTAACTTCTTTTTGTAGCTCACCTTCAGAACTGGGAACTTCAGTGCTGCAAAAACAAAAACGGAAAAGAGAAAGGCTCAAAGTTGAGGAGTTAGTGTATAATTTTTTTTATTGAGGCCTCTGTCACTTTTTTTTAATATGTCTTGTATGAAAGCACTTATGATTTACATATCTGTAAGCTAAGGAGCAATTGAAAACCAGTTTTTTATTGTTGTACTGTGGGTTAAGGGTTTTTCACTATGTTGGGATGTAGGGCCCTGTTTCATTAGTGCACTGATTTCTGTGGCAACCAGGGTTCTGATAGCTGAAGGTACTGATTAAAACTGGTGGATATTTCAGCATTAACATCCCAGTCCAATACTTGCCTGTGTTAGCTCTGCAGCTCTTTTTCTGAAACTGGTGAAATGGTTAGGGAGGAGTGTTGATGCTGATACAAATGTAGGAATATAGGTCAGGATAATTGTCAGCCCTAGCCATGAGACTTTTATTGCTCTGTCTGTGCTTTGCATGTGTCCTCTTTTTACAGGATCCTGCCTTGAGACTAAGTCAACTGATCATAATTACTGTGACAGATGCCTGTTAGGAACTTTATTGCAACATTTGAGGCAAGCTACAAAGAAATGAACCTTTGTTTAAAGGCAGTTAAGTTTGGTAAATAGCAGATACAAGGGTGAGAAAATCCACCTTTGAACAAATATTTTTCCTGTGAGTCAGTCACCCTGTGGTGATTCATGATTTGAACAGAAGGGATGAAAGCCTGACTATTGGAGATGAATGGAGGATTTGTGTTTGTCAGTTCGGTGAGATTTATTTTAAGACATCATGTTTGTTAAAAGATGTATCATTCTTCCTTATGGAGGAGAATATGTTGCACTTGACTGCTTTTTTGATCCTGTACCACACGAGGCGGAGGAACCAAAAAATTCCTTCTGCAGTGAACCATCATTTGGTTTTGCATTGCCAAGTTGATCGTATGCTTAAATTCCGTGCGAAGGACTTCAAGGATGACTCTTCAGAGGCTGTTTCCTATTTTGCCTTGGAGTACAGGTCCATCATGCCTTCAGCATAACAGATCTATTTTCAGTGGCTGTCAGCAATTAACTGAAAAGGAAAATATGCTGGTTTGTTTCTGATCTGTATTTAAAGGATGCACTGATTCACCCCTCTGGCAGAACTAGAGGCCACTTTACACAATTGTAGCAATGCAAAGCGTTTGGATGTGTAAATGCTCTAGGCACTTGTTCATGTGACTGATTCTTACCATTAGGGAGTGACTTCAGTATGACCCTTTAAATTAGCAAATAAATAAATTTGTTTATATACTAAAAAGGAAAACTAAAATGGATTAAAATATTTCTGTGAAGTTGGGCAGTAGCTCAGTGAGCAGTGTTTGAACAGGCCGCCATACCTCATGGCATTGCAGATTATACCATCTCCTGAAAAAGTTCTGCAAGGACAATAATGTTTTCTCTTCCTTCATGTGACTCTGGACAAAACACCTCATCTCAGTCATCCGTTGAGGACTTTGTTTGCAACCTTTCTCAAACTGGAAGCTTTTGTTGATGAAAAATACTGACAGTGTTCTTGGATGCTGGCATTAAATATGTTTGAAATGTATTTTATTTTGTTAAATGTGTAAAGCTTAACTAATATTTCTGACAAATATTTTTCCTCCTAGTAAGTACTGCTGCTGTAATTCTGGTCAGCATCGAGCAGTCAGATTGCTGGATGCAATGCAAATTTGTAATAATATGGTACTAACTGGATGAATTCTCAGAATTTGTTTTAGATTTTTAGTGCCGTGAAATAAAACTGCACACCTTCATCTCTTTTACGAGCAGTAATGATGACACAACCTTTAGTGTTATGGCTGTGCTCTGCTTCAAAATACATTTGGTAGGTTGCTATTGCTTGCCTTGGTGTCTCCAGTTATTTTAAGTCGTCAAATTGCTTGGTGTTTAATATAAAATGCCTTAATTAGGTTTTTACTCTCACATTTTGAGGTGAGTGGATAATCACTCTTGTTTCCAGGAGCCCTGGTTTTAAAAGCAGCTCTAGTTTCCTGAGAGGGTTTTGCACATATTACTATAGTATGCAAAGTGTCTGGAAATGTCCTGCATTTTGAAGTGGAGTGAGGGTTGCACACAGGTTTTTGTGCAGTCCAGAATCTGCTCCAGTATTATTTTTCAAAACATTACTCTCAATAAGAGATTGACACTGTTGATTTGATAAAGAATTAAAAACATACATCATGCAATACCTTCTAACCTGTCATTTCTTGTAGGTATTTAGCAATAGATCCTCGTTACTGAGTATCCATTAGCTACTTTGTTTGTTAATTCTCTGATTACCTATATGTAAAAAATTAAGCTTTGCCTGCAGCGTGCTCATGTGCAAGGATGCAGCAGCGCTTTTGTAAGTGTGGAATGTAAGTGTAAGTGACTGTGTATGTAAGTGACTGGAATGGCATCATCCTTGATCAAGGGCTGTCTCTTCGTTTTCAGAAGTATTAGTCTGTAAGACAATTTGAAATAGAAAACATTTGATGCTGTTTTGTTTAAAGCAAACAAAAAAACCCCAAACTGTATAGTCACAGGAGGAGGAGTGAAATGTTTCTAAAATTAAGACACCAAAACCATGTGTAATCTTCTGGGGGAAGGACATTACCACCACCACCCCCCTTTTTAAGACGTATAATATATTAAATGGTCACTTTGTTAGTTGTCCAGCTTTTCAAAAGGAAGTTAGTATTAATCAGATGTTAGTTTGCAGTTGCTGGCGGAAATAATGGTTTATTTTTGAACTGTTAAATTCTTGCTTTCCTGAGCTTTAAGTTATAGACCATTTCTCCTGACGGTCAGAGTCATTTCAAACCTGGCTGTCCTAAGGACTGACCTTACTGGACTGCACTGAAGGTCTCTCATGTCCTCTCCAGTCTTCGAAGGGTAGTCGTTTATGGACATCAGAAGAATTACATACAAATGCAAACAGCATTATGTTGGTAAGGCCACTGCAGCGTGGCACTGGGAGCAGGTGAGCCAGGGAGAGCTCATAACTTTAAGATTTCTGGGGAGATTTTTTTTTTTTTTTTCCCCACCCTTCCTCTTACGAATTTGTTGTCTTGAGGCCAGCCACACTCTTGTCACCTGTGTCGTCACATCGTGGTGAGGCCATGCTTTGTTCTTGTGCGTGCTGTAGTGGATTTCTTTGTTTTAAAAGTCCTGGTCTGGTTTTTGTGTTGCTTTGACCGATGGGTGTGTGGGTGCGTTTTGTCTTTATTCTGCCACTTTCAAATTCATCTTCACCATGAAGACTCAGCAACTCCTGTGTATCCAGTTCAGCTTTTGAGTGTTGTTTTTCTGCCTGATTTCTCAGGATTTGTGATCCAGTAAGTAGAAAGCTACTTCTAAGTTGCTTTGTTTCTGATGTTGATAAAGTTTTTGAAGAGGGTTTTCATTGACTGTAAAATATATGCCAGGCCAGATCTAAGTTCTGCTTCCAGATCTGATACACGTAGATGTTTGTAAAGGCTGTACAGCTTTTTTCCCCTCCCTTGTTTGCTTCCAGAAGTGGAAAATTATGTATAGAGTAACCTGCACTTACAGCTTTTTTCCAACTTAGTTCAATGCTTCAAAGAGATACCTTTACTTAAAATCAAGACGGAGAACATGGGGAGGTTCAGGCTGACAGCATGTTGTCTTTGTGGTGGTGGATTTATTAGGTTTTTTTTAATAATTAGTTTGAAAAAGGGTTTAGAGCAGGCATTGTTTTTCTGACATTCTGTTGAAAGGTTTGAGCACACCTTACTGTGTTTAATTAAGAAAAACAAATAAGTGGTGTTCAGGGAAGGGATTATGTTGAAGGACTAGGATGGAAGGAGCTAGTTGAATTTTTTATTATTAATTATTATTATTATTTAGGGGTCAGAAGAGCTCTGCAGACTTTTCCATGCTAGGGAGCAGTAGCTCTCAAACACTTCACTGGCTGTGATAACAAATGCTGAATCTGTTACAGAAACAGAAGGTGCCCAGCTCATCTTAGGAAGCAAAGTATGCACCCCAGTAAGAGGAAGGTCCTTCAGCCTAGTGACCTCTGGCTTTTGGTGGGACGTGGTGCCGAAGCAAACGTGAAGGCGTAGAGTGAATATTTCCCCATATACTCCCGATTACAGTCTATTTGTGGCTATAGGGTTGGTTTTGAGTTATGGAAAGTGGGTTTGCGTTTAGCTTTATATATGGCTCCTAATGACTTTCTCTTCTGCAAGGCTCTCCTGTTACTTTCTGAACCCAAAGCCTCAAGATTTGCTTTGCGATGGGATGTGGCGGATGCTAGAGCTCAGCTGTAGGCATTGTGAAGGTCCAGCTTCTCTTGTTTCATTTGAGCCTCAACCTGCCAGACTGGAAATTCAGTCACGTTTCTAGGAGCCGTGATTTTAAAAACAGTAATAGCTTTCCGACATACTCGATTAGGAGAGGTAGCTGCCTATGCAAATGCTAAAGCTTGGCATGTATTCTGGAGCAGTTCAGTCATTCTGTGTGATACAGATCTTGTTTCAGCGTTGTGTTTTCCTGAACACCAGCAGTTCATCTGGTTCCTTGGAGCATTTTTACAGGGAGAGGAGTTAAACGCTTGATCTCTTTGCATCCTACCTATGATACTTATGACTTGTATTTTCTTTTCCCCAGATGGGAGAGGCCCATCTTGCTTATTTGCTCCTTGTGCTGAAATCATTGTTCTTCTAATTGTTATCATTGCTACTTTTATTTTTGGTTTGGTTTTTCCCTGTGCCTATAAATACTTTTCCTGGACCAGACTTGCACACGGTATTGAAGGTGAGGGTTCACCATCGACTTGAAAAGGGGTGAAATGATAATTCTTGTTAAGTTTTCTAGATTTTTATTTCACACCTCCCCCCCACCAGATAGCATCCTATTTCTCTCCTTGATAGGTGATGAGCATCAGGCCAGTGTGTGTAGAGCTCTTCACTGGTACCTCTGTCTTGGTCCTGACAGTGTTTTAAAGTATCAGCAGCTGATGTTCTACGGTTGTTTGTCAAAGGAAACACTATCCTGCATGTATAATGTATTCCTCCTTCTTGCTGTTAGAGGCTATTTACTGCTCTCTGAGTATTTGGTTTATGTAAAAATACCTGTAAAAATTGGAACAACTTTGTATTCTAGTGTTTATGAATTTACAATATTTTATATTTTTAATTATGGTATTTTTAAATGAATAATTGGTTCATTAGAATAAACTTATAAGAGATGAATGGTAGATAGAATATTTTTAATCAGTTGCATGGCTTCAAAGCATGGTATTATAGGAAAATAAGGTAGAAAGGAGTTTTTGAGAGGTCCTCTACTCCATCCCCCTGACCTCTATGGTGTCCTCTATCCTGCTGATGGCTTGTCAAGGGCATTTGTTACTCTCATCTGTCGTTCAGTGCACCTGCTACATGATACCAGCTGTAAATTCAGTAAGCACCAATTTTTCCTTCTTTCCCCAAGTACTGAACAGTTCTGGACTCAGATCTGACCCTGGTGGGACTCTGCTGGATGCCTTTTTCCAGCTAGAGGGTAAACTATCCTCTACGTCTGGTTTTCCAAGTTCTGTATCTGTGATTTCTTTGCCTTTTATGGGTGTAGGCATCACTAGCCGTGTCATCTGAAACAGCAGCCCAAGGCTTTTCTAGTCCTTGTTGTAGTCTGGCATCCCCAGGTTTCACTTCTGCTGTAGAGCAAAACTGACTTGTTTGTGGTGTGATTGGCATTGGGCAACCATGGCAAGCTATTACTCATCTCGGTGCTGGCTTCTTCATGCCTACAAGAGTTTGATCATTTTTCTGGTATTTTTCTGGAAATTAAAGTCAAGCAGCATATCTGTAATCAGTCTCCTCTTACAGAGGAAATAGTTTGGCCAGATAGTTCTGGCCAAAGCACAGGGAAATGGCTCTTAATCCTCTCTGACCACTCTGTTGTGCTTATTTATTTTAATGCTTTTAAGTAGGTGTATTTTATTTCATGCACGTGAAGCATTACTGCTGAGTTTAACAGAAGTGAATGATGACTCTTCATTAGGTAGACGAAGTGCTGTTCTAAGGGACACCCCGCAATTGTCCTGACGTTGCAGGGGAGGAGATACCGTAGGCTTACGTGTCCTCTGCAGCCACCATTTTACAGGATGTCTTTCACAACTTCTATCAATCTATTGATTTTAAAAAAAGCAATACCCTAAGCTGTTAGTTCCTGGTATATCTGCCAAAAGAGAGATTTGAAAACCTTTGTCTTTTGATTTCCAACCTATACTTGGCCTTTGTGTCTCAATTCTGTCTTCCAACAGTGCTCTTTGACCTGCCTGGTACCTTTGGAGATGCCACTTGCATCTCATTTCAGTCAGATTTGCCAGATCTGGTAAGTCAATCCCTCTTAATCTCTCCTCCTGCCCCTCCTCCTCACCTGATTTATTTCTTCTGTGTCCTGGCTCTTGTTTCACTTCAGTTCTTTTGAACGTAAGTGACCACAGTTGTACTTGGTTTTCCAGATGAGGTCTTACAAATGGCTCACTTGCTGGCAGTGAGTTTTCCCTTACCTTCTCTCTTGGGAAGGTTAATCATTACGCAAGTGAGGGTTTTTTTATTTATTTGGTTGGTTGAGGGCTGTTTACTGTGGCACTGTGGAGGTTTTGTGCTCTGGCTCCCATCTTCTGCTAGAGAATGCTTTCCCCAGGTGTTACAGGTTATTTCTTGTGCATGGATTTGCATGTAAGAAACTTGTTTATAATATAAAGAGTGTTACTAATTATATTCTGCATTTCTTTATTTCCCTGCATGTCTGCTCCTCTTACAATCCTTCTGTATAAAACCCAGTGCCTGGGGCTCTGTGCTTCCAGCCCTCTCAAGCATGAAGCATATGCAAAGGAAGCAAAGCAGGGAAAGCCTTTGGGGTTCAGATTTCATTTCCCAGAATTACAGAGCTGTTCTTCAGCCCTCATAGGGCTTTGTGTGGCAAGGAATGGCATGTCTTTCCTCTGTAGGGAATGCAGGTTCTGCCCTGAATCCACCAGCCTGGATGTTTGGGTTTACAGCTAAGCTCCCCGGGGATTGATTATCCAGTGCCTCAGCAGTGAATATTGGAAGGTTCCCCCTTTGCCTTTCTTCTTCTGGAGCTGAGGTCAGGTGAGATGAATACTCCTGTGTTGCCCTGCAGCAGATCTCCCCTTTCTCCATCTCTGTGCTTTCTGCTTGTAAAACCTCACCGTGCAAAATTGGTGGTGAATGTCACTCCCAGTGTGACATGGCCTGACTGGGATACGCCCGTGTGCCCGATGTCCCTGGTCAGACAAGAGAGAGGTGGTAAGTCAAATGGGTTCTTGGTAAGTTAAAGTCCTTTTTAGTTTTTTTTCCAGAAGGTGCTGCATCTGCTGATTCAAACCAGCTTTCGGCATGAAGCTCGAGCTGGGTGTAAAAGGCAAAGGAGATGGTGCTGTGAACCGCAGGCTTCCAGCTGAATGAGGCAAGACAAAATTAACAGCAGAAGCTCATGTGACCTACTTCTTAAGCTCTCAAGTGCAGCCTTCAGGTCAGAAAACTAAACAGGAGACAGCTTTCATGGTAAATGAGAAATGGTTTACATCCTGTATGACAATGGAGAGCTTTCATCCTAGTTATTGGGGCCACTTAGTTTGCTGTAGCATAAATGTCAACTGACATTTGATCCTGCTGAAAGTTAAAGGGCTGTTAACCCATTTTGAGAAAGAGGCTTTTCTGTACGTCCTGAGGTTCTTCCCAAGCAGTTCAATCTGCCTGACCAGGTTACCTGTTTGCTGCCAGGTGCCCCCAGTGCCCCAAACTCAGTTTTCTCTGACAATGACAGTAGCTCAAGGCCAGCACAAAAAGACCTCAGCTGGCTTGCTGTGGAAGTCCAGTGGCTGTGCGTGGTGTTGGACTTTGCTTGAGAGAAGGTTACTGGAGTGGGGTGGGAAAGGTTTTTCCTTCACGTCAGGGAAGCATAATGAGTGGGTGGCTAAATGAATGTAGACACCTCATAAAAGCTGAGCAGAGGGTGACCTTTGCGTAGGAGGAGAATGGAAGTGTCCGCTGTGGCCTGCACTACTTCCCATTGCCTTGGACAGAGGTGGGCTGAGGTCTGAACCAATGTCTCCACAGATGCCTGTGGAAACCAGGGTGAAAAGATGAGCGAAGCAGTATAGGTCACATTATTGTAACAAAGCAAGGTGAACAAATAAAATTCTCTTCTTTCTCCATCTCCCTTTTTTACTCTGACTGCAGGGGTTGAGTGGCTGGGTCAACAGTGTACCTCCAGGTGAGGCGTTCTGCTGAAGCCTGAGTAGAACTGAACTCTCAGAGCAGGAAAGCTGCTGTTCAGTCAAGTCTCTTGGTTTCTTTTCAGCGAGCAGAACATTCCTCATGGTCATTGCTTTGGTTCAGTGCACTGTATTCTTTTAACTTTTAATGGCTTTTTAAAGGTGGACTGTGAAGGAGGGAGAGCGGATCACTGAAGCACACCTTGAGGAGGTACATGCTCAGTCTAATGCCATCCAAGACTTATAAATGCAGGGCCCTCCACCACCGAAGTATGCTCTCTTTAGGGAATTGAGCTGATGTGAACCACCGAACTGCTAGTCTCATCTGCCTTCTGGCTGGATGTGGGGTGAGCTAATGGACAATCATGTGTCGACACATACCCACGGCCCTTTATGAAACGTCCTTGTAGAACGTCGCTTCTGTTGGGCCTGGCCCCTAGAAAGTAAGACGTTCAGTCTCTTCTCCCTCGTGACAGCTGCCAGGAGGAACATGGTTGTTTGGTCAACTGCATCGGGTTGCAAGTGCTGAAGATGTGCTTGTTCTCATTGCTCTTTGTCTGTTCCTCCTTTGTTCCAGTGATTCAGTTGATATTTGAAGTTCATGGGAGGACATACCACTTGCTGTTCCTTGCCAAGGGACTTCTGGCACACAGTTGGCAGCATGAGCTTGGGCGTTTTCTTAGTGACTTGAGGAAACAGCTAAGAAGAAAAGAAACCCTATTTTCTGGTATTTCCTTGTACTCAATATGCAATTTGAAAGACACTACTTATCATGTAGAAAATCAGTGTGTTTGGATAAAGCACTCAAGACATTTCACAACTAGTAAATAATGACACCTTGATTTTTTTAAAGCCTATCACCTATAATTTAAGGATGGCTTTTCTAGGAGAATGGTAAGAAGACTTCTCTACATTATTCTAAAAATTACAAACTTGAGATAACGTTCACCAAACTTGAAGTCTTGCAGAAGTTTTCCTTAAGATGGTTTCCTGTAGGAATGGTCATTTATCTCAGTTGGTGGCAGCGTACGTCTATCTGGGTTAGATAGCCTGCCTGGTAACCTGTGTAACTAATTATACTAGGAAATGGCACGGAGAAAAAGTGCTAAAGTTCAGTAGTGTATTGTGGATCCTAAATCATCTGTCCTTGCACAGGTGTAAAGACAGAAGCCAGCGAGTACCATGGGGTTGTTCACTGTGCTGGCTGAAAAAGTGCTTGGTGCTAGAGAGAGCTCGTGTTCAGAACTGCCCAGAGTCAGGGGACAGCGGGAGTGACAGGTAGGAGCTGCTCTTGTGCAGTGCTGGTTTCTTTGCAAGAGGATTAGGATGAACTTAGACTTCAGAATGTTGTGATAGGAGCCAACTTTGCTACCTGCCTGTGCTTGTCAGCTGTAACACTACCTGGCCCTAGAAAGGCTGGGTTTCCTTGGCCCTTCCTTAACCTCTGTTGACTCTCCTTTGATTGTGACTGCTTTGGTGACAGTTTTATCTACAAAGATACCAGGCTGGCTATCTTATGCCTTTTTCTGTGCTAACCTGCTTTTGGAAGAAGACATATGTGGCTTTTAATCTCCTCACCTGAGTTGCCAGATTACAGCAGTCTGTAGGGAAAGTTAGTCTGTGAAAATGAGCCTTTAGGTAATTTTGGGAACTGAGCTCTTTATTCCAGTATTGTAAAGGGGACAAGAAAGAGATACAGGCCAAAGTCTGTGATAGGGACAAGAAATCGCATAGGGCAAAGGCAATGGATCTGTAGCAGAGAATTACACACAATAAATAGATATCTTTACTGCAACATGACACACCACAAAATGATACGAACCCTTGCCTTGCTTCCAAAGAGATTTGTAAAGTTGATTGCTCCTAATTCATCATTCAAGGTGAGTGCCAAGAAAACAGTGCACTTTTAGCAGTAGAGCAAACTGCAGCGTCAAAAACTCGCCTTGGCTGAGCTCCTCCATGTTTGGATCTACAAGCTGCCCTGATGAGCTCTGGAAAGTCAGACAGAAATTGCTGGCTATTCCTGCTGCCGTTTTCCTGACAAATACTCCTTTCCTTGTAGAGTGTTGTCCAAGCCCTGGTAGGGATATATTTTATATGTGTCTTGCTGAGATCCCACCTAAAGATGAGGCAGTGCCAGCAGCCTTCAGGCATATAAAAGCCCTTTCAGTTCTCATTCTGCATTTGTCCAATGGACTTTTGTTCCATCACCTGCATGTCTCTGCATTGTGTCTTCAGAACCCCAACCGGTGTGACTGTCCTGAGCTGACCACCAGCTCCTCTGCTGTGAAACCAGCCGTTGCTTGAGCGTCCCGGTGCTAGCTCACCGCGTGAAACTGCACGTGCAGCCCAGCGTCCTCCCTGGGACATCAAGCCATTTGGATCATTGTTTGGAGCCTCACATCTGGGCGATGGCTTGGGTTTGTAAAGCACTTTGAACTGCCTGCTCCTTGGAGTGAAATCCTTTGCTGTCCTGGTTACATCACCCGTTGTTGCTGTTGTAGCTGTGGCGTGCAAACGCGAGGAGAGTGTGTGGTCTGTCTGCAAAAGGGAGCTGAGATTGCTCTGGCCTCTGCAGGGCTGGCAGAAAAATCACTAAGGCACTGTAGGTTTTTAAAGACAGGCAAAGGAAAAAAAGAGAAATATGAATAAGGAAAAAGAGAAATAAGAATCAAGAGGTGAGTGAGAAAAATCAAGGAGCCCTATCAGAACTTTGTTTAGAGATCTGGGCATTGAGCGGCACTCGGAGGACAGGGCAAATGTTTGTACCCACTCCAAAAAGGAGAGTGAAAGAAGCAGCTGTGTGATTGTACATTTTTCATTATTACCATTTCCCTAATGATTACAGGGATTTGCTATGTATGGGCTTGCTCTGTGGAGATGCCATCCCAATGGCTGGACCAGTTGCACCGGGAACTTTCACAGCTGTCAGTTACAGACCGGAGGGTGTGTAGGAAAGTAGGAGCCTGATGGTGAGCATTAGTGGTTGTGTCACTGAGGCACAATGATTGAGAAAACCAGCCTGGAAGTCCCAGATCTGGGTCGCTTAAAGTGAGCACTGAAGCAATATGGGAAGTGGGTGGGTGGATGGGCAGCAGCGCGCGTCTGTTCAGTGGGAACTGTGTGGAGCACTGAAGGCGGCTGTTAAATTGTCCTTAGAGGAGGAGATGGTTGTGAACATAGAGCTTGTCAAAAGCCCACTCTTCCCCCTTGTTCTGCTATCTGCCGGTGACCTACAGAAGGATGCAAAGATGTTTGAGCACTTAAGCTGAAGTTTAATAGATCTCTAGCCTCTGTGAAACAACTGATGACTATGGTATTATTCTTCTCTTCTCCCTCCCTGCTTTATTCTAAAATGAGAGCAGTATTTTGTTTTCCTGACTTCTGGATGGTGCTTTAAAGATGCAAAGCCCCGTGTAGGTGCAAGGCTTGTTCCTGGCTTAGGCTCGCTTCTCCCATTGTGAAATCTTGGCAAACTGGTTATGAACTTACAGTTTCTGGCTGGCTCTAGCAGTCCCCAACAGAAGTGGGTGTTGCCAATGCTGGAAGTTTCTGTGGCTGATTTGTCACTTCTGGAGCTTTTAGTTTATCTCCAACAGCTTTCTGAAAGTTGGGAATGATCCTGTGTGTTTGAATCGTAGAACAAGGAGAGGAAAAAATAACATTTCCTGCTCTCAAAAGGCCTAATTGCTTATGTCAGCAGCTAGTGTCCTACCAGCCTGCATCTCTGGTGCTTCCAACTTACTGTGCTTTGCTTCTTTTGCAGTTTATTTCTGATTTGATATCTCATGAGTGAAGTTTTAGGGCTGCAGATCTAGACTTGACTTATACATAGGATTCAAAACTATCTGTGAAAAGCCATGAGTGAAAGGTGAGGTAGATAAGCTGGAACTGCTTGTTGGGGCAGTTCAGTATCGGAGCTGGTATCTTTGCAGGCTAATGCCAAAGGTATTAATTTTCAAAGGTACCGATCTTAATGCATTTGGTACTTGATGAGCAGAATTTGTTAAACTCCCAGTGACTGACAGATGCTCCATTAACTGGGGTGACAGCCTCCCCTGGAGCTTTGTCGTCTCCGTATGACTAAAAGCTGCTGAGCCTGGGTCTGCCTTTCTTAGGTGTTTCTCCACTGGTTTCCCTCATGGGCTCCCTCCTGAGAGCTGTCTTTAGGCTGTTTGTCCTCTGTAGGATCTCTTCCTCTGCTTGCAGGTGGTGAGTGAACTTGCAGAGTAATGCTGTGGACTAGGGGAGCGTGGAAGTGCAGGTGTTTCACTGATCATGTAGGAAAACCATCATCCAAAGGAGAAGCTGAGAAGAAACTGAGAAGGAGAAACTGAGAAGCAGCAGCTGAGAAGTCTCCATCACTTGAAAAAATAAGGAAGGCACTGAAGCTGAAGCCTTCATCTGCAGGTTCCCCGATGCTAGGAAAGCAAATAAAGCAGAGCAGAGAGTCTAGTAGTGGAGTAGTTTGAGTGCAGGGAGGATCACTCAGCCTAGCCCTGGCATGCAGGAGAACTTGGCTTCCATGGCACACAAATTCAAGCTTGGCCATCCTTCCTGCTTCCTCCACCCTTTTCTCCTGCTTTGCCAACTGTACAGCACAGAGCAGCAGCCAGGGGCCACCGAGGGAAAGATGTTACTAGTAACATTGCAGCTGATCTTTGGGCTCGTTCTCCTGAGGCTGTGATGTTAATTTGGGTGATGCTTTTTCAGCTAGATGTCAACAAGGTAAGGGAATTCACGCAAGGATTTAAGAGCGTGTAGTTGTGCAAAATCAGGGATGGTGATCTTCCCCTTTATGTCTTTCACGTGGGAGAACACTGCAAGGGACACCCCTCTTCTTCCATGACACTTGCCCAAAGGCTGCAGTACTTCTGAGGTTGATACCATCCTATGATCAAAAAGGATGTGGCCTGTTTTAATTTCTGCCTCTGCCGCCTTGCAGGTGGGATGCAAGGGGGCTGCAAGTGACATTTCATTGTTGTTGAGCTTGTTACACTACGGATGTCGAGGTGGGTATTGGAGAAACCAACAATCATGCCTGGCTTGCAAGCATTCACGTGAGTCTTGGTGCTTTAGGGTAATTTCCTGGGTTATGCTGGGGTAGGAATTTTGATTAAAAAAGTGCTGCAGTGGATTTTGAACCGGGAAGATGGCTGTAGCAAATGCCTCACAAGCAGCTGCTCACCGGGCCTGTTTGGTGGAGTTATATATAGATTTTGCTCTCTGTGGGTCCTGTTAGTGTAACAGGTTGCACAATGGGTTCTTAAGAGAGCTTTTTGTCTAGAGTTGTCTAGAGAATTGCCTCTTTGAGATCAGGGTGTCAGGGCAATATAGACTTTCCAAGGGAGTGCTGAATAATCCCTGTTCTGTGTGCACAGGGGCAGATACCCGGGAAATGACTTTCTTCTGTCCCCAGTAAGGAGAGGAACAAAAGTCTCTGATCCTGTAAGAGAGAGAATACCCACAAATAAAAATAGTCCCTGTAATGCTTTAGCATATGTACTAGGGCCCAAACGCTGCCAAATCATTCCTGAAGCTGCTTTTTACCAAGTGGGGAGACTGCTCAAGTGCCCTTTTCTCCCTTCTGGAGAGATTTTGACCCCCCGCCTGCTTTGCTCTGGTGCTGCTTCTCTCCCCAGCTGTGGTAGGCTGGACCTCTTACAGCTCGTTAAATAGCCTGAGAAGTTCTTTCATGAAAATTAATTGAGTGTCACTAATTTGCATGTCTCAAGGTAAGCAACTAGATTTTTTTTCTTTCTTGCTTAATTTCTGATTCTGTTTCATCAATTTCTTCCTTGAAAAGCACACACAAATTAAAACTTGAGGCAATAGCCATATATATTTAATTATTAGAAGTTAATGTTACAGAAGTTCATACCATTTTCTACATTGTGCTTGGGAAAATAGGGGAGAAAAAACCCCTGATCTTTTATACACAAAATGTTTCTTAGTTGCTCAAATCTTAAGCAGGTTATGAGCAGTCAGTTTAATTCCTAGAAGGGAGATAACTTTAATGAAGTAAGAAATGAATAATGATGCAACAAATGGAGATAATGTTGACTTGTTTTCTGTCCCGCTGATAGATATCTAGGGGAAATATGGGGGTGTTACATGCTCTCAATGCTATTTTTTCTGTTACATGGTAACACAAGCTTTCTGTCTTTCCACTCACCTTTCTACTGTTCATTTTTAATGAGAAAAAACTGGTTTTCCATCAAAAGTGTCCACACTGGAACTAGCTGTGTATCAACTCAGAATGGTTTATTAGTGGTCTATAGTTACAGAAGCCCCTCTTCCTGCCTTTTCTTTTACACAGACCCTTTCCTGCTGCTCCTTTTTCTTCAGTAGATGTAGTTCCCCGGCTGCTTTGGTCTGCCAGGCATGTTTTCAACCCTTTTTCTTTACTGATGATACACAAAGGGAAGGTGACATGGTAAGGGTATAAAGATGTGAATTTAAAATTCATCCCACAGAAGGAGAATATTAAATGTTTTTATCCAACTAAAACCAAACCAACCTAAAAATAATACTTATAGAAATTAAGATGCATAGTTAACTCATCAAAGATAATAACGAGCTCTTCTATGCTCGTGTAGAGCAGAGCCACAAATACAATAACTCTGATTAATCTACCATCACCTGTTTTTTCCCTGAGATTCTACATATGTTTCCTGCAGGTCAGCACTGATTTGATCAGTTCTGAAGCTCTTGTGAAGAAATCTACTCATATCTGTGTGCAAATAAAAGATGAGTGCTCTGATTTCAGCACGGCATAAAGTTGCTTTAAACAGACTGAGCAGCCTTGGATAACGTTGGATGCCACCATGCGTGTGGGAAGGCTGAGCAGCTCATGCCACTTTGCTGCACCCACAGACCTTCAGTCATTTAACACATCCTTCTCCCGATGTCCTCCGGGGGATGAGGCGTAGCCTGTGTCCTGGCTAGGCAACGGTTGTGGGAGGGTTCCTTGTACCGTGCTGTGCTTTTCCAATGGATAATGAGTTTGGGTTTGTTTGCCTGTTCTTCCAACCATGCTATATTGTTTTTTATGGCAGGAACTTAATCTGCAGCTGGACAATCAAAAAACGAATCTAAGGAAAGGCACGAAATGAGAGATGCTGAAAAGTGACCCTGGTATTATTTAGCTGAGTTAATCACAAATGTAATGCCATGGGTTTAACTGGAATTACACTGGGGATTAGTTCATCTGATAGCTGATCGCACTGTAAGAGCTGCCTGGCTTCAGGAGTCAGCTGAACAGGTGCTGTTGCCTCCTTCCAGCCCCATTCTTCCACCTCCGCGTTGTTCCTGCTCCTCATTCCCCACCCTGGGCACTGTTCCTCCTCCAGCAAGACTTCATTTGAAGAACCCCTTTTTTCCCACTGTCTTTCCTTTCATCTCTCCCTTGGGGTTTCCTATTTTCTGTTGTAAGGGTCTTTCTCCCGCTTATCTTGGGGAGCTTTGCACAATCCCACTGCCTTTTTCCTTTTCCATCAAGGGGCTTCATGCAGGGCACCAGGATTTTAAACTCTGCCAGAACAAAGGATAGGGATGGAACAGGACTATTTTTATGGTGAAGGACATGCATAGCTGCTTGTGATTGTGTGATGAACAGGTACCAGGAGACATCCACAAGTCCCACACCCGAAGCAGGCTCTGTGTGTTGGACCGGGAGAGTGCACTTGCTCCCCTGAGCATGACTGGAAGTGAGTTACCTCCTCCTCAAGGAGAGGCAGCACTGTTTGCCTATCTGTCCTCATAGCCCCGGGCTGCATTTATGGATGGGTGCTTAGGGATCAGGAGAAAGTGGTCAGAGGACAAGCACCGTGCTGGATCGGGCTGTGCATTCCCAGGTACACACAAATAACACGATGGGCAGAATTACACACCCATGGGGGATGTTTCTTCCTTCGTCGCTGGCTCACAGGCCCTCCCAAGGATGTAGTGTGGTTTACCTCCACGAGGATGTTGCCTGTCCTCCAGGGTTCAGCAACATATTGGGATTTGAGCTTTTCCAACAGTGGAAAAGCGAAGATTTTGGGTCAATCTGTGGGGCTTGGCCCAGGTGCCTTCACCTGCTGAGCTTTCTGTACCAGTAGACACCTCTGTGTTTCGTTCTAACCTTGGTGTTTTGGCCAGACACGAGGGAGCCAGCCTACAGCACTGCTTGTTTTTAGGCATTATTATTGTCCTCTGGAGGCAATTTTTTTACTTGTTTTGGGTGGGATCCAGTTCCTGCTCTCCCTCTCATTCTCCTTCCTTGACCATAGGCGTGGTTCCTGGATGGGACCAGCACCCATCCTTACTGGGGTGATGGCTTGCGCCCTAGAAAGTGTGGAGCTAGGCCAAACGCCCCCATTTCGGCAGCGAAACAGGCCTTTTCCTGCTCCGTGCCTGGACAGCGGGAAGCCAGTGTGCCTAAAAAGCAGATCATAGGCATGTGAGATCAACCCAGAAGAGCAGCCTGGCCTAAGGTTCTTGAAAATACAATTTTTGTTGTTTCAGACTTTTTCAGGAAAGCTAATATAGCAACATCTCCAGGATGCAATAATCTTGTTATTTCTACAAGTTGGAACACACATCCTTTCCTTAGCAGAAGATAAGCGAGTGCAGAAAATGATACTTAAGATTTACAAGAATAAGTTAAGGAAAAGAAAAATAAAGCCGTCCCCAGAGCGGAGCCTAAACCCGTCGGGCGAGCCGCGGGTGGTTCATTTTAAGGGAGTTTCCGACTGGCGCGGTTAAGGCGGCGCGCGGGGGGGCTGTGGCGCGATGTCATCCCCTCGGTCACCGGGGACGCCGCTCCCCCCGCCCGGGGACGTTGCTCCCTCCGCGGCCCCGCCCGGGGGTTACCGGCCGCCCTTCGCTGCGGGCCGGGGCGGAGGAGGAGGCGGCGGGGGCGGGCGCAGGGTGCGAGGGGCCGGCCCAGGGACGCGCTACGTGTCGCGGGAGCCCTTATAGCCCCGGCCCGGCCCGGCGCGGCCCCGCCGCCCGTCACCATGTCGAGCCGGCAGCAGACGGTAGGGCCGCGCCGCGGGGCGGGCGGGGGCGCCCTGAGGAAACCTTCCCCTCAGTCCCCGCGGGCGAGGGGCTCCCTGAGGAAACCTTCCCCTCAGTCCGGGGGGGCGAGGGGCTCCCTGAGGAAACCTTCCCCTCAGTCCCCGCGGGCGGGGGGGGGGCTCGCACCGAGGCGGGCAGCGCTGGGGAGACGGGGGCTGCCTCGGCCCCGCGGGTCATGGCGGTGGCCGGTGGGCGCCTTCTGCTCAACACCGGGACCAGACGCGAGAGTTTTCCTCTCGAGGCGCGCCCGTCGCCTCGTAGGGCACCAGAACCGGCGCGTTACGGTGGAGGGATGCTGTCGCCACAGGTCGGGCGTGCGTGGGCCAGGGGCGAGCCCTCGGGCGAGGACCCGCGTGTCCCGCAGGTCACCCCCGCAGGTACCCACACGTGCCCCGCTCCGCCGCGCCAAGAGCCGCAGGCTTCGTGTCTCGCCGCGCCACACCGGTCCCTGCGGAGAGCGGTCGCCCCGGCAGCCTCCCCGGGCGAGGCCAAAGGTCGAGCGGGCGAGAGGCTGAGCCAGGGCCACTCTCACGGCTTGTCGGGGTGCCCCTGCCCCGGTCCCGCCCGGGGGAGAAGCGGGTGAGCCAGCTGCCACCGCCGCATCGGCTTTCGGCATTGCTGCAGAGCCAGTTTTTAAAAAATAGAACTCCCAGCACAGAAAAATAATGGAAAATAATGATAGCTGGAGCGTAATTCAGTTAGAAATTAAAATTGCAAATCGCAGTCACGGCCAGAAATGGTTTTCCGCTTGCCAGCTGCCCTCCCTTACTTCTTGGATTTGAGACGTGAGGTTTGGGTCCCTCTGGCTGCACATACATTTTCCGGGTTTTAAATCAGAAGCGTAAGAAATCTTGACGCCACTCTTCCAAGCTGCTTTTGCTCGTTGACTTTATTGTAATTTATTTCTTTTTTACCTTGTCGTAAATTTTTCAGATGGATTTAATGCATTTTGAACACACTAGTAATCTGTCCGGATCGGAATGCAACCAAAACCACGCGTAACAAAGCGCGCCTGTGCAGCTTGGAAATGTGAAAACCTGTGGTTTAGGGATTATTTCAGGGAGGGGAGGTGCAAGACGTGAGCTGTGTATGGGAGTTTTGTTTATTGCTGTGACAGGAGAGAGGCATTACTGAACTTCCAGAATAATCCCTCTCCTTTGCCTCCACCCTGGACTGGAAAAATGACCTTTATAAGCAAGATTGTGGCTGACCTTCGTACCGTGACTGTCAAAACAGATGCTATCTGGTTGACAGTTGTAGGTGTATTTTCATGTGCTTATCTGCCAGGTGTGTGATAGAATGAGAAAAGGCACAATTTCACTAATTACAAGAGGTTTTGGTAATTACGATGAAACAGCGATGATATCCCAGTGGTGATCCTCCCACTTGATTGCCAGGGAGATGTGTTGCACAGAGTGTAAATGAAGTTCTCGTTCCTAACGCTGTCTCAGCGACTCCTCGGTTTCAACCATCTCAAGTTGGTATCAAAGGTACGGGATAAGGCATTTCATGTTGGTCAGGGTCCCTTGATCAGCACAATTATTTGCAGACACCCGCAGACAGTTGCGTTCCTTCTCAGCGCGATTACAGGCTGTGGTTCAGGAGGGTCGGGGCATCGGCAGCGCATCAGAGGCTTTGCCAAACGAAGGAGCAGGCAACAGCGCAATGTGCTCCCACAACTAGCAGCCTAAACGTTGTAGCTCAGAGAAGTTTTAATGTGGTGGTGAATTTTTCATGACACGTTTTGTAGCTGCAACAGCCAAGACGGTTCCGCTGGAAGAAGATGGGATGCACAGAATAATTTGCCCTGCTGAGATCCCTGTTAGTACAGCAGCTCATCCTTCTGTTGCCCCTCACTTTATCCCCATTTTTCATTCTCCCAGTAACATGAATCCTTATTACTCATAAAAATCCTTATTACTAATAAAATCTCAGGTTTTACCACTTCTTCATAGTGTGGGTGATGTGTTAATCTTTCTCCCACAGACAAGGTTTTGTGAGGCTGGATGTTTCCAGCATTATTCACTGTCCGAGAATATGTCAAAAATGGGTTTTGCAGGCGATGTTGATTAGCTGTCAGCTTTTGAAAGGCACAGTAGTGCTAGCAGTTGTGGGATGGACTGGATGTGGTGTTTGACTGTGCTCCTCATTTTGGAAATTGAATAATTATAAGCCTGGGATTTAAAACCCGAATTCAGCCTGAATGTTCTTTGGAGTTTGAGGCTAGTTTGAGGATGTTTTAATTGCACACCCATTTATTAATAGAAGCTGACGGTAAGATACAAAGAAGAAAACTTCAAATTTTTTGCTTCTGCATGTCTTGTCCTTAAAAATGAACAAGGCGCCTTAATTCTGCTGAAGACCCGAGACTCAGTGTGCAGGAATTTCTCTTTGGCTGGTTAGTGTGGAAATGCTCTCTTTGTTTCTGCTCGTGACATTGCAAGTGGCATGAAGTCCTCTACGTGCCGGGCAGTGTCCTTCTGTTCACAGACCTCATTGACAGAAAGACCCGTTTCAGGACTGACTTTTTGGGGAGAACGGTCTTTAATGATGCCTTAAAGACCTAGTGTTCCTTATACAGGCCTCCTGTGTGCCCCATTGGTGGAATCCTGCTCTCAGGAGTAAGTACACCGTAAAGTAATTGCAGCAAGTAGCGTGGAGCTGTGGGACTGCTCTTGTTTATTGTGTGGGCTTCTTGCACAGCGCGGCATTCAGGGCTGAGCGGTTCTTTTAGCCCTGTCAAAATAGCAGCTTGTTCTCCCTACACCTGCGGCGTCGCTGGTATTTCCGCAGCTTGTTACCTCTCCCCTCCGAGCACCGTTTTCGTAATGAGCAGGAGGATACAGACGGTGCAGTGTGCTCCGGGGAGCCAGCTCGCCGTGGAGCCCAAACCCACGGGCACTGGCCCCTCGCCGGGGTGACCAGCTGCATGGCTGGCATGTCCCTGTGAGCGCCTGGAAAGTGCAGCTTGACGTATCTCATGAGATAGAGGTGTCCAGAGCCGGCTGCCAGAGTCCTGCCCCTGGCAGCGGGCGAACAAATGTGCTCCTCGCTGGCTGCTTTCAGTGAGTTTCTCTTTGGGTGTCCTTACAGGTGCTTAGGGGAGAATGAAAGCCCAGTACTGAGACCACCTTTATCAGGGTAAGTGTTAGAGCTTTGTCGTCCATCTGGTCTTGTAACAGCGTCTCCAGGAAGGTGAACAGCACGGCATGTGACATCCCTTGCTTCCACCAGGGTGCTGCTTCCGTAGCCCAGTGGATCACAAGGCTGTAACTTCTGATAGTTCAGTTTTGCTTGTGCGCAGTCGCAAATTATGTGGTCTTATTTAAAGATAAATGAGCATGTAAAAATAGATTTAAAAAAAAAATATTTAAAGAGAAGGAAAAAACGCACAAGATCAGATGACAGCCCTGAGGAAATATGAAGAGGCTTAGGTTCTTTGCCTAAAAACTATTCTCATTTTGAAAAAACAGCAGCCTCAGGGCAGAGTTCAGATGGACTGAGTGGTATCACAGGCTGTGCAGTAACGTATGTACAGCTTCATCAGTTTAACTGCAAAGCAATGTAAAATATAAAGTTTATTAAAAAAACCAAACAAACCATGGGCTCATCTCCTTGCACGCTTATTCTTTACTATTGCCTTGAACATAAAGACCAAAATAATTTAAGGATGTTTGTGTTCAAAGCAGTTCTGGGAACTCATCACAGTGATACTTGCGCAGGCGACAGTGCAGCAGGCAGCAGAGCCCTGATTTCAGGGAATTAGCTTGGTCTGGGTTGAATTACTCAAGACAGTGTTTCTGATGTTTTATCCAGCAATTCAAAAGTCTTGGGTTTACAGCTGTGATTTATTTTGTGAAATGCAGTGCCTAACCCAGAGCACTGTGACAGTAAAAGGTGATTGTTTTCTAGTTGTTCATTGTGTGCTTGGTATTTCTTGTTCTATTTTCTATCCCTTTTTTTGCATTATATTTCTTTTCTTTGAAGATCACAGAAAGGTCAGCAGATTAATTATCTCGATACCCTGTTATTTGGACTTCTGTAGTATCCTATAGCTCTCTCCCTTTACTCCCTCTTTTTTTTGGAAGTCTTTTGCTATTAAAAAGTTACCTTTCCAGTCTGTTGCCCCCACCTTGCTGTTTCATTCACTTGTGCTGTTTTGCGTGCTGCCAGTGTGCCAGACCTGTGTTTATTAACTGTACTCTGCTCTGTAAGAGCAGGGATGTCCAATTTCGGGGAATTTCAGGGAAGAAAAGCCAGAAAAAGCTGCATGCTGTTTCTTTCCGTAGTTCAAGAAGGCTGAGCCCTCTGGGGGCTGGGGAACAAAATCTGCTTGGTGCAGTCCCGCCCCAGAAGCTGCAGGCTGGGGACATTGGTGGACCTTCCCCAAGTGCCAGAAGGTTTGTCTGGTGTCACCTGGTAGTGCCATGGCAGCAGGAGCAGCAGGGTGTGTTTTCCGGGGTGCTGTGTGGACAGAGCATTTCCTGGGGCTGTAGAAGGGAAAAGTGGAAGAGTTTTTCTGCTGGGGTGGGAGGGTGGTTCCTGCCTGAACATCCCTTCAAAGGGGAGAGGCAGTCAGGTCAGGTCTAATCCCTGCGGGTGTGCTTGGAGGTTAATCTTTTGCTTCCCCAACAGGACTAGTGGCTCTTCAGGATTTCTCTTCACCTCCCAGGGGCCTCGTTTGGAGGAGTGCAGCTGAGCACCGCTGCTGCTGGTGGTGCTCAGCATGGCAGCTGCCATCTGGGGTGGTGGCCAGAGCACCTAAACCCGACTGTAATTTCTCCAGCTCTGAGTCAAAGTGCTTTGAGTCAGCATGTTGTTTCCTGTCCTGCTGCTGGACTCCTGGATAAATACAGACTCCAGCCTCGTCTGGTTTTCAGGTTGCACCGATTAAGTCATGGCCAGTTACAAATCCGTGCCAAAACCCGTAACTCAGGCAGAGGATTCCATCCATGTTCTCCTTGGGCAGCCCCTGCAAGACAGCGAACGATTTTGAAGACCCCATGCTACCCGGACATGTGCACTGCAGCTGCATCTTAGATTGAGGCCACAGAGATTTTATTCTTCTGGAGGGTTTTCAAGAGAAGTACTGGCATACTTGCTTTTTTTTTTACTGGGATGATGTTGATCCTGGAGGGTGTCTTTAAGTAGCCTTTAAAAATGAAAAGACCTCGCTTATCTGAAACCAGGTGTTTTAGATAAACTTGCAGCTGTACGCGCCCACAAACGATAAGTGGAGTGCAGGGCCTGTATTAATGCTCCTAATGATATGCCCTGCCTTGAACTTGTACTTTGGTCACAATGCTCGTACACTTTGGTATCTTAAAAGTCCATTAAGAGAAACTCCATGTAATTCAGGTTGCTGTTTATTAATTTATATTATCGTGAGCAGGGTGACTAATGGTTATCTCCAACTTAGCTCTGACTCACAGCTGTAGGAAGTAAGAAATAGTTCCTTCATGGTCTTGCAGCGTAAGTGAAAATTTACTTGAAGTGTATCATTAACAAAAGGAGGGATGCAAAAAAGCCTGGTCTAGGCATTTAATGTGGATGTGTGTCACGAAATGGGGTGCTGGGAAGTTAGGGTTTTGCCTGTAGGGCTGGTAGCTCATTGCTAGTGCTGCCTCCTGTCCCTTGCAGAGCGGTCCTTTTTCGTTTACTTACAGCTTGGCTCGGTTACAACTATATGTGTCGAAAGTTTTATCTGCTGAGTGAGTGCCAAAATGTGTTGGCCTGTTTGGAGAACAGAGCTTGAGAAAGGAGCTGGTTTGCGTAATTTTTTTTTTTTTTTGAATGTAGCTTCTCTTTAGATGCAGCACTTTGAGATTTGTTGAGGTGAGCTTTTTTGTGCGTCTTTGGAAAACAACTATTTGTACCTACATTTCCAAGACTTTCTGACCTTGAGGTCTTTGTGGCCTGTCTGGCAGAACAAAATGTTTTCTTTGATATCAAATAATTTTTCAGTTTTCCATTGTGGTACAAAGAAGTGTGTAGGGTGGGAGGTCATTTTTCAGGTCTGCCCAGCCCTTCTGATGGGAAGATCATTTGTTTGTGTTGCCAGCAGGTGTGGGTAGAGGGAAAAAATCCTCATTTTAGAGGAGGTGACTGCTGTTGCAAGGGGCTGAGTTGTGTGTTTGCCTCTGCCAGGGACTCTGGACATGATGCTGGACAAGTCACCTCAACCATGGCTGGGGCAACTCATTGCATCTGCCCCCAACTTTGCAAAGCTGGTCTGAGACCACGGGGATGGATATGAGGAGTGTCGAGTTCTTGGAGGTGCAGCCTGAGGTCCAGGGGAGTTGCTCTTCAAACATGGTTTTTATAAAGCTTAAATACTGCAAGAGCTCAAGTCTTCATCTGCTGTTTGCCTTACTCTCTGCTACTCTTCTGTGGCTGTAAAACTGGGGGTAATGCTACCCTCATAGAGATACCGGGAGTTTGCATGAACTTTTGAGGGACCAAGTAGCAATATTCCCAAGGAAAATGTGTACCTGTGCTTCAACCAGCCTTTGAGTAGCGTGTAATGACTAAGACCTGTGCCTACACCTGGTTTAGGAAGGGGTGAGGGAAATGCTGAATAGCCGCTCCTTCAAAAAGAGTACAGCATTCTTAATGCTCACTTAGGCAGGGGTCTAGGTAACTCTGTGTGCACTCAGGTAATTAAAAGCCTGTCTCACAGCTTGTATGCATCAGATACACAGGTAGATGGGGCAAGAAACCTTCATCCTGGCATCTCCAAACCTGAGTCCTCAGCTTGGACCTGGCTCCTGCAGCTTGTTGTGTTGGGTGGCGCGTTCAGGGGTATGACTGTGAAAACAGCCCTGCCGTTAGCCAGAAGAAATACCGAGGGGACTGAGGAGGTACTGAGTGAGGGGAAGATCTGGCCCCATCCATAGCTTCCAACAGCAGCCAAGAGTGGGGGCTAGGGAAGAGTTTATGGCTGGGACACCATGGTGCATTGTCCCTGCTTCCATTGATTTATGACTTGAGATACCAGAGGCTGTGCCTTTCTTCCTGATAGTTCTTGATGAACTTTCCTTCCATGAATTCATCTTAATGATTTTTTCCAGCCATGTGAACTTTTGGCCTGCCCAGCGGAGTTCCCCTGTTTAACTGTCTCCTGTGTGGTGATTCTGTCTGAGTTTCCCTGCAGTCCTTCCTGCTGCTGCTTTTGAATTTTGCAAACCTTAAAAAAGTTGCTGATGTGGAGAGAGATCTGCTGTTGCCAAAACCAAGCACATGGGGTTCAAGACACCAGGTTCAAGACTGTATGTCCATCCTGGACACCAAGGGAGGCAGGGAGAAGCAGTGTGTGGCCGCAATGCTGAGCCCCCACCAGCCTGGGCTTGTATCCAGCTTTATTCTTTCAGCAGGCTGCCATGATGTCCTGTAGAGGAGAAGTGACACAAGAGGATTAGTTCTTTTACAGAAATGTATATATTTTAAAATCTGATGAAGCTGCTTGAAATGCAGATCCTCTGTAGCTCCCACTACTTATGAAATCTCTAGAGCTTCTCAAAAGGTACAGGATTTCTTTCCTGAGAGGGGTATGATGGGCATGTTAAAAACGGGTATCTTGTCCCCGTATAGTTTAGAGCTGAGATGGTCTCAGTTCAACCTGTGCTAGCTTGGAGGGTGGAAGGAGATTCTTCTTTCTTACTTAGCAGAAAATGGAGCTGGTGTCCCACCTGCATGCTCATAGCTGTGGTTAGAATCACAGAACTGTAGAATCATAGAATGGTTTGGGTGGGAAGAGACCTTAAAGCCCATCCAGTCCCAAACCCCTGCCATGGGCAGGGACACCTTCCACTAGCCCAGGTTGCCCAAAGCCCCGTCCAACCTGGCCTTGAACCCTTCCAGGGAGGGGGCAGCCACAGCTTCTCTGGGCAACTTGTGCCAGGGCCTCACCACCCTCACAGGGAAGAATTTCTTCCTTATATCTAATCTGTATATACCCTCTTTCAGTTTAAATCCATTACCCCTCATCCTATCCCTACACCCCCTGATCAAGAGTCCCTCCCCCCTTTCCTGTAGCCCCTTTAAGTCCTGGAAGGCCGCTCTAAGGTCTCCCTGGAGCCTTCTCTTCTCCAGCTGAACCCCCCCAACTCTCTCAGCCTGTCCTCACAGGGGGGTGCTCCAGCCCCCGATCATCTTCGTGGCCTCCTCTGGCCCCGCTCAAGCAGGTCCGTGTCCTTCTGATGTTGGTGCCCCAGAGCTGGACCCAGCACTGCAGGGGGGTTCTCACGAGAGTGAAGCAGAGGGGGAGAATCCCCTCCCTCACCCTGCTGGCCCCACTGCTCTTGAGGCATCCCAGGATATGGTTAGCTTCCTCTTTGTTGGGATGCATTGCTCCTGAGCTTGGAGGAGGTGATCCTTGAATATTAACCAGCTTTCTTGGTCCCCTCTTCCCTCCAGGGCTTTATCCCATGCTACTCTTTCAAGCAGATCCCTGAAGAGGTCAAAATCTGCTCTCCTGAAGTCCACAGTAGCGAGCTTGATGTGCATCCTCCTAGCTTCCCTAAGGCTCTTGAACTCCTCCATTTCATGGTCATTGCAGCCAAGGCTGCCCTTGAGCTTCACGCTCCCCACCAGCCCCTCCTTGTTGGTGAGAACAAGGTCCAGCACAGCACCTCTCCTCATTGGCTCCTCCATCACCTGGAGAAGGAAGTTATCATCACACATTCCAGGAACCTCTTGGATTGCTTATGTCCTGCTGTGTTGTCCCTCCAAAAGATATTGGGGTGGTTGAAGTCCCCCATGAGGACCAGGGATTGTGAACATGAGGCTGCTTCTATCTGTCCATAGAGGGTCTCATCCTCTCAGTCTTCCTGGTCGGGTGGCCTGTAGCAGACCCCACCTATAATGTCCCCTGTTGCTGCCCTCCCTTTAGCCCTGACCCACAGGCTCTCCCTCGGCTCCTCACCCACCCCCAGGCAGAGCTCCCTGCACCCCAGCTGGGCACTGGCATAGAGGGTGACCCCCCCTGCCTGTCCTTCCTGAAGACACTGTGTCCTTCCATTCCAACTCTCCAGTCACAGGATGTTAGATGTTGGCTTCCGAAGTTTGAAAACCTATTGCAAACTTGCATTAACAAGAACATAAAACTGCTGAATGCAGCTTGCTGTGATTTGTGTTAGAGCAGTGCCACCATGCCAGTTGAGCTTTTAAAGGTAAGTTAACGACGGTCCTCATTTGTTGAGCTAATTTCTGGAGCTCTCAAAGGGAATGGTTTTGATCAAATGGGATATTGCTCTGACACGTTGTCTCCTGGCGTTCTCTGGGGGACCCTCCTGGTAAGGCAGTATCACGTAGCATCTCTGAACAGCAGAGCTTGTGGTTTTGATTGTATCTTATAACTGAATGAAAGCTGTATCTTAGAACTGAACATCAGCTCAGCTGATGATCTCCTGACACTATACTGCACGTTTTTCTTTGCATCATTTTGGTGCAGGAATCCTGGCTGTCTTGCTTGTTTTAAGGGATAGGGTGCTTGCCTTGCCACGATAAGAGGCAGGACATGTACAGTGACTTATTTACTGTAGAGAGCCACAACCCATTAATTAAATTCCTAAATCTCATATTCAAGAAGAAAAAGTATTACATGTAAATACAATTCCTCCCTGGAAATTTTTTTGATACTGAAGTTAATGTATAGTCAAAATACGTACCCTTGTCCACCTTTCCTCTTGTCCCTGAAATCTGAGGGATTGATACTCAGATTACCATTTCTGTAACTTGGTATTTTTCTCCAAAAGAAGATACAGAAGCATGGCCACATGTACTGGGTAGTTTTTCCTGGTAGGGGAGCGGTGCTGTGCTGCTCTGTTTTGGTGCAGGATTTCTCATGCAGTTGCCATTGCGCTGTTCAAAGCAGCTCAGCTGGCTGTTGGTCGTGGCTCTCTGCGCCGCCGGGCGCTGGATTTGCTGATGGAGGTCACCGGCCTACACCATCTCTCTATGTTTTAACTAGTCACCTACCTTCTGGTCACATAATTCCCTTCTTTTTGGTTTTCTTGGAGGTTAAATAGACATGCTTAATCGCTTTCTATGGGCGTTCAATCCCAAAACTTACCTGCACTGCAGTGAGAACATCGTTTGTGTTCCCTCTTTTTGCAAGATAACTGGCTTTTGCATTGTTGGTGGTCCCGGCATGATCCAGAGCAGCCTTGTAACAGACCCCAGACATCAAAGCAAAGCAGTTCTCCTTTTGCAATGTCAAACCTATTGGTTGCAAAATGAGCATGAGCCAAACTGCTGAAATGGGTTCATTTAGGGGAGGTAATTTAGCAGAACTGCTCTGAGTATAAAAAATAGGGCAACCATGGAAGGATTTCTTGTTTAAATTGTTATTTTTGTCAGCGGCTGACGAGATGCTTTGTTTGTCAAATATTTGTTGCCCATGCAGCTGTCCCTTGTGATTTCTGGAATGAAGACGGGAAAATTGTTTTTATAACATCTGTCCCGGCCTTGCAAATTCATCCTGAAAATGCAGGAGCGCAGAATGACTCACTAGTTTTCCTGTGTTGAGGAAATTAGAGTAGTGACATCATCTAATTCAGAGATAAATGCCTGATCTGGGTGCCTTCAGAGAGGCAGATTTTAACGCCCAACCTGCTGATTTGAAGTCACACAGTCTAGAAATCAGCATCTGATTTGCAAGGTGACTCAAACATGAGCCTGGTTTTGTTGTTTGTTGGGGTTTGTTTTTTTTTTCTTTTTGCCAGGGTTGTATAAAACTTGATTGTGGCAACTAAATCCATGCAAATTTATATCAAGAGAAAATATTTTGGCTGCAATCAAAATTAAAGTCTTGCTAAGAGCTCAAAAACTCCTGCGGGTTAAGAAAAAAAACAGCTTAACTAACACCACCTTGAAAACCTTGTGTGTTAGCAAAGTTTGGCATCTTCAGCCGTCTGTCTCCAAGCTGAAAGACTGCTTGTTTCGGGTAACTGGGATGTCTCTGCTGCTCTCTTTAAGATCTTCTGTGTTATGTTCCTGGCAGGGGACAGGGGCCGAGGTAGCGGTGCCAAAAGGAACAAGCGTCAAAGGCGGAGGGTGCCAGGGAGCGAGTGAGGTCTGCTGTGGTTTATTCAGAGCTCTGAATGAAGAAAGGGAGCCCAGTTCAGCATCTTGCCTGCTGCGAGGGAATGTTGGCAACCCCAGCCCTGAAACCTCTGCAGGGTATTTGGTGACACATCACTGTATTACTCAGCTAAGCCTAAAAAGAAAACAAAACATTATTTCTGCTTACGTACGGGTGGTGGGAGAGGAGGCGAGTCCTCTGTGCAGGATCGAGGGGGGGTGGCGGCACGGGGAGCAGGAAGGTGGGTGGTACGGTAACGCGTCGGGTGCTTGAGAAGTCCCACTTCCCCGTCGGGACCTGTGAGCCAGGCTCTGCGTTGTGACGGTGGAATCCTGGGAGGTGAAATAGGCAAAATTTCCAGGGTAACTCCATCTTGGTGGGGTTTTTCCCTGGGCAAGAATGGAACTGATTTTAAAGCATTTACCGACTTAGACCATTAAATGAATCAAACTCAAATTTGGGAAAAGTCTAGGTTTACGGTTACAAGAGCTGAACTGGAACTTCAGAGACTCCAAGACTTCTCCATCTTTCTTCAATATGATCATAATGAAATCTTTGTTTCCACAGGCAAAATCCCGCTCTTTCCTCTCTTCCTCCATTTCGAGTATAATAGTTTTGCTTTTCTGGAGCAAATGACTCTTTTACAGAAGGCTTTTCCCCCTTGTTGGTGATGGATACTTTATCTTCTCCACAATGTCAACTCGCCCATTTGCAAGAGCAGCTGTGGGAATTGCCCTGGCAGAAGAAAATAACTTTTTAAGGAAAAGGCCCATAAACTTAATTTTTATGCATCAAATTCAACTGTTAGGACAAAAGATTTTATTTTTTTTTTTAAGTAAGATGGCAGGATTTGGGAGGGGATTTTTAAACATTAAGTTAGATCAGCCTTCGGAGGCTTAAGCAAGTCTTTAACTTCAAACTTGAAAGCTTGCTTGATCATTTTATCATTTTAAAATCCTGTTTTACCATTTGCAAATATGATCAGCTGAAAACATTTTGAAAGCCTCTTTTTTATTTTTTTTTTCCCTCCTGGAGAGATGTCCAGACTGCAGTACCAAAATAGGGTGTGTATTAAATGCCTGACTGGAAAAAAATGAATCAGATTCCAAATGATGTGAGATAGCCCTATAAATAAAAACGCAGCTCGGGGAAGCCTGACCCTACCCTCGCTGTTGGGTCAGGGTTTCCCCGGGGCCGTGAGCACTGCCAGCTGCCTTTGGATGCTAACGGTGTTCGTACAGGGCTGGCCCTTGTGCAGAGTGAGCCTGACGTGTGACTAATGTGCCTTAACAGCACTGTGCTACAAGAGTGTTTCTCCACTGGCTTCGTTATTGGGCTGATCTGTGCAGTGTTTCCAGGAGGGAGTCCCTCTCTGGAGTGGGATGTTGCTGCAGCCTGCCACGAGCTGTGGCTCTTGGACAGCTTCCAGTGCCCTGCCTGTGCCAGCTACAGCAGGCAGAGGGACTCCCTCAGTGACAGAGGGGATAAGAACATTAGTTTAGACCTATCAGCCTTCTCAGTGACCAGCACTGCTTTCTAATGAGAAATCTTTCTTCCTGCAACATGGGAGAGCTCTGCCTTCTGTGGATGGCAGAGCAAGGGTTGGCCTGAGGATGTTGTATGCGCTTAGGGGATCTCCTGAATGTTCTGCTCAGCTCCCGTCTCTCCTCCTTTGTTTCCACCCCTTGGCTGTGGCATGTGACACTCATACTTGGTTCTCGTCCTGGTCCCGTTATGCAGCTGTGGAGATGCTGGCTAGAGATATGGGTAGGTGGGGGCAGGAGGAGATGCTGCCTGTGCCCTAAGGGCCAGACTTTATACATACTTGAATTTCTAGTGGAAGATGGCAAATCGTCTGTGTAATTCATTGGGACAACCATAAATGTTGTTCGTCTAGTGCGTTTTCCATTAATCATGCAGTGGTTCTGCTCCTAACAAATGTCAGTGATGGCTGTGAGAAGTCCCCCAGACACCGTGCATTCAGCTGTCAGATGCGAGGAGACGATAACACCTGATAACATCTCTCCTGTGGGTAGTCACACGTGACCTTCGATTTGTGTGGGCAAGCACAGCCGCTCCCTTTCAGGGCCAAATACTTAAGGAAGAGCTGATGTTACTTTTTCAGACACCATGAACTGAGCAGTGGTAGCTTTCAGAGCAGAGGACACTGATGTTTCCTGATTTCCAACAGGTCTATGTTATGGTGGCCTTTCTTGTCTCAGAGGCCCCATCTCTTTATTCGCAAGGAGCACCAGGGAAAAGCCTCCTGCCTCTGCCTGCAACCTGCTTTCACAAAGCAGGGAACCATGTTGTCCCACCAGAGCAGCGGCTGAAAAAAATTGTTTCTTTTGGAAGCTGGGCCAGGAGACACTTGGCAGGTAGCTCAGTCAGGCCTGATCTTAGACACCTGCGATGTTGGTGCCTCCCAGTTTGTCAACTTCATGGAAAGGTTCAGTAGGAGGGAAGGCCAAAAGCAGAGTTAGGGTTTGGCTTCTTGGTCTGCTGCAGCCTCCGTACAAGGTTTGGAGCCATGTCTTTATTTTTTTCTCATTTCCTGGATGAGGTAAGACAGGGTGGGCTGAGCACTGAGATCATACAGACATGGCCAAATAGCATATTTCCAAGGAAAGGAGAGAGCGTGGCAGTGTCCTTAACCATCTGGCTGGCAGAGGCTGCACGACTCTTCTTCAGAGACGCTGCTGGGTCATTTATTGCCTTGCTTGGAGCCCTGTTTGGGGCTGAATTATAGGTAAGAACTTCCTCTCCCAAACCTCACTTCTTTGACCTAGGCTATTGCAAGAAATGCTTACCAGTGTCTCTAAATTGTCCCTGCCATGGGGTCCAGCATTCAGGTGTGAGTGTGTTGTGATGATGATTGGATTATCTCTTTTACATATATTTGGTTTACGATGATGAGGTTAAAACCGTGGGACTAAAATCAGCAGGACAGCCCCACATCTGATTAAACCCTGTCCACCGTTTATCTCTGCCTCCCAATGGTCTTGCAGTACCTGCTCTTTCTGGATGAAATCTCTCCAGGATTTGCTCTCGGGCCATTTATGCTTATTTTTGGTGATGCCTTCACTCCATTTGATTGTGCTTCAGCTCTGGCTTCCCAAGCCATGTCCCAGCTGGTGGATGATTAGGTGGGAAGTCAGTGTTTCCTGCTGAACAGCCCGTTCCTGGCCAAGCAAGCTGCCAGCTCAGCCACCTGCCACGTGCTCGTGTTTCTCTCTGTCTTTTTTGACTTTTGCTGTAGCTGTCATCAAGAATTTGAGTCGGTGTGTGGCAGGCAGTTGCTCAGGGTTAGGAGGAGTTTACCAGCAAGATTATTAACATAGCAGAAAAATCAGAGGGAGCTCCCAGCAGGTAGGAGAGGTCTGACAGTGTTGCTGAATTGCAAAAATGCCCTCAGTGATGCTTTTCCAAGCTCCAAAAGAGGCCAACGTGCAAAATAATAGCTCTGAGATGCATGCACAGTGCAAATTCACGGCACAGCAATGTGTAGTTCTAACATAACAATCTCACTATGTCAGCCATGTAGGAATGTGTTAGTTCCTGCATCTTCCCGAGGCAGGAGGCACGGACGTTATCATAGTTCATCTCCTGCAGGACAGATCCCGCGGATCAACATTTTGCAAAGGCTGGAGTTCCTACTGACTCATGCAGAGAGTGGGAACGAGAGATTTGAAGTGTGCAAGTTCATTTCTCCACACAGAAATATCAATCTCATCTGTTGTGGTTTGCAAACAATTTGAAAATATCTGCTTTATGGTTTTTGGAGTGCTGTGCTTGAGGACTGTGTAATCACCGGGCGGGCGTTACCCTGCCACAGGGGAGGTTGGTTTTGCTGCAGGGCTGAGTGGTGGAAAGCTGTTGGAAAGGTGAGTTTGGGCACTTGTGCTTGGCTGAGGGTCCTTGGCAAAGGTGACAATAATTTCAGAGGAGTGCCATAGCTCAGCCAAGACTAAACACAGCAGAAACACACCTATGTGTCTTGGGAGAAGGAATTATTTTAGTCAGTTGGATCTTCTGCATGTGCTCGTTTAGTCTTACTGCCAAAGCCTGAACCCCCGGGGACGGGTGAAAATTAAACCACGGTGGTGCTGTCTCACCTTGCAAGCTCAAAATGTTCAAACAGACTTTTGACAACTCCCTGCAAAAAAACAGAACAAAACGCAAACACCAGATCTTGAGCTACTTATCTTTTTTGTGAGTCACCAGGATGTGTTGGGCTCACTCACTTTTTCAGAGTCAGGTCTAGAGAGGTTTTGTTTTTTTGTGGTACCCAGGGTCTGTGTTTCAGACAGTGTCTTGTCCATCCACTACACTCCAACCCCCAAATAATTGATTCTGTCCTTTGAAGCAATTGTGGAAGGGGGAGGTGATGTCAGGGACCCGCTCTGGTGGCTGTGGCAATGAAAATAGGAAGTGAGAGTCCTGGAGCGAGAAGATGCGCTGCTGGAGGTGGTTGAGACAACAACCCTGAAAACCTTTTTTAGTGCAGAACTTCCCGTCAGGTCGTACAGTAGTGGCACGGGGTGGGAATCGGTCACTTTGGGCCAGCTCTGGAGCAATCGCTCTCCCCCACAGAGCTTCTTCCAGTGCAATCTCGCAGTTGTGGTGCTGACGTTGAGGCTTGCTGAGAGTTGATCTTGGAGGTGAGATTTATGACCATTATTATGATTATTTTGGACACAGCTATTCTTACCAGTCTGTTAAAACGTTCTGGAGTGGGGTAGCTGTTCAGTGCACCCACAAGCAATTGCAGATGGCCAATTTTCAGGCGTAAAGAGGCTAATTTTGGAGCCTTTTGCTAAAATTAATTTGAAAATGGGCATGAAATTCTGAGTATGGTAATAAATTGCTGCAATGGGAGGTCAGTCTCTGCTGGGATGCTGGCCTCTGAAAGATAATAAAAACAGGTGAGGAGAGGAGGGTATTTTTTCTCTTCTATGACGGAATAATTTTCACCCAGGTTTCTCTGCAGGCAGAGCCCTCTGTTGCATACAAAATGCCAAGTCTCCAATGAATGCTTATGCCTTTGCTGAATCATGTCAAAGTGTTAATGGCCCAGCAAGGAGGGGGAGTGGGGTGGGGAAATCAGGCTCTTTTGCTAACACATCTAAAAGTGACCTTTTATTTTATTGTCTCTCCCATTCTTCTTTTTTTTTTTCTTGTCAAAATTTTTTTTCTTGGACACGTGAAAGAGGATCACTTCCCTGCTGTGACTTCAAACATAGAAATATTTATACAGTGAGATGTAATCATGCAAAGCCCAGACCCACTCCTGTACCGATGATACGAAACGGATAAACCTACAGTTGTGAAGAATCCGGTTGGAGTGAAAATATTTATATCCTCTCTCCCTCTGGAGACTTTTCTTTTGGCTGCCTGGGTTGGAAACATAATCCTCGTGATTAATAAAGTCTTGTAGATATTTTACGTGTGAGAAGTCTTTGTGGAAGTACCGTTGCACGGCACAGACAGGCTGTTTAGCCTGCATCCCAGCGGAGAGGCTGAGGCTGCTCTGCCCACAGCAGGTTAACGATGGGAAGCACCAAAATTCAGGCCTCTGGCTCAGCACTGTCCCAGTCCCTTGTTCACACTGGGAAGCACACGCATACATATTAGGTGTTGTTTTCTCTGCCTCCCATCCCACCGTCTTCCCCAGCTGGGTCCCGCTCTCGCTCAGCTCAGCCCTGCTATGTCACTCTTTCTTGCCCCAGATACAATTATTAGCACCCGTGTTCCATTAAACATGGCAAGTAAATTAGCACCTTAAGTTGCTTTTGTTTTTGCAAGCGTAATTAAAATAATGGATGAGTCGACCTGTATTTTAAACTGCTGAAGGGGCAGGGAGTGTGCTGTCCGTGTCTCGGCGTGGACTCTGAGTCCTCCCCTGCCTGCCTGCAGGTGTATCAGTCACCTGGCAGCACTCCTGCAGCAAAGCAAGTCACCTGCTGCTGCTGCTGGCTGTGTCGGACGCCAAGGCATTGCCACCAGAAGCGCTCTGAACAGAGGAAAATACTCTCTTCAAAAAATAAGTCTGTGCTGTTCATACAGAAATCCAACTTACACCAAAGTACCAAATTGCCAGAGTTTGCTGCAATGGCTCATGCAGATTTTTAAACAAATTTGTGTTTCCCTTATATTAGTCCCAGCTGAGATTTTCTTTTGTACAGAGAGCAACAAGGTAACAGAAGTGTTTTGTTTTGCTTTGTTTTCGACAGGAATCAACCAATGTGGTTTACCAAGCCCATCACGTCAGCAGGAGTAAGAGAGGACAAGTCGTCGGTACCAGGGGTGGATTTCGAGGCTGCACGGTTTGGCTAACAGGTATTTTCATCTGGGCGTGAAAGCGTGGCTTCACGTGTGCAAGCCACTTGCATACATGAGTATGGCTCAGAGGTGGGGATTTGGGATCCGCAGGAAACTTCAGCATTCCTTTTCCTGGGAATTGCAAAACATTTACACTTGGGAAACACTGTCACACGGTGCTGGCGCAGCAAGACGTTCTCCCTGGCAGCTACTGCCCATAACTAATGTTTTTATGAATTTCACAGCTGTTATTGGGCTCCTTTGAACACGTCAGAAGCCCTAAGGGTCGCACTTGTTGTTCCCAAGTGTGTGGCTGAGAGAAGCCTTGGCTCAAATCCAGCCAGTCCTTAGCGGTGAAACGTGCCCAGGGTTGTTCAAAACAACATGCGGATGTTTTCATCCTGGGCCGGTGGGAAGTTTATTGGGACACCTAGGTTTACTGTGTTTAAAGTGACCTCATAAGCAGCGCAACAAGGCAGTCATCTTGTCTGAGGAATAAATATTCCCAGACAGCGAGTCGTGCTGGAAGCTATTCCGTGCACAGCTGTTGCAGGTTTCTTATGTTACTTCTCATTTCATATGCCTTCAGATGTGTTGCCCTTCTCTTCTGCTTTGAAAGATAAACTCATTGTTTGGGGATTAGGGGCTGCTGGAAATTACAATTGCATCTCTTTTGTTCCACTAATATTCACACAACTCTATCTTTTGCTGCTTGTCCAGTTGTTTCTTTGCTTGTTAAATATTGGTATTTTCTTTGACTGCTGGATGATGTTGAAAGATGTACTTGGAAGGGTTTGTAAAGCCATTCTGATTTGCCTTCGTATCAGTTTATGTGCTAGATGTTGGATTCAAACACGTTTCTGTTTTGTTCTCCTCTTCAATTTCGAAAAGAAACCCAATGCCTGATCTGCTTTAATAGAATGTCTGAAGGCAAAAAAACCTATCCAAGGCAATTTCCTTCTTTTTTGAATATCACTCAAAAATCTTGTGTCTGAAAGGTTTGAGCTTCTCTGACTGATGATTATTCTTTAAAATAGACAGTGGTCTCCTAACTTTCTGTCAATTTAATTTTAAGAGGCTATATGGCAGGACATTTCATTGCATGGACTATATGGATTAAATGGAAGGGCATTTGGATGCCCTACATTGCCAGCTCAGGAGAGCTCTCAGTTAGTCTGTTGCACTACAGAAAACGAAGGCACAGCCAGCAGGATTCATCTCTGCCCAGCCCGGTTTCCTCTCCAGCACAGACATGGCTGTTCTGCATCAGACCAAAAGTCACCTTGCCCAGGGTCTTGTCTCCATAAGTGGTCAATAGTAGGTGTCATGCCAAGGGTATAAAAACAGGTGAGCAGATGATGCCATCTCCACAGGAGATTCTCCAAGGCTAAGTGTTTCCTGAGACAGGTGTGGTGTTCGGAGGTGTTATCCCTCCTAAGTCAAGGTCCTCTTCCATCTCAAGTTTTCAACACATAGATCCCCACCCAAGGAAGAGGAGGAGTTTGGTGTTCCAGGCGCACTGGCTGCTTCCTGACGCAGCCAGTAGAAAGTGCTTTTTGTGGAAGTGGCTGGAGCTGGGTCGGGAAGCAGCCACCTCGTTTTGGATTGTTGTCTTTCTGGCTGATGACTCCAGGAGACGTGGGCAGCTGAAGATGCGCTGCTTGTCTACAGAACCATCCTGCTCCTGCTCACATGGATCTGTGGGTGCTGCTTCTGCAGAAGGAGGTGTTTGTGGATACAGAGGGACAATTGCTGCTGCTGGAGCCTGTCCCACACCACACAGTTGCAGCAAGAACCTCTCCTTGGGTTCAGTCTGGGAGAGCAGTTGGCTGTTCAGAGGGGGAACAGGATGACGAGGAGGAAGATGCTGAGAGACTTACAAGGCAGCAGCATCCTTTCAAGCTTCTTCTATTTACTGGTACCTACTTGTCCCACCATGGCCCAGCACGAGGTGCTTTTGCAACACTGCTGGGTTGAACCCCTTCAGATGTTGGAATATAGCAGCTTTTCTCATGGCATTAAAGCCACCCCTTCAATGAGAAGGGTTGGCCAGGGTTCTGCGGTGATAACTGTGTGCTAAAAAGATAAATCCAACTTCCCTACCTCATTCCTTCCTTAAAGCAGCTTCAGAAAGGAGTTCATTGCCAGTGTCCCAGCAGGTATTGCGTTACACTGTCATTTTCACTCTTTGGACCTCAAACCAGAATCTTGCTTTTCTGTCTTCAACCAGGCCTTTCTGGAGCTGGCAAGACAACCATTGGCTTTGCTCTGGAAGAGTACTTGGTCTCTCATGGCATCCCTTGCTATTCCCTGGATGGTGATAACGTTCGTCATGGCTTGAATAAAAACCTGGGTTTCTCGGCTGGGGACCGCGAGGAGAACATCCGCCGCATCGCAGAGGTGGCCAGGCTGTTTGCTGATGCTGGGCTTGTCTGCATAACTAGTTTCATTTCTCCTTTCACAAAGGTAAACTGCCTGTGTCATATTCTGCTCTTTTCTGGGCAGCCTTGATCTCATGATTGTTCTTAGGGAAGAGAGATTTACGCAGAGGACTTCCTATATATGCCATCAGACGCTCCTTTTAACTTCTTTTTTATTCTTTTGTAAAACACCACCGATACAAAGAACTAAACACAATCAGTACAGATTTCTGAAGGGCAGTTTGACATGACCTCTTCGAATATATTCAATATTATGAATTGATTAAAAGCTAAGAGAAGTTTAAAATCTCCTTACAGAGGCTCCTACTATTAACTTTTTAGGAGGCAGACAAGAGGCATAGAAACAGTAGCCTGTCACAGTGCTATCACTACTCCGTTTGAAGAAGTATTGATTGTGTTTTCATGCTTCCTGAGAATGCAAGTAGCTGCCGTTATCAAGCCGATGCAAGCAGTTCCTTTTCTCAACACAGGGCAGATAATTATTCACATTCTAAAGTTCTGCTGTCCTGCTTAACGAAGAGATCTTGATGTTTCGGATGGAAAAAGCTGAAAATGGATCAAAGTTGTAGTTATTTGGGGTTTTTTTTAGAAGTATCTTTAAAGAAAAGAGGGAAAGGGAGATGAAAAACCCTTATTAGAATTAGTGCAAATTTAATAAATCTATACCAGAGATGAATTTACCTGTGTCGAATTCCAGGGCACGTCATGTAGTAGGGAGGCTCTTGCTGCAATTCAGACACGTATGATTTTCCTGTCTTTTTTCTAACAGGATCGTCAAAATGCACGGAAAATTCATGAGGCAGCCGGACTTCCTTTCTTTGAAATATTTGTAGATGCTCCTCTAAATATTTGTGAAAGCAGAGATGTGAAGGGCCTGTACAAAAAGGCAAGAGCTGGAGAGATCAAAGGTATGGAAGAGCGAGCTCTTATTTTGCCTTTTATTTTCCAAAGCATTGGATAGCTTCTCGTTGCAGCTCTGCACATAGAGGTGGGTTACTAAAGGCTCTTTGTAGTGCACAACAGTATCCCATTTCCCTAATTTTGCTGTCATAAGTGTCACTTGTAGTGCCCAGTATGGTTGAATGCTCGCTGGTTGTTTGTACAGCTTTGTTGGCTCTAGGGCGCCGAGTGTTACATTAAATAAATTTAGTTTGGGTTTAATTGTCCGTAGGATTCACAGGGATTGACTCAAAGTATGAGAAGCCTGAATCTCCTGAACTAGTCTTGAAAACGAATGTTGCGTCAGTGTCTGAATGTATTCAGCAGGTTGTGGAGCTCCTCCAAACACAAGTAGGTTGTTTTTATGCCGCTGCCACCGGCAGCTTGTAAACCTGCTTTCGGATACTGAGTTTTCAGTGTGCAATTAAAAACCAGCGTGTGACTTACAATTGCTGTCTCTCTCTCTCTTTTTCAGAACATCGTGCCCCATGGCTCGATTAAGGATGTTCTTGAGCTGTTTGTACCTGAAAACAAACTTGATAGTGTCCGAGCTGAAGCAGAGATGCTGCCGTCCGTAGAGATCACTAAGGTATCGTCGTGTGTGGGTGCTGTGCTGTGAATCTCTCGTTATTTAGCTGTTGGAAGGGTAGAAGCTTTGACGGGGATGTTGCTAGAGGGGGCTCTGTTCCTCTGGTGGCTGTGTCCTTTTGTGGCTGTGGTTTATGGTGTGCTGGAGTGTGGTCCTGATACTCAGGCATTTTCTGCTGTGTCTGTGCTGTAGCAAGCCGGGGCCATCAGTCTCCTTTGTTGTGTTAGTACAGCCCTACAAGCAGTTGTGCTATCAAAGTACCTGAGTCTGGCTTAAAAAAACCCCAACAAGCCAACCCCCCTATGGCTTTCTCCCCCTTTCAGAATGTCCTATATTTGAAGCCAGACAAATGAGAGCGCTGTTGCAGCAGAAGGGAAGGAAAAGCGACCTCTGAGCGTGACCTGGTGACAGGAGTGCCATTTGGGTTTGTTTTGCAGCTGGATCTGCAGTGGGTGCAGGTGCTGGGCGAAGGCTGGGCCACTCCGCTGACCGGCTTCATGCGCGAGGCAGAGTACTTGCAAGTGATCCATTTTGGCACCCTGCTGAATGGTACGAATCCCCACGCTTTGCGTTAACGCTGGCCGGCAAGCTGCTGCGGGACGGGGTGCTCACCCCGCCGGGCCTCGGCAGGCAGCTGAGCTCGGCCCTGTTGTCATCCTCCTTTCCTCTCGCGTGTTAAATGCGAGGGCTCGCGAAGGACCGCGGGGGCCAGGAAGCCGGGCTCTGAAACGCACCAGAGGGTACTAAAGGTGACAAAGTTCACTGTGCGGTGGACGGGACCCTGGCTCACAGCTTTGACATCTCACACGGTGCCGATCAAACATTTTGGGAGCCATTGTGCAGCTCTTTTCATGCTTGGTTATACCAGGGTAAATAAAGATGTAAACCCAAAGCCAAGTAAGCAAGGAAGCTGCCAGGTTGAATTTGAGGTGGGAGGAGAAGGCAGCTGTTCCTTGGAAACAGGAGCAGAGCCTGATTTCACTTAATTTTTTTTTCCTGCTTTCCTGTTTATCACTCACTGTAACTTGAAATAAATCAGACTGATTTATTCATTAGCAACATGTTAGAGGTGCTTCATCCCTGGAAAAGGCAAAGAGTATCCAGGCAGCGATCATCTACAGCTGAGAGCGGGGCAGTAGATATTTCTGTCCTGTTTCTCAGCTGTAGTTGCTGTCGCTGTGACTTCACATGCATGCAGGGCGCTCACTTTGGGTTTTGTAGACCTGATAGTGATCTCTGGCCTCAGGGATTTGGGATCTTGGCAGTGAGTCCCTTTGAGTCTTGCCCTCCTTCTAGAGGCTGTGTGGGGCAATGACTTGCTGCTGTTATTAGGATTTGGGCACTGTGAAGCAGATGCAAAGCTCAGGACTGCTCACTTTGGACTGGAGTGGAGTCTGTGTGGGGGCTTCTGCTTATGGACATGTCGTAGCCTTTTACCTCCCACCCAGTGTGCAAAGAAGTGTTCAAAAGCACGTGTCCTTGTTATCAGACCCTGATCTGTGGTCTCTGAGCTACCTGTTGTGCCTGATGAGGTCGCAGAGGTGCCCTGTAATGACCACATTGCTCCAGAGCTCCGCACTTTCTGCCAGAAGCTCGTCTCAGAGAGCATCTGGTTTTGGGGTGCCCCCCCGCCAATCTGTCAGTGTCACTGAGCACAGCTCCTCTGGCTTCCTCGGCCATACATTCAGGATTTGTAGAGCTCCACAGGGTCAGAGACAAAGCCCAGGACACCGGCTTTTGCAGGGGGATGAACTCTCCAGAGCAGGGTCTTTGTAGTAGAGGGCATCAACATCTGTCCCCGCTACACCTTGTCCCCACGGAGGTCTCCAAACTCAACATCTGTGTGGTCAGGCTGCAGGGTGACATCTGGGCAGGAAGGAGAATCTCCCTGCTTTGCTTGGGCGAGCTTTAGGAAACGGTGGAGGGTCTCCATCTCATGGTGCCAAGGCTGGGGTGCAGCATTGCCAAAGAGGGGTTTGAGGCTGGTCTTTCCAGAGTCATTGGTCCAGCCCTTTTGCTCTGGGGTGCAGGTTTTTGGCAACTCCAGCTGTGCCCCAAAAGGCTGCAGTTATTCTGGTGGACTTGTGCAAGCTAGTGCTCCTCTCGCTTGGACTTCGAACAGTAAATCCCACCTTGGTACCACCAGCAGTTGGGTGGATGAGGTGCTTGGTGTAGGGGCACGATGGCCACCAGGAAGAAAGGTGGATCTGCGTGTCACAGGGCAGCACGAGCACCGCAGAGCCTCCAGCTCTCATCCACTTGGTAAAAGAACAGTGTCGGGCAGCACGGCCTGTGTTGGACGGGTGAGCGCCGCAGGGGCTGGGGCAGCGCCGCGGAGGACCACGGCCGGGCCAGCAGGCACCCTGCCTGTGGTTTGGTGGCGCTTGCCAGAGGTTTTACACGAGCGGCTTTGGTTCTAGAAATGACTGCTGTAACTGGTGCCCGTGAGTGTTAATTATCTTAATTGTGTTTGTATTCTCCCAGGAAGGAATCGCTCTGTAGCTGGTATGTATATAACTGTTCTTAGGTTGTATGGAAATGACTTCAATTTAGATTTTTTTTGCTTAAAGTAATTTTCTGAGATTTACAAAAAAAGAGAAAATTATTAAGGCTAGTCACAAGCACGGCCAGTTTATGATTCAGCTGGTTGCAAAGTGTCATGGCACACCCCGTGTCCTAACGACCGGTCTTCACAAAAATCCCAGTCATGTAATTTTGTAATTACCTTTGCTGGAGTGATTTTTTTTTTTTTTTTTTTAAAAACTCTGCCTCTTGCATTTAGAATTGAAACATGATGATCCTCAGCTTCAGCATCATTTGTTAGTTTCATAATTCAGCTTTTACCATGCTGACTTTATTGACTGATCACTGGTTAATATAATTTAAATGTATGAAGTTGATATTGATTGGATCCCATGTGACTTTAGTTATGATTATTCATGAAGGTGCTTGAAAATTGCTGTCTGGCAGATGAATGATACCTGGTCATGAATTAAAAGTAAATGCAAACACTTTAATAAAGATTTAAAAAAATATCTATATCATAGTCAAAATCCTCAAATTAAGACTCTCAAGGGTCCAAAATGATTTTGGTCAGATCAGAACAAATTGAATCAGTGATTTGTTCATTCTTGTTTGTGAATAGAAACCCATGTGACAGACTGATTCTTCTGTATTAATACTGGGATACCCAAGGAGAAATGGTAGGACCTTAGTGGACAGCTAGGAAATTGGGGGGTGGGGATAAAACCAACATGACTTCGAGGTATTTAGGGACAACACTGACATTAGAAACTACATGTGCAAATGTAGACTCACTGTATATACACAGAAAACAGATTAAAAATGGACTCTGCAGAGATGTAAAGGACGAGGAGTAGCAGTGTAGAGATATCCAGAAAAAAGCAGAGGAACAAAGCAAAGCGTGTGTTTTCCCTGTTGGAAGAGGCAGTTCAGGAGATGTGCACGAGTGAGATGCCCTGGGGAACAGCAAGCGGGAGCCATCTTAATAGAGGTTGTTCTCCCGGCAGAGGTTATATCCAGGGTTGCATGTTTAAGTTTTTCAAAGAGGCTTTACAACAAGCTAACTGGAGAACACCAATCTTTCCAGGGAGATAGAGAGTCCAGTAAGTAATGAAATGCTCCAGGTGTCTTTGAGACATCTCTGACCCAAAGATAAGGAGCTTTCTTATTCCACTAACATTGCTGTGTATTAACAGTGCAGAAAAAAATGGGGCAGTGAATAAATTTACATGACTGATGATGAATCCCTGAGCTAGCCCTGGAAAATTTGACTCTCCAAAGGGAGAACGTGTGCCTCTGAAAACCTCCGTTTACTCGGTGCCCAAGACGAGTGCCCGAGGCTGGAGGACGTTCAAATCCTCCCCCTCTCTTGCCAGACGGTGTAGTCAACCTGAGCATCCCGATCGTGCTGCCGATCTCCACGGACGACAAGAAGCGCCTGGAGGGCTGCGAGGCGCTGGCGCTCAGCTACGCGGGGCGGAGGGTGGCGGTCCTGAGGAGCCCCGAGTACTTCGAGCACCGGAAGGAGGAGCGCTGCGCCCGCGTCTGGGGCACCACCTGCGCGAAGCACCCCCACGTCAAAGTAGGTTTGTCCCCGTGCTGCTCTGGGAGGACTGGCCGGGGCGGGAAATGCGGGTAGGGGCTGGAGAACTGAACCTCTCCAAGCTTTTGAGGGCTACGGGTGTCCTATCAGCTCTCCAAGCCCAGCAACTCGCTGGGAACTGTTGTGTCCCAAGCAGGCAGGACAGAACTTTTAGGCTCGCGAGTTAATGCTGCGCTTGCTGCTTAACGAGAGCATCAGATAACAAGCACCAGGTGAAGGGGAGAATGAGCGTGCGGCCGAGGAGCTGCTCCTTTCAGTCACTTGCCTTCACCGGTGTGCCGACATCCAAAGGTTTTTAACACGACCACCGACTTAGCCCCCAAAGTTTTCCTGCGCTTGGGGTGTGACGATCCCAGTGGTGCTCCCAAATGCTAATGCTGCAGATTGCTGACTTGTGCTCCTTCTAGCTGTGTTTTATTCCTCAATTTTGCTGTTCTGTACAGGCAGCCAACAAGGGTGTTATATTTTTACAGCTTATCTCCTCACACTTACTCTCTGGAGTACAAAGAACATCATCCCTTAGAAAGGGAGAGCTCCAGGTTACACTGAGTGACTTGAGCCATCTGCTTAGAAAGGCTAAAGCTGTGCTAATTCTTTTTCTGTACCTTTTTTTAATTATTCAGCAGCAGTTGCTCACCTTGCAACAGGCTTATTCTTCCTGCATATTCCCAGGAGGAAAGAGCAAAGAGTGGGGTGGAGGAGGGTCTTGTGCCATAACTTGTAGACCCCCGGCTGCCAGAGAGGAGGGATGCAGTTCGCTGATGCCTCGCTCTACGGGGTTGCACTGCTCATGATGTTCAGTTCACATGGTCACTGTAAGAATGTTTTCTGCCTACAATGTGCTGAATGAGAAGGAAAGTTCACCCTACAAGCAGAGTCCAGCCTAACACTTTTCAAAGGAGACTGGGAAAGGGAAAAGGAGATCTTCTGCTGTCCCCTCTGTAATGCATGCGCGCGTAATTCACAGATGGTGATGGAGAGCGGAGACTGGCTGGTTGGCGGAGACCTCCTTGTGCTGGAGAGGATCAAATGGAATGATGGGCTGGACCAGTACCGCCTGACACCACTTGCTCTCAAGCAGAAGTTCAGAGAAATGAACGCTGGTGAGTGCCCTGGGTAGCACCGGTGACACGGCTCTTCTTGCCTTATCTGGCACCGGGAGATTTGTGTGATCTGGGATTACTTGCCCTCAAGCACACAGCACTTGCCAAATTGCTTCTCTCTGCTCCCAAAATGGGACTGTTTGAGTGGGATGAGCAGTAAGAGGGATGCAGGGCATGGCTCAAAAAGCGGCGCGGGGTCTGCTGGGGTGAAGGTGGTGCTTGTGGTGGGCTGCATCCTCGTGGGCCTCTCCGAGCACAGGGCTGGGAAGCACTGAGCATCCTGCTCGCATCCTCCCTGGCACGTCAGAGCCTCTCTTTCTGCACCCGGGGCATTTAAAGCCCTGCGCTGGCATGCTTGGCCTTCAGGCATGGGGCACAGCTCAGGTGTCATCTCCCAGGTGTCAGCCCAGCAGGCTGGTGGGCGTCAGACCCCTACCCTCGCTTTGGGGAGAGGGTGTTGGCCTTCCTGAAGGTGCCATTGAGCTTGGAGAGGTGGCAGGTCACTTAAGAAGTTAGGGAACTCAGAGGTGTCCAGTGGCATGTAAAAAACATTGTAGGAGAGCTGATAGGACTGAAATTGGCCCCAGAGGAAGGATGTGCCATGAAAATGTACTTGGCAGAGTAATGAAGAGGCACCGTACACATATGAAACACTCATCTAAGGCCTCTCTCATGTGAAAATAGGACACACATCTTACGACGTACATATCTTACAACTGTGTTGAAATGTATAGTGTGAAAAATGAAGCTGCAGGGTCTGATGGTCAGCACAAGCCTGTGACCCTCTGAATCTTTCCCTTTTAGATGCTGTCTTTGCATTTCAGCTGCGCAACCCCGTCCACAACGGGCACGCCCTGCTCATGCAGGACACACGGCGCCAGCTTTTGGAGAGGGGTTACAAAAACCCCGTGCTTCTCCTGCACCCCCTGGGAGGATGGACCAAAGATGACGATGTCCCGCTGGACTGGCGCATGAAGCAGCACGCAGCGGTGCTGGAGGAGCAAGTCCTGGACCCCAAGTCGACCGTCGTTGCCATCTTCCCCTCTCCCATGCTCTACGCCGGCCCCACGGAGGTAACGTAGCCCCCGGCTGCTCACCATGACAAGGTGTGAAGCCTGTCCGTGGGGGTGCCTGCTGCCAGCCTGCCCGCGCAGCTCCGTAAAGCCCTGGAGAAGGGAGTTGGTAGCTGCTGCCTCGCTGTTCGCTGCCTCCATGGTTCAGCTGCAGCTCGCTGTGGCAGCTGTCTCCCAGCAGAGCTTGGCTCCGCGGGCTCCCGCGCATTCACGAGCTGTGCGGAGAGCTGGGGAGAAGGGGGCTAGAACAGACTTTACCTCTGTGACCTTTTTCTCTGTCGGGCAGGGACGCTTATTTTTCTCCCAGTGGTTTCCCTTCTGTCCCTAAATGGGTGGGATGAAAGTGGTGGTCGCTGAACATCCCCTGAAGGAGAAGGGAGAGGGATGCGTGGGCAGCCTTTGCCTGTGCAGGCTCAAGGGCTGGTGGGCACTGTCTTTGCATGTGCAAAAAGCAAACTGCTACCTCCATTTGCTGGCAGATTGGAACAAGGCCAGTTCCCATCCCCAGTGTTTCCCTTGAAATACATGTCCTTAGGAGAACTGTGATGTTGCATCAGGTCCAAGCGGTGGAAGATGAGTCTGGGCAGCCTGATCGCTGTGAGAAACTACAGCAAGGCTGCTGATGTGTTTCCTGCCTTCCTGCCTGTCTGCCTGCCTCCCTTCCTTCCTGCCTCCCTTCCTTCCTGCCTCCCTTCCTGCCTGCCTTCCTTCCTTCCTGCCTGCCTCCCTTCCTTCCTTCTTGCCTTCCTGCCTCCCTTCCTTCCTTCTTGCCTTCCTGCCTCCCTTCCTTCCTTCTTGCCTTCCTGCCTCCCTTCCTGCCTCCCTTCCTGCCTCCCTTCCTTCCTGCCTCCCTTCCTTCCTGCCTTCCTGCCTGCCTTCCTGCCTGCCTGCCTGCCTGCCTGCGTTCCTGACTTCCTGCCTGCCTGCCTTCCTGCCTGCCTGCCTTCCTGCCTTCCTGTCTGCCTTCCTGCCTTCCTTTCTGCCTGCCTGCCTTCCTGCCTGCCTTCCTGCCTGCCTGCTTCCTTCCTGCCTTCCTGCCTGCATTCCTTCCTTCCTGCCTTCCTTCCTGCCTGCCTGCCTTCCTTCCATCCTGCCTGCCTTCCTGCCTGCCTTCCTGCCTTCCTTCCTTCCTGCCTGCCTGCCTTCATTCCTGCCTTCCTGCCTTCCTGCCTTCCTTCCTGCCTTCCTGCATGTGGATCGCCAGGATCTCTTCTGCAGCCCAGGGCAGGCAGCTCATCTGCTGCTCAGCCCTCAGCCAGTGCTCCCTGTGTCTCTCCTTTACAGGTGCAGTGGCACTGCCGGGCTCGCATGATTGCTGGGGCCAATTTCTACATCGTGGGGCGCGACCCTGCAGGCATGCCTCACCCCGAGACTAAGAAGGACCTCTACGAGCCCACACAGGGAGGAAAGGTCCTCAGCATGGCGCCAGGCCTGACCTCAGTGGAAATCATCCCCTTCCGGGTGGCTGCTTACAATAAACTGAAAAAGGCCATGGATTTTTATGACCCGAAAAGGTAACTCAGGCAGCAGTGTCGCTGTTTCTTCAGCCTACACAGTGCATGTGGTTTGCGATTGTGCAGCTTGCCAGGGGAGAGGGAAAAGCAGTTGGTGTTCCTCTTAAGGAGAGGAATGGGGGAAGAACCTGCGAAAGCCACCCGCTTTCGCCGCCGAGAGCTGACATCAGGTCAAGGATGGGTCATGCGAAACTAAAGATGCGCCTTGGTAGCCACCAGGGAGGATAAGAAGCAGTTTGGGGACAATGTGGCAGTAGAAATACAGCCTCTCACAGCTGGAGAAGTGTGTTACATACAACTCCAGCTCCTCTTGAAAGAGAAATCCCGTTGCTGCTGATCCTAAACCCGGGTGTGAGGCGGCGGACGGGTGCTGCCGGTGCCGGGAGGTTTCCGGCCATGTGCTTGGCACGGCAGAAGAGCTGCGTTGGGGATGACTCGGGCCGGTCGTGCTGATTTCACCCCTCTCTGTTTTGCACAGGCACGACGAGTTTGACTTCATCTCGGGAACACGCATGAGAAAGCTTGCTCGTGAAGGTGAAAACCCACCAGACGGCTTCATGGCCCCCAAAGCTTGGAAAGTCCTAACCACGTACTACCAGTCGCTGGAGAAGAAGAATTAACACTACTCCTCCTACCTAGAAATACTTGTATTAAGAGTGAGCAATGATTGATTGATTCCCTATGACACAGATCAGTTACTTGGCATTTCCAGTGCTCTGACTGTAGGGTTTTCCTATCTGGGTCAGAGTTTTTTTTACTAATCAGAAATACTTTGAGCCTGGTCTTTCTCCCCTTGAAGCTGCCAGGAGCGTCCCCATGGAGCTGGGCCCTTCCTTCCCAGCTGAGCGCGGCCGCGGGAAGCCCAGCACGGCCTCCGGATGGGCCCAGCTGGGTCATTTTGGTGCCGCCAGGGCCACGTACTGCCCCCGGTGCAGAGCTGGGACCTCGGCACCACGATAAAAATGTGTCTTGTCATCTGCGTGGAGCAGAAATGAAGAAGTGCCTTTCTGCTACCCCTCACCCAGCGCTGCCCGAAGATACAGGAGCAGCCGCTGAAGCGAGGAGCAGCTGCTGCTGCTGGGGTGGGAGAGGGAAACGGGCACTCGATGCTCGGATCCAGTCACTGCCCTCCAGGTTGTGCCTTAGACAGTTTTTGCTAACAAACAGTGGGATTTTTTTAATGTCCTTTTTTTAAAAGGATTTTTTTTTTAATCAGCCTTGACCATCACCAGTTCCTTGTGGCCGAGACAATTGCTCACTGTTCTTCCTTGCTTCCTCCTGCTTGACCTCTCCAGTCAAAACAAAACCAGGGCTCAGTGTTACTGGTGTTCCAAGTTCAGCTTTCCGTGGGGACGCTGCCGTGGCCATCCCTGCGCTCGCAGCCCTGTGGGCCCACGGGCAGGGGAAGCTGCCCTGGGAGGCACCGTAAAGCCCGGGAGATCTCGGAGACCGCTCAGGGCAGCAAGCAAAACCAGGGGATGCTGTTTAGGTGCTTTTGGGTGTATCCTCGCACCAGGCAGGATGGGATCCCCCTTTCCTCTGCCCGTGCTCCTCCTATCCGAAGGGTGAATTAAAGGCAAACTAGCGAAATCACAGTGTGAGGGTGGGTCCGAGCAGCAGTACCTGGTAAACCAAGTGAGAGGTGGCTCAAGTGCTTGTCCTCATCCATACCCGTAGCCCTGCACGGGTCCAGGTGACCTGATTTCACTTTGTATCTGTGGGATGGGGACATTGGCTCCAGCGGGGGTGGGGATGGCCAGAGGACAGCAGAAAAGTCCTTGGGTCTCCCCAGCCTGCGAGGGGTGATGGGGCCGAGCCGAGCGCCAATGGCTGGTGGAAAGTTACTGCAGACCCTGCCTTCTTTTTTTTCCCTTCCCTCCCTCAACACAGACTTTGCTGCTGTGCGCGAGGCTCCTCCGCTGGCGCACAGCTCCTGTGGTGCCCTCCGGCCGGGCTGGGCAGCGCCTCGGCACCAAAGCTTTACCTGACCCCCTCTGTGCCTCGCCCCAGGCACATCCCGCTGGCGTTGGGGTGTGTCTGGGGGGGGTGGTGGCCGTTTGAGTGCAATGCCCTGCCTGGCTGGGAGCCCCTCGGCCACCTGCCTGCGTCTCAGCCTCCTGCCTGCGGGAGAGGGCTGCTCTGGCGGCGAGGAACGTGCCACCTCCCCGGCCACCACATGCACGTGTGAGGTTTTTTTTGGTGGGAGGAGACAACTATGCACTTGTTAGTTAATGCAATCGCCTGAATTGATGATTTTTGTACTCGTCCTTTCTTAGGAGACGCCCCAGAACCAGTCAGAATATGTTTCAAATGGAATGGAAATATAGTGTTCTCCCTTTCTTGTGCTTCAGTTTTGATTACAAATGGCTCTATGCTCAGTAAAAACAATCCCCTCCCGCTCGTCACTTAGGGTAGTGAGCGGCATCGCAAGCTGAAACCTGTTTTGCTGAGGCCATGGTACAGTGTCCGAGAGTACGTGTGTGATTTGGAACACTTCTGCAAAAAGTCTTTGTTCATTTGTCAACTCTTTCGGGTTTATTTTTTTGTGAGTATTCAGAGCAGAGTCCAAAGCTGTGTTATACCTCAACAAAGACGCTGCACCACCCCCCGTGGCAGTGGCTGAAAGCACACTAGCACCAGTGCCTTTTACACTCGGGCCCTCTGGCAGGGACCTGGAAGACAGAAGCAATACTCCTGTTTACTTCTGCGATATTTGTAATTTTTAAGTAGCAAATAGTGCTGTTGCCACTCAAAATAATCAAATGGTTAAAAAAAACCAAACCTGCAGTAAATCCAAATGGTTACAGCAAAACACAACTGTTGTATTATCCTTTTAAAATAGCGTAGTGTACTGATTACCTCTGATTAAACTAGACTATGTGGACTAGGTTGTTTTTTTTTTTTATAGTGTATTTATTAAAGACATGAGACTGGAATTTGTACCTCAACTGATGCATCTCATGATTTAATATATTCTGAACTTGATACTCTGCTACAAAACCCTCACTTTTAGTACAAATAAATATTTATACATGTAACTAACTCTCACTTTGCAATTTTTTTGGGGAGGAAAATTACAACGAGGTGGTTCATCTGGGGCTGTGACAGGGCTGTGGCCATAGGAGCCCTCACCCCCCTCCAGCCTTGCACCTCAGGTGGTGCAGCCGGCCCAGCCAGCAGCAGGACTCGTCCCCACCTGGCACCCTCAGCTCTTTTACCTTTTTTGCTGTTTGGGCTGCGTAGTGTTGAACAAGTCCCTTGAACAAGCACAGTAACTGCGCTGCCTTCTGCTGCCCTGCCTTTCTGTGCAGTTTAACCAGCACTTCAGCACCTTCTAGCTAGAAGCAGGCTGTGGGTCTCAGCGGGTGCTGCAGCCTGCGCTTCCCAGCTCGGGGCGCACCAACAGGCCAGCGGATGCTTGATGGGGACAGAGGCCCTTGGGTGCAGGGATCCCACCACCCCGACTCATCCAGGGTCCCCCACAGCACCCTGTGTGTCACCCTCGGCTGCCGCACCCCGGGGGGGGCCCAAGCACCGGCCAGGGAAAAGGTGCCCTTGTCCAAGTCAGTCCCCCCCAAAAAGCAGCTGTATTTACAGAACTCTAACCTTCACCACCGTGCCCATGTATCAGAAAACAGATCAACAAAAACACAGAGCAAACAAACACATCATTTATTTACCTGTTACTTAAGGCTGCTCCAAAGGTTTCGGTTTGCACCGGGGTATGGGACGGGCAAGATTAGCTGCTGCTTTACTGCCCAGGGACAGTCTAGGTACGGTCTGTACTGCACACCCCGTCTACCGGCGGCTGCTAGGGCTGAACAGCTCCTAAACGGCAATCTGCCTGCTGGGAATGTCTGTGCCTCTTCCTGCCAGAGCATTTGACCTTTAAACCCCAAGAAAGACCCGTTTCATATGAAACTTTGCACGACAACTCAGAGCTCAGTACCGGGGCCTGTGAAACGACCGGCCCGAGAGCCGGAGAGGGGCTTGGTCCCGCTCGCAGGAGAGGCAGGATCAAACGGTGAGGAGCCTGGCCCAAACCGCTGGAGACACGGAATGAAAGCGCCCACATTCCTGCACGATAAACTGTGCTGCTTCCCCAGACTTCCTAGCGGGCTGCCAGGAGAGTCTGTGCTTTGCCAAGGACTCCCAAAGTGGCAGCAGTAGGGGGAGGATGGAAGATGGAGAGTTGGACATTTAAACTCATGTGAGGACACACTTTACACTCCCTCAGAGCTCATTACGATGGCATTCTGCAGCTGTGGGCACTTAGAGCTCTACCAAGTAGAAAGCACCCAGGAAAAAAAGGAGGGAGGCGCAGGGCGAGCTGCGTTATTGCACCCCCCTGGCATTCCTCAGGTGAGACAGCCCCGGAGAGGGGCCGCCAGAACTTCGGCGTCAGAGCGGGCCCTGAGAAGAAACTGAATGCCTGGAGAACTTCACCTGGCACACGCCTCGTTCAAAACCAGCATCCAGCAAGTAGCACTATTTGTACATTTAATTTTAAGGCTCGTCCTCGAACTCAGGCTCTCCTGGAGCCAGCACTGGTTTACGTCACCGCTTCCTGCCGTGACCAACAGCATGCCCTGGGGGGTCAGCATTCCCCATCCCAGACTTTGTAGATTTCCAGAGCCTGGTATTTTCTACATCCTTGTGTTAGAGCAAAATATGCATTTACCATGGACCTTTTCTCCCCCTATCAAAAAGCAAAGTAATTATTAAATTATTTTTAAAAAATCCCCATGTTCAGCACCCGCGGATATTAAATCGGGTCAAACTCAGCCCTAGGGCAGCTGGTGCATTACATAACCAGCGTGCCAGACCGAAGGACACCAGGGGAAAAGCTGAGCTTAATGGAAACTGTCAGCAGCACCCGATAGTGGCCACTGGCTGGCCCCAGCTGTCTTTATTTCACTTTGCAGCACATTCCAGTTTACATCGTTCCCTTGCTTTCACAGCGAGCAGAGCTGTGGCACAGCGCATCCCCCCAGGGGTTCAAACCATTCCAATTCTATATTTGTGTTGAATTAGTGCACAATTCATAATATTATAGGAAGAGAAATCAAGTTATTGAAAACCTACTGACAGCAACTTTACCAAAACACCTTTGTCACATTTTTAACCCTTTGCCTTTATCACTACATAAACGTTACATGAATTTACTGTTACCAGCAAGTACAGAACATTGCTAAATCACATTTATAATCCTAAACCCCATTCCCTTCTCTTCAATTTTGCAGATCAGAGCATGTGACAGAGCAAAACATCACAAAACATCCCCCGCACCTCAGAGCTATGCGTATGACACTTCATGGTACAATGCCACAGTGCAGCAGTGGGTCTTTCAGAGATTAAATAGCAGCAAGCCCTCGTTACAATGCCTACTAGATCAGAAAGCCACAATTTCAGAGAGCTTATAATATGTCGGGCTTTATGAAAGACCAGTTAAGATTCTACTCTAATTACTCACATCAAGGAAAAAATAAAAATAAAAACAGCATTCATTTAAAAAGCCTCAAAAAGCAGAATTCATACAAAATTAAAAGTATTCGAACATTTTTACAGTAGTTTACTATTTTTACTAAATGGCACCAGATTTCAAGTGGTCATGTGAAAGAAAAATCAGTAACATTTCAAACTTTGCCTGAAAGTTATTCTAGAAGCAGAATTTCTATCTTCATATTTGCTGCTAAAAGGAAGAAGTAAGTGTGAACTGAGTATCGACGAATCTTTAATCTATACATCTTCTGATTTGGTTTGATTCAGTAAGTAGAAAAGACTTTCCATACTCAAGTTATCTACAGATTATGTCTATATATAAAAAAATGTGTGGATATATACATTTAATACATACAGACAGGCTCATACGTATATACACACACGGGATGGATCGTGTCCCCGCCGCAGCAGTGACCGCTGAGCCCACGCGCCACACCAGCACCTGCTGTAAGGCTGCACAGCGTATCGATGACGGGACAAGACACAGGCAGTTGCTCTTGGTCTGGGCTATAATTGTTCCACTTGGTGATCGATTGTTACACTTCTAGTTGCGCGTGACTAAATTTCAATAACTTAGAATTTGTTGTATAAAAACAATTCCAGAAACAGAACTCCCTTACTCAAGGAACACCCCCGCTCCCAACCCCGACATTATTTTTCCTAACTGATTACAGAAGTCAAACTAAGTCACATCAGAAACTGCAAACACTCTTTCACCTTAATCTAAACTAACATGCATCAAAACATTCTGCAGCGTGGCATCCTTCGATTTTCTCATCTTCTCAATTGCCCTGTGGAGATCCTGCTGCTGCACAGGCCGAATTTCATCTTCGTCGTGGCTTTAAAAGGAAGAAAGAAAAAAAAAAAAAAACAAGATAATGATTCGGGTGCTGTGTCACAGCTATTCAAACAATGAGAAGTAATCACTGAAAACAGCAGCTCTGGCATGGATCCAGCACTACACTGGAAACACGCCGCTGTATTACCTGCAAGTACAGGAGATAATCAGAGCAACATCACAGCAAGAGGGGTTACACACGTGCTGGAGTGTTACCAGCATTTAAGCCCAGTAACACAGCGCAGCCATATCACTTGTTGGTTCATGTCACCTCAGGCTTCACCCCTTGGAACAAACAGTCTCATTTTCATAGTCAAAACGAATAAAGGCAACTTACTTGTTGGGTTTTTTTGTTGTATAGTGGCAATTTGTCAAGAAAGAGAGAACCTCCTGCTTTCTGTGAATCATAGCAAGGTTTTCTAAACCTCTACAAATTTGCAATTCAAATCAGAAAATATAAACTGATAATTGGACAGTGTGTAGCACCAGAAGCATTCACAACAGCTCTTCAGCTATCATAACAGACAGAATAAAGACACATACGTCTCTTCTTCACAGGAAGAATTAACATATTCCCTGACACAGAGGAGTGCTGCATCCCGGCACATTTCTTTCAGATCACTGCCCGAGAAGCCGTCGGTCTCTTTAGCAACTTCGAGGAGATCTACATGCCTGTCCACCTGCCAAAAAACAAAAGGTCGGAGAATGAAAAGTCTGAAGTCAGTTACTTTGTTCACCCAAGACAAGAAACAGCCACCTCCAAGTATTTTTACCTGCCCACTGATCTTTCTCAGCCTTGACTTTTTTAGAGATAAAAGAAAATTATTTTATTAACTGACACTTTGAACCCTCTGCGTAGTTCATGTCATTAAATGAAACTGATGCTTCATCTCATAAAACTCTGTAGCTGATAAAAAAAACCAAACAGGCAACCAGAAGCGAACCATCACACTGGTATATTCTGTTACTGACAAAGCTCCTGTGTGGTTTTGGAAGCCCACTGGATGGCAAAAACTGGATCACAGAAAGAATGACCCATTTTCCCAAATGCCCCCACAAATTTCCCGCAAGGGCACTGATATTTTTTGGTTAAGGGCTCAATCAGACCCTATGTGCACCTTTTCATCTCTAGACAACGAACACTACCCAGCGGGTCTCCTTTCACAGCCACAGCCCTTTTTTTAAACATTATTTGAAAGATTAAATTTTAAACATTATTTTAAACATTATTTGCATTTTGTTTTCATAAACACGTCTTTTTACTGGCAACACAGCAAGGCTGGAAAAAGTTCCTGTCACATTTACATTTTGTTGTTGCTACCTTTCAGTGCAGAATGAGAACTTCAAAAGTAGTTGTCCACTATCTCAGCAACTCGAGTTGTCTGCTGAGTTACCAAACAACTGCTCCTACCTTATACAACCACGAAACGGAACTCTGAGGTGAAATAACGTGTCCAACTCCGTGCAGCAGATCAGAGCCCGCACTCATTCCAGCCCAGACCCCCATATTTATTCAGTCCCTTTACAGAACCCCTGATAACAGCCCCTTCTGGCACATTTTCCAGTGCATCAGTATTTCCGTTTCAAAAAGTTAAAGCCAAACTAGTCTAACAAAAGGCTGAAATTATGGGATGACTTCTTCTAAGAAGGAAACTACGCTGTGGTGATGAAGGCAAAGCCCCAGGTGTAATCTTTGCTGCTTCCAGCTATCCCTCCACCCGTGCACTCCCCACGATAACCCAAGAACAGGCCAACAGCCACTGAGCACCCTTCCAATTCCCCGCCAGTCCTCCTGCTTTTCCTGAAGGACAGCAGTGTCCTGCTGGCTCGTATCTTGAGCTTGTACTTGAGCCCAGCTCCCTAGCCCACGACTGGGCACGCAGTGCTCTGGTTTGGGTCCAGAGTGAGCCACCTGGCTCCCCAGGCGTGGAAATTGAGGCAAAAGCAGCAGCTGGCTTACACCAAAGTGCCTCCTATAGACACTACAGCCTGGCTGTCGTGAAGTGCTTTGCTTTAACGCCCGATCCCACACACAAATACCAAAGTCAGTAACAGCTGTGGATCTGCAACGTATTTGCTCAGTGTGGGGCTGAAGGCCCTCAAGAATTGAACAGAGCAGCACAGCTGACTAAGAATATATAGAAAGTGGGCATGTTGTGTAGCAGGTACGAACAAGGACTTCCCTTTGACTGAGAAAGAAGAAACGAGATTTTAAGACAGGCAAGGAAAACTGAGGGCATGACTACACCTGCCATGTGAAGGACTGCTAGGATGTTTCTCACCCTCAGAGAAAATAAGCTGGCCTTGAGGATCCAATTCCTCCTCCTCTGGGATAACCAGTACAGGCTGATTTTTCCTTTTTTCCCCCCTGAAAAATGTTATTTGCGTGGCTGTGACTCCCTGCCACTATACACCTTGCGTTCTTTCGGGTCCGTATTCAGAAGCCAATTTAGGTTTCTGCTGAAGGCCTTAAGGCCAAGGTGCTGAAACTCCCAGGCCCAGATGCTGAGACAAAGGAGCCAGAGTCCACTTGCGTGCAAGGGCTGGGCGGCTGCAGATATTGGGGGAGTCTGTATTCAGGGAGTCTATTATTTGGCATACCTCCCTAACAGCTCTTGAAGAGAAAACCGAGTCCAAAATCACCACTTGCAAGAGACAGTTTGAGATTTTCTGCTCTTCCTCCACAACTCCTTTGGCATCTTGTAGCAGTTCTGTTTTCACATCTATGACCAGCGTTTTGCGAAAAAAACAACCTATATTCGAACCCTATACCAACAATCCAAAACGACCATTTGCAAAGCAACCTCCCCAATATCTTAGCCATTTGCAATGGAGCTGGGATTTTTAGGCCTCTTAAAAAATTTAAGTTGCGTTTATGAACGAATGATATTTATTTGGATAGACCTCAGCCAAGAGACACTTTGCAACATTAACTTCAAGACAATTAGTGCTGCAGACTAAATTTGGCAGGAACCTCTCCAATAACACGGGTCCCACACCCTGCCAACAGACACTACCAGATGTGCTCACAGCCACTCCTTCCCCTCATCTTGGAATGCAGATGGCGACACAAACACCATATAGTATTAGTAACAATATCTATAGTGGTTTTCCTCTAAAGGAAACACGAGCTAAGGAGAAAAGTGCAAAAAGCAGCACTGTCAAAAAATGTCATTCCTCTGTTCTTGACTAGAGCCAATAAACTGTACAGAGTTTAAAAAATTCAGTATCTCTTCTCCCTGCTTCATGATGTCTTGAATTTTCTTTTACTGGTCAAAGTGACTTCCAAACATGATTCACCTTCAGCATCTTTAGAGAAGTAAATATATTATCTTGCTACATAACAAGAAAATGGAGACAGAGAAATGAAGTCATTTTCCTCAGAAATGGTGATTCACCACAAAATCCAAGACTGCTGCTCTGACTGAGGCTCATGCTTAAAGCAGTAGCCAATTCTATTGCTTTAATTTAATGCCTAAAACCACAAAAGATTCCTAAATTATAATCAGAAATACCGTAGCAGGTAATCTCTACCTTACTCCAAGACAGTCAATTATAAAACATGTTTTCTACAATTACAGAGCTTGCACTCATGACAACAGTAATACAGCAAATTAACCATTAAAAGAAGTCTACTTACATTTTCATTTTTCAAAATTAGCTTCAAGATTGCTTCTCTTTGTTTCAGGGCCTTAAACAAAAGAGATTAGTTACTAGAGTACAAAAATAAACATATGTAACATCTATTGCAATTTTGCACGGCGTGGGCTTTCAGTCACAGCTCAGTGACACAAGCTGATCCCTCAAACGGGAGATGTGATACACACTAAGGAAACCTATCTCATGGCAAATCACTCGGCAAAACGAGATCCAGGGTACTCTCACTCCAGGAGGACATGAAACTAAACATCTGAGCATATACATTTACACTAACTGCACTGCCATTTAGCCTTACTTTGCCCTAAGTGAAAGTAGTTGTCTCCAAAGAATTCCCATCATCTTTAAAGGGGGCAGATTCTCTAGATCTAGGGGATGCTTTCAGTACTTTGCTAAATCAGATGAAGAAGGTAAACGGCTCTGCTTAAAAAAAAAAAAAAACAAAACAAAATCACTACAGACGATGCTTGGGAAATTTTAAGCAATATACATCACACGCTCTGACGAGGTTACTGAAAGAAACGGTTAAATCCTGAGCATATTCTTAAGAGCAAGGTAAAACACAGGCAGCAAAGAGACTCTTTTTTGTGTCTCCCAAACCCAAACTTGTCCTAAATTCATTTTCATTGTTAAAAAGGGAAAAAAACACCCCATGGATACTCTGGCAGCTGAGCAGTTGATACGCTCTATCAAAAAATACTTTTTCCATTTCCCTTTGCCTTGCAGACAATTTCTTATGAGTAATTTTGGGCATTTTAATCTCAAACTTAGTTATAAAACCTGCAAGGCTTTAGCTACTCTACAGCAGTACTACCTGTGCACACTTCCAATCCACAGCACATAAATTATCTTGGCACTCAATGAAAGAGTTGTAACCAATCTTGGTTGTATCGCAAAGTACCGCAGACAAGAACAAGCGGTAAGTTCGTGAGATGGCTGTAGTGAGGTAAGGAGTTACGTGTCTGTGCCTGAAATGACACTTCCTGTGGTAATTCTGATCCTGGGAGAGAGAGCCAACCCCTGCAGTATCCTGAGGCACTGTGACCTGCTGATAATTCCCCCTTCTAACGATGGTTCTTAATAGAAAAACATGATCAAGTACTAAATTACATATCCTTGTACCTTACTAATTCAAGGAAAACTTGAAGAGGAGTAAGGTGTGTGAACCTCTATGAGCAGGCATCGCAGAAAAGCAGATACTGTTATAAATGCTTTGTTTTGAAAAGTATCCGCCCACAAGGAGCGAAAGCCAGTTCAAACAAGATGGGTCTGGGAACATGACTACTCTGTTGCACAATCAGTAAGAGTTTTACCCCTCCAATTTTGTTTCCAAGTTTCTGCAAAAAATGAATAATGAAGAGTATTTCTGTAGCCAGAAGGGAATACTGACAACCACAACTGAACTCTTTCTAATACTGATACAAAAATGTCTTGTGATATCGCCAAGTGTTTGGAGGAGACTAAAATACCTTGGAAAGGATGGCAATAGCAACATTAATAGTAAGGGTAACCTTGTGATGGCTGGCATAAGGGATAGAGACCTTAATTACTGCCTGTTTGGCATAAACCATAAGTGGAATAAAAACAGTTTCCCAGACTACTTGCAGTGCCTGACTGTGGAAAAGCTTGAGAAGAACACAGGCTTTGGTATGCAGATCCCATTCCCTCTGCTCTCCTTGAAAATTAAAATACTGTGTATCAAGAAGGAATAAATGGTAGCCGGTATGTACCTGCTTCGTGACACTATCTGACCTGGGTGCCACTCTCCCTGTAGGCAAGTGGGTGCGGTCACTTTTGTGCTTTTTGTGATTGCTTTCCAGTTAAAACTAAGCTCTTTCCAGAGTGCAGTGTCTAAACCACTCCATTCTTACAGATGAAGAAAGCGGGTGGGAAACTCTCAGAGCACATGGCGCTGTTTCAGATAAAAGATCCAAGGAATCAAGGTTTCTGTGAGAAACTTCACATTAAATAGCAAAGTTATATATGTGCTTCTAAAAAACTAAAACCAGATCAAGATATTAGAGTATTTCTTTGGGAAAAAAAAAATTAATGTTTCCTGGCTGATAAGGCACCTGCCTGTAGCTCAGGCACTAGGCACACTGTTCAGGCAAACCTGGCATGACTTACAGGTTGGTTGATGTGAAAGCGGGTCGGCATTCTTCTCATGATTGCAGAGTCAAGATCCTGAGGACGGTTGGTGGCTCCCATCACTATTACCTGTATACACCAACAGGAAGAATTAGTCTGCCTGAAACCAGCTTCTGAAAACACCGCTGTATTGGAGTTTCAAAACCAAACACGTGACTCTTCCACACTTTATCAAGAACATCAACACTTAAAGAAGTTACATAAGGTTTCTTGGTACTGATTTCAGCAAGTGAATTTAAACAGGCCGCTTAAGAGAGCGCCGGTACCACAGAGTACACCTGGGTGGAGATTTTTACGTTAGTCTGAAGCCTTCTGAGCCCAGTTTGAAAGTTCCAACTCTAAGCAGTAACCCAAAACTTCTGCCTACAAGTCCTGGCAATGTGTCTTTAGTTCCCAATGGTCTGGATGGAAGTTGAAAGATGTTTTGATAAAGTATTACAAAAATGTGGCATTTTTGTGCTGTGTTGAAAAAAGAAAGGCAATCATTCACCAGGATGACCAAACTGGCAGCTTTCACATGCACTAAAACGCCTCTTTTTTTATAAGCATTAAAAAAAAAGAGCATTAAGTCAGTAAGAACCTGTATGCACTGGTATACTGTAAAGGCAGCACATTAGATGTGTACAAGCCAAGTTCAATACAAGGAGAGTATTTACCTTGTTTAACTGCATTTTAGTTATTAGTTTAAGAACAAATTTACTTCTCATCCACATCAGCCTTGTTTTCTCATTTGTTACTGTAAGTTATGTACATTGTAAATACCCAGTCACGAAAGTGAAAAATGTGAGGGAAATTAATCTCCTATCAATAGTTTCCTGACATGCTTCTGGTCTTTTGTCCGGGGTCACTGTTCCGCAGCCAGCCCTGGCACTCCAGCAGTCCCTGGCCAGGCTGTGTCCCAGCGCAGAGTCACCCTGCCACCTAGAGGCTTCAGCACACGTTGGCAAATTGCTACACGCAGAAAAAGCCAAAAGACACATTTTTCACCAGGGCTCCGGCACTCTTCACCTCCTCCTCGAAAGCGTTACGCGTGTAAGGGCTCTGCGCCTGCCTGCGTGCCAAACACAGGCTAAGGTCTGGCGGGGCTGCCTCCTCCTGAGTGTACGTGTAGGCTGTGCTTCCCAGGGCCCTGCAGCAAGGCCCAACGCTGGGCCTAAACTGTCGCTTCCCCTGCGCCGCCGGAGCTGAGGAGCCTTCCCAAAAGCCGCTTTGTCCGCAGGTTCTGTGAGTGTGGCTTGGACTTCTGCAAGCTTCCAGACTTGGACTGTCCTTTCAAGCAGCACAGGCACCGTGCCCCAAGTTCCTGCTGGACTCAAGACTATATCCGTGCCAGGTTTAGGCCAAAGCTGAACAGGCGTTTCAGGTGCAATCAACACAGGAGCAAATAACATTCATCGCAACACTTACTAACAATTTCCTCTTAGCATCTGGAACTTCTACCATAACAAAAACCAAATACTATCCTTATTCAAAGGAAATTTGTTTGGCAAGAATCAGACAAGCAACACAAAGCTCCCAAGTAAACATCTGTAATTAACAAAAGAGCCCTGCTAGCTGGCTGTCAAAAACTGAGACGATGCAAATGTCAAAACCACTTAAAGAACACTTCCTGAATTGCAATGACATCTCAGGGAGAAGCCTGAAATATGGTATTGAAACAGAACACTGCTGCTGAAAAACTCCCCAGAAACCTGCATCAACCTCTGCAGTGTCTCCAGCCAATTGTCTGCGTTGCATTTTACTTTGGTAGCTGCTACCCTGCAGAGGCACCCGAGTAAAGGACAAGAGTGACTTGTCCTGGCTCTGAATGCTGAACGCGAGATGGGTAAGAGCACATACTGTCTTACTGCAGGGAATGAACAATTTGACTTGCTCCAAGAAGTTGTTGGTATATTGGGAAAAAAAGATAATGCATTCAAACACTGGAAAAAATGTGTGTTTGCAAGATTGTATTAACTTCCAGTTAAGTGTTCATACCTTAAGACTTTTAATCGTGGTAAGCAAACACTCTCAGTACGTATATATTCACTGCATTCTAATCAGTTTTTAAGAAATCAACTGAAAAAAACCTTCAGCACAAGCTTGAGAGGAGGAAAAGCAGATTTTACAAAGAAAGAACTAACAGAGGTCAGAGTATTGGAACCCATTCACAAAAAAATGCAGATTAAAAAGGCTGAAATTTTTAAAATTAGAGAATAAACATCCTTTTTAAAGGCCTTGCTCCAGAGACAGTTCAGAAACATACCAAGCAGGCTTTCCTCTATGTTACACTCAAGTAATTTATTTCATAAATGTTTTTTGGGTTTTTTTACAACACCAGCAGCTTTTATATTTTTTCTTCTTTCTAAAATACAAAACTTCTGCTGAGATTACGGGAGGGGGACGGAAGCATACAGGAACAATGGGATGGAATTAAAGGGCTCCATTTAATTGAATGTACCTTTTGATAACATCAACTTCTCTACCCTTTCAGATTAACTCCAGAGTTTAGTGCTTGTCTCGTGCTAGTCTAATGCTTCTCTGGAAACAAACCAACCAACCTGCAAGCAGAATGAATACTCAGATCTTTCGATACCCTTCCTGAAATCAAAGATTCACTTCACCTGAAGAAAATACTGTTGACAAAATGCTTTTCAAAACAGTTTGAAGATTCCCAATTTTAGCAGCTCAAACTATACAGCTATATTACTGAGACTTAAGACACTCCTGAAAATAACACCTCTTAATTAAAACCAAAGTAACTACAAAACCAGTCTTCTCAGGAAGAAAAATGATTAATATAACTCATCTCATTCCCATAACATACTGGTAATCACTAACAGCGACAGGTAAAGAAACTCTTTTGGCAATCTGCTACTTTTCCCAAACGGCTCAATGCACAAAAACCGAGAGGGAAGAATCGCATTACTTTTCTTGTCACCCTTTGTACTTACTTGGCAGTTATAATCAGTGTCCAGTCCATCCCACAGACTCATGAACTGAGCTTTCATCATAGCTGTAGCTTCATGGTCAGAACTCGATCGACTTCGCAAGAAGGAATCTGTATTAAGGATTCAGTGAAGCAGTTTACTTTCAATCCTGCCATAGAAACTATGATCTTTGATTTATCATGTGCAGACTTGTGCCATTCTCCATCTTACAAATACTTTTTTTAATAAACATTGTCAACAAATGAAAAATACTTCTCATGATGAAGAATAGGAAAGTGAAATCTCACCATGTTTTCAAGCACACCTTTCGAATTACATTGCACATGTATGTGCCTAATCACATGAGATTGTCCCAAATCTTGTGCTCCAAATTTTCACTTTCCTGAATTTATGGAAAGTGTAACTTTCACCTTAATTTCTCATGCTCATGCAGAGATGGAAGCATTCAGTCTGGCAAGCTAGAAGATACCAAAGCACAGGAGAACAGCAAGCTGACGTAAAGTAGGCCATACACTTTGTTACGCAGAGCTCTAACTCTGCTAGTGGTTGCCTAAAGAATTTCCAACAGCTAGAAAAACACCACATTTTTCACACCTATACAAAAGGATAAAAAGCATCTTAAGAACGTAGCTCCTTCATAAACCTAAACTGGGGAAAGGGTGAAAGCTTCGTCAGGCTCTGTTTCTGCAAACTGTACAACTCGCTTTAAGAAGCACCAGTGCTACGAGACAACGAGCAATTTTAACTGAACTGCTCAAGTTCACAGGGACTTAAACACTGATGTGACAAGTCCAAATGCACTGAACAACAGGCACCTTTGCTGTCTTCCCAGCTGAACTTCCCCTCCTACTTCTTCAGCCTTATTAAGAACTATTATTCCTGAGCTCTCCTAAACCCGTATTTTAATTTTCTATTATGTGCCCTCACGGGAGAAGCATTGAAGTGCATTTGGTGATGGGTTTCCTGAATAAGTAGATCCCTTAACAGAAGAAAAGCTTTCCTTGTGAACCACCTTAGCCCAAGCAAAAATAAGCAGCAACTTGTTCTACTTGTAGTTTCCCCTACTAACACAAGGAAGAAATACACTGTTTTTCCTAATTTGCCACCATTACTCTACAGTATTATTTATATTACTGAACCTTGTTCCATTATCACTCTTTTTAAGAAAAAGATGACAGTAGATCAATATACCCATCAACTTGAACCTACAGTTTAATGTCGCTCTGCTATAGTTACTTATAAAAAAAAAAATAGATTTTTACCTATTTCATCAATAAAAATGATGGATGGTTGGAGCTTTATAGCAAGGGAGAAGACAGCAGCAGCCAGTTTTTGAGACTCTCCATACCATTTGTCCGTCAGTGTTGAAGGCTGGAGATTAATAAATCGACAGCCTGCTTCCTTTGCTGTAGCTTTGGCGATCAGCGTTTTGCCACAGCCAGGGGGGCCATAGAGAAGTACTCCTGAAAAAGTAACCGTGTTAATACTCTCTGGTCGCTGTACAGAAAACAGACCTGATAGTGTCCAGGCTTGTATTTTATCCAGGTTTTAAAAGATAAGAAAAAAGTTACACAGTGTTCCATCAAATCAATTACAAAGTTACTAAAGATATCCTTATTATAAAACTAAAGCTAAGAATATCTAAAAACAGGTATGGTGAAATTGAAGGGAGACATTTGTTTGAAGGATGATTGTTTTATTACTGTGACCCATACAGGTTACAGAAAACTAAAACCCTATTTATTTCCTGTAAGCATTTGATAGGCCTTGTTTATAGCCAGTTTCAGCCTTGCTAATAAAACTTAGCACAGAGGGGGGAGAAAAGAAAGAAAAAAAAAAAAAAGGAGCCCCACAAACAATTTAAACAAATTACCCCTAATTAAATATGACACCTCATATTATTTTTAAACTTGTCATAGCGAAAGAATTCACAGTAGTGTTTTTCTAACATAGTTGTAAGGAAAACAATTTATAGAAAAAAAATAAAGTCGAAGCTTGAAACAGAGAATTACTAGGGGTTTTTTTCTGTTTATGTGACTGATGACCACAAACATAATTACTCTGAAGCAAGACTTCCTATTAACACACAGTGCAAGCCACTAATAAAACTCGGGAACTTGCCCTATATGGAAAGTCTGTTTTAAAAAGATAAATAAAAAATAATTTTTTCCTTCAGCTTATTAGATCATGACATTAAAATAATTTTCCAGACAGTTTCAATTTGTGACTTAAACAGAAAGTAGCCTGGAAAAATGAAACCAGTTTAAAAAGTGCTTCATTTTCCATCACTTAGGACTTGAAACTGAGATGGTCACAGATACAGGCAGTAATTAATGGTTTTCAGAGAATTTCCAGAAGACAATATTCCAGGGATCAGAGCAGTAAAGATAAACTTTGGCATTTTGTCCAACATTTTAGGTTCAAATTCTGCTTGTTTGTAGTAATATATAGCAAATATGGCTGTAAGAATTCCAGCACAGTCCAACTTCTGTTTTACTGTTAGAATTTGTCACCCGACAGTTTCCTTACTGCCTCAGTACTGGACAACTGAACTCCAGACAAAATCAAGGGACCTCCAGAATAAAAATGGGATCTCTGTCTCTTTGAATGACTGGAATTGTTAGGACTAGAGCAGAGAGATGTCTGCAAGATTAGCTTACACTGACGTCTCATGTTTATGACTTATGTTTCTATGACACCATAAAAATATTAGCCAAGTGTACAAAGCTGTACAGTAGAGTTACAGTTCACCTCTGTCAAAGGACAAGATGGGGTATAAGAAGATAAAAAATAGACAATCTAGGCAGTTAAAAATGCAGGCTACATAGATTAGTGCACCAAAATGTAACATCAATAACTGAAAAGCAATTATTGCTTCATTATTAAGATGAGACTTATTCACTAGAACTTGATTTCATGGCAAGAGAAGAGGAAAAACCTGAGGATTTTCCCTGGCATCAGTCTTAATGGTTGCACTTTGGACTGGCAACCTACTTCCTCTTTCCTTTCTGGGTAATTGTAACCTTTTTTTTTTTTAATACCAACATATAAATCCGTAACATTCCTACCTTTTGGTGGCTGTAAGAGCCTGGAATTCTCAAACAAATATTTCTTCTTGATGGGCAAAATGACAGTGTCTTTCAAATCTGTAATAACATCATCTAAGCCTGCAATATCACTCCAGGTTACCTAGTACAGAAAAACAGCATTAGAACTTACCACTATAGTCCCTGCTAAGAAAAAATATCCACAAGCTGACAAGTAGTGCAAGGCCTCAAAAATAAAAAAAGACAGGTGATTTAAAAAAATCTCTGCTCTCAACAACGAAATTTTAAATTACAGAAATATTTTCTGTGTATTTCCATAGATATATATGTATGACAAATAATGTAACACCAAGTCAAAATCAAGATCTTCTACATCTGAAATTCTTTCATCGGAGTAACATGGAAAACCGTTTCTTACATGCATGCTAAGTGGGTCTACGAGATGTGCAGCAATACTCATTTCGTATTCAGTAAGCTTGACATTTTTCACTCCAATTTGCTTCATTAGTTTTTCAGCCTGGGGGAAATAAAATGCCAAGAAAATCAGAGAAAGAAATTGAATGCTTGATTTAAAAATTAGTTTTTAAAGAACTGTTATTTGGAGTCTGAAAAGCTTCTCTGTAAATCACATCTGAAAAGAGGTTAAATCTTTCTGAAGTAGAAGGTTCTGCTATTTCCTAATGACTTGTTGTCATTTGAGTGAAACCGAGTCATATGTCTCAGTTCCCATCAAATAAGTGTCACACCAGCCCTCCCACCCCAAAATCCACAAGTCATACGTTTTGACCTCAAAAGAAACAAACTAAACATTAAAACATGGAGTTTGCTGTTCAGAAGAGGCTTGCAGACACACAGGTAACCTGAGTACAAAATCATTTCCATAATCTCTACAGGAGATTCCAAAGCTGATGCAGGTATGTTACACTTTAAAAAAGCCCATTAAGCCTTGTAAACTTTGTACAGGATTCAGATGAAAAGCCTGAAACTTGTTACTAGAGAGAACTCTAGAGTTCTTTCACATGCTTAATTATCTTCATTCACAACCCTGCACATAATAGACACACACTTTAATGGGAGATATAACTATGTTGCTATAAAAAGCATGCCTCCCCTCAAAGCTCCACAGCACTGTACCAAGGAGAGACTAATACTTTTTTAAGGAAAAAAAAAAAAAAATCACAGAAGCCACTCAATTTTTTCTACGTATTCAGTGTTTTCATTTTCCCAATTTAAAAGGAAAAGTCATTTGTTGTGGCAACACACTTTCACAATTCAGTTTCTCTTTACACTCAAACTTGCGGTTGAGTCTGACATGCTCCTGGGATATTGCAACCTCTTATATAATAGGTGGCACCAAGCACAGATTGTGAAAGCTGATTTTTAAAGTGGGGCCAATTTTTTAACTAAAGATTTCATTAAAAAAGACAAACCACCCAAACCAGAATTAGGTTGCTCAAAACTGCTGTTTGAATCTATGAAATTTGTGCCAGCCAGAAAACAAAAAAAAGTTGCAACATTTCCTTCAATACTTTCCAAAGGAAACATTTAACTTTTGGTTCTGAAATGTACCTAAATCTCTTCCCAGAGCATTAACCCCCATGAATCATTCTAGTTCAGCATAAGGAATGAGGCTTTTCACTTTTTCTTCTCCTCCTTCCAGGGCATTTTGACTGCTACTGGAGGTGGAGGGAGAACAGAGGGAGAGGGACAAAGTGCGAGCTATTCTTAAAAAGGCATTTGGACAGCAGCGTTCCTCTTTGTCATGAGGAACTACAGTCCCTGCCTCTGCCATTAAGTTGCCAAAAAGCAGCAGAGAATTAAGTTATTTCTGCTCAAGGTTTTTAAAAAGCAACCAAGAGACTAATGAGAGCATTATTTAATGCGACTGCTGCTTAGTAAAGTTGTCAGAAGCAGAAACGGCGCAGGGACCACACACTTGCAGATAATTAGAGACAAAATCACGCTCCAGTTCGACAGTTTTTCCACCACTTCGAGCTAGAAATTTTAACTTGTTATAAAATGTAAGCACTGAAAACACTAACAGCCTAGATCCTGAGATTTACTAAAAAATAATTCTGGGTTTTTTTTATTATTCCACATGCTTTTGTCAATTATTTTATTGGTTATTGCAAGTCCACTTTCCGGTTAGAAGATTTCTCTGTATGAAAGGTAACGAACAAGACAGCATTTCACAGAAATGTTTATGAATAAAATCCTACCTGTTTCTGAGCTTCCACTTTTTGCTTTCTCGTCGGATCAATAGCATCAACCATCCATTTAATGGTAAAATATGTTACAGCACCAAATATGGTTAAACGAAAAATTAATCCGACCACTTCATTCCGGCTCAGGGGACGTGAAAATGCTTCGGCATGGACCATTTTGCCTCTCAACACTAAATGTAAAAAAGCGCAGGGAGGGACAGAAAGAAAGAAAATGAAAACTGAGAAAACATCTGCCTTATATTTAAACACCATTTTAGAAAAACTATTTCCCATGCACGCAGTGGGCATAAAACTTACCATGAAGTTACAATGAAATATCTGAACAATAGCACAACCCCAACCTATAAAACTGTGTAAGATTAAAACACGCAGCACCGAGCATAACCATGGTTTCACTTCCAGTAAGCAGAGAAAAAATGGCAGCAACAATTTGAGGCCTTACTTCTTGATTGACTGCATGCAAAAAGATCCCCATTTCACTCTTCCCTCAGGAAATCTGCATTCCTTTCAGCTATGCAGTACCCTAATAAAGATTACTTTATTTCAGTGCCAAGTTTACACTCCCATTAAGACTGACATTTTGTGACTGTTATTGACCTAAGAATGCTAAGCCATGGCGACAAAGATAACTCTACGTTATTTAAACAGAGAGTTCTTTTTCCCAAGAGGAAGTTTAAAGGAAAGGCACCGAATTGACACATTAAGGAGCGATCGACGAATTGTATTTGAATAAAACAAGGTTACAAGCTGGAGCCTGCACCTAGCAGAATACATTTTGAGTTATTAATATCCCTGGAAAACTGAAAATGCTGGATGTGGCACACAGCTATCAAGGGAAAAGGCTGGCTGCTGTATGAGCCAAACCCAGAAAGTACAGCACCTTCAAGTTATGGGAGCATGCTGCAGAGAGGAAAAAACTCTTCCTAAACCATTGAAAAATGACTTCTAAAATCGGGGTCCTCTTTCCCCAATCTACTTTCTCGTCACCTGGCAGGGTTTCCATTTGAAAACCCCCAAAGCTCTCCTCGTTCACTGCCTGATTTTCCTGCTGCAAGGGCAAAATCAGTGGCAATTCCTTTGGCAGCTTCCAACGGTCCCTGGCTGGTCTCCAAACAGAGCTGTCAGCCAGGGAAAAGCTGGACTACCTACAGCCAAGATATCCTTGAATTCCCCCTCACTCAGCTAGCGGTTGCTTTGTGTCAGCCCCGTATTCAGCTCAAGGCGATGCCATACCATAGGTTCTGTCTACAAGGATTTGGCAGACTGGAATTAGGAGAAGTGCTGCAATAGGTTTACTAAAAAAGTTTTGGTTCTTTAAACTCTTCATTCTCTGTTTAGAAATTTAAAAATCAAGGCTGTTGCTGTGCATTCGTGCTCGGAAATCAAATAAAATTTGCTTCCTTAGGCATCTAAGCAAGTAATACGGAGCTAGGAGATTCTGCATGTTCTCTTAAGCCTGATTTATTAAAATAAAAGGGCTACATATTCAGTGAACGAGAAAAAAAAGCTTCCAAAAAAGCCCCAAAACCCAATGAAAAAAACCCACTTCTTATGCAATCATTGCCCTGAATACCAAGGGTGAGAAAAAGCTTTACCAGGACGGAATTTTAAGTGTAACCTTTCTAAATGGCATTCTGATTACCCTGCATGAATTTTAGCGTTTATTTTCTAGGCAGATCGCTGAGCTAACGAGGAGGGCAGTTAACTGAACAACAAACTCTCGGTCCGTACGACTCCCACCGCGTTTTGGTTTAGCTGTGCCTGCCTGCACGCCAGGGCTTCGAATACTAAAGAGAAACCAAAAGGAGGAGCGGCGCTGGTTCCTGTTCTGCTCCCGCAGGGCGGCCGGGGGGAGAGGCCAGGCGCGGGCAGGAAAGCCTCGCCTCCCCCCGAGCCCCCGGGCGACCGCCACCGCCTCCCCGCCAGGGGCTCGGCTCCGCTCCCGCCGAGGGGCCGCTCCCCGGCCAGGCCGCGGGGCCGGGGCTGGCGGGGGGAAGGGGCAGGGGCAAGGGCAGGGGCGCCTCGCCCGGCCGAGCCGTGCCGGCGCCGCCCACCGAGCCCCACCGAGGGCAGGAGCAGGCCTCGGGGAGCCCCCGGCCCCGTCGAGGGCGCGGCGGCGGCCACCCGGGGCCCGGCCATGGCGGCGCGGTGAGGCGAAGGCGGCTCCGGTGAGGGCCGGGCCGGGCCGGCCCCGCCGCCCGTGACCTTCCCGCCGCCCAGCAGGTGCCGGCGGCGGCGGGCAGCCCTCGCTCTCCCGCCGGGTCACTCACCCTCGGGCTGTTCTCCCGGACACGCGGCCGGCGGGGCGCGGCAGCGGCCGCACGGCCGGAGGAAGGCGGCGGCAGGCGGCGGCGGCGGCAAGCGCGGGACCTGGCTCGGCGGCGGCGCGTCCCGCGCTTCCCCCCTCCGGCCGGCTCCCGCCGCGCCGCACGAAGGTTCCGCCCGCCGGCACGGCCCGGCCCTCAGCCAGCCCGGGCCGAGCCCCCAGCCCGGGCCGCTCCCGGGCCGCTCCCCGCCGGCGCGGGGCCCAGCCGGCCCCGGCCCCCGCCTCCGAACAACCCGCGCCGGAGGTTAATCGCTCAGGTTCGGGGGAGGCAGCACTGGAGGCACCGCAGGGGTCTGCCAGGAGGAAAATCATCGCAATTTCAGGATTCATCAGTAGCATTCCAAGAGATACTGAGGCAATAGTTTTCCAGCTTCAACTTGTAATGAAAACAGTAACTTCACTCTATGTATATAGTAACAGAAAAATGGCCAGAAGGCTAAAATAAGGGGATCTCTGTAATAACGAACCCAAAGTGTCAGCGATTTGTCTTCCACCCGCCTGCTCCTGCCAACGCCGCTGGAGCTTTGCGGCCTTCCAGCCCCAGCCTTGCTCCTGAGAGCCTCCTCGCTTTGTTTCACTCTCACCTGTAATTCACACACCGCCCAGGGGCTTCCTAGCAAAATTCAGCCTGCTCACCAGGGAGGGTAATTTGTTTGTCAAGAGCAGTTAGCTTTTTATACAACACTAATTTTACGACACGTCATTTTTAAACGTCACCTCTTGCACATGAATGCAGATGCTTCACCCGCTGAGGAGCCCGTGGAAACTCCGCAGCCACAAACCCATGGCACAGACACGCTGCTTCTGCTCTGGGATTTCTGCCCCGTACCTGCTCGCCCGGCGCTGCCCCAGGCAGGCAGTGGGGTGCTGAATTTCCTTCCCACAGCTCATCTGGCTGGTGCCAAAAGCTGGGCACGCTCCCCAGTGACCCCAGTGGGATGTCACCCACCCCACCAGTATCCATCCCCCACCGCATCGGTGGTGCGTGGTGTTTCCATCATTGAATTCACGTGCAAAAAATTCCTCGTGTTCCCAGAGGAATTGTGATTTCACCGAAGTACTGTTCCAGCAGTTTAAGTTCAGCTCCGTTCACTGGATTAATATACACCAACCAACCCCCCCATTTAAAAAAGTTTTGAAACAACTTTTGCTTTTTCATCAATATTGACAAATCAATATTTCCTTTTATTGTTTTGTGTGCTATAGCTCTTCCAAATAAAGAGTGTATTTAGTAAGAAAATAAACGTATCAAAGTCTGCATGCACCTATCGATTTACATGCAGCCTTTCTTTTCTGCTTTGACGCTAAATCAGATTATAATATTTTAGAGACTTTTTTTTTCAATCTCTGTAGAATATGTGAACAGTTTCTCTCTGATATTTTAAAAATGAACTAGATACAATCAGTGACGCTGACAGCTTTTGCTATTGAGACTTATACTCATTCTTGCAATCACCCCTTTTGAATAGAAAAAGAATAATCAATCATTTCACTGTCTGCGTTTCATGCACTAGGAAAACGCTATTGTGTTTGAATTACCGTTACTGTAGGAAAATATTTAAGGCTCTTCTGTTTTTTCTCCCACTCTTAAAACATCTGTTTTGCTGCAAGTAAGGAGAAATTCAAACACACACACAAGTCATAAAAGCCCGAAACCTACATTTTGTCACTGCTATTTGACAGCTGTGGCAGCAAGCTTTGAAAGAAATCCTCTGCTGAAAAGTACTTAAAAAAATTTTTGAGGGATGTAATTTTTCAGAAGCTGACCAGGGTCAGGTTGAAGGTGAGGTTGATGCCTCTAGTCCGTGCACCAGGCTGACGAGGAGCTGCAGGAGCCTGGAGACACTACCAGCCTCCTGCTGACTGACTGTTCCTTTCCACCGCCAATGTGAACCAGGCCTTAGTTTTCAATTTATATCTACTAGTAGAAGTACCTGTCTGAAATTAGAGAAATGTGCTGGAAATCATGGGTTTATACTGGGGGGAAAAAAAAGAGTATTTGTGGCAGCTTCACATGCCTTGGCTACTCTGGATTGTGGAATACGCTTCCTACTTAAGGAGAGACCTAGAAAGTGGTAACATAAGTTGAAACTCATCCAGCACACTTTATCAATTTTGGTTTTGCAGCTGTGGAAAAAAAGAGAACATTTGGGGTTTTTTTTATATTGGTATGAAAAAATATAGATTGCAAATTTCCCCCAAAATTGAAAAATTTCAAATCGACTGTATGGATGACTTGGTTGGACTCTGTTGATTGCAGCTCTTGAATACAGGACTAGAAGGTCACTAAAAGGACCTAGTGTAGTTGGAAAACTCATCGGAGAAGGTAAGATGAAGGCTGCATGGTCCACATGCTGTTTTGTTATTGACTGCTGGGTGCTTTGCTATGAAATTATTTTTGGTGAACATTCATTTTGGTGACTTCCCGAGCCGGAGGATGCGCTGTATTTTATAGCCATTTTTTTCATTAATTTGTCTGCCCTCTCTTTAAACCTTTGGACATTTGTGGCATTTTGTGACCCAGTCCCACAATTTAACTTCATGCTGTGACACTACTGCCTCTCTTTATTGTTTTGAGTCCATCGCCGGCTAGTTTCATCTGGAACCCCTGCATTTTATATTTAGGAAATGGCAAAGCAAGCAGTCCCTGTCCAACCTCTTCAGTAATTAACAATTTTATAGACCTCTAGCTAACTTTTTAAAGTGGGCCCTCAACCGTATGCAGAGTTGAAGATGGAGGCACAGCACAAATATTAATGGTGGCATAATTATGTCCTCTTTCCTAATTCTACCAAGTGCTGGCTGGCATAGACCCGCAGGTTGGAACATGAGATTTCAGCAGTAGTTGTTACAAAGATCATCACTGCATGATGCGATGAAAACCTGTCCCAGGTGTCGCTGACACAATAGTCACGGATAGGTATCTACTGCTCAGACTGCTTTTTAGCCTTGGTCTGACTTGGAATGCAAATCTAGCAAAAGGACTTCAATTAAGCTGTATCAACTTCCTGGTGACATATATGTAGTTGGATGTTAGAAAGAGAGGGGCAGTCTTGGGACTTAAGGACTTTCAGAAACGTTTTCAGAGATGGTCTTGATTTGCTAGCCACTTCTCTATTGCTCTATGGATAACCTCAGAGCCCAGGACCTAAAAGTAGGTTTCCTGGGTTCATTTCGTACGTTTGAAGTTTGGGAAAGGAACAGTACGATCTCACTGCACGCACACGAGTTGATCCCAAAATAACTATGAGTTGCCAATGTGATCATGAAAACAAGGCCCTGAGAGGTCTTGGGAGCAACATTCCTAGCAGAGTTTGGAGGGATTAATACCATTGTCCTTGGCACTGGCAAGATACCCTCGGGAACACTGCACGGCATCTATATCAAAAAGAAATAAATAATAATAAAACTGAAGGAGAAAGTCATTGCCGAGATGAGGGAGAGTGGAAAGTTAGGCGAGCTCAGCTAGCTTAGTGTAGTCAGATGACAGCTAAGGGGGACATTTCTGGCTGTAAGCACATAAAGAGTAAAAAAGGGTAAATGCTATGGAGCAGGAGCTATTTAAGGCCAATGCTGGCACAAGAATAAATGGATACAAACCAGTCACAAATATATTTAGCATGAAAATCAGAAGGCGGCTCTGGGAACAGCTTCCCAGTGGGAATAATGGTGGCAAAAGATCTTAAGATGAAACTTGATACATTTATGAAAGGAATTATATAATATAGCATTTGCAAAGGCTGAAGGCTGTGGCAATCCAGGAAATCCCTCCACCTTATGTTCCAGTTTATTTTGAGCCCTTAAAGGCAAAGCGTGGCATTTCACCCTCCCATTCCTCTTCCTACTCCAGCCATCTGCAGCTGGACTTCAGCACCTCTCTTAAAAGCTGTTTAAAGATCGAACAAGACACTGAATTTCTCTTGCACTTTTGAATTCCTTTTTGCTGTTCCTCAGAACAAACAAGTTTTGTAAAGTATTGCCTAATTTATATAGGCAAAAATTACTATTTAATGAATCTTCTGATAGAGTATTATGTTTTATCCAATTTTTCCTACTTGCCAGACTTGCTTATTAACCAATTTCCCATAGCATCCAACCAATATATGAGTGCTATTTTTCTCCAAGTTGTCCTGCTCAAGCATATCTGATAGCCATTCCCTGGGTAATACAGTTACTAAGCAAACCACGGAGAGATTTCCTGCTCGTGTTCCTGTGAGGGCCATCTTCACTCTGGTCTGATGTGTCTCGCAAGATACCAAGTCTCTTCAACAAGGTGTCTTTCCCTACCAGCCTCAAAAACATTTGAGGTGGACTTCTAAATTAAAGCCAGGACCCGTTCTTTAGGGAGATACCGGTCTGGTTCATCATCTGCTTTTCACGGAGAGAAGGGAAAAAGGGGTGCATGGGTTCTCCTCTTCCTGTCAGGCTGGTCCTTCCCATGGTGTCTCTTTTCTAGTTGTATAGGAAGTGGTTTCATTTTCCTTTTGTTTCTGTTTCTTGCGGATTTTGGAGATGTCCATCATCCCTTTGTAAAACAAGCCACTGCCTTCTTGCTCCCTTTAAACAGGCTTCCTTCGAACGTATGTTATCTTTGACCTCCATGGGGTTCCCCTCACATTACTTACTGTCCAACAAGAGAATGGCATGAAGATAGTATTTTTGAGGAAAGCAAATTTAGAAATTTATTTGCCTGGTAACCCCATTTCTTCAAATGTATTATCTGGCAAGCTCTCTCCTGATCCCTTAACAGTTGGGGCAGATGCTGATCTCCAGCAGATTCCATTCATGATGCTTTACAGAAGTCATACGTGCCAAGCTGCTTTAGCATTTTGGTTTGTACTACCACAACAGGCTAACATTTTACCTGTCTGCAAACAAAAGGAAAAAAAGTCACACAAAAACCCCCACAAAATATGCCCTACCAAAGTATGAGAAAGATGGAAACTGCTAACTGAGACCGAAGCCAGTCTTCATATTCAGAAGCTCTGGCTGTGACAGGCGACCTGATGGTCATTTTCCTGCAAATCATTAACTCCAGCAATTCCCAGAGACTTACGGGAGTTTTCTGCACAAAGAACCTGGTGCAATGGGGTTTATTTGCTGAAGTTCTAAAGGAATTTAAAGGCCGATTTGGTGATTTAGAGACAGCGCTTTCCCACCCGTCAGGATAATTGTGATGAACGGGGGAAAAAGGGAGACAGCAAGCTCCACGGGAACAGCACGGCCACCACCAGCAGGTCCCTACCCCCGTGCTCGGTCGCCGGCGGCCCCAGGTGGCCCTCACCCCCCCGGCTCCCTCCGCCCCCCCGGGGCCTGGGCGGCTGCAGGGGGCAGCAGGCCCTCACGTACCGCGGCGGGAGGGCAGCGGCTCCCAGCCAGCCCGAGCCGCTCGGCTTTACGCTAAACCGCACACCGGCGGCGCGGGCGCAGGCGGGAGGAAGGACGAGGCCCCGGCGACGGGCTGGCCCCCGCCTCCCCCTCCCCGCGGGGCTCGGGGCCGCAGAGCGCCCGTTACCCCCCTCCCCCCCTCCCCGGTTACACAAGCGCAGGCCCCCGGCCCGGGCACCCCTCCGGGGCGGGCACAGCCGCGGTGGCACCGACCCGCGGTACGGGCCGGCCTGCGCGGGAAGAAGGCGGGGGGGACAGCGGGGAGAGCCCCGTTCTCTCGCCCGCCGCGGGCCCCAAGCGCCGGCAGCCCGCGGGAGCGCAACAGGCAGGAAGGGGCCCGCTCGGGGAGCTCGGGCGCTCCCCTTGGGAGCTCGGGCGATGGGGACGGACCCCCGCGGGCAGCGCGGCGGCGGCGGCGGCCCCCAGCGCCGCTCCCCCCCTCCCCTCCCGGCCCGTCCTCACCTCCCGGCCCGGCCCGGCCACTTCCGCCCGCGGGGGAGGGGCCGGCGCTAGCGCAGCGGCCCGCCCACGTGACCCGTCGCGGCACCGTCGCTCAGCGCGGCTCAGCCGCGTCTCCCCCCCCTCCGCCGTCCTGTATCCCTCCGCCCGCCGCCTCCTCGCCCCCGCGGGGCGGCGGGAGCGGGAGGGGTGCGGCGCGGCGAGGGGCGGGCGGGCCGGCGGGCGGCGGCGAGGGAGGCGGCGGGGCGGGGCGGGGCGGCGGTTAGCCGGTGGGTAGCTGATTCGTGGGGGACTACTTTCTCGGGGCGGCGGAGGCGGCGGAGGGGGCGTGGCGGCGCTGCCTCCCCTCTCGGAAGCTGCAGCCATGATGGGAGTCTAGCGCTGGCGCGGCGCTGCTGGGCGCGGAGCAGGCCGGGGGGGATGAGCCAGGCCGCGCCGCCGGCCCGCACGCCCTGAGGAGCCGCCGCCGCCGCTGCCGCCGCCCCGCCGCGGAGCGCCCGCCCGGCGGCGCGGCCCCACCGCGCGGCTCCGGGCCCGCCGCCGCCGCCCCGGGCGGGGAGCGGAGCGGGGCGGAGCGGGGCCGGGCCGGGGGGGCGCCCCGCGCCGCTGTCACCATTGCTGGGGCCCGGAGCGCCGGAGAGCTGCTCTCTCCGCCTCCGCCTCGCTCGCCTCAAAGACGGCGGCGGCGGCGGCACCCTCAGGGACTCGGCCCGGCTCCGGACCCTCTCTGCTCGGCCGCCGCCGCCGCTGCTCCCGCCCCGCTTGGCGCAGCGGCGGCAGGAGGAGGAGGAGGAGGAGGAGGGGGCAGCTGCTGCCGCCGCCGGGAGCCGCCGCCGCCGCCGCGGGGGGAGGCGGGCCCGCCTGGGGCTGAGCCGCCGGCGCAGCAGGCCCCGCGCCCGGGGCCGCCCGGCGGCCGCCGGCCCGCCGCCGCCTCCCGGCCCCGCGCCCCGCCGCCGCCCGGCCCCTGCGCGCTGTCCCGGAGCGGCCCCCGGCTGCCAGACATGACCGCCATCATCAAAGAGATCGTCAGCAGGAACAAAAGGCGATACCAGGAGGATGGCTTCGACCTGGACCTGACCTGTATCCTCCCGCCGGGGACGGGGCCCGGCACCGGGCGCTGCACGTACAGCTATTGCATCAGACCTGCGCGGCGGTTACCTAACGCGCTTCCCGGTGCCGCTCCGCCGGGAGGCCGGAGGCTGCCGCCGGAGCTTGCCCGGGCCGCCGCGCCCGCCGCCGCCTCGGCCTCCTTTTGTCCGGGCGGCCGCAGAGCCGAGGCCTGGCAGCCGGGCAGATTAACGGGAGCTCCGTGGTGGCGAGGATTAACGCTAGTGCGCCTTGGCGATCGCAGCCTGCCTGCCTGCTGCCACCCCCGTGTCGCGGAGCTGCTGTCCCCCCACCCCGGCCCGGGGAGCCCCGGCCTGCTCCGGAGCAGCGCGGGTCTGCTGCTTATCTCTGGCTGTGTTGATTTTTCGGCTCACATAGCAAATACGCCTGTCCTGCCGTGACTCACGTCCAGAGCACTTTTTTTTTTTTTTTTTTTTTTTTGATTTAGTAACTCGTCTTGAATTGCAAATAAATCGTGGCAGGCCTATCGCTTTGCTCGGGTTGCTTCAGTCTGCGCGGCAGGAGAGGCGAAGCCTGTGTCCTCTGACCTGATTTTCATACATTCAGTAAGGCAGAGCTTGTGCTCGGTTGCTACACGATGCAGCGAGGTTCTCGATGTGACAAGAGGTGGCAATCGCTTCTTCCAAATTAAAAAATACCTCTTTTCCTACCGCGATGTGTGAGCTGCGCTTTGGCATAGTCTCAGATACAGTGAACATGAGGATGTGTTACGAACGAGAGCACGTTGGGTTTCGTCGAGGAGGATGGTGAGGAGTGTAATTCTGGAATATGTAATTAGTATGCAATTACGACTAATGAGTCCAACCGTAGAGAAGCATTGCTAGTGTGTAGTTTTGGTGGCCTTGCGAACAGATGTGCTGTAGCGGCGGCAGGCAGATACTTAGCTTTGAATGCCTTGCAGAGTTAATGGTGTGTAGGGGCTGTGCCGAGGGCATGGTCTTTCTCCGTGGTGGAGAAAGATCATTACTGTGTTCGAGAGGTTTTGGAGCAAAAGCCTCCCTTAAAAGTTGGAATTGTCCTAGGAAAAATGAATATTGACAGTAGCACGCAGAGCTAGGCTTATCCCTACAGAGAGAGTGCTTTCTGTTCTGCAGCAGAATCAGGGTGAAATTTATTGGGTTTTGGAGCAATTACACTCGTGTCAGAGCAAGTGCTGCTACAAATAAATCCAGTTCTTGGGCAGGATCAAAACCGGTAACAGCTGTAACTAGCACAGAGCTGTGATGTTGCATTGAGCCTTGGCCTAAAATTTTGGTGGCTTTAAAATGGCCTGAAAAGTTCTTTACTTCAGCAGGTGGCTGCTGAGCTTTTAGTTAAAAAGCAGCAGCTCTAGTATGCAATTTCTGCATTCTGTTTGTCATACTGATACAACACAATTTTAGGCTTGAATTTTTAAATGTTTGCACTTGGTCGTTTCGTTGGCCTATGGCTTTAACGCTGACCTAGGCCAGCGCAGCACTTACTGCTGACTTAACGACAGAATCCTGAGTTAGATTTTTTTGATTCTCTGAGTGAAGGTTTGCCGGGAACTTTGGGGTTACAAAAAGAGTTGAGTAGTGGCAAAAACAATGAGGTTTTGGCTTCACAGTTGAAGAGTTTGGTATTTCAGATATCTTTGCCCAGATGTGCCATTAGTAGGGAGCGATTTTTTTTTTTACCTAAACAGATATTTTTAACTAGTCATCTGCTCCCGGCAAGAACATTGGTGAATGCTGAACCTGGATTTTCTTGCTCAAGGTTGCTAATGATATGTCAAATGGAGTTTATTGCTTATTTTTTACTTTTTTGTCTTGTTAATTTTATTCTTAGGATTTTGCATTAGAAGTAGGCCACTGAACACTGAGCTTAGGCTGGTTTTTCTAAAAGGAGTAGCTGGCTGCAATTCTGTAATGGAATTTATAGAAAAGGTGGTTTTTTGATGATTGCAAAAATATCTTTGGAAGAAGCTTATACCCAGTCCTTTTTTTTTTTTCATAGCTGCACATTTTGAACAGATAATTAATGAATGAAGACTGCTGCCTGTACAGTATAATGGCTTGGCTTTGAAGGCTGACGTTGCTGCAGAAGTGAAAGTTTAATTTTTTATCACTTTGTGCTGGCTTCTTGGAGATGTTCTTTTTGCAGGGCTCTGATGGAATTGTTGCTCATCATACCTGGTAGCTGCAAAATAACCTATGTATAACTGTGTATTTCTTATGTGTGTGGACAGAGGACTAAGCTGGGAGTTAGCTCGCCAACCATGTGATGTTAGATGAAGAAAGGTTTCAAGTTTTCTCTAAGTGAGCTGTTCGGGAAGGCATGTGGTGTATGGTAGGAGGACCGGGGTTTAAGGTCTCAAAGGTACTTCTTGCCGTGTGCTGGAGCTTAAAATTTTGAGACTGAAACAAGCTGTAGTTAGCTTTGCTTCCCTGCACACCCATGATTGTAAGAGTGTCCTCTCTTACAGATTACTGGTCATTTCAGGGTAGCTGCTTCTGTCAAGCTAGAAGAGAAAGGCTGATACAAGTTGGATAGCGCAGTGATTTGGGCGTTTAGCTGGGATATGGGAAACAGAGGTGTGAATTCCTCCTGCAGTAAATATTTCCATACAAGTAGTTCAGTGCGGTGGTAGCTCCAAAATACTCAGTACCTGGTGATTATTACCTGGACTTTGGAAGGTGGAGAATAAAATGCATCTAGAGTGAATCCAGGTGAGGTGCCTGATCTCCAGCCTATATTCTGTGGTCTGTCTTGCCTTCTACCAGTCTTTGAGGGAGGGTTTGTGTGTCACTGTCCCAGGTGGACAAAGACTTGCAGTCTTTATATTTTGGTCACGGTTGATTCTCCCAAGGCATCGCAGGGAACACCTGAGTGCCAGAAGGCAGGCAGGGTTAGGCTCTGGAGTGCCGAACTCCCCTTCGAGGACCGCTTTTTTTCCTCTGTTGGTCTGTGTGAAATCCTTTTAAAACTGGCACTGATGTCTGTATGGTACGGTGCATCATACTTGGGAGTCTTAGTTCCTGATGAGTTGGTTAAGAATTCTTCTTGTGTGGATAATGCAGGATTTTAGGAAAGAGAAACAGTGACTTCTCAAAATCTGGAGCTTTACATACACAATATAAGAATAGCCCCATGTGCTAATATGACAAAAGTGTCTTTAAAAAAACATATTGATGTTACTTTTAATCAAATGTTCTTTTCTCTCTGGACAGTCTTTTTATGTACATCTTGGAAAAAAAATATTTTTAAATTAGAAGAGTTTTAAAGGTGGAGACATTAGATCAGCTTTTTAATACCTTATTTCAGATACTGCATTTATTCCTGATATGTTTGGGTTTCTATTTCATTTCTGTAATGCTGGATACCTTTTGGTGCAAATGGGTGAGAAGGAAAGTTTGGGTTAATGGCTTTCTTCTAAGATGGCTGCATTTCTTTATGATGCAATGACCAGTATATTGTCTGAGGCACTATAATCTTTGGTATTTCTGAAATTGTGCAGCTTGGTTGTTGACCATTTTACTGCAGGGAACAGTGAAGAGAGAATGTTTGCATGCGAGTCCTGCGCATTGCATGGATTTGCCTGTGTTTTAAGAAGTCCATGTGTAACTGAATTTAGCAAGTGGTTTAACTATTTGATACTAAAGTGGAAAAAAATTGTGTAACTGCTTCTTGTGCCCATTATAGCTTTGGTTAGACTTTGTCTCGTATTTCCAGGCCTTCTGTTACGCATGAAAATGGCTATCTAGCCTGATCATAGGGTAGAGCATGCCTACCCTGATGCTTAATTGAAGCATGTGTAGCTCGTGACCTACATAGTCATAAACTGCAGCAATATTCCATAAAGATTCGATGTTGGGTGCAGTTTATTTACAAGTCTCACATGTAGTTTGTTTCCTATAATGAAGGGTAGAGAATGCTAAAATTCGAGTGGAAACTTCTTAGAATATCACCCTGCTTTATGCTATTTGCAGTCCTAAAGCTCTTTGCATTTTTAATGAAATTTTAAATGATGTGACTTCACTCAAAATGGCTCAGCTTCCAGGAAAAAAAATGAATTAGTGGCATGAGGTACATACCGCGTTTAAAAATAGAGCCTGAGTTGGAAATGCCATTCGTTTAAAATATTTGGTTTCATGTTAGAATTGAAGTTTGTTAGATGTTTTGTAACAAGTTCTTGCACAGAAGTGCAGGAAGGGCTGGTAAGGGGTTAGAAGAAACTTGAAGAAACCAACTGGCAACACATTTTATTGGTGGAAAAGTATTTCTTTGTTCTGGAGTAAACCATGTTACTTAGCAGTGTTAAGAGCCCGACAGACTCGTTTCGCTTCTGGAGCCTGGGACAATCTTGAGTTTTGGACAAGAAGATTAGTGCCAGTTTTGCTCTGAATTCATCTAAGAAGTCTGTTTGAATAGACAGCAGTAAAACGGTACTGGCTGGGGGCCTCTCAGAGTTTGATTCAGTTGCATCCTACAGCAAGGAGGTGTTTAATTTTGGGAAAATTGGTCTTTCTGCACTTCCCAAGGATTTTTGAATTGTCCAGATGGAGAAAGCGAGGTGGTGATAGATGCAAGTGTGTTCATGCATTTTCTTTTCTGGGGTTAGAGACGTGCTGGATCACTTACTTTTCCTCACAACCTAAAAAAAACCCTTTGACATACTGCCATAGTAGATGCATATTTGTGGATAGCGTTGTTTGACAGCTGATGCCTACGCGCAAAACCCCCACCATTCGGGCAAGTGCTCTGTTGTGCAACCCTCGCTGCATCCATTCAGAATAACCCCAGCCCCTTTCTGCCTGGCTTTTTGACTGCAGTTGCTTGGAAAGGGACTTCAAAGATGCTTAACAAATTACAGCTCATCTCTTTGCGCTGCTTAAACGTAGTGCGGGCTTCCTAATGAACTATTTGATGTTGCATCATCAGAAATTTTTAATCAATGTGCAGCGTTGCTGGAGACTGTTTGCACAAGCTAAACATGAAGTTAAAAAGTAACTGCCTGTGCACACTTTTAAATCGACAGAAGTTGCAAACTGATTCTTGGTTTCATGTAGCTCTGCTGTTGAAGTGATGGTTATATGTTCTTTTCAAGGTGGGGAAAGAAATGAGTACAGATAATGTGAACGCTGTACAAAATTTTCTTAGATGGTGACGTTTTAGAAAAAGCACACCTGAAGCTAACCTTCATTGAAATCTGTTTGTAAGCTTAGTTCAGTTTGTGTAATTTTTGGAACATCCAAAGCTTTGCTGTTAAACATTAAGAGGGTAATGCTGAATAAAGTGCAAGCTCCACTAGGACTGATAGTGGTTTTGAGCATTTCTTTTTTTAAGGAAAAATCTGATGTTCATCTTTATTATCTCTTACACTGATAAGACTGATGAGGTGTTGGCACTTGAGGCCCTTGAGAAATTATCTTTGTTGAGGCTGGTCAGTGGCTTTGAGAATGGTTAGGTCAGTGTTGAGGACTTCTGAAAATCACAGCCGTTTAGCTCTTGGTGTGATTGGTTGGCCATGCGTCAACACTCGGGCCAACTTGAGTCTTGAAGAAGGTTGATGAATTCTGAAAGTGCATGTTTCTAGGAACTTGTGCTAGTTAGGAAGGCCTTTCTGTCCTCAAGATAATTACATGTGACTTCCACTGATTTCATGAGATGGTTATGGTGTATTTAGGGAAGGGATATAGCCTTGAGTGTGGAGCTTGTGCAACACTTGAAATGGCTATTATTGCTGCACTGCAATACCTGTGGAAAGATTAGTTGGCTCTTGATGGCTGGTAGGCTGGTGATCAGCAGATTTCTTTGGGACAAAAACAGCTTTCCTGTGCTCTCCAGTGCTACACTTGATACATCTCATTTAAGAATTTTTTTTTTTATTACCAAAAGGTTTTGAAGTACAGTGACTGCTGTAGAGAAAGCTAGTATTTGCTAAATGACATATTAAAACACTGTCTAGAGGAGTACAGAATTTTCTAATTTTCTTCCAGAAGAGAGGTGACTGTATTTTCAGTTTTCTTCCTTGTAGGATGATTTGGACACCTAAATCCTCTTTGTTGTGGAAGCAATTGGTATAATTTGTTCTGTAATAATATGACATTATGTTAAACCCCCCTGTGCTAAAAAATGTAAAGCCATACCAAAACTAAACTTCAGAATGTAATAATTACAAAGTTCAAATTTTATATATAAAGTTTCTGTCTACCGAGTTGCTTTTGCCAGTTGTGAATCTCTGAATAGCTTCTAAATGAAATGATATTTTTAATGGATTAATGTTGTTGCCACATTAATACTGCATAAGCTGACAAATTATACCCCTGGTACCTTAGCCTAGAGTCTTCCCTTAGAACGTGTTTAAACAAGAAAATGCTTCTTGTATAATGATTTAAGGGACAATAGTTGTGTTCTGACAAACTGGAAGAAAAGGGAGGGAATAGGCAGTTGAGCTGTCAAATCCCTTAATTACATTACAGACCAAAGTTGCTGTCATTAGTCATAACTAACTCCCTTTTAAAGTCCACTTCCTTTCCAGTTCAAGTACCCAGCGAGTAATCTGGAACTGAGCTACACGTGATTTGTATTCATTTACTGTGCCTAATGTAGGGTGGATATAGAAGGTTAATTATTGCATAGATTTTTCAGGGGGGTAAATGGGATGTAGCCTGGAGTTGTGAGTAGTGATTGCTGGAGGTACCTGATGCCTCATCTTAAATCTTAGGGTAGCTGTAGGCTCCTTTGGCTTGGCAATTCTGTGAAGGTTTGGGGGATTAAAGCTATGCATGTTTGTACATTTGTGTGAGTTACTGGGATGGTGATTTCCAGATTGTAAGAAGGGAATTTATTTCAAGATACATGAACGTTCATAAGTGGCCCTGTAGAGCAGGATCTCTTCTGAAACACGTATGCTTTGAGGGCAGTTGACTCTACTTTGGGTTAAGCAATTGCTGTTAGTTTTCAAATGCATCTTAGTCCCAGACTGATATTTCAGATGTAAACAAATCCCTGTTCCAGTTTCTAATTCTAGCTAGCATCCTCTTTGCTCCTATCGTCATCTGCCTCGTTTGCTGTCTTGCCTGTGAGGCCCTGAAAAAAAAGAAGTTCTGTAGAATGGAAGTAAATAATCATGCAATTAGGCTGTGTATCATGCTGCATAAATCTAGGGTATCTTAATAATGATTTTTAGGCAATGTAGCTGAAGTAGTGGGCTCTGTGACTCAAATTGATTGTGCAGCTAAAAAATTAAACTCAACTGCTCTGTGTTTGGGATGATGACTATTGCAAAAGCTGGCATTGTTCCCTTTAAAGATGAAGTCCCAGCTTCACAGCCCCAACGTGCAGCAGTGCATAAAAACTGCTTAATATCCATTTTTTCGTAGTGAAGTGCTTAAGAAATGCCTTTATAAACTTAATTCTGCCTTTGTGGAGCTGTAGTATAATAGCTTTTAATTGCATGATTAATTTTCTTAGAGGCCTCTGCTAAATTCGTTGCATTGCCTGGGTATATATCGGGCTAGAACTGAAGTAGTTGTGTATTTTCTGTTCTTTAATTTCTTGCGTGGGTGAGTTAGAGAAGTAATGTCCTTTTCTTGTACTAACATTTAGAGGAGGAAAACACTAGATCTCATTAGAATGAAATGAATATTATCTACTTGGAGTTCATTGGTTGAGAAGCAGCTTATTAGGATGGCCTTATGTATTGTTTTACTGCTTGCCTTTATTTTCTCTTTATACATTCCCCAAATTAAGGTTTGATGAATTCATACAAATCCCCATTTTTGTAGCTTCTGTTTTACAGAACTTTTTAGTGTGACGTACTTGTCCTCCAGCTCAAACTATTTTACATTCCCTTGTCTCTGAAAGTTTTGGATGTTCTTTCAGACTTGCAAAAAGTTGAGACTGAGCCATTTTTCACTTCCTGTCAGTAAATATCAAAGTAGTGACTCTCTGTGCTGACTTCTTTTTACTGAATAAAATTCTTGTATTTTTCTGTGGGTGTTTGAGGTTAGGATATGCTTAAGTACACATCAGTGCTTCTTTAAAGGAGATCCTGCAAAGTGTGGTAGTGTGCTGAGAACACGTACCAGGGAGGTCCTGTGCTCTGCCTTGAAAGAGTTAATGTTGAATCTGACTTGTGGGTCAAAACAGGTAAATTTGGCACTTTGGAAATCTCAAACCGAGATATAACAGTCAAGCTTCTCATATACGTTACCTCCTATTGAGAAGTTCTACTCAGCAGACGTGTTACCTTGAGGACAGCTACTCCACCTCGCATGTGCAGTTCCACTGGCTCAGCTCTTGGCCCGCGGCTGCTGTGTGTCGCTACAGCTAGTTGAGATGCCGGAGTAGGTATGATAAGATGGGATGCGGCTTCTCGCAAAGCGGGAGCAGAAACAAAAAGCCATCTTAACTGGACTTCTGCATGTTTTCACCTCTAGAAACTTGTTGGGATTGTAGGGTTTTGTTCAGTGCTGTAGACCTGGACTTGAAGCTGAGTAAGGAGTTGAGGTCCAGTCTTTGACTCCTCAGCTGAAGAGTTCTTTCAAATTTTGTATGAATAATATAGTGTACTGTTGCATCATTTGTTATGCTCCTGTTTGCTCTTGGCTTTTTCTTAATGGGAAGGGTAGCTTTTTTGTGTGCTGTGATACTGTCAGCTATTCTAGAGCGATTTGCTGCTCCTCAGAACAAGCTCATGTTTCCTTTACTATCTGCATGCTTTCCTATCTTTGTGATGCCAACCATGTTGAAATGGAAGCTTAAGGCATCTTTTCCTCAGTCTTTGTCAGAACAAGCTCTTCTGTAGAGTAGACATCATCTTCTTTCATGCTTCTCTGTTACTATTTTTTGTATTTATGCTCTGAGGTTTATGAGGTTATGTTTTGCAGAAAAAATGGTGCCCGCTTATGTAGATTATGTGTGTTTTTTTCTAATCTTCTTGACCTATTAGCTGTTCAGCAAAGCCTCCATATGGCTGAGAACTCCAGGACAGAATTCATGTACCTCACAGATGAAGGAAGAGACTCTTGCTCTGGGAATACTGCCCAAATGCAATACAGTAAGGAGGTCCAAAAGCCCCCACTATGGGATGGAAGTGAGTTGAGGATGTAGCTGGTTTCGAGACAAGCTGGCAGTATCACCTTCAGGCATCTTCTGATTTACTTCTTCGTGCTGCAGGAATTTGAGTTCCCCTCCAGACCTGTTGTCAGCCTCATGACCTCATCTGGACAGGGTTGCCTCCCGGATATGAAGGAGCTGCAGTTTCATTGTTCCTGGTCTAGGTTGCTGCATTTAAATTACAAGCTGAAAGATTAAAAAATAAAGAAAAAGAAAAGAGAAGAAAAAAAGGGTTGCAGTTGGAATATTGAGCATTAAGGGGTTAAATGCATTTCTTCTAAATCATAAAATGTTTCTTTCAGCCACATCTGAGTTGGTCTCTTTTCTTGTTCTTTAAGGCACAGATGGTAGAGTTGGCAAGTGCAGCTGGCTGGCTACAAGGAATCCTCCTTTGCTCTGAAGAACTTTCTTCCTGTTCATTTCCTCTATACTTCCTGATTATCCAGACTCATAGGAAAATAGTAAACTTATTTTGTGTTTCATGCTGGCTAATGGAAATGCCACCTATTTAAAAAAAAAAGGTATGCATGTGTACAGGCTAAACAGTATATATGCTAGGAAACTTTTCTAGATTTGGCTGGTTATATTTTCCTATGTCTTTTTTTTTTTTTGTAGGGATGCTGTCAAGAAAATGGCACTAATAAGAGCTTGGCCATTTGTCAGGACTCTTAAATCTGTTTGAGGATGGAGTGTGGACACTTCTCGTAACACTCCCCCTGTAGCTTCAGGCTGTCAAGCTGTCGAACAGCAAGAACAGTTCTTTTTTTTTTTTCTTGTCGTTGCTATACAGACTTGTTTAAGCTGAGGTTAAAGGGCTTGAGGTTAGCATGCTAACATTTCATTGCTGGTAGGGCCAGATGCGCCGCTAGACCACGTTGCATGGTTACTGAAGTCAGAGTTCCTGAAAATTGCAGACAAATTGAGACAACAAAGCAACTTTCGAAGACTTCAAAGTCATGTTGTTCCTCTGCTCTTTGGTGTTGCTATCAAGTGGGACTTAGCAGTTGACAGCTTGGCCACCCCATGCTAGAGGCTGGTTTTCTTTGCACTGTGGCTCTCCGCAGCCAGGGGGGTGATGGGTGATGCGTAGTGGAGCAAAACTGACAGCAGCTTGCGCACCAGTGAGGAGAGGGATGTTTAGGAGTGGATTAAAGCAAGGACATGCCTTGCTTGCCTGAACTGGAAGTGAAAATTTGCATTCCTGGCACTTGCGAAGCTTTTTTCAGGCCATAGATTCACCAATTTAAATCTGTTCTTTGTTAAGTACGATTCATATTTGGAAGCTGGAAACAGGGTCAGGAAAAATGGACTGTTGTCCTTCTGTTGGCAGGTGTCAGGTTCAGGTTTTGCAGTAAGTTTTTAGCTCCAAAGCATGACTTGAACAGTGACCATCATTCCCAGCTTCAGGAACGCTCAGCTTGTTTTAAATTTCCTTTTTAAAGAAAGATTAAGTCTAATGCCTGGTAGGTCTTCCTGAAGCCTTCAATTGTAAAGGGCTAATAGTTTTAAAGTCCTTTATTTGTGTTTTGATTTAAAAATATGTTGTCAGTGTTGGGTTTAAAAGGTAAAGCTATATGCAGATTCTTAAGCACTGCATGCTCTAGCATGCTTATAAAGTGGGAATATTAGGTCATTTGCTTTCTGTTTTTCTGTTACAGCTGCCTTCATGAGCAGAGCAGGAAGGGTTTTAAATACTTTGTTTGAAATAGGACTTCATAAAATTACTTAGAAATTCTATTGACTCACATTCTAGATATGGAGAATGTTGATCATTGCAGGAAAGGCTATAGCTGCCTATTTTTTGCAACTTTCTTGTGGCTGTTTAAGAATTTAAGAATTGGTAAATATTTTGGTATGCTTTTTTGGACACTTTCCATTATTAGGAAAAGGCTGAATTTGTGAGCAGAACCAGCTACAGGACCAACATGAGTAATTTGCTTTTATATCTATATGTATATGTATGTAAAATTTAAAGTGTATGCTGCATATTCTTTAATTTGGTCTTGGCATAATGTGAATATATAGACAGCTATTTTTGAAAGTGATTATAACTGATTTGCATAATGATACAGGATTTTTCTCATAGCAACTGGAAAGACTATCATCTTTAGCTTGTGGGAATGATTTCAGGCTTTAAGAACAGTGTTTTGTAAAATCTACGAATGGCATTAGAGCAAAGGCGTTTCCAAAGCGGCGTATGGATTATTTGCTTTGGTATGTCTTCAGTATTGACAAAGCATCGCTTTTTCATTGTGGCATTTGATAACTTCACAAATTATCGGGTGCTTTCATTTTAAGGTTCCTTGTGTATAGTGTAGTTTCATCTTCATTCATTTGAAAGTTGAAGTTTTGTAGTTAGTAAGAAGTACAAACTTGAGTAGACGATGGCATTTTAGTGTTTTGCTGTTGTGTATCATGAGTGTCTCTCATGTATTTTTTTAATTGTGGTTGCTAACTAAAATCCCAGCCTCCATGTTTACGAGACTGAGAAAGGAATGAGTGCTTTAAAAGCTGTTGAAACCATTTCTGGGAATGAGTTTCTTAGGAAAGAGCTACGTTGGCAAAATGTGGCAGGGTTTATTTTATGTTCTTTAGAAAGCCCATTTCAAATTTTGATAGTTAGACAGTTCGGTTAACTTTGTTTTGCATGTGTTGTAGAACTGCCTCAATAAATGGCTGAGGCTTTTGGCTTTTTTCGTTTGCCTGTCTAAAAAGAAAAAAAAAAAAAAACAACAAAACCAACAAAGCAAACCTTGGAATTGATAATGAACTTGTTGCATGTTTTAAATAATCAGTTCTTTCAGATTTCTAAAATTATCAGTATCGTTACCAATTTCATGATGACTCAGAATTCTTGCTTTGAATGTAAGCCCAGCTTCCAAGCTCCTTTGTAAGAAATCTCGTCTTGGTAGCGAATGTCTTAATTTCAGCTTTGGAGATTAATGTTAAATTAACTGAGGTGTGAAAAGCAGTGTCTCTGAATGGTTGGGCATGGCTGGTGATAGAAGAACTTGCCAAAGATGGTGCTCAGCGGTCAGTTGCTCCCATAACTGGCTTGGCTCCGCACCCTTCCGTGCAGTGGTCCCAGGCTGTCCCTGAGGAGGACTGTTCCGTTCCCCAGCAGCAGGAAAAAAGGAAGCTGGTACCGATGCAGTAACACCCATCCCCTTCGCTTGCTGCAGATCTTGGGGCATCTTTTCACAGAAGAGGAAAGGGTGGAAGAGCTTGGTTTTTATGGCAGCTTTTTCAATTAAGTGACGAAAGTGCTATTTCTGCTCAGAGATTTAGATCATCTGTGCAAACAGCAACAGCACTTCCACTCTGTTCTTCCATCTTGTGTTGCTCCTTAAAGCAAAAGGCATTCTTCTGGTTGAACCAGCAAAAGAGTTTCAAAGCAACATGCTGCTTCAGCGTGCTTGTCAGAAGCATATATTAAAAAGACACAAAATGATCTTCACCAGCAGTACGAATGCATTTGTCACGGTTGCTGCTTGCTGTCGTTGTGTGCAGGTGAAGCCTGCAGCCTGGCAGGAGTGCTGGGGAAGGGTGTCCTTTGCGAGCTGTGGCCGGGGTCCTTTAATGCCAGATCTGTTGCAGACAGAAGAGTGAGTCAGCAGTGGCGTGTGAATTGCATTCCAGTCCAAGACTTTGAGATAATAAGTAAGGTACTTCAGGATGCTTTTATTTAGGTGGGGGAGAAATTGGCTTGCCTATTTAAAAAACAACCATGTTTTTCTAAAAACAGCCTCCACCCCCCCAACTGGCTCACTGTTGAATATTTGTTGATGCACAGTTAAGCTTAAGCATTCAATTCTGCTGGCTTGCTCTTATTTAAAAGAAGAAATGCATGCAAACCGTGCAGGTACATCGTGCATTGCCCTTGAGGAGTGAGGGAGGGGAGAGGGGTCACATGAGATACGTGAGCCAAAAGGGGATCACGCTTTCCAAAAACGTGAGACTGCCCTGGTTATTTTGGAACTTTTATCTCTCTCTGCCTGCGTGTTTTGAGGTTTTGGTGTTTGGACAAAGTCTGTGAGCTTGCAAACTGGAAACGCTGCTGTTAAGATGTTCTGTACCCTTTGCATGGGGTGTCTGTCTGCTTCACTTCCATCTTGCACCAGCTGGGAATCCTGGAAAGTATCTCATTTCTTAGCCTCTTGGAGAGGAAAAGTCAACAGCAGAAGAAAAGCATCTGAACATAAACTGCAGGCTGAAACGCGTGAAAAAAATGCATAGTAAAGCTCATGATTGTGAACAGAAATTTGAGGAAGTTACATGGTAATTTGGTAAAGTTTGGGCATCTGTCTCATGGGTGATACTATAGTTGAAACTGAGTTTTTGTTTTGATGTGGTGTGTCAAAATGAATTTATTTCACCCCTGTTTCTAGCATGAATGCTTGTCTTCTACAGAGAGGTGCTGTGGAAATCAGGTTAATGTACTGGATTATTTTACTATGGTAATTTATATAGCCCTGCTACTCAGAGCAGGGTGCAAAAGGAGGTGCTTTTGAGTACGAGTGCTAGGACTGGCAGTAGGTAGAAATCAGGCTGAAATCAGGAACGAGGAGGGCGTGATGGGATGTGCTAGCTGAAAGTCAGGTAATTCACTGTTAATAGGCATAGAGCAGGTGCACATGATTTATAACTAGTTTCTTATGCCTATGGCAAGTAATAACTGATAGAATAGTAAATACATTGCTAATTATATAGCACCTTTTGTGAATTTAACAGAGGTGTGGACTGCTTGCAGAGTAAAATACATTCATAATGAAGTTCAAAGTTTAAGATTTATGTGATTTGATACTATCTGAAGTTATCACAAGCTCTGAAAGTTAAGCAACTTAATGCTGTTTTTTTTTTTTTTTCATGATAAGCCAAGTTTGGCCAAGTACAGAATAAATTGGAAACCAGATGTGAACCCCTTTCAGAGTCTGTATTTAAGGCAGCTACACACTGGATTTCTCAAAAGCTTTCATATTTTTCTCATTGTCTGCATAAATCATCTTTGAATAGTCCAAGCAGACCAATGTCTATTAATACTTGGATTACAGCATAGTGAATTCTAATTTTTTTTTTGAGAGTAGAAAAAGTTATTTCCGTGTATTCAGTTCTTAATGTTTTTCTTTAGTCTTCTAGTTAACTGTGTAAATGCAGAATTTGGTCCATGCTGCTTCCCTGTGAGTACTTAGGCTTGTGGGAATTCTGTAAGGATGGAGTAGTTTGTTTCTTACTTCAGGCTTTGCTTTGTGTACAAGTAACCAGAATATTAATATCTTGGAAGCTGCTGCAATGTCTTCTGATGGTTACTCTTTGGAGTTTTGTTGTATTTTAACCTTAAAAATGATTCTTAGAATTGTGGAACAATTTAGGCTGAAAGGGACCTCTGGAAATCACCTGTTTCAGCCCCCTTCTTTAAAGCAGGGCCAGCTTCAAACATATCATGCTTTGTTCTTACTCCTAAAATTAGTTTGAGGAGGAGTATGTTAATGCGGCAGGGTATGGCCTGTTTTCGAGCTGCTAGTTTCATTTCTTTTTTGCTTTTCAGTGAAGCTTCTTCACTACATTATAATTTCTATTTCACTGCATTATAATTTCTAATAATGTTTAAAACTCGGGAGTATATTTTCTTGAGTTCTGTTTAAAAAAAAAAATAAAATCCATATATCATTACACCACCAGGAAAGTATATAGCAGTGATTTTTCCAGCAATTTTTTGTGAATTCTTTATTACATCGGCTCTAGATGTAAACTTGCAATTTTCTGATTTGGCCTTTTTCCTTTGTGCTAATTTGTTTTAGCTAAGAGGTACTTTTTCCTAAGTTCCTTATCTCAGGTTGCTTTTGGCAAGTGAATTACAGGTTGTTCAGAATAAAAAACTAGAATATTTTTCCAGAAGTGGAGAATGTAGCAAACAAGACACATAATCCTTTTCAGATCTGTATATTCCCATCTATTACAGTATCTTACATTTAGGCATTCAGAGCTACCTGAGCAGCTATAGTGGTCTGTTATGTAGTGATTGTGGAAAGTGATAAAAAACACTAGTGTTTACGTAGCCTTGCCGGGGCTTGCATGCCTGAAATGCACTTTTTTGTTTGTGTTGCTCTTCTGCACAGTATACCTTTTTTGGGATCACTGGGGACTTGAACATGGGTTTTAATTTGGAACATCTTGCAATTCAGTCACACAAGAGTATTTTAATATTTCCCATTGGATGTAATATGCCACTCAAACTGTAGGGAAAGATCAGTATGTAGCATCTATGTGATTCTAGTGAGATGATGTATGATAAAGTGGATTACTTGACTCTGCTTTTCTGGTGGATTGCCTTCCTAATGGATGTTAACCATCAGCTGCCAAATAGCACATACCTGTTTGGAGATGTAAGGAGATTTCTGTTATGGTGGCTGTGGTCAAAATACTGGGTGTTAAAAAGTTTCCCTCCTGATTCTTCTTTTTTTTTCCCCCCCAACCTTTTTCTCAGCTTTTTTTGGAAAAGATCCTTTATGACTGTATATATAAAGCTGAATTGTTTGCTTGTGGGAGTTGGTCTGAGTTGTTGCGCTGACTTTGATACAGTTAAACATTTGATTAATGTCCAGTTAATGCTGTTATAGAGATTTCACATGCTTTACAAAAGTTTCCATAACTTGCATATTCAGATATTTATCCAAACATAATTGCTATGGGTTTTCCTGCGGAGAGGCTTGAAGGAGTATACCGGAACAACATTGATGATGTAGTAAGGTAAGGCTTTATTTTTCTTTTCCTTAACTTATTCTTGTAAATCTTAAGTATCATTTTCTGCACTCGCTTATCTTCTGCTAAGGAAAGGATGTGTGTTCCAACTTGTAGAAATAACAAGATTATTGCATCCTGGAGATGTTGCTATATTAGCTTTCCTGAAAAAGTCTGAAACAACAAAAATTGTATTTTCAAGAACCTTAGGCCAGGCTGCTCTTCTGGGTTGATCTCAAATGCATCTGCATTTTAGTGTGAAAAAATGACTTCAGTGAATGATGTTGGAGTAAAAGGAGGTTCTTTTAGAAGGATGTCAATCTATGCCTCTTCATGGTGTTGAGAGTTGCCTCAGATAGCTGATGGCATTTCAGAGTATGTTTGCCCATATCCTTTCTTCAGTCGATAAATGAAGTGCTTGTTAAGTTAATTTTGATTTAAAGTAGTAAATATAGGTTACTTTAGATAAAGGCTTTTACATCTGGCTGTGTTCAATAACTGTGGATGAGGAGAAAAATCAGGTAAAATTCATTATTGCTGGTGATGCTTTATAGCACATTTTGGAAAAAAAAAAAATCCTGTAGGTTGTCATTTTTAACATCAAATAAAGTTATCTACTCAACTGCTGGATGCAACTGTGGAAGGTGCACTTAGTGTTTTAGGAACATACTTGTAATTTGTTTAATCAACACCTTACCTGGAGAATGTAGTGTGAGAGGTTGCATTAAAAACTAAATACTTGTCAGAAACTGCCAAATGTTAGTTGTTTTTAGGATCCTTTTAAGTCATGCATGATGCTTTTGAGGCCTTGGGCATTTGAGGTCATAAGTTCAGTAGCTCTCCAAGAGACTTGATGTTTGGGGAAGGGGAGATAATGCAGTAAGGGGCAAGGTTGTGCAGTGAAGTCAGGGCAAGAAGGTGGTGCTCACGGGTTTGAGGTGCCACAGAAAGTTTCTCATAATCGTTGGCAGGCAGAATTAGTGCTGCTTGAATTTCACTGGTAATTATTTGCATCCAGGTTTGTATAGAAATGACTTGAGACAGCTTCTTGGTTCCCACACTGGGAGGAATTGTAACCCTCAACTGAGAATTGGTCGTCTGGAGGCAGCAACTTCCCTGCGCAGCTGCAGTTAGCTTCAGATGAGTTCAAGGGGGTTTCGTTTTTGCATATTTAACTGTCATGACGAAGCTCGCTATCCATGAATAGTACTGAAAATGTCGGAGGCTGGGTTTGACCAGGCTTGCAGAAGCGACCTCGTTCTGTCACGTGGTAGTGAGGTCACTTTTCCAGAGCCGGTCATATCAGTGAGGTTCAGCACAGCAATCTGTAAATACTCTCGCAGAGTGTGTATGTGTCTGCTAGAATTGTTAACAGAGGTGTGAAGTTGTGTTTTCTAATCATATTGTTGCACACAGCTTGCACACAAGAAAAAGCTTTTGCTGTCCTTTTGGGACAGTTAAGGGCTGTCCCACAAACTATCTAGCCATCTCTCTTTACCAGCAGTCAGAGCCACCTTTTCATGAAGTTGATGTGGGCATTGTATCTGCTATGTGAAATATGTGGCCCCTGATGGACTCCACCGTTGAAAATCGTAGGATAGGGGCAAAGGCTGGACTTGGAATAAATGACATGGGAATAATCCAAATAAATAATAATAGGCAGTACTCTTTGAAGGCCCTCTTCCACTCACTGCATTGATTTCAGTTGCTTCTGTCTGAAGGAAAATGTATTTTATCGGTTAAATATGTAGATATGTGTACATTAGACTTTTGAAAGGGAATTACTATATAATTATTACGTTGTCCATAAACACTCTGATCAGGAGGAGTAGCAGTCATCTAAAAGTGTAATCAACCAAATGAAGATACAGAGAGATATAAATTAAGTGGCTGTAGGGAACTGAACGCCAAGGTAGCGTGATGTTTTTAAATGAGAGTAATGCACAAAATTTGATCATGCAGCATTCTGCATGTTGCAGTCAGCAGGTCCTCATCTGCTCCTGTCATCTTGTTATTGTGGAATTTTTCTCCAAGAGCTTTTTATGCCGAAATTCAGCGTGTTTGAGCTCCAGAGCAATTGGTATTGAGCCAGGATGTGCTAGTGGGCTTTTTCTGAATAGCTGGTATCCTGACAAATTTAATGCTAGTACTGTATGAGAAGTACAACCTGGACTGCTGGCTGTCTCCTGTGACTGACACTTTGAGAGGTTTTGGATGGAATTTTGTCCTTAGAAAAACACTTGCATGAAAGCTTATACTTGGCATTGTGGATATTACTGGCAGAAGCGGAGTCAGCTCTCTTTGCTCTCCAGGGTGTTTTAAACGAGCGGGGACATCTGAAAGAAATCGCCATGTCCACCATCTTCCTTAATCTCTCGAAGTCTGCCAACAGGGGCGCCAGTGGGAGTCATGAAATATTTTTGCCGATTAAATTGGAATCTCATACTCAATGCTGCACGAGGAGTGTTCACATCTGTTCTTACTTTAACGCATCAGTTTAACCACAGAGTTCTTCTAGGTTCTTCTGGAATATTATGACTGATAACCAGAGCTTGTTTTTGCTTGAGCTTTCCAGGATTTTAGCAGCTAGTGTTTCTTTTCAATTTGAACAGCATGTTCTGTCATGGCTAATTAAATTCCTTCTGGCTGATGTGCAGATACACACTGTTGATGATGTTAAGTGTAAACATTTGTATGTTATTTCTTCTTGAACATTGCCAGGTGACACATCATATATAATCATGGCAATTTTGATGAATCATGTTTGCAATTTGGCTCTCCAAGGCTTGTATGGGAAGTTTTTGTTACAAAGTGAGCATGAAAATGAAATGAGTGTGAAAAAGTATAGTGGTCTTTCTCCTTCTTTCTGAACCCGAAATATCATTGGGCACCGTCCTCAGACTTCAGTGGGAAATAATGGCCATTTTAAAAACCTGGTATTAAAATAAATTATTCTGGCTGCTCTAACTGGAATATGAAAGTTATTTTAACTGCTTTTTTTTTTTGGTTGAAAATACCACTGTGGCAAAATATTTTGCATAGATGATTAAATTGGAAGTGTTTACAGATACCTTGTGTAATCAGTGCTTTCTGCTTTAAAAATAAACCTTCCTCAGCTTAATATATTGATAAGCAGGTGTCTTAGAAATCAGTGCAGATTGGTCCATACAACAAATATTTCAGTTGCAGGTCAGATCTTGGTCTTCTCAGTTGTATAAGTAGTCTTATTCATACTGCTGGATTATTTGTGCGAATGAGGTTTGCAACATGCTGCCTCCTTGACTTTGAAGCACTGCAGGGCCAGCTGGGACTTGGAATGCAGAACTGCACATGCTGAATGGTGCTTTAACAATGCTGCAAACTAAGGTCACCATTATTGCAATGTATATTAATACATGCCTTTTTTTTTTTTTCTACTTAAGGTTTTTGGATTCAAAGCATAAAAACCATTACAAGATATACAATCTGTAAGTATGCTCTTATAGATGTATTTTCCAAAATAATGAGTTCTAAAAATAGCTTATGAGTGAAAGTGGCTTGTTGCTGTACTGAAGCAGAGCTAGAGATGTTTTGCACATTTCTTAAAACAATTAAGCCTGATTGAGAGCACTGTTACTTCATTTAGTGGAGTTGAGTGAGGTTAAATGAAATGCTGGTGTGTATTCATATTACTTGAACGCTTTTAAATGACTTGGCATCTAGCCCATCTGGAGCTTGTACCATGTGATTAAAAAGTGAAAAGTAATTCACAGCAGGCTTTCTGTTAATGTATTAATGTCCGCAGTGAAGAAATTGCCAAATGAGTATTTTCCTGTGTTCTTCTTTTTTTTTTTCTTTTTATCAAACTGTATTGGTACCCAGGTTCTGTTTGTTTCCTCAGTCTTCTTGAATGTCCCTGTTTATTACTTTGAAAAAGCTATTGAAGGAATTGGTAATGTGATGGCTTCTCACTTTCGTTAAGTGTAATGTTTTCCTCTGAAAATTTAGTTATGCAGAAAGCTGTTCTTGTTACAGAAGGGATTTTTTTTGTTGTTGTTTCTTGATCATCTCTATATGTTAGCTTAGGCTAATTTCATTTGTATAAATGATTTGGTGATGTTAGCTGATGTTGAAAGTAGGTCATGGTTTTCCTACCCCTCATTTTTTCCCAGAAATCTAAGTTGAAGATTTATTGATTCTCTGAGCTGTTAAGGCTTTATTTTTTTAATGAATATGTTTCTAAATATCTGCAATCAATGGAAAAAATACTGTAGTATGGAAATCCAGGAAATGCATTACCTGGTAATCTGTTGGTCATTAAAAATAAGTGTTCAAATATGCCTCTAGTTGAAGGATTATACATCAAACAACTCTGCTTCCTGATGTTGAAAGCGAGGTGATACTAGAAGCTGAGATACTGGTTATTGAAGTTGTCTGTAAAGCCTGGGATAGGATGGGACGGAAAAAGATATGTAAATAAAATACGCTTTCAAATAAACTCAGTGGACACCTTTCGTACAGTTCAGTAGCAAAATTATTTTCTCCAGCTTAGAAGCTCTCCAGAATGTTAGCTTTTTAATAAATGCTGTCTTGGTGGCGCTTACGGGCAGAAAGGACAGTGCTTCCTAGAATAGCTGATAGCTCCTTCTGTGTGTAGGTGCAGCTTTTAAAGAGGTAACTTCCTTTGAAGTCTTCTGGAGTTCAGTGCTAGAGATCTGTATCGTGTAAAATTTAACTACTGTGGTTTTATTAGAACCCCCTGAAGCTTTCTGACAGCTTCTGCTTGGTTTGGGGAGCAAAGCAGAACAGGACAAATACAACTTAATTTCCTCCTGCTTCTTGGGGCTGAGTTCAGCTGTCAGCTTCTGTGAAGTGTGGCTCTGCTATCACTTACAAGATCAGGGTTTGCTGAGCTGCCTGATACCGATCTTGTTGTTTTGAATTGGCTGGAGAGGTGACAGGTAAAAACAATAGGTTGCTGTGTGTAAACTTCTAGGCTTGTTCAGAAAGTAAGAGTTTAGTAAGACTTTTGCATGTAGCTCCACAGGGAGGTGGTGCTTGAAAAGTTTCTGCTTTCCCGTATGCTAGCAATCTCATTTTACTTTAGAGAAAAGTGAAAACCAATCCCCCAACCCCACGCAGGAACAACTTCAGAGTTTTTAAGTGAGAAGAGCTGTGATGAGACACGTGCTTTTGACATCTACGTTGCTGATACATGTGTTTTCAACAGTGGAAAGAACTTGTCCAGGTGTGCCAAAGGTTTTTGTCTTCAAGTTCTTCATAGAAAATATTTAACTTTCCAGTTTTCGGTGCAAGAACCCCCCCATTGATTTTCCTTGTTGCTAACTTCAAAACAATCACAAGTGAAAGTTCCTAAAATTACTATATTCCCCCTCAGATGAAAACTTTTGCAGGATCCTTTTAAAACACATGGATTTTTTTCTTCCCCAAAACATGAATCAGTTGCAAATGAAGGTTCAGGTGATCACTGAACAGCTTGGAAAGCATAGCTTTTGAACTGTATCTCTGGCTAGAGAGGCAAGGTTACCTCTATGTGGACAAAATTTATACATGTTAAGTACATAAATGCCATTAGGTGAATTGTTGCAATGTTCGGTCCTGAGATGGGACGAAATTGCAGCCTTCAGGTATTTTGGAGAACAGTCTTTATATTAAGCTGATACTTTGTAAATAATCAACTTATTGTCTGTGTTTAAAAGGAGGTGGGAGTTCAGAGGAGTTACATGATTATATTCAGAATTATTTCAAACACTGTCATGGGGTTTGAGTTCCCTTAAGGTAGCTGTTATACGAAGTTGATAATGTGTGTATTGATCAGGTTTTTTTTAAATAAAATGTAGAGAGATTTTTGTGAACTGGTCTTAAATGGTATCAGTTATGCCTCATCCTTGCATCTTGGCTTTTAACTTCCCAGTGAATGTTTGAGCAATCAATTTCATTTTGTTTCTTGTTTGTATTGGTTTTCTCATGGTGTTCCTTTAACCCTTTGCTAGTTCTTCAGTATTCTTTTTTTAACATGTTCTTCCACTTTCATTTCCTAAGTTTGCATACTGCCAAATTGTTACTTCCCCTATTGTAATAATCTCCATCTTCCCCAGTTTATTTCTTTCAACTGTCCTACAGGCAGATTGTCCATTACAGCTCCTTCCTTTAACTATGTGGATTTTATGTGCATACTTTCTGTATGCCTATTTGGGCATACATGGGGTTGGGCTTTGGCATAGGCTGCCATCTTTTTGGTAGCTTGTAGTTCTGTTGTCAGTGGGATCACGGTTGTGATCAGAAAGGTGCCTGGCTGGCAGCACTTTAGATCTGGGTTGCTTTTAAACTCACTTTAATCATAAGGAGGATTATAAGAACCATGACAACCCACTCCTCACCCCCAAAATACAAAAAAATATTCATGTTTCATCTGGAGATCTGACTGCGTTACTAATAGTAAGGTCTAATAGTGTTTAAAAAAAAAAAATAATCAAGCATTTGAAATGTTAAGCAATGGAAGCATCCCCCAGAGTGTGCGTCAGTGGGATCTCTGTTGCAGATACACGTGTTTCGCGTAATGAAATGGGAGTATATTTTGTACAGTTGTGTCTGGATCTCTGCATTTGTTGTGTTCAGCTCCCATAAGAGGGCATTAACAGTGACATGGCTATGTTCTGTGCCCCATTTCTATCCTTGGTATCAACAAAACTATTTTTTTTTATCCCTTATGGTATTCTACTTGATATTCCCTCAAACTTAAAAATTCAAAGGCTTTTTTGCCCATGTGTGGATTTTTTCTATGTTTTGAAGACTTTCATCTCGTACTACTCCTCTGAACTGGGTTTTTCTTTCAAAGGAAGAAGGAAACTTTCTTGGATAAGATGCCTTGTGTTAACTGCTTTGCCTTCCAGCAGGCTCAACTTCCAAAGTTTAGATGCTGACTAGCTTGTGACAGGCTCTGCCCAGCATGGCTGTTGGCTCCTCCAGGCGTGGTGACTCCATCTTGGGTGTACATACTGCGTCTAACCTTTCTTCTCAAAGGCTTGAGTGCAGATAATGTTATTTTGAGTCCCATCTGCCAGCTTAACTTGCGCTGTATCACTTCTGACCCAGAGAAGGTGTCAGCAATGTGATCAGAGCTGTAAAAACTGCTAGACTTTTCTCTAGCAGAGACTAGAGTCGAGAAGGAATTCAGAGAAAGGGAAGCGCCATGTGCATGTGCAACCCCAGCAGACCTGCCTCTGTCCCTGGTCTATGAGTCTGGTGGACAAAGCTCAGTGCAGCATGCTCAAGACTCCAGTTATGTGCAACAGTCATACAAGTAGGAGCCTAAAAGTTTGCGTGTCTGAAAGTGTCAAGTAAGCTCCATACGGCTCCAAAGGCTGCAGTCATAACATACCTATTAAGGAAAGATAAGTTCATACCAGTCCTGAAACTGGTGTGGGTATTTGAACCCTATGAAGAGTACAGGCTATAATCAGAAGATCTATATATGTTTTGTCTACTGAAATGACTCCCAATCATTGTGCTTCAACCTGGAGTCCTGGTGTTTCAAGGCAGGATTGTTCTCATTTTCCTTTCTCATCTGCATGTTCACTTGCATTGTGTAGGGTTGCACCATTTTTGCCTGCAGAGAGCAGCTCCGTGGAAAATTACAGAGGGCATCCGCTTCTTGCCTTCTTTCCCCTTACCCCCAACATCTGATCTAGCTCACTCCCTTACAGCATGCTATCTTGGCTGTATTAGAGCCCTACTGATTGAATTGTTTATATCTGGTCACTGATGTTTGTCCCTAGGCCGATCATCCTGAAAGACTAATGCAGTGTGGTTTGCTGTGCTTACTGGCTGGCTAGAGTGGGTCTCTTGGAGTGGTGAGATAGACATTGATGCAACTCTGGACTCTTTAGACCCTCCAGGATCTGTGAGGGGAAAACTGGCTGACAGGCCTTTTGGGTTTTTTTGAGTTCACCTGATTTCAAAAACAAATGCCAAGTTGGAGAGCAGTATCACAATCTCTGCTTGATACAAGTGATCTCCATTATAATATTCAGGGGTGCTTTCAGTTGCCTGTGGTGATCTTGTTGTGGTCCTGTAACTGGAGGAGGAATGCTTGCTTAGGTTGCACTAGCCAAGGGTCCTTGAAGTGTTCTTGTGATCCACATCACCCCTAGCACCCATGTTGCCATTGAGGCATCTTGACTGAGTTTTGAGTTCAGAGTCAATTGGATGAAGGTCATAGCCATCTACTCTTTGTCTGTGGGAGCATAAAGTGGCTGGAACTGTTAATATTACAGTGTTTAATAGTGTATTGCATTGCTTGTGTGAATGTCTCCATTGAGAGTCACGCTGACTAAAACATACTTATGGACAACAATTAACATAGGGTAAATAATTGTTCTTCAGTAAAATAACTGGTATTTTAGTGAGCAACTCTATACATCTGCAACAAAACAGTCTTTCTGTATGTAACCTCTAGGTGTAGTTTTAAATCATAAAGGTGATGGGTATACATGATTTTCCCGTATGTTCATTTGTATGTTCCAGAGTGTGACAGATGTTGGGAGTTCCTTAGAGACTTGTCTTGAACTATTGTCTATTTTTCTTTTTTAGATGTGCTGAAAGACATTATGACACCGCCAAATTTAACTGCAGAGGTATGTTTTTACTGTCTAGAATGTGTTCTCTTTAGACTTCAGTGTTTCTAAATGAGGATATAAAGGAGGAGCTGATGAATAGTAAAGTGGGAGATCTGGGCACAAGAAATGGTATTGAATTGCTTTGAGTCAACGGAGAAACTTGCTATATTCTTGCTGCTTTCAAAAAAGTATGTTTCTGACAACTAGATGAAGATCTAAAAAGGCAGTCAGAAGTCTACTATTGCAAAAATTTTTGCAGAATAGGTTATATAGAAGTTCTTGTTTGATTCAGTGTGCAAGCTTATTGTAAAATTTAGATGTGAAGCTTAGAGAAGTCTGGGTTTTATGCAGAAGCATCACTTAGAATAAAAATGGAGAACACTTAAGCCACTATCACTATTCATATTAAACAACTTCTTGAAGATCTGAAACAAACCTTCAGTTGCTTTAAAAAAAAGTTTAAAAATTTAATTCCCATGTGATGCCTCTGAGATGAGTAGGTTCTTAGACACTTTGCAGAGCTGTCAGAACCAGTGGGGAAACTTTTAGGGGCTTGTTTTGATCAGACCCTTGGTGAGTGGAAACTGATGTACCTGTTTTGTCAGTATTAACTCCCCAGGTAATAAATAAATACAGATTTACCTTTATTCTTTATGCAGAGGAACATCTCTGTGAATAGTAGTAGAGCTTGTAGTTCCTCTTCATACAATGCTTCAGAATGGCTGCATAGATAAGGAGTACTTGTGTGTACCTAATTGAAGGAGATCAATAAATTTTGGCCTGAGTGGCTAATACTACATCATAGCAAGGGCTCAACTTCTTTTTTTATTATTATTTAAACCATCCTTCTAGTTGTAAAGAGAATGTTTAGGATATGACCAAAATGTAATTGGCTGCTTTAATGTCTGAATATAGAAGGACTGAAATTGTCATGTTGAAGTCATCTTCACTTCTGATTTGTTCTTACGATGTTGAATGACAGTGTCCTGAAACCTCACTCAATACACACAAGCCAGAAAAAAGTATTTTAAGATCTGCTTGAGCAGTACTTTGGGTAAGAGGAGAAAAGGTATAAATGAAAAGGACGTGCTTCTTAATATGTCCAGAACATATGCTTGCTTTAATTTATGCTTTTTGTTACGGGGGTGCTCAGATCCCTTCACTGTCAATCCCAGCCCAAAATGTTGTTTGTGATGGCACCTTTCACAGCTCCTCTGCATAAGACAACACAGTTGTAGGGAGCTGCATGTTGCATTTTTTTTCTTTTCATCCCTGAATCAGTTACCTCAGATAACCAAATTGGTGACTCAGGACTTCCTTTAGCAGAGGAACAATAGTTCTACTATAAAATATTCTGAAGTTAATTCATTTCAAAGCGCACTTCTTATTTGTTACACTTAGCGTGGAACACCATGGTAGTTCATTATTCAACTTGGGTGCTTTTGCATCAAATTCAAAACCAAACGTTGGAAGCTCTTCATCTTCTTTGGACGCTAGCTTTCTGTCTAGGGTTTTTGCAGTGTCTGAAGTACTTCCACGCTGGAGATTGCCTTCTGCTTTGCCACAGGCTTTTTTTTTATTTGCTCCTTTATGTGCTATGGGATTTTTCTTGCAACCTCTAGGAGCTTGGAGAGAGTAATCAGAACTGTTCTCCATGCTGTGTATTCCAGTGTTAGGAACCAAAATCCATGGAGGGCCTGCACCCTCTCAAGGACCTGCTCAAGATTGTGCAGCTCAATGTTTCCTAAGGTTGCTTTTGGACTCTTAATCCCTCTGCACCATCACAGGGCACCCATTTCATCTGCTCTTCATTCCATCTTTGAAGAAAATACCGCAAGGTTTGCCTTTGATCCCAAATCTTGGAAAGCATCTTCAGAATGTTGTTACTACTTGGGATTTTTCAGGCTGTTCAATCAGGACTACTTTTTCTCTCCTTTTCATGGGAACTTGACTGGATGTAGTTAAGATGGACTCAAAGTTGTACAGACAAATTCGCAGCATCTCCTAACAGCTTCTTTTCTTAGGGGTTTCTAAATAAATTTCTCCTTTCATTTACAAATGCTGCAAAAAAGTGACATCTCTAAGTTCACATGAAACGATCATTTGGGGAGTCTTCAGGTCTTCCATGTGGAGGAATTCATTAGTGTTTGTTCATGTTTGTTAACCTTTGCTGCTTCTCTAGCAAAGATTATTCACTTTATCGGGCTTCCCTGTATGGTCTTCTAGGAGATTAAGTGGGAGGTCTGTACTGCAAGTGAATAAACTGTCCTTGCAGATCCCTCCAAAAGGCTTCAGACTTGCGCTGCAGTAATTTAGCAGTTCTGTAACTTCATCCCTCACTTCTGCTTTTTAAGACCTTGGGGATTCATCAAAAGAAGCTTTTGCATGTGTGACAAGAGAGTAGTACTTATGAAACGAATACAAACACTTGCCAAAAAATGAAATTTATTTCTTTTTACATCAGAAAAGGAAATAGTGTTTCTAGCTGAGAATTTTTAAGTGAACCAGAGTTGTATTATAAGATCCCAAGTCTGTGGATAAGAGAATTGGGGTGCACTTTGTAAAATGCTCTTCTCCTGATGAAACTAGTACAGCCCTATGTAATTCTGCAAGTCAGCATGGCATTGTCTGTCATCTTATCTGACGTGTTAGAGGTTTCGGTGCATGTCTCTGCTTATGGCTTATTCTTTTATCTTGACTTTTCTTTCATTTCATGCATGCTCACTTGAAATTCTTTCCATTTCTAGATGGAAAAAAGTGTTTTTGTGTGTATATCCATGTAAGAAAAAGGACAACTTCATTCAGTGGTTTGACTTTAAAACCTATAAGTATTGCAAGTGCTTTACATAAGATTTCTCTTTTGATTGCCATTTTTAAAATGGAGATTGCAGGTTTTTGTTTCAAAACTCCTTTGAGCAAATTCTGAGAGTTTGTTCCTAATGTAGACCCAAGTGTGCGCAGAACTTTTCAGCAAAATTCCTATTGTCTGATCAGTGTCTGAGGTCTGGCCCTGTTTCTCTCAGCGGGTAGTCTGATTATGGCTGGAGTAATCGCTTTTCACAAGGTTATTCTTTGTGCCAATGCACTTTTAAATTCTACAAAAATTTTGATGTACGATACAGTCTGTGCCACTCATTTCAGTAGTGGTGTGAAATAGTCCCTTCATGTAGCAGGATGCTTGCTTATGTATTACTAGAGAAATGTCTGCAATGCATATAATATGCTGAAATACTACTGGAGTAAAAAAATTTATCTGTATGTAAGATAGGGGTTTTTATTTAGAAAGTTAATCTTTTCCATGCTTGTTGCAAAATTGACCTGTCTAGTTGAGTTTGCTGTAATTTCCTTTTGAGATTTTGATAAATTACTACTTCCCATTGCAGTTGCACAGTACCCTTTTGAAGACCATAACCCACCACAGCTAGAGCTTATCAAACCTTTTTGTGAAGATCTTGACCAATGGCTAAGTGAAGATGACAATCATGTTGCAGCAATCCACTGTAAAGCTGGAAAGGGACGAACTGGTGTAATGATATGTGCATATTTGTTACATCGAGGCAAGTTTTTAAAGGCTCAAGAAGCCCTAGATTTCTATGGGGAAGTAAGGACCAGAGATAAGAAGGTGAGCTATTTTCTGTTCTTCTGTTCTACCTGTATATTTTATGCTTTTCCTGCTTGTGGTCATTTTGAATAGTCAAGCCCTTTAAGAAATACTTTCCATCAGCTGTGATATCTGGTTTGATTTAGCTTTAACATTATTGGATCAGTGCAGTGGTTCTAAATGGAAAAAAGCTTTCCTAAACAGCAGTAGCAATTAGTCACACTACTGAAACAGTCTAGTTTTTCCATCTCTGTTCAAGAAGATCTGGACAGTTTATTTTAAATAGCCTTTTAAATAGCATTCTGCTGTGTATTGCACCAAACAGGCAGTTGATGAGTAAACTTTCTTGTTCAGCATTTTCAGCCCAAATAAGAGGATTATTCTAGCTTGTTTTGCCTGAATGGATGAGTTGTTCATCTCCTCAGGTTCTCTTAATTTCTGTGTTGGTGTTTGGAGGTGCATAGACACTACAGTGCATGTTACAGTTGAATATCCCTACTGGAAAAGTATACTGGAAGAGTCTGTTGCTGGATGCCCCTTTTCAATAAAAGGGTAGTTAAGCCCAGACACTGGCTGCCTCAGAGCCTGCTTCATGAGGTGCTGCCATTTCCCTCAGTACAAGTTTCTTGTATTTCTCCTGAGGAGAAATGGGTGGATCACATTTCAGAGAAATGATGTTCATGGCTACAGGAGCTTTCTGTTAAGACCCTTGTTGGTGGTACAGACAAATTTAGCAGTAACTTTATGTTCAACCTTTTTGGCGTGGTTATGCCTCGTTAACAGAAATTTAACCTCCTTATTTGAAATCTTCTCCAAATACAATAAGGTGTGACTTGCAGGGTCACTTCAGCAAGCTTCCCTGCTCATCTTCCATCGTTTCCTCATGTGTGTTGGTAGAGCAACCCAGGGAGATCATCCCAGCAGGCCAGTTTCAGCCTGCTGAAGTACAGAGCTCTCTGTGTTCCTGTAATATTAATTTCACAGTGTGTAGACCTCTAGTAAGCAGAGCTTCACGTTTGAAGGCTCTTGAGAGCAGAAGTGTCACATAAGGAATTTTAGAATTTGGCTGTGAATTCATTGGAAGAAGCAAATAACTTCGTAGTTTGCTCTCTTTACAAGATGGAACTGTTATACCATGTACTGCTGAGAAGATAGTTGTGGTGTAGTACTAGAGTGGAGACAGTGTCGAGGTTTCCCATCAAAACTTTGGCTTTTGGTAAGAGTGCATGATAGTGAATAGGAATAAGCTGTGTGATGAATAAACAGTGTAGATTACTCCTGCTGATAAAGATTATCTAAAGAGCCAGGAAAAAACCAACAAAATTTCACAAATGCACGGTGAAGCACGTTGTACCTCAGTTTCCCTTTTGCAAGAAGAGGGAAGTATTTCTGCATGTTGGTGTGTTGAGGGTAAGGTCAGTTAGGTGTTCATCAGTACCACCCTGGTACCTCTGGCATGTTTGAAGTAATGGAGAACTTGGTAAACAGGAATAGTGAGAGCCTTGTTTAGCTTCAGTGTAAATATTGTCTGTAACCAGCAACTTTGTTTTGGTTTTGATGTCTCTACTGGAAGAGTTGATTTCCCCCCCAGCTCCACTTGAGCATGGTTATCTTTATGTGGACAGTGGGCAGCATGTGATTCACGTAATCCTTGAAGTAGTGTTTATAAACAGGTACTCCAGTGCAGGTTCTGGGAGCTTTTTCTTTCCTTGTGGCCCATATTTTAGTGTTATGTGTCAAGTGCTGCTTTCTGGTTTGACACTTCACCACACCTTTATGTAGCTGTCTTTCTGAACTCAAAGTAAATGAGGCATCAAAAGAGCTGTTCTGCACCTAGGGACAAGAAAATACTTTTGTTGTTGTTGTTGGACTAACATAAGTATGATGAAGGAAAACTGGCTTTAATTAGGTACCAAATTTTATCCATTTAAAGCAAGTGCAAGGTACGCTTGTATACAGCTGCTTGGAATAGTATAGCCAAAATTGCTGTTGCCATTAATGTGCATGGCAAAGCCATTCTCAAGAGGGTTTAGTCCGTGCCAGCAGGAAGTGTGAGTCTGATTGCAAGAGGAAGTATGACTAATTGGTCAACAGAACAACCTCGAGTACTTCTGTAACAAGCTTTACCCAAGTGCCTGCTGGGAGAAGAAGCTTCACAGAGGCCTTTAACATTAAGTGAGAGTTGTTGTAGATGAGGCTGACAGTTGCTAGATAGCCTGTTAATGTACTGTTGTCCTGGGAAAGGTAGTGGGGAAATAAGACTCTGCAGAACTCAGTCTAAAAGTCTATCACTGACCAAAATCTGTTGTGGTTTGTTTTTTTTCTCTAAGCGGCCTCTTTGACTTCTGTAACTCGTTATAGTGGGGGGAACTTTTTCAGAAGGAGGGAATGATGAAGATTAGAAAGTATTGACTAAATGGTTGTGTCTCAGTCACCACCACTGTAGAAGAACAGGACTGATTTCTATTTTCTCTTCGAACCAAGGGTTTTCTGAAATTGGATAAAGAACTGTAATTGTCCAGCCTGTTTTCAGAGCTAGAGGAAAAGTAAACCCCGAAAAAGTATCCTAAAAAAGCTGCTGCTTCCACTGTTTGAAATGGTTAGCTTATCACCTGTTTTTTCCTTAAGATGGACACTGAAATACTACTCTGACAGCTGGAGAAAGTCTTTATTCCTGCTTCTGCCTTGAAGGGTTTTATGGTGAGGATTAGACTCGGAAGGAAGCATAGTCTACTCAATGGATAGGTATCAGCTGGAAACAGCTATTCAAGTGCTTGAGCTGGGAATGATCCATTCAGGAACGTTCTTTGACCGTCATACTGTTGTATTTTTAGGAACGGCTCCTAATAGTGCTGTAACTGAACAGGAAATGGAAACCAATTATTTTGTGCGAGGAAGTCTCAGAATGGCTCTTTGAGCAGGGTACATATCCAATGTCTGGTGTGTCAGAGCTGGTCAGTTGTGATGCCTTGTTTGTTCGACGTACCCAGGTGACAACCTCTGCTAAACCTGATGCCGTAAGCCTAGTCTGAGGCTGCAGCTTTAGCTTTACCCTCACAGTTGGGCATGCTATTAAAGTGAATATTACTTCCAAAAACGTTTGTTCTTCATAATAGTGCCTGTGCTACACTGAGAAGAGGACTAGGGAGCATCACCTGACAGTTTTTGTGATGTGTACACAGCTCGGCAGTGCCCTGTGAAACTCTGGCATAGGGACTAAAGAAGCTTATCTAATGTCAGTTTAAAAAATGATGATGGTGATAGATGGGAAATGTAAGCTTCTCAAGGAGAAAATACTTAAACTACTTCCCTGTTCTTTATTCTTCTTGAGTAAAAGTAAGCAGGGGTTGATTTCATCTCTCAGAATATTAGCTTGTTATGAAAGTGTTCTGCTTTGAAATCAGACCTTTGGAAAATGGAGAACTTTCTGTTCCGCTTCAGTGTGGCTGGTTCTTTGGATCTCAGGGTAAAGGCTGTGTCTCCGGGGAGTAAAAAACCTCTGCCTGGAGGGATAAAACTGCCCTCTTGGCTGAGAACTGGTTTTGCTTTGAGATCAACTATCACTTTATACAGCTGCGAAGGTGGCTGTGTTCCCTTTGTTCTGGTCCCAGCCCTGGTTGTCCTGATAAGGTGTGCTGGGTTTTCTCTGCAGGGCACATCCTTTACGGCATGAAGAAGCTATGAGCAGAGAAGGATGCATTTCCCTTACCTGTATGGTTTTCTTCTGATTGGCAGCGTTGGCAAATTACTGATGGTTTGTTCTGAGACTGGAATTTTCTCAGTCATGAAGCTCAGATCCCAGGAAAGGAAACTTTAAAGCTCTCTTAAGAAATGGGTCTGATAACTACTGAGATGACATCTGAATCAAAAACATGGTCAGTGTAGAAGGCTACTTAAGAAGGTCATTGTACAAGTGCTGTAGGGGAAAGTCTTTTCTGTAATTTTGAAACAGCTTAAGTGGTAAGGAGACATCATTATCAACATTTTTTTTTATTAGCAGGAAGATAATACTCTCATGTGTGCAAAACAGATGGTTACTAAATTAAAAGTACTCTGGCCACTCTTAGTTTATAGCTGTTGTAAGGTGAAACAGGTATTAGAACTAACAGTTTATAGAAGTACTGTGTTCTAGGTTTTGTGACCGAGGTGCTCATAGACTTGTATATGAAAAGCTTTCGTTTATCTCCAGTTTATTGCAATTTCACATTTAATTTTAATATGAAAGTTTACTTACTGATGCTGTTGCAAGTGTATAGTATGGGTTGTTATAAACCACATAATTCATTTTCTAAGAAATTAAATTATTTTTCATCTTTATCACTTTTGCTTGAAAATATCATCTATAAGACCTTTAAAACTATTCCCTTAAAGTTTAGGTTGGTTTAAAATCAGTAATAAAAAAGTTCTTTGGTTATATGTTCTCAAAGCAAGTGTTTACTTCAGAGCTGTAATTCAACTGAGAAGTCCTTCATTTAACAGTTTGGGCTATTGAGTCTGTATTAATGAAACTTTCCGCTTTTGATTTTTATGAAAACATTTCAGAAAGACATTTTGTAATAGAAGGTAGCATCAGTCTTGAGTACAGTGATATTAGCAAACAAAATTAGAATCTTTTGACTTAAACTGCTGTTGAAATGTAATTCCTGTATTGGTACTTAAAATTAGAATATGTTCAACGTGCCTCTGGCTTTTAACATCTGACACTCTCTGTAAAAAAGCAGCATGAAACCATCTTTTACATGACCCTCAAGGTGTCTGAGGTGTTTGTTTTAAAGATATGCAAAAATCTGCATTCTTTGCCTCATTGCCTGAGATGGATGTTTGGAAACACGTACTGAAGTAACTGGAAAACCAGCGTCCTGCTTGTTCTGTGCTGGGGACTGGTCGGTAATTAATTGCCTGGTGTTAGATAATGCACACAAACAAACACTGCTGGACGAGTACAAGAGATGTGGACACGTGTCTGGGGAAAAGGGGAACGCATACAAAGGCTGTCTCTGGGAATGGTGAAGAGATGGGTTATGTCTCTGCTAGTCCTTAAGGTGCCCAGGATAGTCCACAGTGAAAAAATCACTGAGGGTCATCACGAGATACTCTACTGAAAACCTGCATGGCTGGGTCTCTGTGCAGTGTAGAAAGCAGTGCAGCACTCCCCTGCTTTCTAGGTACAGCCAGCTTAGATGCTTTGCTCTGTGTGCTGGTCGCCAGCGTAGCTGCTGCTGAGCTATACTCAGCATAAATCACACTGGTTTATTCCAGGTGCTTTAGCTACCTTTGAATTCGTGGTTTATTTGTCTTTAGTTCTGAGGTAATGGGCAGGAGCTCTGTTAGTGATGCTAATAAATGGTCTTGATGGTTTTTGATGTTTTTCCCTCTGTTTAGGGAGTGACAATTCCCAGTCAGAGACGCTACGTGTACTACTATAGCTACCTGTTAAAGAATCACCTGGATTACAGACCAGTGGCACTGCTGTTTCACAAGATGATGTTTGAAACAATTCCCATGTTCAGCAGCGGAACTTGCAGTAAGTACCCAGCACCCCAGTGCAGCCTTTGAACTTAAGGTTTGATTATGTGATGGCTACCCTTCTGTTACGTGACATGAAGAGCTTCACGTCTTGATGGAGGAGAAGATCATACTTAAACACTTCCACGTTCCAAAATCTGCTGGGTAGTGTGGTCTATCTGCTAGTATCCTCCCAGCTGTAGTAAGTTGAGGTCCATGAAGGTCTCCTGTGGTTGTTTCACTACAGTTTTAAACTGAGAGGTATTTAATGGTTTGAAGATAAGTGATGCCAAATATATCTATGTATTTGGATATTTCCTCCTTACTTGTATAAAAAGCCTTTTTTTAATATAACAATTTTGGGGAAACATGAATTGCTGAAAAACATTTGTTTAATGGTGTGTTGGCTTCAAATGCAGCAACATCATTCTTCCCATGATGTTTAAAAAAAAAATACGGTTCAACCGGGTAAATATCTAATTAACTCTAGAATAAACTTTTCTTTATATGGAGGCTTATAAAGTGTTAATACACCTGTAAACAATCTGGCTTGCTGATACACTGTGTTAGTAAGGAACAGCAATTCCTTGAAACTTTCAAGTATAAATACAAATTCACGTCTGTCCTTCTGCGGGCTGTGTTACAGGGCAGTAACTGCGTCTTCATTTTTTGTTAGTGGAAAAAGTCTTTCTAATGTTTTTGCTACGGGGTTTCCTGCAATGTGGAATTAATTCCAGTGCCTCCTGTGGCTTCGATTAAAATTGCACTATTAATATTGTCGTAAGACCATACCTGAACATGTAATGCACATAAGAAACAATCAAGCAACTTGTCAGGCTAGCTGTATTTACAGGAGGAGGAGGAAGGGAGGAGCCTCTGCCAAAAAACCTCTGCCTCTAGGGTAGAGGTGTGGAGGTTAGATTTCTGCAAATTACCACTTATTTAATGATTTGGATAACCTGTGCTATACCTGTGGAATCAGGCTACAAGTATGAAATGTTCATGTGAGCATTAACTTGTTTGTCTGTTAACGTGCTATTTTCACAGTAGGATGTTGGGATAAAAGCTCTGCTAAGCACCTGAGAAGATAGAGTAACTATCAGCTTCAGCATCTTTGTGTACTGCAATATTTTATGTTTCTGTGGAGTTTTCAATTATTTTTTCCGAATGTGAAACCAATGGTCTGTGTTACTTTTTCAGTTGTGTTATCTACTGCAATGGTAGTAATTTTACCAACACAGGGTAACTTTAAATGTGACTTCCTTGTTATCTTTCCTGTTTTAAAGTCACTGAGGGATCAGAGTCGTGCCTCTCAGGCAAAATGAAGGGGTGATAGGATTTCATGGCTCTGAGGATTTGAGGGAGATAAGTAGCAGTTTTATAGCTAGGCCATTCAGCCAGACAGTGTGGGTATGCTCCGTAGGGACTTCCACAGCTCTGCAGGGGTGGTTTCAGGGTGGCTATGCACTCTACGGCAGGGTATGGTTCTGTGTGTGTTGTCTAGAGAGCACTCTGCATCCGATGATAACAGAGAAGTCAGGAACAAGTGCAGAAAGATTTCTTTGAATAAGTTTCATTTAATATTGCTGGTTTTCATGCTGGTGTCTGGCAATTTCCGAAGAAAATCTGCTTTGGCTGCACCAAAAAACCCTCATAATTTCAGCTGTTACCTCTGCAGATTTAATTTGGGAAGTTACGCTGTGGCTGACACATCTTTGGTGATGGTGGTTTACAGGACAGACTTACGGTCTGTGTCTGTGTAGTCTGTGGGTGCTGGTTGCTTTGTGTATTAATGTTAAATTTTGTCCTTGTTTTTGTTTGTATAACAGTTCTGTTTGTGTAAGAGTAGAAATCAGTTTGTGCTGACATGACTGCCCACTCTGCAATTCAAAGAAGACAAGAGAATAAAACCCTTCAGTTACATCCGTATAAATATAGAGATGAGAGGCAGTATGCAAGGAAAAGTCAAGAAGTTGTCACTTCATATAGTCGTTTCTTAGTATGCTAAAAAGAAACAGCGGCTTTCTAGGAACACTACGGTTGCCTTAGAGTATTGCTGCAAAGGACAGAAATCTGTTAGGTTGTTTCCAGTAACATCTACCAAAGTTTGATGCCCTGCGGAGTTTAACTCATAGTAGGTATTTATGTAGCTTTCAAAATATCGTAGCTCACGATTGTGGTTCTGATACTGATATTGTGCTTTTTGACACTTTAAGGCGTTTCTTACAAAGTGACACTCTGTTTTGCCATGCAGATCCTCAGTTTGTGGTGTACCAGCTAAAGGTAAAGATATTCACCTCCCCTTCAGGACCCTCAAGACGTGAAGACAAGTATATGTACTTTGAATTCCCTCAACCTTTGCCGGTATGCGGTGATATCAAAGTGGAATTTTTCCACAAACAGAACAAGATGTTGAAAAAGGTTGGTTTTCTTGCTTTTCTGGAAAATGTTGTTGAGCTAATCCTGACGCAGGACTGGGATGTTGGTTATTCTTCAGTGATGCGTAATCACAGTATTTAATTCTTTGATGTCTAGTTTTCCCAAGGAGAGAATCTACCACAAAATGAAAGCTGGATATTTTGAGAGTTGGTGAGATTAAGAACAAAGGTTGGATAAAAACTACACTGGATATGTATTGCAGTCGTTTGGATAGTAGTGAGTAATCTAATTGAGGAAGAAACATTCTCATTCTAAAAATAGACTTGCATACTGAGCAAGTTAACTCCAGCTGTTTTCTTCACTAAATTTTCCAAAGGCTTGAGCAGGCACAGAAGATCCTGTCTGTGTGCTGTTGGCTGATTTCTACCCATCTGTCAAATCTGGTTGAATTTCCAAGATAATTGTGTTCCTGCACACTTTGTAAAAGTATCTCTACAATCTATTCACCCATCTTTCGGTTCCCAGCTGCAGTGCCTTGACATTAGACATTTAGAGAATTCCTCAGAACTGAGAATTTTATCAGTGTCTCAGTTGTGGAAAAAATTAATCTAGAACTTATTTTGACACCAAAGTCAGCAAGTTCTTAAAGATGAATACCTCGTCACTGGGTTTCATTAATTCCGGTGCTTGTGGAGATGGTTTGCATCTACCAAAGTAAAAGGTGAGGATGAGACCGTATTGTTTAAAGGCTACCTTTGTATTTACTACTTAAAATTCTTTCTGAATAGTTCACTGTTTAATGGATGTTATTAAACCTAAGAGCATTCATTGAGCGAATCCTGTGTACAGGCAAAGCATAAAAATAAGAAAATACTGGAGTGGATTGGGAGACAGACATAAGTGATGAGATCACAGTCTCTTACAACTGTAGACGCTGGTTGTACCTACTAGATGTGTGTGTAAATACGCACACTATTTTGTGGGCTTGTTCAGTTACAAGGTGTTGTTAACTAGTTTAATGGTGTAATTTCAGTAGCTGGAGGTGTTCTGTTACCTATGCACTGATGTCTGCAAAAGTTTTTAAACAGTTTCTTAATGGGAATATTTTCTTCTGCCTGTTTAAAGAGATGTGTTAGTTTGTCAGTGCAGCTCTGTGCAGTATAGAGAACTGTAAAACAAAGCATTTTAAAAGTAGAAATTCCACTTTAAGTCAACATTAAAATTACTGACATTTAAAACTGCAATGCACAGGAGCCAGTTTTGAGAACAGACTTTTAAAGGAGCACTCAGATAAGTACTGTGGGCTAGACATGAGGGATGCAGGGAGGAGATAAAAAAAGCCCCAAACATCTGAGACAAGGTTCTGTTTTATCCATTCTCTGCCCTGTCTTAGCTCTGAATTTGTCAATTCTTTACCATCTTCAGTAACACTTGGATTGCAAACAGACTTTGTAGGAAGCATTGTGTTGCACTGCCCCTCCCTAAGCCAGCCCCCAAAATGTCGGTGTGTAGCTCAGATGCTGGATCTTGGCTCTGTAGCACCAGGAACAAACTCCTGTATGTGTTTTACCTCTATAGAGAGCACTGAGATCCACTGACAGCATAAACCAGAGCTCCTCGTGACCACATACAGTTTGTGTGTTCAGATTCAGTACGTATTCTCTGTATATTATGTATAATGTTATATATATAATATATATTCTGTATACAAATTCAGTCTTCAAGATTGTGTAAAACTGTCTGCAGAAACACAGCAAGCGTGTTACTATGCTGTAGTTTCATTTCGGTGTCATACCAGCCATGGTTTCATTTCTTAAGAATCTCTTTGTAGTTTCTGAGTATCTGGTTGATTTTTTTTTTCTTGTCTATTTTTATCAAGTACCCTAACAATTCGAATTCTGTGGGTTACAGATAGTGCAGAGGTGCTCCTTTTCTCAGTATTTTTGGACTGCTAGGGCCAAGAAATGCTGAGATGGTGAAAGCTGCTCTTTCCATATCTGCAAGCTTTTCTGAGATAGAAACTGTCCCTTCACCAAGTAGAAGTCTTTTGTAAAGAAACCACTTGATCTGCCTCAAAGATCTGTTGAATCTAGTGTCTAATTGCCCTCAGCCTTGTGTAAGAATGGAGGCCAAAAGAAAATAGGTATGTGGTGTTAGACAGTTCTGGTCAGACTGCCTCTGTTAGCTTTACACTAAATGCAGACATGAATCGAGGGCGTCTGGGACTGGATCTGTGGATCCTCTTGGATGTAAGTATTTCAGTCTGTTTTATCAAACCACTCCTGAGGTCTCCATATTGAGAATTAGTCAAATATTTAATCTCTGATGTGTGCTTTGGTACTAAAGGAGATCTTCCCACATGGTACTTTTTGACAACTTGTTATGTAAAGTGACTAAGATGGGAATAGGGTAAAGGTGAATATTTGTGGCAGAAAACCTACCTTGGCACAGAGTTGAACACATTTCTCTGTACAAGTGTTTCACATCTGTGCCTGTTCCTTTTCTAGATAAACTGACTCTACTCAGTTCTTACTCAAAACCCCAAAAGAGAGGGCCTTCTGCTGTGGAGACTTGTCACATTTTGGAGAAGATCACCTTTGTGCAGTGATCAACTAATTAATGAGGAACAACATAACTAGGAGTAGCAGGATCTTATCTTTCAGAGATTCTGGTTTATTCCCATGTGTTTATGAAGGCTGGAATTACAGGTCTGTTGCCTGTCACTGGTTCTTGCTCTTCCAAGGTTTTCTGTTAGCAGATTTATAGGTTATAGCTAAACAAGTTTTCTTGCACACACTTAAAGGCATCACGTATCTACCCATCTGCATTTTAACTTCCCATAAGAAAAAAAACCAAACAACTAGTAATATTAATTTAAAGTGTCATTCTAGATCCATTCTGGGCCTCAGGCTGGAGAATGGCTATGTCTCATCTCTGGAGATAAGGAAGCTTCTGTGTCCTCCTGCTGGGTCTGGTTTGGTGTTTGATACCACTGATCTCAGCTGAAGTGCTCCAGATTCACTCACCTGTACGTGCTTTCAAATTTCTTCATCCTCTGAAGAACAGTAGCATTATCTGCAGAGCTCTCTAGTATGGATGGTCCTCCTCAACTTTGATCAAGCTCTTGGATAAAATTATTGTGCATGGAACAAAACAAACTTGGATGACCAAGTGACTTTAAGCACCTGGTGTTGCAGTGTCAATGTGAAATTTAAAGCAGTCAATTGTTCTGTTTTTTTAATGGCAAAACTTTAAGCAAATTCAGTGGCTAGCAGGAACTGACCTCAGCCAAAGGACCTTAGCCAAAGGTGAGAAGATGTTGGTAAGAGGGTGACTGCTTTGAAAGTTACCCTGTTTCAGCTCTTCCATAATCTCTGCCACCTGGCATCAGTTAGTTAAGTCCACAACTTTTGGTCTTTTCATGTCTAATAATGTTGTTTACTTTATTCTTGGACCATTTCTTCAGTATGATGTAGCTATTTCCTTTCAAGAATGAAATGCGTGCTCATATGAGAGCTTGAGGCTCAAGTACAGTTACTGTGTATGCATTTCTGATGTATAGATGTTAGTAATTTGGGGGGTTTTTTTGTTTCTCTGACTTGTAGCTTGGCTGATCTTCCACCTCAGGCTGCTGCTGTAGTCTCCATAGGTTTGCTTCCATGTTACCTGTGTGAAGCCTTTTTCTTCCAGTTATTGATGTTGACATGATAATCTTGAAGTATTTCAGAGTATCCTTATATCATTTGGTTCAATGAGAGTCTGTTTAAAAATAGTACAGAAGATCTTGTAATCTTCCTGCCTGCAGAGCCTGGGGGTAAAGGAGACCTTTTTCTGGAGTCCTCTCAGTATGGATGAGAGAGAAACATTGGTGTGGGTTTTTGTTTTTGCAAGAGTCACAGCTGTTTTATACCCAGACTGTAGCATAGGCAGGACTGACAGCATTGTTTGAGCTGTTGGGTATGCTGTCTCTTGAGCCTGTATAGATGAGAAGTTCTGCTACACAGTTCAAGAGGACTTTGGGTGATTGCTGTTTAGCAGACACTGAAGAATGAACTCTGAAAATGTCAGAAGACTAACTGCTGATCTGGAAATGGTACAAGAAGTTCCATCAGCCACGACTACAGGAAGGCTGCGAGGCCAGCATGGAACAGGTTGAAACATGATCTATGTGTTCTGATTGCTGGATAGCATCTCCAAAACCCTTAGCTGGTGCTGCAAAGTGATAAGTGCCTGTAGAACCCTGCAAAATTAAACTCTCAGGAGGATACGGGACCTCCTAGCTGATGGCTTAAATGATCTTGGATTTGGATCTCAGTCTGCAGTTAGAGGTGAATATTGGGTCTAGAGTGAGGTACACTTTTTCTGTCAGTCTGAGAACTGAAAAACTGCACAAAGTAGGGATAAGTATTGTATGTGAAAATAGTGTGATTAAATCAGCTTCTGTCTCAAGTGTCTGATACTGCACTGTAGATTTTATGATACAGATTTGGTTATGGGAAGAAACATATCTGTGATTTTTTTTTTTTAAAGCAGATGCCTGTGATGTAACTGGAAGTGAAGCAAAACACATTCTGAAAGAGCCTCTAGCTAATACTCATTTTCAGAAACCTATTCATTAAACTGTGTTCCTGTGAGCACTTGATCTGGTATTCTGATTTGCTATATAAAGCCCAAGTTCAGTTCATGCCTTGATTTTTTTAAGATTCCTATCTTTGGCCCATATTTACATCAACTTTCTTCATTGTCTCCCATGAAATATCTTGGAGCCTGATGCTTTAGCTGAAGCTGGCTGAATCCTCACTTTGAATAATGAGTTTTGTTTTTCAGTGAAAGCAGTGACACAGTTATCAGCCTTAAGAGCTAATTCCAAAAAACATGACCAAGTCTTCCCTCAATTTGAGTGGTCATGCCATGTTCCAGTACCCATGAACTTAGTTTATTAAGCTAATTAAGTTAGCGTAGTGGGAAAGGAAGGAAAATAACTTGATGCTTTAAAAAGCTGGAGGGAGATAAAAGGATAAGTGACCGGCTCAGCCAAGTTGTATTGTTTTAGTTTGAGTCCCTGAAGACCTCTGCAAATTTATCCCAAGGAAAAGAGATTAAAAGATGTCTAGTGAGAAATTTGTCATCTGTCTTGTCTTCTCCAGACTCTTATCAGTAAACCTGAGTCCCCACAGTTGCTTGTTCAAGCAGGCCCTTAAGTGCCAAGTAAATCCTTCCCTGTTCTGTCCACCTGATGACGTTTAAGGTGAGGCATGACAAGACCATGCCTTCTGCTTCTGCTGGTGTTGGGTTACATCCGGAGGCCTTGTTTGCTTTGGCACTGCTTTCCTCCAAAGCTGCTTCAGCACAATTGGTATAAGCCATTTTCCATCCATCTGCTGCAGCGTGTTCATCAGCTTTGACCTCTCCTCTGCTGAACTCACTGGAGGTGTCATGGGTGGCACAGAGGACCAGCACCAAAGTGCATTGCTGCTTCTGCATTGTGGTCCTTAAGAAGGATGAAACATAGCAGTACCATCATCGCAGCTACAAGAGGTGGTATCTTCTTTAACTGTGGTCATGGTGTGGAAATGCACTTTCTTCTCTAAATCCTCACTGGAAGGATGGCCTCTTCACTAGTGGTGAGACTGCAGGTGGTATATCCACCTGCTTACAGAGCTGTTGGTGCTGGAAAGATCAGCTCAGGCTTGCCTTTTCCCACCGTGTATTGCATACGTCACCTGGTCTGCAAATCCCTCCTGTTCTGTAGCTGGAAAGCTGATGTCATTAGTGTTTTCTGGTTTGACCTGAACTGGTCTTTTGGTTTGAGCAGGAGTGGCCATCTTGTCTCCTTGGAGGACTGTGTATCTTTGGAGAGACTCATCATCTGGGTATAGGAGGAGCCTGGACCAGGTTACCCTGAAGGCATCTTCATGGAGATTTTGCCTGCTGCTGCTTTCTTCATGAGACATCAGCAGGCAGGCTGATGACTCGTTGGAGCATTACAGAAGAATAAACCCTCTTGCCCAGGATGTTCATTCTCAAGTTCCAGATCCTGGGGTGGGCATTTTTAGGGGCTGTTTCTGAGGGTGGTGTTAGTGAAGAAGAGGGTGGTAAGTGTATGAGCAGTTTGGGCCTGGCCAAGAGCCTACCGATGGCTGCCTTGCATGGATGTGCTCCAGCAAGGCTTCTTCATAGATGTGATGGCTTGAAGGGTCTTGGTGGCAGTGGCAAACATCTGTTAGTCTCCCAAGGCAACTGTAATTACAGCATATTAATTTGGTAGATTAACTTGATTCCCAAAGATACTGGAGAGGCATGATTTGAAGTGGATAACTTCTTAACTACCAGAAGTGTTTCTGACTGAATTCTTTCACTTTTGTCTTCACTGTTATACTTCCTTACAGGTTGGGAGTCTCTTAAGTGCTTACAGAAACGCGTACAAGCTGGAAGTGGTTTTTTTATGCTTTACGTAAAATACTGAAAATGGGTCTACTGACATTTGGTAAAGGGAGGTAGAAGTTGTTTCATCAGACACTTCTGGATTCCCAGTATTTGTGTGCTTACATGTTTTTATTAATTTGTGAGGAAGGAGAATGTAAGTTAAGCAGTAGTCCAGCTCTTCCCTGCTCCCTTCTCGTTGGCCCGGAAAAATGATGTGATATTTTGGTGCCAGACTGCCTTCAGCAGGGAGGCAGGCTCATAGGATACACACTAGAACCACTTCTGTTCCACCTCTGATTTCTTCCCCTGCTTACAAGCAGAGGTGAATAGCTAGGAGGATGGGGCAGGACCTGGATTTTCCAATAAGAAGTTGGAATTAGATCTCTCTAGTAAACCAAAATATGTAAGTTAGCTCAGAGTTGTCAGTTTGCATTCTGGTCCTGTATAGTATCGAGGAATGTTAGGTTCTGGTATGTGCTAGTGTTGTCATCCCTGCAGCTTTGACAGAGATGCAGAAATACTGACTATTGTGGGAAGACTGGCCATTTGTGTTTTGGATCTTTTGCCTTAAAACTCAAATCAGAGTGAAATAGGTTTTCTTTGTAAAGAGGAAGTAAATGTAGCTCAGTTTCAGAAGAAGTGCTTAATGTGCTAGTCAGGACCAACCTGCTAACGGTAGTTGATCTTGGAAACATCAGCTCTTGACTGACAAAAGTATGGCAAGTGATGGAAAACTAAAACAAGAGCATTCAGTGCATCCCACGGAGCTATTTAGCTGAGAACTTACAAGGTGAACTTTCGGGGCATATTATCTTCAGAGATTGCCTAACCAAGAGCAAAACATTGCTGCTTGTTCAGTAGCACATATGGAGATAGACATTCAGCAATGACCCTGCTAGTCATACTGATAAGTATGTAATACACTGGCTGATACCAGCTAGTACTCCAGTGACTTCTGATGCATTTCTATTTTGCCTCTTTGTACAGGTATACATGTTGCAGTGTTATAGTGGATAATTTAACTTGTACCTTTCCGGCTGTCATCTGTCAAATTCTGCTTAAGTTGAATATACTTAAATTGTCAATGCCTCATCTTCTCCTTAAAAACTTCCTGTTGAGTAGAAGGACAGCAGACGTTTTCAAGAGTCTGACTTTCTCTTAGTACTGGTCAGCAAACATCTGAATGGTGGAAACCATCTCCGTAAAGCAGTAATGAATCCACTACAATAGGAGTCCTGTATTCGTAGGATGTTTTTGCTCAATTACAGCTATTTCAGTATAAAAATAAAAGCGTTCTGTTATGTGGGAAGCTATGGAGGAAGATGGACTCTATTGATAAATATTACTCACCTAAGCTGGTTCACACACACAGGTTGTCTGTTGGGTTTGGCTACTGCGTGGCAAGGTATGAGCAAAAAAATCTCTCTACGCCTTGTGATTACGAGTTTAACACTTGTTTAATTTATTGTCATCTGCTTTTTTGTAGGTATTGATAGATTGTTTTAAAACCAGCTTTCGATAAGGAGTGACTTCTGAAAGCTTAATTGGTTAAAACTGAGTTTGATTAATGCAGAGTTTTGCATATTGTCTAGAATTGGTGAAAATGTCTTTGCATGCACTGTAACCAATGATGTACTGTTGTCCAGACAAGTTTTGTGTGATATTACTGATTTGTTTTTGACCAGATGATGATATTAGTCTAATTAATGTGCCACTAGTGAATACTAAAGCAAGCTTGTTCTTTGTGTTCTTCCTCCCCCAGGACAAAATGTTTCACTTTTGGGTAAATACATTCTTCATAGGACTGGATGAAAATTCAGACAAAGTAGAAAATGGAAGTCTAGTTGCAGATCAGGAACTTGATGGTATTTTCAGTACAGAGCGCTCAGATAATGATAAGGAATATTTAATCCTTACGTTAACAAAAAACGATCTAGACAAAGCAAATAAAGACAAAGCCAACAGATATTTCTCTCCAAACTTCAAGGTCAGTATATATTATGTGGAAACAAAGCTGAAAAGCTGCATGACGTTATCCGATTTGTCTGTCTTGCCTTATGGAGGAATTATTTGAAACTGCTGCCTATGTGGAAATTGATTTCATGTATTAGTATTGCCACCACTTAGCAAAGCTCCTGGCTTTGTAAGTTTGTCTGCTGTTTGGGAAGTCGATCGATGTTGAGAGGCTGGGAGCAAAGGCTTTGGGTTGTTTCAGGTGTTTATCAAAGCCATTAGAGATGAGTAGTAGGAGACCCAGAGACCCAGGTAGCATCTTTCCTGTACCAGCTGCATTGCCATGAGCTCTGGCTTTACACAGTGACTCCAGAGTTCATCTGCAGAAGTGTCTGCTTCACGGGAGTACCTTAACCTGGGAGTTTAGCTTTGATGAGCATGAGCCATTGCCAGCACTGTTTCTAAAAATGAAAAAGGAATTTTTTAAGAATTTTAGCATTTTGTAACTTGCTCATAAAATACCAGTTAGACTCAGCAGTGCTTGTTTGAAGGTAATGGTCACAGTTGCTTGTTGGATTGTTGCTTGGATCAGACTTTTAACACACCCGCGCACGCGTGCACGTGCGCATCACCAGTTACAGAGTGTTTTGTTCATTCCTGTGCAGTATTATTACAGTCTCCTTTTGTGCTTGCAGAGGTCTAGAAGGTAGGACCATTGAAAAGCTTAGTGGAGCGTGGCCTGCCGCAGTGGTATGTCCTGCTGCTAGAACTCAAGAGCACCAGTGGTTGGTGCAGATAGGCAGAACTCCTTCAGCTGGGCTTGAAAAACCTGCTGCTTTGCCAGGTCTTTATTTTCTCAGGAGTGGTAGTTGAAAGGCTGGCTAATCTCAGAAGAGCTCTTTATTTCCTTCTTTCCAGAGCAGGGAGAGGAGCACTCATGTGATTCAGTGTAGCAAAAGGAGCCATGCTGTTAAAAATTGCATTACCTGTGCTTGGTTGAAGTCCAGGTTCCCTTGTTAAATGTTGTTTTTTCCTTTCCTAGGTGAAGCTATTTTTCACAAAAACAGTAGAAGAGCCATCAAATCCAGAGGCTAGCAGTTCAACTTCTGTAACACCAGATGTTAGTGACAATGAACCTGATCATTATAGATACTCTGACACCACTGACTCTGATCCAGAGAATGAACCTTTTGATGAAGATCAGCATACACAGATTACAAAAGTCTGAATATTTTTTTTATCGGAGATAAAAAAAACACACAAAAAAAACCAACCATGAAGAGTGACAAACTTGAATAAACTGAAAAAAGGACCTTTTTAAATGGCAAAAGGACATAGTGTCAGATTACCAATTATAGGAACAATTCTTTCCTGACCAATCTTGTTTTGCCCTATAAATCTACAGGGTTTGACACTTGTCCAGCTGAAAAAAAAAAAGGTTACGTAGGTCTAATATGTATATACCTTTTTGTGTCAAAAGGACATTAAAACTTCAATTAGGAACTATAAACATGGCACTTTCCCATTTTATTCCAGTTTTATAAAAGTGGAGACAGATCTAATGTGTATACGTAGGAATTTTTCCTTTTGTGTTCTGTCACCAAACGAAGTTTCAAAAATATACAGGTTCACATCCTGCCCCTTTTTTTGCACTTGTGTGGCAACAGAAAAGTCTGCAGTTGGCTAAGAGATGTTTCTAGAAGGTTTTACTACATTCTAATGCATGTATTTTGGATGGGGGATGGAAAGTAATGCTCAGAAAGGAATATAGTCTGCTGGAGTTTGGCCTGTGTACCATGTCCAGCTATTTACATGCACCTTTCTTTAGCATGCTACAGTAATTCATCCTGGACAATTGAAGAGTCGCCGCTGTCACTGCTTGTTGTTTGTGCATTTTATTTTTTTAAGTGTAATGGTGCTAGAAAAGGCAGCTAGAGGGAGTGATTCTGTATAGGGGTACAGGAATGAACCTTCACAACATCCTAAAGACCCACAAATGAAGGGAGAAAAATTATTGGGGTCACAGAAAGGAAACACAGCAACAATGACTTAACCATACAAATGTGGAGGCTATCAACTAAAATATGGGCTTGAAACAAATTGTTACAAAATTTGACAATGATTTATTAATTGTTTTTTTCTGAATTGTAATGGCTGCTCCATCTCCTGTGTAATCAAGGCCAGTGCTAAAAGTCAGATGCTATTAGTGCATACATCAGTCAACATCTTACATTTTATATTATTAGTTTTTCAATCATATTCCTGCTGTGAATACTTCATGTGCTGCCTTGCAAGCTTTTTTCTCATTAATACAAAAATATTTTGTAACGGTGCACAGGAAATGTCAATTGGAGATTCTCCAGGTTAGTGTTTGTTTTGAAGATTTATGATGCATTTATTCAATCAAACCTCTGTCAGCTGTTTCACCCCTTTGACCTTACACATTCTATTACAATGAGTTTTGCAGTTTTGCACACTTTTTTAAAAAATGTCATTAACTGTTAGGGAATTTTACTTGAATACTCAGTACCTACAATGTTTTAAAAACAGACATTAGACCACGATATAAGAGGAAACCAGTGTTGCAGTAAATTTTCAACACTGTGTATATGACGATGTGTACTTTTTAAAAGCAGAGCTTGTCCCAAATATGTTGTTTGCTATTAAAAAAACAAACCAAAACAAAACCAAACCACCCAACAAATTAGATTTCTAAACTGGCAGTGCTGTATTATTTGTTTGTAGGGATATAGCCAGGAGTAGGGCTTGAGATTCACTTTTGGTATATAATTGACATGCCCAGACTGCAGATGACTTAATAGTACAACTACTGTTGCATACAAATGTGAAGTAGCTGACAAAATTGTTCTCTCTAAAGTACGCCATGAAGAGCTGTCCCCAAATTGACACTTTTTTTAGGATGTTATACACCCCCCCCCCCTTTTAATTAACTTATTGGTGCTGACATTGACGTTCATTAGCTGTGTTCTCACCTAGATATAACAACTGTGTATGGAATCTGCAAGGGCCCTGTATAACAGCATTAATGGTAAGAATTTGAATGAGACAAGGCAGGACTTCCAGTAATTACTATTGGTAAACGAAGGTGTAAAGTGCTTTTTTTTTTTTTTTTTTTTTGTATCTGTTGGTCAATTTTGCTCATCAGATTCATGATTCTAACTTCTAACAAAGCTGATAAATATTTTCTGACTTGTAGGTTTAATTAGACTTTTAATAGCTTAATGGATCAAGACTGCTGGTTCCAGTGCTTATTATTCCCACTGTTACTGACGAGCAGGAGGTGGTTACCTTGGGATGTGACGTTTAACTCTTACCCTTTGAATCATGTTTCACCTTGTCAGTTTTTTAATAGTTGAAAGTTGTGTTGGCTAATAAACAAAAACATTCATGCTTTAAAAGTATTTGGATATTGACACTGCTGCGTGTCCCACTTGGATAATAAAAATTGGATTGCTGAGGTTCCGGTATGTAACGCTGAGGGCCGGATTGGAAATCATGACATGATGGGCTTTTGCACTGTTATTTTTCCTTTGGAATGTGAAGGTTGGAATGAGGGTTTTGATTTTTTTGAATGTTTCAATGTCTTTGAGAAGCCTTGCTTACATTTTATGGTGTAGTCATTGGAAATGGAAAAATGGCATTATATATATATATATTATATATATAAATATATATTATACATACTCTCCTATACTTTATTTCAGTTACCACCCCCATAGAAGTTGACAAGAATTACTATGACTGAAAGGTTTTTGAGTCCTTATTAAAACTTTATTTATGACAGTATTCATAATTAGCTTGAACTGCATTCTGTAGGTAATCTTTCATTGAGTTTCTGGACTGTATGCTTAAATCTTTTTGGATGTGCAACAGCTTACATGTCTGAAACTACTTGAAGGCATCACTTCGGTAAGAGCTTACTGTTAGGCCCTGAAGCATCCCCTAGTCATTGGTAGCCCCACTCAAAATATTTGCCACAGCTATTAAAGGGCAGTTGTATAAATAGCATCCGGATTCGTTCCTGTGGCACACATTGTAAACTGAAGTGGAGTTTACATGCAGCATCAAATGTTCAGCTTTCAAAAAAGAAAAAAAAAATCAAAAAAAAATAGGATGCTAGTGTGCAAGTTCCATGTTTAGTCATAGCAAATGTGTGCAATATGTTAACGATGCCTGTGGTTGCCACGAAGTGCCTCGTTTACCTTTTAAATACTGTTAGAAAGTGTCATGCATGCAGATGGATGGGGTGGAACTGTGCACTAAAAGGGGCTCCAACTGCAGTGTTTGGCAGAGCTGCCTTTCTCTGCCAGTTCAAATTTTCAGTCTGTTTTCATATAGCATATATATATATAGATACTAAAAGAAAAAAAAAAAATCAGTCTGTTAAGCAGCCTTACTCTGATTCAGCCTCTTCAAATACTATTGTGCTGTGCAACAGTGGCTCTGTGTGTAATGCTATGCACTGAGAATACACAAAAACCAAGTATGACATGTACAGGATAATGCCTCATACAAATCAGATGTCCGTTTGTTATTGTGTTTAACAACCCTTTATCTCTTAGTGTTAAAACTCCACTTAAAACTGATTAAAGTCTCATTCTTGTCACTGTGTGGGTGTTTTATTGAAGTATTTTGAGTATGGAAATGGTCAGTTAAAACATTTTTCTTGTAAGCCGTGAAATTTTGAGCATGATTATTAGAGCAAAGGATGCTCCTTGTGCTTCAAGGGATTTTAAGGGAACTGCAGCTTAAAACCCTTTTTATGTTCAGAAGCTTTAAACAAGTGTAGGCATTGGAAGCGCAGATTGTGTGCGGGGAGATCAAACCCTTCACCGTGATGCTGTCACAGTGAGATGCAGGACTGCTTTCCTTGGGAGCTGAACCATTTTTAGTCTCCAAGTAAGAGAACTCTTTCCAAAACGCACATTACCTTATTTTTAATGTCGACTGGTGCATCTCCAGCAAAATGAGATGCGAGTCAAACCTGAGAAGTCTTTTCCTGAAGTAGCTTTAAATTGGCAATGAGATGCATTTTTCCCCAGTGGATAAAGCATGCTCATCGAGTACGTAGTTTGGGGTTTCTTCTGTTCTTGTTGCTCATCTATTTTCAAACTAGACTTTAAACCAGCACTTTACTTAATACATACCTGGTGTTCCCCCTCTGTGTTAGGGTTACCCTTGGAGTGTCTAGAAGAGAGACCGATACATGTCAGTGGATAGCCTCTGCGTTTCTAGTGATGGTGAGGAACCAGGGTGCTGTTCTGTGCCCCATGAGTCTCAGGGCCACTAAGTCAGGTTACTGCAGGTAACTCTTGTTATTCCTCCTTCCTTCTTTTTGGTTTTGATGTCAGCCCTGTGTCACGTCTGGCTGAGCGTCTCCAAAAACTGTGCGTATGAAGTAGAGGTTTGGTGCTGTGGCCTATTCTGATTTTTGGTGGTAAGAGAAGTGGAAAGTAGTTTTGGTACTTTACGGGGGTGGAGCGTTTGCCAGCTGTGTCTGGCCCTTTCAGGTGAATGACACAGTTAAGGGCTTTACAGCATTTTAATAAAACAGCAGGCAGTACTGCCCAATCTGCTAATACATGTTCCTTTTTTTGGGTAAGCTTGTTTTTCATCCAGAAAATGAAAGTAGAGTGGGAAGGTGTAGAAAGGAAGGATGGGAATCTTTAAGGAAAGTAGTCTGGACAGTGTTCAATATGTTGAGTAGCTTCTATAAATAGATAGATCTATATATATGAAGAGATTCTAGTCTGAAGACAGGTGAAAAGTGCTGTTGCAATGTGGATAGAGTATTGTATTTGACTTACGCTCTTGTCCTGTTGCCTAAAAGTCCCATGCTCCAGTCCTTAGCAGCTAAAAGCGCTTCTATAAAAAATGTTCATTTTTTCCATTTATGGCTATGCGTATGAGTGCTCTGGTGACTAACGTGATGATTGCACTTCCCAGGATGGTGCTGGGTGCCTGTACGGGGGATGCTCCCATGTGCTCCATCCCTGCACCTGTGATTCCCGTGTCCTCCACTGACCATCTCTCCTGCTGAAAGCTTCGGCGCGGGTGCCCTGGTGAGCTTCTGCTATCTCTGGCGTCAGCAGCAAACAGCAACTGGGTTTATGCAGTTCTCTTTTTAGACAGCCATGGAGTGATTGTTAATAATTAATTGCATCTTTTTTTAAAACTGCAGCCAGAGTTACAAATTATGCTCTTTTAAGAGGGAATTATGTTGGTAGCAGACTCTTAAAACACTTTTTTTTTTTTGCAGTTGGTTGGCATTTTGGTTATGAAATGAGTGATGACATTCGCTAGCGATGATGTTTCTATATTAGTCTAACCAGATTCTCTAAGGTGATGCACCGCTGTGATCCCCGGCCCGTTGCCACAGGATGGTGATGGTGTCCATCTTCTGGGGGCAGCAGGAGCTGGGAAGCACAGCCAGGTGCAGTGGGACCCCTGCAAGGACCATAAAAGAACCCAACAAACCAGCCCTACAGGTTGAGAATACTGATGTGAAGGGAGGGCAGGTCAAGTAACAAGCCAGCTTGATTTTTGGAAAATGTCTTCTCAGAAACATAATACGAATTGCTTGCTACTTCTGCTTCTTTAGTTTCTTCTCAACCTTATTCTTTGGTGTCTTCTCAAACCTCCCTCTTTCCACATCTATCCTTGGTAGTTCTGGTCCTTTTTTCATACGGTTGAAAGCATCTTGTGCTAGGTAGACAAGAAAATAGATTTATTTTGAACTGATGTGTCTACTAGAATAAAAGCCCATACTTGTTTTTTTGACTTTTTGGTATCTCCTGCTCCCTGTGCTTTGAGACTTTTTCTGGTTGGGTTTTTTATGGTGTTTCATTATTTTTCCGTGTGTTTCTTCTCATTTTCTGCTCTTCTTCTGTGCCTTCAAACTTTTTAGCCACTGCTATCTTTGTTACAATATAGGACAGGTAATTCTTTTCTGCCTGTTTCTAATTTAATCTTTTTTTTTTGTATACAAAGCTTTAGTCCGAAGGCATAGCAAGAAGAAACGCTTTTAAGTTGGTTTTCTTAAAAGAATAGCTCTGAAAAATGTCAGGGTTGTGCAAGTTCAGCAAACGCATTTGCCTCAGTGAGCTGCTGATGTGCTGTACGAACCTGGATGTGTTTATTCAGCTTAATGGGAACGATGAGCACATGTACTTGACTTGTGATGAGCAACCTGTGCAAAAAAAACTTGTTAATTAACTGCTGGGCTATGTTTTCCAGCTGCAAATGTTTCTGTATGGGTTATACTGACTACGACAAAGTAGAAGAGGGTTTTAGTGGGTTTTATTTTTATTTTTTGAGGGCTCTTGTGCTTGATGACTTATCTTGTGTCTCATAGCTAATTCCGGATGGTGGAAATAGGTGGCTCTTTGTCTTCATGGGGCATCCTTTTCCTGCTTCAGAGCCTGTTCATATAAGAGTTTTAAGTTGATAAAAGATGATATTTAGGCTGAAGTTTGTACTTTAAAATACCCTTTGTATAAATCAAGCTGCTTGAGGCTCTACTTCTTTTCACCTTCGACAAACTAGCGGTAGTATTGGGATTACATGGAGTTTAGAAGATGAAGGGGCTGAACAGTTATTGGGGTGCCTCATCCCCCATAACATTTTTGTGGTAGAAGGAAAATGTCAGCAGAAATTGGGAAGGATTCTGTAATGGAAATATACGCATGAATGAATGTTCTAAATGGAAATTACTGAGTTTGGAGGATAACAAGGCAAAGGCTTTGATGTGAAGCAGGATTTGGTAATGGGAGAGAGAAATCTCGTGGGTGGAGGCATGGAACTTGTGAGAAAAGGGGTGATGGCTCATGTTTAAACAGATCTGCTGAGGTTTTGCAAAGATGGTGTAAAACAGTTGATGAGAGATGTCTGAGAGGCATCTGGAGGGCTGAGTTTAGGCAGGACATGAATTTGAGAGGTTGGCTTGGGGATCACTTGCTTTAAAGGTGTTTGAAACTATGGAAACAGGATGGTTGACAGCTATAGGCTGTAGGTAGGACTGCAACCAGCTTAGGAAAATGTTGACATTCGTGTGGGAGGATGGTGGAGAGCTCATGTAAAGATCACGCAGCAGTGAGAGTGGATAACATCCACTCGCAAGCGAAAAGGAGAGTTATTTCCCTTCTCTGAATATTAGCACTGGGGAAGGACATGGCTTTTTCACAAGGCTTCTCGAAATCCAGATATACAGTGAAGTAACTCTGGTCTGTGATTTTTTGACCATCTGAAGATTCAGTATTGCTCAGATCTGGCTTACAGATGGGCTACTGAGGCAAACCAACTTGCAGCTGAGACATGTTGAAGATGGCTGAGGGCCTGATGGGATCCTGGATCAACTGCGGCCCCGCTGAAAGAGGAAAGGGGCTGGAAGCAGATGGGAACCACTGAACTGAGAAATACAGAGTAATAATAAAAAGCGGAAGAGGAAGGAGGTGCTTCTGCTAAATTGGGATTATTTTAACCCCAGATTGTTGTCCATCCTCCTGGCTCTCGGCTTAGCTCTTGTGTAGAAAGGAAGGAAAAGCTTTGTACAAGAACCTAAGCTCACAGCTCACATATTTGTGCCCTGCTTTATGAACCTGGGAAGCTGCTTCTTGCAATGTGTCTCCAGGATGATGTCCTCACTCCTTCCTGTTGAGCGCAGAGGGATGATACCTGATGCCATACAAATTGCTTTCTTTGAGTGGGAAGTATTTTTCTACTTGATTGTTTCTTGACATGCTGCTAGCTTTCTCTCACCATTTGGCTTCTGGTATCTTCTTCAAAAGCCTCCTTTTGAACCACGTGCTCCTTGCGAGAGTTTCGTCCTCTCACCAGTGGCACTCTGATACCTCTTTCTGCCCTGGAGTCTCCTCCGCACCCCAGAACGATGGCCATTTCCCAAGCCTTCAACGAGAGCTTAAGCTCTGAATCTTGTTGCTTGAGCGCACGGAGAAGATACCCTGTGACTGGTGCTGCCGAGTCAACCCTGAGCATCCCTTGCAGCGATATCCCTTGTGCAAACATGGTCCTTGGGAGGTTTCTGCTGTTCTTGCTTAGCGGCTAGCACGCGTCCAGAGCGATGCAGGTCTTGGACCCCTGAGGTGGCTCTCTAGTCCCTGATGAAGGCTTGCTCCTGAGCATGGCACATCCTGTACTGGTTTTGTCATTGGGGTTTTGCCTCCAACACTGCTGCTTCTCCTTCACTTCCGCTCCTTGTGCTGGAGTTGCCAAGCTTTGGGACTGGGAGACTCGGTGCTGTGAACCATTCCTCTGACTCCTGCTTTCTTCCTAAGTTTGGCGAATCGTCTCCCGCTTTGAGGTGTCTCTGAGGTGTCTCTGCCCACTAGAGGCTGTTTGCTGGTTGCCAGCTTCTTGAAGCAGGTGAAGGGAAGGCACCCAAGGGTGAAGTCCACATGTCCTTTTCTGACTGGGTCTGTGCTGCAGCACTCCGGGAGGTGCCCTTGCTTTCCCTGAAGGTTGAAGGAAGATGCTGCAAGGAACAAGCTTTGCCTTCATCTCTGCAGCTCCATCTGGCAAGCTTACATTCCAGGAGAGTAAGATCTGGAGATCTTACAGTAGGGGAATAAAATAAGATCTGCCAAACTTTTATGTCCACATAGAATAAAATCCTACCTGTTTGATAAAAATCTTAGCTTTGGCAGATCATCTTTTAACAGAGTTATCTGGAAGGCAATTTGATGCTGTTGGTGAAAATATGAATTACTTTATGCCAGCCTGTTGTTAATGTTGCCCATGGTGCCCAGTTGCTACATCAACCCAACAGGGAGAAGGAGATCCTCACTGCTTTGCAGTGAAGGACTGAAATTGGGGATGCCAGCCGCTGTCAACAACATCAACTTCTCTGCAGTTAATTTGCCCAGCTCCTCTGCTGTTCCTGTGGATGACGGCAAGATTGCAGCACAGAAGAAGTCAGGACCGTGCATTTTTGTCTTTGGTGGAGGTCCTAACCTGTTATCATGAACGTAGCTGGGGTTGCTTGCTCAAGCTGCATACTTTGCAGGGATTTTTCCTCTCCACTCTCCCTCATCCCTCTTATTCCCTGTCCTCATAGCAAGAAAACTTTGGAGTAGGAAATTTTAATTACTTTGGTTCAGAGCAGTGCAAGAACATGACTTCAGGCTCCTCTGGGGAGGTAGGGCTCGTTTGTTAAGGAGTTGACATGTTTCGCAACACCAGGAGGTGGATGGGTGGATGCAGTCCTGTGCATACACACTCCCTGTGGTGGTTATTTCATTTGGTGCTCGCAGCCAGCTTTTGCCAAGGAGGTGGGAAGATGCGGCGCAAGGAGGTGCATGTGCCCTGGAGCCATTTTTGTTGGCCAAAGAGGGGCTGTGTAAAGCAACACAGCTGGGAAAGGAAATTAGTTTGGGATCTATTACGCATAAGACGGGCTTCCAAGAGCGGTTTGGGACCCTGTAGCAGTAACTGCACCTTCATCTAGATGCTGTGGCCTGAGCTGACCAAGAAGTATTTACCAAAAATCAAATTACCCGTTAGTGTTAAGAAGTTCAGGGTGGGGTTTTGATGTATTAGTGGCCACAATCTGGTGTTCTCACTTCAATACTTCTCTGCCTTTTGAAGGGTGCATTTTTCTAACGAAGTTCATGACCTTTTTTTGGATGAAACGCTGTGCCAAGTTCATATTGTGCTCGTCTGCAGCTCAACTCTTTATAAATCAGCCTGTTTCCTGCAGCAGTTGCGTAGGAGCTGGTTTGGTCTTGCATGGTGTCAGACCCAGAACACGGTAGTCAGTGGGTCCGCAATTTCTCCAGTGCTTTCGGTTTGATGCTTCATTCTCGCTTGATACCTGCAGCTCTGGGGGATTTCTCTCCACAACACTGCTAGTGAGATGACTCATGGCAGAAGTGGGCTCACTGCTACTTGTCGCTTCCTTTTGACAAAACCAGTGGTGTTTGGCTCGTTTGCACATCTGTTTGTCGGGCTGGAGTGATTTATTTCAAATCGTGCATATTCATGTACAGCAAAGCTTGTGAAGTGCTGTCCAATTTCTCTGTCAACTCTTTCCACATGGAGCACTTTCTTAATGAAGAATTAAGAGACCTTAGGGATCAGATGCAACTTGATGATGGAAATAGTTGCACAATAGTTCGTTTGGTTAATGCCTTCTGACTTTCCCAAAAAGATGGACAAAGCAAGCTTGGCTTATCTGCAGGGAGAAGGGGAAGGGGAGAGAGGGAGAGTTAATCACAGAATCGTCTAGATTGGAAAAGACCTTGAAGATCATCTAGTCCAAAAGGTCTGGACAAGGAGAGGTGGAAGGGAGATAAAGAATGCTGAATGTCCACATAACTGAGTAGCTGAAGGAAAACTTGAAATAGAAGAATTGAATAGCCCATTGCCAACTACTCGCTTTGAATGGTTGGTTTTGGTTTGTTGGGTTTTTATTTTCTAGCTCAGCATCTTGCTGTAAAGCCTTAAAATGTAAGAATTAACAGTTTTGAATATACATCTGTGTAACCATACAACCGTTTGGGTTTCTGGCTTATTGAAATGGGTGTCCTGCCTTTGGGCTGGAGGTGACTGTTCAAGGATGAGTAAGAACAGGGTATGCGCATACAAGACCAACCCGTAACCAAAAACAGTTGGTGGCCAGGGACTTCCTGAGCCTGAAGTGGTTTGTCTATTTAGCAAACTTTGATACATTAATCTTCAAAGCACAGGTCCAGTTTCCCCTCAAATTGATGTCTAAACTCTTTGCATCCACTGCATCTTTGGACAAGGGGTTTCACAGGTCCTGTGACCTTTTAGGTGAAGTGAGGAAACTTCTTAACTTCAGTTGATCATTCCTAGTCCTTGTGTTGAAAGAGGGGGTGGAAGGCCAGTCCTTCCTCCTCCTTTCTGTGCCACTTGCCGTTTTGTAGATCTCTTGGCAAAGACATCTCTTCTCCAGGCTGAAGGCTTCTAGTCTGAACTTCACACAATGCTTCCAGAAGAAAGACACCTCCAAAGTTTTATGCCATGGCAAAAGCATCCTTTTAGGAGTAATTTGCATGGTGACTGTATTTCACCTTGTCACTTAATGTGCAGCTGTGACTGCTGGACCCGTGCAGAGTTTGCATTTCCCAAGAGATCATGCAGTTTTGCATCATCCTCTTTGTGAATTGGTGGCGGGGGGGGGGGGATGCACTTAGCAGCAAAGTAATGACAGTTTGGTGGGGAGACGGGTGTGGATGGTTTTCCCTGGGGGTTTACGTGGCAGAAGTCCTGCATGTGCAGTTGCCATAGGCCCGGGGGCCGTTGCGTGTGCCCCGGCTGCCTATCAACGCAGGCGATGTGGTATTATTGCTAAAATGCTTTTTCTGTGTGATCTGTGTGTTGAATTTAAAATTGTAAGATCAAAGTCAGCAGTTTCTATCTCAAGCATGTGTTTCCTTTTTTTTAATTGAAGCCCATTAAGTAGTTTAATTGGGAGATGGTTGCTCTTGAATAAGTGCTTTGAATTAATGAGCTGGTTTAGCAGTGCTTATGCCTAATAATGCTTTTTTTATCTCACGTGAGAGTTGGGCCTCACCTGTTTTCTCCTTCTTTGCTGAATTTGTGAGATGACCCAGGCTTTCATTCCCAGTAAGCCTTTGCTTGCTTGGGGCCATTGGGTGCTGCTGCCCTCCCAGCATGCTACTTCATGCTGTGCAGGCAGCTGGGAAAGGGTTAATCCCGCCTGCAGGGGTGTTTCCCCAGTGCATGCTTAGATGAGGGTGGTGGTTTTGCTCTGCTCTCAGCTGTCAGGGCTCAGTCGAAGCCCCAGCAGGGATTTTACAGCATCTCGGCTGCTCCGTGTCCATACAGGTGCCCGGTGCTCGTGCAGGCATGGCGTGCAAGACTCCAGGTGCTTTGGTCTTGACAGGGCTGCAGCTCGGGGTTTTGTTCCATTTGCTGCTGAAAGTTGACTTTTTATCTTATCTGTGGTCTTTCACCGCGCGCTGATGTGGTCCCTGCTCTGATTTCTGCTGTGCTGCACGTTGTGTCTGACCCGCCGTGCTCGGGGCGGGTTGCAGGGCTGCTGTGCAACAGCTGCAATCTCAGAAAGTCTGTTTTCCTTTAACCTTTCTCCCTTCTTCGTTGCATAAATAAATAAAAGTAGAGCCGCTTTGTGCAGTATGTGCGTTAGCTGCTGCTCTTGCTTTCCATATGTTGATACTTACCTTTTTAGGGTTGGAAAAAACAACTGTAATCCTGTGGTCTGCTCTTCTCAGGCTCCCTCAGTTGGAACCATATCCTCAGGTTGAGCTATAGCATCTCTTTAAAGATTTTTTTTTTTCTTTTCCTAGTACAAAATATGTTGATATTGGACCATTTCAGCCTGGAGGTGGCAGACATCTAAGGGCTTGTATCGTGGGAGCCTCTACCAAAGCTTGAGGTTGTATCCAGCACCTGTGGACCCCAACCAGTGTTAACAACGTGCCGATCCATAGCAAATCGTAAATCCGTAGTAAACGCCACCAGCCTTGCCCTCTCCATGGACGTGGCCATTCAGCACAGGGTTTGTCCTTCTTGGTGTGGCAGCAGAGGCCAAAGAACAAAACCATTTCCAACTCCTGCTGCTACAAGGTGCCAATCTCCGTTGCAGGGTGTGTGCTCCTGAGGAGTGTTTTCCTCTTGACTTTCTCATCATCTTCCCTGCAGCTTTTCCTTCTTTTCTGATTTATCTGGATTCCTGGTAATGCATAATTATTATTATTTATTGAGTTAGATCCTAAATAAGGGGCCTGAATGGAATTTTTTTTCATCAGACAGGCAAGTGTCTTTGCCAGCGCGTCCCCAACACTCAACAGAAGTGCAGGAAATTACAAAGTCTAAAACCCATCAGCTTTGCACTGGACTTGTGTGTGTTTGGGCTTTGGCCGTTGTTGCGCAGGGATCTTTTGGGGTTTTTTTAATTAAATGTGGAATAACCTAACCCTTGTATGCCCCACAGATGGAAATACCTTTCTTGCAGCTCTGTCAGGGGTTGGTTATGGGTCAAAACAGCAGGAGACGGTTACCACCTTACATAGGTGGTGGCATCTTCCTCCTCCAGGCTGTCAAGAGTAGGGCTGAGATGCTGATGGTTTTCTCTTCATATGAGAAATTAGAGGATTAAAAATTCCCAGCTTTTTTTCTGTATTGGGACAACCAAAGAAAACATGAGATGTTTTCAGGTTTTGGCATCCTCTTACGGTGCTACGGTTGGAGCATCCTGTGTGCAATGGCGTGAGGATGCTGGTGCCTTGGGTTCAACTCTTGGTCTTGTGTTGCGTGTAATTGAGACTGAAACTTCATGTTTTTCCTCCTTTGCCTGGCGCAGCGCTCTTCCTCTCCCCACGACATGCAGTCATGGGCCCCACTGCTTGCATAGCGAATCACCCATTCCAATGGAGGTTTTGCGATGAAAAAGTGTTGCCAAGTCAGTGATGTTTTTTTTCCAACAAAAAAAACATCATGGTCTGGAAAGATACCTCACCTGTTCAGTTTAATAGCAGTGAGTTTCCAGGCTGTGCTGTAAATTCTGCCCACAAGTCTGTTTAATAAAATAGGATTTTTTTTTTTCCCCCCCCGTAAGTGGATCAAGAGGGTATTTTCACCTCCAAAAGACCCCGAGTAGAGGGCTACTAATACTGGTTTTATTCCAAATTCTGTTCACATGAGGAGGGACCAGGCTGTGCAGGCAAAGCAGAGCAACGTCTCCATGGCCAAAGAGCTGGAAGCTGATGTGGTAGGAGATTACCCAGGAATTAAATTGAACAGAGTGGCCAGAAGGGAGATGATGATGCTTGAAATCACAGGGACTTACCCATGCATGTCTGCTTGACCAACACCAACGTCTCACGTTAAAGGGTGTTGGTTTGTCATACCTGCTCGTTCTCTGGGGATGTGACAGCGACCAAACCTGGGCATCAGGGGCCTCTCCAACACGCCCTGCCTGGCCTGGGTTAGAGGGTTGTGTTCATTTACCCACCCAGCTGTCAAGAAATCTTTTGCTTTCTCAAAGACATGTTATTTTTGCTATTTGTTCATGATGCTCTGTCAAAGGACCTGAGTGTTTTAGCTTCAGATGCAAATCATTTAGTTGTCAACGTGCTATGTGCTGCTGGCTCAGGTTTTCTGACCCGTATTTGATTAATGAAGTCACCAGTAAAATTTTTGAGCATCCAAGTCTGCTTCAAGGCGATCGGGGATTTAAACATAGCTGAAGGTCAATGAAACTCTGGATTCACCCTTCCTTTCGCTCTCAGAGCCTAAAGGCTCCCAAAATACCACAGATGTCTTTGAAAATAGAGTTCCCTGTTTACCTTGATGTAACCAAAACACATCTTGCTAAACAGATTCAATTAAACTGAAACTGGTGAAATTCAAATTTGGTGATTTGTGACTGATTAGAATGGAATAGAATATTTTCAGTTGGAAGGGACCTACAATGATCAAAGTAAGTATTAGGCTCCCTGAAAATTTCCCTGGATTTTTCCTCTGTACAAATCTTCCCTCAATTGAACATGGTTTCACAATTGCATATAATTTTATTCACTATTTATATATAAAATCACTATTATATGTAAGTTTTATGCATACAGTCATGTTAAGTACTGCATACAGGAAATAAAAAACGTAGACCTTGCTAAAAATATCGATGTTGATTATTGTACATAGTGATGGCAGGATAAGGTTCATGCTCTTAGCAGCATCAGATTTTATTCAGGAGACATTTTCTCTTTAAAAAAAAAATATTTAAAAAGTCCCTCTGGAGAGCAGCAACACTTTCTCTTGGAGCAAGATGCGGAAACAGGCTCGTCACTTCTCATTTTATTCTGCATAGTGGGTGGAAGAGGGACACCGAACTCTTCCGTGCATCAGAGGACATCGGCGCGGCTTTGGGATGTCGCAGACTCTGCTGGTGTCCGTTAGATGTCTTCTGACCAACGCTATTTGTCTGAATTCCCAGGAATTCTGCTTGTTCTTCAGAGCAGAAAAATGTTCTATTTTTGGCTGTGACAGCTTTTTTTTTCTGGGAAAGAAAAAAATTTAAACAAAGCATGGCAAGGGTTCATGTGTGTGTAGATCTTAATAGTGTGTAATGGGGATGGAGCAGGCTTCGCAAATAAGCTTCAGGCAGATACATGAGGAAGCTATTAATGCTCTACTTGTGATTTAAGGCTAAGAAAATGCGTCGTTAAGTGGATGATCATCGAGACCCTGGCGTGTTAGAGTGGAGGCAGACTTGAATATGTGGGAAAATGTCTCTTTGACCAGAAAAAGATCAAAACAAATGGGTAAATAAACATAGAAGCATATGTCTCAAGACTGGAAAAAACCGAGATATGTGGTGGATCAAAACCCAGTGTCATTCAGGAGCTTGAGCAAAAAACTGGATGAGCAAAGGGTCAGCACATGGCTAAGATTGAAAGAAACCATTTTGGGGTGGCAGCTCAAGGCTGGAGGTGGCTCCAGCCATCACTGAAGTTCCTGGTGGTGGTGTTGGCTGGTGGTGGGGCTCCTTAGGCCCTCCCACCCAGCCTGTGGGGTTTCGCTGGGAGAGGTGACCCACTCTGAGGTGGCAGAGGGGTGTTGCATGCTTCCAAAATGGTCAACAGTTTGTTCTTATTGCGGGTCAAAAGGTTGGTTGTGCGCAGCTCCACGTGTGATCTTCTGTGGGTGAAGAAGCATTTCCTCGTGTCCAGCCTGAACCTGTGGATGGTGACCCGGGCTGCGGCCCCTCCTATTACCTGTTGCTTCCAGGAGGAGGCTGGTCCCATCCATCCCCTCCATCCCTGCCCATGCTGCAGCTGGGAGCTGCTCGCAGATGCCCACAGCATCCCCATGGCCAGACCCAATGAGCCCATTTACGTTGCAAACCCCAAATTGCATTTGTGCTTACACAGCTTTAACCTTTGCAGGTGAAGTGGAGTTAGACACCAAAGGTAATGTTACTAGGAAGGACCGGACTGGCTCGTCCACTTCTAGGTGATGGCTTAGAGAAGGATTTGATTGACTTGACTTTTTGCTGGTTCCTTCTCCTGTGATAGATGATGCTGTGTGTTAGAAGTGTTTTATGGATGTAGCCTTTTTTACCTCCTTTTTCAACAAAAACAGCAACTGGAGAATCTCAAATGTGTTTGGAGTCAGCAAAGAATGAGCCCCAAACTGCTCTCCTTTAGAAACTGCCCTGCAAAAACTCTGGTTTGAGATCTCTCCGAAATACTTTGAAGTAGTACTAAAGCAGGAAGTTAATTAGAGCTGCTTTGATATCTTACAGCATGTTTTAACAGCTGCTTCGGAGGCAGCTCAAACAGTAAGAGCTAGCGTGGTTTAGTGCATACTCCTGAGTCTGCGTTGCCCCTACCAAAATGCCTCTGCGTGTCACGGCCAGTTGTTTTCTTTCCTAAGAGCTCAAACTCACTTATGGGGACTTGGGAAAATAAAATGGCCAAACCTCATTGGACTGCTGCTTTTTGTAATTTTTTTTAAAGTAATAATAATAATTAAAAAAAATCCCTTGATGCTCTGGTGTTGCAGCCACAGTCTAAAATTTCCCCGTCTCTTACTTCTGTTTTCAGTTGTCTTTCTCCCAAGTTCTCCAGCAGGCTAACATTTTCCATGGCTTGTTTGCATTTAAATGACTTCCCTGGATATTTTAAAATGAAATCATCGCAGTGAAGAAGTTTAAGCTGTCTATTCTTGCTGAAGAACCTCTATATAGCCCAAAAGCAAAGGTTTTGACCCTGTTCGTCCACCCTCTTGGAGGAAAACCCTTGTGCTTGCTGGCAAACGTTAATTGAAATATTTTACTGTGATGATTAATGGCTGGATTTGGGCAAAGTGCTCTGTCATGGAAAAAAATTGACTCTTCTGAAGTTTTTCCTCGCTGTAGCTGTAACTTTTATCCTTCGTTCATGTCTGTTGACTGAGCTTTAATCTTATGACTCGATTTTTGTTATGTTTGTTATAATTTTGATTGAATGAGTGATGCTTTGGAGTTGGACACTACACATCGAGTCCTAGTCTTCATCTTATTCCTTGAAGCCCATCTCCATGTCACACAAGAAGGAAGAGGTGGAGAAACCACATATATTGTTTGATGTGCATGTGCAAATCCTCGTGTTACCTCTCTGTTGTGCTTTGTCCCCTCCCATAGTTTTAAGGTAAAAAAGAGAACACAGCGTTAAGGCTGGAGAAGCAGCCTTTGGCGAAAAGTCCCAGGTCAGCCCTTCTGCCCTACAAGGCAGCTTCTGACTATGACTGCATCCTTCTGGGCAACGTGACAGTCTTTGTTGTAAACATAATGGAAAGGGCTGCACCTTTTCCTAGAACAGCGGTTGCTCAGAGGTAGTGTTTTACCCTGGTGTGGGAGTGCAGGCTTGCAGAGCAGCTCCAGCACCACTTCTACCCATGGTTCCCTCGGTCATATTCTGTCCATGTTGGGTTGATCTTAAGCAAGGTCAATGTCTGGGTGTAGAGTTTAAAAAAGATAAATACGATTTTGGTGTCTGTGGAGAGTAAAACAAATAAAGCTAAGAAAAAGGAGGGGGGGTTTCCAGCTTCTATACCTGCAACCTACTTCTTTCAGCTTAATGCATGTGTACCTAAAATGGGGAGAAACACCTATACTGGTCACACAATAGGACTGAAAGTGATGACTAGCTTAATTGGGGAAGGTGGGCGGCGGAAGATATCCGGGCTTTCTCATTACTCTTTGCTCCTCCTCTTTTGGCTTTGTGTGAGCTTTTAGGAAAACGTCTGGCCAGGACTGAGCTGTAAACAGGGGCAGGTCAGCAGCGGCTGCGGATCTGTGGGGCTCTGCTGAAGTTAGCCCAGTTAGGAGCAGCGGGAGTATCTGGCTTTACAGAACTAGTGATGCACGGGACCGAAGTGTGCGTCCACCCCTGGGGAGGTCAAGCAGCCTCGGTGTGTTTCTTCTGGAGGCACGTACCAAGGCAAAGCTGGAGGACGAGTTCCACCAAAGCTCCATTGCACCTCCTGAGCGTCTCTGCTTTCTCTGCTTGGATCAGCATCGCTTCTGCTTGCCCTTGGCCCTGGGCCCGCCTGCCTTCTGCAATGACTCGAGCAACATCTGCTTTGCCCATTAGTGACTCTCCTCGCCTGGCCTCTAGCCTGTGCCTTTGCTGCAATTGATTAACAGCAATTTCCTTCCCCAACCTGAAAGCGCACACTGAATGGGATTGTTGTCTCGAAGCATTGGAGGGTGTGTGGGTGTGCATGCACGGACGCGTAAATAGCACAGACTCCTTGCCCTTTTAGCATCTTGGGAACCCTTCTGCTCACTCTGAAGTTGGGATTGCCTTTCAGCCTCTTCCCCTTCGAATATAGCTTATTTAATGCTGTCTTTTATTTAATTTAATCCATGTCTGACTCCTAAATCCAGTTCTCTCCTTTCTTTCCCCCTATTTTGCTTCAGCAGCCGTAACACTGGAAGTTGCTTAACAGTGATTTTCACTTCCCTGGAGCTATTTCATCTCTGTGCAAAGCCCCCTGGAAGATCTCCCCATCTAGTTGCTGGATGCAGACCGCAGTTATTCCTGAAGCCATAAATACTTGCACCTAATTTAAAACGTGATGAAGCCAGAGCGTGGGGCTGGTGTTAACTACATTTTGGAAATTAAGTGCTTGTGAGCCATCTATTTGGTTAGATGCAGTAACCAAATGGATGATTAGGCAAGGTTTTTGGGAGGAATGCAATATCTTTCCATGTGGTCTGATAGAAGGCTACTCTTGGAACAGATGCTGCTTTTTGGGGTGAAAATCAATGCTTTTCTTGCAAGAATCAACAAAGCCTGCTGTAGATGACTCTGGCTGGAGGGACTCCAGCCAATGCACGGTGGGGTATGAGGGGAAAAGAGCAAGACGAAATACCTTGTAGCTGATCACCTGGTAAAAGTCACCACTGCTGCTTCTGCAGTCTTTGAACTTGCTATTTATTACTCTTAATTATTAATTCTATTTGTTATGCTATTTGTATTTTGCAGGAATCTTCACTGGTTTCTCCTGCTATGGAAAACTAATGTCTGTTACAGTTCGTGAAACACTTGTCTTTCTGGAAAGAAAGGGTAGTTGTTAAAGTTTAACTGTGGTTTTTTTACACAAATGATGTCTTGCACCTTTAAAAATATTTCTTCACCCAGTGTCCCAGATCTGTGACCCTTTAAATCTCTAGAAAACCAGTTATATTCAAATGTTTTTTAAATTAGGAAGGAGCCCTGGCATGCTCCCCGTGAGGGCGGGAGGGGTGTGGGTCCATGGACGTTGCCCACAGGCAGCCCTGGGTGAGGTGTGCCGCTCTCTTGCTCAGGGCTGTCGATTCCTGTCTCTCCCTAAAGCAGAGATGTCATTGGTTGTTGCTGCTGTTCTCGTCGTGTGTAGCTGAGCCCTGTGTGAGACTGATGCGACAGCTCCATGAGTATCTTCTGGTTCCTGTCCTCAAGTGCCAACACTACCAAGATGTCGGCATATTGTCCATCACTACAAGAGGAATGTGTAGGTGAAGATACGGTCTCATGGGGAAGACAGAAGGGAACCACTCCTCTGGGAAGTGATGTACGTGGGAGAACCTGGGTTTGTGGGACATCAGCTGCTCTCCCGTTGAACGGACATGTTCGGTTGGTTTCATGCAGGATGTGGCTGCATTAGACTAACTCCCAGAAAAAGAGGAGAATAAGAGGAAGCCATGCCTCCATGTAGCACAACATCATGATGTGGAGGCAAACCAAAGCACCTGAGGACATGAAGGAGTAGCCTGGTGAAGAGTCTAGAGGAGGAAAGAGGATGGGGCTTGGGATCAGAGAATAATTTAGCTCATAAGAGCCATCTGGGGGTCTCTAGTCCAACCTTTACCCAGTGCCATGCCAGCTGTGAAGTTACTTCACACCAGTGCTGCTAGCTTCTGCTTGCAAATGGCATTGCTGCAATCAGGTGGGATGGCTTTCCTGAGATGTCAGACCGCTGATTTCGAAGACCTGCTTAGAAAGGCACTTGGCCTCCGGGATCCTTCCTCTTGCGAATGGTGTCTGTCACAAAGCCGCCAAAAATGTGGAGAGGGAGGGGAAAAATCCTCTTGAATGCCTGCAGGTCAATGTCCTTCCAGGAAAAAAATAAAGGGAATAATTGTGTTTGGCTCACGCTAGAGAACAAACACAAAACCTCCCTGACTGCCTAAATTGCCATCTGCAATAGAGGGAAAGGGAAGAGCATGTTTACCATGGCAGGCTTGAGGGTGATGCAGGCTGTCAGAATTATAAAATATTCTTGGAATTGCTAAATGTTATAGATGGTAATTCCATCTCGGAAAGTCTCCCAGTGCAAATGAAATCTATTAAACATCAGCTCGACACAAAATGAAACTGTTTATGGGGAATTGCTCAAGGATGTTTTACCAGATGCTTCAAAGCCTGTAACCTGGTAAGGAAGGCTGCACTGGCAAAAAAGCCGGGTTGGCATAAAGGGGAAGTCATGACAGCTTGACTTCCATTCAAAGTGGAAACCAAACCAAGCCTTGAAACAGTCTGCAAGAGGTGGAAATAGCAAACAGAGACCCATGGATGTCAATGAGATGTTAAGAGTTGTTCAAAACTGACAAGGAACTAAAAACAAATGAGAAAAAATTTTCGGCCAGTGGGATTAAAAGGAGAGGACAAATGCCACCATCTCCCCTTTCTGCTGCCGATGTCGCCATCAGGAGACGTGGGCCTTCAGGTAGGTAGAGTTGGTTCACAATGGATAAGGTTAAATGGTTGGTGTTAGACCTTAGAAGGTAAATTGCATGTGGATAAATTGACCAGGAAGGTGTAAGGTGTTAAAATCAGAAAAATCTTCCTTAGGATCCCATGCTAGTGGGGGAGAGGCATGGTGTGCAAACACTAAGGCTCTTCCATGTCACTATTTGAATGAAAAACAGCCATGATTGCCTTCGGCTTTTGGATAAGTAGCTCCTGGCAGCTTTGAAGAAGACTGAGGAGCTCTGAGAGCTACCAAAACCCACTATTGAGACGGTGGCAGCTCCCAGAGAGGCTGCAGGAAGACAACTCAAGTCATTGCAAAGATGCAGGTTGACCTAAGCCCTGGCAGCAATGAGGGGGATAATATAATTAATACTGCTTGGTGGGCAATCATGGGAAAACACCTAGTCCAGCCTTTTTTGCTCATGACTTTCAAGTTTTAAATGTTGAATCTCAAGCAGATGAGATATGTTTTTGGCTCCCATTATATCTGTGCTGCATTATATCCTGGCACTATATCTGTCCTGCAAGACAGATTGACTAGGGGACATCTAAACGTGTACATGGAATGCATTAATGGGATTAAAACGGCCTGGTGAGGCTGGATATCCCTCTGACTGAAAATGATCAGAGGGTGTGATTCCATAGCACGGGCCTGGCCTGGGTTCATTCTTGCCCATGTGCTAATTTTTATTAAAAAAAAAAAAAAAAAAAATTTGGTGGTATTTTGTGCTGCTCTGTGGGGGAAAAGCCTTGGACAGTGTTGTTTTGATGTTTCTATGAACTTTCGTGCTGATGAGCTTTTTCCAGCGCTGACCCCGGTCACGTGGCAGAGGCGCCATTTGGTCGCAGCACTGGGGTTGGCTGGGCCACATCCAGCCCTGCGTTGCACAATGGCTGTGGGTCCGCAGCTGCTGCTCAGGCTCCCCGTCCTGATGCACGACTTGTTCCCGTGTCCTCGCGCTGGTGGCGGGTGTTATTGCTGCTTATTTTACCTCGCTCTGGAAAAATGTGATTTTGGAAGGACCAATTAAAAAAAAAAAAAAAAGCTTCATGGAAGTTGTCATGTAAATAAGAGGTTGCACGTGAATAAAACTAAGATAACGCTCAGAAAAGCCAAGTTATGCAGAATTTGGGTATGTCCTGCCGAAGCTGCCTGCTTTGTCCGCTGCCACTGCTGAGGCCAGCTGCGGAGCTCAATAACAGCCTTGGGAGCAAGCCAACCAGATGCTATTCTTAAAGTAAAAAGAAAAAAAAGTAAAAAAAGCAAAAAAGCAGGCATGCCAGGATCCAACATCTGCTGGTGCCCTGGGCGTTGCAGGCTGAGGTTGCAGCGTGGCGGGGACTAAGGCAGGGGCTGCAGCTCTCCGCTGTCTGCAGGTACCACCTCAGCTGCCGAAAACCCCTTGAGAAACCTCTCTGATGGCAAACCCTGGTGTCCAGCTGTCTCCTGCCACCTACAGAGGGAGGAATGTCGTAGACAGCAGGAGTGTGCTGGGTCATTGCTTCTGGGACTGTAAATCAGCACTGATGATGGGAAATTAAAAGAAAAAAGCCCATATGGTGGAACGGATGGCCTCAGCTGAACCTCCAAATGGTGGTTGCTTAGGCCAAAGTCCCACTCGCACGTCAACTTTAAATGGACGCTCAACAGGCATTTTTGGGTAAACCAAGACCTTGATGACTGTTCTGAGAAAAAAAAGCAGGATCCGCCATGACATCAACCTGGATAAAGTTTAACGGTGGAAAACCTCGGGTAGGGAAGCGCTCTTGGAGGTCTCTCAGGCCAACATTGCAGCTACAGCAGGTTGCTGGGGGCCATGGCCAGGTGAGTCGGGGCATTCCTAAGGATGGGGTTCCCCCACTGCTTGGGGACCCATCCTAGGGATGCCCTGCTCATACGGCGAAGATCACTCTTTCTATGCAGTGCTTCATGCACCCAGGTAATAACTCAAGAAGCACAACTGTTAGCGCTTAAATTTGTCATTTTTACCCCATAAAGAGTCTAAAAGTCTTGCTTAAATCTGGTCTCCCTTTGAAAAATCAAATCCTGCTTATAAAGCAACAGAATATGACCTTGTTGAACTGTGATTCCCTAAAAGCAACCAAACCGCTAATGATGGATGTGTGGTTATTTTTGGATGTAGAATTCCTATTACTTGGTTTGCTTTCAGTTTTTCTTGAGCGACTTTGGCCATGGACAGCTGTGGGGTTTTTTTCTAGATTTGATAATAGGGACCAAATTGAGACACCAGTGTGGTTTGCTGCTTGATTCAACGGACTTCTGAAAAATTCTCTCACAGAGGGAATCTGGGGGAAGGTAAGGGTTTGCCTTTCAAATGTAGTTGTGATAGGGTTGACAAGCAGTGAAGAGCAGCAAGCGTAGAGGAAAAAAAACCAAAATATGCAGAAAATTTTTACTAAATCATGGTCTTTCTGCAGAATTATTTTCTTGCTTGCTAAAATCTAGAGTGACTCATCCATTTTGGCACCAAGGGTGCAGACTGGACTTGCTCTCCAGCAGATCTAAACCCAACTGAGATGCTTCCAAAAAGAGTTTGTCTTTAGAGGAAAAGCTGGTGCCACTTCATAAAGACACACTGTGATGATCTGGATAGCCCAGAGGAGAGACAGCAAAGATGGAATATGCTCAATGACAAATTTGAGCCGTGGGATCCGTGTGGGAGGTATTGAATGGAAAAAATGGATGGGGAGCTGGTGGAAGGAGAGCGATGCTGGAGGAGACCTGGGGTCGCAAGGGATGGGGAGCTGGTCCAGACACAGCAGTGAAGGTCAGCCTTGTCCAGGGCTGTGCTGACCCAAGGGCGTGCAGCAGGTCTGGGGAAGGCATAATTCTCTCTGCTTGGCACTGGGGAGCCACATCTGGATACTGGGAACAGTTTGTTGCCCCCAGTACAAGAGAGAGGTGTGCAAACTGAAGTGAGTCTGGTGTATGGCCCCATGGAGACTGAGGGTGGGGAAAGTAGCGCAGGGTTTTCTTTCAAGGGAAGAGTAAATGGTAATATTTTTCTTTTTAAGGTAATAGGCACAGTATTTTGAAATGGGTGTAAGGAAATCCTTCCTGCAATATGTATTTCTCTTCCACAAAATCCAGGGAACCTGTATATGCTTTTTTTTTGGTATATATATAATTTCTTCCAGAGGTGATTGCAAGCATTTGTGCACAGCTGCGAAGTCGAGATGCTGTGCGCGGGCTGACTCAAAGCACGGAGGTTTGAATGACTGATTTTATTTAGAAAGTTTCAAATCCACTTACTTTCCAACTGTGCTGGTTGTGCTCATTTATTAACTTCCTTCTCCACCTAATTTACAGTGTATCAGACGTTCACACCCAGGAAATGTGTGCTTGCATAACTGAAACTTTTGCAACTTGGATGTTCAGTGGTAACTTCAGCTTCTAGTCTGTTTTTTTTTTTTTTTTTTTTATTAAATTGTGCTTTGCAGCCTTCGCCGTGAGTGCAGATCTATAGTAATAGCATGCTGTTAATTCCTAGGCTGAGTAAAACACACCCACTCTTTCTCCAACAGGTGATAAAAGCTCTGAAAAACAGCTCTGTATAGCGTGAGAATTGGCTGGTTTTTGGGGGTGGTGGTGGGCAAACAAAGCACTTCGAATGAAAATGTGAAGCCGTGACAAGAAGCCAGGCTGCACAGATAAGAGCCAGGTCTGCCTCTGGTTTTGATTCTTGAATTCATTTGCTTCATTTAGGCAATCAGCATTGTCTAAATACACGGAGAAATACCTGTGGTTGCCAGGTGCTCATTTCAAGATCTTATTGCACACCATATTAGAAAAAATAATGATTAGATCTATTTTTTTTTTTTTAGATCTATATTTTTTTTTAATACATTTTAATAATAGTCAGGGAATTATCTTGCCACGTACCCATAATTTCAGTATGAGGGTTTCATTGTTTGGGGGGTGCAAGTAAAGAAGGAACATGCATCTCATGCTGTAAAAGCGTTGCTGGGTTTGATTTTTGATTTGCAGCTGGCGTTTTCTGGGGCACGACTGCCCTTGCTCCTGTGTGCAGGAGCAGGGATCTAATCCCCTGGGCATCTGCCCCCTGTGCAGGGATCTAGTCCCAGTGCTCCTGTTACTGAAAAACTCGGAATAAAACTTATCAACACCAATTTGATGTAGATAAGCAGACGCTTCTTTATTGACGGCCGGGTGTGCGGGTGAATCCTTTCACCAACGACACACACCATGCACCAAAATCATGCATCTTGTATAGAACTCATTCATACATATTCATTAAGTATTCATGCATAAACATAACAATTCCCAGAAATCATTATCATACTCTCCTCCTATTTCCGATTCTGTGCAGTAGAGTCCAGAAACACCTGGAAATGGGTCTGGGGTGTAATGTGAGTCGGTGGTTAATGAGTCGGTGGTCGCGACCTCCCCCTGTCGGAATTACCTATTGCCTGAGGACACTGTTTCTTGGCTTAAACTTACATGTTGCTTCAGCCAATTTCCCCATTTTTCCATTAATTTGGATTCTGACATCTCTCTGCATTCTTTCAGGTTATTAAATACCTTATATGTGAAATTATCTTGAATCTTAAGCCTGTTATCTATAGTTCTAAATGTTCCTGCTAGGTGATTCTGACCAATTCTTTCGTCCTTGGTACAGGGCTGTACAGGGGAGTTCGTAGTAGCCTCGGTTCCTGTATAGAGTGCAAATGCAGCATATGATTTTTACTAAATATCTCTTATAATTCTATATTCCTATTAAAATTAAACAAGTTAATACTAATCTATATTAAATCGATAACATATCAAATCAGTAACACTCCCAGCATTGCTCTGAGCTCTCCCAGCTCCTCACACCACAAGATCTCAAGCCGGGGCTCTGCAACGGGGCCAAGTTACGTATTTCCAGGAGTGATCTCCCCCCTGCAACCAGCCGAGCTGTTGGGTCTTGGGAGATGCTGACTGCACCAGTGGGGCTGAACTGCCTGGTTTTTGGTTTGTTGGAGTATCACGTACCCCAGCACTAAGGGAGAACCCTCAGCATTACCTATGCAGATATCAGGACGTGAAGAGTCTTGTTTGAGCATCTTGACTGGAGACAAACGTTACTTGCATGTAAGCGGGGAGACCCTAATTTTGAGTTAATAGATGTGAGTTTTAGTGCAAGCCCCGTATACTGGAGGGTAAGGGGGCTCTGCTTCCACCTCTTGGTGAAGAGGGAGAACAGCCACAGAGCCACAGCACCCGGTTCACCATGCTCACCTGGAGACCTTGAGCTGCCCACAGAGAAGGGGAAAATGTGGGCACAGACCTCAGAGTCCTGGCACAGGTCATCCGGAGACCAAGGGGGATCTTTGTCCCCTTTCACTACTTGGCTAGAAAATGCCACGGCTTACCTGGTCCTTTGGCAGGAGGACACTCCTGCTGATGGGGAGGTTGCTCAAGTCCATTGCGGAGCTCCCAGGCTGGAATTTTCTGTTGCTAATGCAAGTGGGATTAGCAAATTGTAGAGGAAGGTATCATTTCCCTGTGGATTTAGGGAAAGAAGAAATGCCAGTATGAACACATTGTGGGAGCTACAGAGAGCCACCCGACAGGACAATCTCTGCTCCAGAGTTAGCATGGGGAGCATCAATTGTTCTTCTTATGGAGACCTGATGTTGCATTGTCTTGGGCAGCGTATGGAGAGAGAGGCTGTTTGAATGATGCTGTCGCCATCTGCTACAAGGCTGACAGTGTGGTTTCCTACTGAATACTCTAATCCAGGGAGCAGAGCAGATGCTCCACAGTGAACCTAACTCATTTCGAGACAGTTGCAGTTCTCACACACCATGAGAGCAAAATTATTTCCAGATTAAACATACATAGCTGAGGTGTTATTTAGAGCATGCAATTCATTGCTTTTCGGTTGATTGCAATCTCAAAAGAATAGATGCATACAAAGGTATGAGGTGAGACAGGTTAAGATTGCAATCCAGCGAGGTGTCGAAATGTGTGCAGTGATGAGAGAGTGGACTTTACTGGCTTCTGTATTTAATAGTTGTACAGATACAGCTTTCCTCAAAGAGAAGCACTGACTTGCAAGAGTCCTTTTCAATAAGCAAAGCTACTGTAACAGAATTCTGCAATGCTACAAGCAGGCTTGTATCTACCACACATGTTGCCTCATCTTTAGAAACCCATGTGATGTTCTGGAATGACCCCTGTACACTGAATTGTGATGAATTGTGGTCCTAAATTTGCAATAATACATCGCAGATGGTTCAAGATCAGTACTTTCTTAGAGAAGAGTGCAAGTGTTGCCTGCATATGTAGCATGCTGAACACCTTATCTGAAACCACGAAACAGAACAACTCTGAAACAAAATTTATACCCTGGACAAAAATGTGGAAATAAGAGCTCGTCAGACCTTCACTTAGGATGTTCAGTGTACAATGCTGCGTTTGCTGCACGATAACTAAATGCCCCAATGAGAAACAATGCAAAGGTTCAGCGATGGAATCACAAACACAATTAATAACCTGGGTTGTGTGAGAATGAATTCCTGGTGGTAGATAAAGCTTCTCCAATGCCAGGGTAAAACGTGCCCCAAAACAGTAAGATGACCAGTGAGAGAACAATTAGGTGTAAGTCGTTTCCCAAGCAGAAGATTCAAAGTGTGATGGGATCGATGGCGCCTTGCAGATGATAGCAGAGCCTAAGGGACTGCGGAAGTGGAGTCACAAGCTGGAAGTGAAACTGGAAGTAGGGTCACCAGTGAAAAGTGTTTGGGAACTTCTGCTCTGCAGTTGGTGGCGGTGGTCAGAGCCCTCAGAACGTGCAAATCCCTCAAAGGGAACGTCTCAACCACCAGGTCATGCTACCTTGACAAGCTCAATAACTTAGGTGTAGCCAAAAGCCTCAAGAAGGGGGATCTCAGTCTGGGAAGAAGAGGGGACAGTTTTATCCCCGATCAGGTAGTAAACCAGAGGTGAAAGATTTAGGTTCAAGTCCATGAGCTGAATTATAGCGGGAATTTAAGTCCGTGTGTCCTCCCAGAAGGCTTCTAAGCACGAGGTTGCTGCTTATTCCTACAGGCTCCTATGAAAACCTTCAGTTTCAATAAATCAAAAGTTTTCCAGGAACAACATTTTGTTGTGAAAAATCCTCAAAAGAACCTGAAATCATAGGCTTGCTAAGAAAAGGAGTGTATTATTTCCATCATGGTGGGACTTCTTACAAGAATTCAGTGAGTTGTTTTGGTGTGAGAGTTTGTTAGCCTGTGGCCATACTCTAACCACACAGGTCTCCTGGACCTTTATTCCTGCAGATAGACTGGTCTCCTGGCTAGTGCAGAGACTTATGAACTGTTCTTGTCCTCCTCACCATAAGGGTTTCATAAATAACCCGGGTGTTCTCCCAGTTATCATACTTTCAACTTTTTTTGAGGGGGGAGAAAATGACTACTCCCTTCAAAGAAATCTCAATTCTTGCTGATGCTATCTAGCATTTTCATGTTGCTGTCATTTCTCAGTCTCATTTTGTGGTCCTGCCCTGTCAGGGCATCTGGGTTTTTGTACACCACAGACATCACCTGCCTCTGAACTGCTGCTAACTTGAGGAAGGTATTTAAAATACAAAGGACCTAAATAGCTAGAAAGGAAAGCATGTTGCATAGAAATCGGGGACAGCCACCCATTTTCCTTTTGGGTGAAGAATAGGCATTTCAGGGTTTGGTCTGGATGTGGTTGGGTGGTGTTAGAAGCTGGGCTTTGGTCCCAGGGGAAATCAGCTTTGAACTAATCAGCTCTACAAAACTTCCATATTTGTTTGGTACATTTTAAACTTTTCTTTTTCCTCCTATCCTTTTCTTTTTGTTTGATAGAAGGTTTTTTTTTCAACTTCCTTTGGTGTCTATGGCAGAAAGAACAGCCTTTGTGGCAGCTGCTGAAGAAGCAAGATGTGCAGCTGAGGGAACACTGCGTCCTTCCTGCGGCATAAAGCTTGGCTCTGGCAGTGCGTGCTTCAGGTGGCTACATGTGTGGCACAGGTGCCATGAATGACTCACGGATGACTGCAATATTTAAGATGTCTTACAAGGGGTTGATCTGAGGTGAAGAGAGAGAGGAAGGAGAAATCTTACATGACTCTGTGGACTGGTTCTTCGAGGGTGATACAGAAGCCATTTGCCTGTGAAGTTCTCCCTCTGGCAAAGCTTAGCCTTATAAAAAAATATTCTCAGGAGTTCTTTTAGACTGGTGAAAGCCAAGATGACCAACACATCCGTCAAACTAAATACAACCAAAGACTTTATTTAAAGTGCCAAACTGCTGTGAAAACTCTTCAAAACTAGAATTAAGTTTGTGCATTCAGGCCATTCTACAAGCTGCTTCTACAGGAACTTACTTAGGTCTATGGGATCCCTACCTTCAAGCTTGCCCTGTCCTCTGTTACCCATATCTCTTTTGGAGGATCAGAAGAGCTGGCTGTCGTTCCTGTAGTTGTTAGTATTATTTCCATCTTGTTTCAGAAGTGCAGCTTGCCCATTCTCCTGCCCTGGTGCAGTTGGAAAGGTTGGATGGATTCAAGAAATGCCAAAACGATGCACATTTGGTATCAGATACAATTTTCAGCCCTTACTGCTTGTCACCAGCCCAGACACATAAGCGTGGTTGTAATCGTGAGTGCTACAACAGACGAGACAAAGGCTTAAGACAACACTGGTGGAATTACTTTAACCTGATGTCAGCAATACGAAGCTGTCAACGGGGAATCTGTGTGTGTCCATTTGAAAAACGTGAGTGAAGAAAATGACATGAAAGCTCAAGATTTCCCTGTGTCCTGGGGCAAAAGCTTTGGAGATGCCAGAGGTTCAAGCAACCCTGCTTTTCTCAAGGCCTAAAATTCACATCTGCCTCTAGTGGCTTGGACCTAACCTTAACGTAAGCAACTACTTTGGCATGTTGCACTAAGGCTCTATCTGGATGGTGTTGTAACGTCCTTTGGGCTGTGGAGAAGACAGCGCTTGAAATATGCATGTTTGAGCAAGTCCAATGCAGCTTGCCTTTGCTGGAGCCTGACTTCCTTCCTTGGATGAAGCCAGAGATTTGTGGGCTCTAATAACGTGGCAGCTAACCAACTTGGCATATAGAAACGAGAAGGGCGCGTCCCTGTTCCAGTTGCATAAAAATGTCAGCATGTGGAGAGTAGATGAAGGTAGAAGGAAGACCTAGTTTATTTTCTTTCCTTCAAAGTGTATTGTGTTTCTTGTTGCTGAGAATGATTTCATAATTGCAAGCATATGGTGAAAATTTCTGGGTATCAGTAGAGTTGAGGTCTTAACCTGTGGCATTCAGGGGGGAAATCTTGTGGCAAAATTTCTCGACATTTTAACACAAGGAGCAAAGGGAATAAATGTTGGTTATGGTTATTGGTGTTGCTGATTTCTTGGGCGAATTTGTCCCAATCTTTCCTCTGGCAGACAGTGTGGTCACTTCTGCTCTTGTGGTTGGGAGCCATGGAGCTGGTATGTGATGGGTGTTCATCACTGCCAGCCATGTGATGACCTGGCTGGCCCATGGTGAGCTCAAAGAATGAAGCTAGTCCAGCATGGGCTGTTCTTTGTTTTCCAACTTTTTGACACGCTCAGGGTCGTGTTTTTCATCCATACCCTGTGGCCATGTGGACTAGATCTTTCCTTCTGACAGCAAGAGTTGAGACTGGTGTAACTACTGGTTTTCAGGAGCAGAGGCTTTAAAACAAATAATCAGAAGTTACAAAACTTGTTGTAAAACTGAGAGTTCATGTTTTACTTGTTGCTGTTGTTCCAAATGTAAAACTGGAGAGTGCTTCAACATCATTGTCACAGTGCTCTTCCCCATGAGGAAAAAATGCCTTTGGTCTGCTGGGAATGACAAACAATGCTGGCAGAAGGAAAGTCAACAAGACTAAAATCAAAATGCTTGTATTTTTAATTGCTTTTACCATGGTCCCTGGAAGGCTCCCATTGCAGATGCAGGGTCCCGTAGGGTTAGGTGCTATGCAGAAATAGAAGAGAGCATAATCCCAGTCCCTGAAGGGTTTGAGCCATGTGTGACTCCTCCACTGGCCAGATTGACACCGACACACTTGGAGACTGTGTTACAGACATACTGGTTTTAATTGGAAAAAAAATGTAGACTTCTTTTTCAATTGCAAATTAAATTTCTTCCATCTTGTCAACGGCTCTTGGATGGCCACTGCGGAAGGATCCCTTTGGTGAGACAAAAAGGCTACAAAAGTAATAGAAATGAATGTCTGCAGCTGAAGAGCTTGACTGAGACTTAAAAAGTTTGCTTTGGGTGGGATCCAGGTCCTGCTGAGGTCTGCAGGAGTTTTGCTCTTGGCCTCGGTGGGGCCAAGCTTTCACCCTTGGAGATCATGTCCTGAGGAAGAATTTAGTCTAAAATAATTTTAAAAACTTGTATTGTTTGACTCAAATCCAAGTGGTTTTTTTGAGACTGAGTGACTCTGTGTTTCTGATTAATTCAGATTGCTCCCTTTAGCATCTTCCAGGGTTGAGCTCTCACTGAAGGGCCAAACACAAGGGAGGATCAGATGTGAACAGGCCTGCTGCTGGGTTCCTAAACCAACAGCTTCTTTAATCGTGTGAGCATAAGGGCTTCTTGGGTGTCTGCTTAAGCCATATATTTTTGGTGGGAGATGTGCCTTGGAGCCCTAGCACATGAGAGAGCCACACTGTGGTCATGGCCAGAATGTGGAGCATGGCGTCTTTGGGAGATCCTTCCCTCCCTTCTACAGATGTCCTGTTAAGCAACTTCTTGAAAGAGGAAAAGAGAAATGGTAAAAAGCATTTTTATTCTTACTGCATGCACATGCTCTTCTTGATTATTTTCAGAACATGGGTCAGGAAAAGCAAGTTGTTCAATTCACATCCCTGACACCGCTGGAGGCGCAAAGCTGGGTTTTTCCCTTGGTATTAAGACCTGCTCTAGTATCACACTTAAACAGTACATCATTATCAAGATTTAAGATTTGCCTCCTGAAGTCAATTGGTTCCGTAGCAGACCCTGACAAATTAGTATTTTTTTTTACTGAAAGAGAATGTGAAATAATTTGAACAGGTTCCTTTTTGAAAAACTTGAAAACTGTTTAAGAAATAGCTTTATAATGTAGAGGCTCTGTTCTGTTGTGCTTGAAGTTGTCCAGCATGGAATGCATGATTTAGACTTGAAAAAAGAAATTAATCTGTGAATCAGTGACTGCAATACAGGGGCTATCAACTATCAAGAGGCTCCTTTAAATCTCTGCTGAGCTGTGCTCTCTAAAATGTGTGTGTTTGTGTGGAGAAGAATAAGAAGAATAAAATGAAATCTGAGAAATTTCGAGTTTTTTATTTTTAGAAAAATAATTTATTTTTGCTAGGAGAACTTTTATTTTCTCTGCTCTAAAATAAAGCAATGATATGGTCCTGCTGTGCCTCAGGCTGACTGCTTAAAATAAAGGCTAAAAAGGCAAACCATCTGGAAACCTGTGCAGAAGGAGCATGCCAGTACAGTTTGATGTGGAAGAGCATCCCTTGGCCGTATTTTTGAACACTGGTCGAGGGCTTTTTTGTGTGTGTGTTGAGTTGATGGCAACTTCTCAGAGGCTTTTGTTTCATGTTCCAGTCCTGGTTGCTTCCTTCCTAATTCATTACAGGGTGAAAGGGAACTCCGGGACACAGTATTTCTCCCTAGAAGCAGCTTACCTCCTCCTGCTATAACTAGCACCAAAACCATTTCTGCAGAGAATGGAGGGTGAAGAAAATGCATTTTCTCTTGGGTTTGGGGTTTGATTTTGATGTTGTTTCCCTGGCTGGTTTCCTCCGTAACCAGGGCAGAGCTTTGCATAGCTGGTTTCAGTTGTGATGAGTGCCAGTTCCACTTCCTCTCCCATGTGCCTTCTCTTGCCTCAGCTTTGCAGGGGTGGCACTACTGTATCAGCTGCTTTTCCTGAGCTTTTGAAACTGCTGCCGGGAGTAGGGATTCCTCTGGGCCAGCAGTCTCCAGTCCTTTTTGATCATACACCCTGATCTGCAAAAAATTTTTGAGCATACACCTCTAATGTATGTGTATATAGTTATTTATAAATCATGTACATGCGCTACTGAAATTCTAATATTTCTTCTTGAAACCCAGTGGATCGTCTTGTGCATCCCACTTCAGAGATCACTGCTGTAGGGGATGAAAGCACAAGGGGATCCAGGAGGCTGGTGGCACAATCTTGGTCAGATCTCCTCTTTACCAGGGTACAGTAAGGTCTTCCTCCTCTTCCCAGTTTTTTTGAGAGGCCTGGTTCCTGTGACACCAAAGCATGGAGTGGGAAGTTCTCCATTTTGTTGGATTTTTCAGGACTTATGCATTACTCAGCAGGCTTTGCTTTAATGCTGCTTCTGAGATGAGCAGAAATTTGCCCCCATTCCTGGGAAAATAACTGAATCCCTAGCGCATGCAGCGTTCCTCTTCTTAGGTTGTATGCTCAGATGTTCAAGTCCCAGCCCTGCACATGATGATGCATATTTTATTTAACCTGCCCATTTGACTTAGCCCATGCAAGGTGCTCTCTGGCTCACAATTAAAGGGCTGCTCAGACACAAGGATTTAGAGCCTCATAGTCACAAGCATCCATAGGGAAACAAGGCAGCTCTTTTGTTTTAAGAAATATTGGGAAAAATAGGGGTTTTTTTTATTTTTGATGGAAATTTTCACGACACAAGCAAGATCAGTTCCACCTCCTAAAACAAACTCTCAATGCTCCATGCAGCCTCCAAGAGGAGAAGATTCTTGGGTTTTTTGATGGGTGGTGGAGAGGGACATTTGAAAGCTGGTGCAGTTTTTTGAAGAGGACAAGTGTAGGCACTTTTCCTCCTCTCAACATGGCCCATGTAGAAAGTGTTGAAGGACTAAAGGACATCACAATGTCAGCGACATTTGTGCTGTTAGCTGCTGTTGCTTTCGTCAGCCATATGTACAGCTGCGTTCTTTTTATAGTGCCGCACATGGCACTATTATAATTGAATTTTTCATAATAATTGATCTGACCTGTATCATTCTGTTCGCTTTAGCAGAGCTAAATCAAACAGATTGAGATTAGGACTAAAAATATGGTCCGGTTAGTAGAGGAACCGTAAAGAGTCTGACTTCACAGTAATGATGATGCACAATCTGTTTTGCCCAGTCCGGTTCGTGCTATTTATACATAGCACGTGGTCAAGGCTGATACCAGTTTTGTTTCCATTTGTGTCTTCCATAAGATGTGATACGGAGGGAGCAGGTGGCTGCCTCTGTCCGTGTTAGCATCACTGTTCCCTCCAGCAGGGCCAGCAAGTCTAAGGGTCTGTGGTTGGTGATTCTGTCCACACATGTGAGGGATTAGAGCTCCAATATCCCATCCCAGGACAGTGGGATGCTAAAGGCTCTCGTATCATCTTCTAGCTTCATACAACAAACTATGGAAATATCTATGAAGCTAGAATTGGTGAGCTGAGTCTGGCCTTGTATTTTGAGGGAAAAAAAAAACCAAACCCTTGGCGGTCTCTGTATCTCCCCTTGTCAGGCAGAGCTAGGGTCTTCGGTTCAGACTCTCAAACGAAGAAACAGCAGTGGCGGGCTGCAGACAACCGAGAACATTAGAAACTGTTCTACAAGATTAGGAAGCTGCAAAAATGAGTTGCAGCTACTTTCTCTCCCAGTGCTCTCAGCTGCAGCTGAGAATCTAGACCAGACTTTATTTTTGGCAAGGGGGAAAAAAATAAATCTCCTTTGATACTGTGCAAAAAATGAAAGTAAATATTGAGCCCTGTGCCTTGAGCAAGGATCTCTTCTGCTATATAACGGCAGTGTTTTAGAGCTGAAATCCACTTGCTTTGATCACTGATGGGGAAAAAAAAAAAAAGACATAAAAGGGATTTATTGTGAAATAATGCATTTGATCCCTAGTAATCCTTTCTTTGGGATTAAACTTGGAATATTATTTTTGTGATCCCTGGAATTAGACTATGCTGGCGTAACAAACCAAAGCATGTGAGTTTCACTGCAGGATGAGGTTGAGCTGTGAATAGAGTCGAGTGAATTACTTGCACAGAACAAAGCAGCTGACAAATTTACAGTTCTATTTTTGATTATGCAAGATCTACAGGCAAGCATAAAAACAGCAAAAAAACCCAAACCCAACCCCAAACCCAACCCAAAGCAGAAAAGACCCCAGACCCTCTCTTCTTCATAGTTGAAAGCAGACCCGAGCTGTTGGGATCTCTGAGTACTATGGGTTAGAGCTTCTTTTCTGAGTATTTTCTGTTTATGGGAATTAAAATTTGTATCCGCTCCTGTTGGTAGGACTGTGGACATGAGACATAAAATGTAGGTGCAGGCTTGGTGTATGGCCATAATGCTTTCCAGAGAGATTTGGCAAGCCCGAGTTTCTCTGCCCAAATGGTGCCCACATTCACAAGCCTTTGGTCTGTCAACACGTGGTTGATTTGGCCCAATATGTGCTGAGAAGTCTTACTGATTGTTTATGGGCATATTAAAACACAATAGGTACAAAATGTGCTGTGAAACCTTGGTATGTATCTCTGAGGTCCCAAATCTTTCACAGAAAGCTACTCCAAGAACTTCTCTCAGTTTCCCTGCCAATTTTCAACTTTCTGCGCTTGAGGTGGGGCATAGATGGCTTTTAAACAGGGGGAAAGTTCTTCTGTGTTATGCTTTGAAACAGCTGATCTTTAAAAAAAAAAAAAAAAAAAGAGCTGTGGGACAGAGAGCAAGCTATAGAAAGGGAAAAATATTAATTGCCTGCCCCATTCCTGGTTTTGCTGTTGAACTCACAACCTCACTTCTGGTTGCAAAGGTCACTTCTGCCATAGAACTTTTATCAGGCCCCCAACCTCACCCTAACCTTGGGACCTGCTGTCCTGGAGCAGCATAAAAAGTGTGGGTGAAGAAGAAGCAAGGAAATGAGCCCTGGAAACCCCCTTGGGAGCAGAGACCACATTGGTCCCGGTGCCCTGTGCCAGTTGCGTTGCCAGGGTCATGGCAGTGACATCCGGTTGTCACACTTCTGCACTGCCAGCAGCCCTTCTTCTGGGAGCCATGGACTGCCAAAGCCAAATGAGAAGCATCCCAAACATTACCTTTTCTGAAAAAGTGTTACCTCCTGAAAGTGCTGGGGAGTAGGATTGCTATGCCAGCTCTCCAGGTTTGGGAAACTCATAGAGTGCTTGGATTCCCATTAAAATCTCTGCTGCTAGGATGGGGATCCCTACCAAAAAAAGTTGTAAGGCATTCTTGAAACTGGGCAAAGCATGCTATGTAATCCCCTAGGAAGCAACCAGTGACTTACAGCCCATTTTCCAAAGGTAAAATGGTCTTGTGTTTCCTTTGGGGGATAAAAAATGTGTTAATCTTTTCCATTTTTCGTTCAGAGAGAGCGAGATACTTTTCCTAGCAGCAACATATATTGAAGGGTTACAAGCGGTGCATGAGGAGCTTGGAATAAATCCTGCTTGGCTGATGTTCAGAAGCTTTTCTTGAGTACACTGTGTCTGATTATGGCTGCTGACAGCCTTGTACACAGCGTACAGCAGACACCACGCCAGTATAGCACCGTTACATGCCACCTGGCAGAACCACGGGTGTCAACTACTGAGATTCAAAGACTGGCATGAGAGTTTGTCCCAGTGAGATCCTTAAGAAATGGCAGGAGGGACGATTCGGATGCACAGCCTCCTGCTCTGGGGTGAGTGTGTTGGTGCATGTGTCTTGTTGGCTGATGTCTATGCAAGCTGGTGGCTTTGGTCATATGTACCACTGATGGGGGGGTGCCCAGAAGGGCCCCCAGGCCCTCATTACAGCCTTCATGGTGCTCTGGACCTCTTTGTGCACCACTCTGCTTTCATCTGTTCAGTTTGCAATGCCTGATGCTGCTTACTTCCCTTTAAGCTACACTGGGGAATTTTATCCAGAGTTCTCATTTTTCCAATATAAAATTTTGCTGTTGAATGTTCCCTGACTCTTCCTCATTCCTTGTGCCTTTTCTCCCTACCTCCCACGCATGCCCTTGGACAGAACGCACCCTCAGCAACTGTGCGGACAATGCAGAAGTAGGGGGAGTGGCTGACATGCTGAAGAGCAGACTGTCAGTCCAGAGGGACCTTGAGAAACTTGGGGATCTGGCCAAAAGAAACTTCCTGAAGCTCAGCAGCGAGACGTGCAAAGTCCTGCATCAAGGGGGGAAAAACCCATTGCATAGATCCAGGCTGGAAACCAACTGTCTGAGGAGCTCTTCTGGAAAGGACCTAGGGGTTACCGCGGATGCTGCACTGAATATGACCCCACCACAAAGAAGGCAAATCTTTTCTTGGGCTACCTGAGGCGCAGCAGGGGCAGGAGATCAAAGAATGTTGTTATCCCCTCTATTCAGTGCCAGGGAGGTCATGTCTGGGTACTGTGTCCAGTCTTGGGCATGACCCACAGAGGTGGTGCTTGGAGTAAACCTGCAGAGGTCTCTGCCAGAAGATCCTGACGGTGCTGAAGGTTCCTGTGGGCTGAGAAAGAGAGAGGATGCAACCACAGAAGACAGATCTGCTGGGAATACATTCATGGAAGAAAATTCTGCATGGAAAACCCCTAATTGTATTGATTGAGTTGTACTGATATCACCTTCAAACTGCTGGAGCCTGGTAGAGCTTTCTGGGGATGTATAGCTACGTGCTTGCACTCTTCTTCAGTAATAAGTACCTGTTAGTGACTGCTGCCAAAGGCATGATGAGGATACAGGTTTGAGCTGCAGCAATTGTTTTCTTCTTCTGCATCTTCCTGGGAAGCCCTTCTTCGGTGGGAAGGATGGCAGACAGATAGAAATGTGCTCAGGTTCAGAGAAAACTCAGAGGAGCTGCTGGAGGTGGAGCTTGGCATAGTGTGCAGGAAAAACAGGATAGAGGATTTTGCCTCATGCCCAGACCTCACACTTGGCAGGGCTGGGAGAAGAGCTGCTTTGAAGAACTTTCTTCAAGATCTCTCCCTTTGGATCTCCTTGGAAGTCAAACTCTAATTTGGTGGATGTGAATTTGTTCCTCCTGGTTGTCCTGGCTCAGTAGAGAACAGCATGACCCTTGTGTCTGTAGGCATCCTCGAGTTGGCTTCGTTGCTTATTCTCTTGTGGTCCTATGTTGGTTAAACCTACAGTCTTTTGTGCTTTTCCCTCAAAGATGCCAGAGTGCACAAGCAGCCTTCCTGGAGTATCACCCTCTCTCTGGGGAATCCCTTTCTCTTTGGATGCCAGAGCCAGATTCCTCCTTCCTGTGCACCCCCCCTGCCCCACCCCACCCCATGCCTTGTCTTTCTTTTCTGCAATGGCATCTACTATCACTGGCAAAAACATAAATGTGCCAGGGTCATTTTTCTTTTGCAAAACAGACCCAGTGCTCCTTCACAAAATTTGCTTCCTAACCTGAGCAAGAGGCCTGCAACCAATGCCCCTTAAATTAGCATGCTCAGAGGGAAGGTTTTAGGAGACATCTCAATTTGGCTGAAATCAGCAAGAGAAATGCATGTTGACTTTATAGGCAAGTCTCTGTTACCACAGTCTTGCCGCTCAGATCTTTCAGCTGTCCGAATTTGCTTCAGACATGCAGACACAGACTCTGCAAGCTGATCTTGTGACCAGAGGTGAGAGGACCACAGAGCAGGAGGAGCTTGTCTGCAGGTCTCAGGTGAAGGTCACAGAGAAAAAGCATTGGGTGCTTTCCTGCCCATCAAGCTTTTTTTTTCCCTTTGGTAGCAGTCAATTGTTCTCAAAGATAAACGCAGCTTATTTATTTAGAGAATTCTTGTTTAAAAAAAAAAAAGAAAAGGAACGGGAGGAAAAAAGCAAATCACAAGTACTGCCTTTCAAATGTCTGTGTGATCAAATATTTGGAAGTTTGGGGCCTGAAAGTAAGGAATGGAGTCACAAGTGTCCATTAGCAGACACAGCTTGACAAACGAACGCACATGTTAAGAACTGAGTAACTCGGTGGCAGTGCCAAGCTCCCCTTGGGCACTAGCTTGTATTGTATCCGCAGAGATGTTGTTTTTTTTTTTATTTTCCCAATCTTCATTTAAAGTCTAGATTTGGACTCTTTGATCCAAAATTCCCTATCAGCAGAGTGCTGAAGCTTGGGAATTTTGCTGGAGCTGATGAATTAGTAGCATACCTGCACTCGGGATTTGTGCCAATGTAAGTTACACCTGTAATGAAGGATCAGCAGCTCGTGGTTTGGCATGTCTGGAGCAAAGACCACACAACATCTGTTTTTTTCCAAAGGGAGTCACTCTCTACAGGAAAGCAAAACCCACCCTTGCCTTGGACTCAGGCAGTACTAGTAGAGGAAAAGCACACTCATCTGTTGGGGAGGATCACACAGGCTTCAGATTTTGGTGATGAACTTCTTCCAGCTTTCCAACCTGGCATCCCACTTTTCTAGTACATGTTTTTCCATGGAGGTTGTGTCTGGCATTAAGACTAGCTCTAGTCTAGACTCGCAGTGACTCACAGGAGACAACCTAGTGATACAACAAATGTGACTTACAGTACATCCTGACCTTTGCAGGAAGAAAAAGGGCACCGTAAATAGAGAATCTAGGTCCCTACCTGGTAGAAGGAGACAACAGCGGTGTTTGCAGATCATGTCATGTTTTGCTTATGTTGTCTGAATTCCTGTGCGTATAATTTTTGAGTAGCTGGGAAGAAGTTATTCTTGGTACCGTTATGTCAAGGGACAAAACATATGTACTTAGTCTAGGCTCCACGCTGGTCCCTTAGCACACCAGTGTGCCCAGTCCTTCCATCTACACAGGGCTTAGAAGATGGTCTCTTTTACAGCTGGTGCTGAACATCCAACCAGTGAGAGCATGCACAGGAGGAGAGCTTCAGGTTCACGTTTAATGTCAGGTTTCTTGTTGTAAGCACACTCGAGAATGAACATATGGAAAACTTGAGAAAAACAGGGCAGAATCCTGATATGAATGGTGTGGGTATAAAAGACCGTAGAATCCGTGGCAAAGCTGAATCTGGGAAAATACCCTCTGCTGCTGAGAAAAGCTCAACAAAGAGATGTCCAGGTCAACAGTACTGCTTTCCTGAAACATAAGGGCATTACTCCTGCTTTGTTTCAGAGCATTGTGCTGTAAAACAAAAATCAAAATTCAGTTTAGCTTTTTAGCTTCTCAGTGCATGCAGCAGAGTTCATGCAAGGGGAATGAGGATTCCTCCCCGAGGACCTGCTCCCCTCTCTGGGTGCCTCTTCTCTGTTTCTGCCCTTGCCATGGCCAGGGGCTATTCTCAGACCTCCCCAGGCTCCCCGTGGCCACACCCAACAATCCCAGCTCCCTCTCATCAGCTTGTGGGTTGGGTGGTCCAAGCTCTAAGTGGTTTGGTAGAAGATTATCTTCAGCAATCTTCCTGCCACCTCTGTTTCTCCTCCAGAGAATCAATACAGGACTCACCTAATGCAAACATATACATTTCATTATGCCACCACTTACTAGCTCCAGGCTCACCAGCAAAAAGACATCCATGAGATGCACATGCGTTTGACTGCTTGATTTTTTTTGGAAGTAAAGGAGAATTTCCCCTTCCTGCAATGAAGCCTGTGCTCCCCAAGTACTGTCTGCAGTTCCAGAGGTGAAATCTTTTTCACCCCATGGTCAGGGCAGGCTTCTAGTTACAGTCATACAAATCTCTCAGTACCGTTTCAGCAATGCCCCGTGCACCAGCTGTGATGAGCTCTCAGGCTGGCACGTTACTTGTGCGTGCCTGAAGTTTGGTGTTTGCCAGCCACGCTAGATGTGGTTAGCTGCACAGAAACTCAGTGTTGTCTCTCAAATTTACCGTTTATCACAAGTAAGATTTCAAGCACTTCCAGCTAATTGTGGTTTCTGCCTGTCTAGGTGGTGTTTCAGCCAATCACATGGTGAAGAAAGACACTGTGCTTTGAAACTGGCTAAGTCTTGCTCGTCTTCTGATTTGTGGTTCTCGGAAACCCCTTTTGATCACTCCCTTCACTCTGCCTAACAGACACAACATTAACTGCCGTGCTTCATGAGTTGCAGTTGATGATTGCTGCTGGACTTGCCTGCTTTTCTGTCTTTCTGTTTTAAGCGTATCCTTATAGCTGCTTCACTTCCCTCTGACCAGTCCCTGGCCCCTCTCCTTTCTTTGGAGCTCCCTGAATGGAGAACTGGTGTTCATCTCTTTTCCTTCTCAAGTTCTAAGCTGGTTTGAAGGAGTCATGTACATGTGCTTGGCTGGACTCCAGATATTTCCTCTTTCCTACCCAAGAGGTTAAAAATAAAACCAAACCACCCCAAACACACAAGCAGCAGTTGAGTATGAGCTCTCCTACAGCCTCGTAAAACTTGGAACCCACAGCTTGACATCCAAGGATGCATCCAAGGCAGTGACACTGATATGATTTTTCAGGCCCATGGTTTTGTCCCTGTGCCATGCCCAGTGTGTGGTTTGTAGTTTACACTGAGGTCTCAGAACTTTTTTCCCTCCTTTGAAGAACAGAGAAAATGCTGACCTGTGCTTCAGCCAAATGGCCATTGGCTTCTCTTTCTTTGGAAGCATGGTGTGCTATGTTATCAGTTCAGGCAGGCTTGTTCCTTTCATTTGACTACAGATTTAGTCCCAGAGCGTTCCTTGCTCAATATTTACTCTGTGTAAGCAACCCTGAGATGGTATTAAAGAGAGGAACAGACTGTGGGCTTGAGGCCTGCTGTTGTAACTTGCTTTTTCACTTCCCAGCAGATGTCCAAGTCACTTGGATGTCTGTCAGACTTTTCCATGTGCTCTCATGTTCCCAGGGCCTTCACACTACTGTCTCCAGACTTCTGGGTAAGAGTTGCTGAGGTACAGGAGAAAGTGTTGGAGGTGACCTTGAGTCAAAGTGAGCATGGGTGGGATCCTGACACTAAGTACTGGCTGGGAGGTAAAATTGTCAGTGCTATCATGAGTATTGGATCTTAAGTCATGGTGGAAGCATTTCACATGGTGCTCTGAAGAAGCCAAAAGCTAGAAACCTCAATTACTGCAAAATTCACATCCTAAACACAGAAACCTCTGCTTGCTTTCCCTGGCAGAAGTGAACCAGCTGGGGTTTGGTTCTCTGAATATCAGTCAGTCTTCTTCCCCATCAACTGCATTTACTGTTTGTTTATCCTGCCGAACATGCAGTTTGTAGAAAGGTTTGGTGGAGGGATGGTGGGAAGAAGGCACTCAACTTGAGAGACAAGAAGACTTTTTCAGTTGGGGAAAAGTGAGAACATCTCCTTGCCTTCCTCTAACCATCTTTCCTCAATAAGGATTCCTCCTCCTTCTCTCCTTGTGTGCTTCAACTTCAGTGCATGAAGACAGATCCTTTCTACATGCCTAAAGCCTCCTCAGAGCATGACTGTAAGTTTGACTCTATATCACCATGAGCAATTGTCCCTGAACTCAGGGGAAGACCAGACTCCTGTCCCTCATCAAGTGGATACTTATTATATGGCTTGGGTAACCACAATAAATCAGTCAATTCCCTTGGAGTTCAGCTGTATGTGCAAAGTCAGGGATGAAGGTGTCGTGGTTTAACCCAATTAAGCACCACGCAGCCGCTCGCTGACTCCTCCCCCCCTAGTGGGATGGGGAGGAGAATTGAAAAAACAGTAAAAACTCATGGGTTAAGAACAGTTTAATAAGTAAAATAAAATAAAATATAATAATAACAACACCAACAATAATAAATAATAACAGCAATAATTGTAATAAAATATAACAAAAAGAGAGAGAAATAAAGCCCAAGAAAAGATAAGCGATGCACAATACAATTGCTCACCACCTGCTGAGTGATGCCCGAGCACCGATCCACCCTTCCCAGCCAACTCCTCCCAGTTTATATACTGAGCATGATGTCCTATGGTATGGAATACCCCTTTGGCTAGTTCGGGTCAGCTGTCCTGGCCATGCTCCCTCCCAGCTTCTTGTGCACCTGCTCTCTGGCAGAGCATGGGAAACTGAAAAGTCCTTGACTTAGGATAAGCGCTACTTAGCAACAGCTAAAACATCAACGTTATTCTCACTCTGAATCCAAAACAGAGAGTTTGCATCTGGAGCTCTTCCCCACTGTAGATGTGATGTTGGTTTTGAAGTTAGGCCTAGCTTGCAGGAAATGGCTGGATGCCAGAGTTTTGCCAAAAAAGCACAAGCTGTCTGCTAGGGCTAAACTTTGAGACCTTTTTTGTGTGCGTAGGGTAGGCTCTCTGCTTCCTGACAGCGACAGAGAGGGGCCAATGGGAATATCTATACTTTCAGAGATGTATGTGTTTGGGCTATTTGTGCACATACCCTTGCTGAAACCAACCTGCCTCTTGTGGTTGTAGCTCTTGCAAAATATTGAAAGCTGAAATCTAGAGAAAGACTTCTTTTGTTTCCAAAGAAGTCTTATCTTTGACCTTTATTTCTACCTTCATTTGTTTGGCTTTTGGGGCTCCTCCCACATGAGACAGCTGTTGCTTGGACCAAACGCAGAGACTACTGCTTGCTGAAAAGAGGAGGAGGAGCAGAAAAATCTAAATGTTGTTCAAGGAAAAATAACACTTCAGCACCATTATTTGACCTCTATTGTTTTCAGTATCAAAGCTCTGTTTCCCTTTCACTAGATCCAGGATGAATAAAATACTATGAGCTGTATGCAGTTGCTTTGCATTCTTTCCATTCTTTTTTTTCTTCATTGTGAGTCAGAGTGCTGAGGTTCTTGGAGAGGCTGGAAAGAGGAGACTGCCTAATTTCCATGGGCACACAGAGTACCAGCATCTGGACAGAGTTATAACAAGCAAAAATTATACATAGTGTTTATGGTTATGAAGAATCTCAGTTTCTTGACCATATGAGGCATTTACAGATTCTGTCAGAGAGAAAAAAGGCTCAACTTTTTATTAAAAGTGACTGATAGAAGAATAAAAACAGACCAACAGCAGGAAACATGTCATCAATGTTAGCATCAGCTCTGCTGGCTGGAGTGAAGCTCACTGCATGAGGCATGCGGACACGTGTCCAGGTCCGTATCTGTCATCTCACGTTTCACCTGCTCTAGAAATCACAGCAAAACATGTGTCATTTTGGTGACAGGAGAGAAGCAAAAGCACAGCACTGAAAGGATGAATCTTGGTGGATCTGTATTAACTCTCCCTTCCAGCTCAGGGTGGAAGAAGATCCTGGAGGTCTGTGTCTAGGTAATTTGTCTTGCTGGGAACATTGAGACTTTGCCTGCAAAACTGGATTTAAGCTACTACTGGAGATGCCAATGCCATCAGCTAAAAGGAAGGGCACTTTTGTTTCCCAAAGGAAAGGCTCAATTGCACCCAGGGAAAGAGATTTATGGCACAAACCAGGGTTGTCTTAATCCTGTGACCTGGGGCTTGCCAACCTTCATGATCTCTCAGCAAATCTACTAATGGGTTAGGTCCAAGGTATCTGTGTGACTTTGACTGGTCTCACAGCTATGGATACAGACAAATTATGTCATGAGATGATCAACCTCCTGTTTTATACTTCTCCATCATTGCAGAGCAAGGTGCACCAGCCCAGCCAGCAAGAGCCACAACCAGTTCCCATCTTCTCTGTCATTTTTGCCCTCTTGCTGCGTATACCAACAGCAAGATGCCACTGCTTTTACCCCTGTTGCATTTCTTCTGCTGTTTGGTGTAAAGATGGATGGTCTGGTTTTGTCCACAGAGACAAGACTCTCCTACTCCCTTCACTGTTGGAAGTGGCCCATTTGTCTATTTCAACGGTCCATTTCAAAATATCCTTTAAAATTTTTTTACATTGCTTATATGAGTTGGTGAAGTGTTCGAATATTATCCTGTCCTCAGTACAGTAGGTCTGGTTTCTACTCTGGAAACAGCCAAAAGGAATTGTTTTTTATTAAAAATGGCCTAATAGAAATTGAGTGTGGACACCGTCCTCACCAACACAACAGTGCCTGTCCTGATCCTTTGCATGTCTCAAAGCACAGATAGCACATCTAAAGGGAATATAGGAAAGCCAAAAGTCCCTGTCAGGAAGACTACATGGCCATAAGCCAAGGGGCTTCTTGTGTTAATGGGTCAGAGCCCTGTTTAGCATCAGCTGAAGAAACCCCAGGGGAAGAAAACAGGTACTGACATGGGATGTATGGACTGCAGTGTAAACCAGTGAGAAGTCCAACCTGTAAGATCCATCTCTAAATTATTAAAAAACTCACCGCTGATGATGTCAGGCTGCAAAATGCCATCAGCTTCTGCAGCACCAGCGGGGCAGCCGGGAGGCAGCCGGCAGCCGGGTGGAGATTTTCGCCAGTCTCTGCAGGCTTCTGGCGAAACTGGACCTGAGCCTGCTGACTTCACGGTGTGTATTAATAACTGATATTGAAAATCCTCCATGATAAGTAGCAGATGATGGAAAGTGTTTCTTCATTCTTGCAAACTTACCCCCACATATGTATTTTATAAAAGTGTGGGAACCCAAAAAGCTCAATTTTAGTTTCCATTACTCATTGTTTTAGTTTTACATAGTCGTTTTTCTTGCCTATATGAAGCAGTCTTCTGCTTAACGTTGTGTGATAGACCTCATTTCTTTCTGTGGCCCCCTCACCTTGGAGGCAAGGTCGCAGCTTGCTGATCTAGCAAGGCCTGATTTTTCTTTTCCCCACCCCCGATCACACAAAATAGTTTCTCAAACATATCTGTGTCATGACCTCAATTTTGATAATCAGTCTGATTAAAGAAGTAGTTTTCACAGAGAGAAAGAGGCAACTATGGGGAGGTTCTGCCCTTTCCAGCCCCATTAGTGCAGAAACAGAGCAAACCACAACCTGCAAAGCATTGCAGGAAAACCGAGGTGTGATGCAGAGCCCTCAGCTGATGAAATGCAAGAATACAATGGTTGAAGAATGGCACAATAGGAGTAAAACTATTCATTTCTAAATGAGTGCCTTCCTCTGGGCTGCAGTGGAAGGAACATCTACCTGCCAGGGGGATCCTTGACATTAAAACAAGCGTTTCTTTGCACAGAGGTAACGTCTGAACTCCTGTCGTCAATATTCAAATGTTGTGGGTCCAGTTCTGTTTTCATTTTGTGCATTAAAAAAATCTTGTTGAAAGAATAAAAAAGTGGTTGCGTGTAGGAGGCTGAAGCACTGCTCTCTGTGAATCTTCAGGGCTCAACGGGAGTCAGTAGTTTTATGTCAATGCATAGCAGCTGAGCATGTGTGCCAGAAACTTTTCTACATTTCCCTGCCTCATTGACATATGCTGGTCATGCATTATGCCTGTCTCTAGTTTATTATGCAATAAGGCCCGTGCTAAATAGCATAAAGATTGAAATGTTGTTTAGGCCTTGTATTACAAAAGTTCATAGCAGCCCCTGTCTGCCACACTTAAAGAGCAAGGCAGTCTTGCCGAAGAGATGCCTCATGGGCAATCTCACCAGGGTGTCCTTGTGCACAGCCGGGCAAGGCTGGAGTCCTTTCCCTCACTCTATCAGTAACAGCTGCAGTCAGCCCCTCTCCTGCTTTTACTGGGTGGAGTGAAGACAACAAAGCTGTCTCCATTGAGTCAGAATGCTCTGCCACATGGTCCTCCATGGTGAGTAGTGCCTTTCTCTGCTGAGCTCACTCTTCTGCCCTTCCCAAAGACTTTGTGCTGGTCTCATGCATGATGTATCAAGTGCTGACCCAGTCCTGGCTAATGCCTTGCAGAGGATTTGAGAGAGCCTGCTGCTGCCTCTTCTCCTAACTTCAGATGAAGCGTGAGACATGAGCTTTGGGTTTTCTTGCTCAAGCAGCTGGTGAAGGTGTCCTCCTACCCTGGAGCAGGTTATGACCATGTGGCCTTGGAGCCTTTCTGAAAAACTTCTTGTGTGGCTGTGCTTTGGAGCATTGGTGTATTTGTCTTTGAAGGGTTCTGTAAAGCCAGTATCTCCAGGACCTTCCATAAAGTCTCACCACAGGCTGGGTTTTTTTGAAGTACAAAGAAGTCCTTTCTCGTGCCTATCTGTCCAAACCTTTGGCAAAGCCCTGGGAGATGGCACCTTCTGCACCTGTTGGACTAGGGTTTCTATGTGAGCGTGGGTTATGATGGAGTTACCTCTGCCAAGCTTCTCCAGAACTATCTCAGCACCACCCTCCTGATTTGCACTGGTGGGTTGGAATAGGGCATTATCCTTCCCCTGCCTCTGTTTCTGGCACTGGTGAGGCTGCTTGGTGGGGAACTGTATTGGGTTTGTGCAGTAAAGTTTTAGTAGTTGAGGGGCTACAGGGCTGGCTCCTGTGAGAAGCTGTTAGAAACTTCCCCTATGTGTGATAGAGCTGATGCCAGCTGGCTCCAAGATAGACCTGCTGCTGGCCAAGGCCAAGCCCACCAGCGATGGTGGTAACACCTCTGTGATTATATATTAAAGAAGGGGAAAACGTTGCTGCACAATAGCAATTGCAGCCGGAGAGAGGAGTGAGACTGTGTGAGAGAAACAACTCTGCAGACACCAAGGTCAGTGGAGAATGAGGGGGGAGGAGGTGCTCCAGGTGCCGGAGCAGAGACTCCCCTGCAGCCCGTGGTGAAGACCATGGTGAGGCAGCCTGTCCCTCTGCAGTCCGTGGAGGTCACTGGTGGAGCAGATGCCACCTGCAGCCCGTGGAGGACCCCACGCTGGAGCAGGGGGATGTGCCCGAAGGAGGGTGTGACCCCGTGGGAAGCCCACGCTGGATCAGGCGCCTGGCAGGACCTGTGGACCTGTGGAGAGAGGAGCCCACACTGGAGCAGGTTCCCTGGCAGGACTTGTGACCCCACGGGGGACCCATGCTGGAGCAGTTCATGAAGAGCTGCAGCCTGTGGGAAGGACTCACATTGGAGAAGTTCATGGAGGACTGTCTGCTGTGGGAGGGACCCCACGCTGGAGCAGGGGAAGAGTGTGAGGAGTCCTCCCCTGAGGAGGAAGGAGCGGCAGAAACAAGGGGTGATGAACTGACCACAACCACCATCCCCTGCCCCCCAACCCACGCCGCAGAGGTGAAGGCGGAGGAGAAATCGGGAGCAAACCTGAGCCCAGGAAGAAGGGAGGGGTGGGGGAAAGGTGTTTTAAGATTTAGTTTTTATTTTCTCATTATCATACTCTGATTTGATTGGCAATAAATTAAGTTACTTTTCCCAAGTTTGCCTGTTTGTCTGTCGGTAATTGGTGAGCGATCTCTCCCTGTCCTTATCTCCACCCACAAGCCTTTCATTATATTTTCTGTCCCCTGTCCACCTGAGGAGGGGAGTGATAGAGTGGCTTTGGTGGGCACCTGACATCCAGCCAGGGTCAACCCACCAAGAGACCTGAAGGCTGGGAGTGAAGTATGTTACTGCCTTCGTGGTTTTTTTTCACTTGGTTTTGGTGCCTGACTTTGGTGGAGAGGATTTTGTGCTTGTTCCTGAGGGCTGTCCACATTTGTCAGTTCCCATGGATGTGGTTTGATGGACTTCCCAAGGAGATGCAGGTATCTGCTTACTGCAAAACGAGCATCTTCCATGTCTGTTTGGATCAAGTGTGGGAAAAATCCTCTGTTCTTCAAAGGCATTCAGAACAGTCTGCATAAAATTGGCATCTCCTGTAATGCCACAGACAGAAGCAATGTTTCTAACCCTTCCTTCCCTCTTTGTTTGTCTCTACATCTGTTTGCCAAAGATCTCCTGTCTCCCTTTTATGGCAGCAGTCCTGCAGGTCATACTCAATAGTTGCAAGTTTGTGTTGTCCCGGTGGTCCTTGGGATGCAGCTTGTGCGTGAGGGACTGTTCCGTGCTCCTGAGTCTGCAGGACTGATTTGCACCTGGCCACCAGCTATGCCCATCAGTGTCATCACTGGCTCTTGACCAGCCAACAGTTCATGTTCCCACCTGGCTTGCCTGCAGGCTCATGGGTGTCCTGGAGATGATTGCAATAGGCTGTAACTATCTCAGATAGAGGATCTTGCTGCTTCCTTACCTTGATGGCTGCTGAGTGGCAGGACCATGCAAGACTGAGGGGTTTTGGGCAACTGGGCAATGCTCACTGTCTTCATCTCATTCTTGTGAGACTGGCAGAGGTCACAGGAGCAATCACCAATTCCCATGAAAGGATGGCTTTTGGTCTGAGAGATAATGTTGTTGATGTCTTAAAATTGAGGCCGAGTCCACTGCTCCTCAGGAAAATACTGTAGACACCATTTTCTCAGAGGTCCTCAAATCCTGATGCTCCCATTAAAGCTCACTTGACATAAGGCAACAAGGTGAGGAATTTCTTGGGTGAGTTCCCCAAAACCTGTAGCACTTATGTGAAAACATCATGCAGGTACAAATTCATCCATTCCCATGACACAGGGAGATGGAGTGGAAATACAAGATGCATAGTCATAATCTTCCTAGGTGTAGATAGACACAGAAATCTTGTTATGTTACTCGCTTAATATTTTTTTATTCCTTTATGGCTTCTATACAAGCTTTGGCAGATGTATTACTGGCACAAGGGCAGGTTTTCTATTTAGTCTTAGGTAAGCTAGTATCAGTTTAGGTCCTTTCTGTTCCTCAATCAGTTTGTTCTTCAGCAAATTCTGTTCTCTTCTTTGTGAAATTCACATCTTGTGTTGTATTCCCTACGAAATGTTTCAGTGAGCAGGCTGAAGAATAAGACTATTCGTTCTTCCGCACATTTCTTCAAAGGTAACTTTCACATTATTTACACTCCTTTGCAATTCTCCTGGAAACTTTCCTCAAGAGACAAATAGAAGAACATGCAGATTGGGGCTGCAAACTAACTTCTTGCTGCTCACAGAAGGTATATTGGAGTGAGGTCTTTTGCTGCAGCCCCTATCCATGGAGATCTGGGTGGAAACCAGCCCAAGTAAAAGATGGCATAGGACAGAGTTGCTCCAGTACAGGGGAGGAGTTTTCCAGCCCCTAAGTTGTTCTTCCTTCACCCTTAGGCACAGCACTGGGGTTTGGTTTTTTTGTGGGTAGGCAGGCAAGGTGAGCTCCATGTGGACAGGGGTCAGGCCCTCCCTCCTGGGCAGGAGCGACCATCCACCCATCCAGGCTGTAGTGCTTAAGGACAATGGCACGGGACCAGCTGGGGTGCTGGGTCATGGAAAAGTTTAGGGGGCTTTTTTTTGTTTGGGTTTTCATGTGTGTGTGTGTTGGTTTTGGGTTTTTTAACAAAATAACAGTATTTGAAACAGCAGAAGACAAGAGAGTTAACAAGTGTTGGGAGATACAGGAACAATAAATTCCCCTTGATCCTTCCCACCTTCAGACATCTTGGAAACATCTTCCCTGTAAATTGCAACTTACAAACCCTTTGTTGTTTGATAAGGTGACAAAACTGGTAAAACATAAAAGCCTTTTGGATTCTGCTTATGGAATCTCTCTTCCTGCTGGCTGCAAAAGACTTGGACCAGGTCAAACCATAGAGCCTCAAAGTGCAGAGGTAAATAAGAAGATGACCTTTTTTTCCTCTTTTAAAAATGTGATTTCAATTAAATTTTAAAATCTAAAAAAGTATTCTTGTATGCATTTTCTAAATTTATTTTATCTAGTGTTGGTCCCTGCATGAAGCTTCTATACCTTGAGCTGCACTATGGTCGTGCTTGAATTGTTCTGGGATGCAGCATAGAAGATGGAGTTGCTCTGCAGGATGGCCAGGTATTGTGCATCTTCCAGCGACAACCTAGCAAGAAATTATGTGTGATAGTAAATTCTCATCTCAGACTCAGTTCACTTCCGCCACAAGATCAGAATTTCTGGACAGACAAAACAGCTTCTGCAACTTTAATAAAAATTGTATATATATAACTTTGAAGATTTATTTAGGCCAATGTTTCAGAGCATGTTCTCTAAATCATTTCATAGAGTGGTGTCCACTGTAGGAACACTGAATTAGAGCTCACTTATAAATAACATAAGCATCAGGGTAAGTGACATATTATCTGGAAAAAAGTAATTAACCTGTCCTGATGAGGAGGTCCAATCCACAGGCTGAATAAGAGTCAGGTCCTGCTGCAGCCTTGTGCCCAGTTCCAGACACAACCCTCCCTCCCTCCTGAGGCTGGCCTCCCAAGCACATCCCCATGGCTAAATTCCCAGACAGGCCAGCGGTCCCCAGGTGGGCGCTCCCATGGCAGCGAGGGAATGCAAAATTCATGTTCATGAAGTGCACTGGCCCAGGGTCTCCGGTTTGCTCTATTAAACCTATGGTTAGTCTCCATCCAAACCAGCACACCCATAGAAATGATCTTCAACGTCGGCACCAGTAGAAGGAGGCAGTAGAAAGAAACATTCATCCACTTCTACCCATGTGCCAAAACGTTAACACAACCCATATGTCCACACATGAAAAAGAAACAATATCTTATGCAAACCAGCTGTCCCTCAACAGGGAACAGCCTTGGCACTTGCACATTGTTTTACATATTTTAAGTGGGGTGTAAGGTTAATTAAGAAATCCCTGTAACAGCCTTTTGAAGTAGGGGCAGCCGGGCTGAATCCTTCCTCTTCTTCCAGCTGTCCAAGTCCCTGTGGCAGGACAGGTGGGACTGGAGGCAGGACTTCACGCCTGGGGAAAGAGCATGTCGCAAAATGGATGGGAGCCTCACCAAAGGGAAGAGGGTTTCCTGGGCTGGCACACATGGCTGGCAACTGTCCTGCCAGAGGAGGCAGATGAGCCCCTGATGAAGTCACTGGAGATGTTAGGACCTCCTGGGACCTCAAAAATTTTGAGCAGAGGTCAAGCTGAACAGGTTTTTCCTGTGTTGCATTTGCTTTTTCTTAGGTTTTCAAAAAGCCTCTCTGCAAAAATGCCTTTCCTTGAGCATGGAGCAGTGGCTAATAAATGAAAAAGTACTAGGATTTCAGCTTGCATTTGCTGAACTTCAGCATCTTACCAGGCATGTTTCCAGAAAAGCACAATAATAAAGGGGTTAAACCCGGAGACACTACCACAAATGTTTCACTGTCCAGTATTGGATACAGGGACATATCCGCTTCAGCACACTAGCTATGAAATACTGGCTAAATCTGCCCGGATTGGTGCTCCTTCAGTTATTTTAGTCTTAACAGGTTTATAGTCGTCTGAGGGATGGAGACCAAACTGCCCCTGATGTAAAATAGAAGGGATCCTACAAAAATGAGGATATTTACCTTATTTGCATTTTAGTTCATTAACTAGGGTAAAACACTGGCTTTCTGCCTCCGTGAAAAGGCAAACCAAATTATTTCCCTGTCATTGCAGATTTTCAGAGCTCCAGGCTCATTCCTCAGGACTTAGGCAATGTTTGAAAGACAGCTGGAGGTGCCCTGATCCCCGTTTCCATCCCCAGGTGTGGGAAGACCATGCCATGCCCAGGGACACCAGAAGCCTCTCGTATCAGTGAGGATGTATCTCAGTGAGGATGTAGGTATTTCTAGAGAGGTTTGGTATTTGGAGTGGGACTCTTCTCTGAGGGGCACAGCGAGAGCCCCAGAGGCACTGGCACAAGCTGCAGCACAGGAAACTGAATTACTGAAATCCAGGCTTTTCAACGCATTTGTTAGCAACCTGGAAAAGAGGAATTTTGCTGCTGATGCTCTGTTTTGCAGGATGGTAAAGCTGAGGGACAATGGTGAAGAACTGCAGATTAACTGGGTGCAAAATGAAGCACAAAGAGAAAAATAACCCAAAAATGCCACGTATGATATGATGGGCTCTGGCTGGAGAACTCCAGAATGAGATCCCAACATTTTGACGGATGGTCCCATGAAAGCACCAGTCCATCGCTCAGGAGTGTCAAAAAAGCCAGAAGACTGTAGGGCATTACCAGGAGGGGAAAAGAGAGCCTCACGATGCTACAGCACAAATCCACCACACTCCTGTGTCTTGGATGCTAGGTGCGGTTTCAGTCTTCCCATCTCAGAAGGGATACAACAAAGCTGGGAAAGCGTTGGGGAGGATGAAAGATCTGGAATGGCTTCTGCAGGAGGGACTGTACAAGCCAGATCTGTCTGGTTGTGCATGACCTCTTGTGCTATAAAAAGTTAGAGTGTATCAGATGGCACTAACTTCAGCTGGAGGTAGGTTCAGGTTGGACAAGAGGAAGGTGTCGCTCTCAGGACACATTTCCCCTGCGGTGTTCCCTGGTGCATGGTTTTGGGGATGTGAGGAGTTTTTATGAGTTTGAAAGGGCGATGAACAAGTTAATGAATGAGGAATTCGTTCAAGGGTACTGATTGCTTCCAAAACAACCTATATTATAAAATCCCTGAGCAGCAAAGTACCAGAAGCTGAGAGAGCACTCAGGTGAAATTTCCCTGCATGTTTTTCTTATTCTTACGCCCTTCCCCAGGTTTTTGGCCAGAGTTCAAGAGAGGATCCTGGGCTTAGTGGATTTGTGCCAATACAGCCATTTTCGTGTTCTTCTGACACAGGAAATCAAAGCGATGTTCCCTTGTGAAGACGGATGTAATGAGCAAGGCATCGTGCATGAGTGATTTCTGCTTTACGTCCTGATTCAAGATAAACATTTAATGATGAAGCCCAGAGTTCAGAGATTCAAGGATGGAAAAACAAAAGCCCCAAACGTGTGTGAAAGTGTAAGAACGTATTCTGTTTCAGAAAACTTATGTTATTAGGTTTCTGAGTAAAAGAACTACAGGATATTTCACAATCCAATCATTCATGAACTGAATGGGTAAGCAATATTGACAAGATAAAAGCCACTTGCATCAAAAATGCTGAATAAGCAAAGAAATGTGTGCAATTTGCACGGTTTATTTTGCCAGCAGAAAAGGTCTCCATCTTCTGGGTGATTCACTTGCTGCCATTTGGCTCCACTTCAGAGGTGAGGGTTTCAGAATTACTCACAGCCCCATGCTAACGAATCGGAAGTCGTTATGCTATTGAAGTATCTCACAGCTTTGTCCCCTCTGAACCCACACAAGGTACTGAGCAGATGACTTAAAAACGAGACCTCGCCCTCTTTTTTGTCCCAACTTGATGCAAGTTTCATTCCATTTTTGCATGAGTCCTTGTTTTAGACATACTGCTCATGGCTGACACTAACAAAGACTCAACAAAACAATCTCAGCACTTCAGGTAAAGAAACAAGTGGGCTTTAATTATTGATGATACAGTGCTCTTAGTCATTGTCCAAGCATCACAAAGACTTTTCCATAATACCAGAGCCTCTCTTTTCTAATCCAACTCATAGAAGGAAGGAAGAGGCTTTGGTGCAGAGTATTTGGGACATGGGGCATGGTATGGCAGAGATGGGACAAGGCAGAGTGAGAGGGTTCAAACTTCTAACACAATCCTCTTTTGACTCTACAGATGCTTTTTCCTCCCCTACCTCAACTTCTTCGCCAAAGAAGAGGGGGTAGTCAATGAGAAGGATAGGTATTTGTTGGTGGGAGATGGGAAGAAGCCATAGTCCTGTCCTGGAGGAACTGCACTGCTATTTCCCTGATGGTGTGAACGCTTGCAGCTAGAAACTTCACACTGCCTTGCTGCAGAGGTCATACCAAAGAGTATTGGTTGTTGGTCAAACCCAAGAGTATTAGAAATACCTCTCTAAGAGATCTTATGCTCAGGCACAGGGATGTCTGTTCAGTTCTACAAGGCTAAGAAACCTTGAACCAGATAGTCGAGTTCCAGCTCTTTACTGTGTCTGAGCAGCCAAAGCTCAGCATTGCAACCTCATCGATGAGGTACAGATCCAATGGGGTAAAATAGTGGAAAACCACTGAGTTTAAATTGCTCTACTTGCACAGAAATCTTTTCCTCAGTGTGTTTTTAGTTTGTTTTTTCCCTAGGTACCTATATAGCTATGACTTACAATCTTGAAATATCTAGAACTGTTCTAAGTAGTATTAGCTTCGTGTGATCTTCAACATTTTGAACACAAGCTCAATGCACATTTGTTGTTGGAGTTGCATTTACATGTGCACAAGCACGGTGCCTTTGCTGAAACTAGAATCTGACACAAGAGAATGAAAGAAAAAAAACCCAAAGCCTTGCTCAAGCCTTATATCTAAAACAGTTGTAAAGGGAAAGTTTGGAAGCCAGACAAAATTATTTGTTGTTGTGCCAGATACAGTTATTTTTAAAGCCCCTAAATGTATTCTTTTTCCTTCCATGGGTCTGTCATTAAAAAGCTACAATGCACCCCGCATAGACATTTTTTTAAAGGTATAAAGCTTTGCCCAGCAAATACTCCAGTAGAAACTAGAGGGATCACGGGACACTATAGTGGGGATTCTGTTGCAATAGATGCCTCAGCCTTGCAGGACTGGGAGCTGTGGTAGAAAATACACAGTAGCATTTAGTTCAGTGTAGATGGATTTACAAATTGACTGTGACTGTGAAGCCACCTGAGGCTTTCCTGCCAAGCCAAATTCTGCTTCCAGGAGTGCAGGCTGAGACCCAAGGTGTATGACATGTACGTACCAGCCTGGTGCTTCTCTCCTGAAGTGGGGAGGCTGATGACAGCAAAGCAGGCACATCCAGGTTTCCTCCAAGTCACCTGTGCTTCACCAGCAATGAACATGAAGCTCAAGGGTGGGTTTGAACATGTCTGCTGCCCCATCTGCACCCTGACATCTCTGGGGTGCCATGGGGCACAGCTTCCAGGTCACAGCATGGACATTACAGCTGCTCTTCATGGATGGTGCCTCCTGGTCAGATATGGCCAGAGCTCTCCAAGGCAGTGTGAGGCTCATCTTTGCTACAGGTTACTCCTCTCAGCATTGGAGCCATCTCCTGGTGGGTAGTGAGGAGGAAGAGCGGGTCTTGCAAGGAATCACAGGTTACTGCAAGAGCCCTGGCTTTGTTCCATGAAGGACCACTGGTGACAGCCTCCCTAGTCCCCGTGGTTTCTGCTGGGGGGGAGGCTTGGCTTATTTTTCTCCATTTTTCAACTATATGGCCACCTTTGTTTGCTCTATGGAGCTTCCTTGGCCAAACAAATATTTTTATTAATACTCGTCAGCAAAAATATAAACAGATACTGAGTTATATCCACAGGCTCAGTTCTGATTATTTGACCTTTAGTTTCTATTGACAACAGCAAAGTAAACAATTTCTGTAACGACTCAATGCTGATTTCAGCCAGGAATAAACAAGAACATGAGATGCACACAGTGAGCTATAAGTTATTAAACCAGAGACCTGAAGTCATTGAAACTGGCAGCTACACTAAAAGTATTGATGCCAGTGGGGCAATGATTCTCCCTTGCAAAAAGCTGTTCTTTGTTCATCTTGCTGGCAGAGATGGGTTTGATGAGCATGGATCTGCCCAGAGGTATAGACTTGAGCTAAAGTGAACTTCAGATGGACATCTTCCCTCCTGAGGATCATTCAGGTCAGGTTTTCCAACGAGCCCTGAAGCCAGCAGTTCCTTTTAGGAGTGTAAACAGGCAGTGAAGTTTCTGGGAAACATGTGAAGGTACCTTGTGGTACTTATGTAGTTGGGTATCTTCATCTGAAAACTTGGCCAGCCCCCAGCAGCTCTTCATGGTTTTCAGGCTGTCACCTACAAGCTCTTCAGGCAAGGTAACACTGGTAGATGCGCTGAGGACACATCCTAGCTAATGACCGGAGGGCCTCTCTAACGCTGCAAAACAGAAGGTGCAAGGAGAGCTTTCCAAACAGCTTCATTCTGGAGGAACCCCACAGGGGTTTGGTGCCTCTTATGACATTTCAATTTCATGGAGGGTCTCAGCTGAGATCTAAGAGAAGGTCCTTGGCCTCCCGTCTGAACTAGCTGTGTTTACTGCGCATTTCTGCAACCCACCAAACCCTCCCACCAAGCCCAGCTCAGAGCATTTTGGTCATAGTAGCTGAACGATGATTGTAATGCAGGTCTGTGCAACAAGCTAAGTCTTAGAGAAGGATGTCCTTCTTGCCAGATCAAAGTGAGCCTATGAATGCCTTGATAGGAGGGGCAAATCAGAGTGTGCTCATACCTGTAAAGTATTCCTCCAAACTAGAAAGCACTTGGCATGACTGAAGGTTAACTCTTGACCTAATCAAGTAAATATTTTAAATTTAAATCTTAAAAATAAAACAGAAAACCCCAAGTCTGGATTCTTGAGAGATTTACGTGTCTGATATACTTCAAAAACTTACCTAAACTGCACATGTACATAAGTTTGCAAGATGACAGCACAAATTACTGGTGTCTGCAAAAGAATGGCAACTATATCTGCAAGACAAAAACAGTGCCCTCTGCAAAGCCAGCTTTCAGCTTGTATGAGAAATATTATGGCGGAGAACACTGTTGCTGGAAGTTGAGTTGAAGAAACCCTGGCCCTAAGTTCAGATCCTTCAGCAGGTAAGCGCTTGCTAAAACACCGAGCAAGCCACCATCCTTGTGCTGGTCAGTTGTGGTGGTCCACTTTTTGATCTCAGGCAGCACTTCCCAGTTTATAGTTTGAATCTATGCTGTGGGACTTGTTTGATTTTTCTGCCGTCCCAAGACAGCGATGTTTGCAATACTTCACAGTTTTCCTACAATAAACAGCTGCTTCTAATACTGGAATGAGAAAAAAGGTTTGCGGGAGTTGAAGTTTGGAAGCACAGAGCTCATCTGCCAACACCACCCATGGAGACCCCAGTCCCTATGAACCCTCATCCTCCAGACTAATTGCTCCTATAAGGAGGTATACTGGTAACAAATTGAAGTGGGATGAACAAGAAACAAGTTGGGTCCTTGCTCCGACCTCAGAGCGGTTTCTCCAAAAGCATCTCGTCCAAGTGTCATTACACAGATCTCCTGGCAGGGACATCTTCAATGCACAACAGCGCAAGCTCCTTCTGACGGTCACCTCCTGTGGGATCCACCCCTCCCTTGGCTGAAATGACAGATGCTTTAGCATCTGAAACACCACCTGCTTGGGCTGTGGCACTCAAGGGCTGTGCCCCAAAGATGGTTAGAGGCGTCCTGTGATCTCCGTGAGTTGGCTGAAAAAAGCCCTCATTTGGTTAAGTCAAAGCCATTGATTTCCACTTGTGGCATTGGAAGAGCAAACCCCCTCAGCTCTTTTTCTTTGTGAGATTAAATAATCAATATTGACTTTTAAAGAGTCACTGTTAAGGTGGATTCCTTGCTCCACTGCACATGCATCTCCTTCTCAGTTGATGTCCCCTTGAGTTTATTCCACACATTTTTTGTAGCTGCCTTTTCTGGCTGCAAGAGACTATTTCTGACATGTAAACCAGTGTTCTGGTCCAACACAAGCCCTGGTTTAAGCTGGAAGCATTTGCTGAAGTGTCACTGGTGATAGAGGAACCCCCCCAAAAAACAAAGCAGAGGCAATATAAAGATATCCCAAACAATGACCCAACAAAATGACTCAAATGCTCCAGAGGCAGGTCACAGCATGGGGTACAAGTCAGAGGACAGGGACAGGATGCTCTGCCCTGCTTTTCTCCCTTTGGATCAAGCAGAGACAGTGTTAGTACAGTTTGGTTTTGGGGTGTTATTTGGGGTGTTATTTAGGACTGATCAGAAATTTTTCAGTAGAAGATATTTCCATGAAAAAAACCCTAAAAATTGCAATCTAATGAACTTGAAACAATTTCCAGAGAGGAGAAGATCTCAGTGGATCTTGTGCTGGAGAAATGGGTGGCTTCCCAGACAGCCTGGCAGGTGGGTTTTCACCAAGACACCCCCAAATCCCTTCCACCCCCTGGGATGCCAATGGGTGAAAGGGATCCCACTCCCCAGTTTTGGAGCAAAATGGAGGAAATCAGTGGTCAGAGAGGGTGGGGAATGAGTTACTATAGTGGCTTGAAAATGAGGTCTTGACTTCCCCAGGGTGGGCGGCCAAGGTACCCAACACTGCAGGCAACAGCTTGAAGTATCTTGCAGTTCTTATTTCACACTGTGCCTCAAGGCTTCAGAAAGGAAATATTGCAGGATTTCTACTCAAAAAACCAACAAAAGCAAAAACAACCCTAAAAATTAAAGAATTAAAGAATTAAACAAAGCAAAGAAAATCAGCATGTTTGTCTTTTCTGCTTAATTTGGGCCAAGTGTGTTCCGAAAGTCAAAAGTATTATGTAACTGGAGCTTGGCATCCTATTTGGCTCTTCTATTAACTTCCCCATCTTGCTCATGGGGAAAGACAAATACAGATTTTTTTTTTTTTTTAAATTGGTTTATTTTTAGAGAAAGCCCAAGTGCAAACTCAGAGAGATTATCTGAAAACCATCTATTTCTCCCTTAGTGGAGGGGACCTGGGTGGGTCTCTAGAGCAAACCCCCAGCATCAGCACTAGCTTTGGGCGGCCGCCATGCGGTTGCTCTCCCATGGGGTGCCTGTTCTCCATTCCTGCCTGTGCCATGGCCGGGGGCTGCTCTCAGACTCCCCCCCAGCCTCCCTATGGCCAGAATCAACAAGCCCAGCTGTGGGTTTCGAGGTGCTGCTGGTGGATATTTAATGATGCCTGAGCTGAGACTGGGCAGAATTCATTTCACCTCGATGGTTTTGTTGCACATGTGTTTTCTTTTGGATTCTGCAATTGAATGCAGCCGCAGTGGACGCAGAGCAGCAGTTGGTGCTTCTGGTTGTTTTGATGCAGAGCTTTCTCAGGAATAAACCCTGAGACACCTACTTTGTTTGTCCTGCTCTCTTTACCATCACACCAACCTGTCTTGTCAAGCTCCTGAGACTGTTCCTTGGTCCCTTGTGCTCAACCGCTAACTAAAATCTGCTCTCCCTTTCCCACATGCTACTGTAAAATAGTTGATAAAGTGAAATATCTCTACACCTGGGCAAAACCAATGAACCTGGGCTCTGCTAGGTAGGTCTTCCATGGAAAATTTCCCCCAGCGTATTCACTGGCAGGTCAGAGAGAGAGAGATATTATTTTTCATGGCTGGGTAGAGCTCTCCAGGGGTCTCTAATCCCCATAAGACTGTACAAGGAGGCTTGAAATTCAGGAGATGTGGGTGTTGGCTGTGACACCCCTGAGACAGGTTCTTCTCTCCAAACCCATCTCTAAATGTGCACTCAAGGATTTGCTGGCATGGTGATCCACAAGTTTGGGGGTGCTGCTAGATAAATAAATGCCTCCTGAGAGCAGCCAACTTCCCCAAAACCCACCTACCATCTGGTTTGGGTAAGACTGGCATGTCCCAGGCACTCGTGCCAGAGTCATGGAGCAGCATTTGAAGGAAAGGCAGGGGAAGAAGGGTGGTCATACCTCTGTAGAGGAATAAATGAAGAAAGCCAAGGTTTGTCATGGTGGAAGACCACAGATGCTTGTAGTTATTAATATCTTACATTTTCAACACAGAAAGAGTATGCCTCTGCCATGGGCATGTCCAAGAAGGAGAGCTGCCCAAACCAAGAGGAGCAGCCTTTGCCATGACTCAGAACTGGGAAGGGCAGTGGCAAAACTCAGCTGTCAGGAAACAGCTGGGTTTTCATTGGCTTTCAGCCTGTTTGGATGGCGTTATGTCTTTCTTTGGGCTTTCTCCCTCTCCGTGTTGAGAACCTTCCTGCTCCCACTCCTACCCAACCTCTCTCTCCTTAACACACAGCTCTGATTTCATGCAGAGCAGGGAAGTAAAACCCCAGATCCCATTGCTTTATAACCAGATAGGATAACATTAATAATTCACAACTTGTCCGAAGAAACCTCAAAGAACCTGTAATGAAAGTGAATGTCTTTGAAGACTGTGCAAGAAGCCTTGTTTTTAGTATAATGACTGTTATTAGCAAACAATAATATGCATGTCTCATTTTAATGTTCTTAAATCTGAACTGGGGATGACTAATTAAGTAGACAATTCAATGCCTGGTATAGTCGAAGAGTTACGGTATCTGCATGCGCCACGCTGACCTTTCGGTAGTTGCGAACTGGCTGGCTCTCCTGTCCCTCCCCCACAGGCTGGGACAGCTGTAAACATCCCCGTAATAATGAGACAATTGTAATATCCTCTTTATTTCCATTAAGAACCAGACCGGTGCAGGCTTAGGTGGCCCGAGGGGCTGTGCAAGCAAAGCCCTTCCGTGCCCTCCTGCCACGACCTGGCTGCTGCTAACCCTTGGACCCATGAGAGCACCAGGGACCGCTACATGCAGAGAAATGCCTGTGGTGCTCTCTCTGCGCCCCTCCAAATAGAGTCCAGCCCCAGCATCTCTAGGACCCCTTCTGTGAGATGAAAATAGCAACCCTACTCTCTCTTCGCCTTTCACCAGCTCTTCCCATCCCTGATTTTCCCCTGGGTGCAGGAGTGGAGGGTGGGGAGGAGGACAGGAAGTCACTGACGTGTGTGGTTGGATTTCAGTTTGAACACTGTCCAGAAAGGAGCACCAAATATTAGTAAACAGATCAGGAAACATTTCCGTGTTTGGCGATAACTCTGCTTTTCCATGGCAGCAATCTCCAGTGGTTTTTCCAGTGGAGAAAAAGACCTGCTTGGTCGCTTTGCTTAAACTGGAGCAACTCAGATCCTGGACCCCCTTCAGATCCTGACCTTCAAACTCAGGTATCTCCCCTTGGGGGCGCGTGCTGCAGCTCATGACTTTGTGCATGGAGCTAAGTCCCTCAGAGCAGAGGGTGCACGCTCTCGTGTATGCCCAGGAGATTACAGGACCCTGCTGCCATGGCCAGCATCTCTGTAATGATCCAGGCTGAAAAGGAAAGGATCAAGATGGTTGGCTTCTTTTGCTTCTCAAAAGAAGATTATGGAGCAGTTTCCTTGCCATGAGTTAAAGAGGGAATTATTCCATACCAATGGGCTCTTTAGGGCAATGAAAAAAGGCCTATCAAGCTGGTGGTTGAAGCTCCAGACAGTCATGTTAGAGAAAAGACCCAGGAGTGAATCAAGCAGTGAAGCAGGTAACTGAATAAAGTCCTAATTTTACCATTTCTTGACATCCCCTGGTCAAGCCTGGCAACCTCTCTGGGATGAACACAAGCTGCTCATCTTTCACTAACTGGGGGAAATGTAATGGCCCATGATTTTGGAGGACTGAACTGATTGTTCCTTCTGGCACTGTGCAGAAAATGCTGTTTCTGCTCTCTTCACTGTGACTTCCACTCAACACAGTCAAATATAGGTCCTTGGATCAGAAGTATGTGGTCATGGACCGGTTAGGGAAAGAAGACTTCATTGTGTGCACACCTCCCACCACAGGTGTTGATGGATGTTGATGCAGATGGAGGTGCCACCAAGCATCAAGAAGACTAATTGAGAGGATGAGGGTCAAAAATGAGGCTTGTGAAGAGAAAAAGATTTCTGATGAGACAGTCTCTATATTGGACAAAATGCCTGCCTGATCCATAGCCAACAGCAACCCTAGGAGAAAAGAAGGAGGAAAAAGAATTTGTCTGTATTCATGCTAAACTTAATGAGATGGTGTGAGAAACCGTATGATCTAACAGACCTGCTTGACTTGAAACATCTCAGCTTAGTTTAGCATAGCTAATTAGCATGGCTATGGCTTAGCTTAGCTAACTCTGTAATTTCAACACGCTCCGCAAACAGCTGATTTATAGAGCACTTGGTGTGTTGACAGTAGCTGGCTTGAGTCAGAGAAGTGCTGTTCAAGGCAAAATTCATATTTAGGTAAATGCTGAGAGCTGGAGCACACTGAGTGTCAAGTCACTGTGGCTACATGTCCTCTGCATGCACATCAGCTGGTGGATTTGAGGTCAGAGAGCAGCAAAGTGACATGCTTCACAGGTAGAGCAGTGTTTGGTCATCAGCTGAGAGCAGCCCATAGGATTGCAAACTGGAGAAGATATAGCAAATAACATTGTTTTCCAAGGAATTAGTTTACTGAAATAAACATCCAACCTTGTCTAAAACCAAAGCAAAAGCCATAGAACTTCTAGTTGGCTGGAGGATGTGGGTGGCATTTCTGAGTGTCACTTGGCACCGAAGGAGTCACTGGCTCTTTTTGAAGAACTACCCCCAGACTCCTGAGACGACTTTCCATTATCCCAGACTACTGAGATGGCTTTCCACTATCCCAGCTGTTGAAGATGCTCCTTTTCTTTTGGTTGCAAACATTTCACCTGGCAGCGCAGCTACAGTGGAAAAGCTTGTGGTTGAGCCTGCAGATAGCTCCTACCATGCTGCTCCAAAGGAAGGATCTCTGCAGCATGTGTAACCTGACACATATAGCGGCCAGTGGGAGCCTTGTTCATGGGTAAGGAAGGTTTCAACCCTTCTTGTTTCTCTGTGGTGGGCTTAGACAAGCAAAGCCATCAGCCAGGGGTTCACCTCCTCTCAGGTCCCTCCTGCATCCTCCTGGATTGGATGCTGTAGGCAGCCTCTATGGGGCCTTGGTGAGGTCCCCACCACCCTCTCGCACAGCTCAGGATGTGGCTCCACCATCATCCTGGGGCCTTGCCAGTGCCTGTCCAGACCATGGGCTGGGCTGCCCTAGGGCAGCACTGGGCACATCTTCTTGTGAAGCTTCATATGGTAGAGACCTACTGGGGTATGAGCTGGGCCGCTTCAGGTGAGATGCATCATCCCAAACACACACGTCTCCCTGGTGATGCTAAAGGTGTGAACGTAAGGTCCTCGATGAAACCCGGCAGAGAACATACCAGTGTTAGATGTTTTGATGGCTGTCGATCATCCATCTGTTGAGTCAACCACACTGACCCACTGGCCACAATGTTATTGTTAACAGCAATTACTCCACTACTATTACTACTAGTAGTACTAGTAGTAAAAATAATAGCGCACAACATTTAGTAATAGCACCTTTGTGGGTGTTGCACATAACACCTCCTGAGAGACCTCTTGGTTGGAGTGAGGGTTCAGTTTCATCCACTGATGGACAACATGAGAGTATAATGCACCCAGCTTCCAAAAGGAACGCCTTAGGTCTGCACACCCCAGCAACCAAGATGTCTGGAGGAAAGATTTTTAAACTGACATGCGTGGTATCAGTAGGTGGAAGGATTTTTGCTGTATAGTCTTTTCTCCATGCCTACATGCACTGTCTTCATGAATCACCCCGCAGAGACATGCAAGTGGGATCTGCTTGCTTGACGACAATCACTTTTCTGGTGTATTTTCAGAGGGTCTTACCCCAGACTGCCAGACTGGCTGGTATTTCATTTCTCCAGAAGGAGGGGACAAGTTGCACTGGCTGTGTCATGCCCACCCTCCTGCAGAACCGCGCACCCACAATGTGCCCCTCCTCTGGCTTTGCCACCAGGTGTACAAGATCGATGATGGTATTAAATGACTCCATCAATGCTGCCTACAATAATTAACAACACGTCCATTTGGGAACTAGAGTCTCCAGTGAGATGCCACCACACAAATCACCTTCTGCTTTTGCAGTTTCAATCACCTTCCTACACCATTGTCCTGCCTTTTCTGCTCTATAAAGATAAGGGCTTTGGACACAGAGAAACTACTGGAAATACAACATTTCCCCCCCCACCAAACACAGCTCCTTTCTACTGCTTAGGAGACTGACTCCCATCCCATATGACACCCTTACTAAGCATGGAACTGCCCCTGTAGCCACTCTGCCCACCTTACTCATTGCCCAGTGCATCCGGATGCCATGTTTTGCCTTTCCCTGGTGTCAATGTCTTTTCCTTTTTTTTTAACCACCAATGAAGGGAAGAAATGTGGCATCTGAAGCCTCAGCTGTGCCCAAGAGGTGACACTGCTCCCGTGGTTTTATTTCAGTAGCCTGCAGAGCCATCTGTCAAAGTGACTGCGATTGAGGAGGGATTAGATGAACTGCTGTAATAAAAGAAATTTAAGGGGAAAGCCCCCTCTCCTCCATCACCTCTGGGTCTGGGCTGGCCATCCCACACATGCCTGTGGGTCATGTGAGTTTGCATGGGCTCCACTGCCCACCCCACCAACACCCAGTGGGGCAGGACCCGATCTGTGGGTCAGGGTGCTCTGAGCAGCCCTCCAAACTGCAGCCTGAGCATAAGGCAGTGAAAGAGATAGATGCAATTAGTGGTCTGGCACCTCATCAGTGTGCAGCAGTGGGTTAATTTTTACAAGAGCTGTATCCTTACAGGGAGCATTGGGGGGGGGCGTATTTTCATTGCACCACTCCCTGCAAAGGGTTTCATCCTGTGATCCTGGGTCTAAAAGTGAGATTAGGAACAATTCACACATAGTGGGATTACACCCCAAATTTCCCTTCTGTGGCTCCTTGCAACACAACAAAATGCCTACAGGCTTTCCTAGTGTCCCTGTTGGAGTTTGGAGACATTAATGTAGGGAGGTGAAAATGCCCTCCCCCCTATTCTGGGCATCTTTCATCCCCAGCAGTGCGGAGTGTTAAGAAAGTGTGCAGGTCTGGTGTTCCGAGGGAAGCCTGCAGGACCCGTGTTGCCATAAATCACCTATAATCAGCCCAGAGCACATGTTTCAGTTCGGAAGCATCAACCAAATATATCCCCAGGAAATTCCTCATGCAGCCTCCCAGCAAAGCTGGGAAGTTGTGTGAATTTAAGGGGCTTTGCTGGTAATGGGCTGCGGATTAGTCACATGCTCACCTTCTGCAGGGCTCATCTCCAGCTCTCATTCACCCAGTGAAAGCGCTAAGCGCGCCAGTGCCTTTTAACGAGGTTTGCAAATAGTTTCTCCCCTTCTACTCCGCATGTCAGGCTTACATGAGTCAAACAAAACTATGCTGAGGCGTAGATGGAGCCTGAATCTTTTGCTAGCAATGGCCAACTGGGAATAAGAGTTACTTCTTTATAGCAGATGTGTAGCTCAAAGTTCACCATAAGTGCATTCACATCGAGAGCACAGCATGTATTGTTCTGCAAGAAGGCGAAGCTCAGCCCTTCAAAAGACTATGGAACAACTAATTTCATTATTCAAAGAATACAGTAAGTGAGCGAGAAAGAGCCAAAGTTAACCCTCTGGTCGCTTCCTGGAAGCAGGGATTTCTTTAACGCCCTTGAGTTAAACGCTTCTGCTCACAGATGCATGCAGAAAATCTGCCATACAGTGTCCTGTCTCTGTTTTTCTCACTAGTTTAGAAGTTGAATATCGTATTCCTTCAAAAATGACTAGTTGGACCAAGGCCAGGTGGAGCACCCCCACATGAAGTCCTCTGTGTGTACAGTGTATCCGTGAATACGGCTCGGCATTTTCATCTACAGTTATGACCTCCAGGGAAAATCAAAAGCAACAAATCATGTTTGTTTTTTTTGTTTGTTTTGTTTTTGCTTTTTTTTTTTTAAATTATCCATACAGAAATAGGTCATTCTCTTACTGACCAAATTAAAAAATAATACTTGCAGGCAAGAAGGGCAAAAGAAGATGACAAGTCCCATGAAAAAAACTTCACTTAGGTATTTTTAGGTATATTTGAGCAAAGAAAAGTACATTCCTATAATTTCCAGCAAAACCACTTTAACTGGTGGACTTTTGTCTAGGCTATTTATTTGTTCAGAGGGAGAGATGAATGCAATCCCTCACTGCAACATTGATTTTAGCTTGGTGAGGTTCTCTCTCATTCAGCATGACCAGATTCTGCCCAAAAGCTGACCCTGGACCTTGCCATTTGTAATAATTGCAGTAACAAACCCCGTGTCTCTGCCTTTCCTGCAGCCATGATCCAGCGACACACCAGTGACTGGGAAGAGGGTGGTTCAGCTCCCGGTGATATGCACCCACCTCCACAGGCTTTGCAGGACGAGGCCCATCTGGTTTCACCTTGCTCTCTAGCCGTGGTAATGCAATGCCAGCAACAACAAGGGCAAATCGTGTCCCCTGCTGTACATGGCTGTGCATTGCTTGGCCATGTGGCTGGTGCATGAATTATTCCTGAAATTCTCCCTGCCCAACCAAATTCCTCTCTCTGGAGCTAAGTTGCTTGCTCAGCATGAGTCCTACCTGTGAGTGTAGCACAAATGGAAAAACTCAGGGGAAACAAAGGGAAAAACTGACCCAAAGAAATATCCATCCCAGATCAGAAGGTTAATAATGGGGGTTTGTCAAAGACCAGATTTAGTCTTTATCCCATGGGTTTGCAAGGATGCACATGTGTGGAGGGGTTTGATGGAAATCTGCTACGTGGTCCAGATTTCTCAATGAACAGTACAAGACGGGTACATCATCTACTAGAGGCTTCCTTTATTTTCACAAATGCACTCTATGCACTGATCCTCCATGGAGAGAGAGTTAATCCCTACCCCTGCTAGGTATCTTCTTCTCTGGGTGAAGTCAACTCAGATGGTCAAGAAACTGTGAGCAGGGATGCCCTACTTGCACAGGGACAGGCTGTTTCCTTGGGACCTGCTGGGTTTTTCCATGCTGCAGCTTGTGCTGGTGTTTCTGGGGTTCCCGCTGTGCCCCTTGGAGCAGAGTCCAGCCTCGGTGCCTCCAGGACCCTTTTGGGCAGAGGGAGATGCTGTTGGATCACCTCCTTGTCTCTGGCTGCACAAGCCCAGCTCCCCCAGCCTCCATCCACCATTGCCGGGGCCTTGGAAGTCTCCACCATACACCACCTTTAAACTTACCTCATCCTTGATTCCCATTCCCATCCTCAAATGATCTCAGACACAATGAGCTTCTAGACCCCCTCCTTGTCAACTCACTGCAGCAGACATTGGTCCAGATGCTTGTTCATGCTCACAGTTCATTGCCACATTTTCCAACAGCTTCTGCAAGTTGTTGGTATGCAACAGCCTTGTTTGCAAGTGGACCCTGGCTGGCAAGGCACAGACCACGCCTGGTGAGCACACAGAAAGCAACCCAGCTTTCCTTTGAGCTAGCTAGAGGTTAGCAGCCTTCGCCTACCCAGCAGCACGGAGCATGGAGCAGACAGACCTCTAATCTCTTTGTCAGAGAGGTCTGAGGGCTTGTGCCACTGGCTCTTGGTCCTGGAGGGATGTTGAAGCAAGCTGACACATCTGAAACACGTGCACAGAGCAGCGTGCCTTTCCCACAGCCCCTTTCTGGGCTCCACAGTGCTCCCAGCATGCAGCAATGCCAGCCAGCTCTCACCGAGCTGGTCTGCAAGGTGAGCGCTGCTGCTGGGTCCATGAATACCTTGTGCATGACACTTATTGCTACCCAGAAAAGGAGAACATGAAGTGTCAGGGTCTTCTCTGCAGCTTCCTTCTTTCGCATCACCGTGGCCTGAAACCACATCTTTCTTTGGGATGGCTCCACTCACTGACATGTCCTGCACATATTGAAACTTAGTGCATTTCGCAGTGTCTGGGAAGCTTGCCTGCTCCTTTTTCTTTATCAGAAGGGCATGAAAAGTCCATGGATCTCTTCCTCAAGCCCTTGCTCCAGTAAGAGCTGTGTGGCCTCTCCATAGAGGGAGATCAGCCCATGGGCTCTGAGCCTGCCCAGCCCATCAGAGTCCTCCAGGGCACACTGGATATACTGATCGTGACCAGCAGTGGGAAAATGATCCCACAGCTCTGCAAATGCAGAACTGTGTCCTCTCTTGGGTGCCTTTCCTTCTCTGTGGGGAGTTGCCTTGCTCCCCCATCCCTGGGAGGGAGCATCCCCAGTCCTGGCGTGGCTCTGGGTAGTGTGGAGGAAGGAGGGGGAACAGCCACCTCAAGGTGCTGTCACTGACACCAGAAAAGACCTGTGATGTTGGACACGTCGGGGTGGCTCTGCCAGGACGGTGTCAGGTTGGTCTGCCTCAAATCAGGATAGTGGATACTCAAGGAGGGAGTCAGTGAACGGCACTATTGTCCCTTGCTGGAGTGAGGACACATGGGAAGCAGAGCTCATGGTCCTCGGGGGTGGGAGCTGACCTGTAACCATCCCTTGTGGCCTCCTCACGAGCATCTGCTATGCAAAGGTGGTCAGCTCCCCCTTGCAGTGCAGCAAAGGAGCAGATGGGTCCCTTTCATTGTTTCGCTTCCCGTTTCCAGCACATGGTCCTGGGGGTGCAATATGACAAGCTCTTTTATCTGGCAAAACAGCCAGAAACCATCTCCAGCCACGCTTGGGGTGGAAAACCCAGTTTTCTCCCTAACCCAGAGCTGTTGTGTACCACTCAGAATCCTTTGGCAAGTCCTTTGACAAGGGGACTGGCTTAAACACTGGACTGTGATATGTTAAGGGTTTTATTTATACTTGCTTCAATCTTGCTGTGTTTGTTGTTCACATTCCTAAGCTGGTCTCCAAAACTGCCTTTTAAATCAAAAGAGTGGGATTTGCACTATGCAGGTGTGCTAAGGGAGGCAGCAAATCCAAAATGACCCTGGTGTAGGGTGCTGATAGTCCGTGTTTTGGATCAGAATAGCTCCAGCATCTCCCTGTAAAGAGTAATAATCATGCACAGCCAATGGCTATTGCTACAACACATTTGTGAGCCGCTTGAGAACAAAAATCTCTTTGTGCCAGAGTGTTTCCAAGACTCCATTTCTCCCGTGATGGGGAAGAGCCACCTGCATGCTCACCGCTTGGTGGCTGCTAACGAAACACTGTCTGGGTTTCACTAAGCCTTGAGGTGCTGAGCTGGGAGTTTCTGTGCACTGGAAATGTGGCTGAGTCCCTCCTCCCCTGCCAGCTTGTCCCCTTTCCCTCTGCTCTGGGCAAAGAAAGCAGCTGCCAGGAGAGAGGCTGACCTATATTCCAGTGCTGAATGGTGCCTTACTGGCCACCACTTTCCCCCCCGGCCCCTCCCCAGTCTGGGCTGAAAAAGACAGAGAATGGTCAGACCTGTGCACAGTGCAAGCATCACTTCCATGCCCCAAAACAAGCCAGGGGAAACAAGACCTCGGTCCTTGCAGCAGGGCGTGCTTCGCTTTAAAGATCTTGACATGCGTGATCATCCTGGAGGAGAGATCTGAGCAGCCGATAGCGCTGAGAAAGGAAGGATGTTTCGGCACTGGCACAGGTGAGGGAGGAGGTGCCATTCAGCTTGACAGAAACCCTGTGCCGAAAAGATAATTTCAAGCTGAGCTGTGGTTTACCGCAGCGTCCTCGTGACCGGCTGAGCGGTCGGGTGGCAGGGGCGGCGGGGAACAGGCTCATTTTCCCACAGCTGGGGCCCACGCAGGCGTGTCAGGGCTTGGCTGGGGAGAAGCAGCAGCTTTCTGCTCACCCATGTGGCCCCAGTTTGCATTAAACCCCCTTCCCCAGATTCTCAGAGTAACTGAGAAGGGTGACAGCCACGCACAGTGTGCTGCACAAGGTTTTTCCCCCGCTGGGACAATACCCAAAGCACCTGGTTATAGCGATGCTCAGCTGTTCCGGGATGAATATTGGGGAATGACAAGAATCACGAGGCTTTTCCAGGATCTCTGTGGGTTTCAGCACCATGACCTCCACGATGACAGCAATCTGCCCTGCATCCTCTTTGCTTGATGCTCAATCTCCCCACTTGCAATTCAGCAATGGCTCTCCCAGGGTTATTTCTTACCTGTTTCCATGCATTTACCTCCAGAGGAGAAACTTTGCTTGGCTATTCCCAAAAAGAAAGGCAGTCACTCTCACTCCTCCTTGGTAAGGGCTGTTTCACTGCCGCTGTGGGGCTGCTCCTTTTACAAGCTGCAAGCATTGGCTGCGTCACTGGCTGATCTTGAAGGTGCCACCTGAATGTGAGAATTAAGCAAAAAACCTAAGGAGGCTAATAGTGAGGCAGTGCGGTGAGACAGACAGAGCGGCAGCAGAAGGCTCTGGGATTTCAGGGCTTCAGCTCTGCCACACAAAGCAGCTTACGGATGGCACATCCGAGCCAGAGCCTGGATTAGAGGCAAAACCAGCTCTGGCCCCAGGGAAATCTCTGCGCAGCGGCTCAAGGCACTTGCTGGGAAGCTCAGAGTGCCCTCATCCCCCTCCGAGAGTGCTTAGGCTCCTGATCCCAGCACCAGCCTCCTAATGGCCTGTCACCAGCCATTTGGCGTTTGTTATGTTGAATTTTGCAGCATGGAGCAGCCGGGCAAATGCTGCATTTTCCCAGGCACTCACAAAGCCCTTCGGTGCTGGGGCTCAGCCTGCAGCTGAGGTTGGGAGCGATGACCCAGACACGACTGCACAATTTGAGTGGCACGGGGTCAGGTTCCTCTTCTTTGCATTATCTCAAAGAGGAACTCATCTGTCAGTATTGCACACCACACTGGTGCTCAGCAACGTCTGCTTTTAAACTGGTGTTGTACCAGCACAACGTCGTCCCTCCATCAGTAAGAAGTGCGGTCACGGTGGAGGATGGGGATGCTCCAACTTGCCCAGACACGGCCCCGAGCGACCTGCTGTAGCTGTGACGTTGGTCCTGCTGGGAGCAGGGTTGGAACAGAGACATCCACACACCCCACGGGCAGCAAGATCTCCAGCAAATCCTGGCCTCAGGGAGTCCAGGTCTTGCTCCAGTGGCTTGGCTGCAGGGACATTTCACAACTCAGTGCTATGGAAACCCATCATGTATTTTCAGCTGGGCAGTACCTCCCATCTGCAGCTGCCTTTTAAAAATTAAAAAAAAAAAAACCACACCCCAAAACTAAAATAACCTCTTAATTTATTTTCATATGCCTGCACAAAAATACTGCCCAGATCCTTGGAGACATGCAGTTTGTGAATCGATATAAGCCAAGGAGCTGGGCGCCCGTCTCCTCTTCCTAGTTCTTTTCAGAAATGGGATAAATTCCTACAAACTGCACTAAACACACCAAGAGCTGTACAGATGATTTTATAGACCTGGGAGAGTTATTCCAGCTAAGAGCCACAATATGCTCTGTGCAGGTAGTGTCATAATGAGACATCCTCTCTGCAGCCTGGCATAGAGGCCGATGCAGCTCTGGTGTGGGTGGAGGTGTTGGGAAGGTGTTGCTACCCCAGCAAGCACAACATGGGGACATGTCTACTGGACACAGCAGAGTCCTGGCCTTCAGCTGGGAAGGTGCATATGGGCTTGGGCTACCGTATACAGCCACAGCTTCTCTCCCTGGAGCTCACCTAGAGCCAGCTTAGCCTAGAGCAGAGCGTTTTCCCCAAGGCACCACAACTCATGTGATGAGCATCCTCCTTGCCTTGGGAAGGGAGAGGTCTCTGAAGGCCCTGGGACGCAAGACAAGCAGATCTGTCCTTGTTGGGGCTGCAGATGTAAAACTGGGGGTAATGAGAGCTCTTTAAGCACATAATTAATAGCACTTTTTGGAGTCAGGCTCTGATGGGCTCCCAGCAGAGTCCCGTGGCTTCCTATGACACTCGGTTTCCAAAAGGCTTTTATCCACTTCACAGCACTTTTACTCCATCTCAGGGATCTGCAAGCAGGGTCAGATGCCAGCAGTGGGCAGAGAGCCAGCAGGGTTGGATCCTCGCCCACAGGGTCTTAAGCCCATGCCAGAGGGATGCCCCTCAGGAAAAGAGGGTGTGCCATGACTTCAAGCCCCTCTCTGCCAGGGCCTCCCCCAAAATTCATCATGGCATGGGATACAACGGGTCCACCTTAGTACTGTGACATGGTGGCAACAGCATGGACACTGCCACACATCCCACCCACTGGGAGGAAAAGTACCAAACATTGCATTGCCTGTGCCCAAGATTTCAGTTGGTACAGCATCCAAAAACACCTCTGCAAGAGCAGGACGTGGGTGCACGTGGTGCTCAGTTCAGGCACCTTCTAGAAGGATGAAAGGGCTGCAAAGATCACCAAGGGCTGTCTGTGTGGGGAAGGGATGGCAGAGTACAGGGTCGGATGGCTCAGAACAGCATGCTTGGCTTTCTCAAATGCATCTGATTGAGGACCACGTGACAGTTGTGATGCAAAAACTGCCTTTCATGGTGCTAATGAGGCCAATGTTGGGTGGATCACACCTGGCCCAGCCACAGGTCTCACAACACTTCTGTTCACTGGATATGTCAAGGGGTAGTTGTTCCTACCAAGCCTTCCTGTCAACACCTAGTCTGCTACTTGGCCAATAATATAAAATCTTTCCTGGTGAAACATGCAGCTGATGCCAGCTGTGGTGGGACAGTAACCAACAAGAAAGAATTGCTGTTAGAGACCTAAAGGTACCATTAAACACTCAGAGACCAGCAAAATGCATCTCACGTAGCTGAATATATTGTAAAAACAGTGCCTGCACTAGATGCCATGGGCCAGCCCTGCAAAGTCATGTTCACTGAGTGGAAGTTAACACAACTGTGAGTTTAAGGGCTTTGAGCATTTATGGCCCCATCTTTCCTTGTGATGAGGAAGACAATAACATCGTCGTCTGAGAGCTGAAATTTGACTTTGGGCATTAGCTGTGGCTCGTGACATATAGATCAGACACAGCCGTAACCCTTGTCTGGGAACAAGGAGATAGCGGTTGTAATTGAAGCATCTGCCAGTTAATCAAAAATTACGTCCATCCAGGGAAAAGTCCAGGAAATCAACCAGACAAGTCTCTTCTGTTGCCATCCTTCTGGATACAGTGGCCTCTTTGAAATATCACCACTTATTACCCGCCTTGCATGGGAAAGTTAACACCATCATCCCCCTGCTCACGTCTAGAAAATGAGATGCTGCCACGGACACCCTTAAGCGTCCACTGTCTGGAGTGTGTCCAGAGGAAGGTGTCCATGAACTTTTCTACTCCACCTTAAAAAAACAAGTCGTTCTTGCTTAAATCATCTTAATCTGGGAGGAAGCTATAGGGAAGAGGCATTCTCATGGACTGTCATGATATGGGGAAGGATGGGAGCAATTTTAGACTCACTGTGATTCATGTTCGAAAACCTCTGAATGGAAAATCTCGTTATTTGAAAAATCTCTGAATCTGTAATCTGCTTATTATCGGGTATTTTGAGGTCTCATAATGACCAGATCTGTAAGATTGCTGAAAGGATGGGGTCAGAGACATCTCCAGTTATCTGTCCCTTGTGGCATTGAAGGCTGATGCTGATACAAGGCCTCGTGAGAGCATCACGACTCTTCGGAGCACGCCTGCTTGCAACACAGCATTAAGTCAAACATGCCTCATTTTCAGCTTTCTGCACGGCACAATGCTTTCAGGATTGACCTTTATTTGGGTTTTTAGTGGTTTGACTTGCTTCCATTCAAAATTGAAGGAAGGGGAAGGAAGTGCAAGTTTTAGTGTGTTTTAATGCAAAATCCATCTTTGAAGAAAGAAGCAGAAAACAATGAGTGAAGATGAGGAAAACAGCACAAAAAGGAACCCCTGGTCTGGATCTGGAAACCCCTGGTCTGGAAAGATCCCCTGAAGTTACAGTCTGCTCCTTCACCTCTGCAGGAGAAGGACCCACATCCTTCCCTGTGCTCTGTGCATCTCAGGCAGAGCTTGGATGAAGGCAGACTGGTGGGGTGGGTCCCAGAAACCATCACCCCGGGTCCAACAACCCCGCCCCAGTGACACCTTCCAGGGGAACCAATAACCCAGCAGAAAACCCTCCTGTACGGTTCAGCGTGTTCTCCCGCAGGACAGCCAGGCCTGGATGGAGGCTGAGGAGCACAAATGGGCCTTGGTTGCTTTTGTATGCCCTCCTCTGTGGCCTACGGCTCTTTGATTCAGGTTTTCCAACACTGCAGAATAAAAACCTTATTTCAGTGGGGACTTTGGTTGCTTCTGAGCTTGCGCTAAATCAAGCCAAGACTAAATGCCTCACCAGATTATTTATTCCATGACCGTGTGGCTCTTCAGGGCTACCTTGATCGTGGAAGATAAGAGATCACATGCCTTTGTAAAAGATTTGTTCACAGACATGACCACCACTTCTTTCCTGTTTCTGCACAACACATGGTGATTGAAACCTGAGGGCTTGGAGCTGGCTGGTTCAGACACAGTAACAACATCTAGTTTTAAACTCGAGCACTTCACGGAAAGAAAAAAAAAAAATCTACAAAACCGCACGGTATCACGAAATATCCTTCAAAGATGTTTTTAAAATTAAGTTTTAAAGTTCTTAGTGTCACTTAAAATACAGTCAAACGCAGCAGTAAATTACTGTGTTCAGTTGCTGTGAATAGAGGGTGTCAGATTTTTGTGAAATGCAAGGGTGTAAGAGACTGAATTGTACTTCCCTAATGGTTAAAATTCTGTCTGCTGAAAATAGCATTTTTTTATTTTTACTGCTGTAGTAAAGAGAGGTACTAAACTTGTGACACGTGATTTAAGAGGAAGGGCAAGCTAAAATCAAATTTAGACTAAATAAATGATTCCTTGGTTAATTTCTGAGTAATTTCAAAATTGACTTCACATCTTAGTAGCTTAGAAATACTTGAAACTGTGACAGGTAGTATTTTCAACACAATTAAACTTGCTGTTTATTTTTTTAGTATTTCAAATCAAATTCCTTGTTCATTCACTCACACGTGTATTTATATCCTTCCCTGGACCTGTTCCTCTATTTCTACACCTGTTCTGCCAAAATAAGCTGTCTAGAACTCACCTCACTTTCAGACTGGCTGTTTACTTTAAATGAGCTTTTATGGTGGTGGTGATGTAACCCCAAGCCTGAAATGTCAGTACGGTTTTCTTATTAACACACTGCCACGGACCACACTTAGATGAAGTCTTTTCCCTCCTTCCTCTTGGCATTTGCCAGGCAAAGCAGCTAAATCACCTTCCGTGCTGGCTGCTCCTACCCTCACTCCTCCACCACCTGGAAGGAGGGAAGGGCTGCTCCTAGTTCAGGGGACACTGGGCCAGCAGAGATCCATGATGCACCAGTGACTCTCTTAACCTGGCAAATACTGAACTATTTTAAGTGCATCCACTTTCCTGGACAGTCTGCTTTACTATGTCAAACTCACGTTACAGCCAGACATCTGTGTCACTGTCTATTCCCGAGATGACTTTGGGATAGCAGCCCTGCTGCTATGACAGCACCAGAAACACGCACACCTTCTCTCTCACCTTCTCTCCATTCATTCTTTTATGAGCACAGCTGGGCTGATGCTGCTTAGACCATACCCAGGACAGGCACCATGTTTCAGTGGCACATCACTGTCAGCAACATCATCAAGCTCTTAAATGAGCTCTTCCAGCAATCTGCAACCAGGGCTCCAGAAAACTGTGGGCTAAGCAAGCTGGTAGGCAAACAACTACCATCCCTCGCTTAGAAGTTGTCCATGCCTTGGAGACATGGTGAGACCTTCAGTCGATATGGTTAGACCTCGCATAGACCACCCAACTTGAGAAGCATAGCAAGGAATGCCCCGCTACCGACTCACACAGAATCACAGAATCACAGAACCATTCAGGATGGAAAAGACCCTCGGGATCATCGAGTCCAACCCTCAGCCCGACTCTACAAAGTTCTCCCCTACACCACATCCCCCAACAGCTCATCTAAACGACCCTTAAACACATCCAGGGATGGGGACTCCACATCCTCCCTGGGCAGCCTATTCCACTCTCTGACCACTCTTTCTGGGAAACATTTTTTCCTAATGTCCAGTCTGAACCTCCCCTGTTGCAGTGTAAAGCCCCATGGCCAACACGATAACCATGACCAGGGCTGATCTGCACCAAAAGAGATGACTATGTATGCTTGAAAGCTCTGGGATCAACTGTGCATGTTCCTTCTGTCACTTCCAGGGCTCCAGATGCTCAGTGAAGGAGTAAACTCTGCAGCTCCATGGGTTTTTGTGCTGCTTCAAGTCAGGATCCTCTCCTTGCCATAATTTTCATGGGCTGTAAAAGTAACAGGAGACCTGGCAAGATGGCTGGAGCTCAGCACCTCTGACTAGAGCCAGAAAAAGCTTTACTTCAAGCAAAGTAACCACTCACAACACAGATCCTGGAAAATTAATTTTAATTCCATCTCATCCCAATATTTATTACAGCACACCAATAGATTTTCCTTTATTTATTTTTGCAAGATAGCGGCCAGTGATGTTAACACTAAACCAGAATTCAATCCATCATAGTAAAATTCATCATAAATCTAGACTAAGTTTAGCAGCCGACTTTAAAATTGCTATAAATGAGACTTCACAGCCTCTGCAAGACTCATAGCAGAATCTATGCAGCCATCGAAGTTGGAATGAGTAAATCCATCGCCCCCACAAATCAGGAGAGGTTGAGTATGAAGAATCATTTGTCCCGGACAATTGGGCACAGCTTTTGTAACCTGGAAAAGAAAAGCACACAGGGAGATGGAAAAGAAAGTATTTTATTTACCTGAGTTTCATGACAGAAAGGTCCATATTCCTGAGAAACAAAAGACCTCTTTTCAGTATTCTACTTTATGGCAGACACCAATGCGTGTCAAACGGCAGAGTAAAAGCACACAGCATCTGTGTTTTTATCATGCTTGGCTTTGTCACACATCGTTGTAGCCTGTTTCAAACCTACGTACAAAGGCTGAGTGTCCTTGTCGTACTAAATCAGTGCATCTCAGAGCAGCACCGCTGAATCTCAGAATGGAGATAAGGCAGCAGCAGCAGCACTGGCCTGAAGGTAAATGTGAGGGCAAGGCAGGCTCAGGCAGAAGGGCTAAAAAAGGTAAGAAGATGCAGGACAGCTTGACGCTAAAGTGATTGGGGGGGAGGTGGGAAGAAATAGTCCGAGAAAAGGAATGACAAAACAAGACCCATACAGATGAAATGTTGAAAAAAAGGAAAAAATATCTAGAAAGCCATAGAGAGAGAGAAAAAAAAAGAAAGAGCAGAAGCACAGCAGTAGCCCAGCAATAGAGATCAAACCATAGAGATCATAAAGCATGATACAGAGAGTACAATTTTCTTTTGATCATTTCTTGACTTTCTGCCTTTGGTCCAAAGATATGTTTTGGATTCCTGTGCAGTAAACCGTTACTGTATCCCATCATGTGACTGTCAGCTTCAGTGAACAAGACCTAAAGTCCAAGGCATCTTGTTTAGTCCAGGGGGTTTTTGCACTGATTCAAACGTACATCAGCTAGTCACTGCCATGCCGTCATCTGCCGTTTCCAAGTACCGATCAGCTGCAAAACACCCGCGTTTATGGTACTGGCTGCATTTTGTGTTACTGGCACGTCAGCATCTCTTTAAAGGAGGTAATCATCTGAAATGAATTTGTAGCCAGTTGCGACTCATTCTCCATTATTCAACTTAACAGAAGAGTCTAGCCATGGTACATCCAGTCAGAGATCATCTTTCTCAGACTAATTTTAGGTCAGTACTTAACTTATTCCTAAATTTTTCTTACAGATCAAGGTCACGGCATAAACAAGGAAGAAAGGTTTAGCAGAAAAAGGCTTTTTGAGTGCCCTTCCTTCTTGACTACCAGTCCTTATTTGATGCTGGCTGTACCAAACAGCTTCTGTTTTCTCATACTGATCGCAGGATCAGTATTTTCACATCTCAGCCTGCATCTTTTTGCCTGTGTGGCAAGACTGCGTGCGCAGTGTAGTAAAGACCCTCCCTCTAGACATAGTGACTGAAGAAAGGAATGATCCTGACCCTTCTTCAAGTTCTTCTGAAGGTGTTGTCCAACATAAATTCCGAATGACCCTTGGCTGTATGGCACAGCCTGTTGGATCTCCACCATCAAAGACTTCAAGACTCAGCTACACAAAGCCATGGTCGAGGTCACCTAGTGATGGCGACAGTTCTGCTTTGAGCAACAGGTTGGCCTACAGGCCTGAAGAAGTTCCTTCTGAAACACCCTCTGAAGAGGTCCAATTTCTATGAATCTGTGTTTTCCTAGTATTCCTTATAAAGTGTCTCTGTCAAAGGGACACGATGGGTTGGGAAGCTGTTAGCTATGAATGCTAATAGTGTCTTATCGTAATTAAAGCAGGGGAACCAGAATTGCAGCTGTACTGCTAAGCAGTGTCAGTAGAAGTTTGGAAGTCCTAATCCTCCATCCACCACGGATAATTGTAATGCCTGCATTTTAATCCCAGGATTGTGTTTGGCCATGTGAGGGACGTTACAGCTGGATTTAATTAACAAGCAGGATAAATCCTGCCTAAGAGAGTCAGGGGAAAGATGCATCCATCTTACCGGTTCCCTTTGCTTCTGTGGCAACAGCTTATTATAACTGAAAGTAAAGATAGCTTTAAGAGAAAAAGGGAGCTCTGTCCCAGATATTTAAGTAGTGATTATTTTATAGGGTGACAATAGAGATCTCTTTACCGAGATAATAGATCTCACTTACACTGACTTATTTGCAATCTAAGACATATTGACATTGGCCCACTGAATTAAAGACTGGTGAGAATTCCTCCTGTGACAGACATAAAGCACAAGCAGCTGCTGAAGTTGGTGGTTTTGGTTAGTGCATGGTTGACAGCAGGCAACAGAGGCAGGAGAAGAAAGCAGGAAGAGCTGTAAAGTGGTTTGAGAAAATAATAGAGCATCATCCAGCAGTAAGATGTCTGAATGTAATTTTTAAATAGGGGAAACAGGACGCACACCTAGTGGTTTAGGAAGACAACAATTTTGAAGCAATTGTGGAAAATAAGAGTTTATCCCTACAGTCACTGTTCCAGCTAGCTCTAAAAGATGAAGCAATACAAGTTTACAAGGTTATAATACATCCTGTATGGCCATAATTTTGCCAGGATTCAAAAAGCATAGTTGTTTGGTAGAATGCAATTAAGACATTTTTTATTTAGTAGTAAGAAATTAACTGCCGTTCTTGTCTTTTATCCATGTTTTCATGGTGAAATAAATCAGAATGGGCCATATATGATGCATATGCTTTTATGTCACCTTTGACACTATGCTAGTGTGAATAGTGGAAGGAAAGTCATATTAGGCTCTTTTCTTGCACACAAAGTACCTGAATTTGACAAATTTTATGATAGAGCTCAGTGACAGCAGCAGTATCTAAGATGTATTAATTCTGTTTAAAAATACTTCTTACTCTGTTTTGGGAGCCCCTTCCAGAGCTGGTCAACCAAGTGTCCTCCCTACCACCTGCAGCTCTTGTGCTCGCAAGCAGTTTGAAGCAGAAAGGTAACAGATAATGCAGAAGACCAGAAGTCACAACCAGAAACGGGTGCCTTAACAGTGACAACTGTACAGAGATACTGCTACTAGCAAAAAAAACCCTGAACTGATAAAGAGGAACATATAAAACATACCATGATTTTTCTATGAGTCACCTGAAACATTAAAACCTATGTTAAGGTTGTTTTTATACGACAGCTGAGAACAAACACTATGCCCTGGGAAGTGATTTGCAAACTACCAATACCTAACTCGCAGAAAAATAAACTTTGTGCTATGAGATCAGGTTCCTAAATTGGATGCAGATCAAGGACATGAAGCAGACTTCACAACAGCCATCTACATACAGTAACTTTTCCAGACTTCATAAAAGGAAAAATTTTTAGGGGACTGCTTTAAGTAAATATTTTGCATCGACTTCCACATTCAATTTCACCAATGTAATTTAACTTAAGAGGCTTTGGGTAAACACGTAGATACACTCCAATACTTTAGGAAATTGCCAACAATTTCCTTGGATTTTTAAAAGTCTGTAAAATATACACATTTGCTATTATTACCCTTAGGTAGTTTACTTTAAAATATTTTTTGCATAACATGCTGTTAAATAGAACCGGGCCAAATCAAATAATAACAATTAGTATGTCTGAACGCAAGGACTTCTGCTACTCTGTGGTAGGGTGGGAATTTTGCTAATAATATCACATACTTTCGGATACAGAACAGACAGATTGAGTCATATTTTTAAATACCAGTGAAAATCCCACCGAAGTATGTGGGATTTACTTCCTTCCTGCGCACTGCACTCCCTACTTACCAGGAGTGCTGCATAACTCACCGCTGAGCCAGGTCCACTATGTGAAAAGATGACTAGAAATGATCTGGCTGTTGTTGGCCAGCCTTGGATGCTGTTCACGGCTACGTAGAAAAATGTATTATGGATATCGAGCAACTACCCCCTTTCCTCTTGCTCCCTGAGGATGAAAACCACTGGGTCGTATGATGTCCTGTTTCTTGCGACACACAGCAAGTCTGTACATGGCACTGCCCCAGCAGCATCCTGCCAGCTGACCGATCCCACCACAGAATACCTGAGAATATCTCCATTTATGACACTTGATGCTGGCTGGTTTAGGTAGGGATGGCACGATCCTCTCCAGGTGACTGAGAATTAACTGCTGCACCTCTGCAGGGTCTGAATCCAGGTGCTCGCTTCCAAACGTCACAGTTGTGTGAACTACAACTGAGGGCCCAATTTCAGAAGATTCTGAAATAAAGAAGAGAGATGCTTTTGAAAGACTACTCATTAATACTTGCCTTCCCTGCATGCTGACAGTTGTGCCTCTAGCCTAGGAGTCAGTAGAACAAAAGTATCTGTGGCACCACCCTGTTCTTCCAGCTGGAAGAAACACAAGCAATAACAACACAAGTTGTTCACAAGAAGCACAGTGAAGAAATCCAGGCTTTTTGCAAAATTTGCAATGGTTTTCTCATTGCAATAAACCTAGCTCCACATATGTCTCCTAGAGGAACCTCAAGGCATTCCCACACCCTGTAAGTAGCAGCTGGAAGGAGCAGGGAATATACTGGAAGCAAACTCTCCCTTTTTCCTTCCAGACATTTCAACAGGCTCTACAAGGAGGTCAACCACCTGGTGATTGTGGCAAACTGGCAAAAGAGAACAAGAAGAAACACGTAAAACTGCTCTGTAGGATTTTTTCCAGTCAAGTCTAAAATAGTAATGGTTAGTGCCCCTACAACTGCAGGGCACTCACAGGCACGTGGTCGCAGCTGCCCACCTGCAAAGTCTTGTTTGCGTGGTGGTTGTGGAGGTGAGGTTTCCCACAGGGCTACACCTGCAGCTGGGACTAATGTTATCACTGGCAACCGTAAAGGGGAAACCCTTTACCAAAGGCTGAAGCTCACCCAGCCATGTGGTAAGATTAAGGTATTGGATGATGTGCCCTTTTTTTTTTTTTTTTTTTTTCGGATGGAAGATTATTCTTGGGAATTGAATGGCTCTGCCACCGTTCGTGGGGATGGATCCCCAGGGGCTCAGCACTCCACCTACGGCCGAAGGCACGTGAAGACTCTGAGCACGCCAGATGTAAAACAAGCCAATTGCAGCCACAGCCACTGCCAGCCTGATGCACGCAAGCCACGGCACCAACAACAGCACAGCTCTGTCAGCGAGCCACCTCCTCTGTCTGAAGAGCCGGAGGAGTGCGGGCAGCCGGGTCACCACAGCCAATTTGCTTACACACCTGGATCAGACTAATTTACATTCCTCCTCCCTTGCACATTTGAAACACGTGTCCCCTTAATGGGGACAACCTCTGCAACACAGAAATACATCAGGCTTGAACATGAAATCATCACAAGATAAAAAGGCAAAGGACAAAAAAAGAAGAGTGTTGCATTACTGTGAAAAACATCTGCTTCCTCTATAATTGGTTGCATATTGGCCATGCAACAGTATTTACATAGTTGAAAGGCTAGAATAAAACCAATACATTTATGGAGGGGAAGAAGGGGAACAGAAGCCAAGGCAGGTTAGCTTGAGAAATCAGCACCTCCTCTTGGCCTGCACAAGGGAACTCAAATTTTGCTGCTCTGGCAACTTCCAGGAAACCAATGTACAGTTGTCTACATGCACGGGTTTGGGGAGTGTGAACCTTCAATACAGCTTCAGTCCTCGTGCAAATACGTGCAAGTGAGCAAAACTAAAAAAGAAGAGTTTGTCCCTTAAAAATCAACCAGGCTGAAGTGCCAGGGGAGGAACTGAAGGCAGCTCAAGTGCTGATGTTCATCACAACAGACTTGGAAATGGCCAAGCTTCGTTATGGCTGGGGCTGGTTGTAGGTCCTCTACAGCAAGGGACTTGTGTCCCTGACAGCATGTTGGCTTGTTACCTTACAGACTTGGTCCAGACAGCCAACAACCAGCAGCCAGAGAATCTGCCTAGAACAGTGGATTTTCAGACGCAGTGATTTCCCTGTGCCAAGGCACGATGAGGACCCAGTAGATCCTTGTGTGAGTCATTCCTGCTGGGGCTGTTCCACTTCGAATGAGCAGGATGCATTTGCTGGAGCAAGGACACGACCCTGGGTTCTGCTATATTTCAGCTACAAGTTCAAACTCACCAAGCTGGTTGTTAGATTAAGCGGTTCTCTCTCGCTCCGTTAATTACACATTCCCTCTTTTGGAGGCAGAAAGCCTTCTCTGGCTAAACGTTTGTTTGAATTAGCACATTCCTAGAAAAATATTTTATTTTCATCAAATGAGCATTTTATGACCAAGGAACCCACAAAGAAAGAGGCAGTTGAACACCTTCTGACCAGTTCTGGTTGTTAGGTACCAAGCTTGATAGAAATCTTTCTCTCTACTGTGTTGATGAAGAGATCTCCAGCTTCAGATCCCTTTGAGAAGATAACAAATTCCAGCTTTCCAAAGGCAAACAAAAAGTTTCTCTGATAAGCTCTCTGTCCTGGGCTGATCACTTCAGAATACACTACCGAGGCACAGCAGTACCAAGTCCTAGAACCCACAGCAAGCATGAAAGCAATGGCTTTAATTTCAGTTGGAAGGATCCCTTCACTGAGTCACTTTCCTGGGTGGGCCAGCTCAGTCAACCCTTGCTCTTGAAAATCGGCAAAATGTGGCAAAAACGGTGGGAAGATGTTTCCTGGTTGTGACCAGGAATGCACCCTGACAGGCCACATCTGAAGGCACCGAGCCATGGTCCTGCCTTTTCTTAGAGCTCTCCATTTCCAAGTAAGGCAACCCTAAAAACAGAAGATCACTCACTTCACTCCCTGGGTTGGGCTCGCAAGCTCTGTTTTCAGCAAGTACTAGAGCTCTTTTCCTGGGTGATTTCCTGAAGAATCCAGAAGTTTTGAGATTGTTTCCTATTATAACCAGAGGTGCTGATTTTACTCTCTTGTGTCTTGGGCTTGAAAGTGAGTCTTAACCATCGGGGATGGACAGGTCCAAGATACCCACTCGACATGGATTTGGGATGACGGCAAGGCAGATCTGGAGACTAAGACTGTAGAGTAAAACAAGGACCACTCTTGTCTAGAAGCAGAGGCTCAGTCAAAGGGGCCGTCTTCCTGAGCTCCAATGAACTGACTGACTGAGTCTAACATTCAGCCTCAGACTCATCTTCCCAGGATTCCTCCTGCCACCCACACCACCTTTCACAGGCTAGCACAGGACATATCTCTGTTTGCAACAGCTTTTCCAACAGTCTGGAAAAACGTCAGAAACGCTACTCAGTCTCTCCTTCCCATTTTGGGGGAGAAAACAGGTATTCTGGTGTCTCTACATAGAGACTGTCAGGGACAGAAGACCAAGTGGGGAAGCCTATTAGGTACCTAGGGATTTATTGTAGTCTACATGGTATTTTGGCAAATTCTTCCACATAAACTTGGCAAAAAAGTTCATTAAAAGACATCTAAGCATTTTAATAAAATAAATTTCATTGCTTGCTGTGACTTGTTATAGCCAATGATTCTTGGACAGGGCCGCCTTCTTTCAAATCTCTCATCTCTTCCATAGCATGTACAAAACAAGTTTCAGGAGAACAGGCAGTTTGTTGAGTTTTTAATTCCTCCTTTGAGCTACTGATAGTTTGGAGAGCTTCCAGAGGCCACTGAGTCACAGCCTTCCAGTACTGAAATGTGCAGCCTGCAAGGATCAAGTTTAGCCTCAAGCTTTTTTCTTTCTTCTGCAAAAATACTGACTAAGAGAGGAGTTTAAAATAGATTTTTCCCTGAAAGCAATGGGGGTATCTCAGCCGTGATGAACTGGGTATGAACGACTGTTCAGCTGTTGCAGGAGTAAAACCATCATTTTCCTCCCAACACGTTTAGATGAGGCTGCAAGAGCTAGTTTAAAAACGAGGCCTTCTGGCAGGGCTTCTCATGCGATTTTAATTTCCTTTATTTGTGGCAAAGATGTAAGCCGTCCATGGCCATGCTAGCAGATGACGAAGTAGCATGGGAGATGTGGCAAGCCCGGGAACGCTCGGCAGTGCGAAGGGTAATGATCTGAGGGTGAATGGAAGCAGCATAAAAGCTTTCATCTGCTCCCAGTTCTCCTCCCCTCTCATCCCAGCTGCACTGCAATTAATCCGATCAGTTGATGCAGTGGAGGGCATAAGACTCCGGGTAGATCAGAGCTAGAATCAGACAGCAGAGTTGGCTCTAGTTTATACCTACTTAATGAGCAAGGAGCCACTCTGCCAGCACTGGCAGCGTCCTCGGCATCCGCAGTTGCTGAGGGACCCCACTGAAAACCGCTGAAAGCAGCAAGCTTGCGCCTTCCTCTGTCCAGCCCACGCTGCACCGCCGCAGCGGTGCCTGTCCCCCGGCCCCTCTGGCCTGCCTTCGTTAACTTGCACCAGGAGGAAAGTGGATTTTTGTGCAGAGACCCTGTTGAGGCTGCGGCCAGCGAGGGAAGTGCCTACACCATCTCATGCAGCAACGGCAGTTTGGCGGCCGCAGTTTGTGCCCGAGCTTTAGACTCCTCTTCCCATGGCACGGGGAAGATGGTATACTATAACTACAGCCTTCCTTCGCTTCTGTGTTAAGTCTTCCTCATTTTACTGTTAATTTCTTTTGCTCTGCTTCATCGCACAGGACCGACACAGGCAGAAAGTAGATGCAAAGCAACAAATGTGAGGATAAACACATTCCTTTCAAGACTTAATTTTGCTTCCATGTAAACAGAAAAGAACTGTGCAATCACTGGCGTATCGCCCCATCCAGCCCAACATCCTGTCCACGACGGGGAAGGTGTTTGCAGGAGCTGCTACATCCCTGCTTGGCCTGGCAGCAGGGGCTGTGCAGACCCTGCAGACTGTGAGGCTTGTAGGGCTGGGAAGTGGGGCTGAGCCAGGCTCTGATGTGGGTCCCAGATTTAACACAGCCACCCTCCTTGGGATGTCTTGGCCACCACCACTATCTACAGGCAGTTGTTCTGAGCAGCCTGCAAGGCTGAGCAGAGTAGCAGGGATGAACAAATGCCAGTTTTTTTGTCTCAAAGTCAAAGTATGAAGTTCCACCAGTTCTCCACAGACAAGTCTAGTCCACAAAGACCTTATGGGAGATGCTGAAGCACTTCAGACCAAAGTCTGGCTACACTGTCAGTCTTATCAGCAGTGTCTTCTCCTCTTAGCAAGTCTGAAACCACGTACATGGAAAAGGAAAATGGATGAATTGAAGAGACGGGAGATTAAATAAATGCAGAATGAAGTAAGTCCATAATTTAAAAGTGAGGATCTAATTACATCTTCCACATCCTAAAGGGAAGGTGACAGAGATGACAGAGCCAGACTCTTCTTAGAAGTTCAAAGCACCGGGACAAGAGCCAATGCGCACAACTGCAACAAGAGAAAATCCCAACTGGACATGAGGATACCGCCCCTTCCTGTGTGAGCAGGGCATGCCTAGGACAGGGCCCTGAGTGGTGGGGGTCTCCATCCTTGGGCACTGCCCCGACTCACCTGGACACTTGCTGTAGCTGTGACACTTGCTCTTTTGGGAGCAGGGTCAGGCCAGAGACCCCCACCCCAGTGCCTCTAGCTGGAGTCAGGTAGGTTTGTATAAGCCCATGAAAACAGACACCAACGAGTAATATGAAGTACAAGGTGTCACAGGTAGAGCACATATCTGTTATCTGGAAGGGGTGCAAAGGACAAAGCATGAAAGCAATTAGAGCTGACCATACACTGCACTTCAGCCAGTTACAACTGAATTAAGCACTAGCAAAGTCTCCCCATGCTGAACTCTCTGGGGAAACTGGATCTTGACCTATAACCTGGGAATGAGGGGAAAGGCGTTTAGATTGTGAGCAGCAGAAGGCGGCCATCAGCTTCTTAACACTTCAGGACTGTGTCTCAACACTCGTCACTAATTCCCAGCTGGAGGAATCACACAGGCTGTGTAAAGAAAGAGACGGACAGAATGCTGACAGTGAGAATTTATGCAGGATTAAGCCTGTTAAGAGTATTATCTTCCAGAAAAAGGATGGGGCTAATAAAAGATGCCCTGGAGAAGAGCACAGAGAACAGAGCCCAGGGCCACTTCCCCAGCACAGTGGCTTGTGGCTCATGAGCATCTGGCACCAGAAAGGTGGCTCCTAGCTTTGAGTAACACATTTGGTGTGGAATTGTAAGATGGAAGAGCATGGTGTCCTGGGTAAAGCTGCTCAGCAAAGTTGCTCGGGCTAGAAGCACAGCTGTCACTGTTACGGTGGGATAAAAAGACTCGTGGGCAAAATCCTCCATGCACTCTGTACTGCAGGACAGTGACAATATGAACAGCCCATGCTGCCAAGTCCTCCCACGGAGACCTCCTTCCACTCTGGGAAATTCTAAGATGATATTAAGGGTGTAAAGTCAGCTCCTGTGGTGGCCATGACCTCCTTACCATCAGTCTCAGGGAAGGTAAGACAGAGAGATCACTAAAGCATAAACAACTCCATAAGCCAAAACATAACTTCTCGGAGAAAGCCCACAGTGGATTATCTGTCCACCAAAATCTTCTCCCTTACAAAATGCAAAAGCTACTTTTCTCTGGTGAATCTATGCCAAGGTCATGGTTCAGAGTCCCTAAACTCAAAAGACATTTTAGAGATTAGCTGCAATCCCTGGGATCCACTGAGGCCTGAACTGTCTTTAGCACCATCAGAGCCTGAAAGTCACAGGATTCATTTGGTATCTATCATGCTCTGGAAGTGTGACAGGTCGAAAAGTAACTGTGGAAGGGGAGGAACTGGTGGGTAACATGGATTTTAAGGTGGAGAAAGGGGACAGAGCGCAGTGCTCTTGGGACTACATTAATGGCAGAAGGTACCCTAAGAAGGACCCATCTGCCCTCCAACACTGCCCACGTGGCTAGCAGTGGAGACTTGGCAAAGACGGGGAGAAGCAGCTATAGCTTCTCCTACTATCCCTGAGAAAGAAGAAGCCAACTGGATTTGTCCAAACAATGATATTCTAGGAGAGAAAATCATGTCTGAGTACCATCATGGAGCACGTCTTGCAGTTGCTTAGCTGAAAGGCTTTGAGGCAAGAAACCCTGTACCACAAGGGACACGGTGTTCACTGAGGTGCCAAGGACTGGGTGTTCAGAGAGGCTGATCAGCCTCGACCTTAGAAGTGGTTGTGCTGGTCTAGGACTGAAGCACATTTGTGGAAAAGCATGAGGCAGCACGGGCTGCAATCTGCATGCCCTGGAAGCGCCCTGTGGCTCACAGACTCTGCAAAGCCCATAAATCCACCAACCCTCAGAAGAATGAGATCTACTTTGATAAAGGCCTTTATCAGAGTAGCCAAGACCTGCAGATCAGTTTGCAGGCTCCACAGACACATCTGCAAAAGGTCCACAAAGAGGATTGAAAATTTTTACTTGTTCAGTTGCGCTGACATTAAAACTTGCTAGACAGCTAATGTGGACAAGGCTTGATGAATTGCCTGGTTTTGCCAAAGGGGCTTGGTTGGCCTCCCTTCCCAGTTAATTTATTAGTGTGTTCAGAAAATACTCAGCAGAGCATTGTTTGCCTCAGAGTCACAGGATTTAGGTAGGGAGGGACCTCAAGTCCCTAGTCCAACCTCCTACTCACAACAGGGGCCAGCTTCAAAGGCAGATCATAATCCTAGTGTTTGAGTGTTCAGCTGAATGGCTGAGAACCCCTCCAGTGCCAGCATGGGCACCACATTTCTTCTTCCTAGGGTTACAACCTCGATCCTAGGGTTACAACCTAGTCTCCAGAAGAAACCTGTATACGGATGTGATAGGCACACATCTTCCACAGGAACGTTTTCTTCCTTCCTAGAGGAACAGACAAGAGGGAATGGCCTCAAGCTGCGCCAGGGCAGGGTCAGACTGGCTCTTCGGAAGGATTTCTTTGCAGAAGGGGTTGTTGGGCGTTGGAATGGGCTGCCCAGGGCAGGGGGGAAGTCCCCATCCCTGGAGGGGTTGAAGAGTCGGGTTGACCCAGCGCTGAGGGATCTGGTGGAGTTGGGAACAGTCAGGGTGAGGTTCATGGTTGGACTGGAGGAGCTTCAAGGGCTTTTCCAACCGAGATGATTCTGTGATTCTGTAACAGCATCAAGTATTTTTCTCGTGTTCCTGACCAAATCGTGGAGTCAGAATAGATGTCAATAAAAACCGAGACATGGTTCCTTCCTCCTCCTCAGGATTTTTGAGTCTTAGAGGAGAGATGTGTTTTGCTATTCAAAACCCATTCTGGTCCTGGGTAGCATGAGGGGAAGGGAAAGGGCTCCATCACTGCCACACCAAACAAACCCTCAAAGCTAGGCTGTAAAGAAAATGCTGCTGGGTCAGCGCAGAGGGTAGCAGAGAAGCTGGACACATCCAGACATGCTTGGAACTGTATCCCTGCTCCCTGGGAGGTATCAGCAGGCTGCTGACAGAGAAGTCAACATGCAGGCTTCATAAAACTGTATCTAAAATGAAAAATAAAACAGTGATTAGCTTTACCACACCTAGCAAATAAACAAGAGAGATGGAGGTTTGCTTTCAAAATGCCACACTGCTATTTAGCAAAAGGGTTAGTGAGCTTCCCAAGTTATCCTCAGAAGTTCCCATGGTTTGTAAGGTCCCATATTCTCCCTGGAATAAAAACTGCTCTATCCACAAGGCACATTTTGGAAGAGTCTGTGTAAAGAACAGTGATAACTTTTTTATATTCAGAAATTCAGCATTTCATTAGCCTTACGTACAGTTTCTGATTAGTTTTCTAAAAGGCAGGCAGGGCAGGCAGGGGATTACAAAGCAATTGGCCATGTAATGAGGCGAAAACATAAATAACTCTTTAACTCTTTCATCTTCCAAAAAATTCTTATTTCAGTACTGAGAAGACAAAGGAATCTATATTTTAAAATTAAAAAGGATACTCAAGAATTACACTGATCCTGAAAACCTGTAAGACGAATCTTCCCTTTAAATTATATAAACTTGCAATCCTGAGGCGAAAGAGGGAACCGCTTCCATTTTTATGTGTCATCTATCTTTAGTCCTCCAGAATGCAAAGAGATGCAAAGACTGCGGTATTACAGAAATGAGGCTTGAAATAATTTATACTGAAGAATTCCCACTGTCCCCCCGACCAGTTATAAATATTGATGGGGTGTTTAAGGCAGCCAATCACACAGATATTTAATATTCATACATACCGCATAGGGAATTCAACATACACTTCTTGTAGGCTCTTCCTTATGTAATGTTCAAGCACATTACCTCTGCGGAAGGAGACACAATTTTATGAACAGCAGCTGAGATCCTCAGCTGATCCTTCTCGGAGGCTCATCACGCTCCAGATTACATTGGTAACAGCAGTATCAGAGAGACAGCTTTATTATTGATTCTTCTGCATAAATCGGGGAGAAAACAGATGTCACCTGCAGTCACCAGTAAGGAACTAGGCTGTGTCACAATGAAGAGAACTAATGTTGTGCTGCGGAGAATTGCTCCCAGGGACTGGTGCTGGTGCTTTTCCCAGCAGGCTCAGCCATGGGTCAGGCTCGCTACCTCCTCCCCATCGCAGCGAGGGGTAGTCCATCGCAGAAGACTGTATTCCTCTCCAGCAGTGTAAACAAAGACAAAACTCTGAGAAGTCATGCTGTTCTGTCTCACCCACCAGGACTGCCAGAAAGATGGCATGGTCACCTGGCCTGTTCTCCATTACAGAAGTTCAGCGGACATGCTGAAGAGAGTTTTTTTACAATTTAAAGAATAGCATTATGCTATAAATGTTTGAAGAACCAGCAACCCTTGAGCAGCCTGCACAAAGGAATTGAGGAGAAAACAGAAAGAGAGGGGATGCTGCCGTATCTCCTCACAAGAAGAGGCTTTATGAGTTTGCAAGTACTGTGCAACAAGCAGTGATTCAGAGTGCTGCAGCTCATCACGAAACAGCGACGCACAACGGTCCTCAGGAAAGCGCGTGGCTCTGAGAGCAAGCAAAGGCTCAGATTTTTTGAGAATTACAGACTGCAGCTCACTGGGTCTGCTAACAAACCCATCCTATTGTGTAACTATAACAACAAGGCTGTTTCAGGTATTTCACTGATAAAATATTAAACTTGTGTAAGAAAGAGTTTCACATCAGTTGTGGTGAACGGAGTTAAATCCAGTTGGCGGCCGGTCACGAGTGGTGTCCCCCAGGGCTGGGTTTTGGGGCCACTCCTGTTTAACATCTTTATTGATGACATAGACGAGGGGATCGAGTGCACCCTCAGTAAGTTTGCAGAAGACACCAAGTTGGGTGTGAGTGTTGATCTGCTGGAGGGTAGGGAGGCTCTGCAGAGAGACCTGGACAGGCTGGAGCGATGGGCTGAGGCCACCTGTAGGAGCTTCACTAAGGCCAAATGCCGGGTGCTGCGCTTGGGCCACAACAACCCCCAGCAGCGCTACAGGCTTGGGGAGGAGTGGCTGGAGAGCTGCCAGTCAGAGAGGGACCTGGGGGGGTTGACTGACAGCCGGCTGAACATAAGCCAGCAGTGTGCCCAGGTGGCAAAGAAGGCCAATGGTATCCTGGCTTGTATCAGCACTAGCGTGGCCAGCAGGGACAGGGAAGGGATCTTGCCCCTGGACTCGGCACTGGTGAGGCCGCACCTCGATGACTGTGTTCAGTTTTGGGCCCCTCACTACAAAAAGGCCATTGAATGACTCGAGCGTGTCCAGAGAAGGGCAACGGAGCTGGTGCAGAGTCTGGAGCACAGGTGTGATGGGGAGCGGCTGAGGGAACTGGGGGGGTTTAGTCTGGAGAAGAGGAGGCTGAGGGGAGACCTCATGGCCCTCTACAGCTACCTGAAAGGAGGGTGCAGAGAGGGGGGGATGAGTCTCTTTAACCAAGTAATGAGTGATAAACCAAGAGGGAATGGCCTCAAGTTGCGCCAGGGAAGGTTCAGACTGGATATTAGGAAGCATTTCTTTACAGAACAGGTAGTCAGGCGTTGGAATGGGCTGCCCAGGGAGGTGGTGGAGTCCCCATCCCTGGAGGTGTTCAAGAGGTGGGTCGACATAGCGCTGAGGGATCTGGTGTAGTTGGGATCTGTCAGTGCTGGGTTAACGGTTGGACTAGATGATCTTCAAGGTCCCTTCCAACCTAGATGATTCTGTGATTCTGTGATCTCTGCTTTACTAAATGAGTCAACACAGGGATTACCACGTCTCACACAAATGAAAAGGATAGTTTGGACTTTCATAGCAAGGGCTAGACTTTGCCTTTTGGCCTTCGAGGGCTAGACTACTCGCTTTTAGGTAGATGGTATACAGATGTAGTTATTTTTTGTGTAATGACATGTTTAACAAAGAGTCCCTTAGCAGAAAGTTACAGTTATTTCCTTTGGGTCTCTCAATGCCGTTTACTAAAACATTACTATTTGAGATGGTAACGAAGGTTAGATAAATCTCCATTAATTGTGGCTACATCAAAGCGGGTGTAGAAACCGCAGAAAAATCAAATTTCTGTTTGTGCCTGATCCATTAGTCACTTTTACTTATGCCTAGAGAACTGCAGCCATGCTCCTCTACCTGTTGAGGACGTACTCCTGCTAAGCGTTACAGCCACGTCTGATGGGCAGCAAAGCAATTTTCCCTCTTAAGACTAATGCAATGGAGGGCGGGATGCATGCAGGCACTTGAGAAATAACACACAACTCAATACATGGGGACGGTGTGCATGGCATAGAGGATGAACGGGGCAAATGGGACCATTCAGGCATCAACTGGAGAAGGTGATGGCTTTTTGGGAATGATGACTGCCCCGAAAGATCTCAGCTGCTTCACCCAGGAGACACAACATAAATCAATCTGAGCATTTCTGCTTTCTCTCTCTGAACGCTTACTTTATCATTGTCACCATCGTCTTCTTCAGATGAACCACGACCAGTCAAGGTTGAAGAATGGGAAGAGCGATGAGTGAGTGGAGCATGGTGTTAAAACATCAGTAATACCACCCCAAAAAGACAGCGAACAAGGGACAGCAAGGTGCTGCTGTGCCTCCCACTGATATGTTCTGGAGGTCAGTCAGAAACACAGAAAGAAAGATATAAATACAAAATACTTGCATATGTGCTAAAACAAACATAAAGGAACTTTAGATTCAAGCGTTTTGGCTGCAGTACTCCATATGTGTAAATAAATGTTACATTCAGCCCCCCTTGCCCATGTTGTCTTAAAGTATGTATTAGCAGCAGAGCTGTGCATGTGTTTGAAGAAAAGTGAATCACTTGGTGACCACTTTTGATTTTTATACTTCTGTAAGTCAGCTTTATTGAACACGACACAGGCATGCTTTCCAACCCTTCTGTGCTCGGCTCGAGTGCTCACAGCCAAAAATACTGCTCCAGCTAACATACACTGCTCTCTCCCTTGTACTACTTTTCCTGGAACAAAGTGCAAATCTGCAAAATGCAAGTTCACCGGGAAAGACAGTGCAGTCCAGGTGTTTATAGGTCACAAGGGGGGCCCTACTGGACAGAAATCATCTTCAGTCGCTGGCCCCCAGCTTGTTCCAGCCCTATGAAGAGATGCAATTCTCTCCCACAATAGGAGGGAAGTTTCAGTGAGAAAGGGATGTGTCAGCATTGATGTTCTGGTAATTTCTATGTATTTGTTAACAACGTGCCCCAAATAATAAGCTTCTATGCAGCAAGGACACTGTACGTAGCTATTTATAATTCCATTATAATTCCATATTTGTTGTTCTCAGTGCTGGTGCTTTAAGACCAACTATTGAAGCAGGTGAGGAAAGGATGGGTGAATTTCTCCCTTAGGCTGTGTCGTCTTCTGCACAGCTAGAATCGGGCAGCTGGGATGGAAAATACCAGTAGGTGTTATTAACTATCAAGTACTCATCATTAAACACAACAGTGGTGATAAAATCTTAGATGCAAGAAAATCCCCAGCTGCACATTGTCAGTAACAGGGAGACAATGCCAGAGGAAAAAAACATCACTCTCTATTTGGCTTTCCTTACGCTCTTTTTAAAAAAATATTCACTATTAGTCCCTGCTGGAGGAAGCATATCAGGGTGGACGCATCTTTGTTTTGGCTAGTTCAGCCATTCTTTTGTTTTATTTTCCCTCTTTTTCAGACCAACAGGCTAAATTCTTACGAGAAATAACAAAATTGGGCTCACTACAGTGGTGAGTTGGTTCATCACTCCAACTCCTTTGCTTCCAGCATAAACTGCTGTTTCTGAAGGCACTTCAAGAGCCATTGCTACTCAGCTGGCTTTGGTGCAGAGAAGGGCGTATTTGGAAGAGCTGACTTGAACTGTACTATCACCACACAAGGAGGAGAGCAAGGTCCTGTGCCTGACACAGGATAATGCCATGCATCAGTCTGGCTGAGCAACAGACCTTTCTGAAAAGATCAGGCTGGTTATGGTGGATCAACCACTGAATATAAGCCAGCAGTGCAAAGGTGACAAACCACATCGCATCAGAGCCTTGAGCAACACGATCTAACTCAGCAACTTCAAACCTTGTGTGGGAGTAGGAGCAGACGGCCTCCAGTGGTCCCTTCCAACCTGAATGACGCCAGTTGGTAGAGGCAGACAAATGGAACAGGAGGCAACACCCACAGTCTGAGCCTTGGGAAGTTCAGACTGCAGATGAAGAAACACTTCTTCCCCCAGCAGAGGTGCACCCCTGGGACAGGTCACCAGCCATGTGGGGGATCTCCATCCTGGGTTTTTTTTAAAACCTCAGCTAGAAAAGGCATGGCTGCCCTGACCTTGGGTTAGCACAGCCTGCTGTGAGCGGCAGCTGGAGCAGAGATCTTCAGAGGTCCAGGCCACCAGCACCACTGTTACACTGTCACACTCCTGCATGATAGCTTATTACCTGAAACTGCATCTTTATGGTGCAAGAGAGGGAAGGCATGACCAACCTTATGGTTGTTTTCTAGCATGGTGATGACATGTAGATATAAGGGTGACGGGCAAGGCACTAACATCACTGATGTCTGCAGACTGCCCACGGGAAACAATGAATCCCAACTGAACAAGGAAGACTGGAACCAGAAGTCTCCCAGGTCTAAATCTGAACATGCTTTGGCACAGTGATTTTGGTAATACTTAATAATTACATATTAGGCAGCAGCTGATTATGAAAATCCTTCCTTACTCTGTGACAGTAGATCACCACAATGGTCTGTAGGTTTTTCCCTCCACTTCACGGATGCAGTTAAACCTGGTCATCATCACAATGTGAGCAAGTAACAGAATCGGGAAGCGTTTTCAGCTCATAATGAACTTGATTAAACTCAAATGCTAGAGGTTTTTCTTGAGCTATTCCATGCAAATACACTCTTGGTATATGAAATACATTTAATAATTAAAACATATACTTACTCAACTGCCATCTTCCAGAAACAGATGAGAAGTGTCTGCCTTGTGGGATGTTCTCTAAGCTTTACCAAGCAGCTGTACTATGTGCAGCCATTTCAAGGATTTTCCATGATTATAAAAGCACACTGGCTAACTCTGAGTAAGACTGAACAGCCTCAATTATATAACTCATTACTACTTCCAAGCATGCTTAGTGGAAAGAACAGGAGTTGTAAAGTAATGGATGATGGGAGATAAATTGGCATGTGTATGAATCAATGTTTAAACAAAGGAACTCCAGCTCTTTCTTGGAATAGCAACATTTTGATGTTTCAAATCCCCTGACACTGGTTTCATAAATGCAGTAACGTAAACCATGTGCTGGGTGGTGATTTTCTGAGGACCTTCCCGCTTTCATTGTGTATTTTATTACAGGCCAAATGTGACATTAAATGCTATCCGCTGCGGCTTGGAGTTAAATACTTGCTCTGTTCAGAATAGCAACACTCAATTAAACAGCATTTTTCATGATCTACACCCTCTATTGTCACTGTGTTTAAGGGAAATAATGGGAGCACTGACCTATATTGCGTTTCTTATTATCGATGGAGATGAAGCGTATGCAGGGATTATCGGTGATGTACTGTGCAGCCCAGGGGACATCAATCTGTGTACCGGCTTCATAAAAAAGTACCAGAGCGTAGCGGGAGGAATAGCTTGCAGATTCCAGTTGCTGCTTTTGACTTTCATTAATTACTGGGGGGAAAAAAAAAAGAAAAAGAAAAATCAGACAATCTCTCTTCTCTCAGAACATTAAATATGCGAATGCTGTGGCTAAGCTGATTATTCCTCCCTGAAAATGACCACACTGCTAAAACTAAGAATTTAATATTAAGCCTAGTGCTTTGTAATATTTTTTCTGGGACACCTCTTCATGAAGTTTTAATGGCGCATTATGTAGAGTATGTCCTTCACACACAACCCTCCCCCATCTGTCGGTGGTTTATCTCCCAGTTCCCTGCTAGTTGCCTCTGACTTGAAACTTTGATGACTGGTGACTTTTTTCCACATCTTTTCTCAAAGGGTGAATAAACGGGAATAAGAGGTTTGGGTTGCCTCTAGCACATCAAGTAAATGATTGTACGACTCTTCAAAAACCCAAATGACTTCACATATCAACAAAAAGAACACAGGGACTCTTGAATCTCTGAGGAAAACAGCTCTGCAACTTCTGTGTTGCAATTCAAATGGATGAAGAAAACTCTACTTCAGCACACAAAGGATTCACCGTGAAGTTCAGCTCCTTCAGCTGAAGGTATTTTAAAGCAGTTTAGAAAATTTCAGAGCAAGTAGGAATCCATTCCTATGATTAACTCTTCTATCTTCTAATTACAGTGAGATCTGCTTTTTGCCTCAACTTTGTAATCTTCATAAAAAGCTGCACAAAGTAGCATGAGCCCCACTGTGCATTCAAATACTATTTTATTTAATGCCAGAGGAAAATACAACAGTTTGACTAGGTTAGGTTAGGTACCATGCCTCTCCTCCTACTACCGAATGGATGGCCAACACTTCTGTGAGCTGGAGCAGGACATGCAAAGACAAAATCACAGTGGTCTCCTGCTTGTATGTGAAACTGTTGGGCTTGTTTGGAGATTTGATATTGAGAGGCAAAAGAACAACAATTGAGGTGTTCCATTTTATGCAAAATTCAGCCAACATGAACATCTTGTATGAAGAAAGGAGCACCATGGCACTTCCCACAGGCAGGAGGCCAGGTGTTGAGTGGTACCTTCAGAAGGACTTCAGCAGCAGTCCTGCCCCAGCACAGACCAGTCCCATGTGTGGGGCAGGCTGGGACAGGCTGGAAGGGGCAGCTCTCCATGCAAGACTCTGCAGGTGGGAGGCATCCACAGATGCGTGCACACCAAGCTGGCCAGCAGTCACAGCAATGAAGGCCAACCAGCCCGGTGTGAGAGCATCCAGCAGGTCAAGGGAAGGTATTATTCCCCTCAGAATCACAGAATTGTCTAGGTTGGAAAAGACCTTGAAGATCATCTAGTCCAACCATGAACCTCACACTGACCATTCCCAACTACACCATATCCCTAAGCACTATGGTTGACCCGACTCTTCAACCCCTCCAGGGATGGGGACTCCTCCCCTGACTTGGGCAGCCCATTCCAACGCCCAACAACCTGTTCTGTAAAGAAATGCTTCCTAATACCTAGTCTAAACCTCGAGTGAGGCCACATCCGGACACACTGTGCAGTTTGTTAAGCCCCCCTGTACAAGGACAAACTGGATGCAGGCTTATGCAGGGTCACTAACGTGGTCCGCTGAAGGGGATCTCCACTCTCAGGGCCTGCCCTGACTCATCGGGACACAGCCCCAAACCACCTGCTGCAGCTGTGGTGTTGGACCTGCTGGGAGCAGTGTGAGGCTGGAGACCCCCACCCTGGTGCCTGCAGCTGGAGCTGGTGGGACTGGGTGACTCTGTGTACCTCACCCACGCCACAGCCACCTCCGTTAAACGAGACTGCAATTAATGCGCTGAAGCCGTCATGACTAATGCTGTTCCTCAGAACTTGCAACCTGGACAGCTTCATCACACACTCACTCCACCAGCACAGGCTCTCTCCCTGGGAACCGTTATTTCCTGCTGTGCCAAGGCGAGACTCTAGGAACCAGGGCGATAAATCAAACCTCCATGCACGGTGCTGTGATGCAGGCACTTCTGAGTCACACAGCGCCGGGCAGGGGCAGGCGTCCAGCAACACTGGCAGAGTGTTTTCCAGCAGGATGCACGTTTGAGAGCACACTGAGTCATGATGAGAAGTCCTTGCAACAGCTGCCACTAAACCTGTAAAGCCTACATACCGCTGGTCTGCATCAAGGTCCATTCCCACCACTGCTACTGGCATACTCCCTTCTCCAACAGCATCAAGGCTGCCTGTGTTTGGAGTCTACAAGCAGAGGACAATGAGCAGGGGAGAGTGTCATTCCTGAGCCAATCCTGGTGTCAGCCCAGCTCTTATCTACCTGTGGGTGGCCATTTCAGCTGTGCAAGTCTACAGGTGCAAAGTCCAAACTCCTTGTCATGACTGGTCCATTCTGGCAACATTTTCAAGTGGCCTCTGAAAATGTGCAGGGACACAATTCATGTCCCTAACCAGTGTCCTCTGAGATGCTCAGTAAGCCATGAAGCCTACTATGCCTCAGAAGCCTTGGTGAATGACCAGAGAAGGTTCACCAAGGATATCGAGTCCACTCTTCACAGCGACCTCTTCTACAGGAGGATGCGTGGTCTGCAGTCACAGTCTCTCACCTGAAAACCCCCCATAAGCATCTGCCCCATCCCAGTGTTTCTCTAGTTGTGTATGTTTTCTGTGACATCTCTCCACTCTATTCCTCTACACGTCATGGGGAAGACTGATTTCAGAGGCTGCTTTCTGCTTCCTCCCATGGAACAGCGACCTCACGTACAGAGTGCTCTCCAACTGAGATTCCTGGCTGGTCTCCTCCACCCTACCACAACCTCCATACCCACCCCAGCCTTATCTAATCACCAGCACAGCAAATCCCATCTCAACTGCCATCAGAAATAAGCCTTGAAATGCCCCCAAGAAAAAACCCTCACCAATTTTAACACAAAATATGCTGCGGAACAGAGAAATGGGGGGGGGGGGGGGGGGGGGGGGGGTGCAGAAGCACTAATTGACCCATGAAAGCTGGGGAGAGGAAAGGAGGAGAAATAAGGTATCGAGCACTAGGGATGGTGGTGGTGGAGCTGCCTGACAGAGGAAACCAGAGGACAGACCTGCCCAGGAGGGTAGTACTGACTGAGCAAGATGAGGTTTGAAGAAGCTCCCTGTTCCTCTCCAGCCCAATGCCCCCTCTGAAAAGGTGTTGAGGTGGCCCAGCTGCCTCTCACCTCACCCCTGCACCTAGATCTTTCCAAGGAGGATCCGCTCCTATCCACAGACCTCAGGAGCTCCTCTACGCATTGGGCCAAAGACCCCTTGACCTCTGCTGTCACCTTCCCTTGGCAAAGCTGCCTCTGTGTAAGTTATGGCACGGTAGGATTTCCATTTGTTATATGACTGGTCTGTGACCAAGACCCAGTAATGGTTTAGCACAGAGAAAGCCATTGGCATGGTACTGCCTTGAACGGGCTTCTGCAGCACGCGTGCACGCTCTCTATGGAAGAACAACCCCGTACAGAAAGCGGTGGTTGCAAGAGCTGCTCTTCAAGGTCACTTCTTGTTGCTTCACCCTGAGCATGTCCCAGCTGAGGAACTGGTGGCTTCCATCTCACCCCAGGACTCCAGATGTGGTGCAGAGTCCCCGTCTGTATGTGCTGCCTGGCCAGCCAGCTCCAAAAGCCACAGTGTGCAAAGCACCCTGCCCAGGCTCGCTTTGCCTTCCTCCAGGCCAGGCTGCTCCCCTGGGCACAGGGTTCCTGGGTGTGCAGGGCTCCATGCCAAACCTCCAGAGCAGCCTGGAAGGGCAGCCACCCTGGGCTGTGGCAGGACGCTGGCTTTCACCCCAGCTTTTCGTGCCATTCAAAGGTTTTGTGTTGACCCAGGCACTGGTAGGACTCCCTCAGCTCTGTGAGTCTCCTGCAGGAGACTCACCTCTGTCCTCCTCCATCCTTCCCCTCTTCCACAGCTTCCCTCAAGCTTCTGTGGCCCCTAGCACTAGGAGATTTCGTGGTGTGGCACTGCCGCTTGGCAAAGCCTGTGATGAGGAGGGGAAGGGAGGGGATTAAGCATGGATGCGGGGCGGGCTGGAGGACTGCCCTGGAGGAAAGGATGCCAACGCAAGAGGACCTCGCACATCCCGCCCCGCTGGAAATGTTCCCTGGCCTGTGCTAAATTCCCGCTCAAGCCGTGAATTTAACAGCACAGGCACATGGTGCCAGCATCCGGGAACTGTCCTGGGGGCTCTTTACTGCCAAGTCGGAACAGCGATGTTAGTGATTTCAGCAGTGCTTGTCCCAGTTCCTCCTGGCAGAACACAAGAGCCCGGACAGGGATCAGAGCTGCTGCTAAACACAGGCGGCATGGCAGAGGGGACAAATCTTGTCCAGAAACCCCCTCTGACCTCTTTCAGGTAAGGGTTCTGCATAGCTCGGTTTTGAGATGTCCGTCACCACCAGGCCCCCTTCTTACAGCTATGATAAATAATCACAACATATCGCGCCTTCTCCCTGTGCTGCGGAAGAATATAAAAGTCCTATAAACAAGCAAATAAATATGAAACCGTAATCCCCCATCTAAAACACTACTCTTTGTCCAGGTTACTTTGGCAACTCATTTCCCCTTTGGGAAAAAAAAATAAACAAGACCTCCTCCAGCTTGCGAAGCAAATTCTCCCGGCAAAGCTCAGCAGGCAGAAACCTCTGCGCTGTGGGAATGAATCTGAGATGGAGGTGAACTGCTCAGCTTGGGGGCTGCACGCACCGAGCTGCCTAAGCCCAGACCTTGCCTCTGCTCTGCAGCATACGTGGGCTGCTGCAGGGGAAGGGACCTGCAGGTTTAAATTTGCTCGGGCAAATGGTTTATTACGTGGAGCGCTTCAGCAGGTACAACCTTCACAACGCGAAGTGTTGCCAAAGCCGAGCCGGCCAGCTGGCTCTGAAGTACCCAGTTTAAGACTTAACATCGCTTTATGGACCTGTCTTCATGAGCTATAAAGTTCCAGAAGGTGTTAGGGGTCATTGGGGACGGATGCTGAACAGCAGTGCAGTAATCAAAGATAAGTTACAATTTTACAAGCTTTAAGTATACACATATACACGGAGCTTGGCCGGGGGATGCTGGCGAAAGCAGAAGAAGGAAGGCAACGAGCCCAGCTGAGCAACCTTCCTCCCAGGAGAGGGGATAAGAAGGAGGGCAGGCAGCTTCCAGGGTGTGGGCACCAGCCAGAAGTGACAGAGCTGTGACTTAACAGATCAAAGGGCTGTGAACAGCTAGGGCGGCTCATTCACAGTGGGGAGGGAAGGAACAGCTTCAGGAAGAAGTCACTTTTCAGAGCCTTGGGGAGATGGAATAACGTACAGGCTAAGGACACCTGGTGATACGGCCCAGCCGCCTGCAGGCATTCTGGGGACAGTGGCAGGCTGCTCACTGCCAAGAAGTGAAGCCCAGGAAACACTGAGGAGTTTCTCCAGACTCCATCCTGCCCTATCCTTGGGCAAACCAGAGCTGGAAGGGAACCTGCAGGCTGGAACAGAGGGGCAGCACTGCGATGCCAGCCACCTCACCTGCCAGCGCACTGGCCTCACAGACAGGTTCAGGCTTGAGGCGACTGCAGTGGGTGGCTGGGGGCCGTGTCCGGGCGAGTCGGGGCATCCCGGGGGATGGGGATCCCCCACCGCTCGGGGCCCATCCCAGGGACGCCCCGCTCACATGGGGACGGGCTGTTTCCTTGGGGCCGGCTGGGGTTTCCTGTGCTGCAGCTTGTGCCGGTGCCTCTGGGGCTCTTTCTGACCACACCATAAACCAGAAATCACTAATACCCATTGTCCCAAACAGTCAGGTTTGTATCTCAAAATTTGAAAGTTTATTAATTCAATTACTGATGTACATTTACTAACCAATTTGCTTAATTATTGCTTAGGTTTTTTAAAAATAATGTATGTGGTTCACTGGATTCTAAACTGCTGCAAATTTACAAAACTGAGGCGTTTTTTATAGCTTGAGAAGACAGGCAATAAAGTGATGTCAGGTTTGAAATCCAGCAACAAAAAAGCTGAACTGTATGCGAAAACAATGCTATGAGTTGTAAGACTGAGATTTTTCCCCTGTTCCATCCATTATGCGTTTTAGCAAGGCCAACAAGTTGATCTAAGGACATGAAGAGAGCCTTCATTTTGAATTTCCATACTTTTATTGGTTTAAATGAAAACCAGACTGTTGTTTTAATGTTGTGTATGAAACCACAAAATAACTATTAATTTTTCCCCTTCCAACAAAAACGGGTAAGATGATTTTAATAACATTTTGGAAAAAAACCCCAGCTTTCAGACCACAGAATTGTCCAGCGTACAAGAATCAGCCATAGCGATATTTTTAAAGCAATGCATAAGGACATGAAAATCTTTTATTTTCCACTGAAAAACTCAGCTACAGCTGCACTGAGAATGCCACTGAAGTAAATGTCCTCTGGAGATTTCATCACATCAAAGCAAGGGGCATGTATACTTTATTTGCTGTTTCTCTAGCCACTGACAGCAGAGTGGATTACTTATCTGTAACACTCAATAAATATAGTAAGGGCCTTTTATCTGCTGTTCCAGTACTTTAATGTCACCTCGGTGTCTCACTCATGCTGTGGGAAGGAGAGGACCCAGAGATCCCATTAGGGCCAGCAAGAGAGAGGAGAGCCAAGGCTTCAGCTGTCAGGCTGGGAGCACGGGCACCATGCCATTCAGGAGTCCAGGACTGAGCCCAGCCTACCATCGCAGAGGCCAGGGAAGCAAAAATAAACCCAGCTGCTCCGACGGCCAAGAACTGACTAGGACAATCAAGGTTTACTCCTGGGTGTTTAGTCATTTGCCAGCAAGTAAGGGAGGGGATTGCAATATGCACCTTTATCTGCAGAAAGGCACTGCAGGAGCGAGGTAGCACCTGGACCATTCACCACCAGCTTGTGGCAGTTGTCAAGAGGCTGGACAAGGACTGGACTTGCAACTGCAATTTTGAGCAAGCAGAGATGGGAAGAGACATGATGGGTCGGTAAAGGATTCAGGTCAGTCTGGTAACTGCAGCAGGGAGGTTACCCACAACTTCACACACAGTCCCATGTACCTGGCACTGTGGGTCACAGCTGCTGGCGACAGGGAGAAACCACATTCAGAACTGCAGGGAAAAGCAGATGCTACAATGTGAGATGCATTTAAAATAATACTTGTTTTGGAAAGTTTTGCTGTTCGTAATTCAGTATTTCTAAAAGCTTGTAGATACTTATCTCCTTATCAAGTCACCGCATGATTTCAGAGCTCAGCTGGGATGCTTGTATCCAGCTCTTGCATGCACGTAAGGATGTGTGGGCAAACTTGGGTAAACAAATGGAGATCCTGGTTTGAAAGACTTCCAGGCATGGCAGGGAAAACACTCTCATTTTGTTTCACTGTCCAGTCTTGCTGGGTGGCAGAGAGGATGTTGCATCCTGACAACTAGCAGCTCCACAGAAGACAACAAACAGCCAGCTATAGCTTGTGTTTTAACGCACGCAGCTGTTGCCTGGTAAGTTCAAAATTGCTTACTTGGTATGACCAAGGTAGCTGTAAATCTAGAGACATCTAGACATTACCAGCAACTGAAGCACTAAGAAAAAAAAACCTGCAGTAGTACTTTTAAGGAGTGATAGTGCTATTAAGCAGCAAAATATAAGGATGCTGGACTTGTAGCTTTCTCTTTTAGGAAAAGATCGCTCTTTTTAGTCTTAACTTCTTTTATTGGAAACTCCTTATTCTTCTAATAATCTGACAGCTTTAGCTTTGGTGGGAATAATATTAGAGCTTGGCTTGAGCTTTGTAACTTTTCCAGAGTATCCTCCCAATTCAGTGTAACTCCTGCTCCTTCTGGGCCTGCTTTCAGCACTTTCTAAAGCCATTCCTAACAAGCAGTCTGACAAGGGTGTATCTGATGGGCCTAGTGGTTTCTGCTAAGCACAACAGTCCTGCTGGGGCTGTAAGAAATCAGGAAAAATTAAAATACTTTGAAGGATACTGTGATTTGTATCAAGAGATGAAACCCCCATATCTGTCCACAAGGACTACAGGAGGGAAAAGGTGCTTCTACAGTTACCCTCTATTCCTCCCTGCTTGAGTTTTAGCAAGCAAAAACTTCAGCTGAAGCTTTGCCAGCAACCGTGGCTCACACAGTGCCTCAGTACCAGCTCCCGCTTTGATGTATTTGCAAATATCCCTTTCCTCTCTTCAAAGGCTCAGCATCAAGGTTGGACAGCGAGATGTCCCCATGTCCCAGGAGGAAACCAGCTATCTTTTGCCACTGCCCAGCCACCCTCCAGTTTTCAGGACCTTAGCTTCCTCTTCTGGAAACAAAACCAGTCCTACCCAACTCCCTGTCCCCACCTGTCACGGGATGGCACAAAAAGAAATAAAATGTCCTGCCCCTTTCCTCTTCTTCTCTCCCACCTTCTAGAAAATTTTGTCAGACAGGGATTTAAGAAAACCTGACAAACTTATGGAGGATCTTGGTAGGCGTTGCTTATTTTCCAGCAGATGGATAAGCATGTGCACAAGCTCCCCTGTAATCCCCTAGTACTCAACTTGTCCTTTGACTAGGAAGGTTTCTCTCCACCTTCTTCATTTTTTCCACACTTTATTCCTGCGACTATACACTTCCCTCACAGCTATGCCCTCAATAACCCTGCCACTGACGCTACCCCCCAAAAAGGTTTTGTTATTTCCTTAGACTGCTTTGCTTAAGATTTTATTTGCAGCATCTTAGTGATACGCTGACAGCAAATCTAAATGCATCAATCAGATGTTGTCAGTGACACAGTATTTGTTAAGTGGCTGGTGATCACCACTATTTTAAAAGTTAAAAAGGAAACTCTGTGGTTAAATGGCAACAAAGATATTTTTAGCCTAAGTATCAAGTTAAGAGATTTTAATAAGATGCTCACCCAGCAGAGTAGGCAGCTCGGCTAAGTACCTGGAGATCCAGTTTACTGTCACAGCTGACAGAGCGCTGCCATAGCTCTGTCTGGGAGATGAATTACTCAGGATGGCACATTATCATAACCTTCACACAACAAAGCCTCCTTGGATGGCAACCTCTTCTTCCTCGCCAGGCTTGTGGCGACTTTCCTACTGCTCTCCAGAGCAAGAAGCTGCTGCCCTGAGCTCTCTAGCCGAGCGGTGACAAAGGACAGACTTTCCAGGCAATCCCCCTCTGCACAGTCATCGGCGCTGACACCATGACACTGGCCCTCTGCCACCGCGCTGACCATTTCAAGATGCAGGCTGTTCCTGCTTCTGCCTTTGCGTAGGAGGGAGCAGAGGTTATGAGAAAGGCTTCGTTTTTAAGTTCAGCTTCCTTATCAAACAGCTTGAGATTTTTTTTAAAAAGGCAGCATAACAGTTAAATGCAACTATGCCTATATATGCATCGAAATACTCACTAAACATAGTTATATGTTGCGATATACTTTTCATTTTCTTATTATGCTCAGCTTGGATCCAATGCAATGCTCACTCCTGCTTGTATGCGACGTCCACAACAAGTTAAATAATTATTTCAAATCACTGTGGTCCTCGCTGACTTGGCGTAAGGCTTCTTTATCTAAAGTTTGTGGCACGTGAAGGAAAGGCATATTTGGAAGTGTAGATGATTAAGTGGAAAAGAAAGATGCTGTTAAAAAAAGACAGCACGAGTAATTTTTTATGATTTTGAGAATTAAGCTTGAATACCAGCTGCTCTTGACAATATGATTAGCAATTCACTCACTATTAAACTAAAACCTCCATCAATTTTCACAAGAAACATTTACATTACTCTCCTACAGCACCACACGTTGCGTTCGACTCAACAGAGAAATGAAACTGCACCGTTTCCGTGACTGGGGACGGAGCTGGCACGAGGGCAGAGTACCACCAGCTCCTGTCTCCTGGAGGAAGGGCAGGTGAGAAAAGAGGAGGGATGAGGAACTAAGGGAGATGCTCCATGGGACCTTTGCCGAGCACTGGCCTGTGCTGCAGCTGCTGTGCTAACATTCAGTTAGCAGTACAGCAGTACACTGCTCTGAGAGCTGATGCATTTGGGGGCGTGCACCCCGGCACCACCCTGAAGGCCAAGACCAGTGCCTGCCTCCTCCAGCCCAAACTGGCATAGATCTTGTGGTTTTGTTGCAGGAGACTGGGCTGGGAGCATGCTGCAAAACTATCTTTGCTTTCTCTCCCTTTAAATTGATCCATTATGCTTACTTACATGCTCAGGTCATTCTTTTCACTCAAAAAATCCCTGATCCGAAGCAATAATCTTTTTTGTTACTTTTAATATATAATTCAATTTTAAAATTTAACAAACCTCTATCCTCCTTTCCCAATTCCATAGCTTATCCTTAACCTGTACGCTGCATTATACACAGCTGAGGAGAGCCATGCTGTCCCCTTCAGCCTCCAATTTGCAGATGGATTTAATGCGTATGTTGACATTAGATTCAAAATTTTTGTATTTGTATTAATGGTGAAAATAACTTTTCAGTCTCATCGTTTGGATGACATTGTTTAGGTGGAGTGCAGAGGCTGACTCTTACCAAAAGCCTACTCGTTTCCTCGGTGATGCCATCCAAAGCAATGTAGCCCCTGCAGATGTGTACGACAGCACACGGCGTTTTAGTCTCATGAACCTGCAGCATATGTGATGCCCACACACAACACACCACACAAATGCTGGGGTTTATTGTATCTATGGTTTTGATTCAAAATTAATGACATCTTAGATGAAAATATGAACCTCTGCTAAGCTTCCACCCTGGGAAGAACAGGATATGACACTTATAAGCAAGTAAAACTAATGGAGAAGACAATAACGGGTTTTTCACAATCCAAACTCTTCCTACGGTTACATCACCAGCCACCTGGGGAAAGAGCATCAGTCTTGTAATGGTTCAAAATGCCTGTATTTTAGCTGGGAAATTTCTTCCAGCAAGGAACGTAGATACCCAGGATTTTCCAGATTTTGGACATACTTGGAAACTAGAGTCACTTACAAAGAACCCCAGGAAATTAGTCAATAAAAAATATAATACACATATACACTCCAGTTTCTACTTTGTAATCATTTGTAGGTAATGACAAAGAATATATATATGACATGCCATTATATAACTCTCATTAGCACAACTGCAAATACAGCTTCCATACTATAGGCAGAGCAACAGTTATTATCTGTTATTCTCACAAAGCCCGCTAGTTTCTGTGACTGGCATTGAAGTTGACAGAAGCTGAAGACATCTTTGAGAAAATCTGATTTTATTCATTCAGAGACATCTGTATAGATTTAAGATCTCGTCTTTGAGCTAAGAGACTTGGAAAAGTTTAGCTAAAAAATAAATAAAGCTCATTGTCACATTTCCTCTGGATTAATTTGCAAATTAATCCAGATTCATCTTCCTGCTGTGCCATGTCATTACAGAGGACTTAGAAAAGCTCCCTTCCTACATCAAGTTACAAAGTACTACACACAGTTCTGTTACTCTCTGGTGCCAACATGTAAAAGCTCATTACCTACATAATCTTCATCATAAAACATTTAGCAAATAACTTATGCACCTACTGTACACAGCACTGAGCTGAATAATAAAGTTGAAAGGATTTATTTTCTTTAAGTATGACACTAGTTGCCGAAATAGCATTAAAAGCTTCTCAAGGCAACAAAGAAAGATGTTGGCTTACTGCTCTGTGTTTTGACTCGGACAGAACAAACACATAAATAAATTGAATTAGATCTGCCTGATGTTTCTGGCTTCTGGGCTGCAGTTCCCCACTGACTATGGTGGAAGACCCTAATGGCATGAAAAGCTGAAGCGCGGCAACTGGAGGCTCATCCAGAAGGTCTCAGTACAGACTGGCTCCCTGTAATGCTTCCTCATTACTAAACTGAAGTCAATACCTGCAGTGAAATGCCAGGCAGTAGTAACGCACACTCACAGAATCCAAACGCAGCTTTACAATAATGGACAACAAAGCTTTCAATTTAAGTAAGTACTAAAGAAAATGCTTTCAGGCATTAATTACTGAGGAAGGATTCAGCTGGCCACTGCAAATTTCTGCTTAAGACAAAAAAATTAACATGTTTTCCTTTTTAAAGTAGACGGGCATGTCTAGTTCATTACCAGGAGGACGCAAAAGGAAAGAATATAGGGTAGAGCTGTGCACATCAAAAAGACGCAAGAATTGTATTCAACTTATACAAGAACCTCCTTGGGGTGATTTTTAGGGATTTTTTCTCCCGGTCAGGCCAGACCTGTTAGTAAGTTTCAATATTATTACCTCTATTCAGACCTCTCCTCTTTTCATTTTCTGAATCAGTCCAAACAGCATTATTGGGCTTTCCAGTTCTCGTGCTGGAAGAGAGGTTTATACTTCCAGAGACTGCTAATACAATGCAGCTGTCTCTTCCAGGCTGAAGAATCCCAGGCTATTTAGTCATCCCTTGCTGAGAAGCCACTTCATGCCTCTGGCCATCCATCCCTGTGGGCATCTCTGAAGCTTTTTGAATGATGAAAACACAACTGCACACGATATTGAAGTTGCGGGCACACCAAGGATATATCTAGCAGCATCACAATATCCCCTGCTTCTGTTCTCTATTTATTTAATTCATGTTTAACGTTCAGTTTTCTTTCACAGTCCTAGGGAGAGACGAGTTTCTATTTTCATTGGATCTCAAGCTCTCACTGAAGTTGGTCAGATCAGATCTCTACATGAAGTTAGGATTGTTTTTTTCAATCACTCTACATTTTTACGCTTCTGATCACAAAATGAAAGGCGGGACAGAAGAAACCATTGCCCTTTGTGAAGAGAAACAGAACACCTTACAGGGACTGCTGTCTGTATTCACTTAAAACAGTATCTGAATGGAGCTGGTGGATCACGGTGAGAGCCGGCAGTGCCAGAAGCACCATGCTGACAGGAACTTTGGAAATGAGTGCAAGAATACATACAGAAGACGCTCCAATCCACTTGCATCGTACTTGAGTAGGCCAACTACACAACCACACAATCAGGAGAAAAACACTAGAGAAAGAAGTCTCTCCCTCCCCATCCCTTCAGCTAATGCTTACCCAGCTTTCTGTCACAAGGAACACCCAACGTCAGCTCTGAGCGCATCCCAGCCCACCATTAGCACTTTTGCTGGCTGTCACTTTGGTACTGCAAGTTTAGCAATACCTTGTTTTTCTATGCGTTTTCCAGGTAAGGAATACACAAATAGGAGGAGCTCTGCCTAATGAAATCTGAACAGGAGCCTGAGTGGCCAGTTCTGGTCTACCTCCTCACTTTTGACACTGACCTGCAACATGGCCATGGGCAAGTCACGTAACATGGGTTTTCTAGTGCTGAAACAAAAGTAATTAGAGAGATCTTCCTCATAATGTTGTGCGAATCAATCAGTCAAATTCCTTCCTAAACAGTAGATGTAGTAGAACTGAAGCAGAAGATGCAGCCAAGAAGCTGTTTGCTGCCATCTCTTCCTCCTATGATAGTACAGCTATAGTTTCCATATGTTTTTTACTGGTAAGGAAAGATTGTGTTAAATACTGGAGGATCTGTCTGCTGCTTTAACCATCTAAGAAAAATGGTTACTGGGGAACTAAATGACCTTACATGTCTGTAAGGAATTTCTGGACATCTATTCTACATTAATTCTCACTATTAAGTTTTGTTTTCTCAGTTCATCATAAACAGTTTCCCTTGTTTAATATTATTAATGACCATGAATTTCTTTCTGCCACATAATTTAGCTTAAATGTTTCCAAGCTGCTTCTCTTCAGTTTATTAGTTTGGCCTGAAGTTGCCTATATATTTTATCATCCTCAGATGGGTCATCTAACAGCTCTGCAGATTTCCACCCTCTTCTACTGCAGTAAACCCAGACCTATTGAGGATCTCAGTGCATACCCATACATTACTTGGAAAGGAGAGTGTTGGACGTAGCAAGAATGGTGTTCTCCCAGAATTACTCTCCTGATGCATGGCTAGGCACAATCACACTGACCTTGTGTGGTCACCTCACTGAAGAAATGTGAACTGCACTGTATTTGCTGATTTTGCAATACCTTAAGTTGGACACCTGACTTCTCTAAGAGATGTAAGCCATGATGGTACAGTCAAACATGTACATGAATAACAGTATCATTTAGTATGCGTTTTTTTTTAAATCTGCAAAGAATGATTCCCTTATGGAGGGGATAGGAATCAGCTGCCTAATCTATTCTGCTTCCACCATCGCAAAACTGGGACCCGTCTTAAAGCAAAGAAGCAACCAAAAAGCAGTGTAGAAAAAAATCCCAAAGTGAAAAGGTATGCTGAAGTCAGTCTTAGTATGAGTAGTCCTGGAACCACTCATGAGAGGTAGAGTTGCTGCAAGAAGATGGTTTTTCCCATTTGATAAAGTTCTGTCCTCTCCCTTGGATTGGTGAGCTGAAAACCCAAGAAATGTCATATTCTACTGTTCATGTCACCATATGCTGAGAAAAGTGTCCACTAGTTAAAAGGCAAAAGGATGGCGATCAGAAAGCTACCACTGAGAAGCAGAGGAATCGCACTGGCACAGAGATATGCCAGTATTGAGGTGCTAGAAAATTCATGACAAATCACACACAAATATTTGCAGAAAAAAGGACTAAATTATATTTGGAGGAAGTCTGTGATTTTCTACTGTTGGGAGAAATCTTCTCATCACGAGCTTAAACACTGAATACATTTAAATGTAATTTAAACTCCCAATGAGGCTTTCAAGTCAATGTTTTCAAAGGCATACAAATTATTTCAGAGGATGGGCTCGTATTCCACTAAGACAAGACTGAGAAAACTGTGCTTGGTTTGTCAATACACTTACCCATAAGACAAGCAGTAGAAAAATGCAATAGGTTTCAAGGGAAGAGAGGAAGACATGAGGTAGAAAGTGACACAAGGCAAAGACACTTGTTTCTTACCTCATTACCAGGGAAAATAAATACTTGCTAAATGCACCACAAATGGGTATGTGTAAACACAATGCCCATACCAGCCTACACCACCTAGCACTAGTAGCTTTCTGATTATCAGTCTTTTGCCTAATCACATCTAATTGCTTGCTGTCTCAGAGGATTTTTATGAAGCCTTTAATTCACCCCAGATACTTTTCAAAAGCAGCCAGTAAACGTACCTGCCTGCCTTATCAGTATTTTAGGGGGTTGTGGGGAAGGAAATAAAATCATAAATTTTATTCTTTCAAGAGGAAAATAAAACTCTTCTGAAGAGCAAATTTATTATAATATCTAATGGGAAAGTTTATTTTTAGAAGCTGTCTGCACTGTAATAATTAGTTCAACAGAATTCAGGACACAGTTTCAGGAATCCATATCCTGAAATAAAGCTACATAACACTGGAGCATCACAGGGCTGATGATCTTTACAATCATGTCACGAACAACTACAGATCCAAATTTGGAGAGAATTTAAAGCTTAATATTCACAATATTGTGCACAAAATGTTAAAAAAAAAATCAAATCCATTTATTTTCATTTGAGAAATATCTAAGCAGTCTTGAAAGATAAAGCAAATCCACTTGCTGGGGAAGAAGAGTCTATTGGACAATGGGAAATTCCAGGACTTCAAAACCACCTGCCTGGACATCTTTCAGAATTTCATGACTCTCATCTTCTCCGAAAATGCTCCAGATAAACCATTTTCTTTTAATCTTACACCAAGTTACGTTACCTTTAATATCAACCACCAGAACTGTGAAATACACAATTCCCCTCACAAGAAAAAAAGACTCAGGATATAAAATGCCACGTAGAACTACACACACCATACTGACACTGTCCATAGGTAGAGAACACATAAGATTTGCTTTTTTTTTTTTTTAATCAAATAGGTTGTGGCTATATTTCTTTCTGGTTTCTATTTTGTCTTTCTTTTTTTCCCTGCAGCTGAATTACTTATAGACTTTATGGGGCTTTCCTCCCAGAAGTTCTAATAAAGCAAAGACTGAAAAGCTGAAACAGTTTTATCCTTTTACTATTTTTAGAAGCGTATTTGAATTCTTATGTGCATATTTCAGTAACTAAAAGGGCAGGGGAGAAGGGAAAAACATTATTTCCGATGTATTCCAGCACTGCAAACAGAAGAATCTGATGCAGCGGATAGAAAGGGATAGGAAGGAGAGAAACGGGAAGAAACCAGGACTGAATATAGAAATGGAAGAAGATAAGCAGAAGGGCAGATGGGAATCAAGGTACCAGGCGGTATGTACGGAACAAAGACAACATGAAATACAAGGCAATAGGGCAGGAAGAAAAGACAATCGAAAACACGGTAGAGGTAACAGATTTATAAACAAAAAAGTTTAAGGAAAATCACTTTTCAAAAAGAAAGTGACAGATTAATCAAGAGAAATGTGAACTAAATGAGGAAAACATAGAACTGAAGAGAGAGGCAGACCAGAAAGAAGGCTCACAACTGACCTTAACAGACACTTTTGTGCATTTCCATGGCAGATGTTCTGTCTCCCTGAATTTAGAAGAGACAATGGGATGAATCCCTTTACTGAATTGGCAGGGTACTTTATTTTTGATTATGTGGTTTAAGAATTAAAGTTGCCTTGGCTGCTGCTAAATGTCTGAAAGCCTTGACCATATTCTGGTACCTTCGCTATGGATAATGTGGGGTTTGGAGATATTGCTTATGCTAAAATCATTTTTCTATTTTCTCCTTCAACTGTCCAGTATTTTGCAGCACATGCCAGTCTGAGGGTCTGTGCACTTTCTTCAGGTCCAGACTGTAGCTACATAAATAGGCAGGCTCTTTAGTTCCTGATGTTTTCATACTAAAATTTAAACAAATATTTGATGTTGAAATAAGAGACACAAAAGATGTGCTGGTGGAATAAATCTAGTGTGTTGGACACTGCGGAGATTGTTACTGACAGGAGTCCATCCAAACTGAGACATTGAAGTGAGGTTCACAGACGTCACTAGTTCCTTAAGAAAAAAGATGACTGCAATTTATTTTGCTTCTGCAGTTAACCTTAACAAAAAACCCATAATCTTTGTTTTTAAAATGTCTCACATAACTCAGGCAAGTTCAGCTGACCACAGTGGACTCAACACTTAATGCAGGGCTGCCTGCAACTGCAGAAAACTAGACATCATGTTCTCAGCAGACCACAGCAGTGCATGCTGCTCCTGCTAACACCAGGGGGTCTGTCAAGGATTGCTCGGCCTCCCCAGGGATGTTCTACAGGCAGCTTTTGTGTGCAGTGCTCCACATTCTAGAGCTCAAATGGGAAAGAAGTTTATGGGGCTTTATACTGGACATCTCCTATCAACCAGAGGTTAGTGGAGTAGCTGTCATCATCTTTACAGTTCAGGGTTAAAACTGATGACTGTCTTAACAAATTAAATGTCTCTGCTTACTGATGTAAACTTTATAGGAAACCTGCCGTCTGCAGTTACCAACAGTTTACTGAAGCTAAGACGCTTACCAGTTCAAGATTTTTTTAAAAGATTTTTAAATTTAAGAAAATCATTCTCTATAATTAGCATTTGGTTACCAGATATAAATTAAAATTTCCACCCACCCATCCCTCAAAAGAGAGTACCTCAGGCTCTAGGAGACATTGTCAGAACCTAGAAAACTCTTTAAAGATTTCCACTGTAACTGCTGAAAAGAATAATCTAGGGAGCTGCTTTTCTTCTCCCAAATATGCTATGTGAGTTGCGATTTACTCTTCTGAACTGCAGAACCACGCCAGAACAGATCTATCACAAAGTACCTTAAAAAGTTATTGTATTCTATAAGTGAATGTGCAGCACCACTACCAGTCCCAAACAAGTTTTGAGTTCATTCTATATTTTCAGAAAACAAACCAAAAGGTTAAGACAATAAACAAATAAACCTGAATAATGATTCAGACCCACCAGTAGATGCAATGGTAAAATACACTAAAAGTACAATGAATGCAGAAATGTTCATTTGTATTATTGTCCTAATATAGAACAAAAGGAAGAGGACTTATATCACATAAGGATGGATGACAAAGCATCTTCAAATACAGAAATACAGTACTGAGAAAGCTGTTACTATTTATAAAAACTTGACTAGCAACAAATAATAGTTTCCACTCAAAAGTATTAAGACAGTTGGCTGATCTCCATGTGGCCTCTTTGATGTAGATTTTTAACGTAGCCCGGAATTCTGGGGAAATCAGACGAGATATGGAAGGGCTTGAACATTGTGCCAAAAGGACAAACAGAAGCGACTCAGGTAGGGGATAAAAAGCTGACATCAGTCTACAAGCATAGTGAGTAAAATCTGATGGGGAGCTCACAATAAAAATGACAGAATTAATGGCAACATGACTCCAAAACAGGTCTTCCTGAACAAATCTAATCTCTCTTCAGAGGGACTGCCCATTTGATTGATTAAAATACATACAGGCAACACATGAATCTTTGCAAGGTATGCAACTTAGCCCTGTATGGCATCAAGCTTAAAAGAGAGCATCATACTATAACGATAAAGCACGTGCTAAAGGGTTAGGAACTGGTGGGCTGACAGGTCTCGGGGAGCAGCTGTCAGTAGGTATTTCTAGCGGGTCTTTGCAGAGACTGGTAAGAAGCTTAAAAGTATACAAACAATTTAACTGCTGAAAAATTAATGGCAATGAAATTTGCTAATGGCACAAAGTCTGTCTGAGTGGGCAGTCATGCATGATCTGTATCACCATGCAGGAAGCTAGAGTAGCAAGTAGGAGGAGAGCTTAAATTTGTGTACAACACTTATCAGATGCATACTGAAATGCTGTGTCCAATTTTGATCTTAAAAAGGATCTGGAAGAAAAAGATGTCTGAGAGGTGGGATAATTAAAGCAGCTCAGCACTTCTCTAGACAGAGAATTCCCATCACTAGGAGGATCTGCAGCCAGCCCCAGAAAATACTTCAAGAGCCAACAACTTCTCAAAAGCACAGTTGGTTAACTAACAGGTGCTTCATCTTTGATGGTTTCTGCAAACCCAGAAGGAATTTCTCTGCTGAAGTGCCAGAGGGAAACCTAAGTATGCTTTATATCATCTAGGTTACTGGGCTTAATACAGAAGGTATTTGGATGGAAGGTGATGGCCTGTGACATACCAGAGAACAGACACTGATCGAATGATCTGCTCGATCCTCTCAAACGTTAAGTAATTCGTGAGATCTGTGCAAACTCTACCGTCTGATACCAAGCCACAGATTTCAATGACTTTGAAACAATTTCATGCTTACTCACCCAGGCATAACCCGCTCCTCATCAAAGCAAGGGAATGAATTATGGGAGGGCAAGCATTCAAAGTCTGGCTTTCCTTCCAAAGGCTTGGTTGATTTATGCACTGGGAGCATATAGACTGTGCTCTCGTAAGGAAAGGGAACTCAGATGAGGAGCACAGCGGAGTTTGATGCACTGGCCTTTTCAACTGCAGCTTTAGACAGGAGCTCTGAAAGAATGGGTGATGCTCCCTCTCTCCCTCGCCCTACTGCATCAGCCCGTATGACTCATGTAAGTCAAGATCAAAACATGACTTCCCCACATGCAGCAAGTGACCTCGTATCTAAGATAAAAAAGTAATACTCTATTATATGCTTCTCAGTGATTCTGGTTCTTCATACTGTATGCAGTCTGAGAGGGAAAACAGTACTCAATTACTGACTAGACACAAGGCCATACAGATAAAATATCTGCTATTATTTAACAAAACAGCTGTCAAGAATAGCTATCAAACAGCCTCTCGTTTCAAGAGAGTAACTGTCTGGCATTCATGAATAATTCTTAAGGAATGGGCAGGCCAAGGAAACTTCCCATTCTGGAAGTGGAGCCTTAGTTAAAAAGAAATCTTAAGTTTTATACAAACTTTGTAAGAAGAGACGGAGGGAAAGAGGGGAGAAAATACCTTTAAATTTAACAAAAACCCCCACAATACTCAAGTGTATTCCAGGTTGCCTGCTTGGCAAGCAAATGTGTCAGGAACAAGCCTCAGGCTGTGAAGAGAAAAGGTGAAGAGCAATTGGCCTCAACCAGTTGTGGCACTGCCACTTACTTCAACACGGCCCTCTGGCATTACTGTAGCCATGCACCCCAGGCAGAGCGTGTCTCTCCCTCTCCCCAGGACCGATTCACACACCCCTCTGCCTTACCACTCGCGACTTGGATGAGTGGCTAAGGGGAAGACGAGAGCCCACAAGCAGCCAGGCGTTTGAGCTCAGCAAGCAGGATCTGTCCCTCCTGCAGCACACACCGAGCACACAAAGCACTGGTAGCACTGCCATCTGCTGCAAGAGAGCTGAACGTCAGCCAAAGGCATCGCTGAAACAGAGCAGCACAAATCACCTTCAATTCTTAGGCATGAGTGGTCACGCAGAAAGGTATTATAAAGGCAGCTGGTCTTTGCTGTGTGAAGCATTATGTTGCTATATAAGCATCATCAAACTTCAGCGCCTCCAGCTCCCGGGTCAGGCTTCAAAAGCAGGGTTCTGTCTGCCTTCTGAGTTATTTATTTTTTTCATATTTTAAACTTCTCGCACTAGTTATGCAAAGTATAAAATTAATTTTTCAGACAGCTTAGAATTTAAGGTGACTCTTTAACTCTGGATTTAAAAAACAAACCAAAACCAACCTATGCTGCAGAATAAAACTGATAGCGCTGTAACCACATGAAAAATACTATCATGATAGTTGCAAAACAGTGTTTCTATTTCTGAATAGCTGTATGATATAATCAGAGCTCTCTGCCAAAGACTGCCAGAGGAAAAACTCTTGCAGCCCCCACCTCATAACAAACTCATGACAGGGAAAAAAAAAAAGTGAAGAATGATAGTGGAATTACATTGGCAGATTGAAAAAAAAAAAAAAATCTTCTCTGGAGTAGAATTACATTTTAAAATGTAGACCAAGTTTAAAAAAGACCAAGTTCTTGATCAAGCACTACAAATTTAGGATGAAATATCTTGATTCACAGCGAAAATCCCATTGATGCCCATGGGAAGTCTACCTGGGCCAAACTGTTTACTGAAAAATCATCTAGGTTACAAAGTGACCGGGGCAATAAGCACCACTTCATTGGAAAAGATGATACTGATCATTTCCTGGGCCACATTTAACTCTGCCCTTTTATTATGTGCTGCATCATTGTTAATTCACATCTAGCAAGGAACAAAGATTCACAAGGTCTTCAAGTAACACACTTAAAGCCGAATAAAACTGTGACTACATCTTCAGGCTACTGTTGAGAAGGTTCACTCTCAATCACTAGGATTAGAAACGACTTATTTTTGACAAATCCCTTCATTCTGTGGAACTTGGACTTGTCACAAAGGCAACAGAAACCCATTAAGTGAGTGGTCCAGGCTTCGCAGAGTATTATGTCTCTTCCCTGGATCAACTCATGTATGTTTAAATATAATCCAGAACACGCAGCTAAATGTTATCACATTAATAGTAAATAACAGCAGTGCTTTTCAACTTAAACAGACAACCCAGAATATGAAACTTCTTTTGGAGGAATAAAAACACCAGGAAAACCTTGTTATATTTCAGAGCATTCTGCTGAAAACCTACTGGCACAGGTTCTTGTCCTACAAGGATCTCTGAACAACCAGTTACTGAAGGGAAAATCAATTACAGCTCAGTCCCTTCTGCAAGAAACTGATCTGGTATTTTCTCAGGGAAAAAAAAACAAAAAACAAAAAACCAAACCACAAAAAAAACCCCAAACAACACAACAAAGCAAAGAAAACCTGTCCGGTTATCTGGAAGCAATTCTTTCCAAAAATCATGTCCTGGACCTTAACAGATGGTCTGCTCTGCTAGTTCATACATAATGCACCTGCCTCATTAAAACGTTATTCTAAGTTTCCTACTTATGCCTTTGGCTAAAAGCAAAGCAGAGCAAGTGTATCCTGAATGTGTAAAAGTTGCAGTTTGCCTCCATGCTCATTTCCTCAGCCTTAACACATGCCCCTTCCTCCCCTTGTTCTGTTGTGATTTATGGGAAGGGTATTAAAGTGCAGGAACTCTCTCTTCTGGTGTTTGAAATCAATCTAGCACATAAGGTCCCAGTCCTAAATGAGTCTTCTTATGCTATCACACAAACAATAAAAGATACTTCAGTGTTCAAGTTACAACAAATTATAGAATGACCGTAATGGATACTTCATGCTTAAAAATATCCTAAGCAACACAGTCAATACCAACCACTTAAATATGCATTGTTTATAGACTGAAAACTCTTCTTTTTATAAATATTTTACCTATACAACTGAAGAAGGATTTCTTTGCAGCCACAATTTTAAAAAATAGCTTTTTAAGTTAAGAAAACACTTTAAGGTTGAAGCTTTCCTAGTCCAAGTCTCAGCCTGCAGCAGATTTTGCAGTTGAGTAATAAACCCTTTTAAAATATGGTTTATTATGGAAATACTGTCAGAGCCTTAATTAAAGTAGGCGCCACAACAGTAGAGCTGCTTACACAACAAATGGATTCTGCAAAGAACATCAGGCACTCGCTGACCTCTGCATTAAGTGCTTTTATTTCAGCCCACCGTTTCAAATGGCACTGTCAATAAAGTCATCTGAATGACATCACTTGTATATCCCGCTGCACAGCCCATGGAGTGCTTGACAGAAACAAGGGAGTTGAAACAGCAGCTAATGTCACCAGCAGCAGTCTGAAACCACGGATGTGCATACGTCTCCTACCAAGGAATCACTTGTCTGGGAAATTAAAAGGGGCCTTTAAACCAGACTTTCAGGTCTGCGATTTAATTCAACTTTGGCTCAAATCTGCTACGTAGATCACAAAGAATTATGCTCCCATGTCAACACTATTTCTGTCTTATTAAGTTTTCATGAAGGGTGAAATCCTGGCTTCACTGAAGTCATGGGAAATTCTGCCAAAGACTTCGGAATTTTTACCAAGTTTTACCCAAAGTGAACCAGAAAATCACCTGCTTGTTAGAAAAAATCAAGGCTTTTAGAAAAATGATACTTTATGACAGGAATTCATGACATGCTGATGAAACGGATCAAGACAGATTGAGTCTGATAAATGTAAAAACAACCTTAGTATCCTTCTATCAAAGAAATTCAGAGTCCACGGTAAAACACATTCCGTGTGCCTATCCTGAGCAGGAATGTTCCCAGAGCACAGTGCCTCCCATCTTACTCCAGCCTTCATTTCGGCATGTGCACCATGTGTCTAGGTTTAATCCCACAGTTCCTTACCCTGAGGCAAACAGGATTCTTTCCCAGTCAATTATGTTAATTGCAAAAGGACTTGTCTGTCCCTAGGGAAACTGTGGGAAGATCGCTGCATCACCACACCAGTGATTCTGGCCACATCCATAATGCTGCTGCAAAACTGCAGGGGAGGACTGAGAAAAAGGGGCTTCTGCCTCCAGGTTTAAGTAACGCCGTCAGCTCTGCAAGCAGACAGCTTTGAGAAGGATGCTGAAGGTTGTCTGAATAGATGGTGTCCCTAGACACAGACGGTTTTTAAGTGGGTTTTGCAGTTTTTTCAGGGTACGATGTATGCACAGTCTCCCCCCTCAGTTTTTGTAAATGACACCTGGGCATCAGCAAATGTCCCCATTGCCAATTTCCTCTTGCATTTGGTCTTCCCAAAAAAACATTAGGAGTGTGCAGGACACCAGATATTTTGTGACAAGATAACCAGTCATATAAAGTATGCCTTGACATTCAGGTTTGTTCAGTGAAAGAAATGCAGTGCTAACACCCGCAAGGAGCCCTGTTTACGAATATATGAAGACAGGGGATTGAAAACCACGTCTGCTAATGAAAAGCTCACAGACTATGCTCTATCCAGCCCACAAAGAGAAGGCCAAGGAATAACTTAATCCCACTGGGATTGCGTGTATGGGAAACAAACATTTGATAGAGGACTTTTCACTTTGGCAGACAGAAGTCTAGTAAGATCTAATGGCTAGCTAAATCTAGACTCATTTCAAGGCATGACATAAAGGGAGAAATAAATCAATCAAAGGAAAGGAATGGAAGACCTCTTGCTCTTCCCAAAAGCTGAAAAATCACAAGCCAGAGCAAACCCCACTAAAACATACCAACATCGTTTGGATCATCCATCACTGAAAGTGTTTATACCAAGATTGGATGCTTCATTCTAGATTGGCTCCAATTAAAAGAGTCTTATGGCCTGCAGGGGACTGTTTTATCTGGTCATAGTGGTCCCTCTGGGCTTTCTAATCTGTAATCTAATTTTCAATCACAAAACGGCCCTGCTATGTACTCTCCTTGGTTCCATCCTTGGAAGTGTCATGCAGTGCAGGATGTGGTAAATAAAAGCACATAGAACTTATTTTTAAAGCTGGCTGGGACGAGATAGGGAGGAAAGACTACTTGTGGGTGGTTTAAATCAATGTACTATATTTAATTCATGGCATTCATCGGATGACACAGCAAGAGGCATGTAACAAGGATCAAACAATTAAGATTTATTTAGAAAATGCAGTAAGGTTTGGAATGAGTAAAGATGGCCTGCTCCTCAGCCAGCCACTAGATTTTAATTTTCCATTCATCAGTTTCCCCCCAAAGCCTGCAAGGGAAATACATATTTATTTGTGCTGGGTTTAGTGACATCATATTTAAGAACAGACCAGGTCTCTCTGTCCTGCTGAAAAATTCTGGTGTATGAAATGGGGACAGAATTGAAAAACAGACATGTCTGAGCATGGTCTCTACGTTCAGCACTTAACCAGCTCCAGCTTGCTTCTGATCACTTTTAATTCTTTGTGGATTTGCCAGTATGGAGGTGGCCAAGCAGCTCTTCTACTTGCCTGACACTGCTGTGCTGCTCACGATTTCAACACACTTCACACTTGGCAGAGCAGAGACTAGGTCTGCCAAAAGCTTGGGTAGATTTTTACAATAAATAATAATAAATCCACCTGGCCCAAGAATGCATTTTTTCAGGAGTGTCCTAGTCTCTCTCCAATTCTCCAAGTGATCAACAGACAAAAGATGCTCTTACCTTGCATGTTTCTTTGAAAATAATGTCTAGAATTAGAAAGAAATTTGATACAAAGTTAGCTCAGTGGAAAACTGCAGGAACAGTGAAATGACTGAAGTCATTTGCAAAAACAGACAAAACTAAACATTTGCTTGTGCTTAACCAATGGGGCTCCAGAAAATAGTAAAGAACATTTTAATAGTACAGTTCACAGCCTAGATAAAAACTGTATGAAAAATCTAATTCCAAATCTTGGGCAACTTCTCTTTTGAGTATAAATGAAAACACTCAGTACTGCTCTGAAATCAGCAGTCTCTTACTTTTTAATATGATAAGCAGATCTCTGTTTATTAAATATCAAGTGGCCAATTTTCATTCCACAAGAGCTGTATGTATAATTACTTTAAGTTTTTCTGGAAGGCAGCGTTGCAGTGTTCTGGACAGTCATTCTTTTAATCCACTGATGTCTGTACTTCATGAGCTTATGAGTGGGAGCGCCTTTAAAATTAACATGAAAGAACTGTACACATATAAAGAGCATATTCACAGCCAGACAAACAATAAATAGCACAATGAGGTCAGATTGTGATATTGCAGCAAAGACTTGTCTAGCATGTGTGCATGTTATTTAAAAGTTCAAAAAGTCACATACATTTTTAACAAACCAAAAACACACATTATAAGTTTATTACTGTTGAGTCTTCAGAGCAATAGCTTAGCGGACTGGAATAATAACCCAACTTGAAGTTTATGATGTCCCACGTCTTTTTCTGCACAGCAGATTTAAGCCCCATGCAGCTCTGTAACCAGACAATTCCCACCCTTCACTCACTCAGCCTGGGATTCCCATAAACAACAAACTTCCTCCACTGTAACTATGAGAAACTAAAAACAAAACTTATGCAAATCACTCCCTAAAACACATATCTGTGTCTCAGAAAAGGAAAATGAAAATAATTACTTTACTGCAGTTTAAATTCTACATAATTATCTTCTCTCACTTCAGTTAACACAAGAGAAACAAAAACAGTCTGGGTGCTTTGTGGTTAAGTCACAATGCATTTAGCAAATTTCCACGGTCCCTGCAGTAGATGCAAGGCTCATGAGCTCAGTTCATGATAAATTACAAATTCCACAGTTTTGAAAAAATTAATAACTCCTCAAAACAGAGAAGTGCAACTGTAGCTGTTTAATCACCCTAAAACCCAGTTTAAAATAAATCCAGTTCGTTAAGTAAGGAAAGGAAGTAAAAATGTCAGCATCACCCCTACCACATTTCCTCCAGCGTGCTGTATGTGGGGAGCATGTCAACACAAAAACCATGCAGTGTCGTCAGCCCATGGAGAGAACTGTTTGCACCTCCGAAACCTGGGATTCGGCTCAGCCAGGAAGGGCCTGGCCCTCTGCACAGTGCAGGGGTGGTCCTGCTGTCTGCAGCTTCCTGGAAGCCTGACTGGAAAGGGAATCTTTTTGTTGTCAGATTGCAGGATTTGGGAAAGGCCCTGGGGGATTCCACCAACAGGCTCTGCTAAAATTTGAACAACCTCCCAGGAGAAACTCAGCTGGTCACTGGGTCAGGGCTCGTTTTGTCCCTCTGTCTCTCAGACTTCACGTCTCTGGGATATTTGAGAAAAACCTCCACAGCACAATCTTGCTGGTGGCCTCAAGCCCCTCGTGCAGCTGCATCTCATGTGTAGCCCCTAAAAGCTGACCCACTAAAGCCCTCCCTATAGGTAGTGGCTCAATTTTTCAGTGGAAGAGGAAGCCTAACAAAATTTCCCCCTACATTTGCGAAGGAAAAGGACCACCAAAACACAGTACATCACTTCATCCGGGCCTGCATGACAGAAACAAATGGGGAAAAGTGGAAACTAATTTTGTTTACCCCCAGTGAACACCCTTGTGCCATCTCTGGGAGCGCTCTCACAGCTCTGTGACTTGGGCACATATCCAGCAGTACCCTCTCTGGGTGATCAGTCACTGGAGAAGGAAAAGGCCAAAAAATCCACAGTAACAACTCCCCAACAGCGGGAACATGCTCCAAATTGAACTAAGTACCTCTAATGAACAAGGTTACAAAGACAGCTCGCTAATTTCAAACTGATATAGTTACCAGCTTCAAATCAAAGTTATTAAATCCCTAAAGAAAACTGCTGAAGTTTATAAAACCATTCAGAGAAATGGTTACAGAGAATGCCTCTGTAAGATTACAGTTACCTGTGGCAGCAGAGAAACCTCTTAAAACTGTACTGCATCCTTCATTTCACCAGTTGAAGTTACAGGGATTATTCATTTCCAAGGGACTTGATCTGTACCTGAGCCTAAATGTCCCTTCTCTGCCTGCTTTATTGTTTAACTTTTAGCTGGTGACACCCCTCAGAGCAGGACAGTCAGCCATAAAACTAGTGTGTCTACTTATTCTGGCAAGTCCCTGCCACCAGGAGCCTCCTGCGCAGATGCTCGAGGATGTCTCAGTCCCCTCCAACAGCCATTTCAGTCCGAGAGGCCTGCAAAGGTCTGTCTGAACAAGCCCCAGCCTCCAGCAGCTTCAGGATGTTTGCCAGACAGAGAAGCTGTCTGTCAAGTCAAACTGCCAGCCTCACTGTCCTCCGGAGGGCACGACTTCACTGCTCACTTAAAACCTGGTGGATCTATGCATGTTCTGGCTAATTGGTTTGAATGGTCCCTATTTTCACACTATAGAGAATACCTGCCTAGAGTTTTAATTCAACAACTCTCCAAACTGAAGCAGGTTATCCTCACCTAGTTGTTATGAAATACATAAGTTATCTAAAAGCATTTAAGGAGTTGTAAATCACATTAAAAATTGATTTTAAGGTTTTTCTAAAGACTTGCACTGGGCTTAAATTTGAGAAGAGAGTCAATCTGCCCCCCAATTTGCAAATTGTACATTCACATGGATATCAAAGGGGAAAAAAGTCTCAAATATTTCATGCATTCATACTAATAACATAAACATGAATACTTACAGAACTCCTTTTACTTTAAAGGGGGGGTATTTAAGATACAGTTTTCAAACTGACTCTGAACAAGACCATAAAAGCAGAAAACGTGACAACTACGAAGGTGATTCAGGCTACCTGAAACACCACAGGCTTCCCTAAACAGTTCTTTGCATGCAACCAATGGTACTATCATCAACTGAAAATTAAGTTTAAGGCCTGCACTCACAGATAACACTGCTGCACCCCAGCTTTGGCACCATCAGACTGAGCATGCCAGCTGGCAACATTTCATCTGAAAGATCATGCACATCACAGACAATTTTCAAGTTAATATCAAGTTGTGTACACATGATGGAGGAAGCAGTAAGGCAGTTCAAAGTTCTCATTACTTGCCCAAACAGGCCCATATTTAAAGGCTGCATGAATAAATCTGATGCTGATCTATGTACTGTGGTTAGCTGCTTCTAAAATGAAACCTCCATGCTGATGTGATCTGATCACTGCATTGTTTATCCAGTCATACTGGATTCACTCCAAAATTTCAGTCAGTCTGTTCAAAATTACCTAAGTTGCAGCTTGTTATAATCACATCTGGATTAGCCTACAGCTGTGTTGTACCAACTTGATTAGAAGAATGAAAACAAAGCCCCAGTGAAAACTAAAGCCACACATAGACCTCACCTTCAAAATACTGAGCCAGATTCTCCCTTCTCATCGCTCTTGTGCTACCCTGCAAAAGTCACTAGTGTTGCTCATTGTAATAAGGGTGGATCTTAAGGCTGGACTTCATTTTAAATGGTCTGCAAGCTGTAAGCAACAGCCAATTAGTATCTATCTGATCTGCTGAACAGAAAAACTCGAAACACTGTAGCCAAAACAGCTCATCTCATTTGAGGGCTAAAGACATTCCAAGCCCCAGCTGCAAAAAAAGTAGTATTAGTTCCCACATCAAAACATGAAAAAAAAAAAAAAAAAAAAAAAATCACTTCTAACACGTTCCATGCTTTGGGATTGGCAGAACTCAATTTATCAAAGATATTTCCCCTTGCTATTCCCCACTAATTATGAAAAATACACCACGCAAATTAAAATAACAGAAAACTTTGCAGAAGAGATTTTGGTTTATTGGGCAGTCAGAGTCCTGACTTGCTTTAGTTTGGCTGCCACAAACCTGAACTTCTCCTTGTTACCTTCTAGCTTACTAGGAAAGCAAAAAGGAGAAAGGATGCTCTGTACCATGATTAGCAAGGAATCACTTCACGGACAGTCCTCCTACGAGAAACTACTGACATCCCATTCAAAATTGTAAAAGTGTGATAACATGGAATTCTCAAACATCACATGCACACCTAGGCAGCCTTGGGAAATTCCCCAAAAAACAGTGAACCTTAGGTTTTTAAAGAATATCATACACAAACCCTTACATGCATTTGTGTGTGTGTGTATGTGTGTATACACATACAACATGTATCTATACACATACATAGATACACACATTCAATATATATACTCTTTTAAAACTGTGCAAACCTAAAGCATCCCTGAAGCTAGTGCAAATCAACCTTAAGGCTTAACCACTTTCTCCAAGTCTTTGCCCATACAGTCATCAGAGCTTAGATGCTGTCAGAGAAACAGTTTACAGGAGTCCGCTAAGCTGGATCAGATCACTTTGCACAAAAGCAGATTGCTAAGTAAATTTACTGATATTTACAGTATGCTCCATTTTGCAGGTGTCATCCCTAACACTCCATTACTGTGGTTTTCAAGAGCCTGAACAGCAAACCTTACTGGGCAGCTTTCCATCTAGATTGCAGAACTGCACCACTCTTACCAAGGCTCAAGGAACATTTGAAAAGGTTGAGAGACACCAGAGGTGTCCACTCCATTTCTATGCTGCACATGCACTGTCACATCAGCCATCTGATCCAGACACTAAACCCCAACGTACTACTGCCTGGACACAAATACATGCAAATGATCCCTGAAACAAGAATAAGCCAGAAAAAAAATTAAACCAGAAATTTGTTTCTGCACTAAGCTTCCAGAATGAGTAATCCCCTATTATGCTTGTGCAACATTCTCTTCATCGTTCTAAAAACAGAGGAAGTTACAAATCATCTAGTGAACATCTTCAAATCTTGCACAAAATTTCTAATCCTAATATAATTGATGACTCACAATTTGTAACCTCAGTAAGTGAAACTGCTGACATCAAAGTCATTACCAACAGTGACCTGGCATGACAATTATGCCCACTTAATGTCAGCTAGCCAAGTGCCTCCCAAAAATAAAACCAGAGGTATGAGGTCTAATTAGAAGTGTCTGAATTACCAGGAATTCTATATTTAAAAAAAAAAGTTATTGATGAGGTTTCCAGTCCACTACACCATTCTAGTAAAATACTCCCTCTACAGTATTCAGAGCATTAAAACTTCACTTTAACAACTGGCCCCATGAAAAACTTCCTACCTGGCAGCTTTGTCCTTTGTTCAGAGTGGAAGATTTACAATTCTTAGTTTTTATGAGAAGATAATTTAGGTGCACTGCAGCTAAAGCACATCTCACAAAGGATCACAACCATGAGACACCTGCAAAGAGAAGGTACATGCTATAAACTGCATTGAGAGTTTTGGAACTACAATCCAGTGTAAGCCTCAACTAGTAATGAACAATTAATTAGCATGCATTTGTAAAAATATTTATGCGGGGCTGGTCAGATTACACATAGCCATGTTATGAAAACACATTTACCACATCGGCTGACTGACTTAGAAAGCATCCTGAGAAAATGCAGAATTGTATGTGAAATCAGAGCCCATATCTAGATGCATCTTGGAGGTCAACCTAACTCCTTCAGCAAGGACCTCATCTTGCATCTATGCTCTGGAGCCTTCTGCATTAAAGACGCCGAATTCAATCTCCCTGATTTTCTTACATCCCTAGGGCTCCCGTTTCCAAAATCCACATCCCTTCCGCTACTGCCTTTCCGACTAGGGCAGCAATTAACACGGAGTCACAATGACTGCATATCAGCTGTCATTTTCACTACTTTTTGGAGCATCTCGGGATGCTCCAGGACACACCACAGGTTGGGATACATCAAGGAGACCACCTTCAACTTTGTGCTCTAGATGAAATGTTGTTGTCTAAGCAGGACAAAGGCCTTTAACTCAGAGCTTTGGTCCCTCTCTTTGTGGTCTCCTCCCACAGTCTCCTTGTTCTACATCCATGTTCCCACACTGCTGATGCTACCATGCTCCATATCCCATATTCCCATCATGTTTATTTTATTGAACTTCTCCCACCTTCCTGCCAATCCTCCCATCATACTTCCCATGAAACAGAAACAGAAGCAAGGCATGGCACTGAAGATGAGAGGCATGAAATCCTGGCAAGTACCTGGTATGCAGAACAAAGTCTGGCTTCATACAGGAGAAACAATGCTTCACTCTTCCATATGGATATGAATTTCTCTGCCACTCAGACACACCAGAAAACAAACTACCTACAGAGCAGTAACCCAGAGAGCTGAAACATCCTGTCCTTCTGTGCCACAGGATCCAATCCACTTTTCTGGAATTTTCTGTGATGCACCACAGACTCTTAAAAGTGAGACAGCAGCCAGCTTGGGTGACAGTTAAAACGTAGGGAGCACACTGCCAGCTAGGCTTTGTGCTGTGTTACTGACATTCCCCAAGAGCCTTTGGCTATTAACAGTCATGTTTTACCCCACTCCCAGGAGTCTCTCAGCACCACCTCAACAGCCAAACTGCTTGTGCTACAGGAGTGGGGCTTCTGTTGTCACAAATGTGGGATTCTTTCCAACCGTTAAACATCTCCTACAAAGGCTACTGGAGTTGTCAGTCCCTATAGATTGATACAGGTTTACATTTACTGGAGGTTCTCCCTCCCCCCAACCCCTGCGGTACATCTATGTGCAAAAAGGGACAGATGAATGTAATGACACTGGACAACATTTTAAGATGAGAAAGGATCTCAGTTTTGTCCTGACGAGCAATACCAGAGCCACACCTCTTAATCTTACTGCAGTGTTGATGAAAGTGATGTAGCAGAGCCGAAGTATATTCAGTGTGCCCTGCTCACTAACTTACCTGTGTTTTCTTTTCCTCAATTCTGGTAATGCTGATGTACACAAATCCATCACTGACTCACGTGATGCTTAGATTTTGTTTCACATGGTGATGGAAAGAGAACATCCTTGTACAACAGCAACTGAGAGTCTAAGGAAGTGGTCTGGAGGCTATGCACTTCATTTCCCCAACAAGCTATGAAAATTGCAAAGCTGAGAGCAGAAAAAAGCTGTTAGTCAGCAGGACAGCATTCGAGAGCACTGCCCCTTTCAGAAATGCAGCTCCTATTTAAGCAAAAACATCTGGTAAACCATCCAGGAGTCACCCTGCAGACACCTGTATGTACAGCTTCATTTTATATGCAGGCAGTAGACATAACAAGGGAAGAGCAAAACCTTTCATTTCCTAAAGGTACTCGTTACAGCAGCCACTGTGCAAAATTCAGCTAAGTTTTTCAGGCACTCCAAACCTCAGTGAGCTGTTTAAGGCTTCCTTAGAGACCACTGTTCTCTACAGCATAAAATATCACCACCTTTGAAAAGATTCTCATAAAGTGCTAAACTTGGTCAAGCCACAGAAAGCAGTATTTGCACCACCCTGAAATGAACATTTTTGCATACCAAAATGAAGCATTTTTGGTACCAACTGTTCCCACAGAAAGGGAACACTCACTCTGATATCCCCAAACAGAAAAAAAAGCAAGGAAAGACATTTTTAGATCGTACAAAAATACAAAGAACTGATATAACCAACAAGGAAGTGTGGCTTGTGTGTAACCCTATTAATCTATCTTGACTGAACAATATATATTTTTTTATTTCACTCTTCCGCCTCCACTTTTTGTTCGCTGTTGAGGACAGATAAGTGCTACTGGCAGTATCTTGGCACAGGCATTTCACTAAACAGTAGGCATTGTAATAGCAAAAAAACTTAGTCCCTCAGATTTTGCAGAATTTTTCCTGCCTATTTGACTGAAAGATCTCAGTTCCAGGTTCATGTTGGAAAAACAACTATTTACAGAACAACAACAAATGTTTCCTCTGTAGAAAGTGCCAACCCCAGTCAAATAAGGTATTTTAAAATTCTGATTAAATCCTGTAAGCTTCTGCCAATCTCCTAACATGAAGGCAAATAATAACTGAGACAAAGAATACCACTTCTGGAAGTCACAGGGTACGTACAGTCCGAAGTCTGGCTGGTTAAGTGAGGCACTTAAGGAGTCCTAGCACAGAGGCAAAAGCACCACGGTCAAGTTGTCCACTGGTGCTGAAGACTGCTTAGTAACTGGAAATATAAAGCAGTTTTGCTACAAGATGATATTTAGGAGAAGCACATTCAACACAGAGACAGAAACATGAATTGTAATTTTGACACTGAGAAACAGCGTTAGTAGCAAAAGTTGATTAAACTTTCTAGCCATGGAATTATTTGTCTTCCTCCAGTGGTGGTGCAAAAGCTACCAGAGGACACAAAAAGCTTTACTGAAAGTAAGGTGAGGTGGGTTCTGCATGGAAAGGAAAAAAACCAAGTCCTGTGACTGAAAATGCTAAGGCCAGGCTGAAGGAAGAACAGCATCATCTTCCTGTATCTTGATGGAAACTGAAGTGCTGAAGATGCATCTTCTCATTGCTCTGCTTTTTAAGACACAACTCAGTACATGGGAACCTCATCTCTTGGTGCCAAGGCGATGGTGGCAGAGATGAAGATCAGCAGAACAAGTGTCATGCCACAGTGGCAAGACCTGTCAAGTGCCACACTCCGTGCTTCCAGCATTGCTAGGAGCAGACAGAAGAGCAGGTGAAAATCCCAGACCTTTCTGCAAACATCAAGTCATGGTTGCTCAGCACTGACAGCATCAAAATAACCCTGGAAAGGAGGGCGTTTTAACAACCACAACCACCCAGCAGTAGACTGCTCCTGGAGGAAATGTAGATGGCTCAATTTTGCAGGTCTCTACTTCAGACCTGACCAGAGTGGTGCCCAAGAAAGCCAGACTGACATCTGGATGAGTCCCCAGGGTAGCTTCATGAGCCTGGCAAGTCTCAGTCAACCACAGCACTCCATAAAGGCAAGAAGATGGAGATCCTGCTGGAGATGCTTTAGTCAGTCTTCCCTGAGGTAAGGCTGCACTGGAAATCTAGGAGGGACTGAGAACAGAGGCTGAGATTATGAAGGGGATGGGGAGTTGTTCTCCCACCAATGTGAAAAACAAAAAAGCCAATCAGCAGCAGCTGACACAGTTTTCATATGGAAAAAGACAGAAGGGACTTGTTTGTTGTAGTAAATAAATATTCAGAATTGCGGTGTGTACGTTTTCTTTCTTAAGGGATTTTTCAAAAGCAGTTCACAGCTGTGTCATCTTTTGTACCACTTTTGTCAGGGCTACTAAATTAGCTTTTTTATTTACTCTGAAGTGTCTTTTTAGGGAAGATTTAAAACTATGCCAAGAAATAAAAGTGCTAAATCTTCTTAGACATGAAGGTATCTTAAGTAACTGTGTAACTGTGCCTTTGATCATTTAAGGGTATAAGTTTGGCACATGCTGTCGAGAGAAGTCATATCCTCTATTAGTTCAGCAGATAGAGCATAGAAAAAACAGACATACTTTCAGACTCACTAACCTTGCCTGCCTTTATCAAGTCTAAAATAGAAGCTGTAATTGGCAAACTAAGTACTAATTGAGAGCAATTGCTCTGACTGTAACTTGATTATGTTAATCAAGTAACAGTTTGGAAAAAAAAAAAAGATTATGGTTGATAGTAATTATCTTTCTCTTCTGCAAGACTAATGCATGCATCATCTTCCTCTTTGCTAACATCCTTTTACTACACAGGCATCGACTACCTCTTCTTTCAAATTGTTTGGCTGAAATACAGCTGTGCCTCCACAGGCAGGATGTTACACGGGCAATATTCAGGTTTGGGTTTAATTTTCCTAGTATGCTGCCTGTAACAAACACAACCAAGTTCAAGGCAGCCTGAGGATTTCAGACATACTTTCCATAGCAAGAGGTGTATGAATCCTGTAAACAGCACTGAGAGCCTCCATCACACCTAAATTTGAATGGGAGGACACAGCCTCTGGACTGTAATTTAGCCACTTATTTCCTGGGAAAAATCAAGATCTTTTACCATCTCCATGTTCAGCTGGATTTATTTATCCCATTACTATTCTCAGTAGCTCTGCAAAACTCATTTCCTTCATTTTTTTGGCTTTCTTGGATAAAAAGGCAGTTGCATCCTTCAATACTCAATACAGTTAGAATGAAATCTAGTCACAATAAAAGAGTCAATGGAAATTCTGCTACCAGCTTTGATTAAGATGAGTTGAACAAACTGCTGGATCCAGTATTCTCTTTCTTTGCTGGTGATTAATTCGTGACAGTACTATTTTAAAAGTAAATTTAGTTTTTCTATATACTTTTCCAGGATTCTCTTACCCCTGCTTTATCCTGGTTCCGAGAAGGCCCATGTTACTGCATATTCATGTAAATATCCAGCACATACCGGGAAATCCTTCTGGGTTTTTTCAGATTCTCAAATTTTCCATCAGTTCTAATAACCAGTATTTCTTCTGCTGACTGCTTCTCACTTCTTCCTTCTATTCCTCAGTTCAGGGATTCCACATTTTATTTCCTCTTTTTCTTTCTGTTGGGACTTTTTTTTTGTGGGGACAGTTCCCAAATTTTGTATCTTTTTCATTTACCAAAGTTCTCCCAAGATAATTACCTAAAACCAGGAATTCACAGTTGCTCAGTCGGTGGTGTCTCCTACAAACACGATCTCAAACATTCTTTGTACAATTAAGGCAACTCAATTTAAAATTCATTCTTGAGTAAAACAAATACATATACCTAAATTGCAGCTAAATATGTACCAAACCTTGCAGTGCACTTTTTCAGTGAAGGATATGCTATAAGTGTGAAGAAGTGATAAAAAGATAAGGAAGAGGCTCAAAATACCTTCCCACAGGAACACACATCTCAAGTCTTTACTGCAGTCCAAAATACCCCTTGTCTTTTGATTCAAAGAGCTTCAATCAGCTTAGCCCATCAGTATCGCAGGAAGCTAGCAATAATTCTTATTAAAACCCACTAATAATGTTAAGGGGGAAAAAGCTCTCAAAATATAGATTCTCCTAGAGCTAAACGTATAATATTATAAAGCTGAAAGCAATGACTGTAACAAAAGGTGAGGTGCCAGAAGTTTCAGAAAGAAATTGATAAAGCCTTCAAGACCCCATTAAAATCTCCCCCAGGAATAATTTGCATCTGCTCTACTTCATGCAGACATTGGATTAAGCATCTGAGTGTAAAACTTAATCTAGGCTTTTATTTCACTATGGGTTTCCTTCCCCTCCTCCCCCCTTTTCAAGCGATTCAGCAGGCGCACTTTTTCCACACTACCAGCAGCCCCATTACCCTGTAAGGGAGAAGGATTTAACTGATCACAGCATCACACAAATTACACATAAGCCTGTGATCCTGTTGCTAGCATCAGTCAGCACTATGCTCTCTAAAACCAAACTCTGAACTCTGCAGCTTTTAATAGATGGCAGGTCCTCCTATCCCACTGTTATTCGGTGCAAAAGCAAGATGACACCCACAGGGCCCTTCCTTTTCTTCCTCTTCTTTCATTTCCACCCCTTTTCACAATACCACATTTACACACTTTTCTAATCTACTGTCATTTTCACCAGCTTTAATGCTAGGCAATATCACAATTCTTAGCAGTATTGCAAAAGATTCAAATGGTATTTGCTCATGATGGCTCCAGGCATATTATAACATCTATGTTATACAGCCACTTTCATGGATCATATCCTGTTATTACCATAACACCCTACTGGCTGTAAACCTGCATCCCTCAAATATGTTTCAATGAGTTGTCAGCTGCATTTCAAAGCAATCAAATAGTGAATTAGGCACCTCAAAAATAACAATTTATTATTACTCATCACCTTGGGAAATGATATGCTTTGGACTCATGAAAGCTGATCATTGTCTTCCACTTCCCTCTCTCATAAAGCAGCTTTATGTTAAGTAGACAAAACCTGCAAACTGGTGACAGTCAATAGGATTGCTGCAACTGAAAGGGAGAACTATAATAACAGAGCTCAGAAAATACATGCAGGAACGTGCATGCAAAATCACATTGCAACTCTAGCATTAAAAAAAGCTAAATAAAAGACAAGAGAGAAGCAAGTACAGGGGAGAACTTCTAAGTCAAAACTGGAACTAGAAACAAAGTGTACCAACGTTTCTGTAGCTGTCTGTTGTTCTGGAGTGTGACTCAGCAGAACAAAGGCTTTTGTCTTCATTTAGAAATAGAGTCCATATTGCACAGGAAGTGGCAAAAATCCACTGTCTGGAATGTGACCGTAGTTCCCTTTGTTTTCATGGGGACGTACCACAGAAAGTCCCCTGCTTTACAGAGACAGTAAATCATGACCATGTTCAACATGAGCTGATGAGACCAGGATAAGACTCTAGTTTTCCTGTAAGCATAGAGAAGCAGTCAATGAAAAAATAGAAATTTGTAGAAAAAAAGATGAGTGAGACGGTCATAACTGAGAGCAATCAATTTTTTACTTGCATTTAATGAATCTGCAAATACCTGTCTTTATAAATTAAAACAGAAAGAACACTCTGAGAAGGACAGGGGTACATGACAAAGTCTGTGCTACCAATACAATCCAACACTGTGTAACAGTCACCATAAAAAACTGCCAGCAGGTTTAAGACTAACATCTATATTTGAAATATTTGTACTTCCCTTTTTATATCATAACTGTCATGGACATAAATGATAAAGAAGTCTGAAAGGGGAACATGAACATCAAAATAGTTTTTATATCAATCTTTTAAAAAAAACCTTGTTTTAACAGTACCAAGAAATGCTGTTAATCACTTGGAGGTGATCAGACCAAGAGACTATAGTTTATTAGCATTTTTAAGTTAAACATCATGTGGTAGAAAAAAAACCAAGCAATAAGTTCATTTAAGGACAGAGTTTTCTATTCATTCACAGACCACAGTATCTCTGTTTGGACTAGTTTCTGTCACTCTCCTTTCTTCTCCAAGCTTTCCCATATCGTCAATCATCAGTGAATTTTCTGATGGAAATACAGCATTATTCTACATACAGAAATCACCTGCTATCATGCAAAGAAGTATACTTTCAGTTAAAAAGTGTATGGTTTTTGTACTATATAAAAGTTAATTTTCTTTATCCTAATGAAGCAATGTTTCTCCTCAGTTTCATAAAATAAAGCTCCACCTATTTCCATGCACTTTTTCTGAAAAACGTGAGTGCACATGTAAGAAGTTTTTGCTTGCTCGCAGAGTGAATGAGTGGGAGTGTGGCACAGAAGTAAGCCCTGTCTCTGAATGTCACAGTTGTGAAACACATTATAAATAAAATCATATACTCTAGAAGAAATTTTCATCTCTCCCCTTTTGCTGCATGCTGAAGGAAGTGCTGGGGTAGACCTCAGTGAAGGAGTGAGAGCCTGCAAACACACGGACATTAACGTTTGCAGAGAAACTGATAAATAACAGAATAATTTCTCTAGTTGTTTTGCAGGGTGAATGCATAAGACACTTCAACAAGAATTACATGATTTGGTTTCCTCTCTTATCTTCTCGCTTGTGAATTGGTATTAGCTGGTACCCGTGACAGATGTGTGATGTTTTAGTGTCTCATACTTCAATGATTTTCAGAGCACTTACCTCATGATGATGGGGAGAAAAAAGCATCAGTCCCCTGTGCTAGTAAAAATAACTGAATTAATAACAGATTTAATCTAGAGTTGGTAGTTTGACCTACCAGTTAAAAACTTTAATGATGCACTATGTAGCACTGCCCAGAAAAGCTGTGAAACCAAACAGGACATTTCATTAATTCACTGTAACATTTTGTAAAATATGCCCCTGACATGTCACGGTAATCGTTTCTTTTACTGAAACCATGTTCTTCTTTTTCCTTCCTTATTTTCTTTTAAAATACGTGCTCTGGTGACAAAGGAAGACTAACACAGAATGTGGTGAACAAAGATAAACTACCTCATTTCTCTCTTGTATCATGACTTCTTTTAGTGATCTAAAACATACCAAAGGGGAAGTGCCGTGACTCCTCTCAGTGTAACATGAATCTATTTAACTTCCAGTTCCGAGTTATGCAATGATCTCTCCCATGAGCAGTTTTCTTTCCTTGGCTAGTATTAGGTAATGTACAGGCATATAAAGCTGGCTATGTGTTACCATCATGGTATTTTTTCTCCTATCCTTTTGTATCTCACCTGCTATTAAGGTTGCCCTTAACAAAAGAGGCAACAACAAAAGCAACACTTTCTAAATGCTGCAGTTCTGTAACGATGGGAAAATTAATATCGGGAACTCAAATCAGCAAGCCTAAAATGTCAGGTTATTCAAACGTGTGAGAAGGATAGCAGAAAACACCTCAGAGAGTCTGACAACAAACAGTCACAGCATTATATAGGGGAAGGTGCTTCTGTAGATTAATACAAATATATTTAGCAAACACTGTATATTTTACTAAAGACTATGCTACGTCTCCATGTTCTTTACCATCTATAACTGAGCTTGTTTGCAGAGCCAGAGAGCGGAAAAGCACCAGACAGGCTTTCTTGTCTCGAAATCAAGTACTAATTGAACTTTCCTATCCTACCCTCAGTGTTTATCTGTGTGGTAAGCTTTAACCTCCATTTGCACAGGTTGAGATACTGATAAAGAGAAGTTAAGCTTTCCTCAAAGCTGAAAACGGCACTGGCATACAAACCACATTCACACTACTGAGTTCGCAGGTCCATGTTCTGACAACATTTGTTGTTAGACTACTGTTCCATTAATAATAGGATTTTTTTTGCTTGTTTTTTAACTTCCTTGCCTGGTATTCAGATATACCTAAAATATAATCAGTAACAGAAGAGAACATGAAATGGCTAAAAAAAAAAATTAAAGCTGCATACATTTGTAATGCTGCACCCACAATCAGTACGTTGTTTCATGTGGCTTCATGTATCACATGTTCTGGATGTCTTATCTGCTTTATTTCTTTTGTTTTATCATAGATAATCTTTAAGGTCCCTTCCAACCCAAATCATTCTATGATATGATTCTATCTGCCATGGGCAGGGACACCTTCCACTAGCCCAGGTTGCTCAAAGGCCCGTCCAACCTGGCCTTGAACCTTTCCAGGGAGGGGGCAGCCACAGCTTCTCTGGGAAACCTGTGCCAGTGTCTCACCACCCTCACAGGGAAGAATTTCTTCCTTACATCTAATCTGTATATACCCTCTTTCAGTTTAAAACTATTACCCCTCATCCTATCCCTATACTCCCTGATCAAGAGTCCCTCCCCCCTTTCAGTCCTGGAAGGCCGCTCTAAGGTCTCCCCGGAGCCTTCTCTTCTCCAGCTGAACCCCCCCAACTCTCTCAGCCTGTCCTCACAGGGGGGTGCTCCAGCCCCCTGAGCATCTTTGTGGCCTCCTCTGGCCCCGCTCGAGCAGGTTCGTGTCCTTCTGATGCTGGGGGCCCCAGAGCTGGACACAGTACTCCCTTAAGGAGTAGTAGTACTCCCTTAGTACTACTTATCACACTTGCTTTCATTTTGCATTCTGTCTCTCATCTCAGACTTTCCAAAGGATTTAGACATGCAACCAAGTATGCATAGCACGTGTTCCAAAAGCACAGATAAATTAAGAAAGCTGTACCTGATTGCAAATGGCCTCCCTCTGCCAGAATTCATCCAACTTTCATAAATTAGAACATGCATATCATGCACACCATTTTAGACATAAAATCAAGTATCAACTTAAAAACCTGGTTCCCCAGTCTCTTTTTTTACTTGTAAAAAGTTAACCCACTGCTATAAAGTATTAATGTTCAAAATGTAAAACAGTAGGGAAAAAAAATTGGTTCCTTGGAAGTTACTGACAGATCAACTGCAACCTACCAGAGGATGACAAAAAAAATACCAGATGGAATAGAAAAAAAAAAATAATCCTTGCCGTTAGTACATCATACCAAATGCTGTACTTCTGAGTACAGCCAAACTCTCCCCTCCTCCTGCCACAACAAACCGTTTCTTGGAAAATTGTTTACGCCTTTTTCAACTATTGATGGTGACTATTGACTCTAATAGCTAAATCTGACAAAGACACCAAAAAAAGCAGAAATACAGATCTCATAAAATGCTGCCCAGACTTAACTGCCTTGCAAATCCCATTTAAAAAAGCAGATGCAGGTACTCACTGAAAATTGAACCTTAAACCCCACAAGCTGTTATAATACCTAATATCTTGATATTTGCCTTTACAGTAAAATACAATTACTGCCAGGTGACACACACACAAAAAAGTAGGGATATAACATTTATGGCTAAAGGCAACATGACAGAAAAGGAGAAATACCGATTTAAAAGAAACCAAGTAAGCATCCCATTGCCTATAAACACACATATATCAGCAGCACACTTTCACTGCCAGAAGATTTATGGGGGCTTAAAAATTACAAAGCCAAACCCCTTAAAACTGATATCAATATAAACCCCAGTTCAGGTCAGCAAGCCACCCAAAAATCCCACCAAGATTGGCTCCAAAACCCCAGGCTACCACAACATTTTTGAGCACCTAACCATTTTCCCTAAGGAACCTTGAACTGAAGCTGTTCACAAGGAACTGTCAGACTTCTTCCCCATGGGATTACTATAGCATTTTACTACCTCCTGAGGGTTAAAAAAAAAGAAGTGTTACACTCATTTTCCAAATATCTGATGGTGTCTCTACTTCTTCCACAGTATCTGAAGTGGAAAACATGGCATTTTGACCATTATCATCAGAGCGCTAGAAAAACCATACATACTTCTAAAGAACGAAGGGGCAAAAGCTTCAAGGAGTTGAAGTTTAAAAAGTGCTACCTTTTTTGCTTGCCATAATTACGACCTTTCGCAGTATTTTAAGCAACACATAAATTAAGACTAGAACGCCTTCCTGGAATCATCTTGACAGCATCACAGATAGGTGATTTATTAGCCTTTTTTCCAACCTTACAGATGCTAACCTTGCTAGCGTCCTGCAGCACAAGCATGATGCAAACAGACTTACACTGACATCTAAAGGTACCTATTCTGTGATGCCTCATGAAAATGTTCGGAAGTGCTAGCACCCTATAAAGTGCTAACAACAGAGATGAAGAAATGTCAATTTTTATACCCAGAAGAAGACTAATTCTCACTCTCTCTCAAACATGAGATACTTTTAAAAGTTTAAGATTCCACACCATACCACAAAGAGATTATAACCTCCTGTAAATGCAAAGGAGTATTGACATACAAAATATTACCATGTTACCAGAAATTTGTATTTCTGAAGTTTAAGCAAGGATTTACTTGGTAAATTACATGAGCTGAAATGCAAGTATGGGAGAGCTGAAATGCAAGTATGGGAGAGCTGAAATGCAAGTATGGGAGAGCTGAAATGCAAGTATGGGAGAGGATACTTAAGGCCCTGGGAATTTCAACTTTTTCTTGACATTTTTAATAATTTGTAGCAATTGAGTCCATTGCTATAACATAGGGTGCTTCATCAACTAAGTCAATAAAGTCAACCCATGTCACCCTCATTTCCCACCTGGCCTATTCCATTTTCTACATTAAATAAGCTTTGGGACTGTGAGACTGCCTGCTTACCCTGTTGGACAGCAGCAGAATGGGCAAACAACTATGCACACGGTGCTTCCTGAAACATAACCAACATTCAAGCCCACCCCGATTGCCCTAACAGCAAATCCTGATCAGTGAGATCCAAACACTTACAATCACCCACCTGACAACTACTAATAAGCTACAAACTAGTGTTTTAAATCCTCTTTCCATGAGGATTTTCATGAGGAATTCTCATCTGGAGTGAGATAACTCATCATTTCAAAGATTAAAATTTCAGTACTCAGTCAATAAAATAAGGTGCAAAACCAAAGCCTAAACCAGCTTTGGGGCAAACAGGAGATGTTTGAAGTTTACTACATTCAACTGCTATACTTTTAATAGGTAGTCCAGCCATTACAAATTATATGAATTTTAAAAAATTTAAAAAAAAGAAGTGAAGCAGCACTTAAAGTTGTTCTGCAAACCACATGTAAAAGAGTTCTCAACCCCTCAAAACATCACTAGATGAAGAACTGATAGCAGATACTAACTGCTAAAGAAAACAGAAATTCAGATAAATGAACTCAAGACCCAAAGATCTTTGGGAAGTCTCACACGTGACTTCTATTATAAAGCTCAGACAATATTTATTGTTTTCAAGAAACTATTAAGATACATGACAATCGCATGACCTTACCTCCAGGCACGCTATTTGAGCCAGCACGCTCACTCGCACAGACTTCAACCTCCGCTCCCGATCATCTGATCTGGGCACAAGTCAGGTGAGCACCCACGGTCATACGCCAGCTCTGGGGAAACTCATGTGGGTCAGAACAGCACAGCTGGTCTGATGATTACAGCTCTCGGAACAGAGTTCATTCTGTCAAACACACCAGCAGCATTAACAAACTCTTAAAGACAACTCATGTTACAGAATACTGGAAATAACAGTAAAGCAGAAGAAAGCAGTATTATCAAGTAACTTTTCTGTCTTGAAATGAGGCAAGAACTACACTAGTCACTGAGCAGTTTATCGGGGCTTTTTTTTTTTTTTTTTTTTTAAGAAGAGAGTCACAGGAGACCCACACAGTGCTTTTGAGTATCTCTGGGAAGGTGGATTCAGCAGGGAATTCAAATCCTAAGGAAGAGCAAGACAACCAACAGTAAATGTAGGCTTCTAAGGAAACACAGGTATATCCAAAACACTACACAGCTAAAATACTAACAGGATATGACAACATCCTGCATAGAAACTATAGAAGAAAAAGGCCACTGTCCTCAGCTCCTCTGACAACATAAGCCACTGCCAGCGCTGTCAGGTCTTTCCTGCTACTACACCCCCCCAGTAGAACTTCAGTTGGGTTGACACAGCTGCCTGCTGGCCACATGAGGAAGAGGATTAAGGGACTGACCCAGGTTTTAATCTGGTAAGGAACAGAGAACAGGCAGAAAGAGAGGAGACAGAGGAAAAATGCCTGTATCCTAAATTTCACAGTCAGCTTCAACTGACCTGACTGCAAATTTCTAAATAGAGAGAGGGTTCACATCTCTCTCAGGTTTGCTCAGCTCTAGAGCCCACATAGCCACAGACTAAACCAGACCAACCTGCTGACACACACACAAGCCCTGTTAGTTGTGGGATTTCTCCCCCAGTTTCCAGCCACATCAGTGAGCTGACCCGCCTGACACCTTTAAGGCTGATAATACGCACTGCAATGCTTCTGCAAAATAAAAATCTCTACCATCTACATCATCTCACCTGATGGCACAGAAACAGAGCTTAGTTCCTACAAAAAGTGTCTACGGGTAAGTTATTCCTGAGGGTTTTTTAATACAAGAACATACCATACGTTCTTGGAAATTATGATGCCAAGTGTGAAAAGCTGACTGCAAGCTCAATGCAAATTTTATGTTTGACTCCATGGAGCCAAAATCTCATTAAGTTTAAAATTAATATTATTTTTTTTCCTGCTCTAATCCAGATGTGGACTGCAAAAATAACTTACAGATGTATCCGTGGGAGGTAAAGATAACCTCTATAAAGAACTGTCTCAATTACAGTGGTGTGAGTGGCCAGCAACTATTAAAAAACCCCTAGAAATCCACAAAAACCCATCCAGTCTAAAGGTACTGCCTAAGCTTTGAGAATATATTAAAATGCACATAGCATTAAAAAAACATGTTCCAGTAAAGACTTCTGTCTGCCTATTTGATTGCAGCACTAATTAAAAAAAAAATCCCAAAGCAAGCAATTAAACATTAAGATTGCTTGCAAACCTGCACCAGAGTTTTCAAAGGTTTTCAACTCTATAAAAGCAATAGTTTGAGTTGGAGATTTCACATCAAAATGAAGGCTATAAAAAGTCAAAGTCAGCCTATAGTCACCTTCACACATTTCTCTCCCAAGTATGCTGAGCAGGTGTGCTAACAGGAAAGGAGGGAGAGCTTTTCTAAACACATTTCCCCCACCCCCAAAAAAGAAAACAAGAGCAAAACATCAAAAAAAAAAAAGATTTTACTCAAAGGGAGAAGTGAGATGTATGTTATCATTGTTTCCCAAAAATCAACCATTAAAGCCATTTTAGATTCAGCATCTAAAAATGCAAGTCTGATATAAATGCCTTAACTAGACTTACTGAAGAATAAGTTCTTAGTAGCACATCCAAGCTTCTTACAACACAGAAACCATGAGCTCATTAAACGCATGTCCCACGAGACACAAATAAAGAAGTTTCAGAATTGCTCAGTTTGGTCACATTTTAGGCAGGGAACTTTTTTTTTTTTTTTTCCTTCCCTTTAGGCTCATGGCAAAGAGCAGCTTTGGAAAGATTTCTCTATCTAAACACAATCCCTGGACAGTACCAAAGACTGTCTGCTGTTGGGAAAAACTAAGAGGTATCTGTGTTTATTGTTGAGATAAACAAATTTTAGAGCATTTATTTGTTCTGTTCCAAGTATGTCCTGTGTTCAAATACCATCACCTTTATTATTTAGAAAAAAACCTAATGTGTGCATGCACATGTGGGCTCGTGCTTAGCTGATCCAATATTCCTGGGGTCCCATTCTCTATTTCGAGATACACTACTGGAATGACATAAAGAGGCTAAACAAGCATTAAATAAAGTTCTGTGATCAAGGCCCCTGGTATTGAAGCACTCTGCCAACCAGCATAGGCAGTAACGACAGGACGAGAAGCATCTGCAGGTTACTGTAACTACAGTCAGATTGGGATGAATTAAATGTGTCAATACACAAAAGCAGCACTGCCTTACATGTCAGAAGTAACTTTTTTAAAACCAGTTTAGCTAAATCAGCACAATCTGTGGCCAGTTTAATGTGCAGGTGCTCTGAATCTCTCCTGGGACTACACAGGAAACCTAAGCTTAGAATTCAAACCACAGATTCATGAGCTTTTCTTTGCTCATACCGTTCAATCCCTTGCACAGCCCCTGTGCTGCTCTCCTACCCTTGCTGAAAGTGCATAGTGTGCCAGTAAAGTCTGTGGGCCACATGCTGAACTGAAGATCACACCACCCATCCTGCTAAAAATAACTCCCCCGCCTTTTAGGGGGAAAGGGGGCGGGGGGCCTGCGTTACTGTGGTCCCACGGACAGTTGTGCTGAGACAGCTGACTTGCTGGAAGTAGGGTAGAACAAGTAATAAAGATTGCTGGAAGAAATGTCTCTGCAACGTTTACCAGGCACTAAAAAAGAAATACTGTGACAGAGCAAGACCCCCTCTGCAGGGTTTCTGTTTAAGAGCTGCCATCCTGGTCTGGCCAAAGGATCTAATGGACTGGGAAGCTACTGCCCCACTCCCTCCCAAGTCTGAAGACAAAAGGCAGCATACTTTCCTCTTCCAGCACAGTATCTTGCTTTCTTCTTCCATTTTACTCTGAGATCTGTCAAATCAAAGTTTCAGCTTTCTACCAAAGGCAGGCCACGCTGACTAACAACAATAATAGGCAAAGTAGCCCTTTAGCTCATATATATTCTATTTCATTTTCCTTTTGAAACCTCCCATGCTAACGCACATCGGGCTTAATCCTCACACTTCTCAGATGAAGAGGATCACAGGAATCAGTGTGGTAGCCTATCCGACCTTCAGTAGGCTTTCAGTGCGTTCAACGAATAACTGCAGAGCAAGTCCACTATAAGCACTCTAAAGAAGCACCTAAAAATAGGGTGAATCAAACACACTTAAGAATACACAGGGCCTACTTTGATTTTTCTTTTTTCCTGATGTGCAATTCCAGCTCCAGTAGCCTTTTTTTAAAAAGTACTCCCCTAAGGAGGGAAGCTATACTTGAGCTGTAGAAGGCAGAGAACACATAACAACTTTGCCTGCTTTAAAGGCTGACGTAGTGGTTTCAGCAGCAGCTGAACAGACGAGCGTGCGCTGCTCCTCCTTAGACCCTCCTCCGCTCCTGTAGTCCCACCCGCTCCTTTCTGCCTGCTTTCTCATGCTTGTCAGACCATTCCACAAGCTAATCCAGCTCCTTGACCGAGCAAAACCAACACCATACTTACATAGATACATCTCTCTCTCTTCCCCCTTGCTGGATTAGCAAATCAGATCAATTTACAGGAGGGTACAAAACGCTGCAGTGGAAGGTAAGAGGTGGAGCTGACAGCAGCAGTGGGCGGCAGGGACAGGATGACATTCACTGAATCACAGGGGAAAGTCACAGCCACAGGCGAAACAGAGAACTGCTCATCGTAACTGTTAGGTTACAGCTAAGGAAAGCTGTATTCTGTCTGGCTGCATCGTGCAAATAGCTCTCCCGCTGGCAAGGACAGAGGGTTTCACTACAGAGCAAGATGCCGTGGGTTTCTGCAGCAGCACTGGTAATCCAGACAACGGCCTCTGGCACTTCTATCACAGTTGTATCACCCAATTTTACCAACACACATCCTTCCACTATCACAACCTCAGTCAGTACTAGGATGCTTCCATGTCAAATGGGTGACAGGTTTTTAAAGGACCACATTAATATCAACAGCTAGTCTCGTGCAAAACTCGTAACTACTTGTATTTCAGGAAAGCACAAATATTTGCACGGTGTGACCTCAGCTCCCAAGGTCTGACAAGTAACTAACAAATCAGTGCACATGTTTACACTAGACATTTTAGATATGTTAGGTAATGCGAGCAAACTCAAAGCCTGGATAAGACATGGTAAGATTACTTGAAACTGTAACTACAAAATTCAGAATTTATTGTCATGCTATCCAAAAATAAACACATTCACTCAGCAAGAACTTGGGAGTCATGAAAAATTAGAGTTGTGCTTTCCTAATTCACATTATAAAGCCTCCCTATGTAAATATAGTCCTATTTTACTTGTATCTTCTCATCAGCTTGTATTATTTAAAACATGTGGGACAGTCACACAGATGGGAAAAAAAAAAAATAGGTCAGGTTTGAAACAAAAGCCAAGCCATTCCATTTTATTAGCAGATTAAACATGCAGAACTGTAATTTAAAATTCTAAGTAAGGCAAATTAATGAAGACATTCTGAACACACAGATAAAGACTGCAACAATTTGCAGTAGTTTAATTGTCATGTTGCCAAATGTCTTACTAAAAACAGAACCGAAAAAAGAGTTTGTCAATCTGATTTGAAAACACATAGTTAAGGACTATATTGCCTAGTGATCATATAGAATCTGGTATACAAATCTAGGATTTTTCAAACATCAGCAGCCGTATAAGTCCAACATGTCTGAAACACTATTAGATGATGAACATTTTCAAAATCTAGTCCTTTCATTTGCAAAGATCCTGCTTTTAAGCAAATTTATTCCTTTTCTGACTCCAAATTTACATTACAAAACTCAGAAACATTTATTCATTTTCCTTTTACTTTCTGCATAACCACAATATTTACTACTAAAATATGTAAAGCCCAAATACAAGTGCACTAAATTTAATTTATTCAAACTGAATGTTCTGAACATCATCTGATTGCTGCCACCTATTGTTGTTCCAAACATGCTGCAAGGAGCTAACTTGTCCCCTTCTGCCTCAACCCAATACTAGTATTCAGCTATTTTAAAAGCTTAGAAAGTGACTAACTCTTGACATACCACATGTTATGTAAAGAAAGGAAAGCAGGGGAAAAATTAAAACATTGCAAAGATTTTTTTTCTTTTGATTAATTTTGTTTGGCAACTCTAACTTCAAGTAAACACAGGACAGTTTCTGGATGAAAACCAACCACATCAAATCAGTGAAGAGTAATTTCAGCAGATACTAGTATCAAAGAGTCCTAAGAACACCTGTTACACAGACTACCAATTCAACAACTTTACTAGTTTAAAAGATTTCAAAGCTTCTGACTTCAAGCAGCATTATTACTACTTCTGTCTCTGCTATTGCTAAATATACAACCGATAAGTCTATTTGAGCATGACAGCTGTAGAAGGAATGAATAAAGGTTGAACATAAAGATGAATTAATCTAAAAAGATTGGCCATAGGCAAGCCACTTCCTTCCCTGCCCCCTTTCAGTTAAGAATTGATAAATGCTGGCAAAAGTGAAAGAATACAAACAAACCAAAGTATACAAGTAAACAGAATATATGTAAATACAGACATACACATATGCATAGTGCATAGATATACACTTTTTAAAATATATATATATAAAGGTGTGTGTATACAGACTAACTTTCCATTGATCTAAGTTTTGGCTTTACACTCATAAGAGAAGTAATTCTGGAACAGTCATTTCTCATACAGCCCATTTAAAATGATAATTCTAGGTTGCCAAAGGCCACTGAATTCTGTCTGCTCCTAAATGTATACAGCTTCGCAATGACATAATGTTCAGGTTCATCGAGAAGGTTAAAGAACAGGAAAAAGACACAAACTAATCAGCCTAACTAAAGCTTTAGTCTGCAGAGCTTTACGTATTAAAATGGAAACTTCGCCACTAAACATAAAATTTGGGAGGGTCATTATTTCAAAATATTAATTCTCTGAATATCATGTAAATAAATTAAAATTATTTCCAAAAAACTTGGGAGGCGCAAGATCTCCCTCAAGTAGGCTCTGATTTCCCCTGTCAGTAGTCTTCATTCTTAAAGCCAGAACACAAACCCAAGAACTAGCAAGCCATGTCACTGAAGATAAAATTTTGGTCTGTTTCAAACTGAAAAGCCTCACCTCATCTGCGTTCTGCAACGGGATATTAAAGGTGTCTATTAAATAAAGATGTCTTAAAGACACAGAAATAAAGATAGAAGTTAACATTTGCAAATTGATGAGCAGATCAGCCACTGGACCCAAAGACACCCACATTAAGGTAACTGGATTGCCAGGGGCTGGCCCTTCACGCAGTCTGGTGTAGGCACATACACCAGTTCTGCAGTGAAGAGCAATTTGCACCACACACATATGCAGGATGCTTTTGTTGAAGCACCTAACTATAAATATAGGAGCCTAAACTTCAGGAAACATCTCTGAAAACATGGGCGTAGGTGCCCAAACTGTTTTGTTATTAAATAAACATACTACATCTTTATAGCAAGCACCTATGGGACCACTGCTTAAAAATACAATATTCAGACAGTTAAATATTCTCAAGCAAGGGGAAAGTACTGATATGATAGAATCAGTCTCGACGCTCAAAGAGAAAAATGGTGAATTCCTGCAAGGGCAGAACTGCCACTTCTGGCTAGTCATTTGACCTCCCCAGCTCAGGTTCTTTTACACACAAATATCAAAGGTTAATTCCAATGCTTACTAATGGATCAAAGCATCACCTACTTCACACAGCTGTTCCTTTGCACCTTCACTTATTTCACAGCCTTTATCTGTACATTAACGCTAACAATCCCTCATCAAAATCAATTTAAAACTTCATTTTGCTTTGAACTGATAGATCCAATTATACTTAAGTGGCTAAAATAGAACCTGGCACAGATCCACACATAGCAGTTCCATCTCCAGTGTGCAGGAAAACTGATGTTAAAAGGCATCTCAGACATCAACCTTGGATAGCAAAAGTGGAGAAAAATTACAGAGGATATGGAAGATCTTTAAACTAGCTGCCTCTATTTAAGCAAAGGAGGGTGTGCTGTAAAGGCTAGTTACAGTCAAACAGGGCTGTTGGGGAAACAGCCAAAGCTCGCTCCATCAACAATGCTCATCAAAAATCACAACGGTGACTGAGATTAATATTACCACAAGGCACCAAGCCACATCTTTCATTTATCTTCAGTGTCTGTCTTCTATACGATAAAGGCCTTCAAGATCAGCAATTAAGGTAGCTCTACTCCTATATCCTGCCCCTCTTCACTTTAAGTCCCTTGCCCGCAGCCTGAGTAGTTACACGTGACCTCTGAGCTGGCCACACAGGCTGCCGTTGCGAGCCCTGCCCTCCTCCACCTCCACACATCCCTCATGTCAGCCGCGGAGTGAGCGCAACTGCAAAATGATTCCTCCCACCCTGAGTGACAGCAAGGGGCAAGTCTGCAACAAGGAGCAGGAAACTCCCCTTCCAGGAGCATCGGGAATTGCTAGTTTGTATACTGGGAATGGACAAATGTGCTTTCCATTAGAATCACCAAATTTTACCTCTGGATTTGGAAGACCAGAGCATACAGATGACTGAACTGCTTTATGGGTAAGGAAGCAGCCTCGGCATATGTGCAGGCAACCAGGCAGAACAGCTTGTACAGCCATGTGAAAACCAACGGACTCATTTGTACCATCAGTCAGTTTTGGGTCAAAACAGGGAGCATATCCGACTCCCAGCGTGGTACCCACTCACTGACAGAGGAGGCAAAAGCAGGACAGTGTCAGTGTGAAGTGGAGAGGACAACTATTCCTTTCAGCAGCTGCCCACAGTTACCTAGCTTGAGCTTAAGATGAAATTGCATCTTTAAATCCCAAGAGAGGTGGATCTAGGAAACCCTCTGTTCTCTGTCAGCAAAACTCAGCTCTTTGACGTGCAATCAACATAAGGTTGAGATTTAGAGATACAGACACGTACCCTGACCTTCTGTAAGTCACAAAAGATCTGAAATCTACACCCTGTTTGGGCTTTGAAACGCCTTCATTCTCCTCACCTATTTTCCTCTCACTTCTTGGCCTAAAGAAAGCAGAAAAGGAGCCAATAGCTCCAGTGCTAAGGAACTCCAGGGAATGGGGAACCAGCCTTGTTGCCCAAGATGAAGAATTAACAATTGGTTGGAAATCTGGAAGCCAGTCTCACAGAAGGTACAGGCAGAGAGAGAAAGAGAAATGGGGAGAAGACAAAATTGCTGGGTCCCCTCAGGTAACAGTTAACACTGCAGTTATACAGAAGATTAAGAAAAAGACATTGCAGAAGCATCTGACAGTTCCAGCATTCCAAGAGCAAGTGAAATGAACTGTTCACCTTAACTACATCTTCTGAAAGGGACCTGCCCACTTTTTGGACATGAAAGGATTTAAATTACCCCAAGAAAAACAATTTGCAAAGACATCAACTCTGTTTGAGGAAGGCCTTGAGATGCAGGCTAGAGGAACCTCAGGAAGACTTTGAGAAAACAGTACCACGCACTACTTCTACTTTTCTTCTGTTCCCAGGACTTTCACTATCAACCACCATTAGAAAGGACAGGATGGGCCAGGCCCACCCCCCCAGTCATCTACCCAGTAATGACACCTCTGAGCAATCAGTCACCTCGTTATGCCTGTCTCCACAGCCTGAGCTGTTGAGGTTTCTCACCCACTGTGAGCTGAGCTAACCAAACTGAGGTAGCTTGAGAGTCAGCTGTGACTGCAAATATCTCCAAGTAATATTCCAAGTTAGGTTGTTGTAATGAGCCTAACGAGAAAATTGAGATGACAGAGGAATGGCCCAACCCATCATAGTTCTTATACATCACTCTCCTCTTACTTTCTAACACTTGCAAAGCTGTGCTTCAGTTAGTGACCAGTCAATGTTTTTAACATTAGTTTACTGTATCTTTATATAGCAGAATGGTACACGTGGCTATTAAAAGGAAAACATACAATTCTGAAAAGGATGTCTACACATTTACCCTGCTCATATGATTCAAAGTATGAAGTGAAAAAGCACACTCACTAACGAAGAAAATTCAGTGGGGATACCACTACTTTCTATGGTAAAGGGACAAGGGGAAATGAGAGAGCTCGCAAAACAACGAATAGCAGAGACATCCTGTTCTTACAGGATATCTACCTCTTCAGGCACAAAGCTTAAAACAAGAGGTTGTAATGACGATACTTTTCTTTACTGTGTTCAGTCATCAATTTTCCCTTTGCTACCATAAAAAACCGTGCTGCAGTTCAACGTCCTGCTGGCATTTATCCTCCTCTTCCCCTCCGCCCTTCCCTGTCCTCTTCTTTTCCCTCACACAGGTTACTATGAAGCAACTTCAGGCAGACCCTGGCAGCTCACTGTAACCACCTCCATCTATTGCTCTGATACCTTTTAACAGACAGCTTCCAAATCACACTCGCATATTTAAATGCATTAAAATCCAACATACAGCAGAGTACAAGGAGCCAAGCGTTAAAAGTCAGCTTTTCATCTTTCAAGCACTGGTGGCTTTTCTACAACCAGAGGGCAGAGAACCCACAAATTTTAAAGCGTCTACTTCAGGAGCTGGCAGCAGAGAAGCAACAAGCCCTGTCTGACCAGAACTGACTCAAGCCACGCGGATGCCCCTGCGCTGCTGCAAGCACGCTGAGTTCAAAGAGAGGTTATTAGCCAGACACAGCATGTCTTCAGTACAACAGTGCAGCTCGGGTGATAAATCCACAGCCCAGTGCACTTCAAATGGCTCTGCCTGGCTGGGCTTCCTGGCTTCTGCTCAGCATCAGCCCTCAGAGCCGTCTCCTGTAGAGTTGCATCAAGATCTCTGCCCTGTAAATCCTCACGGTGACTGTTCCGCAAGGATCAAGTCTCACAACAAATACAACAAATCTGTTCACAGGCTGGGTAGCACCTCCCAGAAACAACGCCGCTGGGAGCCCACTGTGGACGGGCACCGACTGTGCACAAAGCTAGCATGGGCGAGCAGGATTCAGCAGCCTGACTTCAGAGAAAAGCTGGCCCTGGAAGCCTCACACCTGAGACAATGCACCTAAGCTAGTAAACTTGTCCAGGCCTGAGCTTCTTTCTCAGCACCAAGCTGCTCTTTCTAAGCCTCCATAGCACTGTTAACACATTCACCCCAATAAATCACCAAAGGATAATTGAGATTTACTCACGTTTGGGGAATACAACGCCAATGGGGCTGCTAGAAACAGCAAACAAGCTGGAAGGTCTGAGAGGCTTTCCTCTTATAAACTAGAGACCAAAGAGTTCTGATCTGGACTTTTTCCTCCCCTGCATTTCATATGATTTTAAGCTTACTGAAACACCCTAGGGATTTTCCCCACAGCATAGCTGTTAATCAGGTCTTACTCTGTGGGTCATCCCTACTGCAGACATAACAAGTGCGGCGCTGAAAATCAGCATGACATGTTGAGAAAGAGATAACAACAAGGAAACCACCACGTGGGGACCAGCTGAGGCTCTTGTCCAATTCAATAACCATTTTCAAGTTACAGAAAGACAAGTGTTGTTTTAGAAGTCAGCAAAAAATGTGATCAGATTAAAAATTGACTCATCTACTTAAACATTTTTTGCTATCAAGGTACTACCGCCCATGTGCCACACATACAGCCTCAAAATTAGCCACCTTCTATCATTTTCAGATTCACCCTATTCTGATGGAAATTAACAGATAGCTCAGACTGCTGAGTGTTTCTTTGCTCAATTGACATTTTAGGCTAGATACCTGTGATTTGGAGGTATGAACTTACTGTTTACAATGTCACCTTGCAGCTGAAGAATTTGTGGAACAGGCATTGTGAGAATAACTATATCAAACTGTTCTGGCAGTCCCATTTTCCTGGACACTTCCCATTTCCCATCTTGGAGACAGATGTGAGTTACATGTTGTTCATAGAAGACATCTGCACCTGCTTGGAAAAAGAAATTGTTAAATACATGTAACAGTGAATTCTACAGAGAAAAGGCAGAGTAGTTTCCCTTAGTAACTGGATGACTTACAAACAGCAAAGCAGACAGACAGTCCTAGGGCAAAGTTTCACAAATCAGGTTGAATCAATTTAACAGCCAGCATATGACATTAAAAGAGGGGATCCTCATTAGCTGAAAAGATCCCATCACTCCCCTGTGCTAGGGCTGGTATTCATTTGACTCCTTTGTGAATGATTCAGTTCAGTAAACACATCGAAAACTACCAGCTGCTCCCTTTGTCAGGTTAGTTTACTGTGGCTTTAGTGAGCTGAACCAAGTTAGAGTGAAATCCAATGAGCACAGGAGGTGGCACAGGGTAAGCAATCAAAGCACACCCCCAGTAGCCGAAAAAGAGCATTGCTCCCTTAGCATCTCTCATATATCAGAAGACAGGAACATAGTCAATTATCTGCAAGATTAGGATCTAAAAAAATGACTAATTAAAAAAAAAGACAAAAGCAATCACATCATGGGAGCAAAGCTTGACTACTCATAAAGCTAACATTTTTCAAACCAGAGTTAGTCACTAAACTGTATGAGTGGTTCTGCCATGTTATACCTAATGCAGTAGTTACAGTTTAAACTAGCAGATGATCTTTTCTAAAAGACCTTCAACACAGTAGTCTCACATACAGCACAAGCACTCATTTCTACGGAACACAGCATGTAGCTCACCACTATGTTCCCAGCTGCTCCGTTAAGTACAGTTAACTTAAGTACACACTCACGAAAAAACACCCAAACGCTCACTTCATTCAAGTTGCAACTCAAAACTCTTTTCAACTGTGATCTCGCACCCACTAAATTATCTCTGTCCTCACTGTGTTAGGTCCAACCTTCATATGCTAAAGCCAACAGTGTAAATATAAGCTTGGCCCCTGGTCCTACAGACGCTATATTTGTGTAGAGACTTTTATTTGTCAGCAGTGCAGCTGAAGTCAGTGAAGTGCTTGCAGGACTTGGAAATTCATAGAGCTCCCAGACACGTTTATCCATCTAAGCAACTTCAAGACATGCATAAACAAACAAGAACTTGAACATTCTCACTGCAGATTTAAATTTGAAAGATAGTTTGAGAATGCCATCAAAAACACAATCATTAAAACCTTTCATTTCATACAAAGGCATCTAAAAAATTACCTGACTGTTTTAAATAATACTTGACAACTGAGGACATGCCCTGGGGTGCCATGTAATTGCACAATCCTTCTTTCACTACCAGTCCTTCAATGGGTGCAGTCAGCGGTTTCAAGATGCCATGAGACAGAAGTTCCTCATAGAAGCTTAAAGGGAGCAAACGACACAGATGAAAATACACAGTGTGAAACACACCAGTAGCTGTCATTATTTTTTACAACTAAAGTTAAGACCAGCCTAACTTTCACATTTAGAGAATAGTTTTTAATGACATCATACAACCTGTGTTTCAAGCCAGAACCATAGCTATAAAACAAGAAACTACCTTGCTATTATACTGCAGGCTGGCCTTTTACGTGAGGCCAAGGCTACCTACTGTGCCTGTAACAGAAACTGTTAGCGGTTTGACCTGAAGGCTTCAGGACTAACTGTGGCAGGGGCATATACAACAGTTACTTACAGCTCTCAGTATCAGTACAGACTGCATTGCCATCATGGAGTGCAGGAATATTCCATCAGCTGGATGCAGGTGCCTCAAACACACCTACATTTTCCCTGACTTCCACACAAATTTCACATTTTCACGTCGCCATCCCCCTCCCCAACCGACGGTGAGCCCTCCCGTGTACCCACGAGCCCAGGCAGCCCCCACCTCACGGCACTGCCCCATCCCCACACTCAGTCACCGCTGTTCTTCGGGGCAGAAACGCCGTGTCCCCATGAAGGCACCTCACACCTCTTCTGTCATACCTAGCTTTCCTGCCACCTGCACAGCGTTTAGGCGACTCTGAGGCGCGTTAGCTCTGGAAAGCAAAGACCTCTGTGGATTTAAGCAGCGGGGCCACACTCGCCTGCGTTTCCTACGGTGGCAAGATACGCACCACGGGTGAAAACCGCCGAGCCGCGACCCGCGCCCGACCCCGCGCACCGCCACTTGCTTCGCCCCACCCCTCCCCCCCGAGGCGGCAGGGACGGGCGGGAAGGCGGAGGGCCGGAGGAGGGCTGCGGAGGGCCGGAGGAGGGCTGCGACCGGCCCCGCCGGCGACCGCCCAGGCCGCGGCGCCTCCCCTCAGCCCGGCCGCGCGCGGAGAGGGGCGGGGGGCGGGGCTTACCTGCGGCGCGGCCCCGCGCGCTCCGGCTCGAGGGTGACGTACTGCGCGCCCAGATCGGCGCTGCGAGCCGCGTCCCGCGCGCTGCCGCTCGTGCTCATGCGGCCCCCTGCGGCACAGACACTCAGACACCGCCGCCACGCGACACGACACGACACGACGCGACGCGACACGACGCGCACCAGGCCCACCTGCGCCGCGCGCCTTGTCCCAGACGGCGATGTGGCCCAGCGCCGCCCCCCGCAGCTGCGCCGCGCAGGCGCCGCCCGTCAGCCCCGCGCCCACCACCAGCACCCGCGCCATGGCCCGGCCCGGCCCGCCCCGCCCCGCCGCCGGGCGTTGCGGAGGAGGCGCACGGCCGCGCTTACACCGCCCCTGCGCACACTCCCGTGCACACACAGAGCGCCTGTGCGCGCGCACCCCCCCCAGCACACACTGCTGCGTGCGCACCCTCCCGCGTGCACCCCTCTGCTCACACATGCACACACGCACGCAGCCCTGGGGTGCCCCAGCCCCCAGCTGCCTGGGTGTCCCCTTAATCACAGCATCACAGAACCATTCAGGTCGGAAAAGACCCTCGGGATCATCGAGTCCAACCCTCAGCCCGACTCTACAAAGTTCTCCCCTACCCCACATCCCCCAACAGCTCACCCAAACGACCCTTAAACACACCCAGGGATGGTGACTCCACCCCCTCCCTGGGCAGCCTATTCCACTCTCTGACCACTCTTTCTGGGAAACATTTTTTCCTCATGTCCAGTCTGAACCTCCCCTGTTGCAGTTTAAAGCCGTTCCCCCTTGTTCTGTCACTAATCACCTGTGAGAAGAGACCAGCACCAACCTCTCTACAATGTCCCTTCAGGGAGCTGTAGAGAGTGATGAGGTCTCCCCTCACCTTTTCCTCCTCACACTGAACAGTCCCAGCTCCTTCAATCTCTCCTCACAGGATTTATTCTCCAGGCCCTTCCCCAGCCTCGTTGCCCTCCTCTGCACTCGCTCCAGCACCTCGAGATCTCTCTCGTGTCGAGGTGCCCAAAACCGGACACAACACTCCAGGTGTGGCCTCACCAGTGCAGAGCACAGGGGGACTATCACCTCCCTACCTCTGCTGGCCACACTGTTTCTAATACAAGCCAGGATGCCGTTGGCTTTCTTGGCCATTGTCACATCCTGCTCAGATGAGGGAGACAAGTGGCTCAGGTTCATAAATCCCCAATGGAGTGGACGACAGTGAGACAAGTCTCAAAGTCCAAACATTTATTAACTTCGCACGAGGTACTAATTAGATACATGATAATTGGCTAAGTATATAAGAGTTGTGGCAAGCAATACAGTATGCCTTGAACTGGTTAATGGTATTGAAGGGAAAGGGGAAAAAGGAAAGGAGGGAGATGGAGAGAAGAGAGGAATAGAGATCACTGGTCTGGGTTCCTGCATTGATCCCACCAGCGAGGGTTCCAGGAGGCATCCGTCTCCTTCACTTCACTGCACTCTCCAGGCTCCACCCCCCTTTTGCTCCCCCCCCCCAATTTATCCTTGGGTCCATCCCCTAGGTCAACCCACATACCCATGTATCGCCTGTACAGGGAGGGGTAAGGTGTTTCATGGGATGATGTAATTAGCATGATCATGTCAGCCCTCGTTAGCATACTGAGGGGTGTTAACTTTAACATGCATTTCGTGGATAATGAAGCAAAGGTCATTCACGGGACAGATGGCCCTTGAAGTTTGTCCAGGTGCCCCAGAGCAGAGCCGTCCTGTCTGCACAGGGCTCCCTCCTCCAGCCCCATCCTGTGTTATTGGGGCTGCTTCATCAGCTTCGACCTCCACACCATCCACCCCAGGACTGCAGTTTTGTTACTTACAAGTGTTTGAGACATTCCTTAGCTCGGAGGGCCTCCACTCCCCCTACTAACTTTTGTCTCTTTCTGTTTTTTTCAGTCCGTCTTTCTTGCAGGCCTGTTTTTACAAGTCATCTCTCATCCCCCTGCCCATCTCACCCCTCTCTGCCCATGTCCCTCCCGCTCCCCCATAAGGGCAGCCAGTCCCCAGCCTGCGGCACCACAGGCTGCCCGTGGAGCAAGGAGCGGCAAGGAGCAAACAGAGCTGTTAAGATGACAGATCAGACACCATTAGTTGTAAAAATTCAGCTGATAATCCACCAGGACAGGCAGTTACAGGCAGTGAAATGTGTACTCGAAGAACTGATGTCTTGCCAAAAGACCTCTGCCCCCAGTGAGTCTTAGTTGCTGGGCATCTACCTGGCACATGTCAAGTTTTGAGTAGCGTGGAGCATTGAGTAATGATGCCTGTCCAACTTGATAAACTTCTGCAACGATGTGACTGGTCTGGCAGGTGAGGTGAAAGCAGTGGATATTGTCTACCCGGACATCACCAAGGCCTTTGACACCGTCTCCTGTAAGATCCCCACGGAGAAGCTGTTGGTGTCGGGGCTGGATGAGCAGGCAGTGAGGTGGGTTGGAAACGAGCTGAATGGCTGGGCCCAGAGGATGGCGATCAGCAGTGCAAAGTCTAATTTGAGGCCATTGACCAGTGTGTGCCCCAGGGGTCAATACTGGGTCCAGTCCTGCTTTTCATCTTCATTAATGCTCTGGATGGTGGGGCACAGTGTACCCTCGGCAAGTTTGCAGGTGACACCAAAACGGGGGGAGTGGCTGATATGCCAGAGGGTCATGCTGCCATCCAGAGGGACCTTGATGGGCTGGAAACATGGGCAGGAACATCATTAAGTTCAACAAGGGGAAGTACAAAGTCCTGCACCTGGGGAAGAACAGCCCCATGCACCAGTACATACTGAGGGCCACCCAACTGGAAAGCAGGACCAGGGGGCCCTGGTAGACACCAAGTTGAACATGAGCCAGCAGCGTGTCCTGCTGCAAAGAAGGTGAATGGTGTCCTGGGCTGCACTAGGAGGAGTGTTGGCAACAGGTCAAGGGAGGTGACCCTTCCCCCCTACTCAGCACTGGTGGGGCCAGACCTGCAGTGCTGGGTCCAGTTCTGGGCTTCCCAGCACAAGAGAAAGTCCAGCTGGAGAGACTCCAGCAAAGGACCACTAAGATGATTAGGGCACCAAAGCACGTCTCCTGTGAGGAAAGGCTGAGAGAGGTGGGACTGTTCAGCCCAGTGAAGAGAAGGCTCACAGGGGAAATCTCATAAATACCTGAAGGAAGGGTGCAAAGAGGACAGACCCAGGCTTTTCTCAGTGGTGCCCATGACAGGACCAGAGGCAATGGGCAAAAATGAAACACCAGAGGTTCCCTCTGAACATCAGAAAACACTTGTTTACTGTGAGAGCAACCAAGCACTGGCACAGATTGCCCAGGATGGAATCTCTGTCCTTGGAGATATTCAGAAGCCATCTGGACATGCTCCTGGGCAACTGGCTTTAGGTGGCCCTGCGTGAGCAGTGGGGGTTGGACAAGATGATGTCCAGAGGTCCCTGCCAACCTCAACCAGTCTGTGATTCTGTGATAAGCTATCTCTGCCATGGGATTGACTTCATCCCAACACCAGTCATCCAGGAATGCTCTGGAACTGGGACTGATCCACCCTACTGAACAGCTTCTAGCATAATCAAAACCTGGCCACCTGGAGGTGTTAACCAGTAGGAATTGCTGGGAGGTGTGACAGCTTCCACAAAGTGTCAGTGGGCTATCTGCAACACCCAGAGTTTTCATGTAACCATGCACGGTACTAGCTTGCATTTTGCAAGAAGCTATGGCTTGATGTTAGGGAAGTGGGATCTGGAGACTTGAGTAGATAGTGCTGAGGGGTGATGGCATGTGTGCACCACCTCTGCCTGGGGAAAGATGAAATTCTCTGGACAATGGTGACAGAAGACATCTGCCAGGAGGTGACAATCAGAAGTTTCTAAGGACATCTTCATTGGCCTGATAATGCTGCTTCTTGGAGCCCACAGGCAGGAGCTGATGGATTTTCACCTGCCTGTTGTTGTTGTCATTGCAGCGCTGCCCCTCCTCACCTTTAGCACGCTGCCTGCAGTTTGTCCACAGCCACAATTCAGGAAAACAAGTTCCCATCCTGTCACCCTTGAGCATGGGCGACTGGGGGAAGTATTTGGATTACTATCCTTACCTATCTGCGTAGCTGGGAGAAGAAGTTCCAGAACTGCTGGTAGGATCACTGTGGTATGGGGATGCCACAACCTGACACCTTGGCATAGGTGTTTAGCAACAACTTGATGTAAAGTCCCTTATGTGGAGCTGGTTGCACCTAAGGGACAGGGTTTACCTTCTGAGGGTGTTAATCCTCATCTTCAATGGGAGCTCTGAGTTGACCTCGGGACAGATGTTGTTTAATAGGTACTACTTGGAGAGAGGTTGGAACCTCTGTCTCCCCTTCCCATGTGAGTTGTGGAGTAGTCATGGAGGAGAACAAGTGTTCAGTCTGGGGCTTCCTAATTTTTTTTTAAAAAAGACTGACTGTATAATTGACCCTCCAACACGTAAGAGTGTAGAGCTGGGAATTCAGATTTGGTGGAGGTTTTATCTTCTTGGCACCGTTGCCTTGGGAAGAAGCGTCAGGAGGTTACATCCCCCTTCTCAGCACCTGCTGTGGACAGTACCAGTTGGCACCCTGCTTTGCACCCTGCCTGCTGTGGATGCCTTCCAACACCCCTTCTCTGCGTGCACCATGCTGATAGCTCAGGCAGCAGTTCAGAGCTGGCCATTCTCTTTGGGCATCAGGTGCCTAGGACACAGATGAGTCAAAGCTAAATTTCACTGTGATCCTAGGGCTCGGGGCATCTCTGGCTTTGCATTCAGCTTTGCCCGGGGGCATGGGAATGGAATTCAGCTGTAGCTCCTGTCTTCTAAAAGACCTGCTGGACTGCACAGTTGTACATCTGGCAGTGGGCTGGGCAGTGGTTTGTCACTACAATTTACTTGTTTATTCATGAAAAGGAAATTTCTCAGACCTCATAAATGTTTGACCTGTGACCAGATGGTCTGTATGTTCAGTGTGCTTGGAATGGCTTATTGTACTGAATGGTTATCTGGATTCTCACTGCCAGCTTAATTTGCAGGAGAGTTGAGTAGGGTTTCTTAAATGTGCATTTTCTTGCTAAACTCTGGCCTGGTAAAAGTAGGTAGGAAGGTAGTCATAGAAGAGTATTAAGGCAATCAAAGAATTGAGGCCAAAAGAGAAATATCAAGAATTAAGACAGAAACTTTAGCAGTAATTTTATAGACAATATGGTTATTAAATTTGAGCATGATGGGTAGTGAAAGCACCTAAAGAACAGTACATTGCAATGGAAAAAGCTCTGTGCTCACTGGTGAACATGCCGTGTGGACTGCAAGAGTGTTGCAAGAAGGGGCTGCATGAGTTGGGTGAGAACTCTTGGATGTATGACATATTTTTGCTTTTGCCAAACTGTACATGAGCCAATAATGTGCTCTCACTGCAAAGATGGAGAACCATGGTCTAGGCTACAGGAGCAGACCGGTGGCCACCCAGTCTCAGTTAGCTACCACCCCTGCTGTTCGGTGAAAGGGAGGCCACATCTGGATGCTAGGTCCAGTTTTGGTCTGCCTGGTGTGAGGGATGTGGAGACACCAGTGAGGCCCCATAGAGGATGATAAACAGGCAACGACCCTCCAACAGCAGGTGGACAGAGCTGAGTTTATTTGGTCTGGCCATGGGGAGGCTGAAAGTGGTCTGAGAGCAGCCTGTGACTCCTCAGAGGGCAAAAGGTGATAGAGCGAAGGTGATAGCCTCTCTGTAGTGGCAGGAGATATGATAAGGGAAAATGTTGTTGCACCTTTGGATGTTGACACTAGACGTGTGGAAATACTTCTTTCCCTGGGGAGTAGGGAGAAGCTTTGGGATGGTCACCACAGAGGTGGGGGATCTTCCAAAACTTGACTACTCAAAGCCAGGGCCAATCTGATCCAGTACTGGGAATAGACGTGCTTCTAGTGGAACAGTGGATAAAGACACAGTATCTGCCATTGGAAATCCATTTTAGACTTCAATCTTCCCTTGTAATAACTTAATTTTTTCTCTTGTAATAAATAAATAAAATGGCCATTGAAATGTGAAGCTGGAAACTTTCTTCAGAGTTATCAATTAAATCATTTTATAGATGGAAATTACCTTTAAAATCCATAGTTATTTGACTCTGCCTAATCAGTATTTAACTGGCCTGCACAAACAAATCCTGGACAACCGTACTTTCTAAACTATGGTATTGCCTGATGATTTATATGTTTAATATCTCAATGTGTTTGCATTTAGCCTTCTCTGTCCTTGCTGCCCCACCCTCCAGACAGTTCAAATAGGATTGTCTTACGAGAGATGAAGAGCGCTGCGCCTCACACCAGCGAGAGGTGACCATCAGTCCTCTGCTGCCGCCTTGTGCCCTGTCTCCGTCTCCTCTGCACACTGAGCATCGCTTCCCTAGACTGTCCATCCATCCGAGGGGCTGACATTTCTGTCTCCTTAAGAAGGAACTGTGCCACCCCTCAGCTGGGCTGGTAGCCTCTGCTTTTATAAAGGTGAGTGTGGGAAAAACATTGGTAGAGCTGGGTGTCTTCCTAAGTGTGGATGTAGATGATGTTTATGGAACCAGCTGAAGGAAAACAACTCCAACCCAACTGCCTGTGTTTGTCTGAGAACAGGCGACAAAAATCTGATCTGCTGGGCCAAATCCAGAGCCTGGTCGAGGCCGGCTTTCTCTGCCTGGTACTGGTGAAAGCAGAGACTACCCAGGGAAAGCACATCAGCCTGGTGGCTTTCTGTGGTCCATCACCTTGTAGTCGCTAACATCTACAGCTGTGTTGGAGAGAATGACCCTGCCCAGTCCTTTCAGTATCTGTTTATGGATCTATTGCCCATAACTTTGTGTAAAACCTCCTGCTGCTCCTATTTGCCTTCACCACCTCTTGTGGCAGGTGCACTCTCCAGTGCATAAAGTATTTTTTTAAACTGTGTTAAACCCACCATCATTAAGTGACATCTAGATCTGCTGGAAGATGCATTGTTCCCGAGTAAGGTGATAGAATTCACACATAGATCTGCACTTATAAATGTCCTTCTCTGAATTAAATGTAATCAATTCTTGTCTTTTTCACTATGATCAAAGAGAAGGGCAAGTGGTTAGAAATTTTCTTTTCATTATTTTATTTCTATTTAGGGAGTGAACGCAGTGTTGGCACTTATTCGATTGATCAAACTCAACCTGCTATCTTCACTCTGCCTCCTGGTAGACTTGGACAGTTGTGTTAACGGGTGTTGCAAACAGCATGGCAATATTACAAAGTTCTCCCACTCGGTCATACACTGTCCTTAATGCAGCTGGGAAGAGATAGGGCAGAAGGAAGTGGCTTGCACTGTGTCATAACTGATATGACAAGTAACATGCTACATCCTTTGTGTATTGGTAAGAGAAAGTCTGTCTTGGGATCTGCAGCTTGTGCTGGTGCCTCTGGGGTTCTCGCTGTGCCCCTCACAGAATCACAGAATCATTCAGGTTGGAAAAGACCCTTGGGATCATTGAGTCCAACTATCAGCCCTACTCTACAATGTTCTCCCCCTCTCCGAGCAGAATCTGGCCCTGGTGTCTCCAAGACCCCTTTGGGCAGGGGGAGATGCTGTTGGATCTCCCTTTGCCTCCAGCTGAGTAAGCTCAGCTCTCTCTCCTGGCCTCCACCCCACCAATGCAGTAGCCCTGCATGGGACTCACTCCAGTTTGTTAAGGTCTTGTACTGGGTAGTCCCTAACAGTCCCAGTATGAAGCTGTGGCCTCCCCAGTGCCCATCAGAGGCAACAGCCACTCTGAACCCTGGACCTGCTGCCTGTGCTCTGGCCAGCACAGCTTTCATCACTGCCAGGGTGCAGTCTTGGTAATCTTATTGTTCTTATCCTGCACTTCCCACCTTTTTCTCCTCAAGCTGATTTTTGTCTGGTGTGGGCTTTTTAGCCAGCCTACCCACCTGCTACTGTGGCATGTTTTTTTTTTTTTTTCCTCCTGTGTAGAGGACTTCACATTTCTCTGCCTTGCATGTCTTGCTGAGATGAGAAACCCGTAGCTGTTTTCCAAAGGTGATGTGTGAGACAGTGTTTGCACAGGTGTCAGTCTGAGGGGGGACCATGTGGTGAACACTGGAATTTACCATTTAAAATGGGAGCCCACAGTACTCTGTGGATTGTTTTTAAAGGCGTAATTAAATACTCAGTGATTTTCTGTTTGACATGCCTTGCCTTGCAGTCCTGCATTTCCTGTAGAAAGCACCAAGTTGCTCTTGAGCTCCAGCAGCTAATTGCACTACAGACCGGGGTTTGAAGGTGTTTCTTTTGGACAGGAGCAGATATATTAGACAAAAATAACAGGAAAAAAAAAAAATCACACATGTGATGTTATATTTTAACACTCTTGCAATTTCCAGTGGTCTGTAGAGCATTGCAGGGATTGCTGCCTTGCCCCTTATGGGAATTCCTGAAAGTCTGTTCCACCTCCCTGAAAATATCGCAGTTGAGATGTATTTCCTGAGCCACCGCACATGCATTAAAGCTTTAGGTGGTCATCTAGGCCACCAGACTAAGTCTGAGTCCTACCTGGGATGTTTTCCTGCCCACATCTCTCCTTTCGCTGCTGGAAATCACCCGTTGTTAGCTGCAGTCCTAGCAACGAGAAGCAGCCCATCCCTCCTACCCACTGGTGCCTCACACATGCCTTGGATTCTCTCTGGCAACCTGGCCTCTAGCACATGGTCCTGCAGCCGTGTGGCACATCAGCAGACCGGTTTGATACTCCTTCATCAGCCATGTTTATTTGCAAAGTACAAGAAACACAGATGAGGAAACTCAGGTTTCAGATGTTTCATTTAGACTCATATCACAGCGATCTATTCTCTGAGACGCGATGGATCCTGTGTAGCCTTTCCCGTGAGGTTAGCTTTAAAGTGCCTGCAATTCCCTTGAGACCTGGGAGTCTGGACCCCTTGTAACTCAATTGATTCCTGGCTTCATCAGAGACACAAAATTCACTATTGCCATCTCAAAGCTGGCACTGTTACTCCTGGACCTTTAAAACTACCAACATGAATCAGAAATCAATGTAACAGGTCTGCGGTGAAAAACCACAGCAGAAATACACCTCTGTAGAGGCACTACAGTACTAGTGTTTTTGAAGTTCCATAAAAATTGTAATTGATCACATTTTTAATGCTTTTTTTCTTTCAACAACCAAGACACTAAAAAGGGAGAATCAGGAAAGAAATAAATCCTGAAAAGCAATTACAAGAAAGACAGTCCAGCATGTGATTCTGATACGCAATGTGCAGAATCCAAATAAAAAAGGGGCTTAGGGAATGTACGAACTGCCTACGTCTTAGGGTTTATCTGAGATGCTTTGGTAATAAGATTGAGTCATTCATTTTCTGTTGCATATTTTCTGACTAAAGTGCTTTCTTCAAATCCAGTACATATACATGTGACCAAGCAGTGCTGCAAAAATCATCCCTGGTAGTGCATCATTTATGCAGCAGACCAGGCATGCAGGTAGCTGCCAACCACAAAGGGTTCAGTCTATGTTTAGCTGAGTGTTGTTATCAATATCAATACTTCACAGAGAAATAAAATGAAGTCTGTCTACTCTAAAAAATAAGACTTCTACATATTCATGTCTTCACAGGTTTGGGATAAACTGTGTTAAATATTGCCAGGTTCTGAGCTTTTGCTCTGAACAAAACTACAGCAGCATTTCTTTGTGTGGTCAAGCATGTGGGAAGATGTTTCTTCAACCCAGGCTCCCTACATACATGGAAAGTAGAGGCTGAACTGCTATACCTGAGTTCACATGAAACAAAATTTTCAGGTCCTCTCTAAAACCCAATTCAGTACATTGACCTTTGATTAGAAACAGAAGAGTTGGCTTGAATTTTGATGTTAAACATGGTGACAACTATTTTTCCTGGTTTTAGCAATATTTTAGACTAACCAAGGCATGTGGACCAAAAGAAAACATGTCAGGGAGTTATTCCTTGTCTTAAACAGGTATGCCATGAGAAAAGGCTGCTCATCCCATGCAGCACTGAGATGCTCTCTAGCTGCCAGTATGATGTTGACTAGTTGTTTAAAAATAGCTATTTTTCCTGTGCTGTAGTGTAGGAAATATTTTTAAACCTTCAGTGCAAGAAGATGTCATCCTTCAACCTAGCCGAGTGCCCCCAGTACAACACCTCTTATGATGGATTGCAGGTCTTTGCATGTGTTTCCCCTGAACAAGAGAGAGAGAAAAGGGTCTATCGTGTTGTGGAAAGCTCCTTGAGGAAGGTTGTATTTCCATTTTAGGGGGACTTGAAAATTTCTTTCTGGCTTTTGTTCGAGACAGTCCTTTTTGGAATGGATGCAAGCTGTATTATTTTTGGTTGCACTTGCAGATCTAGCCATTTCATTTACCCTGAGCGATAGGGAGGTCTCACTTCTTTCTTCAGTTCAACAGGCATCTGCAGACCAACCGAATGGGTGGGCATCCAAGTGGGAAGCCCCACGTGCTTCAACGTGCTGCATCTCTTGCACCACAGCATTTACAGAGGAAGTGGTGACCTCAGAGATGCCATATGTTCATGACATCTTCTTTAGCCTGAAAGAAGAACAGGTATAATAATATTCTTGTTTCTGCTAGCCAAAGTTCTGAGGCTCATCAGAAAAACTTGATAAAGATGTTAATGATGTGAACATCAGAAGAATCAGCTTGTTTCAAGGAGGGAGAATCTAGTTGCAAGGAGAAGCAATGTTTCAAGAAGAAATTATTCAAAGTCATGCACTGCGGTACTGCCAAATTTTCAGTCTGTCATGCTTCCTTTAAAATTTCCTGGAAGATCTGCATCACCTAGAGGTAGCCATGAAAGGCAAAGTAGATTGATGAGAGGTGCGGGGGAACACAGAAAATAATTTTGGGTGGAGAACAGTCTTTCCAAATGCGATTGTGGGTCATTTTTGATAACAGAATTCATTACTAGAATTTGCTTGGTTGAAGTGAGTGACAGTGATTCCTCTCTGATGCTGGATGTCCTTGTGCTGGCCTTGCTGACCACTGTAGGATGCTACTCTTGTGCCAGCTGAAACGCTCATCTTAACATGTAACCTTAACATGTTACCTCCAGCACAGCAGGGCAAGTCAGTCAGGACTCTTTCTGCAAACAATCTCCCATCTTTCCAAGCCAGCCATGATACCATTGAATGTTCCGTGATGGATAGTGCAAGTCTTTGCCCATGTGCTTTGTCAATCCATGTAAACTTTTGGCATTTGCAAGCATCCTTTGGCAAGAAGATTCACTCCTAGTGAAAAACACAAGAGCACACCATGGTCGTGGCACAGTGGGGATGCTCTGTATTTGTTCCTCTGCTGCTTTCTTCATAGGTCCTGTCCTAAGCCTTTCTTCTCTGAAGAACAAAGTCAGCAAGCAGAAATGAAAATTTAATGAAAGATATTTATGAAGAGAAGCTTGCATTCATTACAGTTTCCTGGTATATCATGAAGCCACACTGGTTGCAGTAAATAATTCATGACTTAATTCTTTTTCCCTCCTGTTTCCTTCCTAAATATGTTGCTTCTGCTTCTGTCTCATTCCAAGAAGCCTTCTGTAAAATTGTCTTTTGAGGTCATGCTCTTTCCCTAATCAGGTTTTTCAGTTTGCTCGAGACCGTCTGTTCCCACTAAATACTTTTTTCTCTTCTAAAAAAATGACTTGTAGATTTTACTGGATCATCAGATTACCAGATTAGGCAATTGTTTGCTTTTCTGTCTTCAAGAAATTCTCTAAGCGGATTTCTGAAGTACAAATTCTTGCTTAAATTAATCCTGTTTAAACACTTTTTTCTTTTTAAATTCTCTTTCCAGTTCTGCAGAAACAATTTGCCCAAAGCAAAAAAATGCAGCTTCACTTGGTATTTTGCCATAGGTACAAAAGGGCTTTGTCTTCTTTGTTGTACCTAAACATTTTCTTTCTCTTTTAAAACCCTGAAACAAAGCTGTGACCCAAATCCTCGCAAAAATGGAAATAGATCAGCTCCCAGCAGTGCGGGATGTTTGCTGGTGAATTGCCTGGCATATGGCTGCACCCAGGAGGCGTTTATAAATAAATAAATAAATAAATAAATAAACAAACCCCAAATCCTTCCCCGGGGGCAGCAGCTGTACAGAAGGGGATGGAGACCCTGGGCATGGCCCCTCAGCCAGGAGTCGGGGATGCCATGGCTCACCCGGACATGGGGCATTCCCTGCCTCTGCTCCCGGTGGGGTGTGCTTGGTGGGCACCTGGGGAGCTGGGAAACATGGTGCAGACCAGGAATCATGAATGCACTAATTACCAGCCTGGGGTGATCTTTCTATGTTCTGATGTTGTTTTCCATCTGTGCTTCTACCTGGATGCTGCCCAACAGTTGGATGGGGCCATGGCTGCCCTGACCCAGGGCTGGACCACAGACCCCGGGACCTCTTCCCACCACTGCCACTGTGACGGGCTGCATGACACCCCAAAGGCTGCCACCCTGTTCCTCCCCAGCAGCCCAATCTGGGCTGACGTCCCTTGCTGGGACCACTGGGTTGGCACCCAAGTCCTCAGTGTACACCAGCACTGCCATGAGGCCATCACCGCTCTGCAGGAGGAGAGATCTCTTTTATTGTGTGCTGTTTTGGTGGGAAAGGGTAATTGAAGCTGACAAGGCTGCATGCTGGACTCCACCACTTGCTGAGTCAGCAGATTGTCTCTTGGCTGACAGACGAACGCTTCCCTAAATAAAAGGATGTCAAACAGACTTTTGTCACAGGGCTCGTGGGCTCCTGGAAGAACAAGTCTCAACTAGCCGGCTTGAGAAGGAACCGAGCTGTTGCACCAGCTAAAATCCTGAGATCCCCAGCAGAGGATTGAGAAGGGCTCTGAAGGCAAGGGGAGAGAGCCACAGATGTCATGAAAGGGACGGTCTCAGCACCGGTCTCTTATCAATGCCAGCTGGTGGGGTGGTCAGGATGATCCTGGCCTAATCCTCCTGGCCCCAGAGGTCTTCCTTTCTCTCTGCCCAGCAAGCAGAATGGACAGATGGATGCTGGGGGCAGCTTTCCAGTGCCTGGAGGCAGCCGGTGAGCTTGGGTCCTTGCGTTGCTCTGTCGCTTGCTTCCCCATCAGTCATCCTGGAGGACAGGTCACGCTAACCTGATCACCGAAGGACACTCATCTTGGTCTTAACCCACAAGCGCTGCCACTTGTTCTACCCTGCGATTCCTCTGGCAAAGGTTTGGGAAAGCAGTGGTCCACTTCCATGTTAAATACCATGTCGCATCCCCAGACCCTGCTCAGGTTGTCCTCTTGGCATCTCCTTGGGGAGCAGAAGCAGTACCACCTCTTGCTGTCCTCCTCCTAGGAGCCACCAACTGCACAGGCAGGGGGTTAAGGCAGGCTGTGAAATCTTACACAAACCAGTTGTTCTTGTTCAAGCGCCTGCGGGTTTACCAGCCAACACCCTCTTCATTAAACTGTTTCTGCGATGATTGGCAGCTGAACCAGCATGCACGGTGCCTCTGAGGGTGCAGCTGTGGGCTGGGAGGTTGGGTGCTCTCATCGCTGGGACGAGGACACCATGACTGACAGACAAGGAGCCCCAGGGCCAGGCAGCGCGGGGCAGGGACACCACCCTCTTCGAGGGCGTGCAGCAGTTAATTCAGTGGTTTCATGCAAAAGGCAACACAGGGGCACATATTTTCCTATGCAAAATTCCTCATGCTAAACATACATTTTAGCCAAAGGTCATGGCATACCCTGGAATGATTCCCTGTCAGGAATGAAGCAGCAAGAAGGCAAAAGGTAAGGTTGAAGTCTGAAGACTTCCAGGAGAGAGAGAAAATTGTGTTATAAGAGGTCAAACCTCAGCCCTTTGGGTTTCTTTCTACCGCTGGAGAACGACAGGTGTATCACAGTTCAGACAAGGGGATCATGCCAGGCACAGCACTAATTTCACGGTTAATATTTCCCCTTACTTCTCCTCTACTCATGTCTTCTCTTATGTCTTCTCACCAGTTCCCAGCTTTCTACTGCTTCATCAGTGATTGTTCCAGTCTCTAGGTTTTCATTTCTGACTTTTTTTTTTTAACAGCTATGAACAGAAGTGATAGCTTGCTATTTTTTGATTTATTAATTTTTTTTATCATAGACAGAACAAGCACTTGAGAAAGCAGATATTTGCAGGTGTTAAATACATTTGCATTTCGACTTTCTTAATCAGAAACACCAAAGAGGTTGGGGAAAAAATTTATGTCTGGAAAATGATATCCCAGAATTGACACAATATACTGGGAGGAACCAGACAACAGCTGGAGGAAAGAGGGAAATGAGAAGAAGAGAAACTGGTAATCCATCCCATTGCTGCTGCGATTTCTATATTCCCCCAAATGTATCACCTGGCATCTGGAAAACTAGCCTTTGTGGGATGGCCTGGAAATCTCTGACTTTATAGACAATGTTTTTTCCTTACTTCTCTTAACAGTAAATACTTTAGAGATATGGGTGCACAGGCAAATTACCTCATCTCAGCTATAGCCACCAGGGCAAGTCCTGGTTGCCAGTTAATTTAAATCATATTGATTGAGGCAGCATTTCCTTGCTGTATTTTGTTGCATATAGATGCAATAAACATTCGGAAAAATTTTGGGCAAGAAAAAGAAATTAACTATTCTTTAAAGCATTCACCCAAGGAGCCCTTAGAGGCTTCAGTATTTGTGATTGGTCAAAGTAAACTGATGGAGAAATTGAGGGAGATATTGCTCTTCTCATAAGCATTCAGCACACTGAAATCATCAGATGTGTCTCATGCCACAGAATCATTCACCCACAAAAGAAGAGCTGGGCCTGGGTGAAACTGGGTGAAACAGGTGGTGGTCTGAAGACAGGTCCATCTGAAGGCAAGACCCTGAATGTAAAGCCCTATAAAATCACACCAGTTAAAAGGTGAGTGAAATCTTTGTTCAGGCAAATGAAATGTCCTTCACAATACATGTGAAGTGATGGTGAAGAGCTTCCTCTTGAGATGGAGGTAACTTCAGTAGCACCCAAGGGATATATACTTCCCTGCACATCCCACAAAACCATGGCTGCTGTGGAGATATTTTCACAAAGCAAAAATGTTCATGTCATCAAGCATGGTGAGGATTGGAGGGAATTGGCAATCGATATTGATCATTATCTATGATTAATGATGGATTGGGTTTTCCTCATTTCAGCAGTAAATAAACCAGCCTAGAGGGTCTGTTGAGCAGGTCTGCTAGTGCACAGGGTAAGAACTCCTCAATCCCCTCAATTTGCCTCCTAACTAGTGACTTACATGAATCTACATTAGTCTATTGTAAGGCAAATATATTCCCCGGTATTTTTACCTCTTCATCTGGATCACGAGTTGCCCACTGTTTTGACAGCTGTCCATACAATTGGTTATTAGGAACCATGTGGGAAGAAATACACGCTCACCCTATTTTTTTAATTCTACATAATTAAAGAAGTCAAACCACAACACAGGTGAAATGTGCCCATGAGCACGTGAGTAGAAATTGGCCATTTTCAGGTTTGGGCTGGAAATCCCAGCTCTTGCCTCAGAAGGCAGGTCCCACTGCAGGCTCTGTAGGAGCAGGGGGGCAAAAAAATCTCCAGACTGTTTTTTTTGGGTGGAGCTCAGCAAGTTTATAATTGGGTTTGATGTAGCACCGGTGACAGGCAGACCTGCTGGTCCTTGGCTCCTGAGCTTCTCTAGCCTGGTGGAGCAAATTCATTCCTTATGAAAGATCCCAATTTTGGGAGCAATATAAAATGGTGGTTAGGACTTTCTCTGAGTTCTCATCATTTTGTGGAGGAAATAACATGAGCCTGACTTCATTCCACTTGAAAGAGGAACCTAAAGTATGTTGTCTGAAGGTGCAGGCTGAAGTACATATGTGATTTGCCCTCATTAGCCTCAGTATTATGTTACAAACTGTAATGGCAACAGCCTCCAATCCCTCATACCAATTTCTTACTCTTATCAGCCTTTTATAAGGCCATCTATTGACAGATTGACTTTGGCTGATGCTCCCTGAAGTGAATTCTTCTCTTTTAACTATTCAGATACAGGTCAGGGGTTGGTATACCTTTGCAAATACTGAGTGGTGTGCTCTAGATTAAGCAGTGTCTTGCAGACATCCACAATGCGGCTGGTGGTGGCACCACCAGATGCCTTATGGCGATCAGTGCTTTGAGACCAGCTTTCCCATCCCACAAGCTGCTTGGCTGACATGTCTGGGTTAGAGAGCAATGCCTTATCCTTTAAATATATTTTTCTCTGTGTTAAAAGGTGAGGGATGCAGAAGCTGTAAATTAATCTCACTGACTTTTAATCCACCCTGACTGTCAGCATTTTTATTTTCTTTAGATTGGAGGTCCTAAAACCTTCTGCTCTCTGGATCACTGTGGGCATCTTTTACCATGTGCAGAGATTTACAGGCAGAATCATGCACAACTCTTGAGGCAAACAACTGTTTTACCTACTGGTGAGCACATGTAATAAATAGATGGGGCTATCGTGCTGTTAGACTAAGCATGAATACGCTCACCACACCCGATGCAAGCATTGATGAGTGGCTTTGCTGGCTGGGCAATTATCAGTGAAGTGGGGAGATGCTGGTGCCTGTTCCTTGGAAACCTCAGATCTCCCTGAGTTTCTGTTTCTGATTGTTCATCTTTTTAGTCAGATTTTCATGCTGAGGTTTTTCTCCCAAGTCCTGGAGCTGCTGACAAGATGGAAACAGCTCAATTCTGGTCATGGGTGACACCAAGAGGGACTTCCTGTGGTCCCAGGTCATCTTCTTCTTGGTGTCAGCTTCATCTATTCAAATTGCAATACTCTTCCATTCCCACCTCTGGCATAAAAGTTGGAGCTCTCAAAACTTTGTGAAAGGCATATACAGAGGACTCATCCATACCTGGTGTCAGGCTACTCTGCTGCTAGAAGCTGACAGATTAATGGCTTTGGTAATTGCAGGACTTATCTCTGAATAGTCCCGTTGGTAAGGTAGAATCAAGGAAACAAGATGCTATTCTACCATTTTTGGTGGGCTCTGGAAGCATGTCTCAGCACTGCTTCTGGCTGGACCAGTGCAGGACCAGGCACTGGGGGCACTGCCAGCAGTGCCGGAGTTTCACAGCATTTGCTTGTGCCTCTGCCACACCCACCATCCTGCTCATGCCAACCCCATTATGCCTCAGGTGCTGCAGAGAGGCAAGATGTGGCTGCTGCTGTGCCTGGCCCAGGGGCTGGGCGATGCCATCCCACACACTGGAGTGAGCCACCACAACCCTGAGCAGTTCATGAACATCATAAGTGCTGGCAGAGGGCGTGCTTCCCCATGGGGCAGGCCCAAATTCCTCCCCAAGGGACCATTTGGGGTCTCCCCATCTCTTACCCCTGTGTCTGCACCCATGGGGAGCCAGGGGGAACTGGGTACATCCCCCCTGGCTGTGCTGAGCTGTTGGCCAGATGGTCACTGCATTGCTCCTTTGCCACTTGTGTCACTCCCTTGCCCCATCTGCAAATGGAACAGTTTGGCCTCTGGGGTGTCCCCTGGGATCCAGGCACCCTCGTTGTCTTTCAGAGGCCCTCTTCCACAATGAGAACCTCCTCAGGTCTCCTGGAGATGGTCAGATCCCATGTCCCATGTCTTGCCACTCCACAGGTGGAAAGGACTTTTGAGGGGGCAAGGAAGGAGTCTGAGCACCTTCCTTGCATGCAGCATCCCCACTCATTGCTCACTCCTCACTGTCCCTCCAGACCCTGGGAACAATTTCCCCAGGAGGCTGTGTCTTTATCACCCTGGCTTTCCCTCACCACATCAAGCAAAGGGACAGTACCCCACATTGGGGAACTTCCTACCCAGCTGAGCTCTATTAATATATTACATTTTTGAGGATTGTCTCATTCAGCACAGCCAACAAACACAACAGCGCTGGCTGAGCTCTGCCTTTTCCAGGGCCGACTTATCCTCTGATGTATGTTGTGCTTGGGACAAGGTGTGCCGGGAGTCAAGTCAGACGCACCCACCTTTTTCCCCACTGGTTTCTCTCCTTGAAGAGCCAGGTAATCCATTTCCACGGGTATCTCAACAAGAAGAACCAAGTCCTGATGAATGGTGGCTATTTCCTGACCATGAACTAGATTCCTGGTAGCAGAGAAAAGTCTGGAAGCAGAGGTGGGCACACATCGTCCCAAGGCGAGTCTTGGCAGGTCCCTTTCTCCTAAGCAGAGAAGATCATCTAAGCAAAATGAGGATTGTCTTTTTAGAAAGAGTGATGTGACTGGAGTTTGCACTGCAAGGAGCAGGGGACAGGAAGAGATGTGGGTCCTCCAGGGAGGCAAATATGTTTTTCTCTGGGCACTGGTGGGGAGGAAACAGCCTTGAGCTGGACCTGAGACACAGGAGCTCCACACTGTTTTGTTGTGTCCGAGATGGGGCAGCATGACCCAGTGAGCCCCAGCACCTGGAGAAGGAGGGCCATGGTGGCTCCTTCTTCAGAGTAAACCCTCTGCCCTGGATCAAGGTTTCCTGACAGCTCAGGGCTGCAGGTGGCAAAAATATTTCAAACTGGAGGAGAAAAAGCACCAGCAGAGAGAAGGAACTGGAGGGGAAGCTACTTTGTCCCCTGAAGAAGACTTTCCATTTGTGGTATGAAAGTATCACACTCCCATCGGTTGGAGGTGAAGGCGGATCCTTTTCCATTCCCAGGTAGTCTCATCAAACAATCTTTTTTTTTTTCCTGTCATTTCCAGGACCCAGGTTACTTGTGTTGCTCCAGCATGGCTTGGCTTTAGATGGTAGCAATTTGGTTTCCTATTTCCCCAACAGCAGCCTGGGCTTCACCCTCATGGACATGAGTACGACATCTGGATCAGAAACAGTCGGGGCAACAGCTGGTCTCGCCGGCACCTGAACCTTTCTGTCAACCAAGAGGAGTTTTGGGATTTCAGGTGAGAATGCCACCAAGGACGCAGCTGGGATGCTGGGCTGCCAACGCCAATCGCCTGGTGTGCAGGGGAGGTTGGAACACGAACACCTCCTCCAGCTTCTCCCCTTGCTCCACAGCTTCCATGAGATGGCCATGTATGACCTCCCTGCCATGGTGGACTTCATCCTAAGGCAAACCGGGCAGGAGAAACTGTTCTATGTTGGCCACGCTCAGGGCAACTCTGTGGGTGAGTAAGGAGGAGGAGCAGGGTACCAGGATGACACGAGAGAAGGGCATCAGTATCTGTCCCAAACTGGAGACTTCTGGGGACAGGGCTGTGTTGGCCCATGGGGCCACTTTCCCCAGCTGCCTTCTTGGTCCTTCAGCATGGGAGAGCTTTGCTATGTCTTCCTCAGCCATTCTGGGCTGTGCTGACATCCAGAGAGCTGCAGCTTCATTTTTTTCATACCCTGTGTCTCAAACAGGGGATCTGGGATGCAAGGAGGAGATTCATGTGCTTGGGTTCATATGGCAGTTGCTTGTAAGACCTCTGAGGTCTCCTGTGGGGGGGCTTTTCAGGTTTCATAGCATTTTCAAGCATGCTGCAGCTGGCTGAGAAAATCAAATGGCTCTTTGTAGTAGGTCCTGCCTACAGTTTACATACAGGTAAAGGTCCAGTATTAAGTCTTTTCCATCTTCCTGATGCAATAATTAAGGTAAGTGTTGTGTTCTCATTTTCTCATCCTAATTAGTTATGCAGTTAATAATTGCTAGCCAAAATCAGGAAGTGGAGTTATTTGTGCCACCGTGGCAAACTTCCCCCAGAGCTCCCAGCGAACTGCTGGGTTGGTGCTGCTGGGTTGGCTGGGTTGACTGGATTGATGGTCTGCCACATTGCTCCATTCACTGTGTGGATAGACATGGCAGGATTGGTGAAGTGTCCCCTCTCCCCACGTTTCCTTGGAGACCACACTGGTCCCTGCCATCAGCCTCATCTTCCAACCCTCGCATGGGCTTGCTCCACTGGCTGACACCTCTGCCTATTGTAAACAACCCACCCTCAGAAGGGACTCCCTGAGCACCAAAACCCCAGTCTTGAGGGATGTACAATCCATGCTGATTCCCTGGTGCAACCCCCACCCTGCCAAGCCAACCCCCAGCTCTGTAGACACCCATGTACCACCCCCAGTAATGGCTTAAGGAAGTGGTCATGGAAAAAACTGAGATCACTGCTGCAAGAGCACATTGCAGTCCATTGCCAACCACAAAGCGAACCAAGAGTAATGGAAAAAGCCAGTGTTTTCAGCTGAATTTGTCCAACATCCATATGCTTCTTCCTCCAAGATGAAGATGTTTCATCATAAACAGTTAGGGAGAGAGCAAACCGGTAAGACTCGAATTTGGAAGTACAGATGGCTAATGAAGGGTGAAACCAGGAGGACAGTCCTAGACTGACAGAAGTGACACCAGGTCCACATGAATAAATCCTCATTGGATTGTCCCTTCCTTCAGAAAGTGAAATCATTAATTTAATTGTAATTAAAACATAGTCTGAATGGTCGTAGTGGGTATCTTGAAATTAGGAAAGTGGATGCACCTTGCATTTTTTGCTGGTTACAAAGAGTTCAACCGTGGAAGGGTTGGAGTTTGGCTGTGATACAAGCATTTATTGCAATCTCTAGTCACAGAAGGCAGGCAGAAATTACACCATTACATTTAAGGCATTAAATGAGTGTGGAATAGGTGATAGGAAACATTTTTAAGAAGCGAAGAGCAGAGTGGCAGCCCTCACACAAAACACATGCCCCACGGCACGTGGGAAGGGGTGGCTCCTCCATCCCAGGGCAGCATGTGGACCATTCATAGATTTTGCGCCATTAGAGCAACAATCTGCCTGTACATGCGCTGGGGGGCATCCAGACCCCAGTGGTGGTCGAAGTGGTTCCAGTCAGGGAAGTGCTCGTGACGAACGAGGTTGGTGATGCGGGGGAGTAAGCGCTGGGTCTCCAGAGGGGGATTCACCCAATCCTGCCCACCACTCCACAGGGCGATTGGCACCGTCATGTCTTCTATCCTGTAAAAGGGAGGGGTAGCCTGGGAGGGGAGAAATGCTCCAGTTATTTACAGGTTCTGACACTAATAGCACTAATGGATGGGGTCTGCTTCCCCTGGCATCCCAGAGGATGCAGGCCATGCTGGCCACTGGAGAAGGCTACTCCCATCCTGGTCCTAGCCAATCTCATCCTCTGCTCCTCCTTCCACAAATGCCCATTTACCTGGTGGTACTTCTCCTGGTTCTTCTCCCCATAGTCAAACTGCTTGAAATCCCCAGTTTTGGCAGTCTGAAAGGCAGAGGCAAAGGGTTAACCCCGTACAGATAATGCCCTGGATCACCCCCATCGAAAGCAAAGGGCAGCAGCAGGGTCCAGGTGAGCACCCTGGTGTCAGGGCTGGCTCTTGCTGGTGCCCATCGTGTGGACCAGAGCAAAGAGGGAGTCCAAAAAACACCAACACGGCGTCCTTACCCAGGACGGAGGTGGGCATCTGGGTGGCTCTGCCTTGGCCAGCCAGAAACAGTAACTAACAGCTGTGGCTTTTCAGACGCCATGGTGTAGCAACTTCAAATTAACTTCTATTGTCTTTGCCTGATTCTGCCTCCTTACCTGTCTCCAGGATGATGAAGCAGCATTGTAAAATATCATATTCACAGATTAAAAGAAAAAGCACTGGTTACAGTCATTATAAATTCAGAATTTCTACCTGTCCCCAATGGAGAAGAGTTTTTACTGATGTATAGTCTGGAAAATGAGCTAGGTACACATCCAGTCGGCTCTACGGGAAAAAGAAAGCATTTTCTAAGTCAGTTGGGAATGATGAAAATCTTTCTAGGCAAAAAAATCATTCTGTCTTATAACTGCAATATAAACTTTATATTCTCCAGCAGCTTTATTCTGTTCAGAGCTAGGAGTAGCTTTTAAAGGTAAACTAGTTAACCACTGCTTTAAAATGGAAATGCAACTGGACCAGTTAATTTTTGGTTTTGTTTTTTTTTTTTTTTCTGTAAACTTGTTGCAGGTTAGCAGAAAATGAGGCAGGAGTTACCTTTCCTTTGCAGACAAGACCACAAGTGACTCTTTACTAATGAAGCTTCCATTATGTTTAACACCCTAACACCACTGAAAGAACTCTCCAAATAACAGCTGACTTGAACAGTGCTTTTCACACCTTATTTTGGGTTTTTATACTCAGTTTTGTATCTCATTATCAGTGTCCAGGTGTCTAGAAAAACTGGAGATGGCTGTGACCTAGAGAGGCTGATGAACCTACCACATTCAAGTTCTTGTTGTACCCGCCAATAATGAAGATCTCATTTTCACAGATTTCAGCTGTTAGTAGGTTGCTGCATAACTTTGCAAGGATGGCTCTCTCCTTCCTCCCCACCAAAGTCAGCTGCTTTGTTCCAAATATTGCCTGCGAGAGCACAAAGAAACAGGTCATCAAGGGTCCTGCAACACATGACTACTCTCCACAAGAACCTCTTGCTTCCAAACAGTGCTGATAGGCTTTTGATGTATTTGGGCTAGCCAGCTTCTTGAAGAGGTTGACCTACAGTCACACCCAACTCCCAGAGCAACATGAAACCATCACTACCCTTTCCACGCCATGCTGTCATGATGCCATCCTGGTACATCATGTGTAAGGTACCAGCTTCTAAAGCTCAACCCAGGATGGCAAGACTCATACCACTCATCTGCCTCCTCTGTTGACAGGTGCTCCTCAGGGGGAGAATACCAGCTCCCCTTCCAGTCCTTCTCCAGCTGCTGGAGCAAAGGGTGGGAGATCGTGTGGGTCTGCTCTGAGCACCTTTCAGGCTACAGGACTGGGGGTGGTGAAGTCAATAAGCAAAAAAATAAACAGGAATGATAGAGAGGTATGGATATTTTAAACAGTGAAATCTGGTTGTGCTCAACTGGGTGGAGAGGGACATCCCTGCTGTTTGGGGTTTTGGGATCGCTCATCTCCCCACACGTGTCTTCAACACCTGCCACAGGCATGGGCTCAGGGAACAGTGGCAACACAGGGGACATAAGCTGTAGAAAGCTCCTGGGTTTTGGTAGTATAACACACAAACACCTCACATACCTTCAGCACCACATCTGGTAAAAATGCTAACTTTAGCACAGGGCCTTTGACATGATGAAAGGTGTAGAGAGGAGCCATCGCAAAGAAGAGTTTGATTTTCTCAGCCAGGTGTGGCATGCTCGAAAACGCTATAAAACCTGAAAAGCAGTGAGAGATCACAATGATAACCCCAACGGCAACAACACTCATGCCAAAACTCCTGTTTGAGACACAGAGTATGAACAAAATGAAATGCTCCTGGATGTGAGCACAGCCCAGGCTGGCCAAGGCATGGCAAACCTCTCCCATGCTGAAGGACCAAGAAGGCAGCTGGGGAAAGTGCCCCCATGGGCCAACACAGCCCTGTCCCCAGAAGTCTCCAGTTTGGGACAGATACTGATGCCCCTCTGCCATGGCATCCTGTCACCTCGCTCCTGTCCACCACCTGCTCCTCCTCCTTACTCACCCACAGAGTTGCCCTGAGCATGGCCGACATAGAACAGTTTCTCCTGCCCAGTTTGCCTTAGGATGAAGTCCACCATGGCAGGGAGGTCATACATGGCCATCTCATGGAAGCTGCAGAGCAAGGGGAGAAGCTGGAGGAGGTGTTTGTGTTCCAACCTCCCATGTACACCAGGCGATTGGCGTTGGCAGCCCAGCATCCCAGCTGCGTCCTTGGTGGCCTCCTCACCTGAAATCCCAAAACTCCTCTTGGTCGACAGAAAGGTTCAGGTGCCGGCGAGACCAGCTGTTGCCCCGGTTGTTTCCAATCCAGACATCATACCCCTCGTCTGCAAGGATGAAGCCCAGGCTGTTGCTGGGGAGGTTGTCCACCCAGTCACCACCGTCTAAACTGAACCCGTGCACTATCAACACGGGTAACCTGGATCCTGAAAGAGAAGAAATTGTGTACTTCACACAAGAAAATCCCTTCCCATATGGAAATAAAAGGGCCCTGTGCATCTGAGTATTATTTTCTGCAGGTTACACATTAAATATTCCCTTCTCCCATCATTTCCTTGGCTCTGCTGGTTGCTTTCTTTATTTGAAGGACTTTTGCCACCCCTGGCCCTGAGCTATCAGGAAATCTTGGACCAAGGCAAGGGGTTTGCTCCAGGGAAGGAGCCACTGGGGTTCACTGAGTCACACTGCCCCATCCCGGACACAAAAAAACACAATGATGAGCTCCTGCATCCCCAGGGACAGCTCAAGGCAGCTGGGCTAAAACTTCTCATCCCTCTTCCAAGCTGCCAAAAGTGTGTCTGAAGGTATGGGCATTCGCACTGGCTTCCCCTTGCACACTGCCTCGTCTCTGAGCAGGGTCACGGCTGCTTCATCCTTAGTGAAACTGAGCCCACCTGAGTGACCAGTGTCCCCCTTGCCGTGGGGAATGCGGTTGAGGCTGAGGAAGTAACCATCCTCCGTCAGCACGTTGTACTCCTCGCTGGGATACCCGTGGAAACAGATCTTCTGGCTCTGCAGGGACAACAGTCCAAAGGGTGAGAGTGACCCACTGGTGTCCATCACCCCACACCTGACCCAATGACATCCACTGCCACCACCCACCCTCTCTGGTGTAACCTCCACCTGCACATATGAGACCTGAAGGTCCATCTACATTAGAGGAAGACCACGGAGAGGCCAACCTCAAGCTGAGGGCATGAAGTGAGTGAAACCCATGCAAATATAGGAAATTCTTGGTGCCCCAAGCGCCCTGGCTGACCCCAGGTGCAGATGCCAGGGTAATGGATGGGGTAAGCCCAGCTGATCCCTCAGGCAGGATTTGGGCACACCATCTGGGGAATCCCAGGTCCTGTGGGGGTGGGCTTGACCCCCTGACACTTACGATGTTCATGAACTGCTCAGGGTTTTGGTGGCTCACTTCGGTGCGTGGGATGACATCGCCCAGCCCCTGGGCCAAGCACAGGGCCACCAACAGCAGCCACATCTCACCTCTCTGCAGCACCTGGGGGATAACGGGGTTGGTGTGAGCAGGATGGTGGGTGTGCTGGAGGCATGAGCAAACGCTGTGAAGCTCCGGCACCACTGGCAGCACCACTGATGCCTGATGCCGCAACGTGCTTTGGGTGTTTTAAGCCCAAACCACACCAGCTGCAGCATCATACAGGACCCTCTGCCTGGCACTGGGCACTCAGCAGCATCCTGCAGCTCTGGTTGAAGACCACTGAGCAAGAGCACCTGGTGACACATGGGTGGCAAGGGCCAGGGGTCCCCAGGGGATGAAGGGGAGGAAATGGAAAGAGGCTACATCTGGCCTGGGGGGCTCTGAGGTGGACACAGCTGGGGTTGCAGGGGCTCAGGGCAAGCCACGTCTGCAGTTGCTGCCTTGACCTTTTGGCTTCCCAAGACTCCTCCTCCAGACACTACCAAAGGCTGCTCAGACCTCTGGTTTGACCCTACAGAGCTGCTTTTATGGTCCTTGCCTTGAGTGTTAAAGCCTGTTGGTGCTGCTGCTCATCACCTGACACAAGCGAGTCCCCTCTCCAGGTGGGGGTGGCTGCTCTGCAGGGATGTGACCAACCACTGAGAGCCCATTATCCACCTGAGAGCCACAGCCACACCATGTGGGTGGCGGGCCACTGACTTAAGCTTGGTATCTGTAGAGGTGTCTTAATATGTCAGTATTACCTCCCACCAAAATCCACCTCCTAACGCTTCCCAATCCCCTATGCAGTTAGGAACCCATCCCAAGCATGTCTTGCTGACCCTTCCCAGCTGGCCCTGGTCCAGCTGCAACTGCAGTGTGGGACAAGCAGCCTCCAGCCATCCCTTCTCCGGGAAAAGCATCAGGATGTTTCTCAGGGAAAGCATTGTCCCCCAAGCAGAAGGGGTCATGTTGGAGCTCTGTTCTTCAGGAGTTCCCCTGCCCCATGAGCTCATCACCATGTGCTCCTGGTGTGCTCTGCTGTCCCCAGCACATCAGCTCAAGGGGATCCAGACTTCAGGACAGGTCCAGTGAAGTTTATTTCTCTGGTGACCCTGTTGCAGGAGCTAGAAAAGACTCTCTGCCTACCAGAGGAGCTGTCTGGGCACATGTTCCCAGCACCCTTCCAGCATGGAAAGGTCTTCATGGGCTGATCAGGAAAATGGGAAAAACTACCCACTGTACAGCACCATGTGGGCAACAGAAAAAACTCACTATCAAACATTACAATAAAGTGTCAACTCAAGTCTTGCTCAAGCTGACCACCAATGTCTTGGTGCCTCACCCCGTGCAGGTGAGGACATCCTGTGTTTAAACTGCTGTGGTGATCAAAGGAAGGAGAGGTCGGATTGCCCCATGACCCTGTAGACAAACAGCATTGCTAAACCTGATCTCCCCTACCGGCACTTGTCCTGTCCAGCTGCCGAACACCAGTGACCACAACTGCAGGCGGGATCCATTGGTGCAAATCACCATTTTAAGGTGTTTATAGTCTGCAGCCCCTCCAAACTGCATGTAGAAGGCAGGTAGGAAGGACAGCAGGAAGGAAGGAATTACAGTGGCCGCCTTCTCACCAGGCTCAATTGCACGCAGACACGGGCAAGATGTTGCAGGCATCAGAGACATCAGAGACAGACCAAATTACTGAAATAGCCACTTCAGCAAGCATTGTGGATTACAAGGGACCAAGAAGCCAAGCCTACACAGGAATTAGATGCCAGAGGGGCCCTCCCCATGCCAGATATAACAATATGCTTCCCAGCACTGTTTTCGTGTTGCAAAGCCCACCCTGAGTTTTCATACCAATTGCATTTTCTTGATCAGCATGTCACTTAGGAAATGGTTTCTTTCCCCTGGGTCTACACCTTGGCTTTCAAGCCTTGGCTGGACAAAACCAGGGCTGGCCTGAGTTGGCACTGGGGATGGTCCTGCTCTGAGTAGGAAGTTGGACCAGAGGTCTGCAGAAGTCCCTTCAAAAGCCTTTCCCCATCCCCTGGGCGGAGAGTTCTCCACCCTTTCTGAGGTCTTCCTGCATGGTCTATCTCCCCTACACCTGCAGCCAGCCCTGCACATCATCATATGCAAGTAGACCTTCCACTGCCCCATGATCAACAACAGCCCACAGGCCTGTGGTTTCTGTGGCTCATGCCTGGCTCACAACCCTGCACACTTTGTGATGAGGATTTCCTCCACCCAGTGCCCCCTTGCCCAGATCCTGAGCAGTGATACTAAGATTTCCCATGTCTTGGGGGTCACCACCATAGCTGAAGGCTTTTCTGCCCACACCATGTCATCCAGATATTATGGTGGCACATGACAGTAGCCATGACCTGTGACAAGCTGTGCCACAAAGCCCACGGGTGTGAGTGAGACCACTGGAAAGCATTCAGCCATTTACAGAAGCAACTCCTTCTTGTATCCCAAGAGATTAAAGCCTTTGTGGCAAAGGAGGAAGGATTAGTCACTGCACATACCTGTGGCATTCAGCAAGCGGTAATAGAGTCCTGGGTTTTGATGTAAAAACATGTTAGGAACATGTAAAGACTAGACAAAATGAGAGCCCCAGCCTCCTGCACCCAAGCCTTGGGGTCACACCATTCATGAGAGTTGTGTCCATCCTCATGTACCCGGCGTGGTCTGGAGCCACCCTGAGCTGGAGCATTCCCTGCTCCTTCCCCAGCAGGGGAGGACTCAGCAGAGGAGATGTCAGCTCACTGCCTCACAGGGGACCTGCCCGCACTGCCCACCAGGCCTTGCATCCACAGAGCTCGGCCACAGCAGGGCCATCTCCTCCAGCCCCTGACTGCCCATCTCCACCTGGCACAGCCACGTGCTGCCACGCTTCAGAGATTCAGCACCACCTGATGGCACCCGTGGGCCAGACCCTGGGTGTTCTGGACCACTCAGCTCAGCTGTGGGTCCTCCCAACACTTGCTTCTGTCATCAAGCCAAAGTATGTAGCAGAGCCCATCAACAAACTTGAACAGAGCCCAACAGAACAGAGACTGCAACACGTTCTACCATCCAAACCCAGAAGCACTATCTCTAGTGGCAAACTGCTGCTCAGCTGTGAGTCCCTGGGCACAGGCAGGCAGGATGGAGGAGATCAGAGGCAGTCTCTGCTCCTTCTCAGAAGTGCCATTCCCCACTCATCAGCTCTGGGTAATCCAAACAAGCCAAATCTAGGGGTGCAGGGACACCCCATGCCCTCCACACAGCCAAAATGGATGGAGACCCAGGAAAATGTCTAACCACAGCCAGGAGTACTCACAGTGCTCCCTCAGCTCACTGGGAAGTACCAGAGCTCATGCTTGCAAACAAAATATAAAGGAGCTCAGATGCAGAACTGCAAAGCAGACCCTTCAGAGGACACTTTAACTGCGATGGTGACTGAAATGCCCGAGTTCTCCATGGATAAAATCAACAGCTGGAGGGATAATAAAGCCTCTTGACTCAGCTGGGATCTTTTCTTTCAGCAACAGCCTGGGCTAGAAGAAAAGCACACATTGCACATCAACCTGACCTGCTGCTCCAGGCCTGTCCGTGAAGTCAGAAGGGTCAGAGTCAGAAGTCAGAAGGCACTGAGTCAACCTGTCCTCTTGGCTTATAAAGACACACGGAGAGGTTGGGACCTGTCAGTCAACATCTGAAAGTCCAGTCCTCCAATCACACTGCCTGCTCTTCCTCTCCAGCCCGATGATTCAGACACGGCATCCCAAACCCCAGGGAGCTCAGCAGCAAAGTGAGACATCTTGAAGGTAGGTTGGGCAATGGCCCCATCACTGGGAACACCCAGGCCTTGTGGCATCCTGCAGTTGGGAGTTGCATTTTTGGCATACCTCTGCAGAGGGATTCCAGCTGCCTCATCTGTAATGCGAAGGGCAGCGTGCTCTGGGGCTGCCAGACAGGTCACCAGCTGCTCACGCTGGCTTTCCTGGTGTAGGTACCCATTGGCAATGCGTCTCAGCTCTGCATGTCAGCAGCAGGCACGGGGATGACCATGATGCCTAGAGGAGGTGATGCAACCATGCCTGGGTTGAAAGGGAAGAGGTAGAGCTCACCCAGGAAAGGAGGAAGAAATACCAGGTTCACATGACACTGACAGCCTGACTTCTATCAGTGTGGAGATCCTAACAGTGGAAACCCAAAGGGTACAAAGCAAATCTCATGTGGGCAGGCATGACAATCAGCCCTCCACGATGGCTCTGTGTCCACGGGCCCCTTCAACCACAGGTCTTCCAGCCCCATCACCTTTCCTCCTGCTAGGAGAGCAATGGTGGTGGGAAGGGACCTCTGGGGTCTGCATCCCAGCCTCCCACTCACAGCAGGACTCTCACCAGTATCTGTGGCTCTGTCTAGCTGAGGTGGACCCATATGACTGCAGAGCAGCATCCAGGAAAAAGCCAGGTGGAGGAAGACAAGCATAACCAGGCTAGCAAATGGGACAGTCATCCCTGAGCCAGCAATTGATGCATTAACAGTTTCTGGTCTACATAGTTTTCCAGCTCCTGTGCAGTGTTCACTGAGAATGAGAGACTGGGGTCCTGGTATACTGGTGTACTTCTCCTATAGCTCTCATGGTTGAGATATTGGACCTCTCCACTTTCTGCCAGCTGAGGAAAACAGAACAGTCAGCATGCACAAGGTCACAGCCCAGATTCTCCCTTTCTTGCACCACTCCATGGACCTTCAAGAGCTTGCTGAGAACCTGGAACCCCCTCTTCTGCTGGTGGGACATGAGTATTGATGCACAGGCCAAAGCACAGTGACACCTGCTGCCACGCCAGGGCAAGTGGAGTCCTGGGAGAGCAGGCTCACAGTTCACACGCCCCAGTGTATTGCCTTTGACTATGGTTCCTGCATGTAAGATAAATAATAAGATCTGAAGTACTGGCCATAGACATTGTTTTGAAAGTCCTCTCCCCATGCCACAGCCCTGCTCATACCCTCCCTGGGCATTTACTGACAGCTACCTCTGGAGATGTGTCTGCCATGCTGATGTGCCCTTCGTTTTGAACTGCTTTTGGATGTGACTTTCATGGCAGCAAAGACATTAAGTAAGAAGAGTTCCTCCTGCCTGTGGGTTATGCAAGTCCCAGGAACCGCAAGTCTGACAGGGGACTCCCAGTCGGTGCCTTGATCTGAACAAGTAACAAATGTGTTTTGCCACCATCAGATCTCCACAGAACAACCAGCAAGTCAGGCTCTTTGCAGGGAACTTCAAGTCCAAAGTCTGTGATGCAACAGGTCATCTGGGTTAGAAGAAAGCCCAGACCAGGACTGAATTGGAACCCACTCATTTCACAGCACAACTATTCAATACTCAAATTAGGCTCCTAATTTCCAGGGCCAAACCAGCCTGACTGGGGAAGACCTCTTTCACACCAGCTCCAGCTCTCTTTCTTGGGTTCTGACTCATGAGCCTTAATGACAGAGTTTGTATTGAAAGGTTATTCAAGAACATTGCTTTCTTTGGAAAGCAAATTGGTCTCATGTGGCAGGACATGAGGTGATAGGTTTTTTGTCAATGGCTAACTAGATCAGTCTAAGATCTAAGATCTTGGTCTAAGGCAAGTTTGCCTGAGCAGCTTGCTCTTCCTGTAGCCAGGTGCATGAGAGGTGAGGAGCTGCTCTGGCTGAAGAGGATGTAGGTGTCTCATGCACACAGGGGCAGCATCCACTACAGGGATGTTTGTTTCTTCTTGAATTAGGGTGCCAGCACAAACGTCACCATCGTCTCTGAGAAACAGAGCAGCCTGTTCCCATGTGGTGGGAGGATCTCCATCTTACTGACTGATATGTTTGTTCAGTGCTAGCAAAACAAGTAGGTTTTGCTCTTGCACCAAATTGCTCTGAAGTGGTGGCTGCAGGCCACAGAGATGTCCTGCCCTGTCTTCCATGGACCAAGCTTATCCACAGCCCTGGAAGGACAACGTCACCTCAGTTGAAGGAGCTCAAGGAATAAGCATCCAGGTGCATAAAGAGCCCAGCAGAAGACAGAATGGGTCGCAAAATGCTTGTGAGTCTTTCCGGGTGCTATCACTGGTGAGCAGAATATTTCCTTTGCCAGTGCAAAATATCTCTGGCTTGGATGGACCCATGCTTATTGTGGTTTTGACCATCAGAATGATTGTTTGTTTGTTTTTCTAAATTTAAATGTTCCCATGAAAGAACAGGATGTTGCCCTTTGCAAGTCCTTCATCTAATTACAGGGCCTTTGGGCACTATTCCCCACACCCAGCTGAGGTCCTGGAGGAGGCAGACTGGTTCAGTAACTCAGCACAAGGCTGTAACCACTCACATGGCGTTTCTTTGAGCACAAATGTCAGGACTGAAATTCAGGGCTCACGGTGCTGATTGCACAGTCCGAGCAATCCAAAAGGCAGCATTTATTTACCTGCAAACTTGTCCTGTAGCCTTTTTCCAAACTCTTTTACAGTGGCTTGTGCAAACCAGAGCATGTATCTCTAGTGCTTCTGGTGGACATAGACTGTTCAACAGAGGAAGTTTAGTGTTTTGAAAAATGCAGAGAGGACACAGTGCAAAACTAGTTTGGGGGTTTTTTGAGTTAGCTGGGCTATTGAAGCAAAAGCAGTGAAACCCAAAGGAAGCATAAGAAGTATAGAAGACTTGCAGGAACACTTCCACTGACTCAAGCACCTACAGACATCTCTGCTGATGACCTTGCTGCTCACTGCACTCCTACTTGGTCTGGATGGCCATGTTTGCAGCCTCTCCTCTCTTGAAAACAGCTACACAGGGGTGGCAAAATACCAAGCTAGGAATGCTCTGCCCTACGTGTCCTTTCAGGCAGCATCAGGCATGGACCTGACAAGGCAAAGGTGAGCATTCCTACAAGAAAAGAGACTGAAAACCATGCTAAGAAGTGCCATAGAACAAAGTAAACATTTAATCATCAACTTGACCAAGAAAAAAGATCCAAGGTTCCTTTTACACAAGATGTACCTTGCACTGAAAGCCTCAACCACAGGTACCCACGAGGAATATAAGCACAAGTAAAAGGTTAAGAAGTGACAGGTAAAGCCACCAGCATGTGATTGTTAGGGCAAAAGCCATGCAAGATATTACTGGGTGCCGAGAAGGGGAAGATTTCACAACAGCTTGCCATTTGGGGGAAGATGCTTTTGCACTCTAATGACTTCTGCCCATCCCTACAGAGTTAGGAATGGTATTTCCTGTATCAACACTTGTAAAGTGTTGTCCCAGGACAGGCCAACATAATAAATTATCTCTTGTCCAGTGCCCTGCAGAACAAGATCAGCAGTTGGTGAAAGGTCCAGCAATACAGACAGATTTTAAGGAGAAAAAAATTCTCAGCAGATGTAATTAAGCACTGGAACAGGTGCCCAGAGTGTTGGTGGAATGTCCATCCCTGGAGATGCTCAAAACTGAACAGGACAAAGCCTTAAGCACCCTGATCTATTTGGAAAATCACCCTGCTTTGAGACTTGCTAGAAAATAGAGACCTCCAAGGATCTGTCCAACCAAAACTACGTGCCTGTCTGAGGAGGACTGAAGAGCAGGAGAGATGCTCCAACTGTTGATTGACATCTACACACAGTGTTGGACCAGAGGACTGCTAGACAGATGAGGAAGTCTCCTGAGCAGAGGCTTTGGTGGGACTAACACCCACAGGAGAGTCGATCAGGGACTTTGCAAGATGGGGACAGCCAGGGCTGCTCTGCTGGGGCACCCAGCTCCACTAAGAAGGGTCCTGTGTCAGCTCAAGTGCAACAGAGGCTGTTGGCACTGCAAAGGAGGGCACATGGGTGCATCTGAAGGCACTCATCACAGGAGTTAAGCAAACAGCAGTGTGCCTGGGCTCCCCAAGCTCCTCCTGCTCAGCAGAGATGTCCAGCTGTCCTCTAGAGCTGCTGTTCCCTATCCAGACATCATCCTCACATGTGGCAGCCTCTTCTCTGGAGACCTTCTGAGGTTACAAGGCCTGCTGTAAGGCCTTAATGGTTCCTTTGTAGTGTAAAGTACTTGGTACAGAGAAAACATTAAGTTTTGTCTCTTCTTTGCTCCATAAATTGCAGGCATTGCTCCCATCAAGTATGCAACATTAGGTAGCAATGGAGCTTAGCACAGACTGCATGAACCTTGCTTCTCCCCCTGGTAACAAAGGAGGAAAGCAAACTGAACACAGAGGTGCCCTGGGTTTTCTGTTTTGTTTTGGGTTTTTTTTTTTTCCAATAACAGACTTTACACTCTGCTACTAACAAACCAGCAAAACCTGAGCTCAAGTTTTTTGCTAAATTAAACTCAACAGCACAGATGCACACACAAGAAGAAACATCTCACCTGCTCTGCATCAGAACACCAATAAGCTTTATAACCAGCTGAAAAACACAGAGGAATTATGGAGGGGCTTATTTTTCTCCCTCCTGCTCCTCCACTATAGCAGAAAGAAGAAATGCAGAGTCAGCCAGCGCATCATGGTGATGCCTCTGAGGGTCTGTGGTCCTGCCTTGCCACCCATCAGGGCCAACTTCACAACTGCAGCAGGTTGTTGAGGGCCTGAAATGACAGCATGATTTATCAATGCATTATAACAAATGCAACAAAAACACACCTCTCACCCAGCTGAAGCAGCACAAACACAGTTGGTGACATTACAGTTCATAACATGGATGGTGGGAGGGCTGGACCCGGCCAGGCTGCCCTTTCCCATCCTCACAGCAGAGAGGGCTCCATCCTCACAGAGCTCCTTCCCTGGGTGGCCGTGGCCAGGCTGTAGAACCACCTCATGAGGTGGCACCTCATGCTCAAGGAGAGGTGGACAACCGTGTTTTGGTTTTTTTAAAATATACCTAAACACTACACTTACCATGAGGGTTTGGGCAGAAGATCATCTCCCTCACCAATGCTTTCACAGCACCCTCTGCTGCTCAGGCTTTCCCCTTTCCTTCAGCGAGCACAGTCCCGTGGACAACAATCAGTCCAAGACATCAGTGCTTACATGACCAGACAGCAGCTGGCTGAAGAGTGGGTAGCACCAAGAAATTTAGGAAAGAGTACACAAGATTAAAACTCATTCGGGCACGTGGTCTCCTTGGAGGCAGAACTATGGCACCAAGGGGATGGGGGACTGCGAAGAGTGGAGGGCAGAGTCACCAGGATGCAGTCACCATGGTCCCCCAAGGCTGTGCACCCACCCCAAGGTCTTCCCAAAAGTGCTGATATCTCCACAGGAAACCCCTCCAGGAGCAGGAGGCTTTTTAAACGTTGCTGTCAAATTGATGTATTGTAATATTGTAATACAATATTGTAATTGAATATTTCAGTTGGAAGGAACTTACAATGATCATCTAGTACGATTGCCTGACCACTTCAGGGTTGACCAAAAGTTAAAGAATGTTGTTAAGGGCATTGCCTCTCAAACACTGACAGGCTTAGGGCACCAACCACCTCTCTAGGAAGCCTATTCCAGTGTTTGACCAGCCTCTCAGTAAAGAAATGCTTCCTAAATGCCAAATCTGAACCTGTCCTGGTGCAGCTTTGAACCATTCCCAGGCATCCTGTCCCTGGATCCCAGGGAGAAGAGCTCAGCACCTCCCTCTCCATGTCCCCTCCTCAGGAAGCTGCAGAGAGCAATGACGTCACCCCTCAGCCTCCTTCTCTCCGAACTAGACAAGCCCAGAGTCCTTAGCCACTCCTCAGACAGAGTACATTCCTTCCAGCCCTTCACCAGCTTTGTTACCCTCCTCTGGGTGCATTCGAAGACATTCACATCCTTCTCAAATGGTGGGGCCCAGCACTGCACACAGGGCTCCAGGTGAGGCCGCACCAATGCCAAACACAGCAGGACAATCCCCTCTCTTGGCTGGCTGGCCATGCTGTGTGTGATGCACCCCAGGATGTGGTTTGCCCTCTTGGCTGCCAGAGCACACTGCTGACTCCTGTGGAGATGTTGCCAACCAGCACCCCCAGATCCCTCTCTGCAGGGCTGCTCTCCAGCCACTCCTCTCACAGTTTATACTTGTGCCTGGCATTACTCTGTCGTAGGTGCAGAATCCAGCACCTGCACTTCTTAAATTTCATCCCATTAATCACTGTCCAATACTTCATTCTGTCCAGACCACTCTGCAAGGCCTCCTGTCCCTCAAGAGAGTCAACAGCACCTCCCAGTTTGGTAGCATCAGCAAACTTGCTAATGGGGCATTCAACTGCTGCATACAGACCGTTGATAAATATATTGAACAACACTGGCCCTCGGACTGAGTCCTGAGGAACACCACCGGTGACTGGTCACCAGCCAGATGTAGCCCCATTCAGTATAACACTTTTTGATCTGCCCTTCAGCCGGTTCTTCACCCAATGCCCTGTGAACCTGCTCATCTCACAGCTGGACAACTGGTCCAGAAGGATGCTGTGAGGGACAGTATCAAAAACCTTACTAAAATCCAGAAAAATGCATCCACTGCCTTCCCTTCATCCTCAAGGTTGGTGACATTATCATAGAAGAATATCAAACAGGACTTTCCCTTTTTGAACCCCTGTTGACTCTGTCTGATGACTGCATTATTCTTTAAATGCCTTTCAACAGCACCCAGTATAATCTTCTCCATGATTTTTCCAGGAACGGAGGTTAGGCTCACAGGTCTGTAGGTTCCTTGGTCTTGCCTCATGCCCTTCTTGTAGACTGGAATAACATTGGCCAGCTTCCAGTCAGCAAGGATCTCCCTGGACTCCCAAGACCTTTGATAGATGATCAGGAGGAGTCCTGCCATAACATCCACCTGCTCCTTCAGTACTCTGGGATGAATCCCATCAGGCCCCATGGACCTGTGAACATGCAGCTGGTGCCTTACAATTTCAGTGTTCACAAATGGAAAGCCAACGTTCCCACACTCATGGTCCTCCAACTCAGGGGACCAGGCAGCCCAAAGACTATCAGTATTATTAAAGACTGAAGCAAAAAATGCATTGAGCACCTCCACTTCTTCATCCCTATTATTCAGATAACCATCTTCACAAGTATCACTCCGATGTTTTCTTTAGACCTCCTCTTGCCATTAATGAACTTTAAAAATCCCTTCTTGTTGTCTGACATAACACTGACCGGTTTCAACTCTAATTGAGCTTCATCCTTTCGTGTCTTCTCCCTGCATGTGTGAGCCACGGCTCTGTCATCTTTCTGTGAAACCTGACTTTGCTCCCAGAGATCATACAATTCCTTTCTCGTCTTGAGCTCCACAAGGAGTTCTCTGCTCAACCAGGTTGGTCTTCTGCCCCACTTTCTTGACTTACGACACAGGGCAGTTGCCTGCTCCTGAGCTTCTCAAAGGTGCTTCTTAAAACCTGACCAGCACTTGCCAACTCCTGAGCCCTCAACAGCAGATTCCCAGGGGACTCTGCTAATTATCTCTTTGAATAGCTTAACGTTTGCTCTCTCAAAATGCAGAGTAGCAACTCTGCTGTCCTTTTTTTCTCATTACACTGACAATTTTCAACTCAACCATTCCATGATCACTGTGACCAAGACCTACCATCACATCCCCCACAAGTCCTTCTCTATTTACAGATGGCAAATCTAGGAGGGCATCTTTCCTAGTCGGCTCTCTGAGTACTTGTGGCAAGAAGTTATCTCCTACAAAGTTCAGGAATTTCCTAGACCTGCTTGTCACAGCAGTATGATATTCCCAGCTAATGTCTGGGAAGTTGAAATCTCCCATAAGGACAAGGGCTACTGATCCAGAAATTTCTCCCAATTGCCTACAGAATAACTCATCAGTGCTTACATCCCAGCTGGGCAATCAGTAGTAGACACCCACTACAATGCCTGCTTTGTTTTCCATCCCCCTCATCCTCACCCAGAGGCTCTTAACCACATCACCACTAACTGTAAGGCTTGTACCATCAAACCTCACCCTTACATCTAGTGTGACACCTCCACCTCACCTGCCCTGCTTGTCCCTCCTGAACAGCCTGTAGCCCTCCATCCCAGCACTCCAGGCATGGCACTCATTTCACCAAGTCTCACCAATACCAATGATGTCATAGCTCTGGGAACTGACCAACGCTTCCAGTTCATCCTGTTTGTTTTTCACAATGCATGCACTGGTGTGCAAGCGTTTCAGATACACCCCTAAGCCCTCTGTGCTCCTAGGAGCCATGTAAATGTCCCCACTAGCACTGAATGAACAGCAGGGAAGGACAAGAGTCTGAAGACTCTTCAGTCTTGTGGTGACATCCCTAATTTGGGCCCCAGAGAGGCAGCAAACTTCCCTGAAATGAGGGTCCAGTCTGCAGACTGGTGCTTCCGTTCTGCACAAGATGGAATCACCAACGACCATAACTCGCTGTTGTTTCTTCTCAGCGCTGATCTTAATGCAGGTTTTGTTATGAGGAGTTGGTCTCTCTGACTTTGGCAAGACTTCTTGCTCAGGTTCCTCCTCTGTCTCATTATGTGCTTCATCCACTCACCCAGGGCCCCGTACCTGTTCTGTAAGAGTATCTTAGAGGGTAAGAAGGGGTTTCTCTTACCACTCTGTGCTGTAACCTCCTTCCACCGCTCCTTGTCCCTTGGGGTGCTCCCTTCCTCTTGGCACAAAGCAGATCCTGGACCTGCCTCCGTAGCAGCCACACTGAGTTGGCACCTGTGCATCAGAGGTGGCTCCACTGATCAATCTCCCTCTCGTACTCTCAAATACTCCTGCAGCTCTGCCACCAAGCAGAGCAGGTCACCAGTGTGATCCCACCTCCCACAGGCTTGCTTGCAATCACTGCATTGGTTCTACCAGGTACTAGGAGCTCAGGAGAAGCAGAGGACACTGTTTTTATCTGGGTGGACACCATGCCGCCACCACTGCTCCGGCATCCCTTGCAATCTCACTGCTCCAGTGTCCAATGTGACCTGGCTTTTACCAAAACAAGTTGAATCTGGCTATAAGTGTGTCCCTGAAGCTCATGCATCTTTCAAAAAATTGCATTCCAAACCCAGTTTCAAAAGGCAACAAAAGCTTTCAATAATTTGAAAAAATCTAAGGAAATACAAAATGTATAAATGTTAAAATCTCTGAAAAATCAATTTCAGAACTCAAGCAAGTCCAAAACTCCCTCCTTCTCCTGCACTGTCCTGCAGGCTGGTAGTCAGCAGCATCTTCACATGTTTCCTTGAACTCCAAGTGTTCTGGTTCACTGGTTCACAGCTGGACAGAAACTGCATCCCCCAGCACTATGGGCAGATAAAACCCATGTGTGGTGGATGCTCACTCCCGTGAGTCACGCCGTGTACACACCAGTCCTTTCAGAATCTGGTACTAACAGTAGCACCAATGACAAAGTAGTCCAATGGTTCACCTCGCGGTTGCTTTTGAGTAATCCCCTCCTCTCTCTCTCCCCTTCAGTGGGTGTTTGTTGTTACAAGCGGAAAATAAAATAACTTTTAAAACCTCTGGAATAAGCTTGGCTTTTAAGCTCAGAATTCTTAATTATTGTCACAATTTTGTAGATGGATGTTTTTAATTCCTTTTAGACAGATAAGAGAATATATTCTTTCTCAGTAATGACCTTCACTCTCAGGGCTGAAAGCATGGATTGTGCTGTGGTGCTGAGCCTAACAAGCGCCCTACACCATTTCGCTCATTAGCTAATACTCGGTACGTTCTGCATGCTGCAGTCCTTCCCCATTCAGGGCCAGATGTTGGGCTGAGCTTGCGACTGCCTGACATAAATGCCTTTTGCAGCTCTCTGCCCGGCTGGGGATGCCAAGGCAGTCCAGTACCCCAGCAGCTGCAGGCTGCAGCATGCACAGGTCTCCTTTGGGCAGATAAGTCTGCCAGCAAGAAAAAGCTGATGTTCTGAGATCTAACTGTGTCAGTTTTTCCCGACTCGCTTATGCCTTAATAGTTTGTGTAATAATTCACCCTGAATTAAGGCCATTCTGGGGGCCTCCCAGCCCAATTTTATCAGTGCTGCAGGAGAGGTTGGGACTAGTCCTGGGGCTGCAGCACTAGCAGTATTGAGATGCCAGCTGGGACTGGTGCAGAGAGTGATGAGGGGATGGGGGTGCCGGGCAGGGTGGGGCATGTCTGCAACCTGTTGGTGCACAAAAGCCTCATCAGATGTGCTGCATCCTTTCTGGAGAGTCTCTATCCCACAGCAAGAGCCATGTCATGGTCTGCATGCTGGAAATCTCTGGGGACACCCTGCTGAAGGCTCAGCTCCTGCTCTGCTCTCTCTCCATCAGACTCAAGTAATAGGGGAAGCAGCGTGGCCCCAGACTTGATGTGAGGATCAGGAGTGGCTGTAGCTCCACCAGGAACATCTTTGATGTCCTGTCCCCAAAAGGAAGGCAAGTTATGTTGGCATACACTGGGAGGAAGAGGGAGTGATCTCCTGTCGGCATATTTGATCCTGTTTTTCCAGCTTTCCTCCTCTCCCTGCAGGCGAAATTTCAGACTCAGGTCTGAGTCACCGCTCACGCTCACGCAAGGGTGAGCCAGACTTTTGGCACTGCCTCCAGCTAGTCTTTAGTAAAACCCAGTCATTACAGCTTCAAATCCAGGTGAAATTATTTAGGATTTCCACAGAATGCATGGCTGCATTTCAGCAAGTGTGCAGTGACTGGCCAAAGGCGCTGCCAGCTGGGAAGAAGTGAAGTCTGCGGGAGAAGTGCAGGACGGGCAAAAACACCTAACAAGGGCTGTGATAAGTGCACACGGAGATAATTGACCAGATGGAGGTAACTGCAAATTGGGTGGGCACAGACACCCAGCGGAGAAAGTCACCTCTCGCTGTGGTCCAGAGGGGCATCCTTAGGGCTCAGTAAGAAAAGACATGTCCTCCCACCAAAACTGCACACAACGGCCGGTGAGAGTGAAAGGTAACTTCATTCACAGCTTCTTCCCTCCCGGGGGATGGCTTTCTTTCTCATTTTTTAAAGAGCACCCCCAGCAGTGTTGTGGAAGAGTGTTTTAGATCACTTAAAGAATCACTGTCAAAGGTACAACAAAAGCGATTTTAATGTGAATTTGTAAAAGTGCGACTTAACAAAGTTCAATGGCAAAGTTCACTCTATTGCTTAGATTAACATACAAAGAAAAATCATGTTAAAATTAATTTAAAATTATTTATACAGAGACCAAAGCGATAAAAATGGTAAGAGAGACCCTCCCGTTGAGTCACGAGGTTCAGAGTGGACCCCCTTGTTTTCTAAACTCCTTCTCAGAGAGGAGTCTAGGTGCGGCTGGATCCAGACTTAGTCCCAGACTTGGTCAACAGTTTATGTCTAATGGAATTAATATAACGGGTAAGGAAAATATCTAGTTGAGTTATTATGCCAGTTTGTTGGGGAATGATTGATTATGGATCCTACACATCTTTGACGTAACAGCAATTTTAAAGACACTGTTATGGTAAAACAGAAGATTAGGTTGAATGATTTTTAAGAATAGCTAATCATCAGCTAATTATCAGGGTGATTTAATAAAATTTGTTATAATCAACATTATAAAGTTTCCTAAATTGAATACACATACACAAACACACACATAGAGAGGTATAAGGGTTAACGTGTGAGAGTAAATTATTGGTACTAAATGATCTTTGAAACTTCATGAAATCTAATTGTAGTGAATTACTCATTATTCTCCTTCATCAGCATTTGTCAACAGATGATCTTTGAACTCTTTTTCTTCGTTGCCATCTACCAGCAGATGAGCTTGGAAATCTTTATGAACTCTGTTCTGCAAAATCCTCACGGAGTCATCCCTGAGACGTGTGGCAATCCAGAGGGCAATAATGGGTCCCAGCCTGCTGCGATCTCAGAGAGCTCAAAGGGTCTCACTTAAGATCACTATTTATAAGATCGCAAGATGATTAACTTTGGTCAGTACTTTTTTCATTTTGGTCACAATTCTTGTCGGGTAATTCTGGTATCTTTCAGAGTGGGCTACGATCCAGGCAGCAGGAGTTTTAGATATGGTTCCCAGGCAACAGTAGGTTAGGGTAGGTTCAGGTAGGTCAGGGAGCGCCTAATTGTCCTCACTCACTGTCAGGCAGCAGGAGTTTTAGGTATGGTTAGGGAGTGCCTAATTGTCCCAACCCACGGCACTTGTATAAAGGACAAAAAAGTGCCAGATCATCCCAGCTCGCTGCACTTGCAGCCAAGACAATGTTGGCTGGCCCTGGCATTGCAACATGGCCCAGAGGGTCTGCACCACCACAGGCAGTCGTTATGGGAACTGGGAGGGTTGCCTGACCAGGCAGTGGCTCGTTACATGCCAGGAGGCAAGAAGAAGAGCCAAACAGAGCTGGGTGGGCTTCCCACAGGAGCTTGCTGGGGTGAGCTAGGCTGGCACCCTGCAGCATCCTTAGCACCTCGCACCAAAGCCAGCCCCATGCATCAAATCCAGCCCCTTGCACCAGCACCAGCCCCTTGCACCAACACCAGCCGCAGCTCAGGTGAAGAGTGGTCCAAAGACTGCACGTCCTCCAGTCCACAGAAGTCACAGGAGATGTCAGATGACACTGTGCCACATCAAATGAAAATAACCAACTTGTTACAGCTCTCAACTCTTCTGTAGTGCCACAGAAATATTCCCAAGCGAGCCCAGGTAGGAAGGGTGTCTCCTTTCAGACCAGACTCTAGCCCTCGGGTAAATTTCATGTTTGGAGGTGGAAGGATTAGAGGGAGTGGCAACCTGTGACGCTCCTGAATGTGTGGAACAGAAGGAATAATAGCCCGATGCCTGGTGGGTAAGAGTGGTGTGCTCGGGTGGCAGGGACCTCCTGCTTGGCAGACATAAGGAAGAAAGGCACCCACACCTCTTCTGCTGCAGCCCCTGGACCACAACGGGTAATCCTTCCTTCTTGGGTGCCTCTGCCTTTGCACAGGCTGCCAACCAGCGGCCATCCCTGGGGACAGCGGGAGAGAGCTGTAGGTAGTTGAAGAGCCCCGAGGATGGGACAGCGGGTCTTCCCTGGGAGTCCTGGGTCAGAAGAAAAGTCATTTCTGCTCATGGGAGGGGCGGTGGGAGCACTCGGGGGCCAGGACCATGCTGCTGATGGAAGAGGTTTCACCCTGCTGCACCTCTCGGAGGTCACCAGGAGCAATCAAGGTCTGCTGAGCTGAGGGACCCTTCACAAAAGCAGTATTTTTGCAGGTTTGTTTTTGGGAGGAAAAGGCCATCCTGGGCAAGGCTTTTCCCTTGAATATGCATGCTATTCTCCTGACATTATGCCACAAAAATGCTTTCTGTCTCTCCTCGCTTTTCTGAAAGGCTCAGTCTTAAAAGTAATGAGACCAGAGTCTCCTGGGGCCAGGCAGCAGCGAAAGGGCACGTGGCTGCCATTCTTGCTGTGCCTCCCATGTCTGCCCGTGTGTACCAGAGACCCGCGTACTCCTCAGGAGCATCCCGGGAACAATCTCTCCCCTGCCTTCCCCCAGGGAAAGAGAGCCCTGCTGCACAGCAGAGACGTCAGCAGCGATGGGTGATGCAACGAGGGGTCTCAGCCCTAAATCGCAGCCCGGGAGGTTCAGGGTGGAGGTGGGGAACCCTTTTCTCTCCAGAGTGGGGAAGCAGCCACGGGAGGGGGGCTGTCAACATTCGGGGTATGGGAGGGTCAGGGCTCTGCTGAACCAAGCCACAGCCACCCCGACCTCATGCTGGTGGTACCTCACTCTGAGCAGGAGCGTGGGTAAGGGGTGTCCTGAGGTCCCCTCCAGCAGAGCAGCGGTGCCTGAATGATTCTCCCCGTATCTGCTCCAAGGACAGCAGAGGGAGCAGGAGGCCTTCTACCCAGCTGCAAAACCACCTTCTTTGGCATGGGATGCCAGTTCCTCCAGCAGGAGAGGGGACGGTGAGGGTTAGCTGGGAAGTGACAGAAACCTGCTCGCAGTTCTCCTTTCTTTCCGCAGGAAGATATTCTGCAGGGAAACAATGAGATGGATGCAAGACACCTGGCACTGGTATCCCAGCCTTGGTCGCTGCTTCCCCATGCAGCCCAGCACAGGCACATGCATTCAACGGGGATTTGGCAGGGCTCCTTGCTGTGGGCTCCACACAATTTAACTATTTAAGCATGTCACACAAGAGCTGAGGCAATATTTCTGTTGCAAATTTGTTGTCTCCAACAAATAAAATTATAGTAAGATGGTTTGTGGTAGGAACATACCAAAACAGATACTTCAAAACCCTTCCCAGGAAGAACTGGGTCTCCTGGGGCAGTATTTCACTCAGGTGTGCAAAAACAACTCAGGTGTGTCCCGGGGTCTCCTTCAGCCATAAGCAGAGTCCAAATAGCATTATTTGATTTAATACTAGGAACAAAACCTCCACGGTCCTGCAACTTAAAATTGGGTGGTTTACTGCTGATTAGTTCAGCTATCAGTTTAACCAGATAATCTATCGTTCCAACTATCCATGCCATCATTTTAAATCACCCCCTTGAAAACCAGATTTGCCTGGCATATATAGCTGTATACATACACGCACAGCTTTCTGAATACAAGGATCTGAAGAAGAACGTGTGATTAAAATGTGATGGAGTTTGGACTCTGGCATTGTTCAGGATAAGCAAAATGAGCCATTTTTAGAACCAATTAGAGTATTTAAAATTTAACAGAAGTGTAGTTCTTGCCAAGTGAAGTGTGTGCAATCCCTGGCTTCTGTGTCAGTACTGTTAGTGTCTCTCATGCTCATCGTGTTGACAATGTTTTGCAGAGCACCATGAAGTGGCTGTTCGTAAGCATTGCTTATTTAATGTGCATCAGTGAAAAGTCAGATGCAAGCCCCGAGGTGTCCATGGATGTTGTAAGTCCTGACTTCTCTCCCTTCTTTTCCTGCTGGGGCATGCAAGGTACCTATGCTGTCATAGTCTGGGAGGGACCCATGGTCTCTGTGTGTGTATCCTCATCAGGGCCTGGCACCAGGGTTTTATTAGAGCTTTTGTCCCCCTGTGCTTAAGTACATGGAGATTTATGGCAAGACATTTTTGGGGAAGTTTAGTCCAAGTCAACAGGTTTGGTCAATGCAGCTGTCTCAGGCTTGGAGCTTCGCTGTCATTGCTGCCCCGCTCTTCACAAACATTGACTGTAACATGAAAAACAACAATGAATCTTTCTTTGCCAGACCTGCTCAGGGGGTGAGGGAAACTCACACCTGCCAAAAATTTTAGCTGAAGTCATGACATCACTGCAGCGTTGGTGGAAGGGACATTAGGAGGTCCCTACTCCACCTTCCACTGACAGCAGGAGTCACCACCACTGTTGGCTTTGCCAAGACAAGACAAGCCCTGACACCCTCCAGGACAGAGACCCTCACCTCCCTGGGGACCAGTCCCACCCTGTCCTTCCCTTCCCACAGGGTGAAATTGTCCGCTACCATGGGTACCCCTACGAGGAGCATGAAGTGGTGACAGATGATGGCTATTACCTCACCATGCAGAGGATTCCTCACGGCAGAGACAACCCGGGAAGCATGAGCACCTCCCATGAAGCAGAGGCACAGGGCTCCAGCCTGTTCTGTCCCTGTAAGTGCTATGAGAAGTTCTGCCTGGTATAGCGACCCTGAGAGCTTTGCTGGGCTGGAGTAGGCCATGGTCAGGTCTGCCTCATCATGGGCTGGGTCCGCAGGGATACAACTTTCCCTGTAGAATTAGCCTTGGGAATAGGAGAAATGCAGGTGCCCACCATGCTGATGGCCTTGTTCTGAGAATATCTGCTCCAAAGAGGAAGGAAAAGATAAGGAGAATGAATGGGACAGAGAAATCTTGCTCCGGGTTTTACCCCAGCTCTAAGCCAGCCAGTGGAGGAGCAAAAAACCATTTGTCAGCAAAAAAACCCCGTGTCAAATCTAATGCCCATCTCGCCATTTCTGCTCCTTTCTGTTCTTCATCTGAACAGCTGTTTCAAAGTGGAGGGGGTGATGCCCCATTCTTGGCAGGGTGTCCCTGTCCTGGGAAGCAGGAGGACTGGTGTATGAACATGGCAAAGAAGTGTAAAAAGTCAGATCTCCATTCAGGATAATTTTTCCTCAGCTGTCCACGGTGGAAATGTGAGTCTTATTTTGAGGGTCTAAAAACCCACAGAAAAAAGAGAAGACAAAGGAAAAAACAAAAAACAAAAACAAAAAAACCCAAAAACAAACAAAAAAGTAAAGGAAAGTCACTTTTATTTCAACTTTTTCATGCTGTAACCTGTGGTCGCCCTACCATATGAATTCAGATATCCTTGTGATGACCCTGTTGTGGCTGTGAAGTTGGACCTGCTTTGAGCAGGGGACTGGAGCAGAGACCTCCAGAGGTCCTTCCCAGACTAAGCCTTTCCATAATCTCTCTTCCACTCTCTTCCTACAGCACTTCAGGCTTCCTGGTCCTTTGTAAAAAAGATCTCAGGTTTGTTCTGGGGAGCTGAGACTTGCCCATATGGCTTAAAATGGGCAGAAGTGGGTGAAGGAGATGCTCTTGACCCCTCAAGTACCTGCGTCTCTTGAAATGGGGCATCATGGTGTTGCTGTGCCATGGGAGGTGCTTAGACTCTGCTGGGTTTTCAGTGTCCCCTGGTCAGATCCAGAGTACCTGAGCCAAACAAAAGGCACTGTGAGGTGGGTGGTCTCCATGCAAAGAGCATAGTCAGTGTCCAGGCAGACATGGGGCTTGGTTTCTTTCTTCCTGGGAGCATGATTTACCAAACTCCATTCAGTGTGGAGTCCAACCTTATTTTTCAGCTCTGCTGTATCAATTTTCTCTGCCCTGGGATGACCAAAGACCCTACTTCAATAACACCTCTCCAAAGAGGCTGAGGACATAAATGACCATCTCCCTGCACTGGAGTCACTTCTCCAAGGGGTTGCTGCCAAAGCAATACCTGGATGTGAATGGTCAATTTTGCCAGTGGTCAGAGAAGATAATCCTCCTCTTCTTTCTTCAGCTCCAAAGCCTGCAGTCCTCCTGCAGCATGGCCTGGCGTTGGAGGGAAGTAACTGGGTAACCAACTTGCCCAACAGCAGCCTGGGCTTCATCCTCGCTGACGCCGGCTACGACGTCTGGATTGGAAACAACCGGGGGAACAGCTGGTCACGAAAGCACAAGAAGTTTGAGTTTCACCACCAGGAATACTCATCTTACAGGTATTTTCTGTAAAACTGAAGGGTGGGCAGGTACCTGATACCCTCAGCAGTGTTCACAGGTTGGAGGAGCAGCACCACTGACAGTCACACCGTCTGCCAATGGGCATAAACCAACACCACCAAGATGCCATTGGGGTGCCCATACCTGCCAGAGCCCTCACCTGATCCCCAAATAGTCATGACACTACTTGCTGTGTCCTGCCCATCGCTCTCAAGGTCAGCAACAGTAATTTTGTCATGTGCCTGTCTCCACTGCAGCTTTCATGAGATGGCCATGTATGACCTTCCAGCGATGATCAACTATATTCTGCAGAAAACTGGACAGGAGCAGTTATACTATGTGGCTTACTCTCAAGGCACTACCACAGGTACTTAGGAGAAAATCAGACCAGTGTCAGAGTTACATTAGCTGTGCATCCCCGGTTTGGGAGTGTTCTCCTGAGAGCCTGGACAGGGAGGGTAACGTCCAGGCATGTCCAAATAACGAAGGGAAAAGAGCAAGTGAAAATCCCCGTTTGCTTTAACAGAACAGTTTTGAGCAGTGACAGCCCAAAATGGTTGCAATGATGGCTTTTGTTGTATCCACTGCTGCCAGAGCCCCAAGAATGGCTTGTGGGAGATGCAGCTGGGCTGAGCAGCCAAGCTGGGAGCTGAAATGCATCAGCAGCAAAGGCTTCAGGTCAAGCCATCAACCAAGGGTCCTTCTGGTGGGCACACACACCTGGGAGTCAACAGCTCTTTCAGAAATAACAGGGCAGGGTGTGCTTCCTTCTCCCTCCCACAGGATTCATTGCATTTTCATCCATTCCTGAGCTGGATCGCAAGATCAAGATGTTTTTTGCCTTGGCTCCTGTTACCACAAACTCAAATGTGAAGTCACCCATAGTAAGGGTGTTTGACCTTCCTGAGGGGATGATTAAGGTACGTCCTTGCCACATGCTCATCTGGAAAGGGGAAGGAGGGAACGGGAAGGTCTCATCACCTGAGACGTGCAGTGCTTGTACATCACTTCCGTTTCCCTGCCCTTTGCATTGAGCATGTACATTTGTGCCTACACTCTTGAGCCTGCAGGGCACTGAGCAGTGTAAAACATCCTCCTGTCCAGCCCTAATCAGAGAACAGATATTTCTAAACATTGTTTTTGGGTCCATCCTCTTAGGAGAAACCTCTTCTAGGAAGACCAGGGCCATGGCCATTTCTGAAAAGCCAAAATTACAAAGCACAGCAAAGCTGTGGCAAGGAAGACAGCAACTTTCAGGGGTGAGCAGCGAGGTAGGAGTGCCTGGAGGCAAAAGAGGAATGTGAACCACACTGATCAATGCCTTTGACTTTCATAGCTCATTTTTGGACGCACGGTGGTCTTTGATAAGAGCAAGATCTTGCAGCAAGTGATTTCCAGTCTGTGCAGCTACTCCATCTTTAAAAGCCTTTGCTCCTTGGTCCTTTACTTGCCTGGCGGGTTTACCAACAGCTTAAATATGGTACGTACACTCCAGCTTACCTGTTAAGCGATCCATTGTCTCAGCCCAAGTTGTCAACTAGCTGCCTTCACCTGGCCTTTTGTATCTTCAATTCATCAAAAAAATCTGGCCATTACATCGGCATTTTGCAATCTGACCATTGCTTTGGCTATTGCGACGCTCTTGCATTGACGCCAGAGGGAAGCCCAGAGTGCACACAAGGTGACGTGTCCATCGGGCACGTTGTCTCCCCAGTGGGGATGATGCCAAAGGGGAGAGAGCAGAAATTCATTCGGCGCTTCAGGGGCTCCCAGGGTTTCTCTTTCACTAAATGATTTGTAATTTCACATGTGTTTTAATAACAAAACGGCTCTTATGGAACAAACTTCCCTTCAACCCTCTACTAGGAGAAGTGGGGCCTCAGACTCTTCAGTTTACCATCCCTTAAAACATATTTATCACCAAATCAGAGCCTTTCCCTGTCACAGAGTCACAGAAAAATTCAGGCTGGAGGCACCAGAGTGGAGGTCTCCAGCCTGACCCTGCTCCCACCAGAGCCAACACTACAGCTACAGTAGGTTGTTTAGGGACATATCCAGGCAAGATGGGTGGTCCCAGGCATGCCCTGCTCACATGAGGAATGGCTATTTCATTGAGGTCAGCTGAGATTTCAATGTCCAGATCCTGCCACAAACCTCTCATGAGTAAAATTGGAGACAGATCCACGTAGAGTACCAAGCAATAATAGTTTGATCATGGGTGGAGTCAGAGCTGGGCCGCTGTTTCTCAAGGAAAATGCTGGTGTAATTTGTTAATATTCCAAGGAGGAAAGAGATTAGAAACAACACGTAGAGCTACTGTGATGAGTTGCACGTTGTCTTTGCAAGAGGGTCCTGAGCACAAGATACAAAGTTTTACTTTGTGGTTTGAAAACCATTTAGACTCCTAACATGACCCAGCACCCTATGCAAATTGCTCGGCTTGCTGAAGGGAGCTCTACAGCACCCTTCGAGCTGCTGTCTGTGGTTGTGTTCACACGGCATGTGGCTGAGTTCTGCCTTCACAGAGATAAGATGAAGCAGTCGGTACAAATGCAAGCTCCCAGTAGCCTGTGTGGCTACTGAACAGGATCAGTTTTATTTATAATGGGATTTCTCTCCATGCAGAGAATAAATGTCTCCAATGGTTTCTTGCAGAGCCGCATAGATGTCTACCTGTCCCACTACCCTGACTCAACATCCATCAAAAACATGTTACATTGGCGCCAGGTAATATTTCCCGCTGCAGAATAAGATCACGTGCAGCCAGGGCCCATGTTGTCCTCTCTCAGCTGTCAAGGACCTCTTAGTGCTTGGATATAATCCTTCGTTACTCTCCCTGCAGAGCTATATTAGAGATAAAGGGGGAAACTGGCATGAAACAGGTGCAGATGTAGTTCTTCTGGCCATGACTTTCAACAAAAAATGACCAAGAGTCTTTGGAGCTGGTAGGAGATGGAAGCAATAAACCAACACAGGAGATGCTGGAGTAAAGGCTAAACGCTGAGGGTCAGTAGACACAACTAATGATACAACAACTAATCATTGAAAACATGCACAGACTCATAACCTTCTGTTGCAGACATTGACCGTGACAGACAAAGGTCTGATTTGTGTCTTCTTTGAGGCTAGCTCTTGCTGTACACTAGGGGGGCTTCTGGGGCCTCAGCCTCCAGACGTTTGCATTCTGCAGCTCACCAGCTACCTGAGTGAGGAGGGATGAAAGGCGTGATCAACGCCAGGCAATCTTGCAGGCTGTGCTGAGATCTTCCTGGGAGCTGAGCTCTCCTCCCAAAAGACAATATCACACGTAACAAATAGCATCTTTGGGCCTTAGCAGCAGGAGGGAGCAGTGCAGTTCCCCAGCCATCTCTTTTATCTTTCTTATGGTCCCCTCTAATGCTTGGATAATAAACACATCTCTCCTCCTTTTCCAGATCTATCAAACGGGGGAATTCAAATATTATGATTACGGCAGTGACAACATGCTTCATTACAACCAGGTAAGAGAAATCCATTCTCATTTGTCAGTTTTAAAAGAGAAAAAAGAAAGAAAAAAAGAAAATTACAATGAAATTATTGCAGTAGTTGAGACTGTATTTTATGTGATTTAGGGAATTTACCTTACATGGTCAAACAGGCTTGTACCTCTCTTACAAAAAAGAGCTCTGTGATGTTGACTTTCCGACCCTCCGGTGAAAAGCGCAGGAGCCCAAGGCATAGTCAGGATCTCTGGTGATAGTTTCTGTACCGTCTCTCGGGACAGGGGAGAGATTCCAAGCAGCAATCAGGAATACTCTGAATTTTTCACTTGCCTGTGACCTCCTAGGCTTTCCTTCCTCAAGTCACAATATTTGTCTTCCAGACCACACCTCCTTTCTATGAGCTGGAAAATATGAAAGCCCCGGTTGCTGCATGGTATGGTGGCAGGGACTGGCTTTCAGTCCCCGAAGACGTAAACATCACACTGTCTCGTATAACCAATGTTGTACACAAAAAGTACATTCCCGAATTCGTCCATTTTGATTTTCTTTGGAGCATGCAAGTGTATGAACAAGTGTATAAAGAAATTCTTGAACTGATGGACAAGAACGCCTAGAGTCGGACCAGCGGCAGTAATTGTTGGTTTCTCGTTTGACTTCTGTGGCTTCTTTTATTTGGGAAAAAAAAAAAAAAAACAACATGAAGAAAAAGGCTCATTAAACTGCTATGCTTGGTTTGGATTAGTATTACTCTGGCAAGTGAGGAAAACAAGCCAGTCCAATGATTGGGAAAGCACATAGGATTTACGTTAAATAGGTTGAGGTCCTTGCAGAAGTTGGTCATGGACCTTGGACTCTGAGTCTCCCGGGTGCCTCACTCACGTGGGTTTCCAGCAACAAGCTGAAATTTCAGTGGGATTTGGCTCCTGGTTGCCATTGCAGGCTCTGTCCTCCCTATGCTTGAGTTCCCACCTGCGAACACCTGGACAGCAGCTCAGCTCCCTCCTGGATGCTAGTGTTTAATAAGAATAGGTGTGCTTGGATGGGTTGGGCGATGAATCCTGCCAGTGTAGTTTTATCCACCTTCTGATGACTCTTTCATGCCAGGAATCCCAATATCCTGATGTTCATTGTTTTACTTTTCTGTCAGAAGGAGCTAGAAACTTTCTGCCTGGTGACAATGTAAAGAGGTAATTTTTTTTTTCCCCTGAGAACTTTCCATTTTGCTAATGTAGGGAACATCTTTCTCAAATTCATGTTGATTTGGATGACACCAGCCTTGCTTGTACACAAAACAGTTTTCAGTAAGTTCTACCAAGAAACATCATTGCATCATTTTAAGCAATATTCCTAAGGCACAAACCCAGATGGAAAGGTCACTTTTCGTCAGCTCTCAGGAAATGCTTCTGTTTTCCTTATGCGGGGGAGAGAAGAAGAGTCTAATGGAAGCCAGTAATGAGTCTAACTCTGCTTTCAGATTCTGGATTACACTTCTTAATAATATATTGGTTAGGGGAGGAATTGTGAATTTGCTTGTTTGTGTAACTATGTTCTTAAAATATGCCTAGGAGCAAGCAGGGCAAAGGATAATGTCCTCTTTCCACAAAGATGTACAAATAATAAATAATAATAATAGTAAAGTAAGATAGGGTCCGCTGGGTTCTGTGTGGTTGTACTGCCTTAAACCTCTGGAGGAGCATGGGGGGTTTCAGCACAGACATCTTGCCATGTGCAGGTGAGGGAGAGCTGCTTGTCCAGCACTCTCCCTGCTTAGGGAAAACTTCCAGTGGCTTGTAACACTGGCAGATGCCTGCCACCCATGATGCAACCAGCATCCCCCACCCTGTGCCCTGCAGGGAAGGGGTGGGACGCAGAGGGCAGGTTGGAGGGTGAGGAGGGATATCAAGAGGCAAACTGTGGGTCTTAGCAGCACACTTTCATCTGAACGTCTGGAGATGGTGGGATGCGGCTGTTGGTGCACGTCCTTGTAGGACAACTGCAGTGGGCTCTGAGTTATCATCAAAGGGGACTGGCTGTAAAGGTGTTTCACTTGCCACCCTTACAGCTGGAATTGATCACAGAAGGAGACAGGAATGAGGTAATCTCAGGGTGTAAGAATTAGGTTATAGGTTAGATATGGTCTCTCTGGAGCAACAGTGATTAGCTGTATAGCTATATTTGTAATGACATCTTTTTCTGTGTCGTTAGTTATTTATTGCAAGGGTCTGCCCTGGAGCAGCATTCTTATAGGACTGCACTGTGTTCACGCCATGGGTATCAATGAAAATGCAAGAAGATTTTTCTGTCTTTGCAAATAAACACCTAAAGCTTGGCGAGACATTTCCCAAACAGACTTCTGAAAAGCCTGCAAGAACTTATTTATGTTTAATTAAAAAGTACTAACTTTTTACTTATGAAAATTTGTAAGAATTTCAGGATTTTGTCTCTTTGCTTTGTTCAGGTTATAACGTTTCTGCCACTTCTGTAATTATCTGATGCGATATTTGCATGGCACTATCTTCATTCATTGGCCATTTCCCATGACGGAGCATTTTGGTGAAGTTCTCTCTAAATCAGATTCTGGAAGTGCTGTGCTCCCTATGGCACTGGTAGTTGCTTCCCATCTCCTCTTAAAGGATCAACAAAGGTTGAAGCAGTGCATTTTGGAAGCAAACAGAACAGTAAATCATCAGGGTGTTTCTAGCATAAATATTGTGATGTTCTGTCACCTGGGATTGCCTTGATCAATAAACAGATTGAGTTACATGGCAAGTTGTGTTGATCTTGCTGGGACTGGAGTCTTTGCATGTCCCAAGTCTGTCAGGCAAGTCAAAAGTCATCAGGCAGGTCCATGGTGATGACACAGGTCCAAGGCCAGGCTGGGACATCAGCCCATGACCGAGTCCAGATCAACTCAATCTCTCACCCTTAGACTTCACAACATCGCACAAGGCCTTCACCCCCATGGTGAATGTATTTGTGGCACAGCACTGCTCCCTTTTTACTCTGTGCGCGAACAAACCAACCTCAGTCATACGCCTACACAAGTGGAGGATGTTGGTCATTCAGCCACTTACTTAATTTTCTTCCAGATGTGCTCATGCAAAGCCATTATTGATCTGTTTGCATATGACACAAAGCCAGAAGGGCTTAAAACCGTGTCACATCCCATTCAAAATACAGTAGCTGCACCATGTGTGCTGACCTAATTTTCTATCATCCTCACAGTCAATGCAAAAAAAAGGCAGCATGTGCATGAACTGTGGAGCATGTGGTCAGCTCCAGGCTGTGACCACACTGGAGAGGTGGTGAGCACGTCTACTACAGTGTCCTTCCCGCTTGAGTGTTATGCACAAGCACATGCTTAAGGTGAAGGTGCGCTTTTGCAAGTAACCCTAGGATTGCTTTGGTGTCTGCTTTAAGCAACATACTGTCCTACGCTGTTATTTGGAAACTGATTTGTACCTAGGTTAATCTAGGATAAGGTTTCATCCAGTTATTTCAGAGGGTGTACTGCCTTTTCATTGTTTTTTGATCCTTAACATCAAGTCTGACAACAGTTTCCAGCAGTCATTGGCATTGCTGAGCAGATTCTGAGTTTTATTCAGTTGAGGACATGTCACTTCCTTATTTCAGGAACTATGAGCAATTTCTGTGTTATTTCCTGTGTTATTTCCAAGCTTTCTTTTGAGATGAATGCTTGGAAGAGAGACCCAGTAACTGGTCTTCGAGATTTGTATTTTCATATATTGGTACTTTAGGTGAATGAGAATGCTATGAGGCCATGGAAAGTTACGGTTAGCCAAAATCATGATCAGATATAACGACCTCCAGCACTCTTCACAAGCCTGGGTTGGTCTCTGTTCCTGACCCTGGACTATGTCGTGTGGGACATGTTACTGCTCCCTGAAGGTCTCTGGTAGCCCTAACCAGGGCATTGGCTAAGTTGAGCCCAATCGGCTTTTCTCCAATGCATTGGAATAAAGCCCAAGAGACCATGACACCAAATTTGAAAAATGTTAGTATTTCCTCATTGAGAAAGTTTGCTGAATTTGGCCCAGGTCTGTTCATGAACAAACCAAACTCTTTTAGACAATTTACAACGAAGAGAGATCAGAGAAAAAGTACAAGAAGTTCAGGGTTGTTCTGGGGTCTTCTGAACAAAGAAACAGGGAAAGAATTAGCAGAGACAAACCATTGTTGACCACATCTCAATTATTTCACAAACAACATTTAGGAATGTTTATGCTTCACTACCGTGAATAAAATGATTGCATGAACAATTCTATCAAGGTGGTGTGAAGAGAATTCAGTGTTTCATCAAGCTTCACTATGCAACAATGTTAAAACCCCTAGTAAAAGTGTAATCAGAGATGCTGGAGATATCCCAGCCTAGCTGAGGGGCTTTAAGCTAGGAGAGGTACAACCAGGTAAGCAATGCTTTCCTTATCAGGTTCTTTACTTGAGCAAGGTTCTCCAAGGTTACAGCAAGGGAATCATGCTTATCTGGCAGAAATGACACGAGAGTTGATGCTCTCTTACTGCTAAAACCAGAATGATACTCTCTTTCCCAGTTCAGGATGCCAAGACCAGATGACCACTAGTTAAGCATCTCCCTGCTTGTGACTGGCTTACCCTTGTGCTTGGCAAAAGGCAACAGATAGAAGGTAACAACCAGCAGCCTGGCCATACAGTTTGGCAGCTTGTACGTGTGTGAAAGCACCAGGAGAAACACCAGAGCAGGAGTTAGAGGAATAGCATGCATTGATAGCCAAGGACATGATTAACACCAATCAAACTGGTAAACACTGAGGAATGTGTTGCTCGCACCATGATGCGACACAGAGAAGGTGACTCATCAGCAGAAGACCTGCACCTGTTAACAGAAGGACAGCAGTGGGGACACAGCACATCTCATGGGCTGTTTCTCTTCCTGTTATCCCAGTGGCAGCATGGGATAGTCTTATGATACCTCAAACAAGAAAATGAAAGACACCCAGCAGCAATGTTGCCTAATATTTATGACACATGAAGTTAACAAGATGCAGAAGAAAACATCACACCATAGTAACTTTTGACTCCTAAAGGACCTTAGAGGTCAAGAAAGAGTTGACCTTTGAGCCTCAGGCAGAACCCAGAAGGCATATGGAGGACTCAGTAGCTGGCAACCCTTGCCTTCCATGTCACACTCTGCTGACCACTGAGTCAGGCCAGACCACTTGGATACACACATTTTGTCCCTTCTGAGAATGTGTGTACGCGAGCACTGATTGCTACAGTCTGCTTGGTTAGAAAGGTGAATAAAAAGCTTTCTGTTTCTAAACAGTCTTGGAGTTTTCTCACATTAGTTCCCACAACAACACTGAAAAAACATCCCATGATTGTGGTTATACAGCTTCATTTTAAGATGCCCATGACAGCTATCTAATATTTGGTTGTGCACCCTACCATGTATTATGGGGTCCTGACACCGTAGGCTAATACTAGTGACTATTTACAATTCTGTTAAGTGTCCAATCACAGCAGTATCGTGGTGGTATTACTCCTTCCACCTAAACTTGCACCTATGTGTCAAAACGCCCAACTCTGGTCTCCTAACTTCAAATAACTCAAAGGTCTTCATTTCTTCCTTTGACTAAGCTACATGAGTTTCTCAGTAAAAAGCTAGCTGCTCTTTGCTGGCAACTTCTCTCCTTCCTACCACAGTTATGATTTATAGGTACTGGTGCTAAATCGCACACTAGCCTCAGCACTGATACGCTGCTCCCGTAGCTCGTCCCATGGCCTGTTTCCAACCTCTGTTAGTACCTAGTACTAGTACTTAGTACCTCTGCTAGGTAACTAGTACTCAGTGGAGGTAGAAGACAGCAGACTTGATAGTGGATGAAGTAGCCAACCATACAACAAAAGGTGAGGTCTGTCTTGATGCTGTTGAAGGAAACCTGATGGTAGAATAGAAAAACACAAGTTGGGTAGGGGTTTCTCCAACCATAGGTACTTTTTAACTCCTCTTGGGATGCACACTGGAACTGTCCTCTACACAATGTAAAATCCATCTTAGTGGGATTTTTGCAATCACGGGAGTGAGAAGACATTTTCAAAAGCCCAAAGGAGACACAGGGACAGAAGTAAGGTAATGAAACAGTGAAGGCTCTGGCCACACCTGCTGTCAGGAAGATAGCGCCCACACACAGAGTCCCTTTGTGTTGGTGGTTGCTGCGCTGACAGAAAATTACAGTCTGGTGGATGGAGTAACACAGGCATGTTTTGGTCTGTTTCAAAACTCTTATACTGCTCATAGACTATGGCTGGTATGAATATTAGAAGTCAACTTAATCCATGACCAGGAAATGTATACTCAAGCAGAGCACCTGGTAGCCAACTGAAGGCTCGGTCTTTTAGGTGGCTACCAAGCAGCTACAGAAAGGTTGTAAGGTCACGGGCTGGATGTGGAGAATGACCACCTTTACTCTGTGCAATACCTGTCGCTGCAGCCAAGCAGGGGCGTTGCTCAAGGTCTCTCCGCTCTGCCGTCTATAGGTAAGACGCTAAGCTTGGTGCTTTTCCAGAAAACGTTTAAGAGCTTTTGCAAACTGCCAGTTGCAAATACAATACCACTTGGATGTAAGGCCTGTGTGGAGGTTGCCTGGGCCAATGTCACTTTTGAAGAGTGGATAATGACTGAGTGTCTCTCATCCAGGCAGTCAGTGAAACCTGACCTGTCCTTGGTGTGTCTATGGAGAGGTTGGCATGCTCCTGAGGCCTCGTGAAGCTGGTGGATCCCAAGTCCTTTCATTGCCCCAAGAACTCTTCTAAGAGGTATTCCCAAGGGCCCTCAGGAGTTAGGAAATGACCCTTTACAAAGAAAATCTTTTGACTTTTTTTTACCATGGCTATCATGAGCTCAAGGTGCAACTTCACAGCTGAAATTACTCGCCGCGTCACTCCGGCTGCTTTTAGAAACATAATCCTTTACAAGCACAAAAGTCATGACCAACACGGCCAAGCAGAGGAAGTTAAAGATATGACCAGCGTGCACATCGCTTAATTGGAGGACACGTGATGTGGTGGAGCGTGATGCCAACGTAGCAGGGCTCTGACACAACATGTTCTTTTTAACACTGGTGTTGACAGAGCCGCCACCATTCGCACCACCATCCTGATCAGACACGACAGTTCTGACTGGTAATGTATTTTCCTCCGCGTAATTCAGATTTGTGTTGGAGCTATGCCCAGGGTGAAAAGCATTGATTGCTTTTTTTATTGGTAACTTGCCTCTTGATAATATCATGAGAGGGGTATTGGGAATATTTCAAAGGGCAGATACATCTCACGGTGTGGGAGACCCATTGGGAGGAGGAAGAAGGGAGGTAGAGAGTAACCATATAGCTGATGAGAAAATTTGCAACTCATGCTACTGAATTGAAGTTAAGCTCTAACTTTTAGGATCCTGGCAAAGCATTAGAAATCGTATATAATATTAACTGTGTATATTGAAAATAGATCTCTGCTCGGCACAGAAGTTTCTAAGGCAATCATAAAAGTTTCTGGTTTTTTCAGGCTACACTTACTTAATAAATAGTCTTCCTATGAGGTTCTACCAGTTGCAGTTCATAGGCTCCCTCTGTTAATAGTGACTTCTGGGTGCAAAATCTAAGCAATAGAGAAACAGCAGAAGTATAGACATAGTTATAGCCCAGACAACCCAAACGTGTTCCTTCCATAGCATAAATTCTTACTTTGGATTAATGTCCTCTGCGTGACAACTGGCCTGACCGTATTTTCTGTTGCTTTAGTTCTTGCATTATAAAGCTGTTTCTTTTCATATAAAAATGGTCTTACCTAGTACCAGATCCAGTTTGTACAGAGGAGTATGAAGAGCCTTGCGTGGACTGTAATGGAAGCTGGAATTGGCAATCCCCTCTGCTTCCCCAGCCCAGACCATGATATATAGTCTTCAGATATATAAGGAACTTAACCCATCATAACCAAGTAGAAACAGATATTCATAACAATGAATAATAACAATAATAATAATAACAACAGTATTTTACACAGATGCAAGATGTGGCTGTTTATTGCAATCCTGTTTTTGATACAAGCACCCACACACTCAGAAGATGCTATGGAACAGAAAAAAGCTATAAATCCTGAAACGTTCCTGAATGTTGTAAGTCAGAACTTTGAACTTCCACTCTGAAAGTTCATGGACATTTAGCTGGGGGAGAGAGGGATGGAGGGTATGTATGTGGAGAGGGCTCAGGTCACCACGTGCTGGTTTTGTTGAGCAGTGCGATATGACTTTGCCTCCTTACCATCACTAACAAGCCCTGTTTCCTGAAGGAGTTCTCTACCTCCCGGCAGTATTAAGTGCAAGTATCAGCAGGTCAGTTAGAGAAGGGGGTAATCCCAGCCTGGATTTCATCAGGCTTCTTCCTGGAGGGTAGAAAGTTGTTCATGGCTCCCCTCCTTCAGCTGCAGCAAGTTTCTCAGGGCTATGTCCAGGTGAGTCCTGAAAAGCCTCTGAAGGTGGGTTTAGATGGACCCAAGATGTGGGCAATAAAATTGATGAAATTAATCTCTTCTGCCAACCGTGTGACAAAGCGAGCATACAGTGATGTGTAGGCAGGATCACAGCTGGATTTCACCAGACTGAAACTTCCCAATCTGTGGAGTTTTCAGCATAAATAGAGCTCAGGCAGACCCTCAGGAGCCCTGCAGCAAATCCTATGGGGCTCCTCCTATGGCTCTTCCAGTCAACCCAGCTCAGCAGGTTCGATATGCCCTGACATCTTATCTGCCCCACACATCAGCTCAGAGCGTGACATGACGTGCTCTGCTGCCATTGTCAGCAGTCAGTAAATACTTTTGGTTTCAATCTTCATTTCTGGAAACATTTCAAACACCTGTGCTGCAGGGGAGCCCTGCTGCCTCCAGCTCCCCTCCTGCTCACAGGCACAAGCCCACAGCTGAGTGTCTCCTCTTCCTTTGGGCATCTCACTGGGGCAAGTGTGGGATTCGGACAGAGCATCCTCTCTCAGAAAGTCCTCATCTGGTCCAGAGACACCCCAGGCAAAGCAATGTCCCAGCTGCCACAGTTTTTCAGTTTTGCAAAGGCATTCCAGTGGATGAGGGATGTGGTCTTCAAGTTAAATGAGCACCTCAGCTACAGAAAGCTTTCCACCTTGGTTTTCCTTTCCGCAGAGCCAAATGATCTGCCACAGAGGGTACCCCAGTGAGGAGTATGAAGCCCTGACTCATGACGGCTACTACATCAGCCTGAACAGAATTCCTCACGGGAGAGAAAATCCTAGGAACAGAGGTATGGCTCTATTTCACAAGGAAGCCAGCAAAAAAAAAAAAAAAAAAAAAAACACAAAACTTAACATAGGGATGAATCTTATCAGGCCAGGCAACTATTTACTGTTAAAGCTAAAGTATTTATTGTTGATATGCTGGACCTTGTTCTGCTATGCTGAACCTTGATCTCACCAACAAGGAGGGGCTGGTTGGGAGTGTGAAGCTCAAGGGCAGCCTTGGCTGCAGTGACCATGAAATGGAGGAGTTCAAGATCTTTAGGTCATCAAGGAGTACGCTCAGCAAGCTCACTACTCTGGACTTCAGGACAGCAGACTTTGGCCTCTTCAGGGATCTGCTTGAAAGAGTAGCATGGGATAAATCCCTGGAGAGAAAAGGGACCAAAGAAGGCTGGGTAATATTCAAGGATCACCCCCTCCAAGCTCAGGAGTGATGCATCTCAACAAAAAAGAAGTCAGGTAAGAATGCCAGGAGGCTGCATGGATGAACAAGGAGCTCCTGGACATCTCAAACATAAAAAGGGAGCCTACAGAAGGTAGAAGCAAGGGCAGGTAGCCTGGGAGGAATACAGAGAAATTCTCTGGGCAGCCAGGGGTCAAGTTAGGAAGGCTAAAGCCCTGACAGAATTAAATCTGGCCAGGCACAACAAGGGCAACAAGAAAAAGCTTCTATAGGTACGTTGGTGACAAAAGGAAGACTAGGGAAAATGTGGGCCATCTCCAGAAGGAGACAGGGACCTGGTTACCTGGGACATGGAGAAGGCTGAGGTACTCAATGACTTTTTTGCCACAGTCTTCACTGGCAAGTGCTCCAGCCACACCGCCCCAGTCACAGAATGCAAAGGTGGGGATGGGAAAATGAAGAACCACCCACTGAAGGAGAAGATCATGTCTGAGACCATCTAAGGAAGCTGAAGGTGCACAAGTCCATGGGACCTGATGAGGTGCATCTGTGGGTCCTGAGGGAACTGGCGGATGAAGTGACTCAGCCACTGTCCGTCATATTTGAGAAGTCGTGGCAGTCCAGCAAAGTTACCGCTGACTGGAAAAGGGGAAATATAACCCACATTTTTAAAAAGGGAAAAAAGGAAGACCCAGGGAACTGCAGGCCAGTCAGTCTCGCCTCTGTGCCCAGCAAGGTCATGGAGCAGATCCTCCTGGAAACTCTGCTGGGGCATATGGAAAATAAGGAGGTGATTGGTGACAGCCAACATGGCTTCACTAAGGGCAAATCGTGCCCAACGGATTTAGTGGCCTTCTACAACGGGGTTACAGCACTGGTGGGTAAGGGAAGAGCAACTGACGTCATCTCCTGGACTGGTGCAAAGCATTTGGCACTGTCCCCCATGACATCCCTGTGTCTAGGTTGGAGACATGGATTTGATGGATGGAGCACTCAGTGGAGAAGGAACTGCCAGCAATGTGCGGTCACAGCCCAGAAAGCCAGCCGTGTCCTGGGCTGCATCCAGAGCAGTGTGGGCAACAGGGTGAGGGAGGGGATTCTCCCCCTCTGCTCCGCTTTCATGAGACCCCCCTGCAGTGCTGGGTCCAGCTCTGGGGGCACCAACATCAGAAGGACACGGACCTGCTCGAGCAGGTCCAGAGGAGGCCACAAAGATGCTCAGGGGCTGGAGCACCCCCCTGTGAGGACAGGCTGAGAGAGTTGGGGGTGTTCAGCTGGAGAAGAGAAGGCTCTGGGGAGACCTTAGAGCGGCCTCCCAGGACTTAAAGGGGCTACAGGAAAGGGGGGGAGGGACTCTTGATCAGGGGGTAGGGATAGGATGAGGGGTAACAGTTTTAAACTGAAAGAGGGTATATACAGATTAGATGTAAGGAAGAAATTCTTCCCTGTGAGGGTGGTGAGACACTGGCACAGGTTGCCCAGAGAAGCTGTGGTTGCCCCCTCCCTGGGAGGGTTCAAGGCCAGGTTGGATGGGGCTTTGGGCAACCTGGTCTCGTGGAAGGTGGGTGGAACTGGATGATCTTTAGGGTCCCTTCCAACCCAAACCATTCTGTGATTCCATGAAATCCACAGTACTTCTCCAATTTACAGTCAAGGCTTTATCAGTGAGCATAGGAAAGCGTGTGTGCAGCATAGCAACCACCTTTCATATCAAGCAGAGACTTGGTTTTAAGGCTCAGAGGGTGCAGGCATATCTTAAAAGAGGTCCTCATTTAATTTTTTTCCCATAAATCTGTGACTTTGGGGGTTGAACAATCTCAGGGATGAGCCTGTACATCTGAGCTTTCACATGGTTGTTGTCAGTTGCCATGGTACTGAGCTTGTGGGGATGAGCACCTGGGGTCTGAAAGGGTTAGGAGGGACATCTGCAGCTCTCCAGCCTAAGACAATGAGGGCAACCACCACAAGACAACTACAGCAAGGATTTCATCACCAGGAAACATCATTAAAATGCACATTTTACGTCCTCTGGCAGTGCAAGAAAGAGGATTTATTGGCCTGGATTTGGGATGAGTAAGTAGAGAAATTCTGGTTCAATGAAATGTGCTGTTTCTTTCACATCCAGGGGTCAAGCCAGTCGTGTTTCTCCAGCATGGATTCCTTGGAGAAGGCAGTCAATGGGTGGAAAATCTGGCTAACAACAGCCTTGCCTTCATACTAGCAGACTCTGGCTATGACGTCTGGCTGGGAAACAGCCGAGGGACAAGCTGGTCCCGGAAACACCAGAACCTTTCAGCTGACCAGGTTGAATTCTGGGATTTCAGGTGGGCTGGAGCAGATTACAAAAGCACGGCAAACTTCTCTGCCTGTCACTAACCTCTAGGCAGAGGTGGGTGCCTCCAAGCAGGCAAGTCAGAGCACCTAATCCCTGAGTATGGCCTCCCCCAGACCTCCTGGTGATGTGCCTGGGGAGGGTGCAGGCACCTGTGCAGACCTGTCTGCTGACATGGTGCAAACACCTCCCTGCAGCTGCCTGGCCCTGCCGAGAGCTCAGGGCATTGCTGCCTGTGTGGGGACACCCATCCTGTAGAGACAGCAGCCCTACCTTGGGGCTTCCGCAGGGGCCTCCCCAGCCAAGCCCCCCAGCAAGGCGCCCACAAACGTCATTGCCACCTCCCCTTCTTTTAGATGTTGTCCACAGAAACCTTGCCCCCAAGAATGGCTTTTTAAGCTGCTACTGCCTCTCCAGAGCTGATCTTCAGAGAAGTTCTGGATTTCCCAAGCTCATAAACATGCTTCCAGCAAGAAAATCCTAATAAAGTAGGTCTGTGTTTCACCATATCACACTAAAAGGTACATGAGCAGGAACTGGTGTTCATTCTGTTGTGGTTTGAGCCCAGAGGGCAACTGAGTACCACGCAGCTGCTCACCCTTCCCCCTGAGGAATGGGAAGGAGAAAATAAAGCAAAAGGCTCCAGAATCAAGATAAGGACAGGGAGGAATGACTCAACCATTATGGTCACTGGGCAAAAGAAACAGACAGACTCATTAGGGGAAGGAAAAGAACATCACTTTAATTCAAACACTAACAACAACGCTACTTAACAGACAGAGCAGGACAGTGAGAAGCATTACCACATCTTAAAAACACCTTCCCCCCACTCCTCCCTTCTTCCCAGGCTCAGGTTCGCTCCTGATTTCTCTCCCTCCTCACCCCCAGCAGTGCAGAAGGCAGGGAATTGGAAGTGTGGTCAGTCCTGCCACTTCTTCCTCCTCAGGGAAGGACTCCTCACACTCCTCCCCTGCTCCAGTGTGGAGTCCCTCTCACAGAAGACAGTTCTGCACAAACTTTCTCCATGTGAGCCCTTCCCACAGGCCACAGTTGTTCTGAGCTGCTCCAGCGTGGGTCCCCTCCCACATGTTGTTGTCCTCCCAGTGCCGAACTACAACAGCAGGGCCTTCTTCCCACAGAGTCCCGAACTTCTTCGGTCACAGCCCCTGCTCCGGCGTGGGGTCCTCCACGGGCTGCAGGAGGGCATCTGCTCCACCGGTGACTCCATGGTGGCAGGGGGTGGCCCTGCCCTCTCACCACTGGCTTCAGGAGAGGGTGCACTTGAGCACCTCCCCCCGCTCCTCCTTCCTTCCACTGACCTCGGTGTTTGCGGAGGTGTCCTCACAACTTCAACTCCTCCTCCCAGGTTCCCCTTCTTAAATACGTCATCACAGAGACACAGCCACCATCGTTAATTGGCCTGGCCTTGGGCAGAGGTCAGACTTGGAGCCGAGGGAGCTTTGAGAAGCCTCTCACAGGGGCCAGAGCTGTAGGCTCTCCTGGCTCATAGGAATTTTCTCCTGGAAAATCAGTCACATATGTTAAGCCCTTCAGTACACAAGCAATGCAAGACAGCCAAAATTCACAGCTAAGTTTGCTCTCCTGGTGTTACCTTATAACTAACGCACCACTCCTGTGTTGCAGCTTTCATGAAATGGCAATGTACGACCTCCCAGCCATGATCAACTTTGTTCTGCAGAAGACTGGGCAGAAGCAAATATATTACGTTGGCTACTCCCAGGGCTGCACGATCGGTGCGTTAGAAGGGGTTGCCTGGACCGTCTTGAAAATGTTCATTTTGGTGTTTGTAAGCAGAAAGCAGAGAGGTCCTGTCTTTGTGGGCTGCCAAGCAGACAGGCTAGGTGGAAGGTGTCTGCAGTGAGAAGTCCCACACAGCCATGGTTTTCATACAAGACATCTGGGAGGCCCAGCGTGCTCTTAGGGTAGTAAGAAAGCTCCTGGTGACCTCTCTAAGCTCCCTGCTGCAACTATAATTCATCCTAGACAACTGAATTGCACTGTTCCACATCAAAACCAAAGGCATTCTGCATGGACGTCACAGCTTCTGCTTTCTGATGAAATGCATGGTGCTTCTTTTCACCAGCTGGGCCATCAGGGGTATGAGATAACCTGTGACAATGACACCTTTTAGCAGTGGTTGATGGAAGATGACAGTACTGTTCCCTTCACCTGGTGAACAGGGCAGGACTTCCCATCAGTGGTAGTTGTTGAAGTGCCTCATCAGCCACTTCTAACAATAGGAATAAAGGTGTTGCCTCCGTTTGGAAATCTCTAGCACTAATGTGAAGCAGAAAGGTGGCAAGAGATCCCAGATTTCTAGTGGGAGATAATGCCAGCTAAACAGATCTGGGCAATGGGTCCAAGAGAACCCTCGGATTAAGCACCTGAAGAAAGTTAGACCAAGTCTCAGGTTGTTTTTCTGTTTTCTCAGCGTTCATTGCGTTTTCATCCATGCCAGAACTGGCTCAGAAAATCAAAATGTTTTTTGCCCTGGCTCCAGCAGTTACAATGAAGCACACCAGAAGTCCCATCATGAAAATGTCCTTCCTTCTGGACAGGCAATTCAAGATGTTCCAGGTAGGGCATTAGTCCATGCTTTCCCCCCCTGAACACACCGGTGCTAGAAAAGGGATTGGGCCCAGATGCAGTCCCCAGGGCTATCCAACACGGCAGAAAACAGTTAGTTCCTGCTGATTTATAAGCACAGATAAGATTCAGGTGCAGGTGCAGTCCTGCATGGTCACTTTGTTGAGTGCATGCCTGCCTTCCACCTGTAGGATCTTCAGGTGTTGAAACTGGTCTTTCTATAGGGGTGCTTGTTGAATGCCCGGACAGACCACCTGGAAAAGAGCAGCTTTACTGTGTTGATTTTAATGACAGTGAAAAACGAATCTAATGCTTGGGGGAGGTGGGGGGAAAGAGGAGAGTCCCGAATACTGACTTCCCTGGTGTGCATTCAATCAGCATCACCTCCTGCAATGAGCTGTACACATCTTCGCAAGGCAGGAGGGCAAAGGATAAGTGGGTTTGACTCCTGCAGGTACTGGGTGCCACCCATCCCCTCACTGCCCAGCTGGTGGGACAGCTCACAGGGACACTGGCCGGCGGCAGGTCAGGGGAGGCAGTCCAAGGGCTAGGCTGCAGGAAGGGAAATGCCAAAACACAACCCTGCCCTTTGTTTCTGCAGCTCCTGCTCGGCAGAACGGATGCCTTGCTGCGGATGAGGAAGCTGTGGAGGTTTCTCCCCAAGCTGTGCAGGCACCCGCTGCTGCACAAGCCCTGTGCCAACCTCCTCTTTCTGCTGGGCGGCTACAACGAGAAGAACCTCAACATGGTGGGTGCACTGCTTGGGAGCCCCCGGCAGCGCCCGCTGGCTCTGCTGACCCCCCTGCCTGCTGCCTGCCCCCTCCCTGCCAAACAGCACGCCCAGCCTGTTACAGCCGCTCGCCCCCGGCGCTCATGGGCAAGCAAATGCTGCAAGGGCAATGCATGTCCTTCTGCCAGATCCCTCCCTCGCTGCTTCTCCTCCCCGGATAGGAGAGGCTCTGCTGGGTGAATGCCAGTGGCCAGGTGGCACTTGACAGCATCTCCAAGTTAGGGCTGCCTGTCACCAAGACCAGCTGTACCTCCCACCAGCACCCCTGGGGCACAGCCCCTGCTCCTACCCACCTTACATCAGGTCTGCTGAAACAGCATCTGGATGACCACGGGTAGTCACTAAGGTCTTGAGCACAGTCCCCTGAGCCCAGATGAGGTATCTCCGGGAGCTAGGGGTACCTCATCCTTCATCACCATTTTACTCCTGGAGCTGTCTCAGAGCAATTGATATTTAATGAAAATTATATTCCTGAACCTGACCCAACTCTCTAGGCAGGGTGACTCAGCAGTGGCCAGTTTGGGAAATGCATCATCTGGCAACTGCTGTCCACGCTCCTGTCCACTGAAAAGCAGTGATAGTTTGAATACGGTTCCTTGCAGACACAGCTGGATGTGTACACATCCCACTATCCGGATGGGACGTCTGTCAAAAATGTGATACACTGGGCTCAGGTAGGTTCCCTGAAACGCAGATGCTTCACCCCTGGGATGGTCCCTTCACTGAGAGTCTCTGTACTCTGAGCCTGAAGTGTCATGAGAAGGTAAGGATGATCAGGTTGTTGAAGGAAAACTCACCAACGTGAAGTCCTCCAGCAGTGTCCTGGGCACACAGCTGGTCATGAGCAGGTTTTCAAAGGCACAAGCGTTGCACCGGGGCTGCCAAGGAGTTGTTGCATGCAACACTTGGCTTGTCAACCCATAGCTAGGGCAGTCATGGAGCTGGAGGTCAAAGCATCTCCCTGTTTAAAAACATGGAAAGTCTGGCTTTTCAGGGATGCCACCTTCCCCTGCAATGTCCCGTGTGAGCATCCTCTCATGATGTGGTCCCTCGAGGAGGCCAGGAGATACCGGACCCACGCAGCGGTGCTCACTGCCCTCCCACTGCAGATCTATCCTCTCCTCCTAGGTGCTGAAATCAGGAGAGTTCAAAGCCTTCGACTACGGCAGCAAAAACCCAGCCGTGTACCACCAGGTAGGAGGCTGCAGCAGCAATGCTGGTGGCTGGAGACTCCAGGGGACTGTCCTGGGTGGTGCAGGGATGGGCTGGCTCAAGGGGGTTGAACACGATGGCGGTTTCTCAGTGGTCCCCCTGTGTCCCTCCAGGACACACCTCCCTCCTACCGGCTGGACGAGATGCCCGTGCCCACCGCAGTGTGGTCAGGGGGGGAGGACTGGGTGGCTGACTGGAGAGATGTCCGCCTGCTGCTGCCCCGCATCGCCCATCTCGTCACCTACGTCCACATCTCTGACTGGAATCACTGGGACTTCATCTGGGGCTTGGATGCCCCCAGGCGCCTCTACAGCAGCATCCTGGAGATGATGGAGGGGTCCTGGTAGAGCGGTGACTCCCCAGGGAGATGCCAGTGGCCTGGCCCCTCTCCCTTGACCAGGACAGCCCAAGGAGATGGTGGGACATCCCCTGCTGTCCCCTCCTTCCTGCTGGCCTGACACACTTGTGGTGATGGTGCTTCCCATGCATCCCTTGGTCGTCGGGGTTTGTCTTCCTCGCTTGAGAGCTCCTCAAGGACTGGTGGCACTGTGCAGGCAGGGCAGTGCTGGGGTCAGCTGAGGCATTGGAGCAGGCAGGAGCCACCAGCCAGGCAGTTGTGCTGGAAGGGCCCCAGGGTGATGGTGGAGCTGCATCCTGGCCTGCACAAGAGGGACGTGGGGACCCTGCTGTGACCCCACAGTGGCTGCCCAGCGGGTCAGGACTTAGAGCACCTGACCCATGAGGAGATGGGAGGGAGCTGGTCTTCTTGGGTCTGGCTGTGGGGAGGCTGGGGAGTCTGAGATCAGCCCCCGACCGCAGCACAGGCAGGAATGGAGGGGGTGAATGAGGCCAAACCCTTCTCGGTAGCAACAGGCAATGCAATGAGGTGTCCCAGCCCTGGACCTCAGCCCAGGGGGTTTCAGGTTAGATGTGGGGAACCCTTCTTCCCGCAGACAGCTTCCCAGAGAGGTGGAGGGTCTCCATTCAGAGAGGGTTCAGGGCTCAGCTGGGCCAAGCCAGGGGCTTGCCTGAATCATTTGGTCCCAGGGCTGAGTGGCTGGAGATCCCTGGGGACCGCTGCACAGCTCAGCGCCAACACGCCGGGAATGCCCATCCTCCATTCCTGGGAGCTGGTGGCTTCAAATGCCCCGGAGCTGGGTCACAGGGCCACCATCCCCCCCCAAAGCTGCTACCAGGCTGGTGTCCCATGGTGGTGCGTAGCCCCCGCTGTGGGGTCCCACCCTGCTGCTTGCTGGAAAACTGCAGAGGGGGAAAATCCCTCCAAAATAAATGCTCAAAGGGGATTTCAGGAGCCCACGCCGCAGCTCTGACACCCTCGGCTCTTCCTTGCACGTAAATATTTTTGGGGGGGCTGCCTGTACCTGGGCCCAGCAGGGACAAACGCCAGTTGCCCGCAGTGGTGGGGTGACCTCAGCGGCTTGCTGCTCGGCAGGGTGGCATGGCAGGTCCTGCCTGGGGGTCCCAGCTGGTAGCCCCGTGGTAGCCATGCCCCACCACCGCTGGGGTGGGCGGGAGGCAGGGACATCCCTCGGACAGTGCTGGGCAGGAATGATCACAGAATCCCAGAATCATCTCGGTTGGAAAAGCCCTTGAAGCGCCTCCAGTCCAACCATTAACCTCACACTGACTGTTCCCAACTCCACCAGATCCCTCAGCGCTGGCTCAACCCGACTCTTCAACCCCTCCAGGGATGGGGACTCCCCCCCTGCCCTGGGCAGCCCATTCCAGCGCCCAACAGCCCCTTCTGGAAAGAAATCCTTCCTAAGAGCCAGTCTGACCCTGCCCTGGCGCAGCTTGAGGCCATTCCCTCTTGTCCCGGCGCTTGTTTCTTGGCTCAAGAGACTCATCCCCCCTCTCTGCACCCTCCTTTCAGGGAGTTGTAGAGGGCAATGAGGTCTCCCCTCAGCCTCCTCTTCTCCAGACTAAACCCCCCCAGTTCCCTCAGCCGCTCCCCATCAGACCTGTGCTCCAGACCCTGCACCAGCTCCGTTGACCTTCTCTGGACACGCTCGAGTCATTCAATGGCCTTTTTGGAGTGAGGGGCCCAAAACTGAACCCACTCATCGAGGGGCGGCCTCCCCAGGGCCGAGCCCAGGGGTAAGATCCCTTCCTGGCAAAGAACCACCGGACACCCTCAGGGACGGAGAGTTTTATTCCTGCCCACGACACCTCGGAAGCGAGGGGCAGGCGGGAGCTCTGGGCTCCTCCTGCGCCCCGCCGGGCCAGGCAGCCCCGCCCCGGGGAGCCGCTGGTGCGGGCCGGGGAGAGGAGGAGGAGGGCGGCGAGGCGGTCCCCGGGCTGTCCCCGTCCCAGGAAGGGTCCCCGCTCCCAAACAGCCTCCTCCCGCCCCTCCACCTGCAGAGCCGGCGGGTTTTCGGTCCCTGACCCCCCGAGGAAACACCCCCCCGCGGTAGTCGCCGCCCCGGCGCCCTCCCGAGGCCCCGGCGGAGGGCCGGGCGAGGCCATGGAGCGCGGCGGCGGGCGGCGGGTGGTGGCGGTGGGCGCGGGGCTGGCGGGGCTGGCGGCGGCGCAGCGGCTCCGCGGTCACGGCTCCCTCCGCCTGCTGGAGGCGGCGGCCTGCGCCGGGGGCCGCGTCCGCACCCGCCCCTTCGGTACGGGACGGGGCACGGGGGGGGCCGGGGCCGGCCCAGGGAGCGCGGCGGGGCCGGGGGGGCTGTACGGCGGCGGGAGCTGCGCCTGAACGGGGGTGGCATGGGGGGGGGACCGGCAGGGGGGGTCCGCTGGCTCCAGCTGTTTTGGGGGGCACACAGGGTTGGGGGTCCTGCCACGTGTCTGCCTCGGGGTGACACCCCCCCCCACCCCTTGCTCCCTCTCTCCCCACAGCGTCGGGGCTGGCAGAAATGGGGGCGCACTGGATCCACGGCCCCTCACCAGGGAACCCCATCTTCTGCCTGGCCACCAGCTACGGCCTGCTGGGCCCGGAGGCTGCCCGCGAGGAGAACCAGCAGGCCGAGGCGGGGGGCCACCCCCCGCTGGCCTCCGTCACCTACAGCAGCTCCGGGAGGGCGCTGAGTCCCCAGGTGGTGAGCGAAGCCCACGACCTCTTCAACACCCTCCTGGCCTCCGCCCGTGCTTTTCAGGGGGCTGAGGAGCCACCGGCGCCCAGCGTGGGACAGTACTTGCGGGCAGAGATCGCCCGGAGGGTCCCCGCTCAGGCGGGGTGTGAGGAGGACGCGTGGCAGCTGCGGCTGGCCATCCTCGCTGCCTGCCTCAAGCTGGAGTGTTGCATCAGCGGGACCCACAGCATGGACTTGGTGGCCCTGGAGCCCTTTGGGGAGTACGTCTCCCTGCCCGGCCTGGACTGCACCTTCCCGGGGTAAGCGCAGGGCTCTGGAGGGGGACAGGGAAGAGCGTTTTGGGGAGGCCCCCTGTCCCCAGCAGCACCTCCTCCCACAGCGGCTACAGCAGCTTGCCTGATCGCATGGTCTCGGCTCTGCCGGAGGGCATCCTCCTGCTCAGCAAGGCCGTGAGGACCATCCAGTGGAGAGGGTCCTTCTGTGAGGAAGGGGATGAGACCAGGGATTTCCCTGTCCGGGTGGAGTGTGAGGACGGAGACACCTTCCTCGCCGACCACGTCATCGTCACCGTCCCGCTGGGTGAGGACACCAACCCCTTTCCTTGCCCTCCCTGTCCCCTCCAACCAGCTGGTGTGGTTGGAGACGGGCAGATGGAGGGCAGGGACTTGCCCAAACCCCTTCGCAGCCTCTCCTCTTGCAGCGGGGCTCTCTCCTGCAGTGGGAGAGGGGAGGCTGGGAAGGCAGAGTATCTCAGCCCCCGTGTAGGAGCCTGGTGAATAGAGCTGCCCCATCTTCTGCCCGATCCTCTGCCTGCAGGTTTCCTCAAGGAACACCACCAGAACTTCTTCCAGCCTCCCCTGCCCAAGCGGAAAGCAGAGGCCATTTGCCGCCTGGGTTTCGGCACCAACAACAAGATCTTCCTGGAGTTTGAGAAGCCTTTCTGGGAACCCCAGCAGCAGCTCCTCGAAGTGGTGTGGGAGGACGAGTCACCCCTCGAGGAGCCCAGCGCCGACCTGGAGGCCAACTGGTTCAAGAAGCTCATTGGCTTCGTGGTCCTCCAGCCACCGGAGCAGTATGTGACGGGAGGATCAGCAAAGGGGCATCGTGGCCGGGGGGGGCTCAGGCATCTTCCGGGCAGTGTGAAGGAGCATCTCGGTCCCGTCTGGAGCTTCAAAACATTCCTTGGGTCACTGGTGGCCCGTGAGGCAGCGGTGCTCCCAGGGCAGGGAGGGCACGGTGAGCAGCGGGAGGGCAGCAGGCAGCTCTCAAGCCCCATCTTCCCTCCCCAGGCACGGGCACGTCCTCTGCGGCTTCATCGCAGGGAAGGAGTCGGAGTACATGGAGACCCTGAGTGACGCAGAGGTGCTCAGCACCATGACGCGTGTTCTCCGCACGCTGACAGGTACCGCCCTCGTCACCCCAAACCCTCCCCCCAGGGAAACACATACCCGGATTTCTGGATCCCACCCAAAATCCATGCCTGCAGGGAACCCGTGCCTGCCCGCTCCCAGGAGCGTGCTGAGGTCCCAGTGGCACAGCGCTCCCTACACCCGGGGCTCCTACAGCTACGTGGCCGTCGGCAGCTCAGGGGATGACATTGATGTGCTGGCTCAGCCCCTGCCCGAGGAGCCAGAGGACCCCAGGGTAATTACTTTTGGCCCAGGGGATGCAGTAGCTGTGGGGGGAGTGGAAACCCCTAGGCACGGGGACTGACGGACAGGGGTGGGAACAGGACACAAGCCTTGAGGAGCACAGGGAGGTGGCATACCCCACTCCCACTTCACTCAGGGGTCACCGATACTCAGGTCACCAACCAACCCCCCCCTGACTGAGCTCGACAGCGGTGGGGGAAACCACATTTCCAGAAAATCTGGGGACACATAACTCCTCCCAACCACTTTCCAGCATCCTCACGGCAGGGGGTGGGTCTCTAAGGAAGGGAAGGTGCCCGCCCCTCGCTCTCTCCCTGGCTGCAGAGTGGGTCATGCATCCGTGGGGTGTCAAAGGGCAGGGAGATGAGGCTGGTTTAGTACGACCCAGTGTCCCCGCTGGGCTGGGGGAGGTGGCAGGCCCCCGGTGCTCACCTCCCGCCTCGCCGCCAGCCTCTGCAGCTCCTCTTCGCCGGCGAGGCCACCCACCGCACCTTCTACTCCACCACCCACGGGGCCCTGCTGTCGGGCTGGCGAGAGGCTGAGCGGCTCAACCAGCTCTTCGAGGCACCCAGCCCCGCTCCTCGGCTCTGAGGCGGGAAAATAAAGCCCGTGCTTCGCTGCCGGACAGCCTCATTTATTGGGAGACCTCCCCGGCAGAGGGACACGGAGGCTTCTGTCTCTCCGGGGGGATGCATGCGGCTCCTCGGCTCGGGTCTGGTGACGAAAAGGGGCTGCGGCGTTAGTACCAGTTGGTGCTGGAGATCAGGAAGCGGGTGTCGTCCAGCGGGGCCTGCGTCGGGCCTGGCTCCGGGGTGGGCTGAGGGGCTGGGGGCGGTGGGGGCGCGGGTTGGGGAGCAGGCCCCGCGGCACGGGGCGTGCCGGGTCCGGCGGGGGACACGCCGCCGGACCCGGCACCCCCCATGCCTCCAGGCCGCACCGTCGGGCCCCCTGTAGGCCCCACAGGCCCCGTAGGCCGCGGCGCCGCCATCTTGCCCGCTGAGGGGAAGGCCCCGCCTGCCACCGGCTCGCGCGCGACCTGCGCCATGATCCCCGCGCGTCGCGCCAGATGTGATGCAGCGGGAGGGGCGGTGCCGCCGCCGCCATCATGCGCGGGTGGGCGGGAGCGCTGCGGGCAGCCGTGACCGGGCCCGGGCCCGGGCCGGTGTGTGGCGGGTTCCGGGAGCGCTTTGATTTTGGCGGCCGTGATGTGGTCTCCTGGTTCCCAGGGCATATGGCGAAAGGTGAGGGGTGGGAGCTGACGCGCACACACGCATCCGCCCTCCCGGCTGCTGCTGCCGCCGCTCACCCAGCGCTGTGTTGCAGGCCTGCGGCAGATGCGGTCCTCCCTGCGGCGCGCCGACTGCCTCATCGAGGTGCACGACGCTCGCATATCCTCCGGCACGGCTCTTCATCCCTCCCGGGGCAGCAGGAGCCGGGACCCCGTGCCCTGCACCGGTCTCGTCCCCCCCCCTCCGTCCCCGTGTGCCTCAGTCTACCTCCAGGCCGCCCCCTTGTCCCGCTCCCGTGCCCCTTGTCCCGCTCCCGTGCCCCTTGTCCCGCTCCCGTGCCGCTTGTCCCGCTCCCGTGCCGCTTGTCCCGCTCCCGTGCCGCTTGTCCCGCTCCCGTGCCCCTCTCCAGCTCTGCACCAGCCCCATCAACTCTTTTCCCCGCCCTCCCTCCCAGCCCGTCCCTCCGGTACCTGTTCCCACACCAGCGCACAGTCACTCTCCTTAGTGGCACTCACATCCCGCTGTCCGGCCGCAATCCCATGCTGCAGGAGGCACTGGGCATCCGCCCACACATCCTGGTGCTGAACAAGATGGACCTGGCAGATCCCCACCGGCAGCCGGTGAGCGCTGGGGCAGGGCTGGCTGGCTGGCTGGGGGTCCCCAAGTCACTGCAGGCAGGTACCATCAATGCCTGTGCCTGTCCCCTTCAGGCCATCCTGGAGCAGCTGAAGCAGCAGGGATGCTCACATGTTGTCTTCACTGACTGCCAGCATGATGGCAACGTCAAGAAGGTAATGGGCCAGTAGCCCTTTGCCCAGCCCTGCTCCTCACTGCTGGCAGCTAGGGGCCGTGCACCACTCTCCAAGCCCCATGGAGAGCTGCAGTGCTCTGCTGTGAGGAGGTCCCGCTGGCTGGTCCGCACTGATCTTCATCCCCAGTTTACCCGAGGCACCCCATCCTCTGCTTGGCCTCCATTTTGTGCATCCTCCTGACACAGTGTCCTCCGAGCAAGTGGCTGCTGCCAGCCTGGGCACAGAGCTGTGGTTACAGCCCTTCTCCGTGTTTCTCTGCAGATCGTTCCCCTGGTTGCCAAGCTGGTGAGCAACAGCCCACGGTACCACAGGGCTGAGGTGAGACGCGGCAGCAAGGCTGCCGGTGTGTGCGCAGGGAGTCAGGGTGGCTGTCTGCAGGTCACCTCCCCCTTGAGCTGGAGGGACAAGGCTGCTCTTACGCGTGCCATAAGCGCTGGCAAACGCCGGGTTGTTTCGCTGTTGCGGCTGCCTGTCGCTCCTGGGGTGGGTGGCCCATAACTGGCTGCTCCCTGCCTGGGTCCTCCTCACTTCCAGAACACCGAGTACAGCATCCTAGTGATCGGCGTGCCCAACGTGGGCAAGTCCTCGCTCATCAACTCCCTGCGGAGGCTGCATCTCAAGAAGGGTATTTCTCAAGAAGAGCTCCTGGGCTCAGGGAGGAGCTGCTGGCGCAGCCGTGGAGTGGGCGGCAGGGCAGAGTGTCGCTTGCTTCCCTGACTGTGTCTCTCCTTTTCCCGAAGGGAAAGCCACCGCAGTTGGTGGCGAGCCAGGCATCACCAAGGCAGTGCTGACCAGAATCCAGGTACCGTCCCCACGATGCAGCCAGCTGGGTGGGTGCTTGCTTCTGCCTCCCCACATCCTCTCACAGGAGTTCTGGAAAGCCTCGAGGCACGCAGAGCTGATCTCAAAGGGTTGCTCGAGTCCCCTTTCCAGCAATGCCTTAACCAAAGAGTTCAATGCCTTGCTTGTTAGCTGTGTCAGAGTCTGCGGTGCTAATTACTAAGCCGTGCCTCCCCCTGTCCCAGGTCAGCGAGAAGCCCCTGATGTACCTGGTGGACACACCTGGCTTGCTGCCCCCGAGGCTGGGGGACGTGGAGATGGGCATGAAGCTGGCGCTGTGCGGTGAGGTGGAGGCTGTGGCTGGGGGGGTACTCCCCAAATGTGGCTTCAAGCCCCTGCTGGGGGTGGTACCTAAGGCTGGGGTGGGAGTCTGCTGTTCACAGCCCCCTCCCCCAGGCCAGTGCGTGCTGTCTGGGTGCCCACGGGTGACACGTGGACAGCAGGAGGGGTGGCCCGGGCTCTGAGCAGGGCTGGGGAGAGCTAGGGCTTGACCCTTTTTTCCCAGGAGCCATCCGTGACCACCTGGTGGGGGAGGACATCATGGCTGACTACCTCCTGTACACCCTGAACAAGTGGCAGCAGTTTGGGTGAGCTGGCGGGGGAACCAGGGAGGGGGGTGGAGAAGGTGCCCCCAGGGAATTGGGGTTGGGGGGTGGGGGGGAAGCAATGCCGGCGGGGTGTGAGCCGCCTCCTTTGGCAGGTACACGCAGCGCTACGGGCTGGCTGCACCCTGCGATGACATTGAGCCCGTGCTGAAGCAGGTGGCCCTCACCCTGGGCAGGACGCAGAAGGTGAAGGTGCTGACAGGCACAGGTGAGTGCTTGGGGGGGTGGAATCTGCTGATTGGGGTGCAGGGACCAGGCTTTTGGGGGTCCCAGGGCGGCTCCAGGCTGCGCTGACACCTTCCACACCCACCACCCCCATCTCCAGGGAACGTCAACGTGACGATGCTCGACTACCCAGCCGCTGCCTGCAAGTTCCTGCGGGATTTCCGGGCGGGACGCCTGGGCAGGGTGACGCTGGACTGACACCCGTCCCCCGGGGGAGAGGCACTGCCTGCAGCTGTGCGGGCAGGGGACACCCCAGTGCCCCATGGGGCTGGGGCCACCTTGGCACAGAGCTCTGGTGTGTGATTAAAGTGGCTGTGCCAGGGTGACCACCAGTTTCGGACCCTGGGCTGCTGCAAGGGGCCGGGGGTTACAGGATGGCCGCGGTGGGGGGCGAGGCTGCGCCGTGGTGGCTGCGCCGTGGTTTCGCCACGCAGGGCGACATGCTCCGCAGGGAGCCGTTTCCTCGCTGCAGACTTGGGCCTCTCTGGGCCCTTCATCCCGAAATAAAACCTCCATGGGGGCAGGGTGCCAGGGCGGTGGCCATCCCAGGGTCCCCGTCCTGTGTCCCTCCCCCTGCATCCAGCCACACCTGCTTTCTGCCCAGCTTTATTGCCACCTCCTCGTCCTCCAAACGCTGCGAGACCCCCGTACAGAGGCACGGCACGAACGGGGCACCTGGGCCAGCGGGGTTTGGCACAGGGTGGGGGGGAAGGGAGCGGAGGGGCTTCCCGTGGGGTCCTGCCCCAGCGGCGGCAGGTAACGGGGTGAGGCCGGACGCTGGATGGGCGCAGCCCTGGGGGGCCACTGCTAGCCCAGGGGGGGTGGGCCGAGCCCCGGGGCGGGGGCGGCTGGTCCTTGCGGCACCAGTAGCTGCACCAGGCACAGGCTGGTCCCCTGAAACCATCAGCGGCGGAGGATGGCGGCCAAGGGGCAGAGCCAGGAGGCAGCCCAGCCCGGCGGTGGGTCCCGGGCAGGTGCGGCGGAGGTCCAGGCGGCGGCCGTCCAGTTGCCATCGCGGTACTCGACGCCGTCTCCCGCTTCCAGCCCGCTGGCCAGCCGGGGCTGGCGCAGGGCGGCCCCCGCCGCCACGCCAGCTGCTGCTCCCGCAGCCGCCGCCCCCGCCACCCGCAGGGCCGCCCCGGCCGAGCCGTAGCGGGGTGCTGCCGCCTTCACCCGGCTGCGGGTGGCCCCCCGGGCCCCACCGCGGGCGGCCCCCCGGGCCCCGCCGCGCCCGCCCTTGCCGGCCGCTGTGTCGCAGAAGGCGGCAGCCAGCAGCATCAGCGCCCAGCACGCCGCTGCGCTCCGCCGCATCCCGCCGCTGGGCCGCACCTGGGCACAAGGAGAGCCCCCAGGCGCTCAGGCACGGCCCGCAGGCACACGCGCGTGTGGATGGGGCGTAGCCTCGCACACCTGCGTGCAGCCATGGGCACACGCAGGAAGCGCGGGCGGGACCGTGCATGCGGGCAGCATGCGTGTGTTTGGGGCGTGCGTTGCTCATGCATGTGTGTCGAGTCACACGTGTGACAGCCCGTGGGTTGCATAAACACGGCCTCCCCCCGGCCAGTGTGCTCTTGCACGTGCTTGCGCGCCTGGCGACACGCATCAACACGCGCCTGCGCGGGCGGTGCTTGCACACCCCTGCGCAAGCCGCGTGCGCCCGTGTGCTCCCGCACGTGCCCCTCAGCCCGCCCGTGCACAGCTCACACGCGTGCACGCGCACCCGTGCAAGGCTCGCGGGCACACTTGCACGCGCCCCGCCGGGGAGGACGCAGCCGCCCGTGGTGCGCGCGCGCGCTTGCACGCTGCTCACGCGCGTCCCTCGGGCATGGCTGTGCACACGCGCGTGTTGCACGCCACCCTCCCCCCCCCCCGCCCCCGTGGCACCACGCACGCGTGCCCGCGCACGGCCGCGGGGCACATTCCCAGGCCCCCCCGCACACGAACACACGCGCACCAACCCCCCCCGCACCGCCCGCGGGGCTCACCGGGCCCGGGGCTGCCGCCGCGCTCGCTCCGCTCCGCTCCTCCCCGGCCGCGCTCCCGCCGCCGCGCTCCCGCCGCCGGCAGTCTCCCCCCCCCCCCTGGACTCCACGCGCGGGGCCGCGCGGCGGCGGCGGGGAGGAGGGGGGGAGCGGGACGGCGCCGGGGGGGCCGCCCGTGGCGATGCGCGCAGCTGCGGGAGGCGGCGGGGGAGCGCGCACACCCCCCACCCCCGTCCCCCGCCGTCCCGCCCCACGGCGCCCCTGAGCTCCTCTCAGCCCGTCCCCGCCGGCTCCGCTCGTGTCCCGCCGCGCGGGGGCCCCTCGCCCGCGGCCTCCGCCCACGGGCCGGGCGCGGGGGGACCCACGGCGGCGCCCGCGGGAGCGGCCCGGCCCCGCCCCCACCGCCTGCCTCGGCCAATGGGGGCGGCGCGATGGGGGGCGGGGTCGCCTCCGCCAATGGGCGCGGGGCGGGGCGGGGCGTCCGCGGGCAGCGGGAAGGGGCGGGGCCTCTCCGACGCGCTCCGCCATGGCCGCCGCTCTGCGCGCGCTCCTCCGCCCCGCCGCGCGCCGCCGCGCGCTCCCCCCGCCGCCGCCACGCCCCCTCCTCGGGGCGCGGGCCTGCAGCGCCGGTGAGCGGGGCACCGGGGGGGGGGGAGGGAAGCGCCCGGGGGACAGCCCGGACCGCGCAACCGCATCCCGGCACCGCGCACCGGCCCGGCACAGGCGCGTCACCGGGCTGCGCCTGCCCGGGTCAGGCCTCGCACCGGGGATTCCCCGCGAGCCGTGGGGGTGACGTCCCGCTGGCTGCCGGTCACCGTTGGCACGGGCCCGCCGCCCTGAAGGTCGCCTTAAAATAGCACCGGGCCGCGGGGCGGGGCGGAGGGGGACGGTGTCTCAGCCGGCGGCAGGCAGCCGGTCGCCTAACGGGCCGGTGTCGGGGGGGCGGCGGGCAGGGGCCCCGTTCCAGTACCTGTCGGTGCAGAAGACGGGGGCGCGGCAGAGCGTGGGCCTGATCCAGCTGAACCGGCCGCAAGCGCTCAACGCCCTCTGCGAGGGGCTGATGCAGGAGCTGCGGCGGGCGCTGGGGGCCCTGGAGAAGGACCCGCAGGTGGGCGCCATCGTCATCACCGGCAGCCAGAAAGCCTTCGCAGGTAGGGCGGGGCACCCCTCCCCACCCCGGGGTTTTGGGGGGTGGGTGTCGGTGTTGCACCCCGTTTCCCTTTGCAGCCGGCGCGGACATCAAGGAGATGCAGAGTAAAACCTTCCAGGAGTGCTACAGCGGCGGCTTCCTTGCCGGCTGGGACAAGGTGTCTCTTGTCCGCAAACCCATCATCGCCGCGGTCAATGGCTACGCCGTGAGTGTCCCCCCGCCCCCAGTGTCTCCCCACACCCCCCAGTTCAGCCCCAGCATCCCCTGACCCCCCTCTTCCTCCCCTGCTGCAGCTGGGCGGTGGGTGTGAGCTGGCCATGATGTGTGACATCATCTATGCCGGGGAGAAAGCGCAGTTTGGGCAACCTGAAATCCTGCTGGGGACCATCCCAGGTGAGCAGGGGCACCCGCCAAGGGGGGCCCATCCCGGCCGGAGCAGGGACAGCGAGGACACCCCGGTGTCCCTCTCTGCACCTTTCCCTTCCCCGCGTGGCTGCAGGTGCCGGAGGGACGCAGAGGTTGACCAGGGCAGTGGGGAAGTCGCTGGCCATGGAGATGGTTCTAACTGGGGACCGGATTTCGGCAGCGGAGGCGAAGGAGGCAGGTGGGGACATGCGCCAGTGCTGGCGCTGCGGGGGTCCGGTGGGGAGCCCACCCTCACCCGCCACCTCCCACCGCCCGTCCTAGGTCTGGTCAGCAAGGTCTTCCCCGTGGAGAAGCTGCTGGACGCGGCCATCAGCTGTGCTGAGAAGATTGCCAGCAACTCCAAGCTGGTGACCGCCATGGCGAAGGAGTCGGTCAACGCCGGTAGGAGGGGCTGAGGGTCCAGCCGGGAGCCCCGCCGGGGGGGCTGCGGGGCCAGGCAGTGGGGTCCCCCCAACTTCTCCCTTGCTCTCAGCCTTCGAGACAACGCTGGCGGAGGGAACCAGAACGGAGAAGCGACTTTTTTACGCCACCTTCGCCACGGTGAGGAGAGGGCTCAACCCTGTTGCTGGCAGGGAGGATGACAGGGCTGCCGCAGCCCCCCCCAACCTCACGTCTCCGCTCCTCGCAGGACGACCGCAAGGAGGGGATGACGGCGTTTGTGGAGAAGCGCAAGGCGAACTTCACCGACAGCTAAGCCTGGGGTGGTGGGGGTCCCCGCGGCCGCCTGCTGCCCATCAGCCGTCCCGTGGAGGGGGTCCAGGAGCTGGCGGCGAGCAGTACTCGCCCAGGGTGAGACGCCCAGCAGCAGGGACCACCTTTGCCATCGCTATTAAAAGGTTTCCCTGGCACTGCTGGGAGATGGGGCATCCTTGCTGTGGGGCCCCACCGAGCTGGGAACTGTTGGGGTTCACTGAGACCCCCCACTGCTCCGTTCCATCGTGCTGCTTTCCAGTGCTGGGCTGGGCAGGAGTAGCCTTGTGGAGCAATAGGGCCGTGTGTCCCCTGGGGACACTTCTTGTCCCTGCGGTACCTTCTTGGGCACAACATTGATGGGCTGAGTTTGTCTGGCCTCAGCCCCACCTGGGCTGAACCGAGGCCGGGGTCATGGGCTGAGTCCCCCACCCCAAGGCGTCATCCTGACCTGCTTGGGGTCTTGGAGCAAGCCCAGGGAGGGGGATCCCCCAGATCTGGGGGCCCTGCACTTAGCAATAGGTTTCTGGCAGCAATGAGGAGCCCACCAGGACGTGGAGGGGTGAATGGGTTTATTGTGGGGACTCAAGGGTGGGGTGGGAGGGACAAGTCCCCTGGGGAAGCCCTAGGGGTGGCTCCCTCCCCTCACGTTGCAGCCCAGGCACTGATCTGCTCAGCCATGGTGGAGATGATCACGGTCCTCCTCCAGGCCACTCTGCACCTCCAGGGACAGTGTCCGGGGCAGCCCGTGGGCATCGTCCTCCCTGGCATCATCCTGGGGGTGGTGGAGGTGGTCGCGGTCCTCCTCAGGTCCCGCCTGGGCTTGGCGGGGGCCCCATTGAGCCCAGGCACTGCTGGAGAAGACCTTTATACCTGGTTGCAGCCCATTGGAGGTCTCACCCTCCTCCAGCGGCTCCACGGCTCCTACACCCAGGATGCTGGAAGAGGAAAGGTTGCAGTGTGTCAGGGTTACTAAATATCCCCCTGCCCCAAGGGAATCCTACTCCATCAGGGTGCAGGGACCCTGGTGAGGCACCTCCCCCTCCAGGAGGCTGCAATTAGGATTTCTGGGGAAAAAACGGGCTAATTTAGCCGCTTATCCTGCGAATGAGCTGGATGGGTCCGGGACGTTGGTGCCACAGCGCCTGCAGCTCCCCACCGCCACCAGCAAAAGGAAACCTGCCAGGGCTCGATGCTCAGAGAGTTTGGGTGATCTGGGGGGAAGATGGAGATGGAAGCCCCTTGATTTTGGGGGGGGGGGGCACAAAGCAACGAAGGAAATTTATCCCCCCCTGAAACGCTTTATGTTTTGGGGTGTTGCTTTGTTGGTTTTTACAAGCCAGATGCAGGTGCCTGAAGGTGCGGGGAACGCGGCCACCTCTTACGTTTCCTTGGCCAAATCCTGCTTGGTGGCCAGGTCCTCCCACTCAGTGTCGCTCGGAGCCTGTGGGGAGAGAGGAGGGTTCCGGGGGGGTGACACAGATCACGCATGTGTCTCCCTGTGCCAGTTCATCAGGCAGGGCAGCAGGAGGGCGAGGAGGAGAGCGGGGGCTCACCTGGGCGCCTCCGGGTGCGGGCAGGAGGAGAGCAGCACCCAGCAGGACGGTGATGCTGCAGAGCCGCGTGGCTCTCGGGCTGGCAGAGAGATGACAGAGGAGCCACACTGGCAGGCGCTGTGTTGGCTGTTGCCTGCCCGCACCCATTCTGCAGAGTGCCGGCCTGTGCCCACAGCTCCTGCCTATGCCCACAGTCCCAGCCTACACCCTGTGCCTGCACCCACAGCTCCCTCCTGACCCCCAGCACCCACCCCTGCCCACACTGACCCCCCCGTGCCCTCTGGTGCTGCCCGCTGGGGCCAGGCAGGGACGTACCGCTCCATGGCTGCCTTCCGTGGGCCGCCCGGCCTTTGCCCCGCACTTTGCCCGCCGGCGGGTGCGGCCGCTCCCAGGGCTGCCCGTCCCACGCATCCTGGGTGGTGCTGCCGGCGCTGCCTGGGGGAAGCGGGCCGTGGGATTATCTCTGCCATGCAGCAGGGTGCGTGTTCCCTCTGTGCACCGGGACACGTGCAACCTCCCCGTGCACCCAGACACTGCAATCCCCTCGCACCAGGGCACGTGTGTCTCCCCGTGCACCACGGCTTATGCATCCCCATCTTTGACAAAGCGAACAGCTGTGTTTCTGATCTCTGATTAAGTGAACTGAGCAGGAGCAGGAGCAGGGACCAGCTAAAAGCCTCCTCAGAGCAGACATTCACTGAGCCTTGCTGTGTTACATAAATAAGGTTTGTTAGAGCACGGCCTGGCCGTTGCAAGCAGTGGATGTCAGAAGGGAAGAAGATGAGGCAGCTTTAGTTCGGAGTGTGGTTTAGTTGGAAGGGACCTTCCAGGATCATCGAGTCCAACCCCCCCCGCCACGGGCAGGGACACCTTCCACTAGAGCATGTTGCTCAAAGCCCCATCCAACCTGGCCTTGAGCTGCAGAAAAGCACAAGCTTTTCTAACTTGTTGGAAGCTGAAGAGCTGGATTCACCCCCTGAAATCAAACCGCGATGGGGTGACAGCTGCAGCAACACATCCGGGCGGAAGGCCTCTCCAAGGAGATGGATTGCCCCAGAGCCCCCAGGGGGGATGGAGAAGGTGGTCCAGGCAAGATAGGCAGGGGATTGAAGAGGCAAGCGGTGCCTGCAACCTGCCAGTACAGGCAGATGTCTCCCGGGAGGCTGCCAGGGCACAGGCGTTTGCTGAGCAGTGACGCAGCCGAACGGGTCAGCTTCAATAAGCCCACCAAAAGGAGGGGAGCCTCGTCTGGTGCTTGATTACTGTGTTCAGTTTTGGGCCCCTCACTCCAAAAAGGCCATTGAATGACTCGAGCGTGTCCAGAGAAGGGCAACGGAGCTGGTGCAGGGTCTGGAGCACAGGTCTGATGGGGAGCGGCTGAGGGAACTGGGGGGGTTTAGTCTGGAGAAGAGGAGGCTGAGGGGAGACCTCATGGCCCTCTGCAACTCCCTGAAAGGAGGGTGCAGAGAGGGGGGATGAGTCTCTTGAGCCAAGAAACAAGCGCCAGGCCAAGAGGGAATGGCCTCAAGCTGCGCCAGGGCAGGGTCAGACTGGCTCTTAGGAAGGATTTCTGTCCAGAAGGGGTTGTTGGGCGCTGGAATGGGCTGCCCAGGGCAGGGGGGGAGTCCCCATCCCTGGAGGGGTTGAAGAGTCGGGTTGAGCCAGCACTGAGGGATCTGGTGGAGTTGGGAACGGTCAGGGTGAGGTTCATGGTTGGACTGGAGGAGCTTCAAGGGCTTTTCCAACCGAGATGATTCTGTGATTCTCTGGGTACAGGGGTGGCCATGGGCTGCGTGGATACGGGACTGTAGCTGCTGGGTGTGTGTACTGGTGTGCACAGGGGTGTGGGCATGGGGTGGGGGGGTGTGCACATGGGGGTGTGTCAGGGGCTCCGTGCCCTAACCAGCTGCTCCCCTCTCCCCTGCCCCACCTGGGCCGGCCTCCCTCCCTCCCTCCCCCTTCCATCGCAGGGCTGCCAGCTGGCCTCTCCCAGAGGCCAAGGAGCAAGGATTAAGGCCAGACAAGCCACCTGAGTTTTAAACAGTGAAGCATTTTAAAACTCACAGGGAAATCTGTCTCTGTAAGCATCACTCCCTGCTCCTATTTGCAAGGATTTTTTTCAAAGCCCTTTTTATCCTTTGTTCCTCCTGGAAAGGGGGAAGGGAAAAAAAGCCATTATAGATCCTAAGCTTCTTGGATAAATGCCATTCCAGCAACCTCTTTTTAATTTTATGGACAATTTTATAACAAGTGTCACAGTTCAACAGGGCCCCGAGATCTGGCGGCAGCACGCTGAGCTTGGCTCTCTGTTTCCAAACAATCTTTTCTGCTGGCAGGATGAGATTAATAGGGAAAAATGAGAGAGGAAAAATAACCTCCATCTCAACCTGGTTTTGGGGGTATTTGGAGCAAAGGGAGGTTTCTTCTTCATATCTGATTCTACCTGGGCTTCAGAACAGCATTTAAATTCTCTACGAAGCAATTTTGTAAAAATTCCTTTTATTTATTCACGTAGTTGGAAGCCACTTTAACTCCCTGTGGAAATGAACTGCAAGGCACCAGAAACCTTTTCCAGGCCTGGGCAAACCTTTTGCGTGGGCTCCAGAGCACGTGCCAGGGAGCGGGGAGCAGACTCCAGTGAGATGGAGAAGGTTAGAATGAGGGACCAATGCTTTTTGTTCTGTTTTCCTTTCTGTCAGTGGTTCCAGGTTCCATACAGTCAGCAGATTTTGTCTTGGAATTTCTTGAATCTGTTTTTTTGCTCCCAAAAGGCAAAAAATCAAAAAAATAATCCCACGTAGTCTCAGATCCGGCAGCTGGTCTCCCCTCACCTCCACAACACAGTGCTTCACTGCAGTCTGAGACTCTCTGGGAGCAACTGATGGGGAGTTCAACCCGCCCCACACCTACATGCTGTCCCAAGGGCTGTCCTCGCTGGCAGCTTTTAAAAACAGTGAGAAAATGAAAGAATTAAATTAAAAGAATTAATTGCTGTAATCTACACCGCTCTTTCTTTGGATTCCATTTTGATTCTCCCCTGGACAAGCAGGGCGGGCAGGGAAGGGTGATACCTTGCCTGCAGGACAGCGGCGGGGGGATGCAGGGCTTCCTGCAGGAAGAGGGGACACGGTGTATTTTGCTTGGCGTTACCCCTGCTGCTTTTTTGGCAGTGATTCCTTGCAAGTTTTTCACAAAGTCCCTGCGATCCGTGCAGCTGCCTGGAGCTCCAGAACAGCATTTGCCATTTGCAAACTCAGGCAAGATGCGACCCTCCATCTAGAAAGCCACGGCTGCCCAGAGTGGTCCTGGCACTGATGGGACACAAAAACTCACAGCACAGAGGCAGATGGATTTATTTGTAGTTTGATTTCAGAAGGGATTAGAAAAGAGAATGTTGTCTCAGGAGGGATAAATATAAGCACAGGTCGGCTTGAAAAGCTGCCAAAGGGAAGTGGTACAGAGGCAGGAAGGGACGGTAGCAAAGCACTTCCCAAAGTGTTGATGTATCCCGAACTGCTGCCACATGATCCCCGTTTTTGCCCTTCTGCCTTCCCCGCAGGGAGCGGGGCCCTTGCACACAACCACAAACATCCCCGCTCGGCTGCTGGGCCACTGCTGATGTTCGCAAGCGGCAGCTGCCGGCGCCTTCTCATCTCGCACAAATCTGGTGCACTGACCTTCAGACTTTCTTCCTTGGTCCTTTAAATCCTCGGGTGGCACCTTGTCCAAAGCAAATTGTGGATGGGACCCTGGAAAGGGAGACAGGCTTTAATACACATTAAGACCTCACCTCTCGCAGGATCACCGGGACACTTTACCTCTTGTGTAGCATTTCAAGCTCCCACAGTGGGAAGAGCAAGGTAGTGGGGGAGGACATCTACATCACCAAAGGGTAATTCAAAAAATGGGTGAAATACTGGTCTGCTTTCCTGTTTATTCTGCACATTTCATTAAGTTGAAATGAAAACAAAGCTGGTGCAGGGTCTGGAGCACAGGTCTGATGGGGAGCGGCTGAGGGAACTGGGGGGGTTTAGTCTGGAGAAGAGGAGGCTGAGGGGAGACCTCATCGCCCTCTACAGCTACCTGAAAGGAGGGTGCAGAGAGGGGGGATGAGTCTCTTGAGCCAAGGAACAAGCGCCAGGACAAGAGGGAATGGCCTCAAGCTGCGCCAGGACAGGGTCAGACTGGCTCTTAGGAAGGATTTCTGTCCAGAAGGGGTTGTTGGGCGTTGGAATGGGCTGCCCAGGGCAGGGGGGGAGTCCCCATCCCTGGAGGGGTTGAAGAGTCGGGTTGACCCAGTGCTGAGGGATCTGGTGGAGTTGGGAACAGTCAGTGTGAGGTTCATGGTTGGACTGGAGGAGCTTCAAGGGCTTTTCCAACCGAGATGGTTCTCTAAGTTCTGGAGGCCTCTCCCCTCTTTAGCACTAGGTAAAGTGTTACAAAATGTAGTATGCCTTTGGGCAGTTGCAGTGTTTTTTTGTGGAAGCACATGCTTGTGAAGAGCAGGAGAGCAGAAGCAGCAGTAAAAGTGTGGCCTTTCAGCAGCAAATCTTCCTTTTGACCTGCAGCATCACATTGAATCCAAGCAACCGTTTCTTTCTGGTTTATACGCTGTTAGGCTGGACAAGGCAGTGAAGTTAAAACGTCACTGTGGCAGCCGTTTAGGGACAGAATTTTGTTGGGCAAACCATGACGTAGAAAAGCAGGCCCAACTGGCTGTAGCATGCTGCAAGCACTTTCAGACTCCACAACTCATGGGAAAGCCCTGAAACAGCAGGGCTCACCTCGTTTTACAGAGTGAGAGCGAGAGGGAGCCGAGGGCAGAGGCAAGTTTCCCCACAGTGCTCCAGCGCAGTCGTGGGCTCAGGGTGCTGCCTTCAGACTGCCAGTGTGTCACAGACGCAGCAAACTCAACACACAAGAATCCCTTTGCTAACTGGAATAGTTCAGGCAAAACCATATTAACCTTTATGCTGAGAGATGATTAAAATGATGAATGAAATGACACTGATCCAGGTGCTGGGGTGAGGGTGGTGACTGTTTGATGGCTACCTTGTATCTCATACAGGTTAAACAGCACATGATGAGGCGGATTTCAAAAGTCAAGCCAGCATTAGGCAATTCAGTTTCAACTTTTTGTAAAGATTTTATTAAAAAAAAATTCCAAACAGAAAAAACAGCAACGCTGCTCTGGCCTTGCAAAACCTAAGATTCAGAGCAGACGTTCACCTGCTTTATTTGTGCCTTGTCCTGCGACTGCACAGGAGCACTGACAGCTCCAGTGAGACGCACCAGCTCAGCCCCGAGTCAGCTGGGATGGGAAAGCATTACAGAACACAACTGAAACTTGTTTGAGTATTTCAGGACAGAGCTCTTCCCTTCAGACCCACGCCATTCCGCAATACCCTGCAAAGACATCACGGGCGGGCAGACTAACAGCAAACTGCCGACATGGCTTTCACGGTGCACGCATGCTCTGTCCTTCCTTACGCTTTCCTCTTTCAAAAATGGCTTTTAAAACCTATATGGAAATCCTACCTCTTTTATCTTCAACACAGAAGCACCCTGAGCCATGCTGCACTAGGCACTGCAAAACGCAATTAAGGTGGTCCACGCCCCAGAAATTTTTGCCTGTGGAGGCCAACAGTACAGACCTGGATTTATAGAGTCGTTTCTCTGGCACCGAGGGGCCGGGGCTGGCCGCAGGCTGAGGGATCTCCATGTTCTCACCGGGCCCTATTTCCATCGGGTCCACCTGGAATTGCTCCGACATCTCCACGCTCACATCCATCGGCACGCTGGCACCCTGCTTCACGGCAGCGCTCACGTGCTTGGGGACACTGCAGAGACAAAAATTTGTATCTTTTCTCAGCAGCTGCCACGTGGGCCTAGAGCAAAGGAAATGATGAAACTGGTCAAGTCCAACTTAGGTGAGTTACTGCAGGGAGGCACAGAGATCTGGCTGTGCAAACCACCAGGAGCAGCCAGAAGGCTGCTGGAGAGCTGCGCAATAGGCTTGTATGAGTTTCTACTTAAGCATGCAGGGTTGCTGCATTATAGGACACAGTTTTGTCCCCAAGTTCTGTTCTTCAGTCCATAAAGTGTAAATCATTGAACGGGCCTAGTGGGTTGGACTAGAGGGTTCACACCAGGCTACCCAAGCAAGCTTTGAAAGACTCCACAAGCCCAGGCCCCTGTCCCTTTGGGCACCCATCCCAGGGCCACACCACCCTGCCAGCAAAGAAATTGTCTCTCCATCCCACCACTCAGGTCTTTGAGGAAGGTGTTAAACAACATCAGTCCCTGTGGTGAAAGCAGTGCTTGAAACCAGCAGCCAGCTGAGAAAGCCATTTCCCAAACTTACAAAGTCTGCCTCTGCTCTACCTGTGCTTTTGGGGAACGGGAATATTGCAAAGGGTTGGGGAGCAAAGCAGGAAACATGCACAAAGTGACACACAGATGCTAGGCTTTGCGTCTACGCTTGAGATGGCACAAACAGAGCAGAGCCTCAAGCCATGTGGGAAGAGGAATAAGATGCACTACAACATTAAGATCAAGTAAATTAATTAAAGTTAACTAATTACTCGAGTGTGTCCAGAGAAGGGCAACGGAGCTGGTGCAGGGTCTGGAGCACAGGTCTGATGGGGAGCGGCTGAGGGAACTGGGGGGGTTTAGTCTGGAGAAGAGGAGGCTGAGGGGAGACCTCATGGCCCTCTACAACTCCCTGAAAGGAGGGTGCAGAGAGGGGGGATGAGTCTCTTGAACCAAGGAACAAGCGCCAGGACAAGAGGGAATGGCCTCAAGCTGCGCCAGGGCAGGGTCAGACTGGCTCTTAGGAAGGATTTCTGTCCAGAAGGGGTTGTTGGGCGTTGGAATGGGCTGCCCAGGGCAGGGGGGGAGTCCCCATCCCTGGAGGGGTTGAAGAGTCGGGCTGACCCAGCGCTGAGGGATCTGGTGGAGTTGGGAACGGTCAGTGTGAGGTTCATGGTTGGACTGGAGGAGCTTCAAGGGCTTTTCCAACCTAGATGGTTCTATGATTCTATAAAACATTGCCATAGAAAGGATTGCAAGTTTATCCATTCTTACAAACAGCAGCAAATGTCATTTCTGAGCCTCTTAGGATATAAACTTGCTTACTCTGGAAAGGGAGTGCAACAGCAGAGAACATCACTTCTACAGGGGAAAACCAGTTGTGGTATTGCAATTCTGCAGTTACCTTTTTGTTTTCTTTGGTCTATCAAACCTAAAGTCAGCAGGATAAAGGTGAACAGTGACCAAGTGATCCTTTCTGTCCTTGCTGCTCTTCAACTTCTCCGCACAGCCTTCTACCAAACACTTGTACTGAAAGACAGGGGGAAAAAAAAGTCATCATTGGAAAAGGCAAGTGGTGTCAGCTGGGGACGTGGATGCCCTCCCCAAACAGTCAGTCTCTAAGGGAGCCAGCCCGTGCCGTGCACACCAACCACCAGCGAAGGGCTGGGCATGGCAACTCACCATGTTTTGCTTCTCAGCCATTATCTGGAAGAGCGAGTCGTGCCACTCCAAGATGTGAATATCCAAGAGATGCCCCGATGGAAAGGAGCGCTTGCAGAAGGAGCAGACGTTCCTGTGCAGCGTGTTGTAGTGGTGCTCATAGCCCTCCAGTGTATCAAAGACCTGGCAGCACCCAGAGATGTGGCAACTGAATTCAGACACCCTGCAGGGAAATTAGGACATCCACGCCTTAAATGAAGTTAGAGCCTTAATTCAAGCTTCATCCCTCTAGATGACTTTATTTACTTGTGGCATTTCTGCTGAATAATACCTAAATTAAATGCAAGGTGCAATGGAATGAAGATTACAATGGTGCTGGCAGTTGGAAACTCTTATTTGCCATTATGGCTTGAGCATCATATGTATTATTGCCCTGTGAAGTGGTGCTTCGATTATGAATAAACAACAAGCAGCAATGTGAGAAATAAGCTGTTTGACCTTAAATTTGCAGCTGTGGGTTGAAACTTTGTGCCAACTCTGTTTAGCAGGCATCTGTAAGATAACGTCATACAATCCTCAAAGCACCTCCTCAATTTTATATACGAGAGCAGGTTTTAAAGCAAGATGAAGGTTCTTCCCCAGCTTTCCTAATTGGGGCCGTCTGTACCACACAGCCTTCCCACTGTTTTGACTCAGTAAATAGTAACCTGCCACTTAAACCCTCTTTGTTTAGCTACAATCCCAGTTGTCAGACATATAATCGATGCCTTATCTGCTTGTGGGGAACTCTCAGTGAAAGGACATCACATCCAGCAGGAGAAGGCGGCAGTGTTCAGACAGCTGACTGCAACACGAAATACCAATTTTTGACCTTTTCAGCAGGACGTTGAGGTTTGCAAACTATAGCACCTCATTTTCCTTCCTCAAACCGCTTTGCAACGCATGCCCGTCTTCTCTTTTGACCCATTTCTCCCCCTTGGCCTCTGAAGGCCACGGACACGAGGAGGGCCCCCACGCTGCCTCGCCCCCCCCCGGGTGGGTGAAGCCGGAGGCACCGCCGCGGGCCGGCCGCACTTACTTGGGTCTCTCGGCCACCTCGGCGAGGCCGGTGAGGACGCCCTGGAGGTAGAGGTGCCTGTGAACGTCCCCATCCTAGGAGAGGAGCAGAGAGGGGCGGTGGGCGGGCAGGCCTGCCCCCACCCCCCCCAGCACACCCTGCCGCGGCGGCGCGGGGGGGCTGAGGGCGCAGGCTTCCCGCACAGCCCGAGCGCGGGGGGGCGGCCCCTCACCTCCAGGAGCGGGTGGTGGGGGCCGAGGCGGAGGCGGCGGGGGGCGAAGGTGAAGGGCGGGGGCGGCGGCGGGGCGCAGGGCGGCGGGGGCGAGGGGGGCGGCAGGGGGGGCGGGCTCTCCCGCAGGCGGCGGCGCAGCCCGGGCGGCAGCGGCAGCATGGCGGGGGGGGCGGGGCCACCCCCTCCCGTCCCGTCCCGTCCCGTCCCGTCCCGTCCCGTCCCGTCCCCCCCGGCCTAGTCCGCATGCGCGGGGCGCGCTTCCGGGCGGCGGCGGCGGCACTTCCGGGCGGGCAGGTAGGGCCGGGCCGGGCCGGGCCGGGGTGGGATGGGATGGGGTGCGATGGGGGTGCCCCCCAGCCCTCCTCGGGCGGGCAGCGGCCGGGGAGCAGAGGGACCCACCGCGGCACCTGAGTGGGGGCGGCTCCGGCCCGACCCCGCTCCCATCAGGGCCAACGCCTCAGCTGCAGCGGGTGGCTGGGGGCCATGTCCAGGCGAGTCGGGGCATCCTCGGGGATGGGGATCCCCCACCGCTCGGGGCCCGTCCCAGGCTCGCACGGGGACGGGCTGTTTCCTTGGGGCCGGCTGGGGTTTCCTGTGCTGCAGCTTGTGCCGGTGCCTCTGGGGCTCCCGCTGTGCCTCTCGGAGCAGAGTCCGGCGCCTCCGGGACCCCTTTGGGCAGGGGGAGACGCCGCTGGGTCCCCCTTCGCCTCCTCGGCTCCGTCTGAGCCAGCCCAGCTCCCCCAGCCTCTCCTCGTTCCTCCCGCTCTTGACCCCCGACCGCTTCAGTAGCCCGAGGGGGAGCTGGAGGTTGTTGCTGGTGCCGATCGTCGCTGCTGGGGCAGGTGACGACTGACGTGTCCTTTGGCAGGCAGGGTGACAGGAGAGACAGCTTTTGGTAAGTAGGGGTGAGGGGTGCGTGGGATCGGGCTTGTGGTGACCACTCAGTGGGACCTTGACAGGCTGGAGAGGTGGGGCTCACAGAAACCTTAAAGAATTGAAAAAAATGCAAATGCTGAGTCCCCAGGACCATGGTAACCCAAACAGCAGCAGAGTGTGGGTGGTGCCTGGCTGGAGGGCACCTGGTAGAGAGGGAGCCAGAGGACCAGGGCAGGAGGGTGGATACAACCAGCACCATGCCCTGGGGCCAGCAAAGGCCAGTCCTCACCCCAGTGGGCAAGGACAGAGCCAACAGGTAAAGGAGAGGGAGCGCCTCGGCTGTGACACCACATCCAAAACCCTCTGGCCAGTCTGGGGGCTCTCATCAGAAAATGATAAACTGAAGCCTGGGGAGGGTCTGGTGATGGTGGGGGGAGGCCAGGGCATACAAGGAGAGGCTGGGGAGCTGGGCTTGCTCAGCCGGAGATGAGGAGGTGAAGGGGGATCCAATGGCATCTCCTGCTGCCCAAAGGGGTCCCAGAGGTGCTGGGCCCAGACTCTGCTGAAAATGGGCACAGCAAGAGCCCCAGAGGCACCAGCGTAAGCTGCAGCATGGGAAATTGCAGTTGAGTATTAGGAAAAGGTGTTTCCAGGTGAGGATTGGGGCCCTGAGTGGTGAGGGAATCTAGATCTTTAGAGATATTTAAGCTTGGGCTGGACAAGGCCCTGCACAGCCTGCTCTAATTTGACTAATTTTTGGGTGGAGAGTTGGACTGAGGCTTGCAGAGATGTGTTCCAGCCTAAATGATTCAACGATTTTGGCAAACCAAAAGTGTGTCCATATTCACATTAAACTCTGGACTTGCATGGCTCTTAATTCTGCATCCATAATGTAAGTAACTTTGCAGAATTTGGTGCTTGTCTGTTAATAAAATGGACAGTAGAATATAAAGACCCCTAAACTTGGAAAAACTGCTTTTGAATAACTTCAGAAGCAGCAGCATGGGTGGGCTGCCGAAGCCAGCCATTTCAGCTGTGTCTGGGGTCTGTCAGTACATGAACCAGCACTACTTAGGACGACTCAGGAACTTTTTCACTGCCAGTGTGATTTTGAGATTGAAAAATCCTCTGCTGGTTCACCAACATTTGAGGTGGGTTTGTACAGGTATAGTTAAATCAGGCACGATAATGAGTATTTCTGGTTTGCTTGCTTCCTCCCCTTACACGTATTTCTTTGTTCCAGTCAAGTATTTTAGCATACCCTGCAGGCTCATAACGTAGTCAGGAGATGGTTTTTGTGCGGATATATTTTCATTTGGAGCAGTGAAATAATAACTTGCCACCTTTATTTTTGCACCCCACGGAGCTTGTAGCCTCAGGTGGGAGCATGAGTGAGTTCCGCATTCACCACGATGTCAATGAGTTGCTCAGCCTGCTGCGCGTGCACGGGGGGGAGGGAGCCGAAGTCTACATCGATCTCCTGCAGAAGAATCGAACGCCTTATGTTACCACGACCGTCTCTGCGCACAGCGCCAAGGTAAGCGCTGACGTAGTGTAGTCACAGCTGAGGGGCATTTCAGACCTTACGGGGGGCTGGCAGGACTCCTGAGGCAGTGTGTTTCCTTTGCGGCCGCTGATAGAGGTTCCTGCAGCTCTGGGAGCACGGTCCTCCCTAAGGAGAAATTCAAGACAAACATTCCTCAGCGTGATTTCTCTTGGCCTGTGATGTGAACTACCTTGTCCTTACTCTACTCTTCTGTGAGATGACTTTTGTGGGTGCAGAACTGGACATGTGTTGGAAGGGGTAATGGCTGTCACAAGTTTTTCTGAGAAGAATGGTGAAGTCACGTTGGCACTGGTAAAAAAATCCGATAATCTGATCTGGAATCTCAGTTTTGGCTATAAAGTAGAAACATTATATCAGGAAAAAGGTAAAATCCATGCATCTGGGAGAGATTGGTTAGAAGAACATGAGGATTGTTAGAACTGGTGGGGGGGGTGAGTTCAAAGAAGGGAGCTTATTTTTTGTCTGCGATGCTTGTTTCAAATTTTGATTAGAGGGGTTGTCCTCTGGAGGAATAAAACAAATGAAAAATAGTAACTGTATGAAATGTGATTATATGAACGGTACCTGACTTTTTTTCTGAATATCACCCAGGTATTAGGCATTAAAGCCTGATGCCCTCATGACCAGGCACACTTCTGTGGCCATAATACTGCTTTTTAATGTCCTTTTTAAAAGCAATCCATCAGTCAAGCTGTAGATGCTAGAAAATTGTTAACTCCGTCTGAAAGTTCAGATCTTTGTAGCCTGAACTGCTTATTTTCTCTAATTCCAGTCTTATGTGTCATTTACACTGACAGCTACACTTCGTAGACTTGTAGAAAGATTTAAGTAGGAGGCAGAGCCGGAGACCTGCAGCCCAACCCCTTGTTCACAGCAGGGCCAGCATCACGGCTACAGCAGACTGCTTAGCTGTGTTTTGAAGATCTCCAGGAGATTCCTCCATCACTCTGGCTGTGTCCTCAGGGTCGCAAACTCTCTCCAGTTTGCCCAGGCCCAGCTGGGATTTTCCGTGTCGCAGTTTGGGGCAGTGCCTGTGGTGCTTTTGCTGAGCCCCTGGGAGCAGGGTCTGTAACCCCTTTGGGCAATGGGCAGTACGCCCCACTGTCTCCATGGCTCTGTACTGGGCTCCGTCCAGTTTGCTGATGTCTCTCCCAGTGTGCAGACGTGGCTTTGTCAATGCCAAATCCCTTAATAAACCCGCTGATACAAAATTATGTTGCTTCAGGCTGAGCATGTGCAAAGCAAGCCCTGATACAGATCTTGTGCTTACCTTCATCTTTACTCTCCCGCAGTCCCTTCTCCATCACCTGAATGCCAGGACCCCCACTCTCCTCCAGCATAGTTATTAGTAGGAGACCAACGCTGCAGCCTTCAGTCCCATTCCCTGGGTTTGACATAATTTGGGTACTTTGGCAGCAGCAGCAGCCTGCACCTTGTCCCCACCCTTGCACAATGCTCCTCTTTTGAATGCTGTGATAATAATGTACATTAAACATCCAATATTAACGTGGTGTCTTACAGGTAAAAATAGCAGAGTTTTCTCGGACTCCTGAAGATTTTTTAAAGAAGTATGATGAGCTGAAATCTAAAAATACAAGACATCTAGATTCTTTAGTTTATCTACTGTCAAAACTCACAGAAGACAAAGAGGTTTGTGTCTCCTTTAGAACTGGATGTATTACAAGTATCCAGCAGTAGAAACTGTGCAATGATTTTAAATACAGCATGCTTTCTGATGGCAGTTTTCAGCGAAATGCTACTATCTGACTTTATAGGAACTTACATGAGTGGAAGACAACCTGCCTTACCCTACAGGCAGTCAGTCCCTGGTGGCAGTGGAGTTTGCGAGCATGTGCTACGCTGTCAGCAGTGCCTGGGTGAGGGTGATTACACCCAACCGTGATTGGTGATCCCTAAGGGCATTCAACTACTGCAGCCCTGGGACAGCAGGAAGGCTGGTAACACCTAGTTAGGGACACCAGAAGTCTCTGAGGTGTCCTCTTGCAGGACAGCAGCATGCTTTGAGTAGTGCTGTTCTGGAGTAAGGCTGTTGCTGAGTCCAGCCTGACTTTTGGAAGTCAGCATTGCACCAGTCAGCATGCACCAGTTCTAGTGTTTACCTAATTATTAAAGCACTATTACACTTTTCTTGATATAAACCACTAAGACACAGGAATCTGTGACAGAAAGACCTGTGGTCTGATTCAGCACAACAGTCTTCTGGTCATATGTTTTTTGCTTTAGTGTATGCTGATCAGCATTCACAAAACCTTTTCTTTTTTGTGTATATACAGACACTCCAGTATCTGCAACAAAATGCTAAAGAAAGGGCTGAACTTGCAGCGAATGCAGCAACCAGTGGCAGCACAAATTTTTCCATTCCCTCATCTACTTCCAAGATATCTCTGCAGGAGCTTGAGGAGCTACGCAAGCAGCTGGGCAGTGTCACAGCCAACTCCAGTGTACAGCAGGTACTGTTTCTTCCCAGGCTTTGGGTACAAAATCTTTCCCTTCTGCTCACATGTATAGCTGTGCTCTTAACTTTTATCATCTAGTGGAATTATAAATGTTCCTATCTGTGCAGATAATCTAAATTGTCTCTCAAAATTTCTGAGTCAGGTTATATTAAATCTTTGTGCTGTTCTTAATAAAAGCGGCCTTTTTAAAGTCAAGTTTAGGCCATGACAGTTCTGACTGGAGGGGTTTAATGTTATTTAATTTTCCCATTTCACACTTTAAGCTGTGCTGACGTTTCCTTTTCTGCTTGTGGCAGTGCTTGCTCAGGAGCTCACCAGCCCCTGTGGTGTGTCTCCATCCTGGCTAGAAGTTCCACTCTCTCAGATAATGTGGGTACAATGCCTCACATAATCATTCCCCAAGTGGACACAGCCGTTCCGTCTACTTAGCTGTTTGAGTTCCTGAAATAAATGCTGCAAAGTGATCCCAAAGACAATAAGGAATTAAAAAACCTGCTGTAGAAGTAAACTGTATCATTGCACAGGCTTAGAAAAGAGTTAAGCGAGCATTTCGTTATCAGTAGGCCGGGAGGCAGGAAGTGCAAAGGGGCAATTATTACTTAAATCCCAACATCTGTTTCCTGTGATCATTTGTATAAATAGCTATACTGTGATGGGTTGACCTTGACTCACCCTGCTCGACAGGACAGCGGGGAGAAAAATACAACAAAAAGCTTGTGGATCGAGATAAGGGCATTTTGGCTGCAGAAGGCACAGGAGCAACTGTGTGTGGACAGTTATTTGGACAGAGGTGAAAGAGTGATAAGTGTGGAGAAGGGGAAAAAGATGCTCAGATGTCTGTAGTGTGTGAGTAATTGGACAAAATGTGCAAATGCTTCCATTTAAAATTTTGCAGCTTACCTTTGTCCCGGAGGTTTGTTTCTGCCTTCTGATGACTGATCAATAAGATCTAACAGGGGACAAGCCTCCAGGCTCTGAAGGTGACTGTTTCTGAGGATGCTGGCCTGCTTGTGGATGCTCAGAAATCACACGCTGGGGTTTTCTCCATCTGCAGCCTCTGTTGTGGCAGTCCTGTGCCCTCGCTCAGTGGAGGCACATCTATGCCTCGTTAGTGCACGGGGTCTGTCCGCATTGGTGAGGTGTGTGCTTCCCTCAGCTGCTCGTGTCGTGGCTCTGCTGGGCCTGTCTTGGCCACGTGGCAGCGTTCACATTCGCGATGTGTCCCGCCAGCCTTTGCTGTTGAGCTCTCCAGCAGATGTGCAGTTACTCCTCAGTCTGTGAAGATCTTTCTGTGGCAGTGGCTGAGCAGAGCTAACACCTTCCAGGGAACGCCCTCCTGTCCCTGGTGAAGGTGATGGCAGTAGATGATGTCACCAAGTGGGGAGTTTGCTGTGGTGGTCAGATCACTGCAGGCCATTGACAGCTAGAGGAATGGACCCTCCATGTCCGGTGTTTTGGGGCACCTGACAGGTCTCTCAGCTTGAAGGGCTGTATGTGCATGTGATGAAGGGGAATTCACATCCTAAACAGAGAGAGTCCAAGCCCCTCCCTCTGTCAGACAGTGATGAAACCAGCCTTGTTCCACATACACTGTGAAATACATGTCTGCACAGACTGAAATACATGCCTGACTCATCCAAATCCTTCACAGGTGATCTGAGTCAAGTGGTTGATTTGGATCATGAAGGGAAGATGAATTTCCAGTAAGACAACTGATTTTTTTAATAGGATTTATGTGCAGACTTCCTAAAAGAGGAAAGAAGAGTGTGGTGTTCTCTGGGATATGCAGTTCCCAACTAAAGGAATTGAAATGACAATGCAAACCAGTTCAAAGATTTGTGCCTCACTGCTGCTCCATTTATACTTTGTTCAGACTTAAAGAGCTGAAACTGATAAAAAGGCCCTAACGGGCAGGTGCTCGGGGCCGTTGAGTTAATAGGTCTGTATCAACACACATAGATGAAATCTCTAGACCCAGAGTTTCTGCTAGAGCCACTTCCCAGGAGGGCTGTCAAGTAGTCATAATAATTACAATTGATTTATTTCTCCACCTCTCTTCTAGAAGCCAGGCTGTGCGCTGGCACAAGCCCTGGAGTGATCCTTCACACTGCATTAACAGACGTGAGGCTCTCACTTGAGCAACTCTCTTTGTGATCCTTGTGGCACCATCTTCATTCATGGGGCATGGAGGATAGCTGCCAGTGTTTCCACAGATTCATTGTGGCCCTGGTAGAGGGAACTGCTGGGGTTGTCCAGTGCAGCCTCTCTCCCACGGCAACACTGTCACCCAGACTAGATCAGGGCAGCTGTTGTTTTGTCCATCTGAGTCCTGCAGCCCCCCAGGAGGGAGGTACCCCACCTCCCTGCTGACCCATCCCATGGCTGCTCCCCCTCTGCGGGAAGAGGTGTCTCTTCATGCCTGATGTCAATACCCCCAGAAGGCAGCTTCTGTCCGTGGCTGCCTGAACTTCCTGCCACTGAGGAGCTAGGTTTCACCCATCACCTTGGTACTTGTCCTTCCTGTAGGCTGCTCTTAGACCTTCTGTTGGCCAGACCCAACAAAGCCCAGCTGCCCTCACCACGCCTCCTTGATCATGCGCTCTAAGTCCAGTGTGTGCCCACTGCAGCCCATCTTCCCTGGCGCCAGGGCTGCAGTGCAGGGAGCCCTTTGGTGCAGTTGGCATTCATTGAGCTCGAAGGTGAGCTCTTTCTCTACCTCGATGAATCTGGGCACTGTCATTGCTTAAGATAGCAGATGCAGGTTCATCAGCACGACAGCGGCAAACCGCCACCCTATCCCATGGGCTTTTAAGTGCCAGGCTGACACCTGAGGGCCACACTTTCAGTCCTGGGAGTTTTATCCAGGCTGTCATCGAAGCCTGTATTGACAATGATCTAAATTTGAAGTTGCAGAGAAGTGATTCATGCCCCCAAGACATGCTTTGTCACCGGTGCCTCAAGTGCTGTACCATCTGCCCTGTGATTACTTGACACGGTTAGATCATCTAGTGATCTTTCAGTGATTGGAGTTGCTGCTTAGACCAGTTTTAGCTCAAGAATCATCGAGGTGGTAAAAGTTACCTGTTCCCTTTCAGGTAGCTGTGCCCTTTATAGCCAAAACTGCATCAGCTTTTTTGAACACTGTCAGTTAACAAATTCATGCTAGAGCTAGTTGAACTCCAGAAAAAGCTCCCTGCCTCTTGTTATCCCAGCCAATTGCTAGTGAAGAGGAAGCAGTCCCTCGGGAAGGAGGTTCTGCATTTGCTTCAGGGGTTCTGGCTGCTCCTTGTCACGATCACTATAAGGAATAGGCCTCAGTCCCTGCCCTCTTATTAGGGACAGATGCCACAGCCCACACCCTTACTCCACCCAGCCTGTGAGCTCACAGGGATGGTGGTGCCAGCATGCTCCCTCACAGTGCCGTGAGCTCATCTCGTTTCAGGGATTTCTCTGAGGCACTAGGAGCTATTGGGCTAATTCTTGTGTAGTGTGGAAGTAGGAAATTTTACAGTAAGTATTTTCCAGGGCCAAGAAGGAAAGGAGAGTACTGGATAGGTAAGGAATTGGCTGGATGGCCGCATCAGAGTGCTACAGTCAATGGCTTAATGTCCAAATGGAAACCAGTAACGAGCGGTGTCCCTCAGGGGTCCATACTGGGACCAATACTAGTTTAATGTCCTCCTCAGTGACATACCTAATGGGATCAAGGCACTCTCAGCAGGTTTGCCGATGACACCCAGCTGTGTGGTGCGGTCACACGCTGGAGGGAAGGGATGTGCCATCCAGAGGGACCTGGACAGGCTGGAGGAGTGGGCCCATGTGAACCTCATGATGTTCAGCAAGGCCAAGTGCAAGGTCCTGGCAGTCCCCACTATTGGTACAGACTGGGAGATGAAGGGATGGAGAACAGCTCTGTGGAGAAGGGCTTGGGGATACTGGTGAAAAAAAAATTGGACATGAGCCAGCAATGTGCACTTGCAGCCCAGAAAACCAACTTTACCCTGGGCTGCATCCAGAGCAGTGTGGGCAGCAGGGCGAGGGAGGGGGATTCTCCCCCTCTGCTCCGCTCTCGTGAGAGCCCCCCTGCAGTGCTGTGTCCAGCTCTGGGGGCACCAACATCAGAAGGACACGGACCTGCTCGAGCGGGTCCAGAGGAGGCCACGAAGATGCTCAGGGGCTGGAGCACCTCCCCTGTGAGGACAGGCTGAGAGAGTTGGGGGGGTTCAGCTGGAGAAGAGAAGGCTCTGGGGAGACCTTACTGCAGCCTTTCGATATATAAAGGGGGCTTACAAGGAAGATGGAGTAAGACTTTACCAGGGCCTATAGTGACAGGACAAGGAGCAGCAGTTTCAAACAGAAAGAGAGTAGATTTAGATGGGATGCTCCATCCCTGGCAGTGTTCCAAGTTGGGTTGGACGGGGCTTTGAGCAACCTGATCTAGTAAAAGTTGTCCCTGCCCATGGCAGGGGTGTTGGACTGAATGATCTTTAAAGGTCCCTTCCAACCCAAACCATTCTATGAGTCTATGATCTGATTTCATTTTGGCATTTGGAGACAGAAATTACTTCATGTCTCTGAATTTCCAAGATGTAACTTTCATATACTCCATTTCACTGAACTGTCTCTGTTTTATAGTACTGTCTTCCATGCACACGTGCTGTTGAGATCTTACCTGGCTCTGTTAGCTTGTATGGTCTCCCATAATTAGCGCAATGCCTCAGAAGCTTTTGGACTTAGATACTTTCTTAGTCTGCTCTCATAAGTATACATGGTTCATGGAGATGATGTGATGGCGAGGTCTATGATTTCTGGAGCTTTTCTTCCAACTCATTCCTCCCTGCCATTTGGGAAGATGATTGCTGCCCTCTTCCTAAGCAGAAGCTTGTTCATACAGCCATGTTGCACAGGGCCAGTGCTACAGGGAAATCTTCCACTCCAGGTCTTCCTTTAATGACCTGGAGCTCAAGGTGATAGAGAAATGCACGTGATGTTGTGATCTTTAGCCAATGTCTGTGTGTCCAGATTGTGACTGACAAGTAAACTATTCTATACTGCTTCAGTGGATGAGTATTTTCTCACTGTATGGGTTTAAGGTTTATAAAGGAGTTCAAGTTGTTCACCCACATGAAGGACTCGATCCCATGCTGAGATCTGCTATTTTATGTGAAGTTTAGCTATCCTTTGAGTTACTTGATGCTTCATCTTTCTCCATACCCTCCTGTAAGAGTCCTGGTTTTGTTAGGGGAGAAGAGGAATTTGAGGTCCTTCTGGCAGATCACACATATGCAGTATAAGCAGAAATATAGCATTGCTTTGGGGTGCCTCTCTGCCCTGAGGACGTTGTACTGGTGTTATGCCAGTGGTGAGGCTGCAGCAAACATGCCTGGAACCAGTGCTGCTTGGAGGAGCGGCCCCAGAGCTGATGCTTGTTTGAAGGATTTCAAGACCTGGCACTGGGCAGCTCTGAGAATGTGAAAAATGGCCTGTGCTAGCCACAGTGTGCATCAACTACCTCTCACACGTCAGAGTGCCATTCTTTAAGATGAAAGCTCACACGTACATTTGCTTCTTTCCCAAGTTCCTCTCTCCACTGAGACCTCCTATGAGAGTAAAATGACCCTGTGCTTATCCCATTTCACATACACATCTGTGGAGTTTAAGAAATAGCATTCATAAGCATGTCCCCTGTGTTTGTGTGCTTGGGGCTCTAAATGTTCATGTAGGTTGTACATCTTGCAGCGCTCTCCAGCTGATAGTTAATCTTGCACTCCATTTACTTTAGTGTCAGAGACACAGAGCCAGGAGTGGAGAGTCTTTTGGTCTTTAAGAGCTTGCTTCTGTCGCTGACTCCTCTTCAGAGTAAAAAACTCCATCATTTTCCAGCTCTCTGCGGGTGGATTATCTGGGTGGCATCGGGCATGCAGCTACTCAGTGGGCAGGGCGCAGAAACCGAGGTCAGAGGTGTTCGTTAGCCTGTCTGCGAGTGCCCCTGGAGTAAGATGTTACCACTTACTGCTCCTGGTGCGCTTTGCAAACTAGTAAGCTGCCTGGTGATTGTGCATGTCCCCGTTCTGCTCCCCTGTGTGATCCCTAACACCCAGGCTGGTGGGGAGGGGTGCAGAAAGGTGTTATTTGATGTACCCTCCAATAAAAAGAAGGCCAACTGTGTTAAAAATCACCTCTGCAGCACTGAGACCAATAGACTAGATGGCATTGGGAGACTAAATCCCACACCGTGCTACTGAAATATCAGCTATGCTACTTTCTGTTCTCAAGTTACCAGTTTACAGTCAATTTCTGCTTAAAATTCAATATTTCTTGGACTTCTGAAGATCTCTTTTTCTCCTTTCTCTCTCTCTCTCTCTCTCTCTCTCTTTTTCCAACAGCCTCTTGAGCTTACACGAAAAATCCTCCGAGATAAGCAGAACAAGAAGAATTCTGGTCAGCCCATTCCAGTATTTCCATCCTGGGTGTATGAGAGACCTGCACTTATTGGCGATTTCTTAATTGGCACCAGTTTAAGCACTGACACAACGGTACCTATAGGTATGTGATACACAGGGAAAATTGCATTAACTTTTAATGTTTTGTACTTGTTCAGAAGTGCTGTTCAGATTTCATCACACTCAGGATGAAAGCAAAACTTGGCTCTTTGCACTCTGCAGATGAAGAGTGGGGTTCAAAAAAAAATCCCCCAAATTTATATTGTTCACAGTGTTTCTCCTGTGCTGAATTCCAGTCCCACTGTTGAACCATGGGATGTTAATGGCTTTGACTTTCCCAGTCCTTTTTCTCTATTGAGTCACTGCCTTCGTAAAATCCTACTGTAGGAGTATTGTATCTGTATTCTAAGATGAAAAATCTGTAGTTGTACCTGACAAGGGAATATTCATCAATCCACCCGGCTCAATATCCTCTCCAGTAAGACTATAACAACCTCCTTGATGTGCTGTCTGTCTTCTCACCAGAGCAGCAGGGGACTAATCTCTCGCCATTGTATTCTAGCCTTAGGCTGAACTGTGTATAGTTTCTTATTCATAATTAGATTTAGGTATTTTTTGGAAGAGAACAGCTGAGTTAGAAACTCATGTTTCCGTTCCCTAGAACTGTGGAGGCTCCTACAAGAAACCTGTAGCCTCTTCCTGATGTGGATTTGGGCTGTGTCTAAGGGGGGCATGAAAACTGTAGGCTTATTCTTGGAAGTGCTGTTAAATAGCTTGTCCACCAGTGCATTTCTGCCAGGGCCCTTTGGGATGTGCTGTGAGGGTATGTTCCAGCAAGCTTGTAACTGCTCTCTCACGTACAGTCCTACAAATGGAGAGGGATTGTTGCCTTGTTTCACAGGATAAGCTTTGCTGTAGTTAGCGTTGTAGCCACTCTGTTCCCTGATCTTCTGATACACTTGATATCTTTTGGATTGAGTCCTTTATGCTTCTTTGCAGCTGGTCTGTAGCTGACTGCACCATTCAGAGGCCCTACAGTTCGCAGGTCACCTGCAGCTTTTGCTGGGCTAGCATTTCTTTGTGTCGGTATTTGAACTGAATCCTGATATTGGAATATTTCAGTGGAGGGGAGGTAGGGGGAGTTGTTGACAAGATTGGAGCTCCTCGGGTCCAGTATAGCCGAGCCCTTTTGGATGGAAGGATCAGCAGCACAAGCTGTGAGTGATGTTCTCTTGGCCACAGATGTCAGATGTATAGCCCTGTCTACTTGGTTTGCTTTGGTTATAAAAGAGCAAAGGATTCTGTTTTCCTGGAAGGCAAAGTAGATGATTTTGGAGTTGACCCTAACTCAGTTTTATTTCTCTGTATCTTGATTCAGTTTTATATGATCTTCCTTTGTTCTCTTTAAATGGTAGTATGTCTCCCTTTCAAGCTTCAGGTACTAGACTGAAATGATATGAATGGACCATCAGGTAGTACTATGGCATGTTCTGATTGTCTTCTTTTTTTTGTTGTCTCTCTGAAAACAGGTACCTTGCCATTAGCCTCGCAAGAATCCATGATCGTGGAGGACTTGCTGTACGTTCTGATCGGTGTGGATGGAAGATACATCACAGCACAGCCTATTGTAGGCAGGCAGAACCGAGCGTTTTCAGTCGATCCAAACTTGGACTTGTCTATCAAGGAGCTGGTGACCAGGATTCTTCCTGTAGCAGCAAGTTACTCTGCTGTCACCAGGTACCAAGCTGACTTTTGTCAGAGGAGGATGTTCTCCCTTGACCATCAGGCTGTAGAATAGAGAATCTGTCATTGTGCAGATGTTAACTTCCAAGCTTAATTTAAACCTATGGGAATATAAAATAAGAACGACAATTTATTTGAAGTGGTTTTAGCTGCATCTATTTTTTGCCAGGTTTCTCCACTGTGCTGCCAGTTCACTTCTTCATTCATTTCACCTTTACTTTGTCCAGACTTGGTCTTGGTACATTCAGGCACAGTGCAAATAGGATATGTCTGCTTATTCTGGCTTGTTTTACCATTCTGCTGTGAGTTTCTTCATGTTTCCTGCTTTTTTTTCTCCTCTGGGCATCCAGGACTGAGGCAACCTTTGTGTGCTTCTGAGCAGGAGAGCCTACTGCTGCTTAGTTTCTGGTAGCTAACTTAAGTAATTGTTAAAAGGTACACCTCACTAACAGCAGATGTTTGTTATGTAGGTGTCTGCGTTTGATTCTAAAAGATCAGCAAAGAGAAAGAAGCATTTTAGGATGTGATTCATCCAATCTCTTTTACGTGTCTCCTCCCAGATGATATGACTTGTGTTCAGAAGCATCTGCTTCTCTCCACTGACATCTAAATGTGGTCACATGAAGCTCTGCTGTGGTGTGTGGTGTGGAGGCTAGCAACAGTGCTTTCCCCACATGTCTGGGTGCACACTGCTTCCTTTTGAGATCTTTTCCTGTCCTCTAATCTGTTGCTTGTGCAAAGACAATTGCCTTGAAAATCCTGGCTCTCACTTTTTACATAGTGGTTTTGCAAATAATTCTAGTTCCCCTGCAATCTGCAAGGAAACGTCTTCCCACAGCTTTCCATACTAGGAGATGTGGTGATGGGGGATAGACAGCGGGACACAGAGCAAATATGAAACCTGAAACTCCAGCTGAAGCTGGGTGCGCTTTCCAACGCATGATCTACTCGTACAGTGTCCTGACGATAAAAACCCTGAAAATTATAGAAGGTGCCTTGCCTGAAAAAGTTTCCATTTTTCTTTTTACAGGTTTATAGAGGAGAAGTCTTCTTTCGAGTACGGACAGGTAAATCATGCCCTGGCTGCTGCTATGCGGACTCTAATCAAGGAATACATGATACTGATTACCCAGCTGGAACATCTTCAGAGACAGGGACTTCTGTCACTGCAGAAACTCTGGTTTTATATCCAGCCCACAATGAGGACCCTGGAGATTCTTGCTTCACTTGGTAAATTTCAAAAATACAGTCATTACGTTTTGACAGGTGCATGACAACTTCTGAAAGCTGTACAGAGTAGCAATACAGGCAGGGTATGTGTCATTTTAATGTTATTTTATATTAAAGAAGAAAGCCAAGGGGAATTGTCAGAGTACTGCTCTTTTTTGAGAGCAGTGGACTCTAGGGCTGAATCTGCCCTTCAGAGCTGTCACGAGGCAAGTCCATGCCTTTTACCTTCACAATCCATGCCTTTTGGATCTGTTGTTTCCACCACTGCTGTCTCTACTCAGCTTCTTTCCAAATGCCTCTCCAGCTGTGTGTGGATGTATAACCACAAACTCATTCAACCGGAAGGAATCCCTGGAAGTTTCTAGTCCATCCCCTTGGTCACAGCTACAGCAGGTTGCTGAGGGCCATGTCCAGGCGAGTCTGGGTAATCCCCAGCGATGGAGATCCCCCACCATTCTGGGCCCTTTCTCATGACTTCACCACCCTTTCTGTGAACATTTCGTTCTGTATCTCCTACTGGAATTGCCCTTCTTGTTACTTTTGCCCTTCTGATACTGTCACTGTGCTCCTCCAAGGGAGGACTGCACTTGGGCCACAACAACCCCCTGCATGGTTACAGGCTTGGGGAAGTGTTGCTGGAGCTGTGTGGAAGAGAAGAATCTGGGGGTTCTCATTGACAAGCAGCTGAACATGAGCCAGCAGTGTGCCCAGGTGGCCAAGAAAGCCAATGGCATCCTGGCTTGTATTAGAAATAGTGTGGCCAGCAGAAGTAGGGAGGTGATAGTCCCCCTGTGCTCTGCACTGGTGAGGTCACACCTGGAGTGTTGTGTCCAGTTTTGGGCACCTCAATATGAGAGAGATCTCGAGGTGCTGGAGCGAGGGCAGAGGAGGGCAACGAGGCTGGGGAAGGGCCTGGAGAATAAATCCTGTGAGGAGAGATTGAAGGAGCTGGGACTGTTCAGTGTGAGGAGGAGAAGGCTGAGGGGAGACCTCATCACTCTCTACAGCTCCCTGAAAGGACATTGTAAGAGGTTGGTGCTGGTCTCTTCTCACAGGGAATTAGTGGTAGAACAAGAGGGAACGGCTTTAAACTGCAACAGGGGAGGTTCAGACTGGACATTAGGAAAAAATTTTTGACAGAAAGAGTGGTCAGAGAGTGGAATAGGCTGCCCAGGGAGGGGGTGGAGTCACCATCCCTGGATGTGTTTAAGGGTCGTTTAGATGAGCTGCTGGGGGATATGGTGTAGGGGAGAACTTTGTAGAGTAGGGCTGAGGGTTGGACTCGATGATCCCAAGGGTCTTTTCCAACCTGAATGATTCTGTGAATCTGTGATTCTGAGTCTCATACAATTTCCTCTAGAACCATCCATTGCATAGTGAAGGGATGATGTTTGACAGCCCCCAGCTTCATCTGCTCTTCTCTTGGCTAACAAGCCCGGCTCCCTGAGGCTCTCCTTGTATGTCCTGGGCACCAGCCCCCCACCATCTTATTAACCTCTGCCAGACTCTTCATTCATACTGGGACCCCAAACTGACCACAGTGTTCCAGAGGTGGCCTCAGCAGTGCAGGGCAGAGGGCAATAATCGCCAGCAGTGCAGCCCTGGGTGCTGCTGGTGTTGGTCACTGCAAGGACACACTGCTGACCCACAATCAGCTGGTTGTCCACCAGGACACCCTGGTTGTCCTCTGCAGTGCTGCTCCTCAGCCATCTGGTCCCAGCCTGTGCCATTGCATGAGGTTGTTGGTCACAGATGCAGTTACCTCGATAATTTTGGTTAAACTCTTTGGCATGAGAATTTCTCTCTACTCAGCGCAGAGAATTTATCTGGATGTAAATATCTGTTCTGTTTACAGTCTGGAATTGGATGATCCCTCTTGGTATTCACTTCTGAAATTTTCAGCTTTTAGAACACAGCAGTTAGCCAACTACATTAAGGTTTCCTTTGATCCAAAACTCGTTTGCAGTACTGTATTTCTCTGTCCCTATGTCCCTTTTGTGATCGCAAAGTAAAAATTTCACTATCAACCTACCTAAATCCTGGTGTTCGAGCTATATGCATGCCTAACAGTGTTACAGTTGACAACAGAAGTGCTTTTGAGACCTGAGTTTTCTCAGGCAAGCCACTGAAGTGTGTTTCTTCCATTACCACTTGGAAAGTGGATCTCTGTACATGGTCCCCTCGGTGTAGGAGGCTTTTGGACTCAGCCACCACGTACCTTGTGTCTACCTGAGTTCAGTTCTCCTTCCCTGGAGGGTTGGGTTTATTTGGTTATTGCTTTTTCAGACTGTGGATCATTTGGGTTTTCCTTTCAGGGTTTTCAGGATGTAAGCTTTTGGTTGTGTGGTGGAATGGCCTTGCATCTTCACAGCAAGGGTCTACAGCTGACATGGAGGTCTGTGACTTGGGGTGGTCAGCTAATCAGCTGCTAACTTCATTAAGGTTGTGTAATTAATCTGTGTCAGCTTTATGTCTTACATCTGTATTTTTAAATTTTAGCTACTTCTGTGGATAAAGGTGAGTGTATGGGAGGATCAACCCTGAGCTTACTCCATGACAAGACTTTCAATTACACGGGGGACAGCCAGGCCCAGGAGTTGTGCCTGTATTTAACCAAGGCAGCCAGCGTGCCTTATTTTGAAATTCTGGAAAAGTGGATATATCGAGGCATCATTAATGATCCATACAGGTAAAGAACAGTTAAGGAATGAAAACGAAATGCAGAAGTTTAGAAATACTGTTCAGGTCTTTGGCTTCTACTTTTTAGTGCACCCATCCCTCTGTTCTGCAGAGTCTGCGTAGCCTGGGGGCCTGGACATGGCAGCAGTAGGTAGACAAGGCAGCATTGCAGGGAAGGGTTGCTGCTGGAGAGTGTTTAATCACATTTCTTATTTGATTCAGTGGTTATACAGTCAGACACACTCTCACTTGCTTTATTTTTTTCAAATTCAGGGAAGTTATATGCAAAAGTCAGTAGCACAACAGTTCAAATATGCAGTCCACTCAAATTCCACCTTACCATGCCTGTCCCCCTTTAAGTATTCTCCTCTCACATCCTCATCCTCTTCACAACAGGGATGAGTCCTCTTCTCATGGGACGTGACTCTGATAACTCAGTGAATTTATGTTAAATGTAGTCCACTAATATGCTAATTTGATACGAGCTAACAATACTCTTTGAAGTTTCTTGTCTTTTGTAGAATCATTTGAAGCATTTCGCTGTGTCTAACAGTTTATGTAGTATTTCAGTTTCCCACGCTTTCAGAATCCTACAGGGGCCAAAACTCAAAATAGCTAAAATTAATGCCTTCCTGGTGATGAGAGGGTAGAGAAAGGCCAGCTTCCTCACCTCTGCACTGACAACCAAATAACGTTTAGACTTGGTTTGTGAAGCCTATAAAATTCTGTTTCTGTCATAATTGTTTGCACATTAGTAGAAACACTGCATAAAGCTTCTCTTACTACAAATATAGATTAATTTCAGTTCTTGATTGGAATGTATTTTCATGAGACCTTATTTCTGATAGATTGTATTACCAGTTTACAGGTCAAAAAAAGTAATCCTTATTGTATCACTTCCTGCTTCTAAACATCTGCTTTAACTTTTCAGTGAGTTCATGGTGGAGGAGCATGAGCTGCAGAAGGAGAAGATTCAGGAGGACTATAATGACAAGTATTGGGATCAAAGATATACTGTTGTTCAGCAACAGATTCCCTCATTCTTGCAGAAAATGGCTGACAAAATACTAAGCACAGGTAGGTAAAGATATGCTTCTGATGTAAGAGGAATCTTGAGATAAACATTACCATACTTTGTGTAAAGATAAAGGGAATGTCATCGTGCTTTGCCAGTTTATGGGGTTGTCCAGCTGAATTTGTCAGAGGAATAGAAGAACCAGATTAAAAAAGAACCTCAAATCCTATAAATAAAACAACACGTGGGAAGGAGTCCAGCAGCAAGGGGAGCTGTCTGTCTTACTGCTGTTTCATGGGAGCAGTTTTCTAGCAGGTAGCTAGATGGAGCTAGGCAGCTGAGGTTGGAGCATGCTGAGTTTTAATTTGGGTGTTTAAATGAAGCATGCAAGCTGATGGCTACCGCTGTTCTCTTCCCTTCCAAAAGCTACTTCTGAAGTGCAGCACCAGATCTTCAAAGTTTCTGGCTCTCTGCAGAGATGTTTTGCCACCACTGGGAAACAAAACCATTTCTACATTTCTCCTTAAACATGATACTAGGGGCCTAATTTAAAATTCTGTATCATCTTTTGAAAGGTGTATAAATCCTTTCCAGCCTTCAGTAGAACATAGTGTAAACATTTCATAGCGTATCTTCTTCTTGAAGGAACTGGTCTGAAAGTTTCCCTGTTGGATGTACATGGGTCATTCTTTCTTTTTGCTTCTAGGGAAATATTTAAATGTCGTGCGAGAATGTGGACGTGACGTTACCTGCCCTGTGGCTAAAGAGGTCATCTATACTTTAAAAGAGAGAGCATATGTGGAACAAATAGAAAAAGCATATAACTATGCTAGCAAAGTTCTTCTGGATTTCCTAATGGAGGAGAAAGAGCTGGTGGCTCACCTAAGGTTTGATTACTAAATGCACGTTAAATAGATCGGTTCTGACAGTGAAGCTAAGTTTTTGACGTTATCTCTCTTTTCTTCGGGTTTATTAATGTGTTATCTCTACTTTTATTAGAAAGGTTGACCTGAAAAACTAAGATGCGTTTTTTTTCCTGATGAAAAAAGAAGTGTAAAATCATAGAAATGTTGGGTGGGGAGGATGTCTGGGCATCTCTAGTCCAACTTCATTGGAAGGCTGTTGCCAAAACTAGGTCAGGGCAGTCGTGGCTTTTTCTAGCCCAGTCCCAAAATCCGCCCTCAAGTATGGACATCCTCCACCTCTCTCATAACTTCTCCCATGGCTGCATGTCACTCCCACCACCATCTGGTATGATCAAGAAGAGTTTAATGTGAATAAGAAATAGTTTGATAATAAGCATCTCACCAAATATATGCCATGGTTATTGTTCATGCAAACATAGGTAGTTGGAATAGACTGAGTGTATTAGCCCCAAGTTCCAATACAGGGTTTTTCTTAACATTATCCTTTTTTAAAGTTCATTTTAATAACCTGTATTTTGATTCTTGCAACACATTCAGCCAATAGCAAATGCAAGTGCATTCTAGCATGCAAACTGTGGCTTTCTTATGTGAATCAAGCTTTTAGTTTACTACTATCCTCAGAAAACAGTGAAAACAGGAATCTTAACTGTTCAGAAGACCAAGGCAGCAACAAATAGGAAATTGCAATTGATAGCTGGTTGTAAGATAGTTTGTAATTGGGCTGAGACCTGGTACCAGAGGTGCCACTTCAAACCAGTGACACAGTGTGAAAGGAAATGGCCTGAGCTTCCTGGGACAAAGCTGCCAAGTGACTTGCACAAGAGGTTGTGGATTGGGAGACATAAGCTGGGGCAGTAATAGCAACTGAAGTGAATGTGCCTAGCGGGTGAGGTGGGATTGCTTTGGTCCTGCTTTTTGCTAGGTCTGAAAAAGTTGTAGCTGCAGCAAAGGTGTCTGCTTCAGGTCTGGGAACACTACAGTTCCAGCTGAGAGAGGTTGTAGGAAGACCTGAAGAGTTCACTCATTTGAAACTGATACGTGCCTTCCTGCCCTGTGAAAATCACCAGAAAACATGTTTTGTGAAAGGTTATAAGAGCTGTCTGAAACCTGTCAGTTGTTATGAAGACTCTTCCTAGCCTTGCTAACAACTGTCATCCTTCCAAGCTTAACAGGACTATTCAAAAGACACTGGCTTCCAAAGCTCTGGTGGTGCATGTCCTCTGCTGGGCCCATCTGTCACAGTGTAGTTTCAGTTTAAGGTGTTGCTCAGCCTCTCCAGCTGGGGTTGATGTCTGTGACCTCCTCATCTTCAAAACAGGCTCTCTGCTAGATCATTCTGCAGCTGTCCTGTGTGTAGGTAATCTGCTGGGGTGCAAGTGCAGCTGGTTGAGGAGGAAGCTACTGAGCTTCCAGTGCACGTGTGCGCTTTGAGGGCTGAAGTGGGATGGTTGTGATCAAACCCCAGGGATCTGTGACAGATAACCCTCAGTTAAGTGGGAGTACTGACTCTCTCTCTCTACGATCCCAGAAATGTTGGTTGGAAGGGACCAACAACCTTGGCAGGTCTCTAGTTGAACCTCCTGCTTGAAGTGGGATTGTCACCAGCATTAGGTCAGGTTTTCATTTGGGTTTGCACTCTAGGGTGTGTCAGCAGTAAGTATCTCGCTCCCCTACCTGCTGTGTCCTCAGTTAACTGCTGACACTCTCATGACCTCCTCATGACTGGGGGAGTTTTCTTGGTTCAAGACAGTAATGACAGTCAGGGAAACAGAGGGGCTGAGCATCATCCCAAGTTGATAGTGATCAGGAGTCTGTACCCACATTGTGTTAAGGCTGTGCTGGTCCCATTTTTGCTCTTGAAACTGCAGTTACCATGTGTGATCTTTGGCCAGGTGCTAAATTAATTCTCAGAGCGATTTCCAAGTTCCTGGCCCACAGCAGTGAACTCTCCTTGGTGCCAAGTGAAAATTAAAGTTTATGCATCCTAGTATAGCAGAAGTCAACGCAAGTACCTGGAGTACTTAAAAAATCAGCACAGATACTTGTTCATTCAAAGGAGTCCAAGATTCTGCTCTGAATTGGCAACTGCCTCTTGGATGGATATGCACACTGTGGAGGTTGGGGTGTGTTCAGGATAGCAGTATGAGCCTTCACCCAGCAGTCTAGTGCATTTTTTTTTTCCTAAGGTTCATTTTTCAAGGGAAAAAGGAACAGCAGCAGCCCTGATCTGACTGCACAAAAGCATCCTGACTGAGGTGGAAGGGAGGAGGGGACATGCATAAAAGACTAGTCTCCAAATGGGTTATTTATGGCTGTGTGTAGTGTATGAAGAGGAACATTTTGTGATCAAACCCAGCAGGCTGGCTAAATTGATTGCTTTTGTTCCTTTAATATGGATTAATTTAGGCTTTAAAAAACATAATTGTCCCTCCATTTTCTTAAGCAGATCTATAAAACACTACTTCCTGATGGATCAAGGGGACTTTTTTGTTCACTTCATGGATCTCACAGAAGAGGAACTTAAAAAGCCTGTAGATGACATAGTAACTACGAGGCTAGAGGCTCTGCTTGAATTAGCCCTGCGAATGAGCACAGCCAACACAGATCCTTTCAAAGATGATTTAAAGGTAAGAATGTATGTAAGCAGAAGATAATTGAATTTGAGCAAAGGCCTGCCATGATTTGGGAAGTTCTGTGTGCCTGTAAGAACCTGCTGAATGTACAGTGGAGGAAAAGAGAATTGAGGCTGTCCTGCAGACCTTCTCTGGGTTAAGTCCTCTTTCATCCAGATTAGCAACTGGAAGCACCCACCATGGACTGCGTTTTCTTGCTGGTGTTTGAGCACAGAGAAGGTGCTTTTGGGTGGCCTCAGGATGAGGTAGAAGCAGTAGTGTGTCTCTCATGCTTATTCTCAGCTTGGGTGCTTGCTTTGGAGTACAAAGAAGTCCTGCCTGTGAATGATTGTGTGTTTTACAGATGTGAAGCAGCACAGAGGCTGTGCCTGGGGAGTGTGAGATCTGAATAGACCTTACAGAGGCTGAGGCAAGGCAGAGTGATCAATGGAGGAGTATGTTGTATGCTGGTTGTTAAATGCTACAGCAATGCTGCTCCGGTGTCTGCTGCTGTACCGTCCCAATCTGACCACTCACTATTGCTTCCTAGGTGGTCTGGTGACTTGAGGGCGACTCTGATAATTTGCACTTCTGCCACACGTCTGTTGCTACGCAGTAGTTGTGAGTATCCTGTGGCTTCATTTCTTTCCTGCTCTTCTTTTATAGATTGACTTGATGCCACATGACCTCATTACACAGCTCTTGAGAGTACTGGCCATAGAAACGAAACAGGAGAAGGCCATTATCAGTGCAGATCCCACAGAGCTCACTCTCAGCGGTCTGGAAGCATTTTCCTTTGACTACATTGTTAAGTGGCCTCTATCCCTTATTATAAACAGGTAAAGTATCAATTCACTGAAGGAAAAAAAGGCAGAAGCTTTTGCATGGGGTTGAAGCATGTTTCCACCCAGCAGAATACTGGAAAGCCTGTATCTTTAAAGGGATGTTATAAATTGCTGACTAGCAGGGAATGCTTTGGGGTTGCTGAGCCCTGCTTTCTCTACTTGTAGGCTATGAAATATGGATTGTCTCTTCAGCAGAGCCCAGCTAGACCGTGTCTAAGGCATGTTTGGAAAGTCAAGCTTTCATTTTAAATGGTGGAAGGACATAGGTCAAAGGATGCTTTCTCAGCCTGGTCCCTGGTTTTACTTGTGACTGGTCACCCAGTTTTCATTTGTCCATGGCTTTCTGAAGTATCTCCCCTGAGAATATGAACTCTCACAAGAGTTTCCATGCAAGAATGAAGCATTTCTCAAATGTGGAGAGCAGAAAAAAATGTACTTTCTGGTATCCCTGGTTGCAAACTAGAAGGATACAGGCTGTTGCTAGAATCGCTAGAGCAAGCTCTTTTGCATTTAATTGAGTTATGACGGACTGAATGGTTCATTTTTCTGCAGGGATTTGCCCCCTGTTTCCCTGAAGAAACACTGGCAGACCTGCTACTGTGAGCCAGGGCAAATGGGACAAGCAGTGCTACATGAACGGGGTGACAGACGTTGAATTGTTAAATGCCAACAATTAGTTTGTTCCTTAATTTCCCCTTTAAAAAATCAGTTAACACAGTGGGACTTTTCTAATGACATGATGCTTTTGAAATTATTACTCTTTTTTTTTTTTTCAAATTGAGTGTATTATCTCTGATGGTAGCCATGGAAGTGAAAATACTATTTGGTAAGGTTTCATAAACTGTATCGACTGGAGCTCAGTAGACACCTACACTGAAGTGTCTGAATGCAGACCTGAATCCAGTCCCTGAAGCTATAAATAAGCATCCCCATCTGCTTCTGACAGTGCATCGCTGGTGGGGTAATGCTGCCTGTAGCTTGGTTACAGGCTTTTCTTCATCTTTTTGGAGAATGCTGGTGAATTGTTTTGGTGATCATAGCAGCCTTAGTGCAGTGGGTAGATGACCGCAGGCATTCAGCCTTCCGTCCAGCGTCTGTGGAGTGACCTTTCTGCAGGTAGCTCGAGGGAATTGAAGAAGGAGGCTGGAGATGTACCCGCTGGTAGGAAATATGGAGGAGGGACTCCTTGGAGAGAAATTCTTTGGGATGGTTACAAATGTGACTTTTTTCCTTTGGTTCAAATTGTTTCAGTGCGGATCTGTGTGCGTCTGAAGGCGTAAGGAACATATTGTGTAAAGTCTCTTTGCCTTTGAGCAGCCTCAGCCTTCACAGCTTAGTCTGTCAATCAGAACAGGGCTTAATCTGGATGGGTTTCTCCTTTCTTTTCAGGAAAGCACTGACAAGATACCAGATGCTTTTCAGACACATGTTCTATTGCAAGCACGTGGAAAGACAGTTGTGCAACGTTTGGATCAGCAATAAGACAGCCAAACAATTCTCCCTGCATTCAGCTAAGTGGTATGGCCTTGTTTTCTGCTGGATCAAATGTGAAGTTTTGTTTTTCCTTCTTGCTAGTTAGATATGTCGTGACATGGATCAGATCATTTTGATGTGAAAAAGATCCTTACGAATTTCTTACAGGCTGAGAGAGGTCAAAATACAACAGTTTGGGTTTCAATAGGAAGTGTGTGTTCAATAATCTTTGAGCTGCTTGGCTCATTCCTCTGTTGGCATGAAGTTTTGAAAAGGAAGAGGTGGCCTTTAGGGTTAGCTCATTATACTCTGAACAGTTACAGCAGAGGACACCTGTGCACATACCGTCTTGGCCGCTGCTTTAGCATCAGGAAGACTAGTAAGGACCCCAGTCCTTTAAAAGGAACATCCTCCTCTTCTGGCAAGGACTCGTGACCTTCACACAGCTTAGCTAATATTTGGGGGTTTGGTGTGATACAAACTGGAGATAAGGTAAAATTGGTGGGGTGTTTTCCCGGGAAATCATTCTATCTTGTTCCATCTGTGAGGGTAAGTTTTCATCTTTGGGTCTGCACTCCAGGTGCTGGAGGTGCCTGTTTGGAGGGTGAGGCAGACCCCAGCACTGCGAGGTGGTACCTTCTGCCTTGCCAGTGACACTTTCTTGTGACAAGGTAACCTCGGCTGACCTCAGCCAACATGACTGTAGCTCTGGTTCTCCTGTAATTGTAGAGGTGTTAGGGTAAGAGAGCTGTGAGGGTCTCCAGTCCAACCTCCAGCTCACAGCACAACTGTGATCAGCAGGGGACAGGGCAGCCGTGGTTGAAAACCCCTGGGGTGGCCACCCCCCACCTCTCCGGTGACCTCTCCGAGTTTGCTGAAGTCAGTTCTTAGTTTGCCATCACAGAGCCTGCATAAATCAACACTGAAAGAACCTCTATATAATCCCACTATTCTATTTTTAAGATGAAATTGCATTAAATACCCTAGGTAGCAGGTGATCTGATTAAATATTTGGATCCCCTGAACATACTGATGCAAGGCATAGAATATTTTTAAGTGTTCATTTAACAAGTAAGGCTGGAAAAGAGACGTGAATCGTTTATCTTGTTAAATTTTGCCCTGCTAGCGAATGCATGTCTCACTTCTCACTTGATAGTTATGCTGGTAAAATTGCTTTAATATTTAGTATTAAAATTTTAGTTGAATATAAGCAAATATTCAAAGTAATTGTCCAGTCTACAACAAGTTCAAAACTCTGACTCTAGTAATTGAGGGAAAGCCATTTGAATATGTGGAAAACAGTCAGAGATGATTTGCGTTAACTTTATAATCCCTCTCACGTTGCAGCAGTGAATTTGCTAGGACAGAAATATTTAGCTCTGCTTGACTGTGCAAGCCTGGTGATAGTTCTCCATGGCATTTGCTAGCTCTTAAGTTGTGTGGGTGTGATTTCTCCCCTAGGTTTGCTGGTGCTTTCACACTGCGGCAGCGGATGCTGAATTTTGTGCAGAATATCCAGTATTACATGATGTTTGAAGTGATGGAGCCAACATGGCACATTCTTGAGAAGAACCTGAAGTTGGTGAGTGTGTGTGCTTGAGAGAAGTTGGAACAGAAGTCTTAAGAAATTTAATACAGGGAAAAAATGCCTAATGTCAGTTACTGCAGGTGTCTGTTAAATGTTCTGCTGGAGGCACTAAAGTATCTGGGAACTGTTGTTCTTATCACACTGCAGAGTGCTGCTCTTCTGCATCACCTTTCTGCTTTATTAGTCGTATATCCCTTTCCTCTGCTTCGTCCTCCTATCTATGCCTAGCTCATACTCTGCACCCTGTTATGTAAAGGTGGTGTTCTGCTGAACATTGCCATGCACAGAAGAAGGAAAACGATGAAAAAGGAAGAAGGATGCAGGGTGAAAAGGTCATAAACCAGTCCAGTCATATTCAGTTGATTCCGTGGCTGACTTACAGTGCTCTTGAAAGTGAAGGATGTGCTTTCTCTTCCATGAAGCTGCCAAGGACTGGCATGTTAGGACTGTCTGTTACATAACAGGGCCTTCCTTATTCAGGTGGCTGTTCCACATGTGTATTCCTACTGCAGGTGGGCAGGGCTGGAGAACTTTTCCACTCCAGTGGTATCTGGGAGAGGCTAAGTTCACTTCCGACTGGTTTTTCTGTCTGACAAGGGGGTATCTGGGGCATCATTTCGGTTCCTTTCACAGAGATGTAATGATCTGAGCTGTGGGATTTTCCAGTGTGTTACAGAATATTTCTGGTTCACTAGTCCAAGTCAGTGACTTCTCCAGACGTTAACTCTTTGCCCTAGCAAAAACGGCAAGAATCAGTTTTTAACTCCTGATGGGCATGTGAGATGCCTTTATTATCTCACAATGGAACACATTCTCAGCTAATGTCCCACCTGCCTGTTTTAAACCAAGAATGAGAAGTCATTGAGAGCTTACCTTTCAGAACAGGCTGTCCAAGAAGCCCATAAAGGTCGTCTTATACCTGGTTCCTTTCATGTCAGATTTGTTGGTTCCATCCTTGACAGCAGAGGGAAAAAATCTGTCACCAACAGGTCAAGGGCTATTCTCAGTCTGTCTAGAGCAAACCCTTCTCTACCTTCCCTTTTTACCTGACTGGTAAAGATCTAGACTTTCAGGGCATACAGAGTTACTGTGGAAGTTCATTGGACAAGCAAAGGATGATGCCTGAGCACTGGCAGATCTAGTGAAAGCCACAGCAAATACCCGCTGTCTTCCTTGCCATCTGCCTGGGCCTAGCCCATAGCTTCTTCGTTCCCTAGGAACATGTGCTGGAGCCAGCGCACTGGTTGCCTCACCTCTCAGCACCAGTGGACCTGCATGGCTTCTGCAGGTTTTTGGCATACAAACAAGTCTTTGTGGGAGGAAAATGAGAGTAGAGATGGCATCTTAGGTTACTTCTGTACTGCTGCCTAAAACAAGGGCAGAGACACAGGCCGTCCGCTCCACATTACATAGCAAATGTCTTCACGGGGTCCTGTGTGGTCTTAACATACGGTCTTTTGTGTTATTCCAGTTTCAAGTGTTTGCAGCAGTCTGGGGAGGGCTGTCTTGTGGCTCTTTTCGTAACATGAAGCTGCAGGGATGCATTGCGTGGGCTAGGGTGTGTCATGAAGGCCTGTGAAAGTGCTTGAGGGTACGAAGTTTGGTGGAGTAGTGTTGGAGGGCTTTGCCAAGGGAGGGAGTATGACCTGCTACCTTCTCCATGTCAGGAGACAACTTGCAAAGGTCCATAGGAAGTGCTATCCCTCAGCTTTGTGTGATGGTTGTCTTGGCATATGGCACTCAGCACAGGCAACGGCTGTGCCAGGCACTGAGCTTATGTTTAATTAGAGCAGATGGTCAGTCATCTATTCCTCCAGCTTGTTTATTTTGCAGCATAACCTTTGTGATGGCTGTAGTAATTTTCCTTATCCCAAGGGACATGGCGTTCCTCATGGTCCTTCTCAGCTTCCTTACCCGCTGTGGTGCTGCTGTGCTGGGGCTGGTGTTGGGGTGCCACAGCTACTGTGAGGGAACAGGAGGCAGATGTACATCACCGTATTATTCTTCCCTCTGGTAGTCACCCTGTGGTCAGATGCTTCCGGGTTGCACATCTTTTTCCTCTTACACTGTGGAAAACATTTATCTGATGTACCAGACAGCCCAGCACTCCTTCTGCAATCTGCATTAAGCCACAGCAGCTCTCTTGGCAGCTCTCTGATGAGCCTTGTGAATCTTCAACAACAACTGACCCTGTCTTAGTTTCTGCTGTGTACTGGGGAGTTGTTCTGGGGGCAGCTAACCAACCTTTTTTAATGCCCTGTCATCCTTTTTCCTGGAGAATTCACAGGAGGCATCAGGTCTAGGATTGTGAGCATCTCTGCATATTCTTGGCAAGGACTTCTGAACAAGAAGAGGTTATGTGTCAAGCTCCTGGATGATCTGAGAGAAGTGTACTTGCTTCTTAATTTTGTTGTAAGTTTAGGTTTGCAAATCATAATGCTCAGTTTACTTTACTTGCATTGAGGCACTTGAGCAAGTTATGCTGTCCCGGGTTCTTCCATACTGATTTCAGGTAGTGCTTCCTTTCAGCCTCTGCTAATTCCACATGTCCCAGAATGGACTGTTAAATGCAGTAGGTACGTGGTCTGTGTTGACAGCATCCCCTGTTCTGCAGAGATCATCTCCTGACTCCAGAGTTTTTGCAAAGACTTTCTGTCTGAAGATCCCTCTCTGCTTTGGCTCTCAGCCATTGAGTTTCTCTGCTCCTTCAGAGATACAGCGGTGTTGAAGGATTTTTATTTCAGTTCCAAAAGGAATTTGCCAGTTTGTACTGTTTCTCAGAGGAGCCCGTTCCCAAGAAATGTCTATAGACCAAATCATTTTGATAGCCCAAGTGGGCAGAATTTTTCCCTCACTATGGAACATCGGTGAGCCTCTTTAGCCTGCCAGAGATTGTGAGATAGCAGATATAAAGTGACTTTTGAGGAAAGGAGATTTGTCCGTGCCTTCAGCATATGCCTTTTCATTCTGAAACCTTGAGGGCTGCTGCAGCGTTTTGTAGAGCATTCCTTCCATTGCTCCGTACACGAAGGGCTTCTCTGGGTAATTGTGCAGTAGTAACAACTCAAAGCTGCCCGTGATGTGAATATGTACACAAGTCATCACTTGAAACCAAGGAAGTTTTTTGGCAAGTTAGCAAAGTCTTTGAGATGTTATCCAAATGTATGTTTGCCTCCCGTCCTCATCAGTGTCCTTCAAGGCTTTTAAATCTCTGGGAGATGGAGCATGCCCTCTGCCAGTGCTGGGGCAGGAAAAGTCTGGCTCTAGGCAGTGTAGTGATATGGGCACCTGTGAGTCAAACATCTCAGTGCTGCCAGCTAAAGAAGCTGTTTCAGCAACCACTTTGTTATGCAGTCCTTTAAAAGAGCTGCTCACCAGGGATGGCATATCTCCAGCTACTGGGTAAAATCTTCCTTGGTTTAAATACAAACATCATTTATTTGCAAACAGAGAATGCAGAACTGGCTCTTTAACCTCCATAGCCTACAGACTGGGATAGATTTTCCTTTCATTTGCAGTTTAGGAGGGAAAAGGATGATCCTCACTGGTCTCATGTAGTGCTTTATGCTGGTTTTTTATTTGTCAGACTTCTCTCTTGTGTATTTCCACTTGAAGTCAAGGTGCTTTCTTCCTGAAAATCTAACTAGTATCTTCATCTTCACGACATGATTGTCAACACAACTAGCATCTTCATTGCATTAGAGAGTGCCATTTATCCCCGTTCTGTACTGGTTGTTTAAAAGGTTACGGGGTGGGGGTTTTCTGGCATCAATCCTGATGGAGCACTGCGGATACCTTGGCAATTTTAGTCCTATGGTTCTTTTCTAAGCTTCTCTTGTGTTCTCGGGTTCAGCACATCCCATAAGTGTACGAGTGAGAGGGGGTTTTTAATCTATCATTTAAAACTCAAGACTGAAACAGCTCATTGAAGTAGCAAAGCTAGACAAAAATCATATAAAATCCTTGCAACACTGCATGTCCCAGTTCCTTATTGTGCTCCTAAACCATGTTTCTAAATAACCTGTATGTTTTAAGCCTTGTAAAATTAGTGACATTAAGGTTCTTTGATTTATTTTTCTCTTTCCACTTACTGTAGCTGACTTTACTGAGATTGTGAAGGTGGGAGTGGGCATGACAAGCAGTTTTAAAAGCAAAGGAAGTGCATGTTCAGAAAGCAGGTAACTCCATTCTGAGCCCAGTGGAGGGTTTGGATGATTAAAGCAAGCATAATTTGGTTGAGAAGGTGATGTGACAAATCAAAGGTAAAAAGCTTGTGAAGGGTTGTTGAATGCAGTAATACAAATACAGTCTCCATCTCAGGATGTTTCTCAAAGCTGGAAGGTACATGAGAAGTGTCTCAACAAGCCCTAGATCACATCTGAGAGGTCACTGTCAGAGTCAGGATGCTGGGGTAGAGCTTTAGTCTGGTGCAGCACAGCAGCCCTGGTTTGGTTTTTCATTATTGTACTGTTCTGTCACAGGCATCTAATATTGATGATGTCCTGAGCCACCACACAAGCTTCCTGGATAACTGCTTGAAGGACTGCATGCTAACCAACCCGGAGCTGCTGAAGATCTTCTCCAAGCTGATGTCTGTCTGTGTCATGTTCACAAACTGCATGCAGGTATGTACAGCCTCCCCGTACTGACCATGCCACGGCCAGCTGCTTTGGGTGCCAGCCAGCTGTGACAGTCTCTCTTTTTCAACTTGGCCCCTCTTGTCCTCGATGCACATGGAAGAGCCTCTGTTCGTCCCTCCAGCTGACTTTAGAGCCTGACTGCTCAGACCCTCATCCTTTCGCCCAAATTGTTTCTGTGGCTTCTCCCTCCACAAAATTCTCTATGCTCTTCTTTTTCAGTGTTAGGATCAGGTTCATATGAACCGAATTACCTCTCTTCAGCCAGTCCTGCAGCAGAAGTTGTAGGACTCTGCAATTTTTAGCATGCTCTTTTGAGGGTCAGGCGAGGACTGGTGATTGGGCCCATGGAGACTGATCTCTGTGGGCACACTTTAGCCAGCACCTCAGGGAGCCCATAGCTTTAAAAAAACCCACCTTCCTTTGGGTTTAGGGAGCTTTGTGTATTAACATCGTAAATTTAATTTCAGAGTTAGCTTTCATGGGAGTTAGTTAGCTGCAGGGCTAGCAGAACTGAGTCAGTCTCCTGCTTTGCCATAATTGAAAAAACGGGGTCTAACCATTTCCCCAACCCTCTGCCCTCCAAGAGGTTCACCCAGAGCATGAAGCTGGATAATGAGATGGACCGACTCACCTTAGAGCACGGCACAATGCTGGGCCCGCCGACAGAGGAGGAGCGTGCTGAAGAGACTGCGAAGAAGCAGCTGACTAACAAGGTGGGACATGGGATGGACAGCTGAGCCCTTTGCCCTGTGGGTGCTGCCTGGGCTGCAGTCTGGTCAGGGTTGGCTGCCCTACCTCTTGCAGACAGACCTTCCTAGTTTCTAGAGCACCTTTGGCCCCGAAAGCAGAGCCTTTGTGGAATTGTGGGCATTTCTGAGGGCAGTGTGGAGTGCTGATGGTGTTCCCAAAGTCTGCTTTGAAGACCCTGTCTCCCACAGCAGCCCCTGCACTTGTTTTTAAGTTCTTAGTTGTATTTTCAGCTGTGCAGTGGGTACCCACATACAGGCTTTCTGCAACTGGAAAACTCTCTTATTTCCAGAACTAGCATTTTGTGAAGGATGAGCCAATAAACTGTCAGGTGTGACTCTTTGCAAACCATCCCTTTCATACCTGGGATATTTGTCTTGCCCATAGTTCTGTACCTAGATGCACGCGTACTAAGCGGGTTGTTGGGCATGCCCTGCGGTCCCACGGAGAGCCCCGCTCTGCTCCATCACGCTGCAGGGCAGTCAGAGTGCTCCAGAGGTTACAGCCTCTCTGAGGCAACACTCACTTTCTCCTCACTGGCTTTTCCTCCTGACTGAAATGACAGCATGGATTTGAGGATAACTCTACTGGGATCTACTCTGGGGTTCTCCCAGATAGCCATAGCAAGGTTTTTAACTACCAAGGACCTTCCAACAGTTTTGAAAGATTTATTTTAGTGGCTGAGTGACTGTGAAGTTTTATGACGGTATTTCTGAGCAGGGTAGGAAATAGGGAAGGAATAATTGCATCTCTCTGGCAAGTGCGAATCGGCAAACACATGGGGCCACTCTGCCTTTGTCTTGATAGCTTTTAGCAGAGCATGCCGACAGCCTCCACCTGACGTCTGGCTTCGAAGCGACTATCAACAAGTTTGATAGCAATTTCTCAACACATCTGCTGGACCTTTTGGACAAACTGAGCGTTTACAGCACCAATGACTGTGAGCACAGCATGCTCAACATCATCTACAGGTGAGCCCGTCGTTTTCTCTCTGTGACTTCCCCCTCCTGTGGTTCCCAAATTCAGCTCAGGAAGAATAATTGCTGTTTATAACTGTGCATATCAATGAAAACACTGAAATCACAAGAAATGTTGCTTTGCATGTCAACCCAATGCTTTAAAAAAACCAAACACATTCCTTTGAATTGTGTGAAATTTGTCTATTAATGTTGTAAATGTAATACAAGTATTGGTTTTCTTGGGAATTGTCTCACTGTGTAGACAGTGAATAAGCTGATTCCTGAATACAGCGTCAGTATTCCAAGATGAGAAAACCATGCAAAAGATTGATCATAAGTGACTATTTTGTTTTAAGTTCACATCTTGTCTTTATTTAAATAAGCATCCCTTATTATGTATTTATTGTGGCCTCACCCAGACTTCCTAGATTCTTAGAAATCAAAATTCATCCAGTAATACCTAAAAGTCAGGTACACAAGATACACTGCAGGAACAGAGAGAGAGAGGGAGAAGGAGATCTAGTTTTGCTGCTAGGTTTATAACCTCTGTGTTTCTTTTTCAATAAAATGAGATGTGCAAGGCCTTCTTTGGTATAGTTAACATTGCTACAGGAAATATCAGCATTGCTGGGCTTTTTAAGATCCATGTTACAGATTGGTGGAGGGACCTGTCCTGGTACTTCTAGCTTTGAAGAACCACAGATAATGTTCTAGGAGCTTTACCCTGAGTTGAGCACATGTGCTGTGCAAGCAGAGTGCTTTTCTGATCCTGCTACCAGCGCTTTAGGAGCAGCACAGAAATAACTGCAGCTATGGAGTTTGCTGCTAAGAGCAGCTTTTAGTGTCTGGAATATGTTTTTCAAGAGTTAAGCACTCATGAAACCTAGCAGCCTGCAGATTGGAAATGTTCAGCTGAGGCATGCATATAAGCACAGAATAAGAAGGCAAGTGAGGGTCAGGAGTTGACATCTCTTAGTTCAGAGAGTCACCTTGGTGGAAGTCACATGTAAGAGCTGCTGGGCGCCAGCTGCCTCACACCTGGCGAAGACTGTGACTCTTCAGAACGCTGCCTGCGGATTGTTAGGCACATACAAAAACCAAGTCATTTCTATAGTGACTTTTTTTCCAGTGAAGAGGCAGGATATATATTGCATATACGCATAATTTTAAGAGGCGAGGATTTTCATTAATATAAACTATTTCAACACCAACACATTTTTAAGTGCTTGCTCTGTGTTTGTAAGCCTAATAAATGCATTTGCACTGTTACTGTGCGTGTGAGCCTAGAACACCTGAGACTTACCTCCTTTGTCATTGCTGTCAGCTAGGGCACCGAAAACAAAGCCATCCTAAACATCCATTAGGTTCTTCATGCTGTCTGTAAGCCAGTGTGTAGCCTTATTTTCATGTGTAAGCAGTTGATCAGAGCTCTTATAGGACTAGCCAGAAGTTAAGGTCATTTGTAGGTCTCGATTGTTTCATCTTTTTCTGAGGGAGGCCCTTGGTTTACCAAGGAGTACTCCCTCCTTTTAATAATGTTTTACATCTAAAGTTGCTTTTCAGTGGTAGATATGCTAGAATCTGTTATCGGTGATGCGTAATTTTGTTCATAAATGTGCCTGATAACTGGTTAATCACATATATTTTCTTTCTTCCCTTGGTGCTGTAGGGATTCATGCCCCAACCCCTTTGATATTTAGCACAGAACAGAGTAGATCCTTCTTTAGTTCCTTTTAGTGACATGGGACTAAAGGGTACTTTGAGCTTTCTCCTAACTGTGCTTTGTCCTCTGTTTTGTTTCACTTTATTTAAGTGGAGTCTTGCTCCTCTGCTTTGTTTGGTCTTTGTGAACTGTACTTTTTGTTGGTCATTCTCATCCTTTAACTTAATCTTCAGGAAAACCATAAGAATATTAACCTGCAACCGTTGGGTTCTGTTCGCTGCCCTTCGGTACCAGATGTCTCTTATGGCTGGTGGATAACCCTTACACCTCTGTTGAGTTGTGCTACACCTGAAAACAGAGAGAGAAAAGTTTCAGGAGTGTTTTTTTGAAGTGAGTTGTTGTCCCCACCTCATGCCATGTCTCTTGAAGCTTTCATTTTCCTGTTCTAACAGCATGTGACAGGGATGTCTAGGATTCCTGGTACCAACCTTTGCAAACACTGTTTTGTGAAGTATTCCAGCAGGAGACTGGGCCTACAGTTGTCCTTTACTTTTGAGAACTTCTTGACCAGCAACTACCATCCATTTACACAGCCCCTGGCCTCCTGTGTTAGCATCTGCTGCTCTATCTGAGATGTGGTCACACAGCTGAGAGCAAGGTTGAACACTAAAACCTGTCATCCGTGTTACTTCCAGGAGTGGAGTCTAGCCCACCAGCTCCCACAACACTGGAGAGAATTACATATCTTGTCTTCTTCCTTGTAGGATTCTATTCCTTATTTAAGGAGGACAGGGATACTCACAAGCATCTGAAAGGAAATGCAGTGCCAGTCAGGGTGGGAGCTTGTCTTCCTACCACCAGGACTGCCCTTGTTGGTTGATACTCAGTCGCTGAAATGGGAAGGTAGGTGAGGACCCCTTCTCCACAGTCCTGATACCTCTGGTTCACTCCATCTCTGAAGTGGCCAGAGTCTGAGGTCTCCTCTTCATCTTGGAAATTCTTCAGGGACTTTTTTTGTGGCTGAGTGGAGGCCCCAGCTGTACAATTGATTGCTGTTCCTTTCAGGACGTAACCAGAACAGCTAGCTCTCTGCAGAGCCTGGTAGGAAATGATGGTGCAGCTTATCAAGGCCTTTTGGACATTTTAAGTCAACCTTTGTCTGCCTGTTTATTGTCATTGGACTGTTGTAGATTGCAGGCAGGATCCATCCGTAGAAGAATTGACAGGCCAAAGGGATTAAGCAATATGCTTCCCTCGCTGCCGTCACTCCTGGGTGTCAGGCTCATTTCAGGGATTGAGACCACAAGCAGTTGAGTCATCCAGGCAAGAACATTTACTCCTCCTCAGTGCTCCAGCTCTGCTTCCTCCTTTATCAAGCACTTACATTTTTATCATTACCAGTACAAGCTCTAACAGACGGGCTTTTTTATGATGCTCCATCCAGGAGACCTCAATGGTAACTAACACCGTGATCCAGCTGCTTGGACATCATTGCAGGTTGCACCGGGCATGGCCAACACAGTGTTGAAGACCAAGTTGCCTGCTCTTTTAATAGAAGAGCATCATGACCCCCCCCCAGTCCTTGAGTCTTGCAAAGAACATGTGGAGATTGTCCCGTTGGTGGGATCACGCAGCTCAGTCTAAGGCTGGAGTTGGTTCTCAGCTCACCCAAGAAGTCACCAGCGTCAAGTCCTTGGCCAGTCTTTACATCATGCAACAGCAGAAGCCCCGCAGCCTTCCATCACACTTCATCACGTGTGACGCCAGACACTGATGTAAGGCCTTTTCTGGCAGTAGCTCAGCTGGTGTCCTCCTTCCAGCACTGCTCCTACACATTGCATCAGAGGTTTACCTCTTTTATCATTGCCTCCCCACCCTTGTGTCAGCTTGATGCATCTACCAGGAGGGTGGGTCAAGCTGATGCTGCACCATGGAGACTGGCTGTGTGTCTTGTCCGACTGTGTGTCCATGGTGCCATGGCCAGGAGCTCTCCTTCACCAGATGCCTTTGTGTTTCACAGGCTGCACATGAGTGTTGGCTGTGGCAGGACGTGACTCCTGGGCTGTGGAAGCTCTGGAGCCAGTTCTTCCAAATACGGAGAGGTTGTTTTTTACAAGTAGTGCTTCCTGTTTCAGGAGAAAGGAGAAGTATGGTGATTCAGGCGGGTTTTGAGAAAACAAAATGCTTCCATTAGCAGTTTGCATTGACAGTGGTGACCTAAGCTGCAACCAGCTGTTCAGAAGAGGGTCTGAGCCCTTGCCCCCTGGTATTTCCACCCCCTAGTTCTGTTCAGGGGCTGCAGAGGAAATACTGTGTCTTTATGCCATCAGGACTGTCGTCACTATCAAGTCCCCCAGTTTGGACTGTCTGGGACCATGCGAGTCTTCACCAAGATGTTGGACATAGCTGTACCTTTACTGACAAACCACATGTCCCCATTTCCTTAACGGAAATACTGCATGTTAACAGGCCGTGCAACAGAACATGTCTTTCCATTTCTACAGGCTGTTCAGTAATGTTTTAAAAAGAGTGGAAGTCACACAATGAATGCCCAGACACAACATTTAGCTCTCATTCAGTCTGTAAAGATTATTGGACTGAGTCCTGGACTCTATGGCAACAGGAACCCAAGAACCAGAGCGGAGACGGTTACCATCTGAAATAACATATTTTACAGAGAGTTGGAAGAGTTTATAAGACATACTGGTTTTTTCTTATAAATGATAACCTTTTTATAGGAGTGCTTTCGACATTGATAGTCAACATGTAAGATAATAAAATATCCCTTTTATTCATAATTCTCTTTTATTTATTTGGTCCTGGTTAATATTTATTCAGTTTACAGTACTGAGTAACTGAGGCACAACCATCATATTTGTAGCACCAAACAGAAGATGGAGATCCAGAGGGTTTCCTTCAAAGTGGGGAAGCTCACAGATCTTCAGCGTGCTGAAGTCCTGCTCAGGTGCCTTGGCTCCATCAGTAGCAGTGCTGTCAGCTGCAGGAAATCTCCAGAGTGAGTCACTCCTTCACATCCCAGTAGTGAAAAGGAGAAGAATTACAGCATAGAGGACTTCATCAGAAGGATTAGTTAATTCCAAATATTTAGAAATCTTACCCATCAAGTGCTGTTAGCATTCATCAGATATCCTTCCTTTATCAGTTTGGAGGAAACAGCAATGACTGAGCTTAGAGTAAGACCAGTAGGACATGTGAAGTGATACAAACCCCAGCGGATAAAAGTTCCAACCACAAAACAAGAAACTGAAGTGTAAGCAGAGTTTGAGGAACCACCACACAAATTCTTAGGAGATAGTTATCAAAGATCATTTAACCCTAAAAACAGCTGAAAGGGAAGCAAATCAAAATCTGCAATTCAAGAAATTTGGAATAAAGCAACTTGAGAAATGGAACACATCCTCAAAGCAAGGATGTAAAAGAGCCCTGGCCTTATATTTGAATCAAAGTTTGGTAAATATGCCCGCCTCAGTGTCAGGTTTCCTTTGTACAACACTTGAAGGACGAAAGAGATGTAAGCTTTTCAACCAGGAGAGAGCAACAGATAAATTCCATCTGTCGAGGCTCTGTTTTCTGCAGTCACCAAAAAATGTCAAGGAACAATTTGTTGCCGTTTGTGTAAGGTTGTTAAGCAACATGAAGCTCAAATATTGTGCCCATTCATTTAGTACTGGAGCAGCTTAATTTGAGAAATGAAGAGCGTAACTTTTGTGTGATTCACAGGCTTATATCAACTACTGCTCAGTGTTCCAGGGCACATGTTTTTAAGAGCTGCACATGTTTTAGTTGGCTTCGTAGTGCAGAGATCTGCCTAAGGCAGGTCACAGCAGGTGTGGAGCTGGGTGGTTTTGTGGCATCATTTTGGATTATTAAGGAGACAGGATTATGATATTGGGATGATGCCTGCTTTGGAGAGGCGTTTACAAGTATCAGCAATACTTGTGGTTTTGGCTGAGCATCTTCCAACCAGTTACTCGCCGCCTTGAATCATGAATCTGTTTGAAGCATACTTGTGTTAGCAAGGGAGTGGTGGTAATAGAAACTGCAACATTTCATGGTAGTTACAGTGGATAATATGGTGGATTTTATATGGGAATTAATGCTGGAGTTGAGTGGTGGTGAACTCTGGTATTAAGGAACGGTGGAAAGTGGCCGGGAAGGTGTGGAGACTGAGGAGCCCTCGCCCCTGGCACCTTGTCCCTGTGTGACCCTCTCCAGGGTTGTGTGGTCAAGCTGTGTCTCCGGAGAAGAAGCTATTAGGGACTAGTCCTTCCCGATGTGTTTATATACCTGTAAAGAGCCTGTTGTCAAGGGACGAGCACAGAAGAGGTGGCAGAGTGCAGACAGCCCTGTTGCACTCTGAACAAGCTGCTGTGTCTACCCAGCCTGGGGCAGCCCCGGGTGTGGATGGCAGCTCTGGAGCTTGCTGTGGTGTGGTTCAGCTGGTGCCTGGGAGAGGTTTCTGCTCTGGGGGATAGCTGGGTAGGAGCAAGGCTCTGCTCAGCGGGCGCTCGGGGAGAGTCCTTTGTCCTAAAACTCATCTGATCCTGTGACAGACTTTATGTAATTTTGGATCCCCTTGCTGCCTGTGAGTGCCTCAACGAGCACGTGTGCCGTAGCACTTGCAGCAGCGAGCTCCTGGGGGCCCTCGGCAGCACGGGGGGCTCGCCGCGTGCCGCTCCTGGGCAGCGTTGAGCCGGCGGGCTGCCGAAACTTCTGGGATTTCTGTCTCTCAGGTTGGACTTCAACGGGTTCTACACAGAGCGCTTGGAGCACATGTCTGCCGAGCGCAGCCGGAAGGCAGCTCCCCTGCTTCCCCGCCTGGCCGTACCTGCCCAGTGATGCCCCGCTGCTGCCCCTTCCAGCCACCACCTCCTCTGCACCAGCAGAGAACCAGACACTTGGAGCTGGGAGTACTCAGCCCTCCACGTTGGCAGCACGAGCTGGAAACAAACCATAAGGGTTGTCCCAGAGAGACGGGACTGTTCAGTCTCCTGAAATGTGTGTAATGCATTTTCCTTTCTGAGAGGCTTTTGTTAAGTCTTTTTTTTTTTTTTTTTTACTACATTGTAAAACGATGTATTTGCGTGTTGTAAAATAAATTAAAAAAAAATAATCTGGGTTACTTTGTCTGTTAACAGAACTCAGGGTGCAAATTAGTCTTTCAGGTCACTAAATTTTGGCCGTCTCACAGCGATCTTGCTCTGCTGCCATGTGGCATTATTTTGGGGGGAGAGCCTGATCGGGGGCTTGCTGCAGTGAAGCTGATCAGCTGCTCTAACCGATGAGATGGGCCCCGGAGCTGATGAGCAGGTACGTGATGTTTGTATCGTATTGTCCGAGTCCTCGGCAGAGGACTTGCAGGGTATCTGGCAGAGTTGTGCAGCCATGAAAATTGCTTGAGCCAGTTTGGGAGCGGGTGCGGTAGAGGGTGGAAGAGAGGAAAAGTGTCTCCCAGGCCACCAGTGGTAACCAAGACACGTGCCAGAGACCCGGAGGCCTCGGTGGCAAGTGTGTGAACCTGGGGGGGTATGCGAGGGCTGTGGATACAGGTCTGAGAGCTCCTGTTAATGACCTGCCCTTTCTCTCCCTCACCTCCTCCCTTGCAAGGACCTTCTGGAGTGCGTTGGAAGGAAGAGCCAGGTCCTCTGTGCTCTGGTGGCCTAAAGCTGGTCCTCCAGCTTGACAGAGGAGAGAGACCCAAGGAGAGGATGGAGACCACAGTCCTGGGTCTGGAGGACTGAATTCCTTCATCTGAAGGATGAGGTTAAGGACTGAGACCTCAGCCAGCATCGTCTTGTGCAGTTCACTGGGAGAGTTTCCTGTTCCCTCCACCGAGGTGGCCTCTCAGGTCAGGGGGGCTTGGAGAAGTTGACTGGCCATTTCCATTAAGTTTCTGTGTATTTAGATGTGACAGCCTGTCCCTTGAGCTCAGAGTGCAGAGGCAGAGGGGCTCAGGTCCTTGGAAGAACCTGCTTACCTCTTGGTGCCCAACATCTCAGGCTTGAGAGATTCCCCTGGCACCTCACTCTGTCACCCTTGGTCACACACATTTTTTACACCAATGAGCAGCATGGTGGCTGTTGCAGGAAAAAACTCAGTTCGTGCAATTTAAATTAAATGGAGATTGAAGCCGTTTATAGATTAGGAACACATAATTAACCAGAAAGCGTTGAGTCTCAGCAGACGTAGCAGATATTTCTGAAATGTTAATTTTTAAAATCAACAGCAAATTTCTAAGCACCCGTCTGTGAGTAATCCCAAGAAGTCCCGCTCACACCCGCATGTGCACACATGCAGACGGTTATGTGTATCCCTCCCGCAGCTTTTGAGGGGGGTGGGAAGGCCCCCCTCTCCTGGGAGGGGGGCTCCCCTCCTTGCACACCCCTTCGGTGGGAGACATGGGTGCTCCACCTCTGCGGGATCCTGTGCTACTGCCTTCAACCCGCACAACCAGACATGAGTGTTGAGGGTGAAAGCATAAGCATGGAGATTTAATGTTTTTATTTTTCTAAAAAATAAACTTAGGTGTCTATTTAGGAGGGAATTAGAGAAAAGCTGTGGGGAGAAAGAGGGAAGACACTGGAGCAGTGGTTGACTGCGGTGGTTGCTGTGCCATTCTGAAGGAAGCTTGACCCTGGTGATGTAGCTCTGCAACACCCGAATCTGGTGTCCGACCCCCCTCTTTCACTAACTGCAAAAGTTAAATGTGGCATTTCCTGGATGGTCCTGGCCAGAAACACCAAGAAAGTATAAAAAAATCAGTTTGCAGGAAGGGGTTCTCTCTTCACAAGTTGCCATGCGGAAAAGACAAGGGCCATGGGTTGCACCAGGAGAGGTTTCATCTCAACCTAAGAAATCCATCACTTGCTGGAACGACCTCCCCAGGGACATACGTGGTGGAGTCCCCATCACTGGAGGGTTTCAAGATGTGACCGGCCAGGGTGGGAGAGAACCTCATCCCTTCCCCACAAGAGGTTGGACCTTCAGAGGTCCCTTCCAGCCTGGGCCACTCAGCAGACAAGGGGAGGCAGCAGTGAGCCCCATGGCAGAGTGGAGAGCTCAGGGTGCTGCACACCTCCCAGCTCAGCCCCACGTGGTGGTCCAGCCCCTCCGATCCTTTGGGGTCAGGGAGGGTCCCAAGTGCCCCACTGATATACTCTGATGTCACACGGTCCACCCAGGCCTCCTGACAGCTCAGTCCCCCACGGTGACCCCAGCCCCTCCACCATCTCAGCGCTCCCTTATCTCAACGCCCCATCGACAGTCCCCAACACCTCCCCAGCCCCACTGCTGCCCTCTGGCAGTGCAGCCACCCTCAGCTCCTGCATCACAGAATCCCAGAATCATCTCGGTTGGAAAAGCCCTTAAAGCTCCTCCAGTCCAACCATGAACCTCACCCTGACCGTTCCCAACTCCACCAGATCCCTCAGCGCTGGGTCCACCCGAATCACCTCAGGGATGCCCCAGTGCCCCACACACGCTCCTTTCACGTCCAACAGCTGCTGCTCAATGTCCTCGGGCCCTCCAGCCCTTCTGTCACCTCAGAGCCAGGCAGGCACCTCCAGTGTCCCATGGGCACCGCCCCCAATGCCCCTCGGACAGCCGCTCCGTACCCCAATGCCCCTCGGACCCCCCCCCTCCCCGATGCCACACGCGCGCCCTCTGATTCTCCCAAACCCCCCGCAGTGCCCCGCAGCCAACCCCGCCGCCCCACGGACCCTCCCCGCCCGCCGCCAGCCCCGCTCCGCACGGAGCCCCCCGCCGGGGGCGGCCCCATCGCCGCCCGGTCCCGCCCCTGCCGGTGCCGTCCGGTCCCGCGGCGGCGGTGACTCACGGCGGGCGGGGGCTGCCGGCGCGGCGCGGCGTGTGGCGGCGGAGCGTGGGGCCGGGCCCCGCGGGCACCTCCGAGCCATGGCCCGGCCGCTCCTGCTGCTCCGCCGGCTCCTGCTCCCGCTGCTCCCGCTGCTCCCGCTGCTGCTGCTCCACGGTGAGCGGGGGGGGGGCGGGCGGCCGTGCGCACCGACGGGACGGGCGTGAAGTTTTTGGGGTGCAGGGCAAGAGCCCGGCTCCCCGGGGGGTGGGGGGGGTCTTCTGCTCTGGGGCAGGGCTGGAGGCAGGGGGGTGGGCTGGGGGCGGGATACTTTTCCCTGCGGGAATGAAGGGGACGCGTGGGAAGCGGCACGGGAGGGATGCGCAGGGCTGGAGCGGGGCTTTTGGGGCTTTTGGGGACGGGTCACAGCTCAAGTGTCGGCTGGTCCACCCTGGGGTCACCAGGGGATCAGGTGGCATCGCCGGCGTCACCTCCCCGAGCTGCCCCGAGGGCGCAGGGTGGAGCAGGGGGTGTGAGGAGCAGGTCTGCCTCCCCCGCGGGGAGCGGCGCTTTCGGTGACCCCCGCGCCGCGCCCCAGCGCCCCCCGCGCAGACGGGGCGCCCGCCGTTATGTAAAGGCACCCGGCGAGGAGGCTCCGGCGAGGGAGCGAGAGGAAATTTGTCACCGCCAGCCTGCGGCGTGCTGGGGGGGGGGACCAGTGACTCAGCCGGCCGAGGGGGTGGTGATGAGGCTCCTGGCTCCCGCTCGGGCGCCGTGGGCGAGGGCCGCCAGGCACCCGCAGACGGAGAGGTTTGCTCTGCCGCTGCCTCGCCGCGGGCTCCGCTGGCCCCGTCTAACCCCGGGAGCACAGGCACGGTTGAGGGTTCATTGCTGAAAAGGCTGATAACAAAAAAAAAAAGGATGGGAGGAGGGCTGAGCCCGCCCAGACACGGGCCATTCTCCAAAACACAGCCCCTGGCAGCTGCCAGACACCAAGTCACAGACTGGCATCAAGATGGGAGGCTGAAAAAACCCTCTGTCTTTATTTACACACCAGGGGCTCAGTAGGGTTTTCCAGCCTTGAAGGGGCCCGCTTGCCCATGGGTGATGCTGAGCGCTCTGTGGGTGCCGGGGCTGGGTCGGGGGCTGGAGCATCCCTGGAGCTCATCAGGGCGCTGCGTTCCCAGCAGGTATTTCAGGACTTGCTGTTCTGGCTCCTTCCTGCGCCTTCACGCTGTCCCCTTCCGTTATCCCCCGACGTGGTTGTTTCTGGGCATCCTGGCTGAAAACCCTTTCACTTTTCCCAGGCACCACTGCCAGGCTGGAGGAGCAGCTCACCCATGTCGAGAAGTACGAGACGGTGATACCGCGCAGGGTGCTGGTGCCTCGGGGAAAGAGGGACCTTCCTGTGCCACCGGTGAGTAGTGTCACCTCCCAGCACCAGCTCGGCACAGCCGTCCTCGCTGCTTTGCAGGGAGGCCGGGTGGGGGGTGTTGCAGCCAGCAGAGACCCTTGGCCCACCACTGGGCTCGGAGCTGGACCCCGTTGGCCCTGTGCTAGAAGAATGACCTGGTGCACATTTTCTTGTGTTGCCTCCACCCCAGAGGGTGGAGATCTTGAAGTATTTGATCAGATCAGCTTTCCTGGACTGTTTTGGGTCAAAATAGGAACAGCAGATAGCAGGGTGGACTCTTGGAGGGGGGGTGCTGCGTTCTCCAACGCTTTCTTTGGAGACATTACCCAGTGGTGCCACCTCTTGCAGCCTTGCAGTGATCTTGTGACATCTGGTCTTTGCTTAAGGAGGGATTTGCAAATTCTCGTTGAGCTGTAAGCACTTTTCTTGCTGTGTTTGCTGAAGTTGGGTTTTTTTGTCCTTTGGGACAGGGGAAATAAGAATCAGAAAGTTGCAGAAATCCACATGAAAGCAAGCCAGTGTTATTTTTCTTGGGAAACCTTGTAATTTGAGGGAAGGAATGGGGTTTGACTCAGGGGTTTTGAGTGCTCGGGGTTGACGTCCATAGGATGATGGCCTTGACCTCAAAGATGCTTTCCTCATTGCCTCAAAGTGAAATTCAGCCAAATACGTGGATTCGTTCTCTAGGACTGAAAAGCACCAACTTTAGCACCTGGTGAGATGGAAGGGCTGGGGACATTTATTTCCTAGTAAACGCTTCATACAGCACGTTCATCTGTGATTCAAACCCCTTCTGATAAACTAGCTTCAGAAACACTCCCTGAAAGCATCTGTTTTCCCTGCTCTAGAAACCTAAACTTGTCCATGAGATAAACATTCCCCAGGCTATTTAGAGACACCATCTGTGCAGGGCGCGCCAGGCGGCTCTGCACCGGTCCCCCCGGAAAGGGGAGCTCACCCATCTCAGCATCCTTCTGCTTTCCAAGGCATGGGAGAAGGCATCTGCCTTGAGCTGTGTACTTCGGGACAGTCGTGGGTGTGGTGTCTACCGGGTGGCAACTGGAGTCGGTTTTGGATTGGACAGTCCTTGGATCTCCCCAACCTGCTGTGTTGAGGGTATGCGGTCTCCTGCCTTTCAAGGCATTTTCCTTCTCTTGGACAAAAGTTGAATTTGCTCTCCCTTGGTGAGGAAATGGTTCTCAGCAGAGGTTCTCTTGCCCATCTTGGTGGGGAAGAGGTTCTCAGCAAGGCTTGACCACCACCAAGCCCCTCTTTGAAGTGGGGACAGGTAGCTGGATGGACATTTTCTGTGCCAGTCCCTCCTGTGGCTTTGCCATAGCAGTCTCTGGCTGGGATGTGCATGAGCCAGGAGCTGGTTCCTGGGTCAGAGCAGTTGGGACACATGGGGCTGGTCCAGCAGAGCATCTGTGAGCTGAGGTTGGAAGCAGACCAGCTCCCTTCTGGCTTTGCTTAAATCAAAATGCTCAGCCCTGCAGACAGGGTGGAGACCTGGGTCCTGCAACACAGGATCTCCTGGGATGCCAGCCTTCCCACAGGCCATGGTCTTCTTAGCAGGGCCATGACAGGGCATGTGGCAAACCTGGGTTCTTCGTGGATAGGGACCCAAAAAAGAGCGAGAAGGGCCTTCAGAAGGATTTATAGTTACGTGCTCTTGACTGCAGAAATGACATCTCTCATCCCCATGCTCCAGCATTTCAAAGAGCTGTATTGAAACGGGAGGATGGTTTCCTGCCTGTGTAAGACCTGGTGTTGCAAGCTGCCGGCTTCTCCCTCAGCGCACCTGTGCTCGCGCAGCCCTGCTGATCCCCCCACTGTGTCCCGGAGCCAGCTGAGGCAAAGAGGCATCAGTTGAGGCAAAGAGGCTGTCCCAGCCTAGGGCTCTGCAGGAAGCAGCAGGACACTGCAGAGTGAGCGGTGGGGCCAGGTGGAGCAGGAGCAAGGGACAGTGGTGGCCCAGCGACCTGCCTTCTTTTCCTCCTCTCTTGTGCTGCAGCTCCTCTGACACATGGCATGGTGCAATGAGCCCCATCCCTACTGTCCTAGCGAGACCAGCCACCTCTTCCCACCCAGAGAAGAAATATTCTGTGCTGGGGTGGGAGGGTAGCATCACGTCCCGGTTCTCTGCAAGCTCTCTGGGTCTCTTAGTAAGGCCAGCTGGAAGAAATCCCTCCTCTCTGTGTGCTGTGGGCACAGCTTGCTTTGCTTGCTCAGCACGGTCATGGTCCTGAGGTTAGCAGGGCTCGGGCAGGGGCAGCGCTGAGCTGCCTGCGCTTTCAAAGCCTTCCCATCTGGAGCCCTTGCAAAGACCATGCTAATAAGGAAGGGGGTGGTTCAGAGAAGCTTTATCAGGACTTTTTTTATTTTTAAACTTGCCCTGCGGTTGTCTCCAAGAGCTGGTCCCTGACCCACCAACCCCTTCCAAGTGCTTTCCTGCCATTTCTTAAGACCTCTTCTGGCTCCAGCACTGCCAACAATAACAAAGCATCGCTTTGTTGGCGGATACGGGACGGGAGGGCCACCTCAGGCGGGAGACACTGTTCATAAGAGAAGAATGTGCTGGCGACCAGTGAGTGTGCTCACAGGCCAAAGGTGTGCCTGCCTGCAGCCGGGGCTGCCTGGCCGGCTTGTGGCAACCTGTTTGGCATGCGGAGAGGATGTTTTGTGGCCGGCAGCCTGCCGCTTCAGATTGGGAATATAAACTGGGTAGAACTGAGGGTGACCGAGTGACGAGCAAACCCTCTCACCTGGCCCTGCTGGCTCTGAGTCAGCAGGACTTTCCACTCAGCCCCAGCTCCCGCCAGGTTGCAGATCATCCCCCTGGGGGCACTGAGCCGTGGTATGACAGCAGGTGCTGTCATCCTCCCCAGGGAGAGGCTGCACACCTCATCTGGGAGGAATGCTGGTCCTGCAGGAGACACTTGATTTGTCTTTTGCTCAACTCTCCACCCCGGGATCCCATAAGAGCTGAGGATGTGCCCTCAGGAGAGGTTTCTGTGCTGCGGTGGTGGCTGAGGAGGTCCATGGTGCCGAGGATGCAGCCTGATATGGGGCACCGTGCAAGGGATGCTCATTTCTCTCAGTGGCTGCGGTGGGATGGGACCTCTGGAGGTCTGTGGTCCAACGTCTGCAGGTGGAGATCACAAGACATCCCAGAGGGAAACACTTCTTCTGGAGGGATGGCTCCATCCTGGGGGTTCAGGGCTCGGCTGGGCTGAGCTGCAGCCATCCTGACCCAGCCGTAGTGACTGGAGGTTGGATTTGAGATGCCTTGAGGTGCCTTCCACCAGCACTAGGGTGGTGCCTGGGGGATCTGGCACATGGTGATACTAAAATCTACTCTCAGCAGCAGGCAAGAACGAGGAGAAGGTTATTCTCTAGCCATGATGTTGCATGTTAGATCGGTCAGAGATAAGGAAGTCTCTGATGATGAGAGCCTTTGGGTACCGGGATCTTTGTGGTTCAGCCTGTGAGTAAGTGCTGAGCTCAGTCTCCAAAAAAGGAGATCTGTGATTGATGAGTAGGAAACCTCAGTTTCTGGCATGGCCATCTGCAGCCATGTGTCAGGCACGGGAAACCAGATTTTGCTGACTCTGTTTCATTGCTGGTGACCTGTTCTTTATCTCAGGATGTGCCAGGGATTTATGTTATTGCCCACATGCTTGCTTTCTTCTCTTCTGATTTCCTGTGTCTTTGCTGGATGCCTTCAGGGTGAGCCAGGCTCCCTGTCCTGCAGCTGCCTTCCAGTGGGGTGCATGCAGACCCCATCCCCTTTCTGGGCAGTGCAGGAGCCCAGAAGTCCTCTCTTCTGTAGCTCTTGCTCCTGGTGATGGTGAGTCTGTGATGTCTGTCTTTCATGCAGAGCATCTACCCAGACCACGTCCTCTACAGCGTCCGTGCCGAAGGCAGGGACTACCTCCTGCGGCTGGAGAAGAACAAGTGAGTGCGGGTGTGCATGGCGGGATGGCCAGGGGAGGATCACTTCCCACCCCTGCCGTGAACATCAGTTCTCCAAGGTCTGGTGTCACTGCACCGGTGATCTAAGACCTCAGTCCAGACCCTTGCTAGCAAAATACTGCATTTTTTTTCCCTTCTTGCCAAACCCGCCCAGGGAGATCATGGGCCCACTGTACCCAACCTGACCAACCTCATCCCCAAAGCTTTCCATCCTCTCCCCAAAACCGGGGTCACTGCTGATGCCCCTTCCCCAACCTGCAGGGAGCTGCTGGGACAGCACTACACTGAGACACACTACTCAGCCGACGGCACGGAGATCACGGAGAAGCCAGATGTTCAGGTACAGGGCTGGCTCCTGGGACAGCAGTTTCCCCACTCCTGCAGGGTCCCACCATGCCGACAGCTGGTGCAGACCCCCTTTACACCTCTCCTCTCTCTCGGCCGCAGGATCACTGCTTTTATCAGGGCCACGTGCGAGGATATGCCGATTCAGCAGCGAGCATCAGCACCTGCAACGGGCTCAGGTAGGACCTCTGACTCCCCCGGGGCACTGTGGCTGGCCAGAGGACAGCACCGAGCCTGGCCTCGGTGCACACCATGGTGCTGCTCCTGGTGGACGTGGTGCCGTGTCACGGTGAGCTGGTGTAACCAAGCCCGGGCCAGCCGGAGCTGTGCCGATGGAGGGAGAGCTCAGCTTTCCCCCAAGGAAGAGAAGAAGACATCCCTTTTCCTGCTGGCGGCAGGAGTGCTGACTGCCCTGGCTCGGCGCCCGGCAGGAAAAGCATCCAGCATTTTGCAGCTAAGGCTGCTGTTTTGAGGGGATTGACTGATGGCACAGGATGAGACTGGAAACCTGAGCATGACAGGAGGTCTGGGCAGGAGTGCCCTCCCTGGACAGCAACTCACAGCTTGTCCTGGATCGGTCCTCTCTTCCCAGGGCAGACTGGACCAAACTCACCCTGAGTGCTGCAGGCAGCGGCACAAAGGTGTGCTCATGGCGATGCAGGCAGCCAGCATATCCTCTGGGCCACGCCGAGCTCCCAGAGCTGATGGCTGAGTGCCTTTCCAAAAGAAAAGTGCTGATAAAGACATACAGACCAGCTGTGTCTCCCTCTACCCACCAGCTGCTGGCCATGCTGGTGTTCCTTTCTCAAAAGCTGCCTTGGGTCCACCTTCATTTAACAGCAGAAAGCATCCTTGCAGGGTAACCCAAGCCACCAGGTCCATGCGAGGTTGCTCAGTTTGACACGGAAGATTCGCACTCTGCTTTTCTCTTTCTTTCACCAGAGTGAGCCAGAGAGGAAGGGATCCCTTGCAGGGGGATATGTGAGGAGGACAGGTGATCCCTAGAGCACCCGGGGATCCGTTTGAGGATAAATACCTGCTGGAGCTGCATGGCAGCCATCTCCTCAATTTGGAGGCAGGGGCTATGTCTGCGGAGACCTTGGCTTGCACATTTGACATTTGATAGCCTTGTATAGTAGAGGACAAGATGTGCAAGGGCACTACAGAAGACAAGGACAGTACAGACAGGGCACAGAAAGCATCTTGAAGGCTAGAGCTAGAGCTGCTCCGCAGAAATGCTCTGTTAAACCTGGCCTGGCAGCACTAGGCAGTTCTCCCTGCTGAACCCTGGGACATTTCTGCTGCCCAAAGTACAGCCGCAGATGCCATGCCATGGTCTGCTCCCTCCCAGCCCAGCAGCCAGTGTCCAGCCTCCCTTACAGTCCTTCTGCAGCCTCCAAAAGCAAATACTGTGGGCATGTTTCCTACGGCTCCCCACGGGCCAGCATGCCCTGGGTCAGCTCCATCCTGCAGCACCTTCTTGATGTGCTCTTGGGCCAGGCGAGGTTGCAGGGAAGAGGCATCCAGTCCCTTGCGTTGCTGTGAGCTCCTACATCCCGTACCTCTGCACAGCGGTGTGGGCCTTCACGCACCACCCAAGGGCTGCTTGGGACTTTGCATTGAGTGTGGTTTTCATGCACGTGGTCAGAAGGACCTGACTGTCGTGTCCTGCTAGTGGCTTGTGGCTCATCCAAGCTCTCCATGGAGCTGTGAAGGGGTAGGGTGGTTTCCTAGGTGGGATTTGACAGCTATATTTTGTATCACAGGCACTTGTGGGGGTGTGTGTAGGGTTTGTCCGTGTCCTGGCAGATATCTCCCCTCTCTGATGCCTGCCCTCTCTCTTGGCAGTGGGTTCTTCCAAGTGAATGAGACCACCTTCTTGCTGGAGCCCCTGGAGGAGGATGTGGCCGGCTGGCACGCAGTGTACAGAGCAGCTCATCTGCGGGGGAAGCGTGGCACGTGCCGAGAGTCCGGTGCCACCCTAGAATATGACCATGAACCGAAAATTCCTGCAGCCATGAAGCTCTACCGCTGGGTTAAGGATTGCATTGCTTCTCCTTCCTGTAGCTGAATTTGCAAGAGCCTAAGTCCTGTGAAGTCCAGGAGAGGAGCGAGGCCATACTGCATCTCTTGGAGATGCTCCTCTCCCACACATTGTTGGCTGGGTACCCAAACACGGGTTGTTCCCTGTGGCCTAGCTCCTGGTGGGAGCAAGTCCTCAGATCCTGTACCAATAGCAGGAGCATCCTCTTACCCCATGAGCTCCGTGATGCCTGCAGAGCCTATCTCATGCCTTATCCCAGTAGCAGGCTTGGGTTTTTCCTTGTATGTTGGAAGATGTCTGAAACACCCAGCAGAGTAACATCAGAAAACAGAGCTAGAAGACATACCTAGCCTTGAATAACATTGGAAGATGCCCCAGGATCCAACATATCCCACAGGAGGGTCAACTGCAGGGCTCAGCAAGCTGCAGAGCTGAGCCCCTCTGTGCGCTCACTTTCCTCTTCCCTTCCAGAAATCAGCTCCGTTACACAAAGGTCCCCGATATGTGGAGCTGGTCCTGGTCGTGGACAATGAGGAGGTAAGCAGGGTGGGAGGCAAGCTGGTGCCTACGTTTTCGCTGTCATCCACTGCAGCGAGGAGGTGGAGCCAGCCTGGAAATTTTTCTGTGTCCTTCCCGTAGTTCAGGAAACACAAGGACTTGCGCACGGTGCAGAACCGCATGAAGGAAATCGTGAACCACGTTGACAAGGTGAGCCCAGGGGTCTGGATATGCCCTCCCGGCTCCGACATGTGCCCCGCAGTGCCAGCACAGGCATGAATGCAGCAGAGGAGAGATTGGCATGGGTAGGGTGGTGGAGCTGGAGCCGATCTCAAGCCTGCAGGTGGGCTGCCGCACAGTGGCCAACTCCCTTGGCCAACAGGGTGTGCAAAGTGGACACGAAAAGCAGCTCAGCCCTGTGTCCTCAGGAGCGTGGGACAGCTGCCTCCCAGCTCTCTCATAAGGGAAGGGGGGAGACATGTCCCACAGCTACTCTCAAACTGGAGTGGGTGCTAACGAGGGGAGGGTGATGGATGCGGTGCACCAAGACGGGGTTTCTGCTTGTTTTGCTTCAGCCTCACTCTTTGGTCGGCAGTGTGGGAGCAACATCCCAGCCTTCACTGGCCAAGGGGGAGCCCAGAGGTCCCAGGGTTAATCCTGTCCACGAGGTCACCCCAGCTTGTGTTATTTATTGAGGGAGTGACAGAGCTGATATTGTGCAGTGAGGTGGGGTCCTGGGCTTGGTTGTGGTTCCCCAGGGGACGTGAGACCTTCCCTCTGCTTGTGCAGCTCAAATCTAAGCACTTCCTCTGGTCTGTCTTCTGCCCCAGCTTTATCAGCCTCTTCGCCTGCGGGTGGCCTTGATCGGCTTGGAGGTGTGGAGCCACAAGGACAAAATCGTGGTCAGTCCCAACCCGGAGGTGACACTGGACAACTTCCTCCACTGGCGGGAGGCAGAGCTGCTGCGGAGGAAGCCACATGACAATGCCCAGCTGATCACGTAAGGATGGGGGGGGCCACCACCTCACCATCCTTGCAGCCCTGCTGCCACCCAGGCCACATGGCCACCGTGGCATCTCAATCCCACAGGGGCATAGACTTCCACGGCACAACCGTAGGGCTCGCCAAGAAGCTTGTGATGTGCACCAGGGACTCGGGAGGCGTCAACCAGGTGGGTCCCCCTGCCCAGGCATGCACTGGGAGGGCAGCAGTGGTCCCACGGTCTGTGCTCCCTGCACTGTGTTTTCCAGAGCAGGTCTCCAGCTTTCCCACTTCACAGCCTTAGGGGTGGATCTGGCCCCTAACATCTCTGACCCTTGAGTGACTGTTCCCCAGAGAAGTCTTGGCCACAGGGGAGGGGTAGCTGTGGAAACCCAGCTGGGTGCCCATGGAGGGCTCTGATAGACCTGAACCCTGAAGAGGCTCCCAGAGCAGCTCCATGGACACAGGGCTGCTCCCACCACCTATCAGGTGGCTGGGACTTGGTTTGCAATTGCTCCTGAGCCATCCTGGCTGTGCTCCTCATCCCTCTCCAGGGAGGGCATCCTTTGCTGGAGCAGCCTGTGGAACCTGCAGCTGTCCCAAACCACCACAAAGCATCATTTCAGGGCAGCCACTATATCTAAGCACACTTAGGCCCCTGAGATCCCAGTCTGGAGGTCTTCAGGGGCCATGGGACCAAGTCCAGCTTTTGTCTTCCTTTACCTCAGCATGGCAGTATTGCAGACAGCAGTGAGACCTGGCACTGAGCCCCCGCAGTGGGCCCCGTGGTGGAGATGCTGGGGAGAGCATTTGAACCATGGTGCACTTCTTGCCCCACAGGACCACAGCATGAATCCTATCGGCGCTGCGTCCACCATGGCTCATGAGATGGGGCACAACCTGGGGATGTCTCATGATGAAGATATTGCTGGCTGCCGCTGTCCTGTCCCCAAATCTGATGGAGGATGTGTCATGGCGGCGAGTGTTGGGTGAGTGAAGGTGAAAGGGGAATATCCCTGGGCAGCAAATATTTCAAGGTGTCCTCCAGCACTGTCCTGTTGGGGTGAAGCCAGTGAGATGGTCAGGTGTGGGTGGACACTCCACTTGAAGCTGCACTCCAAAGGTCTGTTGGTACCCTTGAGTCTGTTGGCGGCCCTCCGACTTCTCCCTGTTCTGGTGGTTGTGAGGGCCCTCGGGCTCTCATCTCTGCTCATGACTGCCTGTTTTTCTGCCCCTTCAGCTTGGTTTACCCCAAGCTCTTCAGCCGCTGCAGCGAGCAGGACATGTGGCAGTTCCTCGTGGACCCCAGGACCAGGTGCCTGCTGAACGTCCCCAGGGCAGATGAGCTGTACGGGGGGCCGGTGTGCGGGAACCAGTTTGTGGAGCGGGGAGAGCAGTGCGACTGCGGCACGCCGGAGGTAGGGATGCTCCCTGAGAGCCTGGGAAGGAGTGTGGGTGGCAGGGACCAGAGACCTGCCATTCAGACTTGGAAATGGTTGTGCAAGCCTCTTCCCTGGATATTGTGCTTTGCAAGCCTCATCATCCTTATGTTCCCGACGCTTCTGCCAAAAAATTACTTGCAGAGGACATTTGTTAACTCGGATGTGTGTCCCCGCTTCGTGTAGCTGACTGTGATTTTAGCAGGAGCATGCCTAAGAAAGATGGACATCCCCCCAGTATATCCTCCAAAGCGGTGATCCGAGGAGGGGGACATCATGGCATGCTGTCCTTCCAAGAGGCGTGCTCAGCTTTTCTTCATCCCTGGCGTCCCATCCCTGCAGCGTGGTGGGGGAGATTTGAGACAAACGGCCAGGTGATGTCTCTGGGATAAATCCCTGGGTCACATCCCTGCCCTGGGATCTGAAGGGATGCTTCCCTGATGCAGAGAGCACAGAGACCCTCCTGTCTTCTTCTTCCTGGAGATGTGCGAAGGGTGCTACCAGAGAGCAGGGGCCAGGTCAGGCCCCATCTTCTGAAAAATCTTCTCTGGTCCTTTGCTTTGGTGTTGGTAATGGGGGTAAAGAAGCGGAAGGAATGGCTCACACCGGGGATGATGCTGTGGTTTTTGCCCCATGGTTCAGCCCATCGTGGCTACACTGCTGTTGGCACTTGGTGATGTGTCAACTGGGTCCCCCCAGAAAGGAAGGAAAAGGTCTTTCAGGGGGCTTTTGTGAGGGTTTCAGTCCCTCCCTGTCTCGCAGGAGTGCTCCGACCGCTGCTGCAACGCCACCACTTGCCAGCTGAGAGAGGGAGCTGAGTGCGCCCGGGGGGACTGCTGCCAGGACTGCAAGGTACTGCCGCTGGTGGGGGGACCAGCTTGGCAGGGAAGGGAGCTGGCACTTGTGCGGGCCTGCCCCCGAGATCCTCCAGAGCTTCCCAGTAGAGGCAAGGTGTGTCCACAGCCCACTGGAGAGCCTGAAGGACCTCTGTGGCAGCCTGCCCAAGTCAAACACCACCCGATGGTTTGGCAGGGAATCATGCTCTCCAGTCGATGCACTCAATAATGGAGTCAGCATCTCATCTGGGGAGCGGTGGGGAAGGTGAAGCAGCCTCTCTTTCTGGTCCCCTGGCTCTGCTAGGTTAGATGCTGGGTGAAAGGTGTTGAGGAACTGGGCAATGTTCAGAAGAGATCGGCATGGCCCATTCCTGATTAAGGGAACCAACCTGACTCTTCTGCTCCATTCATCCAAGAGAAAGTTAAGGGTTACAGGCCTTGGTTCCTGCACAATGGCTTCACAAATGCCTTGATGTGAAGAGACAGGGCTGGAAGAGCACCCTGGGGCAAGTCCAAAGCACAAGGTATTGCCCACAGAGACTTAACTATGGGAAGATCCAGTCCAAGGCCTGATGGTGTCTCCGTCCTGTGCAGCAGCTCAGTCAATAGCAAATGTCTTTGTGCCAGAGCAGCACAAGCTGCCGTGTCTGGATCTGTGGGGTGCCAGGAGATGTTTCGAAGACGAGGGTGCTGCCAGGCTGTGGTGCCTGCGTGAGTCGGGGGAGGCAAGAGTATTGAGGCAGTGCCGACATCCCCTTTTCTGTGCAGGTGAAGGCTGCCAGTGTGCTCTGCCGGGCCAGCAAGAACGACTGCGACCTGCCCGAGCACTGCACCGGCCTCAGCGCTGAGTGCCCGGAGGACGTCTTCCAGGAGAATGGCATCCCCTGCCAGAACGGCAACGGCTACTGCTACAATGGGGCTTGCCCCTCACATGGCGAGCAGTGCCGCACGCTCTGGGGCGCAGGTAGTGGCTCCCCCACCCTGTCCACCCTCCTCACCCCACGTGCTGGGTGATGTGCCTGGAGCCCCGACTCCTCGGGCCAGGGCATTGCTGGGCTGTGGTCCCCTCCTGCATCCCTAGCTGGGGTGCTATGGCCGCTGACCCAGAAGTGTGGCCACTGGTGCTGGCGCTGGTGGCTTGCTGTGGGCTCTGGCTCTGTGTGACCCTTTCCGTGTGTCCCGCAGAGGCCCAAGTGGCTCCTGATGTCTGCTTTAAGCACAACAGCGAGCAACACCTTCACCTCCACTGCCTCACCGAGTATGGGAAGCGGCCCTGCAGCCCCAAGTAAGGAGCTGGGGAGGGGGGTGCGGGGGTGTCCATGTGCGATGCTCCTCAGCCCCGTGCCAGCCCTGCCGCTGGTGCTCATGGCCGCTTCTCCCGCAGGGATGTGAAGTGTGGCACGCTGCTGTGCCTGAGCGACAACGCCAGCCCCGTCCTCGGCGGTGGCTCCTACTCCCTCTTCTTCGGCCGCTTCAAGTGCAAGGCAGTCATCGCCAGCAATGACGCCAACGAGGTGGTGGCCAAGCTCAGGCTGGTGCCCACCGGCGCCAAGTGCGGAGAGGAGATGGTGAGCGTGCTGGCTGCCGTGCTGGGGTGGCTGAGGGGGGGTGACCACTGGCCGTGGGGACCTGGGGCAGCCTCAGACCCCCCCTGCCTGCCCCCAGGTCTGCTACGCCGGGCGCTGCCAGAACCTCCTGGTCTATGGCAACAAGAACTGCTCAGCCAAATGCAACAACCATGGGGTATGCTGTGGGATCAGCCTCTCCTGGAGCAGCTGTGGGGCCTGGGCAGTGGTCCCTGCCCCTGTGACACATCCACCACCCTGACGGCTTCTCCCTTCATCTCAGGTGTGCAACCACAAGCGGGAGTGTCACTGTGAGCCAGGCTGGGCAGCGCCCTACTGCGAGCAGAAGATTTCAGAGATGACGGCAGGTTCGGTACCCCCACACGCGTGTGCTGGGGAGGGAGCCTGGGGAGGGTGTGGGCACCCTGCCGTGGTACCACTAGGCGCTGCTCCACTCCCATGGGGTGGCCCCAGCGCGGGGGTGCCCATCCCAACGCCAGCCGGGTCTCCGCAGGGAGCAGCAGTGTGGTCGTGGCAGCGGTGCTGGCTGTGCTGGCGCTCTCTGGCATCCTGCTCGGCAGCGGCGTCATGCTCCTCAGAGGCAGGGGGACAAGGCACTTCCAGAAAGGGTAATGTCCCCCTCCTCTGCTCCACAGCAGGGTTGAGCCGTGGCCAACCCTGGGGTGTGCCTGGCTCAGCCCCACACTGTCCCTGTGCCCCACAGGAGGCCCTCCAGCAGGCCCACTGCCGGCCTCGCCAACCCGCTCTTCCCGGAGGGCGGCCGGACGCGACCCGCCCGCCGCCAGCTGTCCCGCCAGGACATCGGCCACCCCGAGCTGCTCAGCAGCACGGCAGCCCGGCGGGACACCCGGCCCCTCGGGCCCTGCCGGCCGGCCCCACAGGTGAGGGAGCTGAACAGGGCCCTGGTGCCCAGCGGGAGGGAGGGCAGCCTCTCACCCCCCTTCCCACTGACCTCGCAGCTGCTGGCACCGGTCCCCCAGGTGACATCTCCAACCTCTCCAGGACAGCCCCTACAGGTAGCCACCCCCCTGACAGCCACCGCTGCCTCGTGGCACGGCAGCCTGTCCTTCCCGCAGGGGGGCCACTCTCAGACATCCCCCCCCAGCGTCCCCTGGCCTGACCAGCCCCAGGCATGTGGGGTGCATCCATGGGGTGCATCCATGGGGTGGCCCAGGCGACTGATGACTGGGGGGGGAGGGGCTTTCTCTGCCCCCTGTCCCCCTCCGGATCCCTTCTTGGTGCCCAGGTGAGGGACTGGGGTCTCTTCTCTCCCCCCGCCAGGTGAAGCCGAAGCCGCCCAGCAAGCCTCTCCCGGCTCTAAAGAGCAAGGTGCCGTGCCACGGCGAGCGGCCACCAGGACCAGCCCTCCCTCACTCCCCGCTGACACCTGCCTCCGGCTGTCAGAGGGGTGTCCCCTCCAAGGTGGCCCTGAAGCCACCCCCAGCCAGGAGGTGACCAAGGATGCTCTGCCCACCACTGCGGCCGAGGAGTTGCTGGCTCTGGCACTGGAGTGGCACAGCTGGGGAGCTGCTGTCTCACTTCCACCCTTACTTGAATCGCTCACCAGACCCTCCCCTGGGAGGGCACCAGTGTTTACAGATATTTGAGTTGTGCCTTAACAGACTTCGTAGCCTCACGGCTGGCCCAGGGAGAGCCATCAACCGGGGGCTTTGTGAGGAGACCAGGAGCAGGGATGACGCCAGCTCTGGTTTTGAGGCCAGCCCCGAGTTGGTCCAGGCTCTCCTGCGCCCTGGGAGCTGCTGCCTTCTCTCCCGACGACCTGAATGTGTCCTGCTTCTCCTGCCCCTCCCCTGCCGGGGCCATGGCCAGGAGCTCCTGGCATCACCCACCAGGCTCGCCAGGGCAGGAGGGGTGCTGCAGCACTGGGACCGTGCCCCAGGGCCCCGCCCTGGCTGGGGACAGTCACATGGGGGAGTCTCGACAGGGGCTTTGGCAGGTCCAAGCCAGGCTTGGCTTCCCTGCAGGGCTTCTATCTCTGAAGTTTTCACTTGAGTTACTGTTCTCCTGAAAGGGAATTTCCTGGGAACCTTTTTACTGCAGCCATTAACTTCTGACCCTTCTGTGACCATTTTGAGCCACCTGTTGTGAAACCAGACCTCCCCATTTTTGATATAATTTAGGTTGAAGGCTTTTATACCAATAAAGACTGAAGATAGTGGCGTCACGGGGTGTCTCTCTGCAGAAGGGGGCCACGCAGGCAGCGCGGCAGGAGGGTGGCAGCAGGCAAGGAGCTGCCCAGGGTGGATCTGGCATAGATGGAGCCAGGGGGACAAGGGCTCAAGCTAAGCTCCCAAAGCCTGTGCCAGAGCCATGGGGGCCAAGTGGCATTTTCTGCCAGCTGCACTCAGCAAGGCTGTCGCAGGGGCTGGAGGATGCTGCATTGAGTCCCCATGACCCCCCAGCTCCAGGCTCGCTCCATGACCAAAGACTGGCCACCATGACCCCCATGACCAGCTCTGCTCCCATCACCCTGGTCCAAGACAAGCATTTGTGCTTGCAGGTGACATCAGTGCTCAGGGAGCAGCCCGTGGGCCCCAAGGACACCACTGACACACCAGGGCCACGCCTGCTTGGGAAAGGCTCCCACCATGGCCACATACAAGTGACTGGGCAGCTCAGGAGGTGGCCCAAAGGCCATCAGGCCTCAGCTCCCACCACAAGCTTTGGAGACACAGCAGGACAGGGAAGTGCCCACCCCTGCTGCTCAGCACCAGCCTGTGCTCACGGGGCTCCCAGGGTGGCAGTCACTGCAGCTGGGGACATGCAACGAGATGCCGTTACCATGGGGCGAGAGGCACAGGTGTCCCCCCTCTGTCTGCCTGCAGTGACACTGGCCCTAACACACATAAAGCCACCAAGGAAATGGTAACAAAATAATTTTATTCTGCTTTATCAAAAGAACTTAACACTGTGCATGTAAACTTGAACATGTGTATCGTGTCTCCTTAGAAGGTGTGGATCCAGTGGTAAACCCCTTTAGTCACAGGATCACACGGGCCTTTCAAATGGACAGAAAAAACAGTTCCATTCCACACTCCTGGTTGCACCCTTGCTCCCTCCCAGCCCAGAGAGAAGCAAAGCCCAGACTGGGGAGTTAAAGCCATAGCAATTCCCTCCTCTTGCACACCTACTCAGGCTTCTGAAGCGCTGGCTGGGTAAGCAGAGGGATGGAGTAGGCTGCTGCAGAAGGCACTGAGCATCACACACACGTTGCTGCAGGACTTCACACCACACGAGCATCCCGCAGCGTCCCTCAGACCACGTGGGTAGAAGGTGGCTGATGCACACCCAACCAGAGCAGGATGACACTGAGCCAGAGTGACAGCCACTAATGGCAAAGCCATGCATCCACCTGGATGGCCACAGGGAGGCCAGCAAGGCTCAGATCCGAGGGGAAGCAGCCCTTCCTGCACTGGGCTGGAGGGCTTTCCCACTCCTCACCTGGGGAGCTTGCTCTGATCACTGGGAGAGCTGTGAGCTGCCTGGTTATTGTTTCTAGTGGTTCTCCTCATGCCCTTGCTTCTTGTCACCTCCAGGATGGCAGAATCCACCCTGTCCACCCAGCCTGATGCCAGGGTTTGATGCCAGCACTGGGTGAGTACAACACAGAGACAAGAGACTCCTCCAGGAGTGCTTCTGTTCTAAAAAGCCTGCCTTTATCTCAAAATTCAACCAAAGCGGCTGCTGCTGGGGCAAGGAGAGGCTGTTTCTGCTGCAAAGCACCTGCTGCAAGCCAGCAACACCAAGGAGGTGGAGGCTCGAAGAGATACAACTCCACTGGCTCCTCAAAGCCCTCCCCACAGGAGAAAGGGGACCTTGCAAGTCAAACAGCACTTCCAAGAGACATTTCAAACACCACAGCTACGAAATACCCTGCCACCCCCTCTCTGACCTGGTCCCCTTCCCCTGGGGAGGGCACTGCAGGGTCTAACGGGGCTAATGCTGGGCCTGCCTGCTCCTCTCCTGCCATCAGCCACAGGTTTCAGCTCTGCCCTGCCTGCTGGCTGAGCTGCCTTCCAGAGCCACATGCCAACATCCCTCCTGCTCCCCTGGCCACCAACACCCTTCAAAGGCTGCTCTGCGCCAGGAGGGCACTGTTTGCCCAAGACTCCAGTGGGTTAAGATGTGAGTCCCACTATGCAAAAGCCTGGCTTAGTCCCCAGGCTGGGACCTGCAAGGCACACGGCTGTGCCACCAACCCCTGTGCACCAGGTGGGTACAGCGAGAACTGGAGAAACCTCTCCTCCTGGTGACAGCACTACCCTTCCTCCATCCTCAGAGCACGAGGAAGCACGCTCATGCACAACCTCCCTGGAAGCTGGGACTGGTGCTCAGCACCTTCAGCTGGTCCCTCACTGGGGCAGGGTCCTGGTCGCTGGCTCCTGCCATGGCTGGGTTTCAAAAGGAGCTGGAGCCTTGGGAGTTTTCAGACAGAGGGAGGAAACAAAGACCACCTGAAACTGCTGCAAAGTCCCACAGCTGGCCAGCAGTGGCAGCAGGAGAGGCAGGGTCAATGCGTCCCTGCTCTGCCCCAGAGATGGAGAGGCAGCCAGGGCAGGAGCTCAGGCAGGGTAAGGCAGTGTAGTTACCAAACTTCCTTGAGGAGACACACTGCCATCCTCTGTGTCAAGTCACACAGGATCAGAAAACAGCGCTGGAAAGCCTGAAAGCCCACACAACGTGTTTGGGGAAATCATTAGCAGAGGCTCAGGCCGTTTGTTTTGGGTTGAATATTTCACCAAAGCAAAAGCTAAGCATGTTCCTCCCCTTGCCACGAGGCTGCAGATGGTGCTGGGAACAGAAGATCTGAAGACCAGCACCAACCGCCCTGTCACTACCGACCGGCTGAGTGCCCAGAGCATCACCACCAACCCAGGGCCCAGCGCTGCACGTGGCTGCACCCAAGGGGCAGGAAAGCAGGATGAATGTACAGATATCCCAGGCTGGCAGGGGAGAGGCGGTCTCTGGACACGTGGTGGGTTCAGAGACAGGCAACACTGCAGTGCAAGCCCCATCTCAGCTCAAGCTCTTGCCAGTTGCTTCCCCAGCCATTGTCTTCTGGGATCGTCACAGAACACAATGAGAAACAGGTCCTAGAAACAAGCACGTCCTCACAGGCAGCGGGGAGGGCAGAGGAAAAGGGGAAAGCAGATCAGCAGATTTCTACCCCCAGCATGTCTCGCCCTGCAGAAGCACACAGGGAGGGGTGGGATATATTACAACACACACCAGTAGAAAATATCATCCTGCCAGCACCGCTCGCGAGCCAGAAGCCCTACAAAGCAGCGAAGCCTGGCCAGTGATGAGAGGACCAGCAACCCAAGGCAGCTCCCACTTCTTGGAGCAGCAGATTTTGCACTGCAGAACAGTGAAGCCTCACCTACTTTGCAGCTGAGGCGTCAAACATCTGATCTGCTGCAGAGCAGGGTCCCTTCACTCTTCTCTTCCCCTTCACATTGCCAGCAAGGCAGAGCAGTGGAAATTCAGCCCCCTTTCCCTCGTGAAAAGACCTGCAAGGAGGTTGGGGCCTGAGCAAAGACTTCCCAGCTCTGTTCCCAACCAGCTGCTCAGAGGTGCTCCATGCACTCTGAAATCTCATTGAGGATGCACAGCAAGACCCAGCCACCCAGACAAAACGTACTACAGTCAGTCCCAGGCAGCCAGTGTACGGCTCTTGCTTGGAGAGGGGGAGTTACAGAAGGCTGTTAGAGATTGCTCGCTCCAAGTCATTATCTAGTGCCACTGTCTACAGGAAAGATTATGGCTACGCAGATCCTATTCAAATAACGTATTCCACACCAAACCATTCCTTGCCAGGCCTCACCCTGAGCAGGAACACACAGCCTCCACTGGCCAAGGAGAGCCCACTCCACTGGAGTCCTTGAGGAGAGTTAAGATAGCGCCGGTAGAAACCTGCCTTGGAGTCCACAAAGCGAAGCTTCATCGGCAGAACGAAGGAAACCTCTTCACTTGGCCTCAGTGAGGAGCACTGGGGAACGACCAGTGTGCAGCAACATAGCACTCAAAGCCACATCTCCTACCTCCAGAGTAATGCTTGCTCAATAATTGTACCTACTGCGGAAGGCTTTCCTGGTGTCTGTCTTTTAATATTCCAGTATTGGTATGTTAGTACAGGATTATCCCTCATTTGGAAGCACCAATTTAATAGGGGAAGAAATGGAAGAGGCAGAGCACTTGCAATGTGTTGCTAGAAGAAAATCAACCCAACTGCCACCTATACACAAGACGTCCACGCATGCGCTGCGTCCGCCCCACCAGCACAGGGCAACATCCCCATTCGCAGCTGGGCTGGCTGTCGAGCTATACCAGGTATCCTTCCACCCCTGTCAGCCAGTGCTTTCCTTTGCTCTGAGGTGGCTTTCTCCAGAGGCCTCCGAGGCCTCCTGTGAAGGAAGGCTGGCTTCTTGGGCAGTCCTCAGATTGGCTTGCTGGAAGGCACAGGAATCCAGAAACATGTTGGGGATGCGGTCACCAAAATACAGCTTGCTGTTTGCAGCTATTGCTTGGTATTTCATTAGTTCCAGATACTCAGGGGTAAGCTTCAGCTACAAAAAGAGAAACCAGAGACTGTAAGAGACAATCTTCTGGGCCCCGCATCATTAGATTTCATCTCAGGCAGCTGCCTCCTGGGACACAGGCTGTTAAATCAAGTGTTTTTCCAGTGCTGCCCACCTGAACCTAATCTCTTGGTGCAGAGGAAAATATAAAAAGTCCTCTTCTGACCAGCTTTCAAGTGCTCACCTTGTTGGAATCAGCCAGCTTCCAAGCAGTGTAGTACTCCGCATCAGCTTTTGCTTTCTCTCTTGCCAGGAATGCAGCATCTAACACAGCAACAGGAAAATAAGCATTAGCAAGCGAACACCCCCATCACATAGAGCACCTGAGTCCCTGTCCCACAGGTACCTGCAAAGGGGAGGAGTGACCCCAGTGCATAACTCTATTATTTTTGCAGGACAGTGATGCCTGGGAGCCCAGTTCTGAGGTTCCGCTACCTGCCACCACCCTTATCTGGAAGATGACCCCAGCAGCACGGTTACCTTCAATCTCAGAAATCCGCTTCTCTGTTTCCTTCTCCATGATCTTCTGTTGATAGTGAATCCTGGCCACCTGAGCAGCCTTCTCTGCCTCTGCAAACACAACAGGCTCAGCTCAGACATTCGCTTCTCAGGCCCTGAGCATCAGCACCCTGCCCCCAGCATCCTACCACGCAAGCAGTTTGCTCTCTGTCGCCTCCCTTTCTGCTTGGATGCTACAGCGCCAGTTTGGACTCCAAGCAATACAGTTACAGAAAGAAAACACAGCGCTGATGTTTCTAGGGTTGCACTGGCTGAGATCCCTTTCACAGGCGTGAGTCCCCCTGGCACAGGGACGTTTAATTTCAAGCACAAGGAGTTCCTCTGGCAGGGCCATCACGTCTTGGCCAGCTGTAGGACAGAGGTGTTTGCTGGCTCTGCTGCTACGGAGAGAGATGTGGGATGTAGACAGCAGCACAAACACTCATCTTCTCTAAAATAAGTGCTGTTGGTGCAGCCTGGCCATGCCTCCTTCAGGGACCTGCCAGTGATGCAAGACAACATCCTACCCTGGCTTACTGGGGGATGTAGGAATGGAAATTCAGCCTGGCCCCATCCGCTAGTGCTCCCTAACTGGTGACATACCAATAAGCGCTTTCTTCCGGTCGGTCTCTGCCTCCTTCTCTACTACCTTCTGCTTCTGGGCTGCAATCAGCAGCTTGGTCTTCTCAGCCTCCCTGCAGGATGAGAAACGTTTTCACAGGGAAATGGAGCTGGGGAGCAGCTCTGCAAACCAGGGCACAAGAGGCCAGGGGACAAGAAGCCAACCAGTTGCCAACATCATGCCCTCACAGCCACGAGGACTAGTTCTGTCCTCAGCTGTACAAGCACATGTGTAGCCAACAGGCCAAAGGAAGGGATTATTCCCCCTCTCTATTTGGCACTGGTGAGACCACATCTGGATGCTGTACACAGTTTGAGGCCCTCAGGACAAGGAGCGAGTCCAGTGCAGGGCTACTGCAGATGTGGGGTGGAGGCCACGGCATATGAGGAGAGGCTGGGGGAGCTGGGCTGGCTCAGACGGAGCCAAGGAGGCGAAGGGGGACCCAGGAGTGTCTCCCCCTGCCCAAAGGGGTCTTGGAGGTGCCGGACTCTGCTCCGAGAGGCACAGTGGGAGCCCCAGAGGCACCGGCACAAGCTGCAGCACAGGAAACCCCAGCCGGCCCCAAGGAAACAGCCCGTCCCCGTGCGAGCGGGGCGTCCCTGGGACGGGCCCCGAGCGGTGGGGGATCCCCATCCCCCGGGATGCCCCGACTCGCCCGGACACGGCCCCCAGCCACCTGCTCCAGCTGAGGCATTGGCCCTGCTTTGGGAAAGGACTTGGACAGGAGATCTCCACAGGTATGTATCAGACTAAAATCTGCCTGCAATGCTGTGAATTTTCTGGAGGGGAGCTTATGGGTCAGACATCAAGACCCCTGAGCCCTGAATTCAGTTTACAAGTTTTCTTCAGGTTCTCTACAGTACATCAGCGTCCCCTTTATATAAAAGGCGGAGCGTGGCCTTAAGATGGACTGTACACGTAACAACCATCTTCATGAAGGGCTGAAGGGCTTCAAGGTGAAAGAGCTATGGAAATGGAGAAGCAGAACACACAGGTGCACCTAGCCAAGCACACAATGACTAGAGCCCACCTCCCACCTGAGCACCAGGTAAGACTTTTCTAATAGCATTATGCCTGTGCTGGACCCTCAAAACCAATTCATACAGTTTTATGTACAGCTACTCACATCAGCTCAAAATTTCTTCGGATGGCTTCTGGGATTTTGGGTTTTGTAACACGCACAGCCTATGAAAAAAAAAGTGAGTGTATTTTAAATTAAATATTTTCATGTCAGCTGCATAACTAAGAAATGTCTTTACAAAATGAGATGCAGTGCTCTGGACATTTCCACATTGATCCGAGACCACAGATAATGGTTCCCACAGCTGAGCACAGCTACTCTCACAGAGGTGTGTTACGTCTGTATTTCCTGTCTTTGCACCTTTTATGGCACCTAAGTGATCGACTAAGGCCTGTGGACTGCTAAAGAGGTCCACCACCTTTGTCAGAAGCACCTTAGTTCTCCACCCCAAAGACTCCTCAAACATCACTTCCCAAAGTACTCCTCAAAAAAGGGGCTCACAAAAGAAATAAAACTGCAGGAGCAAGACTTGCAAAACAGAGGCAGGGCTACAAGCTCAGGAATGGATTTTCCAGGAGAAAAGCTTGCAAAAGCAACCACACAATGAGACATAGCAGTGAAGACAGGGGAGAGCAGCAGGGCACGGGTGGCAGCTGGGAACTGTTGTACGCAGCTGTGGAGCATCAAGAGTGATGTGCATGGTGATGCCAACACCACAACTCAAGTACACGCCAGAGACAACTGCTAAGCTGCTCTGTGGGGGACTCTCTCTGAAATATGTGGGAAACACCTCCAGAGACAGGACCAGGAGCTGCTGTTGCTCCTCTGGCACATTGTATGGCTCATTACTGAGCTTTGGGAGATGCAGATTGACAGTCCATGGCTTCACAGCCCTCCTGCTCTATCTTCACTGCAGATTTAGTGCTGAACCTGCTGCTGGTCAGTAAGTCTGTAAAGAACCCAGGGGCTTCCACAGAGAGGAACAGGATACAGCCACATCCAGGCAAGTTTTCGTATGCAGTGCAAAAAGGGAACCGTTTCCAGGTGACAGGCGCCCTGGCCCTGGCAAACACACCCTGCCCGGGGAGAAGGAGCCAGACTGTCACCAAAACAGGACACTCGGGAATCACAGAATGGTTTGGATTGGAAGGGACCTTCCAAGATAATCCAGTCCAACACCCTCCTGCCATGGGCACGGACACCTTCCACTAGCCCAGGTTGCCCAAAGCCCCATCCAACCTGGCCTTGAACCCTTCCAGGGAGGGGGCAGCCACAGCTTCTCTGGGCAACCTCTTCCAGGGTCTCACCACCCTCATCATAAAACATTTCTTCCTTAGATCCAATCTAAACTTACCCTCTTTCAGTTTAAAACCATTGTCTCTTGTCCTGTCACTACAGGCCTTGGCAAAAAGTCTTTCTCCACCTTTTTTATAAGCCCCTTTTATATATTAAAAGGCTGCAATAAGGTCTCCCTGAAGCCTTCTCTTCTCCAGGTTGAACCACTCCAACTCTGCTGCTTCTCTGAACAAGCAAAGAAAGCGGATTTATGGGACATCAGAACATCCTTCAGCAAAACAATTTTTCTAAGCTCCTACCAGGAGCGCAGCCTCTCCAAGTCCCTAGAAAAGTATCGCATGCAGAAAGCTCACCTCAGCAGGCACTGCAGGGTGATATCCTTTCTACCTCCATAATACCCCCTGCACCAAAACAAAGATCAGTTTCCAGAAGCATGGCTTTTCCAACGCAGGCAAAGATTCCTCAGCAATCAGAAGAGCTGTCAGATCTCTGAAAATATCCACTAGCTCTTTTTTTTTTTTAAGCCAAAACCTCTTTAACAGTGAAATCTGCTTAAATCTACTAGATGGAAACACTACTGCACACTGTCGATATTGTTAATAAGCAAACGTTAAGGCATTGGGACATGCTGGGACTAACTGGCTGAGCAACAGCTTTGCAAAAGAGAGCACGAAGGAATCAAAAGACAAGCTGACTATACAACAGCATTTTTTCCCTGTGGCCACAAAGTCCAGCCCCATCCTGAGTTGCACTGGCAAAAGCTCAGCAGCAGGCTGAAGGCAATTTTTATGCCCCTCTACTTGGTACTGAAGAGGCTGCATCTGGATACTGCATCCAGTGTGAGGAACCCAGTACAGGGATACCAACAAACTGGAGAGTGCAGCTGAAAGTCACCAAGATGCCAATGTAAATATTGCAGAGAATGGGAATTGATGGTACAGTACTTCTCCTCTCCTGTTGATCCTCCTCCTTACACATGGCTGTGACGTTTGCCTATTTCCAGTTATTAGGGACCTCCTTGACCACTGCCATCTTTCAAAGACAAGAGGGTGGCTTCACAATGGCACGGGCCAGCAATTCAGCACCCTGGGATGCATCCCACCTGGTTCCACAGACCTCTGTGTGTGTGTGTGTCCATCTGCTCAGCTGTCCTCTACTGTGTGTAATGCTTCACCTCTGTAGACTGCTGCTACGGTAAGGAACGGGGAGGCCCAAGGGCAGACCTTGCCAGAAAGAAGTCAAAGGTGTTGAGTACTTCAGCCTTTTCCATGTCCTTGGTCACTATGTGACCTGCTCCACAGCTTCCTTGTCCTTCCTTTTGCTGTGGATGCACTTCATAAACACTCTGTGTTGCCCTATGCAGGCATCATTAGGTCCAAGTCTACTGAACTTTGATTTTCTTAACTCTGTCCTTGCACTCTCAGTTTCAACCACCTTTATGCCTCCCAGCTCATTTATCCTACTCCACCTTTTGTGAGTTTCTCTTCTGCTTTCCAGCTCAGTCAGGAGCTCCCTGTTCATCTATACCAGAGTCCTCTCACCTGCCTGACTTTCTGCACTTTGGGGTGTTCTTGGTGTCCTGGTTTAACCAGGACAGGGTTAAGTTTCCCCAGCAGTGGGGGGGAGCTCTAGCCGGGTTATTCAGATACCATGCGGACGTCACATCCTGGCAGGTCACATTTTCCTGGCGCGGAGCGCGGTGCACGTGGTTTTGTACATCGTGCTTCAAACTGCTGTATTTGGTAGCTATTTTGCTCTGTTCACTGCTATCACTATTACTGTTATTGTTATTGTTGTTGTTGGTTGTGTTGCTATTGCACTGTTGTATTAAACCTTTCCTTATTTCAGTCTTGGGGCTTTGTATTTCACTCCCTTTGTGGGGGAGGGGCAGCGGCCGCGTGGTCTCAGACCCCGGCAGAGGCTAAACCACCACACTTGGCAATGAAGTGGGGCCTCCTGGCTTCCTCAGCTGACCATGGCAGTCTTCCACAGGACCCTGCCAAGCACATCTCACACAAACCAAGTTCTGTCCTCCTGAAGTCCAGGTCCATAACTCTCCTATTCACCTCACTCCTCCGAGGACCTTGAACTCACCCCCTTATAGCTACCACAGCTCACACTGCTACCAGACTTCACCTCCCAACCAGTTCTTCCTTGTTTCTAAAAGCTTCAGCAGAGTATCTCCCCCAGTCAGCTTTGCTTACCAGTGCCAAAACCTGTGTTCAACACCCTTCAGAAACATCCAGCAAGGCTTGCACCCAGCCCTGCTGCCCTTCCAGCAGACACTGAGGCTGTCAGAGACCCCCATGAGTACTAGGGTCTGTGAGCATGTGGCTTCCTCTGGTCTTCTACAGGCAGCTTTACCTACTTCATCTTACTAACTGGGTAGTCTGCAGAAGACAAGGACCACATGGTCCTCCATGTTGGTCTGCTTCTTACCTATATTGGCTCTTATCTCTGCTGTTCATCATCCATCCTTAAACAAAGCTCCGTGATTTGAGCCAGTCCTTAGCAGGCAGCACAACCCTGCTGCCTCACCTTCTCAGCTTGTCCTCCCTAGAGAGTCTGTAGCCACCCACAGCAGCACTGCACTCACGTAAGCTATTCCACCAGGCCCCACGGACATCAAATGCGCACAGGTTTTCAGTTTCTCAGGTTTGTTTCCCATGATGGGTGTGTTTCTGTCCGCACACTTGAGACAAGCCCTAGGGTGTGCTGCTTTCACAGCGAAAGTGCAGAAGCCTACCTGCCGACACTGTCCCTAGATACTTCTCACCATCCACTAGCCTCCACTTCTCTTCAGGCTGTGGTCACCATTCCAGTTAGGAAAGAACTGGAACAGTTAGGAAAGTTTTGCATCAGGCAACCTGGAGGACTTCTGAAGGTTTCAATAGTCTAGTTTTAATAAATCTAGAAATAAATGCTGTGAATTTCCTCTAACAGCACGTTTTCAATAATTGTTTTCTGTGACACTTCTTTCAAAAGTGAATTGTCGGTGATCTCCGAAGTACTCATGCATGCAAATATGCTCTTCAAGAAGAAAGCATTATGTCCAAATACAGATTTATTTCCCTTAGAGCTCACAAAACAATTTAATTATAGGTACAGTTAATTTGATCTGGGTTACGCAGCTGTTATGTGGGGAGTTTAAGGAAAGCTCGGCTCTTCACCAAAGGAGCGGGGTATTTCCTGACAAGAGACACAGCAATATGGCAAGTTGTATGCTGAGGCACAGTTTTACTGGAGACAAGGGTGCAGCTCTGTTTTGAAAGGGAACTATCGGAACACGAGGGCAGAATCACAGTCTCTGAAGTGCTAGAGATGAACCACTCTCCTCACTAGTTATGGGACCTCTTCACACTGGTGGTCTGGTGAGCTCAGGCTGGGCTGATGCAGGCAGAATAGCCTCCAACTTTTGACCAACAGTGATGACTGGGCATGCCAAACTGAGATCAGATTTAGCTCTGTAGTTAACATCTCCAGCAAAGAGCCATGAGCTTTGCTTACACATTTCCATACCCTGAGATCAAAAAGGGCCTTTACATTATGACGATAATATTGATCAATTATGAACTTTTGTAGGAATATACAGTGCAAGATACAGCGCAAGTTAAGTTGGATAATTGGAAGAGTGGTGCCATCTCAGCTTCTTTGTGATAAGACACTGCCTGTGGTTCACCCTCATCAAAACAGAGCAAGCCTACGCACAAATGAGCCACAAAGCAGAACAGTAGTTATCGTAGCATTACACATGTTGTCAACGGGAGGCTTTCCCTCCCCGCACGCAGCCAGCCAGCCTACCTAAATGTGGCAACAAAAATGGCAACACAGATTTGGTCTCACTCTTCCCTTCAGTGGAAATCTCCACAGATTTTCATCTTAGCCCTTGCAAGACTAAAGTATATTTTTCCCAGTTGGTTGCCCTGAACTTCAACATGCCAAAAAGCCAGTATGTCCCAGAGCCCAGCTAAAATTAAACATGGTTTTCTAACATTAAGTGTAAGCAGAAAATCACTCAGGATATAACACCTTTCCCTATCTCTGGCACAAGTGCAGAAAAGATGAAGATCTCTTTTCTTTTTCAATTACCTGCAGTAACTGCACTGGCACATGGGAGCACCCAGCTCTGCAGGGGTGTCAAAGGTAGTTAAATATTTTCTTGTTCTTTGCAAATTAATCCAATACTTGCAGGTCTGTGGCCTAAAAGGTCCTTTTATCTATCCTGCAGGTCTTCCCCTAACATAAAACCAGTGTTTAAAAGTGGTCACTGTCATCTGGACAGTCTTCAACTAACAAACCTCAACTCAAGGCTCAACTATTTCACATTATGGGGAAAATGGAAGCAAGAAACCTCAATCTAGTGAAAGGTGAGCAAATCAGAGGTGGAAAAAAGAATAATCTTTGTTAGGGAATGAACCTACCTGGATAGTGAGACCTGGTGCCATGACATTGAGATCTTTCTGCAGGGCCAACTTCAGATTCTCATCTATCTGATCTGTGTTTGGAGGACAAGAGAGAGACCACTTAGCTTAGCATCTTTTCTCCTACATCCTGTATGGCAGAGTCGGCTGGCCTGGAAGAGCAGGTATCTCTATGGTGTAAGATAAAGACACTTTTTGAGATCGTTCAGTACATTGTTTCCCTTCCTATATCCCCTGGAAAATGTTCCCAAAAGGAGACCCACATGCTGGTGTCTCTACAAAGGTTCAGCTATTGATGAACTCACGGTATCTGAGCTAAGGGCAAATGGCTTTCAGCATCTCAGTAAGAAAAAGCACCCAGAGCCTGCGGTAGAAGCCTCTGCCTTCCTGGCCAGACCCACACCAACCCCGCTGCTCTGCCCTAAGTCTCTAGTAACCTGCAGGATCCAGCACCTGCTACTGAAAAAAATGTGTTCTGTCACTTCCAAGCTCCAGGGAGATCTTTCCACAGAAACGGCCAGTTATGAACAGATTAAGCTGCATGTACTACCAAGAAACTCCTCTCTGAGTACAGGTATTTGGCAAGTCTGAGTACAGCATTCAAAGATTCACAGTCTCTTAAAACCCTGACAACCTTTTATCTTCCATAAACCCATTTTCCCCTGCTCTGCCATTCAAGGAAGATTGTGATGCTGTTGTGTCTTTGTGGGCACAGGTAGGTACCAAGAAGTAGAACATTAAATATGCCAATTCCTGAACACTGCTACCCCCTTGTGAAAAAACTAAACCACTGCAATGAACTGAGAGCATGTCTCTTCCGGTTCTCACTTGCTAAAAACAGCCAGAAGGAAGCTTTTAAAGTGAAAAAGTCAATTCAGCCACAGAACAGGGGCATAAAAGTAGAAGTAGACAAGACAAAACCATCATCATAGTGAAGGCAACGGCATGACTGCGTGCACAAGAGCAGAGTGGCTACTTTGTGCGTCCAGAATTCAGTCCTAACCGGAAAAGGACCGAAATCAAATTCCCACATGCAGATGTGGAAAGACAAAGAAATCTGAATCACTAAAGAGTAAAGTTACATGGGAAGTGGCATATGGATATATGAGGAGCTGGATTCTAGTTTGCAACTCCAGCACAGCAGCTGTTTGCTCACAGGAGTCTGCTGTAACATATCTGACGGCAGAACAGGGAGATTATACAGCCCTTGCTGGGTGCATCCAGCTGCCATCCACTTACCGAACAGCTCAATGTATACTTCCTGCAGGGTGTGGGCACTGCAGAACTGATTCAGCTCATGATGAATTTTATTGAAGATCAAGGTCTTATCGTAGTCTGCAGTGTAGTTTCTCACAATATCGTACACTGAGAAAGTAAGAGAATGATCACAGGTCACCACTGACATGTATTGCTTTCTGCAATGCCATAACTGCAAAACAACAGCTCAGAGTACTAGGAAAGTAGCGCAGCACTGGGACAGGGGGGCATGGAGGGGGTCTCCATCCTTGGGAGTTTTCAGGACTTGGCTGGCCCAGCTGTTAGTGAGAAGCCTGCTGTGAAGGGAAGGGAGGTCAGAGGAGACACCTGCAGAGGTCCCCTCCACCAGGGCTGCTGCGATTGTACGACTTCGAAGAGCAGCATAATTACGGCCAGATACACCACGTGGTCCTGTTTTATGATCTGTATAAACAAATGAAACAGTAAAGCCTGTCCAGGACCTGCATGCATACAAACAGATACTACTATAAAGTGAAAACAAGTATCATTCCCACATTTATAACATGAATTCACCCTTCGATGCCTCAGTAATACTAGCATTTTGCATTAAGCTACGCTGCTGGAAAAAAAAAAGCTGTCTGGATCTTTGGTCTGGCAGCTGGTGAAATAGGAAGGTAAGGGGCTCCTACGCAGGCTTTGCCTGTGTCATTTTCCCAGGAACTGAGCTGGCAAGCACCTGGGGGCTTTTCCTGTGTATTTACTTCCACCCTTCAGCAGCAAGAAATAGGGTTGCTTGAGTACACATCACATTGTACATGTACAGGGGAGAAGCAACCCTAGAATCTACCTTCATCTTGCAAATGTGTGGCTCTTTGAAAAGCTTGCGGACACCTGCATGAAACTAAGTGCTATGGTGTTGGGAACCATAAGGATAACAAGACACAGAAAATGGAAGTCTTGCAAACTAAGACAGAGCTGCTACAGGATGAGTGAAGAGAGTCAGAGCGCTGCTTGTTGAAACAGGACGGGAAATACCTGCGTACGGTGCCAATTTATTCACAACTTCTATTCGGTCAATGTAGATCATAACACCGCCACTGTAAGTGAAAAAGAGAATTCATTAATTACTGCAACTGTTAACAGTGGTCTGTATTTAAGGTAAAGTCATCTTTACTTCTCTTACTAAATTCTACTAAACTTACCCAGAACAATTCTGACTTCTTGAGCATTCTGCAATTAGAGGGTAGCAAACCCCAGCTTCGTACAGACTGGTCCCTCTCTCCACATAAGTCAAAAGCGTGCTCCAGCAAGTCTGGAAAGCACTTTTGCTTCACTGTTATCTCCTACTTAGCCAGCAAAAGGAACACATTTTTGAACAGAAATGTAGCTGCAACTATCAGAAAGGGGGAGTCCAGCACAACAAAGGAAGGCAACAAGTACAGCAGATGACACCAGCAAGCAGCAGAGCAGACACAAACTACAGATGTACTGCAACTCTTCTAAGCAGCAAATACATTTTACGTAGAAAAGCCCTTAGTTTAAGTTCCTGCATTTACTAACTCCAGCACAAACTTGACAAGGCCCCTGTCAGAAAGGAAGAAACAAAGCACACAACAGACTTTAATTCACATTCTCTGCTTCAATGTCATGTTGCAAGTAGTTCTCCAGTAACACTGCAACAGTGCACACGTGCCCAGGCATGTGCACTGTCAAGAAGCTCCAGACACCTCGTCGGAAGAAGCCTGCAAGCAGTCCTCTCCCCAGGGGATCATGTGTTGCCAGACCGGCCAAGAAAAGAGGAAATCAGAAGCAGGGCTTGATCCCAGCCTCTGCTCTTAGTGCTGTGGCTTTCAGCAGGTCATGCCCACGCCCCGGTACCTCTGACACCGGAGAAAAGCACAAATTCTACAGTGAAGAAAAAAACCCTTAATTTTCAACAGCTCCTAAATCTCTTGAGAGTGTATTTTTAAAGCACGATATCTTGCGATTTTGTCCTGAGGGCAAAGACAAATCACAAACAAGAAGCTTTAGCAGAAACCGCTTAGAGACAGCTGACCCCCAGAAGCAGACCTCGCACATTTCCAAACTTAGTCTCTGTGGTGTTTGAACTCAAACATATACCCCGTGACAAATTCAGTTTCTCATTTTGCAAATCTTAATCTCTGGCAGTTGAAAGTTAAGCCTGCAGAAAAATCACCCGAACTTGCCCTGCCCATGTCTGTGCTCTTTTTAAAAAAAAAAAAAAGTCTCCCAGGCACAGCCTGCATTCACTCTCCAAACCTGCCTGCTTCATGGCAAACCACGAGCTGAAAACCTTGGTGATAGCCTGGAGTTGTCTGCTGGAAGGGACAAGCCAACAGAAAAGGCATTTGTGGCCAAAGAGAGACTTATTTCCCCTCTGAGATACTAGTATTAAGAGTATTAATCTCTTTTTCACTCAAAATTTCTCTTTAGGCCACGGGCGTTCTTGCTGGCACTCTCTTAAGAAGCGTTACTATTATTTTTAAATAAGACAGGCTTATGGATACTTCGTAGGTATGTCAGGCTGTGCAAGCAGTTCTAATGTGCTTTTCTCGATCTCATCTGTTCTGCACTTAAACTGTCCCACCACATCCAATAAAATGACTTTTTATCATTGCCAGTGTCATCCAACAGCACTCCTCAGGATCTTCTGAATCTGCTCTCATCCTCCTGATTTGTTCCAGTTACCTTATGACATCTCCACCAGGACAGGGAAACCTGCTACCATCTTGGGGTATCTTCTAGACATCCTGGTGAGGAACCAAAGCAGAGCATGTGGGTCTCTTCCACCAGAATCTCCTCCACTGTCCATCTTTATGTTAGGGTCCTTTCGGCATTTCAGTTTTATGGGGATGTCAGAAGGAAAAAGATAGCACCTGAGACAATCTGCCTCCTGAAACAGTCTCTCACCACCTCACATGCAGGAAAGGCTGGCACCTCAGACCAGAGAGGACTGCCTGCTGCCTGACTCAACCACACTACCCATACAACCTGCCAAGGTTCTCAACCACCAAGGGTCAACAGGGTGGGGCATAAGTGAATTATACCAGTCCTGCTGGTCAGGCAATGGCTTGGAGGAAACAGGTGCCACTCAGAGCCCCAGTATGCTGGCCACCCATTTCCCCACTGAGGGCTTAAGGTTAAATCATGCCCACAGAGCATCTACACTGTGTTTTCCATCCATCTATCCAGCTGCTGGAGCCATCACCACCCTGTGCAGCAGGGATGGCCCTCTGGACCTTGATGCTGTAAAACCAGGAGCCAAACTGGACTGTAACACTCTGATCTTAAAAACAAGCATCTCAGACAAGACCTCCTTTCAAACAGCCTGGTCCAGAAGACGCTAGTAAACTGGGGTGCTGGAGATACTGTCCTGGGTAGTTTCAGGACAGTAGTTCTAGCAGAGCATCACACAGATTTGGGGTGATTCACACACCTTGTTGAGCTGGAACTGTACAAATCCTCCCATCATCCACAGCTGCTTTACTTCCCTTTGGAACCTACGGCTTAAACACTGGTTCAGACAACGCTCTTTCCATTGTGGTAAGTCACTACCACTCTCAAAATGTTTTTGTCTGCCAAAGCCTGCTTCTTGCCAGATACAAGGCAGGGTGACTCCCAGACTCCCAGCGCTTGCAACTCTCCAATGCAGTTTCTACAGTCTAACACCAGTATTTGCAACCTCTGTAAGGGCTACTTGCACCCCCCAAGATCCTCCCGCAGAGCTGCTCATGGGGCTGGTCAGGCAGAGCAGCAGTGACTCGAGCAGGCTTTTTGGCCAGGGAGAGAGGAACAAGAAGAAATCCATAGAAAATCTGAAAGGAGGATCAACACAGAGACTTATGTGCACCTGGGAGGAGTTTAAGTATAATTAGGCAGCAAGTGCCTAACTTTACAGGACAAGGTGAAAGTGTACAGGGGACTAACATACACTAGCAGGCATTTCAGTAAACCTTAGAAAGCCTCACACATTTCAGGACTTTAGGTTATGCCTGGCCAGAAGACAAAGGAAAAACTGAAGGACATTGCCATAAAAAAGGGGCTGTAAAAAGAGGTGAAAGTTTAATGCTTATTGCTAGAGCTGACCACAAACAAGACCAGACCAGGTTAGGCAATCAGAGAATGTAAAAAACTGGGCTTAAAGGTCAGATCTGGTCTGTCTAGAGATACAGGGATTAAGTGCAATACATCCACTTGCAATATTCATCACAGATTTTTCCATGTGACTGGCTAACAGGCAGGGATCTGTCCCAGAATAGCATTCCTTCAGTGCTCTGCTTGCGTTCCTGCCAAAGATCTGCAGCACAAGCACTGGATGACTCTCACACCTTTGCAAATAAACATCTAATGCTTGAGCAATATTACTGCTTAGTGTCCTGACTATCTACTGTTTCTTGGCATTGTGAAAACCTATGCAATATTTAGCCTGATTCTTTCCAGTTAATTTTATAAGAAAAATGCTAGTTACCTAATTCCTCATGCAATATTTCCACAACACCATTTTCAACCCACTTACTGTATTCCACAATTCATATACTCATGCGTATACCCATTCTCAACTAATTCTTCGAGTCAGTCCTTTGGAATACTTCATTCTTCTAAAACTAGTTTCAGGTTTTGGAGATCAGCAGACCTGTCATGAGGAAACTGCTGAACTTTCCAAAGAACTGTGCACACATTTTCATGTTGGGGAAAGCCAGAAATCTGAGACACCAGAGGCAATTCACAGCTTACAGCAGATACATGTTCTACCTGCTGTGGTGAAATGGCTTTCGTCTCCGAGGTGACAGCTGTTTTATGAAAAACAGTCATCTGGTGCCAAAGTATTTTAAAATCTGTATTTAAAGTATTGACTTAATGCTGTCAAGTATAAATGGGACAGGTAAGGCAGAAATTGGGGATGGGACACCCACACAGCCATTCAGAAGCTGTCTCATGTAGATGAGGATCCAGGAAACAGGAACATGAATATGGTGGAAGAGAAACCCAGCCTTTAAAATCCGATGGTTTAATACACAATTACAGAAGTTTAAACTGTTTAGGATCTATTCTTGCAATGAACTTTAAACCGGGATAGTGAAGTTTCAGATTTGATCCATTTGTTATTTATAAGCTAGTGTTTTATTACGGAAATGTGGATTCAAAGTTTTGGCATGGAGCAGCTGCAGACTTTGATTCCAAATGCAGCAAACTTAAAGGCTCCTGCAGTAACACCTTAAAAATGGACAGGGCTGCTGGGACCTTTGGTCTGAAATGTATTCAATTATTAACTAAGAACTGCTTCACCAGTTGTTTGGTGTTTTAAAGCATGTTTATTACCTGTAACTTCACAACCACCTGTATTGCACAACTGGATCCTGCAATGCTAAATGTAACAGGAACTTAATGAACTAACTATACAGAATTAAACAGAATATTTAGCTCCTAAATCACAGAATGCACAGAATGGTCGAGGCTGGCAGGGACCTCTGTAAGTCACCTTGCCCACCCTCCCTGCTCAAGCAGGGTCAAAGCAGCACAGTTTAATTTTGGCTGTGTTAGCACATCTAACGTTGTTAAGCTTCAGCAGAAACTTTGGCTTGGTCTGTTAAGAAGGCTTGCAGGACAGCAGGACACGCTGCCTGGCCCAGAGACATGATGCTGTTTTACAATGTCTGGAAGGTGAAGTATTACTCCTATTTATGCTACTTACGAGCTAAAACTTGCCATTAAACACATTGCTAAAACTCTGCTCTGATGGTGTATTTTTAACTGTGCCATTTAAAAGATATGAATACAGAACATAATGAGTTGTACTCCTCCTTCCTGCAATTACTTTTTGCTTGACCTAGACTCTACCACAAAGCCATGGCTGCAGCACTGAACACTAGCATTACTTACAGATACTCCTGAAAGAGGTTTGAGAATTAAAACTAAAACCAACTAGGGCCCAGGAAAACTTTATGTTAATATGTAAGCCCAAGTGATGACTGATGCTACAGGAATAATTCCAAGAACTCATTTCAGTAAGGGCTAAACCAGATCAAAATTAACTCTGCTTTATTAATATTGCCACTAATGTTCAACTTTTAATTCCAACATGGTCATTGTGTGCCATCATTCAAGTCATACTGACTTTTTTTTTTTTTAAAGAGAAATATTGTTGAGTACCTTAAAGCTAAAAGGAGAATCACCAGTTTTGTTTTTATCTTGAAGAAACAGATTCGGTCATCACTTCAACTTGTGAATGAACCAACACAACAGGATCTGCAACCCAACTCAACTAGCCCTCTCCTTCTGTTACTTCTGTGCTTGTTAGAACTATACAGATCTGTGCTGACAAAAGGATTATCTTAATTATGAAGCAGGCAGGTGCCACCCATGCACAGGATTCTTCTTCATTCTCTCCCTCTTTACATGAAGAATGGTGAAATGACAATTCCAAAAATGCCCAAACGATCCCAGAAGACTCGTTTTCTTTAGGTGTTTTTGAAATGAACCATCTCCCATCAGGAGGATTCCCATTCACCATTTACTTTTGCCCACTGCTGGGCTCAGCACTTGTATTAGCCACAAGATTCAGACCAGTAATACTGCAAAGCAGAGGGCAGAGCAAAGCACAAGCAATGGGCTACCACAATAATCAAGGGAAGAAACCGAGAAAAATCAAGAGAATATCACTATAAATGCAAAAACCCTCTGAACATCACCTCCAATGAAAACAAGAGCATTCCATCCCATACCTCCTGCTCTATTATTTCTAAGTGTGAGGTATGTATGGTTGGGACTAGTTTTAGGATACGTGCCTTTACTTTTCAGGCTCCGTGTCACAGCATTGTAAATGACTAGCTGCAAACTACACAATAGAGTAAATCCACTCATCACCAGAAGACGTACAAAGGGAAAACATACCTTGTCCCACAAGGCACATTTTTCACTTCATCAGTCTGCAACGTGGTCTGAAATAAAAAGACAACCAGTGCTCACAAACCCACTCCATTCTCCAGGAAGATCATGCTGTGCCCAGACTCTCACAACCATTACACAGGAACATGGAGTCAAAACCGTGTTCTTCACCTCCCTCCCGACTTTTGCAGGTGTGGGCAGAAGATGGACTTCTTAACTGCCTTCTGGAGACAGACAGGCAGCTGTGCTCACTTCCCTACTCTCAGCTCCTGCAGCAGTAAGGCCTGCAGCTCTCCTGGGGAACAATTAGGGCTGCAGACACAGACTGTCCTCCCAGAGCAAGACATCTCGTATCCCAGGCCACACACACGCACATTGTGGAGATTCCACCAAAAGGACAAGTCCCAGGGCACAGCTGGGTCTGGCACCTAAGGCAGAAGGAACCAAGGGCTTCACAGGAGCTGCTGCTCCAACTACCACATGACCGAGCCCCTCTGCAAACACCAGCTGCCCAAGTCACCCCCATTCAGTGACAGCCCTACCAACACCTGCTCCCACTCACTCTCTTCCAAGATGAGAAGATACTAACCTGCACGGATTTGAACGTGGTAATGAACGGGAGCATGATGTGGTAGCCTGGTCCACTCGGACTAGTTAACAACGCACCACCCCTACAGAGAGAGAGAAAACAGGAAAAAGCCTCAGGCATCTGGAAAATAGCAAGCACTGGCTTTTAGAGCAAATACATTCAAAACTGTCAGGAGTCACAGCTGTGGTAGCGCAAATTACATTACTCACCTGCATCAAATTTGCCATCAATTCCCTATAACAGGGCTGACTGCATATGGTACTTGCCTGCTGCAACTTGACAATCACTTCAGTCCTGTGAGCAATTAACTTTTAGAGAAGGCAGATATTGCTGAATTCTTCCATCATTGCAACATTGCAGAGAGCTTCAAGAACACAGATTTTCCTCTCTAAATAGTTCACTGGTAACCATGGAAAAATCCAGCAGTTGATGTGATACTGCCAGTTTGGATTTCCACGAGGCATTCAGCACAGTCCCTTACCCAAAGCACAAAAACCACCCCCACAGTGTCTCGTGGGGACTGGCAAGCAATTAAGACAGGAGACAGAGGAGAGCTCGAAGTGATGGACCCCTGTAGTACAGTAAGGTCTCCTGCAGCATCCCACAAGGGTCTGTGCTGTTCAAAACACTCGGAATTAGAGGGAGGAGCAGTGCAAAGCAAACTGGCCCATGGTGATGAGTGCAAAGGGTAAAAAAGACAGGACAGAAATACAGCAGAAACAGCAAAATATTCAGAAAGGTTGGTGCTGAATCTCTCTGTTCCTTTACTCAAATTTGAACCAAAATCTAGTCAAGAGGTGGCATTTAGTGACTGTAACCACTCAGTGTTGTGGACTGACAAGTTGCTCTACAGGTGCTATTAGGGGCAGCTACAAGCCCCAGGTGAAACTCAGCCCAGAGTCAGGGAGAAGACCCATTTCAAAGCAACAACGAAGTGGGTACTCTGGCTGGCCAACAGTCTTGGAACAGAGGTGACAGCCCTCGATGTAAGAGGGAGAGATCAACAGACATGAAAAGACTGGGTGGACCGAGAGCTTTGAAATCCAAACTGTGACCCACAAAAGAGGAGGAACGAGAGGGAGTTAAAGTAGCTGAGGATTCAAAAAGACCAAAACTTGTAATGGTTCTGGACAGAGCCAGGCTATCCAGGCCCACGTTATTTCTAGTGCAAGAGAGCAGAAACAACACGGTCAGCCCACCTCGGGTCAAAGCCTGGAGGGAAGCACAGGAGAGCAGTCACCTCCCAAGGTGATCTGGGCCAGGGATGAAGCCTGGCTGAGAGGAAAACTCAGGGAAGGCTACAGAAGCCACCAAGGTGCTGGCAGGGAACAGTACCTGTAATACACAGCCAGGTGCCCCTCCTCAACCCTGTGGATGGAGTAGTACAGGAAGAACGTGAGGAGTCCCGTGGCAGCTGCGACTACGGCTCCAGCCTGGGCCATGGTCATCCTCACATCACCTGCGGGGCAGAGCGCGTCACCCCTGCAGCAGCCTGTCACCTGGATGCTGGGGCGCCGTCAGCACAAAGGTCTTCGCTCCCTCTTCTCTGAAGGTGTCTCTGCCCCTTTTCCAACAACAAAACTTTCTCAGCTTTTGGACCAAAAGGCCAAGGAATATCCTCACAGCACCCAGCGGGCCTCGCTCGGCAGCGAGGTACCATCGCCGCCTCAGCTCGAGGCTGCGTTACCCCCTCGCGCCGGACGCAGCGGGCGCGACGCCGCCGCCAAAGGCGCACGGCCGCCTCCGGCCGAGGAGACCCCCACCGCCGGCGGAAGGGCTGCACCGGGGATGGCAGCCGCCCTGAAAGGGCCGGTGGCCCGCAGGCTGCTCCCCGGCCCGGGCGGGCCCGCCGGCGACCCCCGCCCCTCAGGCCGCTGCGTGAGCGGTGACGGTGCCAGCGGGGAGCCCCCGCCTGCCGCACCCCGCCGGGAGGGGGCTGGGCCGGCACCGAGGCCGCGGCCGCTCGGGGCCGGTTCCCCCTCAGCCCCCCCCGCCCCCCCCCCCCCGTACCTGCCGCCGCCGCGTGCCCACGTGCGGCCGAGGCCCCGCTCCCGCCCCGCTGCGCATGCGCGCCGCCCGCCGCTGCGGCCGCGTAAGGAGCGTGCGCCGCGCGGCGCCGCCGGATGACATCACGGCGCACGCCCCGCCCGCCTGCTGCCCGGCAACGGCCCCGCCGCCTGCAGCCAGCGAGCGCCGCCAGCCTCTCCACAGTGTTTATTGCAGTTCATTCTATTTAAAATATATATAATCTATACATTCATGTTACGCCCGTGAGCAGTCGTGACAAGCGGCGGGAAGGGGCGGCGGCGGGGGCAGCCCCCGTAGCTCTCCTCCCGTTCAGTCCGGGAGAGCCTCCGCAGGCCCCGCCCCTCAGCACCGGCTGCCCGGCCAGGTAGGGCCGTGCCACCGCCCCAGGTGCTGCCGCCGCAAGCAGGTTACTTGTTTAGTTGAAAGCCCAACTAGGCAGGAGCCTGTCAGACGCTGTTTGTGACTGCCAGTGGTGTGTCTGCTACCGACCACCGCCTTGGTAACCAGTTCCGCTGAGGGTTACAAAGGTGATTGATGGACCAGTCCCCTCCAGCTTGTCACATCGAAGGCTGCCAAGCCACCCCTCAGCATGCAGGCGCCTTGCAGATAGCAGCACCTTGGCTCCTGTGACTATTTCAGCCAGCTCCAATCAAAACTCTGAAAGAAGAAGCAAGGAAACAACTGAAATGCAGGAAACAGCTACTGAATATAACATTTCCAAGGTGGTGACCAAAGGACACTCAGTATCCAGCATCTCTCTCTCACAAAGAATCACACTAATCTAACAGCTGAGAAGTGATCTCACAATTTCACGACTCAGTTTGTCCCCAATACAAAATCCCCCATACTTATCACGGTGCTCAGACAAGTCACAGACTGTACTTGCTTTGGAAATTAAAAACCTACTGCCAGGGTTCCTAGTGCACTGTGGGACACACTGGTAGTGCAAGAACACAAATGAAAAAGAAAGAAAGGCTCCAAGTATGCAAGAATAGAGAAAAGGTTCTTATACTCATTCTTTTTTCCCCTCTGTTTTTCCCCAAGTGAATTAAAGAGGACAAATTCCATTTTCTTCTGCTTTCCTGTTGCCTAACTTCTGTCTCCTGAGGGAAAAAAAAGGGGAAAAAATCCAAACATAACAAAATGGGTGCTGATCTGCAGAGGACAATTCCACAACAATGAATAATCTTTCTAGGCTAAAACATGACAGAGACAGATGCTGCACCCTGGAATGAGAAACAGGGTGACAGAGACATGACAATTAAGAGAGAAGAGGCCACTCATACAGCTTCTAGCTTGTCTCCAGCCACAGCAAGGAGACAAGATTGTGTTACGCAGCTGATACCAACCCTGTCAGAATGGAACAAAGACAAACAAAGCATTCATGGATGAAGACCAGGATATGCATAGTTAAGGCTGTCTTCCTCACTAATGTAATTACTTCGTCTTAAATTAGTAGCTAATTTCATTTCCCCATTCATATTGCTCAATCACTCGCTATTACAGCGTCATCCGCAACTCCCACTAGCAAGTTTTCCTTTCATCATCCCAAATAACTTCGTAAACTCTCACTTCACTGCTTACCATTATTCATAAACATTAGAACATTAAAATGTTTATGAATTAAAATGTTTATGAATAAGAGCTCCATTTCATCAACGACCTCCATTTCCCCAACCCTCTGTTCCTTGTTATTTCAGCAGTTACAACTGGTAAACAGCTTCAACTTTTTTATCCCATGAGAATGGAAGTTATCACTAAGGAGACCTTTAAGAAACTTTTTGAAAACCCAAGTTACAGCCTATCAGTGGATCTTTGACTTCTTTACAGGACTGCAATACATTTGTGAGACAATTTCATGCTAACAGAGGCTGTATTGACTCTTCTCCATTACAAACAGGTCAATCCGCATGCCCAGCCATCCCTTTCTCATTATATTCATACAGATGCTTCTACGATACAGACACCAAAATCAGCTGAGACACTCTTCTAAAAGATTGGTATTCTGTGGTGCTCTTCCTTCTTCTGAGCAGCGACTTACTGGCCCTCAATTAGTAGTTCATGAACAGAGTTTCAGATCGTGTCAAAACATCTGGGTGATCATTATTTACTTTTGTCTTTTCTTGCTATTTCAAATACCAGTTTGTGCAAAGACCCTTCTCCGGACTCTCCGAGGCCCCACTTCTGCCATAAGGAGAGCTTCAGTTAACAATCAGGAAAGGGCTCTGGAAATGGAATATCCTGCCCACTCCAGGGCAGGGATGCAAACCAGGACACTCCAGCTGAGAATGCAACCAGCATTCAGAGTGAGGTCTACCAGCCGGGGTCCCACAGAACAGCCCACTCCGCCACACAGAGCGCTCAGCTGACATTAAGTGACAGCTTCCATAAGGACCAGCACATTAGTGGAGTCCAGGAGGGATGACAGACATCACATGCCAGCCACAGAAATTCACATCATCACAAGGTGACCCTATTTAAGGAGTTCTCCACACCTCCAGAGGACCCTGCTATGTCTTTTAAAAACCAGGTCCTCAGAGGTACATCTACAGACTTACCATCATGCTGTTGTCCTGCTCCTGTCTTGCCTCCTGCAAAATACTGCTAAAGAGTTCGAGGTAATTCAGATTCTCTTCTATCACATGGACAAAATTTTCCCTGCAGGGAAGGGAAGGCATAAGATGACAGATTTAAACCACAAAGTGACACCAACATCAAAAGGCTCTGTACTGGGGGGGGAAAAAAAAAAAACCAAAACCAAAAAACAACAAACCACAACAAAGAAAAAACACCCAAAAAACTGATTTATAGGAGTTCTCTGTAACTGTAGAAGCTACCTTGTAGGGCACAAAACCATACCTTGAGGCAGCATCCTGCAGATTCCCACCCTGGAAGTGTGGATTTGCACTCCTTCCCTACAGAGGAACTGCACAAACGATACTGAAACTCAGCCTTAACAGAACTAAAGAAGTGAGCCTGAAATGACTTTACATTTCTTGACTCTTTGTACAGTGAAGTCATGGTTCGAAGAGGAGCTCTGATGTGATCCAAAGGCACCTTGCTCAGGAAAGCACCTATTAAAGGGTGATCACCCCACATTACTCAGAGGCAAAAACGGCCCCACAGCAGCAGACAGAAAAGAGGAAATGGAAAAGGTTACTTAGGGTTTCAGAAAAATCCAATGACTTCCAGCAAAAGCCTGCTTAGAGTATGTTTATCTTCAGAATCTTGGTATTTCCCTGACCACCCAAGAAGAAAGAAGTGGACAAATGATTTGATGGTGATGTTCACAGCTCCTGCCCCAGCCCCCGCAAAACCAGCACTGCTGCGGATCAAGGGCTGAGCAGTCTCTGAAGGGCACCTTCCTTTCTGTTACGCTGAACAGAAGTAAAATTTCTGATGAAGCGAAAAGAAAAACCTCTCAGCTCCTGACAACTCTCTTAACTCAGCTAGGACTGGCTGAGAGGGGCTTTAATAACAAAATCCAACCCCAAGACAGAATAACATGACATGCAAGAAATGAACAGCACAGTACTTTAGCCGAGAGCGGTATGTGGAACTTGCTCAGGACCAGAGAGTGGAGGTTTCTGAATAAAGAGTTCAACCTAATTTCCGTGTTTTTTAGAGCATTAGTAACATATGAGCTACTGAAATCTTATTTTGGAAGGATAAAAACCAACGGAAATATCTGAAGGATAAAAAAACACCAGATGGATTGCTTAGTACTGACCCTGACTTCAGACCTCCATTTGAGTTAAGACTTTTTAAAATCAGCAAGAAGCACTAAATATGGCCTGATTTATCTGGGACTTGCACCAGAACCTGGGCGCGAAAAGAAACTGCATTTTGGTTCAAAATCTCATTGCTGCATTTTGCTGTGGTAAACTCCATTCAGGAGTTGAACAACGTTGCCTTCAGAGACAGTCTCACATGCCAAAACTCTCCCTGTGCAACATATCCAAAACCCACCACAGGGGACTTGGCGAAGACATGCCCCTCAGGCCCTCTCAGCACCAGAGAGCCCAGTGCCAGAGGACAGGACTTTAGAGTGTGTGCATACAAAATGGCTACACTGACTTCTCCACAGTGGCCTCCTTTTCCGACAGCTCTTACCCATCTTCAGGAGTTGCCACAGATGACAGAGGGTGAGGTACGTTCCCTGAGGAGCTCTGTGGGAGCCACAGAGGGGCTGCTGGAGTTGAGGCTGTCCCTTCCAGGCTGGAGCTTACCAGCGATCGAGAAGAGCTCTGAGTCTAGAAAAAAGAAATTCATCTGCTGTGATGGACAAAGGATGAATTTAGTCAGGCTTAACTATTCTGTACGGAAGACTTGCGATTACACACGAGCACTGTTTGTAACACATACACCCAGCGTAGGCCATGCCTGTGGCTGGCAAGTCAGCTGACAACACTCCAGTTCTGCAAATTGCTGGTACCAAGTGCCTCTGCATGTAAGTCACCCATGTTGTACAAGACATGTCTTCTACACTGAAGAATTAGGAGGTGGTGTCATGTCCTAAACTGAGTCCTGAGCAGCAGGCAACTCTCCTGACAGGGGAAAGACATGCACATTTCCTATGCTGACCTTGAATGTAGGCATGTGGAAATCAGGAGATCGCTTCAGCTGTATTGTCACTATAATTGATACAGAGAAAGCAGTGTAATCTTAAAACACCTTAAACCAACCAGGAAAAGCACCTACTTCACTTTTGCAGCACTAAAATCATGATAGGTTTAATGTATCAGGCTCAAGTTCACCTATCCCACCATATGGCCTCCAACAGCAGCCAACAGTAGATGTTCAGGGAATGTAAGAACAAGGCACAAGGCATGGCATTGTCTACCATACTGCAGCCACCGGCGATGATTTACCGGGACCGAGGACTCCTCTACTGGGCTTCTCTCCCACGAATTTGTCTACCCACTTTCTAAACTTGTGTCAGCTTTCAGCATCTCAAACTGCTCTTCTCTACAGTAAAATCAACCACTGTGGAAGGTATCCCTTTTTGGTCTCTTCAGAGTTTCATCTGATGTCCCCTGCCTCTAGCACTGTAAGGAGGAGCAAATAGTCCAAAATTTACTTACACAAGCAATTTTCAGCAAATGCCATATCTCTCTTTGTCTCTTGCCCTGCATCTGCATCACCGAGTTGTCAGCTTCCTTGATGTTATTTAGAGCCACTTCAATCTTTGGAAGCAAGTCAATGATCTTCTGCTTACAGCCCAAGAGCTTACTATAATAAAAACCAAACACAAAGTTGCTTTCCAGCTTGTGCGGCATTATGTTCTGGCAAAAGCAAAAACCTCACCTTGGCTTCAAGAACAACTCTGTGAGGACACCCCTTTCTCTTAGCACAGCAGTGACAGCTGCAGGTACAAAACCTGCAAGACTGGAGTGATCCCTGGACTTTTCCAAGTCCAGATAAGACTCAAACCAGCAAGTAGATGGCACTACTATTAATATCCACAATATAAGCTCTTTTTATTTGAAATGCAAAACACAATTTTGATGACAATGGACAGCAAAGCAACTCAACCAGAGTATTTTATTAATCTTCTCTGGTCTGTTTTCCTCTCTGTGGGCAGACTATAGCTAACAACTTTCTTTATGGAATCTACTAAGGCTAAGACACACATGAAAATAAAACTAAATCATGCTTTGCTGACTACTGAGATCAGCATAATGACATTTTTTCTGAGCTACTTGAAGAATTAATGAATTAATGAACAAATCACTGTGGTATCTTCTCAGCTGCTACATTATTTCTTTTTTTCTTAAGATTTTAATCCCAACCTAAACACTGTCAGAATCTGCCTTAAAGTGAACTCCTGGATGCTAACAGTACAAGCCATAGCATTCTCCTCCCCTTCCCTATTAACTATACACGAGGTATATGCTTTAAAAAAGTAAGTGGAAATTCAACACAGACACAAAGGAGCAGAATTAATATTGCTATGAGAAACATACACCTATGGATGGAACTTCTGGGCTCTGATGCCCATGGTTTTCCCTCTCCTTTCCTGCTACAAAGCTACAAATGCTGCAAGTTGCATTTGTTCAGGTTTTCTTCCTGCATAAAGTACCTGAGATGGCCAAAGAGCTCCTTGAGAACTCGGTCTTGGCTCTGTACTGTCTGCACAATGATCTTCACCATGTCCGTGCTGTCACTGTAGGCATGATCTGGAAGGGCCATCAATCACCACATTAGTAAAACGCTCTTCAGCAAGAACCACTCTGGACACAGAACACCCAGAGTCAAGGAAAGATCTGACTTAACAAGTGCAGCCAAACAAACTGAAACATAATGAAAATCTGTCACAATCTCTCATTAGGCACAGCTTTTCCTCCACGCCTCTCCTCTCTGCAGCACTGTATACAATTCCAGCCACTTGCACTGTCTAGATACTGGCTTCAATAAGGGCTGCAGGTAGCTGCTGAATGCATGAGTAACTGAATCTTTCTGCTCACCAGTTACTATGTTCAGAACACAATAAACCCCAAACATGGGGCTCTATCCAGTACAACTAAGAGAGAAGAAGAGAGGGAGAAAAGAGACTGCCCTTGGGTTGGGGCAGCGACAGAGAAACAGTAGTTCTTCCCATGTCTGCGGGGAGTAAAGCAGTAGTACTGGGGGCGGGGAAAAAAGTAGAGAATGCCAGAAGGCAGACATGTTCAGGGTAGATGCTCCAAGACTGAAACCAAAAGACAAAGCCACGGCTGAGGAACAGGACTAGAGGATTTCAGAGGGCTCTAGGCTCAGTAAAAAGAAAGTCATCTTAAGATATGCCCTTGAGTCTGGTTAACTTTAATACAATAATTTGCCTTTTCCTAAACAGTATTTTCTGGGTTTGAGTTCAGAAAAATTAGTCATGGGGTACGAGTATGAAACAGTCTTTGAACCATCTGCTTCCATACCTGGAGGTCTTGTTTTTAATTGCTTGTACAGGTCTATGGCTCTCTGTTCCCTTCAAAAAGAAGAAAATATTTCATACATGTATCAACAAGCAGGTGACAAGAAAAAATGCACTGCAGTTAAGTTATGCCTTACTGAACCTCATGCGCTGGAGCTGTCACCTTCTTCCACAGCTAGTATACAACATTTGGAACACAGGGATGGCCTTTCTGTGATGGAAACCAACTCTTCCCTAAAAGCTGTCTCTCTTTTCCTCTGATTATGCATTTTCTTCTCAGATAACCATACCAACTGGAGGTTATTTTCAGTTTCAAATTCCCACATGGCTCAGCTCTATTTTCTTTCCATGGTATCCTTAATTATGAAACTTCATTTTTATAACTATAGGTACTTCTGTACAACTGCCTGATAAATTTTTGTTCCTGTTCTGCATTTTTTTTGCCTCAAATTTAGTGATATTCTGCAAATGGAGACACAGCTACATCACAAACAAGAGCACAGTGTTTCTCTTCTTCCCATTAAATAAATGTTACTACTTTCAAATATTTCAAAAGCAGCCAAACACTAAGGCTTCTACCTTTGAGCAAATCTTCACTGTTCTAAATCAAAAGCCTGTCAGAAACAAGAAGCAGCTCTGCTTTTGGGCCTTCACCAGGCCTCCTCTTCCCCATGGCTTAGATCACCCCAATACTGTTTCAAGAGATCATGCAAGCTGCTTCTGCTTATGTAAGTCAGCATTTCTAGTGTCCTGGACAGTTATCCATCTCAAAACTCCTGCATCAGCCAAGGATAAGGGGAGAGGTGCTTTTTACTCCTGCTGCCCTGGGAAGAGGAGAACATTAGCATCCAGCCCCGACAGGTGGATCTGAGAGATCACCCAGGATGCATGCATGTCTCCTGGCTGTGTATATCAAACCTTAAGCTGGTGCTCTGCATTATGCTTTGCTACAGCCCCAAAAACTAAAGAGCAGGACACTCAATCTGTTCTCCATTTCACTCCTCATTAAGAGGAGTAGCTTTAGACCAGAATAATCAACAGCTTAGGGCACATTTTAAGCACCTTGCAAATAGCTGATGCAGTCTTGGGTTTGTAGCTGTGAAAATGCTTAGAAACAATGTTTTAAGGAGGCAGGTTCACAATTCATTTAAGCTGCTCTGAACGCAGGCTACTGCTGCAAGAGGTGGTTTCTCCCTTCCACTTCCTCCCCTGTGCACCAGTTCTGCTGCTCCTGCAACTACACGTGGATGAAAAGCTGATCTAGCTCTGCAAAGAGAGAGGAGGGAGAGCACGCCAGGAACAGGCACAGTTCCTCCCAGAATATTCAGAGTCATTCAGAATAGCTCTTATCAACAACAGATTTAGTGGCTGTTCAATCTTGGCGGCTATTTGATCCCTCTCTTTTATAATTGACACTTGTGCTCTCAGCAACAGCCCAAGCTACAATAATTGCTTCCTACATCTTAAGACCAGTAATACCACTTATATCTTGCATATTTTAATGCTTTTGAAAAAAATAAACATTCAAGTTTCCAAATATTCAAGTATCCATGAGTTGTTAATTATCCTTGCTTTGAAAACACACAAGATTTTTAACAGGATTTTACATTGTTCTTGTAATTTTCTCACTCAACACTATAGAATTCAATCTTTTTCAGTGCAAAAAGAAATCCTGTGCATTTCTCAGTTGAGACAAGATACATCTTAGGTCCATCCTCTTCCACAATGAAGTTTCATCATCAGTGACAGAGAAGTGTCCTGTCCTCCCTAGCTGTGTTTCCCATGTTTCCCCAAGTCTAGTCATTGTGCATTCTGCCTTATAATGCTGCCAAGTGATCGTTAGAACTTCAAGAGGAAGGAGGAACATGCAGTCACAAGTGGTAGGACCCTCCCTTTTACCAGCAAAATGATCTTAAACCGATTACAAACTACTCTGTACTCACAGTTTTTGCAAAAAGTGAGGAGTGCATTTCAAATGGTGGTTCTGATGGAACCACCACCAGAGAAAAAAAACCCTCTGACACTGAAATACACAAAATCCACTTATGTGTGATAAAAATAACAAGCAAAGCACTTACAAGCTTTCCATGACCTCTCCTTGGCGCCTTGCGTACGGACTCTTCTGAAGCTCTACAATCTCTGTGTGCAGGGCCATGATCTGCTCATCCAGATATCCAATATCTTCAGCCTAATGGCAAAATGTAGGTACAAATCAAACTGAAGGAGGAGAGCAATAAAACAGATAAAGATCCCCAGAATACTTGTTTGGATAATGGGCAGACTCCATGCAGAGTTTAGGAGAAAAAAAGCTCTTTGACATGACTGCTGCTACAATAATTGAGGTTACTATCTCCTCAGTGCATGAGATCATCTGGATACAAAACTCTGACAACCACACTGGATGAGAAAAAGCAGTTTCTTCATAAATTCTATCTCTGTGGGATGCATGCTGCAGACACACACACGCTCTGGTTCTACTTATGTCACAGAAGATTTTTTTCTCCTACTCTTACAATATGGAGAGAGTGTGCTCTCACATTTTACCCTCCCATATGCATTTTGGTCTGATGTTCCTTTGGTATTTCACATGTTCCTCAAAGCTATATAAAAGATACCAATCTTACGCCAAGCCCCCACAGTAAGTTAGGCGAGGCAGCCAACAACATTTCTGAGCGTGAGGAGTAGGTATGTGGTGCCAGACAGGCACTGGAGATCCCCAGCACGGTTAAGCAAGTACTGGTCACCACAGTGGGTCTTAGTGCCATTGGCTGTGGGCACCGATCTACCTCCCAGAGAAAGTATTTTGAGATATTTCAGCTTTTCCTTTCTGACCTGGGGCTGTAGGACCTGAAAATTGAACATTTTCCAGAACACAGCCCTTGCTGAAGCTGCAGCAGCAGTTGATATGAGGCTATATAAATGGGATGTGACCCCTTGATCAGAAAGGGATGTCTGTAGGTTTTTCAGGTAAAGAATAAACCAAGAAAAAGCAGCAGCGAGAAGCCACATAATCAAAGGAAAAATCAAACAGCAAGAAAAACGTGAAGTAAACCCTGTTAACAAAAGAAATGTCTTTGTCTGGAGCACTCACCACACAGTGTAACTGTGTCTCTTGAATTCCCAGAGGTTAAGCTGCCTGCCAGACAGACTGAACTGTGTATTACAGAGTAAAACATTTTCCATTCCTGATAAATGGACAGTGTGACTGTACATGTGGACTGCACAGCTTGAAGACAGAACATAATTCTGATGGTCTGCAAAGTAAATATTTGTTGAGGTTCCTGGTTTTCTGGAAACAGCCAGTGACAGCTTTGAGTTATTCTACTAGAGGCACCCTCCCTTTTATCTTTGTTGCTTCCAACAGGGAGCAGGATCCCAAAGTTAAAGAGCTAAACAGAGAGTTCACGTGGGAATCCCAACTCCCCCATCTCCATCATATGAGCAAGAAAAATCAAGGCTCCAAAAACCTTCTGACTTAGATGAAGATTGGTAATGGATCCCAGAACCTGAACTACACAGTCTATTCCTTTGTAGGGGGGGAAAAAAATAGGCAATGTAATTTATTGTTTATGTTTCTAATGGTTTCTGGGATTTTTATGCATTAATCACTGTGCTCTGTATTACTGTAAGAGCAAATACAAAAACTCCCTGCAGGGGAGAGCAGAAATTCAAGGCATCAGCCCAGCAAACCATGTGACAGTCCTGGTCAGCAGAACATGCAATGTTCTTGGCACTCCTGCAGCTAGCTGCTATCACGGAGCACAAAAACAAGAGCACTTTCTGAGATATTTTAAAGACCTCTACTCTGAGAAATACATTACAAATGTGCCAATTTTTCCCTGCATTCCTTCTGAATGCTCCCCTCTCCCAAGCTTTATTCAGTGCATCCAGTAGAAGGGAATAAGAAACAGCTTTTGACAATAACTACAATCATCCTAACTCTGTCCCTAGTTTTCACAGCTACAAGTTATTCCTTCCCTATAAAGGTCTGGACAGAACTGTAGGCAGAGTTATTCTCCATCAAAAAGACCTCTGTCTCCTCATTGTTTTCAGTGGAGGTACAATTAAAATGCTCATTCCCTGAAGACAGAGATGAGAATTCTAAGCAGCAGATAAATTTCAACTAGCCTTTCTCGCAGAACTAACTCTTGGAGAAACAGAGAGCCGTTATGTCAGCTCAGCTGTCCATAAACCACAAGTGAAAACATTTGTTAACTATTAAGACTACTCAGAGTAAGAACTGGCTCTAGCTCTGCTCTAAATTTCTTAAGAATGACTCATCTTAAAAGCTAATTTGCATATTTACTTGCAGAACACCAGAAGTTTATGTCTGTACTCCTAAACGAAGAACTGCAATTTTGAAATCACTGCACAGTGACTGCTATCATTTTCAGCTTTAGCAATGGAAATTTTTGTGTGCAATAAACCCAATCAGGAAGACTCTTGTCTCTAGCAACACCATTTCTTTTGGGCAATCAATAATGTGTCTCTCTAGTCTACTTTCCTGTATAGACAACTGAGTCTCTAGTGACATTTGTGTTGGTTTTGTTCAAATCACTAGATTCAAACAACCTGGTGACTGGGGACTGTTTCTTTTTTAATGCACCTGTAATGATATTCTGATTCCCACAGCAGGCAGCATATGAAACACACTGAAGGGACATGGCAGTGGCCCATATGACACAAAGTTCCTGTCCTGATCTCCTTCACAGAGAGGTAATGAAGCTTCTTTAATATCCCCTACCTGTGCACACTGAGAGGCCTTCTCTTCCATCTCCTTCCAGGCTTTGAGCATCTTTTCTGAAGCTTAAGAGAAGAGTTGTTAATACATAAAAAGGTATCAACATAAAAACAAAGCATGACCTGAACTTTATATACACATCAGTTGAATTTGCACACAAGGAGCATGATGCTGGATCTCCAAGCAGGAGTCATGACCCAGAGATCACAGAGAGACAGGAAAGTTGGAACTTAACAACTCCGTGCTTGACCTTAACTCATAAAAACCCTTCAGTAGGATTTCACTGTTTGCAATTGTCGGCCTAAATGAGTTTGAGTCTTTAAACTCCACCATTAAGTGCAACAACTGTTATTTTTGATTAAACACAGACTGTCCAAAACCAGTTCCCTGAGTCTTTCCATTTTCCATCATCAACCTTCAGCCCAGTCATAATTTTTGACTCAAGTTCCAGTTTTCAGCCGTGTATCCAAACTATGCATAAACCTTACTATTCTCCCCTGAACAATATTTGTAAGACCCAGATGTTTCTGGGACATTAAAACTGTAGCCAGTGCTTTTTCACCTCATCTCTCATCCTGATTCATGCTGCATCTATCAAGCACAGCAAGACCACTGCCTTAGCGCTGTTTGCGACGGTGTTTACATTTACACAGTCACCATGGCCATTTGTTCTGCCATGGATGGTTAGTGGCCCCTCCACTGTACATCACGTGCAGCAACTCTGCCCTCCACTTTATGCCCTGTGACAACTCCAAATGAATCAGACTCTGAATGAATAAATAGCAAACATTTACGTCACCAGTACTATTGATACTACAATTTTCTTAGCTTGGTGTTCTCAGTGGGGAAAAGCCTGTTTCACGGTCACTGAAGGTCTCCAAAAACATTTTATTTTTTTACCCTCCTGCCTTTGCTTCTGCCAAACTATTCTCTTGCATCTGCCCCAGCTAAAACATACCCATAAAGATCCTAAGGAACACAATGGCAGCTCTTGCATTCATTTTTTTTTAAACTAGTTCTTACCCACAGTCCTTTATAGTCAGTCTGATCAGACTTTGTAAGATCAGACAAGACACTCTGGCAAGTATTACACAATACGTACATATGCCATAAGCCATCTGGTCACTGTATCTGTCCAGGTCAAGGCGAATGCTTTGATGAAAGAATTCCAGCTTTGCTTTCAGTTGCTGAGATGCTGACACCATATTGTTTTTCATTTTGATTAGGTTGGCGTTATACCGAAGAAGGCTGAGCCTAATAAACGAAACAAGAACAGCACATGTTAGTTGAAAACTGTATCTGGACTTATGTGGCCAGTGCTGTCACATTACCTAAAGGAAAGACATAGCTAGCAAAATATTTTTAAGATCCTTGGAACAGGGAGTCTCAGTGGGATCACACCCTCCATCTCTCGTCCTCAGAAGCTGCAGGTCCTCATCAAGAAAAAAAAGAAAGCCCTTCCTCATTTCTCAGGTTTTTTGTCAAGCTCAATTAAACAGTCACAGAATCACAGAATCATCTAGGTTGGAAAAGACCTTGAAGATCATCTAGTCCAACCGTTCTTTGCAGTGTAGAGTGTTTCTTAGCATTTATGGAGTCCTGTAAGTGCATGTTGCCCCTGGTGAATGCTGGCACCTTTTCTATCACTTGAGATATATGACACTGCCCATTCTGGGATTCAATCACAGGACAAAACCCTACAAATATAACAAACAGTTCCACTCACTCTGCCACTTGTGAAATGACTATCCTGGGCTGCATTAGGAGGAATGTTGCCAGCAGGTGGAGGAAAGTGATCCTCTCCCTCTATTCAGTGCTGGTGGGGCTACACCTGGGTCCAGTTCTGGGCTCCCCAGTACACCAGAGACATACTGGAAAGAGGGCCAATGAAGGGCTATGAAGATTATTAAGGGACTGGAGCATCTCTCCTGAGGTAAGGCTGAGAGAGCTAGGACTGTTCAGCCTGGAGAAGGCTGAGTGGGGATCAAAATGCACAGATACCCAAGGGGAGCATTGCAGAGAGAACCGAGACAGGCTCCTTTCAGTGATGCCCAGTGACAGGACCAGAGGCAATGGGCAAAAAATTGAAACACAGGAGGTTCCCTCTGAACATCAGGGAACTGTTTTTTACTGTGAGGATGACCAAACACTGCAACAGGTTGCCCAGAGAGGTTGTGGAGTCTGCATCCTTGGAGATATTTAAAAGCCATCTGGACACGGTGCTGGGCAACCAGCTCTAGGTGATCCTGCCTGGGCAGAGGGGTTGGACTGGATCTCCAGAGGTCCCTGCAAACACCAGCCATTCCGTGAGTTTGTGACTATATTCAAGGTTCAAGTTTTTCCGGTTCTTATCAATGTCAGGCACTATGCAGTAAAATTCCTGGAGTGGAGTAAGCTCCAAACCCAAATACATTTTATCATGCAAAAGTATAAAGCAGCAGAGGGATGTGAGACTTTGGGTAACCAAAACTCCCTGAGATGTACGTTTCCATGCAAACAGTTGCTGTATTTGCATAACAATTAATCTTCTGAATGAGGAGTAATAACTTACATAGCAGCTCTCTGGCCCTGGAAAAGCCTGCTATAATCTTCTTTTAGTCCAATCACGTAGTGAACTGCTTCTGCCCACACCTTGCGCAGCTGAGGAATTGGCAGTTGGATTTTACTATCCTGTACTGAATGCAAGAAAAACACAATTGTACATAAATGAAAGGACAACTCTAGAAAAGAAATTCAGTGTTTACAACATTCCCAGTTCCTGCTTCAGGTGCTTAAACTAAGGGATTGAGCCACATAAGATCTGCTCAATTTTTATGTGATGATGCCTAAGCATGTATAAGCTTTTCATGTTATAGCTCCCCAGGTATTCGCCAGCCTGCGGCTGACCAGGCAACAGAGCTCATGTTTGAACTCAGAGCTACAAGAGAACAGATTTCTTTGACAGCTTTGGCCTACTGGCACTAGCAGACATGGGGAACACTGCATGAAACATGGCACAAGGCAGGTGGTTTTATCCAAAAACTCTATCTAAAGCACTCTCCCAAACTAGCAAAGCAAATTTGTTTTATTATATTATTATTTATTTTATTGATATTAGTCACTGTCCTGATGTGTTTTCATCTGAAAACATCTTCAAATCTTTTGTACATTTCCTCCCAAATTCCTGATGTAGATATTTAAAGGGAAAAGATGCAGGACTTATATGTGTGTTCCCCTTTAGAGACAGGGAACTTTGGGATATCAATAAACACACTGCAAAAAGCCTTAGCTCCAAGAGATTCAGCACAATGATGCCATGCAATGAGATTCACCAGAATAAAATAGCCCAGAAGACAGAAAAAAAAAAAATCAGAATAAACCCGAGTGACAGTAAAAGGAGACCGGGAAACCCAACACTTCTGCAGAGCCAGGCTGAAGAAAATTAAGCTACTTAGCAGTAACTGTATGTCACAAGGCATTTCCTTTACATCCAGTATCCCAGTAGATGTCTCCTGTCCCCTGACACTATCTTCTCTTTCACAGAAGTATACAAGGTCCTTCCTACAGGTATACTGGGTGTATATATACCTTCACAGAGGTCTATTAGGTCCTGCAGGTGACTGCTATCATTTCAGGAGATATATAAGGGAAGCTGTAAGCAGAGCAGCAGCTTTCATGCATTGTCCAAAAGTACACCGATGATGCCAGGGCCAGGCAGTAGCACCAGAACTAAGAGGGACCAACCGGAGCAGATCCCACCAGTATCCATTCAGCAATACATAAGCTCTACTCCTAACTCAGAAGGAGGGGACCAGACTTTCTCAGACACTTGGCTCTGCTTGGTGAGACCAGAAGTCAGATCAGTGTTATGGGGTCACAGACACATTATTGCTAGAGCTGAGAACTGTTGGGAAGACAGTGCAAGAGGTTTTGAACCTCTGCCAAGCATCTCTGAAGACCAGCCCTAACTCCTAACTTCCACAGGGGAATGTTGGCAGTTCTGCAACTGGTGCAAATCGGCCAAACACACCGTCTCAGCTCTGTGATCAGAGCAAGATGAATTTCCTCATACAAGGCCTGAAGAATCAGCAGCACAGAATGAGGGACCTGTTCTTTCACTTAGGTGAGACACGAGAGATGGATTGCAGCTGAAATGCAACCATCACAGACAGTACAGGGCAAAAAGGTAATCTGTATCCTCAGGATGCTGATATGGGGTTCAGAAGCAAAATCTAGGAGAGCTGTAGGAGGGCAACTGGCCATGAATATCCAAAGCACCCAATCTCAGGAGACAGGACTGCAAGGAGCCGTAACCTGTTTTTACCTGTGCACAGGGAGGAGGAGAAGGGATACATGCACAACTTCTACAGATGCTAAACCCCAAGATAAGAAGGTCCCTGACCCTTGGTACCACCAAAGGATGTCTATGTGGGCTGTCACTCAAGTTCTGCAAACCCATCTCAGCATGATGTCACCTCAACACTCTGGGGGTGTAAAGGGACAAGACCCCCTATCAGAGCAGAAAGCTGTGCAAATGAAATCACAGCACCCAAGTCAGAATCTTCTTTCCAGGATGTGCTGTGCAGACATAACCAAAAGTTTCCCTCTCTAGGCTACAAGATTAGGTTGCATGTATTACCTTCCAAGCTTTCCTTCACATCATGGCTCTGTTTAAGTGGGGCAATGCTTAGGTTTAAGTGTTTAGGTGGGGTAGATGCTGTTCAGTGCACAAAATTTAATAAAAGGGCAAAAACCTTAAATGAATTCTTAAGTTGCTCTATAGAAGAGTTCCCAAAGGGCAGGCAATAAATTCTCTGAACTACTACGTTTACAAAATGTGGAGATAGAGGAGTGTAGATGAAGCTTTGTTAGGCTGCTCCAGGTTCTTAAACGGTCCTCTTTGAATTAGACAGTACCCTTCAAGATAACACAGAGATTTGTAAGGCAAATCTACTTTTGTATTACATGAGAAGCAGCACTTTCAGTTCCCAGCTGTCTTCCAGCATACTTACCAATGTAATTTACACAGTCAGACAGACTCCGAGAAGCAAAGGGTCCATCATAGACAGTTTTGCTTTTATCAAACAAATAGACCATGTAGCTATCCCAGCCTCTCTGGTGAGACAAGAGAAGAGAACATAAACAAGAGATATCCCAAACATAGCTCCTACTAATCCAGAGGGTCCTGGTTACATCATGAACTAATTATTGTGGACAGACACTCTTCTTATCAGGTGCCTTAAAAAACTGATTTTGATAGATCCCACAGAAACATAGGACCTTTTGCTAGCATGTTACTTTATTTAAATATTTAGACAGAGTATAACTATAGGAATCTGCATACATTACTCAATAAAGGAAATAATGCTAGACCTTAAGAGTTACTACACTTACAGAGCAAACTGTCTCCAGTGGGAGAAGATTAAGGCAATTTATCTTCTCTAAGATTTTAAATTCCCTGAGACTGTGAAAGACAGTAAATGAGTAAGTGAACAGAATCATTCTTACTACGCCATCAATAACACACTGAGAAGCAGGTTTCCGAGGGTCCAGGCAAATCCCTGTTTCCAACAGCAGTTCCTGATTTCCAGTACTTATTCCAGTTTCAAACTCAATCCGAATCTGAAGGGAATGAAGGCTTTCCTCGGGATGCAAGAGAAACGAAACAATCTTGGCAGAGGTCATATTTAGGATGTGTACTATCTGTAAAAAGAGTACAAGTTGATGACAAGTCACTGGCTATCAAAGACAAAGGACACAAAGGCCCAGGAGGGAGTATGTAGCAATTAACATGTTAGAGCATCATTTGAGTTTTAATGACTACAATAATCAAGTTCAGGAGTGAAGCCCCACATAGCAGACTCAAAGCCTGGGCCTGTAACTTTTAACTTAATGTCAGAGAAAATTACAATCAAACACAGTAACAGCCTTTGGAAGCCATGCTGCAGCTTAAATAAATCAGAAGAACAGTGACAAGGTCATCTTGAGCCTTGCTGTCTCCTGATGCTGGCCAGTACTGCTCCCAAGAGAGGGAGTTCCATTTCCTTTAATCCCTCCATACAAAAAAGCTGTTACATACCAGTGCTCATCTTCTCATGGCTCTCATGGCCCTCACTATAATTCTACTATACCTGGGCAGAGACTGTAGGACCCAAAACACACCATAATATACAGATTTTGACAAGTCCCAATGACGGGCACAATATTTTGTATTTCAGGCCTTAATTCCTTTAGAATCCTTCAGATCAGACAAAATTATCCTCTGGCTTCTACACATGCTTGCCTCAGCTATTCTTACTCCAGCAAAGCTCCAATAATTACTTGAAGGGGAAGAGTCAGGTAAATGTAATCTCTGTTCTACTACTATAGTACATGGACGTGGAGGTCACAGCATCAGTAGTGGAGTTCAGGAAAACTTATTAGCAAATATTAAACCATTATTTAATCTTCTACTACAAGTGTAAAACTAGAGATTAATATTGCTGGTGATATTTTGCCTTCAGATATGTACTGGACAGGCTGTATACACACTCACTTCCTGATACCAAGAAAAACATTCCTCATGATCCTGCAGCTGGATGTCAGGATTATAGCTTTGCTCCACTGAACACACCTTCTGTCCTCTGAGATGCTTTCAGTAGGCCTTTAAACCAGTAACAATCCTCACTCACCTTCAAATTCAGTATGTGATCCATTATTAGGAAACACTTTGGACGACCGGTCTCATGATCTAAACCTCCACCTCTCTGTTGTGGATCCCAATTCAGCATCAGTTGCAACCAGTTTTCCATTGGTTCTACAATTAAACTAAAATAGAAGGGCTGTAAGAAAGAGAAGGTAGACACTCTACAACAGTCAGACCACTTAAGAAACCAGGGTCTCACAGCAGCAGTAAGGTTACAACTATTTGGTTAGAGACCATATCTGTGCAACACCTGCTGAAGTGGTGTGAAGAACACCCGATTTCACTGCAGTTGCTCATTCTGACAGTGGGGAAAACCTGGAAGGGGAGGAAAGCACATACAGATTGAGCACCCCTGCTGTAACAAGAGTCCTTGCTGACCTCAGAAGTGCACGCCCATGCAGTACACCCTGCATTACACTACTTCTGACCCATATTCATGGAGTCAAGAGTATCTCAACACATCAGTAAGGTGTGTCAAAATGGATGAGAGTTATTTTTTTGTTCTTTTTCTTTCAAAAACTATCTGCGATACACAAAGTCAAATAGTTTTCAAAGCCTTGTCTGCAGAATAACCATCCCCATGCTGCAGAGCCACCTGGAAAGTTCTCCTGCATGTTTATCCACACTAGAAGTATGTTAAGTTTATTGCGAAGAATGTCTTTAAAGACAGTACACAGTGCAAAAAGCTGAAAGCACTGGCACAAAGCCACTTATTTCATTCTCAACTCCAGTACTTTTTCTAGAAATCTGCCAGTTGCAGTGAGTTGTGCTGCACTGCTGGGCACAGTTGAAGACACAAGTGCTAGATAAGTGTCAAGTAATCAGAGTCTGACCTCTGACTTGGTACAAGGCCAATTAATTCAGGTTGAAGGCCCCCCTGGAGGTCTCTGGTCTGAACCCTAGCCCAGAGCTGGGCCAATGTCTCAGCTACAGCAGGCTGCTCACGGCTGTGTCCAAGTGAGTCTGGGCAGACCTCACAGATGGAGACCCCCCCCTGCCCGGGGCCTGTCCCAGGAATGCATCACTAGCACAGGGAAACCTTTTTCCTGTGCCCAAATTTCATTTCCCCTGTTGTAACTTGTGCTGTTGCAGTTGGTCCTTTTGATTTGCCCCTCTGAGAAGAGCCTACATCTGTTGTCTCTGTAACACCCCAGTAGACAGACGATGAAAAAGTTACATTTCCCTTTGCCTTCTCTTTGCCAGACTGAAGCAGCCCATTTCCACAGGCCTCTCCTTGTACACTCTATTCAACAGGCTCTGACCATCTTTGTGGCCTCCGCTTGACTTGCAGCAGCTTTCCCAACAGAAGCACTAGAAAATTCTGCTTTCATGAAGCAGCTCATTCAAGTACTTGGTTTAGGAGATTCAATACCATCAAGTTATTGGGTAGATGTTACCCCATGGCCTTGTAATAATGGGTGGAAAACTCACAAGAGTTCACACTGCAAGGTAGATTGCCATCATCCCACAAACTGCAGGGTGAACCCAAAGCATCAGAAAAGAGCCGTGTGGCTACAGACTATTCCTTCACAGCAAATGGTAGCTTACAAAGAGCTTGAAACACTCCTTAGGAGAAAGAAGGAGGACCCCTCAGTGCTTGGGATAAAGGAGGAGCCCTCAGTTTAAGACAAGCCAAAAATTATCACATGTAGCCACAAGGACACACTTACCCACAAAGGCTGTGAGGCTGCGGCAAATGAGTACTAAAGCGAACCTCCCCATTCATCTCTTCAGAAGCAAAGATGTGCTTTGGATCCTTCTTCTTGATTTTTTCATGCCTAGAAAATAAAAACCTCTGTGGATATACTGATGAGGTTACTTTTGTAAAGGGCCAACTGAATATGACAGCAATAAAAATCGCCACAGTCTAGTAGCTTTAGAAACCAAACTCTTCTCTTTTAGGACAAAGATGCCACCCAGAGCATGTCCAAGTGGAAGAGGGGAGCCCTTGTAATTAACACTGTCTCTGAAAACATTTTTGCCCCTGCTTGCAAGGATGTCTGGAGAGCACCAAGCAAGAGGATCAACACGTAACAATTCACTGACCACAGAGCAAGCCCGCACAACAAAACCAGCCTCTACACTGTAATGAGACAGATAACATTTGTAAGGCATCTGGCAAAACCACTGTTCTTACCTTGATCCAAGTGAAACATCTAATAAATGTTAGAAACACAGCCTGCCACTGGATCCAGTACCAGGGAAAGCATCACCAGCACCTCTGCCTCAGTTTCCTCACTGTGGCTCACTTCAGCAGTGGGCTGAACCCTGCCTAGAGCTCAGCTGCTCCGGGAGCAGCAGGATTGCCCAGGGCAAGCCAACAGTCAGTCAGCTGTGAGGCAGCTGAACATTCCTTGCTCCTGGCGGCTGCCAGCCTGCTCTGTCTCAGTCAGCATCAACTGGAACTGAAGCTACATATGGGAGGCCTGCACTGTTCTCTTCCTTCTTTTATGGATAGGGAAGAGCTGTTTCTAAACTCATTTAATTCATTGGTTTTCTACTGCTTACATTAGGAAATCAAGTTCTACATGTTGGAAAACAGGCAACAAATATTGAACTGTTAAAATAATAAAACCCCAAGAATTAGCAGTTAAAAAGGAAACTATTACCACATACTAGTTTTTTGTTAACACATAATAAATTTTTAAGCTAACACTTGCATTAAAACTCAAATTTACCTTTTCTCCCATTATTATTTCAATGCTAACAGAAAAGCAAGTTTCATATTTTTTCTGTTGCAGAATTACCCTTTTACCAAGCTTACACACACTCCTGGTATTACAAGGTAAGTAGTGGAAATATAAAAATTTATCTTTCTGCCCCTTCTTCTAGCCCTCAAAGAGCGAGCAGAAGCCTCCATATGCAGGTTAAACTCTTTCAGTTGTCACTTTTATGAAGTTACTTACAATCATGTAGCTATGTGTTTACTACACAAAACATACTCTTGCTGTGTGTTATTGATTGCAAACAATAAGTAACCTCACAGCCTAGGTGAGTAAAGGACTGTATCACTCCTCCCCATTACATTTTTCTGACAGTGATATACAGACTGGTTTATAATTATATTTTTTCATTCAAATTTAACTTGGGAAGGAATTATTCTGACCAGAGACTACCACACACTGTAATAAGCACATACTACAGTAAGTAAAAATAGCCAGTCAAACTGTCATCGATACTACTAAAGTTTCAATGGCTTCTGCAAAGCTTAGCAGACCACCAGCCTCAGCACCTAACAATAAATTTATCATTCTGGTTCATGCTGTCACCTCACCACACGCAGTAGCTGTCGTTCTCATTGCCTGGCCTCACCCCTTGCAGAATTTGTGTCTTACCAGGTAAACGGCTGTAGATTATGCAAGAAAGGTCTAAATCCCGCAATGCATTCAAACACCATTGTTCCAAAGCTCCAGTAATCAACAGTAACTGAGTAGGATTTATTCTCAAAGAGTTCTGGAGCCTAAAAAGGATCATAAAAAGACACTTTGAAAGTGGTATTTCAGGTCATCTATCTTCTTGCATTTCTGCGGAGACAAAGCTACATCTAGACGTGGTCCACAGTTCCAGAGAGGCACAGGGACCCTGATGTGGCCCTGCTTAGGCTGCCCGGTGGGTCGGGCCTGGAGCCCCCAGCCCACGAGGAGATGGCAGGGAGCTGGGCTTGTGGGTCTGGCTGCAGTGGGGCTGGAGGGGGGTGCGGGCTGAGAGCAGCCCCTGACTGGGGCATAGAAAGGGATGGATGGGGCCAAACTCATCTTGGAAGTGACAGGTGATACAGTGAGAGGCAAAGGCCCCAGATCCCCATCTGGGAGGTTCACGTCAGACACGAGGAAACACTTCTTCCCCTGGAGAGGGAACACCCTCGGGACAGGTCTCCAGGAAGGTGCACAATCTCCATTTTTGGAGGTTTCAGGGCTTGGCTGGGCCAAGCCATGGCTGCCCTGACCTAGTGCTGGTGACAGTCCCGCTGCAAGCAGGAGGCTGCACGAGGGACCCCTGTAGGTTCCCTCTGACACACACTTCTGTGATTCTATAAAATGTGGCAATACCACACCACTTGTATATGTGAAGAAAAAAAAGTCTTACCAAATATTGTAATGTTCCAACAAACGAAGTGCATAAACTTCCTTGATCCAGATCTTTTGCGTATCCCAGGTCTATTATTTTGTGAACAATCTGTAGACAGTTTTAACTAGTTCATCAGAAGAGCAAATTCAGACAACAAAACCCACCAAACAACCCAAAATCTGTGCAGTGACATCCACAGCATACACTCAAGAAGAGAGAAGCCAGAATGGAAATGCTGGAGAAAGTCAATGGTGAATCTTCGACATGTGATGCGATGTTAAGGCTCGCTGTTTCACCACGTAAGCTGGCGTTGTCCACCTATCTCAACTGAGACTCAACTTTAAATAAAGCAGCTTGACACTTACAGCTTGGCCAAACAGAATATCTAGCTTTTTATCTGGGAAGTGAGTTTTTTGTTTAAAGAGTAACAATAGAGAAAACAATTTTCATTAAGAAATCCATTAGGCTGACTCTCTGAACTAGCTCGATTTTACATGCAGCCCTCAAAGCCACAAACACAGGGATACGCTACAGTCTCATATCACTCATACTCTGTTGCAGGCAGGGTTCTTGAGCAGAAGCAAAAGTTGCTTGTTTTTAATGACAAGGATTTAAGAATAAGCAAAATAGGATTTGTGGCTTCAAGAAGACGTAAAACTTTTAGTGAATTCACAGTCGAGTTTTCAGTCCGGTTCAATGCCACAAACTACTTGTTCTCTTTTATTTCTCTCAGGTAAGACACAGCTGCTGACAACTTTCAGAAATGACAGTGGAAACACCACTGACAGCAGCCACCTGACTTACCTTCCCACCTTCATCCTGAAGAACAATATTTTCAGGCTTTAAATCTCTGTGTATAATCCTGTTTTCATGCAAATACTGGATACCAGACCCTGAAAGACACGTTTGATTTAATAGAAAATAAACTCAGATTGATTAATGATACACCTGATAAAAACCTAATATCCATGACTTTGGGGTTGACATCCATAAATTTTCATCTTAAAACACCATTAAGAACTACTACTTAAAAGATTCATCAGATTTATGCTAGGACTGAACCAGCTCTGCTGTTCTGCTCTGAAGAAGCGGAGGTTGCTACAAAGTTCAGACTCACGGTATAACCGCAGGGCACATCTCTTGCCTGTACTGCAGCAGAGAAGGCAGCTGAATTTTTCCTCAAACTGTAGAGTTACAAAATGAATGTAAGACAAGCATGCAGACAGGTCTCCAAAATGTGCAGGCATCTTGAAACAGCTCTGCATGTCCTCTAGCCTAAGATCTTGGCAAATTAGCACAAGGTAGCAAAAAGACCTACTGATGTCTGTGAGCACATTATGCAAAATGCTGATGAAAGCAAGCACTGAAATTAAGCAAATGAAACAAGCTGAGTTTCTCTTTGACCTAAAACTACTGCCAAATAGTGGCTAACAGAGCTTGTAGTAAACTTCCACCATTGCCAAAGCACCACAACACAAACCACCCCATCAGGGAGGGGACCGTCCAGCTGTGATGAAGCAGAAGCACAGATGGAGCTAAAAACTGACTCCTGGGCAGCCTCTGGTTAACGCTGCGTGGAGCAGCTGACTGAGGTGTAACCACCAATACCCCGGTCAGAATGAGCAACCCTGAACTTAGGGGCTCAAGGCTTCCCCTCTGCTGGTAAGGGACTGGTGTGCTCCAAGTACCACCACCTCTGTCACTCTCACTGCTAAAAATGAAATTCTACGATTGCTTTAAGCCAGCCTACGTAGGGGCTGTCCCCAGAAGAAACACACGTTCCCAAACTCTCCTTTTCCATATGCAATTTCCATGGCAGCACAAGCATTTATGGTACCACGTGATCAGCTTGATTCTGGGACCAATACAGCTGGAAACTACTAAGAAAAAAATAATCAGGTTTTAGCCAGGCTGGTTTCCAGAACCTGCTCCTCGCCTGGGTGCAGGAGTGGCTGCTATAGGGGAGGGAATGGGAGCACGTGCCCAAGAAAGGCAAAGAGCAGGACTTTGCCTTATAGCAACAGTCCACACCTGAACTGCCTTGAGGAGACTGTGGAGCCACTAACAAAACAGAAACAAGAGAAATCCTGCCTGCAGGAAGGGGAAAATTCACTAGCAGTCCCTCCACAAAACAACACTGGCCACTAAATAAAAGATTATCAAGCCAGTGTCTGCCACAGGACACAGCCACAGACAAAACAGCAAAAGATGACTTTCAAAATTTGAGTAGTCAGTTGAGTCATGATTTTTCAGTCTTGGAGATGCGCAGATAGAAATAAAAGGTCCCATGGAAGGCCCAAGGCAGGTATTGTATTTTCTCCTCTCCATCATGGGGTACTTTAAATTTTGCTATGCAAAAGATATTCCAACTGCACATTGTGCTGACCAGCCGTGACTGTAAATTCATTATGGGATTATTTTAAGAGAAATATTCAACCAACAGGCCTTGTCCACAGTTCAAACACTTTCTCCCATCAGGGAGAAAGTCCCCAACCTTCACTGATTTACCACTTATTTATACATTTAACAGCTTCTGACTTGCAGTTCTTCTCCACTGCATTTTCAAATCTTTGCCAAAGACATGCCAGAGACACTCAACTTATTATGAAAACAACAGACCCCATTCTACAGAGGGAAGGGGAACAAGGATGAAGGAATGCAGTCGCACTTGATTTTGGGAACTCAACTGCAACACTCTGAACACTGAAAGGACAGAAGCCCAGACCAATACGTCCAAAATACTTTCTCATGCCAAAACTAGCTCCATTCCTATAAGTAGAGATGGGCTATCTGTAAGAGAACTAAAAAACCAAGGAGCTCTACTGAGCAGCTCTTCTGGAAAGCCTACTTGCTGTAGAAACCATGCATAGCATCACCCTCAATCAGATGACTTGTCCTCCCCAGGGTGCCCAAGAAGCCAGGCACTCCCTGATGGACAGAAAGGCCAGTTTCAAGTCCCACATCTTTTACTTTCTTAAAGTGCTCTCAGGGGTCAAGAATTTGGCATCAAGCAAGCTAAACAGTTTGAAATATATTTGATGAAACACTTCTGGATACCATCAAGTTTGTGTCACAGTGATTTTCAGGGATTGCTATAGCCTTGGGAAATGGCTTTAACGCAGGTACCCAAAGGTATCAAATTAAATTGTTCCCTACGAGCAGTGCTGTCACCTTGAGCTACTCCCACCCTGTACGGATTTGTTGCCTGCTCCCTTTCCAAACCACAGAATCTGAAATCCACATGATATCGGACATCTTCTGTAACGCAGGTCAAGCTGATATCTGGTCAATTCTCATCTTGTCATCACTCTGCCTCCCTGTACGCTGCCTTGGGACCTTCCCATGGGCCATATACAGCACAGCAGCAGTGTCAGTGGGAAAGGAGGTTTCTTTTCCAACCTCAAGCTCCCATGGTGCAACAGAAGGCTGGTGCCCCTTGTCATGCTGCTCACCAAGTACAGTATGGTCCCACCTATCACCTTTGCACTTGCACTTTCTGTAGCCATGGGCTGCTCTCAGACCCTCCTCAGCCTCCCTGCGGCCAGACCCAACAAGCCCATCCTGGTGGGTCAGATGCTCCAGGCCCTGGGCAGCCTTTGCAGCTCCCTGCCAGGATGTCCATGTCCCTCTGGAACTTGGGGCCAGATGTGGACAACTGTATCCAGATGTAGCCTCCCCAGTGCTGAGTAGAGGAAACAATGATCTCCATCACTGTGCTAGCCACAACTCTAATGCAGACCAACAGAACTGCTCTTCCAAAATGAGAAGCTTCTCAACATTCAGGCACATTTATGTTGGGATTGCCTACCTACTTAACCCTCAGTTGAGAGCACATCATTAGCCAGAAGATTGCTGGACTAGCCATGGCATAGCTGGCTTCCTCTTTTGCTATGCTCTTACGTACCTTGCCCTCAGCTCCACTCCAGTTTATCATCTCCTCTGTAATGTCACCCTGAACAAACAAAATTTCCCTCCTACTGAGCAAACCCTACAGAGAGAAGCCACAGGGCAACTTTGGCACTTTCACATTGGTTCTTGCTTTTTGGTTTGTAAAAGTTACATTCCTTCAAGTGACGTGCAGTGTGGCATCTCCAGAGCCATGAACAGAAACCAGATTTAAACAGAAAACTGTGACCTTAACAAAACAAAACGTTAAGGTCACAGTTACCTACAACTGACCACTACACAGCTTTTCCAATCCCATTCCACAGACACATAATTAGTGCAAGCTTCTTGTCTCTGTGATCAGCAGGAATATCAAGTCCTTGCTCTGGAATAGAAACCTGATTGGTTTTAACACACCTGGCCTCATTAGTCCCCTTTTCCAGGTCAGCTGAAAAAGCAAAATGCCATTACACATAATAAAAAACCCAAACCAAAACATGAGAAAGGCATTAGACTACATACCAATGTCACTAAGCAGAGAAAGTATTTGACTTTCCTTAAGTCCGCAGCAGTTTTCCGGTTTGTTTAGCAACTACAAGACAGGAAAAGATGTTTAGACCCACAGTGCAACAGCTAACAGTCAAGAACAACATCTTCCATCCCCTGCTGGCACAACACAGAAAACAGCACAGCTCAAATATAACACCAGTCACCCACCTCATGGTCAGGCACCTTAAAATCAGCAAAGGGCACATTCTCTGGTAACGGTGTTACTGCCACAGGCTGCTCCACTCCACACAAGTCACCTTCTTCAGCTCACAGCACTCGATCGTGGGCTAGCTCTGCCTTGGGACACGGCCTCCTTCCTGACTGCCCTCCCACAAGGAGAAGCTGTTTGACACTTCAGCACACTGGCTTGGTTGCCCAAATAGTTAATCCCGAGCTAAAAGCAGATCATCGGCCTGTGGACGACTGGAGTGTCCACAGCATGGACCATGACCTGTACTCTCAACCCTGCCTCCCCTCTAAAGTGCTTCTTCATCTCTCTGCTCCCTTGCTCTGAATTTTTATCCTCTTGCGAAAGGCAGGTAGAAGCACCGGAGGAACCCTGCTCCTAATCACTGTCTTAATGATCTGTCAATAAGTAGCTTCAGCAATTCCCTGCATACGCCCTGAGTCAATCAACATGTGATCTGATTTTTACTACACTGAAGGTGTTCATAGATGACTGAGGTACACCTCTGTACTGCAGCCAGCCCTCTTCATGTTTTTGCCTGCCTCCCATGCTTCAGGTACAACCAGTAGTCAAACCTCTACGGGGGAGAAGCCAAACTTCAACATCTCACTCCTTAAGCTCTGGGTAGATGTGCTGAACAACAAAGGAGGAGACAGGCAAAGTCAGAAATCAAGCTCCGAGCCCACACTACCCTGAAAGAGCACAAGCATAAAAATGTGTGTGGTTCACAGACAGAAGCAGATGCTTTCCCAAGCTTTATGGAAGATTGCAGATGGGCAATGAGAAATTAATAAACACAAATTATGTCAAGCGAGTGCAAGAGAAAGATTTAAAGAGCAGGATCAGAAATAAAAAAAAGGCATTTTTTTTCCTTTAAGGAACAAAGCATTACATGTGATCAAATTAAATTAATTGTCCTAGCATCTATGCAACATCTAAGGATTCATTCATTAGAAATTAGATGATCAAATACTGCATTGCAAGCAGTGCTAATGTAATCCCAAATTTCTTTGCCAGGGTCTCCAATTTACCTTCAACCACTCTCAAAACTTCTACTGCAAAGACACAACACCCAAGCATCACCGAGAACACGGTCAGCTACACGTGTCTGCAACATCCAAATGCTATTTTCATATATGCCCACTTCCTTCCATTGCCAACCTTGTCTTTTACTATTGTCCCTACTGCTTTAAACAACTCAAAACCATAAAATGAGGCTCAGTAAGTTACTGATGCACTAGCTGCTAGCGCAGGTATATGGTTACTGCATTCAACATCTGCTCACCTTCCTCCAGTGCTATTTAACACCAGTAACAAAAAAAGACAAAACAGAAAAGTGAGCTTCCTGATCACTTAGATGAGGTGATTTCAAAGCAAACCTTAATCAACAGGGATTTGCCTCTTCACCCCTATACAAATGGCTACTTCCTGAATCCAGCTGCAGTGGAGAGGGAGCATGAACTCTACCAGGCCACAGAGCCACTGCCTGGGGAACTACTGAAAGGTTCCTTTACTCTGGGGTATTGTTGCTTTGCAGAAGGGCAGTTTCCAGTTCATCAGGAAAGTCTCTGAAGCCCTGGAGGCCCCAGTCCAGTACTAACAGGATCCTTCCCTGTGCTGAGAGCAATGCAACACTTGATAGACATGAATCAAAACCAGATTAGTCTCCAAACAGAGACACATTGCAGCAAAGTCAAACACGCTGGCTGCCAGTATCTAGGCTACAGGAAGCTGTATTAATGCTAAAGCAGTTCCGTGAAAGGACAACCTGCATTGCTCTCTGTCCTCTGGTTTCAAAAACACAAGCCTCATTTCCGATATGTGGGTTTTTTCCCACTTTACATTTACTTCCCCACACCTGTACTTACAAAGAAAAGTGCCACAGAACATACATGGTTTCACAGACAACCACAGTTACAGAAACAGCATCACCACCACTTGATTTTGCTACATATGGCAAAGGAAAGCAGACATTACCTTCCGGAGATCACCCCCTGAACAATATTCCATTGCCAGAAGAGGAACGTCATTAACCAGAAAGTTCATCTCCTCGGGAACTTCACAGGCTCTTACTACATTGGGATGGTTCAGCCTAAGCACATGGAAAGCTGGGTGAAAACTCTCACTCCTCTTTTGGAAGAGTAAGACAGATTGTTAATCAACCATGTTTTATGTTTCAGGCACAACTTCTATTCCCCAAACGTATACTTGCTGAGAAGTACACTCTTCAATCGGTACCTACCAGTATCCAAATGCATAAAATCCACACCTTGGGAATACACAAACCAGTGATGAGCGGAAATGTTGTCTCAAAGTCAAGGTGCACGACTTTGATGATAGGGATCCGGGCTCAAATTTTGGATTCCTGCATACTCCTGGCAAAGTCATTAAACATGTGTCTCTGTTTCTGTATGTGGGGTCTGCTTCTCACCGGCCCAAGGGTCCCCGAGGAATCCTTCAATACTTGTGCAACTGTACTAGAGAGGTGGAACCAGGCAGGTGGAATCCACATACATGGGGAAAGATTCATTTCTGTAACTGAATTCAAACAGCTGCTTCCTGTCTCTAATATAAGTTACTCTTGGGAATAAATGACACATCCAGAAGGAAGTGAAGTCAAATTACTTTTGCGTACACCTTCCAAAGCCTCTGGAAGCCACCACAAGATCAGCTGTGCAGCTCAGTGCTTCTATTCCAAAAATGAGTATGGTGAAAACACTAACGAGAACAGCGATCACCAAGCCCTGACTTACAAACTCAGGTTGCCTGCAAGGGGTTTCCTCCAACGTCAGTGCATACAGTGAGCAGGCAAGGGTTACAAAGAGGCAGAGTAGGACCTCAGTGTGCAGCAGAGGCACTGCAGGCCTTGGTGAGGACAACTCAGAACAAAACTGAGTGGCGTCCCTGCTCCCACCAGCAGGATGGAGTATCTCATGCTCCAGGATCTCTCTCAAAAGGGAGGAGGAATTCTCAGGATGTACGAGACCCCGACACCCAGAGCTACCACTCACGTCCATGAGGACAAACCTGGCCAGCTCTGGCTCGCAGGTACCTCAGAGTGACATGCTGGAGAAAAGGAAGGTCGGCAGCATAGAACATGTAGTTTCTTACAAGAAAGTGCTAGGACACATTATTCTGTACATGCAGGAGTGTGACAGAAAAAAAGCAAGTCCTAGACCCCCGGTTACTAGATCAAAGATGAACACACTGAACTGTATGGGAACGTGGGGGTGTTCTCACATCACCATGTGAAAACCCAAAGTGCTGCACAGTGTGAGTCTGGAAGAATTTATGAAGGACAAACCGCCCATGCAACACGAGAGTGCCGGGGGTCCCAAGTCAGGACATGAGCAGAAGCGCTTGGACATTTTGGGATGACAGATACACCAGCGCAGAGCTGCGGGGTGACAGACACACTCTTACTCCAGCTGGTTTAGGGACCAGGGCCATGGCTGTCCCCCCGTCCCAGCCCCTCACCCCGGCTGGCTCAGGGCTGAGGCCATGGCTGTCCGCAGACCCCAGTCCCTCACCCCAGCTGGCTCAGGGCTGAGGCCATGGCTGTCCCCCCGCCCCAGTCCCTCACCCCAGCTGGCTCAGGGCTGAGGCCATGGCTGTCCCCCCGCCCCAGTCCCTCACCCCAGCTGGCTCAGGGCTGAGGCCATGGCTGTCCGCAGACCCCAGTCCCTCACCCCAGCTGGCTCAGGGCTGAGGCCATGGCTGTCCGCAGACCCCAGTCCCTCACCCCGGCTGGCTCAGGGCTGAGGCCATGGCTGTCCGCAGACCCCAGTCCCTCACCCCGGCTGGCTCAGGGCTGAGGCCATGGCTGTCCCCCCGTCCCAGCCCCTCACCCCGGCTGGCTCAGGGCTGAGGCCATGGCTGTCCCCCCGTCCCAGCCCCTCACCCCGGCTGGCTCAGGGCTGAGGCCATGGCTGTCCCCCCGCCCCAGTCCCTCACCCCGGCTGGCTCAGGGCTGAGGCCATGGCTGTCCCCCCGTCCCAGCCCCTCACCCCGGGTGGCTCAGGGCTGAGGCCCTGGCAGTGCCCAGGCTCCGGGGCCCCTCAGCCAGGCTGGCTCGGGGCCGCTGGGCCCCGACCGGCCGTGCCGTGCCGGGCCGTGCCGTGCCGACCCATCCGCACTCACTTCTTCATGATGTCGATCTCGTGGCACCACCGGTCCTTGTTCTTGACGCTGAGCTCCAGCCGGCAGGACTTGATGGCCACCCGGGCGCCCGAGTCCTGCAGGACACAGCGCCGTCAGCCGCCCCGGCCCGGCCCTCCCCGCCGCCGCCCGGCCCCGCTCCGCGCCGCCCCACCTGGTGCTGGTAGAGGCAGACGTTACCGAAGCCGCCGGTGCCCAGGCGGTCGCGCATCTCCCAGGGCCCGCAGCCGCCCGCCGGCTGCCCCCGCAGCGCCGCCCCGCCGGGGGCCCGCTCCGCGCCGCCGGGCCCGGGGGGCAGACCCCGCTCCATCGCGCCGCAGCCACTCGGCGCCACCGGCAACTCCGCCTTTATTGCCGCGTCATCGCGCGCGCGCCTGCCGCCCGCCGCCCGCCCGTCCGTCCGTCCGTCCGTCCGTCAGCGCCGCCGTCAGGCCCGGAGGGCGAAGTCGAAGGGCTGGAAGTCGCGGCGGAAGGCGCGGGCCTGCGCCGCCTCCTCCGCCCGCTCGGCCGCGCACCGCCGCCAGTCGGCCCGCTGCGGCAGCGCCAGCAGCGCCTCGCTCGCCAGCACCTCCCTGCAAGCACAGCCGCGTCACCCGCCGGGCGGCCCTCGGCGGCGCCCCGCGGGACCGGCACCGGGGGGGGCGGGGGGAGACACCGACCTGCCGAAGTGCAGCGGGAAGCGGCCGCGGATGCGGTGGAAGAGCTTCTCCCCCGTGTCCAGCTCCACGTAGAAGTAGGGCGTCCCCGGCTGCGCCACCTGCGGGGGGAGAGGCCGCGAGAGGGGCGCCCGCTGCCGCCCCCCCGCCCGCCAACAACGGGGGCGGCTTTCGGGAAAAACCCCAAAGGGGGCGTTTCCTCCTCAGAGAGGCATTTCTTCAGAGGAAACGCGGCTGAGGAGCCGAGCGACCCGCAGAGACCCGGCTGCGTCAGTGGCTGAGCTCGAACTGCAAGGGCCGATGAAGCAGGGGCCGGCTTTTGCGGGGGTCAGCAGCTGATGATGCGCACAGGGCACCACTGTAACATCTTCTGTGGCTTAATTTTGCAGTTACTGCTACAGAGTCATTAAATGAGAGAATCGGGCCGTTCTGATCATTCTTAACCTGAGCTAAGTCATCCCATACTAATACAGCACGTTTTTTGAGCAAGAAAGGCATGTGAAGAGACTACATTCACATTTCCCAGCTGAGAAATGAGCCTCCGAGCTTGCCAACACGGCTATCAACAGCTGTAAGGGCTTACAAAGAGATAAGCATGCACACATGCTATTTCTGGCTCCTGCTGCAGATCAGGTCTCCCTGTGACCACTAAGCACAAAGAAAAAAAAAACCCTACGTCCCTACTAATTCACTTCCCTGATACTTCTTTCAAATTTCTATCCAAGGGAACCTAAAACTCCCTGATGTGCAGCGGCACTGAGGGGGGGGGTGTTTGGCGTCAGAAGGAATGAATTCAGCAAGCCCTATGCGCAGCTGGAATAATTTTCAGATAAGCAACACATCTAGGAGCTTCACACGGAGCAGAATACGTCTGGCACGTCTGCAACTTAAGTGGTCTGCCTCCAACAGCTTAACCCTGTCACACCAAGTGACCTCAAAGGGACACAGCAGCCTAGACAGGACAGAGGGAAAGTAACAGGTGAAATCACATCTCATACTTGCGTGATATCTGAGTGCTCTGGGATTTCTAATAATTCAATCTGTTGCTCCTGTGCCTGTGCAATAAAGGACTCTTTAATGTCTTCAGAAGTACAGTGGTCCAATGGGACAGGAATCACCTGGGGAGGGAGGACAACATTTCCATAAAAAGAAGACAAGACAAAACAAACCACTTGCACAAAGCAATCCATCACTGGAGCCTCTATGCTCCTCAGTACCACTCAGCATCATCAAACAAGACAGGTGAGCACCTATCTGTTCAGGCTTAAACTTACGAGATTTTTTTCTGTAGGAGAGGAACAAAAAGCTGAAAACTAAAAGCTTGAAAAAGTTCTCAGCACAGCCTTCTCCTTTCTGATCTCTGTGGTAGTTTAAGGCCGCTCTGATACAGTTACAGATCTGCCAGATACAGAAACTACCACAATAAACCCCTAAATGACTGACACACAAGGACAAAAAAGAAAACCTCAAATCAAAGGGCTGGTAGTGGTAGACAATGACCAGCGTTCTACATATATCTTTAGATTTTCAGCCTCCTTCAGACAAAGGCGAGCACCACAGTTCGTGTGCCAGTGTGAGCCAATCAGAGTCAGAGCGAGGTCTTGCAAGTTATCTGTAAACCTTGTGGTGTGGGCTTTTTAATCAGTTCCATGCAGGGAAAAGTTTTCCTCACCCACTCAACACAACCAACGCTGTGCTGCTGTAACAGGAAGAATTAAAGGACTGTGGCAGAACCAGCACACCGGTTTTATTTTTGCTCTGGCTCTATCTGTGGGTAGGACGACTTCTCTCCATACTCTGGGAAGGCACAGAATAAAGAGGGAAATTTGAAGGTGAGCTTTTTTTTTTTTCAATTCATTTGCAGATAAGCGCAAGTTTATATTCTCCCAGGGTGACACTAAAACCATACCTGTAACTGCAGATGCTGACTCCTATAGTTTCTTTCAAATAGGACATATCTCTTTCCCTTGCTTCTGAAAAATTCCTTCAGGGCAGACTTGTACTTGGTCACTTCTTCCACCACCTCTGAAGACAAGTCAACCACTGACTGATAGTGCCCGATAGGCAAAATCAAGACGTGATCAGGTAATAAGCCACCTTTGGCCAGGGCAAGATAGCACTAGAGTGAAACAATACACACCAATTACTCACTGCAAGCAACACTTACCATGCTGTGGAAAGTTACTCTCTGACTGCATTCTGAGTATCCCCCAGCCTAAGAATTCTGCTTCAGGAACAGGAAAGTCTTCTCCTCTATCTCACTTATTAGGGATTGTTTATTAGCAATTAATTACTAGAGGAATGAGAAAGAGAGGGGCGAGAGATGGGCTGCTAAAGAACCAAAAAAAAAAAAAAATCTTTTGAATGCCAGAGAATGTCTTGTCTGCAGGAAAGCAGCTGAGTCAACTTCACTACTGTGGCTACAATTTCTTACTATGACAAGAAAATCCACTTGAAAATTGTTAACAGCTTTCAAAATAAGCCCGTGGACAAACCTGTCCCTGTAGCAGTGTAAAGTGGATTATGTTGCACAGGAGCAATAACTTTAAGCAAGGATTTAAGCAATGATTGAATTAATCTCCAAGATGCAGACTTTAAAGCTATTTTATCTTCTGTTTAATGTATATGTAACAAAACTGGAACTAATCATCCCAGGGAGATCTGGCAAAACTCCAGACAGTGCATCCTGCTGCCAAAACAGGTCCCAGTTTACACTGATTTCACGTTGGAAAAGTTCTGCCAGATGGTAACGTAAGCAAGCCATGAGGGCTGGCACAGCAAAAAGTGTTCTGGCACCATAATCCAGCTCTGCTGCCAGAGCAAAACTGGACCATGCTTCATTTTTTAAAAGACTTTATCTGTATACTTATGCCTTTTATAGGGGAGATGCAAAGAAACTGAAAACAAAACCATGAGTCAGCTTCAAATAATGTTTGTTTGGGTTTTTTTAAGATTTAAAATTGGAGACTGATGTTTTATATTGCTGTGTCTTGGCACGATTCTGCCATCAGGTAGCAAAGAACATGCTATGGGTACTCACATGCGTGCCAATACTAACAACCAAATGCTTCTCAACTTCTGGGCTGGCGAGGCAGAACCAGCAGGGCCCCGTGGGCTGTGCTTAATTGGGAGAGGAAAGAGAAACAAGTGTTAATATAAGGCTTATTTGTCAGAACAAGGAACAGAACAAGATTTGAAAGAGCTGTTATCTTCCAGCCACCCTTCCCGACTGAAAAAGTGCTGAAGATATCAGAAGGACACAGCAGATCTGGTTAGAGAACTGGTGCCTCTGGGGAATTTCAGGAAGAGAGGAGGCAGTGGCAGTCACACCCTTGCTGACTGCCATTCTCATCGAGTGCTCTAATTTAATGGAAGAGCACTAATTCCAGGAATTTAGAGGTTACAGCTCACTAATAAGAAAGCACCAGGAAATTTAAACAAACAAGTCAAAACGAGGCAAAATTACTGCATAGATAACAGACAAGGACAGACACTGTCAAGTGCACCTGTCAGTTCTGGCCTATTAATCACACCCAAAACACCTGGATTCACACCCAAATTGTGATACCTGAGCTGACCTTTAATATAAGTTGATGGCATTGGTAAGCTAGGCCTCTTCTTAGGGTCAAACACTAACCTCTGCAGGTTGTGTACAAGAACAAACCAGCAGCTTTGCAAGTGTAGTAAACACGTATGGCTCTCCCAAGAACTGCAGGAAACCAGACGTCCGATTCTGGGGTTCAGTTCTGAGCAGAACAGTGTAACAAGGCTCTCTTCGCATGACATCAAACTCCAGAAGACTTTGGAAGTTATATGAATATTGCACAATGACACACAATGTCCTACAGAAGCGATGGGGGAAAACAAGAAAACCCCCAGACATTCTTTCATCAAAACTGACTGCTGTTACAGCTAGTCATGCCTCTGCAGGCACGTATAGAGCAATGACACTGTGCTCATTTTACCATAAAGTCATACAGCCTGTACAACTGTTACATGCAAGGACTATGCAAAGGGTTTGTAAATCTAATAAATAAAAACTGAACAATTTAGTCTCACATAACAAAAGCAGCCAGACTTATCTACCAGAGGCATTTTTGAAGAATGTCTTCTTACCCACTGGCAGTGGGAATAGCTTTCAGAGAAACAAGAGGGGAGGCTGACACCTACATTTGCATTTTAAGCATGAATTTCTTTATAACCAAGACCAACATTTCTAAAGATACACGCTTGCAATAACACCGTCACCAAGAAGTCACAATCCTTAAAGATTTCATTTCAATTTCTTCAAGTCAGACAAACTCTAACGAGATTCACAGCACAGAAATACAGAGGTAACAGGAGGGCTTCCTCCCTTCCCAGTTCATTAATACTTTGTGAACTCGCAGCAGAGAACAACTGAAGTGGTGTTTCAAGAACTCATCAGCACTGTGATCCAGTCTCCCGCAGTCCCTCTGAATGGAAACATGCTGCCTTCTGAAACTGCCTCTTGTCATGTTCAGAGGCCAGTCTGGTTCAGCAGGTAAATGGCATCAGCCCAGCTGCAACAGTCACAGACCCAACTAGCTTTTAAACTATGCTTTTGACTTTTCTTTCACCTATTGATTGTCAGGTTTATAAGAAACAAGGGACCCTTCATTCCTCTGTATTCCCACAGCATCTAGTATAGTGACAAAGCACGTTAGCAAGCTGACATGTGCAGCTCAACAGCTTGAGAAAAATGAAGAGTGAGAATGCCTCAAGGGAAGAGCTCAGGAAAAAAAAGCATCTGCATACTTACGGGGTTTTCTGGCTTGCTTAGGTTGGGAGTTCCCTCCCTCTTTCCCATCTGAGGGACGTTTTGTTCCCCGATGCTTGTTCAAATCAAAGAAAAACTGACAAGCTGGTTCTTCCTGTTTAGAAAATGAAACCGAAGCCTGTTGTAACTGCACCACGGAGTCACAGTACATACAAGAATTTGTTTTTTCCGGAAGAGGTGCATAACCACCCTTGAAAAGCATCAACAGCAAAAGCATCAATATTCTGGAACAGAATGAATTGAGCTCTCCCAGTACCACAGCAGACTTTGCCTGTCTGGATACACAGCCTCAGACAGGGAAAAAATTCTGGGAGAGCTGTCCCAAATTGCTACATTCTCCTATTTAGCCTTATGCTGAACATTCAGAATTACTTGGCTTTATGGACTATTCAAACCTTTTTCACTTGACAGCCAGTGCCAAAAGAGTGTCTTTATTTCTTAGAGATGGTAACCTCTCAACAGACTCACACAGAGGCTGAAATGATTTGACAAGGTTGTCATGTATGGCAAAATGCTATTAGAAGGCTTTAATGCTGCAGAGGAAGGTGCTTGGGAAGAGGAAAGCAAAGAGCAGGGCTGCTCATGCCAGCCTCGCTTGGCTCCCACACAGGAGCACAACTGCAGTCTAAAATCCAACCCATGCTGGAAAACTGGCACGTACAGTGGAAGCATTTTTCCCAGTAAACTTCCCAAGCTTTCATGCCTGTCTTCAAGTGGACATTGAAACTCAAAGGTACAAGAATTTTTGTTTCCATCAAGAGCACTTGGTCTATTTAAAGCCTTACTGCCAGGGGTTAAACACAACAGCAAATCTCAGGGGAGATCAGGAGGTGTCTATCACCCTTGTGCCCACCCATGGTGTCAGAGCCACTGCATGCATGCTCCAGGGAGAAAGGCTGGAGAGCAATGCCTGCGCTTCCTACTTTATACACTGTTCCAGCAAAGCCCAGGTGAAGCCCAACTTCAGGCTGAGTATTTCCCGCCCGCCCCGCCAATGATTTCCCAATTTGGTTTGTCTACATTATGCTAAGATATACAGGCACAGCTATTCACATGTCCACATTAGCGGAGTATCCCACAATGCTTAGAGGGCAAAACATGCTCTGCACAAGGAAATAATCTGGGTCTCTACACGGATGAACACAATTCACTTGTCCGATGATCAAATTACAAAGTTGGCAATTTCAAATCTTCTGACACCAACAGGCCCCACGAAGGAATCCTTCTGCCCTCAGGTGGCAAGCAATTGATATTTAAAGGAGCACAGAGTTGGTAACTTAGGGCACTTGAGAAAAAAACCCCAAAACTCTACCCAACACCTACCTCACCAGTGTTGAGGGATAGAGTAGAAACGCAACATTAAAAAAAGTAGCAGGTGAGTAGCCAGCAACCTAAGGGAGAAAATGGGGGGCCAGCTGCAAAGGACTAATTTGTAGTCTACAACCTTAGAAAGAATAAGACCATGTGTGCTGAGGTGCCCATAGAGAACAGTCCTGACAAACAAGCAGATCTAACTACAGCATAACCATGCAGACCTGCAGGAAGAATCACAGAATGGTTGGGGTTGGAAGGGACTTTAAAGGTCATCTAGTCCAATCTCCCTGCAATGAGCAGGGACATCTTCAACTCAATCAGGTTGCCCAGAGCCCCATCCAACCTGACCTGGAATGTTTCCAGTGATGGGGCATCTACCACCTCTCTGGGCAACCTGTGCCAGTGTTTCACCACCATCATTGTAAAAAATTTCTTCCTTATATCTAGTCTGAATCTACCCTCTTTTAGTTTAAAACCATTGCCCCTTGTCCTACTGCAACAGGCCCTACTAAAAAGTCCCTATCTTTCTTGTAAGCTCCCTTTAAGTACTGGAAGGCCCTTATAAGGTCTCCCCAGAGCCTTCTCTTCTCCAGGCTGAAAAACCCCAACTCTCTCAGCCTGTCTTCATAAGGGAGGTGTTGCAGCCCCCTGAGCATCTTCGTGGCCTCCTCTCAACCAGCTCCAACTGTCTTTCCTGTGCTGAGGACACCAGAGCTGGATGCAGTACTCCAGGTGGGGTCTCACCAGAGCAGAGGGGCAGAATTACTTCCCCCGACCTGCTGGCCACACTTCTTTTGATGTGGCCCTGGATACAGTTGACTTAAGAAGGGGTAAACTGTAACAAACTCCCATGCACTGCATCTATACAGTTTGGTTGATGCAAATGGCTTACACAGAACCCTGAAGTGTTTTGGACAGAAATATTCCCAGGTTAAAGCCAAACACTGTTCTAAGCTCCCTGAACACAGAGAGTGAAACCAGAGCACACACGTGAAGGAGAACGCAGCAGTACCTCCGCACACAGGGGTGATTTGGTCTTCTGTGCCTCCGTCCGTGACTTTCGGTACGGATTTTCAGTGACGTCCTGGGGCTGTTTCACTAGCTCTGCAGGGTCCATCAAGCTCATCGGCACAATGCTGAAGGCGTAGAGATACTAGAACAAAAACAGACGGCTCAAATGCAAGAAGCTTTTGCCACGACTGCAATTCTGAAGAGGTCAGCTGTGAACTAAGCCACCCTGAAACAGTAACACACAACTTAGCACTGCAAGAACTCAGCGAATCGCTGTTAAAGCTAAGGTAGGACATGAAAAACACACTCCCTGTGCCAGGCTCCCACCCAGTTCAACCAAGAGTTTACAGAGTGCTTCCAAGTGGCTCACTCCTTTCGCTTTAAGGAAAGATCTTTTGAAAAGCAGCAGCGTATCCTTCTTGAAAAAGAAATGACCTTGATCTTTGCATGTTTCCAGGCCTTCTTTCTGTCCAGAACTCCTGGACCAGGAGTTTTTTGTTACCAGGCCTGGTTCCTATGCCTTCTTAATCTCTACCAACCTGTCCTTCTATACCAATATTTCATAACTTTCTTAAGGGGAGAAACAGGTTAAGAAAAACCCAAATCAGCCCTTTCCCATCCCAGAAGTTATTTTCAATCATTTGTAAGGGCTCCTTTGGAATTTCACTTCCTTCCTAACCCAGGCCATGCAAACAGAAAATACGTAAAGCAGCTGGGGAAGGGGAAGGAATGGCAGCTTTCTAACCACCTTCCTCTGCAGCTGTCTTCACAACTACATGCCATTTGACCAGGTAGAGAAGAACAATGATGCCTCAGAACACATCTTGCAGCCCTTACGCCTCCGACATAATGGGCAAATGGTATCTATTACTGAAGTGACACCAATCCCTCCACTTCAGTCAAGCTTTTAAGTGATCAATGCTGTCCTCTAGCTTGCCAAAGCTGGGCTTACTGCCCTATTACTTGTACTTGAGAAAAGAAGAAAGATTCAACAGTGTCAGTACCTTTTTCTTGGTTGCATTGCCAACATCAGCAAGTGCAATAAACCTGCTCACATGCTGTGGGGTCTCCTGCAGCACTGTGTGATTTCTGTAAGGAAGCAGAAACAGGACTGTACTGGCATATACAATATAGAAAAGGACAGTGGGAAAACCACGTCTCCTCCACGAAGCTACTCAGACAGCACTTCAGCCACATACAGTCTTTGGCCAAGAACAAGGTGGCTTGAGGACAGAGACTCATGAGATCTAAGAGCAAAGAGCTGCACAGACCAAAATGACATCTCACTGCAGTCCAAACACAGAAATGAGAGGACAATTCACTAGTCTGAAAACAGCTACACCTTTACAGTGTTTCCTGTGGAAAGGATAACAATCGTACCCAATATAAACATGACAGCCTAAGGTTTGTTTGTAGGTTGTTCTTACACCTACCTTATGTCACTAGTCACATTTTATATATAAAGTTATGACTGAAAACACCACCGTCTTCACTACACAAGAGCTTCTCCATGATACGTTTTCAGTGACACACCCCTGAATTAGGCTGAACACGGTTTAAATGCGACTAAGGGCAACTAATTTGGCATCAGATTCAGAGCAATATACTTGGACAAGTGTTTTCAGCAATAGCACCGGTTTTGAGGCAGCAGGAATTATGATAGTAAGATGCATCTGAGAAACAACCCTGATGTGTGTTGGGGCTGGATGATTTCATAAGATTATTTTAAAGTTGTCCTCCTGTATTTTTTTAAAAATTGAGCTCTTATTAGAAAATAAATGACTTTTCACATGGTCTTACAAACCTGTAAGGAAGTCTTTCATAATAGGCCTTCTTCAGGGCAGCAAAGTGGTACCTTGGTTTCAGACTTGCAGCTAGATCAGATACTAACTTGGAGCCACATTTCTTGGTATCTATTTCTCCCTACAAAATACAACCGAGTTTTATTTAAAAAAAACTGTCAGGTTGCAGTGAAAAGAAACAGTTTTATACAGACCTGGTGCTAGAAACATAGAAACTGACTATAGCGGTCCCCATTCCCTGGAAGCAGAAGAAAAGTCAAAAGGGCTCCATCTCTTATCACCAGAACCTATTCATTTATTCCATTCTGTGCAACCACTCATTTCATCAATCCGAATTTGTCATATTTTCATTCTCTTGGCCTTGTGAAGCCACGGCAACACAGAGTGAATTTGGCAAACACCAACACCAATCATTAAGACAAGTTTTGACCACATGCCCAGAGTGCCAAAGATTTAGTGCATGACTCAAGCAATTAGGAAAGCTCTGAGGTTTCCTTAGGAAGCAAAATTTTATCCCACTCCCATCCCTAAGAAGTCAGAGCAAAACAAAACACAACCAAAAAGCAGACTTCAAACCACTTCCTTGAGTGAAGCCTCTTGTGCTGTCTTTTCCCCATTAGCCTTAGACTGAGAAGTGAAGTAGGGAAGGAGAAGGACAAGGGAAGAGAGAAGTGCAGAAACAGCCTATGTCTGTTACCTTGTTATCTTTGGTAAATGCACGGGGAACGAGACTCTGAACTGGCAGGCATCTGTCACAGCCCTTCATGAGGTAGCAGGACAGGCACTAACCCACCCTCAAGCAGTTTTCCTCCCTGTGCTCCCTCCTGCTGCCCTTGCAGCGGGCATGGCAGAGGGGAGCCCAGCAGCCTCTGCACTGAGGGCAGGCTGCTTCCAGCCCCACTGAAAACAGCCAGAGCTATGAAGCATCTCAGGAAAAGGAAACCCACAGACTTCTCCAGAGAGACAATTCTCATCCATGCAATTTAGCTCCTCACACTACTTCTGCTGAAAGAGAAACTTCAGGTGACAAAGAGCAAGAGACCTAATTTTTCATTCCTCAACTTCCTGCTTTATTTGAGCAACGGGATTTCAGGGTCTCAGCACCCAAGGGAATCTCCAAGACTTACTACTGAAATCCTCAGGTGATGAAGCACACTCTCCAACACTATTAATATACTCCTCTGTTAATTCAAGTGAGTACATTCTCAGAAGATTCATGTTGAGGGAAGCCAAGTGTAGAATGATACACTGAACCACTACAGAGAATCCCCATGGGAATTTCAAGACACGAGTTTTCTTTTTAAGACAGAACATCCCTACAACTTGTTTCTCTCCAACTCCCTAGGCTAGTGGGGTTGGGTTTTTTTTTTTGGGGGGGGGGGCGTGGAGATGAGGAGGGTTCTTTATGCTTTTAGACTGAGGATTGTATCTCTTTTGGGATGTTGAAAGATACCAAGAGGAAGCAAAAAGCATACTTTTGCCATGGTATGTGGCCTTACTCTCCAGGAAGGTTTCAGATCACTGGAACTTACAACTGGAAAATCACTTCTGCTGAGGAACATTAACAACAGAAAACTGGACACGAATGAAACGACATCCTCCAAATCCAGACAGAGGAAGAACCAGATCATTTAGTACAGCTGACTGATACTTAAGGAAATAAACACTAAACCACTTAAAAAGTTTTGAACGGGGGAGAAAGAACAACTAAATGTCAAGTGGTATTGAAGAAGCTTAGAGCACAGCATTCCATGACAGAGACTAGCAGCATCGTTCCACAGCAACTGCAGCCAGCTGAATTCAGAGCAACATATGTGATCATATGGAAACTCTTGACTCTTATTTTGCAGGCAGGGACAGACAAAACACCCTGAAGTTTCACAAGTCCCCCTCCCCATTGGTCCTTCTTCTCTGAAGATCCAGAGCGTTCGCTGTCCATTTTTTACTCTCAGCTTTCTCAAGCACTCAGAGATGGCCCAATAGCCCAAACTGGCACAGCAAGCAGAAGGGCAACCCTTTGTTAAATGCATCTAGAAACCCATTCTATGGGAAAACAGAACACTTACCGCACTGTTGGCAAAAGTCCCCACGTCTCTGGGCCAGGGGGATGTCAGCAATATATCCACACCTTTGAAGTTCGGGGTTGATAACAAAGATGTTTTTAATTCTGCCACGTCCTTTGTGCTGAAACTGTAGGCAGGAGCTGGCTCATCCTGGGACTCGGTACCACTCAGGTATGCGATCTGCAGTCCAGAAGTACCACTGTAAAGACCTCGACGGCCTGCATTAATACACCGGCACGCACTTGAGATGTAGACACTGCATCACAGACAGAGGGCCAAATTCAGCAGTCCTGCCTTACTTCTACTGAAACTATCCTTACAGACAGCTCATTTTCTGTGCCCATAAACTGTGGGAAAGACAAGTTTTAAAAGTGCAATGGCTCACACCCAACACTCCTACAGTGCAGCAGCTGTTCAGACAACCCCCAGTCTTCTCTTCTCACTTCTATCTTGCTTCCCAAAAGTCAATGCATATCAAAAGTTCGGTATGAAGGCTGAGTAAAAAAAAAAGACAACTGCAAGTGCCTTTACTCATTATGTTTTTTGCTGGGTGGCATTCTGGAAAGAAACTAGTTTTTCCTTTTAGCTTTGCTACAGCTTCATTACCTTTAAAGATGACACTTCTTACCTCTGCTACTCCAGTACAGCCTCAGAGCATAGCAAAAGTAGGAAACCTTCCCCATACAAAGATGGGCTTGCTATGGGAATAAGATATTCTCAAAGAACAGACTCTTTCAACCACTCTTCCTTTTGGTTAGCAAGGTCAGTGTTAGAAACAACAAAAAGAAAGCAGGGTTCTCTCTCACATTTTACATAGCACATTGTATCAGCCTTTCAGCATGGAGTTCAACTCCAGTCTGAACCCCAGAATAAGAAATGCCACCTTAAAATTTCCAGAAAAAGAAAGGGCTTTGAAGTGGGAAAATCAGAAAACATTCATGCAAGCACCACTGGGCAAATGCACATCCCTTATCACAAATCACCTGCAGCCTTACCTAAATAAGTGATGTTCTCAGCCAATTCACAGCCACTGACGTCTGGAAAATAGTGCACAGTCTCTTGGTCATTAGCGCCAAGCACGTAGGTTGGAATTGGAGCTGAGGAAGAAAACCACATGCACTCAGTCTGCTTTAATTCAAGCACATTAGCACAGGTTCAGTCCACATTTACTAGGAATTGCAGCAGGTCCTGTCCATTCCTACAGACCCCATCACCACTCCTTTGTAGAGTGCCAAGAAGCAATAAGCACAGAACAAGAAACCTTCCTTCAGAATAAGTTCCCAAGCCTGCTGTTTCCACAGATGCACACAACACCAGCAGAGAATAACCTCTGTTTTAAATATGTCTTGCTCCACTGCCTACATCAGAAGATCAGCTGTGAAATGGATCTATAGCCCTAAAAACACGGGTCTCTCCTAGGGCAATGCTAAGTAAATACCAGGTTATTCAGTTTAAGTTGATCTAAATTGATAAGGCTATCAAAAAACTGCAAACCATTGATGTTTTAGGGGAAAAGCTCAAGTTCATCAGCATGTTGATTCGCTTAGTAGAAGAACTCACTGCATGACTTTACCTAGAACTGGTGGATATAATAATAAAAAAGCAGCAATAAGCAAGTACCAGTTTTAATTTCTCTATGGCTGGGTGATCAATAAAAATTTATTGCTCCAAACAGTGTAAGTCAAATCTTTTCAAGCTATTACAGAAAAAGCAATGACTGATGTCAGAGACACCTCCTGTAGCCTGCCTGCCAGACCAGTACACCAATAAGCTGGTCAGCAGTTCACCTGGTCAGCAGGTCCTAAGTTTTTCACTGAATAAAAACCAGTAGTACTTTCCTATTTAAGAAGGGAGAGCAGCAGCAATACAGCAGCTTTGCTACAGCTGTTATTAGGCTGTTGCTTGAAGTTCCAGTTCCCACAGTCAAAAGATACAGGAGATTGCTTTCAATTGCAGAGCAGAGTTTGAAAACTTTATGAATGGCTTAAAACCAAAATAAAGTGACAGGAATCTTGTTCGTATCTCTGTGCATATAGGAGAGGTTATAAACTATAGATTTCAAAGGGTAAAGACAATTCAAGTGAGGGTGAGCAAAAGAGCATCGGTCCAGGGAAGACTTTGCTGTTAACACCCACTCTTGTCCCTGCATGCACAGGAGAGCTTCCACGGGGAGCAAAGTTTAAACCAGTAACAATTCTTATATTATCATAGCAACAGGAACCCAAGGCAACACGCCTCGCCATGTAAGTCCTCAGCCACAAGCAGCAAATAGGACAATCTTTCTCCAGACAGCTCGCACAGACGCACAAACATGCAGGGCATAACTGGGGAGTGATGCAGCAGCAGAGAGGAACTAGAAAGCAAGAGTCCCAGCTTCTTTCTGGCTTGCCTCACGCCACGGGCGAGAGCCAGAGTAACACTGAAGGGGAAATAGGAACACTACAAATGCTCATGAGGTAGCATCTCCCTTACAAGACAGGTGTAGAAAGAGGCAGAGAAGTCCACGAGAACTTTTCATATCCATGGCTGGGAAAACGTCTTCAGCACAAGGGCTGCGGGGACCGAGGAGGAATGGGCAAACCCTGCTCCTTTGGAAAGCCTTATGATCTCCAAGGCTGAAGAGCAGATGCTCAGCCCGCCAGCACCTCTGCTTTCCCCTTTCCCCTCAGGGCTGAGTGCAGGGAGGGGAAGAACAGCACTGCTAGACACTGCGGAGAGGTCAGCAGTAGAAGCGTGAAGGTGGGTGTGAACAGGGAATGACTGGGAATTTCTGCGAGGGAAGCACCAGGAGTGGCAAAAGAAGGGTTAGACACTGGCAGGTGTGCTGGGATCCCATGGCCTGCTGACCAAAGCGCCGTAAACATCTACGTACATCTTCTCAGGCTACCCGGGATGAGAAAACAAGGACCACTCCACACGGCAGCCAGCAGCGGAAACTGTAAGGAGGTGATGGCAGGAAGAGAAGTGGAGCCATAAGATATCCAGGCAAGAAGAGAGAAGACCCTGACGCCAATCAGTAGCATCCTGTCTCTCTCCTGTGACTGCAAACAGCGCTGGCCAGACAACCCAGGCACAGGCCTTCATGCCCAAATCATGGGCTGGCCACTTGGGCAACATGCATCTTTGTGCTCCCGAGTCTGACAGCATGACAGAAACGAGTTTTGGTTTAAAATAAACCTGTCTTTTCCTCCTGTATGGAGTTTTCCTACCTGAGTTTAACTGCTTTAACATTACACTGCTTAACTGCAACTTCTGAATTCAAAAGCATACTGCAACGAGATGGTAAAGCGACTTGTGAAACAGTGCAAACACCAGCACCCAGCGTGACTCTCCTTACCTTTCTTGGCCCCTGTGCGGTACTCTGCCCATTCTGCCTCTGAAGTAGAGCCAAAAAAATTCCCAACACACAAAAGCATCTGAAAACATCAGACAAAGTGAGAATTGCCATTTGACCGAAGACACAACATACACAACTTTTATGCTGACACGCTGTACTGCCACAACACTGTGACATGTATCACTCCACCAGCATTTTGTCAGCCACGGTAAAGAGGTGTCTCTTATCTGTGTCGCGTGTTAAAGGCATGACAGCGACATTCACAGCTGCTCTCCCGCACTCTCTGCCCACAGATTACGGCTCCTTCCAAGCTTTGGTGCTGGACAAGGAGGGCTGAGGGGGTGCAAAGTCCCCTCCGCTGGCCCCTGCGTACCCCCAGCAGAAAGGGAAGGGTCACGGAGGGACAAGCGCGGCTCCGGACAGCAACACTTGCCCAAGCACCCCCAGCGCATCCCCTCCACGCGAAACCCACCCAGGAACTTCTCCCGTGCCAGCCCGGGGCAGGCTCCTGACCTGAGCATCCCGAGAACGGGAACGGGAGCCCCACGCGGAACAGCCCCGCTCCCCCGCTGCCCCCCAGCCCCCCGGAGTCTTACGTCGAAACGGCCGCTCTTGCCCTGGATGGCCCGGACCCGCCCGAAGAGCGTCTCCAGCCGCCCCTCCACGTCTCCACACGCTAGCCTACGGGACACGGCGCGTCAGCGGCCGGCGCGGCACGGCGCGGCCCCGCCTCAGCGGCCCCCTCTCCCGCCGCCCAGCCCGGCCCGGCCCGGCCCGCTCCCGCCCGTCCCGTCCCGCTCCGCTCCGCCGCACTCACACGCGCAGCGGCGCAGCCGCCATCCCGGAGCCGCTCGTCCCAGAGAGGGGCCGCCGCGCCGCGCCGCGAAACCCCCCCCGCTTCCGGGTGCGCCACCTAAAGCGTCCCCCGGCGCTTCCGGGTGCGTCGCCCAAAGCGCCCCCCCCGCCGCCGGTTCCGCGGAGAGCGGAGATGTCCGGGCGGGAGCGGGAGCCGCCTGCCCGGGGCCGTGCCGGTCACCGGCTGTCACACACAAGGGCTGAGGGAGCTGCGTGGCGGCCGCGGGGGCCTCTGGCCGTGGCCGTGGCACAGTCCCGGCACCGGGAGGGGCTCCGGAGGAGCGGAGGGAAGCAAGTGTTGCCCCTCACTGCCACAGGGAGGGTGTGGGGAGCTGCCGGCTGGGCGGGCCCCGCTGCCATTCCCGGGAACGGGATGGAGCAACCAAGCCTGGAAACCACCTCCAGGCACGGGGAAGTGACCGGGGGAGTCTGCGTGGATTCACCGAGGGGCAGTCACGTTCCCTCAGCCTGATGAGACGCTGGTGAGGCCGCACCTCGATGAGTGGGTTCAGTTTTGGGCCCCTCACTCCAAAAAGGCCATTGAATGACTCGAGCGTGGCCAGAGAAGGGCAACGGAGCTGGTGCAGGGTCTGGAGCACAGGTCTGATGGGGAGCGACTGAGGGAACGGGGGGGGTTTAGTCTGGAGAAGAGGAGACTGAGGGGAGACCTCATGGCCCTCTACAACTCCCTGAAAGGAGGGTGCAGAGAGGGGGGATGAGCCTCTTGAACCAAGGAACAAGCGCCAGGACAAGAGGGAATGGCCTCAAGCTGCGCCAGGACAGGGTCAGACTGGCTCTTAGGAAGGATTTCTGTCCAGAAGGGGTTGTTGGGCGTTGGAATGGGCTGCCCAGGGCAGGGGGGGAGTCCCCATCCCTGGAGGGGTTGAAGAGTCGGGTTGACCCAGCGCTGAGGGATCTGCTGGAGTTGGGAACGGTCAGTGTGAGGTTCGTGGTTGGACTGGAGGAGCTTCAAGGGCTTTTCCAACCGAGATGGTTCTGTGATGGCCTTCTCCAGTGAGGTGGCCACGCACCCTCCACCAGTCTGCAAGTCCTACAAAACTGAGAGGAGTGGCTGAGGCACCGAAGGCCCGTGCTGCCATCTGAGCAGGGTGAGAGAAACCTTGTGAAGTTCAACCAAGGGAGGTGCAAAGTCCCTTCCCCTGGTGGAAGAATTACCCTGTGCACCAGGACAGGGTGTGGGCTGAGCATTTGGAAAGTGGCCCTGCAGAGAAGAACCTGGGGGTCCTGACTGACAACAAATTGGGCATGAAACGAGAAAGAAGAGGTTTCATCTTGACAGAGAATTTTTTTACAGTGAGAACAATCAATCGCTGGAACAACCTCCCCAGGGACATGGTAGAGTCCCCATTACTGGAGGGTTTCAAGGTGCAGCCAGACAGGGTGTGAGATAGTCTCATCCAGGCTCCCTTTCCCACAAGAGGTTGGACCAGATGATCTTTGGAGGTCCCTTCCAGCCTGGGTTCCTCTGTGACCTGTGAGTCTGAGCCAGCGGAGTGGGCTGACCCCTGCTAACAGCCAAGCACCCACACAGCCACTCACTCACTCCCCTCTTCCCTGGGATGGGTGGAAAATAGGAGTTGCTGAGATGACTCATGGATTGAGATAAAAACAGTTTAAAAGGCAAAGGAAAAGCTGTATGCACAAGCAATGCAAAATACGGAATTTATTCACCGCTTCCCAGTGGCAGGCTGATGTTAAGCCGCTCTCTGGGAAGCGGGGCCTCAGCACACACAGCGTTTCCTTGGGAAGACTTAACACCATCACCGCAAATGTCGCCCCTGTCGTCCTCCTTTTCTTCAACTGCTGCTGGGGCAGGCTGGTTCTGACTGCTCGCTGGGTGCTGTGAGGGGAGGCAGGAAGGTCTGCAGATCCATACGGACACACAGAGACATGCACACTCACACAGACACGTACAGACACACAGACACACACACTCGTGGGGGCTCACAGCCTGCCACAGCCCAGGCACTGCCGCTGCCATCACACACCAGCAGTGACAGCCACATCCCCTCCTCTGCTGGGGCTGGCACAACCAGGAAGCCACTTGTGCAGGCACACACACACGTGACACTCTCGGGGCTCGTGGGCACACATGTATTTGGGGATCCCCCGGGCACTGTTTGGGGGGTGTGGGTGTGTGTCAGAGGTGTATGGGTCTGTTTGTGTGTGTGTAAGGGGTGTGTAGGTCTTACTGTAAAATTGGGGGTGGGTAGGTGGGTGCCCACGTGTCGGTGTATGTGTGTGCAGGCTGAGTGGGGGTGTGAGGGGTGCACGTGTCTCTGTGTGACTGCAGAGTGTATGGGACTCTGTGTGTGTATCGGCACGTCTGTGTGTGTGTGTGACAAACGGAGCTGTGCGCATGGAGTGCATGGGTCTGCGTTTGTGTGTGTGTGCAGAGGGTGTGTGTCTATTGTCCAAGAGCAAACCACGAGGGCTGTTTTGGTCGGTGTGCCAGCAGCGGTGTGCAGGGGCTGCCCTCGCTCAGTCCCCTGAGAGCAGAAGACACCGCAGCCTTGCGTTCAGCATCACGCCCTTGCTGACCGCTGCCTCCGGGCAGACTCCTGAAACCACACGGTTCCCAAAGAGAGGCCAGAGGAAGTCCTGTCAAAAATGGAAGCAAAAGTCTCCAGAGTATTGCCTTGCAAAGCCAATCTTCTGTTTCTTTGCCATCCAAAACAGGAGGTCTGCAGCTGCACCAAGCACATCCAAAGCTGCTCAGAGAGCCCATGTCCTGTGGCAGCTCCATCAGCCATGCCCAGCTGACCAGCACCCTCTGCACCTGCAGTGCCATGGCCAGGGCAGCACCTCCCTGCTCATCTCTGGCCAACCCTGCTTCCAGTGCTCCAAAGATGAAGCAGCTCCCGGGGAACTGCAGCCTGTGACTCCCCACTGCTGCAGGCATGTGAGGCATCGCTCACCCTCCTGCCTCTCTGGAGGGTCTCGGTGGCCCTGGGGGAAGGTGGGACATGCAGCCTCCATGGCAAGGAGGAGAGGGAAGTGACATGAAGGTGCCTGGGCAGAAGGTGCCAAGCCAAAGCATGGCAGGGGCTGCTGCTCTGCACAGGGACACTGGTGGGGCTGCCACAGGGCTGGGACAGTGCCCTGGGGTGCCATCCCAGTGGGAGATGGAGGCCAGGCTGCTCAAGACCACAACTGCCTTGGGGCTGCTGTGTGTCCCAGCTGGCACGACCAGGCTGTGGGCTGGCGTCGCCTCGCTTTGCTGTGCCTGTTGTGAGGCTCTGGGCTCTGTCCCTGCTGGGCTCCCTGCCCATGACCATGTGCTCCAGGGTCCCTCTGTCACCATGGAAGGGGAAGAGTCGGGTCACAGCCTTGCTTTGGGGCATGGCTTATCCTGCTGCCCTACAAGCAGTCGGGTGGCAGAGCAGAGACGGGGCAGTGCCAGGAGCTGGGCACTGGCGACCTCCTGGGAAAGGTGGGGAGTTGGAGTAAATGTGAGCTGTTTGGGGCACCAGATCACGGCCTTGGCACGCACGTGGGATTGGGTTCCTCTCCCTCCCCACAAGACCAGTGTTCCTGTGTGTGCTGGGTCTGCCTGGGGTTGAGCCAATTCTCTTCACAACAGCCCATATGGTGCTGTGGTTTGGATTTGTGACCAAGATAGTGTTTTGGTACCCAGTGAGTAGACTGGGGTGGGCAAGAAGCTGGAAGGGGACACAGCTGGGACAGCTGACCTCAACTGACCAAAGGGATATTCCAGACCATATGACACTGTGGTCAACAATAAAACTGCAAAATGGTGGTGGGAACCATTGCTTAGGGACTGGCTGGGCATTGGTCTGCTTGTGAGAGGTGATGAGGGATTGCATTTGCATCACTTGCTTTGATTTTTTTGGTGCTGCTGTTGTTTTTTCTTTCTTCTTCCTTTTTCCTTTGCTTATTAAACTATCTTAATTTCAACCCACAAGTTGAAAACCACAAGTGGTGTAGGGGAGAACTTTGTAGAGTAGGGCTGAGGGTTGGACTCGATCCCAAGGGTCTTTTCCAACCTGAATGGTTCTGTGATGCTGTGATTCTATAATAGAAACATTACAGAGGGAAGTTACTGAAATTTCTAAAGTCACCCTTCAAAACAGAATGGCTCTAGATATGATGTTGGCCTCACATGGGGGAGTGCGCAGTTGTGAATTCTAGTTGTACATACATGGACAAAACAGGAAAAATAAATGTAGATTTAGGAATAATAAAACAACAATTAGGTATTTTGCAAGAGATACAAAAGGACAATACTTCCTTAGGCTTTGAAGAAATATGGGACAAGCTTACTTCATGGTTGCCAAACTAAAGATGGTTAAAACAATTACTTGGTTCTGACTGCTCGCTGGGTGCTGTGAGGGGAGGCAGGAAGGTCTGCAGATCCATACAGACACACAGAGAGATAGTAGAGATAGCTGTGATGATTGTAGTAACTTGTTTATCAATTCAATGTTGTAACTGCTATTCACGATATAGCAAATTCATTTAAATGAGGGATGGGGCTATAAGCACTATACCCTCAAAAGAAAAGGGGGGAATGAAAGGGAATGAAAGGGCTCAAACTAATGAATTTCTGACAATTATTAAGACTAAACTGTGATGTATGAGAGCTTTGCTTGTGTTTTGCTTCATTTGTTTCTCAAGGACTTCTGACTCCTCAACTGTTTCCTCAGGTCCCTTTGTCTGTTTAGGTAAGATTGAAAGGCTCGTCAGGCTCCCGACGGAAATCACTGAGAGCAGACTCGAGGCCTTCAGTGGGCACTTGGGCAGCTCCTAGAATGGGAAAACTGAGGTAAGAGAGGGTCTCGAACAAAGAGACCCTGTTATAAAGAGGATGATTCTGCTGATTTAGGAAGGAGGCATCTGGACTTTACTTCACAGCTCGTGCTCTGGAGAGAGGGTCAACTAGTGAACACCGTGAAGAAGACTGCTTACTTCCTCCCTCAATCACTGAAGACCCTCACCCTATTTCCACTACACATGCTCAGACTATGTAAATGAATCCCAGGAACTCATTGTCATAAGTCACCCCTTTCCAGGAAATCTACTGAATATGTATGGTTTGTGTGTATGTAAACTGATGTTCCTTGCTAGTTTGGGGGAGCCCTTATGGTGGAGAATCCCCTGGGCGACCCCAGCGCTGCTAATAAAAAATTCCTGCTGAACAGGAAAAAACTTTACTGTTGAGTCAATTGCTTTGTTTCGTAGCCTTTCCCCATCTTGCATAGCAACACATCTAAAATACTGAAATGTGCTCTTTTTATTGCTGTTAACATTCAAAATTTTGTTTTGGTCTAGTCAGCAAGTTCCCATCCTTCCCTTTACCCCCCCAGAGTGTGCAGGATCCAGACCTTCTCCCCACGCCCTGCTATGTGTAGCCTGGCTTTGTTCATTTCGCTGCCTCATACTAAGAATACAGCAAACAACTGAGATGGGTGCTGTGCGCTCCAGGCCAAGGAGAGTGTTAAATGGTCCCATGCAGCTGTGCAGCACGCTACGTTTTGGAAGGAACATGGGGATGATGTATCGGAAGTTACTGAAAATGAGGTGATAGGGTAGTGGTTTATTTTCAGTGCCTGGTTTGCGAGAGAATATACTCAAATATTCCAGAATACTGAACTATTAGAGAAAAATGAGTGCAAGGTAAGGAGCATCATGCTGCACATAGATGTATGTTTTAATTTCATTCAACTAGAAAGTAAACAAAGATTGTACCTGCAGAAGAATTCGAATAGCTGTCTTTGTTTCCCAGGGTGAACGTACAAGCACTGGGGAGCAGTCTGCAGGATCAGAACGTCTGCCTGCTCTGGGTGATAAACCCTCCAGAGAGGAAAGAGAAACCCCACTTTTTAAAATACAGCTCTACTTATCTTAATATTTCTTCTTGTTAGATTGTGTTGGTGGTCAGACTCTAAGCATGTGATTGAGCTGTTAAAAAATCAAGATATTTAAGGATTATTTACTGTATTAAATCCTCTCCCAAGCAGTGCACTCTGTTACCCTATGCATAGTATAATGGCATGACTGCCATGACTGGTAATTTTCCTTTTCTTTCCTAGTACAAGGATGCATTTGTGAAGGTGAATCCAGGGTACAAGTGGTGCCCCACAACAGACAAGCCTGTGAAAACCCAGACATGAATTAAGTTGCCGAGACTCTAGTTAAGCCTCTGCATAATAACCTAAAATATTCCTCAGTGCATCACTGCTTTCAAGAGTTGAGTCCAGGTGTGTGGCATATCATAACCCATACCTCGTTTGGGGTCCAGATATGATTGATTTTAAGTTCAGGCTTATCTGCTCTTAGAGATTTTCATTTTCTAGTCAGAGGAAAATGCTGATTGTGTGCATTCTTCTCTTTCATAGAGTGCTGTGCTATGTTTAGTAATTTACTGTTTACAGAAATAAATTATGGGTGTCTATGAGGTTGGAGGTGCTAATGTTCTTGTGGAGGAATGTACCAGTGGAGGTAACTTTTTGCATTGAAATTCAGAGAAGTGTAATTTAATTTCACTTAAAATGGGCTCTTTTGCCCATTACATCTTGGAGGTTAGATTCTAACCTTTCAAACATTTCAAAAAATGAAATAGAATCAAATCCATGAAGAAGTGTAGGTGGAGCACCTGAGCTGGTGAAAGGCAGATAATCCCTCACTGATACCCACACATAGCAGAACTCTTGCAGTCATGGCCTTGAAATCCAGAGCCGTTAATGTTAAATACTGGCAGCTAAAGAAGCTAACAGTCAAGGTAGAAAATAACTTTTCCCCCACCATACTTTTTTTTTTTTTTTTTTTTTTTCATTTTAAAGTTGCTATTTTTATGAATACTGATGTATTTGATACTTTGTCATATCCTACCCGGTTTATGACAAGTGGCACTTTTCTGCTTACAGAGATTGTGACCTGGAGAGTGGAAAATGGTTTAATGGAACAAGTGTGAAAGGATAGAAAGCGATAAAAAGGCCTGTATACATTTTTGCCAGTTTAGCAGTATGAAAATTCGTGCAATGAAATTCCTTCTGGCTATGAAGGAACTGTGAAATGTGGTCAGAATAAAGCTTTTCGTGCTACGTAGTTGTGATACATGGAAGACCAGTTCTGAAAATCTCCATCCCCTCATCCTGTTCTGCTTCTGCCATCAGAGGAGTAATTTTTATGCTCCTTAAGGTTTATTAACTAAACAGAACAAGTAGTAGGTTTAGGTCTGCCTGGCTCCTGTCCCCCAGCACTCCTGCCGGGATATCCCACTCTAGAGCTTCCTGAGTGCAGAGAGATCTTCAGCTGTGAATAGAGAGTATTTGTTCTGCTACACCCAGAGTTACTGGGCTCACAAGTAACACAGCAAGAGGATCAAATTTTTTCAGTGTTGCATATATTAAGCTGAGTGTACATATACAGCTGCATATTTACAGAGCTGCATGTGGTTTTATTGCACTATTCAATTAAATATATTCAATATTTCTATGTTGACTTTTATGAAATAGAAAGAAATACACAATGAAATTGTTCCAGAGTGATGCCACAGAAATATTTATGCTACTGAGAAGATGTGAGGCAGGATCTAACAGAGAAGAGGAAAACTATCACCAAAAAACTCAGATGTCACAAAGTTTAATTAGAATGGGAAACAATGCACATTTTCTGTCTAAATTTCTATGATATTTATTTCCTATGGACTGTTTGTACACAACAATCCTGAAACAGGCTGTCATTCTCAGGTCCACCTTCAATTAAGCTGGTTGTTTCCACATGGAGTGACCCTCTTGGAAATTAAAACATTCCAGAGAAGCAGAGGCTCTAACAAGCAGCTAGGAAACTGCTTTAGTGAACACTGAATCTCAGATTTCACTCCTTTAACAACAGAGCAAAGGAATACCCCAGCTATTATTTATTACTAGACTGTAGGGATATAAACGTTAACTTCCCCTTTTTGATTTTTTAAAAAAAAAAAATACTGAGAACTTGTTTACTCCAGGAAATAACAGATATCATTATACTCCTATAATTGTGCAAAAGATTTCTCAGGAATGGGTAAGCTTACTCCAGAAGGGTGGTGGCTTTTTCCATTTTAGCTTATTTTGCTTCGAAGACAATTCACTGCAGAAATTTCAGCCACTGCTTTAAAATTATTAAGCCTTCTATAGCTAAAGTCTCTTCTGTCTGTTTTTATAACTGAGGATTATTTTCACAAATTAACCTATTATGTAACAATTTTGTCCTTGCTGATGCAGGACACATACGCAGTACAGCACGAAGAGTCGCCTACATCTGCTAGACAAATTCAGATGCGCCTGCTCAGATTCGCGTGTGCCCGCTGGCTCAGCCAGATGCTGAATTCAAGAATGAAGCCAAATCAAATGGTTCGACCCCACTTAGGACTTTGACAAATCTAGTTTTCCACCAACAGATATTTCGCATGTGTGCAGCCAAAAAAAAAAAAAGTCCACCTAGTAATGAGCAAAGGGAGGAAAAGCAGCCTGATGTTATAGACCCTGAGTTACCGACTATCCGCAGCTACGAGGGTACCGCACGGGCCGGGTCGCTCCTCTCCACGGGCACCCAGCTCTCACGCTCTTCTCTTTGCACCGGCTGGCGCTGGGGAGGCCACAGAGCAGCGTGGGCCATCTCCTGCCCGACGGCCGTGGCTCCTGCGCCCTGAAATGCCGTGAGGGGTGCGCGGCGCCCCAGCAAGTGGGGGCACGGCCCTGGGACGGGGCCAACGCGGGAGACAAGACACTGGCAAGCTGGGGTGGGATCCAGAATCGCCCCTGTGGGTTTCCCCCGCAGGCAGGAGGCACAGACCCCTTCCTAGCAGGGGGCGGGATGTCCGCGCCCGGTCACTTCATCTGGCAGGGAAGTTGGCTCGTGTGCACCTGCAGAACTAGTTCTGTCAGCGCTAAAGGAAAAATAGATACTGAATGTTTTGTTAACCAAACCTTCTCAGTCTTCAGAAGTATGTCATGGGAAAAGCACTACCATGGAACAGCCAATGGTCTCATCAGCTATAGAGGGCCCCCAAATAATCCACATACAGAATCACAGAATCACAGAATCATCCAGGTTGGAAAGGACCTTGAAGATCATCTAGTCCAACCACTAACCCAGCACTGACAGATCCCAACTACACCAGATCCCTCAGCGCTGGGTCAACCCGCCTCTTGAACACCTCCAGGGATGGGGACTCCACCACCTCCCTGGGCAGCCCATTCCAACGCCTGACTACCCGTTCTGTAAAGAAATGCTTCCTAATATCTAGTCTAAACCTTCCCTGGCGCAACTTGAGGCCGTTCCCTCTTGTCTTATTGCTCATTACTTGGTTAAAGAGACTCATCCCCCCCTCTCTGCACCCTCCTTTCAGGTAGCTGTAGAGGGCCATGAGGTCTCCCCTCAGCCTCCTCTTCTCCAGACTAAACCCCCCCAGTTCCCTCAGCCGCTCCCCATCAGACCTGTGCTCCAGACCCTGCACCAGCTCCGTTGCCCTTCTCTGGACACGCTCGAGTCATTCAATGGCCTTTTTGGAGTGAGGGGCCCAAAACTGAACCCACTCATCGAGGGGCGGCCTCACCAGTGCCGAGTACAGGGGCAAGATCCCTTCCCTGTCCCTGCTGGCCACGCCAGTGCTGATACAAGCCAGGACACCATTGGCCTTCTTTGCCACCTGGGCACACTGCTGGCTCATGTTCAGCCGGCTGTCAATCAACACCCCCAGGTCCCTCTCTGACTGGCAGCTCTCCAGCCACTCCTCCCCAAGCCTGTAGCGCTGCTGGGGGTTGTTGTGGCCCAAGGGCAGCACCCGGCATTTGGTCTTATTGAAACTCCTACAGGTGGCCTCAGCCCATCGCTCCAGCCTGTCCAGGTCTCTCTGCAGAGCCTCCCTACCCTCGAGCAGATCAACACTCCCACCCAACTTGGTGTCATCTGCAAACTTACTGAGGGTGCACTTGATCCCCTCGTCTATGTCATCAATAAAGATGTTAAACAGGAGTGGCCCCAAAACCCAGCCCTGGGGGACACCACTCGTGACCGGCCGCCAACTGGATTTAACTCTGTTCACCACAACTCTTTGGGCCCGGCCATCCAGGCAGTTTTTTACCCAGCAAAGCGTGCGATCATCCAAAGCCTCGAGCAGCCAGTTTTGCCAGGAGAATGCTGTGGGAAACGGTGTCAAAGGCCTCACTGAAGTCGAGGTAAACTACATCCACAGCCTTTCCCTCATCCAATAAGCGGGTCGCCCTGTCGTAGAAGGAGATCAGGTTTGTCAGGCAGGACCTGCCTTTCATAAACCCATGCTGACTGGGCCCGATCATCTGGTTGTCCCACACGTGTTATATGATGGTACTCAGGATGAGCTGCTCCATCAGCTTCCCAGGCACCGATGTCAAGCTGACAGGCCTGTAATTTCCTGGATCATCCTTCCGACCCTTCTTATAGACGGGCGTCACATTGGCAAATTGGTACATCACATTGTATACGTCACATTGGCTGCTGGTAGATTCACTTTCCAGCTTTTGTATTTTCTTTTACCTTCCCCACCATCACTTTTGAAGCAGCACAGGCACTGCGGACTTGCTGCTTTATATCCTTCACTACCACCACAGTCCAGTTGCAACATTTTCTTCCAGTTCCAGCAGAGATCACACCTGCGCTGGGCAGCACAGCCTGGCCAAGAGCACAGACACATCAAAGCAGTGATACCAACCTGCCTGTGCAGCATCCGCCACCAGAAGCCACAAACAGGAACAGCAGCAATAACTGTAGTGTCGCTGCAGTCAGACACGAGACCTGTATCAATCTGTCTGTGTTTATAACACAGCAAAATGAACTACACCAGTAAAGAGAGCAATCTCATCTTCATAAAGATTAGAGGTCTTTTCCAAACAAGAAAAAGCACGTTTGGATTATCTTCTTCCTGAGAGTTTTCAGCAGAAAAATTAACATTCACCATTTTAACTATTTCTACACATAACAGAGCATAGTAGAAATATGAATTCTAATGCAATTATTTTCAGGAAGAGAAGAAATATCCCCGAACACTTGCTATACACCTTTAATAGAAGAGATAGGAAGTACTGCAAAGCACAGGGCCAAGCTGAGTGCTCTAGTTAAGAAAAAGGCTTCCCATCTGTACACTTGCTCCATAACTGGCCTCAGAGGGGTTTTGTCCCCTCCTCAGAAACACAAACTTCCAGGCACTCGCAAATACAAAGTACTGACCTGAGTGAACCACAGTAATTCCCAAATTATTTCCCCAGGGAAAATTATATCTAGTAAGGAAGCTGCAAGTAGTTTCCACAAGTTACCAAGAAAGTTCCACCCTCCCTTTTGGTCACCTCGTAAGGGAGGAGCGGCTTCTCTGGGCCGGAGGAGCAAGGCTCTGTTTTTATTTATTTTCTAACCTGCTTAGGGATGTAGACCTGCAAAAAAATAATTTCTATAATGCTATTGAGGTTGTACTTCCTCTCCCTCTGCCTCCAATATCACCGACACAAGAACACCCCATCGTTCTCTCTCACACGCACACTGGAGACGCTTGTTGCAGAGACAAACCCCTGCAGGTGAGTAAAGCCTCAGCTCCTTGTGGAGGAAGATCAGATGCAGCAGTCCTGCCATCCAGACCTCTCTGAGCACAGGCCTCCCAACAGCTCTTCAGACACCCCAGCAGAATTCCTACTTCTCATTTCCGACACAGCCATCCACAAATCCCCACCTCTGACTCCACTCACCCATACACCATAAATTCTCTCACACAATTTGGGTCCAAAGAAGGGGCTGCAGAAGCCTGGACCTTAAGTATCATGAGAAGAGGCTGACTAGGGCATAAATACACACCACCTTTTCCACCTTATGCTTCAAATTTACGACAAATCCACAAGGAGAGATCTCGACTCTATTCAGTCCGTCCTTCCCCCTCCATCCAAGTTACAACAGCCATCTCCTCCAGTGCTCAGATGCTGGAAGTCTCCACTCCTGCATTCCTACATTAAAGGTCCAACTTGGCTTAGGTAAACCAATGCTTTGCTTAAAATAAATGCACCTGTAAAGACTCATATTGGCTTAGAATCTCCGAGTCAAATGCACACTTGTGAGAGAAAACGGGAACATACATAAAAGAGCACTTTTAAAGAAATTTATAGGTAATTATTTGATAGAGAACGAACAGAAGTTTGTTTCCAAGATTACAACACAGCTATATAAGGAGTCTAACAGCAGTGGACACTGCCAATTAGATGCTCACACACCACCTCTACAGAAGTTAAATGAAGTCAGCAGAGAGCGCCAGCTTCCCCATCAGCAGAAATACATGGTATGACCCTTGCAGTGGACGTCGTCATGTCTGTAAAAGAGTTTTGTACGCTTAGAGCTTGTGCTCACTTCTTCTGGCTTAAGGCAGCTTTATATCAATGCTAGAGAATGAGAGCATGACTTCAGAAAAAAAATGCCAACTAATGAAAGTGGCACAACCCTTGTATCACCTAGGAGCACTGCGGCTGCGATGCTTCCTCGCTGCTAACTCCAGAGCAGGGGTAACAGGCTCCAGAGGAGTCTTCCAGCCCCAAACTGGAACAGAGAGACTCACCGGGTGCAGCTGCAGGGGAACACAGACATGCATGCCAAGAGACAGTTCTCTGCCAAGTCAGCAGCTGCCTGACCAAAGCCAGGCTGACCTAGGAACCTGCGTGCAAAACCACATTTCAGTTGGGTTTCTTGGCTGCCCTTGTGTGGTCTGTAACTGGCCGCTGCGTCCTGAGCAGCCTCTGTCCTGGACGACACTGCCGCTGGGAGCAGGACATTTCATAGGTTGGATGAGGCTTGTCGTGAGGTCAGTGACAGGCACAGTTTATCTGGGTATGAGAAAAACCCCACAGCCAGGCAACAGACCCCTGAAGGGGAACTACTTAACACAGAGGCAGCAGCATCAGAGACTCAGCCTCTTTGCAAATACACCAGATGGAATCCACAGAGAGATCTGAGCTGTGGTTACGAGCATCAGCACAATCCTCAGAAATATCCTGGGTTTGTATCTGCATGACTTCAAAGTGTACTGAAGCCAGATATTTTGAGTCATGATCAATCAGTACTTCAGAAACACACACAAATGACTTTCAAAAGTATTATATTTTTCCCCGTATCCTCCTAAGAGTATCAGAGTAGTATCAGCAAACAGCAAGACAGCAATTCTCCAGTAAATAACCAACCTCATGGGTATTTCTCTTCAGTCATATCTGTGTTGGTGTGTGCTCAGATGCCACGTCCAAGGTGCAGCTTTTCATATTCAAGTGTAACACGTTTGGTTTCTTCTAATGTATCTGTGAGCACAGTTTACTTTTTATACATTCCTGTAACTACAGAACTGACACATTTGTGAACTGTTCAGAAAAACTCCTGTTAGTAACAAGGGAGTAGGAGATAGGCCACAGGCAAATTTGTTAAATAATGTAAAAGAAAATTCTATTTCTCCTTAGAAGTATTACATCCTTAGGTGCAGTCACTATCTAGAAGTGTATTCAGCTTAGTACCTCTTGAGAAGGGGATTATCTTCTAAAGTGCCTGAGAGAAGTAACAACACACACACATGCAATTTGAGTAGGTAACTCAACCGAGCAGTTTAACCACTCTTCTGTTTCATTCTCTTACAAAATCACCCCATAGGACTGAGATCTTTTCTGACTTTAGACATGTAAAAGTTGACATGTCTTTTTAACTTCTCTAGGAAGCGACAGACACTCCTCAGAAGCGATTTATCCCACTTGCTCTCATACTGGTCTCAGGATGTCCTGTGGCTGGGCAAATACTTTTCTAAGCTTGTTTATGCACAAAGCAAATGGGAAATTTAACTGGACACATTTACCTTCCTCATTTTCAGAGAGGCCAGAAGTAATTTAACAACCCTTCAAAGACGGATCAATTACATATGTTATTCATATAAGGTACAACTGTTCTCCACTGCAGTGCACCACTTCTGCTGCTGTTTTCAGTCTTTCCTACAAGGTGCTGGGGACAGGAGCCAGACCTGTTAACTTCCTCCGTAATCACAACTGCTTTTACACTCACCCCAGACCTCTTGCACCAGCACACCTCCCTCTGATTCCAGGGCACATTAGTGTTACACTCACAGTTGTGCCTGGACCATAATACTCTCCAAAAGCACCACGTGCCACTCCGTGCTGCTCAGCTCCTCTGCCAGAGTCTGGAATGCAAACCAGCAGCAAACAAATAGAACTAATAGAAAACTTTTTGACTTTAAAGGCTTTTGGTTTAAGAAAACCCCCACCCCACAACAGGGAGTGCCCTACTACCAAAGCTCCAATAGACCCCGTCCCCTTCAGTCACTTGCCCACTCTTCTGCTGGTATAGATTGAATTTCATTCCACCTGCTGGTCCCTGTACAGCCCCTCCAACTAACCCAGGCAGACAAGTTCATTGACCTTTACACAGCAGCCTGCTCAGTAACGGGCAGGTTGGGATACTGCTGGACTTTGGAAAAGTCAGCTCCTGCTCCAAGGTCCCAAACAGCCTGGATCATCTCTCTGAAAGGGAGGAGGGGATTTTCCGCACCATCCTGATGTATCGCCGTTGGATGTTAATTTACTTTGTGACCTGTAAGGCGTCTGGAAGCAGAATATGATCACTGAGATCGCAGATCCTAGTGCAATATACCCATCACTATTTGCTGCTGTGGTTACAGTTAGCAAACGCCACAATAACACACATTCTACCAGATTAGGGGGAAACAAGAAACTAATGATTGCCATATCGTTGTCCTATCTTCTTCCACTACAGAGTTCAAACTGGTTTAAAAATTGGTATTAGACCTGACTTCAAAGGCAAGAGGCATTTTATCACTCAGCATTGTTACCAGTGATAGAGCAGAGAGAGAGTGCAGCAAAGCTCAATGGGGAGGAAAAAAAAAAATTCTTAAGAGCAGAGGCACTTTAATTCAATTTAAAACTATGCATAGCCTAGCAGATAGACACTGGCCAAAACTGACTCACATCTTTTAATGCGTAAAACAGCGCTGAAGGCTGCCCTGCAATCAGGCAATTACAGCTGGTGACTTGAACATGATGTTAACCCCTGGCGAGTCAGGCTGGGTAGACGGTCTCAGAGCTCTTCTCCCACCTCTGCCAACTAGTGCCACAGCAGGCAGAGCCCCCCGGCAGGCTGAGGGCCCTGTGAGTGCCTGCACCCACCACCTCTCTTCAGGGGCCAGAAAGAGTCTGGAGATCCAACAGATGCCCCCAACCTCAGGGCAGCACAAGGGAGAAGTCAAATGTGCAAAGTCCTGCTCAGCGTGCAGCCCCGACCAGGTCTGCAAGAGCAAGGAATGAATTTACCCAGGAACTCTGGTATCATCTGCTGTTTGACAGGGAAGCAACATCAGGGACTCAGGAGTCCTGTTGTCAAGCAACAAGAGGAAGAAAGTGGTTGACTAAAGAAAAACCTCTGGCCTTTTGTGTTCCCTAGAACATTGTTTTTACCCCAGGTCATGACTGAACTCCCACGCTCTCTCCTCCCATACTCAGTCCCTCTAAAAAAAAAAAAAAGTGTGCCGGTCTCATAGAGCAAGGCTCTTCTACAATTTATGTTTATTTCCATGTGCCAAGATCAGACAGAATGAATGACAGGCTCATTCGCTGTCAGCTTTTCATGTGTTATTTCACAGTTTACGTATACATCAAGCTTCTGTTCACCCAGCTGCTTGACATAAGTGCCCAGAGGTTTATTTTTCAGCCTGCCTAATACTCTTTCTGATCTTTTGGATTAGCGATATACACCATAGTCTTCAGTATTTAAGATTTTAAGTCCTCATGAACCTGTGTTACTGACATCTGCCAAGAAAGGCAGCTCAGGTAGTATTTTGAACAAGATTAATCTTAGAATCATTTATATAGAACAGCTGCAACAACAGGAAAGCATGCAAGATTGGAGGGAAAAAATGAGCCTCAAAAAAAGGATACTGCCAAGATTTAGCAACGACCTTAAAGATTCAATGCAGCAGGAGAAAATAACCAGAGCATGTAATGCCCTGCCACACCCTCTCCTTCTGCCAGACACTACAGGAAGGGCGAGTAATCTTAGAGGACCCTGCTAATGGCTCTCCAGCCTTTTACACCGTCAATGCAATACAAAAATCCAGAAAATAAGGGGTCCCCTGCATAATTCTTTATTCATAGACATTCTGCTTTTTCTGCTCTGCTGCTAACCTTGGTGTCAATCTGAAAATGCTTTCTGGAGTATCTACCTATAAGGATGCACACCTGTTTGCAATATCCCCAGTAGAATTATCTGAGCTATTCATGACTTGGCCCAAGCCAAGGCTTGACCCAGCTGATCAGGAGCCTTCGGTGCTCGCCATGTCTGCAGATCATCCTCTGATGTGGCTGTAGCAGAAGACTGCCTCTCCTCCCAGGTGGAGCAAGAAATCATCACCACTTTCCAGGAACAGAAAAGCCCCAGGAGGTGGCAGGAGGAGGAGTGCTCCAACACTTACCCAGCAGCCACAGAGCATCTGCTTGGGCAAGTGCCCTACCTGAGGGCAGGTACAGACACATCCCTGTGCAGAACCCCTGGTGAGGCAAGCGCTGTCCTGCAAGGCGCTCCTGGCTTCAGGATGCTGTGGAGGGGTTTGAGCCATTCACACCTCCCACAGCCTCTGCCTCAAGCAGCTGCCCTAAACTGAAGCATACTTTGTTTTCCAGACTTATTTATAACTGTGCAGTCTACAGCTTTCTGTTTCCATTAAAAAGGGAAAAGGAGATTCTGATTCAAGTCTCCTGATAGGAAATGGTTTCCGGGTTTAAAAAGGGCTCGAGTGTTTGTAGTAATATTTGGGGTCAAAAATCTTAACTCTGCATTGCTGACACACCCTGGTGAGCTGCCACAGCGGTGAGAAATGGGGCACCTTGTAACCCAGCTGGCTAACGCCCTGCTGCTCTCCAGCTGTGAAGCCCAGTGCCATGCTGCAGAACAAGCACAGGCTCACCTCGGCGGTTCCGAGAGGATTTCCAAAGCCACCTCGGTCCAGAAACCAGGAACTTCTCTTCGCCACATCCCCCGTCCCTGTGATCTGAGAGCTGTCTGTAGGCACCTCACTGATGTGGCACCATGGACATGGAGACCAAGTTTGAGTCCGGCCCTGAGCCAAGGACAGGAGCCACTACATGGAGATAAAAGAAAGAAAAGGCCACAGCTCGGGTGCAAGGGCAAGGAAAGAGGGGAGAGCTGCTTCTTCAGGAACTTCAAAGGGTAAGAGACGTCTTGTTTTGTTAAAATTATGTGTTGTTTCTACTGGCAGATGCTGTTATTTATCTACAGGGTTCTAGGGAAGTGACATTAAGAAATCCCCATCAAGAGGTTTTCAACATGCAAAGAAAATAAGGGATTTTGAAAAAAAATAAAAATCTTACACTTTCTTTGTTCTTTTTTCTAGGACACCTCTGTAACAGAGGCTGCAGCACCCTGTGTGCTGTGCTCACCCGGCAGCACTAACCTGTCCTTTCCTGGCAACTTCTGTTCATGCTGTGAACAGTCCTGGGGGCAACAAGAGCAATGCAACTCAGCATCATTTGCTGCTTGGGCAGACTTTTGAGGAGAGGGATGGTTTTCTTTGACTCATTGACACTAAACATTTGGTAAGTTTTATTTCTGAACATGGCTCAGTGAAACAAAAGAAACTGCTGAAGTAGAAAAAACAAAATCACATGCATATTTCTTTCACATTGCTACTGATGGTTTCCCAAAGTCTAAACATCTCTGATTTTGTTGTTAGGAGATGTATTTGGACAGCTGAATAAGTTACTCCAACCTTTTAGTTACTGCCCCCACAGTTAGAGTGCAAGAATATTTTATCCATGTAAATATTATTTGCATACGCAAAGGAGGTTCATGTTGCTTCAGTCAGTATTTGTCCTTCTCCAGACCACCCCACGATGGGGGTCTCTATTGCTCTGTAACACAGCACTTACTACGCTTGGAGGGCAGATGTGTCAGGCTGAACACTTCAGACCCCTGCCCAAACCAGAACCTACGTAGCAAGGTGGGCAGGTTGGTGGATGTCACAGGAGTACAACACAATCCTGCTAGTAGTCCTGCCTGAATGATTGATTACTAATAGTTTCAAAAAATCCATAAACAAATCTGTATTTCAAGCCCTTAGAGATGCTAACTCACTGCTTCTGTTGTTTCTGGGGTAATAAGACAAAATAGCATTAATAATATAATTTAACAGCTAAATAACAGCAGCACTCCAGCTAATGTGCTAGCCATGTCCCCATTAGATAGAAACTGTGGTGTACCAAAAACTCATTCAAAACTGGGCAACCATTTGTAAATATTGTTCTGGCTTCAAATGATGGCAGAGATTATTAATGATCCAGTTGCAGGGCTACATCTGAGGGTGAAAAATCTCTTATTCCTCATTGGAAAAGAGTAATTGATCCCACTGGTTTTATAATGTTGTATTGAGTCTGGCTGGGACTCAGCACTTTGTATGGTGCAGTGTTTTAGATCAGTGGCCAGAACAATGCTGATAACCCACTACTGGTTTAGCTGTGGCTGAGCAGGGTTTGCACAGTGTTGGGGCCTTCTCTGTTTCTCACTCTGCCTTCCCCCCCAGCTCCCCCCCAGTGAATAGACGGGGGGGGGTGCGCAAGAGGTTGGCAGGGGACACAGCCAGGCAGATGACCCCAACTGACCAAAGAGATATTCTGTGTCATGTAACACCATGCTCGGCAGTAAAAAGGGAGAGGAGGGGATTTTAGGGGCGGGGGGAGCCATCTTTTGCTCAGGAACTGGCTGGGCATCAGTCTACCTAGGGCAGGTGACGAGTGATTGCCTTTGCATCACTTTTACTTGCTTTCTTCTTCCACTTCTCCTTTGCTTATTAAACAATTATTATCTTGATGCACAAGTTTTCTTGCTTTTACTCTTCCTTTCCTCTTCCCCTGTCCCGCTGGGGGTCAGGAGGAGTGAGCAAGCAGCTGTGTGGTGCTTCGCTGCCTTACAGGGTTAACCCACAACACATATGAAAAGCTAATGGAGTCAGAAAAGGTTAAAAAGTGGGACTCAATAATTTTTGCCTCCATACTTGTAACACCCACCCACCCCACCCCCAACATGCACAGAGCTGTGTGTTTAGGTTTGAGATTCAGGCAGAAATCCCAATTCTCACAACACCCTGCAAGAAACATCCCTGCCTGGATTTGGGGAAGGCCCCCAAAGGCCCCCCCTAGTCATGGCTGGGCTGACAGCTCCACTAATAGAGAAAATATGCTTCCTGTAAGCTTTTCTACATTAGTGAGAGGAAGCATTTGAATAGCAACAATATATCAACTATACAGTTAGAGTTGATATAGCATATAGCAATGCTTCCTCTTCACTAATACAGAAAACCACAGCAGTGCCACACACCTGATTTACCTCTCATCTTGCACCAGCAATGCTTACATTTTCAGAAGTCTGTCTTGAATTCCATTTCCCTACACCAAAGCAGGATGTGAACTTACAGACAGTTTTCCTCTGAACACAAATAAGGAAGCAGCTAAGAGGGGTGAGTGCAGAAGTATGTGTATGAGGAACAAGAGACTGCTGGGCTCTGCAGATGACAGTTTTGTACCATCCAGAATTTGCACATGAAAGAAAATCTGTCAGTCCAAGAAAAAAACTGTCTTCTCCTGGTAACTTCATTTAATTACTCTCATTAAGAATAAAATTCAGCTTCTCCATTGGCCAGCTCAATGCTGATGCAATGCTCCAGTCCTGATATAGGGACACAGAACCAAAGGAGGTTTATGGCTCCAAGCAAGTGAATTTCCCCCCTGATCACAGAGGCAACGGGAACCACATTCTCATCTGCATTCTGGGATAATCGCACAAAATTCTGCTATTACAAGGAACTCCTCTGTCACAGAGCCACAGCCTGTCAAATGGCACAACGGTGTCAGCCTTCAAGGCTACATCTACAGGGCTCAATAGAACAGGGCCACAGACGAGTTTCTGGCCCCGAGGCCAAGGGGCACAGGCTGCCCTGCCTGATCGCCCGTGGGGCCCAGTGGCCCCCAGGCACACCTACCAAGGGATCAACCCTGGGCCAGTGCATGACCACTGCTGAGAACAGCCCCTTGCGTGCCACCACCCAGCCCCATCCAGACACTCGCACAGGCCAGCAGCACACCAGGGACCAGCTCGGAAGAACGGGTGAGCAGCGTACAAGCTCATTCCTTTAACAGCACGGGTACAGTCTGAGAGGACCTGGGGACTCTGCACGAGAAAGTGCAAAACCCTGAATGCTGAATGAGATACCACACACTGATGCTACTGTGGCTGTAGAGGTCACACAGCAAAAAACCCACCCTCCAGATGGGACAGATCCCTTGGCCCATGCAAAACGTGCATCTGCAGCAGCTTTGCTTCTCCTTGAGGTATTCGAAACAGCCCAAAAGGGATATCAGAAACCAAAATCTGGAGGATTATATGGAGGGCACAGGAGAACAACATATGCTGAAGCATGCAGTTGTATGTAGGAATCAGGAAAAGCCAATTAGGGAAGCAAACTGAAGGAGGATTCAGCTTTATGTTGCATTAGCAACAATATAAGTTGTCTGTTGCAGCTCTGTGCATTCACACTTACAGTTAATAATAACTAGCAAGTTCCCTTCAAGACCCACTGCAATAAGATGAGCACTTAATAATAGCCCAGAACAATAATCCTTAATCATGCTTCGTGTTGTAAAAATCCCAGTGTCAGGCTTTCATGTAATTACACCGTTGATAGGCAAATGTGAGTCACAAGTGTTAACAGCAACTACGCAAAAGCAGGTTCCTCTCTGGGGTGGCGGGGGCGAGCAGACCAGAAAGACCTCCACAATTTAGAGGCAGAAACACAAATCATGAGAAGATGCAGACAGGGAAGAATGCCTGTAACTTTCCTCATACAGTTTTACAAATTCCACCTGAACACTTTAAGGAAACCTGTGAATTCAATACAGAAAGAAAACCTTCACCCCCGACCTGTCACCCCCTGACACTCACTCCCATGGGGAAAGCCCACGCAGGTACAGGCGATGGCGCTGGTGCAGGCTCTGAGGGCAGCCAGTCTCATCGCCTTCCCCCTCCCCAGCAGCCAGAAGAGAGATTCCCCTGAGCCCTGACAAGGGGCACAGCACAAGAACCACTGCAGGAAGTCAGCCCCAAGGTCCCTCAGCTCAGCACACCGCCTGCAGCAGTGGCACAGCCTCCCAAAACGGGTAACACCAGCAGAGGGGCACAGCTGCCATTTTCTCAGAAGAGCTTCCCAACATCCAATGTGCTCTTCTTGCCTGCCAGAAACTAACCTGAAAAATGACACAGAAGTGCAAGAAAATAGGATGGGCCTTATTTACTCAGGAAGGAGACTGAAACTTTTGCTTACAAAAACGCAGAGGTGCAAACATTCCATTTAAATTTCCACTAGACGCACACAGTCAGTGGACCTGCTGGCTCTCCAAAACCTCAGACAGAATAAAGCTAAATTTCCTATCACGGGAACTCAGTGTACATGAGCTGCTGAAACTTGGACAGCTATACACTGTGCATCCAGCCCGCCAGGGCTTTGTGTGATCCTGGGGCCTTGGGAGGAAGCATTTGAATATCAACAAGCTGAGAATGGAACTCTGCTGCACAGGTAAGGAGCAAAGTGCTATTGGCACATTTACTACAGTGAAATACTCGTGTGTTTGTTGTTTTGGATCACCAACAAGGAAGGAAAAAAAATACAGCTGTCAGTTACATTGCACAATTACGTTGGCAGGGATTTTGCTACTCCTTTCCTCTGGGTTTTTAAATTCTAGAAATAAATTCAAACATTTAATTAGACTCTGATGCCTCCAAACTTTGCCAGTGGAGAGCTGGGTGAGCCTTGTGGTGTTTGTGTCTTTTCAGAATGCACCAAGCAGTTCAATACAGGTCCCAGGAAAAAGGTAAATAAATCACAAAATACATAATTAAAGCACCTGCCATTCTTACAGCTCAACCTTAATTCCACACCATCACACACTGACAATAGTCACTGGCAGTGTCTGGGTGGCTTCTGCAAGCTTGAACTCACCATCAAGAAAAAAAGTTGTCTTTTATTTTACAAATAAGGCATTGGAATTGCTGCTCATGAGCAATCCACAGACATCCCCCACTGTCTATTTCTGCTATTTCCTCTATTAGCAAGAACCTCAAGAGCATTTCCAGTGCAGGCCAGGGGCACCAAGTCACCTATACCCAGATCTGTCATAATCTCCCAGATCCCATAAAGTGCCACACCACCTGCTAGATGGAGCCCCTGAATAAAACAAGGGAGAACTGATTTCTGTGCCCCTCTGCCACAAATCTTGGCCAAGCTGCTTCAGTCCTGAGCCCAGCACATGAGCATGTGCTGCTGCCCAGCTGCAGGTGGCAGCTCCTTCAGGCCCAGCACCTCATGCCCTTTCAGCTGGGTGCTCTGCTTTGAGCTCCTCATCCATCAAACTGGCATCAGGACTTTTGCTTTCCTTGGAAAGTCTTCCAAGAGCTAGTTAGTGCTTAAAATTCAGATCTATTATTTTATACCGACTACAGAAAAGGCATTTCCTTCCTTAAAACGCTACTCTGGGACCAAAGCGAGGCCCCAGCTGCAGCCCAGGACTGCCTGACAGGCTGCTCAGCCTGCTGGACCAGGTCGCACGGCCTGGCCTACAGTAACAAAAGCGGTCCTTGCCCCCCGCCCCATCCTGCCCTCTCGGCAGGCAGCTTCCAAAAACTGTATCCCGAGAATTGGAGACAAGGAAAAAGATGCTCTGAAACATGGAAGGAGCATCCCGAACTGCTGCTGGGCCTTGGGAACACTCTCTCTGGACTATCTGGCCATCCCCAGGGAGGGCACGTCGCAGATGGAAATATTAACCCAGTAATGATTTAGCAGCAAATCAAGATTTATTAATGACTAGCAGCACTTAATCATGAACCAATGTAAGGATTTACAAAATAATTCAGTAAAATACATTATGATTCAAATAGCCACTTCACTAGAGGTTCGAAAGTGAAAAGATGCACACTAACTTGCTATAAGGTATCCTAAACCAGAATATATATATATGTATATTCACAAACGTAAGATGTACAAACACACGATTCCTCTCCCCAGAATCACCCCATCTCTCCCTTCAATTATCTGTGGAGAGTGGCCCCTCTCACATCATTCCCCCTTAACCAACGGCAAACCCTGGTGCTGGAATAGCCACAGAGGACGAGTCGTCTTCTCTCAGGCCGCCTTCTGCCTGCTCTCTCGAAGCAGATCTGGGGCCTCACCTTCAGGTCAACTTCCCCAAAACAAAGCAGCCTCGAGTCCTGTTTCTCTGGGGCCCAGCCCTGGTGCCTCAAGGGCTTTGACAGCAGCTATTCCGCTTTCAGTGGGAGCCTGCCCTGGCACCCTCGGGACCAGGCTGGGCGGGCGCTCAGCTGTGTGCCTGACGTCTGTCCACACAAGCCAGGATGGCAGCAGGGAGCTCCCGCACCCTTCACCAGCTTTGAGGCTGCCACGCTTCAAGCCACTGCTCTCGCCCCTCCAGGGAGCGGCCCTGATCAGCAAGCGCAACGCAGGCGGCTGCCTCCTGCTTCTCTGCCATGACTGCCCTGCATCCCGCACGTGAGCACGGCTCTGCCGCCGGCCGTAGGAGGCAGACTGAGGAGCTGAGGCTGCTGCAGCATTTCCCAAGGCCATGGAGAATGGCACGTGGGGCTGAGAGCAGGAGCAGCCTCCTCTGCCTGGAGCTTGCAGCTGCCTGTCCTTGGCCACGCACACCAGGGGCCACAACCGCCCTTGTCCGTGTTGGCCCAGAACAGCGAGACAACTGCTGGAGAGTGAGGACACGGCGCCTGCCAGAGGGTGTTGCTGGGGCTGACGTGGCCGGTGCTGCCTCTGTGCTGCCCTGTGCTGTGTGCGGGAAGGGTGACACTGCTCGGCTCTGGTGGGCTGAGGTGGCTGCACATCCCTGCGTGCTTGCGCGGCTGGAACCAGATGGGCTTTGCCACACACACGCGTGTGCTGCTGTCTGTAGCAGTTCTGTTCTCCGGTGTACGAGTTTTGAGAAGGACCTGGTGGCAGAGGGCTGCGGAGAGCAGGGGGGCGGTGAACTCCCCCAAGAGGCTGTGGTGCCACACTGGGTTTTTTCCTGCTCGCCGCTGGCAGGCAGTGCTGGGGCCGGGCGCTGCTGCCTGCCACGGGGCCTGCACACCCCGTCCCGCAAGCAGAGCATTCAGCTGGGTCTGTCGGGGGTGTCCGATCCCAGCTTCTGCTTCCCCTGCTGCTTGGAAACCCCCATGTTTTCCCCCCCCGCCCCTAGAGACCACCGTGCCCAGCCCCTGGAACCAGCGACTCTGTGACATCAGCCCCGTTGCCGTGGGCACCGTGGGCACCGCGAGCCCTGCGGGCACTCTGTTGGCTGCTGCACTGGTGGCAACAAGCCCTCGGTTCTGGCAGCTGGCACATGCCGCTGGCAGCGATGCATCTGCTCCGTCTCCTCATCCTGCTGGCCCTGTGCTGGCCTGCGCACGGCGCCTGGGACAGTTGTAGGTAAGTGGCCGAGGCTCTGGGAGGGAGCTTGGGCAACCTGATGGGGTTCCCTGGAGGGTGCCCGCTTGTCCCCCGTGGCCACACCACGGCTTCCCCAGCCCCACGCGGGAGCCTCGGCTCCTTGCAGCGCCCGGGCTGCTGGCACAACTCGCCTGCGGGGCTCCAGCAGAAATGGGGGCGGCCGCCCGCCTGCCCCACGGGGCTCTCTGGCCTCGCTGTCCATGCAGTGCCTCGTGGGGAGGGCAGACGGCTGACCCCTTCAGCCGGGACAGCAGCGAGCCGTCGAGCAGGATGGTGATAAGTTTCTGGTTACAGGACCTGCGGGCTCCGGCCCATGGCTGCTGACGATGGCACCTCGCACGTGGTGGGGGGTACAGACGCCCAGCCAGGGGCCTGGCCCTGGATCGTGAGCATCCAGGGTCCCTGGAGAAGAGGCACGGGACATGTGTGTGGAGGGTCCCTCATCAGCCCACAGTGGGTCCTCACAGCAGCCCACTGCTTCACCAAGGCCAGGTAAGGAGGGCCAGGAACAGGGATATCCCCTGGCACTCGCGGATGCCCCACCCGCAGCACCACGTGCTACTCCCGTCCCCTTTCCTTGCGGTATGCCCAGTGCCTGGGCACTGCAGAGCCCGGCTGAGACGCTGCTCAGGAGAGAGTTGGGCTCCTGCCACGGCTTTCTAGCAGCCTCCAGCTTGACACGCCTTGAGCCCAAGGCATGCAGGGGCAGTCGCGCCCTCCGTAGCACTGCTTTCCTCTCCCCTGTGTGAAGCAAAGGGCAGGGAACTGCTGGGCTGCTGCAGCACGTGGTTCCTCTCCCTCTGAGCCCTCTCCCCATCTGCCTTCCAGGCACATCACCACGTGGCGCGTGGTGGTTGGGGCCACCCGCTTGACTCAGCTGGGCCCGGAGGCCCAAGTGCGCAATATTAAACGGCTGCTGGTTCATGAGGATTACAGCAGCATCTCGCAGAGGAACGACATTGCGCTGCTGGAGTTGGACCAGCCTGTCCAGTGCAGCAACTCCATACAACTCGCCTGCGTGCCCGACGCCTCGCTGAAAGTGTCAGAACTGACAACCTGCTACATCAGTGGCTGGGGGTCCACGACAGCGAGAGGTGAGTTCCCAAAGAGCGCTCGCGTCCCAAGTGCGAGCTCGGCACACGGGGGAGGCGGGCTGGGCTTCCTGACAGCAGAGGCAAGAGCCAGAGCGCGGCTGCGGGGACGTGTGCCCATGGAGAGATGGGCCTGGCCCAGGGCCCACGGCGAGACAGAAGGGCAACGCCGGTGCAAAGCCAAGCCCCAGGGAAGGGTTCACCCAGACAGGGCAGGAGACCTGGCAACGAGCTGCCGGGCGTTAATTCCTTTCTCTGCTCACAGCTGAAGGACCAACGGATGTTCTGCAGGAGGCCAAGGTCCACCTCATCGACCTCAACCTCTGCAACAGCAGCCGGTCGTACCAAGGGGCCGTCCACCCCCACAACCTGTGCGCTGGCTACCCGCAGGGCGGCATCGACACCTGCCAGGTAGGAGCCTGCGACAAGGCAGCACCCAGCGGCACAGGCAGCCCCGGCACAGCCGCCCAAACACCCTGGCGCGGGCTTTGCCTGGCCAGTCGCCCTCCCACCGCTGGGTCCCCGCCGCTGGCGGGGCTCACCTCCCCTTCCCCAGCTGCAGGCCCTTGCCCAGGGCCCCACTGTCCCAGAGGCCTGGGACTCTGCCCAGAAAGCCCATCCAGCACTCCTGGCAGCACCGAGGTCCAGGTCCCAGCCCTGGAACATCCCTCTTGCACCCAGCCAGCATTGCTGGGTGGAGCACGAGAGAAGCACGAGTCCTACCCCACGGGCCCATGACCCCCTCTCAGACAAGGTCCTGTCGCCCCCAGCACCTGAGCAGAGCCTCTCTGTGCAGCGCATACAGCTCTGGGGGGTGCTGACAGAGAGAAGGAGCCGGCCCTAGTGCTGCCAGCGGCCACCCGACACCACCTTGACCCTCTCTCCTCCACTGCAGGGTGACAGCGGTGCTCCTCTCGTCTGCAAAGACAACAGTGCTGACCACTTCTGGCTGGTTGGGGTGACCAGCTGGGGGAGAGGCTGTACGAGAGCAAAACGGCTGGGAATCTACACCTCCACTCAGCACTTTTACGACTGGATCCTAGAACAGATGGGGCTGAGCCCAGCAGTAACGGCTGCTCCAACGCCACGGCCAGCCTTCCCCTCAACCCCCCTTCAGACGCCAAGGCCAACACCAACACAATCAGGCGGGTTCAGCTCCTTCCCCCTTCTAGTGCAGAAGTTGGTGGAACTCTCTACTTGGTTGCAGGAGCTCATGCAGAACCTGAGGGAAGGCCTGAGCACCAGGATGGACAGGATCCAGTGCAGGCTGCAGTGCACCATGACCGCCTCCTGCAAGGGCTCTGACTGCTGAGCCAACGGCAGCCTCAGCGTCAACAGCCTTCTCGGTCCTGCCCATGCTCCTCCGACTGCACAAAAAAATGTTGTCTTAGTTGTTGAATAAAATTCCCAAGTTTCACAGCTCACGATGCTTCAGTTCCATTCTGTCTCCTGTCCAAGACAAGGATTCCATGCCCAGCACCTGAAAATGAGGCTGCAGGCGGCCAAGTCGGGCACAAGGGGAAAGAGTCACTCTGAGGGGTGACCCCGAGCCTGGTCGGAGAGGAGGGGGAGGGTGCGGTGGGAGAAGGGGCCACTGGTCACAGGGGGCCAGAGGTCTTGGGGACAGTGATTCGCGGAAACAGACTCTATTCAACTCAGAGACTTATACAGCAGGTATGTTTACTCCAGCGCTGGGGTGCGAGGGGATTTCCCCACAAAGCTTGCACCCCAACAGCACATTTTACTAGAAACTTATCGACTCTGGATATACATATTCATTGATTACATAACACAAACATACATATGCATGAGTGAGGCTGGGTTAGCTCTAGAGGCTGGTGTCAGCAGTTTATGTTCTCTTTGCACCTGCGCATTGCCTCCTGGGGGGCGTCTCTGGGGTCTGTTGGAGGAAGGCTCACAGTCCTCCTCACCTTGTACTTTTCCTCGGAGCATGCGCAGATTCTCTTAGCCACTTTCTTGAACAACAAGAGCTGTTATCTTCTCTATCTTATCTAAAAGCCCCAGTATATCAGTTTCTACCGTCCATATATGGTTATCTATTCACTATAAAGACTGAACTAGTTAGAACCCATCTGCTTTCCAAGGACATGTCTCTTATTTTTGCTGAACATACTAATTCTTGATAAGTTTCCACAGAAAACGGCTTTGCTTTGATGGACACAGTAGTCCTTGGTAAACTTCCACAGAACAGTCAGGGCAAGCAGGATTATTAAACAATATTCAGAAATCATTATAAGTTGCTATAAGTAAATAAGTTGCAAAGCAGGTGATCATTTCCTTGTATCAAACCAGCGGTCCAGGCAGGCTCAACATTGTCTCTGTCTGGCCAGCTAGTACCCAACTGGCTCTCTCAGGGTGGCAGGCCGGGCTCAAAGACAACTCCAATTTTGATCTGGCTGGCCAACTTTTGTGTCCACATCTGTCACGGTCCACTCGGTGGACTTGTGATGGTTCGTTTGCTACGATCTCGAAAGTGCAAAATTAAGGTGACCAACACCAAAGGGGATAGCACCAATCAAACAGTGAAACTGTGTTGTGTTGCCTGTGAAGCTAGAGATGGGTGAAAGAAAGGGGAAAAGTAAAGTTTAAAAAGAAGAGAAGGGGAGGTTATAGCTACCACCGCTGATCTCAAGATGTCCTAATGGTCCTGGGTCAGGTAGTGCTCCGTCGTCGGTCGCCATGATCCTCGGTGGGGAAGCTTTGAATTTTCGTTGTCCAGGAGTCATCTTTTATGCTTAGTGACACACCTTGCTCCACCTCTGCATCAGGGATCTCCGCCCTTCTCGAATGAGGCTACTGCGCATGCACGAGGGGGAGTGTCCAAGGCGTGGTCAGTCTTAGAGGCGGGCAGCCTTCAACCAGGAGGTGTGTTTTGGTATTATAATAAAGCAAAGTTCGCCTAAAGTTCATGATTTCTTCATTGATGTTATGGCAACAGTTGCAACCCATCTTTTTTGACAGCGGCTATGCGGTCAGCTCTGGTTAGGCTCAGGTACCGAACAATAGCACAGCACTCTGTACCACACGCCTCAGTGCTCAGGAGAACAGCACAGCGCTCACTGTGCCGCACAGTTCTGTATTCAGGAGCCTTTGTACCTCATTCCACTCTTGGGATTGGCAACTGTGTTCCAAACAGGCCATTGTCGGGTACCTTCCTGTCCATGTCCCTGATGACAATGTTGAGACAATGCTGATCTTCTGACCGACTCTTACAACATCGGCTCCAAGTAGGCTCTGGCAGTTGGGCTGCAGGCCACAAGGGCTCTGAGTAGGCTCTGGCTGGCCAGCTGAGGTCCAAGAGGGCTGTGAGTAGGCTCTGGCTGGCTGACGTGTGGTCTAGGCGGGCTCTACGTTGCCTCTGGCTGGCAATCTGGTATCCAGCTGGGCTCCAAATAGGCTTTGAGTGGCAGGCCGGGCTTAAAGACAACTGTGATTAGGGTCTGGCTGACCAGAAGAGCCACAGAGGACGAGTCGTCTTCTCTCAGGCCGCCTTCTGCCTGCTCTCTCGAAGCAGATCTGGGGCCTCACCTTCAGGTCAACTTCCCCAAAACAAAGCAGCCTCGAGTCCTGTTTCTCTGGGGCCCAGCCCTGGTGCCTCAAGGGCTTTGACAGCAGCTATTCCGCTTTCAGTGGGAGCCTGCCCTGGCACCCTCGGGACCAGGCTGGGCGGGCGCTCAGCTGTGTGCCTGACGTCTGTCCACACAAGCCAGGATGGCAGCAGGGAGCTCCCGCACCCTTCACCAGCTTTGAGGCTGCCACGCTTCAAGCCACTGCTCTCGCCCCTCCAGGGAGCGGCCCTGATCAGCAAGCGCAACGCAGGCGGCTGCCTCCTGCTTCTCTGCCATGACTGCCCTGCATCCCGCACGTGAGCACGGCTCTGCCGCCGGCCGTAGGAGGCAGACTGAGGAGCTGAGGCTGCTGCAGCATTTCCCAAGGCCATGGAGAATGGCACGTGGGGCTGAGAGCAGGAGCAGCCTCCTCTGCCTGGAGCTTGCAGCTGCCTGTCCTTGGCCACGCACACCAGGGGCCACAACCGCCCTTGTCCGTGTTGGCCCAGAACAGCGAGACAACTGCTGGAGAGTGAGGACACGGCGCCTGCCAGAGGGTGTTGCTGGGGCTGACGTGGCCGGTGCTGCCTCTGTGCTGCCCTGTGCTGTGTGCGGGAAGGGTGACACTGCTCGGCTCTGGTGGGCTGAGGTGGCTGCACATCCCTGCGTGCTTGCGCGGCTGGAACCAGATGGGCTTTGCCACACACACGCGTGTGCTGCTGTCTGTAGCAGTTCTGTTCTCCGGTGTACGAGTTTTGAGAAGGACCTGGTGGCAGAGGGCTGCGGAGAGCAGGGGGGCGGTGAACTCCCCCAAGAGGCTGTGGTGCCACACTGGGTTTTTTCCTGCTCGCCGCTGGCAGGCAGTGCTGGGGCCGGGCGCTGCTGCCTGCCACGGGGCCTGCACACCCCGTCCCGCAAGCAGAGCATTCAGCTGGGTCTGTCGGGGGTGTCCGATCCCAGCTTCTGCTTCCCCTGCTGCTTGGAAACCCCCATGTTTTCCCCCCCCGCCCCTAGAGACCACCGTGCCCAGCCCCTGGAACCAGCGACTCTGTGACATCAGCCCCGTTGCCGTGGGCACCGTGGGCACCGCGAGCCCTGCGGGCACTCTGTTGGCTGCTGCACTGGTGGCAACAAGCCCTCGGTTCTGGCAGCTGGCACATGCCGCTGGCAGCGATGCATCTGCTCCGTCTCCTCATCCTGCTGGCCCTGTGCTGGCCTGCGCACGGCGCCTGGGACAGTTGTAGGTAAGTGGCCGAGGCTCTGGGAGGGAGCTTGGGCAACCTGATGGGGTTCCCTGGAGGGTGCCCGCTTGTCCCCCGTGGCCACACCACGGCTTCCCCAGCCCCACGCGGGAGCCTCGGCTCCTTGCAGCGCCCGGGCTGCTGGCACAACTCGCCTGCGGGGCTCCAGCAGAAATGGGGGCGGCCGCCCGCCTGCCCCACGGGGCTCTCTGGCCTCGCTGTCCATGCAGTGCCTCGTGGGGAGGGCAGACGGCTGACCCCTTCAGCCGGGACAGCAGCGAGCCGTCGAGCAGGATGGTGATGAGTTTCTGGTTACAGGACCTGCGGGCTCCGGCCCATGGCTGCTGACGATGGCACCTCGCACGTGGTGGGGGGTACAGACGCCCAGCCAGGGGCCTGGCCCTGGATCGTGAGCATCCAGGGTCCCTGGAGAAGAGGCACGGGACATGTGTGTGGAGGGTCCCTCATCAGCCCACAGTGGGTCCTCACAGCAGCCCACTGCTTCACCAAGGCCAGGTAAGGAGGGCCAGGAACAGGGATATCCCCTGGCACTCGCGGATGCCCCACCCGCAGCACCACGTGCTACTCCCGTCCCCTTTCCTTGCGGTATGCCCAGTGCCTGGGCACTGCAGAGCCCGGCTGAGACGCTGCTCAGGAGAGAGTTGGGCTCCTGCCACGGCTTTCTAGCAGCCTCCAGCTTGACACGCCTTGAGCCCAAGGCATGCAGGGGCAGTCGCGCCCTCCGTAGCACTGCTTTCCTCTCCCCTGTGTGAAGCAAAGGGCAGGGAACTGCTGGGCTGCTGCAGCACGTGGTTCCTCTCCCTCTGAGCCCTCTCCCCATCTGCCTTCCAGGCACATCACCACGTGGCGCGTGGTGGTTGGGGCCACCCGCTTGACTCAGCTGGGCCCGGAGGCCCAAGTGCGCAATATTAAACGGCTGCTGGTTCACGAGGATTACAGCAGCATCTCGCAGAGGAACGACATTGCGCTGCTGGAGTTGGACCAGCCTGTCCAGTGCAGCAACTCCATACAACTCGCCTGCGTGCCCGACGCCTCGCTGAAAGTGTCAGAACTGACAACCTGCTACATCAGTGGCTGGGGGTCCACGACAGCGAGAGGTGAGTTCCCAAAGAGCGCTCGCGTCCCAAGTGCGAGCTCGGCACACGGGGGAGGCGGGCTGGGCTTCCTGACAGCAGAGGCAAGAGCCAGAGCGCGGCTGCGGGGACGTGTGCCCATGGAGAGATGGGCCTGGCCCAGGGCCCACGGCGAGACAGAAGGGCAACGCCGGTGCAAAGCCAAGCCCCAGGGAAGGGTTCACCCAGACAGGGCAGGAGACCTGGCAACGAGCTGCCGGGCGTTAATTCCTTTCTCTGCTCACAGCTGAAGGACCAACGGATGTTCTGCAGGAGGCCAAGGTCCACCTCATCGACCTCAACCTCTGCAACAGCAGCCGGTCGTACCAAGGGGCCGTCCACCCCCACAACCTGTGCGCTGGCTACCCGCAGGGCGGCATCGACACCTGCCAGGTAGGAGCCTGCGACAAGGCAGCACCCAGCGGCACAGGCAGCCCCGGCACAGCCGCCCAAACACCCTGGCGCGGGCTTTGCCTGGCCAGTCGCCCTCCCACCGCTGGGTCCCCGCCGCTGGCGGGGCTCACCTCCCCTTCCCCAGCTGCAGGCCCTTGCCCAGGGCCCCACTGTCCCAGAGGCCTGGGACTCTGCCCAGAAAGCCCATCCAGCACTCCTGGCAGCACCGAGGTCCAGGTCCCAGCCCTGGAACATCCCTCTTGCACCCAGCCAGCATTGCTGGGTGGAGCACGAGAGGAGCACGAGTCCTACCCCACGGGCCCATGACCCCCTCTCAGACAAGGTCCTGTCGCCCCCAGCACCTGAGCAGAGCCTCTCTGTGCAGCGCATACAGCTCTGGGGGGTGCTGACAGAGAGAAGGAGCCGGCCCTAGTGCTGCCAGCGGCCACCCGACACCACCTTGACCCTCTCTCCTCCACTGCAGGGTGACAGCGGTGCTCCTCTCGTCTGCAAAGACAACAGTGCTGACCACTTCTGGCTGGTTGGGGTGACCAGCTGGGGGAGAGGCTGTACGAGAGCAAAACGGCTGGGAATCTACACCTCCACTCAGCACTTTTACGACTGGATCCTAGAACAGATGGGGCTGAGCCCAGCAGTAACGGCTGCTCCAACGCCACGGCCAGCCTTCCCCTCAACCCCCCTTCAGACGCCAAGGCCAACACCAACACAATCAGGCGGGTTCAGCTCCTTCCCCCTTCTAGTGCAGAAGTTGGTGGAACTCTCTACTTGGTTGCAGGAGCTCATGCAGAACCTGAGGGAAGGCCTGAGCACCAGGATGGACAGGATCCAGTGCAGGCTGCAGTGCACCATGACCGCCTCCTGCAAGGGCTCTGACTGCTGAGCCAACGGCAGCCTCAGCGTCAACAGCCTTCTCGGTCCTGCCCATGCTCCTCCGACTGCACAAAAAAATGTTGTCTTAGTTGTTGAATAAAATTCCCAAGTTTCACAGCTCACGATGCTTCAGTTCCATTCTGTCTCCTGTCCAAGACAAGGATTCCATGCCCAGCACCTGAAAATGAGGCTGCAGGCGGCCAAGTCGGGCACAAGGGGAAAGAGTCACTCTGAGGGGTGACCCCGAGCCTGGTCGGAGAGGAGGGGGAGGGTGCGGTGGGAGAAGGGGCCACTGGTCACAGGGGGCCAGAGGTCTTGGGGACAGTGATTCGCGGAAACAGACTCTATTCAACTCAGAGACTTATACAGCAGGTATGTTTACTCCAGCGCTGGGGTGCGAGGGGATTTCCCCACAAAGCTTGCACCCCAACAGCACATTTTACTAGAAACTTATCGACTCTGGATATACATATTCATTGATTACATAACACAAACATACATATGCATGAGTGAGGCTGGGTTAGCTCTAGAGGCTGGTGTCAGCAGTTTATGTTCTCTTTGCACCTGCGCATTGCCTCCTGGGGGGCGTCTCTGGGGTCTGTTGGAGGAAGGCTCACAGTCCTCCTCACCTTGTACTTTTCCTCGGAGCATGCGCAGATTCTCTTAGCCACTTTCTTGAACAACAAGAGCTGTTATCTTCTCTATCTTATCTAAAAGCCCCAGTATATCAGTTTCTACCGTCCATATATGGTTATCTATTCACTATAAAGACTGAACTAGTTAGAACCCATCTGCTTTCCAAGGACATGTCTCTTATTTTTGCTGAACATACTAATTCTTGATAAGTTTCCACAGAAAACGGCTTTGCTTTGATGGACACAGTAGTCCTTGGTAAACTTCCACAGAACAGTCAGGGCAAGCAGGATTATTAAACAATATTCAGAAATCATTATAAGTTGCTATAAGTAAATAAGTTGCAAAGCAGGTGATCATTTCCTTGTATCAAACCAGCGGTCTAGGCAGGCTCAACATTGTCTCTGTCTGGCCAGCTAGTACCCAACTGGCTCTCTCAGGGTGGCAGGCCGGGCTCAAAGACAACTCCAATTTTGATCTGGCTGGCCAACTTTTGTGTCCACATCTGTCACGGTCCACTCGGTGGACTTGTGATGGTTCGTTTGCTACGATCTCGAAAGTGCAAAATTAAGGTGACCAACACCAAAGGGGATAGCACCAATCAAACAGTGAAACTGTGTTGTGTTGCCTGTGAAGCTAGAGATGGGTGAAAGAAAGGGGAAAAGTAAAGTTTAAAAAGAAGAGAAGGGGAGGTTATAGCTACCACCGCTGATCTCAAGATGTCCTAATGGTCCTGGGTCAGGTAGTGCTCCGTCGTCGGTCGCCATGATCCTCGGTGGGGAAGCTTTGAATTTTCGTTGTCCAGGAGTCATCTTTTATGCTTAGTGACACACCTTGCTCCACCTCTGCATCAGGGATCTCCGCCCTTCTCGAATGAGGCTACTGCGCATGCACGAGGGGGAGTGTCCAAGGCGTGGTCAGTCTTAGAGGCGGGCAGCCTTCAACCAGGAGGTGTGTTTTGGTATTATAATAAAGCAAAGTTCGCCTAAAGTTCATGATTTCTTCATTGATGTTATGGCAACAGTTGCAACCCATCTTTTTTGACAGTGGCTATGCGGTCAGCTCTGGTTAGGCTCAGGTACCGAACAATAGCACAGCACTCTGTACCACACGCCTCAGTGCTCAGGAGAACAGCACAGCGCTCACTGTGCCGCACAGTTCTGTATTCAGGAGCCTTTGCACCTCATTCCACTCTTGGGATTGGCAACTGTGTTCCAAACAGGCCATTGTCGGGTACCTTCCTGTCCATGTCCCTGATGACAATGTTGAGACAATGCTGATCTTCTGACCGACTCTTACAACATCGGCTCCAAGTAGGCTCTGGCAGTTGGGCTGCAGGCCACAAGGGCTCTGAGTAGGCTCTGGCTGGCCAGCTGAGGTCCAAGAGGGCTGTGAGTAGGCTCTGGCTGGCTGACGTGTGGTCTAGGCGGGCTCTACGTTGCCTCTGGCTGGCAATCTGGTATCCAGCTGGGCTCCAAATAGGCTTTGAGTGGCAGGCCGGGCTTAAAGACAACTGTGATTAGGGTCTGGCTGACCAGAAGAGCCACAGAGGACGAGTCGTCTTCTCTCAGGCCGCCTTCTGCCTGCTCTCTCGAAGCAGATCTGGGGCCTCACCTTCAGGTCAACTTCCCCAAAACAAAGCAGCCTCGAGTCCTGTTTCTCTGGGGCCCAGCCCTGGTGCCTCAAGGGCTTTGACAGCAGCTATTCCGCTTTCAGTGGGAGCCTGCCCTGGCACCCTCGGGACCAGGCTGGGCGGGCGCTCAGCTGTGTGCCTGACGTCTGTCCACACAAGCCAGGATGGCAGCAGGGAGCTCCCGCACCCTTCACCAGCTTTGAGGCTGCCACGCTTCAAGCCACTGCTCTCGCCCCTCCAGGGAGCGGCCCTGATCAGCAAGCGCAACGCAGGCGGCTGCCTCCTGCTTCTCTGCCATGACTGCCCTGCATCCCGCACGTGAGCACGGCTCTGCCGCCGGCCGTAGGAGGCAGACTGAGGAGCTGAAGCTGCTGCAGCATTTCCCAAGGCCATGGAGAATGGCACGTGGGGCTGAGAGCAGGAGCAGCCTCCTCTGCCTGGAGCTTGCAGCTGCCTGTCCTTGGCCACGCACACCAGGGGCCACAACCGCCCTTGTCCGTGTTGGCCCAGAACAGCGAGACAACTGCTGGAGAGTGAGGACACGGCGCCTGCCAGAGGGTGTTGCTGGGGCTGACGTGGCCGGTGCTGCCTCTGTGCTGCCCTGTGCTGTGTGCGGGAAGGGTGACACTGCTCGGCTCTGGTGGGCTGAGGTGGCTGCACATCCCTGCGTGCTTGCGCGGCTGGAACCAGATGGGCTTTGCCACACACACGCGTGTGCTGCTGTCTGTAGCAGTTCTGTTCTCCGGTGTACGAGTTTTGAGAAGGACCTGGTGGCAGAGGGCTGCGGAGAGCAGGGGGGCGGTGAACTCCCCCAAGAGGCTGTGGTGCCACACTGGGTTTTTTCCTGCTCGCCGCTGGCAGGCAGTGCTGGGGCCGGGCGCTGCTGCCTGCCACGGGGCCTGCACACCCCGTCCCGCAAGCAGAGCATTCAGCTGGGTCTGTCGGGGGTGTCCGATCCCAGCTTCTGCTTCCCCTGCTGCTTGGAAACCCCCATGTTTTCCCCCCCCGCCCCTAGAGACCACCGTGCCCAGCCCCTGGAACCAGCGACTCTGTGACATCAGCCCCGTTGCCGTGGGCACCGTGGGCACCGCGAGCCCTGCGGGCACTCTGTTGGCTGCTGCACTGGTGGCAACAAGCCCTCGGTTCTGGCAGCTGGCACATGCCGCTGGCAGCGATGCATCTGCTCCGTCTCCTCATCCTGCTGGCCCTGTGCTGGCCTGCGCACGGCGCCTGGGACAGTTGTAGGTAAGTGGCCGAGGCTCTGGGAGGGAGCTTGGGCAACCTGATGGGGTTCCCTGGAGGGTGCCCGCTTGTCCCCCGTGGCCACACCACGGCTTCCCCAGCCCCACGCGGGAGCCTCGGCTCCTTGCAGCGCCCGGGCTGCTGGCACAACTCGCCTGCGGGGCTCCAGCAGAAATGGGGGCGGCCGCCCGCCTGCCCCACGGGGCTCTCTGGCCTCGCTGTCCATGCAGTGCCTCGTGGGGAGGGCAGACGGCTGACCCCTTCAGCCGGGACAGCAGCGAGCCGTCGAGCAGGATGGTGATGAGTTTCTGGTTACAGGACCTGCGGGCTCCGGCCCATGGCTGCTGACGATGGCACCTCGCACGTGGTGGGGGGTACAGACGCCCAGCCAGGGGCCTGGCCCTGGATCGTGAGCATCCAGGGTCCCTGGAGAAGAGGCACGGGACATGTGTGTGGAGGGTCCCTCATCAGCCCACAGTGGGTCCTCACAGCAGCCCACTGCTTCACCAAGGCCAGGTAAGGAGGGCCAGGAACAGGGATATCCCCTGGCACTCGCGGATGCCCCACCCGCAGCACCACGTGCTACTCCCGTCCCCTTTCCTTGCGGTATGCCCAGTGCCTGGGCACTGCAGAGCCCGGCTGAGACGCTGCTCAGGAGAGAGTTGGGCTCCTGCCACGGCTTTCTAGCAGCCTCCAGCTTGACACGCCTTGAGCCCAAGGCATGCAGGGGCAGTCGCGCCCTCCGTAGCACTGCTTTCCTCTCCCCTGTGTGAAGCAAAGGGCAGGGAACTGCTGGGCTGCTGCAGCACGTGGTTCCTCTCCCTCTGAGCCCTCTCCCCATCTGCCTTCCAGGCACATCACCACGTGGCGCGTGGTGGTTGGGGCCACCCGCTTGACTCAGCTGGGCCCGGAGGCCCAAGTGCGCAATATTAAACGGCTGCTGGTTCACGAGGATTACAGCAGCATCTCGCAGAGGAACGACATTGCGCTGCTGGAGTTGGACCAGCCTGTCCAGTGCAGCAACTCCATACAACTCGCCTGCGTGCCCGACGCCTCGCTGAAAGTGTCAGAACTGACAACCTGCTACATCAGTGGCTGGGGGTCCACGACAGCGAGAGGTGAGTTCCCAAAGAGCGCTCGCGTCCCAAGTGCGAGCTCGGCACACGGGGGAGGCGGGCTGGGCTTCCTGACAGCAGAGGCAAGAGCCAGAGCGCGGCTGCGGGGACGTGTGCCCATGGAGAGATGGGCCTGGCCCAGGGCCCACGGCGAGACAGAAGGGCAACGCCGGTGCAAAGCCAAGCCCCAGGGAAGGGTTCACCCAGACAGGGCAGGAGACCTGGCAACGAGCTGCCGGGCGTTAATTCCTTTCTCTGCTCACAGCTGAAGGACCAACGGATGTTCTGCAGGAGGCCAAGGTCCACCTCATCGACCTCAACCTCTGCAACAGCAGCCGGTCGTACCAAGGGGCCGTCCACCCCCACAACCTGTGCGCTGGCTACCCGCAGGGCGGCATCGACACCTGCCAGGTAGGAGCCTGCGACAAGGCAGCACCCAGCGGCACAGGCAGCCCCGGCACAGCCGCCCAAACACCCTGGCGCGGGCTTTGCCTGGCCAGTCGCCCTCCCACCGCTGGGTCCCCGCCGCTGGCGGGGCTCACCTCCCCTTCCCCAGCTGCAGGCCCTTGCCCAGGGCCCCACTGTCCCAGAGGCCTGGGACTCTGCCCAGAAAGCCCATCCAGCACTCCTGGCAGCACCGAGGTCCAGGTCCCAGCCCTGGAACATCCCTCTTGCACCCAGCCAGCATTGCTGGGTGGAGCACGAGAGGAGCACGAGTCCTACCCCACGGGCCCATGACCCCCTCTCAGACAAGGTCCTGTCGCCCCCAGCACCTGAGCAGAGCCTCTCTGTGCAGCGCATACAGCTCTGGGGGGTGCTGACAGAGAGAAAGAGCCGGCCCTAGTGCTGCCAGCGGCCACCCGACACCACCTTGACCCTCTCTCCTCCACTGCAGGGTGACAGCGGTGCTCCTCTCGTCTGCAAAGACAACAGTGCTGACCACTTCTGGCTGGTTGGGGTGACCAGCTGGGGGAGAGGCTGTACGAGAGCAAAACGGCTGGGAATCTACACCTCCACTCAGCACTTTTACAACTGGATCCTAGAACAGATGGGGCTGAGCCCAGCAGTAACGGCTGCTCCAACGCCACGGCCAGCCTTCCCCTCAACCCCCCTTCAGACGCCAAGGCCAACACCAACACAATCAGGCGGGTTCAGCTCCTTCCCCCTTCTAGTGCAGAAGTTGGTGGAACTCTTTACTTGGTTGCAGGAGCTCATGCAGAACCTGAGGGAAGGCCTGAGCACCAGGATGGACAGGATCCAGTGCAGGCTGCAGTGCACCATGACCGCCTCCTGCAAGGGCTCTGACTGCTGAGCCAACGGCAGCCTCAGCGTCAACAGCCTTCTCGGTCCTGCCCATGCTCCTCCGACTGCACAAAAAAATGTTGTCTTAGTTGTTGAATAAAATTCCCAAGTTTCACAGCTCACGATGCTTCAGTTCCATTCTGTCTCCTGTCCAAGACAAGGATTCCATGCCCAGCACCTGAAAATGAGGCTGCAGGCAGCCAAGTTGGGCACAAAGGGAAAGAGTCACTCTGAGGCGTGACCCCGAGCCTGGTCGGAGAGGAGGGGGAGGGTGCGGTGGGAGAAGGGGCCACTGGTCACAGGGGGCCAGAGGTCTTGGGGACAGTGATTCGCGGAAACAGACTCTATTCAACTCAGAGACTTATACAGCAGGTATGTTTACTCCAGCGCTGGGGTGCGAGGGGATTTCCCCACAAAGCTTGCACCCCAACAGCACATTTTACTAGAAACTTATCGACTCTGGATATACATATTCATTGATTACATAACACAAACATACATATGCATGAGTAAGGCTGGGTTAGCTCTAGAGGCTGGTGTCAGCAGTTTATGTTCTCTTTGCACCTGCGCATTGCCTCCTGGGGGGCGTCTCTGGGGTCTGTTGGAGGAAGGCTCACAGTCCTCCTCACCTTGTACTTTTCCTCGGAGCATGCGCAGATTCTCTTAGCCACTTTCTTGAACAACAAGAGCTGTTATCTTCTCTATCTTATCTAAAAGCCCCAGTATATCAGTTTCTACCGTCCATATATGGTTATCTATTCACTATAAAGACTGAACTAGTTAGAACCCATCTGCTTTCCAAGGACATGTCTCTTATTTTTGCTGAACATACTAATTCTTGATAAGTTTCCACAGAAAACGGCTTTGCTTTGATGGACACAGTAGTCCTTGGTAAACTTCCACAGAACAGTCAGGGCAAGCAGGATTATTAAACAATATTCAGAAATCATTATAAGTTGCTATAAGTAAATAAGTTGCAAAGCAGGTGATCATTTCCTTGTATCAAACCAGCGGTCTAGGCAGGCTCAACATTGTCTCTGTCTGGCCAGCTAGTACCCAACTGGCTCTCTCAGGGTGGCAGGCCGGGCTCAAAGACAACTCCAATTTTGATCTGGCTGGCCAACTTTTGTGTCCACATCTGTCACGGTCCACTCGGTGGACTTGTGATGGTTCGTTTGCTACGATCTCGAAAGTGCAAAATTAAGGTGACCAACACCAAAGGGGATAGCACCAATCAAACAGTGAAACTGTGTTGTGTTGCCTGTGAAGCTAGAGATGGGTGAAAGAAAGGGGAAAAGTAAAGTTTAAAAAGAAGAGAAGGGGAGGTTATAGCTACCACCGCTGATCTCAAGATGTCCTAATGGTCCTGGGTCAGGTAGTGCTCCGTCGTCGGTCGCCATGATCCTCGGTGGGGAAGCTTTGAATTTTCGTTGTCCAGGAGTCATCTTTTATGCTTAGTGACACACCTTGCTCCACCTCTGCATCAGGGATCTCCGCCCTTCTCGAATGAGGCTACTGCGCATGCACGAGGGGGAGTGTCCAAGGCGTGGTCAGTCTTAGAGGCGGGCAGCCTTCAACCAGGAGGTGTGTTTTGGTATTATAATAAAGCAAAGTTCGCCTAAAGTTCATGATTTCTTCATTGATGTTATGGCAACAGTTGCAACCCATCTTTTTTGACAGTGGCTATGCGGTCAGCTCTGGTTAGGCTCAGGTACCGAACAATAGCACAGCACTCTGTACCACACGCCTCAGTGCTCAGGAGAACAGCACAGCGCTCACTGTGCCGCACAGTTCTGTATTCAGGAGCCTTTGCACCTCATTCCACTCTTGGGATTGGCAACTGTGTTCCAAACAGGCCATTGTCGGGTACCTTCCTGTCCATGTCCCTGATGACAATGTTGAGACAATGCTGATCTTCTGACCGACTCTTACAACATCGGCTCCAAGTAGGCTCTGGCAGTTGGGCTGCAGGCCACAAGGGCTCTGAGTAGGCTCTGGCTGGCCAGCTGAGGTCCAAGAGGGCTGTGAGTAGGCTCTGGCTGGCTGACGTGTGGTCTAGGCGGGCTCTACGTTGCCTCTGGCTGGCAATCTGGTATCCAGCTGGGCTCCAAATAGGCTTTGAGTGGCAGGCCGGGCTTAAAGACAACTGTGATTAGGGTCTGGCTGACCAGAAGAGCCACAGAGGACGAGTCGTCTTCTCTCAGGCCGCCTTCTGCCTGCTCTCTCGAAGCAGATCTGGGGCCTCACCTTCAGGTCAACTTCCCCAAAACAAAGCAGCCTCGAGTCCTGTTTCTCTGGGGCCCAGCCCTGGTGCCTCAAGGGCTTTGACAGCAGCTATTCCGCTTTCAGTGGGAGCCTGCCCTGGCACCCTCGGGACCAGGCTGGGCGGGCGCTCAGCTGTGTGCCTGACGTCTGTCCACACAAGCCAGGATGGCAGCAGGGAGCTCCCGCACCCTTCACCAGCTTTGAGGCTGCCACGCTTCAAGCCACTGCTCTCGCCCCTCCAGGGAGCGGCCCTGATCAGCAAGCGCAACGCAGGCGGCTGCCTCCTGCTTCTCTGCCATGACTGCCCTGCATCCCGCACGTGAGCACGGCTCTGCCGCCGGCCGTAGGAGGCAGACTGAGGAGCTGAGGCTGCTGCAGCATTTCCCAAGGCCATGGAGAATGGCACGTGGGGCTGAGAGCAGGAGCAGCCTCCTCTGCCTGGAGCTTGCAGCTGCCTGTCCTTGGCCACGCACACCAGGGGCCACAACCGCCCTTGTCCGTGTTGGCCCAGAACAGCGAGACAACTGCTGGAGAGTGAGGACACGGCGCCTGCCAGAGGGTGTTGCTGGGGCTGACGTGGCCGGTGCTGCCTCTGTGCTGCCCTGTGCTGTGTGCGGGAAGGGTGACACTGCTCGGCTCTGGTGGGCTGAGGTGGCTGCACATCCCTGCGTGCTTGCGCGGCTGGAACCAGATGGGCTTTGCCACACACACGCGTGTGCTGCTGTCTGTAGCAGTTCTGTTCTCCGGTGTACGAGTTTTGAGAAGGACCTGGTGGCAGAGGGCTGCGGAGAGCAGGGGGGCGGTGAACTCCCCCAAGAGGCTGTGGTGCCACACTGGGTTTTTTCCTGCTCGCCGCTGGCAGGCAGTGCTGGGGCCGGGCGCTGCTGCCTGCCACGGGGCCTGCACACCCCGTCCCGCAAGCAGAGCATTCAGCTGGGTCTGTCGGGGGTGTCCGATCCCAGCTTCTGCTTCCCCTGCTGCTTGGAAACCCCCATGTTTTCCCCCCCCGCCCCTAGAGACCACCGTGCCCAGCCCCTGGAACCAGCGACTCTGTGACATCAGCCCCGTTGCCGTGGGCACCGTGGGCACCGCGAGCCCTGCGGGCACTCTGTTGGCTGCTGCACTGGTGGCAACAAGCCCTCGGTTCTGGCAGCTGGCACATGCCGCTGGCAGCGATGCATCTGCTCCGTCTCCTCATCCTGCTGGCCCTGTGCTGGCCTGCGCACGGCGCCTGGGACAGTTGTAGGTAAGTGGCCGAGGCTCTGGGAGGGAGCTTGGGCAACCTGATGGGGTTCCCTGGAGGGTGCCCGCTTGTCCCCCGTGGCCACACCACGGCTTCCCCAGCCCCACGCGGGAGCCTCGGCTCCTTGCAGCGCCCGGGCTGCTGGCACAACTCGCCTGCGGGGCTCCAGCAGAAATGGGGGCGGCCGCCCGCCTGCCCCACGGGGCTCTCTGGCCTCGCTGTCCATGCAGTGCCTCGTGGGGAGGGCAGACGGCTGACCCCTTCAGCCGGGACAGCAGCGAGCCGTCGAGCAGGATGGTGATGAGTTTCTGGTTACAGGACCTGCGGGCTCCGGCCCATGGCTGCTGACGATGGCACCTCGCACGTGGTGGGGGGTACAGACGCCCAGCCAGGGGCCTGGCCCTGGATCGTGAGCATCCAGGGTCCCTGGAGAAGAGGCACGGGACATGTGTGTGGAGGGTCCCTCATCAGCCCACAGTGGGTCCTCACAGCAGCCCACTGCTTCACCAAGGCCAGGTAAGGAGGGCCAGGAACAGGGATATCCCCTGGCACTCGCGGATGCCCCACCCGCAGCACCACGTGCTACTCCCGTCCCCTTTCCTTGCGGTATGCCCAGTGCCTGGGCACTGCAGAGCCCGGCTGAGACGCTGCTCAGGAGAGAGTTGGGCTCCTGCCACGGCTTTCTAGCAGCCTCCAGCTTGACACGCCTTGAGCCCAAGGCATGCAGGGGCAGTCGCGCCCTCCGTAGCACTGCTTTCCTCTCCCCTGTGTGAAGCAAAGGGCAGGGAACTGCTGGGCTGCTGCAGCACGTGGTTCCTCTCCCTCTGAGCCCTCTCCCCATCTGCCTTCCAGGCACATCACCACGTGGCGCGTGGTGGTTGGGGCCACCCGCTTGACTCAGCTGGGCCCGGAGGCCCAAGTGCGCAATATTAAACGGCTGCTGGTTCACGAGGATTACAGCAGCATCTCGCAGAGGAACGACATTGCGCTGCTGGAGTTGGACCAGCCTGTCCAGTGCAGCAACTCCATACAACTCGCCTGCGTGCCCGACGCCTCGCTGAAAGTGTCAGAACTGACAACCTGCTACATCAGTGGCTGGGGGTCCACGACAGCGAGAGGTGAGTTCCCAAAGAGCGCTCGCGTCCCAAGTGCGAGCTCGGCACACGGGGGAGGCGGGCTGGGCTTCCTGACAGCAGAGGCAAGAGCCAGAGCGCGGCTGCGGGGACGTGTGCCCATGGAGAGATGGGCCTGGCCCAGGGCCCACGGCGAGACAGAAGGGCAACGCCGGTGCAAAGCCAAGCCCCAGGGAAGGGTTCACCCAGACAGGGCAGGAGACCTGGCAACGAGCTGCCGGGCGTTAATTCCTTTCTCTGCTCACAGCTGAAGGACCAACGGATGTTCTGCAGGAGGCCAAGGTCCACCTCATCGACCTCAACCTCTGCAACAGCAGCCGGTCGTACCAAGGGGCCGTCCACCCCCACAACCTGTGCGCTGGCTACCCGCAGGGCGGCATCGACACCTGCCAGGTAGGAGCCTGCGACAAGGCAGCACCCAGCGGCACAGGCAGCCCCGGCACAGCCGCCCAAACACCCTGGCGCGGGCTTTGCCTGGCCAGTCGCCCTCCCACCGCTGGGTCCCCGCCGCTGGCGGGGCTCACCTCCCCTTCCCCAGCTGCAGGCCCTTGCCCAGGGCCCCACTGTCCCAGAGGCCTGGGACTCTGCCCAGAAAGCCCATCCAGCACTCCTGGCAGCACCGAGGTCCAGGTCCCAGCCCTGGAACATCCCTCTTGCACCCAGCCAGCATTGCTGGGTGGAGCACGAGAGGAGCACGAGTCCTACCCCACGGGCCCATGACCCCCTCTCAGACAAGGTCCTGTCGCCCCCAGCACCTGAGCAGAGCCTCTCTGTGCAGCGCATACAGCTCTGGGGGGTGCTGACAGAGAGAAGGAGCCGGCCCTAGTGCTGCCAGCGGCCACCCGACACCACCTTGACCCTCTCTCCTCCACTGCAGGGTGACAGCGGTGCTCCTCTCGTCTGCAAAGACAACAGTGCTGACCACTTCTGGCTGGTTGGGGTGACCAGCTGGGGGAGAGGCTGTACGAGAGCAAAACGGCTGGGAATCTACACCTCCACTCAGCACTTTTACGACTGGATCCTAGAACAGATGGGGCTGAGCCCAGCAGTAACGGCTGCTCCAACGCCACGGCCAGCCTTCCCCTCAACCCCCCTTCAGACGCCAAGGCCAACACCAACACAATCAGGCGGGTTCAGCTCCTTCCCCCTTCTAGTGCAGAAGTTGGTGGAACTCTCTACTTGGTTGCAGGAGCTCATGCAGAACCTGAGGGAAGGCCTGAGCACCAGGATGGACAGGATCCAGTGCAGGCTGCAGTGCACCATGACCGCCTCCTGCAAGGGCTCTGACTGCTGAGCCAACGGCAGCCTCAGCGTCAACAGCCTTCTCGGTCCTGCCCATGCTCCTCCGACTGCACAAAAAAATGTTGTCTTAGTTGTTGAATAAAATTCCCAAGTTTCACAGCTCACGATGCTTCAGTTCCATTCTGTCTCCTGTCCAAGACAAGGATTCCATGCCCAGCACCTGAAAATGAGGCTGCAGGCGGCCAAGTCGGGCACAAGGGGAAAGAGTCACTCTGAGGGGTGACCCCGAGCCTGGTCGGAGAGGAGGGGGAGGGTGCGGTGGGAGAAGGGGCCACTGGTCACAGGGGGCCAGAGGTCTTGGGGACAGTGATTCGCGGAAACAGACTCTATTCAACTCAGAGACTTATACAGCAGGTATGTTTACTCCAGCGCTGGGGTGCGAGGGGATTTCCCCACAAAGCTTGCACCCCAACAGCACATTTTACTAGAAACTTATCGACTCTGGATATACATATTCATTGATTACATAACACAAACATACATATGCATGAGTGAGGCTGGGTTAGCTCTAGAGGCTGGTGTCAGCAGTTTATGTTCTCTTTGCACCTGCGCATTGCCTCCTGGGGGGCGTCTCTGGGGTCTGTTGGAGGAAGGCTCACAGTCCTCCTCACCTTGTACTTTTCCTCGGAGCATGCGCAGATTCTCTTAGCCACTTTCTTGAACAACAAGAGCTGTTATCTTCTCTATCTTATCTAAAAGCCCCAGTATATCAGTTTCTACCGTCCATATATGGTTATCTATTCACTATAAAGACTGAACTAGTTAGAACCCATCTGCTTTCCAAGGACATGTCTCTTATTTTTGCTGAACATACTAATTCTTGATAAGTTTCCACAGAAAACGGCTTTGCTTTGATGGACACAGTAGTCCTTGGTAAACTTCCACAGAACAGTCAGGGCAAGCAGGATTATTAAACAATATTCAGAAATCATTATAAGTTGCTATAAGTAAATAAGTTGCAAAGCAGGTGATCATTTCCTTGTATCAAACCAGCGGTCTAGGCAGGCTCAACATTGTCTCTGTCTGGCCAGCTAGTACCCAACTGGCTCTCTCAGGGTGGCAGGCCGGGCTCAAAGACAACTCCAATTTTGATCTGGCTGGCCAACTTTTGTGTCCACATCTGTCACGGTCCACTCGGTGGACTTGTGATGGTTCGTTTGCTACGATCTCGAAAGTGCAAAATTAAGGTGACCAACACCAAAGGGGATAGCACCAATCAAACAGTGAAACTGTGTTGTGTTGCCTGTGAAGCTAGAGATGGGTGAAAGAAAGGGGAAAAGTAAAGTTTAAAAAGAAGAGAAGGGGAGGTTATAGCTACCACCGCTGATCCTACTCACAGCCCTCTTGGACCCGAGCTGCCCAGACAGAGCCTACTCAGAGTCCCTGTGTTAGCATACTTGGGGCCCACTTGAGCAACTTATAATGATTTCTGAATATTGTTTAATAATCCTGCTTGCCCTGACTGTTCTGTGGAAGTTTACCAAGGACTACTGTGTCCATCAAAGCAAAGCCGTTTTCTGTGGAAACTTATCAAGAATTAGTATGTTCAGCAAAAATAAGAGACATGTCCTTGGAAAGCAGATGGGTTCTAACTAGTTCAGTCTTTATAGTGAATAGATAACCATATATGGACGGTAGAAACTGATATACTGGGGCTTTTAGATAAGATAGAGAAGATAACAGCTCTTGTTGTTCAAGAAAGTGGCTAAGAGAATCTGCGCATGCTCCGAGGAAAAGTACAAGGTGAGGAGGACTGTGAGCCTTCCTCCAACAGACCCCAGAGACGCCCCCCAGGAGGCAATGCGCAGGTGCAAAGAGAACATAAACTGCTGACACCAGCCTCTAGAGCTAACCCAGCCTTACTCATGCATATGTATGTTTGTGTTATGTAATCAATGAATATGTATATCCAGAGTCGATAAGTTTCTAGTAAAATGTGCTGTTGGGGTGCAAGCTTTGTGGGGAAATCCCCTCGCACCCCAGCGCTGGAGTAAACATACCTGCTGTATAAGTCTCTGAGTTGAATAGAGTCTGTTTCCGCGAATCACTGTCCCCAAGACCTCTGGCCCCCTGTGACCAGTGGCCCCTTCTCCCACCGCACCCTCCCCCTCCTCTCCGACCAGGCTCGGGGTCACCCCTCAGAGTGACTCTTTCCCTTTGTGCCCGACTTGGCTGCCTGCAGCCTCATTTTCAGGTGCTGGGCATGGAATCCTTGTCTTGGACAGGAGACAGAATGGAACTGAAGCATCGTGAGCTGTGAAACTTGGGAATTTTATTCAACAACTAAGACAACATTTTTTTGTGCAGTCGGAGGAGCATGGGCAGGACCGAGAAGGCTGTTGACGCTGAGGCTGCCGTTGGCTCAGCAGTCAGAGCCCTTGCAGGAGGCGGTCATGGTGCACTGCAGCCTGCACTGGATCCTGTCCATCCTGGTGCTCAGGCCTTCCCTCAGGTTCTGCATGAGCTCCTGCAACCAAGTAGAGAGTTCCACCAACTTCTGCACTAGAAGGGGGAAGGAGCTGAACCCGCCTGATTGTGTTGGTGTTGGCCTTGGCGTCTGAAGGGGGGTTGAGGGGAAGGCTGGCCGTGGCGTTGGAGCAGCCGTTACTGCTGGGCTCAGCCCCATCTGTTCTAGGATCCAGTTGTAAAAGTGCTGAGTGGAGGTGTAGATTCCCAGCCGTTTTGCTCTCGTACAGCCTCTCCCCCAGCTGGTCACCCCAACCAGCCAGAAGTGGTCAGCACTGTTGTCTTTGCAGACGAGAGGAGCACCGCTGTCACCCTGCAGTGGAGGAGAGAGGGTCAAGGTGGTGTCGGGTGGCCGCTGGCAGCACTAGGGCCGGCTCCTTCTCTCTGTCAGCACCCCCCAGAGCTGTATGCACTGCACAGAGAGGCTCTGCTCAGGTGCTGGGGGCGACAGGACCTTGTCTGAGAGGGGGTCATGGGCCCGTGGGGTAGGACTCGTGCTCCTCTCGTGCTCCACCCAGCAATGCTGGCTGGGTGCAAGAGGGATGTTCCAGGGCTGGGACCTGGACCTCGGTGCTGCCAGGAGTGCTGGATGGGCTTTCTGGGCAGAGTCCCAGGCCTCTGGGACAGTGGGGCCCTGGGCAAGGGCCTGCAGCTGGGGAAGGGGAGGTGAGCCCCGCCAGCGGCGGGGACCCAGCGGTGGGAGGGCGACTGGCCAGGCAAAGCCCGCGCCAGGGTGTTTGGGCGGCTGTGCCGGGGCTGCCTGTGCCGCTGGGTGCTGCCTTGTCGCAGGCTCCTACCTGGCAGGTGTCGATGCCGCCCTGCGGGTAGCCAGCGCACAGGTTGTGGGGGTGGACGGCCCCTTGGTACGACCGGCTGCTGTTGCAGAGGTTGAGGTCGATGAGGTGGACCTTGGCCTCCTGCAGAACATCCGTTGGTCCTTCAGCTGTGAGCAGAGAAAGGAATTAACGCCCGGCAGCTCGTTGCCAGGTCTCCTGCCCTGTCTGGGTGAACCCTTCCCTGGGGCTTGGCTTTGCACCGGCGTTGCCCTTCTGTCTCGCCGTGGGCCCTGGGCCAGGCCCATCTCTCCATGGGCACACGTCCCCGCAGCCGCGCTCTGGCTCTTGCCTCTGCTGTCAGGAAGCCCAGCCCGCCTCCCCCGTGTGCCGAGCTCGCACTTGGGACGCGAGCGCTCTTTGGGAACTCACCTCTCGCTGTCGTGGACCCCCAGCCACTGATGTAGCAGGTTGTCAGTTCTGACACTTTCAGCGAGGCGTCGGGCACGCAGGCGAGTTGTATGGAGTTGCTGCACTGGACAGGCTGGTCCAACTCCAGCAGCGCAATGTCGTTCCTCTGCGAGATGCTGCTGTAATCCTCGTGAACCAGCAGCCGTTTAATATTGCGCACTTGGGCCTCCGGGCCCAGCTGAGTCAAGCGGGTGGCCCCAACCACCACGCGCCACGTGGTGATGTGCCTGGAAGGCAGATGGGGAGAGGGCTCAGAGGGAGAGGAACCACGTGCTGCAGCAGCCCAGCAGTTCCCTGCCCTTTGCTTCACACAGGGGAGAGGAAAGCAGTGCTACGGAGGGCGCGACTGCCCCTGCATGCCTTGGGCTCAAGGCGTGTCAAGCTGGAGGCTGCTAGAAAGCCGTGGCAGGAGCCCAACTCTCTCCTGAGCAGCGTCTCAGCCGGGCTCTGCAGTGCCCAGGCACTGGGCATACCGCAAGGAAAGGGGACGGGAGTAGCACGTGGTGCTGCGGGTGGGGCATCCGCGAGTGCCAGGGGATATCCCTGTTCCTGGCCCTCCTTACCTGGCCTTGGTGAAGCAGTGGGCTGCTGTGAGGACCCACTGTGGGCTGATGAGGGACCCTCCACACACATGTCCCGTGCCTCTTCTCCAGGGACCCTGGATGCTCACGATCCAGGGCCAGGCCCCTGGCTGGGCGTCTGTACCCCCCACCACGTGCGAGGTGCCATCGTCAGCAGCCATGGGCCGGAGCCCGCAGGTCCTGTAACCAGAAACTCATCACCATCCTGCTCGACGGCTCGCTGCTGTCCCGGCTGAAGGGGTCAGCCGTCTGCCCTCCCCACGAGGCACTGCATGGACAGCGAGGCCAGAGAGCCCCGTGGGGCAGGCGGGCGGCCGCCCCCATTTCTGCTGGAGCCCCGCAGGCGAGTTGTGCCAGCAGCCCGGGCGCTGCAAGGAGCCGAGGCTCCCGCGTGGGGCTGGGGAAGCCGTGGTGTGGCCACGGGGGACAAGCGGGCACCCTCCAGGGAACCCCATCAGGTTGCCCAAGCTCCCTCCCAGAGCCTCGGCCACTTACCTACAACTGTCCCAGGCGCCGTGCGCAGGCCAGCACAGGGCCAGCAGGATGAGGAGACGGAGCAGATGCATCGCTGCCAGCGGCATGTGCCAGCTGCCAGAACCGAGGGCTTGTTGCCACCAGTGCAGCAGCCAACAGAGTGCCCGCAGGGCTCGCGGTGCCCACGGTGCCCACGGCAACGGGGCTGATGTCACAGAGTCGCTGGTTCCAGGGGCTGGGCACGGTGGTCTCTAGGGGCGGGGGGGGAAAACATGGGGGTTTCCAAGCAGCAGGGGAAGCAGAAGCTGGGATCGGACACCCCCGACAGACCCAGCTGAATGCTCTGCTTGCGGGACGGGGTGTGCAGGCCCCGTGGCAGGCAGCAGCGCCCGGCCCCAGCACTGCCTGCCAGCGGCGAGCAGGAAAAAACCCAGTGTGGCACCACAGCCTCTTGGGGGAGTTCACCGCCCCCCTGCTCTCCGCAGCCCTCTGCCACCAGGTCCTTCTCAAAACTCGTACACCGGAGAACAGAACTGCTACAGACAGCAGCACACGCGTGTGTGTGGCAAAGCCCATCTGGTTCCAGCCGCGCAAGCACGCAGGGATGTGCAGCCACCTCAGCCCACCAGAGCCGAGCAGTGTCACCCTTCCCGCACACAGCACAGGGCAGCACAGAGGCAGCACCGGCCACGTCAGCCCCAGCAACACCCTCTGGCAGGCGCCGTGTCCTCACTCTCCAGCAGTTGTCTCGCTGTTCTGGGCCAACACGGACAAGGGCGGTTGTGGCCCCTGGTGTGCGTGGCCAAGGACAGGCAGCTGCAAGCTCCAGGCAGAGGAGGCTGCTCCTGCTCTCAGCCCCACGTGCCATTCTCCATGGCCTTGGGAAATGCTGCAGCAGCCTCAGCTCCTCAGTCTGCCTCCTACGGCCGGCGGCAGAGCCGTGCTCACGTGCGGGATGCAGGGCAGTCATGGCAGAGAAGCAGGAGGCAGCCGCCTGCGTTGCGCTTGCTGATCAGGGCCGCTCCCTGGAGGGGCGAGAGCAGTGGCTTGAAGCGTGGCAGCCTCAAAGCTGGTGAAGGGTGCGGGAGCTCCCTGCTGCCATCCTGGCTTGTGTGGACAGACGTCAGGCACACAGCTGAGCGCCCGCCCAGCCTGGTCCCGAGGGTGCCAGGGCAGGCTCCCACTGAAAGCGGAATAGCTGCTGTCAAAGCCCTTGAGGCACCAGGGCTGGGCCCCAGAGAAACAGGACTCGAGGCTGCTTTGTTTTGGGGAAGTTGACCTGAAGGTGAGGCCCCAGATCTGCTTCGAGAGAGCAGGCAGAAGGCGGCCTGAGAGAAGACGACTCGTCCTCTGTGGCTCTTCTGGTCAGCCAGACCCTAATCACAGTTGTCTTTAAGCCCGGCCTGCCACTCAAAGCCTATTTGGAGCCCAGCTGGATACCAGATTGCCAGCCAGAGGCAACGTAGAGCCCGCCTAGACCACACGTCAGCCAGCCAGAGCCTACTCACAGCCCTCTTGGACCTCAGCTGGCCAGCCAGAGCCTACTCAGAGCCCTTGTGGCCTGCAGCCCAACTGCCAGAGCCTACTTGGAGCCGATGTTGTAAGAGTCGGTCAGAAGATCAGCATTGTCTCAACATTGTCATCAGGGACATGGACAGGAAGGTACCCGACAATGGCCTGTTTGGAACACAGTTGCCAATCCCAAGAGTGGAATGAGGTACAAAGGCTCCTGAATACAGAACTGTGCGGCACAGTGAGCGCTGTGCTGTTCTCCTGAGCACTGAGGCGTGTGGTACAGAGTGCTGTGCTATTGTTCGGTACCTGAGCCTAACCAGAGCTGACCGCATAGCCGCTGTCAAAAAAGATGGGTTGCAACTGTTGCCATAACATCAATGAAGAAATCATGAACTTTAGGCGAACTTTGCTTTATTATAATACCAAAACACACCTCCTGGTTGAAGGCTGCCCGCCTCTAAGACTGACCACGCCTTGGACACTCCCCCTCGTGCATGCGCAGTAGCCTCATTCGAGAAGGGCGGAGATCCCTGATGCAGAGGTGGAGCAAGGTGTGTCACTAAGCATAAAAGATGACTCCTGGACAACGAAAATTCAAAGCTTCCCCACCGAGGATCATGGCGACCGACGACGGAGCACTACCTGACCCAGGACCATTAGGACATCTTGAGATCAGCGGTGGTAGCTATAACCTCCCCTTCTCTTCTTTTTAAACTTTACTTTTCCCCTTTCTTTCACCCATCTCTAGCTTCACAGGCAACACAACACAGTTTCACTGTTTGATTGATGCTATCCCCTTTGGTGTTGGTCACCTTAATTTTGCACTTTCGAGATCGTAGCAAACGAACCATCACAAGTCCACCGAGTGGACCGTGACAGATGTGGACACAAAAGTTGGCCAGCCAGATCAAAATTGGAGTTGTCTTTGAGCCCGGCCTGCCACCCTGAGAGAGCCAGTTGGGTACTAGCTGGCCAGACAGAGACAATGTTGAGCCTGCCTGGACCGCTGGTTTGATACAAGGAAATGATCACCTGCTTTGCAACTTATTTACTTATAGCAACTTATAATGATTTCTGAATATTGTTTAATAATCCTGCTTGCCCTGACTGTTCTGTGGAAGTTTACCAAGGACTACTGTGTCCATCAAAGCAAAGCCGTTTTCTGTGGAAACTTATCAAGAATTAGTATGTTCAGCAAAAATAAGAGACATGTCCTTGGAAAGCAGATGGGTTCTAACTAGTTCAGTCTTTATAGTGAATAGATAACCATATATGGACGGTAGAAACTGATATACTGGGGCTTTTAGATAAGATAGAGAAGATAACAGCTCTTGTTGTTCAAGAAAGTGGCTAAGAGAATCTGCGCATGCTCCGAGGAAAAGTACAAGGTGAGGAGGACTGTGAGCCTTCCTCCAACAGACCCCAGAGACGCCCCCCAGGAGGCAATGCGCAGGTGCAAAGAGAACATAAACTGCTGACACCAGCCTCTAGAGCTAACCCAGCCTCACTCATGCATATGTATGTTTGTGTTATGTAATCAATGAATATGTATATCCAGAGTCGATAAGTTTCTAGTAAAATGTGCTGTTGGGGTGCAAGCTTTGTGGGGAAATCCCCTCGCACCCCAGCGCTGGAGTAAACATACCTGCTGTATAAGTCTCTGAGTTGAATAGAGTCTGTTTCCGCGAATCACTGTCCCCAAGACCTCTGGCCCCCTGTGACCAGTGGCCCCTTCTCCCACCGCACCCTCCCCCTCCTCTCCGACCAGGCTCGGGGTCACCCCTCAGAGTGACTCTTTCCCCTTGTGCCCGACTTGGCCGCCTGCAGCCTCATTTTCAGGTGCTGGGCATGGAATCCTTGTCTTGGACAGGAGACAGAATGGAACTGAAGCATCGTGAGCTGTGAAACTTGGGAATTTTATTCAACAACTAAGACAACATTTTTTTGTGCAGTCGGAGGAGCATGGGCAGGACCGAGAAGGCTGTTGACGCTGAGGCTGCCGTTGGCTCAGCAGTCAGAGCCCTTGCAGGAGGCGGTCATGGTGCACTGCAGCCTGCACTGGATCCTGTCCATCCTGGTGCTCAGGCCTTCCCTCAGGTTCTGCATGAGCTCCTGCAACCAAGTAGAGAGTTCCACCAACTTCTGCACTAGAAGGGGGAAGGAGCTGAACCCGCCTGATTGTGTTGGTGTTGGCCTTGGCGTCTGAAGGGGGGTTGAGGGGAAGGCTGGCCGTGGCGTTGGAGCAGCCGTTACTGCTGGGCTCAGCCCCATCTGTTCTAGGATCCAGTCGTAAAAGTGCTGAGTGGAGGTGTAGATTCCCAGCCGTTTTGCTCTCGTACAGCCTCTCCCCCAGCTGGTCACCCCAACCAGCCAGAAGTGGTCAGCACTGTTGTCTTTGCAGACGAGAGGAGCACCGCTGTCACCCTGCAGTGGAGGAGAGAGGGTCAAGGTGGTGTCGGGTGGCCGCTGGCAGCACTAGGGCCGGCTCCTTCTCTCTGTCAGCACCCCCCAGAGCTGTATGCGCTGCACAGAGAGGCTCTGCTCAGGTGCTGGGGGCGACAGGACCTTGTCTGAGAGGGGGTCATGGGCCCGTGGGGTAGGACTCGTGCTCCTCTCGTGCTCCACCCAGCAATGCTGGCTGGGTGCAAGAGGGATGTTCCAGGGCTGGGACCTGGACCTCGGTGCTGCCAGGAGTGCTGGATGGGCTTTCTGGGCAGAGTCCCAGGCCTCTGGGACAGTGGGGCCCTGGGCAAGGGCCTGCAGCTGGGGAAGGGGAGGTGAGCCCCGCCAGCGGCGGGGACCCAGCGGTGGGAGGGCGACTGGCCAGGCAAAGCCCGCGCCAGGGTGTTTGGGCGGCTGTGCCGGGGCTGCCTGTGCCGCTGGGTGCTGCCTTGTCGCAGGCTCCTACCTGGCAGGTGTCGATGCCGCCCTGCGGGTAGCCAGCGCACAGGTTGTGGGGGTGGACGGCCCCTTGGTACGACCGGCTGCTGTTGCAGAGGTTGAGGTCGATGAGGTGGACCTTGGCCTCCTGCAGAACATCCGTTGGTCCTTCAGCTGTGAGCAGAGAAAGGAATTAACGCCCGGCAGCTCGTTGCCAGGTCTCCTGCCCTGTCTGGGTGAACCCTTCCCTGGGGCTTGGCTTTGCACCGGCGTTGCCCTTCTGTCTCGCCGTGGGCCCTGGGCCAGGCCCATCTCTCCATGGGCACACGTCCCCGCAGCCGCGCTCTGGCTCTTGCCTCTGCTGTCAGGAAGCCCAGCCCGCCTCCCCCGTGTGCCGAGCTCGCACTTGGGACGCGAGCGCTCTTTGGGAACTCACCTCTCGCTGTCGTGGACCCCCAGCCACTGATGTAGCAGGTTGTCAGTTCTGACACTTTCAGCGAGGCGTCGGGCACGCAGGCGAGTTGTATGGAGTTGCTGCACTGGACAGGCTGGTCCAACTCCAGCAGCGCAATGTCGTTCCTCTGCGAGATGCTGCTGTAATCCTCGTGAACCAGCAGCCGTTTAATATTGCGCACTTGGGCCTCCGGGCCCAGCTGAGTCAAGCGGGTGGCCCCAACCACCACGCGCCACGTGGTGATGTGCCTGGAAGGCAGATGGGGAGAGGGCTCAGAGGGAGAGGAACCACGTGCTGCAGCAGCCCAGCAGTTCCCTGCCCTTTGCTTCACACAGGGGAGAGGAAAGCAGTGCTACGGAGGGCGCGACTGCCCCTGCATGCCTTGGGCTCAAGGCGTGTCAAGCTGGAGGCTGCTAGAAAGCCGTGGCAGGAGCCCAACTCTCTCCTGAGCAGCGTCTCAGCCGGGCTCTGCAGTGCCCAGGCACTGGGCATACCGCAAGGAAAGGGGACGGGAGTAGCACGTGGTGCTGCGGGTGGGGCATCCGCGAGTGCCAGGGGATATCCCTGTTCCTGGCCCTCCTTACCTGGCCTTGGTGAAGCAGTGGGCTGCTGTGAGGACCCACTGTGGGCTGATGAGGGACCCTCCACACACATGTCCCGTGCCTCTTCTCCAGGGACCCTGGATGCTCACGATCCAGGGCCAGGCCCCTGGCTGGGCGTCTGTACCCCCCACCACGTGCGAGGTGCCATCGTCAGCAGCCATGGGCCGGAGCCCGCAGGTCCTGTAACCAGAAACTCATCACCATCCTGCTCGACGGCTCGCTGCTGTCCCGGCTGAAGGGGTCAGCCGTCTGCCCTCCCCACGAGGCACTGCATGGACAGCGAGGCCAGAGAGCCCCGTGGGGCAGGCGGGCGGCCGCCCCCATTTCTGCTGGAGCCCCGCAGGCGAGTTGTGCCAGCAGCCCGGGCGCTGCAAGGAGCCGAGGCTCCCGCGTGGGGCTGGGGAAGCCGTGGTGTGGCCACGGGGGACAAGCGGGCACCCTCCAGGGAACCCCATCAGGTTGCCCAAGCTCCCTCCCAGAGCCTCGGCCACTTACCTACAACTGTCCCAGGCGCCGTGCGCAGGCCAGCACAGGGCCAGCAGGATGAGGAGACGGAGCAGATGCATCGCTGCCAGCGGCATGTGCCAGCTGCCAGAACCGAGGGCTTGTTGCCACCAGTGCAGCAGCCAACAGAGTGCCCGCAGGGCTCGCGGTGCCCACGGTGCCCACGGCAACGGGGCTGATGTCACAGAGTCGCTGGTTCCAGGGGCTGGGCACGGTGGTCTCTAGGGGCGGGGGGGGAAAACATGGGGGTTTCCAAGCAGCAGGGGAAGCAGAAGCTGGGATCGGACACCCCCGACAGACCCAGCTGAATGCTCTGCTTGCGGGACGGGGTGTGCAGGCCCCGTGGCAGGCAGCAGCGCCCGGCCCCAGCACTGCCTGCCAGCGGCGAGCAGGAAAAAACCCAGTGTGGCACCACAGCCTCTTGGGGGAGTTCACCGCCCCCCTGCTCTCCGCAGCCCTCTGCCACCAGGTCCTTCTCAAAACTCGTACACCGGAGAACAGAACTGCTACAGACAGCAGCACACGCGTGTGTGTGGCAAAGCCCATCTGGTTCCAGCCGCGCAAGCACGCAGGGATGTGCAGCCACCTCAGCCCACCAGAGCCGAGCAGTGTCACCCTTCCCGCACACAGCACAGGGCAGCACAGAGGCAGCACCGGCCACGTCAGCCCCAGCAACACCCTCTGGCAGGCGCCGTGTCCTCACTCTCCAGCAGTTGTCTCGCTGTTCTGGGCCAACACGGACAAGGGCGGTTGTGGCCCCTGGTGTGCGTGGCCAAGGACAGGCAGCTGCAAGCTCCAGGCAGAGGAGGCTGCTCCTGCTCTCAGCCCCACGTGCCATTCTCCATGGCCTTGGGAAATGCTGCAGCAGCCTCAGCTCCTCAGTCTGCCTCCTACGGCCGGCGGCAGAGCCGTGCTCACGTGCGGGATGCAGGGCAGTCATGGCAGAGAAGCAGGAGGCAGCCGCCTGCGTTGCGCTTGCTGATCAGGGCCGCTCCCTGGAGGGGCGAGAGCAGTGGCTTGAAGCGTGGCAGCCTCAAAGCTGGTGAAGGGTGCGGGAGCTCCCTGCTGCCATCCTGGCTTGTGTGGACAGACGTCAGGCACACAGCTGAGCGCCCGCCCAGCCTGGTCCCGAGGGTGCCAGGGCAGGCTCCCACTGAAAGCGGAATAGCTGCTGTCAAAGCCCTTGAGGCACCAGGGCTGGGCCCCAGAGAAACAGGACTCGAGGCTGCTTTGTTTTGGGGAAGTTGACCTGAAGGTGAGGCCCCAGATCTGCTTCGAGAGAGCAGGCAGAAGGCGGCCTGAGAGAAGACGACTCGTCCTCTGTGGCTCTTCTGGTCAGCCAGACCCTAATCACAGTTGTCTTTAAGCCCGGCCTGCCACTCAAAGCCTATTTGGAGCCCAGCTGGATACCAGATTGCCAGCCAGAGGCAACGTAGAGCCCGCCTAGACCACACGTCAGCCAGCCAGAGCCTACTCACAGCCCTCTTGGACCTCAGCTGGCCAGCCAGAGCCTACTCAGAGCCCTTGTGGCCTGCAGCCCAACTGCCAGAGCCTACTTGGAGCCGATGTTGTAAGAGTCGGTCAGAAGATCAGCATTGTCTCAACATTGTCATCAGGGACATGGACAGGAAGGTACCCGACAATGGCCTGTTTGGAACACAGTTGCCAATCCCAAGAGTGGAATGAGGTGCAAAGGCTCCTGAATACAGAACTGTGCGGCACAGTGAGCGCTGTGCTGTTCTCCTGAGCACTGAGGCGTGTGGTACAGAGTGCTGTGCTATTGTTCGGTACCTGAGCCTAACCAGAGCTGACCGCATAGCCGCTGTCAAAAAAGATGGGTTGCAACTGTTGCCATAACATCAATGAAGAAATCATGAACTTTAGGCGAACTTTGCTTTATTATAATACCAAAACACACCTCCTGGTTGAAGGCTGCCCGCCTCTAAGACTGACCACGCCTTGGACACTCCCCCTCGTGCATGCGCAGTAGCCTCATTCGAGAAGGGCGGAGATCCCTGATGCAGAGGTGGAGCAAGGTGTGTCACTAAGCATAAAAGATGACTCCTGGACAACGAAAATTCAAAGCTTCCCCACCGAGGATCATGGCGACCGACGACGGAGCACTACCTGACCCAGGACCATTAGGACATCTTGAGATCAGCGGTGGTAGCTATAACCTCCCCTTCTCTTCTTTTTAAACTTTACTTTTCCCCTTTCTTTCACCCATCTCTAGCTTCACAGGCAACACAACACAGTTTCACTGTTTGATTGGTGCTATCCCCTTTGGTGTTGGTCACCTTAATTTTGCACTTTCGAGATCGTAGCAAACGAACCATCACAAGTCCACCGAGTGGACCGTGACAGATGTGGACACAAAAGTTGGCCAGCCAGATCAAAATTGGAGTTGTCTTTGAGCCCGGCCTGCCACCCTGAGAGAGCCAGTTGGGTACTAGCTGGCCAGACAGAGACAATGTTGAGCCTGCCTGGACCGCTGGTTTGATACAAGGAAATGATCACCTGCTTTGCAACTTATTTACTTATAGCAACTTATAATGATTTCTGAATATTGTTTAATAATCCTGCTTGCCCTGACTGTTCTGTGGAAGTTTACCAAGGACTACTGTGTCCATCAAAGCAAAGCCGTTTTCTGTGGAAACTTATCAAGAATTAGTATGTTCAGCAAAAATAAGAGACATGTCCTTGGAAAGCAGATGGGTTCTAACTAGTTCAGTCTTTATAGTGAATAGATAACCATATATGGACGGTAGAAACTGATATACTGGGGCTTTTAGATAAGATAGAGAAGATAACAGCTCTTGTTGTTCAAGAAAGTGGCTAAGAGAATCTGCGCATGCTCCGAGGAAAAGTACAAGGTGAGGAGGACTGTGAGCCTTCCTCCAACAGACCCCAGAGACGCCCCCCAGGAGGCAATGCGCAGGTGCAAAGAGAACATAAACTGCTGACACCAGCCTCTAGAGCTAACCCAGCCTCACTCATGCATATGTATGTTTGTGTTATGTAATCAATGAATATGTATATCCAGAGTCGATAAGTTTCTAGTAAAATGTGCTGTTGGGGTGCAAGCTTTGTGGGGAAATCCCCTCGCACCCCAGCGCTGGAGTAAACATACCTGCTGTATAAGTCTCTGAGTTGAATAGAGTCTGTTTCCGCGAATCACTGTCCCCAAGACCTCTGGCCCCCTGTGACCAGTGGCCCCTTCTCCCACCGCACCCTCCCCCTCCTCTCCGACCAGGCTCGGGGTCACCCCTCAGAGTGACTCTTTCCCCTTGTGCCCGACTTGGCCGCCTGCAGCCTCATTTTCAGGTGCTGGGCATGGAATCCTTGTCTTGGACAGGAGACAGAATGGAACTGAAGCATCGTGAGCTGTGAAACTTGGGAATTTTATTCAACAACTAAGACAACATTTTTTTGTGCAGTCGGAGGAGCATGGGCAGGACCGAGAAGGCTGTTGACGCTGAGGCTGCCGTTGGCTCAGCAGTCAGAGCCCTTGCAGGAGGCGGTCATGGTGCACTGCAGCCTGCACTGGATCCTGTCCATCCTGGTGCTCAGGCCTTCCCTCAGGTTCTGCATGAGCTCCTGCAACCAAGTAGAGAGTTCCACCAACTTCTGCACTAGAAGGGGGAAGGAGCTGAACCCGCCTGATTGTGTTGGTGTTGGCCTTGGCGTCTGAAGGGGGGTTGAGGGGAAGGCTGGCCGTGGCGTTGGAGCAGCCGTTACTGCTGGGCTCAGCCCCATCTGTTCTAGGATCCAGTCGTAAAAGTGCTGAGTGGAGGTGTAGATTCCCAGCCGTTTTGCTCTCGTACAGCCTCTCCCCCAGCTGGTCACCCCAACCAGCCAGAAGTGGTCAGCACTGTTGTCTTTGCAGACGAGAGGAGCACCGCTGTCACCCTGCAGTGGAGGAGAGAGGGTCAAGGTGGTGTCGGGTGGCCGCTGGCAGCACTAGGGCCGGCTCCTTCTCTCTGTCAGCACCCCCCAGAGCTGTATGCGCTGCACAGAGAGGCTCTGCTCAGGTGCTGGGGGCGACAGGACCTTGTCTGAGAGGGGGTCATGGGCCCGTGGGGTAGGACTCGTGCTCCTCTCGTGCTCCACCCAGCAATGCTGGCTGGGTGCAAGAGGGATGTTCCAGGGCTGGGACCTGGACCTCGGTGCTGCCAGGAGTGCTGGATGGGCTTTCTGGGCAGAGTCCCAGGCCTCTGGGACAGTGGGGCCCTGGGCAAGGGCCTGCAGCTGGGGAAGGGGAGGTGAGCCCCGCCAGCGGCGGGGACCCAGCGGTGGGAGGGCGACTGGCCAGGCAAAGCCCGCGCCAGGGTGTTTGGGCGGCTGTGCCGGGGCTGCCTGTGCCGCTGGGTGCTGCCTTGTCGCAGGCTCCTACCTGGCAGGTGTCGATGCCGCCCTGCGGGTAGCCAGCGCACAGGTTGTGGGGGTGGACGGCCCCTTGGTACGACCGGCTGCTGTTGCAGAGGTTGAGGTCGATGAGGTGGACCTTGGCCTCCTGCAGAACATCCGTTGGTCCTTCAGCTGTGAGCAGAGAAAGGAATTAACGCCCGGCAGCTCGTTGCCAGGTCTCCTGCCCTGTCTGGGTGAACCCTTCCCTGGGGCTTGGCTTTGCACCGGCGTTGCCCTTCTGTCTCGCCGTGGGCCCTGGGCCAGGCCCATCTCTCCATGGGCACACGTCCCCGCAGCCGCGCTCTGGCTCTTGCCTCTGCTGTCAGGAAGCCCAGCCCGCCTCCCCCGTGTGCCGAGCTCGCACTTGGGACGCGAGCGCTCTTTGGGAACTCACCTCTCGCTGTCGTGGACCCCCAGCCACTGATGTAGCAGGTTGTCAGTTCTGACACTTTCAGCGAGGCGTCGGGCACGCAGGCGAGTTGTATGGAGTTGCTGCACTGGACAGGCTGGTCCAACTCCAGCAGCGCAATGTCGTTCCTCTGCGAGATGCTGCTGTAATCCTCGTGAACCAGCAGCCGTTTAATATTGCGCACTTGGGCCTCCGGGCCCAGCTGAGTCAAGCGGGTGGCCCCAACCACCACGCGCCACGTGGTGATGTGCCTGGAAGGCAGATGGGGAGAGGGCTCAGAGGGAGAGGAACCACGTGCTGCAGCAGCCCAGCAGTTCCCTGCCCTTTGCTTCACACAGGGGAGAGGAAAGCAGTGCTACGGAGGGCGCGACTGCCCCTGCATGCCTTGGGCTCAAGGCGTGTCAAGCTGGAGGCTGCTAGAAAGCCGTGGCAGGAGCCCAACTCTCTCCTGAGCAGCGTCTCAGCCGGGCTCTGCAGTGCCCAGGCACTGGGCATACCGCAAGGAAAGGGGACGGGAGTAGCACGTGGTGCTGCGGGTGGGGCATCCGCGAGTGCCAGGGGATATCCCTGTTCCTGGCCCTCCTTACCTGGCCTTGGTGAAGCAGTGGGCTGCTGTGAGGACCCACTGTGGGCTGATGAGGGACCCTCCACACACATGTCCCGTGCCTCTTCTCCAGGGACCCTGGATGCTCACGATCCAGGGCCAGGCCCCTGGCTGGGCGTCTGTACCCCCCACCACGTGCGAGGTGCCATCGTCAGCAGCCATGGGCCGGAGCCCGCAGGTCCTGTAACCAGAAACTCATCACCATCCTGCTCGACGGCTCGCTGCTGTCCCGGCTGAAGGGGTCAGCCGTCTGCCCTCCCCACGAGGCACTGCATGGACAGCGAGGCCAGAGAGCCCCGTGGGGCAGGCGGGCGGCCGCCCCCATTTCTGCTGGAGCCCCGCAGGCGAGTTGTGCCAGCAGCCCGGGCGCTGCAAGGAGCCGAGGCTCCCGCGTGGGGCTGGGGAAGCCGTGGTGTGGCCACGGGGGACAAGCGGGCACCCTCCAGGGAACCCCATCAGGTTGCCCAAGCTCCCTCCCAGAGCCTCGGCCACTTACCTACAACTGTCCCAGGCGCCGTGCGCAGGCCAGCACAGGGCCAGCAGGATGAGGAGACGGAGCAGATGCATCGCTGCCAGCGGCATGTGCCAGCTGCCAGAACCGAGGGCTTGTTGCCACCAGTGCAGCAGCCAACAGAGTGCCCGCAGGGCTCGCGGTGCCCACGGTGCCCACGGCAACGGGGCTGATGTCACAGAGTCGCTGGTTCCAGGGGCTGGGCACGGTGGTCTCTAGGGGCGGGGGGGGAAAACATGGGGGTTTCCAAGCAGCAGGGGAAGCAGAAGCTGGGATCGGACACCCCCGACAGACCCAGCTGAATGCTCTGCTTGCGGGACGGGGTGTGCAGGCCCCGTGGCAGGCAGCAGCGCCCGGCCCCAGCACTGCCTGCCAGCGGCGAGCAGGAAAAAACCCAGTGTGGCACCACAGCCTCTTGGGGGAGTTCACCGCCCCCCTGCTCTCCGCAGCCCTCTGCCACCAGGTCCTTCTCAAAACTCGTACACCGGAGAACAGAACTGCTACAGACAGCAGCACACGCGTGTGTGTGGCAAAGCCCATCTGGTTCCAGCCGCGCAAGCACGCAGGGATGTGCAGCCACCTCAGCCCACCAGAGCCGAGCAGTGTCACCCTTCCCGCACACAGCACAGGGCAGCACAGAGGCAGCACCGGCCACGTCAGCCCCAGCAACACCCTCTGGCAGGCGCCGTGTCCTCACTCTCCAGCAGTTGTCTCGCTGTTCTGGGCCAACACGGACAAGGGCGGTTGTGGCCCCTGGTGTGCGTGGCCAAGGACAGGCAGCTGCAAGCTCCAGGCAGAGGAGGCTGCTCCTGCTCTCAGCCCCACGTGCCATTCTCCATGGCCTTGGGAAATGCTGCAGCAGCCTCAGCTCCTCAGTCTGCCTCCTACGGCCGGCGGCAGAGCCGTGCTCACGTGCGGGATGCAGGGCAGTCATGGCAGAGAAGCAGGAGGCAGCCGCCTGCGTTGCGCTTGCTGATCAGGGCCGCTCCCTGGAGGGGCGAGAGCAGTGGCTTGAAGCGTGGCAGCCTCAAAGCTGGTGAAGGGTGCGGGAGCTCCCTGCTGCCATCCTGGCTTGTGTGGACAGACGTCAGGCACACAGCTGAGCGCCCGCCCAGCCTGGTCCCGAGGGTGCCAGGGCAGGCTCCCACTGAAAGCGGAATAGCTGCTGTCAAAGCCCTTGAGGCACCAGGGCTGGGCCCCAGAGAAACAGGACTCGAGGCTGCTTTGTTTTGGGGAAGTTGACCTGAAGGTGAGGCCCCAGATCTGCTTCGAGAGAGCAGGCAGAAGGCGGCCTGAGAGAAGACGACTCGTCCTCTGTGGCTCTTCTGGTCAGCCAGACCCTAATCACAGTTGTCTTTAAGCCCGGCCTGCCACTCAAAGCCTATTTGGAGCCCAGCTGGATACCAGATTGCCAGCCAGAGGCAACGTAGAGCCCGCCTAGACCACACGTCAGCCAGCCAGAGCCTACTCACAGCCCTCTTGGACCTCAGCTGGCCAGCCAGAGCCTACTCAGAGCCCTTGTGGCCTGCAGCCCAACTGCCAGAGCCTACCTGCAGCCATCTTGGACCAAAGCTGGACACCCAGATCTTACTCGGAGTTGTCCTTGAGGCCGGCATGCAGGAAGGTCAACAACGCATGAAGATGGGATCTGGCTAGCACAGGGATGGTGGGCTGGTCCACATGGGCTCCAAGTAGGCTCAGCTTGGATTACCTGCGGTCCAGGAGGACTCTAAATTGCCTCTGGCTGGCCAGCTGGTGTCCAGCTGGGCTCTAAGTAGGCTCTGTGTGCCATGCCAGGCTCAAAGACTACTGTCAGTAGGACTGACTGGCCAGCTTTAGTGTTCCGGGCTTCAAGTGGGCTCTGACTAGCACGCTGCAGGCCACAAGGGCTCTGAGTAGGCTCTTGCTGGCAGGATGTGGTCCAAGAGGGCTCTGAGAGCCAGAGCCCACCTTCCTGCATTGATAGCCCGAGCCTATGTTCCTTTGGTTAGCCAGAGCCAATATCCCTTTGATTAGCCAGAGAGCAAGACCCTACCTTCCCTCATTGTTAGCCAGAGAGCCAGAGCCCACCTTCCTACCTTGTTAGCCACAGAGACAGAGCCCATCTTCCTACCTTGTTACCCAGGGCCCGCCTTAATGTGTTATTACCCTGAGACACAAAACCCAACTTACTGTGTTGGTTGCCAGATAACCAGAGCACCTTTCCTGCGTTGGTAGCCAGAGCCCAGTTGCCTGCATCGTTAGACACAGAGACAGAGGCGACCTTCCTTCATTGTGATCCTGTGAGACATATTCCACCGTCCTGCACTGTTAGCCAGAGACACAGAGATCACCTTTCTGACTTCACCAGAGAGCCAGAACCCACCCTCCTGCATTCACCAGAGTCCAATTTCTTGCGTTAGTCAGTGTTAGACCCCACGTCCGAATCTTGTTATCCAGAGAGCCACAGCCCAGCTTCCTGTATTACTAGCCAGAGAGCCAGAGCCCACTTTCTTGCATTAACGAGCGAGACTGCCAGAGCCACCTTCCTTGCGTTCTTTGCCAGAGAACTAGAGCCCAGCTTCTTGTGTTGTTAGCCAGAGACCCAGAGGCCACATTCCTTCCCTAGCCCATCAGCCAGAAAGTCAGAGATCAACTTCCTTTCCCAGACAATTAGTCAGAGAGAGCCAGAAGCCACCTTCCTTCCTTAGCCCATTAGCCAGAGATCCAGAGGCCACCTTCCACCCCTAGATCATTAGCTAGACAGAGAGAGGCCACATTCCTTCCCTAGCCCATTAGCCAGAGAGCCAGAGGCAACCTTCCTTCCCTAGCTAATCAGCCAGAGAGCCAGAGGCCACCTTCCTTCCCTAGCCCATTAGCCTGAGCCAGAGGCCGCCTTCCTTCCCTTGCCCATCAGAAAGAGGCCACCTTCATTCCCTAGTCAATTCGCTAGAGAGACAGAGACCACCTTCCTTCCCTAACCCATCAGCCAGGGAGCCAGAGGCAGCCTTCCTTCCCTACCCCATCAATCCATTAGCCAGAGGCCACCTTCTTACCCTAGCCCATCAATCCATTAGCAACAGGCCACCCTCCTGAACTAGACCATCAGCAATAGAGCGAGAGACCACCGTCCTTCCCTAGCCAATCAGGCAGGGAGCCGGAGGCCACCTTATATCCCCAGCCTATAAGCCAGAGAGAGAGAGGCCACCTTCCTTCCCTAGCCCACCAGCGAGAGAGCCAGAGGCCGCCTTCCTTCCTTAGAATATTAGCGAGAGCGGCAGAAGCCACCCTGGCTCTCTGGCTGATAAGCTAGGGAAGGAAGGTGGCCTCTGGATGTTGGCTAACAGGGTAGGGAAGGATGGTGGCCTTGGTTTTCTGTACAGTGGGCTAGGGAGCCACTTTAATCCCTAGCCCATCAGCTAGAGAGCCATAGGCCACCTTCCTTTCCCAGCCCATTAGCTAGAGAGCTAGAAGCCACCTTCCTTCCCTAGTATATATACCAGAGAGCCAGGGGTGACCCTCCTTCCCTCGTTCATTAGCCAGATGCTACCTTTCTTCCTAGCTGATTAGCCAGAGAGACAGATGCCACGTTCCTTCCCTAGCCCATCAGCCAGAAAGCCAGAGGCCACCTTACTTCCTAGCTCATTAGCCACAGAGCCTGAGCTCACCTTCCAGCGTTGTCCAGAGCTCACCTTCCTGCACTAGCCAGAGTCCAACTTCCTGCGTTAGCCAGTGTTAGAACCCACGTTCCTACCTTGTTATCCAGAGAGCCACAGTCCACCTTCCTGCATTACCAGCCACAGGGTCAGGGCCACCTTCTTGCATTAATTAGCCACATTGCCAGAGCCACCTTCCTTTCATTAGCCAGAGCCCACCTTCCTTGTGTTCTTTGCCAGAGAGCTAGAGACCAGCTTCCTGTGTTGTTAGCCAGAGAGCCAGAGGCTGCCTTCCTTCCATAGCCCATTAGCCAGAAAGCCAGAGGCCACCTTCATTCCCTAGCCCATTAGCCAGAGAGCGAGAGGCTGTCTGCCTTCCCTAGACCATCAGCCAGAGACCCAGAGCCCACCTTCCTTCCCTAGCCCATCAGCCACAGGCCCCTTCCTTCCCTAGCCCTTTAGCCAGAGGTCACCTTCCTTCCCTAGCCCTTTAGCCCTTTAGCCAGAAGGAACCTTCCTTCCCTAGCCCATTAGTTAGAGAGTCAGAGGCCACCTTCCTTCCCTAGCCCATTAGCAGGAGAGCCAGGAGCCACCTTCCTTCCCCAGCCCCTTAGCCAGAGAGCCAGAGGCTGCTTTCCTTCCCTAGCCCATCAGCCAGATACCACCTTCCTTCCCTAGCCCATCAGCCAGAGGCCATCTTCCTTCCCTAGCCCATTAGCCAGAGAGCCAGAGGCTACCTTCCTTCCCTCGCCCATTAGCCAGAGAGTCAGAGGCCACCTTCCTTCCCTAGCCCATCATCCAGAGCCTCCTCAGAGCCCTTTTTCACCTGTTCAGGACAGCCAGACACCTACATCTCTAGCTGGTTAGTCAGAGCCTACTCAGAGCCTCATGGACCACCCCTAGCCAACAGAGTCTACTCAGAGCATTCCTGTGACACAGACAGCCAGGTCAGACCCCTGAAACCAGCCAGCCATCGCCACCTTGGAGATGTCTTCATGTCTGGCCTGCCACCCAGAGCCGATTGAGCTCAAGAGAGCCAGGTGGACCTCAGCTAGCCATTCGGAGGCAACGTAGAGCCCGCCTGGACCATAGGTCAGCCAGGTGGAGTCTATTCTGAGTGTTCTTGGACCCCAGCTTGCCAGCCAGATCCTACTGAGAGCCCTTTTGGCCTGCAGGCTGCCAGCCACAGCCTACCTGGAGCCCTCTTGCTCCAAAGCTGGCCAGCCATATCATACTCAGAGTTGTCTTTCAGTCCTTTTGGCCTGCCACCCAGAGCCTCCTTAGAGCCCAGCAGGACACCACCTAGCCAGCCAGAGGCAACGTGGAGCATCTCAAGGGAGCCAGGAAAAGAGGAGGAGAATTTCCAGGACTAATCTCTTGCCCCTCCAGCCCACTGCTAAGTAGCTGAGTGCTTTCTAAATCAAGTCTTGCTACCCAGGAAGCCTCACCCGTCACCTTTATATTCTAGTCCCTCACTATTTTATCACTTTGTACTGTCATCCTGCAATTTACTACAAAAGCTCTACCATAGCTGAGAGAATGAATACGAGCCCAGTGTTACACCCTCCTGTTATTTAATGAACTTCAGCTGTCAGCTGACAGTGAGATGCACCAAGGGTCCCTTCAAGGGTCTGTTGGTGAGTCCCCAGCTCCACATACTATAACCTACTGCTGTGGCTCCTGCCTTAAGTATTTACAGCATATTTTCCCTTTCCCAGCATCCAATCTCTGCTATCCTGGCTTGGCAACTTTGCAACTCCTTATTTAATCTTTTTCTGGCATCTGGAGCACATTTCATAGAACCATTTGGCTTGGAAAAGACCTTTAAGATGATCAAGTCCAACCATAAACCCAGCACTGCCAAGTCCACCACTAGTCCCCTCCACGTTTCACCCACAGCCCGGGTGCACTCACAGCTGCAGCCCCGGGGAAGAAAGGGAGACAGGCGGGCACTTTCTCTCTCCAGGAGCAAAGCTTGCTCCCTGCCCAGCTCCGCTCGGGGGAGGGGGGGGTGGGGGGTGTGGAGGGTGGAGAAGGGGCTCCAGCTCCCAGCCCCTGACAGGGAAAGTGCTGCAGCCTCCAGGTGCCTCTCGCCCAGCACAAGAGCCCCCCCGCCCTGTGCTCCGGGGCAACCTCCCCCTCAGACCCTCCCCAGCCCAGCGGCTGCCGTGCAGGGACACAGATCCCACAGGAGGGCGAGCGCAGCCCACGGCCAGCAGAGGTTGGGCAGGACCGAGGGCCCCCTGCCCCAGGCACGCCCCTCTCGCACAAGGGATGCCCCCAGCCCTGCGGCATGGGGCAGGGGGTGTCACCTCCCCCCCCAACCCCACCCCCAGAGCTCCCCCCGCAGCCCTGGTCCCTGCTCAGCCCCGCTCGCAAGCCCTGCCCCGTCCACAGCTGAGCATCCCAGCAGCACCGGCACCCAGAGCTGCCCTCCAGCTTTCGGCCGGCGAGGGGATGCAGCCACCACACCCCCAGCATCCCCCACCTCTCCCACTCCGCGGGGGCCATGGGGACACACTCACGGGAGGATCCCCGATGCCAGACGGGCTGTTGCCCCCATTGCCAGGGCAACTGGGCGTGCCGGCCGGCCCCAACACTGCCATGGCAATGGTGGGGATGCGGGGGGGGGGGGGCGGGGCAAGGCGGGGGGGGCAGCTCCGGGACACTGGGGCAGAGAGGACAGGGATGCTCAGTGCCCAAAGCCCCCACTGAGCACAGCAAGTAGGCCCTGAAACCGCCTCCAGCACACCCGCCTGGCTCCAGCACAGCCGCAGCCCCGGGTGCGTTACCCCGGCACGGGGCAGTGGCTACAGACAGTCCCTTGCTGACCCCGTTCCACTCTCTGACCCAGTCCTGGGCCTCACCATGCCTGGAGATAGAAAAGTCCTCAGACAGACCCCCCCTCTCACAGAGCTCCCTGCCCAGGTACACGGGTGCAGCTGAGACAGGGAAGTGGAGGGAGGACCAAGTCTCTTCCAGGCTTCTTCCCGAGGACGGGGCTTATCGGTTCCAAGAAGGCTTGCAAGCCAGCCACAAAATGAAGCATCAGCCATCGCCCCCAGGGGAGACCCACGCTTTCAAAAAGAGAGCCCAGAAGCTGAAATTTCACCACCGTGGATGCTCAGGACCACGGAGTCAGAGGAGGTACGGGGTTTATATCGCTGCCCCCTCTCCATTCCTGGGGTTGGACATACCCACCTGTGCTCCCTCAGGGACCAACAAGCCCCTCTTCCCTTGCCAACACTCTCTCTGCCCCATGAGCTCCCCTCTGCTTTCCTGCACAATATTCAACTGTTACCACTAAGCTCAGCTTGGAGCCATCATTCCCAGCTCACACTTGGCTCTCAGCTGGCTGCCTGCATTTCTGACTCCAAGAGGACACATGTGGAGCAGCCCAGGGCGTGGAGAGGGGATCACACTGGCACACAGCCCATCACAGAAGCAAGCCAGCCCCCTCAGCACTTCAGACAGGCCACCCTCCTCCATCCTAGCAGGGTCTGACCGAAGCAGGCTGCTGGTCCTGCTCTCTTCAAAGGCACAGGGAACTGTTGGTTCATGCAGGGAGCTGCCCTACAGGGCTGAAAATCCTTCCCCCATCCCCTGGGAAATGCTGCTGACAGCTCTCATCCTCCTGCAGAAACACACGAGCGTACAGCCAAGGGCAGCAGCAGGCGTGTGGCATTATTAACCTCTCTCTTGCTGCAGTGCCAGAAGGACACAGGGCACCATCAGCCTGCATCCCCCCACAGCCCTGCTACAGGCTCCGAGACAAAGCCCCAGCACAGGCACTGTCTAGCTTCTGAAAATCCAAAAAGAGTAAATTGTTTTTTCAAATAAAGCAAAGTCCTTGGCCCCAACAAGTGTAATGCCTCCTAGGTTTTCTTTTTCTGTAATACTATGAAACCGTTTCATCCAGCCAGCTGTCTTTGTGTAAATGCAGAAGAAAATTTACAAGCCTCAAGGAGTTAATCACAGCTCAAGGGGAAACTCTGACATGGAGGTTAGCAAGGCAGTAACTGTGAGGCTGTGACTGCCAGCAGACAATGCCACAGGAAGATGGGTCGATTCTGGATGGAGGTTCAGGCCTGACTCAGCAGGGTACTGCCCTTAGGCATCTCAGCCTAAACAAGAAAGTGGACAGTTGTCAAGGGCACTGATCACCTACACAGTTACAGGATGCTTCGATAGTGTTCTGGGGCTCACTCTACCTTAATACCAACTCTCCTGGCCTTGTGTTTCCTCTGGCAGCTAAAAACCACCTAAGTCCCCACCATTTTGAGGGCAGAAACACGCTGCAGTACCACTGCACTGTAGGAGCAGGGCTTAGTGGGCTTTCACAGTCACAGAGGCGGAGCAGGGGTCAGTCTCTCCTCCTCCACACCCAGCTCTTCTCCTCAGCTGGCAGGGTCCTGCCAGGGCATTCTCCATCCCACCCAGTGCCATGGGGCACCACAGGCTGGGGAGCACCAGGCCCTCCTCTCCTCCACCCAAGGAGGGCACAGAGCCTCCTTCAGAGCCCAAGCACATGGCAGCTCTCTACCACTGGACATCTCATGCATTTAAAACCATGGCAATACCTGAGCACCCACAGCCCAGCAAGATCCTCCCATGGTCAGCTCCAAGGACCACGCTAAATGCCACAAGTGGTCCTTCCCTCCAACTTCTCCAGGACAAGAAAAAAAAACAATGTGCTTTACCTGGTCCACCACAGCTTGGTTGGCATTTGCAGCTTCTGGCTTCACTTGGCAGCTCCATTTGCAGTGGGACGGGTCTCCTTGGCTCCTGGTTTCACAGCAAATCGGTCATCCAAAGCCCCAGCAGGTCCAGTACCTCTCCTGCAGGGCACTTTCAAACACCAACATCTGGTTCTGTGATTTGAAGAAAAGGAGAGGAAGATTAAAAAACCAACAGCTGTAAGTAGGACACAGGGAAGGGACAAACTCAGCCCGTGACATGCATTTCAGCCTCAGCCCACAGGAGCCCCAGACACAGTCACAGCAGCTACAAAGCACCACAGTGTGTTCAGAAGCAGTGCTGGGAAAGGAGCAGCTGGCTTTCTTTATGCCTTGTGAACCACTGAAGGGACAAGCTGGTCTCCTTGCCACTGCCAGGCCAGCGGGTGCAGCTCCCTGCAGCACACGGGCTGTGCCAAGAGGTGCTGGGGCAGCCTGAAGGCACCAGCTCTGCTGGGCGAGGAAGTTACAATGTGAGCAGGCATCAAGAAAAAAGGCAAAGTGGAATGTGGCTTTACCTGCTCTGGGCAGTTGCCTTCACAGGCTTAATACAACCATGCAACAGCCACAATTGCTGAGTTTGAACTCAAGCAAAATCCCAAAGCAATTGCTGGATTAGTCAAATATTCGACTGCATTTGTATCTGAAAGTCTTTTGCCAAAAAAACCTGGGTGTTTTGTTAAAGAACAGCCACACAGAGGCCGTCCTGGGCTGGAACCTAAGCCAGGGCTTTATGATTTTTAAATAGGGCACCTAGTGCACCCCTTCAAAGAGCCTCTGCTCTCTGCCGTGGAAGTACTGTCAGACTCCACAGCTTTGACATGATTGAGGTCTCCATGCTGACTCCCAGCACATCACATTTTGGCAGTGGGAGCAGAGGGGCAGGTTTTCATTTTCCACATAGAGATCGTCCAAGCTGAACTGTTAAACCAGCTCCTTGGGTTCTTCCTTTGAACCTCTTCCCATCCTTCACACATCCCAAGAACTACCATGAATCAAAGAGCCAGCAACAAAACCAGCCCCAAACATCTGCAGATTCGCCTTGAGAGAAACCTTCCCACTCATGAAAAAACAGCTTTGTAATAAGCGTATGGCCCCAAAAGCAGAGGGGAAAACCCTTCAAAACACAAAGCAGGAGTGGAGCTACTCGTGAAATCGGACCGGTTGATCAGAAACGCTGATCGGTCTGTGCAGGGAGCACCAAAGGCCTGAAAGAATGAATCTGCCAAGCCACTGATATCATTGAAAACAGCTGAGGTTTTAGAAGACAAGACAGTAGCCACATTAAAAAAAACCAAAAATGGGATAAAAAATTAAAAGATAGGCACCCCAGTGGGTCCAGAAACAGACAGGTTTGCATCTCAGTGACCACCAGCACAAGCATCTCTGAGTTTCAAGGCTCAGTGTTGCAGGACAGACCCACCCAACCCGGAGCTGTCAGCCTCACGGCAGAGCTTCTGTTTCCCATTACCAGGTCTGTTACAGGAGCAGCTCAAGAGGGTGCAGGTTTGATTTGAGCAGCCTCTCTCTGCCAAGGATGAAAACGGGGTCCTGAGTGACTTGTGACTTCCCCTCACACTGAGAAGTCTTCCTAGTGCACCCTGGCACTTGATCTCATTAAACGGGAAGAGGGGAGCAGATGGAAACCAAAACCAACTGTCAGCTGCCAACCACTGATGCCATCTGACTCCATCCCTCGCCGCACTGCGGCAGGGCACAACTGGCTGCTCCTGGAAGGACAACAACAAGGCCAGCAGGAGACAAGGAGGATTTCAGGTGGGCAATAAACAGCAGGAGCAGATGAAATCTTGATAAATAAGATATCCTTTGTCAGGAAGAAATTCATCTGCAATCAGGAAAGACAACACGTGAGGACTGTGCCACGTCCGGGACCATCCTGCCTCTGCAAACAGGGAGGAGCGGTGTGCTGGCTGGAGCAGCCACCATGTCTCAAGCCTCTCCAGCATGTCTCTGCCTCCAGGCACCAGCAAACTCAGCAGCAAAGTCCTGGTACCTGAGCTGGGATCCCCGGCAGGGCCTGCGGGAATCACACTCCGATCCCACAGCCTCCAGTTCAGGTATTCAAGCACTCCAGGAAGCCTCAGCAGACTCAGGTGATGTCTGTAAGCAAGAGCATAAGAGAAGGTACATATATCCACCACCCTTGCTTCCAAGGTGTTTGCTTCATTCCTATCCCCAGAACATCCCCTGTGGGCTCCACCACAGAGACAGCCCTGACACTTTCCCTTACAAAACCGCACGGGGACTCCCAGGGCAACCAGACCACTTAGAAGAAACCTTCCCCATTTCCTGAACCAACCCAAAAACTTTTCCTCTCTCCTACAGATAGAAAAAAAAAATTTCCCCCCGATGCCAGAGGCAGCACCTAAGATGGACCAAGGGTCAGTAGTAAAAATAGAGTGAGGGTCTTCTCCCGTCCTTAGGGGTCCACATACTCTTCCTCACACTGTCCGTTAGTTGAACTTTAGGTTTCTCGTGTCCATAACTGGCCATAGAGTTACCTCATCCGTCCTTCAGCTCCTGTTTGTTCCAAGGAGGTTAGTTCAGATCAGCTTCCAGTCACTTACCTTGACACTGGCGTCTTCTTAGAAACTTGTTTTTTTAGGTTCGTGCTATTAGGGATGTACTCAGGGAGTTTTTCAGACTGTCCAAGGTCTGTCTTATCTTTACTAGGCAAGGAGTTACAGGTTTCAAAACATCTTACAAGTGGGTAATGACTACAGAGGGTAGTTAGGAAAAAGTATAAATGAAATTATATACATTACAAGTAAAGTATGGGAAAAATAAAAGTTAGTAAAACACAAGTGATGGTTAACGTTGAAACTAAATGTCCTACTTTACAGGCCCCTGTATATTAGCAATTTCAAGTATACTTGTAGCAACTTCCCTTCAACAGAGGTTTCCAAACCTGTTTGGAAACATTTTTTTTTCCCTGACTGGTCTCACCAGCACTGAGAACTCTTTACAAATGATATCTCGTTAAAGATACATCTGGGATTAACCAAGCCAGCTACATCACACCTTCCCAAGGAATAGCTGGGCTGCAGGGGAGCTGATGAACCTCCTTATGGAGCAGATCTGGGTAACTAGCCCAGCAAGGAGACTGCTCAGGAAGCCTCCTTGTGAGTAACACTTCTTCTCCATGAGCAAGAGCAGTGACAGCTTTGCAGGCTGACTCTGGGAGGCTCCAGCTGCTGGCAGAACACAGCTCCCTCCTCTGCTGGTTTGCAAGCCCTCCCTCCCCAGGCAGAGGCAGCAGATGAGGTAGCCAACCTCCCTTCAGACAGGACATCTGAGTCTATAATGGCAGCTTCGATCCCTGGGCTTAGCTTCCTTCCTCTCCACAGCTCAGAGAGCTTTTCTGCCTCATTGGACACACTGGTCCCTCCCTGCCCTGAACTTGGGAGAGGGCCCTGGGGAGGTCGGACTGGCCCCTCCACGCTTTCAAGCTTGCTGGGCTGTATCTCTGTGCAATCCACAGTCCCTGCAAATAAGGGCAGCCCTTATTTTAGTCTCTCTGGCAAAGTGAGCTGAAAAGCAGCTGGGGAGAAGCATTCACTTGGGAGAGCAGCATTTCTCCTTCCCAGCGAGCAGCATTTGCAGGGCAGCAGACAAACTGGCTGACATTTGCCAAGAGCTCTGAAGGCACACAACCCTTTAGAAATGCCCATCATCAGTCCTGCTGTTCTTGGCACACAAAGCTTGTCTGTCTCCTATAAAAGCTACGACACAGAAGCACAACCCTTGCACACATCCTGTCTCCCTGGGAACTCACCCTACGCTCCTCCTCCTTCACTTAACTGTCCTCTTGAGCCCACAGAAAAATTTCAAGGCCTAGAAACACCTGGTAAGAAATGAAAACAAAGGTCAGATATCAAGTGCAACCCCTCCTGGGGATGTACGCCCAACAAGAAACCCTCTCTCATCATGGTCATAATCCAGGTAAGCCTGAAACAGCTGCTCTTGAGGAAAGAAGCAGTACAAGGAGCTCCTCCCCAGCACATCACTCCCAGAGCCCTGCTTGGTCCCCTGGCAGGGCAGGGGCTGCTGCCAGCATGGGCTCCCTGCCTTCCCAAATTCCCCCCTCAACATTCCTAGTTGCCCCAGGTCTATGTACAGGTTCATCTGGCAGTGTCACAGCAACAACAGCTGTCTTTCCAGTCAAAGAAATTCATCTAAAAGAGGAAAGGCAGCTAGCGTCTGCTCCCTGGCAGAGCTTGCAGCAGACAGCAATATTGCCACATTTCTTCATGTTTTCTAATGTTTTTTCTCTTCCTTTCACTCCTCATAAAGCAGAGTGCATGGGTCATCAGCAGGATCAGGCACAGAAACATGGAAAAATTTAGGAGGAAGAGACTTTGGATGTCTCTGGTCCAACCCCTCTGCACAAAATGGACAATTTCACAGTTAAAACAGATTGTGCAGGGATGTGTCCAGCAGTGTGAAATATCTCCCAGGACGGAGATTCCCCACCTCTCTGGACCACAATAAGCCTTTACCTGCCCTTAAAGTCACCAGACGTTTGTCCTCAGCTACAGCACAGGCCCCAAGAGATACTGTGTGTTGTGACCCTGCAGCCTTTGTTCTGGACGTGAACCTCAGCACGTTCTTTCAAAGTCCTTGGCTCCTGGAAAAGAAGAGAAAGTCTCCTGGTTTGAGTGGGTTTTTAAGCAGCCATCTGCTGAGACGAAAATGCCAGTTGCTTCATACCAAAGATAAAAGCCAAAGCCAGGGTACAGCAGAAAGGCAGGGAGGTCATCGACCTTGTCCATAGGAGTGCCAGATGTGCCATGGACCAATAATCCCATGGAAATAAGAGGTACCACTTGCCTTTAAATATGGGTGATTGCAGCAAATGGGTGCAGACTTGTGTCTGCTCCAAGCAGACAAGGTACTCTGAAGTGCTAACGGCTGCCCCGGGGCCTTTTCAGTAAGAAGCCCTTGGAGACACAGGCTGCCAGACTTGTGCCAGCCAGAAGAGGAGAGGGCAGCATGTCAGTGATTCTGGCTGAACTGGCTCTAGTCACAAAGTCGGGAGGAAGAGTTTCATTTTTTTGGTGCTACATCTCTTTGTGCTCCCCTTTCCTGGAAAAACTAAAGGTGATGGTTGGAGCAGTAACACAGACAGGGCACGTCTCAGTCTCAGTCAGGGTCACCTACGTTACAGGAATGGTAAGGTCTGGTCCCCCAACGCCACCCGGAGCTCCCTGCAGTGGTAGGAGGGGGTTAACTGGGAAGCACCGATGCCTGTTCCACTTCCTGGTCTGTCAGCTGAGTACAGACAGAGCAAGTCAGAGATGGACATCCAGACAGTTGCTTGGACAAACCAAAGTGTTTCAGCCAGAAAATACTGAAGAGAGGCCAGAGTCCCAAACAACCTGATAGCAGAGCATGTGATAAATGGGCTGATGGAAAGGAAAGGAGGAAAAGGGTTCCTGAAGCCCCCAAGGCCCACGGGGGCAGGAAAAGTCAGAAAGCAGGTAGCATTCCTGAGAGTCAGGCCAGCTGTAAGTGAGCCCAGCTCATGGGCTCAGAAAAGCAGAGCTGGAACTCGTACTGAGCGCCAAGATCTGCTCAGCTAAGATATGTCAAACACTCGACAAAACAGCAGTTCTGGTTTGGGTTTTTTTCCCACTGGATGAATAATCTTTTCTATTGGGATGCAGTCAGGAACCCAACTCCGATGTGGCTGGGACAGCCTTTCCTCTGATCAGGAACCTGGAAATCTCAGCTCAGCCACTCACAAGTTTCTCGCTCGCAGGGAGACTGCTTATAACAGCGCAGCAGACTAAACACAACAAGCAGTCACTGCAAAAATCAAGGCAAACCCAGAGCTGCTGCTTGCCAGCAGAGCATTTTAGTTGAGGGAGCAGAGCAAAGGATCCTCCTTTCACTGATCCCTTGAAAGTACGCAACTGCTTTCCATCACTCATCTCCACCCAGACTGAGAAGGCTGAAGGGGTTCAGTTCTTCCTGCAGTCAGGGCCAAATAACGGGCACTTGTCACCACACATCTGCACTTGGGACTTGTCCACATCTGACTGACACAACCACTGCAATAACACAGCGCAACACCCAAAGTCTGTCCTCACACTTGATAACCACGCCTAGAGGGCACAGCTCATGGAACAGCAGGGCCAACCCTGAAACAGAGATCTGCCCAGGGCATGGGGGAGAACGGGGAGGAAGATGCAGGGCTGGAAGCACTGGGTTCCTGAAGCTAACAGCAGCACGGATGCAATCTAGACAAAAAGCTCTGCCTGCTGCATTCCCATTGAGTAATTAGGGGGAGGTTTAGCTTTCTGTATTTGTAAGGTTGTCCTGTACCTTGCTAGAGGGGTATGTCTCGTGCAGATCTGCAGTAGGGGATGTCCCAGTTCACTCAGCCCTGGCAAATCAAAGCTGTATCCTAAGGACCGAAAGCAGAGCTGAGCTGAGAGATGGGACCACTGTGAAAGCCACTGCCTGACGTCCAGGACAGAAGAGCAGAGGTCTCCAGTCTCCATCACAAGGGGCCACTCCCAAAGTGCCTCCCACCTTCTGGTCAGTAAAGCCGTAACTTACAGACCGGTGACATCTTTGAGAAAGGGTCCGAAACCTCCACTGCGAACAGCAGACGAGCCCCAGATGTCTTCAGCACAGGGTTGGCTGGATTATTCACAGCCAGGGAATCAGCTAAATGCAGTTTAACTCATTTGCCTGCTTAATCTAGAGCACTTTTAAATCCCCATAGATTGATCCAAGGTGCCAGAGGTATTTTAACCCTTGAGACCCCAAGATGGTAAACACTGGTTAGGAAAGCAATTTTAAATGTACAAATCGAATTTCCTTCAGTGTTTCAGTAACTGTGAATGAACTGCTCATTCATCCTGGCTACCAGCTCTTGCTAGAAGGAGGATTCATTCGGCTCCATCTTGCTTAAAATACTGAGCTGAATCAGCAGATCCTGTCCTGGAGGAACAGGTGACCCTGCCCTGAACCTCTGTGTATCACGCAGCCCCAATCTGCCGCTGCAGATTAAGGGCCAGAAGCAAAACAGAAACAGAACAAAGAATAAACTGACAAACAAGTCCCAGGAGTAGAGATCTTCAAAGCCCTGAAATAAATAGTCTTGCCTCTGGCTTCCAGCTGCATGGGATTGCTTTATAGCACCTTACACAAAACCCACAATAAAATACCTCCGACAAGTTACCAAACAAACAGCATTAAGGTTGTCCACGGGATTAGGCATTGGGTTCTAAACCCCCCATTCTTTGGTACCTTCAGCAAACGGCCAGCTCTGATTCAGCCCTCCGTTGGTTTCTGAAAGGGTGACAAAAGCAGCTTCAGCAAGATCAGAGTCAGACCACAAAATCTGCTTCCTTTAGAGATCAGGCCCTGCTGTCTCTGAGCAGCTCAGATCCCCCAACAGCCGCTGGGCCTGCAGGAACTGAACAGCTCGAGTCTGACCAGGGGACGAGGCAAAGCCTGGGGAAGAAGGCCAGCTGTGAAACAGTTTGACAGAGAAGAGGGGAGAGAGAAAATGTGGGGCAATAGAGCTTCCGAAGGAGATTAAAAGAATCAGGGCTTCATGAACCCAATCCATGAACTAGAGGTTTTGTATCTGTACAGATGTTACGGTACTCGGAATGGCAGAACACTAAAATCCACTGCCCAGGGGAACAGAGAAGCTTTGGAGATGAGCACAGAGCACAGCGCTGCCAACTCTTTAACAGCCAGCAGAGCACACCTCCTCCCGGGGGGGGCAGCTCTAACTGCCACACTGCTGCAGTGAGGACAGGGGAGGAGAGTCAGGACAGCTGCAAAAAGTTCATGAGACTTCTCAAAGGGGAAAAAAAGGAAAGAAAAGATAACCAAGATCTTTTTACGAGGCTGTCTGTGACAAGAGCCATCAAAACATGAGAGTGGGTGATGGACAGCTGGGGAGAACAGTCAGGATTCGACAAAACAGTTCAGGCAGCATGAAATCAGAATGAAAATGAACATTTGTGAAAAAAAAATCACTTAGTATTTCCCTTTGCCCGAGAGGTACCTCTGTGCCACAAGGTAAATATCCCATTCTGCTGCCCAGACCGAGACCAGGACCACTCCTCTCCTGAAGGCGACTGCCACAGCCCCGAGGCAGGGTGAGGATGGACACCATCTCTTCTCCAGCTGGTGAACCTGGGGAAGAGCAGCTCCCTCTGCTCCCACACACTGACTTTGGCAGGTATTCGAGTGGGCTGTGCTGCTCACGGTCATGTATGGCGGGATGGGCTCATGGGCTTGTCAGAGCCACAGCGGAAGCTAAATCCAAAGCTCAGCCACCCCAACCTTCCTCTTTTGCTCTGGTTTCACAGAGGTACTGCGAGTTTTGAAAATAACTCCACATGACTCCCCTTTTGTGCCAGGGATCCCGTCTTCAGTAGGGTTTTCCCTCTTAAGGAAAAAGGAAAGGGCAGGGGGAGACGCAGCAACTTGTTTCCCATCCGCAGGGAGCATTTGCTCAGCCCTCCAGCACTGGGAGGCAAATCATCTCTTGGTGCAAGGGCACAGAGTTCACCAAAGTTCTGCCAGCCAAGAGCTTGGCCCAGGTCTCCCTTCTTGATCCCTGCTTTCTAACAAGCATCCCATTGCTGAGCCAGGATTCAGAAAAGGGGCACCCACACAGATGAGGAGACCCAGGCTCCCACTCCCTCCTCCTGCCTTCCACAGCAGACCTAACACCCAGGAAAAATAAGATCTGGGAGTCATCACACATAATATCTCGTTTATTCCTTACAGCTGCCCCTGTTCTTTCCCCCATATCATTATGGTCAAAACACAAGGCAATTAGTGTCCCCCCTGCGGGTACATTCTCCACAAGGTTTTGAAGGGCCGCTCGGAAGCAGAGCTCCATCTAAATGGAGCCAGCTCTGAGATCTGCATCCCAAAGCTCAGTGGGAAGTGGGCAAGCCAAGTCTTGACAAAAAGTCAGTCTTCCCCAAGAAGCCACCTAGGACACAGTTTCTGTGCCCTCTGCCCTCTGCTCTAGCAATTCCCTTTGTCACATCAAAGGTCTGTGATGTCTGATGGTGCAATTCGACAAACTGCTCCCTCTTGTTGCTTTACAGCACTCCTGCTGTCACAGTATTGCCTCCAAAGCTCCCTGTTTCCCAACCCGAGCAAGGCTGCCCCAGCATTCAAACATCAGAGAACAGGTTTACCTGACACTTTACAGTCAGCTCCGGCACAGATCGAGCCCTGCACACTTTATGGTGCTACTGGAAGCTGGTGGCTACGGTTCAGGTAGCCGTGCATTTGGACAGGCACAGCCTCGTCCCACTGCCACAGCCCCGCACTCGGTCCCCTGAGCCTGAAGGCACATTCTTCATTGCCCTCCGAGTCCCAAACTCCAGAAGTTCCCATTCTTTCCTTTCTCCAGACCTCCACATGCCCAGGCACTCTGCAGCATTTGAAACCATCATTATCTGCTCAGATCCCTGCTTTACTGCCTGGACTGTGCCCCATCCCCTGACTCAGGCCGACACAGCCCTCCCCTCCTTTTACTGCCCGAGCAGCCCCGAGTAACCCACCAGCACTGGGCTCACATCTGTTTGAGAGAGCCCTCTCCTTCCCCCCAGCTTGCTACAGCCACTTTTCTCGCTCCCCTAGAGAGCAGAGTTCAGCCAAAAGCATGCAGCTTTCCTCATGTTCTTCTGGAAAGAAATTGCATCCCAGATCCAGCGGTGATCCCACACATTTCACAAGACCAGCTCTGCTGTGACAGCCCTGAACTAGATGTCTGTTCCATGCTAACACAGGGGGGATGTAGTCCCCAACTAGCATCCCCAGCACTCAGTAGTAACTGACAATTCTTAAATAATTCCCATTTTTTCATAGCAAGGAGGGGTGTGTTTTCATACAACACCTTTCCAGCCAGCTCACTACAGCATATCAGTGCTCTACACTTAACTCACTTCCCAGTACTTGCTGACACATCACACGGGGAACAGATTTCCTGGGTCAGAAAAATCAGAGCCAGGTAAGATTCATTTGCTTTAATGTCCTGCCTCAAGAACTCCTTGTGCGAGGACTGCGTGGTTAAAACTGATGCCAGGTTTAGGATACGGGATGTCCCACTGGGGCTCACGGATGGGTCAGCAGCACAGGGTGTCACCAATTTCCAGAGCTGTGGCTGCCCTGACCGAGTACCAGACTCAGCCACAAGCACCGTAGTAGCATAAAAGAGACAACCCCTGACCCAGAATAATCATGAACTGTGTTATCAGCATGAACTCAGACGAAGACATCTAGTTTGTGCCATGAACTACTTTATCCTTAAGGATCACAAAAATTGAGCAGACCAACTTCAGACAAAAGGCCAAGGCTAGAAAGGGACACCCTAAGACACAGTCAGAGAGATCCTGGCTGTAGTGAGGGAATAAACAAGTCAGACAGAAGCAAAACACCTCTGCCATTTCGTTTCCAGAAATCCTCAACAACAGAGAATTATTCCAGTAACCAAGGGCTTTTCTGCACAATAACCTCTGCAGCCTGGGGCAATGCAGCCGTGCATTCGAGTACATGCACACCCAGTGTGTGCAGGCTGGCAGCTCAAACCTGTGCACACTTCTCTCTTCATTGCTGCTGGAACATTTTGACTCCCCAACCCTACACCCTGGTTCTGCAATAATTCCCCCTACAGTCAAACTACAGTTTCAGGCACATCCCATTGCCTGCCCAGGATGGAATCCCCAAAGTGCGACTGTTCCCAATTCCATTTTTCCCGTAGGAAACAATGGGATAGAGAGGAATGTGTGCAGGCACTTCAGCAATGCACACAGCCGAACCACACAGGAACAGCTGGTGTGAGGTGCAAGATGGTGAGACAGAAGCGAGACCTCTGGGGTTGTCAGCTGCCAGTTCAACACCTGGGAATGACAGAAGTAGTAGAGGAAATTCTACCTGCTTTTAATATGCCAAGAAATAACTGCTACTCACCTGAAGTTTAGACTGGAAAATCCCTTTATAACACAAAATTAACCTTCATGATGTCCTGGTGACCCTGTGTGACCCCTCTTCAAACAGATCACCATTCTGAAACCTCTCAGCTGCTTCTCCTGTGACACTGAACACCTGACAACTCTTTCACTGCCAGTGGTCCTGCTGCCTCTCCTGATCCATCACATTTTCATCACCACCTTCAGATGCCTGCTGCTCAGCAAGGTCAGTGAAGGATGAAGGAAAACAGGACCATGACAACAGTAACCAGAGCAGGGTATTAAAGAACTGACAGCAGAGCTCTGAAACAGAAGGCACAGACAGCAAGGCATTACTGTGCACAAGCTTTCACAGTGCAGACGCAGTACAGACAGGGTAGGAATCTGCTCCCCAGCTCTGGAAAACCCAATCCCCTCAGCAGCAGCACTACTGACACCTGCAAGCTTCCTTCCTTAAGTTCTAAGGACAGAGGAGCATCCCCTGGATCCAGATGCAGCCCCCCTCTGAGCACTGCCATTCTGAGGTGTTGCATTTTTCATATCGATCAGCAATAACTTATAAAGCAAGATTCCAGTTAACTGTCCTAAAACATAAAACAACAACAGGAATTGCCTCAAAAGGTCGATCAGAGATGAGCCGGCTCCACCTGCTTCATGGCCTCCCCTGACCACCACACACAAAGCTCAAGACCTCCCCAGCCTGTCCCAGCCAGCGCCCCAGGAAGGTGCTGTCAGACCTCTCCGCTCCCCTGACAGCCCCCCGGCCAGCTCCCCGGCACAGGGCACACGCCGGCTGCAGGCCGCCAGCCAGCCTTAGGGACAGGGAGTCACCTCAGGAAAACTCACCTTTTCCCCAAAGACCAGGTTCTGAACCTGAGCGACCGCCGCGAGCCCACAGCACCCTGCCTCTCCGCAGCACCCGAGGGGTGCAAACCCCAACCCGGAGCAGACACCAGCCCTGTCCCACCTGCTTCACACAGCATCCCTGCAGCCACAGGCACCTCCTGAAAGGGGGGAACCTGCGAGAGCAGTTTTTAAATGTGTTTCCACAAAGACCAGGCAATTACAGAAAAGAGATTTCACAGGGAGAAAACCAGGGAAAAGGAGGAGGAGGAAGTCGGTCTGCCTGGCTACATGAAATTGGGATGAGAACAAGCAGAGATGCAGGGCACAGCAGAACTGAACAGGAGCTTGAAGGTGACGGGAAGAAAAAACAGGCAAGATGAACTACACCAGTGCTGTGGACAGGAGCCTGGTTTTGTGTAAATCTTGATGAATTCTTCCTTATCAGTTATTGTGATGATTAATTCTATTTTCACATGGGCATTTTGTCAACATTTAAGCAGATGCACAGGAGACCCCAGGAGAAGCCCCAACACTCACCTAGGAACGAGGTGACGATCTGCAGACTGACAGCACATCGGGCGGGACAAGCTTGCAAAGAAACACGGTGGCAACCGGTTACGTCACGTTTCCAGCAATCCACAGCCACATGCAGTGAAAAGCGACTATTTTATGCAGAGCTGGTTCAAAGCAGAGAGGTGGAGATGAAGGAGCAGCTGACGGGGAGGCTGAAGCAGTGCCACCCACGGCAGGAGCTCTGCCGGCTGTTTGCAGGCTCAGAGCAAGTGGTGCTGCCGGATTTCCCAACCAGAAGCACTCCCAGGATCCCAGCACACAGAAACTTGTCCTTTAATTACTTTTCAATTACTTCTTGTACCTTAATTGTGCGAGACTTCTGCTCTGCCTGCAGATGTCAAGAGATACTTTTCTGAAAGCGGAGAGCAGGTCGTTCCAGCTTGAAACAAACAGGATTTGTGTTTTGGGAAAGGTGCAAATTAGAAGCTCAGCTCAGAAACTGAACTTTGTCCAGAAAGCCAGAGGAGCAGCGGGGCTCTGCAAAGGGGCTGGGCTCCAGCACACCCCCCTGCTCACCCCCCCCCCCCATCTGTCCCAGCACCTCCGAGCTGGGAAAAACTGTCCCACAGCCCGAAGGCAAGAGCCCGCCTGGGCCAGCTCTCGCCCTCGGGCTTAATGCCGGTTTGTGATCAGCACCTCTTGGCTCTGGTGACTGGCACCCTCTGAAGCACCACTCTGAGGGGTTTCATCAGACTGAACCCACCCAGCCCAAATCACCACACAGAGCAGAAAATATTAAATGCGTCACTGCTTTCACACTTGAAGTCAAAATAAAGGGCTAAAATTCACTTTCCCTGGGGTAACCTGACAGATAAACCCCGCAGACACAACAGACCCTTACAGACAGCAAAACCCACCAAGTTCAAGGTAAAAGGACAAGCACAGTCACACATCAGAACGTCTGAACAGCCCCAACTGTGACAACAAACCTTCTTTTGAAAACAAATTCAGAACCATGAAACAGTTTGGGTTTTTAGACCAAAGCTTTCCCCTCCCCGGCGATCCCACCACCCCCTCCAGGGAAATCGGCCCCAGCCCCTGCGCTCACCCACTGCTAGGCCGGGGACACCACCACTAGTGCTGGGGCTGGGGCTGGGGCTGGTGCTGGTGCCACCTTTGCAGGAGAAAAATTCCTTCAGCCATCCAGAACAAAGCGAGTGTTTTAAAAGGAGGAATTCCCACCTGCTGGGTGAACCAAATCTCTGCATGGATCGTCCCTCAGTGCAGACCCCAGAGAGCTGGAGGACCTCCTGCCTAGGCCACCTCACTGCAGACCATAGAGCCCTGGCAGACTGTCGGCAGGAAGTAGGCCCTGTGGGGGCCAGGGGGACCCCCGGGGGGGCTCCAGCACGTTGTCCCCCCCCAGCACCTGCCCACACTCCTGCCTGTGCCGTGAGGGGGGATTGGGGACCCAGGGGGATTATTGGGGGGGTGTTATTGGGGTTCTGTGGGAGTTGTGGGGGTTATTGGGGTCCTGGGGGGGGGTATTTGGGTCCTAGAGGGAGTGTAATGGAGGGGGGGGGGGTCCTGGAGGGGTTTGGGAGGGTTATTGGGGTCCTTGGGGGTGGGTCTTGAGGGAGATATTGGTGTCTGAGGTGGGGGGATTTGGGACATCCTGGAGGGGGTTCTGGGGGAGATATTGGGGTCCTGGGGGTGTCTTGAGGGAGGTATTGGGGTCTGGGGGAGGGTCTTGGTGCTTGGGGGGTGTTATTGGGGTCATGGGGGACTTGAGGGGGTTATTAGTGTCTGGGGGGGCGGGGGTGTCAAATGGGCTCCTGGGGGCGGTTTCTGGGGGAGATATTGGGGTCCTGGGGGACAGTGATGGGGTGCAAGAAGGGTCCAGTGGGGGGTTACTGGAGTCCTGGGGGGGAGCTTGTGGGTGATCTTGTTGTCCTGGGGTTCTCCCTCAGGTCTTTGGGGGGTAACATGGAGAACTGTGGGCCAAATAGGATCTGGGGGGGAACTAATGGGGGGGGGGGGGGGGGGCTGAGGGTGTTTTGGAGGGACCTGGGGGTGGCAAATGCCGTTTGGGTGGGTTGCAGGGGGGCTTGGGATTCCTGGGGGTCCCAGGGGTACCTGTCCCCCGCCCCTTGCCAGTGCTGCTGCTCCAGGGGTACCCTGAGTGCGTAATCCCTGACTACCTCCAGTACCAGTGCTGGGATGCTGTGGGGGTGGGGGACGACGCCTCCACCATCACCAGGGCCACCCTCAGCTGGGTGCTGCGGGGTGAGTTCCCCAGATCCCCACCCACCCCTTTTCACCCTAAAATGGCCCTTGGTCTCCAGATCGATGTTTGACCACCAAATCCCCAGTTTTATCCCAGAATTTCTGTTTGACCTGATTGGCGGAAACAGACTCTACAACTCGAATAGAGTTATACAGCAGGTATGTTTACTCCAGCGCTGGGGTGCGAGGGGATTTCCCCACAAAGCTTGCACCCCAACAGCACATTTTACTAGAAACTTATCGACTCTGGATATACATATTCATTGATTACATAACACAAACATACATATGCATGAGTAAGGCTGGGTTAGCTCTAGAGGCTGGTGTCAGCAGTTTATGTTCTCTTTGCACCTGCGCATTGCCTCCTGGGGGGCGTCTCTGGGGTCTGTTGGAGGAAGGCTCACAGTCCTCCTCACCTTGTACTTTTCCTCGGAGCATGTGCAGATTCTCTTAGCCACTTTCTTGAACAAGAGTGGTTCCCGCTGGTTTACCCATTCTCTCTCATCTAAAAGCACTAGCTTATTAGTTGCTACTGTCCATATATAGTCCACAAAGACTCAGTTTGTGAGAACCCATCTGCTTTCCAAGGACATGTCTCTCATTTTTGCCAAACACGGTAGTGCTTGGTAAGTTTCCACAGAACGGTCAGGGCAAGCAGGATTATTAAGCAAAATGCAGAAATCATTATAAGTTGCTGTAAGTTGCTGTAAGTAAATAAGTTGCAAAGCAGGTGATCATTTCCTTATGTCAGAAGGGATTTACACTGCCTGCCTTTAGCCATCTGTCCACTCCTCGTGTTCTGTTTCAGTCTCCCCTGTTCTCTGGAGCAGTGTTCAGGAAGTACAAGTTCCTAAAATTTCCAATGAGTGCGTTACCAAAAATACGGAATAAAGAACTTATCAACACCAATTTGATGCAGATAAGCAGACACTTCTTTATTGACGGCCGGACGCGCAGGGGAGCGTTCTCACCAACAGCGCGCACCAAGCACTAAAATCACACATCTTATATAGAACTTACTCATATACAATTTCCAAGGACACAATTTCATACACAAACATATTTTCCAAGGACACAGTTTCCTTGGCAGGTACCTGTAAGCTGTTACGGTTGTTTCCCCCCAGTTCCCATTAATCCTAGACTTTGACAACTACTTGTATTCTCCTGGTCCTGTATATATATTATAAATCAACTTACAAATCAGTTTGTGTTTGGTTACCTAGGTTCCAAACGTTTCTACTAAATGATTATGACCAATTTCTTTGGCCTTGGTATGGGGCTGTATAGGGGATTTTTAAAATAGCAGCCGGTTGCTGGTATAAACTACAACAAACAGAAATTTTTACTAAATATTTCTTATGATTCTGTATTTCTGTTAAATCAAACACAATTACTTCTACTTATTGGTAAATCGATAACATTTCCCCCCTTTGAAAGTGTTGAAAACTATTTCAATACTTTCACATTTTATTCATTTTCATTTTCAAAGTTAGTATTTGTTTCACCATATTTTGGTGATGGACTGTATTCAGGTGGCGTATGTGGTACTTCTCTCATAATCCTTCGGTGTGCTGCAAGTCTATTAACAAACTGTCTTTTAAGACAGGCATAAATTAACATGATCATCACAAAGAGAATTAACAGCAAAAACAAGGTCTTGATTAGGGATTTTAGCCAAGAGCTCAGGTTCCATCCTAATCCACTAAAAATCTTTCCCAGCCAATCTTCCGACATATCTTCTCGAATTGTTTCTGTTTCTTTTTCAATTTTGCGTAAGAGATCTAAATCATGCTCTACATCCTGAGTGACATTAGGAATATGAATGCAGCAATGATCTAAGTTATCCGTGAGATATCCGCACACTCCATGCTCCTTTAGCAGAAGCATGCCCAATGCCATCCTATTCTGAAGTGTCATTCGGGAAGTTGCCTGTAATTGAATGTTTAATTCTTTAAATCCTTTCCTTGTGACGTTGGCCAATTTTTCTACTTGTCCTGTCAACTGATAGAGCCATTCTCTGTTTCTATATGAAGCTATTGGGTTCAAAAGGGAGTCTAAGGCCCAGCCAATTTTCACTCCTGTTGATGGTTCATTCCATGTGTCATCATCTGTCTCAGACCTCCTGGTTCGTTTTAATTTTAAATCTTCTAAGGGTCCTTTGAATGGCGATTTCTTCCAAATTGGACACAGTGTCGGCATGCCTAAAGTAACTTGTTTCACCTTACCATCTACTGGTAAGTGAGTTGTCCAGGTTCCATCACTTAATGCCCAAACTAAATGTCCTGGACTCCGAATGGTAGATTTCTTACAACTAAAAAAGTATCCTCTCCTGGGTGTAAATACACTTGTCAAAGTGAGGTTATTATGAAAACCTCGACAGTAACAACCAAATTTCAGAGCAGCTGCTAAGGGAGGAATTCTTTGAATTATTGAGTCTGCATTGCTGCAATCATATACCTTTTCACACTTCCACCATGGTACTACATGTTCCTTTTCTATTCGTGTAGTACCTTTATCTACTACTGAAGGAAGAATTGTGAGTACACCTTTAATCCAAGTACCGTCCCAAGTAAAACACCAGGGAGTTCTTATGTTCCAGGTTGGTCAAATTCATAGTTAAAATTCCCCAAGAAATAGATTCACCTACTGCTCTTGGTATTGGTAAGCAAGCAGTAATCTGTGTAACATTCTGCAAATTGGCAAATCCCTTAATCAATCCTAACATCAAATTTTCCTCAGACATTTCTTTGGGAATGTTGATCAATTGTTCTGTGTCTTGTTGTCTTTTTTTTTCTCACCACCAAATCAGTCCACACCAGTGTCACCTGCCTAGCTAACACAAAGAGAATAATCACAAACTGATATGAAAAATTAGACATGTTTCAAAGTCTTTGGGTCACGGCTAATAATCTTCCATGGAGTGGGTGCCTTCTTCACCCGGGTATAGTGTATCCAAGCATCTGATTCTGCAATCTTGATAGCTGTAAAGGTGGTTAACAGTATCTGGAAAGGTCCTTTCCAGCGTTCTTGCAGAGGTTCGGAAGTCCACGTCTTCACATAGACATAGTGTCCTGGTTGAAAGTCATGCACAGGATTTTCAAGGGATAATGGTCTGTTCCACACTATTGCGCTCCGAATTGCAGTCAAAGTTTTTCCTAAGGAAAGTAAATAGTTATACACATCTTGTTTCCCTTTTACATGCATGTTTGGATTTGGTTCTGGGGATTCATAAGGCTTCCCACACAATAATTCATAAGGACTGACGGAGGTTCCACTCTTTGTTTGTACTCTAATTCGTAACAATGCCAGTGGAAGCACTTGAGGCCATTTTAAATTAGTTTCTTGACAGATTTTGCTTATTTGTCTCTTTAAAGTTTGATTCATTCTTTCTACTTTCCCACTGGATTGTGGTCTCCATGAAGTATGCAAATCCCAAGTAATACCCAAAATTTTGCTAACATTTTGGACTACTTCTGCAACAAAGTGTGGACCTCTCTCACAAGAAATTCCAATAGGAACTCCAAACCTTGGAATTATTTCTTGTAGTAACCACTTTACTACTTCTTTTGCTTGTGTGGTGCGACAGGGAAAAGCTTCTGGCCATCCTGTAAAAGTATCAACCCCCACCAAGATGTATCGCTACCCATTTTGTCTAGGTAATTCTGAAAAGTCTACTTGCCAATAATCTCCAGGTTCTGTACCAGATTTTAACCTACCCATTTGAACTCTTTTCTTGATTATTGGATTATTTTTCAAACATACTTCACATTTTGCAGTTATTAATTTAGCCATGTCCATCATCTTCACTGATATAACTTGGTTTTGTAGAGATGTTACTAGAGCTTCTGCTCCCCAATGACATTCTTGATGTTTGGTTTGCATTATTCCTCTCATTAACAAAGGTGGAACTATTACTCGTCCATGAGGAGTTATCCACCATCCAGCTAAATTTTTCTTGGCATTCAAAAATCTACCTAATTTCTCATCTTCCACCGAATATTTTGGCTTTTCTCTAGGAAGGGTTACTGTCTTGGAGGGAATTAATGCCATTTGGAATGCTCGTTCCTGTGCTATTTTCCTTGCCGTTCGGTCAGCCAAATTATTTCCAACAATTTCTTTTGTGTTCCCAATCTGATGTGCTTTACAGTGCATGATTGCTACTTGATCTGGTTTTTGAACTGCTTGTAATAATTGTAAAATTTCATTTTGATGCTTAATATTTGATCCCTGAGAGGACAATAATCCTCTTTCTTTCCACAAAGCTCCATGGACATGTACTACCCCAAAAGCATACTTTGAGTCTGTCCAAATATTTACTTTCTTCTTTTCACTTAGTTCTAAGGCTCGAATTAAAGCAATAAGTTCTGCTTTCTGAGCTGATGTGGTACCCGTCAATGCCTTTGCTTCTCTAACTGTGGTGTCTGTTGTTACCGCATATCCAGCGTATCAGACCCCTCGCTCCATAAAGCTGCTACCATCTATATACAGTTCCCAGTCTGGTCGCTCCAATGGTACGTCCTTCAAATCTTCTCGACTGGAATAAACATACTCAATGGTAGCCAAGCAGTCATGTTCCAGTTGTCCTTCTTCCTGTGTGGAACTTAAAAACACTGCAGGATTTACCAGGTTAGTTGTTTTTAGAATCACATCATCTTGTTCAGTCAGTATTACCTGGTACTTCATCATTCGGCTCGGAGACAGCCAATGTCCCCCCTTTTGTTCTAAAACAGTTATCACCATGTGTGGGACATAGACTGTTATTGTTCTTCCCAAAGTCAATTTCCGAGCTTCTTGTATGAGCATCACTGTTGCAGCCACTGCTCGAAGGCAGTTCGGCCACCCTTTACTCACTGTGTCCAGTTGTTTGGAGAAGTATCCGACCGGTCGTTTCCAGCTTCCTATTCGCTGAGTCAGCACACCCAACGCCAGACGTTGTCTCTCATGGACAAACAACTGAAAATCTTTGGTTAAATCCGGAAGTCCTAAAGCAGGTGCAGACATTAAGGTGCGTTTTAATTCCATAAAAGCCTTTTGCTGTTGTGGGCCCCATACAAAAGGAGAGTTTTTCTGGGCTCATACAATGGGTTAGCTATTAGACCGTAATTCATGATCCAAAGGCAATACCACCCTGCCATTCCCAAAAACGCTCTGAGTTCATGAATATTTTTCGGCTCAGGTATGCTAGAAATAGTTTCTTTGCGATCTTTTCCTAATTGTTGCTGTCCTTTTCAAATTTCAAAGCCCAGATAAATCACAGTCTGGCAGGCTATTTGGGCTTTCTTCCGAGATACCTTGTACCCATTCAGTCCCAGAAAATTTAAAAGGTCTATTGTTACCTGTATGCAGGTAAATTTTTCTTCTGTGGCAATCAGTATGTCATCCACATATTGTAAAAGTAAATGTCCAGGCCTTGGTTTGTGCTGTTTCCAGATTTCAAGCTCTTTTGCCAGCTGATTTCCAAAAATCGTTGGGCTATTTTTAAATCCTTGGGGTAGTCTTGTCCATGTCAACTGCATTTTTCGTCCTGTTTGTGGATTTTCCCACTCAAAAGCAAACAATTTTCTGCTTTCCTTCTCCAAAGGTATGCAAAAGAAAGCATCTTTTAAATCAAGCACTGTAAACCACTGATGAGTCTCCTTTAACGCTGTTAACAATGTATACGGATTTGCCACCACAGGATATATGTCCTTGACTATTTGATTTACTGCTCTCAAGTCTTGCACTAACCTATATTCACCCGAGGGTTTTCTAACTGGTAGAATAGGAGTATTATACTCAGATTCACATTCTTCTAAAATTTTGTACTCCAAAAATTTATCAATTAATTTCTTCAGCTCCTATCTAACTTCCAGTTTGATTGGATATTGCTTAATTTTTACTGACCCTGCACCTTCTTTTAAATCTATTTTCACAGGCTCTGCCAATTTTGATTTGCCAGGAATGTCTGTTTCCCATACTATCACTGCAGAATCCACCTCTGGTGGAATTTCCTGCTCTTTCACTTTTTCCTGTATCATCAGGATTTCTCCTGTTTTTGATTCAGGTATTTTCAAGAAAAGTTCTCCTTCTTCAAAAACAATCTGTGCATTTAATTTGGATAACAAATCCCTTCCTAACAAGGGTATCGGACATTCTGGTACATACAAAAATTCATGTGTAATTATCTTATTTCCAAATTTTAAATCCAGGGGTTGCAGGAATGGCCTATTTTCCTCCTTCCCTGTTGCTCCTATTATGTTTGCTGGTTTTGTTCCAATTTTTCCTTTACAAGTATTCAATACCAAAAATGTTGCTCCCGTATCCACTAAAAATTTAACTTCTTTATCTCCCAGCTTAATTACAACCAGAGGCTTAGCTGGGTTCCCCTCCGGTCCCCTTCAGTCATCTAAAACCATCAATTTGGCTATTTCTTGCTGAGCATTCCCGTTTCTTGGGCAGTCTATCTTCCAATGTCCTTCTTGTTTACAAAAGGCACACTGATTCACTCCTAAGGGGGTATTAAAGTTTTGATTACCATAGTTCATAAATCCTCCCCTTCCACCAACTCCTCGTCCTCTTCCTCTGCCCCTTCCTCTGCCTGCTGTCCCTGTCATTACAGCCAACAATCTACCTTCTCTAGTCTTCCTTTCCTCTTTTTCCCTGTTATTATATACTTTCCATGCTGCTTCTAGCATTTTATTCAAACTCCTTGAATCCTCTCCTTCAAGTTTCTGGAGTTTCTTTCTTATATCTGGTGCCGATTGTCCCATAAAAATCAAAGCCGATTGTATCTGAGCTGCCTCCGTTTCTACTCTTAAGTCAGTATATTTTCAGGCAGCTTCCTTCAATCTCTCCAGAAATGCTGAGGGAGATTCATTCTTATCTTGTCTCACCTCATATAATTTAGACCAATTCAGAGACTTAAGCATGGCATGTTTAACTCCATACAAAATCCATTTCTGATACCGACTCAGTCTTTCTCTGTGCTCTACATTATTTGGATCCCACTGCGGATCCCCAGATGGAAAATTCTGTTCTACTGTTCCACCTGTTGTCCCACTCAATACAGCCATTTCTACCTGTGCTTTGCCAAATACCATCTGCTTTTCTGTATCATCCAGTAAATTATCCAAGATCACCTGTAAATCACTCCAATCCTGATTCTGCGTTCTGATTATAGTATCTACCACTCTGCCTACTCTTTCAGGATCTTCTCTATATATACCTGCTGCCTGCTTCCAAGCCATCAAATCCGTAACTGAAAAAGGCACTTTCACATACACTGGCCCATCATTACTGACTTGCGGAGAAAAGAACTCTACAACTTTGGAGTTGTAAAGCAGGTATGTTTATTCAGCGCTGGGCGCACGGGGGATCACTCCACCACAAGCATGCGCGCCCTCCTGTAGTTATTGTCTTGCTTTTATGGTACAAAGTATTGTATATTCATAAGACGCCTATACATATTCATAGCCTATCACAGCCTCCCCTTGCTTCTCATGGTAATCAGGTCTCCCTCCCCTTGCGCCTGCGCATTGAGCTCCTCAAGTCCTGGGCAGTGGTCGTAAATTCCCGGGCGGGGGTCATATAGATGAAGTATCTCCTCTTCCTCGCTGGTGAACTTTTCACCCAGTCGTTCTGCGCAGCCTCAGTCATTCCCTGTTCCCTGGCCAAACTACCAGGCCAGTTTGTACTGGAATCCGGGGTAATCTTGCTGCTGACACACACATCTTCAAGGGTAGAGGAAGCTTCTGCCCGGACCAGGAGATAGTAGCCTAGCAACATTATCAGCACCTGGTATGTCTCTGCACATAGCCCTCCTCGTCTCTGCGCGAGTCCTTCTGTCTTGTGCCATCTAACTACAATTGTTTGCATTCCCTGTCTCAATTACCAACGCCCTGCTGTAGAGGAGCTATTGTTTGCACCTGCTGCCGAGTTCTTTGGCCAGACGCACAGGGGAGTGTTCTCACCAGCAGCGCGTCCGGCCGTCAATAAAGAAGTGTCTGCTTATCTGCATCAAATTGGTGTTGATAAGTTCTTTATTCCGGATTTTTGGTAATAAGTGAGCTAGTGCTGGCACTATATTTCTTTGATATGTATTTGATAGAGATGTCCAGGAATTCAAAGTTATTACCCACTGCTTTTAAAATCCACCAAATAGGCCTTCTCTTACTACAGCAGTGAGAAGTTGGAAGTAACCAGGTGGCAGCTGAGGAACTAAGCGTAAAACGTAATTGTCAACAAGAAAACTGTTGCTAGGTAAGGCTGTATAATGGCAAGGGGAATAAGTAGAGCGTGGACAAAGGCCAAGACCACCAGCCTTTCCAAAGCGCTGGGAACATGCTCTGCTCCCTCACTGCCGCCCTTACAGGCTGCCCTGGGACCCTTCCAGGCAGCTGTGGCGGAAGATCCACAGGTAGGCACACCCGAGTTACCCCGTCTTGCCTCCAGAACACGGTCTGGCCATGGTGTTACCACCTTTGAATCAACTCACATCTTCAAAACCTTCCGGTGATACAAAGCTGAAATCAAAGTTGTTAAAACCAGTCCTTGTCTTTACCTCACGTGCCTGAGCACAGGGTGCAGGTGGCACCTACTTAGAGAATTTCCTCATCAATGCTACACTAAAGGCACAAACCAGGAAAAAGGATGTATCCCTAATTTAAATAAATTGTCTTACTGCTAGATAAGTAGGAATAAGAAATTGTCTTATTTTATTTCCAACTCCATTGGGTATTTATAGCCAGGCTTGATATAGTAGCCGTGGTTAATAATTGTGCCAGCACCAGAGTTACTGCACGTATGGGCACAGCTACAAGGCTTTGGGGCTTGGTCAAGTGAGACTTTGAATCATGGTCAAGATGACCCTGATTAGCCATAAAAAATTCATCAAGGATAGACTTAGATCTCCAACCCCTAGAAAATACATGGAACACCCTGGACCATAAGGAGAATGTCTGGGATTGTGCTGAGGATCAGTTATTTGACAACCTGGCAAAATGGCTAATGGATTAATTAACTTGGCAATGAAACTAACTTTTGAGTGTCCTGAAAGTGAGCTGCCTTCATTATAATACTAAAACCACACCCCTTCCCCAGGTTAAGACCCTTCCCCTGAGCATGCGTAGGAGTAGCAGCGTTATGTAAGCTGTATTCTAATTTATGTTAATCACTAACCAATCAGTATCTAATAGGCATGTTTGGAAAAGCACTGACCTCTGCCTTTTGTGTATAAAAGAAACACGAAAATCTGCTGTTGGGGTGTTTGATTTGTGAAAAAGTCCACCCAGCCCCCAGGCCTGACTAAACACAGCACCTCTGCTGAGCGTGTTCAGGGGGGTTATTGCACACCGGGCACCAACCCGCTGTCAGGTAACAGGCTGAACAATTTCTAGTGTTTCCCGCAGAGCACGAAAGCTGCAAGAATTGTGGGTTCTGCTGCTGAAGGTCATTCTGTCCTTCTTGAAGATCATTGTAATCAATGTTAATAAGCAAGTAAGTTAACTTTAAATAGCAACTGAGACCCAGAGGACTGTGGCTGCTATGCAGGGATGACTTAATCTCTGATCAATAGTGATTTCTCAGGCAGAGGTCCCTACTAGGGTGGTGTCTCGTCTCTCCAGGTGGCAGCTACTCACAGTCTGGAGTTTACGTTGAGGTAGACCTGTACTAAGTGTAGGTTTCTTCTGCACACTGGATTGCAAACTGGCCACTCAGCAGCTCCGCTGTGAATAGCTGAGACATCTCTGCAGAGAGAGGCTTGAAGGACGGCTGGAGGCAGCAGCCACAAAAAGCACCACAAGAGAAATTGTTTCCTCTTGTCCTTCAGACCCCAAAACATATGTTAGGGGGTATTTGTTGCACCAACAAACAGGGACACAAACACGTAACAGTGATTTAAGTACTAGCAGAAAAAGGTGAAAAGGGTTTTTGTTATGTAAGGCCATTAAAATGGGTAGAAGTTACGTGCCTGAAATCCTGCCTATAGAAAAACTTTAAAAAGCAGCAACCACAGCCTGTTACCTTCTGATTTTTCTTTTCATTTTTTTTTTTTTTTAACCGGCCTGTTGGATGGTCGTCACCAAAAAGTCAGTGCAATGCTGCACGATTTACTCCGAGATCATCAGGACACAGCACAAATACTTCAAATTAAACATCTATGAAGGAACCCAGACTAATGAAATTATAGAGCATTCACATACTGTAATGGCTGTTGGGAGGGATCAGATAAAGATATGTGCTTATGTCAGATAAAGAGCAGGTGCTTAAACTGTAGCTTTTGTACAGTGCTGGGAGTGTGAAGCTGGTGACAGTAGAACAGCCCATGTTTATTCCACAAAAACTGGATCCCCAGAACATGCAAAAAGGTGCTGAAATAGTAGTTTAAAGGTAAAACTTAGAAAAAGGAACAGAAAGCCTATAATCTTTATCTAACTTGGACAGAAATGATGAGTTAAAAGAAACAGGCTTATCTTGAATACTGGAGTTATTCCGCTGATCGGATGGAGGGAAGGGAGGGGTGGAGAATGGATAACAGGAGAGGAAGAGGTATATTTTAAGGCTGTTGCTGCAGACTGAGTCGGGCTCTTCGAAAGGAACATGCTGTGGGAGACAAACAGAGCTGCTGTGGGGATGATGCTGAGAGAAAAGATGCTGGAATCCCACCACTGGCTGTGAAAGCAGAGGGTGGGTTGCTCAGGTCACTTTAAGAGAGGATTTGAACCAAGAAGGAAACTAATATGCTCTTAAGGAAAAAAAACAAAAACAAACCCCACACCAAAAAACAACACACACACACACACACAAAATGATGGCAGAATGGAAGAAAAGGGCGTGTTTGTTAAGAACATCTCCTTTTGGCAGGGGTGAACTTGTGCTGCAGAAATCAGTCCCGAGCATGGACCCTCAAGAACGTGATGCTGACTGAGGTTCACTGACAGCTGCTGATTATCACTGCCTGGAACTGCAGCTGAAAGGGGAACCCAGAGGGGAAGGAGTGTGTATTTTATGGCCAGTCTTCTGAACTGCCTGCAAGATATATTTCTAGGAGTTAATCGAAATGTAGCCAGTCTGGAAGAGATTTTTTTTCTTTCAGACTCCTCGGAAGCTCATTCCTGAAACCTGTCAGTCACCAAGAGAGAAAGAAAGTGGAAGGGAGAGAGTGGCTAAGACCAGCCTGAGGAAAGAGAAATTATGACTAAGAAGAAAAAAAGGAGGAGAATATTTTCAAGATGGAAAAGTTAACAGCTTTCAGTAAGAGACTTTTTTTTTTTCCTTTAAAAAAATCCTATTTGTTTTCCAATCACCAAAAAAAGTCAGTACAAGTCAGCGTGTGCATAGTGATGATCACAACACGCTCTTAAAAATTCTGAATGCTTCGCGGTTTCCTCTTGCTTCAGTACTGGATCTAGACCCCTGCAGGTCCTGGCCCCTGTCTCTGATCAGTGACTCGCTTTCCAAAGAGCAGACAGATCTGTGTGACTTCACAAGACTGACAGGATACGCATTTCATATCAGCTTAACAGGCAGACGTGTTCTGCTTGGTTTGCCTTGTGAGTGCCCCACCTACCACGGCTTGTAGGCACATCGGCAACCAGCTTCCACCGAGCGCAGCTATCGATTGCTCCCAGCACCAGCGACAGAGACTGATGATATTTTTCATCACCCTTCTCTCACCAAGTCATTCACAAGGAGTGTTCTCACAGACAGCAGCATTTTGGAAAGTACCTTTCCCAGGCTTCCCACAACATGAGTTCAGCACGCTCCAGTTCATAGAGCTGTGCTGGCTGGGGAAGGAGATCAAAGTGGTCTTTCATGTGCCCATCAGTCTCTTCTGTCTGGAGATGTTTGGTTTTAAGCAGGATAAATAGAAACATATTAAAGCTTGAACACGGGTCTGTATACGAATGGCTGGAGGGTTCACTGGGAAAATTTATCTGGAGAATTCCCAGTGAGAAAATTGCCGACGTTTGGTAAAGGACGTAATCTGGAAAAATAACATGTGAGTATGTGAATATATAAATACATTAATATATAAATACATATCTAAATAAATCAGTGCCATTACGCAAAATACAAGCCCCACAAGAGGACTAGGAAAAAAGTATTATCAAAAGATGAGAAGGGGTTTTTTCTGGGTTTTAATACATGTAGTAACGTTCTTTATCTTTTCCATGATGACAGCAGGTTGGAGAGACAATCAAGCCAGTAGCCCAAACAAGAAAACAAACGTGTAATTTGTACTGGTTCACAGGAGCCAGTACAACCTCCTGATGATGGGTGACAGGGACGAACAACACAGCGCCAAGCAGCGGTGCCTCACAAAACAGCACCTGCCGCCTTCTCCATCCTCAGTGGTAGCACAACTGTTATCGAGGACATCTGCAGAGACAATAAAATGCCAGTGTTGCAGCCCAGAAACAGAAAAAGGCTCTCCCAAAGGCAGCTCTCCTGTGTCCCCAGCGCCAGCTCTTCCCAAACACGAGCCGCGTGTGGCACACCGACCCCAGCACAGGCTCGCAGGCCTGGCCAGGAGTGAAGCCAGTGAGGAGTCAGGACGGGGCTCCCTGTCCCCCCGCTCTCCTCTCCTTGGCCCCGGGCGACACCTTCCACCCCTCCAAACTGGCAGCAGATACGGCAGGGACAGAGTAGTTGCGGCTTCATCACTGGCGTTAGCCAGCCTGCGCCTCAGCTTCCTCCTGCGTGAGCTGGTACCAGGGCAGTTGGTGCCTACATCTGGGGAGCTTTACACCAGGCCAGATAACACTGAAAAGTTGCAGGGGAGTCACAAGGCTGTTTTTGCTCAGAGCAGCCATCAACAGGGTGTAGGTACAGGGCCCAGTGACATCTGGGCTGTGGTTAAGCAAAGGCTGAGGGCAGCCATGGAGCGAGGGGCCGGAGTGTCCAGGACCCCATTGCCTGCAGAGCGGCTCACAGCCGGCCCCAGGTTACGGGGTGTCGTTAGGGGTGATGTCATAATGGGGCAGATCCAAACCACCCGACGACAAGGTGTCAGAGTATCAGTGCTGCAGCTGCGCCGTCCCCGGTCACTGCAGACATGCTGCGCTCTGTCCCAGGGCTGCCGGCGTCCTCTGAGCCTGCCCAGCTGCCCCCCATCACCTACCAGCTGCCCCGGGCCAGCGTCTGGCAGGGGGGGCCAGGGCCCATGGGGGCCCCGGGGCAGCTGGTGCAGCTGAAGCCCGCGGACCTGCTTGAGCAGGAGCCAGATGTCTTTGCGGAGGCCTCTCCTGAGCAGGCAGAGGACACCACCGCCAGCCATTTCCTCGCCTGGCTCAACACCGCGGACAGCAAGGACACCATCCCCGATGTCCCCGACAGCCCCGGCGTGACTGCCTTCCTGCAACAGCTCCCCGACCTCTCTGCCTACGTGGGGGAGGGCAGCAGCCCCAAGGAGCAGGTGGCAGTGGCAAGGCTGGGGGACAGCGAGGACACCGTCCCTGATGTCCTTGATTTCCCCAACAGCCTCACCGACACCGCGTGCCTTGATGAGCTCCCCGACCTCTCCATGTATGCGGTGGAGGGTGACGGCCCCCAGGACCAAGCGGCAGTGGCACATCTAGGGGACAGTGTGGACACCATCTCGCCCCCCTTTGTCCCCAGCTTGCCTGCCGACGTCCTCGAGGAGCTCCCTGACCCCTGCAGGTACGTGGCGGGGGGTGGCTGCCCCAAGGAGCGAGACGTGGCGGCAGGGCTGGGGGATATTGAGGACACCGCCCCCAATGTCCCTGATGTCTCCAACCTGACCACCTCCCTTAACGAGCTCCCCCACCTCTCGGAGTACAGGGCAGAGGGCGGCTGCAATAATGAGCAGGCAGCGGCAGTGATGCTGGTGGAAAGTGAAATCATCTTCCCTGATGTCCTCGACAGCCTCGCCAGCACCGCCCCCTCCAGCGAAGCCCCCGGCTTCTTGGGGTACGGGGCGCAGGGCGACTGGCCCAAGGACCGCCTGGCAGCGGCGATGCTGGGGGACACCGGCCCCTTCTGGGGGGTGCCGGCCTCCCCCTCGCAGGACCCCACGGGGCAGCAGGGCGGGATGATGGCAGAACTGCCCACCTGGCTGCCACCGAGTCGCTCGGAGACTGTCGAGGAGAGCTCTGCGGGGAGTCCTCTGGAGAACGCAGAGGAGAGCTCAGAGGAGAGTCCAAGGAAGGATCCCCTGCAGCATCTCCGGGACAGTGTCCTGCTGCGGATCCCGCTGCTGAGTCCCCTGTCCAGCCCCCCACGTCCTTCCCGCCGTCACCTTCTCCGCACGAATGAGGAGAGCTCTCCAGAAAGTCCTCTGGAGAGCTCAGAGGAGAGTCCAAGGAACGATTCCCTGCAGGCTCTCCTGGACGGTGTGCTGCTGCGGTTCCCGCTGCTGAGTCCCCTGTGCAGCCCCCCACGTCCTTCCCGCCGTCACCTTCTCCGCACGAGTGAGGAGAGCTCTCCAGAAAGTCCTCTGGAGAGCTCAGAGGAGAGTCCAAGGAAGGATTCCCTGCAGGCTCTCCTGGACAGTGTCCTGCTGCGGATCCCACTGCTGAGTCCCGTGTCCAGCCCCCCGCGTCCCTCCCAGCGTCACCCGCCCCGCACGGCCCAGCTGGTGGAGGAGGTGCCACAGAGGCAGCGCCAGGTGGGTTTGACCCGCCTGCCGCTGCCCTTGGGCGCCGTCTCCTGCCGGGGGGTGCCCGGATCGGGCCGGCCGGGCGGCAAGCAGGCCAAGCGCCCTGCGCTGGCCAGGAGCCCCAGGGCACAAGAGACCACCCTGCGGGACAACATCCCACCCAAGAGGAGGAAGATGGTGGAGCAGTGGGTGCGAAAACACTCAAAAACCCCGTGGGAGGCGAAGCCAGACAGGGACGGCGTGGCGGCAGGCAGCAGCAGCCAGCAGGCGGGCAGCAGCAAGCGGAGAGCGTCCGATGGCAACAACGTGCCCGCCAAGCGAGCCAGAAGCCTGAGGGATGCCACGGGATAGAGTGCCGCCGGCCCCCCCGACCGCTTCTGACAGGTGGACAGAGAAGGCGTGGAGCCGGATCCCCGCCGCACGCAGCCTGCACCCGCCCGCTCCAGCCCCAGCCCCAGCTCTCTCCCAGCTCTCTCTTTCTTAGTTCATTAAAGGTTTGATGTTTGTTCCACAGCGCCTCTGCCTCGGCTCATTCCTGCAGCAGGAGCCGGGGGGTTAATGCAGCCCCTGACCCAGGTGTAGATCTGACCCTCCACCTCTTCATCCACTGTATGAGGAACTCCCCGTGATTCTGGGTGGAGATGTTTAATCAGAACATTAATTCCCAGACTCGTGGTAAACGAACTAGAAAGAGCTCCCAAAAATCTATCTGCTCCCATGGAAGCAGGAAAATCCTTCTTTAGCTTTGAGAGCAGGACAAAACCCTCTGGGACTCGATACGCTCACCCTGCAACAAGGAGGTGTCCGTGCACTGATTCAAACCCCCTGTTGCGCCACTGTTACACATCTCGACAAATCGAGCACCATGTCCCGTGCCATTTCCAAACATTTAAAAACGTTACATGAAACCGCCATAGCTGCTGGTGGATTTTCACCTTCTGACCTGTTTAGGTGGATACCATCCTTAAAATTTGCCCTGGTTTGAGCCCAGAGGGCAACTGCGCACCACGCAGCCGCTCACTCACCCCTTCCCCCCCAGCGCTGGGAAGGAGAAATGAAGCAAAAAGCTCAGGAATCGAGATAATGACAGGGGGGGCTGGCTCACCCATTACAGTCAGGGGCAAAAGACAGACTTGTTAGGGGAAGAAAACAAGAATATCACTTGAATTCAAACACTAACAACAACAACAACAACACCACTTGACAGACACAGTGGGACAGTGAAAAGCGTTACGTTACCACACCTTAACAACCCCTCGCCCACCCCTCCCTCCTTTCTGGGCTCAGTTCCATGGATAACGTCCTTGGCTCCATGGGGTTGCCCTTCTGCTCACCCTGTCCTGGGTGGGAGAAGCCAGCTCTGCTACAATACCAAGCACCCAGATCGTGTTGGAGGATGCATTTCACATGGGGGACCCTCTGAAACAATCGGAGATGTGAAGATTTATTCCCTGGGAAAGGGGTCTGGCACCAACTTCAGTAATGATGTGACACCAAAGTAAGTAACTTTGCCCAGGTCTCACTAAGCAGGCACTCACGTTTTCCAATTTCCTTTCACTGAACTATACAAAAACTCTCTCCACAACAATTAATTACATGAGCCTGGGACCATTCCATGGAATGGAGGCCAACTGGCACAATTACCCTTGTCCATTTGGTTGCACTTTGTTATACAAAATTTGGATGCAGAATAGCTGCGCCCAAAAATGCCCGCTGGGAAATCCCCTGGCCCATCCCCGCTCGTGAGCGCTGCCAAGGAACTGGTTGAGCTTTTCCGCTGACATGGGCCAAACCTGTACCTGCAAACATCAAACAGTTTAGCGCTACAGATGGCCGAGCACCACTTCAGCGGAACACTCGCTGGTGCTGTTTAATTCAATACCACAGGTACTGCCAAAAGTTCTCCCTCAGACAGCATCTCGTGCTAACATACACAGGGTAAGTTTCTTCAACACTCTCTTAGAACAGCAGCAAACAGAAGCAGAGGAAAGCAATGTGAACAGACCAAGCTCATCCACTACGTCAAGGATAGAAGAGGGCTCATTACCTTAAGAATGCAGCCTAAAGAGCAGCTGGCTTAAACCCAGTGCTCAGCTGGATCGAGTATTTTCCATTACTGTGATGAACAGGCAGAAGGTGTGGGGGGGTTGTTTGGCTGTTGTTTTTAAACTTCTGACTTTTAAAGAAAAAAGGGAACAAAAGCATATACAGACAAGGCACTATCAGAAGTGTAGGATCTAGTAACAAGAAGTGACTGAAGAAATGGAGACAGAAAATGGGAAGGGTCAGCCAGTACCTAAGCACAATTCACAAGTGAAACGATCCTGTCAGCATGGCACTTTTTGACATCAAAATACTTGATCAGCAACAGTTTACTCCTTCGAGCAAGAGGACATCAGAGCAATTAAACAGTGAAGAGGGAACACGTGTCTTGAACGACAGTGCCTGCAGAAGCAGTTAATTTGAAGGAAGAAGATGTTGGAAGAGATCTCCAGGCCCATCATAAACTTACTGAACTCCTTAGTAAGCAATAAGGGGGTGCCTGGTTGCTTCCTCCTTTCTTTTTTTCCCTTGGAAGGCTGTTGCAGAACCCAAATCTTCTAAGCATTAAAGAGTTTTCTTCCAGTTTGCAGTTAAAGTTACTCAGGGCCAGGCAGTACACATTTTTTCAGGTGCCCACACCCTTCAGTCTTAGTAACTGTTCTCCCTAAGCGTTATTTCCCTCTTCTGCATTTACAGCAGTCACCCCACTCTTCTCCCACTTGCTTTCCTAGCCCAAGCAATCCCGCACTCCTGACGTCAGCACGCGTGTCCATCTCCCATGTCCCAGCGATCCCCGCAGCTCTCCTCGCCAGTTCTTCCAGGGACAGTTCATCTTTCCGGTACGTGAAGGACCAGCAGGGCCACCACGTCAGACGAGCTGTGCTCTCGTCAGTGGCATTAACTCTCCTCTGCAGTCCCTGAAAACACTGTGCCTGACACACGGCAGTGCAGCGCTGTCTCATGCCCCCATCACGCTGCTGGCTCCCAGATGCTCTCTTGTGCTTCCCTTGAGCTCCCTGTAGGGCTTCTTCCCCCTCCTCAGTTTTGGACAGCCAAAGAACGTCCAACTTATGACTCTCAAATTCTTCCCACTCTTCTAAATAACTCCGTGGGGGTCTCAGCCTTCTGCCCTTCAGATCAGTAGCTTATCATAACAGGAGAAGGATAGCACTGTTTTTCCCCAAGTAAGCAAAAACTTCAACTCTTTGTTTAAATATAAAAATTAAGGGGAAGGGAAGAAATGACAGCTAGGTGGAAAGTGAAAGTTTAATTTGGTGCTGAAACAGCTTGAATACTTCTGCTGCAGCTGTAGCAGGGGGCTGGCACTTCCATGTCTGATCAGGATAAAAGCAAAAATCCTTCCGCTAAGGTTTCAAATTACAAAGTAACTTCATCTAAGGGAAGACAAAATGTCTATATGTAAATATTGCCGTACGTTCCTAGTGCCTTCTCAGCACAATGCTTCTCTTATGGCACCAAGAGCTTACTGGTGTGAAAAGTTAAGAATTTTAGGTGTTATTTTGAAGCAATTTACAGTTAAATCAGCAGTAGTGAGAAAACAGTCAAGAATTTGACGTGCAGAATGGAAGATGATTCGTGACTTTCCCCACAGCTTTTACTGTGAATGACGTTTACAACTGTTGTGGTTCGAACTCGGCCGGTAGCCAAGCACCATGTGGCCAGTCGTCTGCTTCCCCCCGCCCTCCCCGGTGAAATAGGGGAGGGACCAAAAAAAAAGAAATTCGTAGCGTGAGTAAAACAAAATTTAGTAATAGTAACAAAACAACAGTAACAATAGTAATTCCAAACGGGTAATATACAATGCAGTTGCTCACTGACCGGCGACCGGTACGCAGCCCGCCCCCAGCAGCGATCCTGACCCACCAAAAATCCTGCTGCGCCCACTGGAAAATGGAAATGAGAGACACGAGTCTCCTTTATAGACTGAGCGTGACGTCCCATGATATGGAACAGTCCAGTGATGGAGCCGGGCCGGCCCTCCAGCTGTGCTCCCTCCCAGCCCAAGGAAAGCGAACTCTATCCTGGCCGAAACCAGGACATAGACTACACACACGCACACCCCCCTCTGTGGGTGAGTTCCTAATCATTTCTGTATCCAGAGGCTTTTGAGCAGTGCCATCATGCTTCCTGTGTTAAAGAATGCAATTTAAGGCAATGAGAACCACCTCCCGGTAATTCTGGCACACGTCACCTCCCAAAGATGGACAGAAATCTGTACAACACAGAACAACTCTGTCACCCCAACCAAAGCCAAATCAAGCGCGAGAACCAACCACCGCTGCTCTCAAACACAAACCCCAGATTTTTCTGTCACTCCTGCCCCACGGAATGCACCGAAACAAGCCCTGAGAACAGGTTACCTCAGGGCAGGGTTTCTCTCCTCCACTGATGCTTCCACCCCCTGTCCCTGTAAGCGGCAGCCTGCGAGTCTGCAGAGCGGGGCGGAGGAAGGCAGCTGCTGCAGCAGACACGATGCCGTTGCATTCCTGGAACAAGACACAGCAGACAGAGCCAGCAGTGCCTTTTAGCGTGTGCAGCGCACACCAGGTGCCACCAGGAAGGACCTGCAATTTCACACCTGAAGCATAACGGTGATTTCTGCTGAGTCCCGTGAACTTCTTCCACTGGAACCATGACTGCCTGCACACTCTAAAATGATCAGCTCACACTCATTGCTTAATAGCTCCTCAAAGTCTACTCACAATCTCCTGGTTTAAGCAGTTATGGATGTATCAAAGGAAGGTTATCAAGCAGACCAACAAAAACATAATACCAAAGCAAAACGAACAAGACTATGGAAGATTTCTTCCTAGGTTCTTCCATTACAGAGCTTCTGATGGTCTCAGCCAATGGCACAAACATTGGAAGAAGTTACTGAAGGGGAACAAAACCTGCTTACAGATGTAGAGCTCCAAAAAATCACTTCTATAATGCTATCCAAGTAGCACTTCCTCTCTCTCTGCCTCCAGTATCACCGACACAAGAACACCCCATCGTTCTCTCTCACACGCACTCTTGAGACGCTTGTTGCAGAGACAAACCCCTGCAGACGAGCAAAGCCTCAGCTCCTCGTGGAGGCAGATCAGATGCAGCAGTCCTGCCATCCAGACCTCTCTGAGCACAGGCCTCCCAACAGCTCTTCAGACACCCCAGCAGAATTCCGACTTCCTAACTGATAAAATTGCTGATGTCTGAATTGTTTTCCCTTGGCTCTTACAGCCAAGACAATCATACACAATTAATATATCTGTAGGCTTAATGGCAAGTCTTCAGCCAGAACACGGCAAATTCACTCTCCCCCCACTAGCACATCTGCCAAAATATCCAGACATGTGCTCACAAACATGAAAGAAAACATTTTCAAAAATCCACACACAGCTCAAGTGATACAGATGAGGTTTGTGTGCTACAGAATTCACTTGTTGGGTACACAAATGATACCGAGCTGGCTGGGCAGACTCAGTGTTCTCAGAGCAGACCATCTGGCTTCACCTTCACTGGAACCCCAGTAAGTGCCTATTTTTTAGGGTCTGCAGTGAAAGCTGGCCCTCAGCCCGTGACCCTGGCCATAGATACCCATCTAACACTGGAGACACCAGGTTCAAAACACTGACCCCACTGAACTGATGAGGGAAATTCCTGCAGGGTCAGCACAGCCTGAACCTCACCCCAGGACAAGTCCTGCAGCTCAGGGCTGGCACACGGGCTCTGCCAGAGGAGCAGCACTGAGCCTCCAGCTCTTCGCTTCTGCTGGAGATCAACACCAGGACCAGAGGGGCAACAAGAGCAACTGTGCAGCGTTTCTTCAGCTCCCCCAGGTTCACAGCGCTGACGTGCCAGAGTGTGCCAGCCAGCTTCACGCTGCGGGAGCTGAGGAGCAGCAGCTGCTGGCTGCTGTTGCTGTGCTGACAACCTCCAGAGAAGGGAGACGAGCCACGGGCAGCAACACCTTCCACCACGGCTGCTGAATCCAACAGACTCCTCAGAGCAACGGAGCAGGTACCCGCCAGGTGGAAGGGAAGGCGGCAGCCACTGAGACACGAAAACACAAATGCTCGAAGGCTGTATATGCTTGGATCTGCCAAAACCAAAAGGGCCAGGATCGGAGAGAAGAAAGAAGCCGTAAGATCCATTTTTTTTCCTTCAGGAAGCCCCGGTCTGCACAAAAACACCACCTTCCCGGTTGTGTTCAGCCCTACCAAAATAAAAGCGCGCTTACGCACTTCAGTGAAGCTCCAGTGCCCTTCTGCGCCTTCTAGAAAAAAAAGAATTTGCTAAATCATGGCTGACACACTTTGGGTTTTTTTGAATGTTAAAGTCTACAAATAACTGGACACAGACGACATAAAACTACCACAGAATCTGACACAGCTGACAGATGTCCTGACCCTGCCTGAGGCCAGACGAGGCGACAGCCCACGGCCCCGTCCAAGCCCACGGAGCTGCGTGTGGCAGCCCTGAACCTCCCCACGGGGCCCTGCAGAGACACTGCAGAAGGACAGAGCTCACCCCGCTGACCTGGGACAGGAAGGCAGACACGCGCCCAGGACACCTCCGGGTACAAGGGCAAAATTCTAAGGCCACAGAACAAATCTCAAAACCAGAAGCTTAATGAACTGTTTTTCTCCCTCTCCTTTTAGAATCCCTACACACACACACACAGAGTTTTAATATGATTCCAGGAATTTGAAATATATGTAAAAATATCTTCTTACAGCTATTATCTCCGTACTACAGGTTTGACAGGGAACTCTGTACAGTGCCTTAAAGCTCCAAAATAACTTGTCGCCACCTCCATCCACATTTCTCCTCTTACGAGCCTTCCCACCCTGCTCCTACTTCCTTATTTTCTTTCTTTTCTTTTTTGTTCCTAAACTGTGGAATTATAGCAAAAAGCAAGATGACCAAAGATGATTAGACGAAGGTCACAAGCTGAAGTATGAGAGATTTCCTATCAGCAGGGTTAAATACATCAGGGAGGAAGGAGATATATTGACAGCTGAAAGGTTTGTTCATTTGAGTTCACTTCTACTGCAAATTTTCTGCTAGATCCACTTGTGAGAAAGTCAGAATGTAATAAACAGAGTCATTCTCTGTAGGGTTATTGATGAGGGAAAAAAAGAGTTATAAGTAGTATTGATTTGGGGTGAAATGGCAGAACGTGACAATCAATAGAGCTTAGTCGGGTATAAAATAGAAAGAGTCACACCAGTCATGACAGGATTGTTACAGGAGCCAAATCCTGGTATCAGCTGAGCAAGGGAAGAAGCTCTAAATGGGATCCCCAATGTAAGCCGTGGATTGCTTTATAGAAAAAATAACCCTAAACTATTCATTTTCCTTTCTTAATACGTGAGATGGTTTGATTTTCAGCATATTGTCACTGCTGTTTTTCTAAAGCTTTTGAAACAAATTCTTTCCACCTCCCTAGTATTTTCATTAAATGTCATCAACGCTCTTTTCAAATCTCCGAGAGAAGTATGATCCTCCTGATTTAACAGGTAACAAGAAGATGGAAAGAGATTGGGGCTACATTTTCCCGAGCAGTCAGTAATGCTGGATGTGCAAATCATAAAACGAGAGCCGTACAGAGAGGGAATTTTCAAAGGTCCTGGGAAACTCTAACTTTGGTCGATGTCAACGGCTGCTTCCAAGTTCTCAAACTCTGGGTCACAGGCTGGGGGGCCAAAAGCGGAGCCTTCACAGCAAGCTGTGTACGCACAGCAAGCTCGCTCCCAGCTACCCCAGAGCCTAAACCGGGAGGGATCCTAACTGACAGTCCTCTGCTCTAATTACAGGGCTAATTAACTTTACCACTCGAATGACTCAGGGTGAAAAAAGCCCGACAACCATACATTACACCCCATCAAAGTTCTGTACATTCACTGGTATTTATATAGTGCCTCACTCCCGAGCACAGCCACACCAGAATATAACAGCAGTAACAACTTCAGAACAGCAAGCAATGAGTATTTCTCACTGGTTATTTCACCCACGTACCATCGCTCAGTGTATTGCCTTTTCCTAGACTCTGGACCCCCCCCCCGAAAAATTATTGAAAGATCCTAAAATGCCTCACAAATGGCATTCGACACAGAAGTAGTTACACCCCCGAGGTGAATGGCAGTGGTGCTGATAACGATCAACATCCCAGCAGAACTCCCTGCAGGCTGTGATGAACCTGCTGCACCCAAGGGAGACACAAACCCTGTTGGGAAGAACCTCTCGCACCGATCAGCTACAGCAATGCCGACAGTCAGCCTGGGGGATGTGCACAGCCTCGGGGAGGAGGGGCCTTGGGACAGTCTCGTTTGTAGGAGCGGAGCCATGAGCAGGAGGTTGGGGAAGGACAGGGGCTCCCCCAGCTCCGACTGCGAGGAAGGCACAGGACAGGCAGAACGACCCCCCCATGCCGAAAGGCGAGCTGGCCGGGAAACCGAGGGGAACGGGGAAAAAAAGCCACTGATTAATAACGAGGGATTGGTAGAGACTGCGACGGTTTAAACACTTGTTTAGCTGGAATCACATTTGCATGCACGGGTCTATTGGCTCCAGATCGAAAATCAGGAGGAGGATGGACAAGACGACCCTCTGTAAGTCCACGCTCCGTGACAGAAAACCCCCCTGGGTCAGAGCTGCCTGGGCTGAGGCGTTCACGGGAGGAAACTCTGCCCTAAGCTCTGGCAGGAGAAGCAGCCCAGGCAGTTTTTCCCTTGGGCTCTGTCTGCCATCAGCGATGGGATTCAACCATAAAATGGCTCCTTCCCCCACACCAATATCTCACCCCGTGCCACAGTAGGGATGGGAAGCTGCTCCCAGTGCCCAGCCAAGGCCATCTGGCAGCACAGCAGTTTCCTTTAGGCCTTTCCCAGCAATCCCAGTCTCATTCCGGAATCCATCGGAAGCAGTTTGTAATTAAAGGTACCTGCTGGAGATACCTCCCGGGCTCAGGGATTTACAGGGAGAGAGGCAAAATGTAATTAAAACGGCCAGATGAGGCTGGGTCGCTCCTCCACCAGGACAGTGATGAAGGACGTTGCTTTTCTAGCCCCAAACCGCTGCTCCCCGCCCCATTTCAGCTTCCCCCGGGATTTCAGCACCAAGAGCCACCGGACAGCCCGAGGGGCCGCGGGGGGGGGGGTGAAGCCGCTTTTCTGTTTTTTTGCCTTTTCCCCCCAAACTTCCCACCGTTCCAGGGTCCCGCTGTACTCACCCAGAGCGGCTGCTCCCTCGCAGGGGCCGGGCGAGGCTCCCTCCTCCCGGGGGTCCCCACGGCGGGGCCGGAGGCAGCGGGGGCTGGGGCGGGGGCAGGACGGAGCGGCGCTCCGCTCCCTCGGAGGGCGCCGGGGGGGCAGTTTCCTCGCTCGCCCCTCCCGGGGCCGGGGCTGTGGGGGCGGCAGGGAGGGGCGGGTTTGGGCGCGGGGCCGGGACGCAGTTTCTGCCCGGCAAAGGCGGTCGGTTCGCCACTACCGCCGGAACCGAGGGAGCCGCTCCGCTCCGCTCCGCCGGGCCCGCCCGGCCCCGCCGCTCCCCCGGCCCCGCCGCCGCTGCCGGCCGAGCCCCCCCCCGCCAGCGCCGGGCCCGGCGGGAACCTCCGCGGCTGCTACCGCCGCCTCCGCCGCTGGGGATCGGCCTGAGGGGAGGGGCGGGAAAGGAGCCCATTGGCAGCTGGAGGGGAGGGGGCGGGGCCAGCAGCCCCATTGGCAGCTGGAGGGGAGGGGGCGGGGCCAGCAGCCCCACTGGCAGCTGGAGGGGAGGGGGCGGGGCCAGCAGCCCCTCTGGGCGCTGTTCCCGCCCCCAACCGACCCTCTCCCTCAGGCCCCAGAGGGCGGTTCCAGTGCAGCCGCCTCCAGCGGAGAAATGCTCTGTGCTGGCCGGATTTCAGTCACACGAAGCGTTTTTGGCCAAGAAAAGGGCCAACGCAGCCCCAGCGCACACTCTGCCAACCCCGACGCCGGGCACAGGCCTGAGCGGGGGCAGAGGCGGGCGAGCGGCCCTGCAGGAAGGGCTGTGGGTGCCGGCGCCAGCAGGGCCTGTGTGCGGGGCCCGGGGAGCTGGAGAGCAGAGGGATGGCAGGAGCTGGAGCAGCCCCAGGCCAGGCACCAGCCGGGCTCTGCCTGTGAGGAGCCAGGCAAGGCCCAGCAGAAGAGCCTGTGCAGGGCCCGTCGGGGAGTCGGGAAAGGGAAGGGAACTCGTGGCACTGACACCCCCAGGAAGTTTTGTCAGACCTCTGTGGTTTGATCACTCAAAAAATAAAGAGCATTTCATCCCTGCAGCGTGTTGGGATGTGGGTAGAGCTCACAGGAGGGATGTGCCAGCCACACATCAGCTGGGACAGCCTGTGATGTGACGAGCACGGCGACGTCCCTGCAAGGAAATCTGCCACAGGCTACGGCAGAGAACTGCAGGAGCTCAGCGAGGGCAGGGGGAAGGAGGTCTCTGCCGAAAGCACCTGAGAAGGGTCTAGTAGGGAATGGGGCCCACGCTCACAAAAAGGTGTTGGATTCATGAGCTCATCTCAAGCGCATCTATACCAATGCACCAGTATGAGCAACAACCAGGGGGAGCTTGAAGCCATGATGCAGCACGAGAACTATGACATAGCAGCTATAACAGACACGTGGTGGGATGCCTCACACGACTGCAGTGCTGCCATCGATGGCTGCAAGCTCTTCAGGAGGGACAGACAGGGAAGGAGAGGTGGTAGGGTGGCCCTGTATGTAAGTGAATGCTGTGACAGCTCAGAAATCAAGTATAGTGATAACGGGGTTGAGAGTGTTTGGATTAGGTTAAGGGCCAATAAAGCAGATCTTGCTGTGGGAGTCTGCTATAGACCCCCCAACCAAAGCAGTGAGGGGGATGAAGCTTTCTACAAGCAGTTGGGAGAAATCTCGCGGTCTATTGCCATTGTTCTTCTGGGGGACTTTAACCTCCCGGGTATCTGCTGGGATCACAACACAGCAGAGAGGGAACAATCCAGGAGGTTCCTGGAATGTGTGGAGGATAACTTCCTCACACAGCTGGTGAGTGAGCCGACCAGGGAAGGTGCCCTCCTGGACCTGCTTCTTGTGAACAGGGAAGAGCTTGTGGGGGAGGTAAAGGTCGGAGGCCGTCTGGAGTGCAGTGATCATGAGATGATTGGGTTTTCGATCCTTGGAGAAACAAAGAGAGGGGTTAGTAAAACTGCCACCTTAGTCTTCCAGAGGGGAGACTTTGACCTGTTCAAAAGGCTGATTAACAAAATCCCTTGGGAGGCTGCCCTGCAGGATATGGGAGTCCAGGAAGGCTGGACATACTTCAAGAGAGAAGTCTCAAAGGCACAGGAGCGGGCTGTTCCCATGTGCTGAAAAACAAGCAGGCGGGGAAGGAGACCGGCCTGGCTAAACAGGGACCTTTGGCTGGATCTCAAGAAGAAAAGGAGAATCTATGGCCTTTGGAAGAGGGGCCAGTCTCTCATGAAGACTATAAAGATGTAGTGAAGTTATTCAGGGAGAACATTAGGAGAGCCAAAGCGCAGCTAGAGCTCAACTTGGCTGCAGCTGTTAAGGATAACAAAAAATTTTTCTATAAATTCGTTAACAACAAAAGGAGGATTAGAGAAAATCTCCCTCCTTTACTGGATGCAGAGGGAAACATGGTAACTAAGGATGAGGAAAAGGCTGAGGTGCTCAACGCCTACTTTGCCTCAGTCTTTAGCAGTGGAACTGGCTGTTCCCTGGACACCCAGCCTCATGAGCTGGGAGATGGGGAGGGGAAGCAGACTGAGGTCAGCACAGCTGAAGAGGAGGTGGTCAGAGACCTGCTACACCACTTGGATGCACACAAGTCTGTGGGACCAGATGGGTTACACCCAAGGGTGCTGAGGGAGTTGGCAGATGTGCTCGCCAAGCCGCTGTCCATGATTTACCTGAAGTCATGGCTGACTGGGGAGGTCCCATTGGACTGGAGAGTGGCAAATGTAACACCCATGTACAAGAGAGGCAGAAAGGAGGATCCAGGAAACTATAGAGCTGTCAGTCTGACCTCGGTGCCAGGGAAGGTCATGGAGCAGGACATCTCGGGTGCCATTAAAAGTCATATAATGGACAGCCAGGGGATCAGGCCTAGTCAGCATGGGTTTATGAAAGGCAGGTCCTGCCTGACAAACCTGATGTGCTTCTATGACAAGATGACCCGACTATTGGACGAAGGAAAAGCTGTGGAAATTTTCTACCTGGACTTTCAAAAAGCATTCGACACAGTTCCCCATAGAATTCTCATAGAAAAACTGGCTGCCCATGGCCTGGATGAGCGAACAGTCTGCTGGGTCAAGCACTGGCTGGATGGACGCTCCCAGAGAGTGGTGGTCAGTGGAGCTAAATCCAGCTGGTGGCTGGTCACAAGTGGTGTTCCTCAGGGCTCGGTGTTGGGACCATTTCTGTTCAACATCTTTACTGATGATCTTGATAAAGACACAAAGTGTATCATCAGTAAGTTCGCAGATGACACCAAGTGAAGCAGGAGTGTCGATCTGCATGAGGATAGGGAGGCTCTACAGAGAGACTTGGATAGATTGGATCGGTGGCCAACGTCAACGGGATGAGCTTCAACAAGGCCAAGTGCCAGGTCCTGCACTTGGGCCACAACAACCCCCTGCATGGCTACAGGCTTGGGGAGGTGTGGCTGGAGCTGTGTGGAAGAGAAGGATCTGGGGGTTCTCATTGACAAGCAGCTGAACACGAGCCAGCAGTGTGCCCAGGTGGCCAAGAAAGCCAACGGCATCCTGGCTTGTATTAGAAATAGTGTGGCCAGCAGAAGAAGGGAGGTGATAGTCCCCCTGTGCTCTGCACTGGTGAGGCCACACCTGGAGTGTTGTGTCCAGTTTTGGGCACCTCAATCCGAGAGAGATCTCGAGGTGCTGGAACAAGTGCAGGGGAGGGCAACGAGGCTGGGGAAGGGCCTGGAGAATAAATCCTGTGAGGAGAGATTGAAGGAGCTGGGACTGTTTAGTGTGAGGAGGAGAAGGCTGAGGGGAGACCTCATCACTCTCTACAGCTCCCTGAAAGGACGTTGTAGAGAGGTTGGTGCTGGTCTCTTCTCACAGGTGATTAGTGACAGAACAAGAGGGAACGGCTTTAAACTGCAACAGGGGAGGTTCAGACTGGACATGAGGAAAAAATGTTTCCTAGAAAGAGTGGTCAGAGAGTGGAATAGGCTGCCCAGGGAGGGGGTGGAGTCACCATCCCTGGGTGTGTTTAAGGGTCGTTTAGATGAGCTGTTGGGGGATGTGGTGTAGGGGAGAACTTTGTAGAGTAGGGCTGAGGGTTGGACTCGATGATCCCAAGGGTCTTTTCCAACCTGAATGATTCTGTCATTCTGTGATTCTCCTGGTGATCTCCACAACCCCTCCTCCCCGCCTCCTTTCCCACGGCTCTGACCACCTCTGTCCTTGCTTCAAAGGCCGCCACTGAAATCAGCTGTTCCATCCCTGGGTCAGGCTTTTTCTGGCTGCCGGGCATCTGGCTGAGATCAACCCACCACACGCGGGTCCCTTCTTTTACTCAGGGAAAGAGAACAGAAGGCACAAACAAAAGTAATTGTATTAGTGACGAGCAGAGTACCAGCAGGCAATGGTCTCTGAAGTTCAGAGATGTGTGAAAATCTAGAAGACGGCTCTTTGTCCCCAAAATGAGAATTAAAGTGTTGTGTGGTGATTTACATGTATAATGACTGATTAGAAGATTTTTGTCATCGCTTGGGTGAACGCTGAAACTACATCTCAACTGAGGGGAGGTTGCTGCAGGCGCAGCGCTGCCCTGAAGGACACAGGCACCCAGGAAGCAGGGGAAACGGGGCCTCCTGCTTAGGGCTACCCACCCCCCCAGCACCCCCTTTTTTTACCCCAAAACTCCCATTCTGGGCAGGGAGGGGTGTTGCACACAGCACTGCCCTAAGGGACCCAGGCGTCTGGGAGGAGCAGAGGGTGGCCATGGGGGTTCAGGGGCATTTGGGGTCACCCACCCCTCCCCAAATTGCCAAATACACGCCCCCCCCTCCCCCTGCTGCTCACCGAGGGTGAGGCAAGAGCAGACCCACTGCAGCGCCACCGTGGTCTGGAGCTGGTTGTGAAGGGGGAGGTGGAGTGCGGGGCAAAGTAAAGGGGCATGGCCGGGGGGGCAGTGGGATTGTGGGTGGTCAGTGGGAGCGGGGAGGGGCACTGGGAGCTGAAGGAAGAGGGGCAGGGAACTGGGAGCTGCTGGTTTAAGTGGAGCTGGTCCCACTCTTGGTCCACCCCCAACCCCTGCCCTCCCCTGGGCATGGGGAGGCAAAGTGTTGGATAATGGTTGGGCTTGTGCAAGTGGGTGTGCAAAGTTTGGGGCTTGTGTAAAGGCTTGTGCGAGCTTGAGGGCTGGGGGAAAGGCCCATGCAACATTTGGGACTTGTACAAACGCACATGCAAACGCATGTGCAAAGTTTGGAGCTTGTGCAAAGGCCTGTGCAATTCTCAGGCTTGTAGAAAAGCACATGCCACGTTTGGGGCTGGTGCAAATGCTGGTGCAATACCTGGGACTTGTGCAAGCCCTGGTGCGTGTCCAAGAGCCCCGGGACATGGAGGGACAGGGCTACACTGCGGAGCACTGGGGGGCACTGGGATGAACTGGGAGTTCATTGGGTTATTAACAGCACGCGGGTGCAGAAAGTTAGAGGGGATCCCCGGGGGTGGGCAGCATGCGAAGTGGGTCCCGGGACCCTTGGGCACATCGGCGGGCACCCAGGTCACCCCCTGTCCCCCCCGCCCAGAGGGGTCCCAGCACACTGAAGAACACTGGGAGACATTGAGGGGGGGCATGGGGAAACTGGGGGACATTCAGGGACACTCTGGGAACCCCCAGGCCATCCTCTGTTTCCCCATAGAAGAGTCCCAGGACACTGGGGGACAGTGGGGGGAACACATGGGGACACTGGGTGACCCCATGGACATGGAGGGACTCCCCCAGGCCAACCCCTGTCCTCATAGAGGGGTCCAAGGACACTTGGGGATGCTGGAAGACACTGGGGGACACACATGGGGACACTGGGGGATGCTCACGGACACTTTGGGGATCCCCAGGCCACTCTGTGTCCCCATAAAGGGGTCCTGGGTACACAGGGGGACACAGGAGGGGAACACGGTGAGAGACCACCAGGCAACCCCAGCCATCCACATAGAGGGGTCCCAGGAACACATGGGGACCCCTAAGTCACATGGGGACACTACAGGGGGGATCATGGGGACACTGGGAGACCCCCAGTCCACCCCTGTCCTTACAGAGGCATCCCAGGACACTGGGAGACCTGGGGGGGACACTGGGGGGCCCCCAGGACACTCCCCAGCCCCATAGAGAGGTCCCAGGACACTTAGTGACACTGTGGGGGTGACATGAGAAGAGCAGAGGACCACCAGGCCACTCCCTGTTCCTAGCAGCAGGGTCCCAGTGGGGTCACTGGGCAGACTGGGGGAACTGTGCTACTGCCCAGGGATCCTGTTGGCTGGTGGTGGCAGAGGGGGCAGTTTGGGTGCTGGGGTGGTGGCACACGTGGGTGTTCCAGTGTCCCCCTTGGTGTCACTGGTGGGGGACAGGGACACCACGCTGTACTTCTGGATGCTGCCGGTGACAGTGGCACTGGGGACCGTGGACGCCGCTGACACCAGTTTGACTACAGGCTGGACACTGGGGAGAGTGGTGGTACCAGGGGAGGTGGCTGTGGGTACCGGGCTTGTGCTGAAAGTCATCACCTGTGGGGCAGGGGGACCAGGGGGGGTATGGGGATGTGGGGACAGTGTGGGGCATGGGGGCACGGGGGGCACAGGGACCATCAGGGGTGTGGGGACCATGGAGGGACATGTGAAAGTGTGGGACACGGGAATGTGGGGGGACATCGGAACAGTCTGGGGCACAGGACATGGGACCATCGGGGGTGTGGGGACAGCAAGGGGGCATGGGGACCATGGTGGGACATGGGGGGGCATGGGGTCCATGGGGACAGTGTGGGGACTCAGGCACTGTTGCTGCCACCATGATGGGGACCCCAGGACCCTTGGGGTGACACGGGTGACAAGTCCCCAGCTGGGTCTGGTGCGAGTGCTCGTTCAGGGGCTTTCCTACCCCCAAGGCTCGGCTCACACTGACTCCAAAAGGCAGTTTATTGCCACAGAAAAGGGCCCTTTCCACCGTGACTCCACTGGGACTTCCACCATGACGTGGGTGGCACCAACCTCAGAGGGGGTGGCAGGAGGCCAAGGGCGTCCCTGCCCATACGTGGGGGTGGCAATGTCACCATGGCTACGGTAATTTGCGAAAGGTGTCCCTGCCCATATATGAGGGTGCTGATGTCACCGTGGCCACGGTGTCCCGCCAAGGGTGTCCCTGCCCATATATGGGGTCCCAATGTCACAATGGCCGCTGTGACCCACGGGGACAAGCCTATAAAATGGATCGCTGGGCTCCAGCCGTGCGTCAGTGCGACCTGGGAGGTGAGGAGAGGGCAGGGGAGGGATGGGGCTTGCGGGGGGCTGCCGACGGAAGAGGGGGGGTCCCACACCTCGGGGCCCTGGGGCTGTGCTGAGAGCTGACCCGCGCCCCGCTTCTCCCTCAGAGTCAGCCAAGGAGCATCTGGGAGAGACACCCCGGTGCTGCTGGGACAGGGACACTCCCAACGCTCGCTGTGGACGTGCGCCATGTCTGAGAGGGAAGAGGAGGAGGCCCCCGACTCGATGGAGGAGGGTGAGAGCAAAGTTTCCCTCCCGCAGCACAGCAGAGGGGCTGTGGGGCAGTCAGCCTGGGGCCGAGAGCGGTGGCAGGGGGAGGCAGTGCCTGTGATGCCCCTTCCTCGCCACGGACCCCAGCCCTTCCCCTCAGCCCCTCAAGGACGGAGCAGGCCCCTGGGGGACAATCCCTCAGGGACGCTTCCCCCGGCCCCGCAGAGGTGCTCATTCCTGTCGGCATTTGCTCTCTCCCCTCCAGCTTGCGTGCTGTGTGGCTGGGCAGTGGCAGATCCGGATCTCTGCGGGCAGAAAATCGATCAGGAAGATTTCTGTGCCCATCTGTTTTGCCTGGTGAGTGCCCCGGGGCTCCCTCCAGCTCGCCGACAGGCACTCCCGGCCATGCTTTCCTCATTAGCATCTCCTCTCTTCTCTTCTTTTCTGCAGTTTTTTGCCAGTGAGCTTTTTTACTGGCAGGACGAGGAATCAGGGAGGCTTGGATTTTTCATTGAGGACATTCCCCCCATAGTCGAGCGGGCAGCGCAGAAGGTGAGGACCTGACAAGATCAGGGAGATTTGTGTCAGGAGAGGTTTGGGGGGGCTTAGCCCAGAGCCCAGGAAAGAAAGCTCAGCCCCTCCAAGCAGCTCCGGGACAAAAGCCTTGCTCCCAGCAGCTCCACAGAGGCTCCAGCCTAGGAGCCTCGTGCGCCGGGCAGATCTGTGGGCTGTGGCCCAGCAGCGGCCACATCCTGCGCCCTGCCCGGAGGTGTGGGGCTGGCTGGGGAGGCCCTGAGGCTGTTGCTGACAGGGGCTGCTCTGCTCATTCTAGGAATGCATCGTCTGTGGTAAGAACGGGGCCGCCATCACCTGCTGCTGGGAGGGCTGCGACCGCAGCTTCCATCTGCCCTGTGCCATGGAGGGTGAATGCGTCACCCAGTACTTTCCTCCGCACAGGTACCTCCTCTTCCCTCCTCGCCCCCCCTGGGGAAGGACCCAGCGCTTCTCACCTCACCCATCCCTTCCCCCTGGGGAAGGACCCAGCGCTTCTCACCTCACCCATCCCTTCCCTCTTCCCCCCAGCTCCTTCTGCAGGGAGCACCGCCCAGAGCAGGAGGTGGAGGCGGCTCCGGAGAAGAACACCGAATGCCTCATCTGCCTGGAGCCTGTGGAGGACAGAAAGTCCTACGGCACCATGGTGTGCCCGGCCTGCAAAAGCGCCTGGTTCCACAGGGGCTGCATCCAGGTAGGAGCTGTTCCCTCGGCCCGGGACATGGCAGGCGCTGGGCAGCACCAGGGCCTCACTCCTTCTCCTTTTGTTTCCGCTGCAGGGCCATGCTGTATGCGCTGGTATTTCCTTCAACTGCCCCCTCTGCAGAAACGAGTACGCATTTCTCCATGACATGCTCACCATGGGCATCCGAATCCCCTTGAGGTTGGTGTCCTGCCGGCTCACAGAACAGGAGGCTGGGCCATGCCAGGAGCTGTCCATGCAGTCCTGGTCCTCCGCTGTCCCGTCAGCCTGTGCTTCAGCTTCACGGAGGAGCTGTAAACCCGGCAGGGGGGAGGAGCAGGGCTGTCCTGCATCGGGCCTTATGCCGGGGCAACAGATGCTCAGCGATTTCCCTTTCTCCATCAGATTGCCATCACGAGACAACGGGCCTCCAGACGAAGCACTAATCCAGAGGCACAGCCGCTGTGACGCCCGCGAGTGCCTTTGTCCCGGAGGCAGGGAGCAGGCAGAGGAACGGGGGTAAGTTGCCAAAGCGGCACCCTGGGCTCTGCACGGGATCTCTGTGTCGCCAAGAGCTCGAAGTGGAATGACTGAGAACAGGAGCTGTGCCGCACAATCCCGTGCTGCGTCACTTTGTCCTCACAGCCATGAATCCTTTTGCTTCCCCAGGCCCTGGGAACTGCTGCTGTGCAGCTCCTGCGCTGCCGAGGGCACCCACCGGCGCTGCTCCAACTTGAGGAGCAGCAGGACCAGGTGGGAGTGCGAGAGCTGTGCTGGCCAGGGCACCGGTAAGAGGCAAAGCACCTTCATGCCCCTGGGCTGGGGCCAGGGCCCAGTCAAGGCCTGGCAGCGGGTGCCCAGGCTGGGCTTGGCAGATCCCCTCTGCTCCAGGAGGGCTGGGGGCACCCCTCTGGCCTCTCCCCAGTGGCCTCTGTGCCCATGACCTTCCTGCTTCCCCTTACAGCCTCCGGTGACAACTCAGAGATTGCTGGCTCTGGCACTGGCAGCCAGTCAGGATCAGGGTCATCCCATGGCTCGCCAGCACCAGAGACCAGCAGCTCCAGCACTGGTAGCCAGGTGGCATCAGGGCCATCTGACGACTCCCCAGTGCTTCAGGGCAGCAGCAGCTCCAGCTCACCTGGGCCCGACCGCAGGCAACGCCGCACCCGGGTGCAACGTCAGGCCCAGACGCCCTACAGCCAGCCCAGAAGACGCCGGGAGAGGAGCCGCGCGCCAGCACCAGGTGCTGAGAGCAGCACCCCCGGCCAGGCAGCACTGGGGACATCCCACGGCTCCCCAGTACCGGAAAGCAGCAGCCCCAGCAGCACCAGCCAGCTGTCATCAGGGTCCTCCTGCCCCTCTCCAGCGCCCGAGAGTGGCAGCCGCTCCAGCCGCCGTGGGCCCGTGCGGATGAGGGACCGCTCCCGCGTGGAACATCGGGCCCAAAACCCTTACAGCCGGCGCGGACGCAGACGCGGGAGCAGCCGTGCGCCATCCCCGCGTGCTGGCCCTGATCCCCCTCCACCGGCGCAATAAAGTTGGCCATTGATCTCTGCCCTGGGACACTTCACGATCATTTGTCGGCTTCCTCCTCCTCCTCTCCCTTTCTCGAGGGGCAGTGTTAGGGGCTGGGCCCAGAGGGTTTTCCTCCCCCGGGGCCTGGCAGCCCCTTGCCCAGCCCTCCCTCCTTGCGGGCTGGCCTTGGCCGGCTGCCCAGCGCCATGGCCGTGTGCTTCGGGCCTCACTGGCCCCGCAGCCGGCTCAGTCTCCCCAGGGAAGGTTCACACCAGTGGCAAAGCTGCTTTTCGTCACAAGTTCCGCTCAGTGTCACGGCTGGAGCTGTGACATGGAGATTGCTGTAGATGGTCTTGCGACAGTAGCCAAAGGGCATTCCCGTTGCCCAGTTCCGGGTCCTGTTGCCCACCCTGATTGCTGCTGTACCAGACCCATCCAAACACACCATCAGCTCAGGCCACACAGAAGGTCCTACGAAGGAATGTTGTCCCCGGCCTTCACCAGCCCTTGGCAGCCTGTTCAGCCCAAGAGCAAACCTGGGGCTCTGCGTTTGCTCAGCCCCTTGTCGTGCTTTGAACTCGCCCGGCAGCCAAACCCCACGCAGCCAATCGCTCACCTTACCCCCACCCGGGAAGTGGGGAACCATTGGAGGGACAAAGGGTAGACTCATGGGTTGAGATAAAGTTTTTTAGTAATTGTAATAATAATGATAGAAAGTACAAACAGGTAATGCACCCTGTGATTGCTCACTACCCGCGGCCTCACACCCAGCCCCTTCCCAGCCAGCAATCCCCAAAAACCGAGACCCCGCAATCACAATCCCAGATGCAGGAGAGAACCTCCTGATTCCCAGCCGCCCCTCCTTGACATCCTGAGCATGACGTTACAGGATATGGGATATTCCACTGGATAATTTGGTGCTCTGGCTGTGCCCCCTCCCAGCTTCCTGTACACCTGTGCATGGACAGGACGTCGGGAACTGGAGAGACCTTGACCTCTTACATCAATCCCTGTATTATCAGCATTCTTCTCATAGCAAATCCCACACTGAATCCAAAACACAGTGCTATTCTAGCTACTAAGAAGAAAAATTAACTCTATCCCAGCCGAAACCAGGACAGGCTCCACCCCTTACGTTGTACCATTTACATACCATTTACGTTAGGCTCAGGTTCCCAACACATTCTAAGGAATCCCCATCCCATTCCCTGGTCTCAAATGTATCTCCACAGATCTCATTCCCTTCGTCTATGGGCCATCCCTCCAAAATGTGTAGTGAGATCATTTAGTACATAACTTCGGCTTCCATCTGTCATGACCGTCTTTTAAGGCAGGAGGGATGAGGAGGAGTTGGCTCCGTCGGTGGAGCGGGTGACCTTGGGCTCAGCGGGACGATGGCGTGAAGTCTCTGCTACAAGTGGAGCTGGTGCATCTGGCGCGGTCCCTGCTCACAGTCTGCAGGCCGAAGATGTCCATCTCCAGGGCGTTGCTGGGCACCAGTTGCTGAAATCAGTCCTGACCCTACCAAAGTTCATCTTTTTTATTAATGTGATGCCATTAGTGTAAGATCTATCACCCATAGCGATGACGCGATGCAATAACAGGCTTATTTGACAGTTAACATCATCCAGTTCAATTCATCAGCTCTTTTCACCTAAAATCTAATCCCCTCGAGGCACACATCGGACTTCCCCGTCCTTCTGCATTACCCACCAAGTGCACCCAGGTTCTTGGGCAAAAGTAATCCCACACACGGGTTTACCTTTACCTGATGCAGGAGTAACCCAGACTGTCTGCCCCAGCATAATTTTAATGCACATTACAGGGGCTTTATCCCCTTCCACAGTACGTAGGAGGTTTGACTGAGCAGGGCCAGCCTGGTTGGCAGATCCTCTGGGACTGACTGAGCAGGTGGCTTTTGCTAAATGCACGTCCCAGGGTTTGAAAGTCCCACCCCCCATTGCTCTCAGTGTCATTTTTAGCAACGCATTGTACTGCTCAATTTTTCCAGAGGCTGTCAGTGTGCCATAACCATTTGTTAGAAGTGTTCATGATATTGGCTGGTCATAATGTCGATCGCTTGGCTCCTTAAAATTTCCTCTCTTCATTTGCTGTATATAGTCCCCGTGCTGCTGTTTACCACCCATGGGAGTTGGATTAAGATTTTTCATTTTGCTGAGCTGTGTAACACTGATTTATGGCACGATGAAGTCGTCGGTCCTGAGGCTACTTACAATTGTGTTTGACAATTTGGGGAATTTTGAATATCCTCGGAATGTTGACACTAACGTGGTCGTCTTACTGCTGGGAGCCAGTGTGTTCCCACAGGTGGTTCAGGCTTTGTTCAGGATTAAGCAACTATTTAAGAGTATCACCGGAGATCTACCCCAAGGCTGGAGAATTATGAGTGGCTGGGGGTGTGGGACAGCATGGGCAAGTGCCCAGGACAGTGGGCACCTCCGGTGTATTGGAACTTCACTCCCGAGAAGGTGCAGAATCCAGAAAAAATTGTAAAATATTTGGAAAAGGTATGGTGCCACCCGGGTAATTCCAGAGAGACACAGCTCACTGCAATGTGCTGGGGCCTGGCCCGTGCCTACTGAGTCAGTGTGCAGAGGTGAAAGCCATCCAGCTGGCCTTGGCTATCGCTGAGCGAGAAAGGTGGCCAGTGCTCTGTCTCTGCACTGACTCATGGGTGGTGGCAAATGCGCTGTGGGGGTGGTTACAGCAGTGGAAACGGAGCCACTGGCAGTGCAGAGGCAAACCCGTCTGGGCTGCTGCGTGATGGCGAGATATTGCTGCTGGGGTAGAGAACCTGGCTGTGAACCGCTTAGTGCTGCAGGACTCTGCCCAATGCATTGGTTGTTAATTTTTTTTTTTTCTTTATAGTTAAGGCCAAATGTGAGTTTAATTCGCTCGAGGGGGACCATAAAAATGCCCCAGCAGCAGGAAACAGAGCCTAGCCTGCCCAGGAGACCTGTCAAGCCTTTGGTTTAACACTCTGCCCATCTGCAGAGAGACAGCAACACCAGCTGCAGGTAGGCTACAGCCGGCACCTCGAGGGGCAGCTGCGGCCCTGGGACATGGGGAACAAGGGACACGTTGTGCAGAAACTCTTTAGCTCTCACTTGGGGAAGGCCTTCCCGCGTGACCTGCTGTGTATCGGCAGCTGTGGGCAGTGGATCGAGCTCAGGCCTCAACTCCCTCAGTGTCTCTTTCTCCATCCCAGCCTGTTCCCCAGGATGTTCCCAGCCCTTCAGGATCACCTGCACTCACCCCCACACCCCTCCACAGCCAGCCCCTCTCTCTCCCAGGCTAAAGGCATTCTTCTGTCCTGGCTGGCCAAACCATAGAGCCCTCCTGCTCCCCGGCAAGACGGGCAGCATGCAGAGAGGGAAATGCTCGCTCCACACAGCTCGATACGCTCCTGAGCAGCCGGGCTGCCACTGTGAGCAGCCAGCCCCTCGCACCCGCTTTTCAGTCACGCCAGCACCAGAAAATACCAGCAGCCAAAACATCTTCCCTCTGCTACTCCAGCCCTGCAAGGTCACTCTTGCTTCTCTTCTTCATTTTCTTCTTTCTTTTCACACCCTGTCCTGGACCGCAATGGCAAAACCACGTTCCATTTGGGTGAGAATATGTCTGTGACCAAACTGGCTGTGAGGACGGAGGCAGCAGCGCTGCATTCCTGCGCCACCTCTCCCCATCAGCCCCTGCCGAGGCTTTCGGCAGAGACCTCCTTCCCCCTGCCCTCGCTGAGCTCCTGCAGTTCTCTGCCGTAGCCTGTGGCAGATTTCCTTGCAGGGACGTCGCCGTGCTCGTCACATCACAGGCTGTCCCAGCTGATGTGTGGCTGGCACATCCCTCCTGTGAGCTCTACCCACATCCCAACACGCTGCAGGGATGAAATGCTCTTTATTTTTTGAGTGATCAAACCACAGAGGTCTGACAAAACTTCCTGGGGGTGTCAGTGCCACGAGTTCCCTTTCCTTTCCCGACTCCCCGACGGGCCCTGCACAGGCTCTTCTGCTGGGCCTTGCCTGGCTCCTCACAGGCAGAGCCCGGCTGGTGCCTGGCCTGGGGCTGCTCCAGCTCCCGGCATCCCTCTGCTCTCCAGCTCCCCGGGCCCCGCACACAGGCCCTGCTGGCGCCGGCACCCACAGCCCTTCCTGCAGGGCCGCTCGCCCGCCTCTGCCCCCGCTCAGGCCTGTGCCCGGCGTCGGGGTTGGCAGAGTGTGCGCTGGGGCTGCGTTGGCCCTTTTCTTGGCCAAAAACGCTTCGTGTGACTGAAATCCGGCCAGCACAGAGCATTTCTCGGCTGGAGGCGGCTGCACTGGAACCGCCCTCTGGGGCCTGAGGGAGAGGGTCGGTTGGGGGCGGGAACAGCGCCCAGAGGGGCTGCTGGCCCCGCCCCCTCCCCTCCAGCTGCCAGTGGGGCTGCTGGCCCCGCCCCCTCCCCTCCAGCTGCCAATGGGGCTGCTGGCCCCGCCCCCTCCCCTCCAGCTGCCAATGGACTCCTTTCCCGCCCCTCCCCTCAGGCCGATCCCCAGCGGCGGAGGCGGCGGTAGCAGCCGCGGAGGTTCCCGCCGGGCCCGGCGCTGGCGGGGGGGGGCTCGGCCGGCAGCGGCGGCGGGGCCGGGGGAGCGGCGGGGCCGGGCGGGCCCGGCGGAGCGGAGCGGAGCGGCTCCCTCGGTTCCGGCGGTAGTGGCGAACCGACCGCCTTTGCCGGGCAGAAACTGCGTCCCGGCCCCGCGCCCAAACCCGCCCCTCCCTGCCGCCCCCACAGCCCCGGCCCCGGGAGGGGCGAGCGGGGAAACTGCCCCCCCGGCGCCCTCCGAGGGAGCGGAGCGCCGCTCCGTCCTGCCCCCGCCCCAGCCCCCGCTGCCTCCGGCCCCGCCGTGGGGACCCCCGGGAGGAGGGAGCCTCGCCCGGCCCCTGCGAGGGAGCAGCCGCTCTGGGTGAGTACAGCGGGACCCTGGAACGGTGGGAAGTTTGGGGGGAAAAGGCAAAAAAACAGAAAAGCGGCTTCACCCCCCCCCCGCGGCCCCTCGGGCTGTCCGGTGGCTCTTGGTGCTGAAATCCCGGGGGAAGCTGAAATGGGGCGGGGAGCAGCGGTTTGGGGCTAGAAAAGCAACGTCCTTCATCACTGTCCTGGTGGAGGAGCGACCCAGCCTCATCTGGCCGTTTTAATTACATTTTGCCTCTCTCCCTGTAAATCCCTGAGCCCGGGAGGTATCTCCAGCAGGTACCTTTAATTACAAACTGCTTCCGATGGATTCCGGAATGAGACTGGGATTGCTGGGAAAGGCCTAAAGGAAACTGCTGTGCTGCCAGATGGCCTTGGCTGGGCACTGGGAGCAGCTTCCCATCCCTACTGTGGCACGGGGTGAGATATTGGTGTGGGGGAAGGAGCCATTTTATGGTTGAATCCCATCGCTGATGGCAGACAGAGCCCAAGGGAAAAACTGCCTGGGCTGCTTCTCCTGCCAGAGCTTAGGGCAGAGTTTCCTCCCGTGAACGCCTCAGCCCAGGCAGCTCTGACCCAGGGGGGTTTTCTGTCACGGAGCGTGGACTTACAGAGGGTCGTCTTGTCCATCCTCCTCCTGATTTTCGATCTGGAGCCAATAGACCCGTGCATGCAAATGTGATTCCAGCTAAACAAGTGTTTAAACCGTCGCAGTCTCTACCAATCCCTCGTTATTAATCAGTGGCTTTTTTTCCCCGTTCCCCTCGGTTTCCCGGCCAGCTCGCCTTTCGGCATGGGGGGGTCGTTCTGCCTGTCCTGTGCCTTCCTCGCAGTCGGAGCTGGGGGAGCCCCTGTCCTTCCCCAACCTCCTGCTCATGGCTCCGCTCCTACAAACGAGACTGTCCCAAGGCCCCTCCTCCCCGAGGCTGTGCACATCCCCCAGGCTGACTGTCGGCATTGCTGTAGCTGATCGGTGCGAGAGGTTCTTCCCAACAGGGTTTGTGTCTCCCTTGGGTGCAGCAGGTTCATCACAGCCTGCAGGGAGTTCTGCTGGGATGTTGATCGTTATCAGCACCACTGCCGTTCACCTCGGGGGTGTAACTACTTCTGTGTCGAATGCCATTTGTGAGGCATTTTAGGATCTTTCAATAATTTTTCGGGGGGGGGGTCCAGAGTCTAGGAAAAGGCAATACACTGAGCGATGGTACATGGGTGAAATAACCAGTGAGAAATACTCATTGCTTGCTGTTCTGAAGTTGTTACTGCTGTTATATTCTGGTGTGGCTGTGCTCGGGAGTGAGGCACTGTATAAATACCAGTGAATGTACAGAACTTTGATGGGGTGTAATGTATGGTTGTCGGGCTTTTTTCACCCTGAGTCATTCGAGTGGTAAAGTTAATTAGCCCTGTAATTAGAGCAGAGGACTGTCAGTTAGGATCCCTCCCGGTTTAGGCTCTGGGGTAGCTGGGAGCGAGCTTGCTGTGCGTACACAGCTTGCTGTGAAGGCTCCGCTTTTGGCCCCCCAGGCTCTGACCCAGAGTTTGAGAACTTGGAAGCAGCCGTTGACATCGACCAAAGTTAGAGTTTCCCAGGACCTTTGAAAATTCCCTCTCTGTACGGCTCTCGTTTTATGATTTGCACATCCAGCATTACTGACTGCTCGGGAAAATGTAGCCCCAATCTCTTTCCATCTTCTTGTTACCTGTTAAATCAGGAGGATCATACTTCTCTCTGAGATTTGAAAAGAGCGTTGATGACATTTAATGAAAATACTAGGGAGGTGGAAAGAATTTGTTTCAAAAGCTTTAGAAAAACAGCAGTGACAATATGCTGAAAATCAAACCATCTCACGTATTAAGAAAGGAAAATGAATAGTTTAGGGTTATTTTTTCTATAAAGCAATCCACGGCTTACATTGGGGATCCCATTTAGAGCTTCTTCCCTTGCTCAGCTGATACCAGGATTTGGCTCCTGTAACAATCCTGTCATGACTGGTGTGACTCTTTCTATTTTATACCCGACTAAGCTCTATTGATTGTCACGTTCTGCCATTTCACCCCAAATCAATACTACTTATAACTCTTTTTTTCTTCTCATCAATAACCCTACAGAGAATGACTCTGTTTATTACATTCTGACTTTCTCACAAGTGGATCTAGCAGAAAATTTGCAGTAGAAGTGAACTCAAATGAACAAACCTTTCAGCTGTCAATATATCTCCTTCCTCCCTGATGTATTTAACCCTGCTGATAGGAAATCTCTCATACTTCAGCTTGTGACCTTCGTCTAATCATCTTTGGTCATCTTGCTTTTTGCTATAATTCCACAGTTTAGGAACAAAAAAGAAAAGAAAGAAAATAAGGAAGTAGGAGCAGGGTGGGAAGGCTCGTAAGAGGAGAAATGTGGATGGAGGTGGCGACAAGTTATTTTGGAGCTTTAAGGCACTGTACAGAGTTCCCTGTCAAACCTGTAGTATGGAGATAATAGCTGTAAGAAGATATTTTTACATATATTTCAAATTCCTGGAATCATATTAAAACTCTGTGTGTGTGTGTGTAGGGATTCTAAAAGGAGAGGGAGAAAAACAGTTCATTAAGCTTCTGGTTTTGAGATTTGTTCTGTGGCCTTAGAATTGTGCCCTTGTACCCGGAGGTGTCCTGGGCGCGTGTCTGCCTTCCTGTCCCAGGTCAGCGGGGTGAGCTCTGTCCTTCTGCAGTGTCTCTGCAGGGCCCCGTGGGGAGGTTCAGGGCTGCCACACGCAGCTCCGTGGGCTTGGACGGGGCCGTGGGCTGTCGCCTCGTCTGGCCTCAGGCAGGGTCAGGACATCTGTCAGCTGTGTCAGATTCTGTGGTAGTTTTATGTCGTCTGTGTCCAGTTATTTGTAGACTTTAACATTCAAAAAAACCCAAAGTGTGTCAGCCATGATTTAGCAAATTCTTTTTTTTCTAGAAGGCGCAGAAGGGCACTGGAGCTTCACTGAAGTGCGTAAGCGTGCTTTTATTTTGGTAGGGCTGAACACAACCGGGAAGGTGGTGTTTTTGTGCAGACCGGGGCTTCCTGAAGGAAAAAAAATGGATCTTACGGCTTCTTTCTTCTCTCCGATCCTGGCCCTTTTGGTTTTGGCAGATCCAAGCGTATACAGCCTTTGAGCATTTGTGTTTTCGTGTCTCAGTGGCTGCCGCCTTCCCTTCCACCTGGCGGGTACCTGCTCTGTTGCTCTGAGGAGTCTGTTGGATTCAGCAGCCGTGGTGGAAGGTGTTGCTGCCCGTGGCTCGTCTCCCTTCTCTGGAGGTTGTCAGCACAGCAACAGCAGCCAGCAGCTGCTGCTCCTCAGCTCCCGCAGCGTGAAGCTGGCTGGCACACTCCGGCACGTCAGCGCTGTGAACCTGGGGGAGCTGAAGAAACGCTGCACAGTTGCTCTTGTTGCCCCTCTGGTCCTGGTGTTGATCTCCAGCAGAAGCGAAGAGCTGGAGGCTCAGTGCTGCTCCTCTGGCAGAGCCCGTGTGCCAGCCCTGAGCTGCAGGACTTGTCCTGGGGTGAGGTTCAGGCTGTGCTGACCCCGCAGGAATTTCCCTCATCAGTTCAGTGGGGTCAGTGTTTTGAACCTGGTGTCTCCAGTGTTAGATGGGTATCTATGGCCAGGGTCACGGGCTGAGGGCCAGCTTTCACTGCAGACCCTAAAAAATAGGCACTTACTGGGGTTCCAGTGAAGGTGAAGCCAGATGGTCTGCTCTGAGAACACTGAGTCTGCCCAGCCAGCTCGGTATCATTTGTGTACCCAACAAGTGAATTCTGTAGCACACAAACCTCATCTGTATCACTTGAGCTGTGTGTGGATTTTTGAAAATGTTTTCTTTCATGTTTGTGAGCACATGTCTGGATATTTTGGCAGATGTGCTAGTGGGGGGAGAGTGAATTTGCCGTGTTCTGGCTGAAGACTTGCCATTAAGCCTACAGATATATTAATTGTGTATGATTGTCTTGGCTGTAAGAGCCAAGGGAAAACAATTCAGACATCAGCAATTTTATCAGTTAGGAAGTCGGAATTCTGCTGGGGTGTCTGAAGAGCTGTTGGGAGGCCTGTGCTCAGAGAGGTCTGGATGGCAGGACTGCTGCATCTGATCTGCCTCCACGAGGAGCTGAGGCTTTGCTCGTCTGCAGGGGTTTGTCTCTGCAACAAGCGTCTCAAGAGTGCGTGTGAGAGAGAACGATGGGGTGTTCTTGTGTCGGTGATACTGGAGGCAGAGAGAGAGGAAGTACTACTTGGATAGCATTATAGAAGTGATTTTTTGGAGCTCTACATCTGTAAGCAGGTTTTGTTCCCCTTCAGTAACTTCTTCCAATGTTTGTGCCATTGGCTGAGACCATCAGAAGCTCTGTAATGGAAGAACCTAGGAAGAAATCTTCCATAGTCTTGTCCGTTTTGCTTTGGTATTATGTTTTTGTTGGTCTGCTTGATAACCTTCCTTTGATACATCCATAACTGCTTAAACCAGGAGATTGTGAGTAGACTTTGAGGAGCTATTAAGCAATGAGTGTGAGCTGATCATTTTAGAGTGTGCAGGCAGTCATGGTTCCAGTGGAAGAAGTTCACGGGACTCAGCAGAAATCACCGTTATGCTTCAGGTGTGAAATTGCAGGTCCTTCCTGGTGGCACCTGGTGTGCGCTGCACACGCTAAAAGGCACTGCTGGCTCTGTCTGCTGTGTCTTGTTCCAGGAATGCAACGGCATCGTGTCTGCTGCAGCAGCTGCCTTCCTCCGCCCCGCTCTGCAGACTCGCAGGCTGCCGCTTACAGGGACAGGGGGTGGAAGCATCAGTGGAGGAGAGAAACCCTGCCCTGAGGTAACCTGTTCTCAGGGCTTGTTTCGGTGCATTCCGTGGGGCAGGAGTGACAGAAAAATCTGGGGTTTGTGTTTGAGAGCAGCGGTGGTTGGTTCTCGCGCTTGATTTGGCTTTGGTTGGGGTGACAGAGTTGTTCTGTGTTGTACAGATTTCTGTCCATCTTTGGGAGGTGACGTGTGCCAGAATTACCGGGAGGTGGTTCTCATTGCCTTAAATTGCATTCTTTAACACAGGAAGCATGATGGCACTGCTCAAAAGCCTCTGGATACAGAAATGATTAGGAACTCACCCACAGAGGGGGGTGTGCGTGTGTGTAGTCTATGTCCTGGTTTCGGCCAGGATAGAGTTCGCTTTCCTTGGGCTGGGAGGGAGCACAGCTGGAGGGCCGGCCCGGCTCCATCACTGGACTGTTCCATATCATGGGACGTCACGCTCAGTCTATAAAGGAGACTCGTGTCTCTCATTTCCATTTTCCAGTGGGCGCAGCAGGATTTTTGGTGGGTCAGGATCGCTGCTGGGGGCGGGCTGCGTACCGGTCGCCGGTCAGTGAGCAACTGCATTGTATATTACCCGTTTGGAATTACTATTGTTACTGTTGTTTTGTTACTATTACTAAATTTTGTTTTACTCACGCTACGAATTTCTTTTTTTTTGGTCCCTCCCCTATTTCACCGGGAAGGGCGGGGGGAAGCAGACGACTGGCCACATGGTGCTTGGCTACCGGCCGAGTTCGAACCACAACAGTTGTAAACGTCATTCACAGTAAAAGCTGTGGGGAAAGTCACGAATCATCTTCCATTCTGCACGTCAAATTCTTGACTGTTTTCTCACTACTGCTGATTTAACTGTAAATTGCTTCAAAATAACACCTAAAATTCTTAACTTTTCACACCAGTAAGCTCTTGGTGCCATAAGAGAAGCATTGTGCTGAGAAGGCACTAGGAACGTACGGCAATATTTACATATAGACATTTTGTCTTCCCTTAGATGAAGTTACTTTGTAATTTGAAACCTTAGCGGAAGGATTTTTGCTTTTATCCTGATCAGACATGGAAGTGCCAGCCCCCTGCTACAGCTGCAGCAGAAGTATTCAAGCTGTTTCAGCACCAAATTAAACTTTCACTTTCCACCTAGCTGTCATTTCTTCCCTTCCCCTTAATTTTTATATTTAAACAAAGAGTTGAAGTTTTTGCTTACTTGGGGAAAAACAGTGCTATCCTTCTCCTGTTATGATAAGCTACTGATCTGAAGGGCAGAAGGCTGAGACCCCCACGGAGTTATTTAGAAGAGTGGGAAGAATTTGAGAGTCATAAGTTGGACGTTCTTTGGCTGTCCAAAACTGAGGAGGGGGAAGAAGCCCTACAGGGAGCTCAAGGGAAGCACAAGAGAGCATCTGGGAGCCAGCAGCGTGATGGGGGCATGAGACAGCGCTGCACTGCCGTGTGTCAGGCACAGTGTTTTCAGGGACTGCAGAGGAGAGTTAATGCCACTGACGAGAGCACAGCTCGTCTGACGTGGTGGCCCTGCTGGTCCTTCACGTACCGGAAAGATGAACTGTCCCTGGAAGAACTGGCGAGGAGAGCTGCGGGGATCGCTGGGACATGGGAGATGGACACGCGTGCTGACGTCAGGAGTGCGGGATTGCTTGGGCTAGGAAAGCAAGTGGGAGAAGAGTGGGGTGACTGCTGTAAATGCAGAAGAGGGAAATAACGCTTAGGGAGAACAGTTACTAAGACTGAAGGGTGTGGGCACCTGAAAAAATGTGTACTGCCTGGCCCTGAGTAACTTTAACTGCAAACTGGAAGAAAACTCTTTAATGCTTAGAAGATTTGGGTTCTGCAACAGCCTTCCAAGGGAAAAAAAGAAAGGAGGAAGCAACCAGGCACCCCCTTATTGCTTACTAAGGAGTTCAGTAAGTTTATGATGGGCCTGGAGATCTCTTCCAACATCTTCTTCCTTCAAATTAACTGCTTCTGCAGGCACTGTCGTTCAAGACACGTGTTCCCTCTTCACTGTTTAATTGCTCTGATGTCCTCTTGCTCGAAGGAGTAAACTGTTGCTGATCAAGTATTTTGATGTCAAAAAGTGCCATGCTGACAGGATCGTTTCACTTGTGAATTGTGCTTAGGTACTGGCTGACCCTTCCCATTTTCTGTCTCCATTTCTTCAGTCACTTCTTGTTACTAGATCCTACACTTCTGATAGTGCCTTGTCTGTAGATGCTTTTGTTCCCTTTTTTCTTTAAAAGTCAGAAGTTTAAAAACAACAGCCAAACAACCCCCCCACACCTTCTGCCTGTTCATCACAGTAATGGAAAATACTCGATCCAGCTGAGCACTGGGTTTAAGCCAGCTGCTCTTTAGGCTGCATTCTTAAGGTAATGAGCCACTCTTCTATCCTTGACGTAGTGGATGAGCTTGGTCTGTTCACATTGCTTTCCTCTGCTTCTGTTTGCTGCTGTTCTAAGAGAGTGTTGAAGAAACTTACCCTGTGTATGTTAGCACGAGATGCTGTCTGAGGGAGAACTTTTGGCAGTACCTGTGGTATTGAATTAAACAGCACCAGCGAGTGTTCCGCTGAAGTGGTGCTCGGCCATCTGTAGCGCTAAACTGTTTGATGTTTGCAGGTACAGGTTTGGCCCATGTCAGCGGAAAAGCTCAACCAGTTCCTTGGCAGCGCTCACGAGCGGGGATGGGCCAGGGGATTTCCCAGCGGGCATTTTTGGGCGCAGCTATTCTGCATCCAAATTTTGTATAACAAAGTGCAACCAAATGGACAAGGGTAATTGTGCCAGTTGGCCTCCATTCCATGGAATGGTCCCAGGCTCATGTAATTAATTGTTGTGGAGAGAGTTTTTGTATAGTTCAGTGAAAGGAAATTGGAAAACGTGAGTGCCTGCTTAGTGAGACCTGGGCAAAGTTACTTACTTTGGTGTCACATCATTACTGAAGTTGGTGCCAGACCCCTTTCCCAGGGAATAAATCTTCACATCTCCGATTGTTTCAGAGGGTCCCCCATGTGAAATGCATCCTCCAACACGATCTGGGTGCTTGGTATTGTAGCAGAGCTGGCTTCTCCCACCCAGGACAGGGTGAGCAGAAGGGCAACCCCATGGAGCCAAGGACGTTATCCATGGAACTGAGCCCAGAAAGGAGGGAGGGGTGGGCGAGGGGTTGTTAAGGTGTGGTAACGTAACGCTTTTCACTGTCCCACTGTGTCTGTCAAGTGGTGTTGTTGTTGTTGTTGTTAGTGTTTGAATTCAAGTGATATTCTTGTTTTCTTCCCCTAACAAGTCTGTCTTTTGCCCCTGACTGTAATGGGCGAGCCAGCCCCCCCTGTCATTATCTCGATTCCTGAGCTTTTTGCTTCATTTCTCCTTCCCAGCGCTGGGGGGGAAGGGGTGAGTGAGCGGCTGCGTGGTGCGCAGTTGCCCTCTGGGCTCAAACCAGGGCAAATTTTAAGGATGGTATCCACCTAAACAGGTCAGAAGGTGAAAATCCACCAGCAGCTATGGCGGTTTCATGTAACGTTTTTAAATGTTTGGAAATGGCACGGGACATGGTGCTCGATTTGTCGAGATGTGTAACAGTGGCGCAACAGGGGGTTTGAATCAGTGCACGGACACCTCCTTGTTGCAGGGTGAGCGTATCGAGTCCCAGAGGGTTTTGTCCTGCTCTCAAAGCTAAAGAAGGATTTTCCTGCTTCCATGGGAGCAGATAGATTTTTGGGAGCTCTTTCTAGTTCGTTTACCACGAGTCTGGGAATTAATGTTCTGATTAAACATCTCCACCCAGAATCACGGGGGGTTCCTCATACAGTGGATGAAGAGGTGGAGGGTCAGATCTACACCTGGGTCAGGGGCTGCATTAACGCCCCGGCTCCTGCTGCAGGAATGAGCCGAGGCAGAGGCGCTGTGGAACAAACATCAAACCTTTAATGAACTAAGAAAGAGAGAGCTGGGAGAGAGCTGGGGCTGGGGCTGGAGCGGGCGGGTGCAGGCTGCGTGCGGCGGGGATCCGGCTCCACGCCTTCTCTGTCCACCTGTCAGAAGCGGTCGGGGGGGCCGGCGGCACTCTATCCCGTGGCATCCCTCAGGCTTCTGGCTCGCTTGGCGGGCACGTTGTTGCCATCGGACGCTCTCCGCTTGCTGCTGCCCGCCTGCTGGCTGCTGCTGCCTGCCGCCACGCCGTCCCTGTCTGGCTTCGCCTCCCACGGGGTTTTTGAGTGTTTTCGCACCCACTGCTCCACCATCTTCCTCCTCTTGGGTGGGATGTTGTCCCGCAGGGTGGTCTCTTGTGCCCTGGGGCTCCTGGCCAGCGCAGGGCGCTTGGCCTGCTTGCCGCCCGGCCGGCCCGATCCGGGCACCCCCCGGCAGGAGACGGCGCCCAAGGGCAGCGGCAGGCGGGTCAAACCCACCTGGCGCTGCCTCTGTGGCACCTCCTCCACCAGCTGGGCCGTGCGGGGCGGGTGACGCTGGGAGGGACGCGGGGGGCTGGACACGGGACTCAGCAGTGGGATCCGCAGCAGGACACTGTCCAGGAGAGCCTGCAGGGAATCCTTCCTTGGACTCTCCTCTGAGCTCTCCAGAGGACTTTCTGGAGAGCTCTCCTCACTCGTGCGGAGAAGGTGACGGCGGGAAGGACGTGGGGGGCTGCACAGGGGACTCAGCAGCGGGAACCGCAGCAGCACACCGTCCAGGAGAGCCTGCAGGGAATCGTTCCTTGGACTCTCCTCTGAGCTCTCCAGAGGACTTTCTGGAGAGCTCTCCTCATTCGTGCGGAGAAGGTGACGGCAGGAAGGACGTGGGGGGCTGGACAGGGGACTCAGCAGCGGGATCCGCAGCAGGACACTGTCCCGGAGATGCTGCAGGGGATCCTTCCTTGGACTCTCCTCTGAGCTCTCCTCTGCGTTCTCCAGAGGACTCCCCGCAGAGCTCTCCTCGACAGTCTCCGAGCGACTCGGTGGCAGCCAGGTGGGCAGTTCTGCCATCATCCCGCCCTGCTGCCCCGTGGGGTCCTGCGAGGGGGAGGCCGGCACCCCCCAGAAGGGGCCGGTGTCCCCCAGCATCGCCGCTGCCAGGCGGTCCTTGGGCCAGTCGCCCTGCGCCCCGTACCCCAAGAAGCCGGGGGCTTCGCTGGAGGGGGCGGTGCTGGCGAGGCTGTCGAGGACATCAGGGAAGATGATTTCACTTTCCACCAGCATCACTGCCGCTGCCTGCTCATTATTGCAGCCGCCCTCTGCCCTGTACTCCGAGAGGTGGGGGAGCTCGTTAAGGGAGGTGGTCAGGTTGGAGACATCAGGGACATTGGGGGCGGTGTCCTCAATATCCCCCAGCCCTGCCGCCACGTCTCGCTCCTTGGGGCAGCCACCCCCCGCCACGTACCTGCAGGGGTCAGGGAGCTCCTCGAGGACGTCGGCAGGCAAGTTGGGGACAAAGGGGGGCGAGATGGTGTCCACACTGTCCCCTAGATGTGCCACTGCCGCTTGGTCCTGGGGGCCGTCACCCTCCACCGCATACATGGAGAGGTCGGGGAGCTCATCAAGGCACGCGGTGTCGGTGAGGCTGTTGGGGAAATCAAGGACATCAGGGACGGTGTCCTCGCTGTTCCCCAGCCCCACCACCACCCGCTTCCACGTACCTGGAGAGGTCGGGGAGCTCACTGAGGAGGGCCGTCAAGTCTGGGACATCGGGGACGGTGTCCTCGCTGTCCCCCAGCCTTGCCACTGCCACCTGCTCCTTGGGGCTGCTGCCCTCCCCCACGTAGGCAGAGAGGTCGGGGAGCTGTTGCAGGAAGGCAGTCACGCCGGGGCTGTCGGGGACATCGGGGATGGTGTCCTTGCTGTCCGCGGTGTTGAGCCAGGCGAGGAAATGGCTGGCGGTGGTGTCCTCTGCCTGCTCAGGAGAGGCCTCCGCAAAGACATCTGGCTCCTGCTCAAGCAGGTCCGCGGGCTTCAGCTGCACCAGCTGCCCCGGGGCCCCCATGGGCCCTGGCCCCCCCTGCCAGACGCTGGCCCGGGGCAGCTGGTAGGTGATGGGGGGCAGCTGGGCAGGCTCAGAGGACGCCGGCAGCCCTGGGACAGAGCGCAGCATGTCTGCAGTGACCGGGGACGGCGCAGCTGCAGCACTGATACTCTGACACCTTGTCGTCGGGTGGTTTGGATCTGCCCCATTATGACATCACCCCTAACGACACCCCGTAACCTGGGGCCGGCTGTGAGCCGCTCCGCAGGCAATGGGGTCCTGGACACTCCGGCCCCTCGCTCCATGGCTGCCCTCAGCCTTTGCTTAACCACAGCCCAGATGTCACTGGGCCCTGTACCTACACCCTGTTGATGGCTGCTCTGAGCAAAAACAGCCTTGTGACTCCCCTGCAACTTTTCAGTGTTATTTGTCCTGGTGTAAAGCTCCCCAGATGTAGGCACCAACTGCCCTGGTACCAGCTCACGCAGGAGGAAGCTGAGGCGCAGGCTGGCTAACGGCAGTGATGAAGCCGCAACTACTCTGTCCCTGCCGTATCTGCTGCCAGTTTGGAGGGGTGGAAGGTGTCGCCCGGGGCCAAGGAGAGGAGAGCGGGGGGACAGGGAGCCCCGTCCTGACTCCTCACTGGCTTCACTCCTGGCCAGGCCTGCGAGCCTGTGCTGGGGTCGGTGTGCCACACGCGGGTCGTGTTTGGGAAGAGCTGGCGCTGGGGACACAGGAGAGCTGCCTTTGGGAGAGCCTTTTTCTGTTTCTGGGCTGCAACACTGGCATTTTATTGTCTCTGCAGATGTCCTCGATAACAGTTGTGCTACCACTGAGGATGGAGAAGGCGGCAGGTGCTGTTTTGTGAGGCACCGCTGCTTGGCGCTGTGTTGTTCGTCCCTGTCACCCATCATCAGGAGGTTGTACTGGCTCCTGTGAACCAGTACAAATTACACGTTTGTTTTCTTGTTTGGGCTACTGGCTTGATTGCCTCTCCAACCTGCTGTCATCATGGAAAAGATAAAGAATGTTACTACATGTATTAAAACCCAGAAAAAACCCCTTCTCATCTTTTGATAATACTTTTTTCCTAGTCCTCTTGTGGGGCTTGTATTTTGCGTAATGGCACTGATTTATTTAGATATGTATTTATATATTAATGTATTTATATATTCACATACTCACATGTTATTATTCCAGATTACGTCCTTTACCAAACGTCGGCAATTTTCTCACTGGGAATTCTCCAGATAAATTTTCCCAGTGAACCCTCCAGCCATTCGTATACAGACCCGTGTTCAAGCTTTAATATGTTTCTATTTATCCTGCTTAAAACCAAACATCTCCAGACAGAAGAGACTGATGGGCACATGAAAGACCACTTTGATCTCCTTCCCCAGCCAGCACAGCTCTATGAACTGGAGCGTGCTGAACTCATGTTGTGGGAAGCCTGGGAAAGGTACTTTCCAAAATGCTGCTGTCTGTGAGAACACTCCTTGTGAATGACTTGGTGAGAGAAGGGTGATGAAAAATATCATCAGTCTCTGTCGCTGGTGCTGGGAGCAATCGATAGCTGCGCTCGGTGGAAGCTGGTTGCCGATGTGCCTACAAGCCGTGGTAGGTGGGGCACTCACAAGGCAAACCAAGCAGAACACGTCTGCCTGTTAAGCTGATATGAAATGCGTATCCTGTCAGTCTTGTGAAGTCACACAGATCTGTCTGCTCTTTGGAAAGCGAGTCACTGATCAGAGACAGGGGCCAGGACCTGCAGGGGTCCAGATCCAGTACTGAAGCAAGAGGAAACCGCAAAGCATTCAGAATTTTTAAGAGCGTGTTGTGATCATCACTATGCACACGCTGACTTGTACTGCCTTTTTTTGGTGATTGGAAAACAAATAGGATTTTTTAAAGGAAAAAAAAAGTCTCTTACTGAAAGCTGTTAACTTTTCCATCTTGAAAATATTCTCCTCCTTTTTTTCTTCTTAGTCATAATTTCTCTTTCCTCAGGCTGGTCTTAGCCACTCTCTCCCTTCCACTTTCTTTCTCTCTTGGTGACTGACAGGTTTCAGGAATGAGCTTCCGAGGAGTCTGAAAGAAAAAAAATCTCTTCCAGACTGGCTACATTTCAATTAACTCCTAGAAATATATCTTGCAGGCAGTTCAGAAGACTGGCCATAAAATACACACTCCTTCCCCTCTCTGTTCCCCTTTCAGCTGCAGTTCCAGGCAGTGATAATCAGCAGCTGTCAGTGAACCTCAGTCAGCATCACGTTCTTGAGGGTCCATGCTCGGGACTGATTTCTGCAGCACAAGTTCACCCCTGCCAAAAGGAGATGTTCTTAACAAACACGCCCCTTTCTTCCATTCTGCCATCGCTTTTTTTGTGTGTGTGTGTGTGTGTTGTTTTTTGGTGTGGGGTTTGTTTTTGTTTTTTTCCTTAAGAGCATATTAGTTTCCTTCTTGGTTCAAATCCTCTCTTAAAGTGACCTGAGCAACCCACCCTCTGCTTTCACAGCCAGTGGTGGGATTCCAGCATCTTTTCTCTCAGCATCATCCCCACAGCAGCTCTGTTTGTCTCCCACAGCATGTTCCTTTCGAAGAGCCCGACTCAGTCTGCAGCAACAGCCTTAAAATATACCTCTTCCTCTCCTGTTATCCATTCTCCACCCCTCCCTTCCCTCCATCCGATCAGCAGAATAACTCCAGTATTCAAGATAAGCCTGTTTCTTTTAACTCATCATTTCTGTCCAAGTTAGATAAAGATTATAGGCTTTCTGTTCCTTTTTCTAAGTTTTACCTTTAAACTACTATTTCAGCACCTTTTTGCATGTTCTGGGGATCCAGTTTTTGTGGAATAAACATGGGCTGTTCTACTGTCACCAGCTTCACACTCCCAGCACTGTACAAAAGCTACAGTTTAAGCACCTGCTCTTTATCTGACATAAGCACATATCTTTATCTGATCCCTCCCAACAGCCATTACAGTATGTGAATGCTCTATAATTTCATTAGTCTGGGTTCCTTCATAGATGTTTAATTTGAAGTATTTGTGCTGTGTCCTGATGATCTCGGAGTAAATCGTGCAGCATTGCACTGACTTTTTGGTGATGACCATCCCACAGGCTGGTTAAAAAAAAAAAAAATGAAAAGAAAAATCAGAAGGTAACAGGCTGTGGTTGCTGCTTTTTAAAGTTTTTCTATAGGCAGGATTTCAGGCACGTAACTTCTACCCATTTTAATGGCTTACATAACAAAAACCCTTTTCACCTTTTTCTGCTAGTACTTAAATCACTGTTACGTGTTTGTGTCCCTGTTTGTTGGTGCAACAAATACCCCCTAACATATGTTTTGGGGTCTGAAGGACAAGAGGAAACAATTTCTCTTGTGGTGCTTTTTGTGGCTGCTGCCTCCAGCCGTCCTTCAAGCCTCTCTCTGCAGAGATGTCTCAGCTATTCACAGCAGAGCTGCTGAGTGGCCAGTTTGCATTCCAGTGTGCAGAAGAAACCTACACTTAGTACAGGTCTACCTCAACGTAAACTCCAGACTGTGAGTAGCTGCCACCTGGAGAGACGAGACACCACCCTAGTAGGGACCTCTGCCTGAGAAATCACTATTGATCAGAGATTAAGTCATCCCTGCATAGCAGCCACAGTCCTCTGGGTCTCAGTTGCTATTTAAAGTTAACTTACTTGCTTATTAACATTGATTACAATGATCTTCAAGAAGGACAGAATGACCTTCAGCAGCAGAACCCACAATTCTTGCAGCTTTCGTGCTCTGCGGGAAACACTAGAAATTGTTCAGCCTGTTACCCGACAGCGGGTTGGTGCCCGGTGTGCAATAACCCCCCTGAACACGCTCAGCAGAGGTGCTGTGTTTAGTCAGGCCTGGGGGCTGGGTGGACTTTTTCACAAATCAAACACCCCAACAGCAGATTTTCGTGTTTCTTTTATACACAAAAGGCAGAGGTCAGTGCTTTTCCAAACATGCCTATTAGATACTGATTGGTTAGTGATTAACATAAATTAGAATACAGCTTACATAACGCTGCTACTCCTACGCATGCTCAGGGGAAGGGTCTTAACCTGGGGAAGGGGTGTGGTTTTAGTATTATAATGAAGGCAGCTCACTTTCAGGACACTCAAAAGTTAGTTTCATTGCCAAGTTAATTAATCCATTAGCCATTTTGCCAGGTTGTCAAATAACTGATCCTCAGCACAATCCCAGACATTCTCCTTATGGTCCAGGGTGTTCCATGTATTTTCTAGGGGTTGGAGATCTAAGTCTATCCTTGATGAATTTTTTATGGCTAATCAGGGTCATCTTGACCATGATTCAAAGTCTCACTTGACCAAGCCCCAAAGCCTTGTAGCTGTGCCCATACGTGCAGTAACTCTGGTGCTGGCACAATTATTAACCACGGCTACTATATCAAGCCTGGCTATAAATACCCAATGGAGTTGGAAATAAAATAAGACAATTTCTTATTCCTACTTATCTAGCAGTAAGACAATTTATTTAAATTAGGGATACATCCTTTTTCCTGGTTTGTGCCTTTAGTGTAGCATTGATGAGGAAATTCTCTAAGTAGGTGCCACCTGCACCCTGTGCTCAGGCACGTGAGGTAAAGACAAGGACTGGTTTTAACAACTTTGATTTCAGCTTTGTATCACCGGAAGGTTTTGAAGATGTGAGTTGATTCAAAGGTGGTAACACCATGGCCAGACCGTGTTCTGGAGGCAAGACGGGGTAACTCGGGTGTGCCTACCTGTGGATCTTCCGCCACAGCTGCCTGGAAGGGTCCCAGGGCAGCCTGTAAGGGCGGCAGTGAGGGAGCAGAGCATGTTCCCAGCGCTTTGGAAAGGCTGGTGGTCTTGGCCTTTGTCCACGCTCTACTGTGCCCTGTGTCGGGGAGCTGGCCGGGGGGCTGTCAGGGGAGCGGAGAGGTCTGACAGCACCTTCCTGGGGCGCTGGCTGGGACAGGCTGGGGAGGTCTTGAGCTTTGTGTGTGGTGGTCAGGGGAGGCCATGAAGCAGGTGGAGCCGGCTCATCTCTGATCGACCTTTTGAGGCAATTCCTGTTGTTGTTTTATGTTTTAGGACAGTTAACTGGAATCTTGCTTTATAAGTTATTGCTGATCGATATGAAAAATGCAACACCTCAGAATGGCAGTGCTCAGAGGGGGGCTGCATCTGGATCCAGGGGATGCTCCTCTGTCCTTAGAACTTAAGGAAGGAAGCTTGCAGGTGTCAGTAGTGCTGCTGCTGAGGGGATTGGGTTTTCCAGAGCTGGGGAGCAGATTCCTACCCTGTCTATACTGCGTCTGCACTGTGAAAGCTTGTGCACAGTAATGCCTTGCTGTCTGTGCCTTCTGTTTCAGAGCTCTGCTGTCAGTTCTTTAATACCCTGCTCTGGTTACTGTTGTCATGGTCCTGTTTTCCTTCATCCTTCACTGACCTTGCTGAGCAGCAGGCATCTGAAGGTGGTGATGAAAATGTGATGGATCGGGAGAGGCAGCAGGACCACTGGCAGTGAAAGAGTTGTCAGGTGTTCAGTGTCACAGGAGAAGCAGCTGAGAGGTTTCAGAATGGTGATCTGTTTGAAGAGGGGTCACACAGGGTCACCAGGACATCATGAAGGTTAATTTTGTGTTATAAAGGGATTTTCCAGTCTAAACTTCAGGTGAGTAGCAGTTATTTCTTGGCATATTAAAAGCAGGTAGAATTTCCTCTACTACTTCTGTCATTCCCAGGTGTTGAACTGGCAGCTGACAACCCCAGAGGTCTCGCTTCTGTCTCACCACCTTCCACCTCACACCAGCTGTTCCTGTGTGGTTCGGCTGTGTGCATTGCTGAAGTGCCTGCACACATTCCTCTCTATCCCATTGTTTCCTACGGGAAAAATGGAATTGGGAACAGTCGCACTCTGGGGATTCCATCCTGGGCAGGCGATGGGATGTGCCTGAAACTGTAGTTTGACTGTAGGGGGAATTATTGCAGAACCAGGGTGTAGGGTTGGGGAGTCAAAATGTTCCAGCAGCAATGAAGAGAGAAGTGTGCACAGGTTTCAGCTGCCAGCCTGCACACACTGGGTGTGCATGTACCCGAATGCACGGCTGCATTGCCCCAGGCTGCAGAGGTTATTGTGTAGAAAAGCCCTTGGTTATTGGAATAATTCTCTGTTGTTGAGGATTTCTGGAAACGAAATGGCAGAGGTGTTTTGCTTCTGTCTGACTTGTTTATTCCCTCACTACAGCCAGGGTCTCTCTGACTGTGTCTTAGGGTGTCCCTTTCTAGCCTTGGCCTTTTGTCTGAAGTTGGTCTGCTCAATTTTTGTGATCCTTAAGGATAAAGTAGTTCATGGCGAAAACTAGATGTCTTCATCTGAGTTCATGCTGATAACACAGTTCATGATTATTCTGGGTCAGGGATTGTCTCTTTTATGCTACTACGGTGCTTGTGGCTGGGTCTGGTACTCGGTCAGGGCAGCCACAGCTCTGGAAATTGGTGACACCCTGTGCTGCTGACCCATCCGTGAGCCCCAGTGGGACATCCCATACCCTAAACCTGGCATCAGTTTTAACCATGCAGTCCTCGCACAAGGAGTTCTTGAGACAGGACATTAAAGCAAATGAATCTTACCTGGCTCTGATTTTTCTGACCCAGGAAATCTGTTCCCAGCGTGATGTGTCAGCAAGTACTGGGAAGTGAGTTAAGTGTAGAGCACTGATATGCTGTAGTGAGCTGGCTGGAAAGCCGTTGTAAGAAAACACACCGCTCCTTGCTAAGAAGAAATGGGAATTATTTAAGAATTCCCTGTTACTGCTGTGTGCTGGGGGTACTAGTTGGGGACTACATCCCCCCTGTGTTAGTGTGGAACAGACATCTAGTTCAGGGCTGTCACAGCAGAGCTGGATCTGGGATGCAACTGCTTTCCAGAAGAACATGAGGAAAGCTGCATGCTTTTGGCTGAACTCTGCTCTCTAGGGGAGCTAGAAAGGTGGCTGTAGCAAGCTGGGGGGAAGGAGAGGGCTCTCTCAAACAGAGGTGAGCCCAGTGCTGGTGGGTTACTCGGGGCTGCTCGGGCAGTAAAAGGAGGGGAGGGCTGTGTCGGCCTGAGTCAGGGGATGGGGCACAGTCCAGGCAGTAAAGCAGGGATCTGAGCGGGTGATGATCGTTTCAAATGCTGCAGAGTGCCTGGGCATGTGGAGGTCTGGAGAAAGGAAAGAATGGGAACTTCTGGAGTTTGGGACTCGGAGGGCAATGAAGAATGTGCCTTCAGGCTCAAGGGACCGAGTGCGGGGCTGTGGCAGTGGGACGAGGCTGTGCCTGTCCAAATGCACGGCTACCTGAACCGTAGCCACCAGCTTCCAGTAGCACCATAAAGTGTGCAGGGCTCGATCTGTGCCGGAGCTGACTGTAAAGTGTCAGGTAAACCTGTTCTCTGATGATTGAATGCTGGGGCAGCCTTGCTCGGGTTGGGAAACAGGGAGCTTTGGAGGCAATACTGTGACAGCAGGAGTGCTGTAAAGCAACAAGAGGGAGCAGTTTGTCGAATTGCACCGTCAGACAACGCAGACCTTTGATGTGACAAAGGGAATTGCTAGAGCAGAGGGCAGAGGGCATGGAAATTGTGTCCTAGGTGGCTTCTTGGGGAAGACTGACTTTTTGTCAAGGACTTGGCTTGCCCACTTCCCACTGAGCTTTGGGATGCAGATCTCAGAGCTGGCTCCATTTAGATGGAGCTCTGCTTCCGAGCGGCCCTTCAAAACCTTGTGGAGAATGTACCCGCAGAGGGGACACTAATTACCTTGTGTTTTGACCATAATGGTATGGGGAAAAGAACAGGGTCAGCTGTAAGGAATAAATGAGATATTATGTGTGATGACTCCCAGATCTTATTTTTCCTGGGTGTTAGGTCTGCTGTGGAAGGCAGGAGGAGGGAGTGGGAGCCTGGGTCTCCTCAGCTGTGTGGGTGCCCCGTTTTTAAATCCTGGCTCAGCAATGGGATGCTTGTTAGAAAGCAGGGATCAAGAAGGGAGACCTGGGCCAAGCTCTTGGCTGGCAGAACTGTGCTGAACTCTGTGCCCTTGCACCAAGAGATAATTTGCCTCCCAGTGCTGGAGGGCTGAGCAAATGCTCCCCGCGGATGGGAAACAAGTTGCTCTGTCTCCCCCCTGCCCTTTCCTTTTTCCTTAAGGAAAGAGGGAAAACCCTACTGAAGACGGGATCCCTGGCCCAAAAGGGGAGTCATGTGGAGTTATTTTCAAAACTCGCAGTACCTCTGTGAAACCAGAGCAAAAGAGGAAGGTTGGGGTGGCTGAGCTTTGGATTTAGCTTCCGCTGTGGCTCTGACAAGCCCATGAGCCCATCCTGCCATACATGACCGTGAGCAGCACAGCCCACTCGAATACCTGCCAAAGTCAGTGTGTGGGAGCAGAGGGAGCTGCTCTTCCCCAGGTTCACCAGCTGGAGAAGAGATGGTGTCCATCCTCACCCTGCCTCGGGGCTGTGGCAGTCGCCTTCAGGAGAGGAGTGGTCCTGGTCTCGGTCTGGGCAGCAGAATGGGATATTTACCTTGTGGCACAGAGGTACCTCTCGGGCAAAGGGAAATACTAAGTGATTTTTTTTTCACAAATGTTCATTTTCATTCTGATTTCATGCTGCCTGAACTGTTTTGTCGAATCCTGACTGTTCTCCCCAGCTGTCCATCACCCACTCTCATGTTTTGATGGCTCTTGTCACAGACAGCCTCGTAAAAAGATCTTGGTTATCTTTTCTTTCCTTTTTTTCCCCTTTGAGAAGTCTCATGAACTTTTTGCAGCTGTCCTGACTCTCCTCCCCTGTCCTCACTGCAGCAGTGTGGCAGTTAGAGCTGCCCCCCCCGGGAGGAGGTGTGCTCTGCTGGCTGTTAAAGAGTTGGCAGCGCTGTGCTCTGTGCTCATCTCCAAAGCTTCTCTGTTCCCCCTGGGCAGTGGATTTTAGTGTTCTGCCATTCCGAGTACCGTAACATCTGTACAGATACAAAACCTCTAGTTCATGGATTGGGTTCATGAAGCCCTGATTCTTTTAATCTCCTTCGGAAGCTCTATTGCCCCACATTTTCTCTCTCCCCTCTTCTCTGTCAAACTGTTTCACAGCTGGCCTTCTTCCCCAGGCTTTGCCTCGTCCCCTGGTCAGACTCGAGCTGTTCAGTTCCTGCAGGCCCAGCGGCTGTTGGGGGATCTGAGCTGCTCAGAGACAGCAGGGCCTGATCTCTAAAGGAAGCAGATTTTGTGGTCTGACTCTGATCTTGCTGAAGCTGCTTTTGTCACCCTTTCAGAAACCAACGGAGGGCTGAATCAGAGCTGGCCGTTTGCTGAAGGTACCAAAGAATGGGGGGTTTAGAAGCCAATGCCTAATCCCGTGGACAACCTTAATGCTGTTTGTTTGGTAACTTGTCGGAGGTATTTTATTGTGGGTTTTGTGTAAGGTGCTATAAAGCAATCCCATGCAGCTGGAAGCCAGAGGCAAGACTATTTATTTCAGGGCTTTGAAGATCTCTACTCCTGGGACAGCTGTCTCGCTGCTGCAGTGGTTGGGTTTTATTTTGCTTTGGAAAAACTGAACAAACATTTTCGTTCCATTTCCTTTTCCCTGAGGTGGGGGAATTCCTGGAACTCTCCAGAAACAGTTAAGGGGTGTCTTCATCTTTTTTCCCTGGACTGGGCTGAGTGCAGCTCCCAGAAGGCCGGGGTTTGGAAGGCTGGGAGCGCTGACCCGACCAGTCCGAGAGGACTCCTGACAGCAGGGCTGGGCTGCAGATGTGGCTGCAGGTACTGCGGGGAGATGCTGGGTGTCTGGGTGGGCTGACCTGGCTGGTTTGGTTGTTTTGAGGGCGCTGTACTCTCTGCACCAGCTGCTAATAAGGTGTTTTCTGTCGGCAGGGCTGGTGGCCCATCGGTCTGTGTTCTCAGAGATGAGCCCACAGGAGTCCCTCGCTGGGGCTTGGCTGCAGAGAGCTCTGTGGTATCTTGACAGTGTTTGACATTTCCCAGACAATGCTTAAACCTGCCAGTTGACGCTGTTTAACACTCTCCTCTGTAAGAGCCTTCCAGCGGGGATGCCTATCAACTCTGGCTTTCCCTTCAAAGAACTGTTACCAAAAGCTGCTGTATCTTTGTCACTTGCCAGATGCCACCAATGAATCTCTACTTTTGTTGCTTTGTGCTTTTACATGTTGCCTTTAATTAGGATGTGTGCTCGTCTGTCCAGGGGCTGGTGGGCAGCTCTCTGGTGACCAAATCCCAGAGAAAAGAAGGGAGTTTACTGTATTACCTCTTGTACTTGAAGGAACAATCCTTTAGCCCAGGTGTCTTTGGACGTGTCTTTTGGGAGGGGGATACCAGGCCTCCAAATCCAGCAGTTTGTCAGTTTATTCTTTGTCCTGTTTGTGTTTTGCTTCTGGCCCTTAATCTGCAGCAGCAGATTGGGGCTGCGTGATGCACAGAGGTTCAGGGCAGGGTTACCTGTTCCTCCAGGACAGGATTTGCTGATTCAGCTCAGTATTTTAAGCAAGATGGAGCCGAATGAATCCTCCTTGTAGCAAGAGCTGGTAGCCAGGATGGATGAGGAGTTCATTCACAGTTACTGAAACACTGAAGGAAATTCGATTTGTACATTTAAAATTGCTTTCTTAACCACTGTTTAGCGTCTTGGGGTCTCAAGGTTAAAATACCCCTGGCACCTTGGATCAATCTATGGGGATTTAAAAGTGCTCTGGATTAAACAGGCAAATGAGTTAAACTGCATTTAGCTGATTCCCTGGCTGTGAACAATCCAGCCAACCCCGTGCTGAAGACATCTGGGGCTCGTCTGCTGTTCGCAGTGGAGGTTTCAGACCCTTTCTCAAAGATGTCACCGGTCTGTAAGTTACGGCTTTACTGACCAGAAGGTGGGAGGCACTTTGGGAGTGGCCCCTTGTGATGGAGACTGGAGACCTCTGCTCTTCTGTCCTGGACGTCAGGCAGTGGCTTTCACAGTGGTCCCATCTCTCAGCTCAGCTCTGCTTTCGGTCCTTAGGATACAGCTTTGATTTGCCAGGGCTGAGTGAACTGGGACATCCCCTACTGCAGATCTGCGTGAGACATACCCCTCTAGCAAGGTACAGGACAACCTTACAAATACAGAAAGCTAAACCTCCCCCTAATTACTCAACGGGAATGCAGCAGGCAGAGCTTTTTGTCTACATTGCATCCGTGCTGCTGTTAGCTTCAGGAACCCAGTGCTTCCAGCCCTGCATCTTCCTCCCCGTTCTCCCCCATGCCCTGGGCAGATCTCTGTTTCAGGGTTGGCCCTGCTGTTCCATGAGCTGTGCCCTCTAGGCGTGGTTATCAAGTGTTAGGACAGACTTTGGGTGTTGCGCTGTGTTATTGCAGTGGTTGTGTCAGTCAGATGTGGACAAGTCCCAAGTGCAGATGTGTGGTGACAAGTGCCCGTTATTTGGCCCTGACTGCAGGAAGAACTGAACCCCTTCAGCCTTCTCAGTCTGGGTGGAGATGAGTGATGGAAAGCAGTTGCGTACTTTCAAGGGATCAGTGAAAGGAGGATCCTTTGCTCTGCTCCCTCAACTAAAATGCTCTGCTGGCAAGCAGCAGCTCTGGGTTTGCCTTGATTTTTGCAGTGACTGCTTGTTGTGTTTAATCTGCTGCGCTGTTATAAGCAGTCTCCCTGCGAGCGAGAAACTTGTGAGTGGCTGAGCTGAGATTTCCAGGTTCCTGATCAGAGGAAAGGCTGTCCCAGCCACATCGGAGTTGGGTTCCTGACTGCATCCAGAAAGAAAAGATTATTCATCCAGTGGGGAAAAAAAACACACCAGAACTGCTGTTTTATTGATTGTTTGACATATCTTAGCTGAGCAGATCTTGGCGCTCAGTACGAGTTACAGCTCTGCTTTTCTGAGCCCATGAGCTGGGCTCACTTACAGCTGGCCTGACTCAGGAATGCTGCCTGCTTTCTGACTTTTCCTGCCCCCTGGGCCTTGGGGGCTTCAGGAACCCTTTTCCTCCTTTCCTTTTCATTATTTACCACATGCTCTATCAGGTTGTAATAGCACAGTTAAGCTTTGGCATGAGGAAATTATGTTCCTCTTGCCACTGGCCTGGCTGGAGCCTCAGTGCCAGTGGCGCATGGCCAGGTAGTCTGGGTCTGCATCTGTGCCCGCATGTCGGGGGTCATTCTGACCCAGCTCATTGAGGCTGAGTCATGAGAGGGTCAGAACTACCAGAACAACAGTGGGTTCGTGGTTTTTAAGAGGGGTGTTGTTACACATCATCTGCTGTAAACAAGTGTGCGGAAGAGACCCAGGTGTGAAGCACGAGGCTTTGCTGGAAAAGCAGCTTGTGTGGTTGTGTGTACGGAACTGTGCTTTGTGCCCCTTGAGAAGGTGAAGCACTGAGTCATTTCTGACTTGTCTTTGGCCTGTAATTTTGGGAAGTGAGGCTTTGGGTCTAGAGGGGTGTTCTGCAGGGCTCTTGGATATCTGTCTCGGTCTGTTTCCCTAAGGGACTGGTTTACATTATCTTACAGCCAACAAAGATTGATTATGGTAGAAACCAGGCAATCTCCTTTTGACTTTCATAATATATTCTTATGATAATCTAATAGTTCTGAAAAGCTGGTTGATGTCTATCACTGGATGGGTTACAGACCAAAACTGTTCATTTGGGTGCTTGGAAGACTTGTATGTAGCTCCCACTCTGGCAGAAGGCAGGTGGAGAAGGGGCAAACAGGCACTTTCCCACGCAGCTCTGCAGTTAGCACTGACTTCTGCTGGCTATGAGCTTGCACGTCGTCTTTGGCAAAATGGTCTTCCTGGGAAGACTAAGCCAGGTGGGGAGTTGTTTCCTTGGTTTCTGTGTTCAGCACCTGCAGCACAACAGGGTGGCTGCAGGTTGAAGATCCTGAGTTACAGAAACTTAATCAAAGCTGGTTTGCGAGCGTGGTGCTAGGAAGGCAGTTTCCTTCTAAAGTCTTTTTCTGCAAGTCAAACGTTCGGGATTTTCTCCGGCAGCGGGAGCTTGGTTTGATTGATGGACAAACACATGTACACGCTTGCATTTCCTGCCCTATTTGTAGTTCACAAGAGTGTACGGCGCGCATCAAAATAAACATCAGTGCTGGCAGCTGGTTTGCTCCTGCCTGTTTCAATCGGAGCGTAACTCCCTGCACCACCGTTTCCTGACTGATGCGCTGACATTTCCAAAGGTGCGTATCTAGGGAGATGCTTCTGGGCATTTGAAACAAGCTGGCAGCTCCCAGGAGAGCGCCGCTGCTGTGTTTGGATACAGGCGTGCAGCTGTTTTCCCTGAAATCCTCCTCGCCCTGTTTCTGGTTGGGCTTGGGGGGCTCCCCCGGCTGGGCGGGTTGCAGCTGCCGTAGCCACGGTGATGGGAAGGAGAGCGGGGATCTCCCCTGCCCGCCCTGCCTTCGGCTGCTCCGGAGAGCTTGGTAACTGATTATGACTTCATAAATGATCATGACTGTTCCGTGCCCCGGCGACGGTTACCAGGCACAGGGAGCTCGGCTATACCTGTGGTCACAGCCCGGGCTGTCTCCAGTGCGCGAGGAGCTGCGATGGCTGCCACACGCGCGGCGGGGCTGAAGGGCCGAGGCAGGAGCACCAGCTCCATGCAGGGCCGGAAGGCAAAGCTCAGCCAGCACGCCCAGGAGCTGCGCACCATCATCGCCTCGCAAGGTGCTGCCCCTTGGGTTTGGCGGGGACGGCCCAGGGCGGGCGGGGGGCTCTCGGTCCCCCCCTCGTCCTGCGTGGTACCAACAGCACCTTCGTGTCCTCCAGAGCAAGAGAAGAAGGCTACCCTGCAGTTCTGCGAGGAAGAGCTCCACCAGAAGAGAGAGCTTCTCGCACACCTGCGTGAGGCGGTGAGGGACGTCCGTGCCCCGAGCGGCGTCCAGAAGGTACCGGCATGTCCCGCCTGCTGTGCCCCTGCCTGTGCTGGCCCTGCAGAGCCAGCTCCCCCACCGCTCCTCTCCAGGAGCAGGCAGCACCGGGCAGCCAGAGAATGTGACCGTCCCCAGGTGGGGAGCTCCCTGAGCAGATCCTTGGCCCCAGCACAGCTCCTGGCCGTCCCAGCCTGCGTGTCCCCAGGGCTGCCCGGCTTCCTGCAGGCTCCAGCTGCGTCCCTGGGAGAGAGAAGCTGTCTCTGCCCTTCCCTGCCTGTCCCCAGGTTATGACCTGGCTGTAAGGCCGTGGGGACAAGGGGCGCTGGCCCCACGGAGCTGCCTTTCCGCGGGGCCCTCTTGCAGGGACAGGGCGGTGCCACCGCTCTCTGCCAGCAGCCACATCTGGGGCACCAATTCATGGATTTTATTGGTGCCCAGCCCCAGGTCTGCGCTATGCAGAGCCCCTAAGCCCGACCCAGCGCTGCCCTCAGCACATGCCCACCTCCGCCTTAGCCCAACCAGCCCCCTAGAGCAAAGCTCTCCCAGAGCCCGTCCTGCCAAGGGAGCGACGATATCCCGGAGCAACGTCCCGACATCTGTGGCTCTACCTCCGGGGCAGTTTTCCAGACAGGACCCTTCTCCTGCGAGAAGGTGCCCAGCGAGCCCTGCCTCCAGCCTGGCCAACGCTCCCATGTCCATCCAGGTGGCCCAGGAGAAGCTCCAGGCCGAAATCTATGCCCGGGTTAACACCTGCAACATGCTGCTGTACCAAGTAAGGCAGCGGAGCCGAGCCCGGGACGAGCTGCAGAGGCGGCTGCGGTGGCTGCAGGCTGTCGAGAAGCAGGACAAGCAGCACCAGGAGCAGCTGCAGGTACCCAGGGCCCCTTCCTGGGGTGGCAGCACCCGTGGGGGGCCTTCATCCAAGCCCTGCACCCCCCGGGTGGGTTCCAGGCTCATCACGCGGGGTCACCCCGTGTCCCCCCTCCCGTCTCTGCCCCAGGTGGTTCGCCAGCTGGAGAACAGCATCGAGAAGATGCTCATGAAAGTCCACGCTGGACAGAAGGTGACCGCCCTGTACCTGGAGGTGCGGGATGTCCTGAGAAAGGTGAGCTCCTCCTCACTGTGCCATCCTCCCACCTGCTCCCCCTGCCAAGGCAACAAGGTGTCCAAGGGGCTGCTCTGGTGGGATGCCCTGCCGCATCGGCCAGGTCCTCCTGCTCCCCTCCACCCCCTGTCACAGTGCAGGGGACCCCTGGGACTCAGTGGGGTGAGGTGCTGTGACTCCCTGTGTCCCAGGAGCTGGCCCACCTGCCTCCGCACCTGGACCTCCTGGGTGGGACAGCCGAGCTGTACGATGGGGAGCTGGAAGACGTGGAGCTCATGGCTGCGGATGCCCTCAGAGCTGCTGCTGCAACCAAGGTGAGATGGTCTGGGGAACCTTGGGGCCCTTTCCCATACTCCAGAGCCCACAGACGGCACCATGCGCCCTGGCTGGGGAGTCTTCCTGCAACAGAGACTCAGCTGGGCTTGCCCACAGCACCCACATGCCTCCAGAGCTCCTCCTGGGTCTCACTCTTGGGCCAGACTGCCCTGGGGCTGGGGACAGCCTCCCTGAAGCACCAGCCACGGTGAAGGCAACGTGCACATCACGCTCCCATCCTCCAGCCCTCCTGGCCCACTCTCCTTCCCAGCTTGGTTAGGTGGTGTGGGGGGGGTGTCCTTTTTGACACTGGTCACCCCAGAAGCTCAGCTGGCTCCCAAAGGTCCATTCCGGCTTTGGCAGTCACTTCTCCCTTCTCTGATACGCTGCAGAAGGACCTGAAGAAGGTGGAAACCCAGCTGCGGGCGGACAGAGAGTGCAGGTACCGCTCCCAGGCTGCGCAGGAGGGGCACGTGGAGGAAGGCAGGGAAAGGCATCTGAGAGAGGTGAGCTGCGGGGACCCGGCACAGGCAGGGTTGTGGGCAGGTGACAGGCACCAGTGCCGAGCTCCCCGTGGGTGGGGGGCCTGCTGGGCCAGCTCCCCCAGAGTGCCAGCAGCTCGGGGGTGACACTGAACGTTCTTGCAGCAAGCCGGGCACAACCTCGCCACGGACTTCTCGAACCTGCACCTGCAGGACCCTCTTGCGGGTGAGTGCCTGGCGGGGTGCACGGGGGTGGGACGTGGGCACAGCTGCAGGTAGCATTCCCTGACGCTTCCCTCCCACCCCAGGCACCCAACTGGAGGCCACCAAGTCCCAGATAGAGCACGAGGCCTGGGTCGCCACAAAGATGGAGAAGGCCAAGGCTGCGGTGCCATGCTCCCACCTCTGGGTAACGTAAAAACCCATCTCCGTTAAAACGCAGGGCTGCGCCAGCCCTGGGGAGCCGAGACCTCTCTCCTTGCTTTGTGTCCTTGCGGGGCTCTCTGCTCTCCTCCGCCCCTGCAGCCCCCCAGACCCCCTCTTGTGCAGGCAGGGATGGAGCTGCTTTTCTCCATGCCATGAACCTGCAGCAGTCTGTGGTGCAGAAACCTCCCCGAGGCCACGGCCCGGCTCCTGTACCCTCAGGAGTGCCACGGGCTGAGTCCTTGTGCTCTCCCCTGGCCAGGACATGGCTGGCAGGTTCCTGGCACAGCAGAAGTCCTCGGCGGAGCTGGAGCAGTATCTCCAGCAGTGCAAGGAGAAGGAGCAGGCACTGAAGGACACGCTGAGGAAGCTGGAGCTGGAGCACGCTGAGCTGAAGTTTCGCCAGCCCCCCAACACCCACAGGTGCTGCTGGCCTTGGGACAGTCGTGCCAACTGGGCTACCACCCTTGGAGGAGGGACATGGGCATCCTGGGTGTCCCAACAGGGCGCCCCTTCCTCCGTCCCACTGCAGCCACCCACCTCTCCTGCTCTGGGAGGATTTCTGAGCAGAGTGCTCCCCCAGCGCTGGTCCTGGCAGAGCACCCAAAGCTCCCACTGTGGGTGGCAGCAGGAGGACCCTTGCTCCTTGCCTGGCATGGGGAGTGGGACCAGCAGCGTGGGGTTGGGTTGCAGGCAACAGCTCTGCTCTGCAGGCGGTGCGGGGGGCAAGACGAGCAGTTTTGGCAACAGATGTGGGGTGTCTCTGCACCCCTACGCAGTTGTATGGATGTGAATGTGTTTGGCTGCAGGAAGCTGGAGGAGGAGCTGAGGAGGAAGTTGCAGCAGGAGGAGGCTCGGCGGGAGCAGATGCGAGCCCAGATGCTGAGGGACGAGGATCTGCTGTTCCAGATTGAAAATGCCACCAACAACCTCGTTGTCCTTCTGCGTGGCATCACCGTGCCCGGCCAGGTACCCGTGCGGTGCAGGGGTGACCACGGCTCCAGCCGGTGCTTGGGGGTGCTGCGGCACAGCGCGGTGACGCTTGGTGCGGCCACTGTCACCCCAAGAGGCTCTTCTTCCCACCAAGGGGGTTGTTCTCTCTCTGATTCCAGGACTCTTCTGCCAAGGCCCAGGGGGTGCACGAGAAGCTCCAGCACTGTAGGCAGAGGCTGCAGTACCTGGTGCAGCGTGTGGACAGCCTGCCCCGCAACAGCCACAGCCTCGATGAGGACGACAAGGTGCGTGCGTGGGGGCTCCATCCCTGCGGTGGTCTTTGGGGACCCGCACAGGGCTCTCCCAGGTGGCCTTCCCAGCTGTCCTCCCAGCTGGGAGGATGGAGGTGGCCCCAGGGAAGAGCTGTGGAGCAGCTCAGCCCCAAGTGGCACTGGGTGCTGTGGGGTGTCCCCCACAGGGGGACATGGAGGTGGAGCACCCCTGGGCTTGGAACACCCCCCTCCCCTTCAGCACTTAACCCAGAGTGTCTTTCACAGGCTTTTGTGAAGGTCAGAAACCTCCTGGAGAAGACGATGGCGGAGGATCCCCAGAACCTGAAGATTTCCTTGGAGGAGACAGAGAGTAAGAGAGCACAGCGGGGACACTTCCCCCAGCGACTGTCCCAGCCCCTGTCCATGGGGAGTTCTGAGCGCCCCACTGTCCCAGCAGACCCCGATCCAGGAGTTGCCTCCAGACCTTGTCTCCAAGGCTTTGAGCACGGGGGGTGGCTTTAGGTGGGGATGTGGGAGAACGATGGCAACCGGTGGGGTGGTAAGCGCTGAGCCCCAGCAGAAACAAGGAGAGATGCTGCAGGGCAAGGAGGGGGCCCTCGTCTTCAAAGTCCCCTTCGCTGGCTGTGAAGAAGAACTAGTGCTTGGCTCTGCCTGGGGCCTCCTCTGATTAGATGCTCTTGGAGCAGACAAGGAGCTTTTGGCAGCTCACCTCCCTTTTATACCAAAGCGGAGGTGAACCCACCGCCCCGCAGCTCCAGACCTTCATGGGAAGCCCCTGCAGTGTTGGGGATGGACCCCAGCAGTGGCATCCCCAGGTCCTGCAGGTCACCCTGGGATGCTGGGCTGGAAGAGCCCGTCAGCAGTGCCTGTGCCCAAGGGCCTGGCACGGGGCTCTCTGGGATGCCACCAGCCCTCCAAAACGGGCCAGATCTCCCCGGGGACACGGGCACAGCGGAGGTGGCCCCGCAGACCCTCCCCAGCCTGCTCCTCTCTGCTCTCTCCTCCAGACCCCCCTGCTTTCGATGATCAAGACCACGACCTTGTCCTCACCCGGGAAGACATCAAGAAGCAGGGGCTGCGCCTGATTGAAACCAGCAAGAAACATGGCAAGAAGTAGCGGTTGCTCTACGCACAGGAGCTCTGGATGCCTCCGACCACTCCTTCTGCTTTGGATGCCCCCGACCACCCATTGTACCCTTTTTCTCAATACAGCAAGTGTTCTTAGGCTTAATACAGCAGGTCTTTGTCATTTCTCCCAAGCCTACAGTAGAGCTGGACCGGCAGCTCCTCGGTCACTTCTGTCAGCCAGAACGCAGCAGGGTCAACCCCTGAGGGGTGCTGAGCTGGGTTTGGAGGCAGCCCCATCCCCCTGCCCCTCGCCCGCCCAGCTGCTCTCCCCTCAGAGGTGGGGATGGGCTGGGCCGGGCTCAGCTTTCCCAGACAGAGCAGAGCTGGGGGCAGGCTGGCTTTCTCCCCCTTGGTCCTTCCTGGGACCTCTGCCCCCCCAGGCAGCTCTAGGAGCCCCGTGGGCTGGTGTCTGCCCAAGGCAGCTCTGGGGAAACGTGGGGCAGGGGCTGAGGCCTGGACAGGTACTGGATCTCAGGGCGGGGGGGCGTCTTCGTGTGCGTGCGTGGGAGTGGAAGGGCAGAGCCTGCCTTGGAAAGGGAGAGCCAAAGCGGAGGTGAAGCCCCTCGCCTGGGCTGTCTGACCTGCCGTGGACCCTTCGTGCCTCTTCCCTCCCCTGCTCCCTGTACACACATTGTGCGACTCGTCCCCCTGAAATCCGAGCGAGCGTCGGGGACAACCTCTGGGCTGCAGGGAGGTGCCTGGAGGGAAGGGCTGACCCAAGGTGCCCCAGGCCAGCAGAGGATGCTGCAGCAAGCCTTTGGCTCCAGGATGGGATCCCCAGCCCTGTCGATGGCTCACAGACACCCAACCGTGGAGGCCGCAGCGTCTCCTCTGCAAAGGCAGAGAACCGGGGACACTGCTGGTTCCCAAGTGCAGCCAACGCTGAGGGCTGCTGCCAGGGACCTGTGGTCCCAGCTGGAGGCCCCCGAGAGTGGCACCTCCTCCAGCTCCCCAGGGGCCATCAGCACCAGAGTGAGCTTTCCCTGCCCTTCCGACTTGGTCCCTGTGCTTCGTGCTGACACCACCACGGGGGCAAGGAACAGCTCTTTCTGCCAAGCCTCTCGGCAGACTGGCAGGTCACCCCAAATGTTCGTGGTGAGTTTTGTGTGACTGCAGGTGCGGGGATGACAACCCAAAGTTTGTAAACAAGAGTCCCGTGTTGGCGAGGGGGCGGCAGGTCACACCATGCGTCGTCCCCCCTGTTATAGACTATCTTGCCAAAATGATGCAAGTTAGGACAAATTAAATTTCAATTATTTATTTTAGCAAGCGGCAATAAGCAAAACAGCGCTGGGCGGCCAGGGAGTCCCTGCTCCACCAACGGCGCGCACTCACTTCCCGAGGGTCCGTCTTTTTTATATCCTCCGCCTTCCGGTATCGGGTCTCTCTGAGAGGTGTACCCTGCGTCTGCGCACTTTGCAGCTAGGGGGTCGCTCCATCCGGGTCTTCCTCACGTCACCAGCTCCTCGTATTTCCTGCTTTCCTTTGTTTGTTTATATCTTACAGAATATAGACACTACCCCCCCTTTTTTTTTTTCTTTTTTTTTTTTCTTCTTCTTCTCCCCTTTGTCTTTCTCCCCTTTGTCCTTCTTCCCTTTCTCCCTCTTTTCAGTCTTTTGCATGGTAGGAGTCCTTGCTTCAGCATTTCAACTTAGATAAGCACTTACAGTCAGTTAGTCGTTACACAGTGTAATAGTTAAGATTAAGCTTAGACCTACATAATTTATGGAATAACATGTCACGAGCTCCCAGTATCTTCAATGGAATTTGATGAACAAACAGTTTACTGTCTATCACACCCCCCACCAGCGGTGCAGCCCCCATGTCCCCAAGGACGCTCAGGTGAGGATCCGGGAGCGGGCAGCATCCGCCTGACGAGCTCCGCCTGTCTCCCGTAGGAACACGAGAGTACAGCCCGCCGGAGTGGGTCTGCTACCACCGCTACCACGGGCATTCACAACAGTCTGGTCCCTGGGCATCCTGCTCTATGACATGGTCTGCGGGGACATCCCCTTCGAGCAGGATGAGGATATCATCAGGGGACAGCTCTTCTTCCGCCAGCCGATCTCCCTCGGTGGGTCCCCGGCTTCGTGGCGGGCAGCGGGTTTGGGAGATGGCACCGGGTGCACGAGCATCCCTGCTCTTACGGCTGTGGAGGAGGGTGATCTCCCGTGTTTAGCTGGGGGAGGTGGCACATGAGGAGGGTGATCTCCCGGGGTTAGCGGGGGGAGGTGGCACGTGTCCTGCCATCCTGCTCTCCTCCAAAACAGCTCCTGGATCGGGAGGTTTGGGGGTAGCTCTGAGCACACCCAGCATGGCCTGGGCACTGCGGACGGGGGTGGAAGGTGGACAGGATCCTTCTCTGACCGGCGGTGTCTGGTTTCTCTCCCCAGAGTGCCAGCATCTCATTGGGTGGTGTTTGTCCTCGCAGCCTTCAGACAGACCATATCTGGAGGACATTTTCAACCACTCCTGGCTGTGAGATATTCACCTGCCCTAGGAGATGGCAGAGACCCCACCTGGACGGTTTGGCCCGGGACCCTGGCACATAACAGCTCCAGGCTTCTCCTGGCCATAAGAAGCAAAGAAGACCAGGCTTCCTCACCACCGTAGCACCGAGCAGGGATAATCGGGAACACGCACATCCTGTCCCGAAGCTGGGCTGGAGACTGATCTTCCAAGTGCTGGTGGCCACCACCCCACCCAGCTGTCCTGGGCTCCATCTGAATGACCCTGTGTCATTTGCTGGTCTTGCCAGTAATTTTTTTTTTGTTTTGTTTTGGTTCTGTTATTGGTGGAGAGAGGAGACATTATTGCAAACCGTCTGGTTTTGGTGGCTCCCAAACATCTCCCTGACCACCTGAATTCGGGATGGCGAGAGGATCGGAGATCTTATTGCAAGAGAAGCTTCAACGGGGGAAAAACAGTGGCCGAATGGCTGCCGCCTCCACTGTCACCATGCTCGAGTGCCTTCAGCTGAGATCTGGGCTGTGCTGGAGGAAATACTTGAATTTCCCTACACTGCTGCTTTTCCAAGACTCGCCTGGGTATAGACTTCCTCTTCCCCTTTCAAAAAGAAAACAGGTCAGAAGACACCTGGGAGCCAAGCAGGCGATCCCTCACCTCCTGTGCCTCCACCTCGCCTGGATTTTCTGGGTTTCTTTGCTTCCCGGTGCCCTCACGAATGCACAAACAGTGCAAACCAACAGAGCTGTAAATGTGTTCAGTTATACAGGAGCGAAGTTTGATGTACAGTTGTTAATAGTGACAATGTTTTACCTTTTTTTCTTTTTCCCAGTTTTTGTTTCCAATTTATTTTCATGGATTTGTTTATTAAAGAGAGAGTTCTAGCCAGCAGGATAACTTATTTATTTATTTATAATTCCCGTGGGTTTCCAATCCACGCCCTGCTCCCACAGCTGCTGCCCCCCCGGTTTTCTGTTCGGGCCTTCCCTCCGTGTCTGCCCCGTGCCCATCCCCACCCGCAGTGTTTCTGGCTGGCGGGGTGCGGAGCGGCTGCCTGCTCCCCAGCTCTCTCTGTACAGAGTTCTGGTTGCTCTTGTTCCCTTGCCAGGTGTTTTGGTTTTCCCCGCGGGTGTCTTGTTTGGGGCTGGGGAGGGGGGAGCTGCTCTGGGCTGTCCGCGCTGTCAAGTCTTTATATGTTTTAGCTGGCGGGTTTTTTCTTAGTAGTTCGTATTGTACAGGGAAATTCAGAAATCTTACATTTTTTTAATGCAGTTTTAAATAAAAACAAACCACTTGACGTGATGGAGACATCCCTTTACTGCGGGGCGGGATGAAGGATGCTGCGAGCGTGCCGGGTACCGGTGGCCACACCGTGGCATGGCTACTGCGGGGCTACTGCGGGGACCAGCCGTTTGTCTCCAGCTGAGACTAACCCCAAAGGCTCGCTGAGCCACGTCAGCCAGGACCAGCCAGCGACAGCCCCATGGGGAAGGCTGGACCCATCCCTCGGCGGGGTGTTTCCAGGGCCGACAGCTCCTGGCAGGTCTGGGAGGGATCGAAGGGCTGTGGAGCCCTTTGCGTTTCTGTTCACCCGCAGGCTGGTGCGGAGCGTGTGCTGGGGACGGCGAGGGAACAACCATCAAAGCGACCTTGTGAAAGGCCGGGTGTTGTCAGCCACATTAATTTTCAGTCAGGCAGATCCTGTTGCTCCGGCGCTGTTGGCGCGGAGCGAGTGTTGGGTGCCGGGGGTGAAGAAAGCCACCGGCGGGCTGTGCCCACCTCCAGCTCAGCTGCGGCAAACACGGAGCGAGAGGAAGTTGATCTTGGGATTACGAGAAGTCGGTCGCTGTCAGTCAGCAGCAGTAACGCTTCGCTCGAGCTTTTACCCTCCACCCTGTCAAACCCCACTTCCCAGCTCTGCGGTGCTCCGGCTTTGGGGGTGTTGGTTTTGTTTTTTGTTTCCACTTGGGATTTTTTTTTTTTAATTAGTGTGCTGAATTTTGAAGCCCTGTTCCTGCTTGACCTCATGGCGCACCTGCTGCGCTGCGTACGCAGGGCTGTGTCTGCCCCAAGGAAGGGGCACATTTCCCCTTCTGCAGGTTAATTTGCAAGTCCCCCAGATCTCAGACAACAGGACCATCCTTTCCTTTTCTTGCCCCAGGGCTTTATTGCTTAAACCCCCCCCCGCCCCGTGCCCAGGCAGCAGTCCCTCTCCCAGGCTCACCCCGGGCTTGCCAGCACCGCTGTCCGAGCCGGGGGGCTGCTGTGCGAGGGAATGGGGGGTCCTGGAGCCACGTCCCAGCCTCGTGGGGTGACCTGGTGTGCTGTGTCACTGCTGTGCCTCCGTCTTCAGCAGAAAGCCTTAACTCTGTTTCTTTGTTTTGCTTTTTTGTTTTTTTTTTTTTTAAACTCAGCTGCATCTTTCATCTCCTCAGGGCTGCTACAAGCAGGAAGCGCAGCTCCACACGCCTTCAAAGTTTAGGCCTGTTCTGAGACGTGGTTTGTATTTAACCTCCTCTCTCACTCACTTTTCCCCCCGGACCATCAGGGAAGCTGCTCTTACACAAAGCAAACCTCCCTGCCACGCTGCCTGCTACCGCGAGGAGCCTGAGCCCCTTGGGTGGCCGCCGTCCCCCTCGGCACCACCGAAACGCTCTGGCGGCTGCCCGGGCTGCGGGCTGAGCTCAGCCCCCCCTGCCCGTAAACGCTGGCTGACTGCTGCGGTGTTCCTTAGAAAACTCGCTGCAGAAAGGCTGAGCAGGTCGGGCGCGGGGCTGGGGCGCTGGTAGTCACTTTGTTTCCACCTGTTGCTGATGGTTTTGTCCCTGCCAGGCTTGTGCTGCAGGAGGCAAACGGTGCCATCGTGTCCCCCGGCAAGATCCCGCTGCCCGGGTACTGTTTTGTCCTGCCAGGGTGACGGGGTGTATCCAAGGATCGGTGCGTGTTTGATCCCCGTGCACCCGCCTTCCTGTGCAGTAACGCCTTCACGGGGCTGAGAGCCACCAGAGTCATGTCCCAGACCTCTGCCACGGGGACGGGACCACGGTAGGTGTGACGGGAGACCTGAAGATGGGCAGCCGATGCCCGTTGCTCCCCTCCACATCATGGCATTGTGGCACAGGGGCTGGGGGAAAGGAAAAGGCCTTTTCACCCCTCATTTCTCCTCGACAGGGAGATGTTCGCTGCCCTTTGGGGCTGTCAGCTGTGATAGGAGAGGATGAAGAGGCAGGAGTTTTCCAGCAGGAAGCGATTTGGAGACAGCATCGCACTCCCACCTCTATTTCACAACTTTTTATTGCTCCCCGCTGTCAGCAGGGGAAGGACCCACATTTCAGAAAGCAGAAAAAAACAATGAAGCAGGAGCAGGATGAGATTTCAGACTGTTGGACCTCCCGTTCTGGGAGTACCAGAGTCCCATGGATGGCTGAGGACTCGCAAAGGGCCAGCACTCATCACACCTGTGGCTTCCTGTACCCACCCATCCCCAGCAAAGGTGCTTGGTGATGCAGAGGACTGGCCAGGGCAGCCTGCAGCCACAGCAACAGCGAGGGTTGTGTTTTGCACATCCCTGTCTGGGAATGAGAGATGAGCAACAGCCAAACCCCTGCCACGGCTGGAACAACGCAGATGAGCACCGAGGAGAAAAACCCCCTGGGGAGCGGGGGCCGGGCTCGCCGCAGGGACCCGCAGAGCTGGAGACTCGGAGGTGGCATCTCACCCCACGTCCTGCCACAAGGAGAACATCCAGCTGCCCCCGAGGCGGCGTCTGAAACCCTTTGGCCCTTCTCAGCACAGTGAGGCACAGGAGCTATTTTAAACACCTGCCTTAGGATGGGGTGAATTATCAGCAAACCAGGTGTCCCGCGGCTCCGCCCCCCAGTAATGAATCCCGGTGGAAGTCGGTCTCCAAAGGCTTTTTGCCGATGGCCTGTGTGGCAACAGCACCACCTCCACAGGGCAGGTGGGGAAACTGAGGCACGGTGCCCCAACCTGATGGAGATCTGCGGTGGAGCTTGGGCTCACCTGCCTTTCCCTGCCCTACCCCTCCTTAGGCTGGGACCAGCCGCAGAGGAGCTCCCAGCTTTAAACCCCTGATGGCCCCACATCCCCCAGGCAGGGGATTTAGTGCTCCAGGAGTCGAGACTAAAGCCCTGCACCCCCCTCAGCATGAACCCGGGGTGAAGCCTGTCCCTTCCCAGCCCTCCTCTGAAAAACAAACCCCGTGCTGTGACAGTGGGGGCGGCCAGGTGCTGGTGTCAGGCACCTGTAGCCCCGCTCCAGACCAGAGTCTCATGTGTTGGGGTTTACACCGACCTTCCTGAGAGTGGGATCTGCGCTAACCCTGCCTGCGTGACACGTCGAAACTGCATCACTCGGCCTGAGAGTTGGTGGGGGTTTTGATGAGGAAAAAACCACTTTATTCACTGTAAAAAAAACCCCAAACAGCCAACAACCGCAAAACCTTCCAGTGTGTAAAGTTGAGTCAAATTTAGCAGCTTCAGCTAAGGAAACATATTTTTTAAAGGAATAATCAATGTGATTCTTTCATCCTTTTCCAAGCTTTTGGTCCCCTTTCTCCAGGGTAATATTTGTGTGTCCTTAATCACTGTGTTTATTACAGTTAGGAGGGGGTTAAGCAACCCGAACATGGAACAGCTGCTCCTGTTTCACATTGAAGCAGCCGCTTCAGTGACCCTGCAGTGACACCCCGGCACGCGTGTGCATCTCAACGGCTGCAGGGACGGAGATCTCACCCCGCTGCAGAAGCTGTGAGAAAAACAGAGCAGCAAACTGTCATTTCAGGTCAACCCCTGCCAAAAGTCTTCCTCTTGCCCCAGCTCCCCGAAACGTGCAGGCAGGGCCGGGCCCCCGGCACACGCGCGTGGCCTCGTAAGCCATCAGCACCCACCCCAAAGGAAACCGTCCCCGTGCTGCCACCCGCGCGGCACGGGTGTGCCACGACAGCCGTGATCTCGGTGCCAGGCTACTACTCGTAGTAATCACTCGCTGTAGTGTCCCTATGTGTGCACATGAGTGTGTGTAGATCCCCCCAAACACATAAATTTGGCTCAGTTGGGGCCAGGTTGGCTCCTGCTGTCACCAGCTGAGACCTGACGGCAATCGAAGCACAGCTGAGGATGCCGAGGACTTGGATTTCAGCCCTTTTCCCCCATCCTCTGGGGGGGGTTTCTCTCCTTTTGGGGAGAGGAGCAGGATGAGGGCAGCGTGGAGACAATGAGCCCCCTTCCCTTGCCAGGGTGGAGGGGTCACTCTCCTGCTGCTCTAGCAGGGTGTTTCCAAACAAAGTCTTCAATAAAGCCAATAAATGAAGCACGAGAAGATGGAGTGTGACTGGCCATGACTCCAGGACAGACGGACAGACTCTCTGGCGTGCTCAGCCTCCCGCTGACACTGAGGGCTCCCGCTCTGATGCAGGATGGTTCTATCTCTCAAAGTCTGCAGCTGTGTTACGGGATAAAGTGATTTGCAATAACCCTGTTTGTCACACCTTGCAGCCCACAGGTTTTTAACTCTGGTGGAAGGAACAGTGTTTCCACCCAGGATGAACCAGCACCTTTCTGGAAACTTTGCTAGTCCAACACTGCACCCCTGACCAGGAGGGCAGTGATCTCCCTGCAGCTGGGTACCTCGAAATGCTCTACTTTTTATCAGTTCTTAAGTTTCTCTTCTCTGCTTCAGCTTTGACATGGGAAAAGGAACTGACTCTTCTCTCTCAGTTTTCATTCTCATTCAAAATTGAAAGCTGTCAGAGATCCCGGGCTCGTTGCCACGGTCTTGGGCTCACTCTGCCCCCCGAAATATCTCCCTGTACCCCGAGAGCAGCCGATGGTGAAGGAAGGAGCAGGAACAGGTTGGGTCAGGGCAAAGCACCCAGGTGCCAGGCCAGGCCCTGTGGTGAGGCGCCAGCGACGAGCCTGTGCTGCCCTTTGCTGTCAGCCCTGTCCACCCAAAACAGGCTGGTTTTGCAGAAATGCACCTGCTTTTTAATTTTTCATCCCTTTTTTGAGTGCTTCCGATCCTCCTGTGTCCTGAAAGGCTCTCCAAGCCTCTCCCTGAATGCTTGGCAGGAGCCATGATCCTGCCAAGCTGGGACCTGACCCTGAGGGGATGGCAAGAGCCACCCTGACCAGGAGGCTGAGCTGGGGGGGGTAATTATCCCTTTTCCGATGACCCCCCCCACCTGCGACACCCCGAGGGACAGCCAGCTCCCCTCCTGCCATTGCCCTGCCCTTTGCAAACAGGGGAAGCTGAGGCATCTCCTCAGGACCTGACTCCTGTGGGGCAAGGCCCTGCCGGCGGCCTGACCGTGTGAGGCGGGTGCTAATTCAGCAGGGCCATCGCACGTTTCCCTCAGGAGCAGGACGTCCCCATGTCCCCACAGCCCGGGGACACTGGTGACAGCAGACCCTGTCCCTCTCTGCCCACACCCGGCACCATTAAGGCCCCGTGGCTGCCGGCCACCCCTGTGGTGAGGTTTCTCCTCAGGGCACGAGAGGGATGGCAGTGCCCTGCTGGCTGGCAGGGTCCCAGTCCCATGTCACCTGGGAAGTTTGGGGGGGTTTCTGACATCTGTGGGGTTTTTTTCCCAGTTTATCCCCATTTATTCAGGAAGTGACTGCTTGTGCCTCATGGTATGTCCAGCAGAGACATCACATCACAGAAGTGGTCAACTGGGCTGGGCCACAACCCTTCAACTGGCTTGAGAAGTCTGTGATGATTGTGAAACCAGTCAGTGCCCCAAGCCCAGAGCCGGCTGCCAGCGGGGAAAACACCTTCCAGCTCATCAGCCTGTACAGAGCATGGGGTGACACATGGCCAGGGACTGACTGTAGGACACGGTGGCCAGCGGGTAACACTCGCAGACTGCACGAGATCCAAGGAAATGGAGCTGAGCCGTGCAGTCCTGAGCAGAGGTGGTCCGTCCCCCGTCAGGAAGCTGGCCAGCAGCCCGGGCGGGTTGATGGAAGCACAGCACATCTCCGAGCTGCTCAAATCCACCAGAAATACATCGGGCTGTGGCGACGCTGGTGTCACCACCAGCACAGTGACGCTGTTCCCAAGCACAGCCCCTGCACAGACACTGAGAGAGAGGAGGAAGAGGCACCTGGAATCAGGCGCTTTCCCAACCCCAGCAGCAGAAGCTCTCCTGGTGACGTGTTTTTCCCATTCCCCTTTCTCCATCAGTGTCCTTGGTCTGTCTTGTCCCCTCCTGTCAGAAAGGGCACCTCTGAGAGAGGGAATATTTGTGACAGAAAGTGTTACCAGAGGGAACGCAGTGTTTGCATACACCAGGCTGTATTGGGTACCCTGAACAAGAGGCCTTACTCAGAGTTGCTTAAATTTTATGTGCTTGCTACCCCTGGGAGAGGATGTATTGTTTACCGGGAACCATCGGCCGCAAGACTGCTTCTCATGGCCCCCTGCAGGCCCCACAAAGGCTTCTCATCACCCCCAAGGACACAGGGGACATTTATTGTCCATGCAAGTGTTTCTCATCAAATACAAGGACAGATTGGACACATCAGACAGGTCAGGCTGTCCTTCAAACAGTCAGCAAGGAACTTATAGTAAGGAGCTACCGTCCTTGGAGAGGAGAAACACCCTGGAACATGGAAGCTCGTTAAAATTGTTTTACTTAAATCAGTTTAAGAACCTGCCCGGACACAGACCCTCACCCTTTGAACTGGCGCAGACAATTAAAACCCCACTGTCACTTTAAATCAGAGCGAGCACGTCACTCCCCACTGAGGGGTACAAGCGATAAGTAATTAACCAATACTCACTGCAGTAAAGGTGTAACCATGTAGTCTGGGGTGTATGAACACTCCGAAGTTCTTTTGTGCCGAGTGCTTGACCTGCGGACTCTTCCCCTGCGCGGGATAAAGCAGTATCTCCTCTCCAAACTCACCTTGGTCTCCAGAGTCTTTATTTCAGGTGTCACACTCCCGTGCAGGGCTCCACACTCCGTGCGAGAAGAGCAGCGGGGTCTTGGCGAGGCTGCTCCTCGGAGCGCGCCTTTCCCCCGAGCAGAGGAGTCGCCCCAGGGAGGTCCCTGTCCCCGCCTCTGGAATAAAGAGGGAACAGCCTGTGCTCAGGCTTCAGCAGCACGGCCGCTGCGCCTCAAGTTATTCCCAGGACGCTCTGCACAGGCGGGAAAGGTTTCTCCGTTTGCTGTCGGCGGGAGAAAGGCACCTCAGTGAGGGAGAGATTTAAATCTCAGCCCACGGCCGAGGAGAGGGAGCAGCACCAGCACCCCCAGCTGTGTGTCTGGCCAGGCAGGAGCTCCCGGCACTCCCTGAGTTGCTGCGGGGGGTGTCCAGCTCCTTACCGCGTCCCGGGATGGGCCCTGCAGGAACGGCACGGACAGAGCAGCGGCAGGACAAACGGACAGCTCGGAGGGGTCCAAATCTGGAAATGCGGAAACTTCAGATTCCAGACATTTTTAATTCAACATCCTGGCATTTCAAAATACAGCACTGTCAAATTCAGACTGCCGACATTCCAAAACCCGGACAGATCAGATTTAGAATTCAGAAAATTCAAATCTAAAGTTCAGAGATTTCCAAATTTTGAAAGTCAGAAATGTCAAATTTCAGAAATGTCCAATTCAAGATGCGGACATTTCAAAATTTGTCATTTTCAAATTCAAGATTCCAACATTCCATAACCCAGACATTTCAAATTTGGAATTTGGAAAATTCAAATCTAAAGTTCTGAGGTTTCCAAATTTCCAAATTCAGAAATTTCAAATGTGTCCTGGCACCCCCACACCCCCCAGACTCCCCCAGGACCCCCAGACCCTCCAGACCCCCCCACAATCCCCCCAGAACCCCCAGACCCCCCCTAGGACCCCTCCTGGCACCCCTAGAACACTCCCAGGATCCCTAGAGCCCCCCCAGACCCCTGCCATCACCCCCAGACCCCTCCAGGACCACCCCCAGCACCCCCAGGACACCCCCAGCACCCCCTGGCACCTCCAGACCCCCCCAGGCCCCGCCCCAGCTCACCCTGACCAGGGCGACCATGCGCTGCCCCTCCTCCCGCAGCTGCTCCTGCCGCCGCCCCTCGGCCTCCTGAGAAGGGGTGAGGGCGAGGGGGGGGTCAGTCGCCCCCCCAAAGGCCGGGGGGTGTTGGGGGGACGCGGGGGGGTTCGGGGGGGCAGGGAACCCCCCCAGAGCGGTGACAGACATCACAGATGCACCCCGAGCCCTGGTTGCAGAAGGTGCAGTGGGGTCACTACCAGCTCTGCAGTAAAAAAGAGGTGGGGGGGTCAGGGCTTGGGGTCACCCCCAAAACTCGGGGACCCCCCCAGGAAGGGCGGGGACCCCCCAAACTGACCTGGGGGCTGGGGGGGCCATTGGCGGGGGGGGGGGCAGTCGCAGACCCCGCAGAGGACGCTGGGGCCGGGGTTCAGGAAGGTGCGGGAGGCGCAGGCACAGCCCCCACCTCGCTGCTGGTGTTGGGGGGCAGCTCCAGAGTCGGGGGGGCCCCTATAGCGCTGGAGAGGAAGAAAAGAGGGTGAGGGACCCTATAGATCCCCGTAATCCCCCATAGGGGATCGGGGGGGTTGGAGGGGCTGTACCCTGGGGTCCCCCCATGGGGCTGGCTGGGGGGTCCGCCTGGAGGAGGTAGGGGGCGGGGGGACACTCTCAGGATCTATAGGGCCTCTATAGGGGCCCTACAGACCCACATGTGACCCCAGGAGCCCCCCCCCAGGCCCTCCAGCCCCTCTACAGACCCTCCAGCCCCTAGGGACCCCCCAGCACCCCCTATGGCCCCCCCAACCCTACAGTTGCCCCATAGAGCACTCACAGCCCCTACAGAGCCCCCCTATAGCACCCCCAGCCCCTACAGAGCCCCTCTACAGCCCCCCCAGCCCCTATAGAGCCCCCCCCAGCCCCGTACCTGTGGGCCTTCCCCATCTGTTATTGGCAGCGAATCAGCCACCAGCAGCCCCTGGGGGCGGGAAGAGGAGCCGCTCCCAGTTCACAGCAGTACAGACCAGTATGAACCAGTGACACCCCCACTCCGCCCCTCCCTGTACATCCCTGGGCACCCCCAGTATAGCCCAGTGCCCCACCCACCCCTCCCAGTGCAGCCCAACCTCCTCCCAGTCCCTCCCAGTATAGCTGTGTGCTCTCCCCAGTCCCTCCCAGTTCCCCCCAGTCCCTCCCAGTCCCCGCTCACTTCAGCCCCCCCGCCAGGATGTCAGTGAAGAACTGGGGTTTCGGTGCTGGTTCTTGGGGGGAGGGCAGGGGGAGAGTCAGAGTCCTCCCAGTGCATCCCAGTACATCAAAGTGTCCCTCAGCACGTCCCACTGCCCCTCCCAGTACTCCCCAGTATGGCCCAGTGCCCTGCAGTATGTCCCAGTAACCCTCTCAGTTAGCAAAATACTGGGATGCTAGAGAGGGAAATTGGGGTTCTGTGGGGTATATACTGGGGTGATACGGGAGGATTGGGCTCCTTGAGGTTTTGGGGTCCTGCGGGTTTTGGGGTACCTGCACGGCGTCGACGGTGCCGCAGCAGACGGGGTTCCCGAAGTGGACGGTGTGGCAGTGCCGGGGGGGCCGGGCTGCAGCAGGTTCCAGCCGTACTTCTCCAGGGTGCTGAGCGCCGTCCGCAGCCCCCCCAAACCCTGTGGCTGCCCCCCGGCACCTGGGGGGGGACAGGGAGGGTCGGGGGAGCCCCCAAACCACCACCGCACCCCCACATCCCCCCACTCCCCCTCCCACCGCCCCCCACACCTCATTCCCCCGTATTTTGAGTGCCCCCCTCCATTTCGGGTGCCCCCTCGTAATTTTGGGTGTCCCCCTCCTGCATTTTGGGCCCCCCCTCCACCACACCAGGCACAGGCTGTCACACAGCAGCTGGGCCCCGTCCAGGTGCTGACACTTGTCTCGGGGGGGCCGGGGGACCCCCAAAATCGGGCTCAGCTCAGCCAGCGTCGCCTCCCCGGGGTCCTGGGTCAGAGCCACCTCCAGTGCCGCACGCAGCGCCCCGAGATTGGGCGGGGGGGCCCCTCGCTGCCCCCCAGGGTTCGGGGGGACCCCCCCTGGGTCGGGGCGTGCCCCCTCAGAGCGGTCCGCGATGGGGGGGCACCCCTGGGAGGACCCCGTGGTGTGGGGGGAGCCCTCAGGATCTCGGGGGGCCCCTCAGAGGCCTCCGGGATGGGGGGGGCCCCCCCGGAGTGTGTGTGGAGCCCCCTCCGCTGGGACGGGGGCACTGGGCTCGGCCTCTTCCACCATCACCTGAGGGGTGAGAAACGGGGAGGAAAAGGGAAATTTGGGGGGGGGGTGATGGCGAAAATAACGAGTTAACGGGGCAGCAGTGACTCTAATGGGGGCGCACCCCTCACCTGGGGTCCCCGAGGGGTCCTGTCCCCCAAAACGCCCCTGGTGGGGGGGATCCCAGTGGGGGGGGGGGGGTCCCTCTCCCCACCCTGTCAGGGGGGTCCCGTCCCCCGTTCCCAAGTGCCCTGTCAGAGGGGTCCCCGGGAGGAGGGGGAACGGGTGTGAAGAATAGGGTGGTGATTCGTGTTAAAATATGATGACTTTGTTAAGAATTTGCCATGTACATAAGTTAAAGGAGATTTGACATGGTTTTATTGTTAAAAGGAATTTGGAGGTTTATTTTTCCTCAGTGACAGGTGCTAAGTAGGTGGAAAATTACTGGCGGGACCCCCATCAGAAGACCCCAGCAACACCGGATTGCGCAAGTAAAATATGATTGGAGGAATCCCTGCCAGGAGCCCCAGCAACACCAGAAAGCCCGGGAAAGTTTGAGGGACCCTGCTGCGCATGTGAAGGAGGGACTATAAAAGAGAGTGACGTAGCACCACCCGGTGCTCGTCGGTGCGGAGTGGGAAGCCCCCCCCTGCCCCCCGGCGTGCCTAGTTTTTTTTGCTTGTTCTTATTGCAAATAAATTTATTAAAGATATTTTCGCCTCTGCCTCGGCATTTATAACACGGGGGTGCGTGAGGGTCCGGGGGTACCAGGGAGAACTCGGGGACCCCCGGCCCCAGCGCGGGGGGTGCCGCGGGGAGGGGGCGCCCAGCGGGAAGCCCCTGCCTACCTCAGGGGCTGGTAGGAAGGAAGGCGGGGAGAGGAGGGGGGAGAGGAGGGGGCAGCGGCGGCAGCGCCCGCCCCGACCAGCGCCGCCTCCACAACGACAGCGGCGGCGGCTGCTGAGGGGAGGAAAGAGCCTTCCCGCCCTGCCGCCGCCCGCCCCCGAACGGGCTGCCCTCACCCGCCATGGCGGCCGCGGCGTCGCTCCGCACCCCCCTCCGAGTCCTGCGCATGCACCCCAATGGCCCCGCCCCTGCCCTGGCAATGCCCACACTCCCCATGGCGGCCTCGGCGTTGCTCCGCACCTATCCTCCGCGTCCTGCGCATGCGCCCTACTGGCCCCGCCCCTGCCCTGGCAATGCCCACACTCTCCATGGAGGACGCGGCGTCGCCGGGCCCGCCCCTTCGCGCCTGCGCGGAGCCGCCTCCCTTTAGTCTCGCCCCTTCTCCCCGCTCCCCTCAGGGCTACCATGATGGCGGCGGCGGCCCCGCGGCTCTGGCCGCTCCTCCGGGCCCTGCGGGCTCAGGTGAGGCGGGAAGGCGGGTAGGGGGGGACCTGGGGTGGGGGGGCGGACCTCGGGGGTGGCGTCACGCCCGCGTCGCGGCCTCACCCCGCCCGGGGGGTGTGAACACGGCGGCTCGGGGGGGGGTTGGGGTCCTCCCTCCCCTCTTCCCTTCCTCCTTGTCGCCGTTCCCTTCCCCGTCCTTCCCGGGGGGCACCGGGGGCCGGGATGTCCCGGCGAGCGCCCCGAATGCGGGTCGCGCGAATTCAGCCCCCCCGCAGGCCCGGCGCTGGCGGAGCCGCTGGAGGCGGGGGGGTGCGGGCAGGCGGGCGGCCTCGCACTGCTCACGCACCAGCGGTGGCAGCGGGGCCAGGCGGGGCCCAGCGTCCCTGGGGGGCGACGGGGGGGTCAGGGGCAGCCCCCAGGGAGCCCCCCCCACACCTGCCCCGAGGCAGCCCCCACAAATCCCCACCACATAAACCCCACAGGGACGTTTCACGGACCCACAGAGACCGCCCTGGCCCCACAGAGACACCCCAACCCACAGACACCCCCCCGATCCCATAGATCCCCCCTCAGCCCCACAGAGATCTCCCCCAACCACCCAGAGACCCTCCCCCAGTCCCACAGAGCTCCCCCAACCCCAGAGACCTCCTCAGCCACCCAGAGAACACCCCAGCCCCACAGACTCCCACAGAGACCCCCTCCAACTCCCCAAATCCCCCCCCAGCCCCACAGAGCGCCCCCCCGCTCACCAACAGCCATGGCCCCCACCAGGGCAGCCCCACGTGGAGGTGCAGGAACCGGAGGAAGTTTTGCACCAGCCCCGCGGGGGTGTAGGCCCCCAGCCCCAAATGCTCCATCCGCTCCTCCCCCTCCACACACACGGCGGGGAGGGGGAGGGGGAACCGAACCCGCAGCAGGGGGTTCAGACTCACGGTGGGCTCTGTTCACCCCACGGTGGCTATGGGGGGTGGGGAGGCTGCCTGGGAGGGGGAGGAGAATGGGAGTTATAGGGGGGGTCTGACCCACAGCCCCCCCGAACCCCCACCCTGCCCCGTGGTGCCCCCCAGCCCCCCCAATCTGCCCCCCCCCCCCTCCCCGAACCCTCCGTCCCCCCCTCACCTGGGCACTGGCGGTGGCGAGGGTGGGTTCAGGACGTGGGGCCCAGCCCCAGGGGGTGTCTCCAGGCCCAAAGGGGCCCCCGCAGCGTCGGGGGGGTGGGGGGCGGGGGGGGGCCATGTGATGTCACATCACATCATCGCCTCCCACCCCAGGGGCAAAGCCCTCCCTCCGCAGAGCCCCAGCACGGCCATGACGTCACCACGGAGGGCAACACTCACAAGGGAGAAGTGGCGGAGGAGCGTGACACCACTGCCGGCCATGATGTCATGATATACTTTAAAAAAAAAAAAAACCACCACAGGAAATGACCCCTACTAGGTCCTCCCCCTCCTCGTCACTGCCTCTACCTGGCTTGTCCTTGAGGTATGGTGGGACGGGGCGGTTTGGGCAGGACCTACAGGAATGTTTAGAAATGGAGAATATGGAGGGTTTTGGTAGGACCTACAGGAATATGCAAAGTTTGGCTATCGGGGGGGTGGGTAGGACCTACATGAATGTGTAGAGATGGGGAGTATAGGGGAGTTTTGGTAGGACCTACAGGAATGTGTGGGGTTGGGGCACACAGAGGGGTTTGGGTAGGACCTACAGAAATGCAGGTGGCACCAGTGCAGTGAAGGGAGAACCCAGCTCTTGGGGTCACCACCCCTGAGAGCCCTGTGCAGCCCAGGGACACGGAGGCTGCTGCAGGCACAGAGCAGGAGATGGGCTGGGGCAGCTCTTGGGCTGCATGGGAGGGGCGGTCGCTGCAGGGAGTTGCAGAGGTTTGGGGTTTTTTCTTGGGGTGTGGGAACAGTTTCCGTGTGTTCCAGACACCCAGTGCCCCCTGCTTAGAGTGACAAGCGTTCTCCTTCCCATCAGCTCTTCAGTGACGCATCGAACCAGCAGCTGCTCACCAACAGAATTCAGATTTCCTGGGCCAGGTCGTGGGAGAACTGGAGGTAAGAAAGGCTCCACTTCCTGCGCTGCTCTGGGGTCATTCGCAGCTCTGCTCTTTTTTCCCTTGGGGAAAGCAGAGCCTGGGGCAGAGGGTAAAACTCTGCAGGCGTGGGAAGCTTGGCCTTGTGCTGGTGACCCACGGGGTTTGTGTGCTGCTGGTGTCTGGGCTGGAAGGGCTGAGGTGGGGACCCTCTGAAGAGCCCACGCTGCCCCAGACCCAATCTGACAGACCCACAGCAGAGTGCAGCTGTTGCTTTCGTACTTCTCGGCAGCTCTTTGTCCTGCTCCTTCCCAGAGCTTTGACCTGCAGGAGGAGGGTGACAGTCTGTGGGGGGAAGAGGAGCTGCCCTGAAGAGAAGCCCCCGTCTGCCTCAGCCCTGCACCCTGGGACTGTTCTTCCCTCTGCTCTGGATCTCTGGGGCTACTCAGAGCTGCCCTTGGCAGAGTGAATCTTCTCAGGCCCCGAGAGCTCTGGGGATGTCGTTACTGCAGGTTTCTTCAAGGCAAAGCTGGCCAGGAGAGAGAAGCCCTGTTTGGGCCTGCAGGGCAGGGTCCTGCCAAGATGCTTTAATGGTACCTACTGGAGAGAACAATCACTAAATAACTTTTTGTATAAAGCTTTGAGCTCGCGTGCTGCTGCCCTTCTGTCAGCAGGCAGCCCAGTTACTGTCCAGTGCCAGCCCAGCTGCCAGCCCTCGCCGTCGCCTTCACAGCCAGCGCTGCCTCTGCCCATCGTGATCTCTGCTGCAGAGTTTCTCTGGGTTTCCTTCCCCGTTCTGTCAGGGAGCAGCCAGGGCACCGCTGAGCACAGGGGATTTCCCCTTTCAGTGCCCCTAGAGCTGAATCTGGGGGACTCACCCCAGGAGGTTTCTCCTGTCATGCAGTTTCAAACTGTGAGTTGCTGTCAGCCATTTACCTTACTTGGCTGTAAGCTTCCCTCAATGTGCAGGGTATGCCCTGACCTACTAGTTAATTCTTGAAGCCTTTTGGCTGTTCCATATGTTTCTTCTTATCTCTGAGGAGAAAATAGCCTCACTCCTCAACCCGTCAAATGGACCCATTGCTCAACTATCAAGATGTGTCGCGATCCCAAAGTGTCAGATGGGTGATTTGTCCCCAGCAAAGATGTCATCTTTCCTGCCAGCTTTTACTGCTGCACCATTAACGTGCTTCAGAAGTGAGTCAGCTGATAAAGATGGTGGTGTGAGTATGATCTCTTTCTTGATCCTTTTGCAGAGATGTGTCTGAGCTGAAGGCAGAGCAGAGGAGGCTTTTGGGCTCTGTACTTGTAAACTGCTCCCACCTGAACTCTGGCGTGCAGCTCTGGGAGCCCGTCAGCCTGGGCAGACCTGTCCTAAAGGGTCAGGCACAGCAGCAAGCGGGACAGGAAACAAGCCAGAAGACTTGGGAAGTGATGCACTTACAAGTCAAGGGGGACCTGGAGAAGAAGGAGCTTCAGGACAGGTAAATGTGTTTTAAACTTTGCTGTTACCAACATTACCTTTTGTGGCTGCCTCTTGGATTCACAGGCGGGCTGTGTTCACGTTTCAAACCCACCCGTTCTGCACAGCTTTGTTTCTGTCCCTAGCCAAGCTATGGCCTTCAACAGCACGGGTAGAAAAACACGTCTGACCGACAGAAGCTTTTGTAAGACAAGACTGGAAAAGAGATCACAGTGTATTACAGTGTTTTTGCTGTTACCTGATTGTTGGTGAGAAGCTGAGACCAGCATAAAGAGAGCTGTGTCTCTTGTACAGCCCTTGGTACCCCCAGGGCTGTGCAGAGGAGTTGGGAGGGATTTGCCCAGGGCCATCCTAAGCCCCTCTGCACTGACAGTTCCTTACCAGACTGAGTGCAGAAGTCCTTTGGGGCAGGAAGGGCCATTTTGCAACATCAGGCATGTTAACCTGTAGAGATGAACGCTGCCTTTGCTGTATTTTCTGGGCTGAACTTTCTCTGCTGTGCTTCTGGGAGCTGCTTAGCTCCTCAGCGGGTGCTGGTGTGCGATGCTTTTGGAATGGCACGTGGACCTTCTCTTCTCAGGGGGACGGAGCTCTCAGCCTTGCTCGTACAGTCTCAGAAGCAGAACGAGGAGAAGGAGAAGACCGTGAAAACACTTAACGACACTGTGGAGATCCCAGTATGTTTTACCTTTATTTGGGAGATGGCCCAATGGTTGCTCTCCAGCTTTAGCACAAAGGGGTGTGGTTTCCTCAAGAGAAAGAGCGGTGAGGACGCTGACTGTGTGGGAGCATCAGGCACGTGTGAGTCAGCCCAGGGGCAGGCAGTGGCGGGGGAGCTGCAGACAGTTCTGGGGGTTGCACCAGTGCTATTCTGCCTGTGACTAGATCTCCAGGGATCAAAGTTCCTTGGAATTGACAGCTTCGTAGCAGCCTGTGAAAACCAGCTGTTGGTCTTTCTCTTCTTAGTTTTAGCAAAGAAGGAGTTCAATAGATGTGGGAAGGGATACACTGGAATCACTAGGGCTGAGGCTTATCAGCACGACGATGCTGCTGAGGCTGGGAATGCTGCAGAGGGGAGCAGCTCTTCCCCACCCACCCTTTGCTTATTCTATTCTCAGGAAGCAAGTCGGTTAGAGAAAGAATATGAAGCTTCATTGACTAAAAGTGTCAAAGAAGAGAATCTTTCCCTCCAAAAGCTGATAAAAGATATAATGGAGGTGAGTACAGAGTTGGGACCACATCCCTGTAATTTGATTTAAAAGTACTTGAGGAAGGCGAACGACGGGCCCAGGGAATAGATATATATGTTTTATACTGTCTGTGTTAACTGCTACTGGCTGTTTAATTATTATACCACTTCTCTGACATCAAACCTGCTATAACTGCTGAGTTGGCTGTCCTGTGACACTTGAGCTAAGTCACTAGAAGTTTCCGTACCTTTGCCTTTCCCGTAAGGTCTCTATTTGACTGTGCTTTGAGTTGGCTACTTGACGTTTGTGTTCTAGTGTTGCCTGGAGGCTTCTCCCACCTCCTTGAGCAATGACTCTCTTGTTCTTTAGATTTTTATAAAAGGTCACTGACTGAATCAATGCGCTTGCCAACTCTGCTCCTTCACTCTGCATTCACTGACCATTATTATCTCCCCAGAATTGCAACTGATCTAACTGTTTAGGGCTAACTTTAGCTTAGTCCTAAACCTCACTCTAGGGAGGGGGGTTTAATCATCAGATGTTTTACACAGCTTTTCACAAAGTCAGTTCTTTCCCCTTATGTAGTCATTTTTATCCTCTTGTGCTACTGCTCAGAATAAACATTAGCTTTTTCATTGCTGTTTTGCAGTATTCATCAGCTTCCTTCTTCCCTGGGTAGCATTAATATTTCCTTTCATTGCTATTTCCAGTGATGACCTGGTGCTCCTCATCTCCGTGGCTCTAAGAAGCTGAAGGAGACTAAAACCATTCATGAGAGCTTCAAGAAACTGAGCGTTCAGGCAGCCTCCAGCCACTTCACACTTGTTTCTGCTTGTTTGTAGTAGCTGTATTCAGAAACCCCTGGAGCACTTGTGACCGCAGGGACAAAACTTCTTTGTTGACTGAAGAAATGAGAGAATTGAGTTTTTAATGACTCTGGGGTGAAGTGGGAGAAAAAGGAGAAATAGACAAAGAAAATCAAGCAGAATGAGCAGAGAGTAACAGCTTGATGTGGGCTTTCAGGTGGTGTTAGATGAATGTGCCAGTGTGGTCGCTGACAGCTCCCAGCAGGCAGAGTCTAGCAACGTCCTCTCTTGTCTGAGCTCCGTTGATGCAGAGCGTGCCTTTGTGTTGGTTCAGGAAGCGCTGGCAAGGAGGAGAGGAGCAGCACAGGTGAGAATTTCTCCTTGCCTTCACCACTGGCCGCAGGCTCAGCTGCTGATGCCTTGCTTATCTTGAAACCTTTCCATTCACTTAACCAGTTTCTTTCTAGCCATCCCACTCTTGGTACTATATCGCCTCACCAGTCTCACCAGCTCTGTGTTCTGCTGCTTTTCTCTCTTTGATCTCCACCCCCTCATCACAACTTTTGCCTTCAGGTGAGCTGTCTCGCTGCTTGCTTCTCTCACAGCTATCAGGAGCCATCTTCCCTGCTCCTTATTGCTTGTTTGTGCTTTTCCCTGCCCATTCCTTTCAGGCCCCAAAAGAAGAGCTCTCTGCCAGGCAGGACTCTATGAGTTTCCTGCTGCACCAGCACAGGCAGCAGCAGGAGAAGTGCTGGAAGCTGCAGCAAAGCCTCGAGCAACTGGAGCAGGAGTGCCAGACGGCCAGCAGCCACCAGCAGCACCTGCAGTCTCTGGTAGAAGCACTCAGAAGGTGAGTGTTCCCTCCTCCTCCTGCATTCTGGAGGCAATCTGCTTCCAGTTCTGGCAGTTCAGAGCTGTTACGGGCAAAGAACTCGCCTGCCCTCCCCATGTATGCCCCTGTTTGGCACTTCCTGTCACTGCTTTTCCTGCTCTACTGTGAATCCTAAGGCTGTCTTGGAGACTCAGAGTGACGTTGGAATACAAGACGCCTCCCTCTTGATGTGCTGCTTCTCTGAATTCTGTTCTTTGGGGGCCCTTTCCTAGCCACGGCTTCTCAGTGAATGAAGGCAAAAGCCTGCCTGCCTTCCTCTGTCCCGCTCCAGTGACCTTGTGAGGGGAAGGGCAAGTTCTTCCTTACCGTGCTGCCCACAGCGCCAGCCTGGAGTGACTGGAATGGGATCCGTGACTCTTCAGGCCTGTTCATTCTTCTGACTGAGCCTTGTCTCTGCAGTGACTGTGCAAACCTCGAGAAAACCAGGGCAGAGCTACAGCAACAGCTTGAAGAGACGGAGCAAGAAGCCTCGTGTCTGAGTAACACTGAGCTGCAGCTGAGGGAAGATGCAGCCCAGGGGAAGAGGGTGGAGCAGCAGCAGAGGGTGGAGAGAGTGCGTCGTGACCAGGAGCTCCTGTGAGTATTAAAGCTTCCTCTGGGCAGGGGTGGGCGCTGCCGGACGGTGGGAGGCCCCCCTAAAAGAGTGGATTTTGTCTGCTCAGCATGTGTAGCACAGACTGGTGAAGGGAGCCCGTGGGCAGGACACACAGCAGAGGTGCCTCCTTGTACTTTCTTTATGGCCCTTGAAAAAAATCATTCCAAAGCTGACCAGAGTAGTTGATGACAGGCCTAAGGTGAAACAAGAGAGGTTCAGGCTGGATTTAAGGAGAACAAAAAATGGAACCATGAGGGCAATCCTGCAGCAGAACAGGTTGCTCAGAAAGGTTGTGCAGATTCCATCCCTGGGAATTTGGAAGCCCCAAGTGGATCGAGCCTTGAGCAACCTGGACTGATCCCATAACTGACCCCAGGTGCTTTGAGTGGAGATTGGGCTAGAGGCCTCCTGGGGTCCCTGCCAGCCTGAATCATCCTGTCATCTTATGGTTATTGGATTGGAAATTCATACAGATCTCCCCACATACATTGCAGGCTCTTTCATCGTTTTGTTGCCACAGGCAAGAATAATGGAGAGAATGTTAATCTGGACTTTAAAAGTCTGTCTTATGCAAAGAAGAACTTTGGAAAGTCTGGTGTCTAATGTATCAAAAAGGAGAGAGAGAGCTAACAGGCAGGAAGGTGTTGGGAGCACCTGAACTTTTTGGAAACCTGTGATTTCTGGAAGCTTGTTTTACTTTCTCAATGATGAATGTTTCACCTGGGTCAGTGACAAAGACTGATGCAGCGCTAGGCAGGAAATTGCAGCATTCTTTAGGGGTAAATAGAAAGCTGTTGCAAATCGTTCCAACTGCCATATCTCAGAAATAGTATGTAATCTTGGTTTTGGAAATGAGAATGTTTTTACATTAAAGACTTGTTTGTCTTTCCCCTTCTCGTAGGCTGAAGGACTTAGCTGCACTTGAAGAAGAACATTCTTTATTAGAGAGTGACCTGGTAGTTGCGAGAGAGACACTGGAGGAATCGCACCTTCAGAGGGATCTGCTGAGGCAAGAGAAGCATGAGCTTACCATGGCCCTGGAGAAGGTGTGGTCACCTTATTCCTAGCAGAACTTGTGGGAGAGGGAGTTGTGATAGCAAGACCAGCACAGGTGCCGTTTCTGTCAGCAGAAGACAGTGACAGTGTTGTTCTCCTTCTTGGAAAGGGGAGATCAGACCACACAGGCTCCTTGGTGCAGTCAGTCCCCACGTGGTTATTGGGAGCACTGGGCGGGGAGTGTGTCAGAGACACCAAAGGGGATCTGGAGTCGCTGCTTAAAGTCAGGGATTTTCTTGTCTTTGCTTTCATGTTGTTCTTTTGTCTCTTCAGGCAGAGCAGTCAGTGGCAGAGTTGAGAGGGGCTCAGAATAAGCCAAGTGCTGAAGTAGCTGATCTACACGTTGCAGCAGCGCAGATGAGCAGTGTCAGTGAAGCTCTTGCACTGGATAAAGTGCGACTGAACAAACTTGTGTCGCAGGTGAGCAGTTGCCAAAGATCTTGGCAAGTGTTCGTCTGCAGCTGCTGCTGCTTTTCAGACTTCTTGCCTTCAGACGTATGACTGCCTGAATATGGAAATGTTCCTTTTTCTGTCGAAGCCAAACCTTCTCCATGGTAAATCTCACTGTATTTCATTTCCTCTGTGCTTCTGTGACTGCAGCTGGAGCAAGAGAATGAAGATCTGTCGGGTAAAGTGGCTGAGCTGGAGAGAGTAAGGATCTCTGACCGGGAGAAGCTGAGCTTGTGTGAAAGAACAAATGAAGAGCTCGGTGCAGAGAAAGCCCACCTGGAGCAGCTGCTGAAGAAAGTGGAGGAGCAACGGGAGGGGCTGCAGGTAGAGCTGAGGATACTGGCAGAGGAGAAGGCAGAAACCAAGAGCAGCTCAGTCACGTGAGACCAAACACCTGGTGCTTTCCGGGTGGGCTTTTGGCTGCTCGGCTCAGTGAAGCTCCGTCTGTTGGATTCTGCGGTGGTTTTGTCAAGGAGACACTTGGTAGTGCTGGAGGTCAGAAGCTTTGTTTACTGCCTTTTGGAAATGTGTTGGTGGCTGGCAGAGCTGTTCTGCAATTCTCTCAGTTGTCCTCTGCTGCTACAGATGACTTCAATCCACCTGCCTGTGGTGGCCTCTTTTTTGGCTTTTGAAAAGCTGCAGAGAGATGATTTGTCTTGCCCGTGAATCTGAGTGAGGCTGCTGCTCCCCCATGTGGCAAAAGAAGCAAACAGCGTAGCTCTTCACCCTTTTTCTGAGTCAAAAAACCACGGGGTTGCCTGTTTCTATTTATGCTTTTTGTTGTGAATCTGCACCTTTCAAAACTCCATTTGTTGGAGCCTGGAGAGCGGGACAAAGCTGCAGGTCAGTGTCTGCTGTCTTGTACTGCTAAGAACGGGAATGAGATCTTGAAATTGTTGAAATTGTATTTTAAGACATACATGCAACTTTGTGGCTGGAAATATGCCTGGGGAAAAGGACCTGGGGGTGCTGGTCAGCAGCTGGCTGATTATGAGCTGGCAGTGTGCCCAGGTGGCCAAGAAGGCCAATGGCATCCTGGCTTGTGTCAGAACTAGTGTGGCCAGCAGGACTAGGGCAGGGGTTGTCCCCCTGTGCTCAGCACTGGTGAGGCCACACCTTGAATACTGTGTTCACTTTGGGCCCCTCACTACAAGAAAGAGCTTGAGGTGCTGGAGCGTGTCCAGAGAAGGGCAACGGAGCTGGTGCAGGGTCTGGAGCACAGGTCTGATGGGGAGCGGCTGAGGGAACTGGGGGGGTTTAGTCTGGAGAAGAGGATGCTGAGGGGAGACCTCATGGCCCTCTACAACTACCCGAGAGGTTGTAGCGAGGTGGGTGTCGGTCTCTTTTCCCAAGTAACAAACGATAGGACGAGAGGAAAAGGCCTCAAGTTGCACCAGCGGAGGTTTAGGTTGGATATTAGGAAAAATTTCTTCATGGAAAGGGTTGTCAGGCCTTGGAACAGGCTGCCCAGGGGAGCGGTTGAGTCACCATCCCTGGAGGTATTTAAAAGCCATGTCGATGTGGTGCTTAGGGACATGGTTAGTGGTGGGCTTGGCAGTGCTGGGTTAACAGTTGGACTTGCTGATCTTAGAGGTCTTTTCCAACCTAAATGGTTCTGATTCTGTGAGCTGTTAGAGCCTCTTCAGGCTCTGAGGAAGATGAGAAAGAGGTGATCACACAAGACTCTTCACTCGGGACTAACTGATTTTGATACCCTGGAAAAAGAGCTTGGGAGAATCATGTCGCTGAAGGAGACCAGGGAGTTGGTCATCATTTAAATGTCAGTTTCATAATGTACAATCTTGGGTATTATGGGATAACTCTGAGAGAATTGTTTGTTTCTGATGGTCTGTTCTCTGTTAGATGGTCAGTCTTGGAGTCCACGGTATGTTTGGGAAATACCCAGCAGAGGTGTTATATTGAAGAAAAAAGCTAAAGAATCATGGTTAATCTTCAAGTTTGACTACCAGCAAGGTATATTAGACAACTTCTTTGTGTGAAACAAGCAGACAGTGTTGTTGACATGAACTGCTGTAGGAATAGAGTCTACCTTTTCTCTGGCCGCATCAGCCAGACTTTCATAACTCACCCCGAGGGCTGTTTCCCTGCCCAGCATCACCTCATTGCAGCCAATGCACTTGGATCTTTTTCTTCTTTTCCAGAAGGAGAAACCATGTGTATTTTCACTTTCTTCAGCCAGCAAATTTCCAGCACTGGGATAGATTCTGATAGAACTCCAGTTTGCAAGGTGGCAGTTCTGGAAGATGCCGTATTTTTGCGTGCAAACACGTAGTCTGGTGTATTTATGTTTGCTGTGAAGGGGCTGTGTGGTCCCAGGCAGCCCAGCGTGGCCTTACTCATCACCTTCAAGTTAACAGTCCCAGTGCCTTTTGGCAGCCCAGGGTGTTAGCGTGGTATGGAGCAGATGCTCTTAAACTTCCAGCCCGCAGTACAGGAGCTCTTTCTCCTCCAGCCGAGGCAGAAGTGGCACTGGCTGGCTCTGCACAGAACTCCAGAGAAAGGGCTCTAACTGTCTTTTGTCCTGCTGTCAGGTTTACCACCAGCAAGAGTCAGCTCGCAGCGGTCTGAGCAGCTGTGCCAGGAGTCCTCTCGCCAGGGGCGTGCACTGGCCACGGTGTCCAAAGAGAAGGAGTTCCTGGAGCATGAGGAGGCTGCCCTAGAGGTGCGCCTGGCAGCCCTGCAGCGGGACAGACAAGGCCTGTCAGAGCAGCTGGCAGAGGCCAGGTAAGGGCGGGGAGGAAACCCTAGGCAGGACATTATATATTGGCTGTAATTATAAAAGTGGTAATCATTCCACGAGGATTTATTGCATCCTGTGTGCTTTTTAAATGTTTTCACCTTCCACGGGCAGAAAATGAAAGAATCTTGAGCAAAATGAAAAAAAGTATACTATGATTTTAACGTTGTTTTCCTGACAGCTCAAACTAGCAAACATCTCCTGGGCCTCGGGCTCAGGTTTATGTCCCCCTGCACATTCCTGTGTGAAGTCCAAAGCAAGGCAGCTTGGCTCTGAGTTGGGTAATAATTAAACCCTGCAGGTGTTTACTGAAACTGAAGTTTCTCTCTGGCTTTGGTTTCTTGTTCTATGCATTTGAACATAGATCTGTCCTTATCAAGTAGTTTGGCTGTCGATGGCTGTTCCATGCAGACGTTGTGAGTAGGACACTGCCATCTAGGGTGGAGCCAGAGGCTGGTGCTGCAGATCTCGAGGGCCTTCTGGTTGGAAGGTAACTCTTGTTACTGTGGTGCAGGACCCAGGGCTGGTTACACCAGCAGCTGGGAAACCTCTTTTGAATCCTCACGTCTCTGAGGATTCTTGCCCATCACTGATGTCTGTGCCCTGTACTCCTTACCACCTGCTGTTTAGAGACAGATGTGGAGAAGTTACAGAGAAGGAACAAGATTCTGTCCTTCTGCCTTTCTAAGGTCATATGTGACAAGTTCTGCTCAGAAAAAAAAAATGGAGTTGTTTGTCCTCCTTGTAGGTGTTTTTTAGAAGACTCCTGAACTTGCAGAGCTGTACAAATGATGTTTTAGACATTGTTTTTCATGTTTCTTGACTTTTACACTGTATTACTCCAGAGTATGTCGTTAGGATGGCTGATAAACACCTGTTTTGACTCAGTGTGTTTCTTGAGAGCTGCTGCTTCTTCTGAGCTCCAGCTTCTCTTATTTGATCGAGCTGAGTTATGTTTGGTCAATTATTGGGCTGTTACTAAACTATTAAATGTTCATCTCCTTTTTAAAAATTTTTTTGAAAAGGGATACATTATTTTTTGAGAAGATAAATTAGTTCTGAAGAACCTTTGACAACAGATAAAAATTCAGCAACTGTTCTTGGCAGATGTTGTTCTCAAGAGCCTTTTGTTGTCACAGTTTTGGACTCGATCTTTTCTGTTCTGTTTTAGAGACTGATTCTATTTATCCTGAAATGGAGCATATTTGCTTTGGACTGCCAGAGATTGGCACGATCAGAAATATGTGCTTGTTCTCCTTGAAGATACACCCTCCATTGTCCATCCAAGCAGTGAAATTCTACTGCTGTGGTTTTTATGGCACCCCCGTCCTAGCGAGGCAGTGCTGTGTGTTGTGGGAACCTGGCACACAGGGCGCTGTGTTAGATCAGGGAGGTCACTTCAGCTCCTGGTTCCAGAACCCTCGTGTCATACGCAGCAGTTGGTTGAAGTCTGTGGCTGTAAGAATTTGGCTCTGCAGTACTACAGCTTCCATTTTAAAGAGCAACAAGTCACTTGGGCTGCTGCCTACTTAGTTAGCAACACTTAGAGAAAAGCAGCAAGTTTTTCTCTTGAACTTTCAACAGTTGAAACTGAAGGCTGCCCGTCTCTCCTTTCAGTGGTCCTTGTTCAGATGAAATCTAGTTCAGGTTTCTTACGAATGCTGCTCCAAGCGAGAGATCCTGCTATATCATCTGATGTATTTCTTGAGTCCCTTTTAAATACAAGGAGTCTGGAAAGTTACTTACCTATAGCTACACTGTGAACAGCATTCAAAAAGTCACCCAGGGCAATACTCTTGTTCTGTCCCCCTGCAGAGCAGCTTGGAAGCGCTGATGAGCTGAGGGCTGTGAGCAGAGCCCGGGCTTTTGCTTGTTGGCCCAGACTCTGGGCACAGCTACCCGTGTGTCAGCCAACAGCAATTCCAGATTGGGCCGTTGAGATCAAATTCGGCTGGGCTTTCTGTGTTATGCTGGGTCATAAGCAAAGCCTGGGCATCTCCCGGAGGGGCCGGCATTGCTATTTTAAATGGCAGAAATATGCTTTCTGTATACAAGTTTCCTTGCAACCCATTTTCCGTACTCAGGGGTAGGGATCTGGAATGACTTCTTACTGGAATAACTCTCAGTGGGTGTCAGGAGCAACAAACTCATTTCTCTCTGTACTCACAACTCACAGGTCAGTGAAGGAGACGCTGGAATCCAGCCTGTTTGAAGCTCAGCAGAACTTATCTCAGCTGGAGATCACCAGGAGTCAGCTGGAAATCCAACTTCTTGGCCTGCGTGACTGTGTGGAGGTGATACAAGGTGAGAGCCTCCTGTCTCTGGTGATCCCCCTGCTAGGGAAGATGGTATAAAAATAGCTCTGTGTCCGCAGTGCTTCTGAGGAGTGAAGGAGATGGAGGCAGATCTCTCCTGCACTGAAGTGCAGATGGCGTAAGGTCAGTGAAGTCAGAACCATTGTGTAGACTCTGAATCTTGCCGTTTGTCCTGTTTGCAGGGGAAGTGAAGTGCCTTCAGTGTGAGCTGGAAGCAGAGCGATCTCTAATGAGGCAGGAACGGGAAAACATGGCACAACAGCTCCTGCAGACGGAACAGCAGTGTAACAATACCCTCAAACTGCGGCAAGCTGATCAGGAAGTGGAAATGAACCAGCTCCTGCAAGACCTGGTAGGAAACAATATGCTTCTGAATTCTTCAAGCAAGCTTTGTGGGCTGGCTTTAGAAGAGTAATAGCCTGAGTGTGTGAAATGGGAGAAACCATCTGTCATAGGTCACACCTTGCTGACCCCTAACCCCATAACCCTAACCCCCAACCCCTAACACCAACTTCCTACCCCCAGACCCCCAACCCCAGACCCCCAACCCCTAATCCCTGACCCCTCACCCCTACACCTAACCCCTTCCCCTAACCCCTCACCCCAACCCCTAACCCTTACGCCTAATGCTAACTCCTAACCCTGACCCCTGATCCCTAACCCCATCCCTAACCCCAACCCCTAATCCCTACCTCTTACCGCCAGCTCCTAACCCCAACCCCTCCCCCTCCTCCCTAACCCCCAACCCTCAACCCTAACCCCTAATCCTAACTGCTACCCCTAACCCCAACCCCTAGCCCCTAACCCCTTATCCCTAACCCTATCCCCTATTCTCCCTAACCCTAAACCTTGTACTTGAAGGCATGTGAAGACCCCCAGGACTCTGCCAGGACAGTAAGAGCAGCCAGAGATTCAGTGTGGGCCTAAGGCGAGTTTAGCTGGAGGTTGGGTGCTCCCCACCCAAAGCCTGGCAGGAAAGGGGTAGGATCTTACAGACTCCTGTCTGCCATGAAGTAGACTCCTCACATTGCTGCCAACTGCAGTCACGGGAACTTTCTTCCTTTCTTTCTGTCCTGTCACCATCATCAGAGGTGTTATCTCTGAGCGTGACGCATGTGGAACAGGCCCCTTGTTCCTGGTACTTCCGTTCGTGGCCTGTCTTGTGACTGGGGCATCAGGGTACCGGTCTCTTTCTCACCCTGCAGTTCATCTACATCTTTTCACTGATGGAAAGGGATGTGAGCTTTGAAAATAGACTCTAAGAATAGAGAGAAATCCTGAGGAGACAGGTGCTAGGAAACAGGCAGCCATGGAGAGAGGAAGGTAACATCTCCTTTTCATAATGGTTGGACTCAATGTTCTTAAAGGTCTTTCCAACCTAAATGATTCTATGATTCATCCACCTGCTGACCCACCTTTTAAGTTCCTTGACAGGACGTGATTTATGGAGAGCACAAAGCCATTGTTGTGCACTGTTGAGGTGGGGGGTTGTGGGAGGGATGAAGCTTCACATTTGTTTTGAGGAGCGTGGCTGGGACTTCACCCTGAAGTCTTTCCCTCCACTCCTCAGGCAAGCGAGTGGGAAGGGCATCATTCAGAGCTGCAGAAGATACTGGAGCAATGGGAAAAAGAGAAGGCGGAGACAGAAGAGGAGCACGAGAAGAAGCTGTTTGATATGAAGCAGAAAATTGCTACCACACGAGCTCAACAAGAGGAGGAACGAACCAGAGTCGAAAATGCCAAGCAAGAGGTAAAGACTGTGAAAGGAGAATTTGTGTAGCTTTTTTGCAAGGCTAGAGCCGTGGGAGATGTCTGGATGTCGGGCTGTGTGGAGCATGCCCTACATGCTTTCTACATTGAATTTGGTGAGGTGAAAGGCAAGCAGGGTTCTCTTTGGGACTAGGAGTGAGACCTGTCAGAGGAAGCCAGGCAGAAGCATCACCTTTCAGTTGAGATTTTTGTGCTGCTATTGGTTTTTTAAGACTTACCTCAGAGTATCTTCACAGTTCTCTTAACAGTCCTCCTTTGATCTGTACTGATACATGCTTATAACCTTAACTCCATTAAAGACCAAACAGAATTTGTAGGACTGAATCCCCATGAGGATGGGGTTTTTGTCTGGGGGGGACAGGGGGACATGGCAGGATTGTTGACAAAAGAAAAACAATTTTCAAGACTCCTCTGAAATATTTCTGAGCAGTGAAACAGGGGTGTCTTCTGGGCTGTTTTAAGTCACTTGCTGGTAAGCTGTTTTGTGCCCAGATCTCCTGTGCAACCCAGTGACACAGTGAGAGTCCTCCTTGTGTCCCACCCAAAGTCCTCTTCACGGAGTCTGCCTGGGGACAGCAGTACCCCCAACTGTGTCTGCAGGTATTGAAATGCCAGGGCAGTGCTCAGAGATGTCAGTGTGTCCCTGTCATGTCAGTACTTTACCAAAGTCTAATGAATACCTAAAAATGAAGTAATTTTCACCAAACCCCACTTGGAATACAGGAGTTTTCTGAAGGAGCTGCTTGCTTCAGCCCTCTGGCAGCCCTGCATTTTCTCTGCTGCTAACTAGGTGTAAAAGTTGCTATTGAAAGACAAACAGGACACAGCAGAAGATGAGGGACACCCTCACCAGCAAGGCGAGACATCTGAGAAGTGCCCCACATTTTCCTGTTAGGCGTTAGATGTTTGTTGGAGGTTCAATCACAGGGGGACTGTGGCTGGACCATGTTCATACGGCCAGTCTCACTTAGGAAGCTGTGTCTGCAAGTGGGCAGAGAAGGGCCTGGGAGAGCAGCAACACGGCGCTTTGAGAACGTGTCAGCCCGTCGGTGTTGGAGCCTTGCCACGCAAATTCTGTGTGGGAAGTTTAAACCTGTCTTCTCCTTGTTTCTGTGCAGGTCCTGCAAGAAAAGGAGCGTGAGAAGAGTGCTTTGTTAGAGACACTACTTCAGCCTCAGGGAGAGCTAAGAGAAGCCAACCAGCAGCTGGAGCAGCTCAGGCAGGAGGTGAAAGAGCAGCACGAGGATGGGCAGGTAAGTCTGACTAGTAGGGTGGGTTGAAGGAACAGGCCGTTGGCAACTGGACGTAAGCTGAGAGAGGCTGAGAGACCCAGGTAACAGAGTGAAGGGCAGTGACAAGGAAGTAAAACCTAAGTGCTGTGACTGAGGAGGCAGGGACTGCTGCAGGCACTGAAAGCCCAGAGCCTGATGAGCTCCAGAGATCAGCAACAGGAAGGAAGTGTTAAAGTGGAAGCAGAGCTGGGTAGAAAAGCAGAAGTGGCTGAATAAATGTGATTTTGAGACAGAAAGAAGAGAAAGCTGAACCTGATGGCAGGTCCCAGCAGCTTGCTCTCCATTTGTGTTTGCAGAACATCACAGGAAAACTGCAAGCAGAGCTGCAGGAAACTCAGAGTAAGATCAAGGCAGTGGAGAAGAGGCACAAGGAAGAAATCAAACCCAAGAAATTAATGTCCTCCTTCAGCAGAGGGATGCTCTACAAAAGCAGGTGAGTGAAACAGCAATAGCCACTGCAGTCATCAGCCAGGTGGTCTCTCCCCATGGCAGAGCAGCAGGGGTGGGGTGAGTCCCTCTGGCTGCCATCACACTGTGGTCTCCATCTCAGCTGGGCTGAAGGAGACTGACCGGCCAGCTGCTGCCCTGGACAGATGGGCTGCTCTTTGTGCCTGTTTGCCAGCACTCATCAGAATGGATTTCTGCTGGCCTGTAACTCCTAGCCTTGTTTTTTAAGGTGCTTTTTCAGATGAACATGGTGACCCACTTAGCTTTTTAAACAAGCCAGCTGTATCCATTGTGGATCTGGTATTTCCATGAAAGGGTGGAATTTAAAGTTGTTCTTTCCATTTCCTCACAGTATATGATATGGCTGATATGGCTGACAGTGGCAAGCTGTAGTCTTTGACTGCTTTGTTGTGTTTTCCTTGAGGTGGAAGAGTTGACATCTCAACTAGCAGCCTCCAAAGAGTCCCAGCAAGCGATTGGCCGCAAAGCTCAGCAAGATCCGAGTGAGGCACAGGAACTGTCAAGGCAGAAGGTGCTGGAGGTTGTGCACGTCCAGAAGATCCTGGAGGAGAAGAGGAGTCAATGGGAGAAGGTAGAACATCAGAACAAGGAGCTGCAAGTGTGTCTGCAGTCCTTGGAGGGGGAAAGCAGTCGATGAGGAGAAGTGGAGCGTCACAACACAGAATTTCAGGCTTCGTTGAAGCTTCTAGAGAATGAAAACGCCAGGTAAATGGAAGTCTGTGAAACTCTCTGTTCTGTTTAATGGATTCCCTCTTTCAGATCTTCACGTATCCAAGTGGCTCTGGCAGCAGTTCCTAAAAAGCAGAGTTCTGAACTATCCATGCAGATATGTTTCATTGTCTTGATGTGGTGTTTCATTTTCTTTTAATCCTTCAGTTACAGTGTTTCTGAAGACAGTGGCTTTTGGAGTAGTCCTTTCCTTAAAATGAGGTGTTGTTTTGTTAGGTCGGCATGTTAATGCTGTGAAATGAAACTTTCAGGGGTTTCAAACCTGAAACACACCAAAGGAGGCAGAACGAGCTGCAGTGTAATGAGCTAGATACATCCATCAGCCCTGTCTTGGGTCTAGTAAATTTTAAACATTTGGGATGTGTATCAGTCTTCCATCCTGATACCTTTGGTTAAAACCATGATTTTGAACTAAGCCAGATTCCCCTCTGAGGCACCCAAGAAATAAGCATGTTTCTTATTGCCATCTGTTTCCTCATTCCTCAGAAAATCCCAACGGGTGTCTGGAAGGGCTTGAGCAGGGTCCCTGCCAGCCTCACCAGTTACAGATGTTACTGACTGTCCAAGGAACGCAAGAAAGAAGAGAAAGGGTAGGTAGGGTACCTGTTTGTAGCTTATTTTGCTCAGTTTGAATCCTTGGCCTCGTGCATTCTGTTTCCAGTGTGGTTTTTGGGTTGAAGTAATTCCTCCTTGGCCCCTTCCTCTGTCCCGCTCTGTGCCTCAGCAGCAGCGCTGTCCCTGAGCGCTGTGCGTCTGTGTTACAGGTGCAGTCGCTGCAGGAGGAGGCTGGCCTGGCAGCTCAGGAGGAGCAGCTGCTGCGGGATCTGGAGGAGTCCCAAGCAGGCGAACGGTGCTCGAGGAACTCTCTGCGCGTGCTGGAGGCTGAGGTGTCTGAACTGCGTTTGAGGCTCTGCAGCACAGAGAGCAGAGCACAGGCATTGGCCACGGGGTGTCAGCAGCCAACAGTGCCCCCTGCGAAGCCCGATCCCAGCTGGACAAACTGCGCTTGGTTCTCCAGCGCACGGTCTGTGACAGCAGAGACTTAGTCCCTTGGAGTTCAGGCAAGTGTGGGGCTGGGTTCACAGGTCTGTAGGCGGGTATAGGGGAGCAGGTGCAGGGGGGGTGGTTCTTTGTAATCCTGATGTGACAGACCTGTCCTGTCAGTTTAGGCTGATTCAAGCCTTGGGAAGTCTTGGAAGCCTGACATCCCTGCAGAGACAAGTCCGTGTTTGTATGTGGGGAAATGACCAGCATCAGAATGAAATAGGGCCCAAGTCCCAGGGCACGTGCGTCCTTCCTCGAGGCAGTGCTGACATTAGTGGTCATCAAAATAACGTTAGCCCGGGACACACGTCGTGCTGTAACACGAGCTCTAGGACGACGTCAAAGGCGCTGCCACCTCCTCCTGTGCATAAAGAGGCCTTGTTTGTTGGAGACCCTTTCGGTTAAAGCTTGCAACAGAATGGCTTCTCTCTCCAGAGCAGGGTCATGCCTGGGGCCCAGCTGCTTCCCAGGCCAGGGACCTCCCTGCGGAGCTCACAGTGGACAGAGTGGCCGCAGCCCTACGAGACCTGCGTCAGCACCTGGAGCAGACTCAGCAAGATCTGGTAACTTGTGTCTAGTGCACCCAGAAATCCCGTCCTGCTGCTGCACTGAACTGACAAGCAGAGTGCCAAAGCCAGAACGGATGTAAATTCTTGTGGGCCAGGTTGGCTTGCTGCCACGGGGGAAAGGAGAATCCCCATCCCATGTACCATTACTGCCCAGCTGCCCCCTCCCACCTTGGCTGTTTCTGCCTGTGTGTTTGTACCTCTTTGTCTCCCGCCAGCAGTGGCTCTGTGAGGTGATGCTTCTCTTCTTACCTCTTCCAGAAGGATGCAAGGAAGAAGATACAGGACTCGGAGCTGGAGCCGAGCAAGAGGCAAGCTGAGAAGGAGTATTTCAGTGCCCGTGATCAAGAGCTTCAGACACAGTTGGCTCAAAGCCAGGAAGGTACAACTTCCCTTTTCCAACCCACTGACCCCATCCTGTCTCACCAGTGGGGGTCTCTGATACCACGCAGAGGAAAAATGCAGTGCCCAGAGATGGGAAGAGGAGAAAAACAACAAGCCTGAGACTTATCGATAGAACTACCAGGGAAAGATTTTTGAGCAGAAAGGTCCAGTGTCTGGCAGTGCATCTGGCTGTGTGACTGGTGATAATGTGCAGAGGTGGTGCCTTTCAGGTCCCATGTCACTGCTAAGTAGGTGTAGCGTGATGCCTCACAGTATCCTTCTCTGTGTGGTCTTTGAAAGCACCAGCCTCAAAAAGCCTTGTCTTTGTCGACTTCCTTTTCCTCTTACATGGCAGATTCACAGAGCATTGGTTCAGTGTTAAGTTCCTGTGGTATTGCATCCTTCCTTCTGCTGCTTTTCCTCGTTCTCTGGTACCTCGTGCTTCTGCATCCTTCTCACCTGTTTTCTTGCCGACACTGATTTGGTGTCTGAGCTCACAGCCATAGAAAACACAATTTTTTACTTCCATAGCCTTTGGTAACATGTTCATGTTTATCTATAAACTGTTTTTCACATGTAACTAGTCACCTTTTCCTCTAATCTCCAGGCCATCCCAGAGCCTCCAGGGCTACTGGCCTCTCTCTATTATAGCTGGACAGACATTCCTTCTCCTTTCTCTGTCATTGCTTTCCCACTCCCCACATCAGAATTGGGTTTTTATCTCATTGTCATGTTTTCCTTGTCCCAGACTGCAGGAACAGGGAGGTGTGGGCATTGCTCGTTGCCTCCCCCACAGGCTGTCTCCTGCTCATGTAGAGCCTTTACCTGTTCAATGTTTCTTCATGTTCCCTCTCTGAGATGGAACTGCTGATCATTTCTCAGAGTTTTCCAGGCCTTAGATCATCAGTTTTTTCTGGAACATTCACAGTTTTTACTACATATGTTACATATGACAAAGCTTATATACTTGAAATTCTGCCATTGGATGGATCCTGCTTGTCCCACTAGTCAGTTCTTTCCACCTTTAGTTCCTGTCTATTAGTTTAGTTTTAGTTCCTGTCTATCTGTAGTCATCCTTGCTTCAGCTCTCGGTACTGGTGTGATGCTCAGTTGTTTTTTCCTTGCCGTTGTCCTAGTACCACTGGATATTTCCTTTCTTCTTTTTCCTGCCAGTGCACAACATATTCCCCTAGCTTCGTTCTTTTGAACAAATACCAAAGCGCATCTTCAAGCACAACGTTGACAGATCTGTTGTTTTCTGTAAAGTCTCTTAAGTCTTCCTGGTCAATGAACTGTGTCACAGTCAGTCTTCACTTTTGCTGCTGCTTCCTTTTCCTTTAGGACACCGGATCTGACTCTCACGTCCTGTCTCTGCCCGTGTTTCACTGATGTCAGTGCTACCTGCTTCTCACCCTGTGGGTGATGTGCTGCCATGCCCTTAGCCCTGCCCTTTCAACTCACAGAAGAGCAAGCACATTTTCACATTCTCCTGAACCTTGCCACTCTCATTCTTCTTTTATTCTCTGCCTGGAAGTTTCCTTTATTTATGTGTGGTTTGAAAGTCCTTGTGGGCTTAGAGCCTGGAAAACACAGACAGGCAGGTAAGAAAATGATGTTTTCTGTGTAGGATGCAAATCAGTTTGGTTTTGCTTTGCTTGTCATCTTCTCCTTCGCCTTTCCTGCTGCAGAGACACAGATGGCAGAACGCAAGAAGAACTCTCTACAAAGTGCCTTGCAGGAGGAGGCTGCTGCTCTAAAAAGGAGACTGTGACTCTACATCAAGAGGTGTCACCTTTGGAAAGGAAACTCGAGACCACTGAGAAGCACAGAAAGGATGTCCTGGTGAGGCTGGCAGATGCCATGAAGAGCCGTTTCTTACATATTTTTTGGCCTTCTGTTAATAATTTTAAGGAGCAACTTTTTCCAGTGGAGATCTGATTTTAGGTGGTCTTGTACAAGTGCAGTCCAGATCTGAGAAGGCAGAGAATATGCAAATGCTCACGAAGCTTCCCTCATTTTCCCCTTCCATTCATCATTCCTGTTTCCCAGACTTGCTCTCCTGCCAGGCCAGGTAAGCTGAATTAGCAGGGTCATCACCTTGGGTAAGAGAAGACAGTCCAGAAAGGAGAGATCATTGAAATGACCAGTATCACAGACTTTGTGGAGAGACCACAGACCACCATAAGAGCAGAAGAATATTCTTTATATCAGTGGCTGTTTTTTAGTTTAACTTTTCCAGTTACGTCCCTCTGAATAAGTAGGGAAAGATGCTGTAGTCATATAAAATTCAGTTAAGATTCAGGGTGTTTATTTTCCTCTATTTTGACGATTTCTCCCCTTGAAGCTTAAGTCAAAGTAATTTTCAAACTTGTCTCTCTTTACATTGCATGGCTTTGGGCTATTATTTGTGTCCAAATCCATAGTTAGATTTCTAAGTATCTGGATCAGAACAAAGGGGTGAGAATACAAAAGTTTGCTAATAATAGAAGGCTGTTCAACATTGCCATCTGAGAGCAGACAGTGGGAAAAAAATAGAGACATTTGAGAAACAAAAGTGCTGATCCAGATAAATATGTCTGCCTGCAAGGGGACAGCCAGTCCTGATCTGAAACACAGAATGACAGTCTGTGCTCTGACCATCACTCCTTCGAGAGGCCACAGTGCGGTTCTGGAGGATGGTACCATGAAAACACTACACAGTAGAGGTCCAAAAAAACCCCCAACCCCAAAATGGGAAATCAAATGTCAGGGTTGTTCTCTCTTCCCTTCCTCCCTAATAGAGAGAACATCATCGTGCCGCTGTCTAGATCATGTTTAGTCTGGACTTTAAATCCTGGCTGCAGGTCTGGTGGCTCCTCCCCAGAAGAACATCCCAGAGGTTCAGAGAAGGGCAAAAAGGCAGATAGGCCAGTGGGACTCTGAGGGAAGAAACAGCCATCCTGCAGAGAATGGTTTCAGAGAGGGACACGGGCCGGTTTCATCATCTCTGAAGGATTCTAAAGGTGTTTCCCATAAAGATATGGGAATATATATTCCTACAAATACATGACCTGCTTGGCCAGAGAAGCCATGCTTGCAGCCAGCAGGTTTGCCTGTCTGTATAGCTCCGGCCGGAGACCATTCGCCTGCTGGAATGTTTTCTGTCAAGCCCAGAGCTACTGAAGGAACTACGGAGCTTGCTGTTAAAATAACCTCAGGTGCAAAAGCCGGGGATGGGTAATTGGTTCTCTCTTACCTGGGCAAGCCTAGCCAATGTGTTGTGGTTAGGATTTGGCATGGAAAGGAAAGGGCACAACTGACCAGAGTAATGTACTAAACTCAGTAGAATTGTATCACGATGGCTGAACAGCAGCTGCACTGATGGTGCTTAGAGGATGCTCTCGGAGATTCAGACTTCTGAGGTACAGCTTTTCCAGGGTATTGAAAAGAATGGAATTGGTCCCATTGCCCGATCTGGTTAACGGCTTCCTTGTGCATTCAGGATGTCCTTGTGCTGTGGTTCAAAAAGCACGAAGGCAAATTTGTGTGGATTTCTCCAAGGTGACCTGGAGGAGGGCCCCTAGGAAGAGAGAGTGTTGTCTTGGCCTGTGGACCAGGAGGAGAAGGGACTTAGCACTGTCCATGCCTTGGGCCAGCCACTCTCCCAGACTTGTTAATTCTGGCCCTTCCAACCCTGATGTGGCAGCAGCTCACGTAATCCCCTCTCTGTACCCAGCAGGCTGCTGCAGAAGGGCAGCAGCTCTCATGGCTTTCGGAGAAGAGACTCCTGCCGCAGTGGCTGGAACGTCTGCAGCAAGCGGTTGCAAGGCTGGAACTTGAGAAGACGGAGCTGGAGCAACTCATTGCTGAGGTCAGGAGGGCTCTTGAGCAGGTAAAACCGGCTTTCACTGCCTCTGCAAAGCCTCACGGTCCTCTGGAACACAACACAATTCCACAGACAGCACTTTGGAGTCCTCTGCTTGTTTCCTTCCCTCTCCCACTTTCCCCTGTGGACACACACTTTGGTACTTTCTCTCTTCTCCCACCCCATTGCCTTCACAAATGCACATTCACTCCAGTACCACCCTTCTTGCCCCAGTGTCCCCATACGCACACATGTGTCACTCTCGTGTCAGGAACTGTTCCTCTTGCTCTTTCTCTTCCATAGTCTACTTTGAGTGCTTTTGGCCCTCACTGTTCTCTGGTGCAGTTCCAGTCTCTGAGCAGAAATCTCCCTGCCGTGATGCCCAGAGGTCCTTTCGCTCCTTGTTTGGTGGCAGCTTTCTGTGACCCTTTCTCCTGTTTGACGTGCAGGTGGAGCGTGAACGGAGGAGGCTGAAGAGATGTTGTCGGTCGCTGCCAGATGCACGAGGATTTTCCATCTCTGACCAGCACAAGATGCCTGCTTCTAGAGAGGTGAGAACAGAGTCTTACTTGGTGGGAGGAGGGTCTGTCCATACGGAGGAGCGATGGCAAATCCCAGCAGCAGCAGCCCCCCAGTATAGACCCAATAGAAGTTGAGTACAGTTGAGTATGGCCCTGGCCAGACTGGAGACTAAAAAGAAATCCTTGTGTTTTCTTTGCAGGAGGAGTCTTGGGCTCGCCGCAGTCACTGATGAGCTGAGTTGCAGAACCAGGTGAGGAGTAGGAAAGCTCTCATCAAAAGCTGCTGTGCCCGTGCTGATGGGCACAACTTTGCATGACGCTACAGCCCGAGTTCTGTCTGGCTGTCAGGAGGTGAGTGCAGCAGTGCTGGGAGGGCCCTGTCAGACACATCTGTTGGCCATGGCCAAACGACATCATTCACCTGGGTCTAGTCTCTGACTTGCCTAAAGGTCAGGCGTGGTGGGAAAGAGATGGGAAGAAATTCCCTTTGCAGGGCTGGCTGGCTGGGTTTCACATCTAGTCTGCTCTCGATGCTTAGCAGATTAGGGTCCCCCTCTTCATCTGGTTTGGCTTTATGTTGACAGACCTTGGTACTGTAATTCAAATGTAGCAGGTTCCATAAGCCACAGAACTCCTTTGGGAATTGCTTCTGTTGTTTGAGTTCACATGCCAAGAGAATATTTTCATATTCCCAGCCTGCGGTTGGGGGTGGCATTCCCGTGGGGAACACGGCCCTTGGCAAAGCACGTGTCACTTTGAGAGCAGAGGAAAGCCTCTGACCTGAGCTGTTTCCCCCAAAACAGCAAAGCCCCGAGCGCTGCTCCCAGTGCTGGCGTCTGCCGCTCTCCAGAGCAGGCAGAGGGCAACATGCCAGAGCTGCTGTGGCTGCACCGCACTGCAAACCTACCGGGGGGTGGGAGCAGCGGGGTCTGTCCCACCAAAAGCCCAGCAGGCACCACCCCGTGTTGCCAGGAGATGGTAGAGTTTGAGGATTGTCAAGGCCTCGGCAGTCCTCATCGAGTTACGCTCTGCTCATTTGTGAAACGCTCTAAAGTTAGGAAAAATGAGGGTTTGCTCCCTTTCCGTGTGCTAGCTGTCAGGTTTTTAAGCCAGACCCTGCAGAGCAGTTCTTCACTGCCTGGTGTAACCAGTAGAAACTTGAATTGTTGCTCATCTGAGCTCGGCTCAGGGGACTCTGGGAACCTGCTGCTCCCCGCGGCACAAGGACACAGCGTCGGTCAGGGCTGGAGGTGGAAGGTGCAGCCGGAGCCGTGGAGCTGCGGCTGGGCCTGGCGCTGGGGGCTTGTCTGAGCTCGGCCTTTTGCCTCTTCCAGGTGTCCCTCCTGCAGGCGCAGCCGGCACGAGACCCAACAGCCGAGCAGGACTCTGTTGGGTGCTGTGCGAAGAGCAGCCGGGAGCTGTCGGACCTTCCCCCAGAGCTGTCTTGCTCCGTAGCAGCTGGGCTCAGGGAGCCCGAAGCTGCTGTGCTGGGAGCAGAGACTGGGAACCCGGGTCCCCTCCCTGAGCCGCCGTGTCCTGCAGAGGGACAGCTGCAGCATCTTGGGGTTCCTTTCTTGTCTGCCCAGAAATGTGCCATGTTTTGCTGTGGGGAAGGGGGGTGCATTAGTTCTGTCTGATTTGGAAGCAGCTCCTAGTGACAGAGATTTTAAAAATTATTTTTATAAAAGAAGTTTTGCAGGACTGCACTTTCTCACCGTTTTTTGTCCCCATCCCTGGGTGTGTTTAAGGGCCGTTTGGATGAGCTGTGGGGGGATGTGGGGTAGGGGAGAACTTTGTAGAGTCAGGCTGAGGGTTGGACTCGATGACCCCGAGGGTCTCTTCCAACCGGAAGGATTCTGTGATTCAGTAGGAAAAAGCAGGCGGTAGGTAAATACGTGGTTTAGGGAGAAGGTGACCCCAGTTTTCGCTGGCCCAAGGAAGCTGTTCCGAGCTCCTCTCGAGCTCTGTCTGCAGCCGCTGGCTGGCGGGGCAGAGAGGGCAGTGGGGGCGTTACCCCAGCGAAGGGGGGAGCACAGGGTGGGGATGGGGGGGCAGGAGGGGGGGTTTTTTCTCCCTTCCAACCTCAGCACCAAGCGCAGGTTCGCTTCCCGAGGCGGCTGATCTGCTGTCAGCGAGCTGCTGCGAGAGCAGCCTGAGGGCAGCCCGGGGGGTCTCGAGAGGGCACCGGGAACCCAGCCCCGACCGGCCAAAGCGGGAGGCGGCGGCGGGGGCGATGTCAGCCCGCGTGGAACCGCGGGGTCAGGGGGGGCTCGGAGGGGTCCTGCAGGGGCCCGGGGGTGGGGAGGCCCATCCCGCCCCAGGAGGGGAGCCCCAGCCCGGCCGCCAGAGCCCTCGGCCGTCTCCTGAGCCGCAGCGATGGAGGGAAGGAGGCCCTTGGATTCGCCTCCCGGGGAAGGAGCACTCTGTGTTTTTCCTTGGTTCCTGGGTTCATCCGGAATTGTACGTTGACAAATCGAGGGGAGATAAACTGAAGATCAGTCTCGATGGTATTTTTCCACACATGCCTTGTGCCTGTGAGTCAGACTTCTGAACCCTGGGGTGATTTTCACCCCTGCCGAGGCCCGAGAGGCTCCGTGTGCCTGGGGCTGCCGAGCGCTGCCTGGGCCAGGGGCAGGGGGGGCTGGTGGTCCCTTGGGCTCCCGCAGGGATTCCAGCCGGGCCCGCTGGGCGCTTCAGCCAGCGCTTCCAGACAGGAAGCATTATTTTTCTAGGTTCTAAATGAGGCTACGGTGTAAACCCACTTAGACTTCTGTCTGGTGGTGTACTCTGTCAGAGAGCTCAGCAGTACTGAAAAAGCTGGCACAGAGTTCAGCTGGGACTCGAGATCAGACTGTGTGGCTGTTGAAAACCTGTATAGAGCCTCCTTGGGCAGTTACTTGGCGAGGCACAACTTCTCCGTGATTTTTGTACTTAAATTCTGACCGCAATGCCAATGCCACGCGATAACCTTTCTCCAAAACGTTTACAGTCAGAACGGGCATTCAGAATCGGATTACCCCTGAACTACACCTAAAACAAAGTTGCAGGGTGAAGTGACGGAACATTTGGCCACTCTGACGGGGTGTTCCTGCTGCGCATGTTACCCGACCGTCCGCTCGCCTGCCCTGCGCTGGTCCTGTTGGAGTGAGTCCTCTGGGTACCGCGTGGGCTCTGGGCGTGGTGAGTCTGACTCCCTCTGACACCCAAGACATTGCTGGTCTTTCCCTCCCTCGCATTCCGAGGGTGTGGGAAGGCTGCAGAGACTGGCAGGCTCTGCTGTGCCCTGCAGAGCAGCTTCAGCCGCACAAGAGCGTGTGGCCGCGGGTGCATCGTGGTGCTTCGACACCAGCCGGGACCACAGACCTTCTCCATCAGCTTGTTAAAGGGTCCCAGGGCAACGTGCTGGGGGGGAAGGGGGAAGGGTGAGGGGGGTCGAGGCAGGAGGCAGCTTTCAACCAGTGTTAAGCTGAACTGAAAATGGTTCTGGGCTTCGAGAGGGTTGGGTTTGGTTTTTGCCTTGAGTGTGTTATTACCTTTCCGGGTGATGCTTTGTGTGGCCGTTGGCAGCGGTCCTTGTGCACCCAACCCCAGCTCGTATTTCCACTGTGGTTAATGTCTCTAATAGTGATGGTGTTGTATTGAGAATCACCAGGTTAATGACAAAGAAACGGGTGAAGTCAGGACTAGTTTCAGCAAGAGGTGCCCAGCAACTTCCTCGAGATCGACATCTTCAACCCCCAGAGTGAGCGTGGACCACAGCGGATCCCCCCGCTCTGAGCTCCCAACGCAGCAGAGACACACGCCCTCCTCTGCGGTGTCTGTCCAACGTCCCCCTCCACCAACGGAGCCGGCTCTGCCTCATCCCTCCTGCCGTGACAGACGGTCCTGGCAGAGAGAGCCCGGAGCTACGGACTGAATGAACTCACCACACGGTTTGGAGGGGTGGCCACAGACTGCAGGAATGACATGTGTGTGTGTATATCACCCCCCACCATGTCCCCGGTGTCCCCAACAAGGCCGACAGCTTCATAGGAGCCTTTTATTGGGGAGCAGGGGGGTGTGTGTGTCCCAGCCCCCCCCAGTTCTTGGGCCTCGAGGCCTCAGCCAGCACCCACAGCGAGTAGCAGGTGCCTGCACGGACAGGGGGGGCTCAAGGTCACCCTGTACCCACCCCTGCCAAGGGACCCAGGTGTCCAGGAGGGACCCAGGCATCCAGGGGGATGTGATGGTGGTGGGTGCAGCCTGGCTGGTGGTGGGGAGGGGACGTGGGAGTTTGCGGAGCCTCATGGACGATCTTGTGGATGGAGGACACTTAAAAGGGGGGTGCAGGAATTTGGGGAGCACAAGGGGGGTTTCAGGTCCCCTTGGTCACCCCAGGGTGGTGACAGTGGGGAGGGGATGGGGACAGGGCGGTGGGAGCGGTGGCCGAGGAGGCTGAGACCTGTCGCTCTCATTTCTCAGATGAGCGGCAGGAAGGTGCGGAGGTGGGGTGGGGCAGGGGGACGGGGTTGGGGACAGGGACACTTGCTGCTGGACAGGAGGAAGACACTGCTGGGGCTGGTGGCCAGGCGGCAGGGGACGGCGTCTAAGCAGGTACCATGGAGTGTGTGACTTGACCTGGCGGAGGGAGATGGGGGTGGCAGCGGTGACAGGGATGTCCCCAAGCCCCTCCCCCAGCCTCGTTAGGGCTAAGCACCCCACAACCTGTCTGGTTGTCACCTGTTCCCCTGTGGTCCCCACTGTCCTCTTGGGTCACTGCAGGGTCCCCAAAACGTTCTCTGGGACCTCCGGGATGCCCAGTATCCCCCTGAGTCAGCCCCAAAGTGTCCTCTGGGGTCCCCCTGGGTCACCTCGTGTGCCCCATGATCTCCCTCGTCCTGCTCATTCCCCTCGGGGTCCCCAGTGTCCCCCTGGGTCACTTCATGGCCCCCAATGTCCCCACCAGTCACCCTGTGTCCCCAATGTGTGGCAGGGTCTCCCAAGTCCCCCTGGGGTCCCCATGTCTTGCCCTGGTGTGACCCAGTGCCCCCCTGATCCTGCCTGTTCCCTCCTGGGGTCCTCACTGTCCCTCTGAGTCCCCCTGGGGTCCCCAAGTTTCCTGGCAGTCCTGTTGTGTCCCTGCTGGGGTGCCCCCATGTCCTTCTAGTGCTGCTGGGTCCCCCCGGGGTCCCCAAAGTCTTGCTGGGTTGCCCTGGCCCTGCCTGATCCCCCAGGTCTCTCCCAGTCCCCCTCAGTCCCCTCCCGGTGTCCCCCTGCTCGCCGCAGCTCCCCCGTGTCCCCTCAGGCCCAGCCCCGCTCCCCAGCTCTGGGCCCCCAGAGGTGTGTTCCCCCACCAGGCCTGTGCTCACCCACCCCGGGCCAATAAAGCCGGTTCGGTACTACTGGGTGTCACCTTCCGTGGCCCCCCGGGGCTGTTCCCGCCCCCCCGGGCCGACCCGCTGCTCCCGGGCTCCATTGCCCGTCCCGGGGGCTCCCGGACGCGGCGCGGCCCGGCGGGAAAACCGCGATGGGCAGGGGGAGCAGCCAATGAGAGCGGGGGCGGCTGTGTTGGCCCCGCCCCCTAAGTGCCCACGTCTCGCCGATCGTCCCGGTGCCCCTTCGCGGCGCGGTGCGACTCCTTGGCCTGGTCCCTCCCTCGCCGGGCCTGGGCCTGGGCCTGCGCGTCCCTCCCCCCCGGCCTGGACCCCCCCAACCCACTGGGTCTGCGCCCCCCCCCCCCGCCCCGGGCCTGGGCCCCTCACGGCTCTGAGCGCTCCTCGTGAACTGGGACCCCCCGGGCCGGGAACCCCCCGCGACTCCCCCCGCCCCGGGTCCGATCCCTCCTCTCGCCCTGGGCCCCGGCTCTGTGCCCTCCCCCGGGCCTGAGTCCCCCCCGCTCTGACCCCCCGAGGCCGTTTGACCCCGGCATTGGCCCCTCCCCGGCAGATGCCGCCGCGGGGGGGCAGCGCCCGGGGCCCGAAGCAGACTCGCAGCCGCCGGTGAGGGCGGGGAGGCACCGCACCCCGCCGCGTGTCCCCCCCACCCCGTGTCACCCCCCGGCCATCCCTCGCGGTGCCCCGTGGTGTCGCCTCTTCCTCTCCTGGTGCCCCCCCGCCTCCCCGCGATGGCACTCGGTGTCACCTTCCCGTGCCCCCCCAGTGTCGCCCCCACTCCGGTGTCCCCCCTTTGGTGTTCCCCTGGTGTCCTCCCGTGCCCCCCGTGTCCTCCCATGGCCCCCCAGTGTCCCCGCTATGTACCCCCCCTCTGTGCGGCGCCCCCATGTTCCCCCCGCTGTCACTCCTGTGCCCCCTGTTGTCCCCCCACGTGTGCCCCCCCCGTCGCCCTACTGTGTCCCTCCCTGCCGTGTCCCCCCCCCAGGCGCCCCTGCCGGGACTGGCGCTCGCTGCTCCCGGACCTGGAACGGATGGTGCCATGGCCCCGCGGTGGGGGGGGGCACCCTTGGGAGGGGGGACACGCTGGGGGTTGGGGGGAGGGCAGGGTGTCGGGGTGTCTGTGGGAGGATCCTGAGTGCTGGGGGGGTCTCAGAGAGGGCTGATGGGGGGCAGGGTGCCAGGAGGAGACTGGGGAGGGGATCTGGGTGCTGGGGGTCGTCTGGGTGCTGGGGAGATCTAGCGGGGGGCTGAGGGGGGGCTGCACCCCCACACCCATCTGGACCCCCCGGACTCCCCTCCCCAGGCGCAGGTACTGGAGAACGTCCTGGGGTACATCCGGTACCTGCAGAGGATCCTGAGCATTGCCCAGGGTGGGGCAGGTAATGGGGACCCCCCCACATCCAGGGACCCCCTCCCTGACCCCCACCCCAGATTTTTGAGAATCCTCCCTGGGACCCTCCACCCATTGGGCCCCCCCGACCCCGTCCTTTGCCCCCCCCCCTCAAGCTCTACACGCCACCCCTAAGCCTCTCTGCCCATTTGGGGACCTCTCCCAGTTGGGGCACCACCCCCCCAGTGACGCCCCCCCAGTGACACCCCCCCCATCTCCACAGGCCGCCCTGGTGACGGTGACACTGCAGAGGTGGGACTGAGCGCTGGAGGCACATGGGGGTAGGTGATGGGCAGGGGGAAATGGATGGGGGCACCGCTGGGTGCTGACCCCCTCCTCGCCCCCCTCAGGCCCCCCAGGCAGCGGCTGGTGCCCTACAAGGAGGAGGAGGAAGAGGAGGAGGTAGGGGGGTCCAGCGGCCCTTGGCTGGGCCCTGGGCCCTACTGGGAGGCACTGGACTGGGATGGGGGGGGTTCCCCTGACCCCCTGCCCGGGGAGGGAGGGGCTGCTGGGGCTCAGCCCCTCCCTGCTGGCCTCCCCACCCCCCCCCGGGACCCCCAGATGAAGTGGTACGAGGTAGGTTTGCGGGGGCCGGGGGGGTGACAATGTGTCTGTGTCCCCACAGTTCAGTGTCACCGCCCCCCCCCCAGCCCTCTTCGCAGACGTCTATCTCAGCCCGCAGGTGGGGACTGTCAGCCCCCCCAGTGTCACCTCCCGCCCCCCACCGGTGTCACCCCTCCCAATGTCACCCCCAGGGGACATGACTGTCCCTGCAGGCTCCAGCAGTGGCACCGCAGGAGGCAGCGGCCGATGGCAGCCCGGTGAGCCGCAGGGTGGCCGTGGGGATGGGAGGGACACCGCGCACACGGGGACAGGGTGCGCCCCCCCCCCCCCGCCCCAAGAAGAAATGTGTGAACGGGTTCATCATGTTCTGCAGTCTGAACCGGAAACACTACATGAGGTGGGGACACAGGGACAGCAGGGGGGACACGGGGACCCCGGGGGGGGACATGGGGACCCTGGGGACAACATGGGGACCCTGGGGACATGGGGAGCGGAGGAGAGGGATGTGGGGATAACATGGGGACCCCAGGAGGATGGAGACCCCAGGGAGGAGGGGGGGTGTGGGGACCCCAGGGAGGACATGGAGACCCTGGGACAACATGGGGACCCCAGGAGGATGGGGACAGCCAAGGGGGATCTGAGCTCTGTGGGGCGACACGGGGACTGGCGGAGGGGTGTCCTGAGGTGGTGACACCCCGACGGTGGTGCCAGCGCCCACTCAGGGCTGGCCTCCACTGTGGCCACGCGGGAGCTGGCGCAGCTCTGGCACAGCCTCAGCCCCGATGAGTGCCGCCCATACTGGTACATCCTGGTTCCGACTGGGTGCCCGGATGCCTGGGTGTCCCCCCTGGACACCTGGGACTTCCCCCCCAGGACACTGGGGTCCCCCACAGCGTCCCCTCTGTCCCCCGCAGCCTGTGGGCCCGGCGGTTCAGCCGTCTGCACAATCGGGTGACATGGCCGGACGGGGATGGGGACGGTGACACCAACCCCCCTGCGCCCCTCCAGCTGCTGCTGGCTGCCTGCGCTGGCACGCTTGGGGGAGGCCTTGTGCCACCCTGATGTCCCCTCCTGTCCCCACCCCTGTTCTTGTCCTCATATCCCTGTCCTCATCCCATCCTTGTTCTTGTCCCCATTCCTTCTCTGCCCTGGTCCCTGTCCCCACCCCTGTCCCCATCCCTGTCCTTGTCCCCGTTCCTGGTGGTTTTAACCCACAAACCATTTATTCCCCTGGGGGGGCTGGTCCTGCCCTGCAGGGGACAAGGACACCTGTGGACACTTGTGCCCCCCCCAGGGCAGCGGCTGTCCCAGCTGGGCGCTTGCTGAGTTGGGCAATAAAATCCCTTCTGTGTCTCTTGCACCCTTGTCCTTCCATGTGTTTTGTGTGTGTCCCAAGTGTCCCCCCCATGTCCCTGGTGTCCCCAACAAGGCTGACAGCTTCATAGGGGCCTTTTATTGGGGAGCGGGGGCTGTGGGGGGGTGTGTCCCAGCCCCCCCCCAGTTCTTGGGCCTCGAGGCCGCAGCCAGCACCCACAGCGAGTAGCAGGTGCCTGCACGGACAGGGGGGGCTCAAGGTCACCCTGTACCCACCCACACCCCCCCCCCCCCCCCCCCCCCCCCCCAAAGGGACCCAGGTGTCCAGGAGGGACCCAGGCATCCAGGGGGATGTGATGGTGGTGGGTGCAGCCCGGCTGGCGGTGGGGAGGGGACGTGGGAGTTTGCGGAGCCTCATGGACGATCTTGCCCATGGAGGACACTTAAAAGGGGGGGGGGCAGGAATTTGGGGAGCACAAGGGGGGTTTCAGGTCCCCTTGGTCACCCCAGGGTGGTGACAGTGGGGAGGGGATGGGGACAGGGCGGTGGGAGCGGTGGCCGAGGCGGCTGAGACCTGTCGCTCTCGTTTCCCAGATGAGCAACAGGAAGGTGCGGAGGTGGGGTGGGGCAGGGGGACGGGGTTGGGGACAGGGACACTTGCTGCTGGACAGGAGGAAGACACTGCCCAGCTTGGCTGCCCCACGGCCAGGGCCCCATCCTGCCTCCATCGTGGTGGGGTTGGGGGTCCCAGCCAGGCTCGCAGAGGGGTGAGAAGGATGGGTGGGGAGGGAAGGGCTTTCTCCTCCCAGGGTTTGCAGGTGAAGAGCAGCCGTGGGTGCCCAGACGCAGCCTGGCACCCCCAAGTCCCCCACCAGCAAGGAGAGCGTGTCCCCAGTGCCAGGGCATGGCTGGGGCCTGCGGGTGGGGGAGAAGGTCACCCTCTGGCTACGTGTCACAGTGTTTGTCCTCTCTGGATGGCCCCTGCCGCCCAGCACAGACACTTCTGGGCCAACCTTGCCTTAGAGCTGCCAGTCTTGGCCAAGTGGTGCCAGCCCGGCCAGGGCTCCGACCTCGTGCAGGCTGGGCTGGGTGCGGGTGCTGTGCCAGGGCCTGTCCTGGGCGTGGTGGGTGCCCCACGTGCCCCATGGTTTGGGATCCGTCCAGGGTGCCGGGTGCCTCTCAGGCGCTGCCCCCGTCCCAGAGCCATGCGGTGCAGGGTGCCAGGCACCCTCTGGGGCAGGGCTACCCCTCAGCTCTAAATGCTGACCTTTATTTTGTCCCTCGGCTGCTCGAGGAGGGGACAGAGGTGTTCAGCAGTGGTCATGGGCCACCGCAGAGTGCCCCAGCCGGGCTTGTCTGCGTCCTCGGGGAGTGGGACGTGCGTTTCTGTCTGTGCGTCTCCTGCAAGGGACGTCTGTCCTGTCTGCGCCTCCTGTGCCAGCCATGCCGGGGCTGTGGGGTTGGGTCTGGTGGGTGCCAGCACCCCTGGGTGCCGTCTGGCCCCAGGACCCTCTGGGCTCAGAGCTGGGTGCTGCCCGGCTCTCCCCTGTCACTGCAGTGTTGTCCGGGCGCTCGGCTCTCCCTCTCTGTGAGATCTGATCTCTTTCTCTCTCTTTGTTTTCTCCCCCTTCTTTCATTGTTCCCATTCCCCGCACACATCCTCTCCTTCGTCCTCTCTTTGTCTACTCTGTGACATGCCTCTGTCTCTTTCTCTCTCCTTCCCACTAGTTCACAGTGGGAAGGGTATCAGGTTTACCCTTAGTGAAGAAATTTATCCTGAGAAGGGTCTGTGTGCTGCTCGCCCATCCCTGCACCTGCCTGCTGCCGCCGGCCTGGGCTAGTAACAGCCCTGGCACTGTGGGCCGGGGTGGCCAGCAGCCCTGTGCCAGCACCGCCAGCCCTGGGGACTCCTGGCATGAGCTGGACCCCTCCACCCACAGACTTGCACTCCCAGAGCGGCTTTGGGCTGAATTTGGAGGAACTGTGCTCAGCTGTGCTGACCACCAGCCTGGGGAGGGGGGCTGTGCCCCATGCGGATGGGGGTGCCTGCCTTTGCTTCAGTCCCGGGGCACCCTGCATCGCCCGGGAGGGCCGGCCCGTGGGCATCGCTGTCCTGCAGCTCCGCGACATCCTGCAGCACCCGGCTGTGCCTGCTGGCTGCCCCTGCCTCATCCTGCCTCCATCCTGGTGGGGTTGGGGGTCCCAGCCAGGCTCGCAGAAGGGTGGGAGGGCTGGGGGGGGGAAAGGGTTTAACTACTGCCTGTGATACTGGTCATTTCAATGATCTCTCCTTTCTGGACTGTCTTCTCTTACCCAAGGTGATGACCCTGCTAATTCAGCTTACCTGGCCTGGCAGGAGAGCAAGTCTGGGAAACAGGAATGATGAATGGAAGGGGAAAATGAGGGAAGCTTCGTGAGCATTTGCATATTCTCTGCCTTCTCAGATCTGGACTGCACTTGTACAAGACCACCTAAAATCAGATCTCCACTGGAAAAAGTTGCTCCTTAAAATTATTAACAGAAGGCCAAAAAATATGTAAGAAACGGCTCTTCATGGCATCTGCCAGCCTCACCAGGACATCCTTTCTGTGCTTCTCAGTGGTCTCGAGTTTCCTTTCCAAAGGTGACACCTCTTGATGTAGAGTCACAGTCTCCTTTTTAGAGCAGCAGCCTCCTCCTGCAAGGCACTTTGTAGAGAGTTCTTCTTGCGTTCTGCCATCTGTGTCTCTGCAGCAGGAAAGGCGAAGGAGAAGATGACAAGCAAAGCAAAACCAAACTGATTTGCATCCTACACAGAAAACATCATTTTCTTACCTGCCTGTCTGTGTTTTCCAGGCTCTAAGCCCACAAGGACTTTCAAACCACACATAAATAAAGGAAACTTCCAGGCAGAGAATAAAAGAAGAATGAGAGTGGCAAGGTTCAGGAGAATGTGAAAATGTGCTTGCTCTTCTGTGAGTTGAAAGGGCAGGGCTAAGGGCATGGCAGCACATCACCCACAGGGTGAGAAGCAGGTAGCACTGACATCAGTGAAACACGGGCAGAGACAGGAGGTGAGAGTCAGATCCGGTGTCCTAAAGGAAAAGGAAGAAGCAGCAAAAGTGAAGACTGACTGTGACACAGTTCATTGACCAGGAAGACTTAAGAGACTTTACAGAAAACAACAGATCTGTCAACGTTGTGCTTGAAGATGCGCTTTGGTATTTGTTCAAAAGAACGAAGCTAGGGGAATATGTTGTGCACTGGCAGGAAAAAGAAGAAAGGAAATATCCAGTGGTACTAGGACAACGGCAAGGAAAAAACAATTGAACATCACACCAGTACCGAGAGCTGAAGCAAGGATGACTACAGATAGACAGGAACTAAAACTAAACTAATAGACAGGAACTAAAGGTGGAAAGAACTGACTAGTGGGACAAGCAGGATCCATCCAATGGCAGAATTTCAAGTATATAAGCTTTGTCATATGTAACATATGTAGTAAAAACTGTGAATGTTCCAGAAAAAACTGATGATCTAAGGCCTGGAAAACTCTGAGAAATGATCAGCAGTTCCATCTCAGAGAGGGAACATGAAGAAACATTGAACAGGTAAAGGCTCTACATGAGCAGGAGACAGCCTGTGGGGGAGGCAACGAGCAATGCCCACACCTCCCTGTTCCTGCAGTCTGGGACAAGGAAAACATGACAATGAGATAAAAACCCAATTCTGATGTGGGGAGTGGGAAAGCAATGACAGAGAAAGGAGAAGGAATGTCTGTCCAGCTATAATAGAGAGAGGCCAGTAGCCCTGGAGGCTCTGGGATGGCCTGGAGATTAGAGGAAAAGGTGACTAGTTACATGTGAAAAACAGTTTATAGATAAACATGAACATGTTACCAAAGGCTACGGAAGTAAAAAATTGTGTTTTCTATGGCTGTGAGCTCAGACACCAAATCAGTGTCGGCAAGAAAACAGGTGAGAAGGATGCAGAAGCACGAGGTACCAGAGAACGAGGAAAAGCAGCAGAAGGAAGGATGCAATACCACAGGAACTTAACACTGAACCAATGCTCTGTGAATCTGCCATGTAAGAGGAAAAGGAAGTCGACAAAGACAAGGCTTTTTGAGGCTGGTGCTTTCAAAGACCACACAGAGAAGGATACTGTGAGGCATCACGCTACACCTACTTAGCAGTGACATGGGACCTGAAAGGCACCACCTCTGCACATTATCACCAGTCACACAGCCAGATGCACTGCCAGACACTGGACCTTTCTGCTCAAAAATCTTTCCCTGGTAGTTCTATCGATAAGTCTCAGGCTTGTTGTTTTTCTCCTCTTCCCATCTCTGGGCACTGCATTTTTCCTCTGCGTGGTATCAGAGACCCCCACTGGTGAGACAGGATGGGGTCAGTGGGTTGGAAAAGGGAAGTTGTACCTTCCTGGCTTTGAGCCAACTGTGTCTGAAGCTCTTGATCACGGGCACTGAAATACTCCTTCTCAGCTTGCCTCTTGCTCGGCTCCAGCTCCGAGTCCTGTATCTTCTTCCTTGCATCCTTCTGGAAGAGGTAAGAAGAGAAGCATCACCTCACAGAGCCACTGCTGGCGGGAGACAAAGAGGTACAAACACACAGGCAGAAACAGCCAAGGTGGGAGGGGGCAGCTGGGCAGTAATGGTACATGGGATGGGGATTCTCCTTTCCCCCGTGGCAGCAAGCCAACCTGGCCCACAAGAATTTACATCCGTTCTGGCTTTGGCACTCTGCTTGTCAGTTCAGTGCAGCAGCAGGACGGGATTTCTGGGTGCACTAGACACAAGTTACCAGATCTTGCTGAGTCTGCTCCAGGTGCTGACGCAGGTCTCGTAGGGCTGCGGCCACTCTGTCCACTGTGAGCTCCGCAGGGAGGTCCCTGGCCTGGGAAGCAGCTGGGCCCCAGGCATGACCCTGCTCTGGAGAGAGAAGCCATTCTGTTGCAAGCTTTAACCGAAAGGGTCTCCAACAAACAAGGCCTCTTTATGCACAGGAGGAGGTGGCAGCGCCTTTGACGTCGTCCTAGAGCTCGTGTTACAGCACGACGTGTGTCCCGGGCTAACGTTATTTTGATGACCACTAATGTCAGCACTGCCTCGAGGAAGGACGCACGTGCCCTGGGACTTGGGCCCTATTTCATTCTGATGCTGGTCATTTCCCCACATACAAACACGGACTTGTCTCTGCAGGGATGTCAGGCTTCCAAGACTTCCCAAGGCTTGAATCAGCCTAAACTGACAGGACAGGTCTGTCACATCAGGATTACAAAGAACCACCCCCCCTGCACCTGCTCCCCTATACCCGCCTACAGACCTGTGAACCCAGCCCCACACTTGCCTGAACTCCAAGGGACTAAGTCTCTGCTGTCACAGACCGTGCGCTGGAGAACCAAGCGCAGTTTGTCCAGCTGGGATCGGGCTTCGCAGGGGGCACTGTTGGCTGCTGACACCCCGTGGCCAATGCCTGTGCTCTGCTCTCTGTGCTGCAGAGCCTCAAACGCAGTTCAGACACCTCAGCCTCCAGCACGCGCAGAGAGTTCCTCGAGCACCGTTCGCCTGCTTGGGACTCCTCCAGATCCCGCAGCAGCTGCTCCTCCTGAGCTGCCAGGCCAGCCTCCTCCTGCAGCGACTGCACCTGTAACACAGACGCACAGCGCTCAGGGACAGCGCTGCTGCTGAGGCACAGAGCGGGACAGAGGAAGGGGCCAAGGAGGAATTACTTCAACCCAAAAACCACACTGGAAACAGAATGCACGAGGCCAAGGATTCAAACTGAGCAAAATAAGCTACAAACAGGTACCCTACCTACCCTTTCTCTTCTTTCTTGCGTTCCTTGGACAGTCAGTAACATCTGTAACTGGTGAGGCTGGCAGGGACCCTGCTCAAGCCCTTCCAGACACCCGTTGGGATTTTCTGAGGAATGAGGAAACAGATGGCAATAAGAAACATGCTTATTTCTTGGGTGCCTCAGAGGGGAATCTGGCTTAGTTCAAAATCATGGTTTTAACCAAAGGTATCAGGATGGAAGACTGATACACATCCCAAATGTTTAAAATTTACTAGACCCAAGACAGGGCTGATGGATGTATCTAGCTCATTACACTGCAGCTCGTTCTGCCTCCTTTGGTGTGTTTCAGGTTTGAAACCCCTGAAAGTTTCATTTCACAGCATTAACATGCCGACCTAACAAAACAACACCTCATTTTAAGGAAAGGACTACTCCAAAAGCCACTGTCTTCAGAAACACTGTAACTGAAGGATTAAAAGAAAATGAAACACCACATCAAGACAATGAAACATATCTGCATGGATAGTTCAGAACTCTGCTTTTTAGGAACTGCTGCCAGAGCCACTTGGATACGTGAAGATCTGAAAGAGGGAATCCATTAAACAGAACAGAGAGTTTCACAGACTTCCATTTACCTGGCGTTTTCATTCTCTAGAAGCTTCAACGAAGCCTGAAATTCTGTGTTGTGACGCTCCACTTCTCCTCATCGACTGCTTTCCCCCTCCAAGGACTGCAGACACACTTGCAGCTCCTTGTTCTGATGTTCTACCTTCTCCCATTGACTCCTCTTCTCCTCCAGGATCTTCTGGACGTGCACAACCTCCAGCACCTTCTGCCTTGACAGTTCCTGTGCCTCACTCGGATCTTGCTGAGCTTTGCGGCCAATCGCTTGCTGGGACTCTTTGGAGGCTGCTAGTTGAGATGTCAACTCTTCCACCTCAAGGAAAACACAACAAAGCAGTCAAAGACTACAGCTTGCCACTGTCAGCCATATCAGCCATATCATATACTGTGAGGAAATGGAAAGAACAACTTTAAATTCCACCCTTTCATGGAAATACCAGATCCACAATGGATACAGCTGGCTTGTTTAAAAAGCTAAGTGGGTCACCATGTTCATCTGAAAAAGCACCTTAAAAAACAAGGCTAGGAGTTACAGGCCAGCAGAAATCCATTCTGATGAGTGCTGGCAAACAGGCACAAAGAGCAGCCCATCTGTCCAGGGCAGCAGCTGGCCGGTCAGTCTCCTTCAGCCCAGCTGAGATGGAGACCACAGTGTGATGGCAGCCAGAGGGACTCACCCCACCCCTGCTGCTCTGCCATGGGGAGAGACCACCTGGCTGATGACTGCAGTGGCTATTGCTGTTTCACTCACCTGCTTTTGTAGAGCATCCCTCTGCTGAAGGAGGACATTAATTTCTTGGGTTTGATTTCTTCCTTGTGCCTCTTCTCCACTGCCTTGATCTTACTCTGAGTTTCCTGCAGCTCTGCTTGCAGTTTTCCTGTGATGTTCTGCAAACACAAATGGAGAGCAAGCTGCTGGGACCTGCCATCAGGTTCAGCTTTCTCTTCTTTCTGTCTCAAAATCACATTCATTCAGCCACTTCTGCTTTTCTACCCAGCTCTGCTTCCACTTTAACACTTCCTTCCTGTTGCTGATCTCTGGAGCTCATCAGGCTCTGGGCTTTCAGTGCCTGCAGCAGTCCCTGCCTCCTCAGTCACAGCACTTAGGTTTTACTTCCTTGTCACTGCCCTTCACTCTGTTACCTGGGTCTCTCAGCCTCTCTCAGCTTACGTCCAGTTGCCAACGGCCTGTTCCTTCAACCCACCCTACTAGTCAGACTTACCTGCCCATCCTCGTGCTGCTCTTTCACCTCCTGCCTGAGCTGCTCCAGCTGCTGGTTGGCTTCTCTTAGCTCTCCCTGAGGCTGAAGTAGTGTCTCTAACAAAGCACTCTTCTCACGCTCCTTTTCTTGCAGGACCTGCACAGAAACAAGGAGAAGACAGGTTTAAACTTCCCACACAGAATTTGCGTGGCAAGGCTCCAACACCGACGGGCTGACACGTTCTCAAAGCGCCGTGTTGCTGCTCTCCCAGGCCCTTCTCTGCCCACTTGCAGACACAGCTTCCTAAGTGAGACTGGCCGTATGAACATGGTCCAGCCACAGTCCCCCTGTGATTGAACCTCCAACAAACATCTAACGCCTAACAGGAAAATGTGGGGCACTTCTCAGATGTCTCGCCTTGCTGGTGAGGGTGTCCCTCATCTTCTGCTGTGTCCTGTTTGTCTTTCAATAGCAACTTTTACACCTAGTTAGCAGCAGAGAAAATGCAGGGCTGCCAGAGGGCTGAAGCAAGCAGCTCCTTCAGAAAACTCCTGTATTCCAAGTGGGGTTTGGTGAAAATTACTTCATTTTTAGGTATTCATTAGACTTTGGTAAAGTACTGACATGACAGGGACACACTGACATCTCTGAGCACTGCCCTGGCATTTCAATACCTGCAGACACAGTTGGGGGTACTGCTGTCCCCAGGCAGACTCCGTGAAGAGGACTTTGGGTGGGACACAAGGAGGACTCTCACTGTGTCACTGGGTTGCACAGGAGATCTGGGCACAAAACAGCTTACCAGCAAGTGACTTAAAACAGCCCAGAAGACACCCCTGTTTCACTGCTCAGAAATATTTCAGAGGAGTCTTGAAAATTGTTTTTCTTTTGTCAACAATCCTGCCATGTCCCCCTGTCCCCCCCAGACAAAAACCCCATCCTCATGGGGATTCAGTCCTACAAATTCTGTTTGGTCTTTAATGGAGTTAAGGTTATAAGCATGTATCAGTACAGATCAAAGGAGGACTGTTAAGAGAACTGTGAAGATACTCTGAGGTAAGTCTTAAAAAACCAATAGCAGCACAAAAATCTCAACTGAAAGGTGATGCTTCTGCCTGGCTTCCTCTGACAGGTCTCACTCCTAGTCCCAAAGAGAACCCTGCTTGCCTTTCACCTCACCAAATTCAATGTAGAAAGCATGTAGGGCATGCTCCACACAGCCCGACATCCAGACATCTCCCACGGCTCTAGCCTTGCAAAAAAGCTACACAAATTCTCCTTTCACAGTCTTTACCTCTTGCTTGGCATTTTCGACTCTGGTTCGTTCCTCCTCTTGTTGAGCTCGTGTGGTAGCAATTTTCTGCTTCATATCAAACAGCTTCTTCTCGTGCTCCTCTTCTGTCTCCGCCTTCTCTTTTTCCCATTGCTCCAGTATCTTCTGCAGCTCTGAATGATGCCCTTCCCACTCGCTTGCCTGAGGAGTGGAGGGAAAGACTTCAGGGTGAAGTCCCAGCCACGCTCCTCAAAACAAATGTGAAGCTTCATCCCTCCCACAACCCCCCACCTCAACAGTGCACAACAATGGCTTTGTGCTCTCCATAAATCACGTCCTGTCAAGGAACTTAAAAGGTGGGTCAGCAGGTGGATGAATCATAGAATCATTTAGGTTGGAAAGACCTTTAAGAACATTGAGTCCAACCATTATGAAAAGGAGATGTTACCTTCCTCTCTCCATGGCTGCCTGTTTCCTAGCACCTGTCTCCTCAGGATTTCTCTCTATTCTTAGAGTCTATTTTCAAAGCTCACATCCCTTTCCATCAGTGAAAAGATGTAGATGAACTGCAGGGTGAGAAAGAGACCGGTACCCTGATGCCCCAGTCACAAGACAGGCCACGAACGGAAGTACCAGGAACAAGGGGCCTGTTCCACATGCGTCACGCTCAGAGATAACACCTCTGATGATGGTGACAGGACAGAAAGAAAGGAAGAAAGTTCCCGTGACTGCAGTTGGCAGCAATGTGAGGAGTCTACTTCATGGCAGACAGGAGTCTGTAAGATCCTACCCCTTTCCTGCCAGGCTTTGGGTGGGGAGCACCCAACCTCCAGCTAAACTCGCCTTAGGCCCACACTGAATCTCTGGCTGCTCTTACTGTCCTGGCAGAGTCCTGGGGGTCTTCACATGCCTTCAAGTACAAGGTTTAGGGTTAGGGAGAATAGGGGATAGGGTTAGGGATAAGGGGTTAGGGGCTAGGGGTTGGGGTTAGGGGTAGCAGTTAGGATTAGGGGTTAGGGTTGAGGGTTGGGGGTTAGGGAGGAGGGGGAGGGGTTGGGGTTAGGAGCTGGCGGTAAGAGGTAGGGATTAGGGGTTGGGGTTAGGGATGGGGTTAGGGATCAGGGGTCAGGGTTAGGAGTTAGCATTAGGCGTAAGGGTTAGGGGTTGGGGTGAGGGGTTAGGGGAAGGGGTTAGGTGTAGGGGTGAGGGGTCAGGGATTAGGGGTTGGGGGTCTGGGGGTAGGAAGTTGGTGTTAGGGGTTGGGGGTTAGGGTTATGGGGTTAGGGGTCAGCAAGGTGTGACCTATGACAGATGGTTTCTCCCATTTCACACACTCAGGCTATTACTCTTCTAAAGCCAGCCCACAAAGCTTGCTTGAAGAATTCAGAAGCATATTGTTTCCTACCAGGTCTTGCAGGAGCTGGTTCATTTCCACTTCCTGATCAGCTTGCCGCAGTTTGAGGGTATTGTTACACTGCTGTTCCGTCTGCAGGAGCTGTTGTGCCATGTTTTCCCGTTCCTGCCTCATTAGAGATCGCTCTGCTTCCAGCTCACACTGAAGGCACTTCACTTCCCCTGCAAACAGGACAAACGGCAAGATTCAGAGTCTACACAATGGTTCTGACTTCACTGACCTTACGCCATCTGCACTTCAGTGCAGGAGAGATCTGCCTCCATCTCCTTCACTCCTCAGAAGCACTGCGGACACAGAGCTATTTTTATACCATCTTCCCTAGCAGGGGGATCACCAGAGACAGGAGGCTCTCACCTTGTATCACCTCCACACAGTCACGCAGGCCAAGAAGTTGGATTTCCAGCTGACTCCTGGTGATCTCCAGCTGAGATAAGTTCTGCTGAGCTTCAAACAGGCTGGATTCCAGCGTCTCCTTCACTGACCTGTGAGTTGTGAGTACAGAGAGAAATGAGTTTGTTGCTCCTGACACCCACTGAGAGTTATTCCAGTAAGAAGTCATTCCAGATCCCTACCCCTGAGTACGGAAAATGGGTTGCAAGGAAACTTGTATACAGAAAGCATATTTCTGCCATTTAAAATAGCAATGCCGGCCCCTCCGGGAGATGCCCAGGCTTTGCTTATGACCCAGCATAACACAGAAAGCCCAGCCGAATTTGATCTCAACGGCCCAATCTGGAATTGCTGTTGGCTGACACACGGGTAGCTGTGCCCAGAGTCTGGGCCAACAAGCAAAAGCCCGGGCTCTGCTCACAGCCCTCAGCTCATCAGCGCTTCCAAGCTGCTCTGCAGGGGGACAGAACAAGAGTATTGCCCTGGGTGACTTTTTGAATGCTGTTCACAGTGTAGCTATAGGTAAGTAACTTTCCAGACTCCTTGTATTTAAAAGGGACTCAAGAAATACATCAGATGATATAGCAGGATCTCTCGCTTGGAGCAGCATTCGTAAGAAACCTGAACTAGATTTCATCTGAACAAGGACCACTGAAAGGAGAGACGGGCAGCCTTCAGTTTCAACTGTTGAAAGTTCAAGAGAAAAACTTGCTGCTTTTCTCTAAGTGTTGCTAACTAAGTAGGCAGCAGCCCAAGTGACTTGTTGCTCTTTAAAATGGAAGCTGTAGTACTGCAGAGCCAAATTCTTACAGCCACAGACTTCAACCAACTGCTGCGTATGACACGAGGGTTCTGGAACCAGGAGCTGAAGTGACCTCCCTGATCTAACACAGCGCCCTGTGTGCCAGGTTCCCACAACACACAGCACTGCCTCGCTAGGACGGGGGTGCCATAAAAACCACAGCAGTAGAATTTCACTGCTTGGATGGACAATGGAGGGTGTATCTTCAAGGAGAACAAGCACATATTTCTGATCGTGCCAATCTCTGGCAGTCCAAAGCAAATATGCTCCATTTCAGGATAAATAGAATCAGTCTCTAAAACAGAACAGAAAAGATCGAGTCCAAAACTGTGACAACAAAAGGCTCTTGAGAACAACATCTGCCAAGAACAGTTGCTGAATTTTTATCTGTTGTCAAAGGTTCTTCAGAACTAATTTATCTTCTCAAAAAATAATGTATCCCTTTTCAAAAAAATTTTTAAAAAGGAGATGAACATTTAATAGTTTAGTAACAGCCCAATAATTGACCAAACATAACTCAGCTCGATCAAATAAGAGAAGCTGGAGCTCAGAAGAAGCAGCAGCTCTCAAGAAACACACTGAGTCAAAACAGGTGTTTATCAGCCATCCTAACGACATACTCTGGAGTAATACAGTGTAAAAGTCAAGAAACATGAAAAACAATGTCTAAAACATCATTTGTACAGCTCTGCAAGTTCAGGAGTCTTCTAAAAAACACCTACAAGGAGGACAAACAACTCCATTTTTTTTTTCTGAGCAGAACTTGTCACATATGACCTTAGAAAGGCAGAAGGACAGAATCTTGTTCCTTCTCTGTAACTTCTCCACATCTGTCTCTAAACAGCAGGTGGTAAGGAGTACAGGGCACAGACATCAGTGATGGGCAAGAATCCTCAGAGACGTGAGGATTCAAAAGAGGTTTCCCAGCTGCTGGTGTAACCAGCCCTGGGTCCTGCACCACAGTAACAAGAGTTACCTTCCAACCAGAAGGCCCTCGAGATCTGCAGCACCAGCCTCTGGCTCCACCCTAGATGGCAGTGTCCTACTCACAACGTCTGCATGGAACAGCCATCGACAGCCAAACTACTTGATAAGGACAGATCTATGTTCAAATGCATAGAACAAGAAACCAAAGCCAGAGAGAAACTTCAGTTTCAGTAAACACCTGCAGGGTTTAATTATTACCCAACTCAGAGCCAAGCTGCCTTGCTTTGGACTTCACACAGGAATGTGCAGGGGGACATAAACCTGAGCCCGAGGCCCAGGAGATGTTTGCTAGTTTGAGCTGTCAGGAAAACAACGTTAAAATCATAGTATACTTTTTTTCATTTTGCTCAAGATTCTTTCATTTTCTGCCCGTGGAAGGTGAAAACATTTAAAAAGCACACAGGATGCAATAAATCCTCGTGGAATGATTACCACTTTTATAATTACAGCCAATATATAATGTCCTGCCTAGGGTTTCCTCCCCGCCCTTACCTGGCCTCTGCCAGCTGCTCTGACAGGCCTTGTCTGTCCCGCTGCAGGGCTGCCAGGCGCACCTCTAGGGCAGCCTCCTCATGCTCCAGGAACTCCTTCTCTTTGGACACCGTGGCCAGTGCACGCCCCTGGCGAGAGGACTCCTGGCACAGCTGCTCAGACCGCTGCGAGCTGACTCTTGCTGGTGGTAAACCTGACAGCAGGACAAAAGACAGTTAGAGCCCTTTCTCTGGAGTTCTGTGCAGAGCCAGCCAGTGCCACTTCTGCCTCGGCTGGAGGAGAAAGAGCTCCTGTACTGCGGGCTGGAAGTTTAAGAGCATCTGCTCCATACCACGCTAACACCCTGGGCTGCCAAAAGGCACTGGGACTGTTAACTTGAAGGTGATGAGTAAGGCCACGCTGGGCTGCCTGGGACCACACAGCCCCTTCACAGCAAACATAAATACACCAGACTACGTGTTTGCACGCAAAAATACGGCATCTTCCAGAACTGCCACCTTGCAAACTGGAGTTCTATCAGAATCTATCCCAGTGCTGGAAATTTGCTGGCTGAAGAAAGTGAAAATACACATGGTTTCTCCTTCTGGAAAAGAAGAAAAAGATCCAAGTGCATTGGCTGCAATGAGGTGATGCTGGGCAGGGAAACAGCCCTCGGGGTGAGTTATGAAAGTCTGGCTGATGCGGCCAGAGAAAAGGTAGACTCTATTCCTACAGCAGTTCATGTCAACAACACTGTCTGCTTGTTTCACACAAAGAAGTTGTCTAATATACCTTGCTGGTAGTCAAACTTGAAGATTAACCATGATTCTTTAGCTTTTTTCTTCAATATAACACCTCTGCTGGGTATTTCCCAAACATACCGTGGACTCCAAGACTGACCATCTAACAGAGAACAGACCATCAGAAACAAACAATTCTCTCAGAGTTATCCCATAATACCCAAGATTGTACATTATGAAACTGACATTTAAATGATGACCAACTCCCTGGTCTCCTTCAGCGACATGATTCTCCCAAGCTCTTTTTCCAGGGTATCAAAATCAGTTAGTCCCGAGTGAAGAGTCTTGTGTGATCACCTCTTTCTCATCTTCCTCAGAGCCTGAAGAGGCTCTAACAGCTCACAGAATCAGAACCATTTAGGTTGGAAAAGACCTCTAAGATCAGCAAGTCCAACTGTTAACCCAGCACTGCCAAGCCCACCACTAACCATGTCCCTAAGCACCACATCGACATGGCTTTTAAATACCTCCAGGGATGGTGACTCAACCGCTCCCCTGGGCAGCCTGTTCCAAGGCCTGACAACCCTTTCCATGAAGAAATTTTTCCTAATATCCAACCTAAACCTCCGCTGGTGCAACTTGAGGCCTTTTCCTCTCGTCCTATCGTTTGTTACTTGGGAAAAGAGACCGACACCCACCTCGCTACAACCTCTCGGGTAGTTGTAGAGGGCCATGAGGTCTCCCCTCAGCATCCTCTTCTCCAGACTAAACCCCCCCAGTTCCCTCAGCCGCTCCCCATCAGACCTGTGCTCCAGACCCTGCACCAGCTCCGTTGCCCTTCTCTGGACACGCTCCAGCACCTCAAGCTCTTTCTTGTAGTGAGGGGCCCAAAGTGAACACAGTATTCAAGGTGTGGCCTCACCAGTGCTGAGCACAGGGGGACAACCCCTGCCCTAGTCCTGCTGGCCACACTAGTTCTGACACAAGCCAGGATGCCATTGGCCTTCTTGGCCACCTGGGCACACTGCCAGCTCATAATCAGCCAGCTGCTGACCAGCACCCCCAGGTCCTTTTCCCCAGGCATATTTCCAGCCACAAAGTTGCATGTATGTCTTAAAATACAATTTCAACAATTTCAAGATCTCATTCCCGTTCTTAGCAGTACAAGACAGCAGACACTGACCTGCAGCTTTGTCCCGCTCTCCAGGCTCCAACAAATGGAGTTTTGAAAGGTGCAGATTCACAACAAAAAGCATAAATAGAAACAGGCAACCCCGTGGTTTTTTGACTCAGAAAAAGGGTGAAGAGCTACGCTGTTTGCTTCTTTTGCCACATGGGGGAGCAGCAGCCTCACTCAGATTCACGGGCAAGACAAATCATCTCTCTGCAGCTTTTCAAAAGCCAAAAAAGAGGCCACCACAGGCAGGTGGATTGAAGTCATCTGTAGCAGCAGAGGACAACTGAGAGAATTGCAGAACAGCTCTGCCAGCCACCAACACATTTCCAAAAGGCAGTAAACAAAGCTTCTGACCTCCAGCACTACCAAGTGTCTCCTTGACAAAACCACCGCAGAATCCAACAGACGGAGCTTCACTGAGCCGAGCAGCCAAAAGCCCACCCGGAAAGCACCAGGTGTTTGGTCTCACGTGACTGAGCTGCTCTTGGTTTCTGCCTTCTCCTCTGCCAGTATCCTCAGCTCTACCTGCAGCCCCTCCCGTTGCTCCTCCACTTTCTTCAGCAGCTGCTCCAGGTGGGCTTTCTCTGCACCGAGCTCTTCATTTGTTCTTTCACACAAGCTCAGCTTCTCCCGGTCAGAGATCCTTACTCTCTCCAGCTCAGCCACTTTACCCGACAGATCTTCATTCTCTTGCTCCAGCTGCAGTCACAGAAGCACAGAGGAAATGAAATACAGTGAGATTTACCATGGAGAAGGTTTGGCTTCGACAGAAAAAGGAACATTTCCATATTCAGGCAGTCATACGTCTGAAGGCAAGAAGTCTGAAAAGCAGCAGCAGCTGCAGACGAACACTTGCCAAGATCTTTGGCAACTGCTCACCTGCGACACAAGTTTGTTCAGTCGCACTTTATCCAGTGCAAGAGCTTCACTGACACTGCTCATCTGCGCTGCTGCAACGTGTAGATCAGCTACTTCAGCACTTGGCTTATTCTGAGCCCCTCTCAACTCTGCCACTGACTGCTCTGCCTGAAGAGACAAAAGAACAACATGAAAGCAAAGACAAGAAAATCCCTGACTTTAAGCAGCGACTCCAGATCCCCTTTGGTGTCTCTGACACACCCCCCGCCCAGTGCTCCCAATAACCACGTGGGGACTGACTGCACCAAGGAGCCTGTGTGGTCTGATCTCCCCTTTCCAAGAAGGAGAACAACACTGTCACTGTCTTCTGCTGACAGAAACGGCACCTGTGCTGGTCTTGCTATCACAACTCCCTCTCCCACAAGTTCTGCTAGGAATAAGGTGACCACACCTTCTCCAGGGCCATGGTAAGCTCATGCTTCTCTTGCCTCAGCAGATCCCTCTGAAGGTGCGATTCCTCCAGTGTCTCTCTCGCAACTACCAGGTCACTCTCTAATAAAGAATGTTCTTCTTCAAGTGCAGCTAAGTCCTTCAGCCTACGAGAAGGGGAAAGACAAACAAGTCTTTAATGTAAAAACATTCTCATTTCCAAAACCAAGATTACATACTATTTCTGAGATATGGCAGTTGGAACGATTTGCAACAGCTTTCTATTTACCCCTAAAGAATGCTGCAATTTCCTGCCTAGCGCTGCATCAGTCTTTGTCACTGACCCAGGTGAAACATTCATCATTGAGAAAGTAAAACAAGCTTCCAGAAATCACAGGTTTCCAAAAAGTTCAGGTGCTCCCAACACCTTCCTGCCTGTTAGCTCTCTCTCTCCTTTTTGATACATTAGACACCAGACTTTCCAAAGTTCTTCTTTGCATAAGACAGACTTTTAAAGTCCAGATTAACATTCTCTCCATTATTCTTGCCTGTGGCAACAAAACGATGAAAGAGCCTGCAATGTATGTGGGGAGATCTGTATGAATTTCCAATCCAATAACCATAAGATGACAGGATGATTCAGGCTGGCAGGGACCCCAGGAGGCCTCTAGCCCAATCTCCACTCAAAGCACCTGGGGTCAGTTATGGGATCAGTCCAGGTTGCTCAAGGCTCGATCCACTTGGGGCTTCCAAATTCCCAGGGATGGAATCTGCACAACCTTTCTGAGCAACCTGTTCTGCTGCAGGATTGCCCTCATGGTTCCATTTTTTGTTCTCCTTAAATCCAGCCTGAACCTCTCTTGTTTCACCTTAGGCCTGTCATCAACTACTCTGGTCAGCTTTGGAATGATTTTTTTCAAGGGCCATAAAGAAAGTACAAGGAGGCACCTCTGCTGTGTGTCCTGCCCACGGGCTCCCTTCACCAGTCTGTGCTACACATGCTGAGCAGACAAAATCCACTCTTTTAGGGGGGCCTCCCACCGTCCGGCAGCGCCCACCCCTGCCCAGAGGAAGCTTTAATACTCACAGGAGCTCCTGGTCACGACGCACTCTCTCCACCCTCTGCTGCTGCTCCACCCTCTTCCCCTGGGCTGCATCTTCCCTCAGCTGCAGCTCAGTGTTACTCAGACACGAGGCTTCTTGCTCCGTCTCTTCAAGCTGTTGCTGTAGCTCTGCCCTGGTTTTCTCGAGGTTTGCACAGTCACTGCAGAGACAAGGCTCAGTCAGAAGAATGAACAGGCCTGAAGAGTCACGGATCCCATTCCAGTCACTCCAGGCTGGCGCTGTGGGCAGCACGGTAAGGAAGAACTTGCCCTTCCCCTCACAAGGTCACTGGAGCGGGACAGAGGAAGGCAGGCAGGCTTTTGCCTTCATTCACTGAGAAGCCGTGGCTAGGAAAGGGCCCCCAAAGAACAGAATTCAGAGAAGCAGCACATCAAGAGGGAGGCGTCTTGTATTCCAACGTCACTCTGAGTCTCCAAGACAGCCTTAGGATTCACAGTAGAGCAGGAAAAGCAGTGACAGGAAGTGCCAAACAGGGGCATACATGGGGAGGGCAGGCGAGTTCTTTGCCCGTAACACCTCTGAACTGCCAGAACTGGAAGCAGATTGCCTCCAGAATGCAGGAGGAGGAGGGAACACTCACCTTCTGAGTGCTTCTACCAGAGACTGCAGGTGCTGCTGGTGGCTGCTGGCCGTCTGGCACTCCTGCTCCAGTTGCTCGAGGCTTTGCTGCAGCTTCCAGCACTTCTCCTGCTGCTGCCTGTGCTGGTGCAGCAGGAAACTCATAGAGTCCTGCCTGGCAGAGAGCTCTTCTTTTGGGGCCTGAAAGGAATGGGCAGGGAAAAGCACAAACAAGCAATAAGGAGCAGGGAAGATGGCTCCTGATAGCTGTGAGAGAAGCAAGCAGCGAGACAGCTCACCTGAAGGCAAAAGTTGTGATGAGGGGGTGGAGATCAAAGAGAGAAAAGCAGCAGAACACAGAGCTGGTGAGACTGGTGAGGCGATATAGTACCAAGAGTGGGATGGCTAGAAAGAAACTGGTTAAGTGAATGGAAAGGTTTCAAGATAAGCAAGGCATCAGCAGCTGAGCCTGCGGCCAGTGGTGAAGGCAAGGAGAAATTCTCACCTGTGCTGCTCCTCTCCTCCTTGCCAGCGCTTCCTGAACCAACACAAAGGCACGCTCTGCATCAACGGAGCTCAGACAAGAGAGGACGTTGCTAGACTCTGCCTGCTGGGAGCTGTCAGCGACCACACTGGCACATTCATCTAACACCACCTGAAAGCCCACATCAAGCTGTTACTCTCTGCTCATTCTGCTTGATTTTCTTTGTCTATTTCTCCTTTTTCTCCCACTTCACCCCAGAGTCATTAAAAACTCAATTCTCTCATTTCTTCAGTCAACAAAGAAGTTTTGTCCCTGCGGTCACAAGTGCTCCAGGGGTTTCTGAATACAGCTACTACAAACAAGAAGAAACAAGTGTGAAGTGGCTGGAGGCTGCCTGAACGCTCAGTTTCTTGAAGCTCTCATGAATGGTTTTAGTCTCCTTCAGCTTCTTAGAGCCACGGAGATGAGGAGCACCAGGTCAACACTGGAAATAGCAATGAAAGGAAATATTAATGCTACCCAGGGAAGAAGGAAGCTGATGAATACTGCAAAACAGCAATGAAAAAGCTAATGTTTATTCTGAGCAGTAGCACAAGAGGATAAAAATGACTGCATAAGGGGAAAGAACTGACTTTGTGAAAAGCTGTGTAAAACATCTGATGATTAAACCCCCCTCCCTAGAGTGAGGTTTAGGACTAAGCTAAAGTTAGCCCTAAACAGTTAGATCAGTTGCAATTCTGGGGAGATAATAATGGTCAGTGAATGCAGAGTGAAGGAGCAGAGTTGGCAAGCGCATTGATTCAGTCAGTGACCTTTTATAAAAATCTAAAGAACAAGAGAGTCATTGCTCAAGGAGGTGGGAGAAGCCTCCAGGCAACACTAGAACACAAACGTCAAGTAGCCAACTCAAAGCACAGTCAAATAGAGACCTTATGGGAAAGGCAAAGGTACGGAAACTTCTAGTGACTTAGCTCAAGTGTCACAGGACAGCCAACTCAGCAGTTATAGCAGGTTTGATGTCAGAGAAGTGGTATAATAATTAAACAGCCAGTAGCAGTTAACACAGACAGTATAAAACATATATATCTATTCCCTGGGCCAGTCGTTAGCCTTCCTCAAGTACTTTTAAATCAAATTACAGGGATGTGGTCCCAACTCTGTACTCACCTCCATTATATCTTTTATCAGCTTTTGGAGGGAAAGATTCTCTTCTTTGACACTTTTAGTCAATGAAGCTTCATATTCTTTCTCTAACCGACTTGCTTCCTGAGAATAGAATAAGCAAAGGGTGGGTGGGGAAGAGCTGCTCCCCTCTGCAGCATTCCCAGCCTCAGCAGCATCGTCGTGCTGATAAGCCTCAGCCCTAGTGATTCCAGTGTATCCCTTCCCACATCTATTGAACTCCTTCTTTGCTAAAACTAAGAAGAGAAAGACCAACAGCTGGTTTTCACAGGCTGCTACGAAGCTGTCAATTCCAAGGAACTTTGATCCCTGGAGATCTAGTCACAGGCAGAATAGCACTGGTGCAACCCCCAGAACTGTCTGCAGCTCCCCCGCCACTGCCTGCCCCTGGGCTGACTCACACGTGCCTGATGCTCCCACACAGTCAGCGTCCTCACCGCTCTTTCTCTTGAGGAAACCACACCCCTTTGTGCTAAAGCTGGAGAGCAACCATTGGGCCATCTCCCAAATAAAGGTAAAACATACTGGGATCTCCACAGTGTCGTTAAGTGTTTTCACGGTCTTCTCCTTCTCCTCGTTCTGCTTCTGAGACTGTACGAGCAAGGCTGAGAGCTCCGTCCCCCTGAGAAGAGAAGGTCCACGTGCCATTCCAAAAGCATCGCACACCAGCACCCGCTGAGGAGCTAAGCAGCTCCCAGAAGCACAGCAGAGAAAGTTCAGCCCAGAAAATACAGCAAAGGCAGCGTTCATCTCTACAGGTTAACATGCCTGATGTTGCAAAATGGCCCTTCCTGCCCCAAAGGACTTCTGCACTCAGTCTGGTAAGGAACTGTCAGTGCAGAGGGGCTTAGGATGGCCCTGGGCAAATCCCTCCCAACTCCTCTGCACAGCCCTGGGGGTACCAAGGGCTGTACAAGAGACACAGCTCTCTTTATGCTGGTCTCAGCTTCTCACCAACAATCAGGTAACAGCAAAAACACTGTAATACACTGTGATCTCTTTTCCAGTCTTGTCTTACAAAAGCTTCTGTCGGTCAGACGTGTTTTTCTACCCGTGCTGTTGAAGGCCATAGCTTGGCTAGGGACAGAAACAAAGCTGTGCAGAACGGGTGGGTTTGAAACGTGAACACAGCCCGCCTGTGAATCCAAGAGGCAGCCACAAAAGGTAATGTTGGTAACAGCAAAGTTTAAAACACATTTACCTGTCCTGAAGCTCCTTCTTCTCCAGGTCCCCCTTGACTTGTAAGTGCATCACTTCCCAAGTCTTCTGGCTTGTTTCCTGTCCCGCTTGCTGCTGTGCCTGACCCTTTAGGACAGGTCTGCCCAGGCTGACGGGCTCCCAGAGCTGCACGCCAGAGTTCAGGTGGGAGCAGTTTACAAGTACAGAGCCCAAAAGCCTCCTCTGCTCTGCCTTCAGCTCAGACACATCTCTGCAAAAGGATCAAGAAAGAGATCATACTCACACCACCATCTTTATCAGCTGACTCACTTCTGAAGCACGTTAATGGTGCAGCAGTAAAAGCTGGCAGGAAAGATGACATCTTTGCTGGGGACAAATCACCCATCTGACACTTTGGGATCGCGACACATCTTGATAGTTGAGCAATGGGTCCATTTGACGGGTTGAGGAGTGAGGCTATTTTCTCCTCAGAGATAAGAAGAAACATATGGAACAGCCAAAAGGCTTCAAGAATTAACTAGTAGGTCAGGGCATACCCTGCACATTGAGGGAAGCTTACAGCCAAGTAAGGTAAATGGCTGACAGCAACTCACAGTTTGAAACTGCATGACAGGAGAAACCTCCTGGGGTGAGTCCCCCAGATTCAGCTCTAGGGGCACTGAAAGGGGAAATCCCCCGTGCTCAGCGGTGCCCTGGCTGCTCCCTGACAGAACGGGGAAGGAAACCCAGAGAAACTCTGCAGCAGAGATCACGATGGGCAGAGGCAGCGCTGGCTGTGAAGGCGACGGCGAGGGCTGGCAGCTGGGCTGGCACTGGACAGTAACTGGGCTGCCTGCTGACAGAAGGGCAGCAGCACGCGAGCTCAAAGCTTTATACAAAAAGTTATTTAGTGATTGTTCTCTCCAGTAGGTACCATTAAAGCATCTTGGCAGGACCCTGCCCTGCAGGCCCAAACAGGGCTTCTCTCTCCTGGCCAGCTTTGCCTTGAAGAAACCTGCAGTAACGACATCCCCAGAGCTCTCGGGGCCTGAGAAGATTCACTCTGCCAAGGGCAGCTCTGAGTAGCCCCAGAGATCCAGAGCAGAGGGAAGAACAGTCCCAGGGTGCAGGGCTGAGGCAGACGGGGGCTTCTCTTCAGGGCAGCTCCTCTTCCCCCCACAGACTGTCACCCTCCTCCTGCAGGTCAAAGCTCTGGGAAGGAGCAGGACAAAGAGCTGCCGAGAAGTACGAAAGCAACAGCTGCACTCTGCTGTGGGTCTGTCAGATTGGGTCTGGGGCAGCGTGGGCTCTTCAGAGGGTCCCCACCTCAGCCCTTCCAGCCCAGACACCAGCAGCACACAAACCCCGTGGGTCACCAGCACAAGGCCAAGCTTCCCACGCCTGCAGAGTTTTACCCTCTGCCCCAGGCTCTGCTTTCCCCAAGGGAAAAAAGAGCAGAGCTGCGAATGACCCCAGAGCAGCGCAGGAAGTGGAGCCTTTCTTACCTCCAGTTCTCCCACGACCTGGCCCAGGAAATCTGAATTCTGTTGGTGAGCAGCTGCTGGTTCGATGCGTCACTGAAGAGCTGATGGGAAGGAGAACGCTTGTCACTCTAAGCAGGGGGCACTGGGTGTCTGGAACACACGGAAACTGTTCCCACACCCCAAGAAAAAACCCCAAACCTCTGCAACTCCCTGCAGCGACCGCCCCTCCCATGCAGCCCAAGAGCTGCCTCAGCCCATCTCCTGCTCTGTGCCTGCAGCAGCCTCCGTGTCCCTGGGCTGCACAGGGCTCTCAGGGGTGGTGACCCCAAGAGCTGGGTTCTCCCTTCACTGCACTGGTGCCACCTGCATTTCTGTAGGTCCTACCCAAACCCCTCTGTGTGCCCCAACCCCACACGTTCCTGTAGGTCCTACCAAAACTCCCCTATACTCCCCATCTCTACACATTCATGTAGGTCCTACCCACCCCCCCGATAGCCAAACTTTGCATATTCCTGTAGGTCCTACCAAAACCCTCCATATTCTCCATTTCTAAACATTCCTGTAGGTCCTGCCCAAACCGCCCCGTCCCACCATACCTCAAGGACAAGCCAGGTAGAGGCAGTGACGAGGAGGGGGAGGACCTAGTAGGGGTCATTTCCTGTGGTGGTTTTTTTTTTTTTTAAAGTATATCATGACATCATGGCCGGCAGTGGTGTCACGCTCCTCCGCCACTTCTCCCTTGTGAGTGTTGCCCTCCGTGGTGACGTCATGGCCGTGCTGGGGCTCTGCGGAGGGAGGGCTTTGCCCCTGGGGTGGGAGGCGATGATGTGATGTGACATCACATGGCCCCCCCCCGCCCCCCACCCCCCCGACGCTGCGGGGGCCCCTTTGGGCCTGGAGACACCCCCTGGGGCTGGGCCCCACGTCCTGAACCCACCCTCGCCACCGCCAGTGCCCAGGTGAGGGGGGGACGGAGGGTTCGGGGAGGGGGGGGGGGGCAGATTGGGGGGGCTGGGGGGCACCACGGGGCAGGGTGGGGGTTCGGGGGGGCTGTGGGTCAGACCCCCCCTATAACTCCCATTCTCCTCCCCCTCCCAGGCAGCCTCCCCACCCCCCATAGCCACCGTGGGGTGAACAGAGCCCACCGTGAGTCTGAACCCCCTGCTGCGGGTTCGGTTCCCCCTCCCCCTCCCCGCCGTGTGTGTGGAGGGGGAGGAGCGGATGGAGCATTTGGGGCTGGGGGCCTACACCCCCGCGGGGCTGGTGCAAAACTTCCTCCGGTTCCTGCACCTCCACGTGGGGCTGCCCTGGTGGGGGCCATGGCTGTTGGTGAGCGGGGGGGCGCTCTGTGGGGCTGGGGGGGGTCTCTGTGGGGCTGGGGGGGGATTTGGGGAGTTGGAGGGGGTCTCTGTGGGAGTCTGTGGGGCTGGGGTGTTCTCTGGGTGGCTGAGGAGGTCTCTGGGGTTGGGGGAGCTCTGTGGGACTGGGGGAGGGTCTCTGGGTGGTTGGGGGAGATCTCTGTGGGGCTGAGGGGGGATCTATGGGATCGGGGGGGTGTCTGTGGGTTGGGGTGTCTCTGTGGGGCCAGGGCGGTCTCTGTGGGTCCGTGAAACGTCCCTGTGGGGTTTATGTGGTGGGGATTTGTGGGGGCTGCCTCGGGGCAGGTGTGGGGGGGGCTCCCTGGGGGCTGCCCCTGACCCCCCCGTCGCCCCCCAGGGACGCTGGGCCCCGCCTGGCCCCGCTGCCACCGCTGGTGCGTGAGCAGTGCGAGGCCGCCCGCCTGCCCGCACCCCCCCGCCTCCAGCGGCTCCGCCAGCGCCGGGCCTGCGGGGGGGCTGAATTCGCGCGACCCGCATTCGGGGCGCTCGCCGGGACATCCCGGCCCCCGGTGCCCCCCGGGAAGGACGGGGAAGGGAACGGCGACAAGGAGGAAGGGAAGAGGGGAGGGAGGACCCCAACCCCCCCCCCGAGCCGCCGTGTTCACACCCCCCGGGCGGGGTGAGGCCGCGACGCGGGCGTGACGCCACCCCCGAGGTCCGCCCCCCCACCCCAGGTCCCCCCCCACCCCAGGTCCCCCCCTACCCGCCTTCCCGCCTCACCTGAGCCCGCAGGGCCCGGAGGAGCGGCCAGAGCCGCGAGGCCGCCGCCGCCATCATGGTAGCCCTGAGGGGAGCGGGGAGAAGGGGCGAGACTAAAGGTAGGCGGCTCCGCGGAGGCGCGAAGGGGCGGGCCCGGCGACGCCACGTCCTCCATGGAGAGTGTGGGCATTGCCAGGGCAGGGGCGGGGCCAGTAGGGCGCATGCGCAGGACGCGGAGGATAGGTGCGGAGCAACGCCGAGGCCGCCATGGGGAGTGTGGGCATTGCCAGGGCAGGGGCGGGGCCATTGGGGTGCATGCGCAGGACTCGGAGGGGGGTGCGGAGCGACGCCGCGGCCGCCATGGCGGGTGAGGGCAGCCCGTTCGGGGGCGGGCGGCGGCAGGGCGGGAAGGCTCTTTCCTCCCCTCAGCAGCCGCCGCCGCTGTCGTTGTGGAGGCGGCGCTGGTCGGGGCGGGCGCTGCCGCCGCTGCCCCCTCCTCTCCCCCCTCCTCTCCCCGCCTTCCTTCCTACCAGCCCCTGAGGTAGGCAGGGGCTTCCCGCTGGGCGCCCCCTCCCCGCGGCACCCCCCGCGCTGGGGACGGGGGTCCCCGAGTTCTCCCTGGTACCCCCGGACCCTCACGCACCCCCGTGTTATAAATGCCGAGGCAGAGGCGAAAATATCTTTAATAAATTTATTTGCAATAAGAACAAGCAAAAAAAACTAGGCACGCCGGGGGGCAGGGGGGGGCTTCCCACTCCGCACCGACGAGCACCGGGTGGTGCTACGTCACTCTCTTTTGTAGTCCCTCCTTCACATGCGCAGCGGGGTCCCTCAAACTTTCCCGGGCTTTCTGGTGTTGCTGGGGCTCCTGGCAGGGATTCCTCCAATCATATTTTACTTGCGCAATCCGGTGTTGCTGGGGTCTTCTGATGGGGGTCCCGCCAGTAATTTTCCACCTACTTAGCACCTGTCACTGAGGAAAAATAAACCTCCAAATTCCTTTTAACAATAAAACCATGTCAAATCTCCTTTAACTTATGTACATGGCAAATTCTTAACAAAGTCATCATATTTTAACACGAATCACCACCCTATTCTTCACACCCGTTCCCCCTCCTCCCGGGGACCCCTCTGACAGGGCACTTGGGAACGGGGGACGGGACCCCCCTGACAGGGTGGGGAGAGGGACCCCCCCCCCCCACTGGGATCCCCCCCACCAGGGGCGTTTTGGGGGACAGGACCCCTCGGGGACCCCAGGTGAGGGGTGCGCCCCCATTAGAGTCACTGCTGCCCCGTTAACTCGTTATTTTCGCCATCACCCCCCCCCCCAAATTTCCCTTTTCCTCCCCGTTTCTCACCCCTCAGGTGATGGTGGAAGAGGCCGAGCCCAGTGCCCCCGTCCCAGCGGAGGGGGCTCCACACACACTCCGGGGGGGCCCCCCCCATCCCGGAGGCCTCTGAGGGGCCCCCCGAGATCCTGAGGGCTCCCCCCACACCACGGGGTCCTCCCAGGGGTGCCCCCCCATCGCGGACCGCTCTGAGGGGGCACGCCCCGACCCAGGGGGGGTCCCCCCGAACCCTGGGGGGCAGCGAGGGGCCCCCCCGCCCAATCTCGGGGCGCTGCGTGCGGCACTGGAGGTGGCTCTGACCCAGGACCCCGGGGAGGCGACGCTGGCTGAGCTGAGCCCGATTTTGGGGGTCCCCCGGCCCCCCCGAGACAAGTGTCAGCACCTGGACGGGGCCCAGCTGCTGTGTGACAGCCTGTGCCTGGTGTGGTGGAGGGGGGGCCCAAAATGCAGGAGGGGGACACCCAAAATTACGAGGGGGCACCCGAAATGGAGGGGGGCACTCAAAATACGGGGGAATGAGGTGTGGGGGGCGGTGGGAGGGGGAGTGGGGGGATGTGGGGGTGCGGTGGTGGTTTGGGGGCTCCCCCGACCCTCCCTGTCCCCCCCCAGGTGCCGGGGGGCAGCCACAGGGTTTGGGGGGGCTGCGGACGGCGCTCAGCACCCTGGAGAAGTACGGCTGGAACCTGCTGCAGCCCGGCCCCCCCGGCACTGCCACACCGTCCACTTCGGGAACCCCGTCTGCTGCGGCACCGTCGACGCCGTGCAGGTACCCCAAAACCCGCAGGACCCCAAAACCTCAAGGAGCCCAATCCTCCCGTATCACCCCAATATATACCCCACAGAACCCCAATTTCCCTCTCTAGCATCCCAGTATTTTGCTAACTGAGAGCGTTACTGGGACATACTGCAGGGCACTGGGCCATACTGGGGAGTACTGGGAGGGGCAGTGGGACGTGCTGAGGGACACTTTGATGTACTGGGATGCACTGGGAGGACTCTGACTCTCCCCCTGCCCTCCCCCCAAGAACCAGCACCGAAACCCCAGTTCTTCACTGACATCCTGGCGGGGGGGCTGAAGTGAGCGGGGACTGGGGGGAACTGGGAGGGACTGGGGAGAGCACACAGCTATACTGGGAGGGACTGGGAGGAGGTTGGGCTGCACTGGGAGGGGTGGGTGGGGCACTGGGTTATACTGGGGGTGCCCAGGGATGTACAGGGAGGGGCGGAGTGGGGGTGTCACTGGTTCATACTGGTCTGTACTGCTGTGAACTGGGAGCGGCTCCTCTTCCCGCCCCCAGGGGCTGCTGGTGGCTGATTCGCTGCCAATAACAGATGGGGAAGGCCCACAGGTACGGGGCTGGGGGGGGCTCTATAGGGGCTGGGGGGGCTGTAGAGGGGCTCTGTAGGGGCTGGGGGTGCTATAGGGGGGCTCTGTAGGGGCTGTGAGTGCTCTATGGGGCAACTGTAGGGTTGGGGGGGCTATAGGGGGTGCTGGGGGGTCCCTAGGGGCTGGAGGGTCTGTAGAGGGGCTGGAGGGCCTGGGGGGGGGGCTCCTGGGGTCACATGTGGGTCTGTAGGGCCCCTATAGAGGCCCTATAGATCCTGAGAGTGTCCCCCCGCCCCCTACCTCCTCCAGGCGGACCCCCCAGCCAGCCCCATGGGGGGACCCCAGGGTACAGCCCCTCCAACCCCCCCGATCCCCTATGGGGGATTACGGGGATCTATAGGGTCCCTCACCCTCTTTTCTTCCTCTCCAGCGCTATAGGGGCCCCCCCGACTCTGGAGCTGCCCCCCAACACCAGCAGCGAGGTGGGGGCTGTGCCTGCGCCTCCCGCACCTTCCTGAACCCCGGCCCCAGCGTCCTCTGCGGGGTCTGCGACTGCCCCCCCCCCTCGCCAATGGCCCCCCCAGCCCCCAGGTCAGTTTGGGGGGTCCCCGCCCTTCCTGGGGGGGTCCCCGAGTTTTGGGGGTGACCCCAAGCCCTGACCCCCCCACCTCTTTTTTACTGCAGAGCTGGTAGTGACCCCACTGCACCTTCTGCAACCAGGGCTCGGGGTGCATCTGTGATGTCTGTCACCGCTCTGGGGGGGTTCCCTGCCCCCCCGAACCCCCCCGCGTCCCCCCAACACCCCCCGGCCTTTGGGGGGGCGACTGACCCCCCCCTCGCCCTCACCCCTTCTCAGGAGGCCGAGGGGCGGCGGGAGGAGCAGCTGCGGGAGGAGGGGCAGCGCATGGTCGCCCTGGTCAGGGTGAGCTGGGGCGGGGCCTGGGGGGGTCTGGAGGTGCCAGGGGGTGCTGGGGGTGTCCTGGGGGTGCTGGGGGTGGTCCTGGAGGGGTCTGGGGGTGATGGCAGGGGTCTGGGGGGGCTCTAGGGATCCTGGGAGTGTTCTAGGGGTGCCAGGAGGGGTCCTAGGGGGGGTCTGGGGGTTCTGGGGGGATTGTGGGGGGGTCTGGAGGGTCTGGGGGTCCTGGGGGAGTCTGGGGGGTGTGGGGGTGCCAGGACACATTTGAAATTTCTGAATTTGGAAATTTGGAAACCTCAGAACTTTAGATTTGAATTTTCCAAATTCCAAATTTGAAATGTCTGGGTTATGGAATGTTGGAATCTTGAATTTGAAAATGACAAATTTTGAAATGTCCGCATCTTGAATTGGACATTTCTGAAATTTGACATTTCTGACTTTCAAAATTTGGAAATCTCTGAACTTTAGATTTGAATTTTCTGAATTCTAAATCTGAGCTGTCCGGGTTTTGGAATGTCGGCAGTCTGAATTTGAAAGTGCTGTATTTTGAAATGCCAGGATGTTGAATTAAAAATGTCTGGAATCTGAAGTTTCCGCATTTCCAGATTTGGACCCCTCCGAGCTGTCCGTTTGTCCTGCCGGTGCTCTGTCCGTGCCGTTCCTGCAGGGCCCATCCCGGGACGCGGTAAGGAGCTGGACACCCCCCGCAGCAACTCAGGGAGTGCCGGGAGCTCCTGCCTGGCCAGACACACAGCTGGGGGTGCTGGTGCTGCTCCCTCTCCTCGGCCGTGGGCTGAGATTTAAATCTCTCCCTCACTGAGGTGCCTTTCTCCCGCCGACAGCAAACGGAGAAACCTTTCCCGCCTGTGCAGAGCGTCCTGGGAATAACTTGAGGCGCAGCGGCCGTGCTGCTGAAGCCTGAGCACAGGCTGTTCCCTCTTTATTCCAGAGGCGAGGACAGGGACCTCCCTGGGGCGACTCCTCTGCTCGGGGGAAAGGCGCGCTCCGAGGAGCAGCCTCGCCAAGACCCCGCTGCTCTTCTCGCACGGAGTGTGGAGCCCTGCACGGGAGTGTGACACCTGAAATAAAGACTCTGGAGACCAAGGTGAGTTTGGAGAGGAGATACTGCTTTATCCCGCGCAGGGGAAGAGTCCGCAGGTCAAGCACTCGGCACAAAAGAACTTCGGAGTGTTCATACACCCCAGACTACATGGTTACACCTTTACTGCAGTGAGTATTGGTTAATTACTTATCGCTTGTACCCCTCAGTGGGGAGTGACGTGCTCGCTCTGATTTAAAGTGACAGTGGGGTTTTAATTGTCTGCGCCAATTCAAAGGGTGAGGGTCTGTGTCCGGGCAGGTTCTTAAACTGATTTAAGTAAAACAATTTTAACGAGCTTCCATGTTCCAGGGTGTTTCTCCTCTCCAAGGACCGTAGCTCCTGATTAGAAGTTCCTTGCTGACTGTTTGAAGGACAGCCTGACCTGTCTGATGTGTCCAATCTGTCCTTGTATTTGATGAGAAACACTTGCATGGACAATAAATGTCCCCTGTGTCCTTGGGGGTGATGAGAAGCCTTTGTGGGGCCTGCAGGGGGCCATGAGAAGCAGTCTTGCGGCCGATGGTTCCCGGTAAACAATACATCCTCTCCCAGGGGTAGCAAGCACATAAAATTTAAGCAACTCTGAGTAAGGCCTCTTGTTCAGGGTACCCAATACAGCCTGGTGTATGCAAACACTGCGTTCCCTCTGGTAACACTTTCTGTCACAAATATTCCCTCTCTCAGAGGTGCCCTTTCTGACAGGAGGGGACAAGACAGACCAAGGACACTGATGGAGAAAGGGGAATGGGAAAAACACGTCACCAGGAGAGCTTCTGCTGCTGGGGTTGGGAAAGCGCCTGATTCCAGGTGCCTCTTCCTCCTCTCTCTCAGTGTCTGTGCAGGGGCTGTGCTTGGGAACAGCGTCACTGTGCTGGTGGTGACACCAGCGTCGCCACAGCCCGATGTATTTCTGGTGGATTTGAGCAGCTCGGAGATGTGCTGTGCTTCCATCAACCCGCCCGGGCTGCTGGCCAGCTTCCTGACGGGGGACGGACCATCTCTGCTCAGGACTGCACGGCTCAGCTCCATTTCCTTGGATCTCGTGCAGTCTGCGAGTGTTACCCGCTGGCCACCGTGTCCTACAGTCAGTCCCTGGCCATGTGTCACCCCATGCTCTGTACAGGCTGATGTGCTGGAAGGTGTTTTCCCCGCTGGCAGCCGGCTCTGGGCTTGGGGCACTGACTGGTTTCACAATCATCACAGACTTCTCAAGCCAGTTGAAGGGTTGTGGCCCAGCCCAGTTGACCACTTCTGTGATGTGATGTCTCTGCTGGACATACCATGAGGCACAAGCAGTCACTTCCTGAATAAATGGGGATAAACTGGGAAAAAAACCCCACAGATGTCAGAACCCCCCCCAAACTTCCCAGGTGACATGGGACTGGGACCCTGCCAGCCAGCAGGGCACTGCCATCCCTCTCGTGCCCTGAGGAGAAACCTCACCACAGGGGTGGCCGGCAGCCACGGGGCCTTAATGGTGCCGGGTGTGGGCAGAGAGGGACAGGGTCTGCTGTCACCAGTGTCCCCGGGCTGTGGGGACATGGGGACGTCCTGCTCCTGAGGGAAACGTGCGATGGCCCTGCTGAATTAGCACCCGCCTCACACGGTCAGGCCGCCGGCAGGGCCTTGCCCCACAGGAGTCAGGTCCTGAGGAGATGCCTCAGCTTCCCCTGTTTGCAAAGGGCAGGGCAATGGCAGGAGGGGAGCTGGCTGTCCCTCGGGGTGTCGCAGGTGGGGGGGGTCATCGGAAAAGGGATAATTACCCCCCCCAGCTCAGCCTCCTGGTCAGGGTGGCTCTTGCCATCCCCTCAGGGTCAGGTCCCAGCTTGGCAGGATCATGGCTCCTGCCAAGCATTCAGGGAGAGGCTTGGAGAGCCTTTCAGGACACAGGAGGATTGGAAGCACTCAAAAAAGGGATGAAAAATTAAAAAGCAGGTGCATTTCTGCAAAACCAGCCTGTTTTGGGTGGACAGGGCTGACAGCAAAGGGCAGCACAGGCTCGTCGCTGGCGCCTCACCACAGGGTCTGGCCTGGCACCTGGGTGCTTTGCCCTGACCCAACCTGTTCCTGCTCCTTCCTTCACCATCGGCTGCTCTCGGGGTACAGGGAGATATTTCGGGGGGCAGAGTGAGCCCAAGACCGTGGCAACGAGCCCGGGATCTCTGACAGCTTTCAATTTTGAATGAGAATGAAAACTGAGAGAGAAGAGTCAGTTCCTTTTCCCATGTCAAAGCTGAAGCAGAGAAGAGAAACTTAAGAACTGATAAAAAGTAGAGCATTTCGAGGTACCCAGCTGCAGGGAGATCACTGCCCTCCTGGTCAGGGGTGCAGTGTTGGACTAGCAAAGTTTCCAGAAAGGTGCTGGTTCATCCTGGGTGGAAACACTGTTCCTTCCACCAGAGTTAAAAACCTGTGGGCTGCAAGGTGTGACAAACAGGGTTATTGCAAATCACTTTATCCCGTAACACAGCTGCAGACTTTGAGAGATAGAACCATCCTGCATCAGAGCGGGAGCCCTCAGTGTCAGCGGGAGGCTGAGCACGCCAGAGAGTCTGTCCGTCTGTCCTGGAGTCATGGCCAGTCACACTCCATCTTCTCGTGCTTCATTTATTGGCTTTATTGAAGACTTTGTTTGGAAACACCCTGCTAGAGCAGCAGGAGAGTGACCCCTCCACCCTGGCAAGGGAAGGGGGCTCATTGTCTCCACGCTGCCCTCATCCTGCTCCTCTCCCCAAAAGGAGAGAAACCCCCCCCAGAGGATGGGGGAAAAGGGCTGAAATCCAAGCCCTTGGCATCCTCAGCTGTGCTTCGATTGCCGTCAGGTCTCAGCTGGTGACGGCAGGAGCCAACCTGGGCCCAACTGAGCCAAATTTATGTGTTTGGGGGGATCTACACACACCCATGTGCACACATAGGGACGCTACAGCGAGTGATTACTACGAGTAGTAGCCTGGCACCGAGATCACGGCTGTCGTGGCACATCCGTGCCGCGCGGGTGGCAGCACGGGGACGGTTTCCTTTGGGGTGGGTGCTGATGGCTTACGAGGCCACGCGCGTGTGCCGGGGGCCCGGCCCTGCCTGCCCGTTTCGGGGAGCTGGGGCAAGAGGAAGACTTTTGGCAGGGGTTGACCTGAAATGACAGTTTGCTGCTCTGTTTTTCTCACAGCTTCTGCAGCGGGGTGAGATCTCCGTCCCTGCAGCCGTTGAGATGCACACGCGTGCCGGGGTGTCACTGCAGGGTCACTGAAGCGGCTGCTTCAATGTGAAACAGGAGCAGCTGTTCCATGTTCGGGTTGCTTAACCCCCTCCTAACTGTAATAAACACAGTGATTAAGGACACACAAATATTACCCTGGAGAAAGGGGACCAAAAGCTTGGAAAAGGATGAAAGAATCACATTGATTATTCCTTTAAAAAATATGTTTCCTTAGCTGAAGCTGCTAAATTTGACTCAACTTTACACACTGGAAGGTTTTGCGGTTGTTGGCTGTTTGGGGTTTTTTTTACAGTGAATAAAGTGTTTTTTTCCTCACTAAAACCCCCACCAACTCTCAGGCCGAGTGATGCAGTTTCGACGTGTCACGCAGGCAGGGTTAGCGCAGATCCCACTCTCAGGAAGGTCGGTGTAAACCCCAACACATGAGACTCTGGTCTGGAGCGGGGCTACAGGTGCCTGACACCAGCACCTGGCCGCCCCCACTGTCACAGCACGGGGTTTGTTTTTCAGAGGAGGGCTGGGAAGGGACAGGTTTCACCCCGGGTTCATGCTGAGGGGGGTGCAGGGCTTTAGTCTCGACTCCTGGAGCACTAAATCCCCTGTCTGGGGATGTGGGGCCATCAGGGGTTTAAAGCTGGGAGCTCCTCTGCGGCTGGTCCCAGCCTAAGGAGGGGTAGGGCAGGGAAAGGCAGGTGAGCCCAAGCTCCACCGCAGATCTCCAGCAGGTTGGGGCTCCGTGCCTCAGTTTCCCCACCTGCCCTGTGGAGGTGGTGCTGTTGCCACACAGGCCATCGGCAAAAAGCCTTTGGAGACCGACTTCCACCGGGATTCATTACTGGGGGGCGGAGCCGCGGGACACCTGGTTTGCTGATAATTCACCCCATCCTAAGGCAGGTGTTTAAAATAGCTCCTGTGCCTCACTGTGCTGAGAAGGGCCAAAGGGTTTCAGACGCCGCCTCGGGGGCAGCTGGATGTTCTCCTTGTGGCAGGACGTGGGGTGAGATGCCACCTCCGAGTCTCCAGCTCTGCGGGTCCCTGCGGCGAGCCCGGCCCCCGCTCCCCAGGGGGTTTTTCTCCTCGGTGCTCATCTGCGTTGTTCCAGCCGTGGCAGGGGTTTGGCTGTTGCTCATCTCTCATTCCCAGACAGGGATGTGCAAAACACAACCCTCGCTGTTGCTGTGGCTGCAGGCTGCCCTGGCCAGTCCTCTGCATCACCAAGCACCTTTGCTGGGGATGGGTGGGTACAGGAAGCCACAGGTGTGATGAGTGCTGGCCCTTTGCAAGTCCTCAGCCATCCATGGGACTCTGGTACTCCCAGAATGGGAGGTCCAACAGTCTGAAATCTCATCCTGCTCCTGCTTCATTGTTTTTTTCTGCTTTCTGAAATGTGGGTCCTTCCCCTGCTGACAGCGGGGAGCAATAAAAAGTTGTGAAATAGAGGTGGGAGTGCGATGCTGTCTCCAAATCGCTTCCTGCTGGAAAACTCCTGCCTCTTCATCCTCTCCTATCACAGCTGACAGCCCCAAAGGGCAGCGAACATCTCCCTGTCGAGGAGAAATGAGGGGTGAAAAGGCCTTTTCCTTTCCCCCAGCCCCTGTGCCACAATGCCATGATGTGGAGGGGACCAACGGGCATCGGCTGCCCATCTTCAGGTCTCCCGTCACACCTACCGTGGTCCTGTCCCCGTGGCAGAGGTCTGGGACATGACTCTGGTGGCTCTCAGCCCCGTGAAGGCGTTACTGCACAGGAAGGCGGGTGCACGGGGATCAAACACGCACCGATCCTTGGATACACCCCGTCACCCTGGCAGGACAAAACGGTACCCGGGCAGCGGGATCTTGCCGGGGGACACGATGGCACCGTTTGCCTCCTGCAGCACAAGCCTGGCAGGGACAAAACCATCAGCAACAGGTGGAAACAAAGTGACTACCAGCGCCCCAGCCCCGCGCCCGACCTGCTCAGCCTTTCTGCAGCGAGTTTTCTAAGGAACACCGCAGCAGTCAGCCAGCGTTTACGGGCAGGGGGGGCTGAGCTCAGCCCGCAGCCGGGGCAGCCGCCAGAGCGTTTCGGTGGTGCCGAGGGGGACGGCGGCCACCCAAGGGGCTCAGGCTCCTCGCGGTAGCAGGCAGCGTGGCAGGGAGGTTTGCTTTGTGTAAGAGCAGCTTCCCTGATGGTCCGGGGGGAAAAGTGAGTGAGAGAGGAGGGTAAATACAAACCACGTCTCAAAACAGGCCTAAACTTTGAAGGCGTGTGGAGCTGCGCTTCCTGCTTGTAGCAGCCCTGAGGAGATGAAAGATGCAGCTGAGTTTAAAAAAAAAAAAAACAAAAAAGCAAAACAAAGAAACAGAGTTAAGGCTTTCTGCTGAAGACGGAGGCACAGCAGTGACACAGCACACGAGGTCACCCCACGAGGCTGGGACGTGGCTCCAGGACCCCCCATTCCCTCGCACAGCAGCCCCCCGGCTCGGACAGCGGTGCTGGCAAGCCCGGGGTGAGCCTGGGAGAGGGACTGCTGCCTGGGCACGGGGGGGGGGGGGGGGGGGGGGTTTAAGCAATAAAGCCCTGGGGCAAGAAAAGGAAAGGATGGTCCTGTTGTCTGAGATCTGGGGGACTTGCAAATTAACCTGCAGAAGGGGAAATGTGCCCCTTCCTTGGGGCAGACACAGCCCTGCGTACGCAGCGCAGCAGGTGCGCCATGAGGTCAAGCAGGAACAGGGCTTCAAAATTCAGCACACTAATTAAAAAAAAAAAATCCCAAGTGGAAACAAAAAACAAAACCAACACCCCCAAAGCCGGAGCACCGCAGAGCTGGGAAGTGGGGTTTGACAGGGTGGAGGGTAAAAGCTCGAGCGAAGCGTTACTGCTGCTGACTGACAGCGACCGACTTCTCGTAATCCCAAGATCAACTTCCTCTCGCTCCGTGTTTGCCGCAGCTGAGCTGGAGGTGGGCACAGCCCGCCGGTGGCTTTCTTCACCCCCGGCACCCAACACTCGCTCCGCGCCAACAGCGCCGGAGCAACAGGATCTGCCTGACTGAAAATTAATGTGGCTGACAACACCCGGCCTTTCACAAGGTCGCTTTGATGGTTGTTCCCTCGCCGTCCCCAGCACACGCTCCGCACCAGCCTGCGGGTGAACAGAAACGCAAAGGGCTCCACAGCCCTTCGATCCCTCCCAGACCTGCCAGGAGCTGTCGGCCCTGGAAACACCCCGCCGAGGGATGGGTCCAGCCTTCCCCATGGGGCTGTCGCTGGCTGGTCCTGGCTGACGTGGCTCAGCGAGCCTTTGGGGTTAGTCTCAGCTGGAGACAAACGGCTGGTCCCCGCAGTAGCCCCGCAGTAGCCATGCCACGGTGTGGCCACCGGTACCCGGCACGCTCGCAGCATCCTTCATCCCGCCCCGCAGTAAAGGGATGTCTCCATCACGTCAAGTGGTTTGTTTTTATTTAAAACTGCATTAAAAAAATGTAAGATTTCTGAATTTCCCTGTACAATACGAACTACTAAGAAAAAACCCGCCAGCTAAAACATATAAAGACTTGACAGCGCGGACAGCCCAGAGCAGCTCCCCCCTCCCCAGCCCCAAACAAGACACCCGCGGGGAAAACCAAAACACCTGGCAAGGGAACAAGAGCAACCAGAACTCTGTACAGAGAGAGCTGGGGAGCAGGCAGCCGCTCCGCACCCCGCCAGCCAGAAACACTGCGGGTGGGGATGGGCACGGGGCAGACACGGAGGGAAGGCCCGAACAGAAAACCGGGGGGGGCAGCAGCTGTGGGAGCAAGCGTGGATTGGAAACCCACGGGAATTATAAATAAATAAATAAGTTATCCTGCTGGCTAGAACTCTCTCTTTAATAAACAAATCCATGAAAATAAATTGGAAACAAAAACTGGAAAAAAGAAAAAAAGGTAAAACATTGTCACTATTAACAACTGTACATCAAACTTCGCTCCTGTATAACTGAACACATTTACAGCTCTGTTGGTTTGCACTGTTTGTGCATTCGTGAGGGCACCGGGAAGCAAAGAAACCCAGAAAATCCAGGCGAGGTGGAGGCACGGGAGGTGAGGGATCACCTGCTTGGCTCCCAGGTGTCTTCTGACCTGTTTTCTTTTTGAAAGGGGAAGAGGAAGTCTATACCCAGGCGAGTCTTGGAAAAGCAGCAGTGTAGGGAAATTCAAGTATTTCCTCCAGCACAGCCCAGATCTCAGCTGAAGGCACTCGAGCACGGTGACAGCGGAGGAGGCAGCCATTCGGCCACTGTTTTTCCCCCGTTGAAGCTTCTCTTGCAATAAGGTCTCCGATCCTCTCGCCATCCCGAATTCAGGTGGTCAGGGAGATGTTTGGGAGCCACCAAAACCAGACGGTTTGCAATAATGTCTCCTCTCTCCACCAATAACAGAACCAAAACCAAAAAAAAAAAAAAAATTACTGGCAAGACCAGCAAATGACACAGGGTCATTCAGATGGAGCCCAGGACAGCTGGGTGGGGTGGTGGCCACCAGCACTTGGAAGATCAGTCTCCAGCCCAGCTTCGGGACAGGATGTGCGTGTTCCCGATTATCCCTGCTCGGTGCTACGGTGGTGAGGAAGCCTGGTCTTCTTTGCTTCTTATGGCCAGGAGAAGCCTGGAGCTGTTATGTGCCAGGGTCCTGGGCCAAACCGTCCAGGTGGGGTCTCTGCCATCTCCTAGGGCAGGTGAATACCTCGCAGCCAGGAGTGGTTGAAAATGTCCTCCAGATATGGTCTGTCTGAAGGCTGCGAGGACAAACACCACCCAATGAGATGCTGGCACTCTGGGGAGAGAAACCAGACATGGCCGGTCAGAGAAGGCTCCTGTCCACCTTCCACCCCCGTCCGCAGTGCCCAGGCCATGCTGGGTGTGCTCGGAGCTACCCCCAAACCTCCCGATCCAGGAGCTGTTTTGGAGGAGAGCAGGATGGCAGGACACGTGCCACCTCCCCCCGCTAACCCCGGGAGATCACCCTCCTCATGTGCCACCTCCCCCAGCTAAACACGGGAGATCACCCTCCTCCACAGCCGTAAGAGCAGGGATGCTCGTGCACCCGGTGCCATCTCCCAAACCCGCTGCCCGCCACGAAGCCGGGGACCCACCGAGGGAGATCGGCTGGCGGAAGAAGAGCTGTCCCCTGATGATATCCTCATCCTGCTCGAAGGGGACGTCCCCGCAGACCATGTCATAGAGCAGGATGGCCAGGGACCACACTGTTGTGAATGCCCGTGGTAGCGGTGGTAGCAGACCCACTCCGGCGGGCTGTACTCTCATGTTCCTACGGGAGACAGGCGGAGCTCGTCAGGCGGATGCTGCCCGCTCCCGGATCCTCACCCGAGCGTCCTTGGGGACATGGGGGCTGCACCGCTGGTGGGGGGGACGACGCATGGTGTGACCTGCCGCCCCCTCGCCAACACGGGACTCTTGTTTACAAACTTTGGGTTGTAAAAAAAAGCCGCTGGTGCTGGAAGAGGGCAGCACGGGCCTGGGGAAGGCCTGACTGTTACGTGCAAAAAAAAAAAAAAAACCAAAACCCATGGGTGGGGAAAAACCACGCCTTTCCCCCCTGCCTTAGCCCAAAAAAAATTTTAAAAAAGCCAAGGCAAACAAGGGGAGTGGAGCAGCCCAAGCCCTTCCACGCCTGCAAACCAAACTGGCCAGCATACAGGTTCCCGCCCCACCGCCTCTGCTACCCCCACGGGTGTTTGTTTCTGTCAGGCTGGCTCCCCCCACCCCAGCCCCGGGCAGGTGGGTGGCAGCGGCTGGGAGCCGGATCCCATTTCACAACATCCGCCCCGTGCCAAAAACAACTTGGCAGCTGGCTGAGTAATTAATTCCGCCCCCTCCAAAGGGGGAACCGGTGCCCGGTCAGGCTGGGCCATGCAGTGCCGGGAGCATCGCCCCGGCTGTGGGCTCACCGGCAAATTTGGTGTAGGCCGTGTCCTGGAGGAAGGTGCCACAGCCGAAGTCGATGAGCTTGAGCTCACCGCTGGCGAGGTCGATGATGATGTTTTCCGCCTTGATGTCCCGGTGCAGGACACCGCAGGCGTTGCAGTGCCGCACGGCCTCCAGTACCTGCCGGAACAGCCCCTGCGCCACCTCCTCTGACAAGGATCCCCTCTCGACGGTGAAGTCAAAGAGATCCTGCGCGAGCTCCAGACGAACCAGCACCAGCATGAAGCCGTCCAGCAGCTCGAACCAGTTGAGGAGGCAGATGACACCGTGGAAGCCGGAGGAGCCCACCGCGTTCAGCAACACGATCTCCATCGGCGCTCGAGTGTCGCTGGGCTGCGGGGGGACCGTGATGCCATCAGGTCTGGTAGCCCCTGCCCGGGATGTTCCAGTGCCCCCTGCCTGACCCCACAGGTGCCCGGGCATCCCCCCTGCCAAGGCGAAGTTCCAGTGCCCCCCCGCCCGGCCGCCCCAGTACTGGGCAGCCCCTCACCCGGGATGCTCCGTGTCCCCCAGTGACTCCACACCTGCTCCCCCTGCGGTGTCCCAGTTTCCGTCCTCTCGGGCCTCGCCTTATCCCCCACCTTGTGACGCCCCGGTTTCTCCCGGTAGCCCCGGTCACTCACCAGCTCACCCCATGCTGTGACACGTTCCCGGGCCACGTGCTTGATGGCCACCTGCATGCCAAGGGGAGTGGCGGGATGAGCCTCCCCCTCCTCCTTCTCCTCCCCCCCTCCGCTCTGCCACCGTCCCCGCCACTTACCGGGATGCCATCGGAGAGGCGGATGCCCGAGTACACGGAGCCGTAGCCGCTGCTCCCCAGTAGCTGCCCCTCCCGGTACAGCTTCTCCAGCCGCCCCTTCTCCTTCCCTGTGGGCCAGACCGGGCCGTCTCCGCCCCGCCCCGACCACCCCCCCCGCCCCCTGCCGAACCGGGCCCAGCCAAACCGGCCCGTCCCGCTCTGACCTGGCGGTGGTTTGGCCACGTGCAGCCCCCCGCCGCTCCCGGGACGTCGACGGGCCGGCGAGGGGATCTTCGGGAGCGGCACCCCGACCCCCTCGCCCGATTCCGGGCCCGGGCTCAGCACCTCCCGAACCAGACCGGGCACCGGTGGCTCGGTGCCGGCACTTGGGCTGCCGAGTGGCTGCGGGCGGGCGGGGGAGCCCGGGGAGAAGGAGGAGGAGGAGGAGACGGAGGAGGCAGAGACGGAGGCGGCGGCGGGGAGGGAGCGGCCTCGGCACAGCAGCCCCCCGCCGGCCCCGGGGGGAGCGGGGGCCAGGGCCGGGCCAGGCAGAACTGGGGGGCGGTGCTGCCACGCCAGGCCCAGCCGCGCCGGCCCATCCAGCGGCGCCACCGCCAATAGGGCGAGAGCCGCGGGGCAGGGACGAGGCGGTGGGGCCCGGTGCGGCGGGAAGGGGAAGGGGCCAGAGGGGCGTGGGGGGGGTCGGGGGCGAGAAACGCCAGGAGAGCCAAACCGCTGCTGCCGGCCATCACTCGTCCGCTGCCCGACTGCCTGGCCACGGGGCTGTTGCCCAGGGAGCCCCGAAGCGTTCCGCGGTTGCCACGGCTCGCAGGATGCAAACTGGGGGGGGGGGGGGGGGGGGGGGCACGGGCAGGGGGTGCAGGCAGGGGGCACGGGCAGGGGGTACGGGCAGGGGGTATGGGCAGGCTTGGCCCAGCCCTGCCGCCAGTCCGGGATCGGGCCCACGGGCACGCTGCCTGCTCGCCCTGACCGGCTGCTCTCTCTGTCGGGCTGGCAGAACCGGCCGGCTGGCAGCCACGGAGCTCCTCTTCCTCCCGCATCTGCGCCAAAATCCCCATGTTTTATTGCCTTGTTCTTCACTTTATTGTTTTATTCCTGCGATCTCACAACTTCCCGGTGGAGCCCGTCCCGCCCTCCCGCCCCACGCTGCCGTTACTTCACCGCTGGCAAACCGCTGCCTGAACTTTTCCCTCTTCTAGTAAAAGTGGTGACTCCAGCTGGGGACTCTTGACTAACAATCCTTTTAAAATTTTTTTTTCCTCAGAAGTCACTGTCTGAGATGCTTCCCCGAGTTCCAGAGATAAGATAATTTTCTGGATGGGGGTCTCTGATTACTGAGAGGAGGGTGCTCAGAGCCCCCACAGCACGGAGCAGACCTGCACATCGGGGCCAGAAAGAGGACAGGAAAAGTCGATGCGACATGCAGAGAGCTTTGGGGCACATGCACACACACACACTGCCTGGAGACACACGTGGGTACAAAGAGAAGGGGCGATGCACACCCGCAGCGTGCGCACACCCGCACTGCGAGACACACGTGGAACACAGAGTGCAACACGCGGTGTTCACACACAGCCCGAGTGTGCACACACACACACACACACGCTGCAGCACACGGAATGCACCCACCCGCACGCCCCACACGCACCCTGCGTGCACCCGCCCCTGCGCCCACCCGCGAGCTCACAGCACACCCCAGCGATGCACGCGCTCGCACAACGCCCCTCCCACGGGGGCACGCGCAAACTGTGCACTCCTCTCCCTGCTGCAGGTTTTCCAGCAGTTTCCTGGGGTTTTTCCCCCCGACGCTTCTTAAATACCTTCTCCCAGAGGCACGACCACCAGCGCTGACGGGCTCAGCCTTGGCCAGCAGCGGGGCCGACTTGGGGCTGGGGAAGCTCCCAGCAGCTTCTCACAGGAGCCGTCCCTGTAGCCCCTCGGCCGCTGCCAAAATGCCCCACACCAACCCAGCCCAGCCCCAAACTGCATTTCCCCCATCGCCCGCTGTTAAGGGATGCTAGTGCTAAAAAGAGAGGGTTCTTTGAATAGGTCTTATTTAATAGATTAGAGAAAAACAAATAAAAAAGCAAACGTGCTGAATTTATAAACCTTTTCTTCTTCTCTAAGCATAAGTTGGGAGGGAGGTTGAACTTGGGAGAATCCAGAAGGGACTCCTATCCACTTGCTAGCTAATTATCACACTACACCTACCCACTACTCTGAACAGAAAAAGGAAAGAGAAACAGCCCAACGGGGAGGGAATTGCGCTTAGTGTGCTGTGGCAGAAGCACAAGGTCAGTACGAAAGATGCTGCTCAAGAACACGCTCTTCACTGTTGGCATTTTTGATCTGACCCAGCGTTACCTGACTTCATACGCTGATCAGGATGTTATAAATGAGCTCAGACTCATTCAGATTTTAAAAACTTAACTCCAAATTTATTGTTCGAATAAAGACAAGCAAACAGCGCTGGGTGTGCCGGGAGTCTCTGCTCTACCAGGACACACACACACACACACCCCAAAACCGATTCCTTTTACAATGAAGTCCTTATACATATTCATGAGCATGGGTGTGTTCCCTGAGGGGTCTGCGAAGTCAATTTTCGGGGGGTTTTCTCGGGTTTTCCCATTTATGGAGATGACTCAGCAGGGCTGATGTCCGAGCACAGGTGCGATTGCAGACATAGTATCAATGAGTCCAGACATGACACTGTCTGGTCCGATGAAGACGGCTATTTTAACTGCCCTCTAACAGCAACTGATCTTAACAACAGGAGCTATGGACATAACATCTTATTGCCTAAAAAAATACAAAAGCATTTAGGAACTCCATACATAAGGGAATTACATTTTATCACTCACATGGGCACGAATCAGATAAACATCTCTCACATCTCCTGACTAGAAGCAGTACTATCTTACCCGAGAAAATAACCACCTGTAACCAGTTTACAAGAAAATCTATTCAGACTATCCATGAAACAGTGTGATTCTTCCAGCTCTGGTAACAGACTGGTACACAAAACAGTTCAGTTAACAGGCAAAAGTCCTCTCCAGCAAATGGAGGTTTGCCTGTTCTTTAGAGTTCAGCTACCTATTGCTGTTTAAACAATTAATTTGTTGTTTTTAAAATAGGTTAAGTACACCAGAACACACAAACAAACAAATCAAGCAAACAAAAAAAAAACATTAATGGGGAAAGACATCAGGTTTTACCTTTACAAGTAAATCCAGTGCCACCAACTGAAACTGTATCTCTGGAACGCCCGTCACTGTGTGCCCTCCTGCAGCTTCACACCGCAGCAGGTCTCTTCTCAACCTCAGGTTCTACCAACGGACATGGAAAACCACAGCACTGCCAACTCAGAGCAGAGGCTGCAGGCTCTCACCTCTGAAGCAAAACCCTTCAAACCTACACTGACACACTTTATGCAAAATCTACCAGCAATCCAAAAAGCTCAGTGCACCCTAAAAACAACACCTGGCTGCTATTGTTACCGATGTGGCTGGTCATGGATTATAAAGAACAGAAACCCGGGGTCTGGGAGCATCGCTTCACCGTGGGTGCATCCCAGAAACACACGGTCACAGAGACCCTTGCACCTCTGTCCTGTGCTCCTGCACCAGAAATAATTCTGCCAGTTCCTTCCTCTCTATACCCGGCGCCAACCAGGGCATTAACTCTTGCTTCCTCAAGCAGTTACACTCTTACCTTGGTTAAAGGGTTCTAACAGCCATCCCATGTCAGACTCCAGCCCCCATCTCCAGACAGCCTGGCAGATGGTGTTCTGGAGGGTAATGCCGGGTGTCTGCTGTGAGTCTGACATCAGCATTCCCTAGAGACAACTCCCCGCAGCTTTTAAAAATCCGCTAAAATATACATAGTCCAGTTATACTGAGAAGGGACGAGAAAACTGATCCTTTATTCAATCTCACTATTGCCCAAAGTGCAATTTCCACATGGATTTGGCGCCCAGAAACACCTATTTTATTCTCATTTTTTTTTTAATTTACTTTGCACGCTTTCAATTTTATCCTTCGCGCATTTTCTCCCTCTCCCATGAACACGCACAGACTCTCAGCAGACACCTCCCTCCCCAGCGCGCACCCACGACCGAGCGCTGCCCGGAGCGGCCCCGAGGGCGGGCGCGGGCCCCGCTCAGACGGGCCCCCTCGGCGCGGAGCCCGGCGCCGGCCCCGCGTGTCGCTCCGCGCCCCCCCGCGCCCGCTCACGGACCAGCCCCCCTCCCCCTCGCTGCGGGCGCGAGCGCAGCCTGACCGTGGGGCGGGAGGTGCCGGGGGAGCCCCGGCGCGATCCGGGCTGTCCCTGTCTGCCGCCAGCTCGGCCGGGGCTGGAAGCTGCTCCCCCGCCTCGGGGCCGCGGCGCCGGGGCGCGCCGGGACGGGCGGCACCGGCTCGCCCCGCGCCCCGCGGCCGGCAGCTGCCCCGCCCCGCCACGCGCCCCCCCCGCGCCTGCCGCCCCTCCCGCGGGCGTGTGTGTCGGCGTGTCGGGGGGGCGGGAGCACGCGCGGTCCGGGTGTGCGTGCGCGGGTGTGACTGTGTCCGGGGGTCGCTGGGTGTACGCGTGGGACTGTGCCTGCGCGTGGGGGGGCTGTGGGAGCGCGGACGGGGGCTGCGGCGGGTGAGAAAGTGCGTGTGCGACGGCGCGAGTGGGGCGCGGGGCCGTGTGGGGTCTGTGGGGGTGTCGGCGTCAGGGTGCGGGTGATCCCGCGCCCACGGGAGCGCGCACGGGTGTCGCGCCCCGGTGCCTGCGTGTGCGCGTGTCTCAGTGTGCGCCTGCGCGGGTGCGTGAGCACACGCTGTCTGTGCGCGGGGCTCTGCGCCCGCCCGGCCCCGGTGCCCGTGTGCCCCCGCCCCTGCGCGACTGTGCCGCTGCGCCTGCGGCGGGGGGTGGCGGCCGCGTCTCCCGGGGCCGGTCGCGCGTGGCCGTGGCCGTGTCTCGGCTCCGGGCGGGGCCGGGACTCCGCGGGCGGGGGCGCGGCCGCGCACGGTCCCCGCGCCGCTGCCGCCGGGCGCTCTCCAGGGTGCTGAAGCGGCGCTGCCCGCGCTGCCCGCGCTGCCTGCACACCACCAGCAGAGATGGCCGGTCAGCAGGAAGGGGGGTGCTGGGCAGGTGTTTTGTTTCTTAACGGCACCTCTTTGAGCACAGCCTGCCCAGCGCGGCCTGGCTGAGGTTCTTCAAACCCTGGGTGTGCTGAGCGTGGGCAGTGTCAGAGTGGCCCGGCACCACCCACCCCCGCTGTCTGCTTTGCCCCCTGGTTTGCAGAGTATGTTCAGGTTTCTACTGCCATGGCTGGGCAGCTCCTGGCAGCAGAGGATTCCCTGAGCCACAGCCTGGCTGTGGTGGGCACGCGAGAAGGGGACAGGGCTGGGAGGTGGGTGGGTGGGTGTAATTCTAGGGTGCTCTTTAATTGCAGAAGAGCCCGCCTAGACGACTGTCGAATCGGGGAAGCTCCGTTAGATGCGTTCACTGGCACGTGACGCTTTCTCTGGAGCTTCCTTTAAAACACCCAAGTTGCTCTGTATTTGGGCACTGTCATCCCCGCACCTGCAGTCACACAAAACCCACCACGAACATTTGGGGTGACCTGCCAGTCTGCCGAGAGGCTTGGCAGAAAGAGCTGTTCCTTGCCCCCGTGGTGGTGTCAGCACGAAGCACAGGGACCAAGTCGGAAGGGCAGGGAAAGCTCACTCTGATGCTGATGGCCCCTGGGGAGCTGGAGGAGGTGCCACTCTCGGGGGCCTCCAGCTGGGACCACAGGTCCCTGGCAGCAGCCCTCAGCGTTGGCTGCACTTGGGAACCAGCAGCGTCCCCGGTTCTCTGCCTTTGCAGAGGAGACGCTGCGGCCTCCACGGTTGGGTGTCTGTGAGCCATCGACAGGGCTGGGGATCCCATCCTGGAGCCAAAGGCTTGCTGCAGCATCCTCTGCTGGCCTGGGGCACCTTGGGTCAGCCCTTCCCTCCAGGCACCTCCCTGCAGCCCAGAGGTTGTCCCCGACGCTCGCTCGGATTTCAGGGGGACGAGTCGCACAATGTGTGTACAGGGAGCAGGGGAGGGAAGAGGCACGAAGGGTCCACGCCAGGTCAGACAGCCCAGGCGAGGGGCTTCACCTCCGCTTTGGCTCTCCCTTTCCAAGGCAGGCTCTGCCCTTCCACTCCCACGCACGCACATGAAGACGCCCCCCCGCCCTGAGATCCAGTACCTGTCCAGGCCTCAGCCCCTGCCCCACGTTTCCCCAGAGCTGCCTTGGGCAGACACCAGCCCACGGGGCTCCTAGAGCTGTCTGGGGGGGCAGAGGTGCCAGGAAGGACCAAGGGGGAGAAAGCCAGCCTGCCCCCAGCTCTGCTCTGTCTGGGAAAGCTGAGCCCGGCCCAGCCCATCCCCACCTCTGCGGGGAGAGCAGCTGGGCGGGCGAGGGGCAGGGGGATGGGGCTGCCTCCAAACCCAGCTCAGCACCCCTCAGGGGTTGACCCTGCTGCGTTCTGGCTGACAGAAGTGACCGAGGAGCTCCCGGTCCAGCTCTACTGTAGGCTTGGGAGAAATGACAAAGACCTGCTGTATTAAGCCTAAGAACACTTGCTGTATTAAGAAAAAGGGTACAATGGGTGGTCGGGGGCATCCAAAGCAGAAGGAGTGGTCGGAGGCATCCAGAGCTCCTGTGCGTAGAGCAACCGCTACTTCTTGCCATGTTTCTTGCTGGTTTCAATCAGGCGCAGCCCCTGCTTCTTGATGTCTTCCCGGGTGAGGACAAGGTCGTGGTCTTGATCATCGAAAGCAGGGGGGTCTGGAGGAGAGAGCAGAGAGGAGCAGGCTGGGGAGGGTCTGCGGGGCCACCTCCGCTGTGCCCGTGTCCCCGGGGAGATCTGGCCCGTTTTGGAGGGCTGGTGGCATCCCAGAGAGCCCCGTGCCAGGCCCTTGGGCACAGGCACTGCTGACGGGCTCTTCCAGCCCAGCATCCCAGGGTGACCTGCAGGACCGGGGGATGCCACTGCTGGGGTCCATCCCCAACACTGCTGGGGCTTCCCATGAAGGTCTGGAGCTGCGGGGCGGTGGGTTCACCTCCGCTTTGGTATAAAAGGGCGGTGAGCTGCCAAAAGCTCCTTGTCTGCTCCAAGAGCATCTAATCAGAGGAGGCCCCAGGCAGAGCCAAGCACTAGTTCTTCTTCACAGCCAGCGAAGGGGACTTTGAAGACGAGGGCCCCCTCCTTGCCCCGCAGCATCTCTCCTTGTTTCTGCTGGGGCTCAGCGCTTACCACCCCACCGGTTGCCATCGTTCTCCCACATCCCCACCTAAAGCCACCCCCCGTGCTCAAAGCCTTGGAGACAAGGTCTGGAGGCAACTCCTGGATCGGGGTCTGCTGGGACAGTGGGGCGCTCAGAACTCCCCATGGACAGGGGCTGGGACAGTCGCTGGGGGAAGTGTCCCCGCTGTGCTCTCTTACTCTCTGTCTCCTCCAAGGAAATCTTCAGGTTCTGGGGATCCTCCGCCATTGTCTTCTCCAGGAGGTTTCTGACCTTCACAAAAGCCTGTGAAAGACACTCTGGGTTAAGTGCTGAAGGGGAGGGGGGTGTTCCAAGCCCAGGGGTGCTCCACCTCCATGTCCCCCTGTGGGGGACACCCCACAGCACCCAGTGCCACTTGGGGCTGAGCTGCTCCACAGCTCTTCCCTGGGGCCACCTCCATCCTCCCAGCTGGGAGGACAGCTGGGATGGCCACCTGGGAGAGCCCTGTGCGGGTCCCCAAAGACCACCGCAGGGATGGAGCCCCCACACACGCACCTTGTCGTCCTCATCGAGGCTGTGGCTGTTGCGGGGCAGGCTGTCCACACGCTGCACCAGGTACTGCAGCCTCTGCCTACAGTGCTGGAGCTTCTCGTGCACCCCCTGGGCCTTGGCAGAAGAGTCCTGGAATCAGAGAGAGAACAACCCCCTTGGTGGGAAGAAGAGCCTCTTGGGGTGACAGTGGCCGCACCAAGCGTCACCGCGCTGCACCCCCAAGCACCGGCTGGAGCCGTGGTCACCCCCGCACCGCACGGGTACCTGGCCGGGCACGGTGATGCCACGCAGAAGGACAACGAGGTTGTTGGTGGCATTTTCAATCTGGAACAGCAGATCCTCGTCCCTCAGCATCTGGGCTCGCATCTGCTCCCGCCGAGCCTCCTCCTGCTGCAACTTCCTCCTCAGCTCCTCCTCCAGCTTCCTGCAGCCAAACACATTCACATCCATACAACTGCATAGGGGTGCAGAGACACCCCACATCTGTTGCCAAAACTGCTCGTCTCGCCCCCCGCACCGCCTGCAGAGCAGAGATGTTGCCTGCAACCCAACCCCACGCTGCTGGTCCCACTCCCCATGCCAGGCAAGGAGCAAGGGTCCTCCTGCTGCCACCCACAGTGGGAGCTTTGGGTGCTCTGCCAGGACCAGCGCTGGGGGAGCACTCTGCTCAGAAATCCTCCCAGAGCAGGAGGGGTGGGTGGCTGCAGTGGGACGGAGGAAGGGGCGCCCTGTTGGGACACCCAGGATGCCCATGTCCCTCCTCCAAGGGTGGTAGCCCAGTTGGCACGACTGTCCCAAGGCCAGCAGCACCTGTGGGTGTTGGGGGGCTGGCGAAACTTCAGCTCAGCGTGCTCCAGCTCCAGCTTCCTCAGCGTGTCCTTCAGTGCCTGCTCCTTCTCCTTGCACTGCTGGAGATACTGCTCCAGCTCCGCCGAGGACTTCTGCTGTGCCAGGAACCTGCCAGCCATGCCCTGGCCAGGGGAGAGCACAAGGACTCAGCCCGTGGCACTCCTGGAGGGTACAGGAGCCGGGCCGTGGCCTCGGGGAGGTTTCTGCACCACAGACTGCTGCAGGTTCATGGCATGGAGAAAAGCAGCTCCATCCCTGCCTGCACAAGAGGGGGTCTGGGGTGCTGCAGGGGCGGAGGAGAGCAGAGAACCCCGCAAGGACACAAAGGTCTCGGCTCCCCAGGGCTGGCGCAGCCCTGCGTTTTAACGGAGATGGGTTTTTACGTTACCCAGAGGTGGGAGCATGGCACCGCAGCCTTGGCCTTCTCCATCTTTGTGGCGACCCAGGCCTCGTGCTCTATCTGGGACTTGGTGGCCTCCAGTTGGGTGCCTGGGGTGGGAGAGAAGCGTCAGGGAATGCTGCCTGCAGCTGTGCCCACGTCCCACCCCCGTGCACCCCGCCAGGCACTCACCCGCAAGAGGGTCCTGCAGGTGCAGGTTCGAGAAGTCCGTGGCGAGGTTGTGCCCGGCTTGCTGCAAGAACGTTCAGTGTCACCCCCGAGCTGCTGGCACCCTGGGGGAGCTGGCCCAGCAGGCCCCCCACCCACAGGGAGCTCGGCACTGGTGCCTGTCACCTGCCCACAACCCTGCCTGTGCCGGGTCCCCGCAGCTCACCTCTCTCAGATGCCTTTCCCTGCCTTCCTCCACGTGCCCCTCCTGCGCAGCCTGGGAGCGGTACCTGCACTCTCTGTCCGCCCGCAGCTGGGTTTCCACCTTCTTCAGGTCCTTCTGCAGCGTATCAGAGAAGGGAGAAGCGACTGCCAAAGCCGGAATGGACCTTTGGGAGCCAGCTGAGCTTCTGGGGTGACCAGTGTCAAAAAGGACACCCCCCCCACACCACCTAACCAGGCTGGGAAGGAGAGTGGGCCAGGAGGGCTGGAGGATGGGAGCGTGATGTGCACGTTGCCTTCACCGTGGCTGGTGCTTCAGGGAGGCTGTCCCCAGCCCCAGGGCAGTCTGGCCCAAGAGTGAGACCCAGGAGGAGCTCTGGAGGCATGTGGGTGCTGTGGGCAAGCCCAGCTGAGTCTCTGTTGCAGGAAGACTCCCCAGCCAGGGCGCATGGTGCCGTCTGTGGGCTCTGGAGTATGGGAAAGGGCCCCAAGGTTCCCCAGACCATCTCACCTTGGTTGCAGCAGCAGCTCTGAGGGCATCCGCAGCCATGAGCTCCACGTCTTCCAGCTCCCCATCGTACAGCTCGGCTGTCCCACCCAGGAGGTCCAGGTGCGGAGGCAGGTGGGCCAGCTCCTGGGACACAGGGAGTCACAGCACCTCACCCCACTGAGTCCCAGGGGTCCCCTGCACTGTGACAGCGGGTGGAGGGGAGCAGGAGGACCTGGCCGATGCGGCAGGGCATCCCACCAGAGCAGCCCCTTGGACACCTTGTTGCCTTGGCAGGGGGAGCAGGTGGGAGGATGGCACAGTGAGGAGGAGCTCACCTTTCTCAGGACATCCCGCACCTCCAGGTACAGGGCGGTCACCTTCTGTCCAGCGTGGACTTTCATGAGCATCTTCTCAATGCTGTTCTCCAGCTGGCGAACCACCTGGGGCAGAGACGGGAGGGGGGACACGGGGTGACCCCGCGTGCCGAGCCTGGAACCCACCCGGGGGGTGCAGGGCTTGGATGAAGGCCCCCCACGGGTGCTGCCACCCCAGGAAGGGGCCCTGGGTACCTGCAGCTGCTCCTGGTGCTGCTTGTCCTGCTTCTCGACAGCCTGCAGCCACCGCAGCCGCCTCTGCAGCTCGTCCCGGGCTCGGCTCCGCTGCCTTACTTGGTACAGCAGCATGTTGCAGGTGTTAACCCGGGCATAGATTTCGGCCTGGAGCTTCTCCTGGGCCACCTGGATGGACATGGGAGCGTTGGCCAGGCTGGAGGCAGGGCTCGCTGGGCACCTTCTCGCAGGAGAAGGGTCCTGTCTGGAAAACTGCCCCGGAGGTAGAGCCACAGATGTCGGGACGTTGCTCCGGGATATCGTCGCTCCCTTGGCAGGACGGGCTCTGGGAGAGCTTTGCTCTAGGGGGCTGGTTGGGCTAAGGCGGAGGTGGGCATGTGCTGAGGGCAGCGCTGGGTCGGGCTTAGGGGCTCTGCATAGCGCAGACCTGGGGCTGGGCACCAATAAAATCCATGAATTGGTGCCCCAGATGTGGCTGCTGGCAGAGAGCGGTGGCACCGCCCTGTCCCTGCAAGAGGGCCCCGCGGAAAGGCAGCTCCGTGGGGCCAGCGCCCCTTGTCCCCACGGCCTTACAGCCAGGTCATAACCTGGGGACAGGCAGGGAAGGGCAGAGACAGCTTCTCTCTCCCAGGGACGCAGCTGGAGCCTGCAGGAAGCCGGGCAGCCCTGGGGACACGCAGGCTGGGACGGCCAGGAGCTGTGCTGGGGCCAAGGATCTGCTCAGGGAGCTCCCCACCTGGGGACGGTCACATTCTCTGGCTGCCCGGTGCTGCCTGCTCCTGGAGAGGAGCGGTGGGGGAGCTGGCTCTGCAGGGCCAGCACAGGCAGGGGCACAGCAGGCGGGACATGCCGGTACCTTCTGGACGCCGCTCGGGGCACGGACGTCCCTCACCGCCTCATGCAGGTGTGCGAGAAGCTCTCTCTTCTGGTGGAGCTCTTCCTCGCAGAACTGCAGGGTAGCCTTCTTCTCTTGCTCTGGAGGACACGAAGGTGCTGTTGGTACCACGCAGGACGAGGGGGGGACCGAGAGCCCCCCGCCCGCCCTGGGCCGTCCCCGCCAAACCCAAGGGGCAGCACCTTGCGAGGCGATGATGGTGCGCAGCTCCTGGGCGTGCTGGCTGAGCTTTGCCTTCCGGCCCTGCATGGAGCTGGTGCTCCTGCCTCGGCCCTTCAGCCCCGCCGCGCGTGTGGCAGCCATCGCAGCTCCTCGCGCACTGGAGACAGCCCGGGCTGTGACCACAGGTATAGCCGAGCTCCCTGTGCCTGGTAACCGTCGCCGGGGCACGGAACAGTCATGAGCATTTATGAAGTCATAATCAGTTACCAAGCTCTCCGGAGCAGCCGAAGGCAGGGCGGGCAGGGGAGATCCCCGCTCTCCTTCCCATCACCGTGGCTACGGCAGCTGCAACCCGCCCAGCCGGGGGAGCCCCCCAAGCCCAACCAGAAACAGGGCGAGGAGGATTTCAGGGAAAACAGCTGCACGCCTGTATCCAAACACAGCAGCGGCGCTCTCCTGGGAGCTGCCAGCTTGTTTCAAATGCCCAGAAGCATCTCCCTAGATACGCACCTTTGGAAATGTCAGCGCATCAGTCAGGAAACGGTGGTGCAGGGAGTCACGCTCCGATTGAAACAGGCAGGAGCAAACCAGCTGCCAGCACTGATGTTTATTTTGATGCGCGCCGTACACTCTTGTGAACTACAAATAGGGCAGGAAATGCAAGCGTGTACATGTGTTTGTCCATCAATCAAACCAAGCTCCCGCTGCCGGAGAAAATCCCGAACGTTTGACTTGCAGAAAAAGACTTTAGAAGGAAACTGCCTTCCTAGCACCACGCTCGCAAACCAGCTTTGATTAAGTTTCTGTAACTCAGGATCTTCAACCTGCAGCCACCCTGTTGTGCTGCAGGTGCTGAACACAGAAACCAAGGAAACAACTCCCCACCTGGCTTAGTCTTCCCAGGAAGACCATTTTGCCAAAGACGACGTGCAAGCTCATAGCCAGCAGAAGTCAGTGCTAACTGCAGAGCTGCGTGGGAAAGTGCCTGTTTGCCCCTTCTCCACCTGCCTTCTGCCAGAGTGGGAGCTACATACAAGTGTTCCAAGCACCCAAATGAACAGTTTTGGTCTGTAACCCATCCAGTGATAGACATCAACCAGCTTTTCAGAACTATTAGATTATCATAAGAATATATTATGAAAGTCAAAAGGAGATTGCCTGGTTTCTACCATAATCAATCTTCGTTGGCTGTAAGATAATGTAAACCAGTCCCTTAGGGAAACAGACCGAGACAGATATCCAAGAGCCCTGCAGAACACCCCTCTAGACCCAAAGCCTCACTTCCCAAAATTACAGGCCAAAGACAAGTCAGAAATGACTCAGTGCTTCACCTTCTCAAGGGGCACAAAGCACAGTTCCGTACACACAACCACACAAGCTGCTTTTCCAGCAAAGCCTCGTGCTTCACACCTGGGTCTCTTCCGCACACTTGTTTACAGCAGATGATGTGTAACAACACCCCTCTTAAAAACCACGAACCCACTGTTGTTCTGGTAGTTCTGACCCTCTCATGACTCAGCCTCAATGAGCTGGGTCAGAATGACCCCCGACATGCGGGCACAGATGCAGACCCAGACTACCTGGCCATGCGCCACTGGCACTGAGGCTCCAGCCAGGCCAGTGGCAAGAGGAACATAATTTCCTCATGCCAAAGCTTAACTGTGCTATTACAACCTGATGGAGCATGTGGTAAATAATGAAAAGGAAAGGAGGAAAAGGGTTCCTGAAGCCCCCAAGGCCCACGGGGCAGGAAAAGTCAGAAAGCAGGCAGCATTCCTGAGAGTCAGGCCAGCTGTAAGTGAGCCCAGCTCATGGGCTCAGAAAAGCAGAGCTGTAACTCGTACTGAGCGCCAAGATCTGCTCGGCTAAGGTATGTCAAACAATCAATAAAACAGCAGTTCTGGTGTGTTTTTTTTTCCCACTGGATGAATAATCTTTTCTTTCTGGATGCAGTCAGGAACCCAACTCCGATGTGGCTGGGACAGCCTCTCCTCTGATCAGGAACCTGGAAATCTCAGCTCAGCCACTCACAAGTTTCTCGCTCGCAGGGAGACTGCTTATAACAGCGCAGCAGACTAAACACAACAAGCAGTCACTGCAACAATCAAGGCAAACCCAGAGCTGCTGCTTGCCAGCAGAGCATTTTAGTTGAGGGAGCAGAGCAAAGGATCCTCCTTTCACTGATCCCTTGAAAGTACGCAACTGCTTTCCATCACTCATCTCCACCCAGACTGAGAAGGCTGAAGGGGTTCAGTTCTTCCTGCAGTCAGGGCCAAATAACGGGCACTTGTCACCACACATCTGCACTTGGGACTTGTCCACATCTGACTGACACAACCACTGCAATAACACAGCGCAACACCCAAAGTCTGTCCTCACACTTGATAACCACGCCTAGAGGGCACAGCTCATGGAACAGCAGGGCCAACCCTGAAACAGAGATCTGCCCAGGGCATGGGGGAGAACGGGGAGGAAGATGCAGGGCTGGAAGCACTGGGTTCCTGAAGCTAACAGCAGCACGGATGCAATGTAGACAAAAAGCTCTGCCTGCTGCATTCCCGTTGAGTAATTAGGGGGAGGTTTAGCTTTCTGTATTTGTAAGGTTGTCCTGTACCTTGCTAGAGGGGTATGTCTCGTGCAGATCTGCAGTAGGGGATGTCCCAGTTCACTCAGCCCTGGCAAATCAAAGCTGTATCCTAAGGACAGAAAGCAGAGCTGAGCTGAGAGATGGGACCAGTGTGAAAGCCACTGCCTGACGTCCAGGACAGAAGAGCAGAGGTCTCCAGTCTCCATCACAAGGGGCCACTCCCAAAGTGCCTCCTACCTTCTGGTCAGTAAAGCCGTAACTTACAGACCGGTGACATCTTTGAGAAAGGGTCCGAAACCTCCACTACGAACAGCAGACGAGCCCCAGATGTCTTCAGCACAGGGTTGGCTGGATTGTTCACAGCCAGGGAATCAGCTAAGTGCTGTTTAACTCATTTGCCTGTTTAATCCAGAGCACTTTTATATCCCCATAGATTGATCCAAGGTGCCAGGGGTATTTTAACCCTTGAGACCCCAAGACGCTAAACACTGGTTAAGAAAGCAATTTTAAATGTACAAATTGAATTTCCTTCAGTGTTTCAGTAACTGTGAATGAACTCCTCATCCATCCTGGCTACCAGCTCTTGCTACAAGGAGGATTCATTCGGCTCCATCTTGCTTAAAATACTGAGCTGAATCAGCAGATCCTGTCCTGGAGGAACAGGTGACCCTGCCCTGAACCTCTGTGCATCACGCAGCCCCAATCTGCCGCTGCAGATTAAGGGCCAGAAGCAAAACACAAACAGGACAAAGAATAAACTGACGAACTGCTGGATTTGGAGGCCTGGTATCCCCCTCCCAAAAGACACATCCAAAGACACCTGGGCTAAAGGATTGTTCCTTCAAGTACAAGAGGTAATACAGTAAACTCCCTTCTTTTCTCTGGGATTTGGTCACCAGAGAGCTGCCCACCAGCCCCTGGACAGACGAGCACACATCCTAATTAAAGGCAACATGTAAAAGCACAAAGCAACAAAAGTAGAGATTCATTGGTGGCATCTGGCAAGTGACAAAGATACAGCAGCTTTTGGGAACAGTTCTTTGAAGGGAAAGCCAGAGTTGATAGGCATCCCCGCTGGAAGGCTCTGACAGAGGAGAGTGTTAAACAGCGTCAGCTGGCAGGTTTAAGCATTGTCTGGGAAATGTCAAACACTGTCAAGACACCACAGAGCTCTCTGCAGCCAAGCCCCAGCGAGGGACTCCTGTGGGCTCATCTCTGAGAACACAGACTGATGGGCCACCAGCCCTGCCGACAGAAAACACCTTATTAGCAGCTGGTGCAGAGACTACAGCGCCCTCAAAACAACAAAACCAGCCAGGTCAGCCCACCCAGACACCCAGCATCTCCCCGCAGTACCTGCAGCCACATCTGCAGCCCAGCCCTGCTGTCAGGATCCTCTCGGACTGGTCGGGTCAGCGCTCCCAGCCTTCCAAACCCCGGCCTTCTGGGAGCTGCACTCAGCCCAGCCCAGGCAAAAAAGATGAAGACACCCCTTAACTCGATTTGGAGACTTCCAGGAATTCTCCCACCTCAGGGAAAAGGAAATGGAACGAAAGTGTTTGTTCAGTTTTTCCAAAGCAAAATAAAACCCAACCACTGCAGCAGCGAGACAGCTGTCCCGGGAGTAGAGATCTTCAAAGCCCTGAAATAAATAGTCTTGCCTCTGGCTTCCAGCTGCATGGGATTGCTTTATAGCACCTTACACAAAACCCACAATAAAATACCTCCGACAAGTTACCAAACAAACAGCATTAAGGTTGTCCACAGGATTAGGCATTGACTTCTAAACCCCCCATTCTTTGGTATCTTCAGCGAATGGCCAGCTCTGATTCAGCCCTCGGTTGGTTTCTGAAAGGGTGACAAAAGCAGCTTCAGCAAGATCAGAGTCAGACCACAAAATCTGCTTCCTTTAGAGATCAGGCCCTGCTGTCTCTGAGCAGCTCAGATCCCCCAACAGCCGCTGGGCCTGCAGGAACTGAACAGCTCGAGTCTGACCAGGGGACGAGGCAAAGCCTGGGGAAGAAGGCCAGCTGTGAAACAGTTTGACAGAGAAGAGGGGAGAGAGAAAATGTGGGGCAATAGAGCTTCCGAAGGAGATTAAAAGAATCAGGGCTTCACGAACCCAATCCATGAGCTAGAGGTTTTGTATTTGTACAGATGTTACTTTACTCGGAATGGCAGAACACTAAAATCCACTGCCCAGGGGGAACAGAGAAGCTTTGGAGATGAGCACAGAGCACAGCGCTGCCAACTCTTTAACAGCCAGCAGAGCACACCTCCTCCCGGGGGGGGCAGCTCTAACTGCCACACTGCTGCAGGGAGGACAGGGGAGGAGAGTCAGGACAGCTGCAAAAAGTTCATGAGACTTCTCAAAGGGGAAAAAAAGGAAAGAGAAAATAAACAAGATCTTTTTACCAGGCTGTCTGTGACAAAAGCCATCAAAACATGAGAGTGGGTGATGGACAGCTGGGGAGAACAGTCAGGATTCGACAAAACAGTTCAGGCAGCATGAAATCAGAATGAAAATGAAAATTCGTCAAAAAAATCTCTAAATATTTTGCTTTGCCCGAGAGGTACCTCTGTGTCACAGGGCAAATATCCCATTCCACTGCCCAGATGCAGACCAAGACCACTCGTCTCCTGAAGGTGACTGCCACAGCCCCGAGGCAGGGTGAGGATGGACACCATCTATTCTCCAGCTGGTGAACCTGGGGAAGAGCAGCTCCCTCTGCTCCCACACACTGACTTTGGCAGGTATTCGAGTGGGCTGTGCTGCTCACGGTCATGTATGGCAGGATGGGCTCATGGGCTTGTCAGAGCCACAGCGGAAGCTAAATCCAAAGCTCAGCCACCCTGACCTTCCTCATCTGCTCTGGTTCCATAGAGGTACTGCGAGTTTTGAAAATAACTCCACATGGCTCCCCTTTTGTGCCAGGGATCCTGTCTTCATTAGGGTTTTCCCTCTTTCCTTAAGGAAAAAGGAAAGGGCAGGGGGGAGACAGAGCAACTTGTTTCCCATCCGCAGGGAGCATTTGCTCAGCCCTCCAGCACTGGGAGGCAAATTATCTCTTGGTGCAAGGGCACAGAGTTCAGCACAGTTCTGCCAGCAAAGAGCTTGGCCCAGGTCTCCCTTCTTGATCCCTGCTTTCTAACAAGCATCCCATTGCTGAGCCAGGATTTAAAAACGGGGCACCTACACAGCTGAGGAGACCCAGGCTCCCACTCCCTCCTCCTGCCTTCCACAGCAGACCTAACACCCAGGAAAAATAAGATCTGGGAGTCATCAGACATAACATCTCATTTATTCCTTACAGCTGACCCTGTTCTTTTCCCCATACCATTATGGTCAAAATACAAGGTAATTAGTGTCCCCCCTGCAGGTACATTCTCCACAAGGTTTTGAAGGGCCGCTCGGAAGCAGAGCTCCATCTAAATGGAGCCAGCTCTGAGATCTGCATCCCAAAGCTCAGTGGGAAGTGGGCAAGCCAAGTCCTTGACAAAAAGTCAGTCTTCCCCAAGAAGCCACCTAGGACACAATTTCCATGCCCTCTGCCCTCTGCTCTAGCAATTCCCTTTGTCACATCAAAGGTCCGCGTTGTCTGACGGTGCAATTCGACAAACTGCTCCCTCTTGTTGCTTTACAGCACTCCTGCTGTCACAGTATTGCCTCCAAAGCTCCCTGTTTCCCAACCCGAGCAAGGCTGCCCCAGCATTCAAACATCAGAGAACAGGTTTACCTGACACTTTACAGTCAGCTCCGGCACAGATCGAGCCCTGCACACTTTATGGTGCTACTGGAAGCTGGTGGCTACGGTTCAGGTAGCCGTGCATTTGGACAGGCACAGCCTCGTCCCACTGCCACAGCCCCGCACTCGGTCCCCTGAGCCTGAAGGCACATTCTTCATTGCCCTCCGAGTCCCAAACTCCAGAAGTTCCCATTCTTTCCTTTCTCCAGACCTCCATGTGCCCAGGCACTCTGCAGCATTTGAAACGATCATCACCCGCTCAGATCCCTGCTTTTCTGCCTGGACTGTGCCCCATCCCCTGACTCAGGCCAACACAGCCCTCCCCTCCTTTTACTGCCTGAGAGCCCTGAGTAACCCACCAGCACTGGGCTCACCTCTGTTTGAGAGAGCCCTCTCCTTCCCCCCAGCTTGCTACAGCCACCTTTCTAGCTCCCCTAGAGAGCAGAGTTCAGCCAAAAGCATGCAGCTTTCCTCATGTTCTTCTGGAAAGCAGTTGCATCCCAGATCCAGCGGTGATCCCACACATTTCACAAGACCAGCTCTGCTGTGACAGCCCAGAACTAGATGTCTGTTCCACACTAACACAGGGGGGATGTAGTCCCCAACTAGTACCCCCAGCACACAGCAGTAACAGGGAATTCTTAAATAATTCCCATTTCTTCTTAGCAAGGAGGGGTGTGTTTTCATACAACAGCTTTCCAGCCAGCTCACTACAGCATATCAGTGCTCTACACTTAACTCACTTCCCAGTACTTGCTGACACATCATGCTGGGAACAGATTTCCTGGGTCAGAAAAATCAGAGCCAGGTAAGATTCATTTGCTTTAATGTCCTGTCTCAAGAACTCCTTGTGCGAGGACTGCGTGGTTAAAACTGATGCCAGGTTTAGGGTACGGGATGTCCCACTGGGGCTCACAGATGGGTCAGCAGCAGAGGGTGTCACCAATTTCCAGAGCTGTGGCTGCCCTGACCGAGTACCAGACTCAGCCACAAGCACCGTAGTAGCATAAAAGAGACAATCCCTGACCCAGAATAATCATGAACTGTGTTATCAGCATGAACTCAGATGAAGACTCAGTTTTCGCCATGAACTACTTTATCCTTAAGGATCACAAAAATTGAGCAGACCAACTTCAGACAAAAGGCCAAGGCTAGAAAGGGACACCCTAAGACACAGTCAGAGAGACCCTGGCTGTAGTGAGGGAATAAACAAGTCAGAAGTATAACACCTCTGCCGTTTACCTTCCAGAAATCCTCAACAACAGAGAATTATTCCAGTAACCAAGGGCTTTTCTACACAATAACCTCTGCAGCCTGGGGCAATGCAGCCGTGCATTCGAGTACATGCACACCCAGTGTGTGCAGGCTGGCAGCTCAAACCTTTGCATACTTCCCTCTTCATTGCTGCTGGAACATTTTGACTCCCCAACCCTACACTCTGGTTCTGCAATAATTCCCCACACAGTCAAACTACAGTCTCAGGCACATCCCATCGCCTGCCCAGGATGGAATCCCCAAAGTGTATTTATCGATGGCTGTGCTAACACAGATGTACTCCGGTTTTTGAACTGTGCGGATGGTCGGATGACACTTAAATCAATATCATGTGGCAGTTTTATTTTCCCAGCCTTAGACACAATCTGTCCATTGTGCTAGTGCTATTTGTGACTTAAATGAATGCAAAAATTTATAGGTGCATCTCAAAAGTGCTGCTTCCTTTAATCATGCCAGATAAAGGAATCCCTGCCTTATGCAAAGCAGGAGTGTCATCTGGTTAATGGGAAGATACTTAGTAGGTGCAAGCTGCATGAATCCTTCATTTAGATGACTGCATTTACAGTCCTAATCGGACAAAGGAAACCATGGGCCGGCAAGAAGTAAAGGCTGCCAAAAAGAAAATGTCCTGCATTGGGTACACTCTGGCAGGATGAGGGTAATTTTCATAGTCTGTAGTGTAACAGTGTAATATTTTATTCATTTCTTCTGCCATTGCTCACTTTATTGCCACAGCCTGACACCACATGGTGGCCTGGCTGTTTGGGGACATCATCAGATGCTGCAGAGATCACGGTGCCAATCACCCTCTCAATAAGAAGTATCAGAGATGTTGTTGGGATTACACTGGGTGTGTGAACCTTAACTCCGTGGCCAAGAGATTTGCAGATTAGCGTGCAAAGTGTGCAGATCTCCTAGGCTCTCTCAGTGGGGAAATGCCCTTAATGTGGCCTCCACTCTCAAACTGCAGTCTCCTGTGCTGAGACAGTCACCAGGAGCTGGGAGGCCATCACCTTCCTTCCCAGGAGATTCTAACAAATGCATCAGCAGAGAGATGCTGAGGTACTCACCCCGTGACCATAGAAACTCAACCCTCTCCTGGTGAAGAACAAGTCTACTTTTGACAGTCTTTCATATTCACTTTTTCTGAAAGCCAAGAGAAGGACTGTTTACAAAATGTGAACAGTGTCAGAAAGAACATCCAAATTCACAAGCTGGTTCTGTTTCAAAGGATTCAAAAGGACTTTGTGAAAGAACCAACATGCTAAAATATTCTGATGATCTTTTTCCTTAAATGGAAGAAATGAGGATATCTCAGGTGTACCAAAAACTGTGTTTTATCAAACACATTTCTTAGAGCCATTCGAGTAATACTTTGGTATATCCAGCAGTAGACCCACAGCTACAAATAGTTTATGAAACACCTGAGGATAAGAAGTGTTCTGTCAGTATGAAAGTACAATGTAAACAATCATTAAGATATATTGTGCTGTCTGATCTCCAGACGAGCCACTTTAAAAACACTGAGCCTCTCATCTTCCAGGAAATCAAAAGCTCATTTAAATACCAGGATCCACTGAGAGCAGTTCAAACAACATACATCTCTTCACAAAAAGAGGCTCACTCATGCAACACAAAGGAATGCAGTTTTACAAAACTACATGAGAATTAAATCCACAATGCAGCCTGTGCTCTGTTTGACAAGTGATAATTAACTGCTGACAATGTAATTTTAGTTTTGATGCAAACTTGTTTTTCATTAAAAACTAATCAGGGAACGTTTCCATGGGGTGGGACGGCCTCCTACAAGGCAGGAGTGTTCATAGTTCAGTGACTCTGCTCACACATTTACCTCCTGCTGAACATGCATCCTGCAGGGGAAACCAAAGGGTCAGATCTTCTTCCCAGTGAAGTTGGGAGATTTTTTATCAACTCCAACAGCTTTGGATCTGATGGATGCAATGCCCCAGGCAGTGCTATTGATAAGGAGGTGCTTTGTCAACTATACTAATTTTCAGAAAATGCAAATTCAGGGACTCGAGACAACTCCCTGGAAGGCAGCCCTTCCCTTGAGAGGGGGAGGTTTAGCTCTTTCCAAGAATGATCATGTGTATCTTGCTTTAGAGTGACCAGGGTACAGTATTACTGTGCTTGTGTCAGAGAATTACACCGTGGGGTAGTGGGGGCAAAATAAGAATGAAAGCAGCTGCATTTCCTTTGAGAGTCTGGGGTACATCTTGGCATGACCTGGTTGACATTCAATGCATAGGTCAGAGCTCCAGCTTCCAGAGAGGAAAACAGACATCCCAAAGACCACTCTGAACCTTCAAAGGACTGCAAAGGTCATTATCCTTGGGCTCAGCTTTAATGCTGTAACTTCTCATGGGATGGAGTCCTTCTCTAGGCTGCCTGCCTCAAGGTGGGAGCACTAAGTGTAGAGCTGCCCTCCCTCCCTCCTGAACCTGGTCTTGCTGTTCACGAGGTGTCCTCTGCATCGGGAAATATTGTCCTGCTCTTCTGAAGGACCAGGACAGCACATACAATCCATTCTGCTCATAGCTGATGATGATGCTCATTCAAAAATGGAAAGAATACCATTAGGGTGATGTAGAAAGTCAAATTACCCAGATCATAGAGAGAGGCTGTGGCAGAGACTTGAAAAGAATCGAAGACTCATTAACTTGCAGATTTCACCACTAGACACTGCTCCTATCTTCTGGGTTTCCAAATGTGCAAGTGTTGCTATAGTAAATTATGATTCTCAAAGGTTAATTTGTAATAAGGCAGCTAATGTATGTTATTTAAACAATTATTATTAAAAACATATTTGAGGTTTATAATATAATAGGTAATTATCTGTTCCAGAACAGTTACAACAATGCAGCACATCCTTGTCTTCAGTGATCTGCTGGTATTTGTTTAACTTATAACAACATTCTTATTAAACCTAAATTAAATGGATGTAATTCAAGGTATCACATCAAATTTCAAGAAAAACAGCTCTGGCTGAACTGAGTTTCTCTCCATGCTAGTTAGAGCTGCCCGTTATGTTAATGTGACTTGACCCAAAAGTCTTGAGGTCCACCAGAGCCTACTCTTCAGCTGCAGAGAGCAGTGGTCAGGCTCAATACCTGTTAGACTTAAAGCTCAGGCCCAAGCCAATGTAATCACCCTCTGTCTGTTCAACCAACCAGGTCTCTGCATGAGCCATGGTGATATTTTCCAGAAGTGTGAGAAGTTGTCACCAGCTGCAGGACTTTGATGGATCTCTGAGTGTCTAAATTTTTCTGATCTGGCTATGATGATGGATCATCACTCCATTCAGAGACATCTGGAGGGTGTAATGCTGTTGCAGGGAGAGCGAAGCAGTGGCAAAGCCCTTCTCCCATGCCGTGGCATAGAACATCCACCAAACAGGTGGTTGCTGATGAGGAGAAGGGGTAAATTTTTTCCAAGTCCTGCCTCCCACTTGTTTGTCCTGTCGTGACCCCTATCAAAAGCTGTCAGTGAGACCATGACAGTTTAAACCAGCTGACATGGTGTTGCTTTCTCAGCCTGAAGTCTTTCTAAGGTGGTTTTTTCCCCACAATAGTATCTCTTTCATGGGTGATTTGTAATAGAAGTTTCATTATAAGATCACAAAACACTGGGGAGTATGTTAATGTGGTTCAGCGTGTAATCCAGTATAATATCATTGAAAAGAATTGCATTTTTGTCTACAGTTGAGGCTGCAAATGGGAGCTCCTTTTTCTTCTGTATTAATATCCATAGCTGAATTAATATTTCCCTTCCTATAATCTTGTGTAAATTTACCAAAATGTGCATACTGATTAACAACAGCCCCATTTTCTACAATGTCCATAGGTAGGGTTTTTTTGATCTTTCATACATATATTTTGAAGAATTGGGGCTGCTGTTGGAATCTCAAACAACTAATCAGTTCCCTCACATTTGCATGAATCAAAGAGCACTTGTAACTCACAATGTTTAACCTGTTTTTCTCCATATGAACAAGAACTTGGTAGCTGAAAGGGAGTGCTGAGAAGTGTCACAGCTCACTTCTGACCTCACTGTCCATCGGTGGTGTTTCAGTGTCGTCACTGCTGGTTTGCAGCCTGGATCTACCCTAGCAAAAGGCCTGGACCAGGCACCTCAACCAATGTCACGCGAGGAGACGTGATAAAGATGAAGTCGTGTGCTCTCCCTTCCTTAGTCTGTTGTGTGTTTAATTTAAGATATGCACCCACTCCTGTGGCCGTTGTGAGCCTGAGGATGGTAAATGAGCCCTCACTGAGTTCTGTACAGACAGCTAGACTACTATCGATTTGTTAGGCTCTGTGACTATAGAGTAGACGTATCCTTTGTCCATAAATGATGAAACACTTTCAGATTCTCAGCTGGAAAGCATCCAAGATAGACTAAAAGGTTTCTTGGTCATCTTTTTTTGGTACCAGAATTTCCACTCCTCCTTCCTAAACTGCTTCTCGTCTCTCTAATGCAAATCCTATCAATCCACGAACTGTCCAAGCCAACATTCATACAGCTCCTCCCTATTGATTCATCATTGATACTGTAAGGCGATCCAGTGATATATCAGGTGATCAGGGAAGACTTTATTCTGTCCTTGCTCTAAAAAAGCAGAAGGATGTTTTACATTTCTCATATTCTGCGGAAAAAACGGTTTGAATTGTAAGCCAAAGATGCTCACTTGACAGATGGTTTCCTGGCCATGTTGCAGTATCTGAGATGTGTTCAAACTCACCAGATTGCATCCTGTTGACTAACAGGTTCCCACTTAGATGCCTTGGGACCAAGAGATACGGAACTTGATATTTAAGGATCTCTGAGCAGAAACAAACCTGCATAAATCTAATTAGCAACAGGCAGGTAATGCTGACAGAAAAGTCTCTAGCAATTGCAGGGAGCTTGTTTACTGAAAGTTGCACTGCAAGGTCTGAAAGACAAGACTTTTACTGAGGTAGGTCCAGGAAGCATGAGAGCTTAGTGAATGCCAGAGGCCAAGCCTGATGGGAGGTTACTAATATTCCGAATGCATTTTAGAGGAAAGCCTGGAAGTCTGCAAATGTAAGGAACAGGTAAAGGAGGTCAGGCCAAAACCTTACTGGTATAACCTTCGGTGAGACCTGAAGACAGTGCGGTTTGGTTGTGGAGATTAACTGTGCAGATCTTCTGACACAAGGTGGAGAATTTGGAAATACAAGGACACAAGGAAGGTTTCTGATGTATCTGTTTTTATACATGTTGAAATACCAGTAAAACTTCCCTATGTGCTTTTTTCTTGTTTAGTTCCTTACCTCCTACACAGAAGTCTCCAGAAAGGCTAAAACGGAGCACTTCCCTCAATCTCAGTATCCCCTGGAAGGTTACAGCTATGTAGACTGAGGGTTGAGGATGTGTAGAGCAGGCAAGAATCAATAACTGAAGTTAATGAGAACTGAGAATATTTAGGATTGAAAATCCCAGCCCAGACTGTCATGTAAGCAGCAGTTAATTGTATGTCCCTGTCACAAGCTCCTATCGCAATGGGAACTTTTTCTGGTCAAAGCTGCAGCTTGCCTATTAAGTTTTAAAGCTTTGCCACTGTCTAGGCCTCCTTAGCTGCCCACAGAAGTCAAACCTCTCCTTCCATAGGATCCACCAGCAGAGGGGATCACAGTTCTTCCTCTTTCTCATCCTCAATTCAATTAATATGCTTTACAGAGACAGACAGGTTGCATGTGTTCTTATCCTGCTTGGCCAGAAGGAAGTTTCCTTCCTCCTTGGGGAGAGATACGCATCTCTGAAGGAAACATGAAGCGAGGTTGCTTAGCTGCATTCTGTGAAGGTTGCTAAAAGATTTCCAAAACGGATCAGGATTCCATTGGAGACCTGGGAAGTGGCACGAATATTTATGCATAGGAGATCCTTTTCTTTACAATGCTGTGTGCTGGATGGTGACATACTAATGCTAACAGCAAGCTTCAGTGCTAAATTAATTTGAACAACGATCAGCGAGAAAGTCATTCTTGAATTGTAGGAAAGGATATGTTATCAGAGGAGGTAATTCACAAATTAAACCTGTTTTTTATGCCAAGATCTCCATCAGACTTTAGTTCTGAGCAAAGGGAAAGTTTCGTGTCAAGTTTCAGTATCTTCCCCATGCATTATTCACCCTGTTTCTGAGCCAGCAGTCAGGCCAGCTTCACTAAAGGGACTGATCTGGGGTTAATACTGAATTCTGTGAGAGTATTCCTGAACTCAGGAACTTGGTGGTAAAACTCTGCTATGTCAGAGCTTTCATTCTCCAAGAACCACTAGAAAAAAAGAATGTCAAAATTCACCCACTGCATCGTTACTAGTGGATCTCAATGTACTTAGCAAAGGTCTTACTCCTTATTTTAATTACAGAAGAGCAGAAGTACAGAGAAATTCAGTGGGAGTCAGGATGCCACAAACAGGTTGATGGCACATCTACAGACAGGACATTTCTCTTGATGCAGAGGTGGTGCTGTCAGCCCGTGTGCTGAAATGTGCGGATACACGCAGTGCAGTGGGAGGTGTGTCTGGCTTCTGACCCCTCGGTGTGAGCGTTCTCAAAGGGTGCAGGAATCTTTGTTTCAGTAAGAAAATAAAGATGGCATTTATCCATGGCAGATTAACTGTAATGATTTTTGTATTTGGCAAATTATATGTGAGTTGATTTAGGAAAAATAGTTTCTGTATCTTTGTGATATAACTGTATTAATATCGATGCTGTTCGCCCTATAGAAGCCTTTGGATGCATACTGCAGTTCAGTTTTGCAGACTAAAGCAGCCTCACTTTGCTTGTTTCTCTCCAAATAACCTGACATTTTAAGGAAGAAAGTTCACATGCTTAATGATGCAATGAAATGGAAACAAAAAAATACCATTATAAGAGATCCTAAGGGACAGGTTTTTTGCACCTTATGTCCTCTTCTCAGAACTGTCCACAAATATCGTCTTCATCTGCAGCCAGTCCTCTGTGATCGCTTTTGAGTTTTGGTCCCTTTTTAAAAATTGTTGGCAGGACTTATGCACACATCTGGGCATCCTAAAAGAAACAGCAGGAGATGTCAGACAGTTCAGTCTTATTTTAGCTGTCTCAACTTCATCCATACATTTGTTTCTCAGTTCCCTGTTTATCTATTAAAGGAAACTCCTTACAGGCTTAAGGAGTTAATTTTGTTATTTGGGCTATGACATTACAGAAAATACCCAAAATTAATCACAAAGAATAAATTGTGGTATACTAGGAATGAGATGGTATTGAACAGAACAAATAGAAATCCTTGCAAGTATTGATATAAAAATGATAACTGTTACATTGCTTCTGTAGTGAGGGTGAATTCCTATAGGTTTGTAGTTCTGTTTGGTCAGGAAGCGGAGGGAGATTGAGTCAAGTACAGAATCATGTCTCTCTAAGTCTGAGATATCAGTACAGAAAGCTAATACAGGGCATGCACTTACTCATCATTGCATTATGGTAGCGGAACTAGGTTTTGGTTGTCAATGACTGTAGCTCTGGCACTGAAATAAATCCTAAGGTCTACATCTGAGTTAACTGTTTTAGTAGAGCACAAAGATGCAAGGACAGGATTCCCCTGTTTGAGAGGTGTCTCTTTGAGATGAATCTCACCTGGGGTCCAACTTTGGCTGCCTACTAGTTAGAGAGCTACATCTAAGCTAGTATTCCAGACCCTGAAATGGGAAATGAGAGACAACAGATGCTTTGCATGGGGGGGTGGGTGGGGGGATGGGATGTCTGTGTTGCCAGGCAGGAACTATAAATACTTGGTGAAGCCCAGAGTCACTCTCTATCCCTCTACAGGGAGCGTGGAGAAACATAATATTCCAGACCAACCACTGAAATAAATTTATGATATCAACTGAAATTTAGACTCCCTGCAACATCTGCTCCACACTGAAAATTGCTCAAATTTACAATCAGAGCAGTGTAGGAGTAAGGTGTGTACTTACTGTGGGTGCAGTGCAGATACCAGAGCCTGGAACATCCAAAAGTGAGGCTGAGCCTTGGAGTTCTAAAACATCAGAAACATCTTTGTATCAGCTGGTGGCAGTCAATAAACAGGACCAGCTAATGCAGATATCTGTAGTATGCCAGGACTATTCATTCAGCCCTGGACCTGCTGCTGGTGACCCTCCTTCCAGAATCAAGTGGGGAGCAGATTTAGGACCAGACAGGTTCTTCCAGCAGTTCTGTGCCATCCCAGTCTTCCTGTCTCATGACAGGCACGCCTGTGTCTGCTGAGGCCTGCTCTGCACAGAATGTGCTTTTTTGCTGGGTTCTGAGATGCACTGAGGAAAACGTGTGACCAGGAGAGGCTGCAGGAACCACTCTAGCAGCACCATACTCCTAGCTGTTAATTTTCCAGGGTGCTCCTTTGGCCCAGAGAGAGGATTGCTGCAAATAGAGCTGGGAGGGGACACCTTAAATATGCCCTATTAATCCATCAGATTTTCTAACCTAATCTCTTCATAATGTTAACAGCCTTAAGGGAACTCCCTTTTCCATCTGTTGCCTATAACGAAAATCAAAGGGAGGTAGTACAGAGTTTGACATCTCTTGTTTTAGTGGTAGATCAGGGTCAGTGCATCGGTCTGTGGCGTCCACGTGTGGGTGGATCATCTGCTTTGCATCTGGCCAGGGATGAAGGGGAACGTGGTGCAAAGTCCCCTCCTGTGACGGAAGAAATTCAGGAGTATATCCCTGTACATTAGTGATATCCCACTTTCTTCATTTGGGGAAGGATTGGGAAAAAACTTCTGCTGCTAATACATAGGTCTGGATTCATTCAGTATATCACCGGAATTCCTCTGACCTCTGAAAGATCTTGTAAAGTTTTACGTAGGTCAGAGACTTCATGGGATTGGGAGAAAAGCATTAGAGGAAGCAGATAGCCACCGGCAGAAATAAGTTGAGATGTGCAGGCAATGAGAATGTGTTTTATTTTTCTCCATACTGTCAGAAATGATTGCCTTGGATCAATCCAAGCACACTTCATAACCTGCGCAGAGGGGTTTGTTAGATTTATTTTCTTAGCCTGCTTGTTCAAGCCTGTTATTAATCCCCTCGTCAGTTGAACTCACTGGAAGAAAACATACCTTCTTAAACAGTTTTTAGGCTGAAAATAAATGCCTCATTAAGTTAAACATATTAACCTGAAAACAGTATTCATGTCAAACAGACTAATGAATTCCATCATGGGAAGCACACAGTGGAACCTGCAGGGGCTCAGGTGGTGGTTTGGTGCCCTTCACAACTCCCACGCACCCACACACTCCCACCTGTGCTGAGAGGTGAGGAAGGGGAGGGCAAGGCTCAGAGCGATGCCTTCCTCACATACAGTTAATTCGCATGGCATGTCAGGTGCTAGTCAACTCTTTGCTGAAAGAGTATTTAGGCAGCACAGGTACTTTGTGTGCTAGGATAGCTTTCTCCAGAGACTGGGAGCTACACAGATTTGCCCAGTCTCTTTTGGGTGGTAGGGGAAAATCACCCTGTCATTTGTAAAAGCAGTTTTGCTACTTTTGCCCTTCCCGAGGCAGATGAGCATTCATTAAAAAGGATGTTTCTCACTACCACATATCCTTTCATAATGCTTCCAAGCCCACCACCCCCCTCCCAGACATGCATTCAAACATCCAAGTGCAAATACTGTTACCACCTGCTCTAGAAGTACGGTCCTGTGATCCTTGTAGTCATGCAGAGAATGCACAGGCTACATTTAAGCTGCCTTTATGCACAATACAGGAGAGGAATCCAAAGCTCAGCCAGGGTAACTGCAGCACCCGTACTACCCAGATGGAGAGTCCTGTCCTCAAGCAACTGGCAGGACAGAGCAGAGAAGCACAGCACAGTTCCTGCCTGTGACACTTGCTTGTGAAAGAATTTTCCTGTGCCTCAGTTTCCCACATTGTTTGGTTAAGGTGCTTAGAATGGGACTAAATCTGTAAACTACCCAGTGGAGGGGCTGGGATCTCACTGAAAACATCTCTGATTTACCAGATTAAAAGACTTACTGGTGAGTGGTTGTTTCCCTGTTCCTGTACAGCTGGGGCGATGGTTCTTGACATGGATTTGCTCCCCCATATGGGAGCTAAGCACCTCACAGGCATAGCTAGTCATATTTTTTAAGAGTTTGAGGAGTGAAGACAAATTCACTTGTGTTTTCCAGAGGTCAGGGACATCACATATGTCCTTGGCTACAGTCCTGAACAGCGTGGTGGGTGACATTAGGAAGCCAGTTTCAGAGCAGGGAAAAGAGCCAGCACAGAGCCCTAGGTTAGTCAGTACACACACAGGTAGCCTTCCCTTCTCTGGAGCTGATGTACCACATTAATATTCCAGTGACAGCTCCTCCGGCCCATCTTCCCTCCCTAACACTGAGCACTTAACTGAAGATCTGATTGGAATGCAGCTCAGAAAAGTCTCATGTAATTCACCCAAATCAAGATAGAAGTAGCCAGGAGGGGATGAAGAGAATGACAGCAACAATCTCATACTAATGAGCTATTGTCCTTAGAGGTGTTTAATTGAAGGCTTCTACAAAATATGCTCCAAACTTAATGCTTCATATAGGAAAAATGCAAAGCTATGAGTTGGTAAAAGGATATGTGACATTTTAATAGGGAGGCAGACTGGCCGTGATCCCTCCCCTGAAAGGTATGAATGACAGTCTTCACTTTCCCTTCGTGTCAGAGGGTATGACCCTATAAATTCATAGTGAAGTGGGCTCTGACACAATGTTATGAAGGTCTCTAAAAATCGAGGCACTTTGTGCTCCCTCCAAGTGGTTCAGTCTCTGATCATTCCTCTGCCACAGCAGAGCTCTTCTTGTAAAGGGAAGGGGTCATTAATATGCTTTGCTCTTCCAAGTCCCCACAGAAGCAAATTGACAGAGCCACTTGCCTGAACAAGCTTCAAGCGTCTGGCTTGTGTTCCATGAAAATCTGGGCAATTGGATAGTGGCAGTGCCACACATGCACAGCTCAGCCCAGCTTCACACCTGCTGTCTCTCCTACCCCTCTCGGCAGTTTCCCTCTCTTTGCTCTATGTCATTCAGTCAGCAGGAGCTATAAGGAAGCCACAGAGCTGTGGAAACCTGACATGAAGTCAAGTGTGGCACCTGAGGCACGGACTCTCCCTTGAAGTGCAGAAGGAAAATCCTTTATTATTAAAATGGTACATACTTATGCTCTCGCTACCTTAGCTCTTACTTCATGATAAGCAAATCAGCAGCTAGACGGTCATCAATGCTCTTACCCCACAAACAGTTCCATACCACACAGGCAGTCTCAGTGCTGACATTTTCTTCACCACACTAGCACAGCCTGGTACCTCTCTTCCAAGGCCTGTTTCTCCTCCAAACCTTCCTGCTTCTCCAGGCCAGCGCAGAGTAGAGCTGATGCTTCTCCAAGCCAGCACAGGACAGAGCTCCTGCCTAGCTCCCCAAGCAGAGCTCTCCACCTTCGCCGAGCTCCCCAAACAGAGCTCACCCAGCAGAGCTGACCAGCTGATGTCCACTTGGCTCTTAAGTACTGAATCTCCCCCAGCTGTGCAGGGCTGACAGCCCAATGCCTACTTGCCTCTTAATCATTGACCAGTAACACATGATTTGACTCTTAACATATTGAATCTCCCACAGCTGTGCAGAGCTGACACTCCCACAGTCAAGGACAAATTGCTGTTGATTTTATTCGACGAATCTCTGACCAGTGTGCCAGAACCCAAGCCTGCCCTCTTCCACAGTGTTTTTCCCTCTGGACCATATGTGGAGTGGGCTGACCAGAAAGGCTGTGAGGGTTTGGAGCAGACAGTGGGGCTCAGACTGACCTTTCTCTAGGGCCAGCAGCAATGTAACTGGTTTCTGCCAACTGGCATGCCAAATTTAAATACTGTCTCTTAGCACAGAGCAGATATAACCCATATATATCTTCATATATCACCATATAGATGGCATTGTCTATGCTTATTACCCAGAAAGGGCCAGGGGCTGTTCCCTGGCCTTGACCCCAACTGAAACATCCATGAGGTCAAACTCTTAGTCTCCAAACTGGTGGCTGTATAGAAACTGCTGTCAGGGAAGGGAGCAGGACATTAGGTAAAAATGCTTCACCGTGCCATGTCGCAGGAGACTGAAACTGCACTGGGACTGTATAGTTGAGTCACACAGTGCAGTTTCAGTGGTCCAGACCCACACCCTGATACTGGGATTGACACGTGTTGAGGTGCTGATGCCAGCATCTCAGCCCACCTCTCTAGGGAGCTAAACCTAGAGAACTGGGCCGGCCCGCTCCAGCCCCTTCTGCAGCTGTCCCTGGGATATCCACATGGGTGGCGGGAGCTCTGCTGGGTTAGTGTGTGTGGTGGGGTTTTGGCAGTGGAGGAGGGGGGTTACAGTGGTGGCCCCTTGTGAGAAGCTTCTCAAAGCCCCTGCTGGCTCCAAGTCAGACCTGGCTCTGTGCCAAGGCAATTAGCGACGGTGGCTGCGCCTCTGATAACGTGTTTAAGAAGGGGAACCTCGGAGGAGTAGTTGGGAGTTGTGAGGAGGAGTTGCGAGAAGGACGCCTATGTGAGCACGAGGTCAGTGGAAGAAGGGGGGGTGGGTGCCAGAGCAGAGACCCCCCTCAGCCCGTGTGGAGAGGGCAGGCTGTGCCCACAGCCCACGGAGGTCACTGAGGGAGCAGGTGCCCTCCGGCAGCCGGTGGGGAACCCCACACCGGAGCTGGGGGCTGCGCCTGGAGAAGGCCAGGACTGTGAGGGAAGAAGCCCTCGTTGTTGTAGTTCGGCACTGGGAGGACTGCAACACGCAGGGGGGACCCACGCCGCGGCAGCACAGGAAGCTGGAGGGGAGGAGGTAGAGAATTGGGGAGCAAAGCTGAGCCTGTGAAGAAGGCAGGGGTGGGGGGAAGGTGTTTTCAAAATGTGGTAATGCTTCTCACTGTCCTACTCTGTCTGTTAAGTGTTGTTGTTAGTCTCTGTATTAAATTGTTCTTCTTCTTCCCTTAATGAGTCTGTCTTTTGCCCCTGACAGTAATGGGTGAGTCATCCCTCTCTGTCATTACCTCGATTTCCGAGCCTTCTGCTTTATTTTCTCCTTCCCAGCCCTGAGGGGGAAGGGGTGAGGGAGCAGTTGCCTTCTGAGCTCAAACCAGGACAGGAGCCCTGTTGGCCTCAGTGTCCAGATGAGCGTACGCACACGTGTTCTTCCCACTGGAGGCATGTCCTGTTGCCAGAAGGCTGAGAGCAGCCAGTCCAGCAGCCAGAGATGCTGGCAGAAGGGACAAGCAGGATGTGGTTTTGCTGCAGTGTTTCCTTGGTTGCAAAAAGGTGTTCACCTGAGCTGCTGAGCTGATAGAGGGCCCAGTGGAGCTGCCTAAAGTGGCAGAACATGACTTTATTACACATTGAGTTACACAACTCTTCGTAGTTAGGCAAAGTATTGCTTTCATCCCACCACGGTTTAATTTACCCCTCGCTCTCCATGTGATTAGCCATTTAGTACTTGCTAATATATCTGATTTCCACAGGCTCTAGGTGATGTTTTTAAAAAAAGCAAAAAAAAATTGAACCTTCCATGCAAAATATCCTTTTGAGAAATGAAGTAACTATCTCCAAAGCCTAACTGAATTACACTCTTATCAACTGAAGGGAAATAATCCACTTGCAACATGAAATACAAGCGGAATGAAAAGCCTTTGCAAGTTGCAATGGAAGAAGAACACAGTGTGAGTCTCAAATATCCATATCCATCCATTTATCCATATGCGAAAATACATTTTTCTTGGAATCGTTCCTTCTTTCAATATATAATGAAGTTTCTCAGTTGCTCACCCTTCCACCCCCCTTCTGATAGAATAAAATGGAAATAATCTCTCTATTTGCAAAAGTCCTGAGAAGAGAGTTCAGATTGTTTGGAGCTTGGCAGGACCACCTTCTACGGATGTTGATGAGATTTCTTCTTTGTTTTGTGGGAGAACAGTTGTATTTGCTGAATTATGCTTTGGTGTTTAAATTAATTCTCACTATTTGGACTTTCCAGCAGAGCTATGTAGAAACCCTCAGTCAAGATATTCTCAAAACACTGCCTTTCTCCATGATTTTGCTTCTCCTTGTAAATACAAAAAGCCTGAAGGAAGAAATGGGTTTATAAGTAAAAGCCACAGTCCGCATGGATTCCCTTCTGGGAAGTTAATTCAGGTTTCTGATTAAAGACTGGTTTCTGTCTCTTCCTTTCTCTTCCCTGCTAAAGAGAGTCTTTTATCCTTTGTAATAGAGCTATTGAGTACCGTCAGGTTGAATCACTGGAACAACTCTCCTTAGAGCAAATAGAGAGTGAAAGTTAGTCCGGATAATGGCTGGGCAAAGATCTGCCTTGCCTGGCCAGCCAGGGCAGAACTGGCCAAGCCCTTCTCCAAAAATGAGGACTTACATCCACCGCTGAGCCCAGTATCCCTGTGCTCCCAGAGCTCATGTTTTAGTTAACGATATAGGAAGCTGAACAGGGTGGGATTTGATGCTCGTCTCCAGATGGCATTTGTGGTTTGCTTTCCTATTTAATTTCTGGTTTTATTTCATGTAACCAACATGAAGCAGTTTTATCTCATTTTCATCTTTCAGTCCAAAGATCTGGAGAAACTGAGAATGACATCACTTCTGCAAATAGCAAGTGTAATTCTGTAGCGAAAGGTGGTCAGAGTATTTCTTGGTGACAGTGTCAGATGTAGCCATTACACCGGGCAGGTAGGAGACCCCCGCAGATATGTGGCACCCGGCAGGTCGGTGACACCCAGCAGGTGTGCAGCACCCTGCGGGTACGCGGCAGCTGGAGCCATTCACTCCCTGCCCCGTCCCGGTTCCGCTCACAGAGCTGCAGCCCAGCTGCCCTCCCCCATAGTCCCTGCACACGCTGCTTTTCTTGACGCTTGTGACCCTTTTTTAAATTTCTCTCTTTTTAAAAATTATTATTATTACTTACTCTCCATATGAGAACTGCAAAGGGCTTTGTGACCCAGAGTGGAAGGTAGAAACCATCTCCTTGCTGAGTTTTCAGGATGCCGGGATCACAGCACGAATTATACAGGTTTTGCTATCCAGGCACAAAGCGAGGGATGGACTGCAATAAGCCCACCCAGGCACCATTGCAACAGGGGTAGATCTTGCATTAACAAGAACTTGCAGTGGGTTTTATGCCTAGAACAAGGAAACTAAATTCACAGATAAATGAAACTGATTAAACATGCTACTATAAAAATTAAAGCTTTCCTTGTTTGTTTAGGGTTTTTTTGATGAGTGAGGGTTTTTTTGTAGCTTTGGTTGTGTTTTGGTTTGTTCTTTTTCAGATTTGCAAACTGCTGCTGTGTTTAAAAACAGCACTGCAAACTGCAGGTTGGCCTCGCCTTTAGCCCCAGATGTAACAAACTTTTATCACTGGGCTTTTGAAAGGCTCCAGAAGAGCGTGTGCCAAGAACTGCACACTCCAGCCACCCTCACGGCCAAGTCTCTTACATCAGCAAGGTGTGACAGGTGTGTGAGAGATGATTCGTGCCCATGTGAGTGATAAAATGTAATTCCCTTATGTATGGAGTTCCTAAATGCTTTTGTATTTTTTTAGGCAATAAGATGTTATGTCCATAGTTCTTGTTGTTAAGATCAGTTGCTGTTAGAGGGCAGTTAAAATAGCCGTCTTCATCGGACCAGACAGTGTCATGTCTGGACTCATTGATACTATGTCTGCAATCGCACCTGTGCTCGGACATCAGCCCTGCTGAGTCATCTCCATAAATGGGAAAACCGGAGAAAAGCCCCCGAAAATTGTTACAACTTCGCAGACCCCTCAGGGAACACACCCATCCTCATGAATATGTATAAGGACTTCATTGTAAAAGGAATTGGTTTTGTTGTGTGTGTGTGTGTGTGTCCTGGTAGAGCGGAGACTCCCGGCACACCCAGCGCTGTTTGCTTGTCTTTATTCGAACAATAAATTTGGAGTTAAGTTTTTAAAATCTGAATGAGTCTGAGCTCATTTATAACAGGTGTAGTTGATGGGAGCCCTCTGGTATCGCACCCCATCTTCCCTTCAGCACTGCAGAAATTGTCCTTGCGTGGACAAGACTGCAAGACTTGCAGTCTGCGAGACCTTTGTGCCCGCTGAAGGACTTCCTGAGGCACACGTGAAGAGAACCCTTCTCCAGGGCACACACATCAGGCCGTGGTGGCAGCTGGTTGCATGAAGATTTTAAAGCAACCAGTTAGAGAACTGAGGTCCTGCTGAACCTCCCATACAGCCAGGATCAGTGTTCGGTGTCTGAGGTGTGTGGAGGGGACAGATCATCGGGTTTGCTGTTGTCTGCTCCTGAAGTCAACCATCTCAATGGCCTGGACAGTCCCAGCAGGGAGCAAAGAGCATTAACCCTTACTATGGACTCCACTTAGAATGTCTTATATTGGTGCTGCCCAATTGGCTATAAGTGGTATTTATCACTTGGGGTTGGGGGTTTTTTCTGCTCCCATAAACTGATGCACACGCTTTGGGTGTTTGGCACACAGCTGCCTTATTCTGTGTAAATACACAGCACATAACTAAGGAGCAGTGGTGAGATCAGTCAGAGCCAAGCCTTCTCTGAGGCAGCTTTAATGACCTGAAGAGCTCCAGTGCTCTCAGATGGCAACTGCTGGTGCACCACAAGACATCTGCTAATGAAATTTTAACAGCTGCAACTGGAATCTAAATCACAGATTCCAAGATGCACCAAATGGAACGTGAATGCATCGCGTGCTCGGGACTCCACGGTCAGCTGTAATTCCTAAGAGCTTTTCTGTTGTAATAAAAAAGTGGTGTGTCAAGGCACCTGGGATTACTAATGAAACCTCTCAACACAAGACCCATTAGACTCATTTACACAGAAGTGGAGTCTGCAAACCCGTGCAGCACATTATCGCAGGGAGGGATGTGTGCACACAGACAGCTTCTGTGTGTGATTGCAGTGCACATCAGTGAATAGCTCTGCTCCAAGGAAAAGCAACGGGATATGGGGACGCCACAGGGACTGCTGTGCAGGGAAATTGCATGTCAGGGAAACCAGAACAGATCTCCCAGAAACGTGGAATGGCTGCCTCGTCTTTACTCACATGCACAATAAATAAACGGAGGGCATGGGGAGATTTAAAAAAGCTGTAAACCCATTATCTGCTAATGTTATTAATAGCATTCCTGACAGACGCCTTTAGGCAGCAAGGAAGCATTGCTAAGGGCATTCAGCACTGCAGGAGTTGGACGTATTTAGGCCATTTAAAACAATCTGGTTTTTATCTGTTCTTTTATAATCAACTCTGTAAAGATTGGGATCTAAGGTTGTATTTAGCATCATACTGATCCAGGATTCCTACTAACCAGGGCCTTTGGCAGGCATTTACATAAATGCAAGTTGAGTGGCTGGGAGTCATCAAGTTTTGTCCGATTGCCGTGGTAACATTTTACAACTGCTGTTTGCTGCTGTAACAACAGCTTGCAAGGTGGTGGAGAGTCATCCTCCATGAGTTTTCTAGCTGTTCTGACTTCATTTGTTGAATTATCCAGTAATTCATTACAAATAAATTTCATTGGACGTTTTGCCAATATTTTTCATCAAAAATGACATGAAGACAAATACTGTCATTATTTGTCCAGCTGTGCAGCTACATTTATATTCTCTGCAGGACTGAACCCGTTATCAGAGCTAAATAACACTGATAATAAAAGGGATATCTCTCCACTACAGTGCATCCAGTGTCAACACATGCACCTAAGCAATATGAAAACCCTTCTGTGTTGATTTAATAACCCTCCACACCCACTTTGTTCAGATGCAGACTTGCTCTATAATCTTCCAATTGAACATTTTTTCAGCAAAAACCAGCCATTTTTTAAAAGCAAAACATTTCACAACAGCATGCTGAATTTGGTGAATTCGTATTTCAGGAGGGGAAAAGAAATAGTCAGGCTGTTCAATAATACATCAATATCCTGTTCCCAGGTTGTCAAAACAAAACATTTTTATTTGTATTTCAAGTGACTTTTTGTTTAGAAGTATCTTTGTTTTACAACATAATTATTCCTTTAAAAATATGTAACCAGCCTGGAACATTTCTCTCTCATAAAACAAAATAGCTTCATTATCCCCAAATGCCTTTTTTTAACACTCGCAGGACTGGCATTTACATTTTTACTTTTACACTCTTCAGCAGCAGAAAACAAACTTGCTAGGAAATGGAATACATGAATTCAGCCCATTTCTTGCAGCTCTGGGGAAGTGCCTGCAGAAGAAACTGTAGCAATCACAAGTTGAGTGTTAACACAGCAACTTGCCAGCGCTTTTCCTCCCTGGACTGAGAGGAGTAACAGCTCGCAGTTGTGGCTTTGTAGCAGACTGGCACTCCAGGAGGAGGAGGGGGGCTGACCACAAGCTTGTCCAGCACAGGGCAGAATCCACCTCGACTGCTCAGATCCTGCACTGCCAGAGATGAGAAAGACAAGACACTGCAGCATCCTTAGTGGTTCTTTGTACCATGAGACTATTCAAGAACCTCTCCAGCCTGTCTCTGATTTACAGCTCTGCTTCCTGTGCTCCTCCTCAGCACTGGTAAGCAGAAAAGAGCTGTAAATCAGTTAAGTCCAAGGCTGTCACTGTCCCAGCCCCAGACAGGGACTGCTGTTGCACTCTTACTTAGGTAACTAGTCTGTGGATGTCTCTCCAGGTGGGGAATTTAGAGAGGTTCATGAGATAATGGGAAATTTTAATATATATAATCCTCCAAAAATAATCACCTTCATTCTAAACTTTAATGGATCTGCTCCCCTACCCCCCACATGAACATCCACCTCCCTAGATCTGTGTGACTCCAAGGACAGGACATTCCTGCTCCTGCCTGGTTACATATGACCAAAGCTGCCTGCTTTGGCTCTGATTCAATCAGCCTCTGAGATTAGACTGAGATTAAATATTTTGTGTGTGTTTTAAGGAGAAAGATTAATTGAACTTTATTATAGGTTTAATGCTTCAGTCCCAATTTGCATTTTAAAAGGCGTGATCTCATCCACTTGCAGAATACTGCTTTTTGTGTTTACCACTTAGAATTGGTTCCATGTTTGATAGGTTATAATTAAAGTAGGCACATTAAGGATTTAATAGTGCTTCTTATTGTTAAGAAGGATTAAAGGAGTGTTAGAATTCATACTTTAAATTAATGACTTTGATTAAACGAGGGCTTGAGGGGATCCTTCGATACTGACTCCTGTTCTGACCTTAGGAAAGTCACCTGGGCCCAGGACCTGTTCTCAGTAGGGTAAAGCTCCCTCCTAACTAAGCGCGTTTTACAGATTTGGGTTTAACTCCTTTGCATCTTGGTCAGTTCTCTTCCTAGAAGCTGGTGACTAGGAGATTCCTGCTGTGTGAAGTGAGGCCTTTTCCAGCCCCATTAGAACAGTAGTTTGGCAGGATTGAGCCCAGATTCCCACGTTTTGTAAGCCTAACTAACTTTGGATTTCTCACGTTGCTCCTGTTTGAAGAAATCTGACCCTCTGTCACAATGCACACATTTCTTTCTGAAAGTCTTTGACTCATATTAACAGTGAGTGGCAAATATGTTCCAACTGCAGAGCAGGGACCTGGGTTTTAGGGTCAGCGTGCTGGAGATTTCTTGGAGTTTTATCTTATAAAGTACTAAGTGCATCATCTGACTTGAGCAGCAGTGATGGGAAAGAGTTCATTTGTGTCTTGGTGCCTGATTGCATCATGAATGTGCAACTGTTTCATTAAAATAGGGAAAATTTCAACTTTGCTCTTTAGAAAAGAGTTCTATGAACTATGAACCATGAAATACTTTCTTGTTCAGTCATTTCTGGCACATGCTATATTTTCTGCAGGATTCATCCAGAAATGGTGGCAAATCTTCAGCTCTGATGTGAGAGTGTACCCCAAAGGGGAAAATCCTGCCTAACACTGAGAGCACTGAAAAGGGAATGTTTTAAATCAGTTCAACAAAAAGCAGTGAGATCTTTCAGCTTGAAACGTGTCAACCTGTTTCTCTTCATTTAGAAAATGTCTCACTGAAACGCTTCTGGAGTTTAAGTTCAATAACAAACATTCGCTTTCCATCACAGTTTCGGATGAAAACAAAGTATTGAAACATGGGGATCTGCCACAGAATAGGAATCCCATATATTGCTCAGCTTTAACCATATGGCTTCTGCTTCATACTCAGAGAATTTGAATTGTGCAATGAGAGAGTAATGAATTAGGAACAGCTACTCCGTAGAGTGAATAGCAAATGCTCTTCTTTCCCTTGTTATCCCTCTTCTCCTCCAAATGTAGAGGTGAAGAGTGAATGGTGTTCACATCATGAGGGCTTCAATAGGACGACATGGTGTGGAGCCGTGGGCTGGCTTTCTGTGCATCAATTTCTGTGGCAAAATGAAAATCTAGCCTGTAGAAACAATGACTCAAACAGCTTTTCAGAAATCAGACAAACATCTGTAGCTCTGAGTCACCTCTTGTTTAGGCTGGGGTAAATCAGGAATCGTTTTTTGAAATCCATCTTGTATCATTAGTACAAGTCAGAGATGTCCCCTGGGAAGATCTCTGCTGCTTCATACCAGGGTCTTGCTCAGGCCAGGATCTGGAACAGGGAACTCAGCTGGGGGCAAAGATATATGAGCTGGAGAGGTTTTTTCTGTTGCTGGTCAAGCTGCCCCTGTTCATAGGCTGCCAATCACACACCTCTCAAGCAGTTTCCTGAAAAAGGGAAAGCTTTGCTGGTGTGTAAGTGGTAGCTACACGTGATCGAAGATGTGTTTTGGGTCAAAAAACCCCATCTGCCAATCCCCAAGTAACTGATGGTCAGATCAGCTCCCTGGTAGAACACAAATTGCCAGTGCTCTTGCTCCTAGACCAGTATCTTCTCGCACGTGCAGACTAGTCTGTCAGCTACAGTAAATTGGTGCAGACACGTGGGAGTTGACTGAGTGATGCTGATTTACATCGGCTGAAGACTGTCATGGTCTGACATCCTCCTTTTTTTCCTTTGAGGGCCATAGGCTGGATGACTGTCTGTTACTGTCTGCCATTGAATTATTCATCTCCAATAAGGGTTGAATTAAAATTTCATAAGACAGTTGTATAATACTGGAATGCAAGCTAATAGCAGAGAATGTCTTTTCCGAGATTTGTAAGGGATGTAGCATGATCCTTTACCTGTAACCAGTCTTGTTAATTCTACTGATCAATTTTACCATGATCATCCAGTTTGTGGAACTAATCTTTATGTCTCTACCTATGAAAAAAACAGTTGTTTGAGGACTATAGGAGCTGTCCCTGTTTTAGTCACAACCTGAGCTATTTGTCACTCATCACAACTGTTCAAGTGGATGAAGAGTGTTATTAAAGTTTCTTGTAAAAAATGCACCATAACCACATATGTATTAAAAGCAGAATGCTAAGCATGGTTATTAATTAACTTATTAAGTTATGGTACAGTTAATTTTTAAAAGATATTTGCCCAGTTTTACCAGTGCTGAATGTAAATATGTCTCTTCCGCAGAGCTACTTAACTTTAATTTTGTACCTAATATACCTTCAGCGTTTATTCAAAATGCAGTCGTTATTAACTTTGATATGAAGTATGCTTTTGGAATTGCAAAAAAAGAAATTCATTTCACCTGCCTACAGAAGCCTTCCCAGCTGACTTCATGCAGATGCTGAGTAGGCACGTCTGGAGTAGGTTAAAAAAAAAAAGGCAGTTGCCACCTGGCCAAGAGCATAACTTTCAAATGGACATGAAGTGAAACTTCAAAGAAGACGTATGCTGGGGCAGAAGCCGGGTTCAAAACATGCAGACAGGAGCAGCTGCCTGGCCGTGGGTCCGAGGTTGTCCCTGCCCCCAGGGACATGGGCTGTGTTGGAGTAAAACCCAGCAGTGCATTCGGACCCAGGAATCGCAAGGTGCCTCTTCTTGCCCCCTAGAAACAAACTGTCTTTGATCCTTTTTATGCCCTAAGCCATGCCAGAGCACCTCCACCTTTTAATGAATGGCACCTTTTTCTTTCCAGGTTCTCCACCTATTGGTTGCCAGCAAGAGATCCCTACAGCAGCATGATCCATTTCTAGTGCCAGCTTTATAGCCTGACAGATAAAACTGGCAAGCCAAAGCAAATACCTGTCAGTACCATAAAACTGTTGACTCTGCAATTCTCTTGGACTGCTGTTTGTGAAAAGAGGCGAAAGAATAGCTCAGGCACTATTTCACAGCCCTGTAGATTCATGAGTTAATATGTAGGATCATGAAATTGTTATAAATGCCGAGGCAGAGCCGAAAATATCTTTTATAAATTTATTTGCAATAAGAACAAGTAAAAAAAAAAAATTTGGCACGCCGGGGGGCAGGGGGGGGCTTCCTGCTCCGCACCAACGAGCACCGGGTGGTGCTACGTCACTCTCTTTTATAGTCCCTCCTTCACATGCGCAGGAGGGTCCCTCAAACTTTCCCGGGCTTTCTGGTGTTGCTGGGGCTCCTGGCAGGGATTCCTCCAATCTTATTTCACCTGCGCAATCCAGTGTTGCTGGGGTCTTCCAACGGGGGTCCAGCCAGTAATTTTCCACCTGCTTAGCATCAGTCACTGAGTAAAAAAACCTCCAAACTCCTTTTAACAATAAAACTATGACAAATCTCCTTTAACTTATGCACATGGTAAACTCTTAACAAGTCATCATATTTTAACACGAATCACCACCATATTCTTCACAAAATGGACACGTAGTAGAGTCCTAAGAAAGATTGTGCAAGAATGGGGGGAGTTGTAACCCTGTCTTTTGACGGAAAGATAGCACAGAAAGGGAAACTCAGCACTAGGACCCATGCCGTAAAGGTTTGCTCCTTCGCTTCATAAATCAAGATGGTTCCAATCTCCATAAAGGAGATATAGTTCAAATTCAGCCTTTGCCATGAATTTTTGCCAGCTTTTCTTTTGATCTAATAATTTCCCCCCAACCCCTCTGTTTGACCGTGTCTCTCAAATCCAACCAATTCCTGTTCAGTGAGGGGACCATTTCTCCAGCACAAAGCTGAGGCTGCCTTAATCCCAGGGAAGCTGGTGATGAGATGCTGAAAGGAGCCAACAGAGCTTTGTTGGCAATGAGAGTAAAGAACAGGCTTAGTCAGCCTCCTTAGTCATTTACCCTCACCCTTGCAGCTATTAGCTGCACCTTGGACTCAGAGATGAGATTTTTCTAATGAAATTTAGATGACAAAGAGCTGGTTGCTTGATTCTGAGTTGGACACCTCTGCATTACTGCCAGTGGGGGGAAACAGGCACCTCCAGGGGTAATTCATAGAATAGGATCATAGAACTGTTTAGGTTGGAAGGGACCTTAAAGATCATCTAGTTCTCCTCTGCCACAGGCAGGGACACCTTCCACTAGCCCAGGTTGCCCAAAGCCCCGTCCAACCTGGCCTTGAACACTGCCAGGGAGGGGGCAGCCACAGCTTCTCTGGGCAACCTGTGCCAGGGCCTCACCGCCCTCACAGGGAAGAGTTTCTTCCTTACATCTAATCTGTATATACCCTCTTTCAGTTTAAATCCATTACCCCTCATCCTATCCCTATCCCCCTGATCAAGAGTCCCTCCCTCCCTTCCTGTAGCCCGTTTAAGTCCTGGGAGGCCGCTCTAAGGTCTCCCCGGAGCCTTCTCTTCTCCAGCTGAACACCCCCAACTCTCTCAGCCTGTCCTCACAGGGGAGGTGCTCCAGCCCCCCGACCATCTTCATGGCCTCCTCTGGACCCACTCGAGCAGGTCCATGTCCTTCTGATGTTGGTGCCCCCAGAGCCGGGCCCAGCATTGCAGGAGGGTCTCCCGAGAGCAGAGCAGAGGGGGAGAATCCCTCCCCTCGCCCTGCTGCCCACACTGCTCTGGATGCAGCCCAGCACACAGTTGGCTTTCTGGGCTGTGAGTGCACGTTGTTGGCTCACAGTCAGTTTTCCACCCACCAACACCCCCAGGTCCTTCTCCTTGGGGCTGCTCTCAACCCACTTATCACTCAGCCTGTGTTTGTGCTTGGGATTGCCCTGACCCATGGGCAGGACCTTGCACTTGGCCTTCATGAGGTCGGCACATCCCACTTCTCCAGCCTGTCCAGGTCCCTCTGGATGACATCCCTTCCCTCCAGCGTGCTGACCACACCACACAGCTTGGTGTCGTTGGTGAACTTGCTGAGGGTGCCTCGATCCCACTGTCCATGTTGCTGACAAAGCTGTTAAACAGTGCCAGTGCCAACCCTGACCCCTGAGGAACAGCACTCGTCACCGCTCTCCACTTGGACATCGAGACATTGACCACAACTCTTTGAGTTCGACCATGCAGCCAATTCCTTACGCACTGAGTGGTCCATCTGTCAAATCTGTGTCTCTCTAGTTTAGAGACAAGGATGTCGTGTGAGACAGTGTCAAAAGCTTTCATCTGACCTGCCTTAGATACCTGTCATAGGATGAGGTGAATGTCCTGTTGGATATGTCCGTGTCCCTCCACTGAGTGCAGAAGGAAGCTTGGGACACCAGCTCAGTTATAAATGCCTTCAGTTATCCAGCTCTGTTAGGTCAGGCTGTTCACAGCCGAGCTGTTCAAGGTAGCTGTCAGTGGAAGGGGCCGTGGGCTTCATGCAGAATAGAACCACTGCAGTCACAGCAGTGACAGCTTGTGTTCATGGGAAGGTACCAGCCACATTCTCCTCCTCCCATGTCAAATGGCTTTGGAGCTTGTGCTAAGCCAATTCATACATACCTGAGAGTCTGTCTAATGATGATGTGCAGTCTGAACTTCAGAGCAGAGTTGAACCTGAACTTGAGAGAGAGTGTAGACCCACAGAGGGGACAAGAAACCTGTAACAGGTACACTGGCTTCACACTGTGCTCTGCACTAGAGTTCAGCAGTGAAAACATGGGAAAAAAGAGCTGAGAGGTACGTGGAGCTGGGAGGTACACAGAACATCAGGTTATTTTATGGTGATATTTTTGTTTGTTAACTCTCTGATCTTTCCACGTGCTGCCATCCGTAGAAAGCACACATTGTACATATGGGATTTTTATTCATGCTGTTGGGGGAGCTAGATTATTTCCTGCTATATCAGCTCCTTCCCTTCAATATTCAGGAAGAAAGACAGCTTTCTGTAGTGCATTCTTGCTGGAGTTTCAAAATAATGTTCCTTTTCCTGTTGTTTTTCTGCATTTCTGTTTCATAAACATTGTTTTTCATCACCCTTATGTTCCCCGTTGCTTCTATCCTGATTTGCACCATTTAGGCCCTTGCTGGAACCACTGTTGTCAATAGAGCTGTTCAAATAAAGATAAAACCAATTTGGGAGTGAACATCAGGCCAGACTCTGCTGAGGTAAACCAGAGCTGAGCCAGCCTGTGGATGTGTGCCAGTGGGGAGCCTGGTGCAGTCTGGCTTTGTTACACTTATGTTAACCCCTATTCTAAGGAATTCAAAGGACCGCAGAGACTCTCTGTCCAGATGTAAAAATGAAATGACAGTGTGCTTCAGAAGGGACCATTGTTCATCCAGGAATGCGTCGGTTGGTTCAGTGGTGACTACACTCCAAGCTTAAACTGTCCCAGGCATTTAGAAAAGGAGCTGTGGAAATACCAGGCAATGCGAGGGTGAACCTTCTGAGAAGGTGTGTAGCCTACAAGAACTTCCCCATCTTGGAAATTGTAACAATGATGGGAATGGATTCTTCTGGGCACCTCTGGGAGAAAAGCAGCAAGACTCTCTGAAAGCCATTGTCTGCTTGGATTTCATCCTTCTGCCACGAGTATTTAATTGCACTGCTGCGAGGCCAGACCGCTTTTCCCACCCAGCAATGACACAGAGGAGCAGTAATCTTGACAAAATCTAAATAGAGGTATTTCTAGTAAACTGGAGCAGAAAACAATGATCAAGACAGTTTTTTCAGAGTCCATAAATTTATGTGCTGATAAATTACTTCAGAAAGTGCATTGCACAGACACAGGATCCTAATTCACAAGGGGGAGCTGGTGATAATGACTTCACAGGTTGTTGCTACCGGGGCATAGCCAGTCTGTTTTTCTCTTTTATGGCTATCCGTTCTCAGGAATGCATCCATCAGGAAAAAAATCCTTTCTAAATGTTGAATTTATTTGATGGCCAGCCAAGTGCCAGTGCCACATTGGCTGAAGCATGTGGCTCAGTAGCTAATATATAGATTAACAAAACCTTCCTGCTCTGTTTCTTCCTCTTTGCTGGAGACAGCTGGTGGAGCTCTGGACAGCCTGCCATTCATTCATAACAATCTTCTTGGCTCACAGGGTGACAAATTCCATTCTATCTTTCATCCCAGCTCTTCCAAGAATTAGTACAGAAACTTTGTGGTGCTTGACTATGGTCCTCTTTGAGATCATTTTAGGTGATTAAATGGTGGATGAGCAGTCACTTCTGATTATTCAGACCTTCTGCCACTGCCTTGGATGGTATTCCTCAAACGATACCCTTGGGGACTAGGAAGAATGTTGGCATTACTGTTGCATTCACTGCTGGTTTTTCTTAATTAATAGCTCTAGTTTTGGACTCGTCTCCACAAAAAAGCTCTCTTTGAGCAAAATGGTGTTTAAAACTCAAGATAGTTTGTTCATCAGCAGGGTGTAATGTCCAAAAGCACTGAGAAAACAGCACTTCTGAGCTGTTAATCAGACGGCTCTGCTACTGCTGTTATTTTGGACTGCTGATCCGACCCCCCAGCAGCACGCAGCAGTGGGTCACCCTGTGTGAAGCCAGCCCAGCTTCGTGCCGTAGCGTGAGAGAAATACCTTCAGCCCAGCGCTGCAGTGGCCTCTCCTCCCCTTACTGGTAAGAGATGTAATAAGCTGGATGTGCAGCTCTACCAGCTGAATGCATCCAAAATTCATGACTCAAAAATCCTAAAATTGGCTTTAACAAATCATGAGTTTAATTTTTCTTTTATCTGATTTTTCAGTGGTAGTTTGACATTTTTCTTCTTCACCTTCTCCTTGTGTCTGGTCACCTGTATACATTTTTCTGCTGATCTGGGTGGGCTGTGAGAAGCTTGTCTTTTATAAAGGAAAGCTGAGGCTTCCATGTACACAGAGAAATGAGGAACTGAGGAATGATGATATGTATCATTATCAGGAGACTTGTAAGAAAATAATGGTAGCTGACTGGTAGATTTAAGAAGATGTTTACAAGATAAATAACAGCAACAAGATTATTAGATCCACTGACTTAGAAATAAGAACAGATATATTTTCTCACCCAGGAGAGGACACACTTTATGTCAGCTTCCAGTTTCGTGTACACATGGCTACTTGTCAGCACTGGGTGTGAGGTTTATCTCTCTGCCTTCCACCTCTTTGAGCAGGGCAGCTTTGTTTCATGCATTTGCAAGCCAAGCGAAGCATTGGTATTAGCTCCTGCTCCTGCTGCTGCTTGTCAGGATGGGGTGAAGGGTGGGGTGGAGACAGGTGAAGAACAGAGCCAGGGCTGTTGAGCCACAAGCCCAATTCCTACTGCTCAGTTGGTGGCCAGCCAAGCACAGCCTCCGTAGCGCAGAAAACGGACTGTGGCGCTCCGCTGTCCTGCTCAGCACTTTGTGCTTACGCACAGAACTCTCTGTTAATAGGTCAAGTAGGTCCTAGATCTGTGCCCAAGCCAATGTTCTATTAAATCACAGCTGTATGACAAAATGAAATCTCAGCTCAGCGTGAGCCAGAACTGAATTCTCTTGTTTCAGAAAGATCAGAACCTCAGGCTATTTTTTATCCTTGTTGTTGCTGCTTCTAAAATCTTTGAAGCAAAAGTCAGTGACCCATCATCCTTGTATGAATTCATTTGCTTGCTGCTGTTCAGTGCTAACATAGGACTGATTTCTCAAGGCCTAAAAATTTCTGAATCATCCTTGTTTTGCCTGCAGCCTGCTCTTCTCCTCCCCAAAAAACTGTCAGGTAAATGAAATTATCTCCATTATGTGGATGAGCAAAGAATATGAAGATTGTTCAAATGTTGTAGAAATCACTAGTTTATTGCTACTACATCTTGGGGATAGGTCTATACTTGCTGGAGCAATAAGTAAGATTAAATATGTATTTTTAACATAGCAAATGTGTTATATGTATGTACTGTATTGACTTTATGTGGCATTGTTTTGCTCTGGTCCCTCAACCACTGGACTCTGGGATTGTTCTGTTCCATCCTACTTTCTGCCTCAGCTCCTTTTCATTAACTTGTCCACCACGGGATTAAAAAACTTGTGAGATTTCATGATCACACTTTTCAGCCTCACAGGGTTAGCCTGAAGAAGAAACTGCTCTTGAAAGGAGTAGAACCTCAGGCTTTTTTTACCATTTTTGCTAAAAAGCCTTGAAAACAGACTGGCAGAGTCAGAAGGGCATGCTGACCTTGGGCTTCAAAGAGAACTTCTCTGCAGGGTCCTTCAAGGGTGTGCAGAGAGGGGCATAGCAGGACTCTGCAGTTTGTGATGGTGTTTTCACCACTCACTGTAGGCCTGCAGTAAAAAGTGTGTGAAAAGAATCAAAGTACAACCATCATAAATAGTTTCTGGCAACTCCTTTCAGGTACTCCAAAGTTCATGGGATAGCCTCAGAATTCTCCAACTTGTTTAGATTTGCCTTAGTGTTGAGTTTTGTGTTACATTACTCTAAGACCAACCTCTGGAGTTGGATAGTAAAGAGATTAAAGTGAAATGCAAGTTGATCTTGTGCTCAGGTGGCCAGAATATCTGAACCTACTCTGTCTTCTGACATGTTACAAATAGTAATTAATCCTCACTTCAACACTATCAGCCTCATTGCTCACGTAGGAAAATAGTGGCAGGAAAGTTTAAGTTCACGTGGAAGTGCCCATCATAACTGACTTACTCCAAGGGTTTCCGCTGGGCCCCTGGAGCTGAAAGACCTCTGTCATCTCTGGCATGACTTACCGTGCTGGCAGCCAAGGAGGGACAGATATTTTCAAAGGTCTGAACAGGGAAACAGGTATTCCACTCCCACAGCTTTTCAGTGGGAGAGAAGAGAGATGTGAAAGGGACACACAAAGCAAACTGTCCAGATTTTTAGAAACTGGAACTGAACTCACTCACTCTCTTGAGGAATCACATGCAATTTCCTTAAACTTTCAGACTTGGTCTTTCAAAGCAACCATGTTGGACCCTGTATATCCACCTGATGAAATTAATTTCTTGCTAATATCCCCATAGGGGACAGAGGCTCCTTAGCTCACAGGCATCACTGCTGAAGAGCCATATGAACATCTTTCAGAAATATTTAAGCAGGGAAAAGGGAGAAAGGAGGCCAAGGCATTTTGAGAAAACCAGAGCAGCATTGCCTGGCAGACTATGGCCTCAGTGCCATTCATCTACCTGATTTTATAGCCTTGCTTAATGATGAGCTGTGATGTTTGATGAAGCCATGAATCGATCTGAGATGACAGACTGATAGGGACGTATCAGGTGGAAGATAAATCTCCCTGACTGGCAGTCCTCAAAGTGGAGAGAGCTCTTCCTTTTCTCCACACGTTGTGCCCTTGCCAGCTGCAATTCAGGCTCGGGCTTTGGTCTTTTGGATGTAAGAGTAGAAAACCCTGATAAATATGTGAAAGGGAGGCTTCTTAGCAATCTCTGGGCTTTGTGGGCAGTGTCAGGGCTGCCTTGGTGAGTGAGAGGCTGACTGTGCATCAGCACAGAGGCCACATCCTGCTAAGGTCTTCGCGTTCAGTGACAGGGAAGTGGTGTATCATAGGAAAACAGGCATAGCGAAGTTTTGGATGAAGCATTATCAAAGCAGCTCGTTTCAGTAAGATCAGTGCTCTTCCATTTCAATAAAATAATATTGCCATGAGAGTATAAGAATTCAGAGCAATCAATCAGCATTTCCCAGTCTTATCTCCAACAGTGTTTGCTGTCAGAGACTTAATCACGTTGTGTTTTATTATGTTGCGTTAGCGTGACTCTTCAAAGTAAAATGTACCACCTCTAAAACTCAGAATATGAGAATAAGATACAGAATTTCTGAATGCCATTATTGTGGGGAAAGATGGTGTAAAAGGCAAAGCAAATTAAGATTGTTCAATTTAGAAGGGAGAATGGAACCAGCAAATGGAGTTATTGGTTATAAATGGATTAAAAAATCTGAAGTTAGAGCTTTCATTTTTATGTGTGGGGGTTGGACCATCTCACTTGGAGTCATGTGAATTATCTGGCTTGTTGGAGAAGGTACTTGTGAAAGTCTCTCGATCGTATGAAGCAGGACTTGAACGAAGTATCTGTAACAGTCTCCCTTTTCTATAAAATTGCTGAACTAGAACACAGCCAACAAATTCTGAGGTAGCGCAGTAAAAACCAGGATCAGATTATTGTGCTTAAGAAGTCAAAGCAAGAACCTGGGGTATGAGCAGAGAGGAAAATATCTCCTGAGAGTGTCTGCATTATGCAGCCAGCCTGCCCTGAGTCAAAGCAGAACTGCAGCATTATTCTCAGTAAAAATAAATGAGTATTTTCTCCATGGCTCCAGATTGTAGTCAGACAAGCCTGAAACACCCCAGAGGCCCCTCTTGCCAGACACCATGAAATGACCCCTCTCTGAAAAGCCGTATTACTCCACCATGTTCTGAGCTGAACACTTAAATTAGTTCAGGGCCCTTTGGCAGTTTCATATTTAACTGCTGGTCTGAAATGTTTGTCGTGCAGCCTGTAGATATATAGCTGATATTCTGAGAAATGTTAGTATGTTGTACTGCTATATACCGCCCCATTTCCACTGCTGATAAATAAATGACAGTCTGTGTTATAGCATATAAACTCTCATGTTTATGGAGATTATGAGAGAGACTGGTATGCAAAGTCAAAGGGAAATATCTCTTTCTAATAACGATCCAAATGTCTCTCTAACTCATAGTTTTACAATCGGCAAGTTATTAGCTACTTCAGACAGAATTGCTGTCAGTGTTACATGGATGCTTGTGCTGGGAGACAGTTGAACACCCGTTTCAGTCCACCAAGAGGGACTGTTATCTTACGGACATGGATTTGTTCCTTGGAAGGAAGGAGAGAAGACTGTGGAATCCAGATTAACTTACAGCATGGGTGAAATAGGGATAGTTGGTGGCAAAAGTAAAGGAAGGAGCAAAACAGTGTCTGTCTTAATGCACCTTTCTACACCTGTATTTTGAAAGGTTTTCCTAAATATTTTTCCTTTAGTATTTTAATATTTAATTAAAAGCATCATCATCATAGTAACAACCACAAGATGGGGGTGTTTCTGGCTGACTTGGTAATAACTCTGTGCTCAGCTAATAAATTTCAGTGCTGAATATTCCAACACCGTCTTTTAGAATTTATTTTGTCTATGATATGGTTATTGCATCCCATAAACAAGAAGCATCCTCAAGTTACCATTACAATAAAACTGTTACAATGCACTGCTTTTTATATAGGAATTATGGAATGTGCTTTTGCATGACTGAAAATTTATATATTTAGTTCACAGATTTATATGCAGGTGTTTTGCTGGCATTTTCAAGTGCAAAACTACCGTGCTAACGTATGTGAACACACCTTAGTGTGCCATGATGGTCCTGTACTAGGCAGATACACAAAGTAGATGCCATATAGTTAGGTAGGTCCTTTGGAATCCTTTAGGGAGAAAGCCTTGGTTTAGAGATAATGCAGATTATTATTATTTCCTGAATAAACAGCAGATTTCCTCCACCCAGGCTTGCTTCCTTCCAGTGAGCAAGACGAGAAAAAGTAGAACACGTTCTATTAGTAACTGTTTGGATATGTTGAATGTTTTTCATACACTTTGCAAACTGAGTGCTAATGCTATAGTTGCTTTATTGCCCCAGATAGCTTTTATTTAAGCCAACTGGGAAAGAAAGAAGACAGAAGGGTGTTTTGCTGATTAGGGATATCAATTAGACACCAGAGTGAAAAGAGCAGGCGTATTTTACTAGAAATAACTAAATAATATAACAGAATAATACAGAAAACATACAGTAAGAAAAGACAGAATAGTGCACTTAAACAAACAGGCAAATCCAGGGTAATGCATCACATCATTGCTACCTGAGAGAGAGAATAGTGATTAAGGAAGATCCATCCCCACTCACACCCATTCCCACCACCCAGACCCGCAGGCGCTGGGCAGCCCCGGGTGCAGCGAGGATTTGGAGAGCCTGTCCTGGCGAGTGGGAAATCCTACGCGGGGCGTCCACCCGTAGGTGAGGGACCCAAAGCTGTGAGCGGGTCTGGCCTTATATACCCAAAAATCAGCAAGGCAGAATAGCTGGCACCTTTGTTTTAAGCGGAAATACCTGGTTTAAATTTCACATTAGGTTCCCCCAGAGCCGGGCCAGGGCTCAAGGGAGAAGCTCAGGGAGTTTCTTTGCTTCTCTGATCAGGTTATGCACAAGGTCTCACATCAGGCCTGGAGGACAGGCACCTGTCTCCATGACTCTGTTATTCTATTCACATACAAAGAAAGGGAAAGATACATTCATCACATCAGGTCTTGGAGACAGAGACCTGCCTCCGTGACTCTGTTGTTCTATTCACATACAAAGGAAGGGAAAGATACATTCAAGATGGCTCCATCCTCCATGCAGATTTCATTAGGGATCACATACTGGATTAGCAGTTTCGGCTCAGGGCCTGTTGCTCAGGCTTCAACACTTCCACTTTTTACATCAGAGTAGGTGGTTTGTTATAACTTAGTATAACATCTGTTAGCACAATGGTTATTGGTTATAAAATATACAGGATTCATCTATAGGTCAGCTCTGGCTTGGGCCTATTGTCTAAGCCTTAGCACTTCAAAGAGAAAAAATTATTCCATCAAGGAAGGAGTGTGTGACCCTTGACCTAATTTTGATGTGCCAGGTGGCCTTCACTTGAGACTGTGAGGTGAATGAAATCATGGGGGGAGCTTTAGGGCCCCCATTAGAGCTCAGGAGAGAGGTGCTTAGGGTGTGTGCGGAGGGGCAGCAGTGCCCTGTGAGCAGCCCTGGGGTGCACAGCGGGAGAGCAGAGCCCTCTCCCCACCACTCTCACTGCTCCAGCCATCTCGTTTCAGAGCCTGGGAGGGGACTGTGGAGCCCTTTGGGCAGCCCTGCCTTCCCTGCCTGCTGTGTGCAGACACCCTCACCCACCCTTCACCTCAGGATCAGTCTGCACGATATCCATACGTCCTGCCAGCTGTCTAGGGAGCTGCTTTCTACAAATTCTCAGCCCGTGGGAGGAGCTCTGGGTACCAGGGATGAAATCGGTAAGAGTTCTGGACAGGAAAAGAACAGCCTCCCACATTCACTTGCACCCCTCTCATATGCTTTGTGACGACGTACATCAAACTCAAAATGTCTGAATTCAGGAAAGTAAATTCATGGGGATCCTCCAGTCTGGCAGGCTGTTCAGTGGCAGGGCTGCAAGGTGGGTGCTGAGCCAGAAAACTGCCTCATGCACAGAGGGTGGAATTGCTGTGACAGTGGAGAAACCACCAAGAGCTTTGCACTCCTGAGCTCTGCTCCTCATCGCTCTCAGGTCCTCCACGCCAGACCCAAAATGGGGCCAGGACCTGGCCAAATGAGAGACCCTTCCCACTTGCACTGGTGGGAACGGCAAAATGCGAGGCTGTGGAAACCCCCGTCCTGGGGGTATGAGGGTGTGACGTGGAGCGTCCGCGCTGCACCCAGCAGTGTCACTGGGGAGCAGAGGGGAGCTCCTGCCCGGTCAAATCCTGGAGCATCAGTGATTCCTCTGTCATCCGCTGATGAAACTGAGGAATAACTCAGGCTCAGCATGTTTCATCTGCATGAGGTAACCAGAGGGAGAGGAAATCTCTGTCTGCTGGTGAAGGAGAGAGCGTATAGGAGCAGTGAGAGCCTCATGTGCATTAACCTTTCCACCCAAGATTGCTTGAGTGACATTTTATGTGTAACCACAACTTACTGTGAACTCACAAGTGGTTAGAGAGTAAAATTGAATTGAGCACACAGGAAATCAAAGAGGGTCAAAGAGAGTTGCAAATGGGAAAGTATTGTCTGTAAGGGTACCCCAGGGAAGTAATTAGACCAAAAATTCTGGGTGGGATACAGCTGATGGCATTATTTTTTATTGTGAACAGCCTCAATTATTTGATCCCAGCCTTTGTGCTGCCTGTGTACATACAGTTACTTGAAGTTGAGTGAGCCCACTGGTATTCAAATCGCCTTCCAGAGTAACACAGTATTATAAATTTGCTTTGAAGTTCGACACAATGCTTTTTCCCAACTTTTTTTTTTTTTTTGGTATAAAATTACCTTTTCTTAAAAAAAATAAATCATGAAAACCAAAAGCTGGGGCGGAGGGTGTAAAAAGGTTCAAGGTTTTATTTTTCCTTCCATTTGCACTCCTCTGCAGCCTCTTTCTACCACTTTCTGTCCATTTTAAATGGGAAAAAGGTGAAAAGGAAAACAACGATCAGTTAAAAAGGAGACATGAAATGGAAGATATTTGCGAAATTGTGCAAACGTTAATTATTTTTTGTAGGAGTCTGGGCCACGCTGGAGGGAAGTTAGTGCAGGCAGAAGGATGCAAGGACGAAGACAAGGCCAGCAAAATAAGGTTGGCAAAAACACACAAGATAGCAGATAAGCGAGAAACACCTGTGGTCAGCAAAAGCACACAAGTCTGAGCAAAACAGGGTATGAGATAAGGGAGTTTTTGGCAAGTTTTGGGCTTTACGTGCTAATTGCAATTAACCAATGGAAATGCTTGTAGAGGCGCATGAACAGCACGTGTAGATAACCTGTAGCCTATTAGAAGATAGATGAGTGCGTGTACGGAACTTAGTAGAATATAAATGTAACCAGGATTGGCAAATAAAGGTGGACGATCTGATCATCACATTGGTGTTGTGTCATTCCTGTTCCTGCACAGAGAAATAAGGACCCCGGCTAGTGGTGACCCTGACAATTTTTTTCATTACAGTTTATGGAATTTTGCAATCACTTCTCCCTCATCCTCTTTTTTTTTTTTCCATTAACTGTACATGTGCAAGACCCCCAGCCCCCAGAAAGATGAGGTCAAGCAGTTAATTCAGTGTCAGAGCAAAGAGCACCATCAGCCTATTTGCCGGGTGCAGGAAGGATCTGAAAGTATCCCAGCCGCAAGCAGGGCCCTCCAGCTGCTGTAACCACCCAGGCTGTGACCAACAGCAAAACTCCCAGGAAAGCAAAATTATTTGTTCTTGCCCTCCGTTTGCTGTGTCAATTAATTGTCTGTGGATAGAGTGCCTGGATGTGTATTAGAAAGCAGTCAGCGTGTCTAGAGATACCACTTTTAAACTAGAAATCCTTGGCTATTCATCCTTGCAGTAGTCATAAGAAAGACTCACCCAAGTGGCTACTGGCTGTCTAAAGAGGATTTATTTTTCTATAAAAAAAAAAATCGCTGTCTCTCCTGCAAACACTGTATAAAATAGTGGCCTGTCACTTACCATCTTGCTTTACAGTGCTTTTCTGGTACACTTTACACCAAACAATAAAGAGGGCAAACATGGGAAAAAACAATAGGTGTGAAAGTCACTGCTGCAGGCTACAGAACAGGCAGAAGGGAGACGTGGAGGGACTCTGTAACAGGTTAATAAAATCCAATATGCTACATGATGTGTTTTTAAGTACACTGTACTTGTTGTGGTCCAGTGGGGAAAGTCTGGGATGGGGAGTTCAAGGGCATCATTCTGTCAGCCTGTGTCAGCTCTGCAACTTCAGCAATTCGTGTAACGGTTTTGTACTTTGTTTTCTTGTGCATGTACGTGGTTTAGTGCTGCTTAGTCTCCTTTGAGAGTGAGCAGTGAAAACCACAGCATAGTTTAGGGTTTGGAGGAAATATTTCAATCAGTATTTCAAAACAAAGTGCCAATTTTCATTTAGTTGAGACTTAAAATGTCATTTTGCGTTTTTTTTGTTCCAATAAAGCAATATAGAAACTAACTTGAGCAGAAACTTCATGATAGCTAATTTGCTGTCATTATTTTCATAAGCCATGTAATTTGACTTTTAAAATTTTATTTAGTTAAAAAAAAAGGAAAGATAATTTAAAAAATAAATTCAAAATGGAAATAGTAATTTATTTTCATAATTTCAAAATTATACTGAAAATACATATCTTGTGTCTAGCATTATCTCTGAGAGGACTGAACTGTTTCATTAGAAATTGTATCTTCCCATAACAGAAAATTTTTAAAATGCTTTAATATATGCCTTTCACCAAAACCACAGCTTTCCACGGGAGCTTTTGCTGTTCAGGACCCCAGTCTGCACTGCCATAAGCATTGTTTCATTCCAGCAGTAAGAAATGTTTTCTGGCTGTGAGAATGGTCACACACACAAACATATTTCAGGAAGGACTCTTCCACACCCTCCATCCACACACAGAATATAGTCTGGGCAGAACCAAGAGCCGACTCGGTACATCCATGGTTGCACACATAGGGTGGGGGCATCGTCATACAGGCAGCAGAGCCTGTCTGTCACTCCTCATCCCTCCCCCATGAAGTGTTACAGACAGTAATTTGCTGGCCCCGCTCCCTGCTGTGTCCTCGCAGGTCTAGATAGGAGCTCCCTGGCACAGAGGTTGTTTCTCTGCTCCGTGCATGTGCAATGCCAAGCACAACTGCACATGAACGTGCCTCTGGAGCTCCTGGCTGTGCTGCAGGAACTGGGATGCTAGTAATAGTCTTGGTATAACTCCACATCTGTTTTTGGCCAAGAGAAGCAGTACAGCCTAGATGATGAGACATCCATCAGCGGTCTAGACTACACTCCCAGTTCTGAAATTACTGTCGAGTGATTTTTATTCAAATGAACTCATTTCTTCTCACACTTATTACCTTCTTAAAGTGTATGGGCAGTTCTTTAAAAGTGTTTGGGTGTCTGATACAAAACTGGGAGGAGCAGTTGATACACCAGAAGGTTGTGCTGCCATTCAGAGTGTTATAAATCCAGAGGCAGAACCAGAATATAGTTTTATAAATTTATTGGAATAAGAAGAAGCAAACCAGCGCTGGGTACGCTGGGGAGCCGGGGTGGGGGGTGTGTGTGTCCGCTCTGCACTGACGCACGCTATACAGGGCTATACCACTTCCTTTTATAGTCTTTCCTAATACATATTCACAAAATGGGCGTATTTTTCCCAAAAAGTTTCCACCTCTAGGCTGCGCAGGTGTAATAGAGCTTCCCGAACCTTCTCCTAGTCTGCACATGCGTAGTAGAGCTTCTTGACCTTTCTCGGATCTTCTGGTGTTGTCAGGGACTCAATGCAGGGGTCTTTCAGGTGTTTTTCCACTCCCCCTTTGCCCATGCACAACAACAGGCCTCATATCATAGTCTGCAGTTACAGAAAAAAACTTCCAACCGATTTAACAACGAAAACTGCGGCAACTTCTCTTTAACACATATACATTGCAAAATGCTTGCGGCACATTTGTCACTAAAGGTCACTATATTTCATAACATGAATCACTATTACATTCCTCACTGGAGGGACCACGACAGGCTGGAGAAATGGGCATAGAGGCACCTCGCGGAGTTCAGCAAAGGGATTTTATTTGGCCATTCCTGATCCTCATGCTTGACAATGAAGTGTACATAGAGGAGGTGGAATAAGGAAACAGAACAGGCCCTAGGAAAACAAAGCAAGGTGAAAGTTTTGGGTGTCCTGATGCCAGCAGTCGAATGCTGCCCACACTTTGGTGTTTGGAGGGCAACGGAAGAGCCTGGCATTGCAGATGAATCATGGCAGGCTAATATTGCTACAAATCACGAGAGATGTGCTTTCAGCGCTGATGGTGTGATGAAAAGCTTCAAAGTGATTTATCACATGGTTTATCCATCTCACCTCCCTTGCTCTCCAGCACGTAAATCACTGTAGCCATTCAAGGGGACAGGCAGCTTCAGCGTTCAAAGTCATTCACAGCTGCTCAGGGCACATCCACCACCAAGATCAGCAAATGTATTAACAGTCTGCTCAGAGCAACCAGCTGCCTCCTCCCTCCTCCTGTACCTCGTGCACACTTTTCCTGCCCTCTCATGCACACGCCGAGAGTTTATTGTAGGTATGGAGGGTTTAACAGTGGTAGCTCAACTCCAGGGAGAAGGACAATTATAGTTTATGTTGTTCTGGTGACTCTTTATAGGTGGGAAGTAATGACACTGGAAAGCCTCAGAGCAGTGGGTATGTGCACGGTGGGTTTATCTAAGAACGTAGCGACTGTCACGTCCCTTCTTGCCATGTCTCCCATCAGCTAACACATTGTGCTCCTGTACTGTAAGATGCACAATTTTATCTGTCCATATATAAAAAAATACATCCCTTTGAGGGGGATTCCTCTGCCCTAAGTTATATGTTTATTTTTTAGGTGTGTAAACATGAGCTAATGACCGTAAACTCATAGAGTCAGTGGGAATAAATAGGCTCCAGCAATGGGAAGTTGTTCCCATAGTCAGAGAGCTGCCTCAGTTGGGTCAAAATAATTTAATTTTGAAGATAGCACTGACTCCAGAGGAAGCCTGGAGTAAGTAGCAGATACATGGACAGGTCCCTGTTAGGCATCTAAAATGAGAGGAGATTAATTCCGATTATTTTCTGAATGCTTTTCTTGGACTTCACTTATAATTTTCTACCAGTGTTTTTCAAGGAGAATGAAAACCCACCCAAGGAGCGCTACACCTGCTAAAAGGGTGGGTGAATAATGATTTAATTACTGCCAGTGCACGGTCTGTACTCACTTGAAGGCAGCACTGGAAGGAGTTGCCAGCTGCCTACTTTAGCTTCCCAATTAATAAAGGGTAAATGATACTTAGATGCTGCTGTGCCTTGGGTTGGTCCTCGGACGCTGACGTTCCTTGCCTCGCTGTTGGTGGTTCAGATATCCAGCCTTGTCTTTCAGCAATGACTATCCCAGAAGATAATTCAACTGTTGCTGCATAGACTCCTGGATTTTTAAAGGTACATGAAAGCATTGTGCCCTCAACAAACACATCTATCACTGTGGCTACAGCAGTGTGATGTGATTCATATCAGTTCTCATTAATCTGAAAAAAAATTAAGCTTTGAAAACATTAGGGAAAAGTATTAATCAAATAATCATTTGAAAATGTGCCGCAAAATAAATCTAAAGCATTTATATGACTAATGTTATTTGACCAGTTTGGGTGATCAGCTGCAAATTTGCAGATCATCAAATATGAGTTTCAGAGCCCTACAGAATCAAGTTTTTCTATTTGATTGACTGATTAATGAGCTGTTAGCACCAGGCTGGGCATGTATTGACATTCCCAGCCTGTCCAGTAACTGCTGGGCTCTAGTCAACATGAAAGGAAATGTTTATACAACCTCTGCAAAACTGAAATGCCAAGTTGAACGCACTTGCAGGGCTGTTTGAACAGCATGGGTTACCTCTGCTCGTACGTCTTCCTCACAGGTACACACAGCACCATCTCGAGGAGGCTTTCCCACCCACTCCCAGGGCTGGAGGTCTCGCAGAGCATTGTAAAGTGGGTCCCTGGGGTCTAATTTCCCCCTTGCAGCTACAAGTGTTACACCAGCGGTAACCCTGCTGGGCCAGACCCTGAGCTGGGGGAAGGCAGTGCAGAGTTGGCTTAAACACCAGCTCCAGGTCCTTTATGGCAGAGGCTGCTGTCGCTTCCTGCTGCCTCGGCAGGTGGGGTTTGCAGCCTGCTGAGCCTGGTTTAAGGGAGTTTTGTCTCACCACCACTCCAAGCCTGTGCTCTTTGGACCAGGCAGCTTTCATTCAATTAGAGAGCTGCTCTGTTAAAACCTTACCAGTCCTGACTTTGATTACTTTTTTCTTTATGAAAAGCCACAATCAAAATGAGATCCAAACAGTGTATAATGCTGTGCAAAGATCAAAAGACCCTGCCTACCCCAGGGACTGCATTTTCTAAGTATGGGTTATGACAGACAGAAACACAACGGCTAAACTAAGTCTTGCAACAGGTTTGGGGTAGGGCAGAGAGTCAGGCCTGTGCCCTGGGCCCAGGGCCAGACATGGTATTTAGTACGAAGAAGCTAGCAGGCAAGAGTTTTCCAGATCCAGGCAGTTATCCAACATGCCCAAGATTTCCTGATGTGTTATAAGTAAGGATACCTTAGCCAGAAACCCCGCTTACTGATATCTTGGTAAGAACCAGCTTGTGCGTTGAAAATTCAGACTCAGAGCTTTTTCAGCAGCTGAACTTCTGAAAATGCCCGTTGGCTGTTCAGTGCTAAACAACGGCACGTATTTATCAACTGAAAACCATACGCTGCTGGATTAGCAATTAAACCTTGCTGATTTATACTTCCCAGTGCTAAGGGGCAGGAAACGGCTCCGTCTCCACATGTAGTTCTGCTGGCTTTCCAAACTGGCCTTCATGCTTCAAATCAAATTGTCTCCAAAACAACGTGGTCTTTGAAAAAATACAGCAGTGCAGAGTTATTCTGGCTGCAGTTGTGTGTGTTTCAGTGCCTCCCGTTTTGGTTTGCAAAGCAGCTGGTTGTGTTGGGAACAAACATATGCTTCATTTAAAGAAGTAACCAAGTGCTTTTATGTTTAATTTTTGGCCAAGTTTATGTAAAATTAATTGCATCACATGTTCTGTGTATCTTTTAATTGCAAAACCAATTAACTTTAAAATGTTCTGCTTTGTAGTTCTCCTAATGGATGGCACAATTTTAATTGGCTTTACAAAATCCATCTTTTGTTGAAACTGGGCAGGCAGCCATACTCAGTTATCTTCTGGAAGTGAGTTCCCTTCAGCTTAGCCAGTTTCAAGCAGTTGATGCACTGATGTTATTTTACAGGCATGTTTTTTGGGTGAGCATCTGTAAAGAGGCTATACAGCCCTTCAAGAGGAAATGCTGGGTTCCTTGGGAGAAGTGTGGCTGGCTGTTTGAGGTTGCTGGCATTTGAAGCTGGAAAGGCTGATTCCTGTGGACAAAACTTCCATCACTGGTGTTTGATTGCCATGACAGCAATGTCCAGAGCTGTCTCCAGCTTTCTGAGCAGTGCAGGAGCAGGGACTGTACCTGGGGATGGTTGCTGGGATGAAGAGCTGTTGGGGAGACCCTGGTGAGCAGGACTTGCTCCTGCCTGGGCGACTGGGTGACTGATCCTGCTGGGGGTCCCCGCTCCTCCGGCAGAAGAACTTGCAAACCCAGATCCTTCCTTTGGCATTAGCAGACGTGTGGCTCTTGGGGGCTGTGGCACAAGTAAAGTGGAGAGGAGAGCCATGAGTGCTTCTTCTGCCTTGTCCTGCTGCCTTTACTAACACCCCATAATTAGAGCCAGCCCTGACAGTGCTGGGCTTTATAAAGGACACTTCTGCCCTTCTAGACCTTGGGAAGCAAAGGATGGAGTCCTACAGCAACATCCTTCCTTATTCCAGGGCTGGAAAGACAGATGGCCAGAAGACCCTGTAGCAAAGGTTTGCTAGCAGCCAGCCTTTCTCTGGCTAGTAGAGATCATGGGGGGAAGAGCTGTCAGGGAGAACCTCAGACATCTGACATCGCATCGTGATATCCTCTATGAGCTGAGCTGATTTGATTTTACAGCTATAAGGAAAAAATTAATACTCAGCATATAAGTGAAGGGTTTCCTTTTAAAAAAAGTTCTGAAACGTTTTGCAATTTGCGCTGCTGTTGTCTTCAAATAGGGCTTATTATTTTGTTATCTGAAGATTTTCACACTATTTTCTTCTGTCATATGTCAGGGTTTTGACTTTTGTTTTTATAATTAAGACCAACAATAGAAAAATAAAGCTTTGCAGCTTGGTGGTAGCTTGGAAAATGTGTCACTGCTGCAGAAATTTATTTTGTTTCCTGAGTTTCTGTCCCTTTGCCAAAGTTTGGGGATATTTTGGTGTTTGAGATAGTGTGTTGGGGGAAATTATTTATTTAAGGAAAAGAAGGAGAGAAGAAAGGGGAAAACTCCAGCCTCATTCTATTATTATTGAGATAGGTAAAACCAACAGAAGAAAAAACTCTCCAGAATATGAAATAGTATATGCTTTTATAAAAAAAAGAAGTTAAAAATCAAGTTATTTTAAAAGACCCCCAATATTTCAGCCTTACTGCACTTGTCCATCCACATAAGATCCTCTTTATCTTCTGAGTGAGGCAGGTCTGATCCCTTCTTTCTCCTGGGCTGAACACAGGGCACACATGGGATCTCCCCCCTCTTCCTTCTCACCTCTATCCCAGGCGCCCGTAGGAACCAGGCTGTCTTTGAGACCTACATCCCCTCCCAGACTTGATGGATAGTGGCCGGTGGATTCACCCACGCACACCTGCACACACACAATCATCACATAAGCCTCCTTTGGTTAGAAAGCCAAGAGAATAATAACAGGTATTTGAATAACCAGATCGTTCCACCTGTTCTCTGATTACCCCCCAGCGAACAGCGAGGTCAGACACCCCTGCTCACAGTTTGAGCCTTGTTATCTCACACTCCTTCTAACACAGGGATAACCGTAGTGCTTTTAGAGAAGCCAGTCCTGATGGATACTGCAAGATCAAAATCAATCAGGACTCTGACACAGAAAATGAATCTGTCCTCCCAAAAAAGAAGGTCCATCCAGTTCAGAACCGTGACCGTCATTTCTGAAGGGTGCATGTGCAGCCAGCTCCATCCCTTCTGGGGGGGCCTACGGCAGGGCAGACATCCCGTTCCTGCTCTGGAGGAGCTTGGCTGGGCCCCCATGAATCCCCTGCCCAGGAGGCCTGGTACCCCCCAGCCCTGGCACGGGGGAGGCCGAGCTGTCCTGTTCCACAGCAGCCTGTGGTGCAGGATCTCTGAAAGCAGAGCCCCGGGCTCCCTTGGGTGCTGCACAGATCCACAGTGCAGGCAGCAGATGGTTGCCTTAGTGTCACCCCTCTGCTCCCATCCTCGTGGCTAGCGAACTGGAAATGTTCTGCCCTTGGCCTTCCCTGGAGACACACTGCATTCTTGAAAATGCCAACAGAAAGCTGTGACTCTTTCTTCCCTCAAAGTGGACAGGTTACAGAAATGTGAGTCCTCAAAGAAGCGTTGCAATTGCATCGTCTTGGTAGAGCTCCCGGGATTTATGTCACCAGCACAAAGATCCCAGCCCTGTTTTGCCCAAGACTCTTGGCTTTGAGAGCTGAAAATTGCCTGTGCAGAAATACCAGGACAGTTGCCAGTACTGGGCCTTGCTGAGACCCCGGGCTCCCCGGCTGCTGAATGCCACAGAGGAGCAGGCAGCTCGCGTGGCTTGTTACCACGGTGTCCCTTTATGAGCATCACTCACCCGTGTGTGTCTGCACAGGCCAGGTTTTTTTCCCCCTTTCTCCTGCAGCCATTTAATTGGTTCTGCCCATACGTTTTGCTATAACTGACATTGCTGTCAGCGTGAGAGGTCAGTGATTGACTCTGCCCTGGCTTCAGGGCTAGACAAATGCAGAGGCCATGGTCCCTTTCACATCCATCTGCATACCCGCACAAGGATCCTTCTCCCTTATTTTCTCTTTACTTCTCTTTTTTGGATATAAATTTATTCCAGGAGAACATTTCTGTCAGCTCCACTTCATTCATGTCTCCCAGCAGCAGATTACTCAGCCTCAGCTGGGCAATTCATTGGTTTTTATTAATTAATTATTTTTGTAATGTGGCATGAGCCCTTTTTTATCTGTGCCCAACCGCTGAGCTGAAGTAAAGTGCTTCATGGAAGAACGGATCACCTGTTAGTGAGGGCTAATCTGTGGGTCACTAGTTTGGACTGAATAAATAGACATTAAAGTACAAGCTGAACCCCACACCTGTGCACACTAACCTCCTCTATTGGTGGTGCTCTGCTCTCCCAGTCCAAGCTTAGTCATTACTGAGCAGGTGTCCACAAATGTCGGTGGCAGCTTGGTTCTCCAGGCTGCTCCAGGAGCTGCTGGGATCACAGGCCGGCAAAGGCAGGAGGCAAGGGCTAGGAGCCAGCCTTGCCATTTATTTAATAGAACAAATGGAAAGGAATGGACAAAGATGGGCAGAAATGGTTGGCTTGGATATGTGGGATCCCGAGCCAGCAAATGGACTTTGCTAATAAAATCTGGTTCATATAGCTTGTTAGGGCTCCTGGTGTTAGCTCCATCTGTTACCCCGTGGGGTCTGCAGGTTTATCTCACGTATTCTGGCTGGAGGGGGTATCAGGGAGAAGTAGGCAGAGAAGAACGTGGCTGAAATACCAGCAGTTTGAAACTGCAAGTTTTAAAATGGGATAAAAAAATCTTGTTTACAGCAGCCACTCAAAAGCATCATTAAGCTGTGGGACTTGGTAGGGCACAACATTTGAGGAATCTCAGCACTTCACAAAAAAACCAATGGATGGCCCAAGGAGGACCCAGCTGTATTCCCTGTCTGCCACTGCCCTTCTGCACCCCGTGGCTCAGCTGCTGCACCTCCTTTCACATGTCTGTTTGTGCTGGAGACCTTCGGAGGCAAGAAGTGCCTCTCTCCATGGATTTGTAGGGCACCCGGTATGATGGGTTTTAAATTGGTTCCTGGGTGCTACAGGAATATGGACATAAGTAACGTAAAAAAGCATTTGATTGAATAATGTGTTTATCTGCTGTTCTGAGAGACACAAATAAATGCTATAGGCTTATAGATTAAAGTGCCTGATGGAAAGTCAGAAAAGTGTTGACCTAGAGAGCTCACTCTGAGTCACCATCATGGGGACTGATCCTGCTGCCTCTCTCCAAGGACCCTGAAAAACACGTGTCCTGGGTCTCGCTCCTGCTTGCAGTCCCTGTGGGGCTTTAGTTGTTCTTTGATCCAGAATGGCCCTTTCCTCAGTGCTGGCATCTTGGGCAGTCACTCCCATAGTAGTGAGAGTGCCCTGCAAACAAAGATTTGTCTCTGCTGTCCACACTCTTTTTGACGACCGAACTTCAGTGGTGTCTAATAGACCCAGCTGAGATCGTGGCTGTCCTGTAGTGGGTGCTGCAGTGTGGGGAAGAACAGTCCTCACCCTAACGAGCAGTGATCTAGGCAGAGCAGGTTGTGAAGCAGAGCGGATTAGAAGACTCCCTGGTATTTTCAACTTCAGCAAACAACTGAAGATCAGGGTATCTTGGTGTGTTGGAAAAGTACAAATATTTCCCTTTCTGATGTTTGGCATTTTGAAAGAAACTTGATTTTCTGTTTGAGTTTTTTGATGTGGAAAGCAGATGGATTTGGTGAAAAATTCCCTTTCATAAAGAGAAAATTAAATTTAGAAAGGATTTTTATTGGAACATTTTCAACCTCAGTGGAAGGTGGGAATTCTCAATCATCTCATCCTTTAGGGGACAAGATATAGACAGGGAGGGACCATGAGAGGACTAGGAAAATGAGATAAGAGATATACACTGGACTTTTAGAGAAGTTTATAGCTGTGAAGTGTATGACAAAAACTGAAGGCTCCTGGTGTTTTACTCTGTCCCATTGCCCCATGAAATTAACAGCCAGTAAATTTAAACTAATAAAAAGGCTGTTTATCTTCCCTCTGTGTAGAGCTAGCCTGTATAATTTGTTATCATCTGGAGCCAGACCTTGCAGTTAGATTGGTAAAAGGGTTGGATAACTTTATGGCCAGTATTGACATAACATGTAGGTTATCAAACCTCTGCCTCAGAGCATCAGCTGGGGGCTGCTAGAAGCTGTGACATGGCCAGGAAAAAGGCTCCATCTGTTCATGCCCTGTTCCTGTGCTCTCCTCCGAGCATCACTCCCCGCAGGGACAGAGAGGGGATTAGCCGAGGGGAGTCTCTGCTTTGACCCAGCCCCACTGTTAGGAGCTGAGCTGATTGCAGCAGGAGGTCACCAGTGAGCTGTTCCACTTCCCCTGACAGGACTGTGTAAGAAACTTTTATTATCTTATGGAAGGGCTGTCTCAACGTGCTGTAGCAGCAGAGGTGTTACACCAGCTGGGATGTATTGCCAGCCCGGTGCAGTGTTGGGCAGTCTCTCTTTTTTTCTCTGATAGGAATTGATTTTGATTCCCAGGTAACTCAACCAATTACAGGAGGGCTGAGAGAAGAGCTGGCTGAGGAGTCTCCATCAAAACATGTTACATTTAAGAAGGTGTTAGCAAGAAAAAAAATACCTGATTTTATTTTTGTTGAGGTTGTTCAACGTTTACTGAAAGGATGAGATCTACTTTTTATGTAACCCTCATCCAAAAAAACCCCAACCTGGAAAACAAAAAACCTCTCCAACAGTCAAGTGCCTTAAAACAAACAGTCAGTTGTCCTACTTCATGAAAAAGAAAACAGTGAGGGTTTTTTTTTTTTTTCAACTGATGTTATAAAAAATAATTTTTCTCTCCCAATTACAATAGTCTTTAAAAAACCCAGGCTTTATCTCTGTACAATTCTCCTTTCATGTAAGCCACTGTCTCATCAATTTGAACTTTGCTTTGAAGACTGAGAAGATGCCACCACTGTCACTCTGGCGAGGGGAGCCTGGGACAGCAGTGGGTTCCAGTGGGTTCCCCAAAGGTCCAGTGACAAAAGCTGGCTGAATAATATCTTGAATTCTTCAACAGTTTTAATAACTGAAAAAAGAGTTGTTTCAAGCTGAAGAGATTTTTTTTTTTTTCCTAAGTCTTTTTCTTACAGATTGAGGTACTGTTTTCATTTCTTGTAGGTAAAATGCAAGGACATTTGTAAACAGAACAAAACAGTTCTTTGAACTGAGAAAAAGTAAACAGTTTTGCCTGTATAAAGTCACACTAAATCGTTCATAGTCTGCCACATTTTCTTTCTCACTGCAAGTTAGTGAAGCAGTAACAGAGACCTCTTGCTCTCCCCAAATCTGCATTTTGGTCATGAATCAGTTCTGTAACTGTTGACAGCAAAACTTCAAAAATAAGACTGCAGTAGAGAAATCTGTTGATCATGTACATGGGCCTCTTTACTAGTGTGTGCGTGAACATGGATTTGAGATGCTGCAAATGCTGATTTATTTTCTGGAATGTTGCTGGAATTGTCCACGACTGTAGAGGAAGCTGGTGGCATCTTGACCCGGGCACTAGAAATTACATAAAGGAGTTGGGAATTTGCAGAGCAGGTTTTCCGAGGACAGTCTTATCATACTATAATCACCTTCAATATGCAACTAATTGATAATCAGGTTGAATTAGCCAACTGCTCTGGACAGGCTGGTTTGCCTCTGTTTGTCCCATAATACAAACCTCAGCTTTTGTGTTTTGGAGCAAACCTTTGTGGTCTCTCCAGTTTAGTATAAATCTGTCTGCCCATATAATTCATATCATATGATATCATATCGTAATATATAATATAGTATCATATCATATCATATCATATCATATCATATCATATCATATCATATCATATCATATCATCATATCATATCTGATATATATCATACATCATACATCATATATCATATCATATCTCTCAATGGCAAAGAAGGTTCACATCCATCCTCCTGATGGTCACCTGGCTTGTCTGAATTATCTTTATGGGTTTCTTTTGGGTTTGGTTTGGTTTTGATTTTCTGGCTTTGTTTGGTTTGTTTTTTTTTTCTATAGGCTGCATGTCCTCGTTTTTATATTCACAGCTGTTTTGGCAACATTTTTATTACTCCCAAGTGGTTAAAACAGTTTCCTTTCTTTAAAGAGCTGTGGGGAGAAAACTTGAAAGCCATTTATTTTATCCTAAATGGCACTAATTAATTTTCTCTCTACGGTTTTACTCACTTTGCTTATTTTAAAAATCAAGTATTTGTGGGTCTGATGTTGGTTTCACTTAAGCTGCTGCGGAGTCAGGAGTTGCCTCCATTAATGCCAGCAGTTAATGTAAAGTTTGAGATTGAAACAAGAACATACATGGCATTCATAATGCTATCAGTGGGGTGCTGTTCAGCTTTGTTTCTCTTCTGTACTGAACTGAAAACCATGAAGACGACTTGCCTTAAATAATTTGTAAAGGCATTTTTAAGAGAATGCAGAAGAAAAAGCAAGCAGCCTTACTGAGTCTCTTTATTTGAAAGTCAAGAATGTCAGCAGCCAACGAACCTTGCTTTATAACTTAAAGATAGAAGTGCTAAGAAGACAATTTCTTTGAATATTTTAAGTACAGCTGACCAGCTTCTTATTTATATATATAAGCTGGGTTTTTATCCCTCTGACAATATGAGGGTGTTTTAAAGGAAAAGTAATTTTTTTTGGTGCTCACTGTAAGGCTTTCTTGAGCCACTAGAATGGCAGACAGCAGTATTCAAGCAGTAAAAATTCATGAGCCAGGCCTTGCCCAAAAATTAAGAAGAGACTAAAAATCAGGGGATCCATAAACAAATATTTAGAGTTCTTCATTTTTGTCTGTAGTCATGAGGATGCTTCCAAGTCAGCCTTCCAGTTTATTTTCCCTGCAATATAAAGATCCAGAAACCTAGTTATGGTTGGTTTCTTTCTCTGTGAAAATAGAAAATTTCAGATCATGTGGCTTCCAGAAATGGAAGATAAGTATCTACCATTAGCTATGGGTTTCATGATAAGAGCTGTATTAGTTGGACATTACAGCTATCTACAAGTAAATGATTTTCACACTTCCTACCTTATTAATGATGTTGTCTTTCAAGATAGGATTTCTCCATAAAAACACACTTTGCAAGTCTCGTGTTCTCCCAGAGGAGCAAAATAACTATCCCCAAGCTTGAGCTTTTAAGAAGCCTGCTCCATATTACCATACTAAGCAATGTTTTGAAAGAGCAAATGATGAGTTGGTGGAGAGGCAGGACAAGACATACAACTGATGTCTCATCTGCTCAAACAAGATTACAGGTTCCATCTGCAGTTAGCTCAAATGTGATGCGGGATGATCTGGCTGGCGCAGCAGGGGCTGATGTAGATGTGTCCAGGGCAGTGTTTCAGAAACCAGACTGCCCGGCAGGTTAACGAGGAGGGCATTTAGCTGGCTGTTACTGTCAGTGAGCCTGAGGAACAGGTACCAATCAGGAAACGGAGCTGCAAAAGCGGCCATGGCTTCTCATGAACAGAGGTAGTTTTTCCAAAAAGGGACTTGGCCTCCAAGATGGATCTGGTGTTGAAATATTCCAGCTGAAGCATGTCTGTCAGGTTAAGGGAACTATATCTGTGGTTTCGTTTCCCTTCTCTGAAGAAGTGAACACCCTGATCAGACTGCAGAGAAGCTATGCTGGACACGGAGGATTTTTCAGAGCTGCTCACACTTCAGGGTTTCTGTCATGGAGCCTCCCTAGTCTTTGTGTCTTTTACTACAAAAGTTGTCCAAATCTGAAATGCTTTTTCAGATCTGTTAGTCTGACCTGGGGATAGTTAGTGGAAAATTCAGGTTGTGGCTAGCTCGGTTTTGAATCAGGAGCCAGCTTATCAGTTCAAAGACCCCATTCATCAAATGGTTCATGTCTGGAGCAGTCACGCAGCCCTGGAAAAGGCCCTTGGGTCTACAGCTGTTCAAAGGTTTTTTCTGGGATGTGCTGAAGGTCACCCCCAGCCAATGTCGATGCAGATGGTCATTCAGGTTGCGGAGGAGAAGGCAGATGGATGTGATGTTTATTACATCTCTCCCGTACACTAGTTGGTTGTAAAACTACAGCGTCTGAGCCATCCTAGTCTGATGAGTAAGTCTGCTCTGGCAGCACTTTTTCTTGCTCAGTGCTTGGCGATTGATGAAATCAAACTTAATTTTAAAAAACCCAAACCCATGTCTGGTATCAATGTAAAAATATATCAAACTCATGTACTAACAGTACAGACTAAAGGCAGATGCAGTAAAAGGAACAGACGTTGGAGGCTGGAGGCAGAGGAGATGAAAGTTCTGCAAAAAGTGGTATATTCCCCCCCCACACCCCCGATGCCCAAAGAGATTAAAAAGAGAACAGGATGTGAATTGAGGTATGAGACTGACTGTACTGAAAACATTATGATGGTGGGGACAGGTGTAGAGCAAATCAAAGAACAGCAAACACAATGAATGTGAGCACAACCGCTGCCTGTACTAGGAAAGATGGGCAGGACACTACCCATGAGGACAGGACCACCTGAGACAAGTCTGGTCAAATATGAGAGATGGCATTACACATCTGTCTGGGTTTGTAAAGACAGAATAAAATGAGAGGAATGAGAAGAAAAGGAGAGGGGCAGCAATATATGTGCATGTGTTCAGGGATGATTATTTTCAATATCTAGTTCTTGTGACTGCAGAGATGAAGTGCTAAGGCTTCGACCATAGGCCCAAGCCAGAGTTGACCTATAGATGAATCCTGTATATTTTATAACTGATAACCATTGTGCTAACAGGTGTTATACTAAATTATAACAAACCACCTACTCTGATGTAGAAGGTGGAAGTGTTGAAGCCTGAGCAACAGGCCCTGAGCCAAAACTGTTAACTCAGTATGAATGAAATCTGCATGGAGGATGCAGCTACCTTGAATGTATCTTTCCGTTCCTTGTATGTGAATAGAACAACAGAGTCACGGAGGCAGGTGTCTGTCTCCGAGACCTGATGTGATGAATGTATCTTCCCCTTCCTTTGTATATGAATAGGGTAACAGAGTCATGGAGGCAGGTGCCTGTCTCCAAGACCTGATGTGAGACCTTGTGCATAATCCGATCAGATAAGCAGAGAAATTCCCTTAGTTTCTTCCTTGAGCCCTGGCCAGGCTCTGGGGGGAACCTAATGTGAAATTTAAACCAGGTATTTCCGCTTAAAACAAAGGTGCCAGCTATTCTGGCTTGCTGATTTTTGGGTATATAAGGCTGGACCCGCTCACAGCGACTTTGGGTCCCTCACCTACGGGTGGACGCCCCGCGTAGGATTTCCCACTCACCGGGACAGGCTCAACAAATCCTCACTGCACCCGGGGCTGCCCAGCAACTGCGGGTCTGGATGATGGTAACGTATGCAAGTGGTGATGGATCTTTCTTAATCACTATTCTCTCTCTCTCAGGTAGTAATGATTTGATGCATTACCCTGTATTTTCCTATTTGTTTAAGTGCACTATTCTGTCTTTTCTTACTGTATGTTTTCTGTATTATTCTGTTATATTATTTAGCTATTTCTAGTAAAATACACCTGCTCTTTTCACTCTGGTGTCTGAGTTTAATTGATATCCCTGATCAGCAAAACAACAGAAGAGCTTGGTAATATGACCCAAAATGCTTAAGACAGTGCATATTCTTATCTTCTGGTCTGGGAATTCAGAGCTTTGAAAGACTTAATTTAACAAATTAGTAGAGGACTGAAAGAACTTTTTTCCCACAGAAGAGGTCACTTGAAACTATGTCATAAGCTGAACACCGTGCTTTGGGGGATAGTTTGCTGTTATGCTACTGTTGAATTCTATATTCTTTTTTAGGTAATTTTGGATTTCTAGAGATTACAGTCCCAGTAACACAATAGGAAATGAATGGTTTATTCATTACACCGTTCTGTGTAATTCTAGACCTGGGGATACAATCTCCCTAGAATACAATATAGCTCTGCACAGCACAGGGAGAGAGCTCCAGGCTTGCTGATATCCCTGTTCCATCCACTGAGACCCAGGTCTTTCTGGCAGCTGATTCAAATATAATGAATCTCAGGAGATTCAGATCTAACTTTGGCAAGCGTAATATGTAAGATTACTCGGAAGGCTTCCTTGGAAATTCATTCTTTGGCAGAATATAAGGATCAACATCAAATGTGTGAAGAAAGTGTCTACTTTCCACCCTAGGTGGAACATTTGACTTTGGGCACACATGACTGCAATAAATGTGCCTCATGTTCCTTTTCTTTAAAGACCAGTCTTCATAGTTGGATTTCCTGGTGTGCATGGCTGCCCATGATGATATCTTTGGCCAGGAAACTCAGCCTCCAGAAAGAAAAGAGTGAGTAAATCATGGCAGGTCCAAACTAAAAGATGTAATGTGACAAAGCTTCTGGGTCTTGTGATGTCTGAATCCATGCACCAAATCTCAGGACACAACTGACTTTTCTCTGGGGTGCACATGGGCCCTGAAATTCTTCCAGGAGCTGGTGATATTTCAAGATACTTCTCAAGATAAATCAGCACATTCTGTTAGATGGGAACCAGAAGTGGGAGGGAAAAATTGCTTGTAATGTAAAGTCATATCCAAGACAGACTAATGGAAGAGAACTTTGCATCATATAAGCATATCATAAGTATACAGGAGGCAAATATTCCCTGGCTGTACAGACCCCAGCTGCTCTCCACATGTTTATCCAGTGATTATCCAAGATTTTAATTTTTGCATCTTTGAGATAAGATGTAGTTCCCATGGTTTAAATTCCCAATTTCAAGAATCATCGCTCCCACTCAACAGAATTACTGACCTAGGTTAATATTATAGCTGCTGAGACAAAGAGCAAAACAATGAAATTATAACAAATTATGAATGTTGGATGAATCATGAAAATTCATCCCTGCCTTAATGAAACATGGGGGTAAACACAATCAAGTTTAATAACTCTAGCATGTGAGAATCAAAGTTATGAAGGACTATTTATCATTGAGATCCTGACAGTAAATGGAAAATGCAATAATATCCATGCTCCATAATAACAGGGTACTTTATCTGTTTGTTTGTTATTAAATCACCCATCCTGAACCTTGTTCATTGCTTACCCATGATTTTGGTGGATGATGACCCATAACCTGCCATTCAAGATGGTGTGAAATTATTTCAACCCTTGCAAATACAGGGAGTTATATTTGAAATCACTGGGTTAAATCCCTCACTGAAGGCTGCATCTCTGAAACCTCGCTCTGTGTTGACTTTATCATTATATGCTCAGATAACTTCATGCTTAACAGGTAGTTCGACTGCTGAATTTAATCTGGTACATCCATGCTGTACACTTAACCAAGAGTGCTCATAGTAGTGGGGATCTGGGGGTAGAATCTCAATTATTGTCAGCATCCAGGACTTCTGGAGGATTCCCCAGCGCATGGTGCAGCTGCAGTTGGTGACCACTGGGAATCCTCTGATCAGATATAGGTCCCCCCACTGCTCCCCAGTCCCCTCTTCAGTCAGTGGGGAATATGGGCACCTTATAATGCAAGTCACCCAGATGGATGAATTATGCCTCTGCAGAGCTGTGTGTGTCTGCTGCCTAATGGAACAGAAAGCGTGGCTCTCTGGGGTGTGGGTGTTGACCTTGTAGATGACCGTTAAATGGTGTTAATCCCATCCTTTATGCTTTTTCCTGCAGGCCCCTTTGGGCAGTGGTTGTATGAATATGCGGTTAGAGCAACCTTCCCCATGGTGTTCAGTGGTTATGTTGGTGCCATTGACAAATGGTATGAGATACTTCATGAGGATTTGAATTATGCAGGAAACTGTATCCACATTCTGCTAATAAAATGGTTAGAAAGGTGCAGCTGTGACTTAAGGCTACTTTACAATCCTTTGGTTTTGAGCTCCCTTCTGCTGAACTCAGGACTCCAGCAGTGATCAGATAGCAAAAGTTTGAAGGATTGGGCACTTGAGCATGGACTACTGGCTTTGCCTTTGCTGTAGCTCCAGTAAATTCCACCGGGAATTCTCAAATTCATTATCCTTCTTGAAGATCAGGACTTCTGACTGCTGTAGAATTGCTGAGGGGCTTCCAATATTATCAAGGACCTCCCAGCATCCTAAATTGGACCTGGAGCCAGGGAGAAATATCTTACTGTGGGGTGAATGAGAAGAGCCTGGATGTGGAAGTGGACCCCTTCTGTACAGTGCTGAGCTGCCGTCCTGTGCAAGAGCCATGGGGCAGTTTCCCACATCATGAGATTCACACAGATTAACTCAGTAATGAGCCGAGTAGAGAAGCCTGCGTAGCACAGTAACTGGTTTCTCTGTCACACAGCCATCCTCGGTGATTTTAAACTTTAGATGAAACTGGGAGACTTGTCAGTAGTCCTCTAAATCTGAATTTTCCTCTCCATTTGGTACTTGCAGCTCCCTTTAATAAAGGAGAGGCAGTTAAAAACATCCAGAGCCATGACTTGGAAAGATATGTTCCCTCAACAGGCATTGCTACCGATCTGATTGGAGCAGCCAGCCACTACCTCTTTGGAGAGAAGCCACTGGCTGCAGTGATCTGTGTTGCAGTTAAACTTCCAGCTGTGCACGAATGGAGAGTGGGATCTGCCCCACTTGTTTCATACTCTGTTTTCACAGCTATAGCTATTTCCAGAAATTGCATGGGCACATGATGGTAAAAGCCCAACTGTGTTGAAGTGAAGGATGTCACCGAAATAAGGATTTCATCACCACTGCTTGGTTCAGCTGAACTCCTGGAGAGACCCTGGAATAATTCAGGCCATTTAGGAGACCTGTGCATTTACATACTCCCTTAAACTCTGTACACATCAGCTAAAGAAAAAAAATCCCTTCTGACTCTCCTGTGTTAGTACCGTGTTTCCTGTAAATTGACCATTGGGTGTTCGTTCTCCATTTGCACCCTCAGGCAACTGCTGGGGACTGGGTGCAGCACTCGCCACTCTCCCAGGCCACCAGCCATGCTGGTACCAGCCACCTCTGTGCCATGCTCTTCCGTGTCAGGTTGTCCTTACTGCTGTGCCTAGACGCTGTGCAGCCACTCCTGCACCGATAAGGAGCAAACAGAGATGCAACCAGTCCAGCCCTGAGGTGGAGAGAGGCGGTGGCATGCTAAAGGAAGACAGAGGCTCTTTGAAACTGGGGGATGTTCTGTATTCTTATTATTCCATATGCTTTCAGATCACCACAGATGCCTTTGTACCGGGGTAGCAATTTAAAACAGCCCTGAGTGGTATTGTAGCTTGCCAGGTCCCAGCAACCACTGAATATGGAAGAGCAAATGTTCCTTCATCGTTGAGCAGAGGATGAAATCTGCCCCTGAATAAAGTTTGCCTTGAACTCTGTTTCCCCTGTTTTACACTTCATCTGGGGTTTTTGTTGTTGTTTTGTTTGGCTTTTCTTCCCCTCTTCACACAATAAATGTTTAATGAGTGCTCTAAGCATTCAGGCATCATGAAGTTTCAAAAGTTCTCATGTTCACTGCATTTAAAACCCAAATCAAATGAAAAAAAATTACTGCTGGAAGGCAAATCCATTTTACTCCGTCATAAATGGCCAGCGTGACATGCAAAACAAAGGGACTTGATGAGTGGAGCAGTTGAGACAATAGCAGCAGGGAGATCTTATTTGTGGGAGTCACAGATGGAAGAAATAATTTACTTGTATTCTGATTAGCAACAACAATAACAAAAGCTGCACACGCAGCTGTTGTTGTGCCTGCCCTCCCATCTCTTAATACAGTAACTCCTGGTAATATTTCATTGCTTAGTCAGCAGTTCCTGGAAACTACGCCTTGGCCCACCTCAGCATCGAGGACTTCAGACCTGGCCGTAACCAAAAGAGAGTGAAAGAGTAGCAAACTTTTACATCTTCCAACTTCTGGACGGTGGCAGATTTATTTGAGTAAAGTTACAAGCTGTATACATGGGTAAAATGTGTAGATGGCTAAATGTCCCTGCTGAAGAAGAAAGTCATAGCTTAGATTTGGCTTGCAGATGCTTCTCTGTCTCCTAGTAGAAGATATCTCCCTAAAAAGATCAGGGATTCAATATAACAGAGTATGTTGGGAGCGACCAGAGTGCTCACTCTCATACTGATTTTTTCTGGGGCTGATGGTTTTGTCAGAGTCAGAAGTGATAAAGCTGGTTGGGCAGACCTTTGATTTATTTATTTTTCTTCTCCCTTTCTGTCCCATAGAGGGCAGTTGCTCAGCTCCACTGCATTTTTTGCAGCTATCTCCAGGACTGAAGGGGCCTCTCATTTTTCCAGGATTATATATTGACCTTCGTTTCTCCTTGCACCATCTTGCCTGTCTATGGCTTCTCCTCTTCCAGCCTGAGGACTGCTCTTCTCCTGTACAGGCTCTAATGGCCTTGGTACTCAAGTCTTTGAGTACCTTTGCAGAATCACTTCATGGAGAAAGCCATTTGGGAGAGATGAAACCCTCCTCAGAAACAGCTGATCACAACGGCCTAAACGCCACAGTGAATATTATCCTTACTACGAGCAGGTTTTTATTGCTTGCTGGCCTTGTCACATGGACTCCAACTGATTGCCAAACACGCAGCTGTCAGAGTTGGGGTAAATATCCTACACTGCTTTTTCTCAGCAAATGGAGCTTTGTCCTGAGGCTAGAGATCTCTGTTGTTTTGAGATACTTTTGTCTGGCTCTGCATCCCTCATTTGATGGATATCTCTGGATATTACTTCTGCTTGTCTTTGTAGCAATTTCTTTCATGCTTCTTTGCAAATAAAGACCGTATATTTATATCCTAATAGTCTTGCTTGACTTGGGAGACTTTTAAGAAGTGACATCCTCTTTCATTTTTGATCTCTTGCTCCTGTCAGAGAAGAAACAAGTGAGCTGGGAGGAAGTCCTTGAGTTTCATGGTGCTAGTAATCAGTCATGACTTCTCCAGGTTATCTGTGATAGCTGTGCATCTCTTAGGAGGACAGGTTAAGAGCATGTCTGACATGACACTGAAATGAGTTGTGTACCGCTACAAAGACTTTCTTTGTACAAGCTCAGACATTTTACACCTGATCCATTTCTGCATGCCCAAGATCACCAGTAATGATTATCTTTTTCCACTAAATCTTGATTAAGTTTCTCTCTCCTCATTCCCTGTGATTAACCAATGAAGCATTATCTCCTTCCTTTCCTATGTCCATGCATTGGGGAAATTGCTGAGCAACAAAGCATAGACCTTCAGGAAGGAGTGTACAGAATACCTCTACAGATAGCCACGGGGGCTAAAAGCCAGCAGAGGATCCTTCCCTGCCATTGCTAATATTGATGCAAGCTAATTCTCATGCCAACAGTCCACTGACTGTCAAAGGGCTTGAAAACTTTGGATCGTAAGTTTGCCATGTCAGATGTTCTGTGGAAGAGAGAGAGATCTGAAGAACTGGTGTAGCTGGGCAAGCTGGCTCGCAGACCTCCAGATACTGGGGGCCTGCTGGGAGGTGGGTGGTGTGACCTCTGCACATCCAGAAAAACAGCAGTGCTGCTTGTGTTGTAGATTTGTTTCAACCCATATTGTACAAAGTCCTTTAAGTTCAAACCTCTTCCCACTAAAACTGACACCCTCCCTTTTGTCTGTGGTCGATCAGTGAAGCTTTCTCTCTCCTTTTCTTCATTCATACAGTATGGAAGTTGTTAAACAGTGAACCACAGAGATAGAGGAATGGAATCAAGGAAAACCAATGGCAATATTTCAGAAATTCCAGCTATCCAGAATTGTTTGATAAAATCATGGTTCTTGGTTTGATTACCAAGATCATCAAAACTAACTGTCCATTTTGACACAGACTGTCCTATTGTGTGTTGGATTTTCAGTATTATTCCCTTTAAAGCTTATTAAAATGAATGTAATACAAAAATCAATGAATGAAATACAAAGTATAACAGACATAAAATAACTTAGATATCGGTAATAAAACAGAAACGTATGAAATACCTTAAATTTGCTCTGTATCCAAGCAATGCTTGTAGTTATGCCAGGTTCTGTGGGATCACCACTATTTGATCACCTTGAAGAGACTAATAATTTGTTGTTTCTAGTGAAAATCTGCTCAGTACAATTTTTATTGAATATCCACCTATCTGGGTTGACGGAACTGTCAGAATTGCAGTTCTTTGAGAAAGTTCTTTTCAAACTTAGGACAAACAAATAAAGACTTTCAAAGAAGCAGCAGAGCTCTGAAGGCAGAGAAGCGTAACCAGGGTGAGTGGATGTCTCCCAGATGACATGATCTCATCCTGAGCAGAATCTGTAAAACGACACCGACAGCTTCGGAGCTGTTAGAGCTTTGCTCAGAGAAACTGCTCCTCTCCCAGCATTGATGCTTCTCCAAGGAAGCATAAAGCCAGGAGCAATTGTGGAGAAGCAGGCAACCTTTCCAAACACATTGCTACCTACAAGGTGCTGAATGAAGAGTACATCCCTGCAGTCCAACTGAATCGAGGATGGAATCAAGATAAAACAGCCTGCTGGCTCTGTTCCCTTAAACTCCACACTGCTTTTTGTCCCTCCTGGATCAGCTGAATATAAAATCTTCCTCTTCACACCTTGTGGAGGTTCTAGCTGTCATTCCAGACTTTGGGATGTCTGTACCTTTGCCCAGGTCTCACTTCCACAAACAGATAACCACCGAGCTACAGTGAGCCCTTCCGTAATACCTGCTTCCATGTGCTGGTAATCATGACCGTGACTACAGACAGCTTTTGTTAACCCGAGTAGTTATTGAGCCAGGCAATGTGAAACTCAGCATCAGCTAATTGTCCCCTGTTCCCTCAGGTTCTCAGGGTAATTCAGAAATTTTGCTGAATTTGGGGATGTTGCAGCCTTACGATGCACCTTATCAAAGCAAGTTCCAAGTTTGCATGGGTACGTCTGTATTCGCTTTAGTCAGGATGGAGGGACTGGAGTGTAGATTTATTACAGGCAGCACTTTCCCTGGGGCAAAGTGGAGGTGACTGCAGAGTGCAATGGCAAAGAGGAAGGTGGGGAACCTCAGACACTATTCATAAAGGTAATTTTAAACAAATTTTAACAAGGGATAGCATAGAAAGATCCTCAGCCACCTTTTGCTTTGTGTAATCTCAGGAGACAAGGCACAACCCTCTTCTGAGTACACTGCATTAAACCATGGACCAGTGCCTACAAAGCCACATTGTGATTTCCTTTATGTCTTTTTTTCCTCCCTTTCTCAAATTAGAATTATCTAGAGAAGCTGTAACCTTAAGCAAAACTTGAGCATTTAAGTGCTTCATCAGACAGAAGGATGGTGTCCCAGAGGATGCCACAAGGAGAGAATCTTATTAAAGCAAATACTCTGTCCCTACAAGAGTGCTTGCTCTGCAGTAAATTCCTCTCCTAAGCCCACTACAGTGAGCTCATGGTTGTTTCTTAATTATACAGCAGAAACTTTCCCTAACACACCTTCCAAAATACGCTCTTATCTTTCATTTGTGATATACCCACAGCTTTTTAATCAAATACTTGTCATTGTCCTGCTTCTTTTTTTTTTTTTTGCTTTTTTTCTTTTTGAGTCTTTAGGATGTATTTAGATTCCATCCAACTTTTTTTATAGCCACAGGAACTGGAAATTCAATTTCTTGGCTGTGCTATGACTTGCCTATAATCACAGGACTCTGAAATCTGATGCTTTAAAGGCCCTCACCAGCTATTACAAAGCAAGCAAAAACTGGTTGTTTTTTTGTTATTGTTGTTGATTACCCACAGCTTCCCTGCATGTTAGTTGGTCCTGCCATCTCTTCCTAGATGAGTCCTTAAAATGGGCTGTTTTGGACCCACATCACTCATGGCTCCTTGGCCCATCTAAAGCCCCCGGTGGTGTGAAGGCTCCAGATCCCAGAGGGAATGTGTTTCAGCAGGCTCAGCCCCATGGGAGGGCATCAGGATTGATTCCCACCCGCTAGAATTTGGCTAGAGGTAAATAATGGGAAATATTATTTAGGGTCTTATTTTTACCCTTGTTTGCATCATGCTGAGCCAATTTATAGAAGCAATGTGAAAATCAGGCAGTCTTTATTCTGCTCCATGCATTGAGTACAATAGCAACTTTTTTCCGTTAACTCTTAAAACCTCTGCTAACTTTTCAGAACAGCTTCTATATTTTTCAATCATTTTTCCAATTTTTCATCATTGTTTTGTCCCGTCTATAAAGAAGGATGAGAATTAAAACACATAAAAACTTCAATTTCTGCAGTATGGATCTATTGGTAAATAAAAACCTGCAACAAATCATTAATTCAAGATGTAGTTTGAGATGTTGTTGTGAAGGTGCCACGGTGACACTGAAGCACAGACAATTCATGGGATTTTCAGTCTAGCACAGATAACTGGATAGCAGCTGAACAGCCGTCTAGCCAGCTCTGGATGTATCACTGAACAGCTGAAAACTCTGACTTTCCAGAAGGGCTTCCATTGATGAAGTGTAGATGAGACAAAACCCTGCTCAGAGGCATCTCCAAGGGCTCTTTGTCCCTCCGGCTAAATTCCCTCATCTTCTTCCCCATCTGTAACCTGAACAGAAAGTGTCTATTAGCACCTGGGTGCCCTTTTTTGGGGAATGCTTTGAAATCTCTAGCAAAATTGTTCTAAGGATGAACTTGTGTAGAAATTCATCCTCTGGGTGGTATGGCATAATAGAACCCAGAAAACTTGCATTTAACTTGATTATTTTCCCCTTATACACACACTTTTCTGGACATCAGTGCTGTACTGAAGTTCTTCAGTCTCTGCCTTCATCTCCCTGAACCTTCTGCCAGTATTATATCTTTTCCTGGTCTGATTTGTATATGGAGGCTCTATAGGGGGAGGTAATGGCTCTTTTGAGACAGAAAAGAGGCTTTTTATAATGATGGAGCATCCATTGCTGTGATTGGCAGGGTGTGTTTCAGTGTTTTGCAATACTGACTATAAGCTCTTATTTGATTTCATCCTCCTCCTTCAGATAACAGAAAATCATAGAAACCACTTAGCTTTAACTGCAGAAGAACAGCCAGACACCTCTCCAGTCAAGAAACACACACAAGACCTGTGCTGGATGGCTTTCTTAACAGAATGCTACACAGGATTTTAAAATGTGGGCTTTGTTGTGTTAATTATGCTGTTTATCTGAAATGGTGCATAAAAATGAACTTTTATAAGTGTGTGTATATATATCTCACCATGATAGTCATATTTAGAGAAAAAGAATGAAGGAGAAAACATTCTAAAGGCCTGTGCTGCTGTATAAACACTGCAATGAGTGTTATCAGCGGTAGCTGTAGATGAATTGTACTTTGCAGGTCATAGATTCACTAATTTGCAAAGGGCCAAAGCAAACCTTCTGCACTGGGTGCTCACAGGTCCAGACTCCAGTTTAATGCCCTCTCTTTGGGCACGACTCGGACAGGGCTATCTGGGGCTCCAAACCCCAGTCTCCAGGTGGGCAGAGGTGGAATCGGAGGCTTAGCAGGGCAATACTGGAAGTTGCTTTTGAAGCAAAGGTGGCAGGCTGGGGAACCCCTCTTGAATGTAAAACTGGTAGCACAGGCTGGCAGCAGCAGCTTCTACCCGCTGCTGTGGCAGGGCAGGCTTCATCCGAATAGAATGCATTATTTTACCTCTATTACCTGAACATTAGTGGTCCTGAATAAAACTGTGGGTCCTGGAGTGCTGAACCCAATGTGAATATACCATAGCGGGGAGCTACTGCCTGCAGGAGCTTGGACTTTGACTAGCAAGACAGCAAAGGCAAAGAGGAGGCAAGGTGATGCTCTCCAGATCACACAGCAGGGCAGGGGCAGGGCTGGCTTTTGAACCAGTCTTCCTTTCCCTGCTTCACTGGGGGTGACATCGCCACTCTTAGCTGGCAGATTAAACCTCTCTGAAAAAGCTCTGAGCTAACGAGCAACATCATAAGGGGACGTGAGTATCTGCAGCTGAAATTCATTCTGGCTGAAGTCTGTGCTGTTCTTAATTTCTCTAAAACCTGTAAACTGAATTGTGTGCCCTTGAAGGCCAGCCCTGAAGCTCACCAGTGTGACAAGAAGCCCTTCAGTTTATGATGTAGGCACTGGCATAGGTGCACACAATTGATTTTTGAACAGTTCGGTTCGATATAATATAGTTAGAATAATTACAAAATTCAGTTATAATACAATCAGGATTTCAGTGTCTGGGTCTTGTGTGAGCTGTGGGATAAAAGTCATGCAGTGAGAATGAGAGTGGGAGAACTTAAATAACATCACTTCTGATAAAATAAGGAATTAGTTTGCATTTTCACCTTCCATTCTCTTAAAAAATGCTCAAATTGAACTGACACACTCCCCTGAATCTTGCAAAAATGTAGGAAATAAGCAAATATAAGAAGTTTAATATCATGGCTCTGTTCCCTGCTATGAGAGTTGTTCATGCTGCTTGTATTAGAAGACTAGGCTTTCTCTATCTGTAGTCAAAGAGAAAAATACTTTCTTCAGCAGCTGACTTAGAGTATATGAGTAAATCATATGTGAATCTGATATTGTTAGCCAAGATTTGTAGACTTATGTGGTTTGGGGCAATTACATAGAAGTAAAGAAAACCAACTACACGTTGGGTGATTCTTTTATTCACTTGAACCACCAACCGTTCGAGGTCCATCCATCACAGCAACATGCTCCATTCAGATAATCATGCAATGCAAGAAGAAACCATTTGAGGTATAAATCTGAAAATGTGGGCTAGGTAATATGATCTGCAGATAAATTAAAATTGCTTTGAATAGCTGAGCTGTACATAATAATAAATGCTGGATAAGGACAGGGGAACAATAAGAAATAAGCAACTAAAACTCTTTCTGGAAACTAGTGAAAGAAGTTTTCTCCCTTGCTTCTGAGATAAGCAGCAAATTAAACCAGGGTAACTTCAACTGTTACCAATGATCAGGTTAGTGCCATTGCTCCGGGAGAGGATACAAGTACTTCCACCCCGGGCACCCAGGAGGTGGTGAAGGGGAAACAGAGCGTTACCCAGGCCTCTGGTGAGGGACTTCTGAAAACTGTGTTGCAACACCCCCATTTTGAGGAAGCCAGGAGTTTTAATCTGACTGTGTGACCTGCCTATATACTCCAGCAGAGCAAGGGGCTAAAACCTGCTGCCAGAGGCCTAAGGTAAGGACAGAGCTGCTAACCCATCTCTCTGGGCCCTGGGTGGTTCCTGTCTTGCCTTCAGGCTTTAAGAAAGTTTCTAGATGATTCATGCAGCTGGGACAAATCCTCATACAGGGTTTAAGTTCTCTCTTTAGAAAGGCCAGCTGCTCTGACAGCAGAGGAATCTTGGTTAGAGATGTCAGGAGGTTGGAGATGTCATTGCTATAGAACTACTTCAAGTTGCAATTGCTGAAGAGCTGAAAATAGCTGTAGCAGATGGTGAGGGTGCAGCTACAAATACTGAGTCTGACAGGTGCTTTCACAGCTAAAACACTTTCTGGTCGCCCAGCTAAAAAATGGTCTTGTGGGAATAAGATGTTTCCAGGAAGCATCAGCTCCTAGGAGAATAGCAAAAGGCAGCCCTCCGGCCATGTGGGGATGCTGGGGTGAATGCTGTTTTGTGGACTGCTTGTCCCTTTGTGATCTTCCCTCAGACTGTGATTTCTGGGGGGAAAAAAAGTGTGGTATGTAGGAGGAGAGCCAAGGTACCAAAGTCACAGATCTCATGGGGTTTTGCAGTTGAGGGTCATCTACTTTCAGGACAGCCCTGGCATTTCTCACAATAGCTGTATGGCTCTTTGGGGGTTCTGGAGGTACCAATATGATGCAGACTCCTCCCCTTCTGGTAATGTGAAGTGCAAAGCTGTCCCCCTTAAAATAATCCTGTAAATCCTGAATTCCTGGGGAGCCTTGCACCAGAGGAGCCCTGCTGCCAGGGGGGGCTAAGCCTGAAGCAAACATAGGCAGAATGCGTTAGCACAAAGCCCTGCTCACTGGGTATGTTTTATCTCATTTTTGTTCAGGGTATTAGCACACAGGAAGCCATTTTTTTGACAGATTGGTTGATGCATGGTAACTTGTTAAGCTACAGTAACTCTATTTCATATCTGAGTCTTTGTATTACTTGAATGTTTTTTGAGACCTACAGCAGGTCACGGGTAAATGCTAATAGCATTCACACGGTGTATTGCACACTATGCAGGTGTGAAGTTCAGATTCAGCAGCTGCAACCCTAATCTTGTAATAAAAGGCACCTGGACATCAAGCAGTCCTTTGCCTTCAAATTGCAGTGCTGCAATAAAGACGCCAGTTTAGCCCTGGTGAAACAGTTTTGCTTATCACAATACTTATAGTATTCCCTGCAGCTACTTATGGAAAACAGCAAGTCAATGGGTAACATTATAGAGTGGAGATAACTGGCAATTTAACAAAAGAGGTCCCCTCAATGGAGAACTCAAACACTTTTGTGGGATTTGGTGTCTTTTGATCCTATGGAATTGTCCCTGAAAACACGTGTCATCTGTCAACATCCTCTATGTAAGAGGAGGAAAAAAAATAGCCTGAAACGTACAATATGGCACTACCAACTCATTTCCCTACTTCTCTTGGGATAAGGTAGAGATGAGGGGGCTATTTCTACCTGCTGGTTTCCTGGCTAGAGGGTGGAGTATCAGATGTAGCAGTAATTTCCAGTATAGTGTCTGTGGTATGTTTCAATTCCTCTTGTTGACCATTGGATTTTACTCCACTTCCCTGGGGAATACTCATGTGCAAGTCTAAAGTCAGACAGCAAGTCTAGATTCCCTGGAAAAGGATTTTCATGTGGGGGAACTGCTTTCAAAATTTCTGGGTTAGCATAAAATGGAGTGTCAGTTGCTGCAAAAATTCTGGATGTGAACCGTTGTGATAATTAACTAATGGTCTGCCTGAAGACAAAACAGAGCTTCCCAGCTCTGAGACTGAAAAGGAAGAGGAAGAAACTTTCCTACCAGTAGGAGAAAGGGTAGCAAGGAAAAGGTCTTGCCTAAAGGGGCCTTTAACTGCAGCTTTGGGACGGAGCTGGGAGTCCATCCCAGGCTGCCAGCCAGTTCACACCCACACGCTGCAAACGCGAGTCTGCCCGATTCCCCAGGTCAGTGCTCAGCATCCTCCCTCCAGAGTTTCAGCTCTGCCTCTCTTCAGTCCAGAGGATGTCTCTTCCTGACACCTCCACATGGTACTTCTTAATGGGTCAGAGTGAAAAGCAGCGTGAAAAAAATTGTCACTGACTTAATGACCTTTTCTCCTAAAGGCTAGAAAACAGGGTCTGGAATCTGGCATTAATGTCCTTCTGTGGTCAGTTGGAGAGGTCACTGGAAAGCAGCCAGTTTGATTGCTAGGTCAGGGCTGATCCAGTCCCGTAGCTGTGAGAAGGTGGCACTGCTTCTGATCCCTGTTCCCACCCCGTATGATGCTGTGTTCTCTGCTATTGTTGCTGCTCAGGACAAGCTCTTCAGTAGCCTGGGTAGCTTCGGAGTATGAGGCTGTCTGGCTCTCACTTATGCCAGTTGTCTCTCTAATATTGGGTAGTAAAGGAGTTTCCAAGCCCTAACTGCCAAGGCTACTTTTACTGTGGTCATTGCAAATGATAAACCCAGCCACAGAAAACATTTTCAAAGAAAAACCTATTCTTGCAGTGTCTGTCCTGTCCCTGCTGTGGAGGCCGGCAGGATCAGCTCTTCAGGGGGCTCTCCAGCACGGTATTACCCTTCAGCTTGCTGTAATATGTCACTGCCTTGAAGGGCCTGGATTTAAATGTAGTGTTCAGAGACAAACCTGTGTGGCAAAGAAAGCCTAAAGTTTAATTTGCCTAGAACAAACCGGCTGTTAAGAAAGCATCAGAGAAAGAAGACGGTGGGCAAGTAGCAGGGGTGGGGAGGGAGGAGAAGTCAAACTTCCTGCAGTTGAGGCTGTGAGGATGCAGGGATTCCCACAGCATGAAAACTTTCTCATGAGAGGTGTCTCAGGGCAGACTGCACCAGGTTTCTTTCCCTTGCATCAGAAAAGCAGGAATCTGGGCTCTACAGTTGCTGCTGAACCTCCCCTGGGAAAGCAGAGGAAGGAGTCCCCATCCCTGGAGGGGTTGAAGAGTCGGGTTGACCCAGCGCTGAGGGATCTGGTGGAGTTGGGAACGGTCAGGGTGAGGTTCATGGTTGGACTGGAGGAGCTTCAAGGGCTTTTCCAGCCGAGATGATTCTGTGATTCTGTGAATGCTGATCCTACTGGGAAACCCATTTCCTCCATACGCAAAGACTAAGGCACTGCATGAATTTTCTGTTATTTTACATCCTTGTGACGCTGAGTAGGATGTAATTTGATGAGGGTGCTGCTAAGACCCTGCTTTGAAGGAGTTGCAAGTTGAGTTTGACAGGCTCTCCCAGCTGGCAGTGGAAAGGAGAGGTGTGAGTCATGCACGGAGAAGTGGCACCACCAGTTCAGGACATCCTGACCCTGTGCAGGGCAGGTAGCTCGTGGCGCGGGCTGGGGAGCACAGAGGTGTGTTTTCATTGTAGAATCAAAGCTGTAAAAGCCTGGCTAGGTGCGGAGAAGCAGCTCTTACAGCAACCCATGCCTTTTTCATTAAAGCAAAGGAAATAAAGAAAATTAGCAGCCTGAAGTGGCTTTTTGTTGTTGGGTGTTTCTTTATTAATTGAAGATTTCTTAAGAAATCAAGTGTCAGCCTTTAAGTAGATTGGATCAAAGCTTGAGTTTCAAGTGCTGCTTCAGATGGCGAAGTGATGGGTGAGCAGTTGGTGTGGCTCTTTTCTGAATGCACGAGGAGCCTTATTTGTGGAAACAGGATTTGTGGAGATAAATTCCCCGAGTGCATGGAACTAATGTGTGTCTCTGAACATAGATGAATTTGTGGCCAAGCCTGTGACTATGTATGGCTCAAGTCTGTCTTTATTTGGAAACTGTGAAGGACACCAAATGTGGCAAGACAAGGGTGGCTGTGGGTTCCCCTTCCACTTCATACTGTTCATCTGTCATCAACTGACAAGTGATAAGCAATAGGACTTAATTTTTTACTCTCCAGATGGGTGTTAACTGCTACATATGTAGTGGGGAGTACTGATGGAGCAGATGGACCCTCTGTCCATCGAGCAATCCGCTTGTCCTGTTTGTGTGCTCCTTTGCACGGGCTGCCTGGGGTAACACTCGCTGATGTGCAAGATCTGCCTCCAAAGCACAAGACTGATTGTTGGGCTCAAGGCTATTTAGTTAAAACAGTGATTCCAGTAATTTCAGCATCTTAAAATTCAGCCTCAAGGATGTCTTACTGGCAACTGGGTTGGATCCTTAAATGACCAGGGAGTGAATATGGACTAAATACCTTGAACTATGTAGAGGCAGGCAGGTGATTTACAATTTTCTGTGGAGAGAATAGTCTTCCTGTGTTGGGTCTCAGCACCCATTTTTCAAACAGTAGGGTTGAAATTCAGGGAACTTGGTGACTAGCTCTGGATTCTTTTCTAGTGCTGATCACCCGCTTCCCTAATGGCTGTATTTTAAGGGTGGTGGGTGGCTGCAGGCAGCACACTTCCAGCTGTCAAACCAAGGTTCCCCAGCTGTCATGCAGCCCACCGACTGGAGTGTTAAACTTCCATGGAGAATATAAGTCTCCACGAACAACTGTCCTTTCCTGGAGAGCTGTTAACAACAAACTAACTCTGTAGAGCTGCTGCAGGGATGGCTGTCTTGCTCAATTCATGTCTTGCCTCTCTGGCTGCCATTTGAACTATAGTGATAAGGGGAGGGTGTCATGACTGCAGGGATTTTTCCATACTGAACCATAAATCCCTTCTGTGGGCATCATCGTGCTGTATGACTGCTCCATTTAAGCTGCACTTGCTCAACTAGCATTTGTCCCTCTGGACTTAGCATTTTACACTTGTCTGCATTAAATGGCATTTACTGGCTGAGTCACCTAAAAGATGCAAATCCTCTGGAATCCAGGTGTATTGTGTTTGCTCTCAGTGGGAGGAGTAGCAGAGTGATACAAACATATTATTTCTTTCCAAGCTGTTACGAATCTCTTCTGACCTAAACTATGAAAAAACATCTGAAGGTGTCACTGTTTTTTTTTTTCCCATTTACTTGAATGTGAATGTTCTGGGATGTAGATCCCACTCAGACTCCAGCTATAAATCCAGTCTGGGCTCCAGTCTTTGCTAGGGATATTCTTTTGCTTCCATCACAATACCCAGGAGGGGAACCTGTTGTACTAGCTTCTAAATATTCACTGTAAGCAATTCCTCAACCACAGGAGGCTGTAATATAACTAAATCTGGAAGAATTAGCCTTGAATTGCAGGTGGAAATCTGGGACTAAGCAAACTAGCAGCTTGCCTGGGGTTGTGTGGCAGCTTTATAGGATTGTTAGTTTAATACTCACTTGAGTAGCTCTGTATTGTGGCACAGGTTGCAAAATAGTTTGTGGAACAGGTAGTTCACCTGGAGACTGTTCTGTGCCATCCAGCAGTTCCCAATCCATGTGGACATAGTCCAGACAAGAGTTGGGCTAGTCCTAACTTCAGAGGCAGAAGCAAAGTTGGGAACGGGGCCTTCAGAGTCTGACTCCACTGCTGCCTTCAAATGATTGTAAGCTTTATAGTTTAGGGATTTTGGATCATTCATGTTGGATTACATGGCTGCTGCACATTTTCATGCCTAAAACCAAGACTGTCTGAGCACAAGTGAGATTTTGGGAGTATGATGTATGTAACACCAGCTCAGTGTCCAGGAGCAGTTAAAGACTATAAATGTTAGGCATTAAAAAATGAATAATGAAATAGAGTACATCCTTATGTCACTGTATAAATCTGGGGTTTGAACTTTGAACTTCTCGTGCAGTTCCTCTTCCCACATCTGAAAATAGGAATATTAGTTCAGGAAGAGGAGGACAAGAAGGACCATATGCCAGTCAGAGAGGGACCTGGGGGTGTTGATTGACAGCTGGCTGAACATGAGCCAGCAGTGTGCCCAGGTGGCCAAGAAGGCCAATGGCATCCTGGCCTGTATCAGAAATAGCGTGGCCAGCAGGGACAGGGAAGGGGTCTTGCCCCTGGACTCGGCACTGGTGAGGCCGCCCCTCGATGAGTGGGTTCAGTTTTGGGCCCCTCACTCCAAAAAGGCCATTGAATGACTCGAGCGTGTCCAGAGAAGGGCAACGGAGCTGGTGCAGGGTCTGGAGCACAGGTGTGATGGGGAGCGGCTGAGGGAACTGGGGGGGTTTAGTCTGGAGAAGAGGAGGCTGAGGGGAGACCTCATCGCCCTCTACAACTCCCTGAAAGGAGGGTGCAGAGAGCGGGGATAAGTCTCTTGAGCCAAGGAACAAGCGCCAGGACAAGAGGGAATGGCCTCAAGCTGCGCCAGGGCAGGGTCAGACTGGCTCTTAGGAAGTATTTCTGTCCAGAAGGGGTTGTTGGGCGTTGGAATGGGCTGCCCAGGGCAGGGGGGGAGTCCCCATCCCTGGAGGGGTTGAAGAGTCGGGTTGACCCAGCGCTGAGGGATCTGGTGGAGTTGGGAACGGTCAGGGTGAGGTTCATGTTTGGACTGGAGGAGCTTCAAGGTCTTTTCCAACCTGGATGATTCTGTGTTTCTGTGAAGGTGACTCTGCTCTGCAGTGGTTTCATTCTACAACAGCCATCTAGGCTTGGATTCATCTTGGCAAAAGAGGACTTTGGGGGTAAAGGTGTTCTACAGAGATCAATGATGAAAGTCTGCAGAGTCAAGTATGGTCTGGAGGTGCTGGACACAATAGCTGTTGTCTTCTAGCACAAGGACTGGGAGCTATCAAATGAAGTTAGTAGCAGCCAAGTTCAAAACAGACAAGAAGCAAGACCTGTGGAAGTGCTTGACAAAAAGGTACTGTTTGTGCAACAACTGCGTACAGGCTGGAGGACAACTGGGCAGCAATTGGAGACAGATCCATTTAGGATCCACTTAGCTCAGAGTTTATGCCTCAGTCCTTCCCAAAGGACTGCCGTGTGGATTATGTGTGGATGCAGCTTTGACAGGGCTGGGGTCTGCCCTAACACCCAGCACCCTGTGCACTGTCGGGTTGTTTTCCTTCTTGCCGTAGGGACCATTGATGCGTAGCTATGTTAGCAAGTCTGTCAAATAACACTTTCCAGAACCAATTCCCTGCTCACACACACACACACACACCCCGGCGCCTCCTTCAACCATGGAGATGTTCTTTCTGTCTCGTGAGGACTGCATAAAGCAGCTCTGCACTTTCTGACAATAACTTGCAATTCTTAATCACTCCTAGGAATTACAACTTTTCTCTGGTTTATGCCTCCTCAACTCTAGCTGAGGACAGGAGCTGTTTCATATTTAAAGAGTATTATATCTGGATTGGTCTCCTGGGGAGCTGTTGGTCTTGAAGGCTGAGGTTTAATTCTTTGCGCCACTAATTAGATCAGGAAAATAACTAGGAAGATGTAAGCAGAAGGTTTGTAGGAGTGTGTTAACAAACATGTCTTCTCTTGCTTTAAGAGTAGTATAGTGGGCCTGCTGTGATTCGGAAGCATTCATTTCTTAGGGAGATAAAGAAGAGGAAGAGAAATAATTGTGTTTTTATCCCTAGATGTTTCTTCTACAGTAACGCAACAAGAGAAGGAAGTGGAAAGTATGAGTCCAAAGATTACAGCTGATTTAAAAGCAGAGAAGTTCCTTGGCTGGGAGACCTGACAGAGCTGGCAAGGGGAAGAGGTCATGACTACAGTTTCATTAAGCCTTTACTTTGAAATTGCTCTTAGTGACAACAGGAGACTTCAGTTTGCCCCACGTAGACTGATTAAATGTCATGACAGTTTGTTTAAATGTATTTAGGCACCAGGATTGACAGCTCCTTGGAGCAGTCAAGCAGAGGACCCACAAGGGACGTGTAACTCTGCTAGTTGTAAGTGTGTACAGGACTTAGCTCAAGAGGTAACTATGAAACAGCCATTCAGTTGTAGAGACCAAATGTACTCAAATTCAGTGCTTCACAGTAATGAAACAGCCAAAAAATCCATTAGGACTACACTGTTGATGGGGTTTTCTTTCTGAAGTGGAGAAAGCTTGTTAACAGGGAATGAGGAGGAGGGGCAGGGGGTAAAAGGCTTGCAGGAGGCTTGGAGACTGTTGAAAGACATTGTGTGAGCAGTTCGGAGTAAATGTTTTACCACCTATCAAAACCATAGCTAAAATACTTTTCAGAGAACAGCAGTGTGGTTAAACAGCAGAGTAATGAATGCTTTTAGAAGTGGAGGAAAAAACATGTCCCTTGAAGAAACGGAAGGCTCTTAAAGAACTTAACTATAGTTGGATAATATCAAAGGGTTAAAAGCTAGAAAACAGACAGAAAGAATGATAGAAAGTTATTCACAAGGTTGTTAAAATGCAGACTGAGAAGATGTCTTATGGAAGATGTCCCAAGGCTACGTGATTGGAGAGAAAATATCCAATGTGTACGGAGTTGCTATTTATGTTACTTCTCTTCTATATGGGAGGATTTATTAAGGAGAGTGGGCCTCACCCATTTGCAGAGAAAGGATGGTTTTAGTGGAGGGCAGGTGGTGATGATAATATAAAACTTCTTTTAACCTGGGAAAAGTAAAAACGTAGTGAGAAGCAGGCTGTGAGGGCTTTTTTTGTTGGAGCTTTTTACAGTACTTGGAAGTAGTTAGATTTAAATGATTCAGTCTGCCTATTGTGCTCCTCATGACAGTGCTTTCTGAGCATATGCTTGTTAGTTTCTTCATCTTGTGAAGTCACTTAAGACCTGACAGAAAGCTGCTGCTCGCTGAGGTGTGACTGTATCTGTTCCCTGCTGCCCTACTGGTGCTTCACTGGAGTGAAGATAATTAGAAATGACACATCGCTGTGGGTACTGGAGTTCTTCCTTTATGCTCATTTGATACCTAAATCTAGCCTGGTTTAAGCCCTCATAGGGAAGCTGAAGTAGGCTGATGCTGAAACCTTGAGTCTGGTTCTGGACTTGTCCAGGGTCAGAGGGGTTCAGAGCAGAGAGGGGAGTGGGTGGGCTTCAGCTTGTGGTTTCTGTGTACAGAAGAGCAAGCATTTGAACTTTCTTCAGCAAACTGTACCAAATCCACTTTTGATCCCTGTTACAACTCTTCTCCCACAATTTTCCCAGACTCTTGTCTTGAACTCCATGCTACTGTGCAAGTGCATCTAGTGCATGCTCTCACTCTTATTCAGGAGAGAGCTCTGTGCAATGGATGAGATGTTATGGCAGGAGTTGCTTTTTTCAAGCTACAACTTGAGAACATGAATTGGAAGTTATTTTGGTTTTGCACTGTTATGTTCAGTATGGTCCTGAGGTGTAGGTGCTGGGTTCAGGCTCTCAAACTGGCTCCCCAGAAAGGCCCTTTCCTGTGCCATGGGGAGGAAGAGTCTCAAAGAATAGAGCTGCAGTCTCTAGTGCTTGTCTCAAAGCTGTTTCTATTCTGAACCACTGAATATGGAAAATCACCTGCTTCTTCCTGACAGTCAGGGAAAACAGACTTTGCTCTGAGGTGGTTTTAATTGCTTTCCTTGTTCTGATGATGGAACAGCAGAGCCTTCCATCTCTGCTTCTGCAGTGCCGTGAGTATCCACACTTTGGTTTCCATTCCTGTTTCTGCCTCCTCTGAGGCTGTGGTCATGGCTAAGTTGCCTCCTTACAGCATACCTTTTTCTCTGAAGTCTCTTATTTTTCACGTCATCTTAAAAACACTGCTGCAGGAGGCATGCTTCCCTCCTCTTCCTGCCAGGTTGCATTCCAACCTTCATGGCAGCAAGTGTCTTCAGAGGGAAGTTCATTTGGCCTTCACCACCTTGAGATGTATCATTCCCTGGAGCTGCCTTCTTCTCACCATCAACTGCCTTAATGTGAGCTAGTTCAGACTTAAACACAAAGGGTTGTATTCATCTGCTCTAGCTTGGACATCTGGAAGTTATTTAAGTCTGCTCTCAGTCAACATAAATGATGCCCAGTTGCGCCAGAGTTAATACAGTGGATTTACCAAGTTCTTCTATTTCAAGAGAAAAGAAAAACTTCAGGCTTAACTTAAGGTTTACAAGTTTCTGTAGAGAAGTCTGATTGCAGATGTAGTTTTGCAGGATTCAGTAATAGAGTTAATATTTTTCTGAAAAATATTTTGTACACTATGACCTTTACTCTCAATGGAAGGCAAACTATAGATCACCACTTTAATGTGGTGCCATTTGAAACATTTGTCTTTTCAAACTGGGACAAATAGTAAATTGGCATTTAGGACACTCAAGGATCCATTTGTTGTGTGCCACAGCAAGACAGAATCTGCTGGAGGCTGCAAAATACCCCCCTGAATCGAAAAGTTGAATGTCAAGCTTAACTTTTACCATTCTGCAGAACAGAAGGCATTTTTAGCCCCCTGTACTTCCAACTTGCAGGGCAAGCAAATTGGATACCTCTTTATTTTATTTGGTAATTTGTAAAGATTATTTCTGTCCTCTCTATTTTTTTTACTTTTTCTCTCAAAGGTGTAAAGTTTTATTCTGTGCTGCAAATGGGCTGCAGACTGAGATGAAAAGAGGACAATTTTGATAGAAATGCATAAGCCAGAAAAGAAAGAGAAATTGAAAGTGTTAAACAGTAAAAGTAAAGAGGCAGATTTTTATTTAATAACCCCTAAATGATGTATGTAAAAGCTCTGAAAACACTGTTAATTATGGGTGGAAAAAAGCCACAGTTCCTGTCCTTACAATGTCTGTTTAGCATGATGGACACCTTTATAGAAAACACTATTCTCCTATAAGCTTTTATTCCAAAACAACAGTTTTCCCTGTCAGGGTGCAATTATTCCTGTCTAGTGAAGGTGACTGTTCAGAATCTTGGTTTTCTGTTTCATTTTACTGCCCTGTTTCACAGCAGGGGTAAATGTGCTGATAAAGAGGATGGTCAAGGTTTCAGGTGTCAAGCTAGAGCCTGAATTTGGGTCACCTTTCTTACCGCGATCCCCTGTGGCTTTTGGCCAAGGCAGCTGGTCTGCTTTGGCCACAACCCCAGTTCTTTAGGTGCCTCACATTCCCAAGGCATCTGTGGGAGTCAGGGAAGCCTGAATTCCCATGCAGGCACCTGGTGCCTTCAGAGGATTCAGCTTTCTGTGCCTCGGGAAGCTGTACCTGTATGCCTCGTCTGCCCGGTCTTATTTTGCATGGAAATAAAATGAGCTTGTCTTTTCTCCACAACTTGAGTTGTCCTTGCCTGTCCTTGAGCACTTTGAGCCTGTTTGGCCCTTCTGGGAAAGGGATCGTATTCCTCAGATGAAGCATAACGCTACTTCACGTTTTCTGTGCTCTCTTTACAAATGACAGCCTGGAGTTTTCAACCTTATTATTAACTACAAAACCCAGTGATTAGATGCAGCAAGGTCGTTTATTATTTGCTCAATGCTCTCAGTGAGATGAGACATTGCAGGAACCAATAGAGAGCTAAGCTCAACAGTAACAATTCTCCTTTGCCTGTCTATAACTTTACTTTTTGACTAAGTTGCAGATCTTACATCTTTTACGAGGGTGAGAAAAGGATACAAACAGTTTAGCAACCTGTTTCTATTGTCTATCTGCTGAGGAAGTTTATTCTCTGTGGCAAGATGGATGATGATGCCTGGACTCTTTTGATCCTCCCTGCAAAGGGATTAATCTCATTCTTTAGTTCTCCTTGCTAGGGATGAAGTCAAGGATGGAGTTAAATAGTTTGATGGGTGGCAAATAAGCTCCTGAACTCCATTCTCCTTACCGAGCAGGAATCCAGTTAAGGTTATCTGAGAATAAAAATGATCCCATGCTGTCCTGGCTGTGTTTGGGTCCTTTTCCTGACAGCCATGTCTGCGTTACAGGAGAGAATAATTTGCATTCAGTTCTCTTCTTTGCCTCTTTTCTTCATAGAGTAGCTAAGATAAAAACTGGGCCAAAATAATGTTCTCTTAGCCATTTTAATCTTAGAGTGGCGAGAAGCCCTGAGTGGGATCAGTGCAGTCGCTCTTCCAGTGGGAGCTGCAGCTCCCAGTCCAGACCTCCAGCAATTACTGGGTCCTTCCTCTTACTCTGAGCAATACCAAATCCATGGCACTCATCTCCATGTAGAAGGACAGCAGCAAGTCCATGCCTCTAATTCAGCACAGGATCAGTTCTGGATATTAAAGCAATGGCCTTGCCCCTGAATAGGTATGAATATTATTTTTAGTAAGTAGTGGTTTAATTTCCAGCTTGGCCTTTACTAACACAAGGAGTGACCCTTCATCACAGTCTTCCTCCGAGTAATGGGGTTACTCTTGTTGGATATGACTCAGCTGGGAGAAGCACCTCTACCTTTTGACCCTACTGAAATAATCATGGGGAGAAAATGAACAGTTCCTCAGAAAATTGAAGCCCACGTGTCCCTTGCTAACTTGGAGGACCTGCAACCCGTGAATCTTTGTTAAGGCACAATCATTTAAAAGTCCTAAAAGTGGGTCCTGATGCCGGAGATAGCTTTGCAGAAATGATGATGATGTATGGAGGTCAAGTCCAAAGCTAACAATGGAGAGAAGGAGGCTGCAGGGGCACAAGGGGACCAGTTTATTAACGCTGCTGCTGCTATTTTCTGTGGCAGGTCTGAGTACCTTCAGCCTCATTGATCTGAATGGTCAGTGTTTCTCAATCTGCCCTAGTCTCAAGGGATCAAGCTTCCCCACTCTTCTCTCTGGGGTGGAGGGGGTGGTTGGAGCTACAAAATACTTAGTAGTATGGAGATTTTTGCCCTGTGCAGTCTGGCTTCTCAGCTTTGGCAGTCGCACGTTGTGCTCCTCTGTTTCTCTGACCCAAACCTTCAACTGTCCACTTTTATTTCCTCTGGTGATGGGATTCCAGTAAGCTCTGTAGCAACAGACAACCGAGAAGAGGGACCCTGTGTGTTTTCTAGCTAAGAAAAGGGTGTGTGTAAGCTCACTGCCACACCTGAAGCTCTGCATTAATTCCATCTATATCCCCACCACAGGGAAAATCAAAATTGTTGTTCACACTTAAACACCGACAGTCAACCAGCTCTGAGAAAATGTCTGTAATGAACCAGCCTTTTCATTGTGCTCCCCGTACATTCACCTACCTGACCTCACAGAGACCTGGAAGTTGCTAGAAGTTTCTAAAGAGGGTATTACTCCCCTCTTCCCTGCTGCTGCTGGGAAGTCTAGAGTTAGAAAGACTATTACATTTTGTCACTGTTTTATAAAAATGTTATGGGCTTGAACACTTACAGTGAGACTTCACGCTATTATTGCAGAAGTGTTTAAATGTTCTGAGGTGCTTTTAGGTGCCAAAAAAATTTAGTTGACAAAATAATAATAAATCCAGATCTAGCTAACACTTTCAATGAACATAAAAGCTCTGACTGAAATTCCCTTTACCTCTCCGTTCACCCTGTGACGTCTGTCTTTCCTTGCGGCTTTGTTCCACACTAAAGCTGTAATTTATAAGTTCTGAATCTCTATTATGTAAAACAAGGAGAGTTAATTTTTGGAGCTTTCTGAGACTTATCCTTTGTAAGTGAACTGTGGTACAAAAATCCAATAAAAACTTAGATGTTTTAATTTATAGTAAAGCTTCTGCACGCCACTCTGGGAATGTAAAGCAGTCCTGGCATGATCATTAATTACGTGCATAGTTACTGTAAAATAGTCTCATCCTAAGACAGAACTGGAGTCAAAGTCCTTTTTATTTGTTGGGGTGGGGAGCTGTGTAGATCTGCTTTAAGCTGGAATACAGTTCTCCCCACCCAGTCTCTAATCTCCTCATCATAGCTTGAATATCCAGAGTCCTCTGCTTAAATATTTCCGGCTAGAGAATGTGATATGATACGGAGCGGTTGCACCTGAGTTGTAACAAAAGAAACCCGTGTCAAGCATTCAGGTGTCGTTATGAACTTGGAAACTGCAGATCACTGCAGTGCAGCTCCAAAGGCATTTCTCTGGCTGCATTAAAGGGCTTGGAATGACATCTTCAAAATCCAGAAGAACATACAGCTTTTTACTTTACAGTGTGATTAATGACTCTAGGAACAAGTTTTTAAGCTTGATCTCCAGATGGAAGAATATTAAAAATATTGATTTATTGTGGCTTCTTGTGTGAACTTTGCTCAAATTGGACTGCTGAGCTGCTTGAGCCAATTTTGCTGTCAGCATGGTCACTCAGTCCATGAGTCCTAGCGATTCTGCTGTGAGTTCTTCCCTATAGCACTTTGGGGAAAATATCAGTTCTTTGCAATGTTTGAGGATTTTAAAAACAATATAAAGAAAATCCCATTCACACGTATGGGAACTGTCAGTCATAGCATCGCTGTGAAATCCAACTGCAGGCACAAGGACACCAACTCTGACTTCTACCAAAAAAAAAAAATAAATTTAAAACATCTTCCTTTGTTTGGAAGACAGACAGAAAAAGCTATCGAGGGTGTAAATCACTGTCATTTGTTAAATCTGCTCAGGGCTCTGTCCTCAGCTGGTACCAGTTAAAGTCCTGTGCACCCAGATTAAGTTGCAATAATTCAAGAGGAGGATCTTTAATTAAGCAGAAAATAGTGATCATAAAACTCTGTTCCTATATGTACCTGTTCTAGGCTCATCTGCACATGTGATGGTGTCCTAGAAAGTCTGAGTCCCTAAAATAAGAAAAAAACTTCCATTAGTTGTTTAATGAGCTTTAAACATTGTTATAAAAACTTCTTCACTCATCAGCATCTTTTGTTCTCAGAAATGTATTAAGTTGGGGATCTCAGGAAGGTGTGTCTGATCCACTGTCCTGCCCCTGCAGCCCAGCTCTGGGAGCCTGCCCAGGCCATGAACATCTGCTGCCTCTTCAGAACACAGATTCTGGTGCCCCCCTGTCCCTGGCCTTCAGAAAGTTTTCCAAAGTCTGAGCTGATTTTCTTCCTGCAGTCTCAGCACATTCTTATTATTTCTACCCTGGGCATCAGAAACAGTTATGATCCTGTTCATATTAATACCTCTAAGCTGGTGCTTTCATCAGGTCAGAAAAACTCCCCGTGTTTTTTTCAGATGGAGAGCAGCAACAGCTTCTGGCTAAGGCCCAGCTCAGGACCCAGGTGTGAAAATGAACAGCAGTTCAGGACCAGAGCAGCTCTAGTTCTCGGTGGGAGGTGAAAGGTGATGGTCTCTTCCAGGCGTGATTCTCTGCAGCTTCTCCTTTCCTTCTCTCAGTACTGTGCTGGTAGTTAATCAAATATATTGTTCCTCTATGCCTCAGAGCAGTGTCTTTCCTCTACAGACTTCCCCTTTCTAATTTTCCTTCAGTCCTTCATCATATTCAGCCTGGAGTGAATATCTCAAAGACTTTATCATCTGAGCCTGTTGGGGTTCTGGGGCAAAGTCCTTCCCTCTGTAACAGAATAAATCCCGTAAAACCAGTGGAGATAAATGAGGGAGCTAACCGTGATGGCCCTGGGTCCCCACTGTGTGGGCAGCTGGAAGTCCCACCATGGTAGGGGGTGATGCTGGAGCCAGCTCCAACATCTGGTGAAGGCTGACCCAGCCTGGGGCCAGGAGGGAGGAGGACTGGAGACCCCAGATTTGGCAGGTCTCATTCTCTTCTCTCTCAGTTGCAGCATCTCCTGGGGTCTCCCTGTCTGTCAGGCAGGTGGGGAAACCCCCCTGCAGATGAACAGGGGTGGGACACCGTGGTGGCTGATCAGATCAGTGTCCTGCTGAGATGGGAAGGAAGTGGGCCTTGTGTAAATGCCAGGCTGAACTGTGGGCCACCAGCATGTGCCTCAAGTGTAGTTCTCCTACCATAAATAAAAGTAGCACCAATAGCCCGGGAAGATTTTCAGAGGATGAAAGAATAAATGGATAAAGCAATTACAGAAAAAGGCAAATTAAAGTATTAGAGCTTGACAGGCTCCTTATTTTTTCCCCTCTTCTCTTTGAATTACTTTTCACTCTTAATTTCCTTACATCAGATTACAGCCCGGTCATCTGCCAGTGATGACAATCTCACTTGGGCACCTGTCCTGGCTGCTGCCACACGGTGCTGCCGTGCGGGGGGACGCCGTCTGCGTGCCGGGGGGGATGGGGAGAGCTGTATTTCACCCGATTATCAGCACCATGCTTTAATTTTCCTGGCACATTGCTGTAACCTGGACGTAGGCTGGGGATTGCAAAAATATAAAACAAAATTAAAGCCTAAAAAGCTAGCTGTGTGATAATGAATGAGATACTGCTGACCCGTGGGCTTTCTCTCTCTTCCGGATAATTACAGAGGAATGACTGTATAAATCTTAGTTGGATTTCCTGCTCCTTTTTCTCTTGGAAATGGATGGCTCTGTTGTGTTTCTGTTCCCCAGGCTGGAGGATTGTTTTAATTTAAATGCAACTTTACGATGCTTTGCTGCTGTAGCAAGTAGAATTAAAAAAACCCCACACCAAACAACAAAGAAAGAAAAGAGAGTGAAGCTTTTAGATAACTTATCATTTATCACACTAGCTGGTAACTGCTGTTCTTGTGTCTGAACTGCAGTTTGTTACACTGCCTGAATGCAGTTCCCAGCAAGCTCTTGCCAAAGGCTTTGGATTTCTTCTTTGGCTTTCTCTGGTCCAAGGGCAATACTCCCCAAATTGTCTCTTCCGGTTGATTGACATTTTGGGGGACAGCACGTTGGCAGACCTGGTCACGTTATGGCTGAGGGTGTCTTTATACAGCGGTGACTTCTGTACTCTTCTGTTGCTCCCCTGAGTTTGAGGGATCCCAGCACCTCCCCTCAGCCAGGCGGGCAGAGGCAGGGCTTGCACCCAGGCTGCTGCAAACAGCGGCTTCTCCATGGGGGTGGTAAAAGACGTGGTACTTGAGGGTTTTTCTTCTGGAATTCAGTAATTATCTTTGATCTTTTAATATCAGTGTTAAGCAGTTAGGCTCCAACACCTACCTTGTACTGGTGTCTCTCACCCAATGTTTCATCACTGTATTAAATACAATATATTTAATATATGTTAATATATTGTATGTATTTTCATCCTCTGTTTTAGCCCAGCTTCGCAAGTGATTGCACCAACTCCTGACCTCAAAGTATCTCCCTTAAACCTGCTAAAGAAAAACCTTTGGACTTCTTGCAATGTTCCTTATTAAGACTAAGAATTACCGACGCTGCTCCGCAGCCCTCTCCCCCCTCTCAGCACGCGATGTGTTACCCAGAGAGACCTTTTCCCTCGCCCGGGAGGGGAAGACAAATACTATAATCAGGTGCAGGATGAGCCTGGGGCGTAAAACAGCGTCTCTTCATACAAGATTTGTAGTTGTGGAGTGCTGCTGCAGCCCTGCTAATCCACTCGCTCCTTATTAGGAACTTCTGGGCAGTTTTACTGCAAACTGCTACTTTTAAGTGGGGCTTGCTCAGGCAGAGGCAGGACAGCAAGTGCAAGAGGAGCCTGACAAGGCTTTGGCAGCTGGGAAATGCAGAACTGAATTGCAGCTGGGATGCTGGGAGGAGAGAGTAACCCAGAAATGCCAGAGAATGTGGGATTTTGGTGAGCACCAAATGAAATTTGTTTGCAGGCTGGATGCAGACAAGAGCCTGCTCAAATGGCAAGGCTGGCCAAGGGTAATGCTTTCAGCTTCAGCATCCTGAGGATTTTAGGTTCACAGCAGTGTTTGTTTGTGTGACACTCTTCAGATGAAGCAGCCTTCAGGTTTTGGCACCCAAGGCCATGGCTCAAGGCAAGTCCATTATGTATGGCCTGAATTCCCTGCTTTGGGCTCAGATTAGATTGCATTAAATCCCAGTGTAGGCACTCTTCAGTGTGGTTTAATTCAGTGTATCTTCAGATTCAGCATTAAACTGAATCAAATCAGTGCTGTTCTGATTCCGAATAAGAAAGTGCCTGTGAGAGGCCTTAATATCAGTTTGAGTAACCACTTCGAAGTTACACCTTTAATTCATTTAAAGTTTTAAAGTCCTTAAAAGCTTGTCTACACATCATTAGTGAATGCTTTCCTTATCTAGGATGCTCTATCTGATGGAAAAGAGATTGGATAAAGGTTGGGTACGAAAGGGTGGATAAAGGTTGGTTGGTTTTGTGGTGCTGTCAAGTTTTATTCTAAATTGCTTTAGGGTGTTTTCTTGATTTTTGGAGTTTAAGGTTTTTCATTAACGCAAAATGAAATGCTAGCATTTCTGGTCTAAGCAACTGCAGAGGAAAACTTTGTATATGTACATATACCTATGAATGTAAAATCTCTAAAAGCAGATACCACAATTTTTTGAAGCATTTGATTCTAAGTTTATTTCTTGATTGTGAGGAGCATAAACAAGTTTTCTAAACACACAGAGGCCCCTAAACCCTCTGAAACAAACTCTTCATAATCCTTTCACAGGCTTCTGTTCTGCAAAACTTACCATCTAATCAATATGACCAGATTCTACTTAATTAACAACATTGAACCAAAAAGCCAGGATCATCCCAGACTGGGTGGTAACTCTCTGCAGATGCCTGAGGGAAACTTCTGCTGATGGGAGGCATCACAGCTCCCACTTCCACTCCTAAACAGACACACCAAAGGCTGTAATTTCTTGTTTCCTAACAATATTCTCTCTGCATCTGCAGCTGAAGTTCTGGCTGTGAAACATCCAGAACCTGTTCATTGCATTTAAAAGATAACTGTAGAATAGATAACAACATGTAGAACATAAGTCTGTGTGTGTGTCTGAATAAGGAAAAGCTTCTTATATAATCCATTAGCAAGCTGCTGGTCTGCAGTTTCTTGGTAATGAGATAAAGAGCAGGCATGGAACACCTTTCCCACAGTAGCTGTGAATGCTCCCATGTGTTCTTCCCTCTTAAGTTGTATTTGCTTGTTGCTGCTGGTGGAATAACATCTCATTAGTAAGGAAAACCTGAAGAAGCCACGAAGGGCAGCAGTGTCCAGGACTGAGGGCCTTGAAGGAACTGCACCTGGGCTCCTTTTTGGGGAGGGGAGGATAAAAAAAGGTATAAAGTGCAGATCCCAGGCAGAGGAACCCCCTCCTGACCTGCTGCTAAAGCTCTCCAAGAGGAAAGACTTTTCTGTATCTTCTGACCCAGCAGCCTGGTTAGATCCAAAGCCTTCTTCAGAGCTCAAAGCATTCCCTCTCCATTCCATTCTAACTGGTGAAGCTGTCAGGTCCAGCTGATTATTTCTTTTCTTTCACTACTCCTTTTCTGGAGGAGTTCATGTATTTAAAAGCTATGTTGTCTTATTTACTACAGAAACAAGGACACTTCAACTAAAGATGAATGCTATGTGTGAAGGGAAGGAAGACCAAAGTCTGTTTAGTGAAGAATCTCTTCCTTTACCTTTCCTTAAATCCCTCTATTTCTTTTTAGCCCCCATGACTAGCTGCCTCTTCACTCAGAATATCTGCTGTTTCCGTAGGGAGTCTCTTAGCCAGGAGCATGTTCTTTCCTTCAAGCAACAAACCAGAGAATTGAGCGAAAGAGCATCTCTAGAAAATGGTTTTTCTCTTTCCTTGACCTGGACTCAAATTGCATGCCACAGGCTCCTGAAGGCAGTGAAATGTTCCCCTTCCAGCCTTCTCTTTCCCGTTCCCTGTCCCTAGTCTGGGTCCTTGCCTCCTTGCTCAGTTTGGATCCAATTCTGCTCTAGTTTAGCTGAGCCTGGAAGCAGTGCCTACAGCTTTAGAGCTGGGGATGCACTTCAAGGTTACAGCCTGCTACCTCCTCTGGGACAAGGAACTTGCTGGCCTGCTGTGGCCGTAGGAGTAGTTCTGGCTGTTAGAGCTCCACAGTAAACCAAGCACTGATACAGAGAAATGATTACTTGTTTTGAGACTTATTTACTTATAGAAAACTGCTTAACAACTTATTTACTCACTTATAGCAACTTATAGTATTACTTATAGTATTTCTGAATATTGCTAAGAATCCTGCTTGCCCAGACTGTTCTGTGGGATTTTACCAAGGACTGCTGTGTCCATCAAAACAAAGCAGTTTACTGTGAAAATCTACCAAGAACTGCAGTGTTCAGCAAAATATCATGTTTTTGTCCTTGGGAAACAGATGTGCTCTGACTAGTTGGGTCTTGGTAATGAGTAAAGATGGTCATAGACGGACGGTAGAAGTTCCATTGGTTCTCTTAGATAAGATAGAATGAGTAAACTGGCTGAAAACCACTCTTGTTATTCAAGAAATTGGCCAAGAGAATCTGCATATGCTCCGGGCAGAAGTACAGGGTGAGGAGGACTGTGAGCCTTCCTCCCAAAGATCCCTGAAGACGCCCCCCAGGAGGAAATGCGCAGGTGCAAAGAGAACACAAACTGCTGACACCAGCCTCTAGAGCTAACCCAGCCTTACTCATGCATATGTATGTTTGTGTTATGTAATCAATGAATATGTATATCCAGAGTCGATAAGTTTCTAGTAAAATGTGCTGTTGGGGTGCAAGCTTTGTGGGGAAATCCCCTCGCACCCCAGCGCTGGAGTAAACATACCTGCTGCATAACTCTCTGAGTTGAATAGAGTCTGTTTCCGCGAATCACTGTCCCCAAGACCTCTGGCCCCCTGTGACCAGTGGCCCCTTCTCCCACCGCACCCTCCCCCTCCTCTCCGACCAGGCTCGGGGTCACCCCTCAGAGTGACTCTTTCCCTTTGTGCCCGACTTGGCTGCCTGCAGCCTCATTTTCAGGTGCTGGGCATGGAATCCTTGTCTTGGACAGGAGACAGAATGGAACTGAAGCATCGTGAGCTGTGAAACTTGGGAATTTTATTCAACAACTAAGACAACATTTTTTGTGCAGTCGGAGGAGCATGGGCAGGACCGAGAAGGCTGTTGACGCTGAGGCTGCCGTTGGCTCAGCAGTCAGAGCCCTTGCAGGAGGCGGTCATGGTGCACTGCAGCCTGCACTGGATCCTGTCCATCCTGGTGCTCAGGCCTTCCCTCAGGTTCTGCATGAGCTCCTGCAACCAAGTAGAGAGTTCCACCAACTTCTGCACTAGAAGGGGGAAGGAGCTGAACCCGCCTGATTGTGTTGGTGTTGGCCTTGGCGTCTGAAGGGGGGTTGAGGGGAAGGCTGGCCGTGGCGTTGGAGCAGCCGTTACTGCTGGGCTCAGCCCCATCTGTTCTAGGATCCAGTCGTAAAAGTGCTGAGTGGAGGTGTAGATTCCCAGCCGTTTTGCTCTCGTACAGCCTCTCCCCCAGCTGGTCACCCCAACCAGCCAGAAGTGGTCAGCACTGTTGTCTTTGCAGACGAGAGGAGCACCGCTGTCACCCTGCAGTGGAGGAGAGAGGGTCAAGGTGGTGTCGGGTGGCCGCTGGCAGCACTAGGGCCGGCTCCTTCTCTCTGTCAGCACCCCCCAGAGCTGTATGCGCTGCACAGAGAGGCTCTGCTCAGGTGCTGGGGGCGACAGGACCTTGTCTGAGAGGGGGTCATGGGCCCGTGGGGTAGGACTCGTGCTCCTCTCGTGCTCCACCCAGCAATGCTGGCTGGGTGCAAGAGGGATGTTCCAGGGCTGGGACCTGGACCTCGGTGCTGCCAGGAGTGCTGGATGGGCTTTCTGGGCAGAGTCCCAGGCCTCTGGGACAGTGGGGCCCTGGGCAAGGGCCTGCAGCTGGGGAAGGGGAGGTGAGCCCCGCCAGCGGCGGGGACCCAGCGGTGGGAGGGCGACTGGCCAGGCAAAGCCCGCGCCAGGGTGTTTGGGCGGCTGTGCCGGGGCTGCCTGTGCCGCTGGGTGCTGCCTTGTCGCAGGCTCCTACCTGGCAGGTGTCGATGCCGCCCTGCGGGTAGCCAGCGCACAGGTTGTGGGGGTGGACGGCCCCTTGGTACGACCGGCTGCTGTTGCAGAGGTTGAGGTCGATGAGGTGGACCTTGGCCTCCTGCAGAACATCCGTTGGTCCTTCAGCTGTGAGCAGAGAAAGGAATTAACGCCCGGCAGCTCGTTGCCAGGTCTCCTGCCCTGTCTGGGTGAACCCTTCCCTGGGGCTTGGCTTTGCACCGGCGTTGCCCTTCTGTCTCGCCGTGGGCCCTGGGCCAGGCCCATCTCTCCATGGGCACACGTCCCCGCAGCTGCGCTCTGGCTCTTGCCTCTGCTGTCAGGAAGCCCAGCCCGCCTCCCCCGTGTGCCGAGCTCGCACTTGGGACGCGAGCGCTCTTTGGGAACTCACCTCTCGCTGTCGTGGACCCCCAGCCACTGATGTAGCAGGTTGTCAGTTCTGACACTTTCAGCGAGGCGTCGGGCACGCAGGCGAGTTGTATGGAGTTGCTGCACTGGACAGGCTGGTCCAACTCCAGCAGCGCAATGTCGTTCCTCTGCGAGATGCTGCTGTAATCCTCGTGAACCAGCAGCCGTTTAATATTGCGCACTTGGGCCTCCGGGCCCAGCTGAGTCAAGCGGGTGGCCCCAACCACCACGCGCCACGTGGTGATGTGCCTGGAAGGCAGATGGGGAGAGGGCTCAGAGGGAGAGGAACCACGTGCTGCAGCAGCCCAGCAGTTCCCTGCCCTTTGCTTCACACAGGGGAGAGGAAAGCAGTGCTACGGAGGGCGCGACTGCCCCTGCATGCCTTGGGCTCAAGGCGTGTCAAGCTGGAGGCTGCTAGAAAGCCGTGGCAGGAGCCCAACTCTCTCCTGAGCAGCGTCTCAGCCGGGCTCTGCAGTGCCCAGGCACTGGGCATACCGCAAGGAAAGGGGACGGGAGTAGCACGTGGTGCTGCGGGTGGGGCATCCGCGAGTGCCAGGGGATATCCCTGTTCCTGGCCCTCCTTACCTGGCCTTGGTGAAGCAGTGGGCTGCTGTGAGGACCCACTGTGGGCTGATGAGGGACCCTCCACACACATGTCCCGTGCCTCTTCTCCAGGGACCCTGGATGCTCACGATCCAGGGCCAGGCCCCTGGCTGGGCGTCTGTACCCCCCACCACGTGCGAGGTGCCATCGTCAGCAGCCATGGGCCGGAGCCCGCAGGTCCTGTAACCAGAAACTCATCACCATCCTGCTTGACGGCTCGCTGCTGTCCCGGCTGAAGGTCAGCCGTCTGCCCTCCCCACGAGGCACTGCATGGACAGCGAGGCCAGAGAGCCCCGTGGGGCAGGCGGGCGGCCGCCCCCATTTCTGCTGGAGCCCCGCAGGCGAGTTGTGCCAGCAGCCCGGGCGCTGCAAGGAGCCGAGGCTCCCACGTGGGGCTGGGGAAGCCGTGGTGTGGCCACGGGGGACAAGCGGGCACCCTCCAGGGAACCCCATCAGGTTGCCCAAGCTCCCTCCCAGAGCCTCGGCCACTTACCTACAACTGTCCCAGGCGCCGTGCGCAGGCCAGCACAGGGCCAGCAGGATGAGGAGACGGAGCAGATGCATCGCTGCCAGCGGCATGTGCCAGCTGCCAGAACTGAGGGCTTGTTGCCACCAGTGCAGCAGCCAACAGAGTGCCCGCAGGGCTCGCGGTGCCCACGGTGCCCACGGCAACGGGGCTGATGTCACAGAGTCGCTGGTTCCAGGGGCTGGGCACGGTGGTCTCTGGGGCGGGGGGGGGAAAACATGGGGGTTTCCAAGCAGCAGGGGAAGCAGAAGCTGGGATCGGACACCCCCGACAGACCCAGCTGAATGCTCTGCTTGCGGGACGGGGTGTGCAGGCCCCGTGGCAGGCAGCAGCGCCCGGCCCCAGCACTGCCTGCCAGCGGCGAGCAGGAAAAAACCCAGTGTGGCACCACAGCCTCTTGGGGGAGTTCACCACCCCCCTGCTCTCCGCAGCCCTCTGCCACCAGGTCCTTCTCAAAACTCGTACACCGGAGAACAGAACTGCTACAGACAGCAGCACACGCGTGTGTGTGGCAAAGCCCATCTGGTTCCAGCCGCGCAAGCACGCAGGGATGTGCAGCCACCTCAGCCCACCAGAGCCGAGCAGTGTCACCCTTCCCGCACAGAGCACAGGGCAGCACAGAGGCAGCACCGGCCACGTCAGCCCCAGCAACACCCTCTGGCAGGCGCCGTGTCCTCACTCTCCAGCAGTTGTCTCGCTGTTCTGGGCCAACACGGACAAGGGCGGTTGTGGCCCCTGGTGTGCGTGGCCAAGGACAGGCAGCTGCAAGCTCCAGGCAGAGGAGGCTGCTCCTGCTCTCAGCCCCACGTGCCATTCTCCATGGCCTTGGGAAATGCTGCAGCAGCCTCAGCTCCTCAGTCTGCCTTCTACGGCCGACGGCAGAGCCGTGCTCACGTGCGGGATGCAGGGCAGTCGTGGCAGAGAAGCAGGAGGCAGCCGCCTGCGTTGCGCTTGCTGATCAGGGCCGCTCCCTGGAGGGGCGAGAGCAGTGGCTTGAAGCGTGGCAGCCTCAAAGCTGGTGAAGGGTGCGGGAGCTCCCTGCTGCCATCCTGGCTTGTGTGGACAGACGTCAGGCACACAGCTGAGCGCCCGCCCAGCCTGGTCCCGAGGGTGCCAGGGCAGGCTCCCACTGAAAGCGGAATAGCTGCTGTCAAAGCCCTTGAGGCACCAGGGCTGGGCCCCAGAGAAACAGGACTCGAGGCTGCTTTGTTTTGGGGAAGTTGACCTGAAGGTGAGGCCCCGGATCTGCTTCGAGAGAGCAGGCAGAAGGCGGCCTGAGAGAAGACGACTCGTCCTCTGTGGCTCTTCTGGTCAGCCAGACCCTAATCACAGTTGTCTTTAAGCCCGGCCTGCCACTCAAAGCCTATTTGGAGCCCAGCTGGATACCAGATTGCCAGCCAGAGGCAACGTAGAGCCCGCCTAGACCACACGTCAGCCAGCCAGAGCCTACTCACAGCCCTCTTGGACCTCAGCTGGCCAGCCAGAGCCTACTCAGAGCCCTTGTGGCCTGCAGCCCAACTGCCAGAGCCTACTTGGAGCCGATGTTGTAAGAGTCGGTCAGAAGATCAGCATTGTCTCAACATTGTCATCAGGGACATGGACAGGAAGGTACCCGACAATGGCCTGTTTGGAACACAGTTGCCAATCCCAAGAGTGGAATGAGGTGCAAAGGCTCCTGAATACAGAACTGTGCGGCACAGTGAGCGCTGTGCTGTTCTCCTGAGCACTGAGGCGTGTGGTACAGAGTGCTGTGCTATTGTTCGGTACCTGAGCCTAACCAGAGCTGACCGCATAGCCACTGTCAAAAAAGATGGGTTGCAACTGTTGCCATAACATCAATGAAGAAATCATGAACTTTAGGCGAACTTTGCTTTATTATAATACCAAAACACACCTCCTGGTTGAAGGCTGCCCGCCTCTAAGACTGACCACGCCTTGGACACTCCCCCTCGTGCATGCGCAGTAGCCTCATTCGAGAAGGGCGGAGATCCCTGATGCAGAGGTGGAGCAAGGTGTGTCACTAAGCATAAAAGATGACTTCTGGACAACGAAAATTCAAAGCTTCCCCACCGAGCATCATGGCGACCGACGACGGAGCACTACCTGACCCAGGACCATTAGGACATCTTGAGATCAGCGGTGGTAGCTATAACCTCCCCTTCTCTTCTTTTTAAACTTTACTTTTCCCCTTTCTTTCACCCATCTCTAGCTTCACAGGCAACACAACACAGTTTCACTGTTTGATTGATGCTATCCCCTTTGGTGTTGGTCACCTTAATTTTGCACTTTCGAGATCGTAGCAAACGAACCATCACAAGTCCACCGAGTGGACCGTGACAGATGTGGACACAAAAGTTGGCCAGCCAGATCAAAATTGGAGTTGTCTTTGAGCCCGGCCTGCCACCCTGAGAGAGCCAGTTGGGTACTAGCTGGCCAGACAGAGACAATGTTGAGCCTGCCTAGACCGCTGGTCGATACAAGGAAATGATCACCTGCTTTGCAACTTATTTACTTATAGCAACTTATAATGATTTCTGAATATTGTTTAATAATCCTGCTTGCCCTGACTGTTCTGTGGAAGTTTACCAAGGACTGCTGTGTCCATCAAAGCAAAGCCGTTTTCTGTGGAAACTTATCAAGAATTAGCATGTTCGGCAAAAATAAGAGACATGTCCTTGGAAAGCAGATGGGTTCTAACTAGTTCAGTCTTTATAGTGAATAGATAACCATATATGGACGGTAGAAACTGATATACTGGGGCTTTTAGATAAGATAGAGAAGATAACAGCTCTTGTTGTTCAAGAAAGTGGCTAAGAGAATCTGCGCATGCTCCGAGGAAAAGTACAAGGTGAGGAGGACTGTGAGCCTTCCTCCCAAAGATCCCTGAAGACGCCCCCCAGGAGGCAATGCGCAGGTGCAAAGAGAACACAAACTGCTGACACCAGCCTCTAGAGCTAACCCAGCCTCACTCATGCATATGGATATTTGTGTTATGTGATCCAATGAATATGTATATCCACACTCTAGAAGGTTCTGGTAAAATGTGCTGTTGGGGTGCAAGCTTTGTGGAGAAATCCCCTTGCACCCCGGCGCCGGAGTAAACATACCTGCTGTATAACTCTATTCGAGTTGTAGAGTCTGTTTTCTGCAAGTCAGCACCCCCTCCCTTTGGGGGTCACATATGATACCTGGTGCACACAGCCAGACACCTTGCATGGGGTGTCAGGTGGAATTGCCCTTGACTTTAGGGAGCTGAAGGACAATACAGATTTTGGTAGAAGTGCGCAGCTTTTGCATGCTGGTATCTGCTTCAGTTTCCCCATGCTTCTTCAGCAGTTTTGGGGATTCTGTGTTTTTGTGGGGCCACCCAGCTCTAGGGCAGCCTTTGCTTCCCAGCCCATGGCATCTCAGGAGTCTAATGCCTCCAGTTCCGATAGCATCACCCGTAGGAGGTGTCTCCCAACTACTCCATCAAATTTCCCTTTTTCTCTCCCCTCTCCACTTGACTGGTAATTTAGCTTTAAAACGGATACTAACATCTCATTCCTTTGTTTGGTTCTGGGGATATTGTGGCTTCGTATCCTTCTGGTGTTGGGATCCTTCCTGCCCAACTACCATCCTTCATGTCAGCAGTGACCTGCTAGGGCAGAGTCATTACAAATTTAATGCTGCATTTTCTATGATCTGTAGCTTCCTTCAGGCAATGGTTTTAACAGGGTCTCTGCCAGCCTGTGACTGATGTGTTGCTCCACAGAAGCTGGAGGGATGCATGGATTTCCTCGAGCAGAGTGCCCTCGCTTGTCCCATCCTTGGCTGCACATCTGAAGTGACGTGAAGCTGCAGGGAAGTGATTTTCCTTGTGCTCTCCAGCAACCAGTGGAGACACAAAAAGCTCTTAAGAGAGTTTGGAGATGTGAAGGAGCATCTGATAGATGTGACGGTTTCCAAGTACCGTGAGCCTGACACCACTTTGTTAGAGGAGTTAAGAGGAAGGGCAGAGCCTGAGCTATCAGCTGTGATCAAAGATGTGACCTGGGGTGGACCAGCATCTGCTTTAGACAGATATTCAGGAAGGCGTGGGGAGAAATCCACCCACTGCCAGGTTCTCTGTGGCAGCTTTCCCATCTCTCATTACCAGATTCATCATCATCGGAGTCTAGTGATGAGGAAGGCAGATGAGACCTAAAAGTAATTATTTCAAAAACTCTGGGGAACGCTGCCCTTTGGGAGTCTGTCATACAGTTGAGCTACATGATGCTACAGAACTTGGTCCTTTAATTTCTACTTCCCTGGGACAAATATATAAAGGCTGGAGCTGGTGGGAAAGAAGGTTTCTCTGTTTCATCTTGCAGCCATCCTTGAGCCCCCTTAGGTTAGATAGAGCCCAATCCCCACTCTAAAGGCAGCTTTGGAAAACTTTCCCACAGATGCTTACAGCCAAGATTGCTTCAAATCCACTCTGTCCCACTTCATTTCACATAATTAGGAGCTGTGACTTCCTTGACCTGACTCTTCCTGTCTTGAAATGAGATTTTTCAAAGCAGCAACCCACCAAGGAGAAATTGACAGCAAACTGATGATCCATGTGGGATGGCTCTGACCTCCGGCTATTAAAGGATTGACCAACCTCTTTCTAAATTCACTTAATCTTCCTTTTTCCCCTATCACTTTTTTTTTTAAAAATAAAAGGACTTATGCTTAAGGAGAAATACAAATCCACTTATGTATTCAGCACCCACCTTCCCTTTGTTTACTGTAATCACTTTTGCATCCTGTGATCCTGAATCAGGTCTGAACTCAGAGGAAAGGGCAGAGCTGGGTATCAGCTACAGGTGCAAAAATGCTGGGCTTGAATCAGACCAAAGTCTCCCGCACACTGCAGCAAACTTATGGCAGGGAGAAAACGGAACAGAGTTCCCAGTTGAGGGGGGTCTTGTCTGGGCGCAAAGCCATCCTTTCTGGAAACTAAAGAGAACAGCAGAGGCTTGAACTTCTGGGGGGCAATGAAGCTAATTGTGGCTCAGGTACAGACCCAAGATGTAAGAAACATGTGATTTCTTTTGATCTGACCTTAGGCAAATTGATTTTGGAGTTCTGCCTTCATGCAGAAGAGTGTGAGCCTCAGACATTTGACCCTTTTCTTACGCTCCTCTGCTGCTTCACTATCTGCATCTCCAGCCTCGGCAAGGCAGTGACCTCCCCACGCATACGTGGGGATATGAGCCCAGGTTAGTGCACCACGGCTGAAGATGTACCTTTTAGGAGCACTGCACCGAAAAGAGCATTACTGAGAAATGGGGAGCACCCTTGGGTGACAGGCTGTGGCTCAGTGCTGGGAATGGGGAGCTCTGGTCACTCCTGTCTCACCCCAGCCCTCCGAGCCCTCGAACTGGGTGCCAGTGTCTACAGGGACCTGGAAACCTTCTTGAAATCTGCCTTAAACACTTCCTGCAGGCACAGAAAAGAAATATATCAAGCACATTGCCTAAAATTAGCAGCAGCAGCAGTTTATGTTGCATATAAAATTAATCTGATTGGATTTTAAAGAGAGAGGCTTATAATAAACAAGGCTGGGGCTGTTTACAAACCTCACTGCAATATAATTATATTTTTCAGCATGAGTTGAGCGCTACAAGAGTAGCTGGTCCAGTGGCAGCTTTATTATATTCAGCAAGTCCTAATGAATAGGGAGCAGATTGTAAAATATTGTATATTTTTATTGTTATTCATGCAGGCGAGAGTTTTGCAGCAAGGAGTCACTGGCTTTATTGCTCTAGGTTCTCGGGGAAGAGACAAGTGCTTTGCCAAGATTCAGAAATGAGCTGCTGTCAAGGAAGGAGGAGAGACAGGTCTGCTCCAGCCTGAGCTTCATTGTTTCATGGCAGGGGAGGTGCCATGGGGATGAATTTGACCTTCAGGTCACCGTGGACCAATTTCATGCCCTGTGCAGCTCCATGGACTTCCCAGCTGAACTGTGCTGCTGGTGCTGACGTTAACCCCACCCCAGAGTGTTACAGCAGCCCACCGGGCATCGTGTCAAGCTCTGGGCTGTGACCTCGCGCTCCTCAGCCGCCCGTACAAACACCCGCATGTTTCCGCTGGGTCGTCTGTCAGGTGGAACAAGGTATGACCAGTTTTTCCCAGTGTGAGCATGGCCCTGGGGAAAATCAGACCAGTTTGGCCCTTTAGATCACACCTGCAATTGGAAATGGGAAGGATTTGGTAACGACCTGTTGGTGACTACACCGTGATGGGCAGGATGAAATGAGGGACAAATCCTGTGCGGTGGTGCTCCCCGTCTGTGAATGCGTATGTGGGTGTGCGTGCACACCTTAGAGCAATTCCCTATGGTTGAATTTCCAGGAGAGAAATTGTGCCAGAAGAGAGAAATTTCAGTCTTGGCTGTTCCTTGCTGGCTTGCGTGCAGTCTGGAAAGACGTTTATTCCAGTTTGACCTGTAAGAGAGAGCCTGGGGAGGGCAGAGCCTTGAGCAAGCAAATGTTCAGGTATTTCTTACAACCTTCTGCCAGCTGCTGAAAGAGTAGCAAAGATCCATACGCAGGGATTACAGGTAAAATGCAAGCTGCAAATATACGCACACATAAAATCGTGCTTGTCTGCATTTTACTTTTGTTTTAATGAGTGTTAATAATAAAGTGGTAGAGGATGACAAAGGTTTTCTTCCTCAGGTGTTAAAATGGGAAGCAATTAAGGCTGTTAAAAGTTGCCATGGTGGCAGGATAAAGACGGTTTGGGCAGGTGAGTTGTTTTTTCAATCTGGTATGAGGAATCGCTTCTTCATTACTCTCATTTGCCAGAGCTGGGACAGTTTTATATCTGTGCAGCAGAACAGTGAGCAAGCTTTGTGTATATGTGCACAGCTTTGTACTGTCTATTGGGGCTGGGGACACCCGTTAGAGACATGCCTGCAGGATGGGTGGACACATGGATGTGCAGGCAACCAGCATGAGCAGGGGGTTGCAGGCTGCAGCTGGAGTGGGTTGCAGATGTCCCTTTCCCTGTGCTTCTACCCAGACTGGCTGCACCCAACCCAGCACGGTGTAGGGACACTTCAGGCTCATGCCCACCTTGTCCCCTGGTCTGGGGATGAGGGGCACATGTGGCTCCCTACATGCTCATCCAGAAGCAGCATCGATAAGCACAGAACTACAACCTGGTGTTTTTCTACTTTTTTCCTCTCTCCAAACTGTTCTCAAGGCATCAGATTCAACTGGGTGGAGTTTGTAGTAATTTTAAAAAGTTATTTTCCAAGGAGCTTTTGAAGGAGTAGGTTTGAGCTGGCTCAGGGGATAGGGAGGGAAGGGCTTTGAGTTATATGTAACGAGAAGATCCAGTTTCTTGCCGTGTAACACCTCTTACTGGGAATTCAGCAAATTGGCTTCAGTACTGACTGGAAGCTTTTTGTGGGTGGCTCTCTGTTACCTGACACTTTGGCTTTGCAGTCAGGGTAGTGGGGCAAAATGAGTTCAGGTCTTAGACCTGCAACTGATTGTCTGGCCAGCACCAGGCACGTTTCCCAGCCTGAGCTCTCTGTAATTCCCGAGGTGGTGTCTCTGCCGAATCTAAGCTGATCTGAGGATGGTGCTGTTGTCCCACTCTGCCAACACATTTCCTTTTGGCACAAGCTTTCCATCCAAAGCAGTTTCAGCTCACTGAATTATCAGGAAATCAGCCTGACAAGGGGTGGATGGTTTCTGAGGGCTTGGTGGGGCTGGGAGGGCAGTGCTGTCAGCCAGCTGTGCACGTGGGGGGTAGAGCAAGGAAACGTGCTTGGGGAACAGTCCAGCACTTCAGATGAGATTTGTTGACAAGTTGGACTTCAGAGCTTGACCTAGTCATCCAAGGCTAGACAGGCAGAGCTCTCCGGAGGGCTCTTGCTCTAATGTTGACAAGTGTTAACGACAGGTCAGAAGAATTGCCCTCTAGCTGTCCTTATTTCTCTCCATTAACTACAGAGAGAAGCAAGTTAACTAGCTCAGTCTTAATTCAATTTTAAAATGCTCAAAACCAAGCAAGGCAAACCTTTCCAGGGGGATCCAGCATTTGTGACTTTGCTGCTGAAAACCGGCTCCACTTTCTGTAGCCATGGCAGAAATCCCCTCCTTAGCTCACTAAATCCACTGTCTTCAGATGTGTTTTGTAGCGTGCAGTTTTGCCCAGAGGCTCTGAGGGAGAGGTTCCTCGGTGAAAGACATGTGGGATAAGTTTTAGCATCCCAGTGAAATCCTGAGATGGAGAGCTGCCAGTCAGAGAGGGACCTGGGGGGGTTGATTGACAGCCGGCTGAACAGGAGCCAGCAGTGTGCCCAGGTGGCCAAGAAGGCCAATGCCATCCTGGCTTGTATCAGAAATAGTGTGGCCAGCAGGGACAGGGAAGGAATCTGACCCCTGTACTCAGCACTGGTGAGGCCGCCCCTCGATGAGTGGGTTCAGTTTTGGGCCCCTCACTCCAAAAAGACCATTGAATGACTCGAGCGTGTCCAGAGAAGGGCAACGGAGCTGGTGCAGGGTCTGGAGCACAGGTCTGATGGGGAGCGGCTGAGGGAACTGGGGGGGTTTAGTCTGGAGAAGAGGAGGCTGAGGGGAGACCTCATGGCCCTCTACAACTCCCGGAAAGGAGGGTGCAGAGAGGGGGGGTGAGCCTCTTGAGCCAAGGAACAAGCGCCAGGACAAGAGGGAATGGCCTCAAGCTGCGCCAGGGCAGGGTCAGACTGGCTCTTAGGAAGTATTTCTTTGCAGAAGGGGTTGTTGGGCGTTGGAATGGGCTGCCCAGGGCAGGGGGGCAGTCCCCATCCCTGGAGGGGTTGAAGAGTCGGGTTGACCCAGCGCTGAGGGATCTGGTGGAGTTGGGAACGGTCAGGGTGAGGTTCATGTTTGGACTGGAGGAGCTTCAAGGTCTTTTCCAACCTGGATGATTCTGTGATTCTGTGAAGGTGACTCTGCTCTGCAGTGGTTTCATTCTACAACAGCCATCTAGGCTTGGATTCATCTTGGCAAAAGAGGACTTTGGGGGTAAAGGTGTTCTACAGAGATCAATGATGAAAGTCTGCAGAGTCAAGTATGGTCTGGAGGTGCTGGACACAATAGCTGTTGTCTTCTAGCACAAGGACTGGGAGCTATCAAATGAAGTTAGTAGCAGCCAAGTTCAAAACAGACAAGAAGCAAGACCTGTGGAAGTGCTTGACAAAAAGGTACTGTTTGTGCAACAACTGCGTACAGGCTGGAGGACAACTGGATCCATTTAGGATCCACTTAGCTCAGAGTTTATGCCTCAGTCCTTCCCAAAGGACTGCCGTGTGGATTATGTGTGGATGCAGCTTTGACAGGGCTGGGGTCTGCCCTAACACCCAGCACCCTGTGCACTGTCGGGTTGTTTTCCTTCTTGCCGTAGGGACCATTGATGCGTAGCTATGTTAGCAAGTCTGTCAAATAACACTTTCCAGAACCAACTCCCTGCTCACACACACACACACACACCCCGGCGCCTCCTTCAACCATGGAGATGATCTTTCTGTCTCGTGAGGACTGCATAAAGCAGCTCTGCACTTTCTGACAATAACTTGCAATTCTTAATCACTCCCAGGAATTACAACTTTTCTCTGGTTTATGCCTCCTCAACTCTAGCTGAGGACAGGAGCTGTTTCATATTTAAAGAGTATTATATCTGGATTGGTCTCCTGGGGAGCTGTTGGTCTTGAAGGCTGAGATTTAATTCTTTGCACCACTAATTAGAGCAGGAAAATAACTAGGAAGATGTAAGCAGAAGGTTTGTAGGAGTGTGTTAACAAACATGTCTTCTCTTGCTTTAAGAGTAGTATAGTGGGCCTGCTGTGATTCGGAAGCATTCATTTCTTAGGGAGATAAAGAAGAGGAAGAGAAATAATTGTGTTTTTATCCCTAGATGTTTCTTCTACAGTAACGCAACAAGAGAAGGAAGTGGAAAGTATGAGTCCAAAGATTACAGCTGATTTAAAAGCAGAGAAGTTCCTTGGCTGGGAGACCTGACAGAGCTGGCAAGGGGAAGAGGTCATGACTACAGTTTCATTAAGCCTTTACTTTGAAATTGCTCTTAGTGACAACAGGAGACTTCAGTTTGCCCCACGTAGACTGATTAAATGTCATGACAGTTTGTTTAAATGTATTTAGGCACCAGGATTGACAGCTCCTTGGAGCAGTCAAGCAGAGGACCCACAAGGGACGTGTAACTCTGCTAGTTGTAAGTGTGTACAGGACTTAGCTCAAGAGGTAACTATGAAACAGCCATTCAGTTGTAGAGACCAAATGTACTCAAATTCAGTGCTTCACAGTAATGAAACAGCCAAAAAATCCATTAGGACTACACTGTTGATGGGGTTTTCTTTCTGAAGTGGAGAAAGCTTGTTAACAGGGAATGAGGAGGAGGGGCAGGGGGTAAAAGGCTTGCAGGAGGCTTGGAGACTGTTGAAAGACATTGTGTGAGCAGTTCAGAGTAAATGTTTTACCACCTATCAAAACCATAGCTAAAATACTTTTCAGAGAACAGCAGTGTGGTTAAACAGCAGAGTAATGAATGCTTTTAGAAGTGGAGGAAAAAACATGTCCCTTGAAGAAACGGAAGGCTCTTAAAGAACTTAACTATAATTGGATAATATCAAAGGGTTAAAAGCTAGAAAACAGACAGAAAGAATGACAGAAAGTTATTCACAAGGTTGTTAAAATGCAGACTGAGAAGATGTCTTATGGAAGATGTCCCAAGGCTACGTGATTGGAGAGAAAATATCCAATGTGTACGGAGTTGGTATTTATGTTACTTCTCTTCTATATGGGAGGATTTATTAAGGAGAGTGGGCCTCACCCATTTGCAGAGAAAGGATGGTTTTAGTGGAGGGCAGGTGGTGATGATAATATAAAACTTCTTTTAACCTGGGAAAAGTAAAAACATAGTGAGAAGCAGGCTGTGAGGGCTTTTTTTGTTGGAGCTTTTTACAGTACTTGGAAGTAGTTAGATTTAAATGGTTCAGTCTGCCTATTGTGCTCCTCATGACAGTGCTTTCTGAGCATATGGTTGTTAGTTTCTTCATCTTGTGAAGTCACTTAAGACCTGACAGAAAGCTGCTGCTCGCTGAGGTGTGACTGTATCTGTTCCCTGCTGCCCTACTGGTGCTTCACTGGAGTGAAGATAATTAGAAATGACACATCGCTGTGGGTACTGGAGTTCTTCCTTTATGCTCATTTGATACCTAAATCTAGCCTGGTTTAAGCCCTCATAGGGAAGCTGAAGTAAGCTGATGCTGAAACCTTGAGTCTGGTTCTGGACTTGTCCAGGGTCAGAGGGGTTCAGAGCAGAGAGGGGAGTGGGTGGGCTTCAGCTTGTGGTTTCTGTGTACAGAAGAGCAAGCATTTGAACTTTCTTCAGCAAACTGTACCAAATCCACTTTTGATCCCTGTTACAACTCTTCTCCCACAATTTTCCCAGACTCTTGTCTTGAACTCCATGCTACTGTGCAAGTGCATCTAGTGCATGCTCTCACTCTTATTCAGGAGAGAGCTGTGTGCAATGGATGAGATGTTATGGCAGGAGTTGCTTTTTTCAAGCTACAACTTGAGAACATGAATTGGAAGTTATTTTGGTTTTGCACTGTTATGTTCAATATGGTCCTGAGGTGTAGGTGCTGGGTTCAGGCTCTCAAACTGGCTCCCCAGAAAGGCCCTTTCCTGTGCCATGGGGAGGAAGAGTCTCAAAGAATAGAGCTGCAGTCTCTAGTGCTTGTCTCAAAGCTGTTTCTATTCTGAACCACTGAATATGAAAAATCACCTGCTTCTTCCTGACAGTCAGGGAAAACAGACTTTGCTCTGAGGTGGTTTTAATTGCTTTCCTTGTTCTGATGATGAAACAGTAGAGCCTTCCATCTCTGCTTCTGCAGTGCCGTGAGTATCCACACTTTGGTTTCCATTCCTGTTTCTGTCTCCTCTGAGGCTGTGGTCATGGCTAAGTTGCCTCCTTACAGCATACCTTTTTCTCTGAAGTCTCTTATTTTTCACGTCATCTTAAAAACACTGCTGCAGGAGGCATGCTTCCCTCCTCTTCCTGCCAGGTTGCATTCCAACCTTCATGGCAGCAAGTGTCTTCAGAGGGAAGTTCATTTGGCCTTCACCACCTTGAGATGTATCATTCCCTGGAGCTGCCTTCTTCTCACCATCAACTGCCTTAATGTGAGCTAGTTCAGACTTAAACACAAAGGGTTGTATTCATCTGCTCTAGCTTGGACATCTGGAAGTTATTTAAGTCTGCTCTCAGTCAACATAAATGATGCCCAGTTGCGCCAGATTTAATACAGTGGATTTACCAAGTTCTTCTATTTCAAGAGAAAAGAAAAACTTCAGGCTTAACTTAAGGTTTACAAGTCTCTGTAGAGAAGTCTGATTGCAGATGTAGTTTTGCAGGATTCAGTAATAGAGTTAATATTTTTCTGAAAAATATTTTGTACACTATGACCTTTACTCTCAATGGAAGGCAAACTATAGATCACCTCTTTAATGTGGTGCCATTTGAAACATTTGTCTTTTCAAACTGGGACAAATAGTAAATTGGCATTTAGGACACTCAAGGATCCATTTGTTGTGTGCCACAGCAAGACAGAATCTGCTGGAGGCTGCAAAATACCCCCCTGAATCGAAAAGTTGAATGTCAAGCTTAACTTTTACCATTCTGCAGAACAGAAGGCATTTTTAGCCCCCTGTACTTCCAACTTGCAGGGCAAGCAAATTGGATACCTCTTTATTTTATTTGGTAATTTGTAAAGATTATTTCTGTCCTCTCTATTTTTTTTACTTTTTCTCTCAAAGGTGTAAAGTTTTATTCTGTGCTGCAAATGGGCTGCAGACTGAGATGAAAAGAGGACAATTTTGATAGAAATGCATAAGCCAGAAAAGAAAGAGAAATTGAAAGTGTTAAACAGTAAAAGTAAAGAGGCAGATTTTTATTTAATAACCCCTAAATGATGTATGTAAAAGCTCTGAAAACACTGTTAATTATGGGTGGAAAAAAGCCACAGTTCCTGTCCTTACAATGTCTGTTTAGTATGATGGACACCTTTATAGAAAACACTATTCTCCTATAAGCTTTTATTCCAAAACAACAGTTTTCCCTGTCAGGGTGCAATTATTCCTGTCTAGTGAAGGTGACTGTTCAGAATCTTGGTTTTCTGTTTCATTTTACTGCCCTGTTTCACAGCAGGGGTAAATGTGCTGATAAAGAGGATGGTCAAGGTTGCAGGTGTCAAGCTAGAGCCTGAATTTGGGTCACCTTTCTTACCGCGATCCCCTGTGGCTTTTGGCCAAGGCAGCTGGTCTGCTTTGGCCACAACCCCAGTTCTTTAGGTGCCTCACATTCCCAAGGCATCTGTGGGAGTCAGGGAAGCCTGAATTCCCATGCAGGCACCTGGTGCCTTCAGAGGATTCAGCTTTCTGTGCCTCGGGAAGCTGTACCTGTATTCCTCGTCTGCCCAGTCTTATTTTGCATGGAAATAAAATGAGCTTGTCTTTTCTCCACAACTTGAGTTGTCCTTGCCTGTCCTTGAGCACTTTGAGCCTGTTTGGCCCTTCTGGGAAAGGGATCGTATTCCTCAGATGAAGCATAACGCTACTTCACGTTTTCTGTGCTCTCTTTACAAGTGACAGCCTGGAGTTTTCAACCTTATTATTAACTACAAAACCCAGTGATTAGATGCAGCAAGGTCGTTTATTATTTGCTCAATGCTCTCAGGGAGATGAGACATTGCAGGAACCAATAGAGAGCTAAGCTCAACAGTAACAATTCTCCTTTGCCTGTCTATAACTTTACTTTTTGACTAAGTTGCAGATCTTACATCTTTTACGAGGGTGAGAAAAGGATACAAACAGTTTAGCAACCTGTTTCTATTGTCTATCTGCTGAGGAAGTTTATTCTCTGTGGCAAGATGGATGATGATGCCTGGACTCTTTTGATCCTCCCTGCAAAGGGATTAATCTCATTCTTTAGTTCTCCTTGCTAGGGATGAAGTCAAGGATGGAGTTAAATAGTTTGATGGGTGGCAAATAAGCTCCTGAACTCCATTCTCCTTACCGAGCAGGAATCCAGTTAAGGTTATCTGAGAATAAAAATGATCCCATGCTGTCCTGGCTGTGTTTGGGTCCTTTTCCTGACAGCCAAGTCTGCGTTACAGGAGAGAATAATTTGCATTCAGTTCTCTTCTTTGCCACTTTTCTTCATAGAGTAGCTAAGATAAAAACTGGGCCAAAATAATGTTCTCTTAGCCATTTTAATCTTAGAGTGGCGAGAAGCCCTGAGTGGGATCAGTGCAGTCACTCTTCCAGTGGGAGCTGCAGCTCCCAGTCCAGACCTCCAGCAATTACTGGGTCCTTCCTCTTACTCTGAGCAATACCAAATCCATGGCACTCATCTCCATGTAGAAGGACAGCAGCAAGTCCATGCCTCTAATTCAGCACAGGATCAGTTCTGGATATTAAAGCAATGGCCTTGCCCCTGAATAGGTATGAATATTATTTTTAGTAAGTAGTGGTTTAATTTCCAGCTTGGCCTTTACTAACACAAGGAGTGACCCTTCATCACAGTCTTCCTCCGAGTAATGGGGTTACTCTTGTTGGATATGACTCAGCTGGGAGAAGCACCTCTACCTTTTGACCCTACTGAAATAATCATGGGGAGAAAATGAACAGTTCCTCAGAAAATTGAAGCCCACGTGTCCCTTGCTAACTTGGAGGACCTGCAACCCGTGAATCTTTGTTAAGGCACAATCATTTAAAAGTCCTAAAAGTGGGTCCTGATGCCGAGATAGCTTTGCAGAAATGATGATGATGTATGGAGGTCAAGTCCAAAGCTAACAATGGAGAGGAGGAGGCTGCAGGGGCACAAGGGGACCAGTTTATTAACGCTGCTGCTGCTATTTTCTGTGAAAGGTCTGAGTACCTTCAGCCTCATTGATCTGAATGGTCAGTGTTTCTCAATCTGCCCTAGTCTCAAGGGATCAAGCTTCCCCACTCTTCTCTCTAGGGTGGAGGGAGTGGTTGGAGCTACAAAATACTTAATAGTATGGAGATTTTTGCCCTGTGCAGTCTGGCTTCTCAGCTTTGGCAGTCGCACGTTGTGCTCCTCTGTTTCTCTGACCCAAACTTTCAACTGTCCACTTTTATTTCCTCTTGTGATGGGATTCCAGTAAGCTCTGTAGCAACAGACAACCGAGAAGAGGGACCCTGTGTGTTTTCTAACTAAGAAAAGGGTGTATGTAAGCTCACTGCCACACCTGAAGCTCTGCATTAATTCCATCTATATCCCCACCACAGGGAAAATCAAAATTGTTGTTCACACTTAAACACCGACAGTCAACCAGCTCTGAGAAAATGTCTGTAATGAACCAGCCTTTTCATTGTGCTCCCCGTACATTCACCTACCTGACCTCACAGAGACCTGGAAGTTGCTAGAAGTTCCTAAAGAGGGTATTACTCCCCTCTTCCCTGCTGCTGCTGGGAAGTCTAAAGTTAGAAAGACTATTATATTTTGTCACTGTTTTATAAAAATGTTATGGGCTTGAACACTTACAGTGAGACTTCACGCTATTATTGCAGAAGCGTTTAAAATGTTCTGAGGTGCTTTTAGGTGCCAAAAAAATTTAGTTGACAAAATAATAATAAATCCAGATCTAGCTAACACTTTCAATGAACATAAAAGCTCTGACTGAAATTCCCTTTACCTCTCCGTTCACCCTGTGACGTCTGTCTTTCCTTGCGGCTTTGTTCCACACTAAAGCTGTAATTTATGAGTTCTGAATCTCTATTATGTAAAACAAGGAGAGTTAATTTCTGGAGCTTTCTGAGACTTATCCTTTGTAAGTGAACTATGGTACAAAAATCCAATAAAAACTTAGATGTTTTAATTTATAGTAAAGCTTCTGCACGCCACTCTGGGAATGTAAAGCAGTCCTGGCATGATCATTAATTACGTGCATAGTTACTGTACAATAGTCTCATCCTAAGACAGAACTGGAGTCAAAGTCCTTTTTATTTGTTGGGGTGGGGGGCTGTGTAGATCTGCTTTAAGCTGGAATACAGTTCTCCCCACCCAGTCTCTAATCTCCTCATCATAGCTTGAATATCCAGAGTCCTCTGCTTAAATATTTCCGGCTAGAGAATGTGATATGATACGGAGCGGTTGCACCTGTGTTGTAACAAAAGAAACCCGTGTCAAGCATTCAGGTGTCGTTATGAACTTGGAAGCTGCAGATCACTGCAGTGCAGCTCCAAAGGCATTTCTCTGGCTGCATTAAAGGGCTTGGAATGACATCTTCAAAATCCAGAAGAACATACAGCTTTTTACTTTACAGTGTGATTAATGACTCTAGGAACAAGTTTTTAAGCTTGATCTCCAGATGGAAGAATATTAAAAATATTGATTTATTGTGGCTTCTTGTGTGAACTTTGCTCAAATTGGACTGCTGAGCTGCTTGAGCCAATTTTGCTGTCAGCGTGGTCACTCAGTCCATGAGTCCTAGCGATTCTGCTGTGAGTTCTTCCCCTATAGCACTTTGGGGAAAATATCAGTTCTTTGCAATGTTTGAGGATTTTAAAAACCATATAAAGAAAATCCCATTCACACATATGGGAACTGTCAGTCATAGCATCGCTGTGAAATCCAACTGCAGGCACAAGGACACCAACTCTGACTTCTACCAAAAAAAAAAAAAAATTTAAAAAATCTTCCTTTGTTTGGAAGACAGACAGAAAAAGCTATCGAGGGTGTAAATCACTGTCATTTGTTAAATCTGCTCAGGGCTCTGTCCTCAGCTGGTACCAGTTAAAGTCCTGTGCACCCAGATTAAGTTGCAATAATTCAAGAGGAGGATTTTAATTAAGCAGAAAATAGTGATCATAAAACTCTGTTCCTATATGTACCTGTTCTAGGCTCATCTGCACATGTGATGGTGTCCTAGAAAGTCTGAGTCCCTAAAATAAGAAAAAAACTTCCATTAGTTGTTTAATGAGCTTTAAATATTGTTATAAAAACTTCTTCACTCATCAGCATCTTTTGTTCTCAGAAATGTATTAAGTTGGGGATCTCAGGAAGGTGTCTGATCCACTCTCCTGTCCCTGCAGCCCAGCTCTGGGAGCCTGCCCAGGCCATGAAAATCTGCTGCCTCTTCAGAAGACAGATTCTGGTGCCCCCCTGTCGCTGGCCTTCAGAAAGTTTTCCAAAGTCTGATCTGATTTTCTTCCTGCAGTCTCAGCACATTCTTATTATTTCTACCCTGGGCATCAGAAACAGTTATGACCCTGTTCATATTAATACCTCTAAGCTGGTGCTTTCATCAGGTCAGAAAAACTCCCCGTGTTTTTTTCAGATGGAGAGCAGCAACAGCTTCTGGCTAAGGCCCAGCTCAGGACCCAGGTGTGAAAATGAACAGCAGTTCAGGACCAGAGCAGCTCTAGTTCTCGGTGGGAGGTGAAAGGTGATGGTCTCTTCCAGGCGTGAATCTCTGCAGCGGCTCCTTTCCTTCTCTCAGTACTGTGCTGGTAGTTAATCAAATATATTGTTCCTCTATGCCTCAGAGCAGTGTCTTTCCTCTACAGACTTCCCCTTTCTAATTTTCCTTCAGTCCTTCATCATATTCAGCCTGGAGTGAATATCTCAAAGACTTTATCATCTGAGCCTGTTGGAGTTCTGGGGCAAAGTCCTTCCCTCTGTAACAGAATAAATCCCGTAAAACCAGTGGAGATAAATGAGGGAGCTAACCGTGATGGCCCTGGGTCCCCACTGTGTGGGCAGCTGGAAGTCCCACCATGGTGAGGGGTGACGCTGGAGCCAGCTCCAACATCTGGTGAAGGCTGACCCAGCCTGGGGCCAGGAGGGAGGAGGACTGGAGACCCAGATTTGGCAGGTCTCATGCTCTTCTCTCTCAGTTGCAGCATCTCCTGGGGTCTCCCTGTCTGTCAGGCAGGTGGAGAAACCCCCCTGCAGATGAACAGGGGTGGGACACCGTGGTGGCTGATCAGATCAGTGTCCTGCTGAGATGGAAAGGAAGTGGGCCTTGTGTAAATGCCAGGCTGAACTGTGGGCCACCAGCACGTGCCTCAAGTGTAGTTCTCCTACCATAAATAAAAGTAGCACCAATAGCCCAGGAAGATTTTCAGAAGATGAAAAAAGAAATGGATAAAGCAATTACAGAAAAAGGCAAATTAAAGTATTAGAGCTTGACGGGCTCCTTACTTTTTCCCCTCTTCTCCTTGAATTACTTTTCACTCTTAATTTCCTTACATCAGATTACAGCCTGGTCATCTGCCAGTGATGACAATCTCACTTGGGCACCTGTCCTGGCTGCTGCCACACGGTGCTGCCATGCGGGGGGACGCCGTCTGCGTGCCGGGGGGGATGGGGAGAGCTGTATTTCACCCGATTATCAGCTCCATGCTTTAATTTTCCCGGCACATTGCTGTAACCTGGACGTAGGCTGGGGATTGCAAAAATATAAAACAAAACTAAAGCCTAAAAAGCTAGCCGTGTGATAATGAATGAGATACTGCTGACCCGTGGGCTTTCTCTCTCTTCCGGATAATTACAGAGGAATGACTGTATAAATCTTAGTTGGATTTCCTGCTCCTTTTTCTCTTGGAAATGGATGGCTCTGTGTGTTTCTGTTCCCCAGGCTGGAGGATTGTTTTAATTTAAATGCAACTTTACGATGCTTTGCTGCTGTAGCAAGTAGAATTAAAAAAACCCCACACCAAACAACAAAGAAAGAAAAGAGAGTGAAGCTTTTAGATAACTTATCATTTATCACACTAGCTGGTAACTGCTGTTCTTGTGTCTGAACTGCAGTTTGTTACACTGCCTGAATGCAGTTCCCAGCAAGCTCTTGCCAAAGGCTTTGGATTTCTTCTTTGGCTTTCTCTGGTCCAAGGGCAATACTCCCCAAATTGTCTCTTCCGGTTGATTGACATTTTGGGGGACAGCACGTTGGCAGACCTGGTCACGTTATGGCTGAGGGTGTCTTTATACAGCGGTGACTTCTGTACTCTTCTGTTGCTCCCCTGAGTTTGAGGGATCCCAGCACCTCCCCTCAGCCAGGCGGGCAGAGGCAGGGCTTGCACCCAGGCTGCTGCAAACAGCAGCTTCTCCATGGGGGTGGTAAAAGACGTGGTACTTGAGGGTTTTTCTTCTGGAATTCAGTAATTATCTTTGATCTTTTAATATCAGTGTTAAGCAGTTAGGCTCCAACACCTACCTTGTACTGGTGTCTCTCACCCAATGTTTCATCACTGTATTAAATACAATATATTTAATATATGTTAATATATTATATGTATTTTCATCCTCTGTTTTAGCCCAGCTTCGCAAGTGATTGCACCAACTCCTGGCCTCAAAGTATCTCCCTTAAACCTGCTAAAGAAAAACCTTTGGACTTCTTGCAATGTTCCTTATTAAGACTAAGAATTACCGACGCTGCTCCGCAGCCCTCTCCCCCCTCTCAGCACGCGATGTGTTACCCAGAGAGACCTTTTCCCTCGCCCGGGAGGGGAAGACAAATACTATAATCAGGTGCAGGATGAGCCTGGGGTGTAAAACAGCGTCTCTTCATACAAGATTTGTAGTTGTGGAGTGCTGCTGCAGCCCTGCTAATCCACTCGCTCCTTATTAGGAACTTCTGGGCAGTTTTACTGCAAACTGCTACTTTTAAGTGGGGCTTGCTCAGGCAGAGGCAGGACAGCAAGTGCAAGAGGAGCCTGACAAGGCTTTGGCAGCTGGGAAATGCAGAACTGAATTGCAGCTGGGATGCTGGGAGGAGAGAGTAACCCAGAAATGCCAGAGAATGTGGGATTTTGGTGAGCACCAAATGAAATTTGTTTGCAGGCTGGATGCAGACAAGAGCCTGCTCAAATGGCAAGGCTGGCCAAGGGTAATGCTTTCAGCTTCAGCATCCTGAGGATTTTAGGTTCACAGCAGTGTTTGTTTGTGTGACACTCTTCAGATGAAGCAGCCTTCAGGTTTTGGCACCCAAGGCCATGGCTCAAGGCAAGTCCATTATGTATGGCCTGAATTCCCTGCTTTGGGCTCAGATTAGATTGCATTAAATCCCAGTGTAGGCACTCTTCAGTGTGGTTTAATTCAGTGTATCTTCAGATTCAGCATTAAACTGAATCAAATCAGTGCTGTTCTGATTCCGAATAAGAAAGTGCCTGTGAGAGGCCTTAATATCAGTTTGAGTAACCACTTCGAAGTTACACCTTTAATTCATTTAAAGTTTTAAAGTACTTAAAAGCTTGTCTACACATCATTAGTGAATGCTTTCCTTATCTAGGATGCTCTATCTGATGGAAAAGAGATTGGGTACAGGTTGGGTACGAAAGGGTGGATAAAGGTTGGTTGGTTTTGTGGTGCTGTCAAGTTTTATTCTAAATTGCTTTAGGGTGTTTTCTTGATTTTTGGAGTTTAAGGTTTTTCATTAACGCAAAATGAAATGCTAGCATTTCTGGTCTAAGCAACTGCAGAGGAAAACTTTGTATATGTACATATACCTATGAATGTAAAATCTCTAAAAGCAGATACCACAATTTTTTGAAGCATTTGATTCTAAGTTTATTTCTTGATTGTGAGGAGCATAAACAAGTTTTCTAAACACACAGAGGCCCCTAAACCCTCTGAAACAAACTCTTCATAATCCTTTCACAGGCTTCTGTTCTGCAAAACTTACCATCTAATCAATATGACCAGATTCTACTTAATTAACAACATTGAACCAAAAAGCCAGGATCATCCCAGACTGGGTGGTAACTCTCTGCAGATGCCTGAGGGAAACTTCTGCTGATGGGAGGCATCACAGCTCCCACTTCCACTCCTAAACAGACACACCAAAGGCTGTAATTTCTTGTTTCCTAACAATATTCTCTCTGCATCTGCAGCTGAAGTTCTGGCTGTGAAACATCCAGAACCTGTTCATTGCATTTAAAAGATAACTGTAGAATAGATAACAACATGTAGAACATAAGTCTGTGTGTGTGTCTGAATAAGGAAAAGCTTCTTATATAATCCATTAGCAAGCTGCTGGTCTGCAGTTTCTTGGTAATGAGATAAAGAGCAGGCATGGAACACCTTTCCCACAGTAGCTGCGAATGCTCCCATGTGTTCTTCCCTCTTAAGTTGTATTTGCTTGTTGCTGCTGGTGGAATAACATCTCATTAGTAAGGAAAACCTGAAGAAGCCACGAAGGGCAGCAGTGTCCAGGACTGAGGGCCTTGAAGGAACTGCACCTGGGCTCCTTTTTGGGGAGGGGAGGATAAAAAAAGGTATAAAGTGCAGATCCCAGGCAGAGGAACCCCTCCTGACCTGCTGCTAAAGCTCTCCAAGAGGAAAGACTTTTCTGTATCTTCTGACCCAGCAACCTGGTTAGATCCAAAGCCTTCTTCAGAGCTCAAAGCATTCCCTCTCCATTCCATTCTAACTGGTGAAGCTGTCAGGTCCAGCTGATTATTTCTTTTCTTTCACTACTCCTTTTCTGGAGGAGTTCATGTATTTAAAAGCTATGTTGTCTTATTTACTACAGAAACAAGGACACTTCAACTAAAGATGAATGCTATGTGTGAAGGGAAGGAAGACCAAAGTCTGTTTAGTGAAGAATCTCTTCCTTTACCTTTCCTTAAATCCCTCTATTTCTTTTTAGCCCCCATGACTAGCTGCCTCTTCACTCAGAATATCTGCTGTTTCCGTAGGGAGTCTCTTGGCCAGGAGCATGTTCTTTCCTTCAAGCAACAAACCAGAGAATTGAGCGAAAGAGCATCTCTAGAAAATGGTTTTTCTCTTTCCTTGACCTGGACTCAAATTGCATGCCACAGGCTCCTGAAGGCAGTGAAATGTTCCCCTTCCAGCCTTCTCTTTCCCGTTCCCTGTCCCTAGTCTGGGTCCTTGCCTCCTTGCTCAGTTTGGATCCAATTCTGCTCTAGTTTAGCTGAGCCTGGAAGCAGTGCCTACAGCTTTAGAGCTGGGGATGCACTTCAAGGTTACAGCCTGCTACCTCCTCTGGGACAAGGAACTTGCTGGCCTGCTGTGGCCGTAGGAGTAGTTCTGGCTGTTAGAGCTCCACAGTAAACCAAGCACTGATACAGAGAAATGATTACTTGTTTTGAGACTTATTTACTTATAGAAAACTGCTTAACAACTTATTTACTCACTTATAGCAACTTATAGTATTACTTATAGTATTTCTGAATATTGCTAAGAATCCTGCTTGCCCAGACTGTTCTGTGGGATTTTACCAAGGACTGCTGTGTCCATCAAAACAAAGCAGTTTACTGTGAAAATCTACCAAGAACTGCAGTGTTCAGCAAAATATCATGTTTTTGTCCTTGGGAAACAGATGTGCTCTGACTAGTTGGGTCTTGGTAATGAGTAAAGATGGTCATATACGGACGGTAGAAGTTCCATTGGTTCTCTTAGATAAGATAGAATGAGTAAACCGGCTGAAAACCACTCTTGTTATTCAAGAAATTGGCCAAGAGAATCTGCACATGCTCCGGGGAGAAGTACAGGGTGAGGAGGACTGTGAGCCTTCCTCCCAAAGATCCCTGAAGACGCCCCCCAGGAGGAAATGCGCAGGTGCAAAGAGAACACAAACTGCTGACACCAGCCTCTAGAGCTAACCCAGCCTTACTCATGCATATGTATGTTTGTGTTATGTAATCAATGAATATGTATATCCAGAGTCGATAAGTTTCTAGTAAAATGTGCTGTTGGGGTGCAAGCTTTGTGGGGAAATCCCCTCGCACCCCAGCGCTGGAGTAAACATACCTGCTGCATAACTCTCTGAGTTGAATAGAGTCTGTTTCCGCGAATCACTGTCCCCAAGACCTCTGGCCCCCTGTGACCAGTGGCCCCTTCTCCCACCGCACCCTCCCCCTCCTCTCCGACCAGGCTCGGGGTCACCCCTCAGAGTGACTCTTTCCCTTTGTGCCCGACTTGGCTGCCTGCAGCCTCATTTTCAGGTGCTGGGCATGGAATCCTTGTCTTGGACAGGAGACAGAATGGAACTGAAGCATCGTGAGCTGTGAAACTTGGGAATTTTATTCAACAACTAAGACAACATTTTTTTGTGCAGTCGGAGGAGCATGGGCAGGACCGAGAAGGCTGTTGACGCTGAGGCTGCCGTTGGCTCAGCAGTCAGAGCCCTTGCAGGAGGCGGTCATGGTGCACTGCAGCCTGCACTGGATCCTGTCCATCCTGGTGCTCAGGCCTTCCCTCAGGTTCTGCATGAGCTCCTGCAACCAAGTAGAGAGTTCCACCAACTTCTGCACTAGAAGGGGGAAGGAGCTGAACCCGCCTGATTGTGTTGGTGTTGGCCTTGGCGTCTGAAGGGGGGTTGAGGGGAAGGCTGGCCGTGGCGTTGGAGCAGCCGTTACTGCTGGGCTCAGCCCCATCTGTTCTAGGATCCAGTCGTAAAAGTGCTGAGTGGAGGTGTAGATTCCCAGCCGTTTTGCTCTCGTACAGCCTCTCCCCCAGCTGGTCACCCCAACCAGCCAGAAGTGGTCAGCACTGTTGTCTTTGCAGACGAGAGGAGCACCGCTGTCACCCTGCAGTGGAGGAGAGAGGGTCAAGGTGGTGTCGGGTGGCCGCTGGCAGCACTAGGGCCGGCTCCTTCTCTCTGTCAGCACCCCCCAGAGCTGTATGCGCTGCACAGAGAGGCTCTGCTCAGGTGCTGGGGGCGACAGGACCTTGTCTGAGAGGGGGTCATGGGCCCGTGGGGTAGGACTCGTGCTCCTCTCGTGCTCCACCCAGCAATGCTGGCTGGGTGCAAGAGGGATGTTCCAGGGCTGGGACCTGGACCTCGGTGCTGCCAGGAGTGCTGGATGGGCTTTCTGGGCAGAGTCCCAGGCCTCTGGGACAGTGGGGCCCTGGGCAAGGGCCTGCAGCTGGGGAAGGGGAGGTGAGCCCCGCCAGCGGCGGGGACCCAGCGGTGGGAGGGCGACTGGCCAGGCAAAGCCCGCGCCAGGGTGTTTGGGCGGCTGTGCCGGGGCTGCCTGTGCCGCTGGGTGCTGCCTTGTCGCAGGCTCCTACCTGGCAGGTGTCGATGCCGCCCTGCGGGTAGCCAGCGCACAGGTTGTGGGGGTGGACGGCCCCTTGGTACGACCGGCTGCTGTTGCAGAGGTTGAGGTCGATGAGGTGGACCTTGGCCTCCTGCAGAACATCCGTTGGTCCTTCAGCTGTGAGCAGAGAAAGGAATTAACGCCCGGCAGCTCGTTGCCAGGTCTCCTGCCCTGTCTGGGTGAACCCTTCCCTGGGGCTTGGCTTTGCACCGGCGTTGCCCTTCTGTCTCGCCGTGGGCCCTGGGCCAGGCCCATCTCTCCATGGGCACACGTCCCCGCAGCCGCGCTCTGGCTCTTGCCTCTGCTGTCAGGAAGCCCAGCCCGCCTCCCCCGTGTGCCGAGCTCGCACTTGGGACGCGAGCGCTCTTTGGGAACTCACCTCTCGCTGTCGTGGACCCCCAGCCACTGATGTAGCAGGTTGTCAGTTCTGACACTTTCAGCGAGGCGTCGGGCACGCAGGCGAGTTGTATGGAGTTGCTGCACTGGACAGGCTGGTCCAACTCCAGCAGCGCAATGTCGTTCCTCTGCGAGATGCTGCTGTAATCCTCGTGAACCAGCAGCCGTTTAATATTGCGCACTTGGGCCTCCGGGCCCAGCTGAGTCAAGCGGGTGGCCCCAACCACCACGCGCCACGTGGTGATGTGCCTGGAAGGCAGATGGGGAGAGGGCTCAGAGGGAGAGGAACCACGTGCTGCAGCAGCCCAGCAGTTCCCTGCCCTTTGCTTCACACAGGGGAGAGGAAAGCAGTGCTACGGAGGGCGCGACTGCCCCTGCATGCCTTGGGCTCAAGGCGTGTCAAGCTGGAGGCTGCTAGAAAGCCGTGGCAGGAGCCCAACTCTCTCCTGAGCAGCGTCTCAGCCGGGCTCTGCAGTGCCCAGGCACTGGGCATACCGCAAGGAAAGGGGACGGGAGTAGCACGTGGTGCTGCGGGTGGGGCATCCGCGAGTGCCAGGGGATATCCCTGTTCCTGGCCCTCCTTACCTGGCCTTGGTGAAGCAGTGGGCTGCTGTGAGGACCCACTGTGGGCTGATGAGGGACCCTCCACACACATGTCCCGTGCCTCTTCTCCAGGGACCCTGGATGCTCACGATCCAGGGCCAGGCCCCTGGCTGGGCGTCTGTACCCCCCACCACGTGCGAGGTGCCATCGTCAGCAGCCATGGGCCGGAGCCCGCAGGTCCTGTAACCAGAAACTCATCACCATCCTGCTCGACGGCTCGCTGCTGTCCCGGCTGAAGGGGTCAGCCGTCTGCCCTCCCCACGAGGCACTGCATGGACAGCGAGGCCAGAGAGCCCCGTGGGGCAGGCGGGCGGCCGCCCCCATTTCTGCTGGAGCCCCGCAGGCGAGTTGTGCCAGCAGCCCGGGCGCTGCAAGGAGCCGAGGCTCCCGCGTGGGGCTGGGGAAGCCGTGGTGTGGCCACGGGGGACAAGCGGGCACCCTCCAGGGAACCCCATCAGGTTGCCCAAGCTCCCTCCCAGAGCCTCGGCCACTTACCTACAACTGTCCCAGGCGCCGTGCGCAGGCCAGCACAGGGCCAGCAGGATGAGGAGACGGAGCAGATGCATCGCTGCCAGCGGCATGTGCCAGCTGCCAGAACTGAGGGCTTGTTGCCACCAGTGCAGCAGCCAACAGAGTGCCCGCAGGGCTCGCGGTGCCCACGGTGCCCACGGCAACGGGGCTGATGTCACAGAGTCGCTGGTTCCAGGGGCTGGGCACGGTGGTCTCTAGGGGCGGGGGGGGAAAACATGGGGGTTTCCAAGCAGCAGGGGAAGCAGAAGCTGGGATCGGACACCCCCGACAGACCCAGCTGAATGCTCTGCTTGCGGGACGGGGTGTGCAGGCCCCGTGGCAGGCAGCAGCGCCCGGCCCCAGCACTGCCTGCCAGCGGCGAGCAGGAAAAAACCCAGTGTGGCACCACAGCCTCTTGGGGGAGTTCACCGCCCCCCTGCTCTCCGCAGCCCTCTGCCACCAGGTCCTTCTCAAAACTCGTACACCGGAGAACAGAACTGCTACAGACAGCAGCACACGCGTGTGTGTGGCAAAGCCCATCTGGTTCCAGCCGCGCAAGCACGCAGGGATGTGCAGCCACCTCAGCCCACCAGAGCCGAGCAGTGTCACCCTTCCCGCACACAGCACAGGGCAGCACAGAGGCAGCACCGGCCACGTCAGCCCCAGCAACACCCTCTGGCAGGCGCCGTGTCCTCACTCTCCAGCAGTTGTCTCGCTGTTCTGGGCCAACATGGACAAGGGCGGTTGTGGCCCCTGGTGTGCGTGGCCAAGGACAGGCAGCTGCAAGCTCCAGGCAGAGGAGGCTGCTCCTGCTCTCAGCCCCACGTGCCATTCTCCATGGCCTTGGGAAATGCTGCAGCAGCCTCAGCTCCTCAGTCTGCCTCCTACGGCCGGCGGCAGAGCCGTGCTCACGTGCGGGATGCAGGGCAGTCATGGCAGAGAAGCAGGAGGCAGCCGCCTGCGTTGCGCTTGCTGATCAGGGCCGCTCCCTGGAGGGGCGAGAGCAGTGGCTTGAAGCGTGGCAGCCTCAAAGCTGGTGAAGGGTGCGGGAGCTCCCTGCTGCCATCCTGGCTTGTGTGGACAGACGTCAGGCACACAGCTGAGCGCCCGCCCAGCCTGGTCCCGAGGGTGCCAGGGCAGGCTCCCACTGAAAGCGGAATAGCTGCTGTCAAAGCCCTTGAGGCACCAGGGCTGGGCCCCAGAGAAACAGGACTCGAGGCTGCTTTGTTTTGGGGAAGTTGACCTGAAGGTGAGGCCCCAGATCTGCTTCGAGAGAGCAGGCAGAAGGCGGCCTGAGAGAAGACGACTCGTCCTCTGTGGCTCTTCTGGTCAGCCAGACCCTAATCACAGTTGTCTTTAAGCCCGGCCTGCCACTCAAAGCCTATTTGGAGCCCAGCTGGATACCAGATTGCCAGCCAGAGGCAACGTAGAGCCCGCCTAGACCACACGTCAGCCAGCCAGAGCCTACTCACAGCCCTCTTGGACCTCAGCTGGCCAGCCAGAGCCTACTCAGAGCCCTTGTGGCCTGCAGCCCAACTGCCAGAGCCTACTTGGAGCCGATGTTGTAAGAGTCGGTCAGAAGATCAGCATTGTCTCAACATTGTCATCAGGGACATGGACAGGAAGGTACCCGACAATGGCCTGTTTGGAACACAGTTGCCAATCCCAAGAGTGGAATGAGGTACAAAGGCTCCTGAATACAGAACTGTGCGGCACAGTGAGCGCTGTGCTGTTCTCCTGAGCACTGAGGCGTGTGGTACAGAGTGCTGTGCTATTGTTCGGTACCTGAGCCTAACCAGAGCTGACCGCATAGCCGCTGTCAAAAAAGATGGGTTGCAACTGTTGCCATAACATCAATGAAGAAATCATGAACTTTAGGCGAACTTTGCTTTATTATAATACCAAAACACACCTCCTGGTTGAAGGCTGCCCGCCTCTAAGACTGACCACGCCTTGGACACTCCCCCTCGTGCATGCGCAGTAGCCTCATTCGAGAAGGGCGGAGATCCCTGATGCAGAGGTGGAGCAAGGTGTGTCACTAAGCATAAAAGATGACTCCTGGACAACGAAAATTCAAAGCTTCCCCACCGAGGATCATGGCGACCGACGACGGAGCACTACCTGACCCAGGACCATTAGGACATCTTGAGATCAGCGGTGGTAGCTATAACCTCCCCTTCTCTTCTTTTTAAACTTTACTTTTCCCCTTTCTTTCACCCATCTCTAGCTTCACAGGCAACACAACACAGTTTCACTGTTTGATTGGTGCTATCCCCTTTGGTGTTGGTCACCTTAATTTTGCACTTTCGAGATCGTAGCAAACGAACCATCACAAGTCCACCGAGTGGACCGTGACAGATGTGGACACAAAAGTTGGCCAGCCAGATCAAAATTGGAGTTGTCTTTGAGCCCGGCCTGCCACCCTGAGAGAGCCAGTTGGGTACTAGCTGGCCAGACAGAGACAATGTTGAGCCTGCCTGGACCGCTGGTTTGATACAAGGAAATGATCACCTGCTTTGCAACTTATTTACTTATAGCAACTTATAATGATTTCTGAATATTGTTTAATAATCCTGCTTGCCCTGACTGTTCTGTGGAAGTTTACCAAGGACTACTGTGTCCATCAAAGCAAAGCCGTTTTCTGTGGAAACTTATCAAGAATTAGTATGTTCAGCAAAAATAAGAGACATGTCCTTGGAAAGCAGATGGGTTCTAACTAGTTCAGTCTTTATAGTGAATAGATAACCATATATGGACGGTAGAAACTGATATACTGGGGCTTTTAGATAAGATAGAGAAGATAACAGCTCTTGTTGTTCAAGAAAGTGGCTAAGAGAATCTGCGCATGCTCCGAGGAAAAGTACAAGGTGAGGAGGACTGTGAGCCTTCCTCCAACAGACCCCAGAGACGCCCCCCAGGAGGCAATGCGCAGGTGCAAAGAGAACATAAACTGCTGACACCAGCCTCTAGAGCTAACCCAGCCTCACTCATGCATATGTATGTTTGTGTTATGTAATCAATGAATATGTATATCCAGAGTCGATAAGTTTCTAGTAAAATGTGCTGTTGGGGTGCAAGCTTTGTGGGGAAATCCCCTCGCACCCCAGCGCTGGAGTAAACATACCTGCTGTATAAGTCTCTGAGTTGAATAGAGTCTGTTTCCGCGAATCACTGTCCCCAAGACCTCTGGCCCCCTGTGACCAGTGGCCCCTTCTCCCACCGCACCCTCCCCCTCCTCTCCGACCAGGCTCGGGGTCACCCCTCAGAGTGACTCTTTCCCTTTGTGCCCGACTTGGCTGCCTGCAGCCTCATTTTCAGGTGCTGGGCATGGAGTCCTTGTCTTGGACAGGAGACAGAATGGAACTGAAGCATCGTGAGCTGTGAAACTTGGGAATTTTATTCAACAACTAAGACAACATTTTTTTGTGCAGTCGGAGGAGCATGGGCAGGACCGAGAAGGCTGTTGACGCTGAGGCTGCCGTTGGCTCAGCAGTCAGAGCCCTTGCAGGAGGCGGTCATGGTGCACTGCAGCCTGCACTGGATCCTGTCCATCCTGGTGCTCAGGCCTTCCCTCAGGTTCTGCATGAGCTCCTGCAACCAAGTAGAGAGTTCCACCAACTTCTGCACTAGAAGGGGGAAGGAGCTGAACCCGCCTGATTGTGTTGGTGTTGGCCTTGGCGTCTGAAGGGGGGTTGAGGGGAAGGCTGGCCGTGGCGTTGGAGCAGCCGTTACTGCTGGGCTCAGCCCCATCTGTTCTAGGATCCAGTCGTAAAAGTGCTGAGTGGAGGTGTAGATTCCCAGCCGTTTTGCTCTCGTACAGCCTCTCCCCCAGCTGGTCACCCCAACCAGCCAGAAGTGGTCAGCACTGTTGTCTTTGCAGACGAGAGGAGCACCGCTGTCACCCTGCAGTGGAGGAGAGAGGGTCAAGGTGGTGTCGGGTGGCCGCTGGCAGCACTAGGGCCGGCTCCTTCTCTCTGTCAGCACCCCCCAGAGCTGTATGCGCTGCACAGAGAGGCTCTGCTCAGGTGCTGGGGGCGACAGGACCTTGTCTGAGAGGGGGTCATGGGCCCGTGGGGTAGGACTCGTGCTCCTCTCGTGCTCCACCCAGCAATGCTGGCTGGGTGCAAGAGGGATGTTCCAGGGCTGGGACCTGGACCTCGGTGCTGCCAGGAGTGCTGGATGGGCTTTCTGGGCAGAGTCCCAGGCCTCTGGGACAGTGGGGCCCTGGGCAAGGGCCTGCAGCTGGGGAAGGGGAGGTGAGCCCCGCCAGCGGCGGGGACCCAGCGGTGGGAGGGCGACTGGCCAGGCAAAGCCCGCGCCAGGGTGTTTGGGCGGCTGTGCCGGGGCTGCCTGTGCCGCTGGGTGCTGCCTTGTCGCAGGCTCCTACCTGGCAGGTGTCGATGCCGCCCTGCGGGTAGCCAGCGCACAGGTTGTGGGGGTGGACGGCCCCTTGGTACGACCGGCTGCTGTTGCAGAGGTTGAGGTCGATGAGGTGGACCTTGGCCTCCTGCAGAACATCCGTTGGTCCTTCAGCTGTGAGCAGAGAAAGGAATTAACGCCCGGCAGCTCGTTGCCAGGTCTCCTGCCCTGTCTGGGTGAACCCTTCCCTGGGGCTTGGCTTTGCACCGGCGTTGCCCTTCTGTCTCGCCGTGGGCCCTGGGCCAGGCCCATCTCTCCATGGGCACACGTCCCCGCAGCCGCGCTCTGGCTCTTGCCTCTGCTGTCAGGAAGCCCAGCCCGCCTCCCCCGTGTGCCGAGCTCGCACTTGGGACGCGAGCGCTCTTTGGGAACTCACCTCTCGCTGTCGTGGACCCCCAGCCACTGATGTAGCAGGTTGTCAGTTCTGACACTTTCAGCGAGGCGTCGGGCACGCAGGCGAGTTGTATGGAGTTGCTGCACTGGACAGGCTGGTCCAACTCCAGCAGCGCAATGTCGTTCCTCTGCGAGATGCTGCTGTAATCCTCGTGAACCAGCAGCCGTTTAATATTGCGCACTTGGGCCTCCGGGCCCAGCTGAGTCAAGCGGGTGGCCCCAACCACCACGCGCCACGTGGTGATGTGCCTGGAAGGCAGATGGGGAGAGGGCTCAGAGGGAGAGGAACCACGTGCTGCAGCAGCCCAGCAGTTCCCTGCCCTTTGCTTCACACAGGGGAGAGGAAAGCAGTGCTACGGAGGGCGCGACTGCCCCTGCATGCCTTGGGCTCAAGGCGTGTCAAGCTGGAGGCTGCTAGAAAGCCGTGGCAGGAGCCCAACTCTCTCCTGAGCAGCGTCTCAGCCGGGCTCTGCAGTGCCCAGGCACTGGGCATACCGCAAGGAAAGGGGACGGGAGTAGCACGTGGTGCTGCGGGTGGGGCATCCGCGAGTGCCAGGGGATATCCCTGTTCCTGGCCCTCCTTACCTGGCCTTGGTGAAGCAGTGGGCTGCTGTGAGGACCCACTGTGGGCTGATGAGGGACCCTCCACACACATGTCCCGTGCCTCTTCTCCAGGGACCCTGGATGCTCACGATCCAGGGCCAGGCCCCTGGCTGGGCGTCTGTACCCCCCACCACGTGCGAGGTGCCATCGTCAGCAGCCATGGGCCGGAGCCCGCAGGTCCTGTAACCAGAAACTCATCACCATCCTGCTCGACGGCTCGCTGCTGTCCCGGCTGAAGGGGTCAGCCGTCTGCCCTCCCCACGAGGCACTGCATGGACAGCGAGGCCAGAGAGCCCCGTGGGGCAGGCGGGCGGCCGCCCCCATTTCTGCTGGAGCCCCGCAGGCGAGTTGTGCCAGCAGCCCGGGCGCTGCAAGGAGCCGAGGCTCCCGCGTGGGGCTGGGGAAGCCGTGGTGTGGCCACGGGGGACAAGCGGGCACCCTCCAGGGAACCCCATCAGGTTGCCCAAGCTCCCTCCCAGAGCCTCGGCCACTTACCTACAACTGTCCCAGGCGCCGTGCGCAGGCCAGCACAGGGCCAGCAGGATGAGGAGACGGAGCAGATGCATCGCTGCCAGCGGCATGTGCCAGCTGCCAGAACCGAGGGCTTGTTGCCACCAGTGCAGCAGCCAACAGAGTGCCCGCAGGGCTCGCGGTGCCCACGGTGCCCACGGCAACGGGGCTGATGTCACAGAGTCGCTGGTTCCAGGGGCTGGGCACGGTGGTCTCTAGGGGCGGGGGGGGAAAACATGGGGGTTTCCAAGCAGCAGGGGAAGCAGAAGCTGGGATCGGACACCCCCGACAGACCCAGCTGAATGCTCTGCTTGCGGGACGGGGTGTGCAGGCCCCGTGGCAGGCAGCAGCGCCCGGCCCCAGCACTGCCTGCCAGCGGCGAGCAGGAAAAAACCCAGTGTGGCACCACAGCCTCTTGGGGGAGTTCACCGCCCCCCTGCTCTCCGCAGCCCTCTGCCACCAGGTCCTTCTCAAAACTCGTACACCGGAGAACAGAACTGCTACAGACAGCAGCACACGCGTGTGTGTGGCAAAGCCCATCTGGTTCCAGCCGCGCAAGCACGCAGGGATGTGCAGCCACCTCAGCCCACCAGAGCCGAGCAGTGTCACCCTTCCCGCACACAGCACAGGGCAGCACAGAGGCAGCACCGGCCACGTCAGCCCCAGCAACACCCTCTGGCAGGCGCCGTGTCCTCACTCTCCAGCAGTTGTCTCGCTGTTCTGGGCCAACACGGACAAGGGCGGTTGTGGCCCCTGGTGTGCGTGGCCAAGGACAGGCAGCTGCAAGCTCCAGGCAGAGGAGGCTGCTCCTGCTCTCAGCCCCATGTGCCATTCTCCATGGCCTTGGGAAATGCTGCAGCAGCCTCAGCTCCTCAGTCTGCCTCCTACGGCCGACGGCAGAGCCGTGCTCACGTGCGGGATGCAGGGCAGTCATGGCAGAGAAGCAGGAGGCAGCCGCCTGCGTTGCGCTTGCTGATCAGGGCCGCTCCCTGGAGGGGCGAGAGCAGTGGCTTGAAGCGTGGCAGCCTCAAAGCTGGTGAAGGGTGCGGGAGCTCCCTGCTGCCATCCTGGCTTGTGTGGACAGACGTCAGGCACACAGCTGAGCGCCCGCCCAGCCTGGTCCCGAGGGTGCCAGGGCAGGCTCCCACTGAAAGCGGTATAGCTGCTGTCAAAGCCCTTGAGGCACCAGGGCTGGGCCCCAGAGAAACAGGACTCGAGGCTGCTTTGTTTTGGGGAAGTTGACCTGAAGGTGAGGCCCCGGATCTGCTTCGAGAGAGCAGGCAGAAGGCGGCCTGAGAGAAGACGACTCGTCCTCTGTGGCTCTTCTGGTCAGCCAGACCCTAATCACAGTTGTCTTTAAGACCGGCCTGCCACTCAAAGCCTATTTGGAGCCCAGCTGGATACCAGATTGCCAGCCAGAGGCAACGTAGAGCCCGCCTAGACCACACGTCAGCCAGCCAGAGCCTACTCACAGCCCTCTTGGACCTCAGCTGGCCAGCCAGAGCCTACTCAGAGCCCTTGTGGCCTGCAGCCCAACTGCCAGAGCCTACTTGGAGCCGATGTTGTAAGAGTCGGTCAGAAGATCAGCATTGTCTCAACATTGTCATCAGGGACATGGACAGGAAGGTACCCGACAATGGCCTGTTTGGAACACAGTTGCCAATCCCAAGAGTGGAATGAGGCTCCTGAATACAGAACTGTGCGGCACAGTGAGCGCTGTGCTGTTCTCCTGAGCACTGAGGCGTGTGGTACAGAGTGCTGTGCTATTGTTCGGTACCTGAGCCTAACCAGAGCTGACCGCATAGCCACTGTCAAAAAAGATGGGTTGCAACTGTTGCCATAACATCAATGAAGAAATCATGAACTTTAGGCGAACTTTGCTTTATTATAATACCAAAACACACCTCCTGGTTGAAGGCTGCCCGCCTCTAAGACTGACCACGCCTTGGACACTCCCCCTCGTGCATGCGCAGTAGCCTCATTCGAGAAGGGCGGAGATCCCTGATGCAGAGGTGGAGCAAGGTGTGTCACTAAGCATAAAAGATGACTTCTGGACAACGAAAATTCAAAGCTTCCCCACCGAGCATCATGGCGACCGACGACGGACCACTACCTGACCCAGGACCATTAGGACATCTTGAGATCAGCGGTGGTAGCTATAACCTCCCCTTCTCTTCTTTTTAAACTTTACTTTTCCCCTTTCTTTCACCCATCTCTAGCTTCACAGGCAACACAACACAGTTTCACTGTTTGATTGGTGCTATCCCCTTTGGTGTTGGTCACCTTAATTTTGCACTTTCGAGATCGTAGCAAACGAACCATCACAAGTCCACCGAGTGGACCGTGACAGATGTGGACACAAAAGTTGGCCAGCCAGATCAAAATTGGAGTTGTCTTTGAGCCCGGCCTGCCACCCTGAGAGAGCCAGTTGGGTACTAGCTGGCCAGACAGAGACAATGTTGAGCCTGCCTAGACCGCTGGTCGATACAAGGAAATGATCACCTGCTTTGCAACTTATTTACTTATAGCAACTTATAATGATTTCTGAATATTGTTTAATAATCCTGCTTGCCCTGACTGTTCTGTGGAAGTTTACCAAGGACTGCTGTGTCCATCAAAGCAAAGCCGTTTTCTGTGGAAACTTATCAAGAATTAGTATGTTCAGCAAAAATAAGAGACATGTCCTTGGAAAGCAGATGGGTTCTAACTAGTTCAGTCTTTATAGTGAATAGATAACCATATATGGACGGTAGAAACTGATATACTGGGGCTTTTAGATAAGATAGAGAAGATAACAGCTCTTGTTGTTCAAGAAAGTGGCTAAGAGAATCTGCGCATGCTCCGAGGAAAAGTACAAGGTGAGGAGGACTGTGAGCCTTCCTCCAACAGACCCCAGAGACGCCCCCCAGGAGGCAATGCGCAGGTGCAAAGAGAACATAAACTGCTGACACCAGCCTCTAGAGCTAACCCAGCCTCACTCATGCATATGGATATTTGTGTTATGTGATCCAATGAATATGTATATCCACACTCTAGAAGTTTCTGGTAAAATGTGCTGTTGGGGTGCAAGCTTTGTGGAGAAATCCCCTTGCACCCCGGCGCCGGAGTAAACATACCTGCTGTATAACTCTATTCGAGTTGTAGAGTCTGTTTTCTGCAAGTCAGCACCCCCTCCCTTTGGGGGTCACATATGATACCTGGTGCACACAGCCAGACACCTTGCATGGGGTGTCAGGTGGAATTGCCCTTGACTTTAGGGAGCTGAAGGACAATACAGATTTTGGTAGAAGTGCGCAGCTTTTGCATGCTGGTATCTGCTTCAGTTTCCCCATGCTTCTTCAGCAGTTTTGGGGATTCTGTGTTTTTGTGGGGCCACCCAGCTCTAGGGCAGCCTTTGCTTCCCAGCCCATGGCATCTCAGGAGTCTAATGCCTCCAGTTCCGATAGCATCACCCGTAGGAGGTGTCTCCCAACTACTCCATCAAATTTCCCTTTTTCTCTCCCCTCTCCACTTGACTGGTAATTTAGCTTTAAAACGGATACTAACATCTCATTCCTTTGTTTGGTTCTGGGGATATTGTGGCTTCGTATCCTTCTGGTGTTGGGATCCTTCCTGCCCAACTACCATCCTTCATGTCAGCAGTGACCTGCTAGGGCAGAGTCATTACAAATTTAATGCTGCATTTTCTATGATCTGTAGCTTCCTTCAGGCAATGGTTTTAACAGGGTCTCTGCCAGCCTGTGACTGATGTGTTGCTCCACAGAAGCTGGAGGGATGCATGGATTTCCTCGAGCAGAGTGCCCTCGCTTGTCCCATCCTTGGCTGCACATCTGAAGTGACGTGAAGCTGCAGGGAAGTGATTTTCCTTGTGCTCTCCAGCAACCAGTGGAGACACAAAAAGCTCTTAAGAGAGTTTGGAGATGTGAAGGAGCATCTGATAGATGTGACGGTTTCCAAGTACCGTGAGCCTGACACCACTTTGTTAGAGGAGTTAAGAGGAAGGGCAGAGCCTGAGCTATCAGCTGTGATCAAAGATGTGACCTGGGGTGGACCAGCATCTGCTTTAGACAGATATTCAGGAAGGCGTGGGGAGAAATCCACCCACTGCCAGGTTCTCTGTGGCAGCTTTCCCATCTCTCATTACCAGATTCATCATCATCGGAGTCTAGTGATGAGGAAGGCAGATGAGACCTAAAAGTAATTATTTCAAAAACTCTGGGGAACGCTGCCCTTTGGGAGTCTGTCATACAGTTGAGCTACATGATGCTACAGAACTTGGTCCTTTAATTTCTACTTCCCTGGGACAAATATATAAAGGCTGGAGCTGGTGGGAAAGAAGGTTTCTCTGTTTCATCTTGCAGCCATCCTTGAGCCCCCTTAGGTTAGATACAGCCCAATCCCCACTCTAAAGGCAGCTTTGGAAAACTTTCCCACAGATGCTTACAGCCAAGACTGCTTCAAATCCACTCTGTCCCACTTCATTTCACATAATTAGGAGCTGTGACTTCCTTGACCTGACTCTTCCTGTCTTGAAATGAGATTTTTCAAAGCAGCAACCCACAAGGAGAAATTGACAGCAAACTGATGATCCATGTGGGATGGCTCTGACCTCCGGCTATTAAAGGATTGACCAACTTCTTGCTAAATTCACTTAATCTTCCTTTTTCCCCTATCACTTTTTTTAAAAAATAAAAGGACTTATGCTTAAGGAGAAATACAAATCCACTTATGTATTCAGCACCCACCTTCCCTTTGTTTACTGTAATCACTTTTGCATCCTGTGATCCTGAATCAGGTCTGAACTCAGAGGAAAGGGCAGAGCTGGGTATCAGCTACAGGTGCAAAAATGCTGGGCTTGAATCAGACCAAAGTCTCCCGCACACTGCAGCAAACTTATGGCAGGGAGTAAACGGAACAGAGTTCCCAGTTGAGGGGGGTCTTGTCTGGGCGCAAAGCCATCCTTTCTGGAAACTAAAGAGAACAGCAGAGGCTTGAACTTCTGGGGGGCAATGAAGCTAATTGTGGCTCAGGTACAGACCCAAGATGTAAGAAACATGTGATTTCTTTTGATCTGACCTTAGGCAAATTGATTTTGGAGTTCTGCCTTCATGCAGAAGAGTGTGAGCCTCAGACATTTGACCCTTTTCTTACGCTCCTCTGCTGCTTCACTATCTGCATCTCCAGCCTCGGCAAGGCAGTGACCTCCCCACGCATACGTGGGGATATGAGCCCAGGTTAGTGCACCACGGCTGAAGTGCACCTTTTAGGAGCACTGCACCGAAAAGAGCATTACTGAGAAATGGGGAGCACCCTTGGGTGACAGGCTGTGGCTCAGTGCTGGGAATGGGGAGCTCTGGTCACTCCTGTCTCACCCCAGCCCTCCGAGCCCTCGAACTGGGTGCCAGTGTCTACAGGGACCTGGAAACCTTCTTGAAATCTGCCTTAAACACTTCCTGCAGGCACAGAAAAGAAATATATCAAGCACATTGCCTAAAATTAGCAGCAGCAGCAGTTTATGTTGCATATAAAATTAATCTGATTGGATTTTAAAGAGAGAGGCTTATAATAAACAAGGCTGGGGCTGTTTACAAACCTCACTGCAATATAATTATATTTTTCAGCATGAGTTGAGCGCTACAAGAGTGGCTGGTCCAGTGGCAGCTTTATTATATTCAGCAAGTCCTAATGAATAGGGAGCAGATTGTAAAATATTGTATATTTTTATTGTTATTCATGCAGGTGAGAGTTTTGCAGCAAGGAGTCACTGGCTTTATTGCTCTATGTTCTCGGGGAAGAGACAAGTGCTTTGCCAAGATTCAGAAATGAGCTGCTGTCAAGGAAGGAGGAGAGACAGGTCTGCTCCAGCCTGAGCTTCATTGTTTCATGGCAGGGGAGGTGCCATGGGGATGAATTTGACCTTCAGGTCACCGTGGACCAATTTCATGCCCTGTGCAGCTCCATGGACTTCCCAGCTGAACTGTGCTGCCGGTGCTGAGGTTAACCCCACCCCAGAGTGTTACAGCAGCCCACCGGGCATCGTGTCAAGCTCTGGGCTGTGACCTCGCGCTCCTCAGCCGCCCGTACAAACACCCGGGTGTTTCCACTGGGTCGTCTGTCAGGTGGAACAAGGTATGACCAGTTTTTCCCAGTGTGAGCATGGCCCTGGGGAAAATCAGACCAGTTTGGCCCTTTAGATCACACCTGCAATTGGAAGTGGGAAGGATTTGGTAACGACCTGTTGGTGACTACACCATGATGGGCAGGATGAAATGAGGGACAAATCCTGTGCGGTGGTGCTCCCCGTCTGTGAATGCGTATGTGGGTGTGCATGCACACCTTAGAGCAATTCCCTACGGTTGAATTTCCAGGAGAGAAACTGTGCCAGAAGAGAGAAATTTCAGTCTTGGCTGTTCCTTGCTGGCTTGTGTGCAGTCTGGAAAGACGTTTATTCCAGTTTGACCTGTAAGAGAGAGCCTGGGGAGGGCAGAGCCTTGAGCAAGCAAATGTTCAGGTATTTCTTACAACCTTCTGCCGGTTGCTGAAAGAGTAGCAAAGATCCATACGCAGGGATTGCAGGTAAAATGCAAGCTGCAAATATACACACACATAAAATTGTGCTTGTCTGCATTTTATTTTTGTTTTAATGAGTGTTAATAATAAAGTGGTAGAGGATGACAAAGGTTTTCTTCCTCAGGTGTTAAAATGGGAAGCAATTAAGGCTGTTAAAAGTTGCCATAGTGGCAGGATAAAGATGGTTTGGGAAGGTGAGTTGTTTTTTCAATCTGGTATGAGGAATCGCTTCTTCATTACTCTCATTTGCCAGAGCTGGGACAGTTTTATATCTGTGCAGCAGAACAGTGAGCAAGCTTTGTGTATATGTGCACAGCTTTGTACTGTCTATTGGGGCTGGGGACACCCGTTAGAGACATGCCTGCAGGATGGGTGGACACATGGATGTGCAGGCAAGCAGCAGGAGCTGGAGGCTGCAGCTGGAGTGGGGTTGCAGATGTCCCTTTCCCTGTGCTTCTACCCAGACTGGCTGCACCCAACCCAGCACGGTGTAGGGACACTTCAGGCTCATGCCCACCTTGTCCCCTGGTCTGGGGATGAGGGGCACATGTGGCTCCCTACATGCTCATCCAGAAGCAGCATCGATAAGCACAGAACTACAACCTGGTGTTTTTCTACTTTTTTCCTCTCTCCAAACTGTTCTCAAGGCATCAGATTCAACTGGGTGGAGTTTGTAGTAATTTTAAAAAGTTATTTTCCAAGGAGCTTTTGAAGGAGTAGGTTTGAGCTGGCTCAGGGGATAGGGAGGGAAGGGCTTTGAGTTATATGTAACGAGAAGATCCAGTTTCTTGCCGTGTAACACCTCTTACTGGGAATTCAGCAAATTGGCTTCAGTACTGACTGGAAGCTTTTTGTGGGTGGCTCTCTGTTACCTGACACTTTGGCTTTGCAGTCAGGGTAGTGGGGCAAAATGAGTTCAGGTCTTAGACCTGCAACTGATTGTCTGGCCAACACCAGGCACGTTTCCCAGCCTGAGCTCTCTGTAATTCCCGAGGTGGTGTCTCTGCCGAATCTAAGCTGATCTGAGGATGGTGCTGTTGTCCCACTCCGCCAACACATTTCCTTTTGGCACAAGCTTTCCATCCAAAGCAGTTTCAGCTCACTGAATTATCAGGAAATCAGCCTGACAAGGGGTGGATGGTTTCTGAGGGCTTGGTGGGGCTGGGAGGGCAGTGCTGTCAGCCAGCTGTGCACGTGGGGGGTAGAGCAAGGAAACGTGCTTGGGGAACAGTCCAGCACTTCAGATGAGATTTGTTGACAAGTTGGACTTCAGAGCTTGACCTAGTCATCCATGGCTAGACAGGCCTCTCTGGAGTGTTAACAAGTGTTAACAACAGGTCAGAAGAATTGCCCTCTAGCTGTCCTTATTTCTCTCCATTAACTACAGAGAGAAGCAAGTTAACTAGCTCAGTCTTAATTCAATTTTAAAATGCTCAAAACCAAGCAAGGCAAACCTTTCCAGGGGGATCCAGCATTTGTGACTTTGCTGCTGAAAACCGGCTCCACTTTCTGTAGCCATGGCAGAAATCCCCTCCTTAGCTCACTAAATCCACTGTCTTCAGATGTGTTTTGTAGCGTGCAGTTTTCCCAGAGGCTCTGAGGGAGAGGTTCCTTGGTGAAAGACATGTGGGATAAGTTTTAGCATCCCAGTGAAATCCTGAGGAAAGTTTGCTCGTTTGTCTCTAAAGCTTTGCAGTGTGGGCTGGGCTGCTGTCTCCTGCACTCCAAAGAGACTTACGTCAGCAGTGACGTGAGCAACCAGGCCAAAATTACTAAAATTACTAAAAATTGGCCCAAATAGCCAGTGTTACTGGAAAAAGACTTCTTAAAGGCCCTGATTTTCAGAGGGTCAGTGTTTGAAACTGTCTTAGCACCATGCCCCACCTGGTGAATATCCGAGAAGCTACATACACCATCTACCTGGGGGGTCAATCCACCGCTGCTGTTGGTTGTTACTAACGTGCTGCTGAATTAAATGGGGTGTAGACCCAAGCACTTGTCCAAGTACCCCAAGATCTCTAAACACCTTCGTTGCTCTCTGCCATTGCTTACCTTCCCCAGAAAACGCCAAAGCCTGGGTCAGGAGGCAGCAGAGGCTGTTCCCAAGGCAGTGTGGATGATGGGTGGTGGCAGAGTGTGGGCAGAGGCTGCGCAGTGCTGCAGGATCTCAGGGCAGAGAGGGAGAGAAGTCTCTGGCCTGTTTTATTTGCTATTACAGAGTAAGCCATTAGGATAAAGTAATGTTATTCAGCTTGCTGGAAGGGAGGGAGAGGAGGAAGCTGTTAAAACATGCGTTACAATATTCCACCCCAGCATACCAAATTGGAGGAGAGAGAGAATCTGGTTTTACTTTTCATAAAACCTCTCAGCTGTTTAATACACTTGAATCCCACAATCTCAAAGCTTTAGCACAGAGTGAAGAGTTTCACTCTTCCTAGGGCAGCGCAGAGGTTAATCAGTTGTTCTTTGCCTCGTGCACTGAGATCCGTAGATGGCAGGAGTGTGTGACAAGCTGTGCTGTTTGATTCCTGTGACTCCGACTGCAAATGATTTCCTAGCCTCAGGTTGCATGTTCCCTCTGCAAACATCTGGATTTGGATGGGCTTTTGGTTTTGTCTCTTTTTTTCCCCTCCTATTCACACTTAAGAATATCCTGGTTGCGGTTGCTGCCCTGCTATCTGAAGATGGCACTGCAGCATCTCGCAAGCCGAATCCCCAGTATGAGCATCTCCCCCCAGCTCCTTCCAGCCCTATCGACTGTGGGGACTGACAGTCCAACTGCCAACAGCAGAGAGAAACGTGTGAGCTTGGGAGGGAGGTGGGGTGCTTGGACATGAGCTGGGCAAAATCTGTCAGTGCTTCAGCAAAGAAGGGAAAAGCAGAAGATTGTGGATAAAGCTGGAGAACTGTGAATTCAGCTGAGGTGCTGCTTCCTCCTCCTCTCAACCCCTTAATAACGCTTTGCTGCGGGTGGGATGCTGAAGCGCCTGATCCGGGTACAAGGCCAAATTCATCACGGGTGCAAACTGGCTCTGACCCTCCAACTTTGCTGCTTGTGTCTGCTGGCTGAGGCTCCAGCTCTATGAATTACTTAAATTAAAAAAGGGATGTGGTGGTGAGCGGGAAAGAAAGGAAATTCCCATTGACTGAGATGATTTAAATGATAAAATTAAAACACTGCGGACAGTTCTGTGGTTTGCAGCAGCTGCTGGTGAGTTTCTTGGATTCTGCGTTGTGTGGGCAGAGGGGCATTGCTTTTCAGCTGGGGAAAAGGAGTCTGAGAAAATGCAGGCAAATACTAAGAAATAAAAGGAAAATAAGAAAATGGATGTATGTAGTGGGTGTGTAACTCAAGTCTGGGGAGTGAGGCTTATGCTGTAGAGCTCGTCTCCAGTTATGCAGGGGCTGTTAGCAAGGGGAGGGCAGTGTCACAGAAATGGTTTGCAGGATCCTGGATAAATCTGTGGAGAAATGGAAAAAGAGGAGGAAAGCTGCTGCTGTTCTTTGCACACACAGCTCTGAAATAGCTTCATCTCCTCCCACCTGGACTGGTATAAATAGCTGCTCCGTAGACTCCTGCGGGGCCAGTTCTCCAGGCAGCAGGAGGGATGGGAGCCTGCTCGCTGGCTTCTCGCCATCCTTAAGAAACATGGGTACGTTGCTCTCCCGCTCACACTAGTCCACAGGCTCCCTATTAACTCCGGTTAGAAATGAGTCGGGGTGGACTTTACCCCCAGCAGCGCTACAGGCTTGGGGAGGAGTGGCTGGAGAGCTGCCAGTCAGAGAGGGACCTGGGGGTGTTGATTGACAGCCGGCTGAACAGGAGCCAGCAGTGTGCCCAGGTGGCCAAGAAGGCCAATGCCATCCTGGCTTGTATCAGAAATAGCGTGGCCAGCAGGGACAGGGAAGGGATCTGACCCCTGTACTCAGCACTGGTGAGGCCGCCCCTCGATGAGTGGGTTCAGTTTTGGGCCCCTCACTCCAAAAAGGCCATTGAATGACTCGAGCGTGTCCAGAGAAGGGCAACGGAGCTGGTGCAGGGTCTGGAGCACAGGTCTGATGGGGAGCGGCTGAGGGAACTGGGGGGGTTTAGTCTGGAGAAGAGGAGGCTGAGGGGAGACCTCATGGCCCTCTACAACTCCCGGAAAGGAGGGTGCAGAGAGGGGGGGTGAGCCTCTTGAGCCAAGGAACAAGCGCCAGGACAAGAGGGAATGGCCTCAAGCTGCGCCAGGGCAGGGTCAGACTGGCTCTTAGGAAGTATTTCTTTGCAGAAGGGGTTGTTGGGCGTTGGAATGGGCTGCCCAGGGCAGGGGGGCAGTCCCCATCCCTGGAGGGGTTGAAGAGTCGGGTTGACCCAGCGCTGAGGGATCTGGTGGAGTTGGGAACGGTCAGGGTGAGGTTCATGTTTGGACTGGAGGAGCTTCAAGGTCTTTTCCAACCTGGATGATTCTGTGATTCTGTGAAGGTGACTCTGCTCTGCAGTGGTTTCATTCTACAACAGCCATCTAGGCTTGGATTCATCTTGGCAAAAGAGGACTTTGGGGGTAAAGGTGTTCTACAGAGATCAATGATGAAAGTCTGCAGAGTCAAGTATGGTCTGGAGGTGCTGGACACAATAGCTGTTGTCTTCTAGCACAAGGACTGGGAGCTATCAAATGAAGTTAGTAGCAGCCAAGTTCAAAACAGACAAGAAGCAAGACCTGTGGAAGTGCTTGACAAAAAGGTACTGTTTGTGCAACAACTGCGTACAGGCTGGAGGACAACTGGGCAGCAATTGGAGACAGATCCATTTAGGATCCACTTAGCTCAGAGTTTATGCCTCAGTCCTTCCCAAAGGACTGCCGTGTGGATTATGTGTGGATGCAGCTTTGACAGGGCTGGGGTCTGCCCTAACACCCAGCACCCTGTGCACTGTCGGGTTGTTTTCCTTCTTGCCGTAGGGACCATTGATGCGTAGCTATGTTAGCAAGTCTGTCAAATAACACTTTCCAGAACCAACTCCCTGCTCACACACACACACACACACCCTGGCGCCTCCTTCAACCATGGAGATGTTCTTTCTGTCTCGTGAGGACTGCATAAAGCAGCTCTGCACTTTCTGACAATAACTTGCAATTCTTAATCACTCCTAGGAATTACAACTTTTCTCTGGTTTATGCCTCCTCAACTCTAGCTGAGGACAGGAGCTGTTTCATATTTAAAGAGTATTATATCTGGATTGGTCTCCTGGGGAGCTGTTGGTCTTGAAGGCTGAGATTTAATTCTTTGCACCACTAATTAGATCAGGAAAATAACTAGGAAGATGTAAGCAGAAGGTTTGTAGGAGTGTGTTAACAAACATGTCTTCTCTTGCTTTAAGAGTAGTATAGTGGGCCTGCTGTGATTCGGAAGCATTCATTTCTTAGGGAGATAAAGAAGAGGAAGAGAAATAATTGTGTTTTTATCCCTAGATGTTTCTTCTACAGTAACGCAACAAGAGAAGGAAGTGGAAAGTATGAGTCCAAAGATTACAGCTGATTTAAAAGCAGAGAAGTTCCTTGGCTGGGAGACCTGACAGAGCTGGCAAGGGGAAGAGGTCATGACTACAGTTTCATTAAGCCTTTACTTTGAAATTGCTCTTAGTGACAACAGGAGACTTCAGTTTGCCCCACGTAGACTGATTAAATGTCATGACAGTTTGTTTAAATGTATTTAGGCACCAGGATTGACAGCTCCTTGGAGCAGTCAAGCAGAGGACCCACAAGGGACGTGTAACTCTGCTAGTTGTAAGTGTGTACAGGACTTAGCTCAAGAGGTAACTATGAAACAGCCATTCAGTTGTAGAGACCAAATGTACTCAAATTCAGTGCTTCACAGTAATGAAACAGCCAAAAAATCCATTAGGACTACACTGTTGATGGGGTTTTCTTTCTGAAGTGGAGAAAGCTTGTTAACAGGGAATGAGGAGGAGGGGCAGGGGGTAAAAGGCTTGCAGGAGGCTTGGAGACTGTTGAAAGACATTGTGTGAGCAGTTCGGAGTAAATGTTTTACCACCTATCAAAACCATAGCTAAAATACTTTTCAGAGAACAGCAGTGTGGTTAAACAGCAGAGTAATGAATGCTTTTAGAAGTGGAGGAAAAAACATGTCCCTTGAAGAAATGGAAGGCTCTTAAAGAACTTAACTATAGTTGGATAATATCAAAGGGTTAAAAGCTAGAAAACAGACAGAAAGAATGACAGAAAATTATTCACAAGGTTGTTAAAATGCAGCCTGAGAAGATGTCTTATGGAAGATGTCCCAAGGCTACGTGATTGGAGAGAAAATATCCAATGTGTACGGAGTTGCTATTTATGTTACTTCTCTTCTATATGGGAGGATTTATTAAGGAGAGTGGGCCTCACCCATTTGCAGAGAAAGGATGGTTTTAGTGGAGGGCAGGTGGTGATGATAATATAAAACTTCTTTTAACCTGGGAAAAGTAAAAACGTAGTGAGAAGCAGGCTGTGAGGGCTTTTTTTGTTGGAGCTTTTTACAGTACTTGGAAGTAGTTAGATTTAAATGGTTCAGTCTGCCTATTGTGCTCCTCATGACAGTGCTTTCTGAGCATATGGTTGTTAGTTTCTTCATCTTGTGAAGTCACTTAAGACCTGACAGAAAGCTGCTGCTCGCTGAGGTGTGACTGTATCTGTTCCCTGCTGCCCTACTGGTGCTTCACTGGAGTGAAGATAATTAGAAATGACACATCGCTGTGGGTACTGGAGTTCTTCCTTTATGCTCATTTGATACCTAAATCTAGCCTGGTTTAAGCCCTCATAGGGTGTCACGTCCCGCTCAGACGAGGGGGACAAGTGACTCAGATTCGCAAATCCCCAATGGAGCGGACAACAAGTCTCCAAGTCTAAACATTTATTAACTACTCACAATGTACTAATTGAACACACGATAGTTGGCTAAGTATATAGCAAGTTGTGGCAAGCAATATAATATGCCTTGCATTTCTTAATAGGAAAGGGAAAAGAGGGAGATAGAGGGAATGGGGAAATACAGATCACCGGTCTGGGTTTCTGCGCTGATCCTGCCGACGAGGGTTCCGAGAGGCACAGGAGACATCCGTCTTTTTCACTGGCATCCGTCTTCTTCGCTTCACTGCACTCTCTCTCCTCCGGGGCCCCCCCCCTCTTCCCTTCTTGATTTATACCCACTTTCCTTGGGTCCATCCCCTAGGTCGACCCCCATACCTACGTATCCCATGTACGGGGAGGGGTAAGGTGTTTCATGGGATGATGTAATTAGCATGATCATGTTAGCCCTCGTTAGCATATTGAGGGGTGTTAACTTTAATATGCATTTCGTGGATAATGAAGCAAAGGTCATTCACCGGACAGATGGCCCTTGAAGTTTTGGCCAGGTGCACCAGAGCAGAGCCGTCCTGTCTTCACAGGGCTCCCTCCTCCAGTCCCATCTTGTGTTATTCGGGCAGCCTTGTCAGCTTCGACCTCCACAGAATGCACCCTGTGACTCATAGTTTTGTCTTGCGAGTGTTTGAGGCATTTCTTTGATCAGCCTCAACTTTTGCTTTCTCAGACTGTTTTTCTTAGTTTCTCACAGGCCTGGTTTCTCGTCTCTCACATCCCACCCCGTGACTCAAACACTCCAAGTTCTTCTTTGACCATTGTGATCCCAAAAGGTATAGGGAAAAGGAAGACAGAAGGTGAGAGAGCATATAGCTAATTGCTGCAAGGCATACCATTAAAAGCAAAAATTTGCATAATATCACAATACTAATATTTACAAGCCATCTTCCCCACCCCGTGAGTCCTGAGGATCCCAGTGATGTGACCCATGACCCAGGGTTCCATCCATCAAACTAGTCCATCAGTCAATAAAAAGGTTCTCACTTCCCGTTGTTGATCATCTTCATCATGGCACGGTCTCCTCTGTAGAGGTGGTGGCATTGTGGATGGTGATGCAGCATTCTCCCTCAGTTAGATTCAGCACACTGCACAGTCCATGTTCCTTCAGCAATGCTAGCCAGATTCTGCAACGTCATCTTAGATGCTTGTTGGGTCTGCACCTTTAATTCCTTAAAGGCATATCTTGTTAGTACATATAATTGCTAAGTTAAATTTTCTAAAACTATTTGAGGTTACACAATGACATTATCAGGTCTATAAGGATTTAAATGGGAATACAATTTAATATTCAGGTACAATTCATTAATGCTTAATTTGTGGGATCAGACCCCTTCAACTAGTCTTTGATGACTGCATCTTGCTGTTGATGGATGTGGTGTTGTAAGGACCACATACAGTTATATGAGCTAGCACTGTGATCTGTTTGGTATTTGCAAGCACCAGTTTGCAGTCACAGGTGGCTCACAGGCTTCCTTTATTTTGGAGGTGATTCCCAATAAGGTAACTTAAGGCACAACTCCAGGTTAACCTTCTAATAAGTGAACTCATTAAATGTACCTGTAAAATTTCCTGGATCGTTGATTGTAATTGATTGGCAATGATTTATTCCACACTCAGCAGGTATGATTCCACAAATTATATAATAATGTAAGCAGATTACAAATAATAACTAGCCAATAATGCCTACAACCATTGAAAGTGCTAAAAGTAACATAGGTCTCCTGTTGTCCAGGATCAATGCTCTGTAAAACACATATATACATGACAAAACAATGATGGTTAGAAAGAAGGGACAATCCACCTGGTGTTGATACAGAATTCTTTCCCATGGGCATCAGTAGCCACCCATGAACAAATATTGATGGGAGTTTTTAGGGTTAGGGGTACTTGCCCCACAGTGGGCAAGTCTACTAGAACAGGTTGTCCAGGATAATGGAGCGGGTTTGCAGGGTCTTTAGTCTCTTTTTTCCTGGCGAGTATGGACAGAGGCTTAGGACAGAACGCGGTAAGTCGTGGGCATCCATTAATTCCCCACCGGCTGTTTATCTTCATTACTGCGTCTGACACCCGTTGTGGCCATCCTGGTTCGAGGGGTTTTAGGGCCTGCTTTAACAGTCCATTGGTGCGTTCCACAATTCCATTTGCTTGGGGATAGTATGGAGTATGGAAAATCCACTGAATTCCTTCATCTTGAGCCCACTCCTGAACCACCCCGGCAGTAAAGTGACTACCGTTGTCTGATTGGATCGATTTGGGCTTAGGCAAGTAGCTAAACCAACGTTTTAACCCCTTCACCGTATTTTCTGCAGTTGCTCGAGATACAGCTTCTGCTTGAGTTAGGCCTGATACTATTTCCACCCCCACCAATACATAACGTTTTCCCTCAGAGAGCCGGAAAGGGCCAATATAATCCACCTGCCAGGTGTCCCATAGTCCCTTGTTGTCCCTTAGGTGTAGGGGTTGGTCCTTAAGAGGGTTGTGCTCTCCCAGCCGAGTACGACATAGACTACACGCTGAAATAATGGTATTGCACAATTCCCTGGTTACGGACCATCCCCTGCTTATCGCTTCTTTAAACAAATCTTTGCTTCCTGAATGACCCCGCTTTACATGCAGCCATTCCAGTAAGTGTTCCCATTTCTCCTCCTCACCTTCTGTAGCAGTTCTCATCAAACGAGTCATTGAATCCACCTGGTTGTTTAGCAGGTGGGCAGGGTGATTTCCTGACTGGTGTGCAGCAACCCATCCTACTAAAAAGGACTTCCGTTTTGCAATGTTTAAGATTTCCTCCCACTTTTCACGCTGCCACACTGGTACCCGATTTACTTCCCAGTGGTTTTGTTCCCAAAATGTAAGCCATTCGGTACATCCCTTGAATACGGCATAGGAGTCTGTGTAAATAAATACTGGTTCTGTAGTCTCAGCTTCTTTAACAATCACGCTCCATACCGCTGTTAACTCTCCCACCTGAGCACTTCCCTCACCCTCTGTTATGATTCGGTCCCCCGAGTCAACATGCAGTGCTACTGCTCGGTATTTCCATACCTTTCCCTCTCTTCTAGAAGATGCATCGGTGAACCATACATTCTTTAGATGGGTTTCAAATGGGGGAGCAGGTTTTATGTATGAGGGAGGAGGTTCAGGGTGGTCAGAAGGTGGATCTTGTATTTTGAGCACTTTGGGTGCCCCCTCCTCTATCTGATATGTGTGGCAGTAATGATCTAATTGTGCATACCACTTCCTCACTGTGTCTCGCTGCGCAACCCCCACAGGAGGGGGGGTTCCAGCCAGTACTGGTTTCAGGACCTTAAAGGGTCCTCGTAGAATGATTAGTTGCTGCCTTATGATTTTTTCAACTTCCTGCAAAGCTAGGGTAACCACAAAAAGACCCTTCTCCCAGATCGAGTAACGCTTTTCTGCATCTTTGAAACTGCGCGAATGAAACCCTATAGGGCGAGTGGTACCCTCCGGCCCACGTTGCCACATGTGTATGGATAGTCCATGAATTGCAAAACCCCACTCAATTTGGAATGGATCTGTTGGATGTATCGGCCCTAAAGCCTGATATACTCCAGCCTCAAAGATTAACAGCTTTAAGGCTTCTTCATGGACAGGAGTCCAGTCCCAAGTAGCCCTTTTGCGTGTCAAATCATATAAAGGACGAGCTATGATGGAAAAATCGGGAATATGTTTCCTCCGAAATACCAGCAAGCCTAAGGCATGTTGCAGCTCCTTCTTATTTTCAGGGCTCTTTACTTCTTCCAGGGTAGTTAAAGTTTCTGGGGGAATACACACTGTTCCTCCCCGCCACCAAATACCCAGAAACTTTACCTCAGAGGATGGGAGTTGTACCTTTTCAGCTGGAATTTGGAGCCCTAAATTTTCTAGGTGGGTGATTATCTCTGTCTGGGTCTGTCCCACTGCAGCAGCATCAGAGCCACCAATCAGAACATCGTCAATATATTGATATATCCTGACCCCTTCCCTTGGAGGGATTTGAGCAAGCTCCTGCGCTAGTGCATAATGAGCGATGGTCGGCGAATGGCAGTATCCCTGGGGGAGACGTGTAAAAGTAAATTGCACGCCTTCCCATGTAAAGGCAAAGCGATCTCTGTCTGCCTCCTGTATGGGGACCATAAAGAACATATCTTTCACATCAATAGTTGCTAAGATCTGGTGGGCTTGTTCCTGTATGGTTGCAATCAGTTCAGCTATGTTAGGCACTGCAGCTGTTAGAGGACCTGTATTGGCATTTAATCGCCGATAGTCAATTGTCAGACGCCACTTTCCGTTAGGTTTACGGACTGGCCACACTGGGGAATTATAGGGTGAGTGAGTTGGAACGATTATCCCTTGCTCCCGCAGCTCTGCTATTACCGGAGTGATCCCCTCCCTTGCACCTAACGGTAAGGCGTAAGGTTTCACATTAACAGTTTTAGAAGGAGGAAGCGCAGGCGCTTGCTGTAGAAGTCTTATAGAGGCAGTTGGGGACCCAAATTTCCATTCCCTTCCTTTTGAATCCACCCAAGCTTGTCCCTTCAATAGGTCAAGTCCCAGGATATTTGTGGGGAAATTTCCCAGGATCATCATAGCCTCTGTTGCAGTTTCATTCCCAGGTAACCAGCATTTCACCCGAGCAGTCGGCTGTGGCTTAGAGTCCCCGAAAACATCTGTAACCCAGATCTGCTTTTTGTCAGCAATTATGCCATTCCGCTTGGCAACCTCAGTTTGGAGTGCTGAAATCTGAGCACCCGTATCTACTAGAAATGTAACTGGAGTTTTAAAGGGACCGAGCGGAAAGGTAATCAACAAGTCTCCTTTAGTATTCTCTGTGAGCCTCCTTAAGTGGACCCACCCGCCATCCCCCGGCTCACTTACTGGGGATGGCGCATCCAGTTTCCTGACCCTAAATCAATCAAGTCTTCTTCAGGGGCAGTTGGTGTTTGAGAAGCAATTACCACCATCTCGTTAGTTTCCAGCTCTGTCCCTCCCTTTGCTCGAAAGGTTCGCTCGGTTGGGGGGGGCAGCTTTCTTTTGTCTTTCCAGGCTCGAATGAGCTTTTCTAAAACTGTAGTACGCATACCATCCATTAACTCTCGGGGAATCCCCTGTCCAATTCCCTCAGTCCACAAAAGGTTTCTCTTTGCTCTTAAAACTTGCGGAGGGGAAGGAGGCGGATTTTCCTGCTGTTCCACTCTGCGTACCGAGGGCTTAGGTTTACCCGTTCCCCTGGTAAGGCCCATTCTCCGGCCATAATTTATTAAGTCCTGAGCTATCTCTCCCCAGGTCATGGCTTCTCCCCCTGCCCGTCTCCCCCCTCGCGGGGCTAATGCATTCCGCAAACGATCTTGTAATTGTACTGCATGTGATTTCAAAGAGTCCGGCAAACCCCGAATCAGGGGAGTCATTTGATCAGGGTTAGCAATTAATAGCATTGGGGAAGGCTGCTGCGGAACCAAACGCCTGTCATGCATTAATTGGAGACAAGCAGCCTTCTGCAGACTTTCAGTCAAATGATTTACGGTTGGGGTCTCAATACATACTGGATCCCCCCTTTCCAAGGGGTCCAGACCCCCAGCCCAATAAGCAGCTCGTTGAGTTAACGACCACGGCTCTCTCTGGTCATCAGTAACTAAGAAAACCCCTGGCCCCCAGTATCCCTGGGCCTCATCTTCTGATAACAAAATTCGGTCGCCACCAGTCAAAGATACCCTCCACACGTATTCAGTCTCAGTTTCCTGAGCTAGTCTGGTATATTTCTCCTGAATTTTTGCAAGCTCAGTCGCTGGATATGGTGTAGTTCGAATGGTGACCTGCGGAGCTCTTCCACCCTGACCCTCGGTGCTCTCCGTTTTAATTAATGGTCTTAAATTTGCCCCCTCATTTTCGGGGTAAAAAATTTCTCGGCTTATCTCTAAATCCTTTGTTGGATACAAGGGTCTGGCTGCTGCTTTTGCCAGACTCGTAACTCCCTGTTCACTATCCGGAACAGAGCCGAAATCTGTCCGGTTGCAGGTTTCTTGTTCACTCCTCTCTTTTTCGGACCGTGAGATTTTTTCTCGGTCCAAGGCATCTAACAGAGCCATGTGAAATCGCTGAGAGGTGTTACGCTCATCAGCTAATTGGCTTTTCAGAACTTCAGTTTGCTCTTGCCAGAGTTTAGCTTTTTGTTCAGTAATTTTACGTTCCTCAACCAATTGATCCTGGAGAGCTTTTACCAGATCTTGTAAGGATTTGATCATTTCCCCTTCTAATTGTTTCTTAACATGTTTATCTTTTTGGGCTGCAGTCAGTGCTGCCCCTAATACAGCGCACACTACAGCTTTTCCTTTGCCTGGTCGCGACCCTTGCACCCCCGCAAGTGCACTGATATAGCTTGCCACTGCTTCTGGATTATGCCAATTATCGTGGGCCCAAACCTCTACTAAATGAGGAGGACAAGCCTTATACTCCTTCAGTTTCTCAAAAATAGGGGAGCAGTCAAGCACCGACATTTCCTGGCCAGTCATGGCTTGCCACTGCTCGAACCTCTCCTGGCTTAGAGCTGAGAGGTCACTTCCCGATTCTCCCTGTCCTTATCGGATAGAGAATCGGTATCCCTCCGACCCTTTCCCAGCGTAGAGCTGAGGGGCCAATTCCCAGTTCTCCCTGTCCGAGTTGGTCGGATAGAGAACCAGTATCTCATAAGACTTTCCGACACCGAAGGGGATCCTGCCGACTACGCCAATTTTAATGTCACATCCCGCTCAGACGAGGGGGACAAGTGACTCAGATTCGCAAATCCCCAATGGAGCGGACAACAAGTCTCCAAGTCTAAACATTTATTAACTACTCACAATGTACTAATTGAACACACGATAGTTGGCTAAGTATATAGCAAGTTGTGGCAAGCAATATAATATGCCTTGCATTTCTTAATAGGAAAGGGAAAAGAGGGAGATAGAGGGAATGGGGAAATACAGATCACCGGTCTGGGTTTCTGCGCTGATCCTGCCGACGAGGGTTCCGAGAGGCACAGGAGACATCCGTCTTTTTCACTGGCATCCGTCTTCTTCGCTTCACTGCACTCTCTCTCCTCCGGGGCCCCCCCCCTCTTCCCTTCTTGATTTATACCCACTTTCCTTGGGTCCATCCCCTAGGTCGACCCCCATACCTACGTATCCCATGTACGGGGAGGGGTGAGGTGTTTCATGGGATGATGTAATTAGCATGATCATGTTAGCCCTCGTTAGCATATTGAGGGGTGTTAACTTTAATATGCATTTCGTGGATAATGAAGCAAAGGTCATTCACCGGACAGATGGCCCTTGAAGTTTTGGCCAGGTGCACCAGAGCAGAGCCGTCCTGTCTTCACAGGGCTCCCTCCTCCAGTCCCATCTTGTGTTATTCGGGCAGCCTTGTCAGCTTCGACCTCCACAGAATGCACCCTGTGACTCATAGTTTTGTCTTGCGAGTGTTTGAGGCATTTCTTTGATCAGCCTCAACTTTTGCTTTCTCAGACTGTTTTTCTTAGTTTCTCACAGGCCTGGTTTCTCGTCTCTCACATAGGGAAGCTGAAGTAGGCTGATGCTGAAACCTTGAGTCTGGTTCTGGACTTGTCCAGGGTCAGAGGGGTTCAGAGCAGAGAGGGGAGTGGGTGGGCTTCAGCTTGTGGTTTCTGTGTACAGAAGAGCAAGCATTTGAACTTTCTTCAGCAAACTGTACCAAATCCACTTTTGATCCCTGTTACAACTCTTCTCCCACAATTTTCCCAGACTCTTGTCTTGAACTCCATGCTACTGTGCAAGTGCATCTAGTGCATGCTCTCACTCTTATTCAGGAGAGAGCTGTGTGCAATGGATGAGATGTTATGGCAGGAGTTGCTTTTTTCAAGCTACAACTTGAGAACATGAATTGGAAGTTATTTTGGTTTTGCACTGTTATGTTCAATATGGTCCTGAGGTGTAGGTGCTGGGTTCAGGCTCTCAAACTGGCTCCCCAGAAAGGCCCTTTCCTGTGCCATGGGGAGGAAGAGTCTCAAAGAATAGAGCTGCAGTCTCTAGTGCTTGTCTCAAAGCTGTTTCTATTCTGAACCACTGAATATGAAAAATCACCTGCTTCTTCCTGACAATCAGGGAAAACAGACTTTGCTCTGAGGTGGTTTTAATTGCTTTCCTTGTTCTGATGATGGAACAGCAGAGCCTTCCATCTCTGCTTCTGCAGTGCCGTGAGTATCCACACTTTGGTTTCCATTCCTGTTTCTGCCTCCTCTGAGGCTGTGGTCATGGCTAAGTTGCCTCCTTACAGCATACCTTTTTCTCTGAAGTCTCTTATTTTTCACGTCATCTTAAAAACACTGCTGCAGGAGGCATGCTTCCCTCCTCTTCCTGCCAGGTTGCATTCCAACCTTCATGGCAGCAAGTGTCTTCAGAGGGAAGTTCATTTGGCCTTCACCACCTTGAGATGTATCATTCCCTGGAGCTGCCTTCTTCTCACCATCAACTGCCTTAATGTGAGCTAGTTCAGACTTAAACACAAAGGGTTGTATTCATCTGCTCTAGCTTGGACATCTGGAAGTTATTTAAGTCTGCTCTCAGTCAACATAAATGATGCCCAGTTGCGCCAGATTTAATACAGTGGATTTACCAAGTTCTTCTATTTCAAGAGAAAAGAAAAACTTCAGTCTTAACTTAAGGTTTACAAGTCTCTGTAGAGAAGTCTGATTGCAGATGTAGTTTTGCAGGATTCAGTAATAGAGTTAATATTTTTCTGAAAAATATTTTGTACACTATGACCTTTACTCTCAATGGAAGGCAAACTATAGATCACCTCTTTAATGTGGTGCCATTTGAAACATTTGTCTTTTCAAACTGGGACAAATAGTAAATTGGCATTTAGGACACTCAAGGATCCATTTGTTGTGTGCCACAGCAAGACAGAATCTGCTGGAGGCTGCAAAATACCCCCCTGAATCGAAAAGTTGAATGTCAAGCTTAACTTTTACCATTCTGCAGAACAGAAGGCATTTTTAGCCCCCTGTACTTCCAACTTGCAGGGCAAGCAAATTGGATACCTCTTTATTTTATTTGGTAATTTGTAAAGATTATTTCTGTCCTCTCTATTTTTTTTACTTTTTCTCTCAAAGGTGTAAAGTTTTATTCTGTGCTGCAAATGGGCTGCAGACTGAGATGAAAAGAGGACAATTTTGATAGAAATGCATAAGCCAGAAAAGAAAGAGAAATTGAAAGTGTTAAACAGTAAAAGTAAAGAGGCAGATTTTTATTTAATAACCCCTAAATGATGTATGTAAAAGCTCTGAAAACACTGTTAATTATGGGTGGAAAAAAGCCACAGTTCCTGTCCTTACAATGTCTGTTTAGTATGATGGACACCTTTATAGAAAACACTATTCTCCTATAAGCTTTTATTCCAAAACAACAGTTTTCCCCATCGGGGTGGTGGTACTGTAGTATATGCAATTATTCCTGTCTAGTGAAGGTGACTGTTCAGAATCTTGGTTTTCTGTTTCATTTTACTGCCCTGTTTCACAGCAGGGGTAAATGTGCTGATAAAGAGGATGGTCAAGGTTGCAGGTGTCAAGCTAGAGCCTGAATTTGGGTCACCTTTCTTACCGCGATCCCCTGTGGCTTTTGGCCAAGGCAGCTGGTCTGCTTTGGCCACAACCCCAGTTCTTTAGGTGCCTCACATTCCCAAGGCATCTGTGGGAGTCAGGGAAGCCTGAATTCCCATGCAGGCACCTGGTGCCTTCAGAGGATTCAGCTTTCTGTGCCTTGGGAAGCTGTACCTGTATTCCTCGTCTGCCCAGTCTTATTTTGCATGGAAATAAAATGAGCTTGTCTTTTCTCCACAACTTGAGTTGTCCTTGCCTGTCCTTGAGCACTTTGAGGCTGTTTGGCCCTTCTGGGAAAGGGATCGTATTCCTCAGATGAAGCATAACGCTCCTTCACGTTTTCTGTGCTCTCTTTACAAATGACAGCCTGGAGTTTTCAACCTTATTATTAACTACAAAACCCAGTGATTAGATGCAGCAAGGTCGTTTATTATTTGCTCAATGCTCTCAGGGAGATGAGACATTGCAGGAACCAATAGAGAGCTAAGCTCAACAGTAACAATTCTCCTTTGCCTGTCTATAACTTTACTTTTTGACTAAGTTGCAGATCTTACATCTTTTACGAGGGTGAGAAAAGGATACAAACAGTTTAGCAACCTGTTTCTATTGTCTATCTGCTGAGGAAGTTTATTCTCTGTGGCAAGATGGATGATGATGCCTGGACTCTTTTGATCCTCCCTGCAAAGGGATTAATCTCATTCTTTAGTTCTCCTTGCTAGGGATGAAGTCAAGGATGGAGTTAAATAGTTTGATGGGTGGCAAATAAGCTCCTGAACTCCATTGTCCTTACCGAGCAGGAATCCAGTTAAGGTTATCTGAGAATAAAAATGATCCCATGCTGTCCTGGCTGTGTTTGGGTCCTTTTCCTGACAGCCAAGTCTGCGTTACAGGAGAGAATAATTTGCATTCAGTTCTCTTCTTTGCCACTTTTCTTCATAGAGTAGCTAAGATAAAAACTGGGCCAAAATAATGTTCTCTTAGCCATTTTAATCTTAGAGTGGCGAGAAGCCCTGAGTGGGATCAGTGCAGTCGCTCTTCCAGTGGGAGCTGCAGCTCCCAGTCCAGACCTCCAGCAATTACTGGGTCCTTCCTCTTACTCTGAGCAATACCAAATCCATGGCACTCATCTCCATGTAGAAGGACAGCAGCAAGTCCATGCCTCTAATTCAGCACAGGATCAGTTCTGGATATTAAAGCAATGGCCTTGCCCCTGAATAGGTATGAATATTATTTTTAGTAAGTAGTGGTTTAATTTCCAGCTTGGCCTTTACTAACACAAGGAGTGACCCTTCATCACAGTCTTCCTCCGAGTAATGGGGTTACTCTTGTGGGATATGACTCAGCTGGGAGAAGCACCTCTGCCTTTTGACCCTACTGAAATAATCATGGGGAGAAAATGAACAGTTCCTCAGAAAATTGAAGCCCACGTGTCCCTTGCTAACTTGGAGGACCTGCAACCCGTGAATCTTTGTTAAGGCACAATCATTTAAAAGTCCTAAAAGTGGGTCCTGATGCCGGAGATAGCTTTGCAGAAATGATGATGATGTATGGAGGTCAAGTCCAAAGCTAACAATGGAGAGGAGGAGGCTGCAGGGGCACAAGGGGACCAGTTTATTAACGCTGCTGCTGCTATTTTCTGTGGCAGGTCCGAGTACCTTCAGCCTCATTGATCTGAATGGTCAGTGTTTCTCAATCTGCCCTAGTCTCAAGGGATCAAGCTTCCCCGCTCTTCTCTCTGGGGTGGAGGGGGTGGTTGGAGCTACAAAATACTTAATAGTATGGAGATTTTTGCCCTGTGCAGTCTGGCTTCTCAGCTTTGGCAGTCGCACGTTGTGCTCCTCTGTTTCTCTGACCCAAACCTTCAACTGTCCACTTTTATTTCCTCTTGTGATGGGATTCCAGTAAGCTCTGTAGCAACAGACAACCGAGAAGAGGGACCCTGTGTGTTTTCTAGCTAAGAAAAGGGTGTGTGTAAGCTCACTGCCACACCTGAAGCTCTGCATTAATTCCATCTATATCCCCACCACAGGGAAAATCAAAATTGTTGTTCACACTTAAACACCGACAGTCAACCAGCTCTGAGAAAATGTCTGTAATGAACCAGCCTTTTCATTGTGCTCCCCGTACATTCACCTACCTGACCTCACAGAGACCTGGAAGTTGCTAGAAGTTCCTAAAGAGGGTATTACTCCCCTCTTCCCTGCTGCTGCTGGGAAGTCTAAAGTTAGAAAGACTATTATATTTTGTCACTGTTTTATAAAAATGTTATGGGCTTGAACACTTACAGTGAGACTTCACGCTATTATTGCAGAAGCGTTTAAAATGTTCTGAGGTGCTTTTAGGTGCCAAAAAAATTTAGTTGACAAAATAATAATAAATCCAGATCTAGCTAACACTTTCAATGAACATAAAAGCTCTGACTGAAATTCCCTTTACCTCTCCGTTCACCCTGTGACGTCTGTCTTTCCTTGCGGCTTTGTTCCACACTAAAGCTGTAATTTATAAGTTCTGAATCTCTATTATGTAAAACAAGGAGAGTTAATTTTTGGAGCTTTCTGAGACTTATCCTTTGTAAGTGAACTGTGGTACAAAAATCCAATAAAAACTTAGATGTTTTAATTTATAGTAAAGCTTCTGCACGCCACTCTGGGAATGTAAAGCAGTCCTGGCATGATCATTAATTACGTGCATAGTTACTGTAAAATAGTCTCATCCTAAGACAGAACTGGAGTCAAAGTCCTTTTTATTTGTTGGGGTGGGGAGCTGTGTAGATCTGCTTTAAGCTGGAATACAGTTCTCCCCACCCAGTCTCTAATCTCCTCATCATAGCTTGAATATCCAGAGTCCTCTGCTTAAATATTTCCGGCTAGAGAATGTGATATGATACGGAGCGGTTGCACCTGAGTTGTAACAAAAGAAACCCGTGTCAAGCATTCAGGTGTCGTTATGAACTTGGAAACTGCAGATCACTGCAGTGCAGCTCCAAAGGCATTTCTCTGGCTGCATTAAAGGGCTTGGAATGACATCTTCAAAATCCAGAAGAACATACAGCTTTTTACTTTACAGTGTGATTAATGACTCTAGGAACAAGTTTTTAAGCTTGATCTCCAGATGGAAGAATATTAAAAATATTGATTTATTGTGGCTTCTTGTGTGAACTTTGCTCAAATTGGACTGCTGAGCTGCTTGAGCCAATTTTGCTGTCAGCGTGGTCACTCAGTCCATGAGTCCTAGCGATTCTGCTGTGAGTTCTTCCCCTATAGCACTTTGGGGAAAATATCAGTTCTTTGCAATGTTTGAGGATTTTAAAAACCATATAAAGAAAATCCCATTCACACATATGGGAACTGTCAGTCATAGCATCGCTGTGAAATCCAACTGCAGGCACAAGGACACCAACTCTGACTTCTACCAAAAAAAAAAAAAAATTTAAAAAATCTTCCTTTGTTTGGAAGACAGACAGAAAAAGCTATCGAGGGTGTAAATCACTGTCATTTGTTAAATCTGCTCAGGGCTCTGTCCTCAGCTGGTACCAGTTAAAGTCCTGTGCACCCAGATTAAGTTGCAATAATTCAAGAGGAGGATTTTAATTAAGCAGAAAATAGTGATCATAAAACTCTGTTCCTATATGTACCTGTTCTAGGCTCATCTGCACATGTGATGGTGTCCTAGAAAGTCTGAGTCCCTAAAATAAGAAAAAAACTTCCATTAGTTGTTTAATGAGCTTTAAATATTGTTATAAAAACTTCTTCACTCATCAGCATCTTTTGTTCTCAGAAATGTATTAAGTTGGGGATCTCAGGAAGGTGTCTGATCCACTCTCCTGCCCCTGCAGCCCAGCTCTGGGAGCCTGCCCAGGCCATGAAAATCTGCTGCCTCTTCAGAAGACAGATTCTGGTGCCCCCCTGTCGCTGGCCTTCAGAAAGTTTTCCAAAGTCTGATCTGATTTTCTTCCTGCAGTCTCAGCACATTCTTATTATTTCTACCCTGGGCATCAGAAACAGTTATGACCCTGTTCATATTAATACCTCTAAGCTGGTGCTTTCATCAGGTCAGAAAAACTCCCCGTGTTTTTTTCAGATGGAGAGCAGCAACAGCTTCTGGCTAAGGCCCAGCTCAGGACCCAGGTGTGAAAATGAACAGCAGTTCAGGACCAGAGCAGCTCTAGTTCTCGGTGGGAGGTGAAAGGTGATGGTCTCTTCCAGGCGTGAATCTCTGCAGCGGCTCCTTTCCTTCTCTCAGTACTGTGCTGGTAGTTAATCAAATATATTGTTCCTCTATGCCTCAGAGCAGTGTCTTTCCTCTACAGACTTCCCCTTTCTAATTTTCCTTCAGTCCTTCATCATATTCAGCCTGGAGTGAATATCTCAAAGACTTTATCATCTGAGCCTGTTGGAGTTCTGGGGCAAAGTCCTTCCCTCTGTAACAGAATAAATCCCGTAAAACCAGTGGAGATAAATGAGGGAGCTAACCGTGATGGCCCTGGGTCCCCACTGTGTGGGCAGCTGGAAGTCCCACCATGGTGAGGGGTGACGCTGGAGCCAGCTCCAACATCTGGTGAAGGCTGACCCAGCCTGGGGCCAGGAGGGAGGAGGACTGGAGACCCAGATTTGGCAGGTCTCATGCTCTTCTCTCTCAGTTGCAGCATCTCCTGGGGTCTCCCTGTCTGTCAGGCAGGTGGAGAAACCCCCCTGCAGATGAACAGGGGTGGGACACCGTGGTGGCTGATCAGATCAGTGTCCTGCTGAGATGGAAAGGAAGTGGGCCTTGTGTAAATGCCAGGCTGAACTGTGGGCCACCAGCACGTGCCTCAAGTGTAGTTCTCCTACCATAAATAAAAGTAGCACCAATAGCCCAGGAAGATTTTCAGAAGATGAAAAAAGAAATGGATAAAGCAATTACAGAAAAAGGCAAATTAAAGTATTAGAGCTTGACGGGCTCCTTACTTTTTCCCCTCTTCTCCTTGAATTACTTTTCACTCTTAATTTCCTTACATCAGATTACAGCCTGGTCATCTGCCAGTGATGACAATCTCACTTGGGCACCTGTCCTGGCTGCTGCCACACGGTGCTGCCATGCGGGGGGACGCCGTCTGCGTGCCGGGGGGGATGGGGAGAGCTGTATTTCACCCGATTATCAGCTCCATGCTTTAATTTTCCCGGCACATTGCTGTAACCTGGACGTAGGCTGGGGATTGCAAAAATATAAAACAAAACTAAAGCCTAAAAAGCTAGCCGTGTGATAATGAATGAGATACTGCTGACCCGTGGGCTTTCTCTCTCTTCCGGATAATTACAGAGGAATGACTGTATAAATCTTAGTTGGATTTCCTGCTCCTTTTTCTCTTGGAAATGGATGGCTCTGTGTGTTTCTGTTCCCCAGGCTGGAGGATTGTTTTAATTTAAATGCAACTTTACGATGCTTTGCTGCTGTAGCAAGTAGAATTAAAAAAACCCCACACCAAACAACAAAGAAAGAAAAGAGAGTGAAGCTTTTAGATAACTTATCATTTATCACACTAGCTGGTAACTGCTGTTCTTGTGTCTGAACTGCAGTTTGTTACACTGCCTGAATGCAGTTCCCAGCAAGCTCTTGCCAAAGGCTTTGGATTTCTTCTTTGGCTTTCTCTGGTCCAAGGGCAATACTCCCCAAATTGTCTCTTCCGGTTGATTGACATTTTGGGGGACAGCACGTTGGCAGACCTGGTCACGTTATGGCTGAGGGTGTCTTTATACAGCGGTGACTTCTGTACTCTTCTGTTGCTCCCCTGAGTTTGAGGGATCCCAGCACCTCCCCTCAGCCAGGCGGGCAGAGGCAGGGCTTGCACCCAGGCTGCTGCAAACAGCAGCTTCTCCATGGGGGTGGTAAAAGACGTGGTACTTGAGGGTTTTTCTTCTGGAATTCAGTAATTATCTTTGATCTTTTAATATCAGTGTTAAGCAGTTAGGCTCCAACACCTACCTTGTACTGGTGTCTCTCACCCAATGTTTCATCACTGTATTAAATACAATATATTTAATATATGTTAATATATTATATGTATTTTCATCCTCTGTTTTAGCCCAGCTTCGCAAGTGATTGCACCAACTCCTGGCCTCAAAGTATCTCCCTTAAACCTGCTAAAGAAAAACCTTTGGACTTCTTGCAATGTTCCTTATTAAGACTAAGAATTACCGACGCTGCTCCGCAGCCCTCTCCCCCCTCTCAGCACGCGATGTGTTACCCAGAGAGACCTTTTCCCTCGCCCGGGAGGGGAAGACAAATACTATAATCAGGTGCAGGATGAGCCTGGGGCGTAAAACAGCGTCTCTTCATACAAGATTTGTAGTTGTGGAGTGCTGCTGCAGCCCTGCTAATCCACTCGCTCCTTATTAGGAACTTCTGGGCAGTTTTACTGCAAACTGCTACTTTTAAGTGGGGCTTGCTCAGGCAGAGGCAGGACAGCAAGTGCAAGAGGAGCCTGACAAGGCTTTGGCAGCTGGGAAATGCAGAACTGAATTGCAGCTGGGATGCTGGGAGGAGAGAGTAACCCAGAAATGCCAGAGAATGTGGGATTTTGGTGAGCACCAAATGAAATTTGTTTGCAGGCTGGATGCAGACAAGAGCCTGCTCAAATGGCAAGGCTGGCCAAGGGTAATGCTTTCAGCTTCAGCATCCTGAGGATTTTAGGTTCACAGCAGTGTTTGTTTGTGTGACACTCTTCAGATGAAGCTGCCTTCAGGTTTTGGCACCCAAGGCCATGGCTCAAGGCAAGTCCATTATGTATGGCCTGAATTCCCTGCTTTGGGCTCAGATTAGATTGCATTAAATCCCAGTGTAGGCACTCTTCAGTGTGGTTTAATTCAGTGTATCTTCAGATTCAGCATTAAACTGAATCAAATCAGTGCTGTTCTGATTCCGAATAAGAAAGTGCCTGTGAGAGGCCTTAATATCAGTTTGAGTAACCACTTCGAAGTTACACCTTTAATTCATTTAAAGTTTTAAAGTACTTAAAAGCTTGTCTACACATCATTAGTGAATGCTTTCCTTATCTAGGATGCTCTATCTGATGGAAAAGAGATTGGGTACAGGTTGGGTACGAAAGGGTGGATAAAGGTTGGTTGGTTTTGTGGTGCTGTCAAGTTTTATTCTAAATTGCTTTAGGGTGTTTTCTTGATTTTTGGAGTTTAAGGTTTTTCATTAACGCAAAATGAAATGCTAGCATTTCTGGTCTAAGCAACTGCAGAGGAAAACTTTGTATATGTACATATACCTATGAATGTAAAATCTCTAAAAGCAGATACCACAATTTTTTGAAGCATTTGATTCTAAGTTTATTTCTTGATTGTGAGGAGCATAAACAAGTTTTCTAAACACACAGAGGCCCCTAAACCCTCTGAAACAAACTCTTCATAATCCTTTCACAGGCTTCTGTTCTGCAAAACTTACCATCTAATCAATATGACCAGATTCTACTTAATTAACAACATTGAACCAAAAAGCCAGGATCATCCCAGACTGGGTGGTAACTCTCTGCAGATGCCTGAGGGAAACTTCTGCTGATGGGAGGCATCACAGCTCCCACTTCCACTCCTAAACAGACACACCAAAGGCTGTAATTTCTTGTTTCCTAACAATATTCTCTCTGCATCTGCAGCTGAAGTTCTGGCTGTGAAACATCCAGAACCTGTTCATTGCATTTAAAAGATAACTGTAGAATAGATAACAACATGTAGAACATAAGTCTGTGTGTGTGTCTGAATAAGGAAAAGCTTCTTATATAATCCATTAGCAAGCTGCTGGTCTGCAGTTTCTTGGTAATGAGATAAAGAGCAGGCATGGAACACCTTTCCCACAGTAGCTGCGAATGCTCCCATGTGTTCTTCCCTCTTAAGTTGTATTTGCTTGTTGCTGCTGGTGGAATAACATCTCATTAGTAAGGAAAACCTGAAGAAGCCACGAAGGGCAGCAGTGTCCAGGACTGAGGGCCTTGAAGGAACTGCACCTGGGCTCCTTTTTGGGGAGGGGAGGATAAAAAAAGGTATAAAGTGCAGATCCCAGGCAGAGGAACCCCTCCTGACCTGCTGCTAAAGCTCTCCAAGAGGAAAGACTTTTCTGTATCTTCTGACCCAGCAACCTGGTTAGATCCAAAGCCTTCTTCAGAGCTCAAAGCATTCCCTCTCCATTCCATTCTAACTGGTGAAGCTGTCAGGTCCAGCTGATTATTTCTTTTCTTTCACTACTCCTTTTCTGGAGGAGTTCATGTATTTAAAAGCTATGTTGTCTTATTTACTACAGAAACAAGGACACTTCAACTAAAGATGAATGCTATGTGTGAAGGGAAGGAAGACCAAAGTCTGTTTAGTGAAGAATCTCTTCCTTTACCTTTCCTTAAATCCCTCTATTTCTTTTTAGCCCCCATGACTAGCTGCCTCTTCACTCAGAATATCTGCTGTTTCCGTAGGGAGTCTCTTGGCCAGGAGCATGTTCTTTCCTTCAAGCAACAAACCAGAGAATTGAGCGAAAGAGCATCTCTAGAAAATGGTTTTTCTCTTTCCTTGACCTGGACTCAAATTGCATGCCACAGGCTCCTGAAGGCAGTGAAATGTTCCCCTTCCAGCCTTCTCTTTCCCGTTCCCTGTCCCTAGTCTGGGTCCTTGCCTCCTTGCTCAGTTTGGATCCAATTCTGCTCTAGTTTAGCTGAGCCTGGAAGCAGTGCCTACAGCTTTAGAGCTGGGGATGCACTTCAAGGTTACAGCCTGCTACCTCCTCTGGGACAAGGAACTTGCTGGCCTGCTGTGGCCGTAGGAGTAGTTCTGGCTGTTAGAGCTCCACAGTAAACCAAGCACTGATACAGAGAAATGATTACTTGTTTTGAGACTTATTTACTTATAGAAAACTGCTTAACAACTTATTTACTCACTTATAGCAACTTATAGTATTACTTATAGTATTTCTGAATATTGCTAAGAATCCTGCTTGCCCAGACTGTTCTGTGGGATTTTACCAAGGACTGCTGTGTCCATCAAAACAAAGCAGTTTACTGTGAAAATCTACCAAGAACTGCAGTGTTCAGCAAAATATCATGTTTTTGTCCTTGGGAAACAGATGTGCTCTGACTAGTTGGGTCTTGGTAATGAGTAAAGATGGTCATATACGGACGGTAGAAGTTCCATTGGTTCTCTTAGATAAGATAGAATGAGTAAACCGGCTGAAAACCACTCTTGTTATTCAAGAAATTGGCCAAGAGAATCTGCACATGCTCCGGGGAGAAGTACAGGGTGAGGAGGACTGTGAGCCTTCCTCCCAAAGATCCCTGAAGACGCCCCCCAGGAGGAAATGCGCAGGTGCAAAGAGAACACAAACTGCTGACACCAGCCTCTAGAGCTAACCCAGCCTTACTCATGCATATGTATGTTTGTGTTATGTAATCAATGAATATGTATATCCAGAGTCGATAAGTTTCTAGTAAAATGTGCTGTTGGGGTGCAAGCTTTGTGGGGAAATCCCCTCGCACCCCAGAGCTGGAGTAAACATACCTGCTGCATAACTCTCTGAGTTGAATAGAGTCTGTTTCCGCGAATCACTGTCCCCAAGACCTCTGGCCCCCTGTGACCAGTGGCCCCTTCTCCCACCGCACCCTCCCCCTCCTCTCCGACCAGGCTCGGGGTCACCCCTCAGAGTGACTCTTTCCCTTTGTGCCCGACTTGGCTGCCTGCAGCCTCATTTTCAGGTGCTGGGCATGGAATCCTTGTCTTGGACAGGAGACAGAATGGAACTGAAGCATCGTGAGCTGTGAAACTTGGGAATTTTATTCAACAACTAAGACAACATTTTTTGTGCAGTCGGAGGAGCATGGGCAGGACCGAGAAGGCTGTTGACGCTGAGGCTGCCGTTGGCTCAGCAGTCAGAGCCCTTGCAGGAGGCGGTCATGGTGCACTGCAGCCTGCACTGGATCCTGTCCATCCTGGTGCTCAGGCCTTCCCTCAGGTTCTGCATGAGCTCCTGCAACCAAGTAAAGAGTTCCACCAACTTCTGCACTAGAAGGGGGAAGGAGCTGAACCCGCCTGATTGTGTTGGTGTTGGCCTTGGCGTCTGAAGGGGGGTTGAGGGGAAGGCTGGCCGTGGCGTTGGAGCAGCCGTTACTGCTGGGCTCAGCCCCATCTGTTCTAGGATCCAGTCGTAAAAGTGCTGAGTGGAGGTGTAGATTCCCAGCCGTTTTGCTCTCGTACAGCCTCTCCCCCAGCTGGTCACCCCAACCAGCCAGAAGTGGTCAGCACTGTTGTCTTTGCAGACGAGAGGAGCACCACTGTCACCCTGCAGTGGAGGAGAGAGGGTCAAGGTGGTGTCGGGTGGCCGCTGGCAGCACTAGGGCCGGCTCCTTCTCTCTGTCAGCACCCCCCAGAGCTGTATGCGCTGCACAGAGAGGCTCTGCTCAGGTGCTGGGGGCGACAGGACCTTGTCTGAGAGGGGGTCATGGGCCCGTGGGGTAGGACTCGTGCTCCTCTCGTGCTCCACCCAGCAATGCTGGCTGGGTGCAAGAGGGATGTTCCAGGGCTGGGACCTGGACCTCGGTGCTGCCAGGAGTGCTGGATGGGCTTTCTGGGCAGAGTCCCAGGCCTCTGGGACAGTGGGGCCCTGGGCAAGGGCCTGCAGCTGGGGAAGGGGAGGTGAGCCCCGCCAGCGGCGGGGACCCAGCGGTGGGAGGGCGACTGGCCAGGCAAAGCCCGCGCCAGGGTGTTTGGGCGGCTGTGCCGGGGCTGCCTGTGCCGCTGGGTGCTGCCTTGTCGCAGGCTCCTACCTGGCAGGTGTCGATGCCGCCCTGCGGGTAGCCAGCGCACAGGTTGTGGGGGTGGACGGCCCCTTGGTACGACCGGCTGCTGTTGCAGAGGTTGAGGTCGATGAGGTGGACCTTGGCCTCCTGCAGAACATCCGTTGGTCCTTCAGCTGTGAGCAGAGAAAGGAATTAACGCCCGGCAGCTCGTTGCCAGGTCTCCTGCCCTGTCTGGGTGAACCCTTCCCTGGGGCTTGGCTTTGCACCGGCGTTGCCCTTCTGTCTCGCCGTGGGCCCTGGGCCAGGCCCATCTCTCCATGGGCACACGTCCCCGCAGCCGCGCTCTGGCTCTTGCCTCTGCTGTCAGGAAGCCCAGCCCGCCTCCCCCGTGTGCCGAGCTCGCACTTGGGACGCGAGCGCTCTTTGGGAACTCACCTCTCGCTGTCGTGGACCCCCAGCCACTGATGTAGCAGGTTGTCAGTTCTGACACTTTCAGCGAGGTGTCGGGCACGCAGGCGAGTTGTATGGAGTTGCTGCACTGGACAGGCTGGTCCAACTCCAGCAGCGCAATGTCGTTCCTCTGCGAGATGCTGCTGTAATCCTCGTGAACCAGCAGCCGTTTAATATTGCGCACTTGGGCCTCCGGGCCCAGCTGAGTCAAGCGGGTGGCCCCAACCACCACGCGCCACGTGGTGATGTGCCTGGAAGGCAGATGGGGAGAGGGCTCAGAGGGAGAGGAACCACGTGCTGCAGCAGCCCAGCAGTTCCCTGCCCTTTGCTTCACACAGGGGAGAGGAAAGCAGTGCTACGGAGGGCGCGACTGCCCCTGCATGCCTTGGGCTCAAGGCGTGTCAAGCTGGAGGCTGCTAGAAAGCCGTGGCAGGAGCCCAACTCTCTCCTGAGCAGCGTCTCAGCCGGGCTCTGCAGTGCCCAGGCACTGGGCATACCGCAAGGAAAGGGGACGGGAGTAGCACGTGGTGCTGCGGGTGGGGCATCCGCGAGTGCCAGGGGATATCCCTGTTCCTGGCCCTCCTTACCTGGCCTTGGTGAAGCAGTGGGCTGCTGTGAGGACCCACTGTGGGCTGATGAGGGACCCTCCACACACATGTCCCGTGCCTCTTCTCCAGGGACCCTGGATGCTCACGATCCAGGGCCAGGCCCCTGGCTGGGTGTCTGTACCCCCCACCACGTGCGAGGTGCCATCGTCAGCAGCCATGGGCCGGAGCCCGCAGGTCCTGTAACCAGAAACTCATCACCATCCTGCTTGACGGCTCGCTGCTGTCCCGGCTGAAGGTCAGCCGTCTGCCCTCCCCACGAGGCACTGCATGGACAGCGAGGCCAGAGAGCCCCGTGGGGCAGGCGGGCGGCCGCCCCCATTTCTGCTGGAGCCCCGCAGGCGAGTTGTGCCAGCAGCCCGGGCGCTGCAAGGAGCCGAGGCTCCCACGTGGGGCTGGGGAAGCCGTGGTGTGGCCACGGGGGACAAGCGGGCACCCTCCAGGGAACCCCATCAGGTTGCCCAAGCTCCCTCCCAGAGCCTCGGCCACTTACCTACAACTGTCCCAGGCGCCGTGCGCAGGCCAGCACAGGGCCAGCAGGATGAGGAGACGGAGCAGATGCATCGCTGCCAGCGGCATGTGCCAGCTGCCAGAACTGAGGGCTTGTTGCCACCAGTGCAGCAGCCAACAGAGTGCCCGCAGGGCTCGCGGTGCCCACGGTGCCCACGGCAACGGGGCTGATGTCACAGAGTCGCTGGTTCCAGGGGCTGGGCACGGTGGTCTCTGGGGCGGGGGGGGGAAAACATGGGGGTTTCCAAGCAGCAGGGGAAGCAGAAGCTGGGATCGGACACCCCCGACAGACCCAGCTGAATGCTCTGCTTGCGGGACGGGGTGTGCAGGCCCCGTGGCAGGCAGCAGCGCCCGGCCCCAGCACTGCCTGCCAGCGGCGAGCAGGAAAAAACCCAGTGTGGCACCACAGCCTCTTGGGGGAGTTCACCACCCCCCTGCTCTCCGCAGCCCTCTGCCACCAGGTCCTTCTCAAAACTCGTACACCGGAGAACAGAACTGCTACAGACAGCAGCACACGCGTGTGTGTGGCAAAGCCCATCTGGTTCCAGCCGCGCAAGCACGCAGGGATGTGCAGCCACCTCAGCCCACCAGAGCCGAGCAGTGTCACCCTTCCCGCACAGAGCACAGGGCAGCACAGAGGCAGCACCGGCCACGCCAGCCCCAGCAACACCCTCTGGCAGGCGCCGTGTCCTCACTCTCCAGCAGTTGTCTCGCTGTTCTGGGCCAACACGGACAAGGGCGGTTGTGGCCCCTGGTGTGCGTGGCCAAGGACAGGCAGCTGCAAGCTCCAGGCAGAGGAGGCTGCTCCTGCTCTCAGCCCCATGTGCCATTCTCCATGGCCTTGGGAAATGCTGCAGCAGCCTCAGCTCCTCAGTCTGCCTCCTACGGCCGACGGCAGAGCCGTGCTCACGTGCGGGATGCAGGGCAGTCATGGCAGAGAAGCAGGAGGCAGCCGCCTGCGTTGCGCTTGCTGATCAGGGCCGCTCCCTGGAGGGGCGAGAGCAGTGGCTTGAAGCGTGGCAGCCTCAAAGCTGGTGAAGGGTGCGGGAGCTCCCTGCTGCCATCCTGGCTTGTGTGGACAGACGTCAGGCACACAGCTGAGCGCCCGCCCAGCCTGGTCCCGAGGGTGCCAGGGCAGGCTCCCACTGAAAGCGGAATAGCTGCTGTCAAAGCCCTTGAGGCACCAGGGCTGGGCCCCAGAGAAACAGGACTCGAGGCTGCTTTGTTTTGGGGAAGTTGACCTGAAGGTGAGGCCCCGGATCTGCTTCGAGAGAGCAGGCAGAAGGCGGCCTGAGAGAAGACGACTCGTCCTCTGTGGCTCTTCTGGTCAGCCAGACCCTAATCACAGTTGTCTTTAAGACCGGCCTGCCACTCAAAGCCTATTTGGAGCCCAGCTGGATACCAGATTGCCAGCCAGAGGCAACGTAGAGCCCGCCTAGACCACACGTCAGCCAGCCAGAGCCTACTCACAGCCCTCTTGGACCTCAGCTGGCCAGCCAGAGCCTACTCAGAGCCCTTGTGGCCTGCAGCCCAACTGCCAGAGCCTACTTGGAGCCGATGTTGTAAGAGTCGGTCAGAAGATCAGCATTGTCTCAACATTGTCATCAGGGACATGGACAGGAAGGTACCCGACAATGGCCTGTTTGGAACACAGTTGCCAATCCCAAGAGTGGAATGAGGCTCCTGAATACAGAACTGTGCGGCACAGTGAGCGCTGTGCTGTTCTCCTGAGCACTGAGGCGTGTGGTACAGAGTGCTGTGCTATTGTTCGGTACCTGAGCCTAACCAGAGCTGACCGCATAGCCACTGTCAAAAAAGATGGGTTGCAACTGTTGCCATAACATCAATGAAGAAATCATGAACTTTAGGCGAACTTTGCTTTATTATAATACCAAAACACACCTCCTGGTTGAAGGCTGCCCGCCTCTAAGACTGACCACGCCTTGGACACTCCCCCTCGTGCATGCGCAGTAGCCTCATTCGAGAAGGGCGGAGATCCCTGATGCAGAGGTGGAGCAAGGTGTGTCACTAAGCATAAAAGATGACTTCTGGACAACGAAAATTCAAAGCTTCCCCACCGAGCATCATGGCGACCGACGACGGACCACTACCTGACCCAGGACCATTAGGACATCTTGAGATCAGCGGTGGTAGCTATAACCTCCCCTTCTCTTCTTTTTAAACTTTACTTTTCCCCTTTCTTTCACCCATCTCTAGCTTCACAGGCAACACAACACAGTTTCACTGTTTGATTGATGCTATCCCCTTTGGTGTTGGTCACCTTAATTTTGCACTTTCGAGATCGTAGCAAACGAACCATCACAAGTCCACCGAGTGGACCGTGACAGATGTGGACACAAAAGTTGGCCAGCCAGATCAAAATTGGAGTTGTCTTTGAGCCCGGCCTGCCACCCTGAGAGAGCCAGTTGGGTACTAGCTGGCCAGACAGAGACAATGTTGAGCCTGCCTAGACCGCTGGTCGATACAAGGAAATGATCACCTGCTTTGCAACTTATTTACTTATAGCAACTTATAATGATTTCTGAATATTGTTTAATAATCCTGCTTGCCCTGACTGTTCTGTGGAAGTTTACCAAGGACTACTGTGTCCATCAAAGCAAAGCCGTTTTCTGTGGAAACTTATCAAGAATTAGTATGTTCAGCAAAAATAAGAGACATGTCCTTGGAAAGCAGATGGGTTCTAACTAGTTCAGTCTTTATAGTGAATAGATAACCATATATGGACGGTAGAAACTGATATACTGGGGCTTTTAGATAAGATAGAGAAGATAACAGCTCTTGTTGTTCAAGAAAGTGGCTAAGAGAATCTGCGCATGCTCCGAGGAAAAGTACAAGGTGAGGAGGACTGTGAGCCTTCCTCCAACAGACCCCAGAGACGCCCCCCAGGAGGCAATGCGCAGGTGCAAAGAGAACACAAACTGCTGACACCAGCCTCTAGAGCTAACCCAGCCTCACTCATGCATATGGATATTTGTGTTATGTGATCCAATGAATATGTATATCCACACTCTAGAAGGTTCTGGTAAAATGTGCTGTTGGGGTGCAAGCTTTGTGGAGAAATCCCCTTGCACCCCGGCGCCGGAGTAAACATACCTGCTGTATAACTCTATTCGAGTTGTAGAGTCTGTTTTCTGCAAGTCAGCACCCCCTCCCTTTGGGGGTCACATATGATACCTGGTGCACACAGCCAGACACCTTGCATGGGGTGTCAGGTGGAATTGCCCTTGACTTTAGGGAGCTGAAGGACAATACAGATTTTGGTAGAAGTGCGCAGCTTTTGCATGCTGGTATCTGCTTCAGTTTCCCCATGCTTCTTCAGCAGTTTTGGGGATTCTGTGTTTTTGTGGGGCCACCCAGCTCTAGGGCAGCCTTTGCTTCCCAGCCCATGGCATCTCAGGAGTCTAATGCCTCCAGTTCCGATAGCATCACCCGTAGGAGGTGTCTCCCAACTACTCCATCAAATTTCCCTTTTTCTCTCCCCTCTCCACTTGACTGGTAATTTAGCTTTAAAACGGATACTAACATCTCATTCCTTTGTTTGGTTCTGGGGATATTGTGGCTTCGTATCCTTCTGGTGTTGGGATCCTTCCTGCCCAACTACCATCCTTCATGTCAGCAGTGACCTGCTAGGGCAGAGTCATTACAAATTTAATGCTGCATTTTCTATGATCTGTAGCTTCCTTCAGGCAATGGTTTTAACAGGGTCTCTGCCAGCCTGTGACTGATGTGTTGCTCCACAGAAGCTGGAGGGATGCATGGATTTCCTCGAGCAGAGTGCCCTCGCTTGTCCCATCCTTGGCTGCACATCTGAAGTGACGTGAAGCTGCAGGGAAGTGATTTTCCTTGTGCTCTCCAGCAACCAGTGGAGACACAAAAAGCTCTTAAGAGAGTTTGGAGATGTGAAGGAGCATCTGATAGATGTGACGGTTTCCAAGTACCGTGAGCCTGACACCACTTTGTTAGAGGAGTTAAGAGGAAGGGCAGAGCCTGAGCTATCAGCTGTGATCAAAGATGTGACCTGGGGTGGACCAGCATCTGCTTTAGACAGATATTCAGGAAGGCGTGGGGAGAAATCCACCCACTGCCAGGTTCTCTGTGGCAGCTTTCCCATCTCTCATTACCAGATTCATCATCATCGGAGTCTAGTGATGAGGAAGGCAGATGAGACCTAAAAGTAATTATTTCAAAAAATCTGGGGAACGCTGCCCTTTGGGAGTCTGTCATACAGTTGAGCTACATGATGCTACAGAACTTGGTCCTTTAATTTCTACTTCCCTGGGACAAATATATAAAGGCTGGAGCTGGTGGGAAAGAAGGTTTCTCTGTTTCATCTTGCAGCCATCCTTGAGCCCCCTTAGGTTAGATACAGCCCAATCCCCACTCTAAAGGCAGCTTTGGAAAACTTTCCCACAGATGCTTACAGCCAAGACTGCTTCAAATCCACTCTGTCCCACTTCATTTCACATAATTAGGAGCTGTGACTTCCTTGACCTGACTCTTCCTGTCTTGAAATGAGATTTTTCAAAGCAGCAACCCACAAGGAGAAATTGACAGCAAACTGATGATCCATGTGGGATGGCTCTGACCTCCGGCTATTAAAGGATTGACCAACTTCTTGCTAAATTCACTTAATCTTCCTTTTTCCCCTATCACTTTTTTTAAAAAATAAAAGGACTTATGCTTAAGGAGAAATACAAATCCACTTATGTATTCAGCACCCACCTTCCCTTTGTTTACTGTAATCACTTTTGCATCCTGTGATCCTGAATCAGGTCTGAACTCAGAGGAAAGGGCAGAGCTGGGTATCAGCTACAGGTGCAAAAATGCTGGGCTTGAATCAGACCAAAGTCTCCCGCACACTGCAGCAAACTTATGGCAGGGAGTAAACGGAACAGAGTTCCCAGTTGAGGGGGGTCTTGTCTGGGCGCAAAGCCATCCTTTCTGGAAACTAAAGAGAACAGCAGAGGCTTGAACTTCTGGGGGGCAATGAAGCTAATTGTGGCTCAGGTACAGACCCAAGATGTAAGAAACATGTGATTTCTTTTGATCTGACCTTAGGCAAATTGATTTTGGAGTTCTGCCTTCATGCAGAAGAGTGTGAGCCTCAGACATTTGACCCTTTTCTTACGCTCCTCTGCTGCTTCACTATCTGCATCTCCAGCCTCGGCAAGGCAGTGACCTCCCCACGCATACGTGGGGATATGAGCCCAGGTTAGTGCACCACGGCTGAAGTGCACCTTTTAGGAGCACTGCACCGAAAAGAGCATTACTGAGAAATGGGGAGCACCCTTGGGTGACAGGCTGTGGCTCAGTGCTGGGAATGGGGAGCTCTGGTCACTCCTGTCTCACCCCAGCCCTCCGAGCCCTCGAACTGGGTGCCAGTGTCTACAGGGACCTGGAAACCTTCTTGAAATCTGCCTTAAACACTTCCTGCAGGCACAGAAAAGAAATATATCAAGCACATTGCCTAAAATTAGCAGCAGCAGCAGTTTATGTTGCATATAAAATTAATCTGATTGGATTTTAAAGAGAGAGGCTTATAATAAACAAGGCTGGGGCTGTTTACAAACCTCACTGCAATATAATTATATTTTTCAGCATGAGTTGAGCGCTACAAGAGTGGCTGGTCCAGTGGCAGCTTTATTATATTCAGCAAGTCCTAATGAATAGGGAGCAGATTGTAAAATATTGTATATTTTTATTGTTATTCATGCAGGTGAGAGTTTTGCAGCAAGGAGTCACTGGCTTTATTGCTCTATGTTCTCAGGGAAGAGACAAGTGCTTTGCCAAGATTCAGAAATGAGCTGCTGTCAAGGAAGGAGGAGAGACAGGTCTGCTCCAGCCTGAGCTTCATTGTTTCATGGCAGGGGAGGTGCCATGGGGATGAATTTGACCTTCAGGTCACCGTGGACCAATTTCATGCCCTGTGCAGCTCCATGGACTTCCCAGCTGAACTGTGCTGCCGGTGCTGAGGTTAACCCCACCCCAGAGTGTTACAGCAGCCCACCGGGCATCGTGTCAAGCTCTGGGCTGTGACCTCGCGCTCCTCAGCCGCCCGTACAAACACCCGGGTGTTTCCACTGGGTCGTCTGTCAGGTGGAACAAGGTATGACCAGTTTTTCCCAGTGTGAGCATGGCCCTGGGGAAAATCAGACCAGTTTGGCCCTTTAGATCACACCTGCAATTGGAAGTGGGAAGGATTTGGTAACGACCTGTTGGTGACTACACCATGATGGGCAGGATGAAATGAGGGACAAATCCTGTGCGGTGGTGCTCCCCGTCTGTGAATGCGTATGTGGGTGTGCGTGCACACCTTAGAGCAATTCCCTACGGTTGAATTTCCAGGAGAGAAACTGTGCCAGAAGAGAGAAATTTCAGTCTTGGCTGTTCCTTGCTGGCTTGTGTGCAGTCTGGAAAGACGTTTATTCCAGTTTGACCTGTAAGAGAGAGCCTGGGGAGGGCAGAGCCTTGAGCAAGCAAATGTTCAGGTATTTCTTACAACCTTCTGCCGGTTGCTGAAAGAGTAGCAAAGATCCATACGCAGGGATTGCAGGTAAAATGCAAGCTGCAAATATACACACACATAAAATTGTGCTTGTCTGCATTTTATTTTTGTTTTAATGAGTGTTAATAATAAAGTGGTAGAGGATGACAAAGGTTTTCTTCCTCAGGTGTTAAAATGGGAAGCAATTAAGGCTGTTAAAAGTTGCCATAGTGGCAGGATAAAGATGGTTTGGGAAGGTGAGTTGTTTTTTCAATCTGGTATGAGGAATCGCTTCTTCATTACTCTCATTTGCCAGAGCTGGGACAGTTTTATATCTGTGCAGCAGAACAGTGAGCAAGCTTTGTGTATATGTGCACAGCTTTGTACTGTCTATTGGGGCTGGGGACACCGGTTAGAGACATGCCTGCAGGATGGGTGGACACATGGATGTGCAGGCAAGCAGCAGGAGCTGGAGGCTGCAGCTGGAGTGGGGTTGCAGATGTCCCTTTCCCTGTGCTTCTACCCAGACTGGCTGCACCCAACCCAGCACGGTGTAGGGACACTTCAGGCTCATGCCCACCTTGTCCCCTGGTCTGGGGATGAGGGTCACATGTGGCTCCCTACATGCTCATCCAGAAGCAGCATTGATAAGCACAGAACTACAACCTGGTGTTTTTCTACTTTTTTCCTCTCTCCAAACTGTTCTCAAGGCATCAGATTCAACTGGGTGGAGTTTGTAGTAATTTTAAAAAGTTATTTTCCAAGGAGCTTTTGAAGGAGTAGGTTTGAGCTGGCTCAGGGGATAGGGAGGGAAGGGCTTTGAGTTATATGTAACGAGAAGATCCAGTTTCTTGCCGTGTAACACCTCTTACTGGGAATTCAGCAAATTGGCTTCAGTACTGACTGGAAGCTTTTTGTGGGTGGCTCTCTGTTACCTGACACTTTGGCTTTGCAGTCAGGGTAGTGGGGCAAAATGAGTTCAGGTCTTAGACCTGCAACTGATTGTCTGGCCAACACCAGGCACGTTTCCCAGCCTGAGCTCTCTGTAATTCCCGAGGTGGTGTCTCTGCCAAATCTAAGCTGATCTGATGATGGTGCTGTTGTCCCACTCTGCCAGCACATTTCCTTCTGGCACAAGCTTTCCATCCAAAGCAGTTTCAGCTCACTGAATTATCAGAAAATCAGCCTGACAAGGGGTGGATGGTTTCTGAGGGCTTGGTGGGGCTGGGAGGGCAGTGCTGTCAGCCAGCTGTGCACGTGGGGGGTAGAGCAAGGAAACGTGCTTGGGGAACAGTCCAGCACTTCAGATGAGATTTGTTGACAAGTTGGACTTCAGAGCTTGACCTAGTCATCCAAGGCTAGACAGGCAGAGCTCTCCGGAGGGCTCTTGCTCTAATGTTGACAAGTGTTAACAACAGGTCAGAAGAATTGCCCTCTAGCTGTCCTTATTCCTCTCCATTAACTACAGAGAGAAGCAAGTTAACTAGCTCAGTCTTAATTCAATTTTAAAATGCTCAAAACCAAGCAAGGCAAACCTTTCCAGGGGGATCCAGCATTTGTGACTTTGCTGCTGAAAACCACCTCCACTTTCTGTAGCCATGGCAGAAATCCCCTCCTTAGCTCACTAAATCCACTGTCTTCAGATGTGTTTTGTAGCGTGCAGTTTTGCCCAGAGGCTCTGAGGGAGAGGTTCCTCGGTGAAAGACATGTGGGATAAATTTTATCATCCCAGTGAAATCCTGAGGAACGTTTGCTCGTTTGTCTCTAAAGCTTTGCAGTGTGGGCTGGGCTGCTGTCTCCTGCACTCCAAAGAGACTTACGTCAGCAGTGACGTGTGCAACCAGGCCAAAATTACTAAAATTACTAAAAATCGGCCCAAATAGCCAGTGTTACTGGAAAAAGACTTCTTAAAGGCCCTGATTTTCAGAGGGTCAGTGTTTGAAACTGTCTTAGCACCATGCCCCACCTGGTGAATATCCGAGAAGCTACATACACCATCTACCTGGGGGGTCAATCCACCGCTGCTGTTGGTTGTTACTAACGTGCTGCTGAATTAAATGGGGTGTAGACCCAAGCACTTGTCCAAGTACCCCAAGATCTCTAAACACCTTGGTTGCTCTCTGCCATCGCTTACCTTCCCCAGAAAACGCCAAAGCCTGGGTCAGGAGGCAGCAGAGGCTGTTCCCAAGGCAGTGTGGATGATGGGTGGTGGCAGAGTGTGGGCAGAGGCTGCGCAGTGCTGCAGGATCTCAGGGCAGAGAGGGAGAGAAGTCTCTGGCCTGTTTTATTTGCTATTACAGAGTAAGCCATTAGGATAAAGTAATGTTATTCAGCTTGCTGGAAAGGAGGGAGAGGAGGAAGCTGTTAAAACATGCGTTACAATATTCCACCCCAGCATACCAAATTGGAGGAGAGAGAGAATCTGGTTTTACTTTTCATAAAACCTCTCAGCTGTTTAATACACTTGAATCCCACAATCTCAAAGCTTTAGCACAGAGTGAAGAGTTTCACTCTTCCTAGGGCAGCGCAGAGGTTAATCAGTTGTTCTTTGCCTCGTGCACTGAGATCCATAGAGGGCAGGAGTGTGTGACAAGCTGTGCTGTTTGATTCCTGTGACTCCGACTGCAAATGTTTTCCTAGCCTCAGGTTGCATGTTCCCTCTGCAAACATCTGGATTTGGATGGGCTTTTGGTTTTGTCTCTTTTTTCCCCTCCTATTCACACTTAAGAATATCCTGGTTGTGGTTGCTGCCCTGCTATCTGAAGATGGCACTGCAGCATCTCGCAAGCCGAATCCCCAGTATGAGCATCTCCCCCCAGCTCCTTCCAGCCCTAAGGACTGTGGGGACTGACAGTCCAACTGCCAACAGCAGAGAGAAACGTGTGAGCTTGGGAGGGAGGTGGGGTGCTTGGACATGAGCTGGGCAAAATCTGTCAGTGCTTCAGCAAAGAAGGGAAAAGCAGAAGATTGTGGATAAAGCTGGAGAACTGTGAATTCAGCTGAGGTGCTGCTTCCTCCTCCTCTCAACCCCTTAATAACGCTTTGCTACGGGTGGGATGCTGAAGCGCCTGATCCGGGTACAAGGCCAAATTCATCACGGGTGCAAACTGGCTCTGACCCTCCGACTTTGCTGCTTGTGTCTGCTGGCTGAGGCTCCAGCTCTATGAACTTACTTAAAATAAAAAAGGGATGTGGTGGTGAGCGGGAAAGAAAGGAAATTCCCATTGACTGAGATGATTTAAATGATAAAATTAAAACACTGCGGACAGTTCTGTGGTTTGCAGCAGCTGCTGGTGAGTTTCTTGGATTCTGCATTGTGTGGGCAGAGGGGCGTTGCTTTTCAGCTGGGGAAAAGGAGTCTGAGAAAATGCAGGCAAATACTAAGAAATAAAAGGAAAATAAGAAAATGGATGTATGTAGTGGGTGTGTAACTCAAGTCTGGGGAGTGAGGCTTATGCTGTAGAGCTCGTCTCCAGTTATGCAGGGGCTGTTAGCAAGGGGAGGGCAGTGTCACAGATATGGTTTGCAGGATCCTGGATAAATCTGTGGAGAAATGGAAAAAGAGGAGGGAAGCTGCTGCTGTTCTTTGCACACACAGCTCTGAAATACCTTCATCTCCTCCCACCTGGTCTGGTATAAATAGCTGCTCCATAGACTCCTGCAGGGCCAGTTCTCCAGGCAGCAGGAGGGATGGGAGCCTGCTCGCTGGCTTCTCGCCATGCTTAAGAAACATGGGTACGTTGCTCTCCCGCTCACACTAGTCCACAGGCTCCCTATTAACTCTGGTTAGAAATGAGCCTGGGTGGACTTTACCCCCAGCAGCGCTACAGGCTTGGGGAGGAGTGGCTGGAGAGCTGCCAGTCAGAGAGGGACCTGGGGGTGTTGATTGACAGCCGGCTGAACAGGAGCCAGCAGTGTGCCCAGGTGGCCAAGAAGGCCAATGCCATCCTGGCTTGTATCAGAAATAGCGTGGCCAGCAGGGACAGGGAAGGGATCTGACCCCTGTACTCAGCACTGGTGAGGCCGCCCCTCGATGAGTGGGTTCAGTTTTGGGCCCCTCACTCCAAAAAGACCATTGAATGACTCGAGCGTGTCCAGAGAAGGGCGACGGAGCTGGTGCAGGGTCTGGAGCACAGGTCTGATGGGGAGCGGCTGAGGGAACTGGGGGGGTTTAGTCTGGAGAAGAGGAGGCTGAGGGGAGACCTCATCACCCTCTACAACTCCCTGAAAGGAGGGTGCAGAGAGGGGGGATGAGTCTCTTGACCCAAGGAACAAGTGCCAGGACAAGACAAGGTCTGTCCCAGCCTGATGTCTCCCTCTGTCGATACAGATGCTGTTAACTCTTCTCCTGCTTTGGGGTGAGGCAAATTTTATTGAGCAGATAGTCCCTTTACTGAAGGGAGCTGTGAGACAGTGTTTCCCCTCTCACATCCAGCCAGCCAGCCTTCCCCACAGGGCTGCCCATCCCCAGGGCTGCGGAGGCAGCAAGGGGCAGCCAGCCTATTCATTTCAGTGGAGACACGCTTACAATCAGACCTGCTCACTCTGAAGTGATTAGGAAGAATTATCCCAGATTTGTTTGTTTTATTCACTGTAGACCTCTGTATTTCTCTTTTCTTTCTAGCCATTGATTTGAACTCCAGACATTACGTCGTGGTGAAATCTAAGTTCTTATCCAGGCTCCATCGTTCTTATGTTTAGCCATCTCATAGACATCCTGTCGTTTGTTACTAGGAATTTAGCCGTGAAGTCTTTCAGAGAGATGTCAGCCCTGGGGGGAAGCATGGCCTCAAGTGACAGAGTTAGAGCCGCAAAGAGATTTTGCACTGACAAGGGGACAAAGTCTAAATTTTACATCCTTCAAAACACAGCTCATACCGAACCCTATTTAACAGGTGCCTCCATCCCATCGCAGCTGTTTGTCTCCAGGAGAAACCGGGTTAGTATTTTGCTTTAGACAGAGAAGGTTAGAAAATCACCTTCAAGAAATCATTGAAGGCTTTAAATCCGAAGCAGAGAAAGTAGCTCCTGCTTGTGCTAAGCAAGCACCTAAATCCTGGAGGCAGCATTTGCCAAGAACCTCAGCCAGGACAGGTCTGTGAGTCTGATTCGGAGATCCATGCTTTCATACCAGGCAACACGGGGAAGATATGGTATTTGTGTCCCTGGGGCTCTAGCATTAGGGATTCATTTGGCCTGGAAGAAAGAGATTTGAACCAGGGTCCCACAACAGACTTAAAGCAAGAAAACTGTCTTTTACTTCAGGTTCTGATTTGTTTGATGTGTAGGTACCTCTGGGGGATTCCCAGCTGTCACCGTAAACTCGGATAAATCAAAGAGTGTGGATAAAGGAGGGAGGAAAGGTTTTGTTGTTTTGCACTGTTAGGGAAACAAAGACCTCTGAAGCTTTCTTTAGTGTTTTTAAATCAGAGATCTGTTCTTGGTTTGGGGTTTGTTTTTTTGAGTAAACAAGCAGATGTGATCATTTGCTCTATAACTTCAGGTTCAAACATGCACTGATGACAATGTGTTTTTCACTGCAAAATGATACATTACTAACAAATCAGATTTAGGTATCTTGTTCTGGGATACGCTCTGTGCTCTTGCCATGGGAGTTCTCATGCAAATAAGAGGTTTTCAGCCTGGACCACAGCTACTCCTGGGGAGATTTCCAGGACAGGCCTATTAGGGAGCCTGGATTTGCTGCTGGTCGATCAAAGTCCTTCCCAGACCTCAGGAAATGCTGTCGCTGAAATGGGTATGTTCCCGCGAAAGGGGACCAGTTTTGACAAATAGTCGCTTTCCAGCAATCATCTATATTATTTGTAAAAAATTAATTAAGAAAGTATCTAATAAATAATGTCTCAATCTCCTGAGCCACCTCAGAGCAGTGGTGCTTTGATTTCCCCCAGCTTGGAGGAGCCCTCCTTTGCCTCCTGTGTAGTGGCCAAGCCTTTCCCTGCTCATTCCCATTTATCTTTGTCACAGACAGGGAGGAATCATCAGTCAGTGCTCAGAGCTCAGTGACTGATACCAACAGGCCATTGATTGTGTTTAACAGACAGGAATTTTGTCGCTGGCTTCCCTCCCCTTAGGTTTTCAAGTAATTTCTGCATTTTGCTCAGTCTCTTGCCCCTGTCTCCTTACCATTAATGCCACATTCACTCTGTCTGATCATCTTACTCTCCATAAAGCAGGCACATCTCTGGCTGACTGGAAAATAAATCACTAGCTCAAGGAGGGGGAAAAAAAGGGGGGGGAGGGCAGACCACGAGACTGTGTCCTGGCCTCTGTGGAGTCAGGAGACTCTTCTTTATCTGTCCTTTCCACAAAAACCATACCATATCGCTCTATGTTTTGGATTTTGTACCTCTGTCTTGTGTTTTCTCTCTCTTTCTCTCCATATCTTTGTTTTTATCCATAACAGCCAAGGAATAGGCATATAGGCATCATATTTTCCCACTTCTCTGATATGATCTGCCAGAACAGAAATGTTCTAGCTGAGAAACTTCCTGAGAAGCTCAGCACTAATATCAGAGGCAACTGCTTGATACGGCAGCTGAAATAAAATTGCTTTTTCTGGGAAGAAACATTCTTCTGCAAAAGAGAGAGTGCTTGAGTTGATGCATCCGGAAATAAGATTAGATTGTTGTCAGGGAACTTGACATATTTTGTTGATCACAACGAAAGCTAAGGCAACCAAGAAAGAGTCAACAGAGGAGCAGCTTGCACCTGAAGAGCTCAGCATGCCTTATGGTAACTGCTACCAGCACAGGGCTGTTCCTCCTGTCTTCTTGGGGTGGAGGGGTGCCCACCTCAGAAGAAGAGGTTTGAGGGGGAGAAGAGCAGATGGGCTTCATGAAAAGCTTATGCTGTGTTGCAGAACACTCAGTCCCAGTGGGAGTTTCAAGTCTAAGTCCTAGAAGGAGTTGAAGTAGTGATATGGGGTGTTTGCTCTGAATGTTCAGTTCAAACCCAGAGCAGCAGAAGTCACACGGGAGATAAAGGGCTCAGTTCAGCGGACTCGAATGAGGAGGGTATTTTAGCTAGACTTGAGAGATCTGGCTTGAAAAGAATCCTCCTTTAGCCAAAGAAAATCTGAGAAACCTCACAGTATTTTTCGTACAGAATCCAATAAGAGATGCAAAAGCTGCTTCTTGCGAGGTTTGCTGATTTTGCTGTGACTATTTCACAGAACTGCAAGAGGGTAAAACTCACATCTTAAATCTAATTTTTAAGGTTGAAAGCCTCTTTACAACTTTTTATGAGTATGAGGGTTAAATGAATGGTGATCTTGTCTTTAGTTTGGCTTTTGCCAGCTTGGAATTGACCAGTGATTTTCTGTCTTCAGGGTAAGGATGGTTTTATTCCCTATGAATTTAACATACAGTGGAGATTTTAGAGAAAGAGAGTTATCAGTATCTTTGCAATACTGTGTTGTTGGGATGATGAGACTTCCTCTTACATCCCAGCTCAAGATCAGGTGAGACCCTAAAGTAAGATCAGTCAACATTTATTCTAGCTTGTGTACCTCAAAAAAAAATACGTCTGTGAAAGTCCTGAAAGTATTTCTGGGGAAATGCAGCTTATGCCTAAAATATCTTCTATAAAAGCACAAGATCAAGTAATTTTTCATTATAAAATTCCAGATTTTGCTAGCTTTCCTGGTGCAAAGAGAGGTTTATCAGGTGACCCCCATGTCATCAGCAGAGCTCTGCCTGGCTGGGTGGACAGCTTGAAAAATAGTTCTGAGAGGTATGAATGTCCCCATTCATCCAAAGGATGTTAGTGCTGAAATGTGGTCACCTGGAGAGCGGGGGCACTTCCACTCTCACACTGCAGCCGGAGGGTGAGGGCAGGGCTACAGGACAAGATACTTTTCTCCAGGATCTGGGATTACTCCCATGCCCTCAGACCATCGTGCAGTTTTCTAGCTGACTTAGGTTTAAATACTCTGAATAAAAATCTCAAAAGTTAATTTATTTATGGAGAGTATGTGACCAGTGCAATCTGGAAACAAGGAAATAACCAGCTCTGAGATGGCTCCATATGAAATGTAAAAAAGCTATTAAATATCCTCTTTAAACACAGCGGAATAAGCCAGTGAGAACGATGTGTCTCCTGACAGCTCAGGTAGGAAACAATTCCTGAGGCCAGTGAGCTGTGAAAGACTCATGTTTCCTCCCATTTAATTGCCCTGTAAAAATATGAAGCGAATAGTGCACTTTCCAAAGGTCACCCAAAAAATAGTAAAATCAACAAAATCCTTCCAGCTGGGATTCCTCCCCCTCCTCCTCTGAGAAGATGTAGACGGATGTGTCGAGGGCAGTCCTGCACCTTCTCCCAGGTCGGAGTAGCTGCCCTGTGGCTCTTTGCCCTGCCTGCCCTGCTGATTTGTATGGCTTGACACTCTAGGTATGGCCCAGAGAAAGGCTCTGGAGCTGCCCATGGGGTGTTTGGCTCTGCAGATAAGAGCGACATACCCACAGAAATCACCAGAAGGCCGAGAAACGGCAATGGGCATTACTGTGAAATGCAGCATCAAGTCATCTACTGGGCAGCCTTGGAGAAGGACCAGCAGGGACTGGCTGCCAGGGTCTTGTGAAGAGTTTGTCTCATTATCAGAGGTGGTTTGTGCACAGGCACGCAGGGATGTGTGTGCTCACCTGTGCATGGTGATGGGGAAGAGGGGAGGCAGTGCCTGAAGGGCTTTCCCTAGCCAGAGGTGGCCAGTCAAGCCGTGATCTGAGCATCCACCAAAAGCCACCCCACAACTGAACTGGGAATGAGTGCCTGAGGGATAGCAGCTGGAGGAGCTGCTCCCCTGGGGGGCGGTGGCTGTACTTCTCCCAGAAGGGGCATGTTTGAAGAACAGGACTGACCAAGCCCTCCCCAGGGCTCTGACCGTGTGTCTTGTATCCAGCTGGCCAGATGTTCTGCCACCTAAGCCATGCCTCCCTCCGCACAATTTCTCCTGCTACTACCTGATTTCTCTTAATCTGCTGCTTATCTTGGATTTCCTACAAGATGAACTCTCAGGTACCTCTGTTGTGCTGTTACTTCCCACCCTGATTGATTTATGGGCATAGACATGTTTTTTTTTTCCTTAATGGAAAGCTGATCACCCCCACTACCCACTGCAAGTGATAGACTTTATCCCTGATCAATGGTGCACAAGTAAAGGAGGAATATAAGGGGAGATGGATGTGCAGATTTGGCCTGGGCGGTGTAAGGGGACAATGAGAAGCCAAGGAGTAGAGCTCAGGTACCTAAAGTCTTAGTCAAATCTTTGCTGTATTCCTTTTCCTGCTCCTTGTCATTTGTTATTTCATTGCATCATTGTTCCATGAAGTCGGAAACACCTGAAGCCTCCTCTGCTGTTCATATGTGCTTAATCTTCAACAGGAATGCAGGGAAAATCCATGAACTGTTACTCCTGAGGCATGAAAAGGAAAGAAAATTACCTTTGAATTACCTAGAGTTGTACCAGAATGAGTATTACAGAGTCCATGTGAAAAATCCAAGCAAGATGTCAGGTGGATTCAGGAGGTATTTGCAGAGTCACTGGACTTAATGTTTCCTAGGATGGGTTGCTAAATAAAATTATTTGTATCTTAATGGATGTTGCCAGTGGAAGCATTGAGAATCATTTTCTCTCTTACAAAACTAATTTCATTAATCTTTTTCTTAGTCAATTAGCACAAAACTCTGCTATTAATATTAACCAATACAAGCCTGGAAGGTCCTCTACTTAGTAGAGAGATGATCAGAAGAAAATGGTACTGTTAATCATCTTTTAAAGGGCACCAGATGCTCACAAACTCAGCAACTGAGAGCCTACACTTGTGTTTTGGTTTTTAAATTATGACATGCGATTTTAGAACAATTTGTAGTATAATTAGAACTGGTTAATTAAAGTGTGACTTGCTTTCAACATCAAACTGCATTTGTGCTTTGGATTTGGAACCTGGGTGCTGTCTGGGTGGGCTTGAGCCCAGTAGCTGGTTTGCAGGGGTAGTCAGCATCCTCAGGTGCCAGGATGAAATCAAGTGCTCCAGAAAGCCCCTATTCAGACTGCTGTGCCACGAAAAGAGCCAGCCACATTTTTTGATAGCTTCTAATTACTCTATTTAATTTCTGGGGAAAACGTGATCAGGTACTATGAGTCTTTCCCCTCTTCATGCAGCAGGTAGATGCACACATAAATGCTTTCCTTGCCTTACTGGAAATGGAAACGCTCTTTTTTGTTCTAGCAATAACCCTGATGGGCAAAGGTTCAGACCTTTGCTGGTAATTCAGGAAGGATCTGCTGTAGTGTTCCTTTTCATGTGATTTTAATGTGAGCAAGGTTTTCTTTTCTGTGCTTGTTTACTCAATGCAGTACCACGTGTCTGTTCTGCAGCTCCATACGAACATTGTCAGTCTGGTCTGGGTAAAGACCCAGTTTAAGCCCTCATGGCTCATTTGGGCTGCATGGTAAAGGCAGACCAGAGTCATAGAGCCAGTCTGGCTGGATCTTAGATTCACAGCCTGCTTCCCCTCAAAATATGGTTAAATGGGATAACCAGGGTCAAGGATAAAGCAAACTCTGAGACTCTAGCAACTTAATGTAATGTCTCTAATTGAAAATCTTGTCAGATGTCTCTCTCATTAGGCGTGCAAGCATTGACATTAGTAACAATGCAATTATATTAATCCACATCTTAATGCAAGCAGCAAAATGTTGGAACTTTATGGTATTTATAAAAGAATTTATTTCACTCTGGGAAGCTTTTCTATGCTCTTACTGAAAATTGACATGCCTAGTCCAAAACTAGCTCTGGCTTGACTGTGAGCTTTAGTGCTACACTTTCAGCATTGACAACAGACTATAACAATATTCCAGCCTCAATGTTTCCTTAAATATGGGTCTTCACCTCTCACCACCTCCCCTTCTCTCAGCAAATAAAATCTGTAACTTTTGTAACCAGTTCCTCACAAGAGAGAATGAATGTTGAGGATATTTTTCCACTCATCGTTTCCTTAGCAGTTAGGAGTGATGAATAAAGTCAGCAAAGTCACATCTTGTCTCCATACATCTCCCTTGACTCTGTAAACTGCTTGAATCAAATCGTCTGTTAGCGAATTGTTGGGACATTTACCAGAGTAGCAGATGTAGCTGGGACGTAGCTGGAAGAGTCATCAGCAGGTGCATCCCATCTTCTCATTCCTAAATGTTCAACTTCATAATGTGCTGGGATGCTGCAGCTCCAGCACAGGTGTGTGCTCCCTGCGTGCCCGGGAATACACTGCAGAGTGGTGGCGTACTTCTGAATGCAGGTTCCAGCACCACTAAACCTTGCTAGCCCACCCGGACTGCATCTGACTTATAGGACCCATATGGACACAGGCCTGAAAGAGAAATTGAGTCAGTGCCACTGTGTTTTGGGTAGTCTCTGGTTTGTAACTCTGCACTTCTGCTCAGCGTACAATCTATAGGGAAAATCAAGTGCTTGAGAAACCCCACAGGCAGAAGGAGTGCCAACTTCTGTGGCTGTAGGGGAGATCTCAGGATGTTTGGATGTTGTTCTGATTTTGTGGTTGTGTGCATACCCAGCGCCATCACTGTGATATCTGGAGGACCTTGCTGATGGAGGTTAAACTGCTGTGACAATTTAGGAAGAATTTAGAGAATTTAATTTGGGATTTAGCATCTTGTGTGGCAAGGATTCACTTCAACTGACGTGAGATAGCAGCAGCATGAATGTCTATGGTTGAGCTAGCCAGGTCCTGGGGTGCCTTTACAGACAGTGGAAAGAAATGGGCACATAGAGGAAGAGAATCACATCTCCACTTTCAGACATAGACTTTTGGTCAGGATGGTGAGTGGCCTCAGTTCCACTGTCTGTATTTCCTCTGGGATGTACCTACGCAGAGAGGTACTGCGACGGTTAGATCAGATACAGCTATTTAAATTCCTGTGAATTCTGCCCAACTCCAGGAAAGAGTTCACTGCATGGATGTTCATCAAATGAGGTTTTAGGCATTTATTTGAGGGACACCTCCAGAGATCAGGTCAGCCTGCCAATCACCTGATCTGAGTCATCCTCTGGAAATAGCCGTCTATATCCATTGACTACAAAGGGATCGTGTGCTCCAAACTTAATCTCAAATAGATTACATGGAATAAATCCAGACACCTGTATTTTTGGCTCCCTATCTGGCCATGACTGTTTTTGTTCTCCATCATTTTGTCCACCTTGTTGCTTGAATACATGATCTACGCATATCGAGAATACCTATCAAGTGCTCTAATGTTGACAGTGACATTCCTTAGACTATAAAGGGAGAGGGAAATTTATCTTATTGAACTTCAGCTGTTAGTCACCTAATCTAACCTCCTCATTCAAGCTTCACTATCTGACAGTGGTGTGATGCCAGTGCCTCCCTGGTTCTGAGATAGGTGTCCGATCTAGGCGGGATCAGTCGCCCTCTGGAAGCGTCCCTCTGCCTGCACTGACAATAGAGCCAGGTTTGCTGGAGGAGATTAGATGTTTAACTGGCAAGCAAGCAATCTGAGTACAGTAAAGCCACCCTCTGCCTCTTAGATTGCAGGTCATCTGTTTGTTGTACATTGGTATCTTGCCTGGCACAGCAGGATTCGAGTACATGAGTAGAACTCCTGTATCTTAACATAGTGCAAGTGATAGCAATAACGTAATAATTATACTAAACTCCAGAAACTGTATATAGCACAGGAGGTGTGCAGATCCTGGCGGTATCCCTAGTATTCATTAGTCATGCAATTACACCTTTTTCTCCTTCCTTCGTCTTTGAGATTGTACAAGGTTCATTTTAAAATACCCAAGAAAATGATCAAAAATGAGTATACAAGTTAGTCCTGAAACAACATGTCCAGCTGTTTCCTTCAGCCCATGCTGTAAATGAGCCTGATCGTTCTCAGAGAAAATGCCACCAGTACAACCTTAACTTATCAAGTTGCAAATGTCTGTGCTGTAACAACGGAATTTAACATGGGGAGGTGTTGAACAGCAGGTTACTGCAAGTTCAGCTCAAAAAGAAACCCTTCACTGCTATTAACAATTTTACTGTTCTGTGAAAAAAGAAGGAGATCAAATAGTCATTACCTGAATTGGCCAGCAAATGCAAGACTAGAGACCAGGCAGTTTTTAGTAGGTCAGCCATCTATTTAAAGTAATTTGAATTATCTGAGGATAATTGAAATCCAGTGTTCATCCATTACTTTCACTTTTGGGTCTTAAATGATTATATCCATAGCTCTGCCTCACATTTATTTGGTGACCTATGAGACCTTCAGCTTTCCCATCTGTAATAGGTCACAGTATTATTTTCCATCAGATTATAACATATGTAGTCACAGGTTCTTCAAATGCAATTGGCTTGGCTGTGTGACAGCTGGAAGGAAAGCTGTTGCCTCAGTCTTATCTGGGGCTATTTATATTCAGCTCTGCAGCTTAACACTCTTTATTTTATTGGTGTTGCTCTGCTTACCAAGAAAAAAAAAAAAGCAGTCCTCTTTTGCATGGGAGTACTGGTTTCTTGTTTTCCAACATGAGACACAACACCATTGGCTTTGTGAAAAAATGTGCAGTGTTGCAGTGTATGTGTTAGTCACTTGGAAACAAGGTAAGAAAGATTTTACACTGTCCACAAGTTTCACCAGGAGACTCATTTTTTCAAGTGAGAGATCTGAAGGCAGTTAGCATTTGATTTAGCCCACAACAGACGACTTACGCAATAAAGTGCATTCAACTTTTATTGCCACCTCTTAAAAGTGAGCAATTAAAGGAAAGAAAGAAAATCGGGTCATATTACAATCAACCACAGCTGTACAGTTGACACATTTCCCTGCAAAGCTGTGATATTGATGATGGAGCATTTTACTTTGGTCCCATGAACAACATTCACAACCACCTGCATCACTGGTGTAGAGCAGAAGTTTCTTTTTGCATTTCTCAGTTAATCTTTTTTTTTTTGTGGTGGGTTGCCCAGTCAAGATATAGCTTCAGGACTGGTGTATCTTTAGAGAGTTTTAAGTGTGTGCTAAGGTGGAAAATCTCTGATGCCACTCCAGCTAGATTTTTGGGACTGCAGCAATGAGCTTCAGGCAAGAGTACAGAGGTGCCTAAACCTGAGCTGCTGTGTGCGGATGGCTCAGCTCATCTTGGTCACGACAGCATGAGCTGTGTTAGCTCAGTGCCAAAAACTGGACTAAGGAGTGCTGGGGACATCGCTGGGTTTGCAGGCCTGGAGTATGGTAGTCTGCACACCACTTCCTTGAACAGCATCCTTTCCATAGCTTTGCGGGAGAATGTTGGGAACTGGATGATTTTAGTGAGAGCTGCACACGGAGGTGGGCAGAGACAGCCCGTGGCTTCAGCTGGTTGGGGCTGACCTGAGGGTCAGCTCTATGTGTCGGTGGAGGAGAAGCTTACAGGTTCATAGCAGAGCTAACTAGATCCTCAGCTCCATCAAACAAGCGTTGCTGCTGATGGAAGGGACCTTTTTTTTTACCGGGTGCAGTGGGCCCCAGCATAGGGACAGACAGTGAAAACATCCCTTGCTCCCTCCCCCCGTGGGGCTCTAAATGGCGTTGGTGGGCTGGGATGTGTGGCAGCATTGGCGTGAAGACCCACTGAGTGAGTGTATGCCTTAACTTCCATTTGTCTCACACAGCTTATGGAGAGGGAGGGGAAACAGTTTTAAAAATGAATAGGGAGATTTATTTCTTTTTTCTTCATTTTATCACAAGAGCTTGTGCTATCAAAGGAATCTGTCATTTGGGCCATCTCTCTCCTTGCCAGTCCCGCAGCAGCACGACTGGAGAGAGGAAGAAGCAAGTGCATGTGTATCAGCTGAACTACTGCTATCTGAGGGTGTGTCATAGGGGTTGTAGCTCTCTTTTGGGTTTGTTTGGTTTGGTTTTGTTTTCTCCTGGAAGGGAAAATAGATAAAATATTTTATTTGAATTTATGCTGATGGAGATATTATTATTTGGGCAAGATCCATCACTGACTCCTGTAATTCCACAGAGGTCTGGCACAACAGCAACTTACTAAACAAGCAAGACAATACAGTATGATTTTATTAGCTACTGAACTTTAGAAGCCCATGATATTCAGAAAGCTGAAGAATAGTCAATTTCTCACAAGTTTCTCCTGAGATGATCAGTAAAATCTGAGCATTTTGTCTACAGGACCAGGGGTATTTTGTCACCAGCCTTAGAAGATATGAGCTATTATTACTTTTTCTTCCTTTAGGGATAAAAGACACAGAGATTGCATATATCTATAGTCTGTGTTAGGCCTAAGCTTGAGCTCATCCTCAGCTCAAAATATAGCTGGCAACCACGGGATATGGATGGAAGGATGCCTGTGCTCAGACAGGAGCTATCACCAGATGTCTCTGTCTGTGGAGCAGACACTTGTATCTGAGCTAGGTGTCCAGATTGCCCTTAGAGTCAAAGAATAGGAATGGAATAAAACTGAGGTTAGAAACCATAGGTGAGAAAGTGCTATCTTACAGAAAATTTGCTATCTCTTAGACCTTCCTTTCCTCTTTCATAAGGTCTTTCCCCCTTAGTAAATTCTTCATGTGCTTAAAGCTTAAAACATTTTAGAGGATGACATTATTTCCATGTTATTGAAGAAATAAATTGGGCCATGAAGAAGTAGTAACTATCCTGAGGTGATAGTACTGGTCAGTGTCAGCTTGGAGACTGAAACTTCTGACTTTCTCCTTGGGACTTAGATCTTACAGAGCACTTGGGCAACTTCTTGTCCTGCAAGGATTCATCAGATTGCACCAATGCTTTGGAGCTCTGGCTCCTTTCGCAACTGACCCCACAGGCTCAGTCCTGCCTCTTGACTGCCATGCTTGGCACTGTCAGGGCAAAGGGAGACCATCCAGCCTTGATCAGGAAAATACTTGGCATTTAGCCAAACCAGACCATTGCAGGATCAGGAGTGAACCCCGACAGGACACACAAGGGTTAATTGTGCTGCTTGCTGGAGTTAGCAAAGCCTTCTCACCCATGCTTTCCTGACGGACTTTAATGTAATCCATGTCAAGAGGTTTGGCCAAGATTGTCTGAGCTTCATCATTTCTGAACACTTACCAGGTCCTTCAGGAGCACTTTGTGCAGGAGTAAAATTCGGGGGCCATTAAGTTTCCCATTAGATCTCAAGAAGACAGGCTATCATTGGGGCAAATGAGTCGTAGCACATGATTTCTGGGGTTTTTTGGTTGTTTTTTGTTTGTTTTTTTTTTTTTAAATGTAAGATTTATTAAGGACTCCGAAACTCCAGACAAAAGGAGTTTCTTTTCCTACTATTGCAGAAGAAATCAAAAGGTTAATCCTTGCAGGGTTTCAGACTATTGTGTTGATTGCTCCAGCTTTTGTGAATCTTTTTGTTTATAGAAAACTTGAGAAATCATATGGAAGTGGTAAGTGTTGCAAAATGTCCATGTCTCCCTCTACTCTCTCATATACTTTATCCATCTTCGTCTTTCCCTGTACTTCTACATTTTCTATTTTTGTACAAAATAGAAGTGAAAAACAGAGTAAAAAAGGTTTGAAGTTAAATGTTGTAACTGCCAAATGATTCTTCGCATGGGATTTAAACACCTCTCTCTGCTCTGTGGCTTGCAGGCCATGTGACACTATTGATATACCAATATCATGGGATCACCACGGTGACCTGCAAGATGGAGATGCAAACCACAGGAACAAGAAGTCTCATGAGCTGGGCAGGCAAAGCTGAAGTCAAACTTTTCACTTCACTGTGACAAAACAAAATGAAGCACATCAAAATAGACTTTCATTCCAGAATAAAGGGAAAAGCTAGTTCAATTTGGGGGATTTTTTGCTGTTGATCTGGGGTGATAAAAAGAAAAGGATATTGTGGAGTTTTGTGTCACTATAGTAATGACAACCACGTTTCACTACCAACTTCTCTACAGAGAGCATGGGCTTTGCTGTACTATTTCTGTACTTTATCATGGAGTTCGTTATGCTCAGGTCTCATCCAGTGAGTCTGACCAGCTCTTGAAAGGCACATCACCTCCAGAACTTCAGTAATCTGTTGAATTTAGAAGGCAATTATTTTGATATGTAAATGAAATGATGGGAGGAAAAAGGTACCAGTTTTGAAATACAGTCAAGGTCAAAGATAAAAAAGGTTTCTCATCTACTCTCCAATAATTGTTTTTTAAATGATGCCCTTGGCATGGGATACATGGCTGTTTCCTTAGCTAACTGCAGGAAAAGCCTCTTGTACCATTACCCCCAAGGCTGGGAGGAAGGTCATGTAATTCACTTCTGCAATGGCAAAAAAATGGTGGTAAAATCTCTATTGAGTGCACTTAATGGCTCGACAGATTATTAACGAGATATGGAGCTTTTCAAATCTAATTCCCTAGGTTTAAATCCAAGCCCTGTCAGCAGCTGGAGAAAGACCTGAGGAAAATTAGTTCTCGGCCCAGCTCCTGGAAGATGAAAAGCTGCACAACAGTTGGCACTACTTAGCGCTTGTGTTGGCCCTCTGCTCCGAAATACCAGACCCAGAATGGGACAGGGAGAAGTGAACTAAAGCTGTGGGGACCAGCCGCACCCTCACCCACACACCCACCCTGCTCCTCAGAGAGCATCCCATCTTGGGTGTCCCATCCGGAGCTCCCCGGCTAAGTCGGTCCCTAATCGGGGCAGCTGCTGCCCTGGCAGAGAGCACAAGGGGATCCCAAACCTTATGGTTTCAGTTGACTGAGAAAGGGTGGAAAAAGAAACCCAGGCACAGCAGGGAGAGAGCCAGAGAGGGAGAGGCAGGACCCACTGTCTGACCCTCTTCTGTCCTCCCTGCCTGCCTTCTCCTCCTGTCCTGCCTTGTGCTGGCCTCTGCTTCCGCTCTCCACCTCTCACCAGCTGTAAACCTGCCTGGAAATTATTGCAAGGTGCATTTTCCCCTTGTATTCATGAATACTAATTTTACCACTTGGGGTAGCCTGGATCCTGCTCTGAGATGTATTTCCCAGCAGTGACTCCATCTTAGTGTAAAACCCAATTAGGATAATAAATAAAGTTCAATATCATACATGGAGTTTCATTTGTCAGTGGCACTTAATCACTCAGTTTGGGCTCAGGCCAGCCTCCAGATCCAATCTGGAAAGCTGGAAGAGAGCAGGATGATGTCTACAGCACTCCGGTCCCTCGAGTGGTCCAGCCCCATTTCAGCCCTGCCTAGGTCCCCTACCCTGGGTGGTCCCACAGTGCCCCGCTGCGTCACTTTTTCTCAGTGATCTATCACACCAGCTCTGCCTTTATTGATAAAAGAAACAAATACAGAACTTGGTGCACATCCTGAGCCAGAGCTTTCTGCTCCCTGAAATCCTCTGGCAAGGGGAGAGGTATCAAACTGATCTCAGTCACGCTAGGACAGGCTGGAGTGTGTTAGGCATCCGTCTAATTGGCTGCTCTTATCCTGTGCTAATACTACTCTTCTTTGGAGTCTTTTACCTTTAAATAGTAAGCATTATCTGTAAAACAAGCAAATAAGTCAAAATCCTCTCTAAAAGCTACTACACCATGTTTAAGAGTGGGCAGTCCACTGCATTAATGAAAGTGAATGTCCAATCTCTTCTTTCTCCATGAATCTTCTTTAATTCACTGAGGGCTTGTAGGATTTCCAGTAAGTGGTCATTCAATAATTTCTTCATTTCCAAAGAGGCAGAAGTCTGACCAGCAATGCAAGCTATGGCACTGGCTCACTGAACAGAGCTTAGATTTCAGATTATGGGAGAAGAGGGAGCAATTGTTAGGTCAAGGGAAATACCTTTCTGGCAAAGGCGTATAAATGTCATTCAGCTTGCAAACATTAAACCAAGGTTCTAGGAAGTCCTGGGATTTGTTTCAAAATCACGATGCTCTACAACATTTGCAGGTTCTTTTTACTTGACCTTTATTTTCTGAAGCTTTATGCAGCAGGCACTTCATCCTACTTTACTGAAGTGTTCCAGAAATTAAGTATCTAGCCTATGCCCTTTATAAACTGTAGAAAGAAACAAGCACAGCCTGATCCACCTGCCTTAGAAATGTGTCCTGTCTTAGAGGGGAATGCAAGATGATAGGATAGGAGTCCTGCTGACCGTGTTAGACTAGCTGCTTAAATTTAAAATTAATCCTACACTGACATTTTTTTATTAGTATTAGTTTAGTCCAACTAGGTCTGATGCTGGAGAGAAATTTCTCTCAGAGCTGTTTTCAAGCCAAGCAGCAATATTAGACAACATGTTTCTTTAGAATAAATTGTCTATTTATGCATAGGACTGCAGCAATATGAGAGAATATGATTCAACAGCAAAAGATCTGCGCAGGTATTTCTCACTTCCAGTTTAATTCTGTTCAAGCTTATCCCAGATGTCTACACTTCTTAGGAGTGTGTTATTAAAAGACAGTAACAGAAGCCAAAAAGGCTCTTGGAGTGGTTAGGAGATTAGAATAAGGGTCTTGCAGGGGTGTTTCACTTTTGCCTCAATCCAGAGCTCCTGGACCCATCTGTAAATAAAAGTGTATCTCTTCTGTCAATGCAGTCTGTTCCTTTGGGGTTTTCTCACAGGTCTGTAGAGTATTTAAAAAAAAAAAAAAAATACACACAGCTGTAACATTGGTATTTTGGGAAGATCCATGGGAGGTCTGAGGGGCTCAGTCCTGGCTGTGAACGAAGGGCAGCTGAAGCATGGGGTCAGCTCCTAGGACAGAGACCCGGGATGGGTCTGTAAACTCTGATGATGTGCCAAGGAGGTTGAGCTGTGAGATGAATTTTTGATTTAGCAGGTTTAAAAGCTAATGGGATTCAAGAGTTAGACCAAGATAGCATACAGCTATCCAGCCACGAAGAATGGAGCAAGGCTCAGTTAGTACCATAATAGAATCTTAAAGAAAAAAAGAAAAAAAAAAAAACACCTAGAAGGAAAGATTTTCTTTTATTTGTATCAGGATGGAAGGAAAATAGATTTTCTTGCTGCTGTCACAAACAGCCAGGTTGTCTGTGCTCTCTCCAAGCCTTGGTTCCCTCTTTCTCCACCACTTTGTCATGTCTGTTTAGACTGGAAGATCTTCAGGGCAGAGACAGTCTCTAGAGGGGTTTGGAAGAGGGCAATGGTGCCCTGATCCTGCTGGGGGCATGCAGATGGTACAGCAAGTGAACCCGTCAGGTATTTATACCACAAAGAGAGACAGTATCTCCAGCCAAGAGTTGTCCATCTCCACTTTTAGCAGCTCAGCTGGAAAACAGAGGGTTTCCTGCTAGTGCCACACACCACGGGGAGGAGTTTCTCACCATGAGGACCTTGTAAGAGCACGTGGCAGCTGCCACTCTGCTTCTAAACGCAGATCTGTGGCCACAGCATGAAGTGGGCAAAAAAGCACGGTCTGTGGTCAGCTTCTGTTCCTCTGCTCCCTCTGACTCTCTGCTGTTGGAGATTCACGTGTTTCTGGGGTTTGTGCTGGCTCCCCAGCCATTTGCACCTGGAAACGGCTCTTTGCTTCCCACCGAGCTGTGTCCCAGCTGCCAGCTAGGAAATAAACCCTACGGCACTTCCTTTGGAGTGATTAATACTAAAAATGACAAGTAATACCCATGGGAAGTTTATAGGGAACATTTCCTGTAATTAAAAATAACTCCTGGGGGACCGCCTGTGGGTTATGTTACAAAAGAAGTACTGTTCCCATCTCTGCATGTGTAAATCAAGATGGTAAAGGGAAAATATTAATGGATTCAGTGGCCAGGGAGGTGGTTTAGTTGCTGTTTCATTCTACAGTAGCAATTATCTGCACCTGCTTTCACCAGTTTCTCAATCAGGTACATTTGGGTGAAGGGACTGCGTAGGGAAATTCCTAGGGAACTGGAAAAAATGAAGGTGTCTGGGCACACAAGGAGATGAAGCTGGTTCTTGAGCATCAAGTGGTCTTCTTGGCACGTACAATGTGCTTCTGCATGCTGCAGAATATCAGGTCCGATCCTTACCATCTGGACCAATAATCAAGACTTCATTAGAAACCCAGATTTGTTGTAAATTAGAACATATAATTAGGAAATGTGTCTGCTAATTGAGTCCCTTTGATGTAAGCTTCAAGATGTGATGCTGATCCCACACAGAAAGGGGTTTTAATGCCTTTTATTTATATACCTTTTCCCCCATTTATTGTTATTTGCAGCTTGAACTCTTTGCTGACAGAAATATTCAGAAATTCATCTTGCAAAGAGCAGTGTCACTTCGGCTATTTATAAACACGATGCTGGCACAAAATGCCATTCAGCAAATTCCTTTTTTTAGGTTGCTTCTTCCCCCCCACCTCGTTTTTTTCCCTTTCCTTTATATTTCCAACTACAAAACAAGAAGTTTCTATTTTAGTCCATACAGAAATGTTCAAAGCAAGCCAAGTGTTGATGATTCAGTAGGTGGCACTCCTCCCTCTCAGTCGGCTCTCCACCGATGACAGCCCTGGCATGATAAGAAGGATTTTGCCTTCCTCAAGGTGCTACCTCTCCCGAGCGGTGGGAAACAGGACTCCCTGAACTCACACATTCACCCAGCATCCCAGAGCACCCTCTGCAAAAAAAAAATCAAGGTGTAAAACTCAATGCCACGGCACATTTCTGACTAGAATAAGCTCAGTTTAGCTCTCTGCAGTCCTTCCTGCAGTTTTAATTAGTGGCAGTGGCCTCTGCTTATGGTCTTGGGAAAGTACCACATGCTCTTGTTGGGTGTTAAGTGGCAGCCACTGTGCTTTGTCTTTGTACGGGGGCAGCTGCGAGGACTATTTCTGTTTCTGCAAAATGTTTTTGGGTTTCTTGAGAAAGGGAATGCTGCAGACATGCACAATCTTATTACCTTTATATAAGCCAAAGGAATGAATTAAATAAATGCATAAAAATATCCTCTCAGAGAAACAGAACTGCTAGCATATAACTTAATTTCCTGCCACTCTCTAAAATCTGCTACATCACAAAGCCGGGTCTTTCTAGTGCTTCTCACCTTGTGAGAAAATATCTTCAGATAGAGAAGAAGAAAGTTTAACCCCTAAGACTCTGGCCTCTTTCTGTATTAGGATCACAGCTTCATTCTCTAAATTTTCAAATGTCTGTAAAATATAAAGGGATGTGGATAAAAGCACAGCAAGGAGCCACAGCCCTGAGGGGTGCTGTGCCTGGCGCTGTATAGCAAGAGGCCAGCTCTGCACGCCTGCCAAGCGCTGCTTTACCAGACCTGATTTTTCAAGATGGAGCAACAAGCTTCCCGGGACCGACACTGACTTCCTCCCAGCCACCACTGACCCAGAACACGAAAGGACCAGAGCAGGCTGAAAAGCAGTCCCCGAGAGGTGAAGAAGGTGCTGCCAGTGTCGCATGAGATCGTGCTCTGGCCCAGCATCACTTACACGGCTTCAGGGGAATCACTGCAGCGTTACACTGAATTAGCAAGGGAGGAATCAAACCCAAAGGATTCTTGCAAAGGGAAGCTGGATCAACAGGATGGGTTTACCACCAAACTCCGCCTGCTCCGTGCAGGCTTAGCTCACTAGCAAAGGTCTTTTGGGGGCTGCTGCATGGTACCAAGCAGAAGCAATCAGAGCAGACCAGCGCGATTACCCCAATTTGCCAGTTGTCCCCGCTGCAGAAAATAGGGTTCAAGGAGCTCTCTCTCCTCTCTAGGCAAAAGGCATCGCTTTCCTGGATATTGGACCGTCCTTGGAGATGCTGAACATCTCCAGCAGTGAGGCAGGTATCTCGGTGGCCCCAGCTTGGAGAGAGCACAGCTGAAATAATGACACAACTCTGCAGGTGCCACAGGAATGGAAAACACCTCTCTTGTCCTGCTCGTGGGGGAACTCATTCAAAACCCAGCTCAGCTACCGAGATTGCCGGAATGACCGAGGGTTTAGGTCTTAATGAAGCAAATGCTCATGGCCGCAAACCCCACTGTGACAACAGGCTGTATGTTGTAATCAGGAAAAATGCATATTGCAAAAGACACAAAAGCATGGCAGATGGGTTTAGTGTTCCTAATAAAAAAATCTAATTCGCCTAATCTGTATCAAACACTAAAAGCTACAGGTTACCAATTATTTTCTTCTAGTTTTAATTTACAACAATCAGTTATAATGGATGAAATTAATTCTTAGTTTAATTTTGTTGGCTGTGTGCTTAGAATCCTATTTTTTTCCCATGTCCCCTTTCTGTGGTACTGGAAATTAGCTGCATCTAGCTTCAGTGATACTAGTTAAGATGGAACATTGGTCCTAATTGTTTACTAATCATCACAACCTTTGGTGTAATTCACTATTTGCTGCAGCTTCAGTGTGGGCTTTAGTTTAGTTTCATTAGCTTTGCTTACCCGTTCAAATACAAGGTTTTAAAATTAAAGTGATAAACATTGCCATCTGTATCTTCCATCAATACGTCTCTGTTTCCATCACTTACTCTGGTCTCTCTTTTCCTTTAGAGAAACCTGTGGGGTTATCCTAATTTCCACTAGTTTAACTGCATCTTCAGGCTCTTAGAAGTGGTCAGAAATCCTACACGTAGAGGTGCAGGCTTAAACTTCATCGTGCTGTAGATGGGGACGGGCACGGTGAGGCCTGTGCTGTGGTGCGGGTGCGCAGCGAAGCAGCTGGGGAAGCAGCAGAGCCTGCACAGTCACGGGGCATTCTGCACATCGGTAAGAGAGCTCCAAAGCTGCTTCAGAAGACGGTGTATCACGAATGGCAAAATTATCCTCCGGGTTATAAGCTCTTGTGCTATGCAAATCACTGACAGCCTCTCCTTCTTAACTACACTCTGCAATTTCCTGCGGCAGCAGTGGATGTGAGCAGCTGTTGCATCGCAGAAACTCAGCATAAGCCTCCCAGCACCAAGAGGAGGGCCCCTTCCCTGCTGAAGGGGGCTGTGAGGGAGTTTTCCGTCATGCTATGCATTATGCAGTGTAATTATCCCAAAAAAACAAAGGTTGCCTTCCCCTTTTGCTTGCAGGAGCATGGTTCATATTCAAGCCTTAACAACCTTTAAATAAAATGCACCTACAGCGCTGGCTCAGAGGAACTCGGACAGATCGTGTTGGCTTGGCACTAGTTGACGTGAAAGTGTTTTCCAGATTTATCCTGATTTCCCTAGAATTTTGTCATTGCGGAGAGCTGGAGCAAAGTTCAGACAAAGTCAAAATGCTGGTATTTTTAGATACAACATCTCACTTTCTCCTTTCTACATCGCTTTTCATTATGAATGATTATTTTTGCCTGGCAAGTGATAACATATTACATCACCAGAGAGTCAGCTTTAAAGCCTGACACTGCAACCAGAATGCCAGCATTTTGGGTTTTGTTTTCTCTCTGACACTGAATGAAACCAGTGTGAAAACTGAGACCTCTGGGCAAACAAAACACCATTCCTCTGCTCAGCTTTAACAACAAAAAACTTAGGAAGAGCTTATAGCACACTCACCTGTTATCATTGCTCTATCTGATCTACACGATGTGCTCAGGGCAGTGGGGACCAGGAATACTTGTACTCTTGAATGTGCACAGGGTTAAACCGATCAAATACACGCTGCTTTTATTTGCTTTAAGTGACTGAGCTTATTTTGCTTTGGTGAAGACACAAAGATTCATATCGAGCTCAAATCACTCCTGCAGACTGGCTGTTACTGACTGTGCTCCCCCCCCACCCAGCACCGAAGCTGAGCGACAGCATTGGCCAAGCTTTGGCTTCTGAGAGATCAGTCTTGCCTGCCAAGGGATGTCACAGACAGTGGAAGTAGCTGGGCCCTTTGATTTCTCGTTTCCTAGAATAAAACGCCAGACACCAGGCAGTTTTAAGTGTAGCATCACAACCTCATGATTGTTTCTGGATTATGCTCTTGATACCTGTGGTGGTTTGACCTTGGCTAAATGCCAGGTACCCACCAAGTCGCTCTATCACTTCCCCCCCCTTTCCCCTTTTTTTCTCAATAGGGCAAAGAAGGGAAAGAAAATAAGATAGGAAAACAAAACAACCCTTGTGGGTAAAACAACAGCAGTTTTAATATAAGCAAAGCGAAGCAAAGGTCTGCGCGCGGAAGCAAAAAAAAGAAAACAGATTTATTCTCTACTTCCCATTAACAGGCGATGTCGGGCCTTCTCAGGAAGCAGGGCTCCAATACGTGTAGTGGTTGCCTCGGAGGACCAAGGGTGACCCCACCCCCTTCCTCCTTTTTCCCAGCTTTATACTGAGCAGACGTCATATGGTCTGGAATATCCCTTTGGTCAGTTGGGGTCAGCTGTCCTGGTTGTGTCCCCTCCCAAGATCTTGCCCACCCCGTCCCACTGTGGGGGGGGAAATGTCAGAAAGAGCCTTGGTGCTGTGTAAGCACCACTCAGCAGTAGCCACAACACCAGTGTGCTATCAACACCCTGCTAGCTCCCAGCATAAAACACAGCACCACGAGGGCTGCTACAGGGGAAAACCAATTCTGGCTCAGCCAGACCCGATACAATACCCAAGAGATGTGCAGGTCTGGAGCCAGAGTTTCAAACCTCCCTTCTTCTCTCTCTCCTCCTCACTTTTTTCCTTCCTTTCCTAACCAAGATTTTAGGTTGTTATATGGAAAAACTTTTGAAATCACGCTGTCACTGTGCAGAGCCTTGTATGCAGATGAATGGTTAATAGGTGCAATGCAGACGTAATTATAGAGTTATAAGAGCTTTATTTATGCTCTTCACATTAAAGTGATATCACACTATTAAATCTTCTTACCCATTAGCTACTCAGTGTGGAGAGAGAGAGAGCGTGTGTGTAAGTGAGGCAATCACAGGAAAATTTTCTCATTAGTTAAGAACAGTGGAAGGCACAAAGAAAGGCGTATTTGTCAGTCTGGGCTGTTATGGAGGCAGGCAGAGGTACATTATATACTTTGACATTGTTGCTCTAGAGAAGTTGGCACACATTATTCTGATGAGCAGAGCGTGGAGGTCACCGCGTACCTTCCCCTCCTTTCTTGAGCTTTTCCTTTGGACACCTCCGCTCAGAGGCCAGTCCCCTCTCACCAAGAGAAAGGCACTTCCAGGGGGCAACTGGCCTGCTCAGAGCACTGGGGGACATTTTCCATCTGGAACTTTTTGTAGGGGGAGAAAAGTGCAGATTAGATGATAGCAGAATATTTGTTTTCACTGGTGTTGGTTTTGCCTGTGTTCTGCATGATGCGAGCAAAAGCAGCCTCCCCCCACCCCAGATGAGGTGCTTCATGGCAAGGGTTTCCGAACAACAGGAATCACTTCTGAAATTTGAAATAATCCATGGGTTTGAAATTCCTTTCCAGCATGTTAAACTGTATCAAAGCTGTGCATGGGTGAGAAGGACCTATTTATTTATTTACTGCTACACTTCAGTGAAGTATTTTGTTGAGCTCAAAGCAGAAGCCTTTTGATTTTTCTATTTGCCAAAAAGTTCTAAAACCCCTTTTTGGTTTAATTTTCCCACTTTTTTTCAGAACTGACAACTCGGTGACTCCATATTCGCCAGAGGCTACATGGAGGGTTTGCTTTCTCTTAAAGGATTCTTAAAATGTTCATCTGAAATTAATAGTAGAATGTATTTTTATGATGTGGTGTGGAACAATATACCCAGATGTTCACTCTGCAACAGTGAGCTCGCTGCAGTGATATAAATCTTTGAATTCATTTAGTTTTTATCTTTTTTCAGATGTGTAAGGACAGTTTTCTGTGTATGTTTTATCCAACTCTGTTTTCACTTGGGAAAGCAAAATGAAGCTGTTTTGATCCCAAATGTTTTAACTGGATGAAAATGCTGCAAATCCCAGAATCCGAAAGATGAGCTGGGTCAGACCTTGGAGGTGCTCTGATTTGGGGTCTGTTTCGGGTGGTTTTAGGTTTCTAGTTACCTGTCTCCTGGATTAATGGGGCTATGATATATATCAAAGCTTCACCCTCCGCCCCAAAAAGCAAATCCAAAGGGAGCTGCTGCTGCTGAGGCTGCTTGCCAACTTTTGCGGTCATGCTGTTTGCTCACAGCCATTTCACGGTGCAGTTCAGTTCGTTCCTGAAGGAGCCAGCGGCTCCAGGGCTCAGCTCTGGTGGTTGCTCTCCTGGGCAGGTCTGAAAGCCCCCCCAGCCCTGCGCAGAGACGTGCTGGTGCCAGAGTGAACTGGAGCTTCCAGCAAACTGGAAACCATGTCTGGGAGCAAGAGTAGTTTGCGGAGTTGTCCTGTGTACAGTGCAAGTCCTAATGTGAACAACAAAAACATCGGTTCAACTGCTCACTGGTTTCATTTTCCCTTCCCCACCCTTTGTTTGATGTTGCACGTTCAGAGGATGGTGGTACACGTGTGCACGCCCCAGCCACGCGCGTGTGGGATGGCTGTGCTGGCTCTTGCGTGGCGCAGCTGATCCACAGATCGCGGGTTGTGCTGCAGAGCAGCAGCACCACATTGGCTTTGCAGGTGGGGAAACTGAGGCACAATCTACTGCCTTTTCATCAAAGTCGAGAAGAAACCTCAGACCTGAACCAAAGTGCTTTCTGCTGGGTCTCCCTTTCCCCTGCAGAGCCCTGAGAGAGTCCAAGTTTTTAAGAGGCTACAGAGGAGCTATTGCAGCCCCGCTGTCGAGCTCAGCTCTGCATCTCACAGCCAGGGCTTTTGATTGTCACCTTCCCCCCATCTCTGCACAAGAGGGCAGGGGAAGGGGGAGGAACAGCAGGGCTGGGACAAGCTGCACAAAAATGCTGGGTCAAGAGCAGTTCAGGAGGGGAAAAAAAGGAAGACGAAAAGGCCTGTCTGGTGCTTCCAGTAAACACAATATCTGACACAGAATTAATGGGGGGATTATGCAGAATCAGCATATACATTTCTCAGAGTGACTTTCCTCGACAGAAGGACACTAATCGTGCTTTCAGAGATCAAAACCTTTAATCAACGTTTAAGCATCTTAAGTTTGTTCCACTTTATTAAATGAAAATAATGACACTGTGTTTTACATTACATTAAGGAGGAGGAAGATTCCCCAGAAAAGCTGCCTGTTTCCTCTCTCTGCCTAAGTCCTACCCTTTATAGCTGAGCACAAAATGACCTCCTGTCCCACAGGAAAATGGGCTTGGTGGCAGCTTAAAGAGCGTAGCTGGAAAAGGCAAGCTTGATCTCTGCCACCCATAAGTAGATCAGATGCATCTCTTGACATGTGGTGAAAGTAGAGTCCTATAGCATGGGCACATCCACAGCAGCTGGGCATGTTCAGGGAGATGACAGGTAGTTCTGCGATGATTTGATGCAGTAAACCCTTTTTTTCACTGCAAAATACAGAGTGCCTGATTGAAATCTTTTGCAAACTTATCCCTCTTCTGCTAAGTAGCTTGCACTTGCTGGCTGTGCTTGGGAAGAGTTAGATGTGTCCCCTTGGAAAGTGCTAAAATGAGACTTTTACATTTTTCAGTTTGAAGCCATCTTGCTGATGATCACTTCTGAAAATGCTCAAGCTGGAAGTAAAACTTTCCCTTGGGTCTGCAATTACATTTTTTCCCCCTCCACTTTTTCCAAAGAAAAAGTTAAAAAAAAAACCAAAACAACAGAATCTTTTATTTCCTATTTTAAATTATGCAGCATTACCAAAGAGCCTTGAAACCAATTATTCAAACAGGTCTTTGCTTTCTCCCATGCCGAAGGACAAATCCTGCCCGTGCAATGGAAGAATGGCTCCAGGAAGGGGAGGGAGGCTTTGCACACCTTGTCTCTCCCCAGCACTCCAGAACAGAGAGGAGAAAAAGGACCCTCCTGCATCACACTTATTACCTCTCATCTGCATCCAGCACCAGTGCTGTGTCTCATGTTGCAGTGTCAGAGCAGGAAGGTCTGATCCAGCTTTCAATCACTCTCCTTGTTAATTGGGTCTTGCTTTAATAGGTTTACAATGAATAACCTAACCAGCGTAAGGCAGATGTAACACCAGACACTCCTTCTGTTGCAGTTGCCGTTTGCTGTCTCTCTCCCAGGTTCTTTTTCTCTGTGCTTGCCCACTCCTTACTACTTTTCTTGTGCAGAGCAGTGCGTTGGGTGCCCTGGGTTGGAGGGGGCTTGGGAGCCTCCTCCCCAGGTTTGGGTGTGCTGCTGCTTGGCTTACTCTGCTCCACTCCCCTTCCAGTCGCTCTGGCCTGGGGAACCACCCCTTCTGCCAAGCTGGGTTACGTTTCCGTTCTCACAGAAGATGCGGTGCTGTCGTGATGGATGCCTGTTTTCTATTGCTAGGAGAAAAAGGGCTTTTTGGCAGATGGTTGCAGCTCCCCACTCCAATCAATAAAAATCCACTGATGGAGAGATGAGCAAGCAGGATTGCAGGAATCAGCATTGGCTTGGGCTTCCAAAGCTGCTTTTCAGAGTGCTGTTAGCAACTGCTGTCCTCCTCAACACTGCTGCAGCACTCATTGGCAGCGCCAGCGCATCCCATGGAGGTGAGCAGCAGGGAGCCCAAGGCTCTGCCCTTCAAGCCCTGGTCAGAGAGGGACCTGGGGGTGTTGACTGACAGCCGGCTGAACAGGAGCCAGCAGTGTGCCCAGGTGGCCAAGAAGGCTGATGGCATCCTGGCTTGTATCAGAAATAGTGTGGCCCAAATAGTGGGACAGGGAAGGGATCTTAGGATCTTACCCTTGTGCTCGGCACTGGTGAGGCCACCCCTCGATGAGTGGGTTCAGTTTTGGGCCCCTCACTCCAAAAAGGCCATTGAATGACTCGAGCGTGTCCAGAGAAGGGCAACGGAGCTGGTGCAGGGTCTGGAGCACAGGTCTGATGGGGAGCGGCTGAGGGAACTGGGGGGGTTTAGTCTGGAGAAGAGGAGGCTGAGGGGAGACCTCATGGCCCTCTACAACTCCCTGAAAGGAGGGTGCAGAGAGGGGGGATGAGTCTCTTGAGCCAAGGAACAAGCGCCAGGACAAGAGGGAATGGCCTCAAGCTGCACCAGGGCAGGGTCAGACTGGCTCTTAGGAAGGATTTCTTTGCAGAAGGGGTTGTTGGGCGTTGGAATGGGCTGCCCAGGGCAGGGGGGGAGTCCCCATCCCTGAAGGGGTTGAAGAGTCGGGTTGACCCAGCGCTGAGGGATCTGGTGGAGTTGAGAATGGTCAGTGTGAGGTTCATGGTTGGACTGGAGGAGCTTCAAGGGCTTTTCCAACCGAGATGATTCTGTGATTCTGTGACTTCTGGGTATGTAATCTGTAAGCTGTTGAAAGGCTCTTCCATCCCTGACTGCTCCAGATCCATCTCAACATCTCACCTGTGTTTGAAAGGACCCACTTGTTTCCTTTCTGGTTTAGGTGCAAGAATCTGCCAGGATGGTGTCTGTTCAGATCAGTGTTCACCACTCTCCCCAGTTCTTTATCTATCATTGCAGAGGCTTTTGGCTGCACTTTTAATTCTTGGCCTGAACATTTCCACGTGGCCATCCAGATGGCTTTAGAGGAAGAAATTGGGTAGTCATTGCCAAAACTCAGTTTGTTAGTTAGCAAGTCCAACTAACACTCTTTTATTAAGCAAATTGCTTTCCAGGGCCTGCAGAAGTTTGCAACTTTGCTGCATGTCAGATATCCACAATCATATACTTCGAGTAAAGTGAGAGCTGAGATATAAATCTGTAGTTTCATCTTGAAATGATAACCTTTTAAATGTCTAAATCTTGTTTTCTTCAGTCAGTACAACCTCTGTGTAGACGCACCGGTTCTATTATCTTTTCCTAAATAGCCCAGTCCAATGTTTATGTGTTGGCAAGGTTGCAAATTCACTCTGCTCTTGCATTCCTTCCCATCCAAAGTCACTTTTGTGCTGGGTGGCACTGGGTCCTTCTGAGGTCTGTTTTTCATAACTGATCATTATCGCTGTCTTTCCTGCCGAACTGAACAGCCTGATCTTTGCATGTCACATGTCATTAGGTTTAAAGTCGTTAGCAAAGACATTAGTCTGCAGCTGGGTGGAACTGTCTGGTATGTGCCACTTGATTTCAGCTTTCATGGTCTGATGCTCACTTCAGGCTTTAAGTTCTTAATGTGATGAATCTGTGCCTCAGTTTACCTTTCGTACTTTTAAAAATGGAAGAAATGTTTTTCTTCTAATCTTTGCTGTTTCAAGTAGCAGTGCAGTGTTGGCAGCTGTTTGAGCCGTGGAGACTTTCACACATGAACAATCACACACGTGTGCAAGCACACACCAGCACACACCCCCCAGCCTCCAAGCAGAGGGAGATGTGCTTGGCTCTGTGGCCTGGGAGACCTGCTGTGGTGCAGACTCCTCCTGGGAGTTCAGACAAGCCTTGGCTTCACCTTCTCCCTGTGCACAGAGCCCTTGCTTCAGAGCATCACCATAAGGGTTAGTTCATTAACACTTGTAGAAGGCACTGAAGCGGAAAATCGTTTATGAGTGTGCTGTTTGGGCAGTGGGGGAGAGCTGTCATGTCAGTTCACTGGTTCCCATGAACCTGTCACCTCCATTTGGAGTTGGCCTTTTGCAGCGTCTGAGCATGGACATGGATGTAACTCCCACCCCGAGCTACCCAGCATCATCTGGGCTGGCTCCAAAGCTGACGAGAGATTTTTATCTGTCTAAACAGAGAGTCCAGCAGGAGATTTGTCCATGAAGGGAATGAGACAGATAATTGACTGCAACAAACTCACTGTACAAAGCAGTCTGGCCTGGTAGTTAGAGCACACTACTTGGACCTGGACAGGGGATTGCCATCCACAGGCAGAGGACATCAACTCCCCTCCCCTCCTTTGAAGCTATTTTTAACATGTGGGCTGGTGGATAAAGATGGGGGAAAATGGTTTTCTCTCCCAATTATAACAATCCCGCTCTTTACCTCTGTGGCATTCATCACAGAGGGTTCAGGGCAAAACGAGCCAAGCTTTTCATTTTTTCCACTTTTGTCTGGTTTTTGTCTGCCTATCAGTGAAATAACTGATGGGCTCAGGTTTGGTCCCAAACGGAGACAGCAGCTATTGCTCCAACATCCCCGCAGATCCCAGACCTCGTCAGCACAAACTGTTCAGCAGCTTCTGCTGCTCTTCGGACAGCATCTGCGGGGACCTGATACGACAAGGCGCCGAGCAGAGAACAAAGGGCAGAGGCAGGAGGTGTGCAGCCACCTCCGTCGTTCCCCCGTGATTCGTGTCTGTCCTTGGCAAGCGGCTGCACGCCTGTTAAAACCGATTGCTGGGAAGTGTTGGTACACGCTGCCATGCCGGCTCATCACTTTTGTCACACAGTGACCTTGGCAGGTATCAAGTGTCTGGCAGCACTAAAAATACCAGCTAGTGCTGTCTGTTAGGCTGCAAAACCATGGGGCACCCATGCACACAGGGCGTGCCAGCGAGGTGAGGCTCTCCAAAGTCTCTCCTCTCCTCCTCGCAAGGCAGTACCTCTGTTTTCTTGTACAGCAACTTAGTTGTCTTTGAGTGAAGACCTTTTTCAAGATGAAAATCCCCTTTTGATGGAGGATGGGAGAAACCCATAGTGACATGATTTCAGAAAGTGTGATGTAAGGGGAGATACAGGTCAAGAGAGGGGATGGATGGATGGACCCACCCCGGGCTAGGATGGCAGGAAAGCTGAAAGTCAAGGGCAGCCTTGAAGAGACAGGATGGTCCAGACAACTCAGCAGTGGTGTTGGCAGAAGGCTCAGCAGGCTCCTGTGGCTCTGATGATTTTTCACACTGACTTTTTGCATTCTGTTCCTGTTTCTTTCTATTTCTACACCTGGAACATGGCCAGAATGAAAAACAAGAAGGGGAGATAGAAAACTTAGTGCTTTTCAATTAAACAAGAAGCACTTTGCCATTGTAAGCAAGCTTATTTAGACATTAAATCAAAATCAAATGCTTGCACTATCAGTGCTACTTACAGTCTGATAATTAATGATGGCTTTCCCCAGCGAAAACTCTTCTGTGTTCTGTCAGCACCACTGTACATCTTTGATCAAAAGCTTTTTAAGTAGTTTCAGAAGCTGGATCTGTAAAATAAAAATAACACGTAGTGGTAATTCTCTGCCCAAGAAATAAATAATAAAGGCTTGTAACGTTTAAGTGTTGGATGTCAGCTAATCAACAATTTCAGCATCATTGCATGGTGGTGAGCTGAGAAATGGGAGACCAAAGGGTTTCCTTTGCAATCATGTGGAAACTCTTTTACATCCCTCTGACAGTGTGAAGGAGTTTTAAAGCAGTTGTAAATTATTTTTGCCTTGTTTTCAGGACTTTTTCCATAACCTAAATGGTGGAAAGGGATCTTAGTGCTAATGAAAATCAAGCTCAGTTCTTCTTATGGCAATTCAAACCATCCCAATCGCATTTGCCCTTCACCCTGCTTAGCATTAGAAGAGGATAAAAGCAGAAAGGGAGGCAAAACTGCATGTGTTAAATTGTATGCATTAGTCTTTGTTAAGCAGAAGTCCCCAAGGTCGTATCCCACCAGGGGCCTGCAGCAACCAGAAGGTAACATGGACACCTCAGGAGCTGGAAATGTGACCTACTAGAAGCTAGCTTCAGGTGTAAGGGCTGCAGGAAAGTCAGAAACCTCAAATTGGGATGTGGCTGGCAGATCTCACCTCCCCACTAATTCCTCCCCTTTCTTACACAGACTGGAGTGATCTCCATTCACAGGACTTTCTTTTCATGCCTTTCCCCCCCCACTCCCTTCAGAAGCACCTAGGAATGCTGTCTCCTTTCCCACCCCTCCATTTGGAGGTAGAGTGAAGTCCCACCTGATGCTCTTGAGCAACATGTGTCTTCCCTCTCCACTATCAGCCACCACGGCAGCGGGTGTGAGGACAGCATCCCTTGGCCTTCCCTCTCCCAACCTGTCTGCTGGAAGGAGTCTTCTCTTCTCCCATCACACGCTCAGCAGAGTAGGCAGCTGCCAAGTGCAATAATTAGGCCTCACCTCACTCCACCTAGCACTGCCAGCTGCTGGTACAATTAAGCTGCATTATTCTTTCTAAATTGAGAAACACTTCCCCTCCTCCCTTTGCTCCCCTCCTCCTTCCTCCTTCTCCCCCACGCACGCCGTGCGATTCACGATGGTGCAGCTTCAGCACTTCCCAGCCCGGGCGGGATGCTCGGTGCCAGGCAGGGCTTTGAGCTCAGCGCAGGACCTGCCCCTCCACCCAGGTGAGAAGAAAAATGGGTTTCTGCCCTATGTGGTGGAGAGGGGGGAGGAGATGGAGCAGTGAGTAGCCACCGAGTCTTCCTCACAGTCTGTCTCCCGTTATCGCCTTCGAGAGGATCGACGCCAACCAGAATGAAACTATTCCCAAACATCCTCTCCTGCCTCCCTCGATCTCTGCCCTGTTCCCAGCTACAGAGATATTGTCCCCATCAACATCCTGAGCAGGAGGGTGGGGTCTGTTCAGTCTGCTGGCACAGCTGCTTGTATGATCATTTGCTCACCTCATTAAGCCAACACAGGCCAGAGTAGCGTTAGACAGTAGATCTTTGTGATTTTGGTTCCTCTGGACTGAGAGTTGGAGTTTGAGCTCCTGTGGTAGATCGGTGTGCAGATAATGGGAGCAGTAGCATCTTCAAAGGGGTGGTGGAAGCTGGGGGAGGCAGGCTGAGCCCCAGCAGCTGGAGGAGTGTGCAGGCTGTAAACCCTGGTGAATAACCAAGCAGAAAGAAAAAAACATGGTCTTTCTTTTCATTTGTTTGCAAATGGCAGAAGGAGGGCACACGGTCTGGTTAGGACAATGGCATGTTTCAGTGTGTGCCCAGGAGCAGACCCATCATGCCATAAGGATGGTTTCATGTTGTTCAAGTGAGAGACACTTCTCATCTGCCGCGGAGGACAGGCCGTAGTGGGTGGACTCCAGCATCTCCAAAAGAAACCACGTGGCCTGCACAGAGGTGCAGGGCTCCAAGAGCAGGCTTACTGGAAGTAGTTATTAAGAACGATTTCTCATTTGGCAGTCATTACATCTCATGCTAGAAAAACACAAAATGACATGAAGCTATGGTATGCAGCCCATAAAGGACCTATTCATTCTTCTGACTAGGGATAGATATGGTTTTAGTTTCCTTTTTTGATTCAAATCAGATTTAAATAATTGGAAGCCATTTAAAAAGCACGTTGGAGCAATCTGAGCAGGATCAGGGCATGAACAGTTTGTCATGTTCCCTCAGACTGTGTGAGAGGATTACTGGGGGAATCTAAAGCACTGGACTTTCTAGAAGTGACAGCTTGGATGCTGCTCGCTTCTTGACCTCGGCCTGTGATTTACACACTCATTGAATCTGGTGTCTGGAGTAGATGAATTCTTTACAGTGGGGGCTGTGTGGTGTAGTGGAGGGACAATAGGTCTGAATTTGTCATCTGAGGGGATTGTAATCACAGTAATTAACAGTATTTGTAGATTTTAGTCTGGCTGGCAATAGGATTTTACACGGTGTATCTTCCCCAGAACAATTTCTATTACTTCGAGCAATATAAACTGACATAGGTTCAGAATGACTTGGAAAATCAATAACCAATAAAACTTAGCATGAAAGCAAATAAATTATCCCAATCAGAAAAAAAAACCTGAGAGACCATCAAAATAGTTAGACAGATGAAGTCAAATGTCACTCCAAGAGTTGTTAAGTCAGAGATGCCAGGCTCCCTTTCAAAATATTTTCCCAACCTCTTTCTCTCTTTAGGATTGGGCTTGTTTCCATCTGCCAAACTCAGTCTGAATCAAGTGGGAAAAGATAGACAGCCTATAACATACCTCATCTTCCTGGAAGGTGATTTCCTTGGCATTACTCTTCCATAGGGAATTTACCAGTGGCTGAGAAAGCCCTTTGGGAGCTGGGTTACTGCAGCCCACTACTTACATCTCTGCCGACAGCGGCTCAGCAGAGGGAACCGTGGCACTTGGGGCTGTCGCACTGGCCCAGTTTGAGACTTGATGTGAAGGGGAAACTGCAGTTCACCCCGGCGTATGTTGCAGAGAGCTGGGTTGGGGGATGAGATGTCACTGTCAGGGTGTCACCAAGAGAGACTCTGCACAGCAAGACACCGGGAGTGCGCCTGGAGCGAGTCACCCTGCCTGTGCTGGGAACGGGAAACCAACTTGTATGAGTGCTAACTAATTAAAATGCACTAGAAAAATTGCAATTGAATGTCTGACTATAACCTTCAACTCTGGCTTAGTTAGTACACAAACCTTGCTTTACACCCTGTGCAAAGGAGTGAATTTAATGTGCTTGGACTTTTCTGTTCAGCCTACCAAGGAGGGTACCAACAGCTCACTCTGCTGCCGATACCTCCCCTCACATGGCTGGACTGTGATCATCCATTTGTACCTTACAGGGCACTGAGTAGGTTTAAGACTAATGATTTAAGTCAGTATGAACTGGACTAGGAGAGCTGCTAGGCCTAGATGCTGGCAGGTGCGGCTATTATACGAGGAAGCAGTCTCAGCCAGTTTCCAGCAGCAGAAGAAATAATTTTTTACTGCTCATAATTATGTGTTTTTAGCTAAATTAATCACGGGAGTTGATCTAGTATTTGGTTCAATGGAATTGCACCATGCTACACTTACTCTGAATTTGACCCTCTGGCTTTATGTGAGCTAAGTCTATGGATGTTAATTGTGGTGGGAGGTAAGAACAATCCACTGGTTAAAGTCCAGCTGAGTGTTCTGGAGCAGAGCTGGTGGGGCTGTTGTGCTTGGTGGCTATTGCAAAATATTGGGGTTGACTTGATGTGAATTGTGTTTTCTCCAGCTTTTTAGGGAAAAACAAAACAAAACAAAACAAAAAAAAACCAAATAAAAAATCATTCCAGCTTGAACAAAACATTTGCTTCATTTGGGGGAGATTGTGAAGTCTTTGTTGTTCAATTGTCTAGAAGGACATTGAGTAACAAAATCCCATATTAAAATAAAACATCACAATATTTTGATAAGGGAATTTGAAGTGGGGGAAGGGGGCCAGCAAGCTGAAGTGAATGAACTCAGTGCTAGCTCACGACATATTCCAGATTTACCAGAACCTGGGTTTTTTCAACATAAAACAGCTGAGCCCAGCTGGACTTGGAAGAGGTAACCTCAAGTCCTTGCCTGTCACAGGCTCCTTGATGGACCTTGGGTGAGCCACTTTGCCCTTTAGACCTCAGTGAACAGCAATTTCAAGATAAGTTCCAGAGAAAAAAGTAAAATCCTGTGTTTTTCACAAATGGGTAATCCATAGGGTGTTTACGTCCAGTCTGAAGGTTTTATTTAGATCAGTTCTTTCTGGTTTTGACCTTTTCATCCTTAATTGTTTTCTCTCTTTGTAAGTTAAGTTAAGTTTTGAATTGGAAAATCGGCCTAAACAGAAAACCAGAGCTTTTAATTAATCCTGTCAAAACAGGGTGTTTCAGACTTCTTCCAAAACTTTTTGAACACTTAAAATTACAGATGAGTCAAAATGGACCTTTTCCTTTGAAAAGTCCTGGTTCCAGCACATCAGCACTCCTCCGTGGGGAAAGGTGAGGGAATTTCCTTGACAGCTTCTGAATATTTCTGGTACCTGCAGCAGCTTTTTAAAACCCTTTCACACACTTTCACTTTTACCCTCCCGCACACAGTGCTGAGAAATAAATCCTTTGGAAATGGAAATCAGGCTTGAAGTAAACAGATTAGTCATGGTTATTTGGTAACACTTTATTAATTAAATGTCCTAAATGCATTTAAACCTAGGCATTTAATTTAGATTTATAAGGATAATTTAGATTTATAAGAATCATTATTATACATTAAGTACAGTAAATGCCAATTGAATTTTATCGACAATATTTACTGAGGTGTAACCACACTGCAAAATTTAATTATCTTCATACTTAGTTAAAAGGACAGTACAAAGGTTTCAGAACCAAGACCTTGTGTAAGGGCTGGCAGGGTTGGGAGCTGCTCCTGCTAATCTCGCCTTAGAAAGCCAGCCTTTGCCCTGCCCCATATCTTCTGGAGCCATTTCCATAAATGCCAAGTAAAAATCTCAACATGCACTTTTCAGTGGGGAAATCTTTCACCTCGGTGTTCTCTGGCTGTCGGCTGCAGCTTGGTGGAGGGCAGCACGCAGGCGGTTGCCCAAGGATGGAGAGTTTGGATGCTGAGGCCAGAGCGAGTCCCCTTCAGCATCCTTTGTGGTAGAGAGAAGTGTAACGGATCCCATCAAATATTTTCTGCCAATATGGGGCATCGTTAGGCCCCATTCTTAATATGAGAACTTAATAACTTTTAGCATCACTCATAACAAGGGCCAAGGTGTAAGGAAAACAATGTCAGGGAAGCCAGTGGAGCCCGTGGCTGTGAGCAGAAGCCCTTTCTGACTCCTGCCGTGGAGAAGCACTGATTCGTCATTCTGGAACTGTTCGTGGAAAAGGAGCCACATCAACACATCTCCATACTGGGAAAAAAATTTAACATTTTCAAGTTGTTGTATGTGGTTTCCAGAACAGAAGGTATTAATCCATGGATTTTTTATTTTGCCTTTGTGTTCTTTATATAAATATACTTTTGCCATCTGAGCAGCTTTCGTTTTCTTGTTAGCCTGTGTAGGAACTCATTCATAAATCAGGTCAGAAGCAACCCAGAAGTTAGTGCCTGTGTGGATGCTGGCCAGACCCGGTCAGAGGGACCACAGCAGCCAGTGCTCCTGGGGAAGGAGAGCAGGGAGTACAATTCCCCAAGCCCTGCGGATAAAACCACATGCAGAACCAATGTTTGCAGCAAGGTTAAACACAGCCTCAATAACCAAGTTTGTAGCTTCCAGTCCTTCAGTGGTGGGAACCTGCAGCAAAATCATTTTCACTGCTGTCTTCCAAGATGGAAACATCATCAGGGCAGGGACAGTCTGTGTGGGATCTCTTGCTGTTTCGTTTTGCAAAAATTTTTACAAACATTTGATTCATTGACAGTTTAGGAAGGTTCATGTTCCATAAGCTTCACTTTGAGGTTTGAGCAAGAGCAAGCCCAGAATCTCAAGCAGAGGCCAATGAGTCTCACCCGTGTTCACGTCAGCCCCATAAATCAGCCCAGACACTCAAGCAAGTTCATGAACGTTCGGGAAACTTTAAACGAACCTGGCCTGAATCTCCAGGCTAGATGCACAGTTCTTGTAGGAAATAATTCACAACATGCAGCTCAGAGGGCAAGATAATGATTTCTAAAGTGAAAATAACATAAAGCATAGATATTATATGGGGTAAACACATTTTTAATGCAGTTATGCTGAAGACTTTGCTGTTGTAATCTTGGAATGTAAATTTGCCTGCTCTGACCACTCTGACTTTCCCCACATTTTTCTCTCTCTCAAACATGACAAGTACCGAAAACCTTCAATTCTCATCAAAATTAACAGTAATCCCAAGTGCTTTAAAACCGCTGCAAAATCCAGCCCATGCTGTATATTCTGTATTGTATCTCTTTAAGATGCAGTATTGCACATTTTCCAGATGAAAAGTGATCCACTGCTGTACGGGGTAATTTCACAGCTAAATTGCTCCGTGGTCGTAAGGAATAACAGCTCAGCTGCGAGCCAGTGCGTCGAGCATATGACAGAGAGGGTGCTTTGAGTGGAAAGATATTGTGCATGGGGAATCTAGCAAGCAAATGAGATGATCCTGGTGAATCTGTAATTGAGATAATTACTTGGAATATAGCTATTGAGTTTGTGGAGGAGGAGCTTCTCTGTGTGTGCTGGTGCATCTCTTCATGTATTTGTGTGCATGCATGAATATTTGAGCTGACTTGCTAGTTGCAGATCAGGACCCAGTTGAAGTCAGTGATGATGCTTTTAAGGAGGTCAGGCTTTTATTCCTAAAAATGTCCATCCTCATATGTAATATCGGAGAAAGAGCGATGGTAAAGGTGGACTTTAGGAAGGAGCAAGGCTAGGTGCCCACATCACCATCACTCAGTGGGAACAAGGCTCATGACCTGCTCTGGCTCCTTTGCAAATTCCTGGGATAACAAGGATGCAAGCAAGAATCGTCGTCTAAAATACTTCCCTTCTAGGTGTGCTTTGGCCTTGAAGTTGAAAACTTTCTGAAGTCTTTGGAACTTCAGAGGCATTTGGGTTTTACTTTGCAGCCATGCTTTCTCATGTTTGTGTAGTACAGCCTGGGGGGCAGAAGCAAAATCTGGCTGTGCTCCAGAGAGGCTAAAAGTCACAGCCCCACGTTTGTGCCACACTGTGCCCGAGCTGGCCGACCGAGCCCCTCAGCGGGTGGGCTCAGTGCCCGAGCAGCGCCAGGCCGTGTCAGCAGGCAGACAGCTTTGTAGGTACGTGCTCTATTCATGCACTGGGACCCAGCGTGAGCTCCTTCGTGGCAGTTTCCCAGAGGAAGGAGAGCTGGAACCCATCTGTCACAAACAGTTCTTCACTGTCTGCCTCTGCCATTCTGGTGCAATTCTGAACTACACCTGCTTCACGTGGGCTTCTTTGACTACTTCCAGGGTGTCCCAAAAACTCAAACCTTGGCCCAGGACGTGCAGGCACAGCAGTGGAAGGGTTAGAGCTTGATGGCTTTGCACAAGAGCAATGAGCAGTGGTCCTGTGTCTGGACCAGCGTTATGCTGAGGGCAATTTACTGCCCACCCTTTATCCTTGGGGTATAAACAAGCAAAAATGATACTTGGACAATGCAGCAGCCCCAGAAGTGAGGTTTTTCTTTTCATTGGCCTTGCAGAGAATGACCAGACAGAGAAATAAAAAGAGAGATAAATCTACTCACGCACACAAATATTGTGATGAAAATGAAGACAGTTCTGTCGTGCGAATGTTTTCGAGGAGCACAGAGCACTGGGAACATGTTCCAAATGTCAAATGGATTATACTCCAGCGCCCTTATTGTTCCATATAATTCTCATCTAATGTCACCCCTGGCAACAATAATACAAGTCTCAATATTTGCTTTGATGTAGCCTCACTGAATATTTTTAAGCAATGAGGAAATTGCCAGGAGGAGTGAGAGAAGGAGGGGCAGGCGGGGCAGGGGTTGCTGTTGCACCCAACACAAGGGTGACAAAACAGATCCCTGAATTAAATCCATCAGAAAGATTGAGTTTTCAGTTTCAGGGTCCCTGACACCTGTGCTGCTGAAGCCTGGATAAGCTCGCATTTGAGTTTTAATCATGAGGTTTGTCTCCATTGGAATACGATTAGGGAGCCCTGAGCTTGAAGCAAACAAATGGAGGAGCACAGTGAAAGCAAATGCAGTAACATGAAGGGGGACAAATCATCTTAATTTTGCCAGGCTGAACAGAGCTGTCACATTACAAGGTCAGGCCAAAGCGAGCTGATTTTGTGGGAAGGAGGGATAAAATGACTAGAAAGGTGGAAAGTGAAAGGGGCAGCATGGGCTTGTCCTCCATTATTTTATTACTTTCTTGACCCCAAAAGTTTTCATAAAGTTGATTAATGGATATAGCAGCCAACCCCTGAGGCCCTGATGCAACCGTTACTCCATCCTCCTTCCAGGCACGCTCCGGCTGCTGCCTGCAAGGGCATTTGCACAGTTACTTTGCAGCACCATCACTGAGAGCTGGTCCGTGTCCCCTTTGCACGCAGCAGAACAAGGGTGGCCCGGTGCAAGGGGGGAGCAGGGGAGAGCACAGCTCCACGTCCTCTGCTGAGCACCAGGGGATCTGCTGAGCGGCATCTCTCCTCACCTCTGCCTCCCTCCACCCCAGGCTGGATCCATGAAAAGGTTTCCCAGGTTGTCTCAATGCCTCCTCTCTCATGCCCAGACAACTGCACTGGACAAGGAAGACCCCATCCACCTCCTAGAAGTTGTATTTCTGTGTAAGGCTTCTCTTCGCACATGATGTGGGAGAGGGGACAATATTCTGCTTCAGTGCTTTGAGATGCTGCTGACAAACACAGTAAAACTTGGGCTTAGGTCTCCTAGGAGTTACAGATAAAGCATTCCTCCTCCTGCAGGACCTCATCTGGGAGGCACAGGGGTGCCCAAACACTACAGACAGGACCAGGACAGTTGTACTCTTTCCTATCCAAAATTTCCCTGGCCAGGGGGCCACTCAGCACAGGGTCAGCAAGTCCTCTCAACGGACTAGACCTACATTTGAAGAAGTAAGAGTAAATGTGAATTAGGAGCATTCAAGCTTTACTCAGTGCAGGCTCTACTTTTCAGAGCATGAACAAAATCTCATTAAAGTCAGTCACAACACAAAGTTGATGTCCTGTTGACCTGAAAGGAGGTTGGTTCAGACAAAATCTTTGCACAGGAAGAATGGAAAACATTTCAAAGCCATTAAATCAGAGAGATGCTTTGCCTTTCACTGTATTCTCTGAGGACTCTTCTGGAGTAGATGCTGCAGTCTGTTTCAGATTGGTGCTGTCATGCCAGATGCCCAGACCTGGGAATGGACAATTTTGGGTCTATAGTACTTACAGTGTTGGTGTGTGGCCTCTCTTCTGTGTCCTGCTGTCTAAACCAATTGCACAGCATTTGTCTTATTCCAAGAGCCATCATATGTGACATGGGCATAATGCTTCACTTCTTATTTCTCCCTTAAATTATAGGAGTTTCATGGAGCTCTGTGATTTGTGTGGTCAGTATTACAGGCATCAATCACAGCTTGCTTTTTTCCCTCCCATCTCTAATGCCACAAGGTTTCTTTCCTTCACTGCTCTCCATCCTCACAGACCTACTGTGGATTAAAGAGGCTGTTGCTTGTGGAGGAACTGGCAGGAAAGAGCAGCATAAAATGGTTAGAGGTCTGGTGTCAAATGGGTGTGCAAAAGAGCAAAATACTGTCAGCATGTATGGTTATAATCTGAATATCATCTTATGGCTATGTCCTCATGTTTCACCAGAGCAGCCACAGGACAGGAATTCAGGAGATGGGGTCAGGACCTCGTGGGCTCCTGCCCTTCTGTGAACTCCAGCACATCATACCCCCAGTTACTCACCCCATCCCCTTTATTCCCTCTCTGGTTACAATTCTTGGACCAAGTTTCTCCCTGATCATAAATGGCTGGAAGCTTATGTTTTGTGGAGGATCTCTCTAGTAAAAGGAGACACAGACAGGACCTGCATAACTGTTTCTGTCTTGGATACCACATTACTAACATGTAGTGAGATAAATCCCACCTGATGTTCCCTTTTCAACCAAAGAAAACAGAAGTTTGCCCTACAGAAGCCAGCTTGGGTCTGAAGTTACCCATCTCTTGCTATTGGCTACAGAGGCCAACTGGACTGACTTGCTTCTTAATTTAGATGACTCAGTTAAGTGCCACAGTTGCACCTTGAAGAGTTGGGTGTATGCTGCAGGCTGTATGGGTCACACCCTGCAAAAGGGCCTTTGGTTGGAGTTGGGATCCCCAAACATTACCACAACACTGGTTTTCATCATCATAAACATGCACCAGATCAGACTAACAGAGAATTAGGATATAAGAGATCTAGTATTTTCTTTAGAGGGCAATTTCTCCCTTATTTCTCCCTGCTGAAATACAGCTGCTTGATTTGGCCCCAAATCTTCAGCCCACAATAGCTGATCAGATAGATAACTCTGTTGGAATCTCTCTTGGAAAACCATCCCCTTTCTGGTGAGTGGCACAAGGTGATTTATCTTAGAGTAATCCAGTGCCAGCATCCCAAGTGATGTCCTTTCCGTGCCCTTGGTCCTGCCATGCCACTGAAATGCAGTAACGGCCAGCCACCTGCAAGTTGTTTTGATACTGCTGATTCTTCTTACTCTCTTTGCCGCTGCCTGGGGGTATGCACCAATCTCTTAATACATATATAAGTATTAACCTTGTTAATCCCTCAGAGAAAAATAATATCAACAAAACTTATTACCATTTCCCGTGTGGCTGACTGAGTAATGTGAACCAGATGATGTTTATATTCCAAAAAAAATGAAAATGCCAATAAAAAAGTAATTTAAAAAAATTCACCTCTTGGTATTTTCCTATTCCAAATGGAGAAATAACAGAGACATGCTGCATCTGCATGTTAAAATTCAGCAAAGACAAATGGTCTTTATTACAGTAGTCACTGACATTACGACCATGGTGGCCGCATTTCAAGCTGGCAGTCCTAATTTTAAGTGCATACCTAAATTTTAAGTATTTCTGTGGGATGAGCTTAATAAATCAAGAGCTTGTGAACATTTCTAGTGGGAGCACAAGTCAGAGCTACCAGGTCTCAGTTGTGCCCTTCACAGTGCTGAGCTAGAGAGAAAGGTCTGTTGCTGGAAAAAGCCTATGTAACTCTTTTCTGCTCAGTAAGACCACACTTGTTTACACAGATTTGCATAGTTCTGGAACTCATTCATCCATACCAACAAAGCAAGATTAAAATAAGGGGGAAAAACCCACTAAAATCACACAGGAGTGCCCTCCAAACAGGACAAAAGGCAGCACTGTAGCTGTAGGAATGGCTCTCTGCATGTTGCACAGTTGGGCACTGAGGGAACCCACAGCAAACACCACCAGTGGATAATTCTCATCCCCTGTAGAGACAAATGTATCTGATGGCTATTAGAGAATTGTCTATCTGACCAGATGTTAAGCTCTGAAAATTCTTTCCAATTTCCTCCTTTCACACCTCCATTGCTTCCCGAATTTTTCATCTTTCAGGCTATAATTATTACTGATTGATCCCTTTCATTAGATGATGTCTTTAATTTTTGTTTTGTGTTTTTGAATTCTGTAAGCAAAATCCTTTTTGACGTTTTTGGTCACAATTATAAAAGAAAGAGTCATCAAGTACTACAAACGGAATGGCCAAATTATAAATCAAGAGTGCCCATAGTCTTCCAGAAATGAGAAAAATCAGGCCAGTTTTCTAACATGATGAAAACAGAGCTCTCCATTGCCAGTGTCTTGCATCTGTCAGACCTCAGCCTTATCTGTAATTGTGAACTGGCTATTGTCCAATTACAATTCTGTTGCAGTTCTCCCAATAGCTGTTTTTTCCTTCGAGCTCCACTCTAGTCATTTGTGTGATCAGACGGGACTCTCAGCTGGCTTTAAAGAAACAATCAGTCATCTTGTCTTTATGGCTGTGAAAAGAGTAATGTTTAAAACACTGCTTCCTAAAGAGAGATAGACAGCAAGATGCTGGTATGAATTTCTCTTTCTCTAGTGTATCTATTTATGCCTGTCCACCTAGCTAGCTGATTGTCTATCTGTCTTTCTAAAAATAACAGATGTGCTTAAATGTAATGTAGAAAGAGTGACAGTCATTCAGCAGAAGGCCTTGCATCCTGTAAATCTTATTTGAGCCTTTCTGTGAGGACCTGGAAGGGTTTAGGTTTAGTGCTGGCCCTGTTGAAAGGGGTGATTTTCTCCTAGTCAAAGCCCTGTGGCAACTGAAGGGCTCAGCCAAATGAATGTAGGACACAGGAGGATTGGCACCATCCTGTTAGGACTAAACATCTCCAGGTCATGCTCTAGCTATATGAGACTGAGCAGTGGGCTGTGCTCACACACCTCCAGCCAGCTTTTGCAGAAAGGCAGCAGTGGTCTTCGTCCCCTTGCCTCATCCTCCCCAGGCAGCTCCACCACCCAAGGCAGTAGCAGCAGGGTTAGAAAAGTTTCTTTCAGTCATTGAAATAACAAAACTTCTCTGGCAGGCACACATCTCCTATGTGCCATGAATGAAACAATTAATAATGATAAAAGGTCTATCTTGGTTCTGAACACTCCGGTTGAGTGAAAAGTCCCCCTTTCATTCAAAGTCATTAACGGCTCAGCAATTTCAATGCCGTTTCCCATCGAAATGTATGAATTTTTAATCCTTTAATTACATGTTATCCTAAACACCACTTGTGCTTTTTTCTTATTTATCCGCTTGCTTTTGTTGTTACAGGTAAATGCTTTTTTGAACTCGCTTTTATGGGGGGAAACCGCATTGTTATCTCTCTCTCTGCAGGAAGACAATGGGGGCTGCCGGCCTCTGCCGGGGAATGACAGAGGAGGGGTGTCTCGTGTGTCTCGGAAGTTGCCTTTGGATGAGATGGGGCTGAGATCCTGGGATCAGCATGGAGGCCAGTGAGTAAAACAGGGTTTTTTCTTCCCAGTCCCTGAAATGGCTTTCGTGATAACAGAAAAATTAATTACTAGGGAGATTACTGAAAGAAATATTCTGCCGATATGATAACTGTGTTCATTGGAGACATCTGTTTGGTTTTATTTCTGAAGAAACTCCTGTGTTTGGCTCTTGGAGCTGTGAATGGCTGGTAATACAGCTATTGTTGCAATAAATATGCATTCATTTCTGACCTCAGGAACATTTATGGAGCTTTGTCTACCCTGAGTTGAATTTTTAGGAGACTGAACACAATGGTTCATGCCAAGATTGAGATCAAATTTTTTCAAAGACTGGGGAGATTGGAGCCAGGGGTTAACTCTAGATCGCAGGCTTCCTAATTATAATAGGACTCATTTTACAAAAATAATCAACAGAACAAACCATTCCTAAAACATCTGACATTTGCTGGGAGGAAAAATGAGCTGATTTTTCTTGTTGTGAAGGATCTATCAGTGGCCTGTGGTGACACACATCGTATTTGGTTTTGAACTGTCTTCAGTAACTTTCCTGTTGTGGTTATATTTGTTTCTTGCCCATGGACTAAACGTAAATAGTCTGTGAAATTCCAGCTGAGTTGCAGATTTTGTCTGATACACCGTTGCTCTGCCTTTTACATTTTTACATGTACTTCTACAAATTTGATATAAAAAGCTGTTAAATGAGAACCCTGATGGTCTGCACTTACCTTGCACTTTGCCACAAATTGATGACATAAATTTCAGGCCAATGAATAATGTGGGCGATGGAGTTGAAGACCAGAAGATATCACAGGAATTATTTAGATGATTTCCTCCATAGCTCAGGTCACACATGGAGTAATTCTTAAGCTGGAGGACATTAGTCTTCCCATATGCAAGGCGTACTGGTTCAAAAGGTCAACTGTTTGGTAAAATTCACGTGTCACTCCTGTGTCCTGTGCAAGGAGGGAGGATATATTTGGATCTCACCAGAATCCTTCTGTGAACTGAGTGCATGTGTCATAAATCTAAGAATTTTCTTCCATACTTGAGCCTATTCCTTTCTATGAGTCAGACTTCCAGGGTTTTTAGGAGAATATGAAATGCCCATGAAAGATAGAGGGCTGAGGGGATGGTGGTTGTTGATTTTTTTGCAAAATGGGAATGCATACGGCATACTGGAATTGTGATGGGTGCTGTGAATACGAGTGTCACAATACCCTCAGGGTTGTCACCATTTTCTTTTCTTTGACCTGTCTAGAACTTAAAAGTACCAAAAAGCTCAGAACTGTGCATTCTGGTCAAATTCTGCAGATTCAGCTGATCTATTAAGAGTTTGGATAAGGGTTGGAGTAGAGTCTCACACTGATCTGAAAGCAAACATGACAAACACGAGGGCAGTTTATGCTTCTGGCTAAATATGCTGATTGCCAAAATCAGCATCAAACCACCTGTTACTATGTTCTCTGTCAGGATTTGCTGTAACTAAGGTCTGAATTCACTAACATTTACAGTTTTTCATTGCTTTTTTGGCCAAGAACAGGGATTAGTAGCTGAAGCTAAAGGCTATGCTTGTTTTTCCCAGCCTTAGTTGATCATGCATAAAAAGGCACAACATATAAAACTTCTACACGTCTCTGCCCAACCTTGGGAAGACAATTTTATTTTGAACTGGGTCATTTGCCTTCTCTTACTGTAGCATCATTCCATGCAGTAGTTGGAGAGGAGTTGTGGCAAGATATGAAACCTGGGTGTGAGGCTTGTGCAGATCCCCATGAGCCACATTGCATGGACCAGAAGCCCTCCAGAATAGGAGGGACCTGGATCTAAGACACCCAGGAAGGAAAGAGGAAAAGATATGTCTTCTGTGATTTCATAATGTAATGTCTCGAATATAACAGCAAAGAGCAAGCAGAAACATCCAATGGTTATTACTGGTTCTGGACCTACCAGATGCATTTTTCAACCCTGCCTTTAATTCAGTCTGACACACGCAGACCCAGTAATACAGCGCTGAGCCAAATCAAGTCCTGAGATCTCCTTGATAATATCAATGGTAGTTTGCAAACCTCTTACAGACTCAAAATGTTAAATGCAATAAAGACAATGTTTCCTTAAGCAAGCCATTCACAAGTCAAGACCAGATGTATGCTTCACAGTGGCTAATATCCAGCATGACACGGCTGAGCAGGTGTACGGGTATGAATGTCTCTGTATTAGGATGCACAGTAAATATGATTCCAGCAATATCACAGGGACCAATTGGCTATTAAGCTAGAGGCTAAATTTGGGTTTTTTATGTTGCAATAAATCTTACTTTTCTACAAAGACTAGGCAAATATTAAATCAAATCCCTTTCTTCTCTCCCCTCTCTTTAGTTATTGATTGGGGGTGTTATATATCAACTAACCACAAGGAGAGCATGCCATAACTTTGATGGATCGCCCGTATATTTCTGATACTAATTCTGTGACAAGTGCATGCTTTGCTGCCCACCCTTATCTGTGCTTTATTTCAGTGGCCTTCTCCCCTGGCCGATTCATAGATTAAAAGATGGGAACACCATGATGTATGAGGTCTTTCTAGGTGACTTTCTGCCCAGGGAGCTGGGTACCCTACTGCATAGGACAGGCAAACATCCCTCTCCCAAAATAGTGTTCCTCTATGCAAAAAAAAATTGCTTGTGAAAACAGAAGGAAGGAAAGTAGGTAGAAGGGAGAAGAAGACAGACAGAGAGAAATATAAACAAGAAAAGCTGCTAGGTCAGAACAGTAAAGGTAGAATTCTTCAAATAAGATACGGTGAGTCCTTCTCTAGGGTCAAAGAAGTCTCTGTGCAAATGCAGGTTGCTGTGAAATGTTATGTCTGTTACCAAAATGCACTGAGAATATGAGTGGTTTGGGATGGGTATCACCTAAGAATGTATACAGCTCTTTTCCTGTTGCTCATCCCTACAGCCCACACAAGTAAATGTCCAGGATCTCATTGCACTTTGGTTCTGAATCCTTGCTGCTCCATTTCTGCTGGGAGAACCCAAAATGTCCCTGCAAGTGTGTTTCAGGTTTTTGTTGAGGTCAGGGAGACTGGTGGAGAAAATAATTTCTCTCACATAGTTATTTTTGAGATATTAAATAACAGAAGGAAATGATATTATGAATATAATATAATTCAGACTCATCCCTTAGCAGATTTCACTTTGGTGGGTTAAATTTATCCCTGTCGGATTTCAAGAGCTGTCCACTGCTGGTTCCTAATGAATCAAACCAGCTCTGGATAACAATAATTTCTACAAATCTGCTTATCAGGGCTAAATGTTTATCCCTTTAGCTGCAAACCTCTTGATCCAAAATCATTGTTATAAAACATAAGCAGGGAGTGTCTGCAACAAGCATGTAATTGAAAGGCACTTATTTGCTCAGTTGTTAAAATGTTCAACAGAAAACCAGAATCTGTTACCTGCAGATTCTCCTGTTTGATTCATTTCTACAAACTCGCACATGGGAGGCTTTAAAATCACTCCTTATGAAAAAACCTGGAGATACTGGGTGAAAGCCATTTGGTGAGTGTGGGACACAAGCAGTTTGTGCGGTGTGATAATACACCTGCTGGTGAGATGAACATACACTTTGAATTCAGACCCAGAGACAGGAAGAACATGGGAGGAAACAGAGACTCTAAAATAAAAGCTGTAGAAACATTACAGTGAAGCAAAAATACTTGGGCTAGATTGCTGTCTGATCTAAGAGCAATGAAAAAAAATGCTGACTATGGTCTGTAATTAATCTGTTGGGGCTGGCTTAAAACACCTCTTGCTTAAATTGTGTTGTATGGAGTAAAAGGATTGATCAGACTGGTACAGTGTGATCAGACTCCCATTATGGTATTTGGCATGCAGAATCATAGAGATCTACTTCCAAGTGAATGCAGTGAAGGAAAATAAAAGAGAACATTCAAAGTGGTACCCGTTAGCTGACTGTATATGAAAACCATTGCGGCAATACTAGAAGATTGTCATAGACTGTTTTTGCAAAATCTCTATATTGTCTGTTAATTTAAAGAAGCTGATAAACAATGCACTATGTGGGCTCCTATGACTCTCCTGCAGATCCTCCGTGTAATACTTCTTTTTGTAATCCTAGACTAAATTATTGCAATTTTGTTCGAGGCCCACCAGAGAAGGATGGTGGTATCTGGAGGAACCAGCCTGATGCATCAGTAGGGAGAGCTTCAAGGGTTCTCCAGGAGGGATGGGGTTTCCAAAGGCACCCATCAGGCTGGGATGAACCAGCTAAAGAAAAGCATTTCACTGGAAAATACGGCTCTTGGAGGGCTCAGAAACACCCTAGGCCAGCGCTGCTGCCCTTGCATGACTGCAGGAGGGACGGCTTGGCCGTTCCAAGCCTGCTGGTCACTGAGAACATGATGGGACATGAAGTGGCAGATAGCCCATTATTTACCGTTATTTCAGGTAGACTGGACCTATGTTATTTACAGCTCCAAAACCGAACAGTAAAACCTTGGCTTTCATTCATCTGTGTCACTTGGCAATTTGTCTACATTCAATATTGCTTCAGTAGCATTCATATAAACAAATTAAGGGAGGAGAAAGCAACAAATGCAGCTTAAGACTAATTCCCCTCCACCCACTGAATCACTGAGAGCCTTTAAGAGTGTTCAAAGCCAAATTACACTTCAGTGCACAGGATTTAATTTGCATCTGCCAACTTCAAAAGGGGGATTTAGTCGGATAGGGCATTGGCATTCCATAAAAGGAGTTGATCTCTAATTAAATTAATATCACGTTTGAGTTTCCACAGTGATAACTGGGAAGACAAACATGCAGGTCTCGGCAAGAAGAGGGAGCAGGCTTGGTGCACAGGACGAGAATGACTCTCCTTTTAAACTGCCAAATGCAAACGAGCGTATTTCAATGTGTTAGGAGGGGTTGCCTGTTGTATACAGAGAAACACTTACCTTGTACTTACAGACCCATACAAGGTCTCTGCACCATTTATGTAGCACTTACACTCAGAAAATGCACCCAGCTCGCTCTGTTCCAAGTGCATTTTCCAGGCATTGACACTCCGGCACGGTGTGGGCACACTCAGCTCCCACAGAGTGCCTGATGGAGCCCAGGGACTTGCAGGATCAGGATTCTTTCCTGGAAAAATTTGAATATCTCCTCTTCTGTTCTACATGCTTTAGCTTTTCTTTCTATGTGAAGTAAAAACAACTTTCGGTTTTTACTCTTCAACCTTTATGAGGACACCGCTTGGTATATGTTCACAATTTTAATCCCGTCATTTGAGCAAGAATGATGTGATGGCTTGCAATTAAGTCAAATAAGTCAGAAAGTGCCTGTGTTTCTCTGCATACCAGCATTCCCAGGCCCACACACAGGATGATGTTGAGTAGTCCTGACAGCCACATTCCATTGAGAAAATACAGAAAAAAAAATATCAAACAAGTAAGCAAAGCTGCATTTAAACTTTTTCTTTGGTTATGCTGAATCAATTTTTTCTTTTTTTCCTAATTCCTGCTCAATGCTAAGAGGAAATTCTTTCAGGGCAGCTCAGGCCACAGGAGACAGAAGTATTTCTTACCTACCATCAAACATTCAGGAAAATCAGAAAACTGTGGCAATTATTTTCACAGATCAATAGATTTTGAGGCCAGATAGGAACACAATTACAACCATCAAGTCTGATTTCCTGCTGTACACTGTCATAGAGTGATTCCTTTTCTGAGCCCAACAACACAGATTTAAACCAGAATGTAACTTTTAGCAAGACATCCCATCTTAACTTAAAGATACCAGATGACAAGAGAACAAACATAGCATCATAGAATCATAGAATGGTTTGGGTTGGAAGGGACCTTCTCTTCTCCAGCTGAACCCCCCCAACTCTCTCAGCCTGTCCTCACAGGGGAGCTGCTCCAGCCCCCAAGCATCTTCGTGGCCTCCTCTGGCCCCGCTTAAGCAGGTCCGTGTCCTTCTGATGTTGGTGCCCCCAGAGCTGGACACACTGCAGGGGGGGTCTGATGAGAGCAGAGCAGAGGGGGAGAATCCCCCCCTCGCCCTGCTGCCCACACTGCTCTGGATGCAGCTCAGGACACAGTTGGCTTTCTGGTCTGTGAGTGCATGTTGCTGGCTCACAGTCAGTTTTCCATCCACCAACACCCCCAGGTCCTTCTCCTTGGGGCTGCTCTCAACCCACTCATCACCCAGCCTGTGTTTGTGCTTGGGATTACCCCGACCCATGGGCAGAACCTTGCGCTTGGCCTTGTTGAACTTCATGAGGTTGGCACATCCCACCTCTCCAGCCTGTCCAGGTCCCTCTGGATGACATCCCTTCCCTCCAGTGTGTGACCACACCACACAGCTCGGTGGTGTCAGCAAACGTACTGAGGGTGCCTTGATCCCACTGTCCATGTCACCAACAAAGATGTTAAAGAGCACCGGTGCCAGTGCTGACACATCCCAATATGGCATCATCCCTCGGTAAGCCCTGTAATTATAAATTACCTACCTTCTTAAAACTTTGCTATTTATTTCCTCCCTTAATTCTTCTAATATTCATCTTTGAGCTACTGAAAGCGCTCTGCTGGGTTAGGGAGCTGCTGGCGTCAGATGGGCATCCGATAGAGGCCATTCTCCTACAGCTTATCTCAGTGATCAAATCACAGTTTACTCTTAGTAGCAACATGCAAGTCCCTTCTGAAGTCATGACTTCATTGAGGACCAGATGTCACATGTCTTTTGATATGATATTGAGGTGCTGGGGCTGCATCTGAAGTCTTTGGTCAGACAGTGAGTGTCCGTCTGTCCCGGCAGCAAGGAAGGGATGAGAGATGCGGTGATTTTTGTGTGCCAGCCCAGACTGCAAGCTACCCGCCCATGTCTGGTTTTCCCCCAAACCACGGCCAACAGCAAGATTAGTAGAGCAGCCCCATCAGGCACAGAGGGAAATCCCAGTCTCATTAAAAGCAAGAAGTTTTGTTTTTATCTCTGATGGGACTGACATTTCATTGGAAACTTTAGAGATGAGAATATTCGTAGTCTTGTTATGCATGCTATACGCAAAAACTCCAGTTTCTGATGAAAAGCCCAGCTCCATCCCTTTTACACAGTTAATTTTAGTATCATTTTTTTATTTCACAGTGGAGTGCATCTGGCTTACAATACTTACCCAAGTAAATATCCCATTTCACCTCTCTCCCAGGAAACAGATGTACATAGATCAACCCAAGAAAGACGACTGTTTATTTTTTCCCTTGTGACTCAATCCTGTGCATATGCCACAGTGTGTGGCATTTTCCACTCCTCAAAGAAAGCAAAATCACACTTGATATTAAAACTTGGTTTTCTAGAAGTTAGTGTTTTTAAGATGAAAGCACCCAAGGAAAATATGCTTTGGACAGAAATAAAACAGGTAACTTTTCAAACTAATGAGATATTTGTGGTCAAGTTCTGATCTCCATCACAGTGATATGAATCTGGGCTAATTCCCTACAGAAGATAAAAGCCCCTGCTCTGTCTGCTGGGTAAAACAAATTTTCTCAAGATATAAGCCCTTTTTTAAAAACTCCCTTAGTAATCAAAGCCCCCAAAACTCTGGGGATTTGAGTTTTCTGAGCTTCTTAAAATAGCAATAGGGTGGTGTGTCCCTGGAGCTTAGAGGTCCCCCCTCCCCTGGTGCTCTCACCTTCCATGGTGTCTCTTGGGAGAGGAATTCCTGGGTCCCAGCTCACAGCCTGCACACCCACAGCCATCCCTGTGGGGAAGGAGGCTTTCCCCTTCAAACTGCTCTAAGGGGAAAAAAAGAGCAAGGCAAGCAGAGCTTTTTCACTTTCTTGAAGAAGACAGACCCTGGGAGCCAAAGGCAAAGCTCCCCCTGACTCCCACACCTTGGGCGTGCCAACCAGACCCACACCACAGACCAAATGACAAGCATTGCCCAGCACCGAGGCATGAGGAGCACAAATGCCTCCTCTTGCTTTTTATTCCCCAGAAGAGTGTGTGGGAGCCAGCAAAAGGGGAGGGAGAACATACAGTTATGGTGCCGCAGGGCAGCCAGCCTCGTAAATGGCGGTTTCTTACTAAACAAATAAATAAATGGGAATTGTAATCGTGGCTCAGCAAGCTTTCAAAACTATCCAAATATGCAAACTCCCTCATGAGGAAGGGCGGGGGGGGGGGGGGGGGCAGCTTGTCAACATGCTGTGCATGCTAAGGCTCCTGTTGTTCCAGCAGGCTGCTGGAGATTATAAAGCCAGCTTGATTTCACAGCAGGATGCAGGGGGACATGGAGGGGGGGAAAAACCTACCTGTGCAATTCCAATTAACATAAATTAGCAGGGTCTGCACTCCGGAAATAAACAAACAAACACAGCATTGGTGGGAACAAGGCAGCACAAGGCAGCGCAGGCCCAGATTGTTTCTTGTTCACAGTTGAAACCAGGAGAGTGCAAATGCTGGTGGTGTCCATGGGGTGGAGAGGGGACACTGCATCCAGCCAGAGAAAGGCCTCCAAACCTCTTCAAAGGTTCAGCAGTTGGTAGGATGTGTGGGAGCGTTGAGTGGTGCATCTGAGCTCCCTGTGTCAGTCCCAGAACATGAAGAGAGTCAGCAGAGGTTGGATTCATCACACCAGGATCACACCTGGATCACAGGACAGAGCCCAGTGACTCTGGGAGTCCCCTGCCAGATGGCAGATGAATCCCAGCCTTAGGGTCTAATTTCAAGAGCTGTTTGAGCACCTGCAGCTCGAGCTGTAGGCAAGAAGATGAACCGGGCACATTAGACATCCTGGATATAACACCAGGATAAATTGCAGGATAAATTACAGCCTGGTTCTTAACCCCTCCCTCCTTCCCTGTGGGTTTTCACTGCTCAGATTAAATTCAATCATTGAGCAAAGCCAGAATTTAGAGAGGCCCCTGTTGTGTTGCAAGGTGGGATCATACTTTGCACTTCTTTTGGTCACTTGGAAGATGATGCTTCAGATAAAAGTGAATCCAGCTTACTGTTGCCTCTCTTCTCTCAAACTCAGCCCGCTTAGTGTGTGCTTGCTGTGGAGGGACTGCTGCTTTTTATGTTGGTCCCTCAGTATCCTCAGCTCTTAAGGCTACATTACACTGAAGGCTCTTTCCTGCCCATTTTGCTTAACAGCATGCAGTCCAGGGGAGAGGCTGGAAAAGCCTCTTTTGCCCATTTCCCACCACATTTCAACAAAACAACTCTTAAGAGCCACTGTAAGAAACCTTTAGGAGGTGAAAATGTCCACTGGAATCACCAAGAGTGATTTGATATTTTCCCCCACGAGGAAATTCAAATCAAGATGCTGCAGAGTCAGACACATCACCTGCCTCACAGCTAAAGTCAGCTGAAGAGTTTAGTAACCTGTGGTAGCTGTGCCTGATTTGCTTTGATTTACTGCGAGTCGCTACTGGCAGAAACACAGACTTTGCTGCCATCTTTCCCAGAGTAAACTGATGCAACTGTATGTGTGCAAAAGAAGAAGAATGTTTAAGCTTTGGTTTGCTTGACCTTGGGAGGGTGGATGACTCTTTGTTCATTTCTGAGCTGGGTTTGCCCAGAGTGTCCTCGCTTCTTCCATCAGAGGAAACATTTGAATGTGTTTAGTGTGAGTCAGTGAGCGGATAGCAAAGGAAAAGTTCAGAAAGGGAGAGTGAGGCTTCCCCAGGATGGCACTGAGCCTGGCAGCAAGAGGGGGAAATGAAAAATGTCACTCATGGCAGCCAGCAGCAGGGCTGGAACCCAGGAATGCCTGTAATGGGATTACACAAGGCAGGAGCAGATGGACCCTCCTGGAAAACAAAACCATGCAACCAACATTGAGCCTGTGCGTGCTCCCACGGAGAGGAGATGGAAGCAGAGGAGAGAGCAAGGGCTCTCATCTAATATATGGAGGCAGCTGGAACAAATTCAGGGCTCCTGACCCAGCGCCCAGCAGTGAGCAAGCAATACTTTTAGAGGGGCCTCTCTGACTTGTTCCTGCTGTGTGTGTGTGTACCAGAGATAAGCAGCAGCAAGACTGGGATCCGTTTATTTAACTGTGCAAACAACAGCTGACAGCTAAAATTACAAGCTGCTGGTGAAAGCCTTGCCTTGCGTGTTGATCCACCATATACCCGTCCCTATCTGCTTCCCTACTGCGCACGTACAAACTTTAAACAAAGCAAGAGCTAGAGTCCAACCAGCCTTCGTTACAAAGGCCTGCTTTCACTACAGAGACAGGACTTGGTTGCAAATACTCTCAAAAGATAACATATACTTTAATTATACTTTTTTTTCTTTCCTGCACCACTCTAATCCACAGAGGCACCCTCAGCTTGGATAAGCTGCCTGTTGCTGTCTCTGTAGCAGTCTCTCTTCTGCTCTCTCAGTAGGCAAAATAAACCTTTTCCAGCAACGCTGCAGAGGATTCTGTTAATATAAAGACTTAGGGACTGTATTCCCAGCTGTTGCAAGCAGAAATAGCTCTGCTGACTTTGGTGAGGTAGAGCCAGCACTGACCAGTTTAAGACCCAGTTTGCAGGGGTTTTTGCCTGTGCAAAGCCAGTCTAATAGGGCACCGCCACCACCACCACTCCCTCACTATATCCAAGAACTGTGCTACTCTGTCCACCTTACTTGGCACCAGAGTCAAAAATTATTGCAGGGAAATACCTGGTTTTTTATTTAGTGGGAGAGAGATGGACAAAATTACATCTGCAAATGCAACATTTCTTTTGATTTCCATCAGTTTTCAGTCATTTTACTTAATTTTTCAGTTCCTGATGGTCTTTCCCAACCTTGGTATTCTGTGAAAAGCTGCTTAAGACTTAGTCCACACGTTATCCCAGAGTCGTAACTGGTGTATATATATAAACAACTTGCAACAAAGTATTGCTTAACCTCCCTGTAAAGCTCATCCATGATGGAAATGTCACTTTCCCCAGACTGTCTGTTCCAATGTCTTACTGTCCCTGCTGTTAGCAAGTTGTTCTGTCATGAATTTCGATCCATTTTTGTTTGTTTTGTCAAAGATGGACAAGGAGATTAGATTGTTTCCTTCTACAGAAGCCTATTTAGATGAAACAAATAAAATTCAACTAATTCTGAATTCACACTTTTTACAGGGGAGGAGTACACCCATCTGCTTTTGGATTCTTCAGAAAAAAAAGAGATTATGTTTGTCACCAAAACAATGAACATTTTTGTCATAGTGAGCCTTTCCAAAAGGAAAATAAGGCATGTTCTGACAATGTCTCTGTCTTCATTCATCAGAGTTGCCAATCCAGAAGCTCTCAAACAGCAAAACGCTTACAGGAGAACAAAAGGCAAGCCCTGTTTTACACAACACTGAACAAAAGATTCCGATTCTCAAGCAATGGCACGTTTGTTTGAATAAAGGTGGAAAATGAATGCAAGGCTTGTGGCGCTGCCTGTGGTCTGGGCTAGCACACAGCCGTCACAGAAGCCCATTCTCCTCCTGTGAATGTAACTGAATAGGTCATGTCTCCAACAGCCAGAAGTTCATCACTGAACAATGAAAGTAGCAAGTTCAAAGAGAATTTAATGAGGAAAGAAGACGGGTGGGAGGAATTCAGATGAGAAGAGAGACAGGAGCAGCTGGTGTGTTACAGCTGTTTGAGAAAAAGTGTTTTCTATCTCAAAAAAACTCAAAATAAATGGATATCTTTTGGATTGCAAATTATTTTTTTAAAATTAAAATAAGCAAAAAACCCCCACCCAACCAAAAAACCCTGCCTTCTTTTCCCACTGGACTAAAGCCAAGAGAGAGGAATAAAATGAGAAGGATATGCAGAGAATCAAAATGTTCAGTGATCAAAATTAGAGATATTTTAACCCAAACAACAGCTTTCTGCTAAAATTCTCACTTTGGTTAAAAAGCTGTTCTGTGCTTAAATATACACAGAGTAGGAGACAGAGGGATTTTAACTAAAATTATTTTAACCAGTTCGGTATGTTTTTTCCTGCTGGTGTCTTCCATACTTCAAGAATTGGGAGAAAGATTAAAAAAACTGCAACTCCAAAGAAATCTGAAAATCAGATGAACTGGTTGTATTTGTCATTATTTGCCTTTATTGTGAAACATCAAGAAACAATCCTGGTTGAAAACCACCTGCAACATACAATAATGCAAAGAACTGACAGAGTGTAGAAAGTCCTTATGCATCCCTCTGTAACCCAGTGAAAATCATCAGTGAGCGCTTTAACTTGCCCTGCCACAGCTTTCAGTCTCCATATCAACTTCTGAGCTTTGCTAGCCATTTTGGAATTATGATTTATCTTGGGATTAAACTATAGTCATCTTCCTTCTAGTCTAATTTTTAAAAAGCCCCTCCTATGAACTAGTAACAAGAAGCCATTCTTACAGTTCAATTTCCCAGCTATTATTATGTTAAGAAATATCATCTCCGTTCAAATGGCTTCAATTTTCTAATCCTGAATAACCTAAAGGATGAGGAGTGGCCTTGCTTTATATCAAATCAAATGTGATGCAATATCAGTGTTTAAATCCTAGACAGTTCATCAGCAGACGCCAACATCACTGCATTTATTACTAAAATCAATGTCTAAAATTGTCCAAAATTCGGTAGTGGGGTGATGAAGTGTTACACTTCTGTCAGCAGAGGCCTGGCAGTGGTGCAGACGTGCCTAAGTTAAACACATCAACCTCTGCCATCTGGAGCTCATGATGAGCATCTATCCAGTGCTCCAGGGCATGGGGCAGAGATCCTTCCGCTGCTGTCAGACCCTGCTCTGGCACTGGAGGAAATGTAAAAAGACCATTGTTGCACCGAGGTGTCACAGCTGACCTGCCAGTGCGGGTTAACGTGACCAACCACCACCCTGAGCTGCCTCTGTCGCTCTTGACAAGAGCTCATCTTGTCATTATTGGTGCCCGTGTGAACAAGGATGAGGATACGCTGTCTTACAAGAGCCATACTCTCTTTATGAACCTGCTCAGGCCTATAGTTACCCTTTGTGTGATGTTACTGACAAACAGAGATGTGCCACTCTTGGAACGAGTGTAGTAGCCATCAGTTAAGGCAGCAATCAATCCATGAGACCTGGATATCAAATCCCTGAGGACAAGTACACATACATAGGACAGCTACAGCCCGTATCCAGATCTGTGGTGAAGGGAAGAAGGCAAAATCTCCAGGGAGGCATTAAATAAAGATGAAACATGCCACCAGAAGAGTCTTCAGGTCCACAGAAGTAGCTGGAAGGATCATCAGAGTCCAAAGGGTTTGGATGGGCATCACCTGGAGTGAGGAAGTGCTCCAACAAGACCCCAAGAAAAACTCCTCTTTGATTATCCCTAGCATGTGCTGAGATCAATATGGATTTGCATCAATTGGACTGCATATCTCTCTGTCAAATTCAAGCTGCAGATACCTCCAGACCCCACTTCGAGACAGCAGAAGGCATTGAGGTTCAGTAGCTCCAGGGCAGAGTGATCAGCAGAGGCCTGACTTCCAATCCAGTCTCTATGCATAACGTGCCGTGTCATCATTTGTATTTAGCTTGGGCTCTTCCTCCCGCTCCAAAATTTTTCTGACATATTTGCATTGCAAATTGTTTGGTCTAAGCTCTGACTTTAAGGATGCATTTGTTCAGCACTTAATCCAGCAGCAACCTCAGTATCTTATCATCCATTGTGTATCTCTAAAGTGAGGCCCCAATCTTTAATTTACAGATCTGTAGAGAGCCCCTGATGTAAGCTTCTAGGCAGTAATGGCTATATAAATCACAGCCACAAGAAGCTTTTTGCCAAGAAGATTTTTCCTGATATTCAGCCTGAATTTTCCCTTTCTTTGTTTAATCCTGTAACTCTTCAAAATGCTCTAATGACCTGCCCCAGTTAATCCTCACCCTCCTTTGGGTTTGTGGCATACAATTTAGAGTTGTCCAGAAAACGTATTCCATTCAGTGATATAATTACAGCTTCAGAATGCATTTTCATTACGTGTTTGAACAGAAGGGAAATGGTCTGAACTTGGTGTTGAAGAAATGAGGCAGGAAGAGTTATTATGCAGGGTTCAGGTCTGGACCCTCAATGAAACAGTCAAGGCTTGGACTTCTCCCACTCACTTTCTCCCAAAGTATCCAAGACTTCTGGCACCAGAGCCAGCCTTACCTGTTCCCTTTGTCCAAAAGACCCGGTGATGCAAGAAAAGCAGAATTATCAAAACAAATATATTTCCCATAGCATTTCCTCTTTAAAACCTTCTCTGTCTACCATAGAAATAAATGTTTCCCCAATAATCCCCCACAAGTGCCACCTCATTTCTTCCTAGCAGTCTTCCTGCCCTACCCCCATGACATCCAAGAAAGCTATGTGTAGGCACTCTCTTACATTTTCCCTTTCAATTCCCATGAGAATTTTTTTTTGGCTTAAAAATAAGAAGAAATCCCCAAAGCATTTCCATCAGCAATGCTGTGTTTTGTTCTGGGCATTGCATTAGGCAGAAAAGGAGCAGAAATGGCAAAACACTATTACCAGCCCCCAAAGAGTGATGAATTACCTGTATTTTCTACATGCTTATTCAAAGTATCCCTCAGTTCTCAGATGTTTACTAGATGTTTGCTCTCTCCTTATGCATTTCAAGCATCATACAATGCTGTACATCTGCAGTGAGAGGCAAGGGCAAGACCAGAATGTTTTACTGTAAAAATCACTTAGCCAGAAATTTGATTTCCTTCAATTTTCTGATTTTTTTTCCACTAGGGAGCAACAACCATATTGTAACTGAACTGACAATCATAGTGTCTTACTTAAAATGAAATTGTCAAAATATTGTGTCAGGGATCCTGTATAAAGTGATTTCTTTGACTGTCACTCATACTTGCCATCCTAAAGAGTCTGGTTACTATTAACAAAGATACTCAACACATAAATAATCTCAAAACATAGATACAGCTAAAGTTAGGAACCCCCAGAAATATTAATAGCAGCAATAATCTAACCTCTGAAAAGATGTTTAGGAAAAAAAAAAAAAAATGAAACCAAGAAAATCCAACTTAAAGAATAATGTAAAAACTAACTCTTTTGAAACATATGAAATTTAGTATTGTTAGCAAATGCCATTAACTCTGTCCTCATATACCATCTAATTATATGTTTGTGCTGTGCAAATAATGATAATGATGTAGCGCATTCCAATTTATGCCCATTTTTGCAGTGTATAGTATCATTACAAGAGCTGTAACATTTTATCAAAATGAGATCTTTCACACCTGTATTAGTCACTGAAGAGCTGGCCCAGTACCTGAGATGCAAATCTGCAGTTAGAGATACCCGCTTTCTCATGGGTCCAACCTCAAGGTCTCCCGAAGTGCTCTCTCAGAGCATTAGTCTGAGCAGTATGTTATGAGAAAGGGTTACATGAAAAAAGGGCCAAATCCAGCAGACAGAGTTTTGTACAGGAACTCCAGACTGTTTTTGTAAGGTACTACCTTGTGTGCTAAAGGCTTTGTTAAAACCTGTCCTTGGCAGATGCAGCGCTCTGCTCCACGCTGGATGATGTTACTCTGTGAAGTGACTTGTGCCACTGCTAATCCGCGTGCTCTAAGGATGAAAACCCTGAGTGGAGAGACATTTAGGCAGCAGTTGGACATGCGCAGCCCACATTTTCAAGAGGCTGGTGAAATGCTCTTCACAAGCTCTTGGCATGAGCACACGTGGAAAATGCAGTATATTTGGCATTACTGTTGTGCTCACAGTGACTGCCTCGGTTTCCCCATCCGTCCAGCGGGCTGCCTTGCGGTGAAGCAATGCAGTAATGCCTTCTATTAGGTGAAGGGAGAAGTTATCATTTACAAGAAAAACAAACTCCTTTGGAAGAGCGTAGAGGAGGCAAAGAAAGCAAACAATAGTGCAGCCAAATTCTGAAGGAACTGATGATCCCCTTTGCTCTGGAACTGGTATTTCATCCTGGAGAAAACCAAGGATAAAACCTTGCTCCTGAAGGCATGTGATTACAGGAAAATATTTTCTCTCATCAAAAGGAAAAAAAACCCACAGCAAATGCAAAGCTTTCTTGTATGGATGTAGAAAAAAGCATTCCAGTAGACTTATAAAGGTTTAGAAACCAAAAGAAATACAGAGAGCGGACAATATTTATTGTTTGAAACACTTTATGATTTTCTGAAGTCCAGTTCTTTCTTTTGTGCAATTCTTTGTTCTGTGAAGCTGAACACATTTTACTTGATTTCAGTCGATTAACCCCAACACGCCTCTCGCATTTGGCCTGACTCCTCAGCACAGGTTTATCCCTGGAGACTCACGGCAAAGCAAGAGTGGTTTTGTTGCTTGTACCTTTTCTGTATAAAACAGAAGGTTTGAGCAACAGTTAAGACCAAGTAATTACAGACAGATACATAGCATTACAATTCAAACCTGCACCGTAATGGCTCCATAAAGTCACCTAGGTTTAGATACACATCAAACCATTTTTCACATTGCAAATGAATACTTTTTTAAGAGCTATAACTTTCTGGGAGTTCATGGATTTCATGGATTCGTAGCCCTTTACTAGATGGAGGAAGGTGTACGAGATACTGCTGTACAGAAAGAAAAAAGAGGGAGAGTGGCAGAGGGAGCTGAGGCAGAGGGAAAAAAATAATTCCTTAGAGATGAGATTTCCAAAGCTGCTTGAAAAAAAAGCTGGGGTAAATGTATGACACACTCAATAATATCTCTTTGCTTTATCAGCCCTCCTCTTTCCCAGACTTGCCCAAGGATTGTGGGAGCCTGATCTGAAACATGAGGCCCTTAATGTCCAAGAGCCTGTAATTCTGCCCTCCACTGGTGCTGGAGTCCTTAGTCAGGGTGTGAGTGGTGCCTGGGCTTGTCGCTCCCTGCTGTGCCCACACCTACATGTGTCGTGGATGAAAGTATTGACACGGTGATATTTAGTAAGAAATCTAGGTTTATTGATAACAGCAATTTATTATTATAAAATAATTCAGAAATACTAAAAGAAAGAAAAGCGACTTACTCAGATTCTAAAATGACAAGATTCACACTAACTTACTTAACGGTACCTTTATATATACATGTGCATACACAAAACAGACAAACATACAGAAACAAAGGAGTTTGGATTCAGTAGAATGAACACAGAACAGAGATACACACACAGAAACAAGGGTACGTACCCCCCCCCCCCCCCCCCCACACCCACACAGAGTAAAGAGAAGCTAGCTCAAAGAAAATTCCCCTCTCGAGTTTAGAGCAAATACTCCCAATGCCTTGGCATTCCTCAACGGGGGATAACTGAGACTCGAGTGGGGGACTTCGCCCTGGCCTTCCGTCTGGAGCAGACGACACCTTAAGGGTTTGGTACCTGAGAGGCTCCCAGCTCAGGGGAGGTACTAGTCACAGGCCGCTGCGATCCAGGAGAGCTCAAAGGGTCTCCCTGGTGGTTGCCATTTATAGGGTCCAAGATAATTGAATTTTGTCAAAAACCTTCTGGTGCCTTCCAGCAGTTACACAAGAATTTGATTAATGTGCGACTCTGTTATTGTTCCCATTTGACCACATCCCAGGCACAGGTGTGCCAGGCCCTTAGGAGTTGATGGGCTGTTATAGCTGTTTCCGAGCAATCGGGAGGGGCAGGAGCCAGGCTCGTTAACATTGTCAGTCCTTATCTCCACAGACTGGTGTATAGATCCGGGGATGTGGGTGGAATCACACCTAGCACCAAGCAGCCCAACAAAGAGGGGCGGTGGGGGGGGGGGGGCGGGGGGAGGTAAGAATTGTACCACCACAACATGTTGGCCACACTCAGCCTGAAACAAGGCAGCTGACAGGAGCCACCGTGATGTTGGTGACAACTCCAGGTGGGCCCCAAACAGCCATAACCATGCTGACCTCACTGCAGTGGCCCAAGGAGAAGATCTTTGTAAGGGCAATAGATGTGGCACCTGGCTCTTGTCCCAGGGCTATAGGGATGGCCAACCTCCTTGCACACTGTCTGCAGCACTTCATGGACCCTCTGTCCCATAGAGGCCACTGACGGGTTGAACCTACTGCTGCAGTCCCTAAAACCATTTTTTTTAAAAAAAAGATTTTGGGGGTCCATAGCCGTAGTGATGGCTAAATTAAAGCTTGGGCAATTTTTTGCCTCCGTCTCTTCTAAACGCACTCTGTCTGTGCCACACGCAATGTCCTTGTGTCCTGGTGGTGGTAGAGCACGGTGCTGCTGAGCAGTGGGGCTAAGATGTCTTCCCAATGCTTTTCCTGTGATCAGATCAGACACATGATGAAAGCAGGCTACTATTTTTGCATTTTTAAAGTGAAAGGTCACAGATATGTGGTGCTTGTGCTGTGATTTCCTACCCCAAAGAGTGCTTTCAATCTGGGCAATTTTGGCAATTAAGGAAAACCTCAGAGAGGCACAAACCAGACATCTCCATGCCCGAGGAAGCACAGAGCGTGTTACTCATGCAGTAACATCCCTCTGGGGTTGAGTCGTTGTGCTGGCAGTACTGCACAACAGCAGCAAAGTGTCATAAAACTGAGCATACTGCATGCCCCACAGGACCCTGACTTAACACTACAGGGCACACACCCTGGCTTCCAAGTCAGGAAGTCATGGTGACCCTTTCCTACATATCAATGAAAGTGCTTTTATTCCTTTCCTAAAATCCCCTTAAATTCTCCACCCGTTGGTTAGACCAGCAAATCCATCTTTCTCATGCAGTTAAATCAAGATTAAGGGGGCTTGATAGATAATTAATTTTAATAATAATTTGCTTTTTTCTTTCTGAGTTACAGACGTTAGCTTGTTATTCTCTTAAAGATTTGGGAACTGATTTCCTACTAATCTCAGTGAGAAGCACAAGCCTTCATATCTGTAAGGAGCAGTCATCTTCTCTTTACAGATACAGATTGAACCATACCTGCTTTATGAAGCCAGAACCTGATGAAAACTCATGCCTGGGAACCCTCATGGGTGCTCCAGGGAGCCAGCAAGGGCTTTCATCTGCTGTCAAGAATTTTGATTTTTCTAAATTCTAATTTGCCTAACTGAGAAGAAAATCTTTCACCTTCTTCTAGGGGCATAATTCGCTCCCTGGGGTTTGTAGTACTTTTTTTTAAACATAATTTGGGCTATTTGCTTTTTGTCAATTGACAAACAAAGGAGACAGGGAGAGAGAAAGAATACCAGAGAGGCGTAAAACTAAGATAAACAGGTGTGAACAGGTAAAGTATGCTGGTATGTACTGCATGGTGAGTGCACTTGAATCTACATTTAACCGACCATGGCAATAGGCATCTATCTTTCCTCCTACAGCTTTTTCTAAATGTGCCCCAGTGTCCCTGGAAGAACATTGCCTCTCATGGGAGGATGTGTAATGAAATGCCCTCATCCTGTTTTAATCAGTTTTAAATGTAGAAAAGACAGTCATGATCTGAGAAAGGCAGTGTTTCCCTTGCATGTGAATTATGTGATACTGTAGCTTCTTAACATGCTTTACAGTATTATCTTTATTCGTACTGGCAAATTAAATTAGCACTGTCTTTCAAATCTCTGCCTATTTTTCCCCCTAGGCAACCACCAGCAGCACAAAATAAATGACAGTAAGGGGAGTGGATTGCCGTGCTCTTGACGCTAGTCTCTGGATTTTAAGCAACCATCCCTCCAAGTAATCATATTTGTTCTTGTTCCAAGAGCTGAGCTGCATTACACCGTGCTTGTTGCAATTAGAGAGCTCCATGTACTGGCACAGAGCCTGGGCCAGCACATGGGGCACCGGGCTGTCAACCTGGAGCCCTGAGGGTCCTTTTCTCTTTAGTTTCCCCAGACATCGACAGTATTTTGATATTTAGGCAGGTGCCCCCTTCGTCCCTTCATGGTCCTCTCCCTCTGTCAGCTCCTCTGAGGCCTGGATGGGGAAAGCACAAAGCGTGGTTGTGGTAAAGAAGGGAAGTCGGAAGCAGAGAGATTTTTGCCACACAGGGTGATTTTTCTGGATGGGAGTGTTCCCTTCACCTGATGCTGAAGCACATGTGAGAAAATGTTTATGGAAAGGTGTAGGAAGTCTATTACTAATATACTCCAGCTGTTTTGGGGACTGTTTAGAGAAAAGATCTTGGTGGAAAGATATAAAAGGTGGGATGGGGTGGAAAAGACTTTCCTCACTTACATGTTTGCCATGCAGCTACCTGGGCTGAGGACTAGTGGGGATTTGTCAACTCTGCAGTCAGGCGTAAATCAAGCTTCATAACCTTGCAAGTGCAAAGCATTAGGAGCAAGTGATTTTACATTAACCACTAAATATTGCAGCTGTTAAAGAACATTTATGATCCACACAAGGTGCCTGAACAGAAATGAGCTGTAGCATCTCCTGCAACATTGACTGTAAGCACACTAAAACCATCACTCTGCTGTCAGTCATCTCCATCTGAGAGGGGAGACCTGGCACTCAGAGGAGCATCAGCCCATCCTTCGCACAGCATCCTGGGCTGGCCTCCAGCTCGGCTTAGAGCCACAGGTCCTGGTACCTCCAAACCCCTCCTCTTTGTGCTTCCTCTGTATTCTGCTCTTTAGCTCTGACTGCAGTGTGGTGTCCCATCCTGTGGCACTGTTGTCCCCACTGGAACAAGTGGTGGTAAAAGAGGAGGTCACAGATACTACCCAGTGATTTGACCAATGTTAAATGACCACCTCACTGTTGCTCACAGGTGTGTTCTGTGGAAAAGGCACAAGCCCACGGGCAACGCTGTGCATTTAGTTGTGGTGGAGATTATGGCGACATTGCAGCCTTCTTCCCAAAACTTCAGTGTGATTAAACCTGGACAACTTTGTTTCCTTTTCCTGAGCAATTCCTCTGGACTGCCTGTTGTTATCACCAACCCCAAGAGATGGCCCAAGCCTCCAACCTAATGAAGTTTTCATTTCCTTCTGCTTTCCTACCACCAGGCCAGCCAAGACATGCATTGTGCTGGGGAGATTTGCTCGGTCCAAGATTGTGCTTCAGATAAGAGTTTGGATGATTATGATTAATATAACTGCTTTATTTGTCTGGCAGGTGGACTGATAAATAGATATTGTTGCTAGGCCTCTGTTCCTTCCTGATATGATAAGCAATACAGACAGCCTGAAATGCTGATGTTTCTGGGAGATCTCTGAAACAAGAGGTCAGGGCAGTCCGTGCCTTGCCCTTCGATTGTACTTGGATAAAGAACTTCAGTCCTTTAAGTGAAGAGTGGTGATTTCATCAAGACCTGACATGTCCTTAGTTTCCAGCAAGGAAAACAAACAAAACCTCACAGTTTTGAGAATATAGTCCAAACATAGCTGAATGCTCATAAAAGGGCAGAGAGTCTGCAGATCCAACAGAAAAAGTAGCTTAAAATGTCACCAGAAGCTGTTAAAATCTTTGGTGAGATTTTCCCCCTTATCTGATCTCCATTTATCATTCTTTCTGTCTTTACCTGACATGAACAGATGACATTTTGGACTTTCTCAGCAAGCAGATACCCTGCCAGCAGTGGCCTGGCCTGGGCTGAACAAACCCCTGGCTCCTGAATCTCCCCTGCCCCAGGCGAGCACCAGCCACGGCTGCAGGAAGGCTCCGTCCCATCTCGGGAGTAGCCCCAGCTGCAGACGGGCACATTGTCCTGCAGTTGTGATCCTTGCACAGCTGTGCGGAGCTGTGCTGCTTGTCCTGCAGCCACGGGGACACCAGCGTGCTCAGAGCAGAGAACAGACCAGCAAGCTCTCGGCCTCAGTGTTGAAAACCCTCTTGCTTCACTTTGCATTACTAACCCATACCATGCAGCCATGCGTCACTGGGACCCACCAATCCCGTCCTTGAATCCTCTGCTGGTCGCTGAGCCATCCTCCTCCTCCCAAGCTCTATAAATCCTGTGCCAGCTTTGCTGTCTGTCTGCGTGTGGGTGGGTGGCTGCTGCTGCTGTGTTGGCTGGGAGCTAGTGATTGGGAAGGTCTTTGTGCAAATTGCTTGAGAGTTATGTGTACAGGAATCTCACAGCAGTAGCTTTCAGACACTGTATTGTTAATCTGTATAACTCAGACTCCAGAGAAGATTAGCAATGCTGATTATAACTTGCCTATCTCATTTAAGCAGCTCATTTAATATAGGCCCTTCTTGCAAAAGTGTCTGGGAGCCTCCCATTTCCTAACTAATTTTTCTTCTTAGTAGTGGAGCGAAAGCTGATGTTTCATTATATTGATCAGGAACTTCTGGAGGTAGATAGACAGGACCTCTGTCTGTGGAGGGAGGTAGATGAGGGGAAGCTAGAGTCTGCTGCAGAGCTTGGGAACCTGTAGCAAGACTAATGTGCTAAAACAGGCACCATTCTCCACTCAGACCGTGCATCATTGCCTGTTGTCAAAGTGTGAGCTGACTTAGGTACTCTCCTTAATGATGAAGAGTAGGTCTTTTTAGCCATAATTGAGGGTTTTTTTTCCAGAGGTTGATGACCTCAGGATGAGATCAGCTTTTGTCTATTGTGTGTTCCGATCCATCAACCTCCAAAGAATCCTAGATGACTAGGTTCTATGTACAAACTGAAATTGGGGTAAATTAGTGCCAGATGAAAACCAGCCATGCACAGGTAAGCACTTACCCTCTGATGTAGCTCTTACCCTGTGCCTTGGGGCTAGGAGGAGTCTGAACAAACTGTGCTCTTTTAGTGCAGTAGCTTTGGCCAAGTCCAGGCTCTTTTGTGCTGTCTGGCCACGAGAGACAGGGCAAATGCTGTGTCCTTTCTCTGGTTAGTTAAGGCTATTAGGAACTTTGCTCTGAGGTTAAATAGCTTTGCAGCAAACGTTGGAACAGTTAAAGGTTTCTATTTCTTCCTAGGAGCTCTGTTGAATACCCAGCACTCTCCAAAGTTGGTACTGCTTATTTCAGAAAAAAATTACATTGGTACATGGCAGTTCAGGGGAAGCAAGAGCTTTGCAGCCTGCACAGCAGCCTGTATAGGGGGGGCAGGCCACAGCTGAGGGCAGAGACCCCTCAGTTCCTGAGCTGTGCCTACCCACCCAGGTGTCCTGTGTGAGTCATTAGTTCCCACACTGATCTCAAGTTCTCTGTTGATATTATTCCTGTATTTGCTGTCTGCAGCTGGAAGCTCAGTGTTTCCAGAGGACTGTCTTTGGTCCCTCCTGTTGTCAGAAATGCCTAAGCCTGGGTGGGATGGGATCTGTGGCTGCAGGGTAACGTACAGGGTGCCAGGTCCTTGGCTGGCTTCATTCAGTCCATGTGTGCTCTGACTCTCAGGCACTGGTGACGGCCTAAAGAGCAAGTGACTGTGTTTTGGAATTAGATGCAGCTTTCTGGGGTCTGTCCTTTCTAGCCTGCCCACGACAGCAGCTAGACTCCCTGGAAGGGGTTGGGTGATGGGAGAGGGGAGGAGGTTAACATTCCAGTGCAGACCTTGCTGTCATCAGGTCTGGGATCAGCTTAGTTGCCCTCTACTCTTTGAACAGCCAAATCTCTCCCCTCAATCAGGCTTTAAGGGAAGATTAAGTGCTCAAAAGCACTATTTACATTTCAAAAACTAACCAGGGCCTGGTGTGAGATCAAAGTGAAAGTGGAGTTTAGGTGTATTGATCAGATGCCCACAATGGTTTCTGCTTTCCTGTATCTTGTAAAGGATCAAAGAAGAGTTTGGAAATGTAAAAACTGTCAGCATGGTTATTTTTTTCTAGGTAAAAAGAATTTCTAATCCCAGATGCTTACCTCAAAGAGAAATCATTCCTTTGTGGCATTCCCTGGATTAATTAGTGACTACACCTTACATGCATGGCACTTGTCTCTTCCCACCCCAACCTCAGGGACTGAGCTGGACAGGGACATGGGGCTGATCGCTGGGTCACAGCCAGTTCATTCCAGGACACTGACAGCAATCATCATTTCTGCTGTTGGAGCCATTTATTAGAGCATAGACTGATCAATTTGCACTGGAGGAGATCCTACTCCCCCTCCCCAGTAGTGACTTATAAATTTCCCCTGCCTCAAATAAAGACCTTCATCCCCTTCTGCAAAATCATGGTTGTGACTTTGCCCTTACAGGGGCTCCCGTGCTGGGAGGACAGGGCTGTCCCAGTGCTCCCAGAGCTCCTGTTCTATGGAGTTAAGCAAACACTGAGCCTCTGCCCCCACCCTGCAGCCATCCTGCCTGAGACTTTGGTTTGGGGGTGACTGCCATGTGCCAGCCCAAGCTCCCCTCTGGGCTTGTGCCGCTTCCCAGAGGTTGTGAAGGATTCCCAGTTCTCAGCCCTCTCCTACGGCGCTGCTGAGTGATGCTCATGCTCGTGAAATGGTCTCCTTGCTGGTCACCTAATGGCATGGCAGGGTTCCTTCCCTGGCTGGGTGATTGCTGCACAGCTATTGAGAACAACAGGTGCCCACACTATGTAATCTTGAACTCTCGAGACTGGGGGATTTAAAAAAATAATTCTTTAGCTGTTGGAATGGTTTCTGTAACAATCTCAGCACTGCAAAACCTAAAACCATCCTGGCCCTTCAGCCTCCTCTAATTGCACAGATTTTACTCCTTACTGTAACATCCAGTAAGCGAGGACTTGCTGGTCACAGTCTAGCGGACAAGTATGTATGGCCTCACAACTAGTTTCTGATTAAACCTTGCTACAGCCAGAAAGCAAAGGTCGTGGTGTCTGAGCCCCAGAGGCCAAGCTTGCGCTTACCCTGCAAAACTACTCACCCAGCCCACTGCTTTCCATTGCAAGTCCCTTTGGTTTTTATGTAGCTTAGCAGAGACTTTGGGCTGTGGTTGAATAATTGATCAAAACCATCCAGGCTTCACAGACTTGAGCATAACTTCTTGAGAAGTTTCATTGCCACACAATGCTTTAAAATTAGAGAAGATTTGAGTCTCACTGCACCTGGGTGTTTGGTATCTGATCTCGCTGGAGCTCTTAAACTATGCATCATCCTTGCCAAATCTTCCATGGTTTGTGTATTGCAGCAATGTGAATGCATTCAAAAAGAGCTTTTCTCTTATAAAAAGGACTTTACGTTTTAGTCCCTTTCCAATGGGTTCTTTTGGGTGATTCAGAGGATGTTGAATTCTCTGAACATGATCATTTAAGGAAAGGCCTGGGTCTTTAGCTGCAGTGAAAGACAGAGGTCTGTAGTTCCAGCACTAGCTACAGAGGACATGATTTCATGTCCATTTTGTGTGGCAGGCTTTATAAACAGCACACTGAGGATGTTAGTCAGTCCTTGTAGGAGTTTATCCTCATCCTCCCAGCTTCCCAGCTGTGCTGTGTGGGGAAATTACACAGGTGAATATAGAGTTGTATGTGGGTGTATGTATTCATACATGTGTATGTGTCTCACCCCTGACAGGGGAGATGGGGAGGGGGAGAGAGCGGCTGCAGGTGTCCTAAGTGACTACTAGCATTCACCTTAGCAAAGCTTTTAGGCAGGTTAACACAACCTGCCCATCACCTTCCCAGTGCTGGGCAATGAGTAGAGACACAGGATTTACACAGAACAGGACCTGCTGTGAAAAAAACAGCCCACAGATCTGACATGAAACCATTCGCCAACAGTCTGTGTTGTGAAAGTCCCCGTGGCAAAGTGGCTCCTTGTGCAGTCTGAACCATGAGGTATGGACGGGTCACGAGTGTAGATGTACACACTTGTTGGGGTCAGACATCTGTAAATAAGATCTGATGTGAACAAAAGAAACACTAGTAATGCACTTGTGTGCATTATAGTGTATGGATGTGTATTTAAGAGCCACAGACGTGCACACTTCGTGGGTTTTATTCCTGCCATGTAATTCAGACAGGCTTCAGCACTCCAGGGGTTTCATCTGGGGTCTGCAGTGGAAGAGCCACGGCAAAGCTCCCTGTGCGAGATGAGGGATGGTGCCCAGCATGGCCCTCGCAGCACCACAGCTGGCGTCACCGTCCTTGGTTGTGCTGCAGCAGATCTGAATAATGGGAAGGCTCATGAAAGCTCCCTTTATTCCCCGCTTAATCCCGATGGTGTCTTATGGAAGACAAAAATTATGAGCCACTGTAGAAAGGTTTGTTGTCCTTTACTCCTTGTTACAGATACAGGCATAAAGTGACCACGCGGCCGGTGGAGGACAGGTATTGTTCCCCCGGCTGCTGCTTGGGAAACGCACTGTAAAGCAGAACAAACATCCCAGTTTTTGAATTTCTTGCCTCCTACCGATCTGTCTTGCTCTCCCCCACCTACGGACACTAGTTAAGCACTAGAAAGAAGCTTAGCTCAGTGGTGACTTGTTGTTGCTCTTTAATTCATGCAAATGTTCTTTTTAACTAGCTTGGAGTCTTAAACAGCCTCTGGGGAACCTTTTGTGTTTATGATTATTGAAACAAAAGTTTATTTCCTTTAAGAACAAAACAATCGGGGAGTAGAGGGAAAGAGCCAGTTTTCTTTTCTTGCAAATACGGTAAATTTAAAGGTCAGGTACAAGTTGACATACCAGTGGGCAAGTCAACACTTGGAAGAATTCCTCAGAATAGCAATAAAAAGCTTTGCAGCCTCACAACAGCACACTTTTTTTTTGTCTGTCTGTATCTGGAGTCATAAAGACCTTACAGAGTCTGAGTCGAGCTTTGGTTTGGACTGAGGTTTCGCTGCTTTGGTGCATGCAGGGATGTGTGCAGATACCCCACAGCAGGTGCAGCAAGAGCCCTGCTGCCACGTTGCAGCTGGAGTACCAAGTTTTACTAAAAGTTTGAGTACAGGCACTCAGACGGCCTCAAAACCTAGCCAAGGGTGAAGCTTGTGCTGCAGCCTAGCATCTTCCCACAACAGATGTGGCTCCAGATCCACCCCCTCCTCATTTCATACATAGTCCAATTCCCACTACATCTCTGTCTTTGTCTTCAGAGTGGTGAGAGAGCACTGACACACATCAGTGTGCTGATCAGCCCGGAATGGAAATGCTAACTGGTTTTCCCAGTGTATCTGCTGCAGTGCTGTAAAGACAGATGTGGTCTCTGAACCCTTGATGTCCTGTGATTGCGAGGCATGTGCTGGCTCTCTGGGGACACCGCAGCAGCTGTTTTATCAGTGGGCAGGTGTAACCCCTGCTCTGTGACATGCGACTCAGCTCCAGCTCCCTGCCAGAGTGCTGGTAGCTCCCTCCCAGCTACGTGGTGGTGCAACAACTGGAAGTGCTTGATCTTAAGGTACTAATGCTGAAGGGCCAGGTGAACACACTGTGAAAGGGTTGTTCACCCTGGGAAATGGATTTGAATCCTTTAAACTGAACGCCGTGGTAGGTGCAAAGCCAACCTTCTTCCTCTTGCACAATGGAGTTAATGTGTTTGCATGCTGAGCACTTGCTCTGCGCTCCCTCGGTGGGTTTGGGTAAGGCTGAGGGTTTCATGGTCGCTCGCACAGCGCGGGGCAGCCTCCACTGCCTCAGCATTGCCTCTGTGGGACATTTCTGCTCAGTGAGCTGCCTCAGGTGGCCGGGTTAAATGTGTTCCCCAGCTTCTTCTTTGATTTTTAGCTTTAACTCAGTTAAGGTCAGTTTGGAGCAGCTGTCCTGGCTCAGGCTTTTACTCCCTCTGACAGTGGTGGCCAGCAGCTGCCAAGAGCAAAGTATGAGAATATGGAAGGTGCATCGTGCTGACTCCCCTGAGCGCTCCCACAGTGACTCGTAGGGTTTCCTAAACCTGAGCTGCTTTGTGTTTAGGATCTCTTCAGGGCCTGTCTTCCCTAGTTCTGAAATCATGCAACTCTCCTACAGAAACCTGTGGCAGAGCTGCACATCGTTGTTACATGTATGAAGAGCTTCCTCTTGTTTTCAAGCCTGCTGCCTGCTAATTTTAATTGACATCCAAGAGTTCTCTTATTATGGGCAGCAAACACCCTTTTCTCCTTACCATCCATGCCTCTTGTGTTTTCACAGATGACTTCCCCAGTTGTCTCTCCTCTAACCCTCAGCCAGCACGAGAAGAAACTGCATGGAGCCAACGTCCTAAACTTCCTGCAACAGCCACTGACAGGGATGACAATCTTATTTTGCACCAAATGAACTGAGCTCAGCATCTTTCCCTGTGTTCTCGGTATGCCAACATCAAAGACAGAGGCCCTTTGCTCACAGACCATCTGTGTAATAGATCACTCTGACACCAATTCACTTGTTCTTTGTGTAATAAGTTATAATCTAGCCATTCGGAGAGACATGTAAAAAAGAAAACTAACATGGCCTCTAAAATCAATGAGCCAGTAAATAGAGGGCTATAAATAATCAGGAGAAAGGATTTAATTAGCAACAAAACTCACTTGCAGTACATTGGATGCTTATGGCAGCCTCTAGTCTGAAACCGCCTGGCGTGCTCTGCCTTATTCTGGCAGTCACTGGCATGATCTCTTCTCATGCCCATAAAGACAGAAAGACTAAGTTGCATTTTGGGAGCTTTTCGCTCCCCAGCACTGTGCTGTGTGATGGCTGTCTTGTAGGTCTCTACGTTGATGCTGCTCAGAGCAGCATCAAACCCCTGAGAGCCCAAGGCCAACAGGAGAGCAAAGCTCTCAGCGGTGTGTGCTCACATCTGGAGGCAATGCTGTGCCCACTGCTGTCAGCAGTGGCTGTGCAGGTCCTGAGCCACTCACTACCTGGGCACAGTGCAGGCAGGATGGCAGAGATGGTGCCTGCCCTCGTTCCTGTAGGCAGGGGGTTTGCTGAGCAAGTCCCAGGCACATGCCCACTGCACTTGCCATGCTTTTAGAAACCAGTGTGGAGAAGTTGAGCGTTCTCTGCAAGCTGATGGTGGTCTGTGCTGCTGCTAGCAGAGTTTTGCTTGGCAAAATCTGGATATGAATCCAGACCCAGATGGGAATTACATCCAGCTGGATGTGAATCCAGCCTCTGCTAGGTTGTATATGCCATGGCAGATCCACTGGGTATGAGCAAGGAGGGATTTATCTCTGCAGAGCATCAAAGCCTGGTGACCAGAACTGCTGTCATCCATTCCTGGACTTACCACTCCCTTCGTGCAAACATGGGCTGCGTACCTGGGACTGGAGGAAAGTGTCTGGATTTCTGAACATGGTCAGTTTTTTCATTGTTTGCCTGCTGGTATCACAGCTTACTGATAACACAGTAGGTGAAGATAGATCAGCAGAGAACCCAAAATGAGGTTAAATTGAACCCAGGGTCTATGATTTGATGCATCTCTGGCTTGAATTTAAGGAAAGGTTTGATACATCCCCAACGCATTCTGGCAGACTATCCTGGAGTCTGCATCTCAGGCAGAGCTGCTGGCTGAAAAGAGATCATTTCATCAAGGAAGCTTTCCACAAAGCCCTGTGTTTTCTTTACTTTGCACCTGTTTGCTTCCTTACCCATAGTTCAGTTTTCTCCTTATCAGTCCATGTTTGTGAAATCACCTCAGATTTTCAAAGGAAAACATTTTGTTGAGCAGCATCAACCCTCAACTCCTGAATTTTCTGGGAATTACTTCACTGATCTGAGGTATTCTATATCATGTGTCAGTAAAGAGTAATTTTATTATTAGAAGAATGATTCCATTATGTCAAACCAGAGTGTAAAGATCCCTGTCTGTGTTTTACTGCCTTTATTGAGTACCCAGCCATATGCCTCTTTAGTATCCACGTGCTATTTGGTTTTAATGCTTGCATCTGCTGGTGACTTGAGCAAGGGCCAAAGGTTCAAAATTGAAACTCAGGAACCCTCTACTATTAAAAGATTTTATTAGCCATAAATCTATTATAAAGTGCCTGTGTTGACAATAGGGAATAATATAATCAAACCTCTCTCCCCACCAGTGACAGCCCTACTCTGCTGCAAGGATCCACATGAATTAATCTGTCCTGTTAACCATCCCAGAGTAAGTGCCTTTCAGGAGAAGAAAATACTTGAGCAAAATACAAAGAAACATCTGTGCTCTTACAAATACACCCTGCTTCCCATAGGGGCACTTACATAAATAGATGATGCTCCATTCCAGTACGAATCTCCTGGGCCATGTACTTTGTGTCGTTGCTGTCTCTGGTGCAAAGCAAACTGCAAAATGTTTCAGCATAAGAATAGTGGCTGTGTGCTTGCTTTGTGCTGGTTAAAGGAGAGTATGCAGGGCAGATGAGATCGCTCTTGTACTCCATGTCTTGCTATTGCTTGTTTGGTTTTGGGGTTTTTTTCTACCTTGGGAGAAATTTGATTAACTTCAGTCACAGCCTGCTTGAGTAAAGTTAAAAAGTTAAAAAAACATAAAACCCTGATCATGGGGACTTCTCTGCCTGTGACCCTCTGCACATGCAAGAAGGGACTGTCCTGTGCATAAAGTTACTGCTCCCAGAGGTATTTGCAAGACTTTGGGGCTGGGAGGAGCTGAATTTCATGCTGATTTCCAAGATGTGCCAGTCCTGTTTCCACCTCAGCCACAAGCTCTTTGGGCGACTATTTGCACCTAAAGGCTGCTAATTCCTTTTCTTAAAAGACTGTGGTATTGTTCCTATGATGAAGGCTATTCCATCTTGGACATTTCCTCCTCTTGCCTGTAAATGTCATGGGAAAATGTTACATTGCAGCCTGACAGCCCTTCCCAGTTACCATTCAGTATTAGCAAACCCTCTTTTGTCTCCCCTGTCCCTTCCTTTTGCAGTCTCTATAACCATAATCCCAAACTGGTGCTTACAACTGCATGGTACCTTAGGTGCACACTGAAATAAAAGTCTAATTGCCATCAAACTTGGGGGAACGAAGCTCTTTCTGTAGTAACAAAAGGGTAAATGAGGAGAGGACTAAACACCATTCTCAGTTACTCCTCTAAACACAGAGAACCTGGACATTTTAATGGCACTGTTCTAGATGTATACCAGCACAGCATTTTAAAAGCTTGCTTTAAGGGATTAAATGAACATGATTCTGAGAGAGAAGGCTACCAAAAACAAAATAAACCCCATTGCTACCTAGCTCCTCAAGTCCTAGGCGGCCAGGCTCTGACTGCTCAGTGGCAGAGTCCGAGCAGTCCTGTAGGTGCAGCGAGCTGCCCCCCACTCTGCATGAGGCTGTCTGCCCCTGAGCCACCACAGCACCAGTTTGCAGAGAACAGGAATGTGATTTCAAACCTTTCCGGTCCTTTTATTCAGGTTTATGTTTCCAGAACAGCTCTGGAAACTACATCCAGCACAAAAGCAAATGACAAAAGCAGGCAATGCTTTTATAGCTGAGAAACACAGACAGAGGTGACCTCCTGCCGGCAGTACAGCTGGGCACTCGGATGGAGCACATGGAAGCAGGAAGTTCATATCCTTTCTCCTTCTACCTTTCATGCTGTGGTTGTGCTCAAGAAAAAATATTTCATTGTCCAGTAGTAAAAGCTGAAATTATTGTCCTGCCTCAATCTGTCCATTAGCTCCCTAAAAATTATGTGAGACAGAAAACAACATTGTGAGTCCATGGCGAATGATGGGTGGAAAGTACACAGGTACCTCCCAGAAAATTTTCTGCAGAGACAGAAGTCCTGGCACCCTGCCTCCATCTGTCTGTAAGCATGCACAATTAAATGTAAGTTTGTCTTGTGACTGACCACTACTGCTCTTACAAAACCCAAGAGTTCTGTAGTTCTGGCATGAAACTGAGATCTGCTCTTGAAATGTCATGAGCAGTGTACCAAGACCCCGTTTCTTCCTGCCTGCTAACACTGCCAGCATCTTGCTGGCTGATCAGTTCTTTTTCTTCACTCTGGAAGCCAAAATAACAATACCCCCCCCCCCCCCGGTTTCGGTTTTGTTTCCTCTATTGCCTCATTTGTGTTTCTCCTGTATTAAATTTTGGATCTGACCCTAGTAAGAAAACTTATGCACCACGAAAATTTAAAAAGATTGATGAAACAGGTCCAAAAAAGTGGACAAAAGACTTTAATTCCTGTCCAGCATGACACAGAGAGAATACACCAAATCATGAAACAAGTGAAATCAGATGGAGAACACCATTGGTGGGATGTATTTACAGGCTATTCCCCACCAGCTACCAAAATCTTAAATATACTGACTCACCCGATATTGATATTACTAATAATTATGGTGCATCCCAGCCTGGCCCGGCACCGCCCCCGGTGCCTCTCTGCGCGCCCCAGGACCGGACGCCGGTACCTCGCTGCCCGCCCCGGGACCGGCCCCCGGTGCTCGCGCTGCCGTGACCGTACCTCGACGGCGCTGCCCGCCCAGGAACCGGGCGCGGTGCCTCCCAGCCCGCCCGGCGACCGGCCCCCGGTGCCTCCCAGCCCGCCCCGGGACCGGTCCCCGGTGCCGCGCTGCCGGACCGGACCTCGACGGCGCTGCCCGCCAAGGAACCGCCCCCGGTGCCTCCCAGCCCGCCCCGGGACCGGCCCCCGGTGCCTGTCTGCCCGCCCCGGTTCTGGACACCGGCGCCGCGCTACCCGCCCCGGCACCGGTCCCCGGTGCCTCCCAGGCCTCCCCGGGACCGGCACCGGTTCCACGCTGCCCGCCCCCGGACCGGACCCCGGTGCCGCGCTCCCCGCCCAGGAACCGGCCCCCGGTGCCGCGCTGCCTGTCCCGGCACCGAAACCCGGTGCTTGGCTGCCCGTCCCGGGACCAGCCCCCGGTGCCGCGCTGCCGGGACCGGACCACGACGGCGCTGCCCGCCCCGGGACCGCCCCCGGTGCCCCCATGCCCGCCCCGGGACCGGCCGCCGGTACCTCGCTGCCCGCCCCGGGACCGGCCCCCGGTGCCGCGCTGCCCGACCCGGGACCAGCCCTCGGTGCCGCGCTGCCGGGACCGGACCACGACGGCGCTGCCCGCCCAGGAACCGGCCCCGGTGCCTCCCTGCCCGCCCCGGGACCGGCCCCCGGTGCCGCGCTGCCTGTCCCTGGACCGAAACCCGGTGCTTCGCTGCCCGTCCCGGGACCAGCCCCCGGTGCCTCTCTGCTCGCCCCGGTTCTGGACCCCGGTGGCGCGCTACCCGCCCCGGCACCGGTCCCCGGTGCCTCCCAGCCCACCCCGGGACCGCCCCCGGTGCCTCGCTGCCCGCCCCGCGACCGGTCCCTGGTGCCGCGCTGCCGGGACCGTACCTCGACGGCGCTGCCCGCCCAGGAACCGACCCCGGTGCCTCCATGCCCGCCCCGGCACCGCTCCCGCTGCCTCCCAGCCCGCCCCGGGACCGGACGCCGGTGCCTCTCTGCCCGCCCCGGTTCTGGACCCCGGTGCTGCGCTACCCGCCCCGGCACCGGTGCCAGGTGCTTTCCAGCTGGCCCCGGGACAGGACCCCGACGGCGCTGCCCGCTCTGGGACCTGTCTCCGGTGCCTCCCAGCCCGCCCCGGGACCGCTCCCGGTACCTCGCGGCCCGCCCCAATTCTGGACCCCGGTGCCGCGCTACCCGTCCCGGCACCGGTCCCCGGTGACTCACAGCCCGCCCTGGGACCGCCCCCGGTGCCTCGCTCCCCGCACCGGGACCGCTCCGGTGCATCCCAGCCCGCCCCGGGACCGGGCCCCGGTGCCTCTCTACCCGCCCCGGTTCTGGACCCCAGCGCCGCGCTACCTGCCCCGGCACCGGCCCCCGGTGCCTCCCAGCCCGCCCTGTGACAGGCCCCCGCAGCCTTGTTGCCCGCCCCGGGACCGCCCCCGTTGCCTCGCTGCCCGCCCCGGTTCTGGACCCCGGTGCCGCGCTGCCCGCCCGGGCACCGGTCCTCTGTACCTCCCAGCCCGACCCGGGACCGCTCCCGCTGCCTCCCAGCCCGCCCCGGGACCGACCGCCGGTACCTCGCTGCCCTCCCCGGGACCAGTCCCCGGTGCCGCGCTGCCGGGACCGGACCTCGACGGCGCTGCCTGTCCAGGAACCGGCCCCGGTGCCTCTCTGCCCGCCCCGGGACCGGGCCCCCGGTGCCTCGCTGCCCGGCCTGGGACCGCTCCCGGTGCATCCCAGCCCGCCCCAGCACCGCCCCCGGTGCCCCTCTGCGCGCCCCGGAACCGGCCGCCGGTACCTCGCTGCCCGCCCCGGGACCGGCCCCCGGTGCCGCGCTGCCCGCCCCGGGACCGCCCCCGGTAAGGCGCTGAGCGCCCCGAGACCGAACCTCGGTGCCTCCCAGCCCGCCCTGTGACAGACCCCCGCAGCCTTGTTGCCTGCCCCGGGACCGCCCCCGGTGCCGCGCTACCCGCCCCGGCACCGGTCCCCGGTGCTTCCCAGCTCGCCCCGGGACCGCCCCCGGTACCTCCCAGCCCGCCCCGGCACCGAACTCCGACGGCGCTGCCCGCCCCGGCACCGGCCCCGGTGCCTCCCTGCCCGCCCCGGGACCGGACACCGGTGCCGCGCTACCCGCCCCGGGACCGGAACCCGACGACGCTGCCCGTCCCGGCACCGGCCCCCGGTGCCTCCATGCCCGCCCCGGGACCAGACCCCAGTGCCTCCCAGCCCGCCCTGGGACCGCCCCCGGTGCCTCGCTGCCCGTCCCGGTTCTGGACCCCGGTGCCTCCCAGCCCGCCCCGCGACCGGCCCCCGGTGCCTCCCAGCCCGCCCCGGGACCGGCTCCCGGTGCCGCGCTGCCGGGACCGTACCTCGACGGCGCTGCCCGCCCCGGCACCGCCCCCGGTGCTTCTCTGCGTGTCCCAGGACCGGCTGCCGGTACCTCGCTGCCCGCCCCGGGACCGAAACCCGGTGCTTTGCTGCCCGTCCCGGGACCAGCCCCCGGTGCCTCTCTGCTCGCCCCGGTTCTGGACCCCGGTGCCTCCCAGCCCGCCCCGGGACCGGCCGCCGGTACCTCGCTGCCCGCCCCGCTTCCGGACCCCGGTGCCTCGCTGCCCGGCCCGGGACCGCTCCCGGTGCATTCCAGCCCGCCCCGGCACCGCCCCCAGTGCCTCTCTGCGCGCCCCAGGACCGGCCGCCGGTACCTCGCTGCCCGCCCCGGGACCGGACACCGGTGCCGCGCTGCCGGGACCGTACCTCGACGGCGCTGCCCGCCCAGGAACCGACCCCGGTGCCTCCATGCCCGCCCCGGCACCGCTCCCGGTGCCTCCCAGCCCGTCCCGGGACCGGCCCCCGGGTGCCTCTCTGCCCACCCCGCTTCTGGACCCCGGTGCCTCGCTGCCCGCTCCGGGACCGGAACCCGACGACTCTGCCCGCCCCGGCACCGGACACCGGTGCCGTGCTTCCCGCCCCGGCATCGGGCTCCGACGGCGCTGCCCGCCCCGGGACAAGCCTCCGGTGCCTTGTTGCCCGCCTCGGGACCGAAACCCGGTGCCTCGCTGCCCATCCCGGGACCAGCCCCCGCTGCCTCTCTGCCCGCCCCGGTTCTGGACCCCGGTGCCGCGCTACCCACCCCGGCACCATTCCCGGTGCCTCCCAGCCCGCCCCGGGACCGGCCACCGGTACCTCATTACCCGCCCCGGGACCGGACACCGGTGCCGCGCTGCCCGCCCCGACACCGGACATCGAAGGCCCTGCCCGCCCCGGCACCGGGCTCCGACGGCGCTGCCCGCCCCGGGACAGGCCTCCGGTGCTGTTTTGCTGATCAGGGATATCAATTAAACTCAGACACCAGAGTGAAAAGAGCAGGCGTATTTTACTAGAAATAACTAAATAATGTAACAGAATAATACAGAAAACATACAGTAAGAAAAGACAGAATAGTGCACTTAAACAAACAGGCAAATCCAGGGTAATGCATCACATCATTGCTACCTGAGAGAGAGAGAACAGTGATTAAGAAAGATCCATCACCACTTGCACACTTTACCATCATCCAGATCCGCAGTCGCTGGGCAGCCCCGGTTACAGCGAGGATTTGGAGAACCTTTCCCTGCAAGTGGGAAATCCTACGCGGTGCGTCCACCCGTAGGTGAGGCTTCCAAAGTCGCTGTGAGCGGGCCCAGCCTTATATACCTAAAAATCAGTAAGCCAGAATAGCTGACACCTTTGTTTTAAGCGGAAATACCTGGTTTAAATTTCACATTAGGTTCCCCCAGAGCCTGGCCAGGGCTTAAGGGAGTTTCCCTGCTTATCTAGTTAATTTATGAGCAAGGTCACAAGGCCAGACAACTGTTTCTGTGGCCTTGTTATCTTGCTCACACATAAAGAAATATAAGGATACATTCAGGATAGACATGTTTTATGATGTTTAAGCTACATCTTCTGTGCATATTTCACTAACGACTACACACTGGGTTAGCAGTTTCGGCTCAGGGCCTGTTGCTCAGGCTTCAGTATTCCCACCTTTTACATCAGAACAGTTGGTTTGCTATAACTTAGTATAATACCTGTTAGCACAATGGTTATCAGTTATGAAATGTACAGGATTCATCTATAGGTCAGCTCTGGCTTGGGCCTATTGTCCAAGCCTTAGCACTTCATTTGGTCCTTTGACCTACAGGTGAATCATGGCTCTCAAACCATCTCTATGGTTAGTGACATTAGTTTTCGTTCATCAGTTGATGATGTTTTGTCAGGCATGTCCCGATCCTATATCAGGGAGGGTTCTTAAATGATCTTAGTAGTGATCTTAAGACACAAACGAGGTTAGATACCATGCAGCCTTGTAAACTCTATTTCCTGTAACAAGCAATAATAGCGATAGGACAGAGGGAAGAAGAAAGAAAAAGTCAGAATACCTAAGCAAGCAAACAGAAAAGATGCAGCAAAATCAGTTACCACCACGAATCCAGTGATGTCCTGTTGGTTCAGTCTCTCCTGAAATCTCATCTCTGAGCCCTGAGAGAGGAGTACGCAGTCTTTTTATTGTCCAAGTCCCCACAATTTCTCCAAAGAGTCCACCCATTTCCACGGAGCTCATTGTCATACGTGCCGCCCCGTGTTCCTCCAGGTGCGCATGTCCAGGTGTTCACAGTGGTCGTGTTGGAGAAGGGGTGTCGGCCTGTGGCGTCTTCAGCTTCCGCACGCCTTCCTCACCCTGATTTCTTCTCCACCTGGCTCGTGCGCAAGCGCAGCTTGGCAGACACTGCCAAGGATGATGTTGTTCTGGCTTCAGGCAGATATAGTGGTTTCTTCGGGGACAATTCATCTCCTTCAGAGCGTACTCCTTCATGGCGACAGGATGTTGAGGTCAGGTAGTGGTAGTGGTGCAGCAGCAATGTCGAGACAACACAGTCTCTCACACTGCCCCATGGCTTGACATTGCTGTCCTCGTGGTGGCACAGAGGATAGAGATATAAAGAGAGAGAGAAAGAAAGGACAGAAATAGCGTGCAACATGACAACTAACGATATTTCTGACTAACATATAACTAATAACATCTTTAACAGATATATAAATTTTCCGTTAATAAACATGTAACTAACAATATCTTTAACAAATACGAATATCTTCAGTTAACAAGCACATAGCTAACAACATCTCTAACAAACATGTCATGCTCAAAATTAACTAACTCTACAAAACCAAAACATTCTACAAACCGATTTTAAGGTTGCAAGGAATCAGTAGAAGAACACAACGGCAGTTTACATGATTGACATTCACAGGGACAAAAAAGTTGTATTATAAGAACAAATAAGAAAATTATTATCAAGGCTAAGGCTATAAAGTGAATTGAAATTATTACTAACATATTATCCATTGTTTTTCCGTGATTCTGGTAATATATCACTGAGTGTTTGTGGCTCTGGTAGCCCACGCAGTCTGTTGCCCTGCTCTGCCGAAGTTGGGGTCAGCATACGCAGCAGGAAAATCTCTTTCCACGCCCCTTTATCCTAAAGCGCATGTGTCATCTGGGCCTAGAAACTTCTATCCCAGATTTAAACAAAGGTAAATGAGCGATAACACTACAAATAACAAATAAAACAACATTAACACTGACAATGGTTAACAACATCCTAACCAAACATATAATAAAGGTAACAGTGACAATAACAATGTCAATTAACAATATTTTAACCAAACATGTTTAACTAAAATGTGTCCCACGCTGGGCCTAAGGATGTACTCCCGGTCCTTGGGGACTGGGGGAAGAAGGTGGTTGTCTACATGAACAAGTACAATTACAGGATGTTTTACATGGACACTTATAAGACCAACACATACATATCACAAGGGAAAATATTCTGGTGGTTGCTGTCAATTGTGGAGCTGAAGATGGTCTGGCTCGCTGGAGCTGGGGTCTGCCTTTGCAGCAGGAAAATGAATTTCCATGCCCCCAGCCCAGAGTGCATGTGTGGTTTAGGTCTTGGTATTTCCATCTTGCCTTCATGGGCCCAGTAATGACCTTTTAAAGCCCAGGCCCCATTAGCAAAGGGCCCTTCCCCTGATTTGGTGTCTGTTGTTTGCTCATAATACTGGTAACAGAATGACTTAAATCCACAAATTCATTTTCCTCCCATTCTTGGTTAACACTTAGGAAGCCGGTGCTTCCCCCAGAACCAAGGGAGAGGGGAACAGTCACCCAAAGCAATTTTTGCAATGATAGACAATACATCTTAGAAATATTAATAAGACAATGAACATCAACACTATACAAAAATTTAAATTCACATAAGAATCCCCCGTCGTGACTCAGGATATCTTTCTCCGGGGGGTTTACCTGCAAGAAAAAGGAAAGAAAAGCTTCTCGGTTCATTTTGAGAACCGGAAGTGGGTTATAATTAGAAAGATGGGATAATCCACCTTGTATTAATTTTGTGCTCCTTTCCATGAGCATCTTTGGCTTTCCAGGTGTACTTGTTTATTGGGGTATCCAATACCAATGGTACTGCTCCCACCGTGGGGAGTTCGACTAAGACAGGTTGTCCTGGAAAATAAGATGGATTTCTGGAGTGGTCAGGGCCATGTGGGGCTGGCTTGATGCCCGCAATGCCACTGAATTCCCAGAAACTTCACTGTCTCAGACGGTCCTTGGATTTTTGCAGAGTTAATTTCCCAACCCTTCTGTTTCATATGATCTACCACTAATTCAAGAACTTGTTGTATTTCCTCCTCATCATTTCCTTGAATCAAAATATCATCTATATAGTGGCTTAATTGTGTGTGGGGAGGCAGCTGTATTTCATCTAAGTGTTCAGCTACAATTCTATAACAGATAGTGGGGCTATGCAACCATCCTTGGGAAAGCAAATGCTTTTCTGCAATTGGGATAGTAAAAAATGCACTAGTTAAATCTATTACAGCGTATCCAGTTCCTGGATGATTCTGAACTTCTTCTATTAAAGTGACAGTGTCTGGCACAGCTGCTGCAAGCGGTGCAGTATGTTTGTTTACTTCTCTAAAATCCACTGTCATTCTCTAGGATCCATCACTTTTCTTGACAGGCCACACTGGACTGCCACCTCAAAACTTCTACATCTAATAAATCTCTAATTGTCTGTGATATCTCTTCATGTCCTCCCAGAATTCTATATTGCCTCATTGTAACTAACTTAGTTGCAGCCAGGATCTGCTCAGGAGGCATTTTTTTTACTTTGCTGACCGTCACAGGTCTGGTACTAATACAGGGTTTAACTCCAAATTGATACTGACTATCAAAAAGATTTAAAGTTAGTCTTTTTAGAATGTCTATAATGATTTTATATTCAGGAATGGGGACAATCGTGACTGAATATAATAATTTTTGGAGGTTTCCTGTTTTCATTTCCATTTGTGTTTGTACAGGTTTAATTTATTTTCCTCCCAAACCTGTAATAATTACAGGTTGTCTTTTAAATTTCCTGGCATTCCCATATATTAAGGAGGCCTCTGCTCCAGTCTCAATTGGGGTATTTATAGTTTGTGGGGACTGGTTGTCCTCAATAAAAAACAAACAACAACAAAAGGAGAAAAAAAATAAAACAAAAACAAAAAAACCCAAACAACTTTAAGTTCTACATGGGGCCATCGGTCCTTCTGCACCCACTGCCCTGGAGCTTGGCCATTAATTCATATGTGCTGATTATAATATTATATTATATTATAATATTGATTCACCTCACTTGCCTCCTGCAAAGGGAAGTCAGAAAATGCTGCCCAATCCTCTTTCACCCCCGGAACCAGTGATCCACTCACGGGGGGCCCCTCGTGGGCAGATGGAGGGTCCCGTTGAGGTTCGAGAAGGGGTGCTGTAGGCTGAGTTGTCCCTGGATTCTTAGTTTTAGCACTCTGCACTCTCTTGCTAGGTTTATTCAGCCCTCTCTGTGTATATATTCGCCACGGCTCGTTAGTTGGAACACCATAAATTTTTTCATGAGACATGCTGTCTTTTAACAAAGCCGTAAACATTTCCGTACGAGAAATCCTGTTTTCGCTGCCTTTAGGGCTGTCTCGAGTATCTCGATTCCCTGCACTCCCTCGGGGGCCCCACTCTTCAAGGTCACGTAACTGTTGCACTTTTTCAATTCCTTCATCGAGGGGATCCCCCATTTCATTAATGCAAAGGGGCATAATTACATTTTTATATGCCAGTGGAACGGTTTGAATCACTCTGTTTCTCATAGTGACCGACAAAGGATGCCACATCATAAAGTCAGCGTCTCCTACAAAAATAGCTGCTTTCATCCCTTCCTCTTTCATCCGCTGTATACAATCTCGCAAAGTATACCACTGCCGGTCAGATGCCAGCCAATCATTCTCTGGAGGATATTTGGTATTACATCCCAGAGCAGCCAGTGTTAACAAATTAATATCCTGAGTGTTGTTTTGAAATGCATCCTGCACAAAAGAATTTGAACTTAAAATCAAAAACCTTTTAGAATCTCCTGCGTCTAGGGTTACCCCTGCCACTCCCTGATCCTGCAAACGCACCATCCAAGAGAGCAAGGATTCCCCCGGTCTCTGCTTAAATCTTTCAGTTATATCATTTACTTCATACTGTGTATGATCCTCTATCATATCCTTCCTCACAGCTTGCCCACTATTAGGATCTCTACCAGGATCCCACTGCACACCCGCTTCTGCAATCACCGCATGCGCTTTCTTACAGTTTCTCCTTTTCCTATACTTATATTGTGCTACTCGCACCGCAACTTTCTCCACCACTGTCTGATAAGTATCCAGCTTATATATCAGCAAGCAACTTATTCTGGCATTGCAACATCACTATTTGACTCTGCAAATCACATATCTGTTGCTCCATCTGGGAGCGCTCTAACAACAGCCTCTCTTTACTCTGGTGTTGTTTTCTACATGCAGTTAACAAAATCCACCCTTGTTTACTTGGATATGTAGTTTCTTTTCCTTTTTCAATAGGTACTTTTTCATACAATTTAAAACATCCAATGGTTACTTTAAATAATGGCATTTTTGTCAGATCCCACTTCTGACACCAATTTATGTTTTGCTGATCAGGGATATCAATTAAACTCAGACACCAGAGTGAAAAGAGCAGGCGTATTTACTAGAAATAACTAAATAATATAACAGAATAATACAGAAAACATACAGTAAGAAAAGACAGAACAGTGCACTTAAACAAATAGGAAAATACAGGGTAATGCATCAAATCATTACTACCTGAGAGAGAGAGAACAGTGATTAAGAAAGATCCATCACCACTTGCACACTTTACCATCATCCAGATCCGCAGTCGCTGGGCAGCCCCGGTTACAGCGAGGATTTGGAGAGCCTGTCCCGGCAAGTGGGAAATCCTACGCGGTGCGTCCACCCGTAGGTGAGGCTTCCAAAGTCGCTGTGAGCGGGCCCAGCCTTATATACCTAAAAATCAGTAAGCCAGAATAGCTGACACCTTTGTTTTAAGCGGAAACGTCTGGTTTTCATCTCACGTTAGGTTCCCCCAGAGCCTGGCCAGGGCTTAAGGGAGAAGCTCAGGGAGTTTCCCTGTTTATCTAGTTAATTTATGAGCAAGGTCACAAGGCCAGACAACTGTTTCTGTGGCCTTGTTATCTTGCTCACACATAAAGAAATATAAGGATACATTCAACATAGACATGTTTTATGAAGTTTAAGCTACATCTTCTGTGCATATTTCACTAATGACTACACACTGGGTTAGCAGTTTCAGTTCAGGGCCTGTTGCTCAGGCTTCAGTATTCCCACCTTTTACATCAGAACAGTTGGTTTGCTATAACTTAGTATAACACATGTTAGCACAATGGTTATCAGTTATAAAATGTACAGGATTCATCTATAGGACTCTGGCTTGGGCTTATTGTCCAAGCCTTAGCACTTCAGGTGCCTCGCTGCCCGCCCCGGGACCAGCCCCCGGTGCCTCTCTTCTCGCCCCGGTTCTGGACCCCAGTGCCGCGCTACCCATCCCAGGACCGGCTGCCAGTACCTTGCTGCCCGCCCCGGGACCGGCCCCCGGTGCCTCGTGCCCGGCCTGGGACCGCTCCCGGTGCATCCCAGCCCGCCCCGGCACCGCCCCCGGTGCCTCTCTGCGTGCCCTGGAACCGGCCGCCGGTACCTCGCTGCCCACCCCGGGACCGGCCCCCGGTGCCGCGCTGCCAGGACCGTACCTCGACGGCGCTGCCCGCCCAGGAACCGACCCCGGTGTCTCCATGCCCGCCCCGGCACCGGTCCCCGGTGCCTCCCAGCCCGCCCCGGTTCTGGCCCCCGGTACCACGCTGCCCGCCCCGGGACCGGACACCGGTGCCGCGCTACCCGCCCCTGGACCGCCCCTGGTGCCGCGCTCCCCGGACCGTACCTCGACGGCGCTGCCCGCCCAGGAACCGGCCCCGGTGCCTCCCTGCCCGCCCCGGCACTGAACCTCGACGGCCCTGCCCGCCCAGGCACCGGGCTCCGACGGTGCTGCCCGCCCCGGCACCGGTCCCCGGTGCCTCCCAGCCCGCCCCGGGACCGACCGACGGTACCTCGCTGCCCGCCCCGGGACCAGTCCCCGGTCCCGCGCTGCCGGGACCGGACCTTGACGGCGCTGCCTGTCCAGGAACCGGCCCCGGTGCCTCGCTGCCCGCCCCGGGACCGGTCCCCCGGTGCCTCCCAGCCCGCCCCGGCACCGCCCCCGGTGCCTCTCTGCGCGCGCCGGAACCGGCCGCCGGTACCTCCCTGCCCGCCCCGGAACCGGCCCCCGGTACCGCGCTACCGGCTCGGGGACCGCCCCCGATGCCTCCCAGCCCGCCCCGGGACCGGCCGCCGGTGCCTCTCTGCCCGCCCCCATTCTGGACCCCGGTGCCGCGCTACCCGCCCCGGCACCGGTCCCTGGTGCCTCCCAGCCCGCCCCGCGACCGGTCCCCGGAGCTGCGCTGCCGGGACCGTACCTCGACGGCGCTGCCCGCCCAGGAACTGACCCCGCTGCCTCCATGCCCGCCCCGGGACCGGCTCCCGGTGCCGCGCAGCCCGCCCCGGGACCGACCGCCGGTACCTCGCTGCCCGCCCCGGGACCGGCCCCCGGTGCCGCGCTGCCCGCCCTGGCATCGGGCTCCCACGGCGCTGCCCGCCCCGGGACAAGCCTCCGGTGCCTCCATGCCCGCCTCGGGACCGAAACCCGGTGCTTCGCTGCCCGTCCCGGGACCAGCCTCCGGTGCCTCTCTGCTCGCCCCGGTTCTGGACCCCGGTGCCTCCAAGCCCACCCCGGCACCGCCCCCGGTGCCTCTCTGCGCGACCCAGGACCGGCCGCCGGTACCTCGCTGCCGGGACTGTACCTCGACGGCGCTGCCCGCCCAGGTACCGGCCGCGGTGCCTCCCAGCCCGCCCCGGGACCGCTCCCGGTGCCTCCCAGCCCGCCCGCGACCAGCCCCCGGTGCCTCCCAGCCCGCCCCGGGACCGGCTCCCGGTGCCGCGCTGCCCGCCCCAGGACCGGCCGCCGGTACCTCGCTGCCCTCCCCTGGACCGGCCCCCGGTGCCGCGCTACCCGGCCCGGGACCGCCCCCGATGCCTCCCAGCCCGCCCCGAGACCGGACCCCGACGGCCCTGCCCGCCCCGGGACAAGCCTCCAGTGCCTTGTTGCCCGCCTCGGGACCGAACCCTTTTGCCTCGCTTCCCGCTCCGGGACCGGAACCCGACGCCGCTGCCCGTCCCGGCACCGGCCCCCGGTGCCTCCCAGCCCGCCCTAGGACCGCCCCCGGTGCCTCGCTGCTGGCACCGGCACCGCCACCGGTGCCTCTCTGCCCGCCCCGAGACCGGACCCCGGTGCCGCGCTACCCGCCCCGGGACCGGCCCCCGGTACTGCGCTGCCGGGACCGGACCTCGACGGCGCTGCCCGCCCCAGGATCGAAGCCCGACGGCGCTGCCTGTGCCGGGACCGCCCCCGGTTCCTCGCTGCCCCTCCCGGGACCGAAACCCGGTGCCGCGCTACCAGCCCCGGCACCGGTCCCCGGTGCTTCCCAGCTCGCCCAGGGACCGGACCCCGACGGCGCTGCCCGCCCCGGGACCGGACATCGGTGCCGCACTTGCCGCCCCGGCACCGGTTCCAGTGCCGCGCTGCCGGGACCGGCCCTCGACGGCGCTGCCTGCCCCGGGACAGAACCCGGTGCCTCCCTGGCGTTCCCGGGACCGGACCCCGACGGCGCTGCCCGCCCCGGGATCGAAGGCCGACGGCGCTGCCTGTCCCGGGATCGGTCCCCGGTGCCGCAGCCCGTCCTGCACGGGGAGGTCGGGGGCAGCCCGCTGGGACGGCTGGGGCCGTCGAGGCGCCAGCCGAGGCTCTCGGAGCCAGGCTCAGCGCGCTCGGGGAAGCTTGTTCCCCGCCCCCGGCACGGCCCTTCCGCCCCGCCGTCGCTCGGGCAGCCGGTGCCGGTGCCGCCACACGCCCCGTCCGTGCCCTCGGTGACGGCCGCGAGTGGAGGTGCCGCGGGGGGGCGGGTAGAAGTACAAAGTTCGTTGCGGGCGTGTCTGTGAGTTCGGGGCCGGGGGGAACTGAACTGCTGCTCCCGCTCCGGGCAGCGCTTTCCCGGCGCTGGGGTTGGGTTTTCTTGCCCCGCTGCAGGAGAGAGCGGGGAGGGCAGCGGATGGTTGGAGCAGGGATCGCTGCCCGGCCCTGCCCGCCCCCCCGGGTCCGCGGGGCGGTGGGACCCCTTTGTTATCAGCTATAGTGACTCTCTAGGGTGATGTCGTGAGCCTCAGAGCAAAAGTGCTTCTGGAGAACCGCGGCAATCAGTTATTGCTGTGAAAGGTGCTCTGGTGCTGTCTGAGGGGAACAAGCTGTGGGGTGCAGAGGGGTTTTGCTGGCCTGAGCGTTCAAACCTGAGTAGGATAATTTAAAACCAAACAACCCACGTGACTTTAAATATGAAGTGTTAATGTGGTTCGAAGGGGGCTATTTTCCTTCTGTTACACCACCTGAATTACCCTGGATCAGCCTCTTGCCCTCTGTCCTTCCAAAAGCCAGGCAGAGCCCCACACCAGGAGTCCCTCGGTGCCATCAGACGGGGCTCACCCAAGGCCATGGCCCGTCCTGCAGAGGGACGGCGGTGACGCTGCTGGAACCATCGCAGTGCTGTTCCTGGGGCACTGGCTGGGCTCTGCGCTGGGTGAGGAGCTCAGAGGAGCGGGTGTGCTGGGGCGGTGTTCATTGGGAGCAGGGAAGGGGCAGGGGTGGGGAGCTGCTCGATCCCGTTGGTCCTAGGGAATCCTCTGCAGCGGGGGGCTGGCGCAGGGACAGGGCATGGGGCTGGCAGAGAGCGCACTTGGACTTGGTGCCAGTGCCATGAGCTCCTGTGACGCTCCGGCAGCTCGTTTGTGACTGATTGTTGCTGTCTCCTGTCTCAACAACTGGGATAACTGGGTGTGGGGGTGCAATTCTCACCCCTCCCTGCCCCTCCTGGTCAGGTGCTTGGTGCTGGGTGTGATTCCCCCCACCTCCCCCAGCTGTGCCCCGTCTGTGGAGATAAGGACTGAGAATGTCACCGAGCCTGGCTCCTGCCCTCCCGCCTGCTGGGGATCGGCTCTAATGGCCCCTCATCTCCTCAGGGCCGGGCACACCTGGGCTGGGGTGGAGCCAGATGGGAACAAGAACAGAGCTGCACATTCATCAAGTTCTCGTGCAGCTGCTGGGCGGCACCAGAAGGGACCTGGCAAAAGTCAATGATCTTGGACCCTCTAAACTGCGCCCCCCAGGGAGACCCTTGGAGCTCCCCTGGATCCCAGCGGCCTGTGACCAGCATCTGCCCCGAGCTGGAGCCTCGCAGGGACCAAACCCTGGAGGTGTCGTCTGCTGCCAGAGCTGAGGGCAGGCCGGGGCGAGGTGCCCCCGCTCGGGGCTCAGGGATGGCCCGCGGGGGAATGCCGAGGCCTCGGGAGGATTGGCTCTGCCCTCGAGAGGAGGGAAATGTTCTCTGAGCTCGCTGCTCTGTCACCCGCTCGGTCTCTGCTCATGGGGGGACGGACCCTCGTTTCCGGGTGTCTGTCCGTTGGTGGATGCGCAGGGATCGATGGGCCAGTGAAGGCACCGGTGAGGGAGGGAGTGTGAATCTGGGCAGTTCAGAGTCTGTGAATCAGTCACTTTTCTTTCTTTCAGCATCTCGGAATTATTTTGTAATGATAAATTGCTGTTAGTTATTAATAAATCCAGATTTCCTGCTAAACCATCACCGTGTCAATACTATCAACCGCGACACCCAGTGCCCCCCAGTATGTCCCAGTGACCCTCTTAGCACTCCCTAATATATCCCAGTACGTCCCAGTAACCTACAGTATGTCCCAGTATCCACCCCAGTGCACGCCAGTATGTCCCAGTGCCCTACAATACATTCCAGTAACACTCCCAATGCCCCCAGTATGTCCCAGTGACTATCCTACCACTCCCCAATATATCCCAGTATGTGCCAGTGCCCTGTACTACGTCCCAGTAACCATCCCAGTGGCCCCTAGTATATCCCAATAACTCTCCTAGCACTCCTCAATTATCCCAGTATGTCCCAGTGCCCTGCAATGCATCCCAGTAACCCCCTCAGTGTGCCCCAGTATGTCCCAGTGCCCCCCAGTACATCTCAGGGACCCTCCCAGTGCCCCCCACTATGTGCCAGTGACTCTCCTAGGGCTCCCAATATATCCCAGTATGTCCCAGTGCCCTGCAGTACATCCCAGTAGCCCTCCCAGTGCCCCCACTATGTCCCAGTGTGGTGGTTTAGGCCCTGCTGGGACCTGAGACCATGCTGCCACTGCCTCTCCCCCACCCTCTGACCGGACGGGGCAGGGAGTGAAATACAAAGCCTGGGGCTGAGATAAGGAGAGGTTTAATACAACAGTGTAACAACAACAAAACAAACAACAACAATAACAATAACAGTGATAACAATGAACAGAGCAGGAGATGTACCGATACAGCAGTGAGAGAGGCGACCGCACAAAAAGGGCGACTGCCAACCTTCCCGTGCTTGGGCACCCGGACCTGATGTCAGCATGGTAATGAATAACCCGGCTAGAGCTCCCTCCCACTGCTGGGGAAACTCAACCCTATCCTGGCTAAACCAGGACATAATCCACCCCTTTATTCTATACCATGTGCGTCACATCCAGCTGCCACTTAGCAATTAGCATTGACAAAGAAAAATTAACAAAAGCTCAGTATAACTCACGGTGTGTTTTCACCCACAATCAAGTCCCCTTGTGGTACCCATCGGACCTCTCCATCCTTCTGCATCACCCACCAGGTGCACCCAGGTCCCTGAGCAAAAGCAATCCCGTGGATGGGTTTGCCTTTGCCCGGCGCAGGACTAACCCAGACCATTTTTCCCAGCAGGTCCCTCATGCGCACCACAGGGACTTTATCCCCGTCTACAACACGTGGAAGTTTTGACTGAGCCGGGCCAGCTCGATTGGCAGATCCTCTCGTGTTGACTAACCAAGTGGCCTTTGTCAGATGTGTGTCCCAGTGTTTGAAGGTTCCACCCCCCATTGCTCTCAGTGTAGTTTTTAACAGTCCATTGTAGCGCTCGATCTTCCCGGAGGCTGGTGCGTGGTAGGGGATGTGGCAGATGTCAGCATGGTATTGAACTTCCCCCCACTGCTGGGGAAACTTAACCCTATCCTGGCTGAACCAGGACACAAGCACATTTCATTTTTGCCCACTGCCAAATCATTTGCAAACATACCTTCTCTCTATTGCTATGAGCTGTCAGGGACCTTTGAGCGGCTCCACGCAGGGAGTTCGGTAATTATAGAAATTGCTAGAAGGGTCCATCTGATGCTACAAGGCATGAAAAAATGTAAATAATGAGCCAGTGTCATCACCACACACAATTCTTTTTCACTTGAGCAACTATTTTTAAAAGCAAGAGGTCTGCTGAAGAGCACCACAAATACAGCCCTTTAGAGGACTGCAGTATCTTTTCATCTGCTCACTCGATCAGAAGGGAACCTTGTTTTAACAAATGTTCACTCAGCACAACAAGGGATCCAATCCAAGTCAGGGGCAGGAAAGCAAAGGCAAGGCTTCATGGACCTTCTTTCTCTCTCCACAAAGAAGGTAGCTCAGCTTTAATTCAAAAGCCAAAATCACGAAACTAAGACAACAATGGGTCTTGGCACTAATATTCTGCTCTTCCTAGTATGCAGGTTTCTCAGAGCTGATTCAATTGTAATGTCAAAGTAAGATCAGAGACCTAAAGCTGTTAGTGGCCTCATTGCTCCACGACTGACTGCTGCACCTCAGTGACTGGGATGACCGCACGGCTCGCAAAGCATGTCCTTAACCAGCAAAGCCCAGCCTGTGTGATAAGGTTGAATGAAACAGGGCTGTAATCTTAAGAGCAACTTCCCGAGCTGTGCAGCTACCCTTGGCACAAGGAAGGCTGCTTCCCACCCAAGGGCGGGGGAAGGAAGTGTGAGGTGGCTACAGCCACCCAGTTTTAATCTGTTGTCAAAAGACAAGTCAAATCTCCTGACGATATTAATAAACATTTCATGCTTGTGTCAAGCACAAAACGTTACATTTCCTTTATCTTACTAATAAATAACCTGAATTAACAAATCACCATTTACAGCAGGATAATTAACTTCTTGGTAAATAACCTGTTGGGTAAATCACAGACTCCTCCACTGCTGCACCTGTCCGATCTTTGACAAAGGTCTTTACTACCTGAAGGTAACTGGCAATCAATGACTTCACGACAAATTTCGCTGACAGGGCAAGGCAGCCGCCTTACAGCTCACCTCGATTTTCAAAGGCACCCACACCATCCCCCTCAAATACATCTCCCTTTCAAGAGGTTACCTACATTTTTATTATTTTTTGAAAAATAATTCTTAGGAGGTGGGTTTGGGAATTAATTACTTCAATTTCCTTCTTCCAAATCAAAAGAGCACAACTCAGCTGAACAATTCTTATTATATCTTCTAGAATTTCCGTTAAGAACACAAACATACTAATGACACATGTCATAATGAAGTCAAACTTGCATTTTAGAGCAGTTAAAAGTAAAATGGTATTAACAGCCCCGTGTCCAAATATTGGCCAGACTTACCTCAAGAATATCAGATTTGGCTGTCTTTACTTTTGCCCAAGTTTTCTTTAACCGAGACCCAGGACTCATGTTCATGCCAGCTTAAGATAAGAGAAAGAACTTGTAGGAATATTTAAAGAAAAAAAAATCTTTCAAGTAGCTTAGGGCAGTAAGTATTTCTGAAGTAAAGGAGCTATTAACAATAATAATTATTTTCAACACAGCTACTCAGAAATCAAACTCATCATTTTCTTGAAATTTCAACGTTAAAAACAACTTTGGAAACAAAATCAACATCTCTTACACAATGAAAGCTCTAATAAAATGCTCTGACATTATTTAATGTGGGTTTGATAAAACATGAATATACAGTAGAAAAGCACAAGTGAGTTCTCAACACCATCTCTCATGTCTTTCATTGAAAACTACACACATCTACAAAGTTTTCGCATTTCACATTAAAAAAATATTCCCAATATTTTCCTATTAGATATAAAAAGGTGTGGAATTTTTAAACCACTATGATATATATGGTGTGATAGAAAGGATGGAAGATATCAACCCTCCATCTCACAGGAAGAGTTTCTATTCCAATTGAGCACTAAAGTTGGTTTCAAAAAGTGTGAATTTAGATCTCTGAACAGCTGCAATGAAAACTTTGTTTTTCTGTAATTTACACGATGGCAGTAAATACTTTCTGACACACATCACACTACAATACTGTTGAGCAGTTCTCCACCACTTCCCCTCCCCACTTCACACAGCCGAGCATGCTAAGGGGCAGACTTTTGTGTAAAGCACCGCGCTTCCTTTATCTGGATTCAAACAAGGACGAAACACCTCAGGACACGTACTGACAAATAATAGCCATTAAGGAGTTGAAGTTGCCAATGTTAAAACATTCCTGTGCCACATCAATGAAATATTCTATCACTCTTGCTCTCTGCTTCTTCACAGGCTGCAGGACATGCCATTGGAGCGTTACGCTCTGCAGGAAACAGAGCACTCTGACCCCTCCCCAAAAGAAACAACACCCTTGTTCCTCTTTTCCACATACACCACAACTTCACACTGTGCTTAACATGCAGAGGACACCACACTGTTGTGTCCAGAAGCCTTCAGGACAACAAAGACAACCCAGATACCAGGCAGATAGAGAGCAAGGACAACAGGCAAAGAACTCTGCCAAGAAGAAGGGTATGAAGAACAGTAGAGCAGAGGAGGGGGTCAGCACAGAGGAGTGAAAAGATGCCTCCACTCACAAGGGGTATTCACAGGAGAGAAGAGCAGGCCAGACACGCTCCTGTGCTAAGAAGGGCTAACCTAGCACAACGTCACCACTTTGTCAGATGAACAAGGCTGAGGCATGAGTTTGATGCCGAAAACACGGAACTTATTTCCTCTTCAGCCCTGCACTGACTGCATCCACATGGGAAAAAGAGCTGAGAGAATGAAAAGTCAAAGGGCACACTGAAAGGGCACCACACCTGAAAAGGCTTCAGAGGTTTAGACAACTAGATTAGACTAAACCTTTTAGCAGAAAAAGTCTTTGCTCACCATACAGATTTCTGTTGTAACCAAGTAACTGAGCCTGTTAAACCATTCCACACAGGCTTCCAGATTCCCAGTCTGTCTTTTGATCTCTGTAGCAGCTCTGCAGACAGAAGAAAAATAGCAACTTCTAGTGTAATCTTCATCTTTTTCCTGAGAGAGACCTTTTGGCTTCCCACCTTGTCATCCCCAAACACCATCAAGTAACCAGGAATAACCCAATTACCCAAAGTGACAAAAAGCCTGAGAGGGAAAGCAGCAGTGACAGTATTCGAGCACGTGTAACTCCTTCCTGAGCCGTTGGCGCAGTAAAGCACTCCAGCAGGCGTGCAGAATTCATCACCTGCTGTAAATCCTACCAGGACTTATGATAGACTTATGCAAACAATCAAAGCTAAGTATCTGCTAAAGCTTCCTTGACTATGAGCACTGTGTCTGTCCTCACTCCTGTCCCATTAATACAGTGGAGACAACATTATGCTCTCTGCAAGTGCAGAAGGAAAACAGAGGCCAGCCCACTCCACTGGCACATTATGTTCAGATTCTCCCTTTCCTAGTCAGTGTTATTTGTTCTGTAGTGTCTTGATTCCCACACCACATCTCAGGATTGCCTAAAAAGGGGTAGACTGCAGTTTTAGTGATCGACATACAAAATCATTTTCAGAGACTGTCTGACTGAATATCAAATTGTAAACTTGAGTCATTCTATTACGTTTGTCAGTTTTAGGGAGGACAGTAATTCAAGTTTTAACTGCCTGGCTTTGGCACAGTTTATTTACAGAGCATAAGTCATCTTGAAAGCTGCACTCAAGGAGATGACAGCTCTAGCACGGTTAGCTAAAAACCCTGCGTCCTTGCCCTTCATCTCACATAGATCTAGAGCTCACAGCCCCCCTTCTTGTGATGCATGCTCACCTGCAAATTGACTCACTTGCCAGTTTGCTGCAAGAGTGCAGTTTACTAAAAGGAAGAACAGATGTTGAGAATGAGTAACGCAAAAGCCAAAGTTAAACTCAGCTTTTTCCAGCTGTCGACCACGTAGGTGGTCTGCAGAAACCATTCACAGGATTAAGTTCTCACTTAGCTTAAATCAGAAAAAAAGCAAATGTGTTAATTCAAGTCAACCTGTTGGCTGAGTTCTAGAGCACCAGGAGTTGTCCTCCAGGAAGAAAAAGCATCAACCAAATTTTTAAGAGGAATCCTAAAGCACTTTCACTATAAAGCTCATTTCTGTTGGTTCTCATTTACTGCCGGACCTCGCTTCCAGGTCATGGGGCACCTGAGCTCCAGGATGTTAAATACCACATTTCAGAGCTGCTCCAGATCTGCTCCAATTACCTTGTCATTATCCAAAGGATCCTTTTGCACAAACACCTGGACAAATTCTTCTGGTCCAATATAATTGAGTCTCTCCTAAACAAAGCACACAAGCAGCCAAGTCATACACTATGTTAACCTGCATTTCAGAAAGAGGGGAAGGATGCAATCGTGGTTGAAGTATGACAACTTACAAGCTCTATGTGTGTCAGCTGCTGAGCTAACACGTAGGGGTCATTGCAGACTGTGATTATGTCCCTCTGCATGGACTGGGGCTTGGTCTTTAGAACTGTGAGGCGATCTGTGGACGTGGCATTAATTTTTGCAAGTACTTCCTCATACCGGCCAACAGTGGTGAGCTTCTGAATCAGGTTCTGGAGGAGCTGCTGTACGTTCTTCCGATACATCTGTCACGACAAGAAACAATCCGGAGACATTTTTGAAATGTGCAAAGATAGTATTAAAGTCTGCATAACACCAAAACAGATTGATGCTGATACCTGTATTTGTTGCCAACTTAAGATACGTTCCACTATGTGAGTTTCTAATATTAACATTTCATCAGACCAAAAGGAATCCAGCCAAGAATTTAAACACTGATTGTCTCACAGATTCAACAGTGACCTGGTTAGCTCAAGGAAAAGCAGAAAAGACATGCACAACCTACTGCAAGAAAAGTACCAACAATCACCAGACAAAACACAAGAAATGAAAATACTCCCATCTTCTCCTGCTTAAGACCACAGGAAAACCAATATATGGTCATTCAATGATGAAAAAAGGGCCTGCTTCTCTCTGGAGTAAATCAAGACCAATTTCATTGAAGTCAGAATTAAAACTTGCAGTAAATATGCGAAAAAGGAGAAGATAATACAAACATCTCTCTTTCACCTTGCAGGCCTTTCCCTGTGGTGGTTTAAGTTAACAGGAGGGACAAATTTAAGTAGGAGCAGGACTTGACTCCTAAGTAGATAGATCTGTGTAACTGACCCTAAGGTGGTTACCATTCCAAATTCCAGATACCATCCTAAAGCCGTTAAAGCAAAACCTAAGTGGATGAAAAAAGGAGTGTCCAAAACCTACTGGCAGCACAGCACAGTGTGATCGGTCCAAGGCAGGAATGTTTCCCATATTCTAATGAAATTCTCATTCCCTCCAAAGCTGCCATTTACATGGATTTCCAAATTTACTCAAATACAACAGCACTATCTTGGGTCAGATTCATTCTTGAAATCAGTTATGTTCAACCAAGGCTGGATTTGTCTTGTTACTTGGTAAATAATTGCTTTCTGCTTAGATGTATTTTGATTTTCTAGACAAACACACACGGCATAATTTTTCACCAGGGTGGGTGGGAAGAGCACAAGGGGATCTACATTTTCCTCAGGAAGACACAGAAGTATTACTTCAAGTGCTGCACTTCCATCAACAGGTGTTAGGTGACACACAGAGACCTGCTTCACTGACCCACTCCCTTCCAAATTCTTTGAAATTTCATGTAAGAGAACTTTATGAAGCATTTTCTTGCCCAGCTGGTACTCACCTGAGAATGAAAAAAAAAATCTAAAATACTCAGGATGAGTTCTGGCTACTGATGGAAATCACGTAATAACCAGTGGGTTAAGCTTCAAAGCAAAAAAACCCAAACCTCGCCTTAATTTGTGGTTCATGTCAACCCAGAACTGACAAAATCAGGGAGAAAAGGCAAACTGGCAGATACCCTCCAAACCAGAACAAGAAATCAGGGTAGTTACCCACATCTGGTCTAACAGCAGTTCAGCATAACAAACATCCCCTCTGTCCAGTGATGAGGCAAAACCCTCTTGGCACAAAGGCAGAAGGAAATGCCAGTTTCCTCTCACACCTCATAGATGTAGCTGAGCCCACAAAACCAACACCCCTCTGCTCTTTTGAGCTTCAGCCTCCTCTTGAGCAAAGGGGCAGTGACCTCGAAGCACTGTGTGTGAGGATAAGTACGTACTGCACTTTGCACACATAACAGGTATTTGCTGCTGGGCCATTACTTCATCTCAGGCATTTCTTTAATTCCATATATATATATAGATATATATATTTAACAACACACCAATGAACTCACTGAATATGTCTCTTAGATACTAATTTGACTGTAGTATGGCTCCCAGTCAGCCTAAACATACAGTCTTCCTCTAAATTAGGTTGACCCTTTCCACTTATTTGTCCCACAGTCTTATTTTTTATTCTATTTTCACACTGACAATGCTGATATTTATTTATATTTAAAAATCTCTGAGGATTGGACAGCATGGGAGAAAGTGATGGGACACTTCACCTCAAGGTCACTCCTTTGTGTCTGTCCCACATGGATAGTGATTGGAAGTACCATTACTACCTGCTAGATCTGGAATACCACACGTTAAATGAGTTTCCACAGTCAATCTCACTATATGATATCATGGTGGGGAAAAAAAAAAGAGAGGTCAGTGCAATGTTGGGCTGCACATGAAAAAGAGATCAGGCTACAGGATGTGGCTTTGGTCTGACTGCACACAGCCATCAAGTATTTCACAGAAAAAGCCACTGCTAAACGTTTATATAGAACTAATCAGGAAATGGGAGGCAATGGCTGATGGGAAAGGTTTCAGATATACCTTGAAACAAAGGTCAGTTAAGTGGTAAAAGGGACCAGAACAATCTAGAAATATCTCGTGAGCATGATGACCTCTCAGGACACAGAGGGAAAAAGTGGAAGGAATGGAATTAAATTGAGGGAGAAGAGGGACAAAAATAACCCCACCAAGGTTTTTCCCAAGATGACTTTCTGATGTTAGCATGGTGAAGGGTTTTAGTTGTACTCCTACTGACAGCTCTTAATAGCAGTGGAGCACGATAATTTGGGAAGTGGATTAAGAAGCTACAAGTAGAAGAGCTGTAGTGGACAGGAGTAGGAAACACTGCCTCTTTTGTGTCCTTCAAGGTAATGACTCACACAAATCCAAGCAATCTGTAGAAAAGCAAGGTCAAGGAAGTTGCCATTTACTGTTCCAAGCAGTTCACAGTAACACAAGTCAATTCACTGCAGTGCTTGCTTTCCCTTTGTCTTTCTGAAGGAAACCTCAAAGTCCAAAAAAGCTCAAAGCTAGAGCTAGAAAAGATCTACAGCTTGCTGCCAGAGTAAGACTGCTCCCTAGCGCTCATCTTCTAGCAATTTGTACGTTTGCCTTTCCCCTCAATAGATGATTTCACTGTTTAAACTGTCTGCAGTGCCAGAAACTTCACTGTAGACAACCCTTCCCTGTTGCCATTTCACCCTTGTATCCACCAACCCAACTGGCCCAGGCTAAACAGCTCGCTCTCTCTTTTTGTGCCAGTGGGTATTTTTCAAACAGGTGTGAGTCCTCAATCTTATTCCTTTTCCTTGAACTGAACTGCAGTTCCCTGTCTTCCTATTAAGAGTACCCAGACACAAAGCAACGGTGCAGGAGCGCTGTACAGGGAAAAGTTCCTCCTGGCACCCCACAGTGAAGGCAAACCTCCACAGTCCAGAGCCCCCTGTAGCTATCTCGCAGCAGTTCTAAGCTTGCTCATCAAATTTGGTATCATTTTCATTTCTATTCCATACTGCATCTCACGCTCTTGTCCCATCTTCTTTTGTCCCTCCCCATTTTCACAACACCACAATGTATTTTAGCTTCCAAACTTGGTTTAGGTTTGTTCTTTTCCAGCCTTGTTTACAGTCTCTCAAGACCTTTCCAGGCCTTTGGTAGCACTTGCAACCCCTCCCAGTAAAGCTCACCTAAATGCTTGTTAACATGCCCTTGGCATAAGGTACTAAGGAATACCAGCCCTTGAGGAATGCCTCAAACACGATGCCATTTAGCAACTGCTCTTTGTGTTTATAGTTCTTCCAAATGCCACTCCAGTGCCTTTTGTAATGTGAGTATTATGGCAGCTACGCATGATCTGCTTATTGAAACCTTGTTAATTGCCTTGCCACTAAGTGAATATTAACTTTTGGCTTTGGGCTGAGTTTATTTCAGTACTTACAAGACAACCATCAGTTAAGCATCAAAATATTTCATAATACCTCTGTGAAACTTTACTTCCACCTGAGAACTGGGACTTAGAAAAAGGTCAGGTGATTTCCTTGTGTGCTCCACCCAGAGGAATGAATATGACAGACTCCCTCTCAGCCCATATCTGATGCTTTAAGTTCAAGACAATTCTTCCTGGTCCAGTTTTTTTTTTTTAGAAACTTTCTTTCAAACCTGCTATAACTCTTCCACTGACCTGCTTCTGTAGCTGGAAAACCCAGGCCCAATGCCAGCACACTTTACTCACACAAATCGAAGAAATTATCAACATCAGTAGGGATTTCTCAGATATGCAAGGCTTCCAAGCAGAATCACTAAAATGAAAAATACTACCAGCCAGCAAGCTGTGTCTATCTGCACAAGATGGGTTTAGGGATGGAGTGAACCTTACTGTGCTTTGAAAAGGATCTGCTTATGCTGCGTGGTTTCCTCCTAGGCCTAGGTACCAGGCAGAACTTCTTGCCTACCAGCACCTTCATACTAAGCTAGCTTAGCCACCCAGAGCCATACCAACAACAAACCTACAATATCAGAGCGTTAAAGGAATGCCTTTTTATCAATTGACTTTGTACACAGACAACTTACCTCATCACCACTGGCTATTCTTTGTGCCAACTCTTTTAAGTTCCTCATCATTCTTTCATCTCGGAAATCATAAGGAAATGTCTCTGTCCATTCAGTCAACAACTGTAGGATTTTGGGTGCAATTTTTCATATCTGATTCTATTGGAAAACAGTAAGGAGGAATGATACAAGTAACAGCAGTACAGCACATACCTAACCCAAAGGAAATAGAATTCCCTTCTACAGGATACTGTGGAGCATAAGGGTATGAAGGTCACTTAAATTTTTAAGCTTAACTTAATTCAGCATTGGAATAAAGGCCAGAGCCAATACCCAATGAACAGATTCTCATTGGCTTATCTGATGTGGAAATTAGGCCCCAGGTAGGTGGAAATCTTAGAATGATTCCCCCCATTATCAGGAGTGTCTCAGTGCAAGACATTTATTAGTGTTTCTATAACTTATGGCTAACTGTCAACAACAGAAGTGATAAGCTCCAGTTCTGCCAGGACTTACGCACACACTATACCTTATAGGGAGAAAGCAATGGAATTATTCAAGTATCTGAATTTAATTTGTGTCATTTTCTACTGGCGTGGAGGTTCTCTCCAAACATCCACATCCCATCCCCTTTCAGCTCCAGCCATGACATGCAAAGGGGCCAGCGATCTAAGCCACTCTGCAAAGACTGTAGCAAGAGCGCAGCTTAAACATGTGAGACAGGTCAGTGTAATCCCCACTGACATGCTCAATTCATCATTACGTCTTTCCAACATTGTGGCATTACATGTCAAGACATTCAGAGCCCTGAAACAAAAGCAACCACTGCAGGGCCAGTGTGGGATATGTCATTAACAGCAGCACTTTCATTTCTGGGCCATATATTGGTAAAACAGTGCAGCAGCAGCAACAGTCTTCACAGAGACAGGCTGAGCAGTGTGGAAATTCCACATGAATGTCAGCAAAGAAAGGGTCACATTCTAGGTGCTCGTATCAGGTTTTCAATCTGTTTAATCCTACTGAGGACTCTGTTGAGTAGGAACATTTTTCCGCGGGCAGGGTGGAGACATTTGAGTGGAAGTAACAGGAGTCCCTGAGAACGAGGGACCTTACCTTGTCCAGGCCAGGCTCACTCAGTCTCTGCTGCTCAAGGCACAGATGGCAGACTCTGGCCATGAGCTCATGCGGGTGCATGAACAGGTGTGAACTGAGAAGGAAGGTGAAGATGTACGTCCTCTGCAAACAAGAGGAAGACAGAGAAAGGGATGAGGATAAATTACCACCAGCTTTATATTTTCTCCAACTGTGTTCCTGACAAATCCATTCCTAAAACTTTACTGTCTGCAGAAGAAAACTCTGCATGTGACTGTGACAAGAGCTATTACTACAGCAATAAGCATTTAATTTAACACTTGTCATTGCCCCAGAATCAGTGTTATAAATTCGTGCTTGAGCCAAGCTATGCAAGATTTAACCAGAACAAGGTAGAGTAGGGCTGGTTTAGCTCTCCTATTGCACACAGCCTCATTGCAAGCTCAGTACCTAAAATTACTCAGAATAAAATTTCAACTCATCTTCTCTTGCTCTACAGTAAATCTTTGTGAGAGCCATTACCATATTACATAACTCTTTGTAGGCTGACAATGGAATAAAATTCATGCTGCAAGTCCAAGATACTTAGAATACCAACAGAGAAATCCTGTCTGCTTCCACACTGATAGTGAAAGTAAACAGTCTTCAGAAAAAGAATAAAAAAAGATGCCAGTTGGCCAGATCGCTGAGCTGACTCAATTTTGCCACGTACACCATCTTTACCATGCTGTGTTTGCCTGTCTGACCTCAGTAAACTGCACACTATGACCTTGTACTTCCTTTAAGAATCTCCAAATACTGTTCATTTCCCACAGTATTGCTTGTCTCCTGGGTGAAAGCAGAGGGAACTGCATAGCTTAATTTTACAGAACAAAAATTAGTAACTCATTCTGAGGTTACAAGAAGAGGCTCCTTATTTTGCTTTAATTTTCCATATATCATGCTTTGAACTCATTGTGAGATGGATATACAAAATAGCCACTCCACTCTCCACACTGCCAGTAGTTAAGTATCTGTGGCACCCACAAGAAAGATTCTACAATGTTCCAGTCCTAGGAACTTGGAATAAACATCATGTTTGACCAACTGATGTCTAAATTGCTGCATGTTTGAATTTTAAGCATTAATGGATAAGCACTAGCTCAAGCACAGTCCTGTGCTGCTACTAACTCTGACCCAAGTTAAAAAAGATCCTGTCTTGGAAACATGAATAGATCTACGACAACAACAGAAAGTGAATATAGGCAGAGTTATGTCTTCAGCAAGAGCCTTTCAACAAGCACAGATGCAGTTTCATCATCCTTCAGTCATCCTCAACTGCCCCCCCCCCCCCCCACTTTTGATATCATTCTTCTTCTCTAAGAATTATATAAAATGTCTCAATGCACAGATGCATCTAGACAGGCCAAAAATTCTCAGATGACAAATGTTCCACTCTCACGTCCAGCATCTGTTGATTCCAAACAGGGTGGCACTAGTTCAACCAGCTGCTAATTGCAAGATAGGTGGGGACCTCACACGAGCAATGGGAAATAACCATTAAAAACTGTTTGTTTTTAAACTGAAGACATTCATACTGTCACGCTGGTGGTCACGTCTTTCTCCTCAGCTTGCCTGACAGACTTTAAAGGGTCAATGGTACATACAACCCACCAAACAGTAAGCCACACTAGTACTTACTTTATACATGAGACCAGGGCTGTGCACCTCACAACAGGAGTAATAAAGAATTAGACTTCCTAGGTCAGGTGAGCTACTGCACGCTGCACTCACATGAAGCAATAGTTATCCTGTCATTGCTACATCAGTCACTTGAACCCCTTCCTTGGCAATCTGATGTGACACGTTCTGCTTTGGCTGTACATGTGAAGTTCCTCTTTACGAGACGCGTGAGGCCCAGCCATACAGCTAACTGGGGGTACAGACTTACATCAGGGTAGCAGTCTACACTGGGTACCAAGTGCTGGATCAGAGCTCCCAGAGACCCCGACAGGAGGTTGTTGTCATGGTAACAGAGCCCTCCACAGTTGTCTTCTTCTGACTGATGCAGGTTCCTGTTGTAGCCACTGCTGTCAAACACAGCTGCAAAGGGAGGTGTCTGTGGCATCCTTTCCTGAGGAGACACACAAAAATGATACGGGGTAATTACCACAAGGCACAACAACGTAAGAGGCTTTCTACACCACAGAGATAGGAAGCAGCAGAGCACTAGGAAGAAATCCCAGTGTCATACCCTGGGTTGCCTGCACACAGCAGTAAAGATTGTACCATCTTCCAGCCCGTGCAGATTTCTCAGGGAAGGGCCCACACAGGCTCTCATCACTGCCTGTCTACTGCAATTGCCACGTGCTTTATTTTGTATCTTGCTGTTTCTTCATTAAATGACAGATAAGAGGTCAAGGTTAAGAGTTAGAAGGAGCGTACAAGAATCCTGACAGGTTTTGGGAACTCAAACTTTCTGTAAAGCTTTTGGGGACGTGGCATAACGTTCATTGACATCTTTGGGCAAATCCTCACAGCAGCTACCTAAGAGCAGCGCTCTGATGGGGAAGCGTGTTCAGGCTGTCATGGGCTGCCACAGCCCCCGTCAGCGCAGAGGGAGAGAGACTGAAGCGAAGCCCAGCCCTGAAGAGGCCACGTGTGAGGACAGTCTCCTTATGCAACACGACAACCTTGTAACTACAATCAAAAGCTCCAATTTCCCAACTCTGCCCTGGTAAATCAGTGCTGGGTTTTTCCAATTCTACCGTGACAGGTGTGACCCAAGCTAAAGACCGACACTTCAGGGCATCTGTCTCCACCTACTCTCTGAGTGGCTTCACAGAAATTTGGAAAAATATGCCTGTGTGTAGTTGCTTATCAATATTGTCCAAATTCACCAATGATATCAAAGATGTGAGCAAAGTCAGACATCTGTTAAACGCTCTCTCCAAATTCTGTGACAATATGAAAAATCCAGCCCTGTGTCTTCCAGCTTCAGATTTTCTTAATACTTAAGGAAAAATAAAGCAATTACTCATCAGTCTGCATCTCAGTGCCTGTGGAATAACCAATTTCCTTGGTCTTACCAAGGAAAAGATCAGCCAGTGCTGCAGGCTGTTCAGTCATCCAGAGTAGTGGGTGGGCAGCAAGGGGGCTGTGAGCACCCAAGAGCTCTTTAGGTGACAAAGGCCAAAAGATAAAATCTGATTATCTGAGAGCTGAGTTCTACCCTCCTTCCCTCCCCTCGCCTCTCTCCTTCCTTTTGGGAGTAGCAGTTCTTGTCAGTTTAAGGAACCTGGGTTTTACAGCCTTGACTGCAAGCCAAGTTTGTGCTCAATTTTAACCACAAATATGTGCTGGTTTTAACTCTACTACAGCAGTTACTGGACCGTGAGTACTAATGGGCCAGGCACATTCGGGGAGTGGACAGATCAAATGCAGAAAGGTATTGCACACTGCTTCCCCCCTCCCCTCGCCTTGGGAGGCAAGGGAGATCAAATTGAGAAGATAGTATCCCCAGGCTGCCCTGCCTGTGTGCTGACAGAGCGTGTGCATGTGCCTGAGAAAAGCATTAATGCCCCCGAGCCATCATTGTCAGTGCAGATGCTGTTGCTTTTCTCTCCATTGTATCAAATCCTATTTGGGAAAAGGCTCCATAAAGCCACAGACTTCAGCAAACACCAGCCTGTGAAGGCACCCCGTTTTGAGAACAACTAGCAACGTGACAGCCTGGAGATAAACAGCATGCTGCCATCTGGTGCTCCGCAACCCACGACAAAGATCTGCTCAGAGTGAGCTCAGTGGGGATGACAAGCTATTAAGTTATTAGCTAGATTCCTGGGGACCTGAAGCACCACACACACCACAGACTTGATGCTGCTGGCAGCATGTCCAGACAATGGAGGCATTCAAACCAGCACAAGACTGAGGGATTCAGTAAATAAACAGCAAGAGAAAGCCAAAACCAGTTGCAAAGACAGAGAGGGACAGTGAAAAGAGCCTCTCAGCCTGTGTGATGGGTGCTGACCCCACCTTGCGAGATGCCAAAAGATATCTGCATCCAAACGGGAAAGAGTGAGGAGTCTCTGTGTCTGAAAAGTGACATGAGTCACTCTATGCAGCTGTTCACCAGTGACTGAATTCCATCCAGCCCAACGATTTGGGAGAAGAGAACAACAAAGTCAACACTTGTGCCACAGCGTAAGAGCATGAGGGGCAGGACTGAACAAAACAAGGTTCCTGTACAAGAGAGTTCAAATCACTGGGCAAGTGAGGAGCAATCCAACCACAGCCACACTCTGCGATGATAAAGCATCCTGATGCATAAAGTCTCTTGGGCTTTCAGGCTCTTTGCAAGGCTGGCAAAGTTTGAGAAACAAAGCATTACCAAGGAGCTGACAGGAACGTTCTGCAGCAATTTCTAGGTTTTCATACTGTTCAAAGCTCACCGTGTTTTAATCACAGAGACTTGAACAAATCCAAAATATTCTGCAGCCCACGGCGCTGAAAGATGTCCTGTCTGCACACAAATTCAGAAGCTTTCAGCTACTGTAGCAAAGTTTACTCAGCCATGAGGCAAGTGGCAGTGGACAGTGTGTAAACACTTGCCACCCACCAAACCTTATACTCTACAAGGGAATAATACTCTACAAGGAAAGTGAGAAAGGCTAGTCTGCATCTGCAAAGCAACTTGACATCAATATTGTCACTGTAAAACACCAAGGCGAGTAGTGGTTTCACTCCAGATTTTTGCTTTGGGTGGTGAGAGTTATGTGAAATCACAACTAATTGCTGGCTCGGCTAGCTAAAACGTCTATAGATTCCAGTTTCACCCTGAATTGGGCTGTTTTGGTTAATACAAAGCTGACTCGGGCAGTATCTCATTTCATGGGTGATACATTGTTTGGGGAAAAACCTCCACTTCCACCATACCACTAACTTCTGTCACGGTAAGAACTGAAACAGGTGTGAATCACAGCAGGGTTTTCCTCCCACCTATTTGACACATGCATACTACGTATTACTGCCTGTTAAAGCACAACTTGTCAGAAGGTCTGCAGGCAGTGCTTAAATTCTAATAACTAATTCCCAAAGGGAATTTGGGTTTGCAGCTCCGGCTGATCTTTTCCTTGGTAAGACCAAGGAAATTGGTTATTCCACGGGCACTGAGGTGCAGACTGATGAGTATTTTTCCTTAAGTATTAAGAGAATCTGAAGCTGGAAGACACTGGGCTGGATTTTTCCTTTTCAATTTGAAGTTGCAGTCCCCTAACGCTCAGCACAACACTTACTCCCACAACCACGTGGATCCTTCTTCAGAAAAAACTAAATTTGAGACACAGAGAGCCTCCTAGCCTCAAGAGGAAAGGAATAAAATCATCAGGTCATTAATAGATACACTGATTCATAACAATAAAATAAAATTCCCAAAAGTCTGGCTGCGAAAGGTACATATTGGCTCACTTGTTTGCTCTCTATTTCTGGATGCTGCTTGACAGAGATGGTTCAGTTCTGCTCAGTGAGACATCAAGCTAAGAGATGTTCTGTACGCTCCACGTTCAAACACTGTGAACAAGGCACAGGACATGTTCTCGATGCAATGAAAAGGGATGATACCAAAGTGTGACAGAGATAAATACAGCATAGCCAACAGGATGATTCATCCAACACACGTGCTTTTCCAGCAGGACTCCTTTATTACCTCGACCTTGACTCTTCTGTTGTATTTTATATGGAGGTGGAGAAACAAAGCAGCATGCTCCGTTCTAACTAGCTCAGGAGCTAAATACAGAACACTAAACCGTGTCTTCAGAACGACTTGAGTGGAACTGAAATTTGGTCATTGAGCAGAATCTGGACCACAAAGCCTTAGCATATAGAGCAGAGGTATCTTGGGACCTAAAAATATTGATAAACCACAGCAATACAATATCTGACAAGCAGGAATTAGAAAAAAAGACAGGAAATCTGATTTTAGTGAAAAACATGCTGAGAGTTAAAACTGCAACTTTTTAACTGGGCTTTGAAAACATTTGGCTGTCACTAACATGAAAAACGTTTCTCTCTCCTCTCTTTTTTCTTTTTTTTAAGAAGGAAAAGAGTGGCTTTTTTTTTTTTTTTTTTTTTTTGTTAAAGACCCGACTTGAAGGAAAGAGCAATTAGATAATTTCCTTGCTCTACCAGTGATGTTCTCCTATGACAGAGTGAAGTCGGTAACTCCCTGCCTTGTGCAAAGAGGAATAAACATTTTTTCTGCATTTAGTGTCATTATGGAGAACGTGAGATCTTGGGCATTAAGGTCCAGATTCTGGCTTTGAGTAGCCTCTGACAAGAAAGAAGTCCCAACCTTCCCAGTAACAGCAGTGTAAATGGAAAGCCAGAGCCAAAGACAATGTGCTCAAAACCCCACCGGTTCCTGCAGGAGATGAGTTCCAGTTTGGCAAAACTAAAAGAATCAGACGTAGCTTCCAGGCCGCCAAGGTCTTGTCCAAACCTCTGTGTTCAGCAACAGAAGAAAAATCTGTTTTCTACTAGCAATGGAGGAAGGTTGCATTGGTTCGTTTTCATTTATATTAGAGAGCTCAGTCTGCCCGTCGGGTGTATAAAACAGAGCCAGCAATATGGACAGCTCGTATCCTTTACAGAAGCACCCACTGAGGGGTTCAGTAGTAGCCACGGAAGGTGCCTTTAAAGACACTGCCAAACATTTTCAGCTCCTTGGTTATGTGCAGGTACCTCCCATCCTACATCCCTCAGCCAGAGGAACGGTGACTGAATTTGTTACGCGTCCCAAGTCACACCTCCTCATAGAAGATACAAACCTCATGTGTGCAGTTACATCCCCTCAGAGCTGCTTCACCACCGAATCAGAGACCCCAAACCACATTTAGTAGGCGATTACCATCCTGCCTTGTTCTTAAGGATGCCATTACAAAATTGAGGTATGGCAAAACAAAAGTCTGATGGGGAAGGGACTATAAATCTTAACGCCTTGCACCAACCTGGGAAAGTCTGAGCAAGTCAGAATGAGCCTCGGCTTTCACAGATAGAAAGGCAGTAAGGACTAGGTGCTTGCCAGCAACACCCAGCTTTCTCTTGAGTGTTTCTGAAAAGTGTGGAGTGTTTTAGACAAGGGCACAGGCTACCCAAAACAAAAGCATAGCAGACACAGGGGCCACCACTGGTTGCATTCCATACAGCTGGGTGTGTTTGCTTTGCTTACAAAAGCATTTGTTTCTGCACTGAAAGGTAAAGTGAAATTCTACAGCTCAAGCTATTGAGAAGATAAAAACCTGAAATACCCCCAGGTTGGTGTTTCATATGCCTTACTTGTAGAAACTTAGATCTTATAACTATCCCAGCTCAAGTCCTCCTGCTCCCATTCTTCCATGCAGAATTTGCCACACAATTCCAGCAGTGTGACTTCAGCACAACTTGGACTCACAGTTCCTTCCTATATATTGTCCTTCCTAGAAATACTTCTTCATAACTGCACCTTGTAAGAGGCAGAGCACAGAATAGTATTTCATACTCACACAGGAGATTGAAAGAGGAGCGATATGGGCTTTTTCCTGGCTGAAATCGAGAGCAAGACTAAGAGCAACTCAGAAGGAATCCACCCCAGAGCAACAGGAGCACTAAAACTATCCACAGGTGATACTGCTAGACAGCGACATAGCAACAGAAACACATCTTGCACACAGCAGAGACCAGTGAAGTGCAGTCCCTGGCAGGGAAGGCAAAGATCTGAGGCAGGCAGAACAAACCCCACTGAGCCTTGAGAGACTTCTTCATTTTCACTAAACCAGCAGAGGAACAATTTTGTAAAGTTTACAATTTTGTAAAGTTCTCAAAAAAGTACCCAGGCAACAATAGTCTGCAAAGGAAGAAGGAAAACCCCAGTAAGCAAAGAACAGACTAGGGACTGAATTTCAATGAAAGGCATCTTCCTCCTGAACGTGCAAAGGAACTCTTTCTTGGATCTATAGATAGATCTCGCTGATGATGCGGGAAGGTCAGATGCAGCACTGCTGACTGATCACTCACACAGGAGAACTCCGACGCAGTAATTAAGCAGATCCTGAATCACCCGAAACTAAAGACCTTGGCTACTGAACTGCAAAAGCGTGATGGATATGAATGCATTTGTGTGTATGCTTGGGAGCCTTAGGAAAAGTGCAGGGGGTGTGAGAATGCCTTGAATTTCTCAAAACATGTCAGGGTGGAAAAAGGGAGGAAAACAAACAAGTTCCTCTTGATGCTGATGTGCTGTAAATCCATGTCCCCTGCTTAAGCCCCAAGAACCAACCTCCCTTCTGCCCTTTCCCCGTGCTCTTCTTCTGGGGGGCAGAAGAGTGGCGCAGGTCTGATGATGCTGAGGGTGGCTGTGCCACCACGATGCTGCAGTGCCACGCAAGTACACGGGCAGACTGCACCACTGCAAAAATCCCAACTGCGGGGAAATGACCTGGGCCAAGGGAGAGGGCAGGGCGTATGTTCCTCCCAACCAAAACACACGGAACAATCTGTATTGCTGGACACACAAAAGCAGCTGCCTGGACACACAGAACATGGAAAGAAGACCACGTGTGTAATATATTCGCTTTCTCCACACACTTGTACCTTACCTTGATCACAACGCAGCGGAGATTTTTATCTGTAGGTTAAAACTGAGGCGGCCACAATTATTAAAAAAGATACTATACGAAGTGTGCTCCACCACTGACTGATTAATCTTTTTATTAAGTTCATTTGTAAGTTATTTTTTAATTTATGGGCAATTTCTTCATCTGGATGATGTCCTTTTAACATTTTAATTACATTTTCAGTTCAAAATAAGGCTGTTCTCCCATGGGGTTTTTTAACCTTGTAAATTTCTTCAATAATCCCACTTTTTTTTTTTTTTTTCTGGTTTCAGAGGAGAAGTTTAAAAGGAGCCATACAGGCTAAGTATCTAAGTGACATAATGGATTAGCACAGATGTCACAAGCCACCAGAGATTCTAGAAAAGTTCAGTTCATTGCACACTCCATAGCAACTCCTGTAAAGCTCGAGTGATTTACAGAATGGATGGAATGGGAAAGGGTGCAGAAAGGCCTCAGACCAGCCAAAGCCTGCAGTGAAGTACCATCCACCTTAAACAACAGACAACACATGTAGCGACTCTTTTCTACCAAAATTTATGAGCGGGCAGCTGGACTGAAAGCAAAAGAAGTTTTGATAGACAACTAATACTGGGATCATAATAAGAAACAACTTCCCCCCACCCCCTTCCTGGATCTATTTTCGTTAAAGAATTCATAAATGGTCCGTCCTCCAAGCACTTTGTTTAAAACCAAACAAATGCACAAGCTGAGTATGATCTCCTCGGTCCTACACATTAGATTTCATTCAAAATTAGACACCATCAGGAAAGACAGACAGCTACTGCCTGGCCAGCACAAAGTGTTAAGAAATTGGCTGGAACTCCTGATGGCAAAAATCGAGAGCTTTGAAATAGGAGTACAAGTGTATTAAATGCAAAGAAAACACAGGCACGCGACTGAAGCCTTATGCTTTTTTAACTCACTGAAGCAGGATGGGGTTTTTAGAAGGACACAGCATTCCCCTAACTGCACTGAGTGAAATACTGAAGAGTTTTGCCAACTGTTCTGTTGGGAACAGAGGTCTTTTAAATATTATAGTCATAAAACCCTAAAATGCCACCTCTCTGTTCAGTCTCGTCAGGGCTCCCATCCCCCAGGAAGGCACAGAGCTCTGCAGACCCAAGCAGGTTTCCATCCCGGCCTCCCGCGCTGCTGAGCAGCCAGCTGAGTGCTGCTCATCAATCAGCTGATGAACTGCTGCGGTTTGCAGTCAGGAGTTTTAAGGCAAGGGAACAACAGTGATGATTTACTTCAAAACACCACGCTGTAAACCAGGTGATTCAGCAGCTGATGCACGGTGGCTCAGCTGTCCAGGAACGGGGTGGACCTGCGATGTCATCCACGCTATGCCATCCCCACCAGTGAGTCAGAACCCTGACACTCTGTCATTTCTGCAGCATGCTTTGTGCCTCCTGTGTACTTCAGACTGAAGAGATAGAAAATTGATGCTGTCAACAGAGAAAGGAGCAGTTTCCCCTACGCTATCATCGTAACAGTACCACTGGTTTCAATATCGTATTAGACTCCCACTAACCTTGGGGAATATGATCCATTTCGCCCTCTACAACTCCCTGAAAGGAGGGTGCAGAGAGGGGGGATGAGTCTCTTGAGCCAAGGAACCAGCGCCAGGACAAGAGGGAACGGCCTCAAGCTGCGCCAGGGCAGGGTCAGACTGGCTCTTAGGATATTATTCACAGAAGGGGTTGTTGGGCGTTGGGATGCTTGAAAGACAGGAGCCTCTGGCTACTACTTCTGCACACAAGCATACAAGGAGCATGTAAAGCTGAGCTCCTTTGGCCAGGATTATTTTGGAGGCAGGCACACAACCCTACCTACCTGCATTTCTTTAAATTCAGTTTCTAGAAAGAAATGCTTTAAAAATTTACTTTCAAAATAATTGAGCTGGCAAGATAACAAATAGGTAAAGGGACCCCAGCACAAAGGGCCTTTGCCCACACAATTCCCTTTCTGGAACTGGGACTTAAAGGCTCATGTGATCTCACTGTGAATTTTAGAAATTACTTGCAAGGCTTCAAGATCTGGATTTGCACAAAAGCTCGTTCTGTCCGTCTGCACAGTGTCACATATAATGTGCAGTATAACCAAATGACATTGCAGTGTTATTTCTGGACGAAGATGACACAATGCCGAGCCAGAAGCCACAGCCCTTACACACGTACCCTGGGCCTTTCCCACTGTGGTGGGTATGTCAGAGGATGGTGCGACATATCTTCCCCAGGCTCTGCTCTGCAATGTCTCCTCTCTGTGACAGGTTTCCCAATGCAATAAACTATTTCACTCTATTGATTCCTGTTTACCCCTACAATTCTCTTCACCAGACAACTCTTGCCACCATACCTACAAGAAATCTACTAGAAAAAAGATTTAGACTTCATCCAGATAAAGTGTTTCCACCTTTTCCTTTCGCCTCTCTCAGATTCGAGGATAAACATGTTTTTCCCTCCCCGTGTCTCCCGTATTCTCAGACACAACCTTTGTTTAAAGCAGAAATATTTTCCTACAGTAAGTGCCTGTTATCCTGGTTTGTCCTGGTGCAGGCTGACAAGAGGGAGGGCAGCCTGTGTTCTCCTGGCAGAGCAGTGCCAGGCGTGCAGCGAACAGCACGCGGGGCGTGAATCAGCAGCGCTGCACTGCGGCAGGACTGGCACATGCTGCAGCTCAGGGCTGTAAGTCAAGGATCATGCTAAGCAAGCGAGGTAATTTGTCTGTGTGCTTGGCATTGCTCAGGCCTCGCTTGCAACAGTGCAAGCGGTTATGAATAACTTGGCAAGAGTTGAGAGGAGATCAAGAATTGTAAGGAGGTCAGAGGTATAGTTGTGAGCTAACGTTCCAAACGCAGAACGTGCCCAGTCTGCATTGCTCAGGTGCTTTGCTTATTTACCCTCCCCATTTCTGATACGGTAGTGCTCACAACAGCAATGCAGATTAAGGGAATTAAGCCCAAACTAAAACTAAAAAACTAGATGGGGGCTGATTAAACCAATTAGACTGATGTTCACTAAACAAGTTCTTTGCGGGCAGTGTTCTAAAATCCAGGCCCGGGCCCCATGGCTGGGTCTGCTGGCATGAAACCCAGCATCTAGGTTGGGCTTTAACACGGGACCCTCTCCTGTGGCAGAAACACAGACCCCAACCTTGGGCTGCAAACCAGCCCTCCACTTTGCCTGCGGGTTTGAGCTGTGGGAAACTTCATCCACAGCCCCATGTTATCTCCATTATTACTGTAAAAGATTTTTTTCATCCAAATATGAAAACTGAATGTGTTACTTCAAAACAAACTGGATTTTAGGAGAGAAGAGATTTTTGTATCTATAGACACAGGAAATCTGTGGGCCCACGTGTGCAACCAAACTACAGTTCTGGCTAATTGTAACCAGGCTCCTGGGCTTCCAGGCCCACTCCAGAAAAGGTGGGTTGAAACACCAATGCCAGTATTAACCGCTGAAGAAGCAGGAGTTTAACTCCCAAAATTTCAATATTTACATAGAAGGAAAATGTATTTTTTCAAGATATTTCTGTTTACTTTTCTGGTGACTGGTAGCTGAGCTGATAAGCTTCAAATCAACATATTCATACTATCCAGTGTTTCTGCAAGACATAAGAATCAGAAGTTATAAAAAATGGGGGTGAGAAGCATATTTAATGGCATCAGATGACTCGAGGAAATTAAGCTTTAGAAAAATCACCAAGCCTGGGAATACTGAGAATAGAGCTGTTAACTCTATGCAGCTTCCGTTGTGGATTAACTTCCCTTGCGTGGTTGAACAATCTGTCTACTGATAAAACAACCTCCCCCCTGCCCCCAGGCTCTGGGTTTATACTGATCCCATGCAGCATTGCTTGTGCTATGTGCCCCAGCCAAATACTCATCATTTCCAAGAGATAAACCAGAAAACACTTCCCTCGGTTTACCCAGTAATCTTTACTTGTCAGATCATGCAAGCAGGGTCTGTACAACAGTTAAGTGATGCTGGATGTTAAGCATAAAGAGAGAACACACTTGTTTCAGCAAGTAACTGGACAGTTCTCCATCAGAGCAATGTGAAACAATTGCCTAAACTGGTTGCTCTCTGCCTCCTGTAACTCCAAAGAATCATCAAAGAAGAGTAATTAAGAGCAAATAGCCAATACCCATTCTTTTTTCATTCTAATACTCGTTGCTGTGCAAATAAATCAAGCCTTACCCTGTGGTTTGTAGCACTTCCCTGCATAAAACAGAAAGACATGAGGTTTCCTTTAAGACCTATGTTTATTCATTTTGAACTTGAACTAGGATCGTATTAAAAATAGATTACAAATCATTTAAGAGCTATTAATGTTTGCCAAAACTAAGCTGTGGTTTTACATAACAGCAAAGTCAGACTAAATGAAAAGTAGCATTTCACTGCGGAGAAGTCCCGTTACACAAAAAGCACACAACGTATCTGGCGCTTCAAAAAGTACCCAGCAGAATCCCACACACAAAGAGCACTCGATACAAACAGATGGAAAGGAAGGATTTAGAGTTTGAAGTTAATTCTCTGAAATTCAGAAATAAGCATTGGTCTGGCAATATTAGCACATTTAAACCTCTGCACAGGACTGCTGAAATCATTGAGACACCTGCACAGGGGCAATTATTTGCAGAACCAGATACCAAAACCCTTGAGCATCTTTGAATTTTCAAAAAACTGCTTCAAATTCAATTTACACTGTAAACATTTAGATTAGAGGGATCAGTCCAGCAGATCGCTTAAACCTCGCCTTAGCTTCAAGTTGGAAATTAAGAGCGTACTTCAGTGATTTGGCAGAGGATGCAAGCAGTCTTCAGTGTTTCGATGGAGGGCTATGACAGGGAATGATTCTGTGTGGAGATGAAGGGATGTACAAGCACTCAGGGCACTCGACTGGTAAGCAGACAGCACTTCCTGTAATAGATTTTTTGTAACGAGACTTTGATTTTAGCTGTTTACAGCTTTGTCAGAATTCAAGCAATCAGAGCTGAAAGTGTTGATGGCAGGTGTCTGCTTCAGGCTAGGGCAAAATTCAGATAAAACTATTTATACTCTTCTGAAAAGGGGGTGGACAAAAACCTACTGTTATTGCTCATGTTCCTGTGTTGACTACATCTTTTTAATTTGTTACTGTCACCTATTGAAGGAAAACATTCTGTGACAAAGCCCTGGACAGGGGCTTGAAAATTGAAAGAATATGCTCCCTGTAATTTACCTTTAATGCCCCAATTCAGACAAGCTCTTAATTTCTGAAAGCTGTTTGCCTTACAAGCACATGTGAGAATTAGCAAAACTCTCACAGACCTTCTCATGACTGCCAGCCTCGGGCAGGAGCTGAGCTGGACTTGCACCGAAGTGATGCCCCTCTGCGCAGCGGGCTCCAGAGCTGAGAAGATGGAGAGAGTCTTCTATATTCTCAGGGCCCTCCGTGTTAACACCAAGACAGTGGGAAAAGGAGGGAAAAATTGACAAAACTGTGGAAGGATCAAATACTATATGTTGGGGAGAAACAAGGTGGGATAAGGAAATTGTGTATTGTGATAATATATAGTTAAGGAGGAACCTCACAGAAGAAATTAAAACTGTAGGAGACATCTCTCACATGGAGGTATCTCCACTGGAGCTCAAGACCACTTGCCAAGGAGGTAAGCACTGCCCAGATGAGCAAAGCAAAGCACAGAAGTATCAAATTCTGTGTCATCTGGCAGGCCAGCAAGAGGAACATGCAACTTCTGAATCCCCGCCCATACACCAGTGCTTCAGAGACAGAGAACGCTGACAGGAGGACGGACTCCATTGAGTCATTCCACACACCTGAGCTCCACAGGGCATCGTTTACGTGGGTGACAACCAATGTGTAAAAATAGACACTGAATCTTTAAAGCCACTGACATCGGAGAACGACAAGGCCAAGCGCTGGTGTGGGTGGGGAACAGAGGGGAAAGACAGCCATCCTGGAATAGTGTTATTTTCTCTCCCAAATGACAAAGCAAGCCAGTCTGAGCCATTGCTCACGTGTCCTGAGGCTGTCCTCTGTAAGCTGTCACACAGCCCTGCCTTCTCTCCTGTGAAGCCCCTGTGTGAGGCAAGCACATACCAATGGCTTAGCACAGGCTGGCCTAAGGAGGACACCAGCTTCAGTTTCTCTTTCATCTCATCTAATTGGGGATTATCTTGACCCTTTCCCAGGTCTGGCCAGCATGAGAGTGAAGTTGCATAAATCAAGCCAGATAAGGCTGAAGTTATGTTGGAAAAGCATCTTTAAGCTCTCAAGGACAAGCAGCAACTCTTTCATTTACGACAGTTTATAGGCTGCTGCTTACTTGAGAGTCCCACTGAATCCTTCAATGTCATTGTGGAACCACTAGCCATGATGAAACGTGTCAGCATTTGGCCTACCTTAAAAATGTATTTTTGTAAGGAGCAAATGGCTGTGTCCTTTTGAGTAAATATAACTCTGCCAGTACTATTGGGGCACTTTACAAGTTCAAAACCATCAAAAGAAGTGCAGCTCCATGCGTGATGTTTCACTGGCTCCTGACGTCCCTTACAAGCTGGGAGATACAGTAAAGCTGAACCCAACTCAGTATGGCTTAATCCTGACTTTTATCTCTAAGAGATGTTGTTGATTCATTGCAATCACTTGCATTATTGATGGCCTCTGTTTAACTGTCCCCAAAGGAATAAACTGTCCAGAGCACAATAATTAAGTTTCCTGTTTATTTACATAAAACTTCCCCAAAGTATTCAAACTAATAAATCTTTACAGCTACCTGCAAATTTGAAAAATATTCCACATTGTCTTAAAGACAAAGATGAGGCATTTTCAAAGGCAGATGATGTAGCACATGAGCAGCCAGCCCCAAGAACAGAGCTGAACCCTGATTCCCAAGCCCTCTGTGCCCTGGGAGGTCAGAGCGCTGGCGATGGGAAGTAGCCTCACTGCAAACCAGACTGTCCAGAAGAAATAACAGCCCTGCACAATTACTGGCTTTAACTACGGGTAAAAGCTCTCATTTGGGACCTCGACTGATGATGTGCATGTGACGTACAACTACAGGAGAACTGATGAACGTGATCTGGCTTCTGCAGCTGGTGGGGAACTGCAAATGCTTTAGACTGTGTCAGGGCCCCGTGCCTTAAGCTCTAACAGCCCTGAACTCCTCCTTTAGTAGCACCATTCCAGAGCTGGCTGTCGGGATCTTTATTTCTGTTTAGTTATTGATTTACAGTTGCTATTGCTGGAGGCTTCTTCCTCACCCCCTCAAGACAAGGAAACATTTACAACTTCTCCTGCATCCCTGTTCTCCTTTCAGCCTGCCAGCCTCTCAAAGCTCCCTGACAGCCTGCAGCAATCCCCCTGGGAATGGCAGCTGATGTCCTTACTGACAGCCGCCCTGTACTCTGCCATCTGCCAGCACTTGATGGCAGTTGAATAAGCATTAAGACATTAACAGTCTGGCACAGGTTTAAGGTTTAATAATTAATAATTTAATAATTAATAAAGTTAATAATGTTCTGTGGACTCACTACACCCACACAGGCAGCCAAAAAAACCCTTGTGCACTGAATTTTGCCATGCCTGGGGCTGGGCAAGACTGCAGCGACAGATTAGCTGTGGGGGTGAATGCCACCTTTTGCTGTTCCAGACAACAAGGCCTGAGCTCTGGCCAGTGAGGCTTTGAAGGTCTTTCGCTGTACTGCAATTGTATATTGGGATCTGGGCTACCAGAAACAGACTCACTGGTTTGGGGAAATAACAGGAAAGAGTAGACAGAAACAAAGGGAGTCTTCAGGAAAAAAAAAACCAAAACCACCAAAACCAAAAAATGCAACAAACAAAACAAAGCTCCAAATGAAAACAAACAAACCACCTCCTCCCAGAGCCAAACCCAACCCTTCTTCTGAATTTTCTAATGTTCATAAACCCTCCCTGAACTGCTGAACTGGAATTCGAGAGCTCTGAACTGCCTTTGGAGCGCAGAGTCTTGTACCACAAGTATCACGAGGGCACAACAGTCCCCATTTGAATGGATTATTAAAATGAGAAAATGATCCTACTATGTTTGCTTAAAGTTTATATTAGTCCTTGGTTTATTTCTCTTGTGTGTATGCCTAGCATGTAGCCAGTCTGGCGCTCTGGTGTAACGGATGATCCATTAGCTTGACAGACATTCCCTTCTGTCACTTCTAACCATACCAACCCCGTCAGGCGATGTCATGGAGGAAATTCATCCTTTTAACCTGCAGCAGTGATGGCTCTTAGACAAACCTCAAAGCACTGGTTATAGTAAGAAGCTTCTGTACCAGATGACTTGCAGGAAACTTGGTACGCCTCCCAGATGTTTAATAAACTTGGCAGTGATCTCTCAAAATCTTTGGCTAGAGTTCAGACATCTCTACCCACAACCAGTACACAAAGGATTAAATGACTTCAAAACCAACAAATGTTGTTTTGCAGTATGGATAGAGTATGCACACACATTTCTCTATGCTTGCTATTTTGTGAAGGGATCTGGCATTCTTTCCACTGTTATGTGGTGCAAAATAGGCTTATAGGTCAACAGAAAAGGCAAGGGAAATGAAAAGATGTCCTGAAAATGAAGAAAATAATGCCTTTATTACTTTTAAGGTGTTAGTTCAGTTGCAGGTCAGTGAAGAAAAAGGAAGATTTGTTATGAATGAAAGCAGTTTGACAGTCTACGTGAAAGGAATCTGGTGTGCGACCTCTCTCAAGTTCCAGGGAATGATCCACATTTTCAAAACTGTCACCACAGCACCCAGCAGCTGCATGAGGAATAGCCTTCCTATGCAAGTATGTGTGAGATGTTGAAAATCCCTCCCAAAAGATGTTGAAATCGCCCCAAAAAATGCATGTTCATGAACCAACAATCTCAAACGTAGTTCAGACTGAAAATTTTATTTATATATTTTTTAAAAGATTAAATTTCAAATTCAAAATTTTGTATTATTTAAAACCTTATTTAATAAATTAACCAATGTGTGAAAACAAAGGATGGCTTGAATAAAACCCCCCAATTTTTGAAATTCAGAAATAACCAAGTAGAAAATCTCAAAGCTTTTTCAATTCTCCCCCTGTGAGAAGGTTATCAGATTGTTTTTTCAAAAACTACCCTTTTTCCTGATGGTTTTCAGTTTTGAAAATTTGTCTGGTCACGAGGGGAAAAAAGTGTCCCTGGGAAATTTCATACTCTCTCCACTTAGTTGAAAGGTCGCCTGTGTGTCCCCAGCTGCCCCTTCCAGCTTCCAGTGCAGAGGATTACAAAGGTCTGCAGAATAAAACCTGCCTGGAGCCCTCCACTCCACACACACACACACATATAATGGAGCAGCTACTACACCCAAAGCAAGAAAACCAGCTGGTGCTCATCCTTCACCCCTTTTTTAGCATGGTGTATGTCTCCCAAAAGTCCTGGAACAACAGTTCCTGAGCTCATAGACCGCCAGAGGTACTGTCCTCCTGGCAGGACATGCAAGGCAGAAAACAACCCAAAACCTTCTCCAGCTGCAGGGTAGAAGCCCTGGCTGTGTATCTCCCTATTGGGATGGGCATCTCTTTGCAGAAATATGCTAAGGCTTTTCTTTCCTGAAAAAATAGTGGTGGGATAGAGGATAGGAACGGTTACTACTGATGTTTTTTCTGCCGTTACTCTCTGTCACTGCAAAGACTTGCCATCGAGTCAATGCTTCTGATGGGCAGAAAGCGAACACACAAAAGTCTCAAGGGAAACAAGGCAGGTTTAGCAGCTTGTCCTGTCACCATGTGACTCTCCAGTGTTTCATTCTATTAAGCAAGTAACAGACATTTGAAAACTGTTTAAATGTTACTTCAAAACAGCCATTCCTGAAATGGAATAAATAGTGAACACCTCAATTCTTGTCTAAATATGGTTTAGCAGGCAGAGTTTTACACCCATGATAGGCTGAAACTCTTGTCTGCTGTGCCAGTTCACCAGCTCTCAATGGCAGTTGGCTTCTTCACCTTCCTACAACACAATGGAAAGGAAAGGCACTCTGCCAGAAACCAAGGTTCAGATTCTGCAAACCCTTATGCACATGCTCAACATTAAGAGGAGCTGACCCGAGAGAGAGAGAGTCTCATTAAACATTCACACAGTACTTCAGACAGAGCACATGAGTGCAGGTATGTAGGAGACAGGCTGAGAGGAAGGATGTTTACACTAAAGAGTGCAATTTCCTCCTCAGATTTACAGCAGTGTTTAAATATGATTGTTTTATTGTCATCAGTACTACTTTGTGAGAGCATCACCTCAGTCAAGTAAGATATTTCTCATCACCTCTAACACTGGGATGAACACCACAACAGGCAATTAGGAGAAATTAATCAGAAGACTAATTTAAAAAAAGAAAAAAAAAGAGGCTTTGAGTCTAGTTTGGGGTTTTTTTACATAAACTCCTGCCTCTTTCTTGTGTCTAAACAATGATACAGCCACAGTGTCAGAATTCAGAAACACAACAGTAGTAAAATGCAGAAGTGATTATGAACGTATCTGAAAACAAGTCTCTGGAAATCAGCAGTGCCACAGTTTCAGCCTTCTGGGTTACTGGAGTAACACTGTGCTCATTTTTCATATTGCAACAAAAGCCAGAATTGTCCTGCCATTTTTCAGCAATTCAGTTCAATTGGCCAGCTCCAAATATTTTATCAGAAATGTTATGGCATGAAGATATTTTCTTCCTTGCATTGAAAGAAATTTTTATAAAGCAAAAAATCTGTTTCCTTTGTTTGGTTTTACCTAAGTTTCATGGCCATGGGAAGAAGCATGCATATATGACCCAAATGTATTTTTAAGGCTCAAAAAGCCATGTAAAAATAACCCTGTTTTTACCTCAAGGTATTCCAGCTCATCTGTCAATTGTCTGGGAGAAAGCAAAGGCAGAGGGGGAGGTTCTAGGTATTATCCATGGCACCCTCACACCTCTCACAACCTCTGTAGTAGGCCTCGGTTTGGGCATGGGAAAGCACAGCCAGCAAAACACATCTACTCTGGTTTGGTCTGGAACATGTAGGAAAAAGATTGAGTGATTTCTTTAAAAGTGATTTCTATTTCATATTTTGAAGTAAATAAAATATTTTCACAAAATTATTTCCATTTGCTTCCAGCTGGAGAATTTCAATACAACATTGATTTTTACCCATGAGTCAAACAGTCAACTATATCCCAGCATAGCTCTCTATTTCTGAAGAATAAACATGAATTATCGTCTTGATCAAGAGCCTGGCCTATCCCTTCCTTTTTCCAGCACAGGGGAGAATGTACCTAAGTTCAGATTAAGAAATACGTACAGACTGCTGAGGATAATCTGGGTAAGAGAGTACCTCCTCCTGCAAATTTAACAAGCATTCTTTGAGGACAGGATTAATTTTAAGTAGGCTTAGACGCAATTCGTAATGCCAAATGAGCAGGTGGCATTCCACATGGTCATGCACAATTCTGACTCTCTTGGCAAACACAAATGTTTGATGTGATCAAAGCCAAAAGGGTTTTTGCTTTTGCGTAAGAGTCAACACTGGCTCCCAATTCCAAGGTCTCCTTCCCTTTCCTCCCCTCTCTGTGTCTGGCCAAGGACATATGGGCCTTGTTTCATGCCACTTGCTCACACAGATCAGAGGTTATCCTGACAAGTATTCTGACTAGGGCAGCACAAAGCTCTAAGAAGGTTCCCACCTCTTAAGAAATTCCCTCAAATGCTATGCTTTGGAGAAGGGAAAGAGGGGGCACATTTGGATAAACAAAGGTGGACTGGCTAAAAAAGAAGTCCAACCACAAAAGCAATAACAAAACTCCGTGCTGCAGAAGGTAATTAAGGGGGATTGTGGTTCCTAAGAGGAAATCAGAGGTTGTTATGTGCAGTTTTCACTAAACCATTTTGTTGCAGTTTAAGATCTGTGCAGCCGTGCTGTAATCAAACAGGAAGAACAGCAGCAAGGAACAGTGTGACATCGATGTGCAGGAAAGCCTGCTAAAGGTGTCTTGGTTGTCCACACAGAGAAACCCCAAGCCTGTACCAAGCATCTTCAAAAGCAAAGGCAATAGGTGATTGCATGCTGCTTTCCTGGAGCATATGACAGATTAGTGGACTCTAGTTTCATAAACGTCACGGGCCTTGTCCAGCCTGCAGAGGGTATAAATCAGAACGGCAGAAAACCACAACTGAATAGGTGTCAGGAAACAGCCAAAGGAAAAGATGTTTCATGAAACCTTGGAGATAATGTTGCCAATGGGCATTGATGGCTCCAATGAACTAGAGAGCAAAGAGCAAAGTTATTCTCTGGGTTCTGTCACCGATGATTTCTGTAGCTGTACGTGCATCACTTCCCTTCTATGCCCCTGTTTCTCTTTTTCTGTTTCCTACAGGATGAGACCTTCAGTGCAAAACTGGGTCATTTCCATGGAGCTGTCAGACAGTCCACAGCTCCAGAGTAAGAGCATCACCATGCACACAGAGTTTGGTGTGCTTTCAAAAAGAAGAATGAGAAATGAAAAGCACTTCCTAAACCAGTTTCTAACAATTAGGAGAATGTTTACGAGCATCCTTTACAACTGCAACCACCAGATTTCACGGAATCAAGAGCAGCTGCAGAGCACCAGTAGGACGCTGCCTCTTGAAATAAAAACAGTGCTAGCAAAGCAGGGTGGTGGTTATATCATCAGTGAATGACACCCCAATGGTTTTAATTATTTAACTTGATTAGAGAAGGAACTTACTCTGGATTCTGGTATTCTACAATGCCGTGGATTTTGAGGTGAAAACCACGGAACTCATATTTCAGTAAACATCATGGAGAAGAATATAGCATGACCATAACAAAATGAACCTACTGGCTTGAGCCCTATGGGATTTCCTTCCAGAAGTGTTTACCAATAGACCTGCCCTGCACTCTGCAGAATAGATTCTGCTTTCATTTACCTGCACACAACCTCTGCTACAACACTTACTGCTTTCCCATCGTGAGTCTTGAAGGCATGCAGGTGATGCACATAAAGGTGAACAGCACTTGTCCTTCTGTATTGCTGCATGACACAATATGGGCCCATTTGGACTGAGGTATCAGTCGTTGAAGGGTGAACTCCTGGTGACACTCATTTTTAGAGGCCATTTCAAAGAAGTCAGAGGTGTGAAGATTTCCAATAACCTGGAAGGTAGGATCAGTAGTAAGATGTAAAGAAATTCAACTGGTGTTAAAATTGATATTATAACTGAGTCTTGGGGGTGAAATAATGTTTCATTCTTCTTTCCCTTCCATAATTCTTCTAGCACTAGTATCACCCTGAGTGGAAGAGAAACTGCAAACTTGAAAATCTTGACAAGCAGAAGAGCCTTTTGTTGTAGGAATAGTGGCCAGTGCTGCAACAAATCACCCATCTGCAGGGTTGATATAAAAATTACTTCAGAGAGCCAGTATGTGGACGATTTAATGTGGTTGCCAGAAAGCTCTTCATAAAAATTCATGACTCTAGCAGCTGGTCCTAGCTGCCATGAGACTCCTTGTGTGTTCTTCTATGGAAGGCAGAAAAACCAAACCCATACTCCACGTCTCATCTAAAGAGCTGTGCCTGGTTTTAACTAAATTGAACACGGAAAGGCTCCCATCATCACCCGTTACAGAGGTGGCTTTTCCATCACCTGTGGCTCAGGAGCATCACTCCGATCTGCTCTACTCTCCGTAGGATCAGGCAGCAATGGGCTCTAAACATTATGATCAGACCCAGCAGAAGCAACCCAGAAAGCTTTAGGGGTTTTGCTTCAGCCAAAGGAATAAAACCCTCAAAGGGGCACTGCTACTCATATTGATGTCTTTAAAATGATTCAAAATTTTTACTCAACAGTAATCACAAATCTTTACTGGGGAATATAAAAATCATGTCATATCATGGTATGCAAACAGTTCCTTTCTGGTCAAGGCCTTACAAACATTTCTTTTTATACCCCCCTGAAATTATCCGATTGATCTGCTTTAAAGAGGAGATAAAAATACCCAGGTGAAGCAGAGGGACATAACTTCCCAGATTGCCCTACTCAAACAATGAGAAATAGGTGATAAAGTTTAATTAAAGTTTAATCCAGCACATTAACCAGCCCAACTCTCCAAACACTCTAGAGATTACAACTCACTGTTGACACAGTCAGAAACTAATAATCCACAGGGGGAATGAAGCCCACGGCTCCCACACCCTTCTCCTCCAGGGGTGGTTGGTTTGGTCCTGGCAGCAGCAGTCACTGAGGGTCCCAGCTGCTTCTTCAGAAACACCCTGCTCAAGAGATCATTGCTCAGGTAAGACACTCTCCTAGCTGGAGCTCTCAGAGCTGGGTATCTGTATCAGGAAAACACCTTCCCGTGACTCATTTAAGCACTTTTAAGCTCTGGTCTCCTAACGCTAAGGCTGACTTGCTAATGACAAGGTCATCTTCCCTTGGGGTCACAGACCACAAAGTGCTGAACAGGAGAGCCTAGCTCAAGACAAGAAGCATTGGTTTCTACATCACCACCTGATAACGGGTAACTTAGTGCTCACAGAAGGCAGGCCAAATGCGTGGGAGTTTTCCTTCTGCCTCATTTCCAAATCTGGCTTGCATCCAGTATGTGAGTTTACAACCCTGCCTTGGATAACGTGCTACCCTTCCCCACCCCTCCTTCCCTAACCACCGTGGGTTATCAATGTACATCTTTGGAAGAGCTACCAGTGCATTTCTGAAAATCACTTTCCGGCCATTTCATTGTTTCATTGGAAAGTACAACTGAAGCAGAAAGAAAAATGATGCAACACCACACGACAACTCTTCATTTTCAGTTCAGTAGCTGGCAGGCCAAAAAAGTTGCTGAGAGCAGTAGGGCTTTCCTAGCTGAGAACTGGCTCCTGCCTGGAAGCTGTGTTGCTGAGTACAGAAGGTCTGGAAGCCCAGAATAGTTTTGTTTTGCCGTCCCAAACTGCCTTTTCCTCTGTGGTTCTTGTGTGCCGCTTTAATAGGAGAGATCTGTAACCCATGGAGAACAATTGACTCCTGTTCATGCCAGCATTAAAGTTCAAGAGGACACTTTCAGGGAAGGCTTGCTATAATTACAAGATCACTTTCTTCCCCTCTGGTTTGTGGCATTGCTGTAACAATGACTATTACTTTTAATACAGAGATACTGAACAGTAAATGTGTAAATTTTCCATCTCTCAAAGTGCTTTCAACAGACGAAAAGTACTAATTTGAAGAATTTACCATGCTGGGATTTAGAAAACAACACAGGAGAAGAAATCATCCTTTTAATTGATATTTCACCACTTGTTAAGTCCAGAATAGCTATACTGATGAGAGATTCAGCATAATATTAATGATTATTATTTTACTGATGTCAGTGTTTCTGATTTTTAGGACCTTTGTGGTCATTCAGCTTCTGTTTCAGAAACAAGAAAAATCTTCAGAAAAAAATTCTGCAGAAAATATACACAACTACATGTGGTGGACTTCATATGGAGTTATTTTCATTGAAACACAATAGCCTATTCAAAAGCAATTTTTTTAAAATACTCTGCTGGCTAGGATTTTTCAAAGCTTTCTTTAACTGACTGTACTTATAAACATTTTCATTTCCAGGGGTTTTTTTTGGAGAAAATGGTAATAAGGACAATGAAATTTCAAGTTACACAGATGTTCTGAGTTTAAAAATCGTGCAGCACATGAACAAATAATGCTATTCAAATTGTTCAAGAATAATAGAAGCAACTTCCAAACCTGCAATATTTTCCTCTGTGGTACTTTTCAGTAACTCTAAATGGAGCTAACTGGTTTTCTGTGATACACGCAACTAGGCAGAGAGAGGTGCAGGGGCTTGTGAAATGCAACATTCTTTGGGGTGTATTTTTCATTAATATACACTAACAACGTAAAAGTTGGCCTCTACTCCACCAAGTATCAGCAAAGTGAATTAAGTAGCATTTTTCTGAGAAAGCTCCACAATGAAACCAAAGTCCCAACCCCCTTCTGCCTCATGCCTTACAAAGTCATTGCTGCCTTTGCAAAGCAGACAGACAAACCGCTCCTTAAGCACAAAAAAGTGTGGATGAGATTCTGAAGCTGTTTTGTTGATCAGGGATATCAATTAAACTCAGACACCAGAGTGAAAAGAGCAGGCGTATTTTACTAGAAATAACTAAATAATGTAACAGAATAATACAGAAAACATACAGTAAGAAAAGACAGAACAGTGCACTTAAACAAATAGGAAAATACAGGGTAATGCATCAAATCATTACTACCTGAGAGAGAACAGTGATTAAGAAAGATCCATCACCACTTGCACACTTTACCATCACCCAGATCCGCAGTCGCTGGGCAGCCCCAGTTACAGCGAGGATTTGGAGAACCTTTCCCTGCAAGTGGGAAATCCTACGCGGTGCGTCCACCCGTAGGTGAGGCTTCCAAAGTCACTGTGAGTGGGTCCAACCTTATATACCTAAAAATCAGTAAGCCAGAATAGCTGACACCTTTGTTTTAAGCGGAAACGTCTGGTTTTCATCTCACGTTAGGTTCCCCCCAGAGCCTGGCCAGGGCTTAAGGGAGAAGCTAAGGGAGTTTCCCTGCTTATCTAGTTAATTTATGAGCAAGGTCACAAGGCCAGACAACTGTTTCTGTGGCTCCGTTATCTTGCTCACACATAAAGAAAGATAAAGATACATTCAACATAGACATGTTTTATGATGTTTAAGCTACATCTTCTATGCATATTTCACTAATGACTACATACAGAGTTAGCAGTTTCAGTTCAGGGCCTGTTGCTCAGGCTTCAGTATTCCCACCTTTTACATCAGAACAGTTGGTTTGCTATAACTTAGTATAATACCTATTAGCACAATGGTTATCAGTTATAAAATGTACAGGATTCATCTATAGGTCAGCTCTGGCTTGGGCTTATTGTCCAAGCCTTAGCACTTCAGAAGCTGCCACCAAACGTTACATCTCCTTATAAATCTGTAGGGTACGGCGCAACAGAACGCTGAGTCATTCACAAAATCTATCTCTGATGTGCAGGAAGGGAACTCTCTGATTCCTGGCTAAAAGTGTTCCACGGAGCAGGAAAGGGGATTTCTCTGCTTCTAATGGGCTCATGCTCTCCAGCCACTTTCGGAGACCATGTGTAGCCCTGAAGAAGTAATGAGAGAGAAAAAGCAAGGAAAAGCCACAACAGGAAGGAGCTGAACCCTGACTAGAAGTGAGGTGTTTACAGTCTGTGGCAATCAGCTATTTCTCCCCAACTCAAAGGGCCTGTAATCTGCAGAACACCCTGGGGAAGGCTTCTGGCGAAGGGATTCTATGAAGGCTTCAGAGCAGTTACAGGGAGCTCCTAGAGAGATGGAGCTGAACTCCTGCTTCTGAGGGATGAGGATCTGTGTGGAAGACATGCTGGGTCTCCCTAACGCTGCAGCTCAATCTGCCCACATTTAAGCAGATTTCTTTCTCTCACTCTTTGTTGTGACATGTGGGTCCAATCAGTGTCCTGATCCCTTCTGGATATCACATACTTGCTTTGCTGGAGTTCTACCGTCCCACCACACACTTCCTTTGAAAGCCTGCCTCCCTCTCCATCGCTCACTTCCTGCAGTTTAATAGTTCCCAAACTCTGGCTGCGCTCTGGGCACAAAGGGAAAGTTTTATTCCTGCAACCCAGATCCAGACTGAACAGACAACACACTCTGTCACTGCGATGCTGCAACATCAGTCGGTTCCCAGGATGTGAGATACGGTGGGGCTTAACGGCTCCAAGTCCTGGCGTTAACACTTTATAGATTTTACACTCAGCTTCAGGCATGAACACTGTCCTTTAGCTGCGGCTGGTTACTTCAGCAATGCCAAGGGCCAGTCTGGACGTGCAAGAAATGGAACAACACCTGGAGATGAACCTGCTGCTGTAGGAGTCACGCCCAGAGCTGTAAGCTCTGAGGGGTTCTGCTCTGCTCAGTCTCAACACCTTTGAGTCCTGCTTAGGGGTGGACATGGAAAGCTGCTCTGTTAGTGACAGGGCACGTATGTCAGCACCCAGGTGAACTGTGCTTTGTCCCAAAGTACCAGCTCAGTTTCTCTCCAGCCTTCACTCCGCGATTGCCTCCCAATAACCCCGGCAAGTCCCGTGCCAGCTGCCTGCGCCACAAGTGACTGCCGCTGCTATTCACAGCAGAAGGAGGAACTGGTGAACCAGCACACTGGTTACAAAAGACACTTACTCATAGAAAAATTTGCTAGACAGCACAAAGGCAACTTCCAAAATTTTACCGGGCAAAGAACACCCTCCCCCCCGCACGCAATGACCTCATTTCCCCCTGTGAGCTTAAAGCTGTATCTGCCAACATATGGGCTGGATACAGATCGTCACAGGTAGGCTTAAAGTGCTTCACCAGCTAGGAACACCTTCAACTAACATATGGGCTTCAAAGAAAATTCAGCAGCTTGCAGACCTCACTCTTGTAGCTCTGTCCAGTCAGACACTATAGGGAAACCCATCTGTGCCAACTCCCAGGTTCCCTTTGTTCTGTACTATCGTTGTGACAGTAACTACCACAGTGCAGACTAGAGCTCCTGTTTTGAAGTTCATGTAGGCTCCATCTATCCACAGGACTCTTGAAATGTAGTAAGGCATCCAGAAAGTTAAAGAGTGAATTTGGGAATTAACTGCTTTGCATACATCCAAAACTCTCCAATGCTGTTTGGGATTGAAGTGCAACAACACATTCTCACACTCTTCACTCCTCACCTTATTTTGCAGAGTTCAACTACGACAGCTAACTGGATTTGTGCACATAAGTGTCTGAGGATGCTTCATAAACCTCTGCATGATGTGTGAGCTGATGGCAGCTGGATTATGGATCCCCACCTCCCAAGGAAGGGTTTCAAACTGGGAAAGCGCAACCTGATGAATGAAACTCGGACCTACAGCCTATCTGATCCTGTCAGATCCAGCTGGCTTACAGGCATATAAATCCAGTGATCAAATGAAAAATAACCACTCTGCAAAGAGTATTCTTCAGTTCTCATTCCTTCTGTACTGAGTGGTTCCTAGGCTCTCTCCTAGCACATCTGCTGGGCAGGTAGTCTTTCTCATCTATGTATTTTTCACCTACATATTATTCCTGCCTTTGGAAGGAAAAGAGACAAGAGGTTTGATTTTCTTCCCTCCAAGCAGAGACCACTAAACATATTGTAAATAATGCAAAGTTTATCAGAAAATTAAATTTAATCAAACGTGAGTGGTCTAAACTCCCAAATAAACTAAGCTATATAACTCAAAAAATTACATTCTGCATCCTTACCACAGGGACGTTTTTATCTCTTTCCCATCACTTGCATGCTGACATTCATTGCATTACAACTATCATCAGAGAGCTTCTCTATCTATACAGTTCTTTGCTGTCCATATTTTCTTTCTTGAGTAGACCCAGGTCAGTCCAGCGATCAACAAGATCATCGGAATGAGTTCGCTCCAATAATTTCATGGGCAAAAGTCCTGGATGAGTCTCCTCACCAGGAAATCATTCTTCGTTTTGTGTCATCTGCTCTATATTGAACAACCACATAAGAGACAGTACTGAAAGACCTTTATCTCTGTAGGTCTTCTCACCAATTACAAATTGGGATGAAAGGTCATCTAGTCCAGCAGATCTTCAACTAGATCAGGTTGCTCAAAGCCCCGTCCAACCTGACCATGAACACTTCCAGGGATGGGGCATCTACCACCTCTGTGGGCAACCTGTACCAGTGTTTCATCACCTTACTCATGGTGGTAAATGAACTGTAAGTCACAAGAAGAACCTCCCAAGAAAAGAACTGCTGGCAAACAGAGCCACTGTGGGCCTGTGCTCACATGTTACGGGCAGCAGGTGAACCTCCTCCTTACCTATCTTGCCTTCCTAGGTGCCTCTGTACTACAGGTACGAGGCTTTGGATGTGGAAGGCCAGTCAACAGATGATGTGGATGATGGTCCATCTACACCAGAGGTGTTGCCAAGGTCAGAAAGGCCTACCCCATGTATCAAGACCACCTCCACGAGGAAGAAAAGACGGCTTATAGTTGTAGGCGGCTCCCTTCTGAGGGAAACAGAGGGTCTGATATGCTGGACAGACCCTCCCCTTAGGGAAGTCTGCTGCCTCGCTGCAGCCCAGGTTAAGGACATCACTAGGAAACTTCTTAGACTGGTATGGCCCTCAGACTACCACCTATTATTGCTCTTCCATGTGGGTGGCAATGAAGCCGCAAAGAGTAGTTGAAGGGCAATCAGAAGAGACTTCAGGCCTTGAGATGGTTGGTAAGGGAATCTGGAGCACAATTCATTTTTTCCCCTCTATTCTTCCAGTTACAGGCAGTGATACAGGAAGAAACAGATGGACCTGGTCTATTAATACATGGCTCTGTGGCTGGTGCCATTGCCACAATTTTGGGTTTTTTGATAATGGGATGGTCTACATGGCACCAGGCCTGCTGGCAGCAAATGGGATTCACCTTTCTCAAAGGGGGAAGAGATTCTTTGCTCATGAGCTAGTGGGGCTCATTGACAGAGCTTTAAACTAGACTTGAAGTGGGAAGAGGATAATATCAGGCCTGTTCATGACAAGCTGTGGGATGACACACCAAGGTTAGAGGACCCTCAGCCTGTTGGTCTGAGATGTGCTGGGTACACTGGAGCACACCTGAAGTCTTACAGAGATGAGCCAGGGGCTCCTTAGGTAATAGGACCCAACAGGGAAACACTGGTGAAGTACCTCAAATGAATTAAGGTGTGTTCCTCTAAGAAGGTGACACGGCCAACAGCTCAGCTGAAGTGCCTCTACACCAACGCATGCAGCATGGGCAACAAATAGGAGGAGTTGGAAGACAGCATGCTGTTAGAATGCTACAACCTAGTTGCCATTACTGAAACCTGGTTGGACAAATCCCATGAATGAAGTGTGGCTATTGATGGCTACAGGTTGTCCAGAAGGGACAGGCAAGGAAGGAGGGGCAGAGGGGTTGCCCTCTATGTCAAGAAAGGGATAGATTGTGAAGAACTGTCTCTGAAGAATAGCCACAAGCAGGTTGAAAGATAACGGGTAAGAATTAGAGACCAAGGCAACAAAGGGAACCTTGTGGTTGGTGTTTACTACAGGCTGCCCAAGCAAGGGGAGCCTATTGACAAAGCATTCTTACTCCAGCTACAGGAGGCATTGCGCTTGCAGGCACTCATACTGCTGGGGGACTTGAACCACCCCAACATCTGGTGGAAAAGTAGCACAGCAAGCTGTAGGCAATCCAGGAGACTCCTAGGGTGCATTGAGGACAACTTCTTAAGCCAGGTAAGAGACAGCCCTACCAGAGGGGATGCAATACTGGACCTGACGGTCACCAATGCAGGTGAGCTAATCCATGACGTCAAGATTGGAGGTAGTCTGGGCTGCAGTGATCATGCACTGGTGGATTTCATAGTCCTGAGGGATATGGGTCAGATGAAGAGTAAGGTCAGGACCCTGAATTTTAGGAAATACAACTTCGAGTTGTTCAAGGAGTTAGTCTACAGGACCCCCTGGGAAACTGCCCTCAGGGACAAGGAAACAGAACAGAGCTGGTAGATCTTTAAGGATGCTTTCCATAGGGTGCAAGAGCTCTCAATCCCCAGGTGTAAGAAATCAGGAGAAGAAGGCAAGAGACTGGCATGGATGAGTCGAGACCTGCTGGTCAAACTGAAGAGCAAGAAGAAAATGCACAGGCAGTGGAGGCAGGGACAGGTGTCCCAGGAAGAGTATAGGCATGTTGCCCGGTTGTGTAGGAATGGGGTCAGGAAGGCCAAGGTGAGGCTGGAGCTGAACTTGGCAAGGGACGCAAAGAATGATAAGAAGGGCTTCTATAGGTATGTCAGCCAGAAAAGGAAGGTCAAATAAAGTGTACCTCCCCTGATGAATATAACTGGCAAACTGATAACAACGGATGAGGAGAAGGCTGAGGTACTCAACAACATTTTTGCTTCAGTCTTCACTGACAACCTCTCTTTCTACACCTCTTGAGTGGATGGACCACAAGACAGGGACTGGGGGAGCAAAGTCCTTCCAATTTCAGAGAAGGTGGTTCATGACCACCTGAGGAACCTGAACATACATAAGTCTACGGGACCTGACGAGATGTATCCCAGAGTCCTGAGGGAACTGGTTGACATAATTGCCAAAACACTCTTCACGATATTTGAAAAGTCATGGCAGTCAGGTGAAGTCCCCAGTGACTGGATAAAGGGAAACACTGCACCCATTTTTAAAAAGAGTAGAAAGAAGGACCCTGAGAACTACTGACCTGTCAGCCTCACCTCTGTGCCTGGGAAGATCATGGAACAGATCCTCCTAGAAGCTATGCTAAGGCACATGGAGGACAGGGAGGTGATTCAAGACAGTCAGCGTGGCTTCACCAAGGGTAAGTCTTGCCTGACCAACCTAGTGGCCTTCTGTGATGGAATGACTGCATCAGTTGACAAGGGAAGAGCTACGGATATCATCTGTCTGGGCTTCTGTAATGCCTTTGACATAGTCCCCCACAATAAATATCCTTCTCTCTAAATTTGAGAGAGATGGATTTGATGGATGGATGGCTCAGTAGATGAGGAACTGGCTGGATGGTTGCATCCAGAGGGCAGTGGTCAACGGCTCAATGTCCAGACAGAGATCAGAGATGAGTGGTGACCCGCAGGGGTCTGTTTTGGGACCACTACTGTTTAATGTCTTCATCAGTGACATAGACAGTGGGATTGAGTGCACCCTCAGCAATTCTGCAGACCAAACCAAGCTGAGTGGTGCCATTGACACACCTGAGAGATGGGATGCCATCCAGAGGGACCTGGACAAACTTGAGAAGTGGGCCCATGTGAACCTCATGAGGTTCAACAAGGCCAAGTGCAAGGTCCTGCACATGGGTCAGGGCAACCCTCGGTATCAATAAAGGCTGGAGGATGAAGGGATTGAGAGCAGCCCTGCGGAGAAGGATTTGGGGGTACTCGTGGATGAAAAGCTGGACATAAGCCGGTAGTGTGCACTCACAGCCCAGAAAGCCAACTGTATCCTGAGCTGCATAAGAGCAAGTGTGGCCAGCAGGTCGAGAGAAGTGATTCTGCCCCTCTGCTTCACCCTCGTGAGACCCCACCTGTGTCCAACTCTGGAGTCCTCAGTAAAGGAAAGACATGTACCTGTTGGAGCAGGTCCAGAGGAGGGCCACAAAATGATCAGAGGGATGGAACACCTCTCCTTTGAGGACAGGCTGAGAGAGTTGGGGTTGTTCAGCCTGGAGAAGAGAAGGCTCCGGGGAGATCTTATTGCAGCCTTCCAGTACTTAAAGGGAGCTTATAAGAAAGATGGGAACAGACTTTTTAGTAGGGCCTGTTGCAATAAGACAAGAGGTAATGGTTTCAAACTAAAAGAGTGTAGATTTAGACTAGATATAAGGAATAAATTTTTTATGATGAAGGTGGTAAAATACTGGAATAGGTTGCCCAGAGAGGTGGTAGATGCCCCCTCCCTGGAAACATTCAAGTTCAGGTTGGATGGGGCTCTGAGCAACCTGATCTAGGTGAAGATCGTGTTGGACTAGATGAGGTTTAAAGGTCCCTTCCAACCCAAACTATTCTATGATTCTATGTCATGCGGTCTCCTCTACCAAGAGGATAAATGCAAACAGAAGTCACCCAGCTGGTTTAATATGACTGCCTTCACCTTTCAGAGCACCACCTTATCTGTAACTCTTCACATGACTATTGGAATATCCATTACTAATTTTCTTTAATAAGATTTTATTAATTGTCCTCTCCAAATATAGAATTTGGCATGGCCCTTTTGCAATAGCTGAAATGAAGGAGACTGTTCCAAAGGTATCAGTGTTTCCACATGAATTTAGCCCCGAGCCTCTAAAGACACTGTTGCTAGCTTTTATGGAATGGGGCCATGATATGTCCTTTTGCATTTCAAAGAGAAGCTAAATGCTTATCAGAAAGTTCAAATACGTTTTGAATTTGATGACATCTAGAACTGTGTTGCGACAAATAAAGAAATGCTCTCAAGCAATCTTTAGATTGCTCAGAGCAGTGTCCTTGCAGTACATACACACCCATGCATGTGGGAGGGAACTGTACCACCAAGTAAGACAGCCTGCAGAGTTCTCCACTTGTTATTCCACAATAATGCTTGTGGACAAAAGGTAAGGAGCTTTACATCAGCCCCCATGATCAGGAGATTCTGGAGACCAGAACTTAGAAATAACAGTCAAGTCTAGCTGTATGCGGCGTTTGTGGAAAAACAGGTTTGAAAACTCCTTGGAGTACCAAAAGCTGAACTGAGCGCAGGAATGCTAACCATGAGCGGGTCTTGCTGCTCAAATCCTGAATCTGAGAGACCCTCCTTTTTTATTTATACTTGTTTCAGAGAGCTCAGGATCAAGTTTCTGAAGGGAATCCATTTGCATAGGTGTGCTCTGATATGTATCTTCAGAGCGTGGAAAACAGTCACATTTCATAAATGGAGAGTAATTCTTTGCTATGAGGCATCTGGCAAATAAAAGCGTTTCTCAGAGACAATCCAGCCTCTGATGCCTTCTGGGACAGGATGTTCCCCTCTTACCAATCTTTTAGCTCCTCTTCAAGGGTACAGTCGTTAACAAGGCCTGCATCATTTATACCAAGTATCAGGCTTACACAACAGAGCCAATGCTTAGTGGTCCTCCTTAGAAGATCAGTGCAATACATTCGATCCTAAATTAAAGTGTCACTTGAGCTTAGGCATTAACCCAAACAGATGGTTTTACTCAGTCTACAAACATATAAACACATTCTTAATACTAGAGTGGGGAAAAAAATGCACATCTCTGCTCCATATCCTTCTCTGGTTATTTTCCCCAATAAAAATTCTCTTTCTTCTTGGCAGGCATCCTATTTTTATGTTTTGAAGTCTGTATTTCAAAGGGAAGGATTTTCTTTGACAACATACAAGAGAAGCAAACTGACAGAGAAAACACATGGGTCACTAGGACCAGTACTGACATACGCTTTCAAATGAACCTGTCTTAGTGTTGTTTCATCCTTTATACAGGAATTTAGTTTTATTTTTCAAAAAGTGTCTTTGGGCAACTACACAAATCCCATTCCTTCAGTGTAATTGTACTAATTTTAATCACAAGCATCTTGTAATCTCTGAAATACCTTCAGACTAAAACTATTAAAGCATTTGACAGTGATGCATGCAAAAGAGCATCCTGTGATTAGGCTGTGTCATTAGTGGGAGATGTTTCACTTCATATGATGATTAAATCTTCTTGACAGTTGGTATCACATTTACTGTGGCTGTTTGATCATGCACTCTCACAAATGACAGTGAATCTGCACTCATTCAGATGAGCTCGGTAGTAGTCAGCACAGAAATGCTGTAAACAATATAACAAGCAGCCTTGTATTTATGCACGTGCAGCAGGTACAGAGAAAATGTCTTGAAGCTCATGAAAAGAGCCAAAAGCCTTGCTGCTGTGGCCACTTCTCTCAGTGTAAGCACCAGCTTGAAGACTTTCTGCCCCCAACAGCTCACTCCCCGCTCATCCCTGGGCTGCAGTTGTACCAGTACAGCTTGTCTGGGAAGCTGCTGTGGGAACACGGCTCGGACATGGAAGAGAACTGAGAGGAAAACTTCTGGGTCAGCCGCCCAAGCCTTTTCACCCTTTTGTCTCACGAACAGTTGTACTGCCACAGCTGAGGATGAACAACCAGCCTGAAGCCACTTAAGCTGGCAGAGCCACTGAGAGCTCCAGAACTACATCCAGACTAATTTAAGGCAGCCATGAAAGCACATTTGTACTTAAAACGGTGGCACGGACGTGGGGACAATTTGTTCTGGGCATGTTCTCCCTGATATCCAGTAAGCTGCAAACTGCCATTTACATCTCCCCAATGTCTGACCAGCATCCTGGTACAGCTGGCTACTCTACACATCTCTGCCAGTACAGCTAAATTACCCAAGCTGTGTGGTGGTGACACCCCCACTCAGTAGAGAGAAACCCCTATTTAGGCACAGTTATACTGTCAGAAGAGAAGTTTTAGCAGCACAGACTGCACTGGCAGAGGATGGAGTGAATGGAATTGGTTCAAAGCACAGGTTTACTTTTCTCTGAGCGTACCAGTCTAGTTAAAGCACTTTTGTTAAATTCCCACTGCATACAGGGCACATAACTCCAGCAGGAGCAGGATTTTCCCCTCAAAACCATAAGCTCTGGCACAAGAAACTGCTCAGTTCAATCCCACTGGGAAGCAACTGTGATTTGAGAAGCCTTTCATATCATCAGTTTATTCTGAGGAAGAAACACACAGCCAAAAAGTCTCTACACGCAACTCCACTGCACACGCTGTCATTCTGGAGGATGCAAAGCTGTTACCAACAGGTAGGTGACAGATATGTTCTGTTTATTTGCACTCAGGGGAAACTTTCAACTGTATGTATGACCCCAGAAACTCTTTTTCCCCAGCAGTAATACCTTAGCAGAAACACGCAACTGACAGTGAACTAAAGGCAAATTTTGCTCTCAGGGGTTTCACGTGAAGTGAAAAGTAACATGACCACAGTAAGCATCCTTGGATTAAAGGTAAAGATCCTGAGAAGACTGCTATAGGCAGGTCAGTCTCCTCAAACCTTTTCTCATCCTAAAGCAATTAATTCCAATTTCATTTGGTTTCAGCCAAGAGACAGCATTGACCTATAAGTATTTAATTTAATTCAGACCTTTACATCAAGTATGTTAAAATGCATGCTGACAGTATTTACTCACCCAGAAGGTTCTCCCTCCTCCTTTTCACTCTGTATCTAGCACTCCTCTGTCCATTTTTTAAAAATTTTTTTTTAAAGGAAAAGCAGATAGACCAACCAGGGTGAACCAGCTCACAAGAGGATCAGATGAGCACCAGAGCCAAAGCAATGGAATCAGGCAGAGAAGGAGCACGGTGGGGATGAGTGCTTCGATTGACTCATTCTTCCTCTCTGAGCAGGGAAAAATGAGTCTTCAACACTTCAGCTCACTGCTCAAGGGCCTTTTTGGCACTGAGCTGCAGCATTAAGTATCCAAGTGCCTCTAAAAATTCCATTTAAAAAAGTCCTTATTCCACCCTTATTCAACTGGACTTGCAGTTGTTCTTCTGCCTTTTCTCTGTGCATGTAAATAAAATGAATCAATGTTTTGTCCTCCAAGTCATTCAGCATTCAAGCTTCAATCCAGCCAAGGATATCCTTCTAACCTAGAAGTACAGTTTCTGTCTGTAATGAGATCTCTTGGGTATTTTGTGTATTCCTGGAATGCTTTGATGGATGGAGGCCAGAACATCCAGCACCTAGCAGGACTGATCCTGACACAATCGTTCCTGGGCAATGGCTCCTTTTGCCTGGTCAGATCCTGCAATGCCAAGCTTCCTTGAGACGACTCACAGCAAAGACGGCCTATCCCATTCATTCCAGCCCAGTAGTATCCAACACTCAAAGCTGAATAGTATTGAACACCTAATATTCAAAATGTAGAACCAAAGTGCATTTTAGGTTGCAGAAACTTTCCCCTATAGTCAGAAAACAGCATAGCACCAGAGAACACAGGGAAGGAAAAAAACCCAGCAACTGCTTTATGTTCTTGTGGAACAAGATTTTGGTTTGCCCTTTGCTTCTCTTTGCTCAAAGGGTGATAACAGATGGTGCCATAATAATATTTCACTATTATTTCCAAGCACAGAAATGTTAGTTAAATTGTCAAGTTAAATATCGAGGAGGCAGACAGGGAACTTAACCAAACAGGTGTTTTCCACTACGTGCTGTGGTTCTGCTGTAACCCTGATATTCAGTCCAGATTCAATGAAATCACCTCAAAACCTGAGCCCAATTCCACATGAATTTTTACTGAGTTTCAGATAAACCTTAGATTAATGTTTTTGACTAGAAACCATGGGAAATATGTTAACTTCATGTGATCAAACCACAAAAAGGATGAAAATGAGCAGTTTAATCTGAGTTTTGTTTCGAAAGGTTTGGTTTCATCCAAACGCAAAACAAAGCTCAACTACTGGGAGTTCACATGATTCAAAACCAGAAATAAAGCCTACACAAAGTTCCTAAGAAATGTAACAGCAGTATTTTACACAGCGTTCCTACTTCCCTTTACGTGTTTCTAAGTGGAAATTATAGTCCTGTGAACTCTGTTTTCTATGCTTCTTTTTCCAAGTTTATACATGAAAACTCAGCTCTCCCTCAAACATCTACCCCTCTGCTGAGAGATGATGGTGAATAAGCATTGGTTTGGATTTATCTATTTCTTGCTTGGGTCTGTTGTTTGATTTTTTTTTTTATGTAAAAAACACTAGAGGGTTTATTTTGCAATCAAGTGCTTGTTTTTGGCAATTTTAAGTTAAAAACTGAATACAGGGACTCACCAAGCCAATGTTACCATAACCAATACTCCTGATCGTAAGTACAGACAGAAAACAGTTACGTAGTTCCCACCGCTCGTACCCAGAATCTGCAACACAAGCCAACCAACATGGACCCAGCGCTGTGTGTCCTACCCCGGGACACGGCAACGTGCCACATGTAGAGGGGGCAGAGACTCCTGCATTTAAAAGAACGGCCATCCAAGCCAGACTGCAAGGGGGTGCCTTGCCCAAGCTATCAATCAGGTGGAAGCTTGATCATGTTTGATCACATCCAAGTCTCAGAAATGAGCTGCATTAATTCATTCTTGTTTCTGGCATTTAGTCTTACAGATGATATAAATATTGATAGAGACATGATGATCAGTTCAAGGGATACACGCACTGTTTGTATATTCCTGAGAGTAGGTGTGGGGGGTAAAACAGAGAGTTTAACCCCTTGTGGAGCCAGAAAGTTCTTAATACATACAGAAAGTGATAGATGACATTCCAGTGAACTATCTAGATTTCCCAGGAGGTATCACAGTCATCAGCTGCCAGGAGTGAACAAGGTCTGCTGAAAAAGGACTGAATGTGAATGGAACCTCTGGAAAACTTCTGAAAGGCAGAAGGACTACAAAGCAAATATGCTGCACCAGGAAACAGTCTTCTCTGAGAAATCTAACTAGGCTACCGCCAGGCCATCGGCTTCCAGGGATGTCGGACCAGAAAGCACCTGCAACACAACAGCCAAATACAGGAGGGACAGTTTTTAGGTGTTATCTTGGTATCAGCAGATAAAACTTGCCTTTTATTTCTTTGCTTTTTTTTTCCAGTAGGCTTTCTACACTTTAATTAAATACTTTTAATCTGTATTTGGTCTAGTTTGAATTAAGATCACGGCAAGGTCATTGGTAATATCAAAACATTACTCAAGGGAAGGCCTTGAACTACATCTGTGAGCGAGGCTGGCTGAAAGCTCCTGCAATGCTGCACTTCCAAACAGCCAAGGAGTAATAGGACGTGGCATGGTGCCAACTGCACAGCCCTGGTGGGTAGCTAGTATTGCTGGAGATGGGCCGAGAAGAAATGCTTCCATAGAGGCCAGAGATCTCTGGCATGTACCAAGTCTTCGGGGATATGCTGAAATCCTGAGGCCCAAAGGAATTTTTGACAGAATACAATCTACTGCATGGAGAGTGACTCGGGAGCTAAACATCTCCTTGGCTGCGATTCCAACACAAACTGGGCTGTCCCTGCCTTTTGCAGCATTTCAAATGTTTCCTCAACATCACGTGATGGCGCTATCTATAGCGGAGATCATCTTAAAACTTAGATGCCAAGAGTGCCTTGGGGTCTTACAAGTTCCTACAGAGATCCAGGCTGAGACTCAGAGGTCCCCTGGGACCTTTTCCTGTATCGGAACAAACCAGCACTCAAAATGCCACCTTCTCCTCAAACACGACCACTCCACTTCGTGCATCTTCTCAGTCACTTCCATGTGCTGAATGCAGCGTGCTCCGAAATCCTGTTAGAACGAGGTTTAGTGAAAAAGCACATTTCAAATGCACACCCATTAGGAGTTATGCTTGATGTCTCCTTTTGTGACGTATTTACTTGGCTCTGTAAATATCCAGTGCCCAAGACTAACCCTCGGCTAATGATAAAACTGACCGATACAGTCGGTACACTCAAGTTTACTGACAAGAGGCTGGAACAGTCTGATGCTGTGGAAAACCAGAAGCCAGGCACCAGCTATGCCAGTACTTCCACTTCAGAGCCGCTTGCTGCCACACAGTATCTCTTACTCAGCAGTCACCCAGGGGGGATTATAAATACAACTTGTCAGAAAGACCCCGTGCTCCTTTTATCCCTTAAGGAATTCTTTAGAGACCCATTATGCTCCAGGTCTCCAAGTCAAAATTTGCAGAGACCTTTCAGACAGAATGACGTATGCTAGAAATCAATTTAAATGGTGTTAACCAAAATCCGAGGAGTTAAAAGCCCATCCTGACATTGAATAATTTTTAAAGCACTCAAGAGACTGCAGCTCCTTCTGACTGTGTCATTAAATACCATCATTTCTGAACTAGCAACGAATTCAGGAAGCTCTGTCCTTCAGAGTTTTAGCTTTGGTCCGTTTGCTGGTTATTTACTGTACATTAGCTCTCCTCACTAGGAAGCTCCCAGCCAGGTCAATAAACTCACAATATGGTTGGTGGTTGGACTGGATGATCTTCAAGGTCTTTTCCAACCGAGACGATTCTGTGATTCTGTGAACAAAAACTGCAAGGCCATAAAGGGCTACATCAGCCCCCCAACAACTCCCAGAGGATCTGGCCCCAAATTAGTGTGACAAGACACTTCCAGGGCTGGAAGGACCCTGCCAGGCCACCAAGGCACATCCCACGGGGGCTCTGGAGGGGGGGCTTTCCCCAGGCCAGCGAAGCACCACTCCCCAGGCCAGGGCTGCAGCCGACAGCAGAAAGGTTCACTGCTGTGAGGGGAGACCTCGGGGTCATTATGGCCCGGGTGCTTGGCAGACATACAACAGGAAAATACAGCAAAGGGATGAAAAAAACCAGCAGCAGGTGAGTGTTTGGCATCAAACCAGGTGTGGTTTTGCCTGAGCCAGTCATGTACATGGTCTGCTGGTGCACGGCCCTGTTCACATGAAAACTTCTCACACCAAACTGAGGCTTCGGAGTTGTTATCAGTGGTAAGAGGTGAACATCAGATTCACTCAGTTCTGGGGGGACTATGGTTGCAGAACATCTTGCAATTTGCCAGTAAGGCTACCACAGTGCTAAGAGCCTACTTCGCACCACGAGTTAACTCATTTTAAATTGTTAAGCAAGAAAGTACAAGTGATAAAAAGAATTGTGTGTTTGAATGGGAATTTCTACAGAAGCTAAAGGATCTGTCTCAGCTCTCTCATAGAGCAGGCTGGAGCTCTGCCACTCACTTCAGTAGAATCCAAACTGGGTTCTCTCGAAATTCCCCGAAAACCACAGGATTAATCTTGTAAAAATTATGGGAGGGGGATTACCACAGAGGAAATGAGAGTAGTACCTTTTCTCCAGAAATGCCTACAAACAGGGGGGGAAAGAAAATCCCAGAAACTTCATTCTGCTCCAGTAGACACACTGTAAATACAGTATAGCTCACCAGCTTAATCAACTGAGTAGCCGTGCCCTCCTTAATCCAGAAAACAAAACCACCTAACCAAACCTAAGCCTTCTGGGCTGGGGCGCTTCACATTCCTGGTGTCAGGGAAACTTTGACACAATCTTTACCTAAAGACACACACACACAGACCAAGAATTTGTGTAAGCTAGCCAAAAGTTTCCCTAACCAGCTGAGCTAGCAGCAGTCCAAATTCTTTTTTCTTGTTTTACTCCTACATTAGGGCTGTGTTTTGATATTTGCCAGTGCTCCAAAGGACAACATTTGCTCCCTATCAATGACCAGTAATGCTAAAGACCCTTTTCAGAGTAGCACCAGACTGGTCAGAGCACAAGATCTGCCAACTGTGCCAGCTCCTCAGCTAACTGCCAAATCCCACCTACAGACAATCCTGGTGCAGGAAAGTCCAGCCCTTTATGTCCTTCCAAAGGGACTGACACGGCTTTTTCCAGGTGGTTGCTCAGGACTTCTTGTGTCTACTTCTCAAGCAGCTCCATTTCTGCTGGGTACTATCCACTTCAGGGTATGTATAATACCATTAATGCAAGTAATATTGTTAGGGATATGCTCTGATTTGAGAGAGTGCAAGCATTTCTCTGTATTTCTACATCAGTGAGAAAGGAAACAGCTTGTTTTCACCTAGTATGAATACTTTCAGAAGCCGGGTGAGGAGAGCTGGAGGAGTGCTTCTGTTACAGCTCACCGCTGTGAAGTCTCACAAGAGTAACATCAAGTCCTTCAGCCCATAAATATCCCACTCAACATCTGAATTACCTCAAAAAAATATGAGAAGTGCACTCACTGGCTTTATACTTCATAGCATAGAACAACAAGATGATAATGAAGACTGAGAGATTAATACTCAAAGGCAGCACCACCAACAGCCACTTCTGCCATCAGGAAAGATGAAGTTTTTCTGTTCTCTCTCACAGAGAATTTAAAGCAAGTTAATCGTAAGTGAAGTCAAACGGGATCTATGTGCAAACCATGCAGGAACTGCACCTCTGCTGTTAGCTTGCTCACAGTAAATTCAAAATAAAGAAATTGGGGCTCAGAATGAACCTAGTGCTAACAGTCCATGTGGGAAGCACCCTGAGAACTTTGTACCATATTTTCCACATCTTGTTTTTCAGTTTGGGGTTTGTTTTTTTCTTTTTTGAGGCAGCTAATTTTATGATATCCCATCATGTTCTTCCCCATCCTACAGTGACAAAGCTTCCTGCTGGTGGGGTGAAATTGTTGAGAAATTCTTTTACCAAACAATGTTTAACTTTGTAGTTAACGAGGCCTGAGTGATTAAAGTGCACAGAGAAGAAATCCTAACCTTGAGAAGAGACACATCCTGGCAGAACTGCTCAAACAAGGTGGATAAGAACAACTTGGCCAGACAACAGAGTTGGGACATATCCGAGGAGAAGAAATTGTCCTCAAAAGACTCATGACCGTAAAAGGGAAAAAGGAGCATGGGGGTAACTCCCCAACCGACCATCGAGGACCACGTGAGACCCCCGCGCACGCGTGGTGTAGCTTTGCAATGCCAACATTATGTAAATGTAGTAGATAGGCACAAAGGTGGAGACTTCTTGGAAAATGTATGAATATTCATGTCTTTAAAGTATTAAAGGATGAACTTTTATTTTATTGTAAACACGTTAGGTGGAGCAATCCCCGTGCATCCAGTGCTGTAATAAAGAGAAGGCCTGCTTCGTAATGCTACATTGCTGTTAAGAGGTTTATTCCCTGTTTTGGTGACAAAATGAAGATACTTCTCTGAAGAATGTGATCGTTTTGGGGGCTTTCTTTTTCTGGCTAAGGCAGATCTGAGGGGAACCTAGGAAGAATGTCCCTGCAGTCACCAATCTGCATGTGAAATGAGAGCACCTGCAGTCAATTCTCAGCAAATTTAACCCCACTAACAATAGCTCCTGATCAACAAAACAGGAAGAATAACACACAGATTTCCCATCCTTTGTCTCATCTTGTCTACCAAAAATAGTATTTTGTTGTGGCACACCATCTTCTCCTCTGTCCTTGAAGAGCTTTGACCATGGACGAGGTGGTCTACAACAGAAATTCTGACCAATGCCATCTCCCCCTGCCCAGGCTGCAGGACACAGAAGTGAAGAAAAAGCATCTCTAGAAAAGTCTAAGGCTACTACTGAGGATAATGACAGACGGGGAGCCACACAAAACTGAGAAAAGGAAATGGAATCTCTGAAAATTACTAATAACTATTTTTCCTTTTGAGATTAATCAGCCATGGGAAGTAAGAGGTATCACAGGAAAATAGGGCTGGACAACCTCCTGGTAAGTCGAGAGCCACCCTGTTTCTGTGGCAGTGGGCAGACAGTGCTCTTCTGTATCAGCCTCTGGAGTGACATAGTTCTGCTTCACAATTTTTTCCTATTATTTCTCCAGTTTCCTATGGATGGAGGCAAATTTCTTCTCACTCTGTTTAGCTGTCTGAAGTGCTAAGGCTTGGACAATAGGCCCAAGCCAGAGTTGACCTATAGATGAATCCTGTACATTTTATAACTGATAACCATTGTGCTAACAGGTATTATACTAAGTTATAGCAAACCAACTGTTCTGATGTAAAAGGTGGGAATACTGAAGCCTGAGCAACAGGCCCTGAACTGAAACTGCTAACTCTGTACGTAGTCATTAGTGAAATATGCATAGAAGATGTAGCTTAAACATCATAAAACATGTCTATGTTGAATGTATCTTTATCTTTCTTTATGTGTGAGCAAGATAACGGAGCCACAGAAACAGTTGTCTGGCCTTGTGACCTTGCTCATAAATTAACTAGATAAGCAGGGAAACTCCCTGAGCTTCTCCCTTAAGCCCTGGCCAGGCTCTGGGGGAACCTAACGTGAGATGAAAACCAGACGTTTCCGCTTAAAACAAAGGTGTCAGCTATTCTGGCTTACTGATTTTTAGGTATATAAGGCTGGGCCCGCTCACAGCGACTTTGGAAGCCTCACCTACGGGTGGACGCACCGCGTAGGATTTCCCACTTGCAGGGAAAGGTTCTCCAAATCCTCGCTGTAACCGGGGCTGCCCAGCGACTGCGGATCTGGATGATGGTAAAGTGTGCAAGTGGTGATGGATCTCTCTTAATCACTGTTCTCTCTCTCTCAGGTAGCAATGATGTGATGCATTACCCTGGATTTGCCTGTTTGTTTAAGTGCACTATTCTGTCTTTTCTTACTGTATGTTTTCTGTATTATTCTGTTATATTATTTAGTTATTTCTAGTAAAATACACCTGCTCTTTTCACTCTGGTGTCTGAGTTTAATTGATATCCCTAATCAGCAAAACATTGTGTAAGTGACCTTCTGCTACATGCAGATGGCCTTTTTTATGGAGAAACAAAGGAAAAATAGCTCTCCATGTGGTTTTTTTCCTGCTGAATGGCCTTTCTGTTCACCAGTTCATCTCATCAATCATGAGGCACACGGGAGTTTGTCTGATCATCTTCTTTCTTTAAGCATGCTTGGTCAAAACTTGCAGCTTCAGTTCCAGCATGTGAGAACTTCCCATAATACTTTCCAAATTCGCAGTTCTTTCAGGCTGCAGCTCTCAAGCGGGCCAGTACACCTGCATTGGTGACAGCCAACTACTGCTCCCAAGCCACTCCAGTCACATTTCTTTTGCACCACAGTTGAGGCTCAAGGTCAAATGTCATGGTAGCTTTGACACTGCAGTGATATTTCACTTCTCTCAGGGTTAGGCTGTTCTTGGCTGAGCAGCACAGACAGAGGAGCCTGCTTACCTCCCTCTGCTTGGTCCCACCGTGAGCATCTACAGCAGGGAGCACTTCCCTATATCTTACTGCAATGAGTGAAGGCAGGTGTGTGTCCCCCCCCAACTCCTTGTTGCCCCAGGTACCCTGGGCAGTGATTGTGCAATGATGGGGAAGTTACTTCTACGTGCGGACAAAGGGTAAGCAAAGGAGAAATGGTGGCTGCGACTCAAGTTCACTTTTGTCCTGCTACTGCTGCAGTAGTGTAACAACACACTTGTGCCTTTCTTGCTTAGGTAGAACCCACCGCTCTGTTCAGTTTAGCATTAGACTATGCTAGTTGTGTAGGGTTTGTGTGGTGGGGTTTTGGTAGCAGGGGAGGGGGTTACAATGGTGGCCCTGGTGAGGAGCTTCTCGCAGCTCCCCCAGCTCCCAGTCAGACTCACCTCTGGCCAAGGCTGAGCCAATTAGCGATGGTGGCTGCACCTCTGCCATAACGTGTTTAAGAAGGGGAACCGGAGAGGAGAAGGAATTGTGAGGGAAATACCTCTGCAAACACCAAGGTCAGTGGAAGAAAGGAGGAGGACGGGGAGGTGTGCCGGAGCAGAGACCCCTGCAGCCCATGGTGAGAGGGCAGGCTGTGCCCTGCGCCCATGGAGGTCACCGGGGGAGCAGATGCCACCTGCAGCCCGTGGAGGACCCCACGCGGGAGCAGGGGGCTGCGCCCGGAGAAGGGCAGGACTCTGAGGGCAGCCCACGCTGGGGCAGTCAGTTGCTGGGAGGGCTGCAGGCCATGGCGGGGACCCACGCTGGAGCAGTTTGGGAAGAGCTGCAGCCCGTGGGAAGGACTCATGTTGAAGAAACTTTGTGGAGGACTGTTCCTCGTGAGAGAGAGCCCACGCTGGAGCAGGGCAAGAGCGTGAGGAGTCCTCCCCCTGAGGAGGAAGGAGTGGCAGAAACAAGGGGTGATGAACTGACCACAACCCCCATTTCCTGCCCCCTGCGCCACTGTGGGGCAGAAGGTAGAGAAATCGTGAGCAAAGCTGAGCCTGGGAATTAGGAAGAGGTGGGGGGAAGGTGTTTTTAAGATGTGGTTATACTTCTCACTGTCCTACTCTGTTTGACTGTTAGATTAAGTGTTGTTGGTGTGGTGTTTAAATCAAATTGTTGTTCTTTTTCTCCCCCTAACAAGTCTGTCTTTTGCACATGACCATAATGGGGGAGTCATCCGTCCCTGTTCTTGTCTCGATTCCCAAGCCTTTTTTTTTATTTTCTTCTCCCCATCCCTGAGGGGGAAGGAGTGAGTGAGTGGCTGTGTGGTTGGTGCTCAGTTGCCCTCTGGGCTTAAACTACGACACTAGTATGCCTCTGTCTTACAGATTACTACCTCCTCCTTTTAGGATCTATGCTATTAAATTCTCAGGGCAGACACAGAATTCTCTCATCCCCTTAGAACCAAAAGCTGTGTTATTTTCTCTAACAGTCACATACAAACTAGCCAGTTACACTCATTCATTTTCAGCAATGGCTAATTTCTCACAAAGTATTCCTCTGCAAGTGATTCTGCCTAACAATCTATTTGCTTACTTGATTTAAATCCTCCATTTGCAGGTTTGATTCAAGACCTTTTGCTTTCTGAAAACATCTAGCCTGCAGATAGCAGGTCGCTAGGTATCCCTGGCTTTTCAGGCCAGCTTTCTTATGTGGAAGAGCAGCAACAGCATCATTACAAATCTGATAGATAAAATACAGCCTGTCACGCTGAATGAAATCCATCTTCCCTGTTTGTTTCCATTTACACTCCCCTCCAAGCCCACTGTTCAGCATCCCTGACATGAACAGCTGAAGCTCCTCATCTGTATTCTGTCAATGGTGCCCTCTTTTACCATGTCTTTGTCTATCACAATAAACTGTGATGAATCTGTTACCACGCAAGCTCCTTTACACTCTCTAACTGCACTTACAGAATCCCAGAGCTTGTTCCATTTTTCAGGCTGCAGAGCCATCAGGTCGAGGGACTTGCCTCCCAGCAATATGCTTTTGTGGCAAGCAACCCACTCCAACAGAAGGTTACCTTATGCTGTGTAGCAGAGAATAAACCCCCTCCTGCTTGTCACTAGTTTTTCAGGTTGTCACTAAAATAAATAAAGTGAAAGTGACCCCACTAGCATCAGTAAGAATGTATTACTAATATGTACAGGAAAATGTTTTCACCAGATTTTTGTTTGAAGAACAACAGCTGAAACACAGCCTGACATTTAAAGACTCCCTTACTTCCACTGTGGGCCTGCAACTTCAGTAAGGATTCACTTCAAAGTCCTAATTTGCTCTCCTCTGACTTGGCAGCACAATCCTCTCATAAAACCATCACCTCTGCTAAAGCTGTCCACAACCCAGAGGGATTCTCAGGGTATGCTATTTTGTAAAACTAAGTTCCTTCATACTCTGACAGACAATATGCATCCTTCGTATAGCTTCAGCAGTACAAGCTTAACCATATACAAAGATAAAGCAGCACCGCTACCTGATAGCACAAACCCAATTAAACCACAGAGCTTTTTCACTTGGATTTTAGGAGAAGAAACTTATGGCAATATAAGATACATCCATATCATTCTGCCTAAAGCCATTCTCGAAAAGCTAATGGAAACAGCAGCAGGGATGGGGAAATCAGAAATAATTATACCCCCAGAGAAGTTATGGGGAAAGTAAATCTGCTTACAATTTCCAAAGTAGGCACCCTGCTGTCTGGAAAGATTGCTGTTTATCTAATAAGGGGCATTAACCCAGATTTCTTGGTTATATCTGATGGGAACAGTTAGATTAGCAAACAATAGCATTTCATCTTTTGGCTAAGGCATCACAAGCTTTAGGAAAGATCATACAGGATGAAGAATTAATGATGTCCCCTCCATTACACTCGATCTGATGGGTCTCCCACTCATGCTACCCGAGCATAAGATGCTGTCACAGCATCTTTCAAATGCTCTGCTCTGCAGCCATTCCCAGACATCGCAGACACAACCACACGCAGGCTGCGCTAACAGGGCTGTGGCCTTTGTAACTTGTGTTACACAAGCCCACACCTCCCAGTCCTCCAGGCAGGAGACTAACCACCAGGGAAAACAGGATTTCACCTGGGCCATTTCTTTTTGTTTAACAGCAGTGACTCAGATCTTTGCGAGTTATCTCTTTCCAACAGGACACCCATTCCTGTTGGGAAGGGAACTCAACTGATGCTCTGAAGGAGAAGCAGCAGCTCCGGTACACACCTTTCCTTTCTATCACCGCGGGATTAGCAGTCACGTGCCCAGCTGTGCGTGTGCCCAGTGCCTGCTGCCCATTCTTCTCTCCAGTGGTTTCTTGCTAGCTTTTTCTATTTGCATTTCAAGAGCCTTCCTCAGTGGCAGGGGAGCAGGTTTTCCTGCCAAGAACTTTGACGGGGAGAGAGAAAGAGGGAAGAAAGCAAAACATGCAGCTGTAGTGACAAAAGCAGAGGCTGTCTTCTCTGAACCATCGTATTGGGTTATCCAATACAGATACAAACTTCATAAGGTTGGTTGTTGCTTCATTTTTTTCATATGAAGTATGTGAAACTGGCCCAAAATAATCTGTTACATAAGTAGATGCGCTTCCCTAAGTTAAAATAGCAGAGATCTATGCTGAGTAGAGCTAAATACACATGCTGCCTTTCAGTTAATGTGTCTCTTCTTTATGTAATTAAGAAAGGCAGTGTATGGAAAGTGAAGAACCCATTCAGAAGAATAAATGTTCCCAAAAAACCTTCTTCAGCTTCCTCCAGGAGAAAACAACAGCTTTCCAGAGAAGAGCTTTTTCAACCCAAAGTGATACTCAGACACTATCCCATGAAACACGGTGTCTTACAAGTACATTAAAGAGTTTCTCTGGAGAACAGGGACTAAATACGTGATGAATTCTGACCGCTCCATCCAGAACAGAAGTGTGCTGAGGTACAACTTCAGCAGTGGCAGATGCAGCGCCAGCAGTTCACAGCAAGGGCTGCCGCACCCAGCTTGCTGAGAGAGGCAATTACCTGCTTTCTGCTGCACTGGACAATGCAGGGTCTGTGCATCCTGGATACCACATGTATTATTATGGTCTAGGAACAAAGCTTATCTCAATATGGACCCCTGTGGACGAAGGAGGATGAAAATCCAGGTAGGGTTTTCAGAGGCAGCAATGATATGTGGATTTCTGCAAAGCCATGGAACTACTGGGCTTGGAAAAGCCAAGTCCTTTCTCTTTCTTCCACCAGTCTGCACCGGAATTCATCCTAACTGACAGTCACAGAAGGATGAGGCTGTAGTGTCTGTAATGCATTAGAAAGCAGGGTCTCACCCCTCTCTCCTCTGAACTTGCCTGTCTGAAGGAAAAATCCCAAACTGCTCATCTTGAGGACGCCAGCCCCTCTCCTCTGGGGAGCAGCCTGCACAGGTGCTCAACACTTCCATTCCCACTGAAGAACAAGGGGATCAGCCCCTGCACACCAGACACACACCCACAGCTCACGGAGTATGGCTGGTCCTTGGCAGAAACGGCTCTCTTCCAAGTACAAAACCTCAGTCACACTTATCTTACCACCTTAATTATCTTTCCTATAACCAGCTAATAGGTGAGAACACAAGAAGGCCAAGACACACATCGGTGCACTTGTGTCCACATCAGTTCAGAGAAATCAAAAGCATTACTCATTTTACATAAAAGCTGAGTTTTAATTTGCTTGATTATGAAAAACAAATCATCCTTACAGCCTCTGACGATCAGGCAGATTCTGAAATGGGCTCGTCATACCAAATACCCTTACTTCCCAGTGCTCATCTGTGGCAGCAGATACTGGCACAGCACCGGTCACACACAGATCCTCACCACCTCCTCTCAGACCCAAGTCCTGAAGGGCTACACCAAGACACCAGAGACAAAGGGAAAGTAAAGGAAGGCCTGACAGCCAAGGAGGGCTCTTTGTCCTTGACATGCAACGAAGAGCAACACACTGAAATATCATGTGTAGTGTCTGTACTCTGCTCTGAGGATGGCTCTCTGGAAACAACAGCACACACCGTGGAAAGAGTAGGTGAGATGCTTTACACAAAGCTCTGCCAGTGCCTCTCAAGTCCAACCTACAGTACCTCAGGGATTAGCTTTAACAAGCACACAGTCACTTCTTAGAGGGTGTGAGGAGGCCTCGGAGCTCCAGGCAAGAGCAGCCAGAAAAAATACGTTTGACCACTAACTTTATTACCACCACTGCTCGCACAGTAGCCTCATCTTTCACATCAATTTATGTAGCTTAAGCGTGTGCAGGTCCCTTCCACTTTCATTTTGACTCAATCACTTGAGACTGCTAGAACTGATTGAAAGTAATTGTAACATGCATTCTGAAAATCTCAAGGCAGGCTGTTGGGATGGTAATACTGAGAAACAATTCAGACAAGGGAGGCTGCGAGGCACCTGTGCACGTCCACAGCACTGTACATGCACTCACATGATGGAGAACCTCTGGTTAGTTTTTTGACATAAGCATCTGGGAAAGCATCCTGGGGGCAGACATGTAATTTAAAGTCTAGACCAGAAACTGGGAAAGGAAGACTATTCACCTTATGGAAGGCACTGGGATTTGGACAAGGGACATCTTTCCTGCTCTACAGAACTACTGCAAGGATTAGCCAGCACTTGGATAATTACGTTTAAGAACAGTCCTAAAAATAACTCGCACTGCATGCAGAATGAAAAAAAAAAAAATAAAAAAGTGACACATTCAGTTTACATAACACCATAACAAACCCCTCAACTTGCTACAATTCAAAACTGAAAGAAAAAAATCGATAAGGACATAAATGGCTTCTGGCTACCCCACTATAGCCACTTCAGCATCTTCTGCAGCTTTAATTATACTTTGGTTCAAAACCTTCAGCACACCTCAGTAATATACAAATAAATAATAGCAATGACCACATCTGTCCCTTTGTAAACACAAGAGAAAAACACCTATACAGCACTTTACCTATTATTTCAATAAAATGTTTTGAAGAACAATACGTGAAGAAAGGTCATTTAAAAAACAAAGTCAAACCACAGCATTTGAAAACTGAATACACTTCTATTTGGCTGAACTGATTTATCTTTTTTCATACCTGAAACATTTGTACTGCCATTTGAAAACGCCTCCATTGAAATCTGCTGTACAATTCCACGTGTGCAGGCACTACGTAGGCACCCCCCCCTCACCCACACGGCGATGTGCTGTCATGCAGGTGTGGGCACAGACACACTCACACAGCATCAGCCACACTCTCTCAGCCTCTGTTGCAGGCAAACAAAGCAAAGGTCAATTGTTTTCTCTATCAGGAGTCCACTTTAGCCGTTAGCACAGAACCTTCCTTTACAAGGCTTCTCGTTTGAAAGCTCCTTTCATTCAATACCAATTCTAGTTGCTGCTGCTTTTTCAGCTGGGTCACCTTTTATTTGATCCATTATACAACAAAATAAATTTATGTAAGCCAAAAATGATCTGTTTCAATACCACTAGTTTGCTTCTCTTTCTCTCTCTAAAGAATCTACAGATCCAGCTTACTCCTCTTCCTCTGCTATGAGGAAAGTCTTTTCTCTTTCAGCACTCCAACCTTTGAAATGCACGGTAGCAACATACTGATTTTTCTAGGGTTTAATGCTGAGTCTTTTTGTATTAAGATAGCATAATGCCTCTGTTCTTCCACTCCAAATGGCAGAACAGAATAGTAGTAAGTGACAAAACCTGATGATTAAAATCACTTGAAAGTAGTACAAAATTACTTCTCAAACTCCACTACCACATGCAGTACTCCTCCTATCCTCTTCTACTCGGAATGATCTGGTTCCTAGAGTATGAAATTCCATCTGTCTTGCCCATTCACAGCAATCCTGGCAAAGGTTTTCTTGAGAGACTGATGTTCTTGTGCTCTTTAGCTTTTGATAGTCACTACGTGGTACCTTCCAAGAGATGTCCAGAAAGCATTGCACTGTAACCTCCTTAAATCTAACCCCCTTTGTGATGTACAAGGTGAGAGCTCAACACCTGAAATAGTGAAAAGACCGTGACATTCCTAGCTTGGCCATTTTGTTCCAGGTCTGTCCTTCTGGTGCGTGAAGGTCCTTGAGGTTTAAAAGCAGTGCACTGAAGGAAGGAGCTTCCAAGAGAGATTGCTCTCCCCCTGGCCTCAGCATAGCTGTTTGCACCTGAGCACAGAGACTCTGAAATGGTTTACAAATATACATAATTTGCATAGAGAAAAACTGGGCAAAGCAAGAAGAAAATCAGGTGTTTGAATCAGAAAGCACTCTGAAAAACTAACTGCCAGCACCACATCTATCAGACTTCAGTTCCTTTTGAACGGACTTGCACACAGACCGTGTTCATTTCCGACAACACACACAGTTGTCTCAAGCTCAGAACAGCCACACTTGAAGCTTACATTTGGCCCCAAAGGGCATGCTGAATTCACAAAAAAGGCTTTTTTCATCCAAGCTAACTTGACTGACATATTATCAGCATCCTAAAGAAATAACTCCTTGAGAAAACTGCTCCTTAACTAGTCACTACACATGTTTATTCCCTATGGAAAACAAAGGGTTTCCTGAGTTGTATGTCCTGTATATGTCAATTTTAGGCAAATTTACATGCCAAGAGCATAAAATAGCCTTTTAAAAGTTTAAAAAGGGCTCTGCTCAGAAATTTATGGTTCATATGAACTTCCACTCTCAGCAGCTGTGTTTGAGGTCTACAAAGCAATCTCAAAGGACCGAGCCACAAATGAAGCAGAGGGTTTTTTAGGTACACAGCTTCCTCACTCACTGTCATGCTTTTGGCCCTGGCTGAGCATCACGACTTGCAAGCCAGGGTTTTGAAACAGAAGAAAAAAAATCAAAAAGTAAGAGCTTTAGAAATGAGGAAAGAACAACTCAGTTCAAGCGACAGAACAGGGAGATTCCCAAGACTGCGCCTCACTGCTGAAATGAAGTAGGATTCCTCTCACCTAAACATAAACATGTTCCATATGAATGCTGGAGCTCATCTTTGAGACTCCCCTGGTCGTCCATGGAGAGACATGCACTCCTCAGGTGTGAGCAACTGCCTTTGAAGGCAGACTTCTAAAATAGATGAGACAAATGGCACCTTGAAAGTGCCCCTTCACCAAACGCAGGGGTGGTCTAGACACTAGCTAAGGTATGGATTGCTGCGTTATAGCCACAGAACACAGGTAAAGGGAGTGAAGTCTGCTTTCCTGCCAAGTGGCACCAGCACACATCAAGAGTAATTGCTGTGAAGTGGCTCACAAATAGAAGAGTGCATTCAAATCTGACACTGCTTTGAGAAGTTAATCTCTGATAATCATGCAATTTAGATCAAGAAAGGGAAAAACAGTTTCCTATCCAGTTCCCTAAAGCTGTATTTCAGAAACCAATTCCTTTTATTAAAGAAAATTTCAAATACTTACTTTAGTTAGGGGTTAAAACAGAACTGGAGTTTTTCAAACATGCTTGCCTTTTCTTTTCCAAATTCTATCTCTAATTTATTCTGTGCCAGGTGCTTGCATTCTCTTTCTTCCTCCTTGCTTATTTGGGTATTTCTCCTCAAATACTTGCACTCTCTCTTGCATGAGTTGCAGCATTGGAACAGTAGTTTCCAAAGAAACTTTTTCTAGTCTCTAGGGCCTTCCTCTTCTCCATCCTGTGCTTCAGAGAGTAGAGCTAAATCTCACCTGCTCTGGATTTCCCACTGTCAGAGATGACAACCCACTGAGGAAGCACGTGGAACACCACTCATGCAGAACACGTACAGTGAGCTGACACAAACCCTGTGATCACTGCGTCCTAACAGAGACGTCATCAAGCCCTGGGATCTGTCTGCATGTTTTATGTGCTGGGAGAGATCCTGGCGCCAGTCCCTGCTGAACATGCCACTAAGTGACGTTTGTATCTGAGCCAGGGAAAAGGCACAGGTCTGCACTATTACTGACCAAGCAGCAGTACTGCTGGGGGAGAAATGGTCGTTATTTTTAGTCTACAATTACAACGCAGACCTTAAATATACACGGAGTAAGTGTGCACTACCTGCACAGCCTCTTTGCCTGAAAAGCTTTTGTTTGTATGCTGCTTTATTCATCCAGTCCACAAGCAAATGACATCTGCAAATCAAACAACTTCAACAGGTAGGCTTGAGACCAACACCCCCAAGGGCAACTTCTCTTCCTGAAAACGCACATCAAAAGCAGGACTACAATTCTGGTAACAAATCAAATGTCTGGGAAGTATTTGCTTTACCTCTTCCTGATGGCGAGAAATGTGGTTTTTGTTGCTCCTACCTCCAAATTTCCAAAAATCTATTCCAATGAAATCTGCAGAAAGACCTGGAAAAAGACTACGTAATTTCTCACAGGGTTCTCTTGTCGTAATGCTGCTGAACCTGTGGCAGAGAAGAGTAAACACAGGGCTTTCAGGATAACTCTAATCCATAACAATCGTCTCACATTTCCTCCCAGCAGCCAGATGTATATCCTACCACAGAAGGGGACAACTATAGCAGGGACCTCTACAGATACAACTCTTCTTCACATGATTTCAGTAATAGCATTCATTATTATTAAGCACGTAACTAAAGTCAGGGAGCAACACTGCACCCAGTGTACTCTAAGAAAAACCAGTTTCAGGAGTCCATTGTCTTCTAACCCTGTGGTGCAGGAGTAGGCTTATTCCTAATCATCATCAGGAGATGAGAGATATATTTAGAATCCTCTTGTAAACAAAACCACAGATGGGGAGAATTATTTCCTTGCTGAAGAGGCTGCCAGCACATTTTGTGCCCTTGGAAGGGCTTGGTTTGTTATTTATATCAACTCCAGATGATCTGCTCTTCAACAGCGCTCTAAGTGAATACCCCAAAGTGCAGACACTCACTGCTCAGAGCACAAAAACCAGTGCCAAGGCAGCTTTGCCATTACACGTGCAAAGTGTCGACAGCCTTGACAGGAGAGGGCCTGAGATTTCTCTCTCCCATGGACACATGCATTCACCTACACACACACTCCTCCTGTGAAATCCCGGCTCAGGCAGTGCACCTGACAGTGAGCCAAAAAAGCAAGAAGGGTCTTCAATAGCAGCTAAGAAGTGCTCATTAGCTCTGGTCTTTACGAGGTGTACTGTAAGCAGCAATTCCTGCTGCTGCAACAAACATCGTCCCTAAAGACGACAAATGACCACATTTTTTGGCCTTGCTAATTTTAGCGAAAATATAAGTAAAACCCCAACCATGATTAAAAATAGCTCTTCACATGTTGATCTTGCAGGTCTGGAGAAAAACATAGAAACCTCAAGAGGGATAGAGCAAAAGTGTAAGCCATTTTGGATTTGAGCCTTTCCAGAGATTCCAGGATTTTCAGAATCAATATTTAAATCCTTGGTCAGAATATGTACTCAAAGTGAGTAATCATAGAAGCCTAAAAAATACCCTTAAAACAGATGGATTCTCCATTCAGGTCAGCTGCAGGCTGCCAAGTCCCCTTCCCCAAGCTTGCTCTGCAGCTGCTGTGTGTCCCCCACACGAGAGGGCACAGGAGGCTGCGGAGCTGTGACAAGCAGTGTCTGCCACAACAGGGTTGCCTCAGGCTCACAAAGTCCTCTGGTCATTTTGGAGTGTTTTACAGTTGATTGTAAGAGTAACTGGTATTTTAGAATTAGGATACTGAAAATCAAATAAATGGGGACCTTTCCATTGGCATGTTTTTGCTCAAATGAAGAAGGTGGAAGAGGTGTTACCAGTTCTTGGCTTTTCACTGATACAGAAATTAGTCCCTTAGAGCTCTGATCCAGCAAATCAATTAATCTACAAACAGCCCCAGCAAGGCATGCTGCTTTGGATCTAAATAGCAGATATAAACCTAGCTAGATAGTTATCAGTAAGATTAAAGTGGGTTTACAGCTTCAGACTCTCTAGGACCTCGGAACACCACAGTACTGACCTGAAGCTGAAAAGCTCCATCTTCCTCACAAACCTCCTGAGCCATCCCTAAATGACAATAACACCCCAAAAACCCACACTTTGGGCTGAGGAAGGGATTGTGCTAGCTTATTTCTTTCAACTTGTTTCATAAAAGCAGTTAAACCTTCCTTGAATGAGGGCCTAAAATAAACCTGTGAAGGTTTTAATTAATGAAGTGTTTAATTAATCTCTAAAAGAGAAAAGGCTTTGTCCATCCCATCCCAAAAGAAACAGAGTATCAGCTGCATGAGGTACTTTATTCCTTGAGGGCTTGTGTATATTCTCCACAGCCCTGTTCCTTGCAACTACGGTGAATGTTGGCAAAGCAGAACCTTGGGCACGGGTTTGGGAGGAGAAGAAGGATAAACAAACTCCTCCTGTGACTTTCATTAAACAACATCTTCTGATAGGATGATGCATTGCAGAATGTTTTTTTAAACTAAACACACTTGAAGTCCTTGGGTAAATTAAAACTAAATAAAGCACCCATTTAAGAAAGTTTGGTTTTTTGTTCCAAACTGTTCACATGCAGGAAAAAAAATTATTTCCTCTATCAGTTGGTTAACAAGAGGCTGAGAGGGTCACACCGGGCACACAAACAAAAATTCAAAGCTGCTTCTTAAAAATAGGAAAACCTCAGTCTTGCCCAAAGCTTTCTGGGCATTTTAGCAAGCAGCACCAAGAGATGACTATAGCCAATAGACATAACAAGCCTGCAAATAGCCTTGAAAGACAGGAGACTGACGGCATCCATGTCAGGAAACAACACAACAGGAGCAATCGAGCAAGCAGAAATCTAAAGGAAATACATATGACTTGAGCTGTTTCTGGAAAGATGCCACAAAGTCTTTCTAGTGTGGATTAAAAATCATGAAGCACTACCATGAAACTAATTGTTTCTGATTTAAAGAGGCATGTAACTAAAAGCGTTCTGCTTTTTTCCCCTCAATACGTTGAGCAGAGTTAGCTCTCCTTAGACAATATGGAAAACTATACAAGCTTAGAATCACTGTAAAGTCAGTCTTTTTTTTTTTCTTTCTTTTGCCACTGTACTCCAGCTCTTAGCACCCAGGCTTAATTATTTTAACTACACGTTTAGTTGGAATTCATACTTACTTTCATCAGCAGAGGAATGTAGTATTTCCATACTGCAAGTATCTTGTTGCTTGAAACATGCTCTGAAAAATACTTCATGAAGTGAAATGTAAAGTAGATGACAAGACACTAACTTTGGACCCACACCACTGCTCGAGACCAGATTGCATTTCTAACTGCATTTCGTGGTGGGGGTGGTGAAATATAATTATAAATCTGTAGCGAGGCTCCCATTGAATGAAGTAACTCTCCCTTCAAATCAGAGGGTAGAAGGTGACCCTTAGAGAGAACATTCTCTGAAGAAACTAAAAGCACCGTGCTGAGGGTACAGGTAAGAACGGGGCGATTATCTTACAGAATAAACTCACGCTTAAAGCAAAGGGCATCTAAATGCAGGTAAACATGCAGGACGCGTTCAAAGGGGGCCCTGGGGAACCTGAAGGCAGGAGTGCAGGGGAGGCAGCGTGCTCAGACCTGGACATTAGTGTTTAGTTTGCTAACACCCAAGGTGAGTGACCCTGCTGTCACAAAGCAGCCTCGGGAGGGGCCACCTTCACTGCTTCGAGGAATGCTCTGCAGCCTCAGTGCAAAATATGACCATTTTGACATAAAAGAATTCCAGATTATGAGCGAGGGTAATTTGCTCAGGCTAATTTCACACATATCCCCAGCCTCAGCCTATTTATCTCACAGCAGACGTTCCTTGAAAACCCCCAGTCCATCACTGACTTTACCCACAAACCGTTCCACGCGGTCTCAAAGCGCTGAGAGGGTGCCCGGGGCCGGACGCGTCACCGGGTCATCGCCCTGCTCCTCGCAGCCTCCCCTCAGAATGGTACCAACCCCTGCCAGGAACACAGAGACAGGGACTGCTGCACCTTGAGCCTCACCCAGGGCGGCTACTTGTGTACACCTGGGGTGCACCGCGCTCATCCTACATGGACACTCGTGTTCGCTTGGGAATTTGAAATAATTATATTTACGAAAAAGAGAGTAAAGTCTTTAGACTGTGACGGCTGATGAAAAGCCATGTGATGGACGGTTTAAGGAACATGGCAAGTTCTCTCAAGGGAAGAGAACATGCTTGCCAGAGGCTGGTCACCAAGCAAAATATGCTTTTATATGGTTAAAACTGTAACTTGGCCAGGCAGAGCAGAAATTCATGTTAGGCTTTGAAGTTGGTAGCACTCAAAATATTCATGAGTCAAAAGGGCTCTTCCTTCAGAGCCAAGATTGTCTGCTGACATCTGAACTAAGCAAAATATGTACAACAAAAATCAGTGACTAAACAAACCTCAGCTGGGTTTGAACTCCTAACCCTGAACAACAGTCAAGACCATAAGATTTCCTCAAACTTGCTACTTACACACTGAACCAGTAAGGCCCTGCAGTCAGGGATGTTGTCTTCCCTTGGGATGATTCTGCTGCCCCGTAAATAACAACTGGAACCAGAATCAAGCATAAACCAGCTGATGCTGGGTCTCAAAGCTTTAACTGATTATGCTAGAGGTCTAGGTCCTACACTCATTTCAAAAGCCTCTTGAAGGAACCCAAGTGTAACTTCTCTGCATTACCGGAATGTTTGCAGAGGCACACTCTCCTGAATCTCAGGCTGTTCATATATTTTGAAAAACAGAAGATCAAGTGCAAACTACCAACACTAGTCTGAGCCTGGATCCAATTCTACCATTTTTATTTGGATTTCTCTCTCTCTTTTTTTTTTTTTTTAACCACAAGGCCTGAAATACTTGGTGAAAAACAGTTCCGTGTGAATCTAATGCATCTCAAACTGATGGCTCAGTTCTTTTCTTAGTGTAGCAACATCCTGCATTACTACTAAAACCTACTGAAAGACCAAGCCAGTCTACACCACAAACCAGCTTTTCAGCAACCACAGCTAGGCACGACTCCATACTCTCTAGGTTAGCACCATCTTCTGGCACGTTTCACGGGGAAGAGGTGTCGAAGCGACAGAAGCAGAATTTTTTTTTGCGTGTCAGAGTTGCTGAAAAAACACACCAATTGGTTTCTCCTCGCTGCCACAAAGCACTCTTGCCACAGGGACACTGAAACAGAGCCCTGGCACTCTGTAAGCACGATGGGGAGGTGTGGGGACTGGTACTGCTTGGAACAAACAAACAGCAGGGGCTTAACAACTATAAACGGTGAAAGGGAGCCCGTCCGACATAGGCAAATGCTGCAAGGAGTTAACCACAGGTAAGAGAGAAGCTTCATCTCCCTACCAGCCCTGGAGAGGAAAAGAGCCAAGTACCAAGAGGGGCTGGAACAGAAAGGCAAGGCTGGCAGGGTGATCAGGGAGCTGCTGGAAAATCTTCTATGGGGGGACAGACTCCGAAAGAAACGAGCCCAGCGTGATAAGAACTCCTTACTACAGGGCAAGAAATACTAAAAGGAAAGGCAAAAGGGACAGAGGGGGCAACAGACACTCTCTATAGCTGCCTGTGTGTGCCAGGGTTTGTGCTGATGTTGGTGCTTCCATCTTGGCCTCTCTGGTAGAGTTTGCAACTCTACAAGCCAGGCAGAGGGAAGGAGAGGAAAAGGGGGAATCCGTAGGCAAAGAAAGCAAGATGGGAGAGTAGCACAGCCCTGAATCACCCAGCTGTCAATAGACATGTTGTTCTTTCCACTGCCACGTGGAGTGATCAGCTTTTCTGGACAGAGACACTTGCACTATATAGCTGCTTGTATGACCTCTCCCACCCCACACAAGGTGTAAGAACACACTCACGCATGGCAATCCCAGTCATGCTATTTCTCTGCAGAACACACTACCTACTTGCTTAAAACCACCACCTTTAACACAATCTCTTATTCCGGTCTGTTAAAACCCTTCAAGTAGCACAGTAGACCACTATAAATACACTGTGGCTATAACTCTCTGTACAGGTTTTTCTGTTGTTTTATAGCTGCTTGAATGTTTCTTGTGCTGGATTCAGCAATTCCTTTGGTTTTCCGTAGCCCTTGCAGAAAACCCAACAACTCAACTCCCTTACAACAGTAGAGTTCAAAAGAAATTAATAATATCCCTGTGGTCAGTAGTGTTTGGGACTCTCAGAAGTAAATTGCATCCAGCTTACCCATAAAATTTCTTACGGAAACGTACCGAGTTCTGCAGCTGTAAGTACACGTTATACTGCAACACAAAAACCCCTTTGGTTTCTCCCCTTCCTTCTCTTGCTGTCATTGCTTCAGCTTCCCCTTTCCTTTTTATTTTCCTGACCTCATTAAACTAGACTGAGATTTTTCACCACTGTGAAGGACCAATTTCACTTTAAGCTGTTTTATGGTGCAGGCGCTATGTTATTTGGGCAGGCAATGAGCTAACGTGTTCACTGCACTGCAGCTGGGCTTCTGCTTTCATGTCTCTGGGGCAGAACCATCACTGACTTTGTTCTTGAGCCTGCCCTGATAAGTACTCTATGTAATTCAAAAGAGTGAACTAAATTTAGCTCATTTTTGAAAGTTAAAGCAAAAAGAGCAAAAAAAGGTCTTAATTTGCACTATCACCATTTTGGATCTCTCAATGTATCTCTTGAAATGGAATAAGGCAACAGAGTCTGCTTGGCCTGATCTCTGATTTTGAGAAACTCCATTTATAGCAGGGCCAGATGGAAGTCCCAGGGTTACTAATGTACTATCAGGTATGAACTTGATCGTATAAAAGGAGGTTTGAGGAACTTCAGCCTCTTTACTAACCCTGTCTAGCGTAGCAAGCAATTGCAGAAACCGTAGAGCTACATCTTCCATCCAACCCGTATTCCTCCTGATTTCCACAAGAAAACAGTACTTCTGTTTATAAAGGAAGGCCAAACACAATTAAGCTGATCTTTGAAAATAATTCCCTCTTAGGACTCTTCTATTATCATGTTTGTCTATCCAGGGCAAACAGGGCTCTGCCAGTCATACCCCATTACGAGCATGAGTCCCCTCAGAAAACTGGCAATGGATAAATGACCACAACCACCACATGGGAGCTTTCTGGTAATCCTCTCTCCAAACCTCACAGCACCCTACCTATGCACTGCCAGTTTTTTCTTGCACTGCCTGTTACTGCCCTGGTGTCTTCCCTCTTACGGACACTCACTGTGTCTCCCTCTGCACTCAAGTCTGTGTCACATGCACTATTTAACAAATTAATCCAAACAGACAAATGACAGCCAAAGCACTTCAAAGACATCTTGAATCCCAGAACTGGCTGACAGCCTGCATGTGCTGGAAAACAAGCGTTTTAATTCATCTGACTCTGCTGTTGCTGAGATGTGTTTGTTATTGACCTGCTACATTACAACGCAAACACTTTACTCCTGCAGGCCAAGGTGTGCTATGAAATTCAAGAGAAAACCAAGTTCTGATGAGGCAAGAGATATACAAAGAGCACAACTTTATCCCTAGCTTTGATGAGAAGTAATGTCTCAAGTCCCAGAGGCATTTGGTGACTGGCCCTAGGCCCAGAATGAGTTTGGGGCATAATCAGAAGCTAAACCCACATGTCCTACATGCCATTTCTGCTAGTGTAGAAAACACAAAACCAAAACGGAAACTCAGAACTGAATGGTCTTCTCAGCTATGTCTTTGCAGAAGAGAACTGTCCCTTGCAAGAAGCTGTCCTGCCATGCAATAATCTTAAGTAATTCTCTGAGCAGAGAACAAGTTACCTGAATTAATTTCAAGAGGCTGTGTTCCCATGGGGATCCTTTGATGTCTAATAAAAGGAGCTATCATACCACAGCCTTTCCTTGTGGATTCTCTTCTCTTCAGCTGCTTTACTCATGCAGAAGCTGAATTTCCTTCAACCCTGTGTTCTACAAATTTGTAATGTCAACAGTGGCAACAGGGTGGGGAGAAAAATCACAAACATGTTATAAGCATGAAAAAAGCAAAAAGAAATCTCATTTCCCTAGAAAAACAGGCTGAAAGGAGACACCACCAGTACAGCTGTTACATAAAACATGTTCAAGTTTGCATAAAAGTTGCAGCCAAATCCAGCAAGTCTTTGAAAGACTTTTCCTTAATAAAGAGACCAACCTGAAATCCTGAAAGAAATCACCCTTAACAACCAGAGCATACAGCAAACATTAGGGAAATTTATTTGAGTAATCAGGGCAAAGTCCTTCAAAAATACTGAGTACTGTAGGTAGCATCCATATCTTGAAAGATCACTACTCCCTAGATACACAGTGAACACGTTTACCCCACCAACCATTTCACAGCTGTCTGATGGGTAGAACTGCAGGACATCATTCAGGTGTACACAACTGGATGTCCTGGCGGGGGCAGGCACCAGAACCTGCCAACTGCTGTCTCTTGTGCCTGTGTGACTGAAATTAAATTTTAATCTGAGCTTTTATAAGACACCGCCCCCACCACTGTGCCAAAACCAACCACATGTGAATTAGACACAGTCAGTAATGTCAGAGAACAGCAACTCTAAGATGCCTGCCCACTCGTCTGACAAGCTGGAGGACAACCTGCACCATTCAGGTATCTCCACACTAACACATCCCCTGTGAACAGAGCTGGTGCTTTGGAAACAGGCAGCTGTCACCTAACATCCAAGTCCAAGGGAGTAATCAATGTCACCAGTGAGGCCAATGCCAAGACTGATTCTGTAAGAACAACCATTTCCAGACCATCTTTGAAAAACCCTTTTTCTCATTCTTGCTTGGAGAGCCTTGCCATCAAACCCTATTATTGCCACAGTTAATCCTGTAACAGCCCACACACAGTATTTCCTGTAACAACTTGTGGACTTTCCAAAGCCAGTACAGCACAGAGTGTGGGTGTAACAACAGGAAAAACAATCACAGGCAGAGGAAGTAATAATACTGCATATACTCCCTGCCATTTTATGCCTAGAGAGAAGATCTGACAGAAAAAGGGAACTTCATCTGCACTAACCTAGACCATATTCTTTCCTCCAAAGAGGTGAACTAGTACTAGAACTGCAGGGTCAGAGCTATGAGTCAACAGTTGTAGATTAGACACTAATTTTAACTAGTATAGGGAATGTAACAAGAAAACTGAAAAGCAGTTGTAGACGTGTGTGGACTGAGAAAGTCTATGTCCTCTCAGTAGAGATTGTCCTGATACAAAAACGTGTCTGCAGTGTTGCAACTAGCATTCCTGAAATGGTCTTTGTTCTCCCAGGCGCTGGGCTTAATGTGGAGCAGTCTAGGTGGAAGAGATCTTAACCAGTAAAAGAAGAGCTCCTGAGGCTGTTGGCCAGGTCAGCCTGTGAACTCTTAAAGGGGCTCAGTACCAAGAGAGGCTCGATTCCACTATAAATTCAGTTTTATTAGGCCAAATGCTCAGACAGTGCAGTACACAACCACCACCCTGACTTCAAAGGAAGTTGACAAGTTCTCATCATCTGTGAGCAACTGTCCCAAGAGGTTGTGTTTTATAGTTCTGGAGCAAGGGAGCATCCATGCAATAATGAACACACTGCTCTGTAGTCCTGGTATGGGATCAGAACTGACACGTAGGTATGAAGTCTGGGTAAAAGCAGTGACTGAATGCATACCACCCAAGGCAGCTTACTCTGTAATTATAAAGAAAGCATCAATCAGTACTTTTCTGGGGCAGTGGCTGCAGGAAAGTCCTTTTCACTACTGCCCAGCCATTACCTTTCAATATCTGCACAGCTTCACTTCACTGTTTACAGGAATGGTCTCTGAATAGCGCTGCCAGTGGCCAATGTCAGAGCTTTACAAGCCCATCAAGTGGTGCACAAAGCCCTTTGGAGCACCCTCAGCCCACCTTACGCCAGTCAGGCCTGTCTCCTGCTGTTCATTAAAGGCCAGATACTGAGACCTGCTGAGCACCTTCTGTTCAGTTTAGCACAAGACTCACATGCTTGTCAGCTTTCAGGATTTAGCTCCAAGCTAAACTCTAGTTTTGAATCCTCATTAGCACGGGAACTTTCTATCTTTCATGCCAGCAATGCTTTTCACAAGGATAAGCCTAGAGATGCTAATGCTGGCTGATTTAGAAGAAAAGGCTATTTTTTCTTTTTTGTAATTTCTGTCAAAACATTACTCCTGTTAGAAAATGGAGTTGTGTCAGAAGTGACCTTTTCTGAGGGAAATGATCTATTCAAGTGGACTTAATCATCTGGAAAATCACACAAGTTTTTCAGCTGGCAAAGCTCAGCACCACTGTACCAGAGTCAGCCACTGCAGTGTTGCTCTCCCCAAGCTCATGTTTTCTCTTGCAGGGCCCATTCCCTGCATGGAATATGTGTAACTCAACAGTGTCTCTCAGCTGAACTGCTGTGGAGTATCACTGAAGAGTAGAGTAGGTGCTACATGATAGATGGACTGTTCTAAGTCCTTTACAATCAATAACTTGATTTCAGGATGAGACTCAAGAGGGAATTAGTATGTTCTGTGCAGCTGCTGCTGAAGAGTAAAGCATGCAGGTTTATGTCATCCCTCTAGGCATTTTTGCCCTGTGAGAGCAATTCCATAGATCAAAGATAATACAAACAGCTTTATGTAACAGCTGTCACAAACTGTCAGGCTCCTGTCCCTATCCTTGGGAGCATTTGTGGCTGCTATAGCTTAGTTGCCATGCTGAAACAGCACTGAACGGGCTTCAGCTATGACCTGGGCTAACAAGGTGAGAGTTCATGGTCAGATTGCTGCTCTGCCATAGTCAGCAGGAAGCTTTCCACTCTATGCCATGTGATTTGGATGACCAGAGAGATCCCATATGGATCTGGAAAATGGCAGAAACCAGCTAAAATCAAGTAACACAAACTCTCCTCCTCTTACATAAACACAAATATTACGCTGCCTGGCTAAGATTGCACGTGTCACCTACTGACGACAAGCTCTGTGTTTTGCCCTTTTGGCACTTAAAATGCACGTCTTTCCACCCCAATTACAACCTCGGGGTCATCAAAGACAGAATATTCTCTTAGACCCTGTTGTTCCACAAATCTCCTTCAGACCCATCCCTCTTTTTGACTGCAGATGTACACAGGACTTGACCTCTCTCCTGAGGGCCCCCGTGAACAGGAAAACATGACCAGGCAGCACGCTTGAGAAAACAGACCAACTCTTCTTGTCTTCTGCCTTACCCAACAAGGGAGGTTTCAACAAACCAACTCAACCACCACCCTTCACTACTCTACAACACACAGTGACATATGTCCCACAGCCCAGAAGTCTGGGAACTGTCATTTAGTTTATTTAAGAACCTCAGGGAAAAAGAAAAAAAGCTCCAGCAGCAGCAGCCAGATGTGACAGAGGGGACCTGAGCCTGCTGCCTGATGGCCCAATCCTCCCACTCACTCTCATTTAAGCAGCAGCGTATCAATTACAGCATAAATTAACTGCCAGGGTGGGTTAGTTGGTTATTAAACACTGAGAAGCAGTCCGGCCTATAAAGCTGAGAGAGACAGAAACAACAGAGGAAACTTGGGCTGGGTTGGATCTTCAATGCCCTCTCTGACCAAAGGGCCACTTTCCTGCCTGGAGTGGCCAGGAGGCTGAGCTCTGCCATACAGAAGTCATCAGGGTGTGGTGAGGACAGGCATGTGGCACAGTCACCTGGGAAACTTCTGCATCATCTTTCTTAAGTGAAAAATTACAAAATTAAATTGTCTGCTGAACTCTTGTTCACTCTTGAGCCTAATAAAAGAATGTTTTCAATATTCACTGTATTTATTGTACACAGAAATACAGTTCCATTTTACATTTCAAGTTATATTCACAAACTTCTATCACATTGTTGGTTATAAACCTATTGTTTTCCTCATTAGAGGTTAAAAAGGATCCACGAAGGGACATTCTGCACACCAAACCCAATCCAAATATGAAGGGTGTGAGATTGTTTAACTGGTTTCATTAAGGCATCTCAATGTTGGCCTATGTCCATAGGATGTGTCAGCATGGTTTAACTGAAACCATTTCCAAGTGACCTTCGGAGGATAACCATCTTTAATACTATGCAAAATTCTGATGGATGAGGGCATATATGAAGAAAGACAGACAAAATCCCCCAATTAAAAGATGTCTTTTGCAAGTCTTACACTTCAAGTCGCAGTTTAAAGCAGAAACACAGATCAGAAGCAAGTTCTCACCTGGTAAAAACTACTGCAGGCTTGAAAATAATGCTTGAGTTAGGCCTCAGAAATACATGCTTGACAGGCAATGCTCTGTCAAAGGCTCTTTGACATGAAAGATTTCAGACTTTCACCTTGGTTTGAAGTACTGAAAGTGTGGAAATTTGTCTGAAAGGCTCTGTTCAGATCAAACTGAACAAATTAGCTGAATGACCATTCAAAATAAGAAGGTAAAGAAAACCTCTGGCATTGTTCGGAAGACAGCAACCTAAAATCAGATTAGAAACTTCTGGTTGTGAATTCAGTTCCCAAAATTTCTGGGAAGCACAGAAGTTAAAGCCTAACATGGAGAAGATAGATCATATTCATAGAGCTCCAAAAACTTTGCAGAAAATACAAGTATGAGCATCGCCAGAGGAAGATGGAGCTAGAATTGGGAATTAAGGCAAGTACTCAATGAAGGACATGAAAATTCAGCAGATCTTCCATCGTTCACACTTTCCTACTTAATGCCTGCCTGTGGTCTCTTAACACATTCAGAAAAAAAAAATCATGTAGACACGTAAGTAGTTTCACCAACTAGAGAGCCAGCAGGAAACTTTCTAGTAAATTGAGCTTATATGGATGTCGCAGATGAAAGTATTGACACGGTGATATTTAGTAAGAAATCTAGGTATATTAATAACTAACAGCAATTTATTATTATAAAATAATCCAGAAATACTAAAAGAAAGAAAAGCGACTTATTCAGATCTAAAATGACAAGATTCACACTAACTTACTTCACGGTACCTTTATATATACATGTGCATACACAAAACGGACAAACATAGAGAAACAAAGGAGTTTGGATTCAGTAGAATGAACACAGAACAGAGATACACACACAGAAACAAGGGTACATACCCACCCCCCCCCCCCAAGAGTAAAGAGAAGCTAGCTCAAAGAAAATTCCCCTCTCGAGTTTAGAGCAAATACTCCCAATGCCTTGGCATTCCTCAACGGGCAATAATTGAGACTCGAGTGGGGGACTTCGCCCTGGCCTTCCATCTGGAGCAGACGACACCTTAAGGGTTTGGTACCTGAGAGGCTCCCAGCTCAGGGGAGGTACTAGTCACAGGCCGCTGCGATCCAGGAGAGCTCAAAGGGTCTCCCTGGTGGTCGCCATTTATAGGGTCCAAGATAATTGACTTTTGTCAAATACCTTCTGGTGCCTTCCAGCAGTTACACAAGAATTTGATTAATGTGCGACTCTGTTATTGTTCCCATTTGACCACATCCCAGGCACAGGTGTGCCAGGCCCTTAGGAGTTGATGGGCTGTTATAGCTGTTTCCGAGCAATCGGGAGGGGCAGGAGCCAGGCTCGTTAACATTGTCAGTCCTTATCTCCACAGACTGGTGTATAGCTCCGGGGATGTGGGTGGAATCACACCTAGCACCAAGCAGCCCAACAAAGAGGGGCGGCGGGGCGGGGTAAGAATTGCACCACCACAATGGAGGAGTTTGAGAAAAAACTGTTCAGCTCGGAGCATCTAAGAGCTCTAAGTACATTTATGTGGCTTCATGGTACTCCTTGTAAAATTTCACTTTTATTCCATGACACAGTTTAGCAATGTGACACTAACATGGAATGTGTCACAAAGTGTGTGTTCAGGGCTTGATGTCCAAGCAGAGAGAAGTGATGAGTGGCATTACTCAGGGGTCCGTACTGGGACTGGTGCTGTTTAACATCTTTGTCAGTGACATGGACACTGGGATTGAGTGCACTCTCAGCAAGTTTGCCAACAACATCGAGCTGTGTGGTGTGGTCACACACTGGAGGGAAGGGATGTGCCATCCAGAGGGACCTGGACAGGCTGGAGAGGTGGGGCTGGGCAAACCTCATGGAGTTCAACAAGGCCAAGTGCAAGGTCCTGCACATGGGTCGGGGCAATCCCAAGCACAAATACAGGCTGGGCGAGGAGTGGATGGAGAGCAGCCCCAAGGAGAAGGACTTGGGGGGTGATGGTGAATGGAAAACTGACTGTGAGCCAGCAATGTGTGCTTGCAGCCCAAAAAGCCAACCGTGTCCTGGGCTGCATCCAGAGCAGTGTGGGCAGCAGGGTGAGGGAGGGGATTCTCCCCCTCTACTCTGCCCTCCTGAGACCCCCCTGCAAGTGCTGGGTCCAGCTCTGGGGGCACCAACATCAGAAGGACACGGACCTGTTCAAGCAGGTCCAGAGGAAGCCACGAAGATGCTCAGGGGGCTGGAGCAGCTCCCCTGTGAGGACAGGCTGAGAGAGTTGGGGGTGTTCAGCTGGAGAAGAGAAGGCTCCAGGGAGACCTTAGAGCGGCCTCCCAGGACTGAAAGGGGCTACAGGAAAGGTGGGGAGGGACACTTGATCTGGGGGGTAGGGATAGGATGAGGGATAATGGTTTTAAACTGAAAGAGGGAAGATTTAGATTAGATATAAGGAAGAAATTCTTTAATGTGAAGGTAATGTGAGACACTAGAACAACCTGCCCAGAGAAGTTGTTCCCTCCCTGGAAGGGTTCAAGGCCAGGCTGGACGGGCCTTTGAGCAACCTGGGCTAGTGGAAGGTGTCCCTGCCCATGGCAGGGGGATTGGAACTAGAATTGGAGGGGTAAGAGTAAGGAGAGTTGTAGATTGAGATAAAAACAATTTAATAATTGAAATTAAAATAATAATGATAATAATAATAGTAATACTAGGAAATACAAACGAGTAATGCACCATGTGACTGCTCACCACCCACTGACCCATGCCCAGCCCTTTCCTGGCTAGCGATCCCAGAGAAGAGTGAATCCTGAAAGCACAACCCCAGAAGCCAGAGTGAGCTTCCTGATTAACCCTTATCTATACACTGACCGTGACGTTATATGACATGGAATATTCCATTGGCCAGCTTGGGTCTGTCACTTTGCTATGCTCTCTCCCAGCTTCTTGTGTATCTGTGCATTAGCAGGACATGGGAAGTTGAAAAGTCCTTGATTTCTTAGCTACAACTGAAAACATCAGTACATTAACATTCTTCTCATATCAGATCCCATACTGAATCCAAAACACAGCACTATTCTAGCTACTCAGAAGGAAAAAAAAAAAATAGCTCTATCCCAGCTGAAACCAGGACACAACCCACCCCCCCAAAAAAAAAAAAAAAAAAAATATATATGGTTACTCCTGTGCCTACGACCTACTTGAGTAAGACTGCTAGCATCCTGTATTCAGGAGTCAGGAATACAGCAGGGAGGGGAAAAACAGACCAACAGAGGAAGAGGATGAGAGTTTTGGTCTCCTTTCCAATCACTGCAGAATGAGGCTAAAACAGAAAGGAAGGTAGAGCAAAGATACAGCGTTGTTTGCCCTAAGAGCCTGGGGTATTATGCAGAGAGGGAAAACGGGGCTTCTGATCAATAAAGCAGAGAAAATGTGAAATGCCATTTGAGAAACACACACAGCCCATTCTGACAACTTCTGGAGAGGCCACAACTTCTCGTCCTCCGTGAAACTGATTACGTGTCCAAGAACAACTTCACCTTTTTTGTCTTCACAGGAGCCATTCCAAGCTGCAGACGTGAATGCAAGATATGAAATTCCTTCTCTGCATACTCCACATTTAAAAGGTCTGGGGCAATCTGAACCTTGACTGTGCTGCCTCAGGCCTACATGTCTGTGGGAAAACTCAGAACAGAGGAAACCACACCATCCCCAAACAGGTGCCTTTTCACTCTGCTTACTGAACATCCCAAAGGACATTTAGTTGACAACAATTCCTACGCATTTTTCAGCTGTCCTAAGTCTATCGACCCCTCCTTGTTCCTGGCCTGATAAATCATTTTCTCCCCTTCCCACACGACCCCAGCAACATCCTGATAATTCTTAGTTGAACCCAACAAACATAACCCTACGTCTCCAAAAATCACGCGTCCGTATTTGTGTGTTTGGGTAACAACCTATTCGTCTGTATTCCAGAGTATTCAGTTTCCAGGAAACTTCCTGAGCTAAATATCCCCATCAGTCTTCAACTCCATAAAGGACAGAATCCTGCTGCAGTCCATTCAAAACCATCATTCATTCACTGACCCTGTAGGAAAATCTCCAACTTTATCTTCATTAATATCTTATTTTAGAGGTCTTGAGATGTTCAAATGAAATTCAAGGCACACGCAGTTATTAAAAACTAGCGATAACTGCACAGAAATTAAGAAAGCAAATACAGCCTCTTGACAGCTGCAGCTGTCTCTGGGACCTGAGAGATACCAGGCATTTGAAACAACATTAAGAAGTTACTCTCCTGACAGGGTGACACTTACACAATGTATTCAAGAGATCTGAGCACCAGGAAGCTTCCTCTGATGTCGGCGGCAGCTGCCAGATGCACGGCCCTTCTGAAAACAAACCACTGTGATGCTTTGACCTCTGGTAACCTTCTCAAGTGGCCTGTTTGATTAAAAATTGTTATTGCAGAAAGGGGGTTCCACAGCTGAGTGACTGCTCAGATTTTTAGTATGAGCTCTCACATTACAAGACTATTGGCCATGAACAAAAAACCCAAACTGATTTGTCAGGTATTACTGAGACTAAGAGACACAATACTACTGCAGTACCGTAGCGGATGACTTGGTATCTGAACAACAGAGGTACTTCTGTGTTCACCACATAATTGTGCATTTCATGATGTTGGTCATAATGAGGGGTTACAAGAACTGAGGTTATTTCTTCAAGTCCATCACACAAACTCAGTGCTGTCCCACCTCTTTCCTCCCTCCTCTTTGTTAAGTGGGAGGTTTCTGTGACTGAGGTCACACTAAGATTCATGAGACTGGGGATCATCTCTTGGGTACCATAAAGAGGTTATGCATGAAGTTGGGAACCATGGATTGGATCCAAAGGCAACACGTTTATTTCAGTGGGTTTGAATCAGGCTTTTACTTAACAGCCATCAGAAAGTAGAAAGGTCAGGTCATGCTCTCCACGTTCTGCCAAGCCAACACTGAGTACTACACCTGAACATACAATAAAGTTATCAGAGGACTAAAAAGATGCAACTTCACAGAGATATTTTCAGAAAAGAGATGTACATTTACACTGAAACTTATCATTATCACATTTGGAGAGCAGGAAAAAATGTATTCGAATCAGATTTTTAGGAGAAAAAAAATCAGAATTGCTGATTATGGAGTAAGAAAGAGAAGTTTGAAATGAGCCGAAGAGCCAGAGTGTATTTAAAGGCTCCTCCTACAAATCCACCCAGCTGAATGGACCCTTCCAAAACTGCATGCTCCCTCTAAGTCACTAGGTTTGTCCTCAAGAGACTGCCTGTACAGGTTTTCTGTGCAGGAACCTCAAGGATTACAGCTATGTGAGACAGCAGATCCAACCAGCAGATCTGGCTGGTTAGACTGTTCACAAACAAGAACTAGTGGGCTGTTAATCAAACTACCAGGAGCCAGGTTGAAAATCAACAGGAGAACATGACACGTGAGGAATTCACTGCAGAAGATGACTGTGGGTCCTAAAAGCTGACCTAAGTTCAAAAGGAGAGTGAACAATTTCATGGAAGAGAAATCCACATCTAGCTGAGAAAAAGCCACATACTGAATATACTTCAAAGAGCAGAAAGCAGTTGGGGCAAGTCTCGCCTAAGCATGCCCCATTTTTATCACTCTCTATGTGTGTATACGTTGGCCACTAAATGGTTAGTGGACAGGTTGTGGACTACAGCCATCTTGGGTCTGCCCCTGTATGGAGAAAGACCATCCTGATCAGATACAATTTTTTGTACTGATCCAGACTCTACACCCATACCATGTGCTATGTCCATCACAGCTGCTCTTGTCTGCACGTACAATTCTTTCCTAGGCTTCCCTACAAGCAATGAAGATTCATGTAAAACAAGTGACTGTTCTGGACATATGCAAACATCCCAAATTACTCATAGAAGAAAGGGGCAAGGCTGCCTGTGTCACCACACAAACACGGGGGAACTTGAAATAAGACAAAGGCCACATCTGCATGTTGCTAAATAATGGATTATGCAAACAGAATAAAGTCAGACTTCAATGCACATTTTCCCGGTGTTCCTGAGAACACAGAGATATAATCTGGAAAGGCAATTTTCATGGTTCATGCATTCCCTGTTGGGTTGGCTTCAGCAGCCCCACAATCAGGACAGCTGTCATTTTGCTCCCGTGCAAAGTGTGTAGGTGTGCAATAGCTTTGCTACCAAAAACCATTCAGAAAGTAACTAGTGAAAGAAATGATTCCACTTCTTCTCACAGTGCACACAGAGCAAGGAGAAATCTCCAGGCCTCACTGCCATAGAATCAGAACATCAACAACTTGGAAGTGGTTTGCCTTGACTTTAACAGCTTCATATCACATTTAATATAATCACCAAAACTCTCTCTATAATATACCCTCAGGACATCTAGAAGGGAAAGAGGGTGGGGAGGGATGTCAGACCAATTGGGGAATGTAAATTCCATGCATGAAAGCGTGAAGGACATTGAATATGAGGAGCCACCACACTCAAACCCTACCTTTACCCATCAGCGGTGTTCACATGGATCTACAAAGTCAATCGGATGTTACAAAAGAAGAATTGTAGCCTCAGTACTGCCACAAAAGGTTATGAGCTGAATGTTTAAGCTATATTCCCTCCCTCTGCCTAGGCACTCCAACTGCTACAGAGATAACATCTAAGGTGGCAATCAGACCAACAGCTTCTGCAGCTCCAGCTGATCCAGGCCACCTGCCAGGAGGGAGCTCATATGTTTACTCAGAATGCGAAGGGTGAAACTAGAAACCTGTACTGTACCCCTATAAAACTGAATGTAAAACCTGAATATTTTCCTTTGAAACTTAACAGTTGAAAACCAATTCTAGCATTAATCAATGTATCAGCTGAAATTAACTTAGCAGGAATAAATATCAATTACAGTAAGAGCTCTAGGCATAAAACTATGGTATGTGATAAAAAGCAGCTGAAGTGGAAGTGTGCAGCATTTTGGGTTAAATGAGTGGACCTGGACCCTGGGCTACTGTACTAATGTTTTGCCAGTTTCCATTACTAGGTATATCTCTTTTCAATTGAAACACCAGATTTTTTTTACAATAAAAAAAATAATCATGACTTCAGAGCTTTATGCTACGTGCACAGAACTGCCAACTCCTCAGAAGCAGACAATGGTTTCTAAGAGCTCCGCTAAATCTGCCAGAGAGTGTGGAAACCTGGCCTGGACTTGGGCTTGAAAGTCCATGTTTGAAAAGAGTTGGAGGAGGGGCCAAAAAAACCCCAAACAATCAAATTTCCCCTCAACAGCCCCTTAGCCCTTCACCCTCGCAGAAGCTGCCCGAGCTCTGGGGCAGTCGGAGGCCAAGCAGAGCTGTGCCACAGCAATCTGCAGCTGTTCAAGAGAAGCCCAGCAGTGCAGAAAGAATGGCATCAGCTTCCCCTAGACTGTAGCAGCTTTCTGCATTTCTTGTTAGCCAGGAAGACAGTAATTTAGAAGGGAATGGGCTTTAGAGGATTATCTTAATGGTTAAAACTGAAGAAAAGCTCAGCCCAAGGAGGATCTTTATGAAACTGGTGTGGTGGTGTTTTCAGAAGTGACATTCACAGGAAGGTACCTGACTGAACACCATTCTAAACACACACGGCACTGGTAACACAGCAAAAAAGAGGATTCCCAAGCAAGCTGGGACTTTTCTTCAAACAACCTGCCCTCTGGGTGGGGAATATATATCAGAACAGCAAGATAAATCAGCAAACACCTGCCACGTCAGTGTGGGAGGTCAGAAAGCCTGTTTCAGTCACCAGGGTTGTCTGGCTCTTTGGGAATCTGCCAGTTAATAAAACCCGGAGATGAATGGCAGCTCAGGACACCACGAAAGTTTAACTGAAAGTGTGATGCTTAGTAAGGGCAACCTAAGAGCTGTACTGAGGGGATTCTTCTTTTTCATGTAATGAATGCATCTCCTGTCTCGCTCAGCCATCATTAACGTGCCTTGTCTTGGATTGTACTAGTCACCACCTCCTACGTGCCCATAGCCTGGAGCTGGGCTACTGCGAGAGCAGGGCAGAGGAAGGCAGCGGTGGAAGCAAGGGGGTTCAGGGTAAGGAATGTGACTGGACAAGGAGCTACTGTCTTGGCTGGACAGGTCCTACCTCCCACCAGCCCTCCCTGCAGGTGGGAATGACCTTTGTGTCTCTCCTGAAGAGAGGTGACCTGAAGAGGGTCACAGCAATAAATACTCTCTAGTAAGAATATAAACTCATGTCAAGTATTTGCCACATTTCTAATTATTTTGCATTTCACATTCCTTATATGCTGCTCCTGTACATTCTCCCTTTCTGTTCTAATTCAGCTGCCTCTCTTCCTGTCTCCCCTTCTCCCCCCGTGTCCTAGTCTGATATACTTTGAACACAAACAACGCTCAGAGCTCCATCAGACCTCTCCCCTCTTCCCCATCTCCCTTGTTAATAGGCTGAACGGAAAAACTGGGATTTTATGCCTTTAAACACATGCTGCTGAACCACACACATGGCAGAGGATGGGTAGTTACTCTTTGGGAGCAAGGAGCAGTTTCACTGTTTACAAAAACAGTAGCTCATGCTACAAAACACTACAAACTCAGTTCTCTGAAGCTCAGTCCTACATTCCAAGGCCCCCTCCTCTCAGCAAGTTCAACAACAATCTCACCTAACACAGAAAACTTCCAAGACAAGATGCAGAAGTTTTAGAAGAGTTATTATGAATCCAAGGAAGCAGGAGGATGAAAACTGATCTTATACTTAAGAATTAGCTGGAAATCACCAATCAGTGAAGCAAGACATCAAGTCAAACAGGTATTTATTGCCTACATAATGCTTTTCTACTGGTTTGCCAGCAGAAGGATAACAACATCATCCACTACAGAAATTATACACGCTGATCCTCCAGAAATAGGCCTTAGCCACTATCTCATCCTGCACACACAGTACTGTGCACCAAAAGAGAAAGCAAGCATTGCACAATTTAGTCCAGTGACCCAAGTGCCTGATACATAGGTGGCGCTATACTGTCAATACTAGGAGAAAGAGTTTAAAACAAACCAACCAGGTCAACTGCAAAGTTTAGGATTCCCTCCTCTCTTCCTTTCACCTCAGCCATGTCCAGACCTCAGCTTGTTTGCATGTTGCTGCTCTAAACTTCAAGGAAGATGTTAACACTAAACTCTTTGCTCCTCTATTCAGAAACCAAATCTTTTCTTGCCACGATTCTGTCCTAACCACTGCAGGTAGCACCTCGTACGATTTCAGACGAAGACACAGGATTTGCCAACTCTGGGTCAGATGGTGATGCTCCCAGTCTGATGACCTTGTACTCTTGTCGTGTGTCAGAGGAATAATCTGCCCAAGTTAAGAAAGCACAACTGGGTCCCTAGAAGGATCTCTACTGCCAGAAACCTAAGTGCACAACTCCTTTACACATTCCTAGAGTACCTCATGCTTTGGAACTGGGGACCATCTTTTGAACTGTATAAATATGCAATTTTCTAACTCCTGCTATGCAATGAACATCTGTTTTCATTGAGCTGTTAACATTAAAACCTTGCTCTTCTTCCTGGCTGCTCACAATAAAGTCAACCACACCAGTGCTATAATTCTTACTTCCAACATGTGCTGTCTGATACTGGTTTGAATTTAATCTCATCTGCTCTGATTCTTCAAATCTTTGCAGCTCCACAAGGTCCTGCCAATGCACTGCAAACTCTTTTCTAGTTTTTGCTAACATATAATGGCATGTCACTTGCAAATTCTGCCCCTTTGCAGTTGACCTCTTCTGTTTAGCAATACACTAGCAGATGAAGAGCTGTTCATTGTTTTGACTTCTAGTCCTAACTTTGATAGCTCATGTCAAAGAAAAAAATCTTTAGAATTTGGATTTCCTTCCCACTGCAACAGCAGAACACAAGATAAACAGGAAATCTGTGACATGTGGGAAGACAAACCAGACATGCAAAAGGCACTGCTTATAGGCAAGAAGCCAATAACTACTCAGAACTGTCTTCTCTGGTTAAAAAAAAAGAGCAGGCAACGACCTTTACTCAAGAACATGCCAGACTAATCAAGAAAAATTAGTGGTTTATTTTCGAGTAGCTTTATTACTTTTGTAGCTTTAGTACTGTTCTCTGCTTATCTTACATTGAAGGAAAGCTCAAATCCTGTCTTTTGTGTGGGTGACACTGACCTTGTCAAACCTAAACTAGGGATCTCAGGTAATTCCCGTAGGTAACACGCAGTACTGCAGAGTATAACCTAGAAGCAAAATTGCAGCAGCGTTTTCAGAGCAAGGCTTTCCCATTACTTTCTTAAGGTGAGCAGTCAGAACCCTGTGGTCTTGTTTTTCCTTATTACTCACCCAATAACCATTCTCTAAAATACATCATTTAAAAATGGTAGTTACCAAGCCTCAGCATAAACTAGTACAAAAAAAGGTAATTTGAGTTCTTCAGTTTTGTGGTATCAGTGCCATGTACACAGACCCCACAGACCGTGCAGAAAGAATGGCATCAGCTTCCCCTAGACTGTAGCAGCTTTCTGCATTTCTTGTTAGCCAGGAAGACAGTAATTTAGAAGGGAATGGGCTTTAGAGGATTATCTTAATGGTTAAAACTGAAGAAAAGCTCAGCCCAAGGAGGATCTTTATGAAACTGGTGTGGTGGTGTTTTCAGAAGTGACATTCACAGGAAGGTACCTGACTGAACACCATTCTAAAGAATAAACACCCTCCCACCTCACCCCGGACGTGACAACAGTATCTCTGTTTGACAGGGTTACCCTCATTTCCCACATACTATTACTAAATCCTGGGATAAGCAGTGGTAGCTGTTAAGGCCTGTTAAAGCCCAAGAAACAAGCATAAAGAAAAGTTACTTTCAAGCAGCAGAGACGGTCAAAAAAATCTTACATGAGACGTCTGAAATCAAAGTGCATTCTAAATGTGCTTGCAGTCCAGAAAGCCAACTGTATCCTGGGCTGCATGAAAAGAAGCATGACCATCAGGTCAGGCGAGGTGATGCACTCTTGTGAGACCCCACCCCTGCAGTGCTGGGTCCAGCTCTGGGGCCTCCACATCAGAAGGACACGGACCTGCTCGAGTGGGGCCAGAGGAGGCCATGAAGATGATCAGAGAGCTGGAGCACCTCCCATATGAGGACAGGCTGAGAGACTTGGGGGGGTTCAGCTGGAGAAGAGAAGGCTCAGGGACACCTGATAGTGGCCTTCCAGTACTTAAAGGGGCTACAGGAAAGATGGGGAAGGACTTTGTCAGGGAGTGTAAGTGATAGGATGAGGGGTATCATATTTAAACTGAAAGAGGGCAGATTTAGATTAGATCTAAGGAAGAAATCCTTCCCTGTGAGGGCGGTGAGGCCCTGGCACAGGTTGCCCAGAGAAGCTGTGGCTGCCCCCTCCCTGGAAGGGTTCAAGGCCAGGTTGGACGGGGCTTTGGGCAACCTGGGCTAGTGGAAGGTGTCCCTGCCTGGGGCAGGGGGGTTGGAACTGGATGGTCTTTAAGGTCCCAGCCCAAACCATTCTATGATTCTATGACTTAAGACCTGATAAATTATGAATAACACTGGGAAGATATGTCTGAGTAAAGGTTTACTTTATTATTTTACACAGAAGATTTTGCTGTATTGACTACTTCCTTAGAGTCCAGTACCTAACACATGTACTTCATATCACTCTATAGATCTAAATCAGTCAATATGGTCTTCCTAGCTCTCAAACAGCTGTAAGCCCAGCTACGCTTTTAGTGCACGTTCCTTTCAGGCCTTCCAGATGCAGAGGGCAGTACACAAGCCAAGTTACCAGGAAAGCTACAGTACCTTACTCAAAAAAAGGACAGGGGTAACACTGGTCCTTCACTTTGGATATATAAACACCCTGTCAAGAGGCACACCTTTTCAATCCATTTATAAAATGCACAGAAGTTATGCTGATTTACAGAAACAAAGCTGAGTGCTGTAGATGGCATCGTATGTAGATACAAGGAACAGCATTAATGGGTGGAGGGAAGAGGAAGCTGGTTTAACTTGTTATGTTCTTCTGCTGTACCATGCCTCCACCATTTAAAAGCCCACTGGGTCTGATTTATATCGCCTTTGGCACTCAGAAAGCATAGTGCCTTCCCATCCAGAGAAATGGAACACACGTCTCCTGGAGTTCCTTATTAATCTCTTCAGTTTTCACATCAGCTTGACACGGTTCCTCAGTCTAATGGCAGTTCAGTACTCAAGGACTGCAAATTCAATCTGATCTTGGAAGAAGAGTACAACCTACTTCTTTCATGTTCCCAGATCAGGATTAGTGACACACTTGACACCACACTTCTGGCACTCAAACAGCATGGGCAGACTCCTTCCTCTTTCCCTTTCTTCCTTGTCCAGGGGAACATGTGAACTAGTCCAGGTCTTGGAACAGGTGAGTAACCCCAGGACACAAGGAGAATCCAGACAGAACCTGTAAATTGTTACTGTGCTCTAGGCCTCAGCGTTACCGTGAGGTAGGTAAAGCTCTGATGACATGTGCTACAATCAGAGACACGTTTCCCAAACCTAACTTTGGAGCTGTGCCACACAACCAAGAACCTAAGAAGCAGTTCAGGTAGGTGAATGCTTAATCCCACAGGGTTTCCAAGCAGAGACAATCCAATCAGGACTTCCGATTTAAAATTTATTTATAAAAATCAGATTATGTCTACAATGAGCATGTGTCAAAGCAAGCCATAAATAAGGATCTCAGAAGGAAAGAAGGGATGATAAGACAAGACAGTTTCAAAATGGGTCATTTTCCAACTCCAATGCACTAAAACACCCTTGCCATGGCCATTAAAGAAACACGGAAGTCTTACCTCACCACTGCTGCACCTCACTATCACAGCAGTATAATGGCATCCGGCAATGAGCTAGGCTGCTGTAAAGCTGCCAGTCCAAGCCAGACATCAGCAGAATGACAACAAAACAAGTAACTGCTGTAGTATCATATGCTGCTACTTCCCTCTCCAAAATGGTTATCCCCTTTTATACAGTCAATTCCATACCAGCCATTTACTTGCTGGCAGACATCAGTGAAGTAATTTTTGCCCTATTCTTGAATACACAATAAATAAGACTAATTGTTCACTGGGAATATTTGACTCTCTTTGGTTCAAAACACTTCTTTGGGCAAGTCAAGTCTAACACCTGCTTTGCTCTTCTGCATAATGAAGTTTTCAACTGCATTGCCAGTGCTGTCAGACACCTTGAAATAAAGAACAGCATTTGGAGACAGATGTGGTAGTTTGAGAAAGAGGGCAGTAATTGTTACTCATCAGCTATAAACACAAGAAAAGGATGCTGGAATACACAAGAATACAGAGTTGCACCTCTTCTCCTTTCCTTAGTTTCCTGATACATCTGGAAAAGGCAGAACAGCACATCTTTTCCCATTCTGAATCTGAATTCAGAGCTAAATGCCCTACCTCTTAAATAAACAGATTAAGCAGGGCTGCACCTTCAAAGGGAGGAATCCAAGGCACAGGATTTTGAGTGAAAGGGTTGAAGGCAGGCAGCATTTCTGCCCTCAGACACGTTGCTATCCATGAGGGCAGACACTGACCATGCGGAACCTGCGGCAGAAAATGCTTGCCCAGAGCACCCCGGGAAGCGAGCTGGAAAGCAACAGCAGTTGAAAGTTTCCATGTGACAGGTTGGAAAGCTCAACCAAGATACTTCTGTTGTCAGGCTGCAAGCTGATAGTTAAGTAACTGCTTTGAGAAACCATACTCTTTCTGTAGGTGAAAGCACTCATTTCATGAACTGCTAAGATGCTCTTCATTCATTGCTCTGATACCATCAGTAGCACAAATTAGGAAAAAAGCATGAGTTTTGTGACTTGCCATTTTAAATAGGTCTTTTTATGATTTTCCCAGAGAGTCCATCAGCAGAAATACATGTAAAAGATGACAAGCAGTTACCAAATTATTGAATTCAGTTACCCATTTCCTCAAGGAGACAATGCGGGCTGGTTTTGCTGCCCTTAGCACCTAGCACAGGAGTTTATTCACCCTGAGCTTGGTGGAGCTCCTGAGTAACACACTAGCCTCAATGCAGACTGTCCAGGACAACCAGGAGATGCACATTCAGTTCCTCAGTATGAAATAGTGCTGTCTGCAGACACGCGACCACCCAGTACAGCCAAACTCTTGGTCAGGTACCAACAGTGCATTCAGTTGTCTAACACTGGGCAACTCCTGGTAGCAAAGTTGGCAACACCATTGCCAGAGATGCAGCAGCCCACACGGTATCTCCAGCTGAGAACTTGATCTTCCTCTACACAGTGTCACTTCATGTGCTTAGAGACAGATTCAGTGCTAGAGCACTGACTTCTCACCACTTTGGAGGAGGAGTCTATGCTGTCTTCCCTCTATAGAGAGCATTAAGAACTCAAGAAATACATTTGTCAGAAGTTTCTAAAGCTAGCCTAGGGTGACACACAAGACAGATCAAACCATATCCTCTCTCCAGGCTTTCAGCGCTGCTTATACTTCAATTTCTGTACAACTATTACATCAACAGCTGTTTTAGGATTGACCATTTCATCTCCACACCTACCATAAAGCCTCTGGTCCAGAGAGGTCAGCAAGCTCTGGCTGAGTCCGATTCACATGAATAGTTCCACTGAGAGTAATAAGATAAGGCAGCATACAGACTTAAGTGCTTTGCTGAATCAGGGCCAAAGCCTCCTAAACCATTTTAACCACAAGAGAGACAGAAATCTGAGCCTCAGCATTTTACTCTTGAGCATTATATAATATTACGAAGCTCCCAGACTCCAGATCCCTTCCTTCTGAATTGGAGCCAAAAAGCAGATACAGGCTTGCCCAGGAAATTGCAAAGTTTATTACTTGTCCAGGGTTTTCCCACATCTTGTGCCATTTCACATCTTCTCTCCTTGTGTTTATATGATATTCTAACACCCAGAGAGCAGCCCCACTTCCTTAAAGAAAAAAAGCAGGAAACTAATGCCCTAGTGCCAGCATCAGCAACTCGTCCACAACCTACATCAAGCCAACTATAAATGCTTTCTAATGGTTTTTTAGAGAAGCATTAGCCCATGAACTTCAGTGCTCTTTCCTAGCACTGTATGCCACCAGCCCCTTACCCTGTCCATTTACATCAGAGAAACCTCTGTGGATCTACAGGGCATACTAAAAAGGCTCTGACAAATAAAACAGTATTTCCAAACCTGATCTCACTCATCCTAACAAGTTACTGCCTCCACAAAATTTGTACAGTGATCTTTAGAACTGTATGGATTTGGAATATGTGTACAAGTACAGGATCCCTGTCCCATTCTCTTTTCACTGTTGAACCTGCAGGATTTCCAAGCGAGATTATTATTTCAGGATTATTCCAAGCAATAATCACAGGAGAAGCTGAAGTTTTCAGAACCATACTTAATAGCCCGATTTTGTCAACACCATTCAGGAGGCTGCTGTTGTATGTAGGACCCCTCAGCTTTAAGCTCCTTTTCAAAAAAAAAAAGCTGCTCAGGTTAACCTCTTCAGTGAGAAACACTGCTCAAGACAGCAACTCCTGCCCTGCTTTCAATGCCCTGATGAGCAAAAATAAAAGCAGGGCTTTAGCCAAGAATGGGGTGAAGAGGACTCCCGCTGTAAGTGGTCTTTTAAAGGAATATCACATGGGAGCAAAAATACTTGGGCTTTTCCATCATTTACTGCTGGCATCAAAAAGCTGTCCGAGAGACCACTGGTAAGAATCAGTGTCAACCACTGAAGAATGTATGAAGTCAGAAATGCACACGTGTAGGGAAACAGCCTGTCCCATGAGCCAGAGCGCTCCTCAGCACTAAAACCAGGATGCAGCCCTGTAACAGAAAGCTCAGAAGACTAAAGAGAGAACTCACTTCCCAGCATTCACAAGTGTTGTTTCAGAAACTCAGTTATATGTTGAACTGTAACAAGATGACACACCCGGAGGTCAGAGAGAGGCTGTAGCTCTGAGCTGAATCACAGTCTCCTTTTAACAAGGAGCCTGAGCAGGCTCCTCCTTTAGATGCCTCATAAACTGTACCTGGGATCAGCCCTTGGTGCTTACCTGAATGGAGTATTCAGGTACATGAGTTCTGCTCCCTGAAATGCTGCCTAGGTGATCCAACCAGTGACACTGCTATTTGCCACTCGGGGGGAAGGCAGGGAGGTGGGGGAGTGTCAGAGAGATAAATCACAACTGAGGAAAAACCAAACACACGGGACAACCAGGAGCAGAGGACAAAACCATACAAGCTGCTTACAAAACAAAGTACCTGCCCCGTTCCTGCTTATCTGTGGTTCAACAGCATTGCTCAGGAGAAGGGAGAGATGGCATAAAGGGTTGAATCAAAGGAAGAAATGGACCTTCATTAGCACCTGACTACTTGCCTGCCCCAGCCCTTCTCAGTCAGGCTGCTGCACCTCACCTTAACCAGAGCAGCAACTCCCTCCGTGGGTGCTCCCAATACACTGGAACCAGCAGTATTTGCAGTTGGGTTCTTCAGAGGCATCAGACCTTTCTATCAGTATTTTCACGGAGCACTTGAAAACAAGCACTTTTAAGACAACAGGCACCTCACAATGCAATCAAGCGTGTGCTGTGTGCTCATCTCGGAAGCAGACTGCACACCGATGGTTCAACGCAAAAGCCGGTCACAATCCAGGACGTCCCAAAAGTAAAAATAAGCAATATCCAAATCTAATTCACTGTACCCTGGGGTAAGTGCTTTGGCAGGAAGGACACAGAAGTCCGAGGAGAGCAGCCAAGAGCACAGAAATCAGGCCAGATTTCCCTGCGGTATGGCAGCGATTTTTCAACAGATGACTTCTGGGAACACTCTGCAACACCTGCTGTAAACAAATAAGTAACCAAGCAGAGTCTGTCTTGTCATTTGGGACAAAGGTTCAATAACTTTTCTATTAAAAACGTAAACCCTTCTACATTTCAGGTAGTGAGTGAGGTTTATATAACGGACCTTCTTATCCAGGGAGGAAATGTCTCTCTAATGTCTTCATGCTGAGACAATTTAATAAGTAGCACATACTTTATAAATCTCATTTGTGTAAAGAGGAATGGGAGCAATTTCAGTCACCTCTTCAATTAGTTTCCCTTTGAACAGCAGTTACAAAATGGAAAGCTCCAAGTGGCTGCATAGGAAATCATCTCTGGGCATTCAGAATGAATCTAGAGATTCTTAAAAATTAGACAAACAGCATTGTGTTAATTAACGTACTGATTTTTAAACTGCCGCAAAAGAGTTTAACATTTGCGAGCTGTTCAGATCACCCAACTTAGTGAACAATTTCATCTCCCTTATTTTTATAAATCACTGTTCATTCCGCCACTACTTCTCCAAAGAAGCACCTGTGAGCCTTGACCTACAGCACTGCATAGAATATGACAGTACCTGACACAGGCCCTCAGATACCACTCAAGCACTACACAGAAACGATACTTAGAAGCTACAATAAATAAGAACAAAGACACAAAGTTAAACTCCCAGAGTTAGAAAATATAAATATGAAGATAATCTGGACATTTAGCAAGAAAAATTTCAGCCTTCCAATTTGCCAAGTTCAAAAGCAACTAAAGCCAGCCTCTGCTGAAAGCTGTTGTCTTATCTAAACTGAGGGCTAATTCTCCACCGTCCGTTTGGAGAACATGCCTGATCTCAGTCAGGGTTCATACATGCCCATTATATTACCAAATAAAAAATAGTAATAAGAATTATAAAGCCAGTAATAGTGATGCTGCAGTACCAGCTGCAGGACCAGCTGTTAGCTTGGTTCGCTGACCCATCCTCTATCACCAATGGCTCACGAGACAAGTCTCTAACATCAATACAAACCATTTTGGCCATATACACAGTGAAAAAGCAGATGGAACAGAAAAGAATCATGCAGAAGCTTTTTTCCTTCCACCTTTCCTAACTGGTTCCATCAGGAAAATCTTATCTACAAAACACACTCCATAGCACAACACTACAGTGGGTTTAAGGGTGCAGCACCACCATCTCACCTAAGAGAGGGCAAGTAAAACTGCACCCTGGCTACCTCCCAATGTATGGCTGTCCAAATTCAGCACCTGAACTCATTCCTGAGTCTTGCAATCTCATAAATCCCCTTTAGCATATACCATCCCTTACCTCTTGGGTTACTCAAACAACATTCATTAAAACAAAGGGATGCCCCCAAGCAGAACTATGTTTTGCATAATAGAGACTACTGACCACACCAGGCAAGTTTGGCATTAATTGGCAATCTACTCCCTCTGCTGTAAGAAAATGCTCTGCATCTGGACTTGTTCAGCTCCGTTCAAAACCCAGAGGGCTGTCAGAGCATAAGGCTAGATTTCTCACTTGTAAGCCCACAAGCTTCCAAGCAGGGATAAAAGATCCAGGTAAAAACACATACAGGGGCTTGGGGCAGGGGAAGCAGCTTCAGTGACTCTAGTGCTGAACTTCAAGGCTCCATGCTTTGAACTTCCAAGTAGAAAACAAAATACGCTTTTGTCCAAACTGAGCAAGAATTGACTGTTCAGATACTCACACATGCAATCAACTTAATTTTCAAGTTGATTCTCCCAAGCACCAATTCTAACACTGCTTATTCAACCAGGCACAATTTATTCTGCAAACAGATCGAAAAGATCCAGTATTTGTGATTGCCACTGAAGCACCAGTTCCTGGTCACAACAGGAGTGAAATAATCTAAGTGATGCATTGAAACCAGACTGCTGAAAGAACAAAAAAAGAGCAGAGAACCAAAGTGAACCCTCTTCTGCTCCCAACAACCTGCCCCACTTCACTGCTGGGAAGAAGCTGCAGCTTCACTAAGTTTGTGGGTTGTTTTTCAAAGACATCTTTCACATACCCCTTCTCCCCAGTAGCAATACAGTCACGAAGAGCGAGTGGAAAGCAGGGCACAAAGTGCTCATGAGGAGCTGGCTGAGCCAACAGAATTGTTTTGTTGGGTTGTTTTTTTTCTGTTTTTTTGGGTTTTTTTTACCACCAGGCCCTCGCATGGCTCTCGACTATCGACCAAAGCGATGACTCCAAAGCTATGGATTGCCTTGCAACAGTTCAATAGCAAGCAGAAATAGTGCACAGGAGATCCGTTATTTTTTAAAGTTTGCCACCTTTATACCGTTCCCTTAATATGCCCAGAGCACATTTTGTTGCCATGATACTTATGTTACTGTCACGGTAGGATGTAAGTGGTATTTAACCACCACGTCCATATGAGCAACAAATTTTCCAGACACAAGGAAAAAAGTGAAGGTCACAAGGATTTCAGGTTTACTTCCTATATGCATTTTCACAGTATAACAGATGTTCACAGTTCTTAAAGCAGTTCAAGAAGAAAACCCCACACCATTGCCTAGAGGCAAACTGCACACAAACACTGAACATATTTCCCTGTGCAGCCCTGCAACATCAGTTGCCCACCACAGAAATCACATCACCACCACCCTTCTGGCAAAAGAAGCCACTGGTTTATCACAAACACAGCAATAACAACAAAGCCGTCAGTAAGAACAGAACTACATTTGCTTCTGTTCGTAGGTCCAAGTGCTCAAAGTCTCATACCTTTGGCCAGGAGACCAAAGATCCATCTAATTTTGCCCAATCTACCTGTGCCCAAGTTTTGTCACCATGAATTTCCTTGATGGACTTTGGAACTAAGACATACAAATGCCCTGGGTCTAGATTTCACTGGGTTTTCAGCAGCACAACTTAAAACTCAAGAAAATTAGCTTGAACGAGAATCAGCTGAGGGCTGCCCACCATTACTTTAATGATTTCTAACAGTGAAGAACTGAATGTTTGTTGTTTCCTGTAGTGCTCTGCACACACACCTATAACCACAGAATACCACTGTGACTAGAGATGCTGGAACAGGGTCTCACCGATGGAACGTTTCATGTTGTCTGTACTTGTGCAGTTCAACCTCCGCCTTCTGCACAGAAGAACAAGTCCCACCCATCATCAAGAACGTTTGCTCTCAAGCCATAGAAAGGACATCACTGCCAACACTCTGGGAACACACCAAGGTGACACCGTAACAGCTAATTCTTACGAGCCTGGAGAACACATTGAGTATGAAGTACAAAGAAAATATTCTCATTCATCTACAAGTATTTTGATGATCTTGTGATGTAAATTATTGAAGCTCCTGGCATATGCATGCTCATGGTATGCTCTGATCTGTCCTGAACTGATGGCCATCCAGGGAAAAGATCGCTTTATCTCCTAACACCTTTAGGCTGATCTTCTGCAAGGTAGGAATAGGGTCTTGTGTCTCATGCTAAGGTCTTTGTGACTGTAGTTTCATCATGCCTTTTGGTCAGACTTTCCATCTCTTGTCCACGTGACCAGATAACACACATCCCACCCTCCAGTCAGAGAGACATGTCTTAGAATCAGGCAAGCTCCTCTCCTCCAAGCTCCATTTTTTCACTTAATTTCTTAAGCTTGCATGTCATGTGAGCTTGTGCGATGATAATTCACCAGCTCCAGACAAACAGCCTTTCTGCTTTGAAACCGTCAGGACTAGTTTGAGAGCTGAAATTACAGGTAGACCTGTAATTAGCTTTAAATAAAGGTCCCTGCAACAGGAAATTAAATAGCAGGACCATTTAGCAATGACCACCACAGCAGACATGGCTGTCACTCCTTTGCCTCCAACACAAAACCAGCTTTGCTGCCAAGCACAACCCAAGCAGGATCCTGAAGCGCTACAGAAATGACCATTTACAAAAGGGTCCTCTTTCATCTCTGAAAGAGGACACTTAAGATCGGCATGATGCATTTTCATCTACAAATCAATTGTTCCCAAGTGGAGAACTGCATTAATTCCCTGCAATCACAACCACAGACGCGAGAAAGCCATTAGCAACGTAACCACATGGCAAAGCCCGAGGCACCTGCAAACCTACATCCAAAGACTGACTTTTGAATGCACCAAAGGGCCAGATGTGGCTGCTGGCTGCGGGCTGCTCAGCCTGGCTCCCCAGAGCCAAATGCTGAGGCAGTGGGAAGTGGGTTGAGTGTATTTTTCCAAAGGAGTCCTCCAGCCAGAACAGACACCGGCAGGAACTACTCCACACAGTGACACCTGTAAGGACAGAGGGGAGCTCCCACCCTCACCCGAGGGACACATCCACTGTCATGGCTGCACCATGGGCAAGCACCAGCTCCACCTCTACCAGGGCTTATGACAGGAATATGAACCCTACTCAAGCTTCTCCTGACCTTCACAAGAAGCTGAGCCAAAGCATCCTACGATTTTTTCCCATTTTTCTATTTCTGAGAATTACTAAACTAGATTGGAAGCTTTCGTTCATCTAGAAGAGAATGAAGAGTGCTCACTGAAAGAGCTTTTAAAACTTACTTTCTTTAAAGGTTATATGACCTAAGGATAGTTAAAAAAAATTAATCAAGAGGCAGGCTGTCATTTCAATGCACACAACATTTAGCTGAAGGTAATATAACTTTTGCCTGCATTCTTAATTTCTTATATCTGGTTTGCTCTGTCTCATCCATTTGATAGTGCTGCAATCAAGTAATCAAAACATTGAATCCTCAGTCTTCATTTCTATGTATTAAGTTTCACAGAAGCAGCTGTGACAGTTTTTTCCTAGAAAACTATTTCTGGGTTTCATTCTAGTTATCTATACAGCCTGAGAGGTTTTTTTGAGCTACGACTGACTCAGTGCCCATAACTGATCTTGCTCTGGCATAAAGCTGAAAATTGAGAGAGTGTCTCTTGCTGTCTACTAGAAACAAAAATAGAGAGATAAAACCATCCAAATATATCTCGCTATAAAATCACTCAGGAAAATGTTACCAAAGCAATTCCTGAACCTGACATTCTCAGCTCAAGAGACAAATGCTTGACATGAAATTGCTACAATGAGAATGTCTGCTCAACACCCTTTGCAAGCCATACAATCACAAGAGGTAAAGTTGAGAACACACTGAAAAGTCATAGGCAAAATTGAAAGAACTGAAACTTGCCCTGAGGCCCATTCACTGTTATTGTCTGTATCTAATCTGGACAGTGCCCTTGGCCCCGCGGTTGAGGAAAAGCAATCTGTGACTGGGATTTCAGTGCTGCTTGCTGTGAGACTGATGGAGAAGGAGAGAAAGCCACAGGTGGAGCCAAAGACCTGGTGAGATTTAACCCTCTTATTTGCAAGTAGGATTATAGACTGAAAGGGACCACGCTTCTTCCCTTCCCTCCTAGACAGTCGAGCATATAAATGGTATTTCAAACCATGCACAGCACTGCAGCTTGTCTGAAGGGTGCATATGCAGTGAGTATTACAGAGGAGTATTGCACAGCTGGGAAGGAGCTGCATTCTACCCTTTGTACTGAAAAGCTGTTGAAAAACACCTCTCTGGGTAAGTGTGTAAAGAAACCACATCTGCAAGCAATGCCCCAAAGGAAACCATTTTCTAATGAACATAAGCAGTGCTGTGACCAGGTTGACTCCTGATGCTCTTTCTCTGACCTGACATTTGGAATTTTAGTTACCCACTCGGGATCAAGCAAGCACGGACATTTCTGGATAGCAGCTGCCTATGAGTTCAGTGCGACACAGACATTCCTTAGGGACTCTGTCTGCCCAGGATGAAGCCCTACTCTTTTCAGAACAGGGCAAGCTGTGTCAAATAAGCAAGCCCTCTGAGTGTCTCTGATACTTGACCACAACACGGAACCAAAACTTCCTCTCCTCTTTTTAACCAAGTGGTTTTCTTCAACCTCTTTTAAACTTCTGGGCGCCCTTTAAAATCTTTTGGAGAGTCAAGAAACCTGTGAACAGTGTCATTCAGGTGGGATGGGCAGCATTTGCTTGCTCATTTTAACAAACCACCGAGAAGCCAACAGACCACCAGGTGCCCATTAGTAAGAGACTAAAACCTGGGTTTCCAGGCTGGGGTAGAACAGTGGTGTATTATAATAAAGGGCTAATAACATATTTAGGCCTGAACTTGAATCCTCATGTTTGCTCTGTAAGAACACTGCCCAGACTAACAATGCAAACCCTGCAGGTCATGAAGGGATGGAAGGATACTGCTTTTACAGGCATGAAGGTGGGAAGACAAAAGGCTATGTTCGATTTGATTGGCCTGATAGCATTGTGTATCTGGAAGTGTGACTTCAAGAAAGCGTATATGCGTAAGACACTGCCACCCTTCTCACTGCCTTCCTGCACACAGCCATCTTGCGTTTCCAAGGCCACACTCTCAAGTTGCCTCAACTGAATTAGCAGTTTCAAAGCCAGTGTCAGTTGTCAGTGCCAGAACTCTGTGTGAAAGCTTCCAAGCCCATTGAAAAGAGTCAAGAAGCCAGTTAAACCAGTGAGGCTGTGAAGGTCCATCAAGGCTTGGTTTTGAGACTAAAATTTAATTTGGGAGTTCTGAGCAACTTAACAAATTCTCTATCACTGCTTCAAAATGATAGGTAACAACTAGAAACAGCAGTCCAAGCAACTTGGCCTAAGTTATCACACTCTTGCCAAAGAAGCAAATAATATCCTGTCAGCTTGCTTTTATCCATGGAGACAGCAGCAGGACAGTGCTGAGAGCTAAGTCACCGTGTAAATGTAAAGCAGTGATGGCAATTGAATTCAGGTTATCTTCTTGACTGTCACTTCCGTGTTCCCACCACAAAGCCACCCTCATCACAACCACACCGTGTGATGACAGATGACTTGCTGCAGTTCATTCCCCCTCCTTCAGAGCTTCCTCATTACTATTCCAAACCCTAAACCAGCCCTAGACCCATAACCAGCAGTCTCCTCTCTTCTCTTGCTCTGCTCTCCCATGCTTCTACCCCCAATGTAATTGATTACTTGCAAGACAGCTATCAAGAGCTATTGTAGTACTTACCTGCCCCCAAAAGGTACCTTCACCTTCAACCCTGAGGCTCTTATGGTTTGTTTCTCCTGTGTGTATCCCTCAAGTCCCTTTTTCTAACCCTGACTTCTCTTCTATACATCTCAGCACTTTCCCCTTAATTTCAGTCATACATAGAGGAATGTTCCTTCTCCCTTCTGACACACCTTTTCCCACTTCTTATAAAGCTACGACTTTCCACATTTTTACTGTTCCCTCCTTTCTTCAACAGCCCTTCCTACCCCAGGAAGGCATATGATTTGGTATGACAAGATGTTTGATTAAATTAGAACATAAAATGTGCAGTAAGGGTGGGATTCAGCTTCCAGGCTACCTTGTCTCCGCTTCTATACTTAGGAATAAGCTTCATTGTCCGTTACAGATCTCCACTGACTATAAACAGAGCCAAAATGCTGGGCTGTAGCTTACATGCCTACACATGAACACCTAAGTTTACGTGCCTTAAGCTACAACCTGCATCCCACGCAGTGTCTTAAACACTAGCTAAGAGAGCGTTCTCAGAACACAATTACAAACAGTAAAGAATCACTAGATGCATTTAATTCCGTAGCAGGGGTTCCACAGAAATCAGGTCTGGGCCTACAGTTTCCAAACACCAAAAAATCCCAAGGAAGCATAGGACTAAGGTATGATAAACTTGCAAACAAGTCAAATAACGTGAACTCCCATCACAGGCAAAAGATATGACGAAGATTAGAGGGCTTTCTAAACTAAAAATGCTACTGTAAAAACAAATTAATTTCCAGGTATCTTTTGGCCCACACACTCTACAGACTAGGTTACAGCCTTTCCAGTTTTATAGTGCATGAAGAACTCGTTTCACTGCTGAAAGTGAAGTAAATCTTCTTAGATTCCTCTCTTCAAAACTCTTCAGTACACAACTATTATCTTCACCTGCTCCTGTAATGACCTTCTAGGTAGAGTCACTTTCTACCCCTATTCCCTCCCTTCTTGGCACATGTCCTGCCTACTTTGGGGAGGACTTTGCTGAACTGAGTTCTCCATTAGCACTTCCTGCACCACTGTCATGTGCAGATTTCTCTTCTTCCCATCCTTGCACTAGGAAACTCCACAGGCCCTCTCATCCTGATCTTCATGGTCACACAACAGACTGAACAGGAGACACTTTGCATGTTGGCAAATTATCTATAAATACCTAGCTTTCTAGCATGCTTGCCTGCAGCATGACTCAAACCACACAACTCTTACACAGCAAGCAAACAGCCCTAAGAACAGGATTTACAACTGACAGACATCAGCATTTTCCTAGGCTTTAATTCCTTCAGAACTTCTTTTTGAACACAGCAAGTAAAACAAGCCTCATCATCAAAAAGAGTTTAACACACAGGACTCATTCGATTTCTGAGTTTGCTTCAGCAATACAAGCAATAATGACAATTAATAGCAACACCTCTCTCCCAAGTCTCCTTGATAAACTAATCCCTTACCTCTTCACCTCCTTTATTTTCTTAATGCATCTTCTGTTCTTAAAACTTCTTAGGAAAAGATGTACTTGAATAACTTGTTAGAAGCGTGCTGAGTGTTTGATGACAGCAGGCATCCTAAAGAATGTTTATACTTTTCCCTGTCAAACAGGGTAGCCAAAAGATTATTTCACCATAAACACTGAGTACGGACCTTCAAGAAATGCTTTAAATTCTAGGGATACTTTTGTGCTTTGTGTAGAACATACAAACTTAAGTATTATTGAATATGGACCTTCAAGAAATACTTTAATGCTAGGGATAAGTTTGTATGCTCTACAAAAAGCACAAAAGTAAGTATTAACACTTGCCCAAAGTCAAACAGAAAAAAAGCCAGCACAGAAAAACCTTCTCTCTGTACCTGGTAGATGCCAACCCCAGGCAATTCCAATTGCAGGTGATTTGCTTGGCAAGAGATCAGCACAGCGGTGAGAGCTAAGTCACTGCAGAAATGTCATGTTCCCATGGCTGGTGGGACAGGGTTTCACTGAAAAGGTGAATGCTTTCAGGTGAAAATGCTTTATCCAAAAAGAGAGGATGATGTTTCAAGTAGCCCATGGAGACTTTTTTCCCCCCAGATCTGAATTTGTTTTAGACATCCCAACACAGAAAAACAACATGATAGTATTCAGTTTCCCAGTGTCCCCACTTAAAGCACAGGTGAGCTCTGACCTGGCTGAGGTCCTGCAGCAAGCACAAAGCGCTCCAAGCCACTGGCTGGCAGGAGTTCCACCGGTCTGTTTGTCCAGGCCTCAGCAGCAGGAAGCACTGCTCAGCCCTCTGGCACTACGACTCACACAGCTACTGCTCCACATGGATCAGAAGCTCATTCCAAACTACCAGGCCCACAAAACTTTTAGCTAAAGAGCTGAAATGGAAGTCTGGCTGTTTCCTACTTACTTCTCTTTCCACAGTCCTCCCCCTCCCCCTCTTTTCTTCTGTGCCTTGCTCTAACAACTTACTAATGTGATGAGACTAAAAGCACAAGATAAACTTTGAGTAGGTACAAACAGCAGCCCCAATATCTTTTATAGCCAGAAAGATGCAGGCAACTCGCTTTTGATGCAGCCCTGTTAAAGCAGGGAGAACAAGGTCTGTCAGGAAGGCATCCATCCCTTCAAACCTGGGATACTGCTGTAACAGAGGCAAATGCCATCTAACAGCCAGCACAGCCACTGCTGCTCTCGGATCCCAACCTTCCTGTTACCACCCAGACAAACCTGCCAGCCCTACGCCTTGTATGCCAGCAGAGAAGTCCCTGAAGCTCAGCTCTGCAGTGCTCAGCTCCCTCCTGCTTTCTCAGCATTCCGTGTCGCTGCCTTGCCAAGCAGTGGAACACAGACCTTACAGCCTATTGACCCCACAAGAGAGATCCACTGCAGAACTCTTTCACTGCTACTATCCAGCTTCCTATTTCTGAGTCAGAAGACACAGGCAATCACAAAAAGCATGTAGTTTTACAGTATCTGTATCTTGCACGCCTAACCAAAGTCTCGTTCCTTGCCTTAGTCTTTAACACCAATTCTGCTGCTGTTTACCAGAACTTGCACCAGTCGTTCCCGTATCACAACACCAGTAACAGTACGAGCTGCTCTTTATACTGAGCAGCATTCATATGCTGAGAAACACTGACAATAACATTTTGTCCGATAGCATGATCTGAATACCCCTACCAGAAGCATGTTTGTTACTCAGCATGCTATCTATCTTTTCCGTGTGTTCATCTTCGTGCTTAACCTTGGAGGTGAGTTGAGATCGAAACTAATGTACATAGGCCAGAGCATTGGCAGATCATGATTTATACTGATTGAGCATCAGAAAACAAGGATGCCTTGGATTTTTTTTCCCCTCCCATCCAAGGTGCAGTGCCTTCTCCACTTTTCCTTTCCGCCACCCAATCGTTCAAAGAGTTCAATGGAAGGAGGAAACCCACTAATATGTGCATACAAACCTGTAAGCCTGCTTGTTTCAGACAGACATTCAAATGTACCCACTTGGCTTCACTGCTAAGTGGAACCCTGTTCCTAGGCCTGGACTCATGGCTGTTCTTTGGCACAAACCAGCCTGCACCACCCCCTGTGGGGATAACGCAGACCGAGGCATCACGCAGCAACTCCCCAACCTGCCCGCACAATTGCAGCAAGCAGAACTAAACCTCCGGGTAGTCACAGAGGCGGCCTCTGGGCAATGCTGCTTTGCATCCTTACAAGGCATTACTCCTGAGCCTGGGCAGCTAAAAAGAATCTAGAGGGACAAGGTGCACGAATCTGTGCAATTCTAGCAAAATCCTTTTATCTTCTGCTCTAGTGACTTTCAAGTGAGTATTTCTAAACACCTAATCATGTCCCTTAGCACTATAAGTCACTGCAGATGTGGCAACCAACCAGAGGCTTAACTGGATCAGACAACTTGTTTTATTTCCTGTGTGTGACCAGCTGTTCTTTACACAGTTATTGCAACACACTTTGCAGTATTTGTTCTTCCTTCCCTCTGTGTCTCCAACATTTTAAAGCATGAAGCTGATAAGCAGCCAAGGGCTGATACACTACAAATGAACCCAAGCAGTAACGTGATCCTGCAGCCATATCAGAGCGACGTCTACTTCCAGGTTTCATGCCAACAGCAGCAGGTTGTGCTGCAAGGAGAACCTGCCACTGTTCCAGCCTCTCCAAAGCTTGCCAGCTCTGCTTTATGCCCCAGGGGAAAGTTGAGGGGTAAACTGGAAGGAAAAAAAGGAGGAAGAAGCCCTGTGATGACAGTTGCCATTAAATAGTTTGAATTTGGACAGGTCCCCAGGATGTTTAATGTATTAATCAAAGATGCTTTTGAAAGCTCGTGTATATACTAGAAACTAAGCTGCAGTTGGGAAGGTTAGAGCTATGCAGACACACAGATGGTTTGCCTTCAAAGCCTGCTCGTTTCAAAGCAGTCTAAACCCTCTCCCTCTTAGGCCAGTAACACTGTATCAGGTAGCACCCATTGTGAAATCCATGTAATCTCTTCAATGAGACTTTCTCCACAGCAATAGAAGGGCAACTGTGGGTAGATTGCCACAGACACCAGGCAAACCATCCCAGAGCCCATCCCTTCTAGGTCACTGGCCCAAGCTCACAGCAGATTAGAATGGCACAGAAGGCATCACCATCTGCTGTCTCTCTAGCATGCTGTGCAGAGTGAGCTTTGGAATCCTAGGCCAGATCCCAGAAGACAAGTATTCCCAAAGACACTAGCATTAACTGGAGACAATCCAGTACGTGTCAGAAGTCTTCCCCATCACTTCCAAACCCCACTTAAGCAGCTGCAGCAGATGGCACCTACCTCTCACCAGACAGAGCTGAGCATCAGCCTGGCAGGAGCAGAGAGGTCACACCGTCAGGCATATAAATCCACCGCTGGTCTCCAGTGTCCAGCACACTGTGAGGCTGGATGAAGTCTCCAGTGCAGAGTAGTCAAATAGGCCACGTGCCTTGGCAACATGAAACTCCACCGTAAAGAGGCAGACAGAGAGACAACGACTATTGTGGAAAAGAGGAACAGGTATTAAGAAAAATTTATACACACAAAACCCAGAACCTCATGAGTGTCAGTTCAGTGTACAAGACCCAAGCAACTGCAGACAAAGGAAAGGCAGGAAAGAAAGCAAGAAAATGAGGACACGTGTAGAACAACTTGGGGGTAGCTCTCTGTCTAGGGTGCCTTTGGGATAGACAGGGAATTTCCCCTACTTAAAAAGTAACTTCTCCTTCCAGAACTACCTGTCTGGCACCTTTCATCAGGACACAAATTAAAAGCAATTCAGTGCACTCCTAAGAGCAGCACTACAAAGCAGACACTGCAGCCCTGGCACAATGCATTATGTCAGGAAGGTGCAGGAAAGGAAAAGATACTAGAAAATGCAACCTTGAGGCAAATCACACCAAGTCTCCAACGTTCTAGACCCACTCCATGGTATTTCCTAACGGCCATACAAATGGCTGCAGCGGACCTCGAGCACCCTGTGATGATGTGACCTGCTAAAGGTTCAGCTCTCAGATTTTATATGCAACTTACATCATTCATCTGTGCCGCTCTTTCCTGCATATGTCATGTCTTCAGACATCTCTTCTATAGTTGACCCAAACACAAGAAAAATAAAACAGGCAGCCAAGCACTTAGCTCGAGGTGTAGTGGAATTCAGCAGCTGAAGTTGGTGAACGGCAGCTGAGCAAGACAAGCTGATGCTGCAAGCAAAGGAACGACAGCGTAGTGCAGGCATTTGAGTGTTTTCATAGTCTCCTAGTAACTCCTACAACACCAGCACAACTGATATTACCAAGTTCATAGGAGAGACTTGGTTTATAATTTTTCCATGTCCCATGAACTGTTAACTCCCAGTTCTGCCCAAAAACTGCCAGCAAGGGTTAAAAAGTCCACCAGCTCTCACCTGGCTAACTCTGACCGAAACAGCTTTCACATGAGGTCTCACCTCTAGTGTGAATAACGGTGTGATGCATGTAGCCTTCAGCAGTCACTCCTACAGGCTGCTTTAATGTCACGCACATGCATGACATTCCCGAACATGAAGCTAAACTTGGAAAAGCAACTCCAGCAGCAGCTGTCACCAGCACACTGCAGTAAGGGCCAGCAAGAGGCCTGCTGTGCACTGCAGTACAATCCACAGGAACAGCTTTCCTCAGCTTCCGCAGCAAGACTCTGTTAATTAACAAGGACTTCCGAAGTTAGTGTGCCTATTACCTGGAGCTGACGGCCATGGGATACCACATCCCCTAATGCATTCCCATCCCAGAGAATAAGGTACGATACTATCAGAAGAAACCACTACTGACTGTATCAAAAGAAACCACCACTGACTACAAAAGAACAGAGTGCAAAAAGATTCCAGTAAAAAAAGATGTCATTTTAAATCATAATGAAGCTTCCAGCTGTCCTTAAGGTGAAATGGAACGGAATTTATTTCTGACATTACTCTTCCTGGTACTTTCTGCAAGATGAATGTCACTGGATGATGGATATTACTGTGATTCCCAGTTTCCAGTTGTGGTTCCCATCATCAGCTGCCCCAAAGGGACAAGATAGAAAGCAGAAGCAAAAAGCCAGCTAAAACAGGTTACCCACAGTCATACAAGCTATTTCCAGGTTCCAAGCTGAATTGATTCTTGACATTATCAGAAGTCGAAAAAAATTCAAAGCAGCAAGAACAGTCCCTTATCAATCCCAACAATAAATTTCTATTTCAAAATTGCCTAATGGCTCATAGGGCGTCACTTGGCATCAGTTGTAAAGAACCGTAGAGAGAAGAGATGGGCAGCTAAAAATGGAAAAGTGAAGTTTAAACAGTCTGGAGCACAGTATCACACCGATACCGAGACCTCGGGTTACTGTTTGGCAAATTATATTTGAGTATGATAAATACAAAGGACAGGAAATTCAGAGAGGAGTAGGTCATTCCAACCCAACTCCTCCTGCAGGAAGAAAGCTTTGGGAACGCCCCTTCATGTGAAAGTACTGACTGAAAACTTAACCTATCTGGTCCACCACTCTTTTCATCACTTACTCACACGACAGTCATCAAAACACAATCACAAGGCAGCCCAGCTCCAGGCATTTACAACCGATGCAGTTGTGGCCCCAGCGTGGCCATCGCTTTACACGCCTCCCTAAGCTGTGTTCATTTTAGCAGCGTTCAAACAAGTGACTGTGCCTTGTCCAGGGGCCCTAGCACAGCACTGCAGTGCTGGCTTTTACCTTGGTAACACCACACGGTAGGGATACACTGGCAAACTCAACTGAATACCAGACTGCTCCAGAAAACTGCCTTTACTAAAGAACACTTTTGCTAATTGTAAATTAAAGACAATCCTGTACTGTAACTATTCCGAGGGAATTACTTTATTTGCAGTTTCATGTTGCATTTTAAGTCTCAAGGGACATCAAATATCACTTTCTGCATTTTCCCATTAGAGCAAAACAAGTACCCATTGCTTCACTGAGCCTTCACAGCTGCTTCAAGGTATTTACAATTATATTCAAGACAATGATCAATATGGTTTTTGCTGGTAGGAAAGTTCAATTCCAACTGTGCTATTTTTGCTGCAATGGAAGTTGAATTTTGTCTAACAGCAGCTCCACCTTGTTCTCAATACAGTCTCTCTCACTCACAGATCAGTCTGAACAATCACATCAGCAGGGGTCGAGGGAGAAGAGCTCCCTATTCAGCTTGTGTCCCTCCTTCAACTGTCTGATTCTGGAACGTTACAGAACTGCTTTTTAGCAGTACCTGCTTTTAGGACATTATTTTCAAACAGACCACTGCTTGACCGACTAGGCCATTGCTTTACAGCCTCCAGACACGCTGTGGCTAAGACAGGCTAAGCATTAATACAGAATTCTTCAGCAGTGCCTCAGCTGTATCAGTTCCAAATGGATGTCCCTCTTGCTTTGGTGTGCACACGGCTGAACAGTGCTTTTCCTCAAAGATTAAAATGGCACAGCTGAGGCATCAGATTTAGCTTACAGATGATGCAAATCCAGCAAACGAAATGAATGCAACAGAAGTGGATTTCTATTTTTTAGTAATGCTTTGAGAAGGAAAGTGACTTTGACATGTCTGACAAAATATTAGCACTAATTAGATCAGCTGATACGTGCATATACCCCACCACTGCCGTAGCTTCATCCAAAATTCTGTTAAGCTTTCTTTGATTGAAGAACAATATACTCAGCGTTCACCCAGTCTGTACAAGTGGATTACATGTCTGCCATAGGTACAAAATGTTGCTAGGGCAGCTTTCCAAGCTGTTCTGACAAGCAGGCAGAGGCAGCGGAGCTGTGCTAAATGCATGCAAGCTGTCCAAGATCAGGAAAGCTTAAGCAGCTAAATAATATTGCTGCATTTACCTAGGTAACAAGTTCCTTCTCCTAGTGAAACCATTCCTCTGACATTGCCCAGTGTAACAGAGTCTCCATTTCTCAGTTCAGCCCTCTGGCATTAACACAGGAGCGCACTGTATCTGGGGCAGCTCTAGTCCCAACTGAAATGCCTCAGGGAGGTGGGATGGGTCTCAGCCCTTTTAACACAGCTATACCAAAAGCAGGCTCAAAAGAAATCATTTAGAGAAATCCAAGTAAAAGCCGTTGGAAAGCAATCAGGGCTTCTCCTAGTGCCTCTACTAGAGTAAGTAATAAAGATGTATCCTTGGCTCAGCAGGCAATTGCAAATGGCAATGCTCACTGACATCAAGCAAGCTGGCCTTCAAAGTGACATGCAAGTTCCCGGACATTCTTGTAAGTGAAAAGCCCTTTCAGGGCACTCAGAATCCCACAGCTCCACTAGTATGAAAACATGAACTGAAATAGCCAAATGCATCAGGACTGGACTTGAAATAACATCAGTAAATGAGATTCGTCATCTCAGCCTCAACACCTGAGTTCAGAGCCATTTGCATCTCTTCTCAGGATCCATTTTCTGGGAGACTGCATCAGGAAGACAAGACAGAAAATCAAATGCCTAAACAGAATTAAGATCTCTTCTGCACCTTGTTAGTGAGAAAACATTGTCTGTACATTCGAATGCTTCATCCCTTGCTACATAGCCACAGCTCGATAATAGAGTAAGCGTCTGGTGGCTGACAGGCTGTCTGCCTTCTGCAGCCATCGGCCGCTTTTCAATTTTTCTAATCAGCTAAGCAAAGGAAGAAAGTACAGTTCTTAAATTCTGCAATTGTGAAGACACTATCGCCTGCACTACAAGAAAGACTGAACAGCACCAGGAATCTATAGTGAATCCATGTGATACTTCACTGCTCAGAGGGAAAAGTCCATCACCATCCCAAGCCTGTTTTGCAAAGTTGTCAGAATTCTTTATACAGGTCCAGGCATGAACATTTGTCTACGTGTGGCAGCAGAGGTGTAGGGGGAACCGCTATTTCTCCATCTGGTTAGAGTCACTTCCATGGGACTCCAAGCATGAGGAAGGAATAGGAAGACCTCTGCCTCAGTTCCTTCATTTAGGCCAGTTTTGGAGTACAAGAGAAAAGGATTTAAAGTACATAATTTTATCCCAAGAAAGAGGGGAGGTAACTAGGGACCAGATCCTTCTATGTCATATTTCAGAAGCCACTGTGTTCGAGTGTGGCATGAAGCACATATTGCCCTCTTCCTCTTGACAATGCCCCCCCCCAAAAAATCAGTTCTGAGCCAAGAGATATTATTACTCATCAGTACGTACATGCTAAGCTCTTTTGGGCCATGCAATTATGTCTGCTTTTCTCCACAAGGGCATTAAAAACATGCTACATAATCATTACTGCACTTGAAGTAGCTGAAGAAAAAGCACACTGGGAAAAAAAGTCAGTGCCATCCTTCAACTCCCCAAAGGCAGCAAGCCAGCCATGCTCTGCAGGCAGTGCCGTGCACCACACTAGGTTGGCCCCATTTGTGCCCTGGGTGCTAGCTGTGCCATGGTTTTTTCCTCCATGCACAAATTTTACAACTAAGAAAACTGTGCCTCATGGTACCACAGGGGCTACATTATCTCTGCCACATCTTAAAACCAGGATCAGCTTGTACACAACATGAAGAATCAGGATAACAATTAATGAAGACTAAAAGGATATTTGCTAATTTCATCTCCTCATTCACCTCTCCGTGGGCATCTAAACACACAGCTAAGAAGCCTTTTCCTGTTCACTGATGCCACAGAACTTAGAAAACCTGCATAAGATCTTAAGCTGCGAGTGTTAATTTTAAAATCTCAGTGATGTTCAAGAACATTTTCCTGTTGATTTCAGTGAACATAACATCTTCCTACCAGAAAAATCTTGGTAGCGTTAAGGGCTGTCCACAGCTAGAGCCTGCAAATACACACACAGATACAGACACACACACATACAACACACAATGCATCCTGCTCCCGTACGGATCTCACAGGGGAATCACCTCAGGGAACCTCAGCACAGCAGGTTCTCCGCTGTCATCACAGGAGCCAGACTCTCTCTCAAACATCAGTCCCGCTGATTAGTGAAGATGTACCACACACTATTACTGTTTAAACTTTGCTGCACAAAGTAAAGCAGGTCATGTACTCTGTGCGCTGGAATGCAAAAGGAGGTGGTAACAGAAACCACCAAATCGCTGCAGTTCCATTGTGTTACAGAGTCCTTGGGGCTCGGGAGACACCACAGTGCAACAGGAACCACCCCACAGATCTGAGTGCAAAGGGTCTCACTCTTGTTGTGCATTCTTAACTGCAAAGCCTTCCTATGAGGCAGAGCTCAACGCCAGCCTGGTCCTACCTGTGCCCCATGGCAGATGCCCGAGCAGTTGGTGCTTCAGAACTTCTCCAAGCCTGCGCAGTCCTGGGAACAGCTCGCACCAAAGAATGGAGCCACGGACGGCCTGCTTGGATGAGCTGGTGCGAGGGCTGCACGGCCACATCACTGTCACTTTGCAGCACAGGCATTCCTGGTCTGCAAGAGAAATCCTGAGAAGCTGGTACTTTCTCCTGAAATGCTCCCTGAGCTCTCCCTCTCCTCTGTTTTCAGAGGCCCCCGTACACATGGAAGATTCTGGCACGCCACAGAAACACAGAATGGTCGAGGTTGGAAGGGACCTCAGGAAATCATCTTGGCCAACCCCCTGCTCAAGAAGGGCTCCCTCGAGCTCCTGCCCAGGACTGTGCCCAGACAGCTTCTGAACACCAGCCCTGTCCCCGCTGGGTTACAGCTCCCTCCGCTCCTCCGGCCTGTCGCAGAGTGCAGTCACCTCTCCCCCACAATGCTACATGCCATTGGTGCCTCCAGCAAAGTGCCACAGGAGCAATCACACCACTGGTGGCTTTGTGCGGGGCTGGAACAGGGGGGCTGACATTTTTATTTTCAATGCTACAGAAAGGCATCAATTCAGAGCACAGAGAGATAAGGCTGGAACAAGGGAGGGCAGGAGCCGGCTCCTTACCGTTATCAGTCCTTATCTCCACAGACTGGGGTGGAGCTCGGGGCTGTGGGTGGAATCACACGGAGCACCCAGCAGCACAACAAGGAGGGGCGGGGGGGTAAGAATTGCCCCACCACAAGTAGCTCGAGTTCTTTAATATTCAGTCTTTGTCAACATTGTTTCCCTGAGACAGCATAAAATTCCTTTTGCAATTGAAACTCTTGTGTGTTTATTCTACTGAATCCAAACACCTCTGTTGCCGTGTGTTTGTCCCCTTTGTGTATGCACACACATATATATATAAATTAAGGTACCCTTAAGTAAGTTAGTGTGAATCTTGTCATTTTAGAATCTGTGAATAAGTTGCTTTTCTTTCTTTCAGTATTTCTGAATTATTTTGTAATAATAAATTGCTGTTAGCTATTAATAAACCTAGATTTTTCACTAAACCATTACCCTGTCAATACTTTCATCTGTGACACTGCTACAAGAAACAAAAGGTTTTACTCTGTATTTTCAAAACATGCAAGGCTGAATTAAATTATAATTATGGACTTATGGCAGAAGATAAACGTCTGCAGCACACACCCAGAACTTCTCTTGCATCAGATTTTTGCTTGAGCATTGAACATTTTACTTAAACTAAGCATGCTCCCCATTTTTCTTAGGGAAATCTTAAAAAAAAATATGAATTTTAATCAACCCTTTTGGAGTCCACAGGAAGCAGAAGCCCAAAATGACAGCTCAGAATTATGAATTGCCCTATCCTGCAGGACTGTTATCACTAAAAGCCAAGAGATTTAACACCCAAGGTGGACAATTTTTAGAAAAATCCGAATATTATGTTCACATTTTGTCTCAGCATTAAAGCCTGACAATTTTTATCATAAATTGTGAGTGCCATCACAATCACTTTTAGAAAAAAAACCTGTACCAAGTCCCAAAATATTTTACATATTAAGAAGATATCTATTAGCTTCAGGCTACATGCCAGGATACAGATTACAGTTCCTGTCTTGACTGATAACAAGGACCAAAACAAAGTATTGTCTGTAATGAAGTTAAAACTCCTTCTATCACTATTCATCATCAGTAGCAGAAATTAGCTTTGGGTTATTAAAGCTGAGGATCAAAAGTCCCATTCAGAGAAGTAATGGTAATTATAGTAAAAATAAGGTAAAAAGCAGCTTTCTGGAAGTAAAAATTGGTAAGATGTCCCTAGCACATAAATGCAAAGAAAGGAGAAAAAAAAAAGGAACTTACAGCTGTGCCAGGACCAGTTACTGATAGCTCAGCTTCATCATTCACTCCTCGAGCTTTCTGCTAGAGAGGACACACCAGGGGAAAACAGGGATAGAAAACATCTTCCCTCCTGCCAACTTTGGAAATTCAAGCCAACAGGAGTTGAATTAAGTGCAGCATTCAGATGCCATGTGGTGTAGCCCCCAGCCACAGGCTCAGCTGCTGAGTATCACGATGCTGATTGTAACAGCTCATCACAGACAGCAGACAATCCTCTGGGTCACATTTATCAAACCACGCAGCACTAAGACGAACCACACTGCAAGGCTCATCAACACAAAAGCAATCCAGACTTAACACGGGTATAAGCAACACAACAAGCACTTGTCAGGGAAGGCAAACCTCTTAAATATCTTAAGAGTCCACACAAGTCAATGGCCAGCAGCTCCAGTGAATCTGATCACACCCTTGTCCCTACTATATAAATAACCTGTGTCAAAAGGGACACGACAGGTGCTCCACAGCAGGTAGGAAAGGCCGTGCATTTGTCTCCTTCCCCCCTCCCAGGGGGATACTATATAGCAAATATAACGCGCATAATCCACAAACACACATGCACTAAAACTTACTCTTTTGGTCCAAAAAATGAAATAAATGTCTTAAACTTCCTAAAAGTTCTCGCTTTTCCCACGTTCACCTTCCCTGCCTTCTTCCTCATTCTCACACTAAACTGCCTTTTCCAATCTCCATGGCCACTCCTGGATTTGAAAATCATCCTCTGCTCAAATTGAGGAAGTCTGTCCATCTTTTTCCTCTGTGTATCTGGGCATAGAAAAGAGGTTTATTGAAGAGATGAAGGATTTTCTGAGAGAACTTCTAAACAGTGTATTCAGGACGTATCACTGAATTTTCTGTCCAGTACATGACTACAGAAGCCATTCATTTTGCATGTCTATACATAAAATAGTTTCATCCCACTCACCTCTTCACCTGGCTGCTTTTCAGTCCAGGGCTGTTTCCTGAGAGAGAGCATGGGCTGGAAACAAAGCCCTGACAGCCACCACCTGGACCTGCTAAGGGTGCGCTGAGGAGTGTCCACTCACTGAGTGATGCCCTGCGATTCTTCAGCCTCAGGATGCACACGCCTCACAAACTCTTTTTCTTTCAAGCCCCTGAGAAATCCCGTGGTTACTTGTGCCCTTTGGAAGTTGTTCTTTTGTCCCCTGTGGGAGGGAGAAAGGACCAATGCATGGCTTGATACCTGGGAAGGCCCCTGTTTCTGCAGCCAGTTGATCCACCTGCCTTGGCAGCATATTCCCTTTTAAAGCATTTCCCCCTGCTCTGCACTAACACAAAATTTCCTGATACAGGACTACTGTGGAACTCCTTCATCTTCATTCTGAGATGAAAATTTTGAACTTTCTCATTCCGGTTGCTCTTCCTGTTTCTTTCCCTTTACATCTTCTTTGATATCTGCTTCTTCCCTTAATTACTCTGATCAGACAATTTTAACACCTTCATTTGGTTGTTCCTCTACTTCGAAGCAACTCTTGGCGGCTTAAACAATATATGATATAACACACCTTGCCTTTTACTTTTAACACAGAACTGTGTTTAGACATAGGTAGTTTTTTGTACAGTTAATTTGGAGACCTTGTTTAATCTTTTCTTTAGAAAGGGTGGCCTTCATGTTCTTAGCAATGCCACCTACCTGCTGATAAGCCAAGTATTATCACCATCATAAGCCACATGGCAGATTATGGGACTTACTTCCTATTCTGAATAGCATATTGTAAGCCTTTTTTCCATGTGCTATGATGGCATGCGAGTGGGCTTTCCTTCACAACAAGATCCACACTCATTCACTAGACTCTTGGACATTCCTCTGTAACCATAACACTGTTAAAAAGTTCTTTCATGTATTTCTGAAGATGACCAGCCTACAGGAACTTCAGGGACATTTTCTGGGCCCAATTTTTCCTACCTTACATTTCTCCAAACACCACCACAGTATTTACACCACAAGTTCCCTCCTGTGCACTGGAACACACTGCGCTAGTGACAACTCAATTATTTCTTCAGTCTTGCAATATAAAATAGACACCCTAGGCAGTACAGAATTAAGTTGATGCTTTTCAGCAGAAATTCAAGGCAAGTTTCTAATTATCATGGTTGAAAAAAAAAAAAATCCAAGTGAGACTGGACAACAGCTCCCCGCCGACACATGTGCTAAACAAACCTGTCAGTGGTTGCCAGTCTGCACAACAGGCCATGAACCTCCCGGCTTAGCCCCTTCTTCTTGGTATGCCAGCATGAATGCAGCTGCACCTGGAATGACCCTATGAGCAGGGTCCCTCTGCCATCACCCTCTTCAGTCTGCCATGGGATGCTATGAAGTTCATTCAGAGTAAATCCAGGATGAATCTGCCCCTTCCTGCCATAACCCAAGGCAGAAGTCTTCTTGTTCTATGGAAACGTTGCCTGATGTATGGCCTAGATGTGGCTGTGGGAGGGAGGGAGTCTGACTAAATCAGATGGTAGTAGCCATTGTCATTTGCTTTTGCCTCTCAGCCTTTTGAAAAACCATTCATTCCAATTCTCAAGATGAAATTTATATGCTAATTATCAAACTGGAATTTATATGCTAATTATCAGCTAATACTTGTCTTCTGTTTAAAGCCCTTGAGGAAGCTGTTTCAATTTATCTCATATGCCACCTAGAAAGTTACTCTTCATTCCATGTAACTGTCTCCAAGGGGTGCATTCACAGCCTTTGTGTTGTATAGATAATAAGCAATGTTAATATATACAGTTTTAGACTTCTTTGAGTCTACTCAAAGAACTACTTCTACTCCCATTAGATCAAAACCCCACACTTGAAGTATCTCATACTGGTTTTCTAACTCCATCTCTAATGTTAGATTTAAATTCAGAGTAACTGATATATTCTTCTTACTTCTAGTGATCTCCTGACTAACCAACAACTAAACACTCACTCTTAGGATTCACTTCGTTCAGCTCAGGCTTTTGTTTCTACTGCCTCAGGCCCCATGACTCATGATGTCATAACAGCTTCAACTCACACACAAACACAACATACTACAAAGGTGATCTGAAATTAAGATATCACCAGCACCTGAACATTACCAATTGAAAGCTCGCTAACATAACTAAATTCATGCAGCAAAACAATCCAAGACCTTTTGTGTCCCAGGACCTTAACCTGTACAAACTTCCTCTCTGATCTTGGCTTGGTCATCTTCTCCCATTTCTCAGTTCAAAAATAAATGGATGATAGTATTTTCTTACTTCACCAGTATGTTTTAAAGATGCATGTCAAGAATGTGAGCCACTCAGATACCAGAGTAATGGGGCCATAACCAGGACAAAACAGGTTGTTTTATACTGATAAACTGATTTATGCTCCAGCAATCTCATAAGAGCGTGCTCACTTCTCCCTCATTCACCATGTCTGTAACTCTGACATTTTAATTACTAGCTATATCACTTCGCACTTCAAATTCACTCCAGTCCAGTTACTGCTCAAAAAAATTCAAGCAGTCTATAAATACTTCTATATCTTATATTTCAGTATTTTTTAAGAAATAAAGGTATGTATTGTTTGTAATTGGTCTTGTGGTTCAGCCAGCTGGCACTGCAGAATGACCAGCTGGACACGAAACACGAGAGACTTCAGATGACCACTGTGCCAAAAGACTGGATACAATGGGTAGTGGTTCCAGACTGAGACCCATACTGACTGCTTGGATAATTAACACTCACAGCAATGCTGCAACTGAGTTAAGGCTGATACCGGAGTCCAGTCCTCATTAAAGCTCTGTTCAGTGTTGGCTGAAGAAATGGGGAGAAGAGAATGCAGTAAGGGGGAAAGATGTTTTGAGAAGGTCATCTCTTCTGGGAATGACCACCCTATCAACAGGTCATCATAAAACCTGATGGGGTGGTTTCACCACACTATACAGAACATAGCCCCTACATCCCAACTAATACAATTAACTTCACATGCAACAGGACCCATCTTACAACAGTGTTCTTTAGAAATGTACTCTTAGAAATCAGAACTCCTGCACACCACTGCCTGTCAAAGTTTCAATGACATAACAGAAGGTAAAGCAACTATCTACCCATTAGTAGAATTTTTGGGGTATACCTTTATACCAGAAGAGTATCACTGAACTGACGAGGCAGTGTAAGTTTGCAGGGTCCTACTGTGATAAGCCATTCTATCTACCTCTTGCTCCTGAAAGAAAAACCCCTGTGTCAGCATTATCAAAACAGTCTCTATTTGACATGAACACATGCCGTGGGCTAAGAGACCGCTGCCTGCCAGAGCAAGCACACATCCTCAGTATTATGTGATCAGCAGAACAGCTGGAATCACAATTAAATTCAAACAGCCATAAACATTTACGAAGCTTAAAGGAAAAGATTTCAAATGCACCAATAAGGTCACATTGCTTTAGCCAGCTCCTGAGGGGTCAGCACCAGTACGTGTAAGTTTGCTGTAGTCTATCAAAGCTGCTGTGAGCTATCAATACCTCTTTGTCAAATACGTTATCAGCTAAGAGCAGGAATGTTCAATTGTGGGAAGATACCCCACAGCAAGTCCACAATACAACCAATTCAGAGTTCTATCCTAGAAAGTTTAACTAAAATACAAAAATAGAGATTGCTCTTAACATGAAGAAATCATTCAGTTGTCAGGGAATTAATTTTACCTCAGTTCAGCAAAACATGCTGAACTGCACATGCTCAAGTCTAGCTTAACCAAATACAGAAATACAAAGGATCTTAAGAAACACATGCTTCAAGATTTTACTCAACTAAGACTTGGCCTACTTCTTTCCTTTATATTTGTACAATAAACAATAGGGACTGGCAGTGACTTGCGACCAGCAAAGATAATGTTTACTGGAGGGGCACATGAGCACTGCAAGGTACTATTAATTCAGATGTTCCAAAAAATATAATTTCATGCACCAATCTTAAATGGTACATTAAAAAAAAAAAAAAAATCACAATGAAGCATCTAAAATAAATGTCATTTGAAGTCAATGACAAGACACTGCCTGATCTCAAGGAGCTTTGAATCCTATCTCAGAAGAAACACAGCTGAACATGCATTGTGTGAGTTGTTTTTCAGTCTTCCATTTTTTTATCAGGGTAGCATTTAATTTCTTGCAAGTTGTTCAGAAAGTCTGATCACAAACTATTTCTCAACACATTTCAAATAATCTAAGCTAAATTATACATTTCAAGTCCAATGTTACTCACTGCAGTGTTAAGAAAGCACTATGCCATGACACAGATGCACTCTCATAAGTAACAGAGCACTGGCAGTTTCTCACGTTGACAGGTATCTGTTTCTGATACACAGTGAAAATGTCACCTTAGCAAGTCAGTGTGATATCAGAATCTGCTGAAAGGCAGCAGAAATTAGTGAAGCAGAGCCTTCTCTTGCCTTGCTGCCACCCCTGACAGCAGACCATTTCAAATACTTTCAGGACTTCTCCCATTCTAGCTGTCAGCTTTCACAGGTATAAAAAACCCCCAACAAATAAACAAACAAACCAACCAACAAAAACCAAAACCAAAGAAAAGCAAAATTACAGCTTCATTACTTAAAGGGCACGTCTGCAGAATGATCAGCTTAGAGTATTGAGCCCTCACTGCTTTCTTCTCATATCTGAAAGTAGAGAAGCAAAACCAATTTTTTTTTTCCTATTCATGTCCACCACCTTTTAGTGCTTCATGTTCTAGGAATAAAATTTGTTTCTTAGGCAATTTACATCACATGAGATGCCAAAGGGAAGTCAGGAAGAAGCACTGAATCACCTTCTGTTTTCACTTGCTATTCTGTCTTCCCCTCAAACAGTGGGAATGACAATTCCCGAAGCAGAGCACAGCTCAGCTATGCTGGAATCACATCTCGTTTTTAGAAGCATCCTGTCCTGGTCAACTTTTACCTCCTCTTCCCCAAGAACTCCTCTCTCCCTAGGTGCATGCTATGCTTCTGGGTGTACATAAATATTTTTTAAAAACCTCTGCCTAGGACTCCAGTTGCCCAGCCATCACTTACAGTTCACTTCAGTCATCTGCAATGAGAGAAAGCTGCTCTTCATTGTGGTAGGTTTTACTCATTCCACTGAAATTTAATAGCAAGGTATAATTCAGAAGATACTGTGTAGAAAGTATTTTTACTGTATCCTTGATGCAGTACTAAGCAAAAAGTACTATTCCTAAAAACCAAGGGGAAAGCTCATTGGCTACCTTGGCAATGTCTCCTCAATAACTTAATCCTCTGTCTGTCATTACTGTACATTGTCACTGAAACTCACTGAAGGTTCTTTACAGGAAATATAACTCAGATTAATCTGCCTGTAAAATACTAGCTTAAAGACAGACAGAATGAGATGAGAAAGCAGGATGTAATTACCCATATTAGCAGGTTACTACCAGGTCTCCTAACTGATGTTCATAAAGGAGGTATGTGTTTAGACTTTGTTTTCTTGCAAATCAAAAGACTACCCCCAAGCAAGCAAGTAAAGCAACTGCACTGCACTGTTCTGCCAGTCACCCAAATCAAAACCAGCTGCTAATTAGCACCAACATACTTAGTCACCAAGAGTCCTACTCAGTGATCGGGTTAATGTTTGGGCTCATAAGAAGAATGTAAATTCACTTGTTTCATAAACTTTCCTACAGGTCAAGAAAGCTGGGGTCCTTGTTAAAGCATTCTGCTCACATTAAAAAACTGATCATTATTTTCACTGCCCATTTATTATGTGACCCTGCAAAAACTCAATCTCATTTCTTCTCAGCCTGTCAGCTATTGTTATTTTCACCTCCACTTCACCAATAAACTGGCACTACACAATGCTTAATAAGTTTCTAAGTCCTAGAAGGCTGCTTCTGCTGCAGCAAATACTCCCTAGAAATGTATCCAAACAGGTTTAGCTGTCCTGCTAATAAACAGGTAAATGGGCCTGTCAGGTTAGAAAGCTTCACTGCATGAATCAAATAACAAAAATAATATATAAGTACATTTTATAATTTTTTCCTAAGCCTTATTTATAATGCAGAACAGTAATTGCATAAAAACAGCTACGTGTTATGTATGAGGAATTTAAATTGTAACTTCTGGATACTCCCAGGTGTTAACATGTTGTGACTTGTGAGCAATTTCCTCTTCAGGGGTGACAGCTCATCACAAGTGGTTGGGCGAGGTTTTACTACCTGTAAAGCTTACAGATCAGATTCTGGTTCTGCTTCGCATTTTTAGAGTTAGAATTAGGAAAACAACCACAAATGGGGAGAAAAAATGGGATAAGTATCCTGTAACAATTCAAAAAAGCATTTAAATTCATAGTATCATTTTTAGACTTAAGACCCTGGCAAAAAAACCTGTTGAGACTTTTCTGCCGTTAATGAAGCTTTCACCCTCAGACAAAATGAAGCATGATGACAGGAAGTACCGTGAATTGAGATCTTCATCTAGAAAGTTTTTACTTCAGTATACTTACTACTCTTTTGAAACCAAATTAACCTTTCATTGAAATACGAAAAAGGACTATGAAAAGGAAAAAGGATATTATCCTGAATGTGAACAGGTCCATGTGAATGCTAGTATAACTGCTTTCTTGTTCAGTTCACCTCACTTCTAGCAAGTTGTTTCCAGAACATCTTCACCTGCCCCTTTAACCCTCAACCTTCGCACTTCATTACTTAATCCTCTGTGACCAGTAGGTTCAGAGGGTTACTAGTCCTGTATACTCTCAAGGGCAACCTTGGCTGCAGTGATCAGGAAGCGGTGGAGGTCAAGATCCTTAGGGAAGTGAAGAGGGTGCACAGCAAGCTCACTACCCTGGACTTCAGGAGAGCAGACTTTGGCCTCTTCAGGGGTCTGCTTGGCAGGGTAAGATGGGATAAAGCCCTGGAGGGAAGAAGGGCCCAAGAAAGCTGGTTAATATTCAAGGATCACCTCCTCCAAGCTCAGGAGTGATGCATCCCAACAAAGAGGCAGTCAGTAAGTCTGCCAGGAGGCCTGCATTCATGTACAAGGAGCTCCTGGACAAGCTCAAACACAAAAGGGAAGCCTATGGAGGGTGGAAGCAAGGACAGGTAGCCTGGGAGGAATACAGAGAAACTGTCCAAGCAGCCAGGGATCAAGTTAGAAAGGAAAAAGCCCTGACAGAATTAAATAGGCAGGGACATCCTCAACTAGATCAGGTTGCTCAGAGCCCCGTCCAACCTGAACTTGAGTGTTTCCAGGGACTGGGCATCTGCAACCTCCCTGGGCAATCCAGAGAGGGTGGGTCACGTATTTAAAATGGGACCTCACATAATACCTATTCAAGCAGCTCAAGCACAATTGCAGACAGGAACATCAGGGGACTGGGGATCTCTACTTCCAGTTTTTACAGACCTGCGACCTTGGGCAAAACCCTTGAACAACCCTATTTGGTTTACAGCATTACCCTTTGCAAAATGGAACAAAAACCATTTTTCAGGACTTACATTAGTTTGTAGCTTATATTGCACATCGGACCAGGAATGTGCTAGGTACAAGGGTTTACAACGTCTTCCGAAATTCTAAAGTACTTGGCAGTATTATGAAGATAGCTGCAGAACTGTGTTTTTGAAAAAGGGTTTAATATTTGAGACAAGCTACAAGCTTACTCTAAGCATGAAATACCATTAGCATTAGAACCTGACCTGTGTATAATGAGACACACCATAATGCCACTTACCAGCATTCTCAACTAAAACACCCCATTAAGAAATACATCCATTAGAGACCAATCAGACAATAGAGACCAATCAGACATGATCATGGATCAATTTATCTGGGCAATGCAAGCTCTGCAGTTGTTTGCTGGGTCTCTGTAAGCACGCTCAGCTTCCCTATACTGATTACTATAATGATCTCTGTATTAGTAAGCCATACATATCTGAGGAAACAGTCTTCCAGATTCAACACACCAAAGCTGCATAACCAACTTTTACTCTAGATTCTGCTTGTCTGAGAAGTGTAACATTCCCAGTGCTGTCCTCAGAGAGAGACCAGCTTCTGCGCTGCAGCAAAACATTTCGGTGCTGACAGAAGCAACTCTCTGCCCCAAACCCTGTTTCCCAGTGAGGTGGCCACAAATCTTGTTTTTAACCAGTAGTTTGCAGTTTCAGCCTCTATGAACCCACTGCCCACCACTCTCCCATAATCAGCCATTCTCTGCAGCACTTCATCTGCTGCTGAATTGTAGCACAGCTCTCCTGTTAGATTACCTATTTACAACTGACTCAAAAAAGCCCCAGTAAAACTCCTTTAATAGGCAGAATATCAACTTTTTAATACATCTCCAACACCTTAAAGGTCAGAAACATGTCAGTGAAAGCACTCTACTTCAGATGAAATTCAAGACTTTTATGACCAATATATTTTCAAACCAAGTGGCCAAGAAGCCAACTAGCTTCTACTTTCAGCTCTTTGTTGTGAGAAGACTTAACATGAAAACTTATTGCCCTTATTACTTATTGCAGATCAGTAGTCTTGTTAGCCCTGTTCCTAACACACAACTTCTGTGTTCTTCCAGTAGTTCCATAACCTGTTGTCCTATTTCTTGAAGGCTTCATGGAGTTCTACTCAATGACCCTTATGTGTCCCTTCCAACTTGAGATATTCTATGATTCGTCTGCCCTTCCCCTAATCCTTCCTGTCTCAGGCTAACTACTTACTATACCCTTCCCCATTACCTCAAGGCCCCATTCACCCTCCTGCACTCGACAAGCAGGGTATGAGCAGGCATTAGTTTCCTCTCAAGAGGAGAATGTCTCCAAGATCACGTCTCTCCCCTAAGCAGGGTATGAGCATACATGTGTGCAGCCATGCCTTTTCTCTGAATGGGAAAACATCTGAGCAAACATCATGTTTCTCCCCTAACACCCCTGAAACAGGAGTTGAGTGCAGCTTGATGGAGACAGCTATTAGCAGCAGACCAAAGAACATTCCAACACCACAACTCATTACAAGTTCATTAAATTTTCCTGCAGCAGAACAGGTACTGGCTAGTGCCCAGTCTTTGAGTTAATCAGTTAATAAGATGAGGGGGTGGGGGATGGAGAAGAAAACCTAGAATTACTAGAAAGCTTAAGGAAACTGTAAAGAAATAAAACCAAGGGTGGTAGTGAGGAAAGCATCGCAAAATACAATTTGAAAAATTCCTCATGAGTAGGAAGAAAAAAATACTAGGTGTCTCGGTAATCAGTTGAGTTCTAGCATTCCCTCCCTCCCCTGACACCTACCTGACAGACTGCAAGCACTACCCATGTCTGACCCAACTGCTCTTCTGTTGTCTCTGGCACACAGATCTAGTGCAGTTTCTTCACTTATATATGATCTGATCCTTAATAACCTGAAGGGAAAGCACTAGGGAAACCGACATCTTAAAACCTCAGCATCATATTTGATAGCTCAGAGCTTTTAGTTATCTATAAACATGTAGAAACCCATTATTACAGAACTCCATACACTGCATTGAGACATTTCTATGCTGTGTTTTTTGAACAGCTTAAGGACAGGGTTACACCTGCCACACACTTCCTATATTCAGTCTTCCTGCTCACACTTCACTTTTTAAATGTAGTTTCTAATTATTCAGAAGATGAGAAGGTATTCCTTGAAATACAAATCAAGTGAAAGAGTAGCTAAAATGACACGTCATCAGTTCAGTTCTTTACAATCGCCTCTGTTTACACAGAATCACCCACAAACTACAAACCAAAGGGAAAAGTGGGAAAGCTCCATTTGCACACAGTCTAGATGAGATTTGCAAGTATAAACAAATTTCCAATTGTCCACAAGAAAAAATCAGTGCAAACTCTTCTCTGAAAAAACGGCCCTAGACCTGTTTGTAAAGGTCTAACCCAATGCCCGCTATAGCCATTAAGAATCTTTCTACTGATGTGAATGGCTTGGGAGTTTTGGGATTGCCTTGGCATCATTTTCAGCATGTTTCAGTGACACACACAAGGTCTGATACTACCATTCCCATTTAGCTGCAAATTCAGTGAGAACATTTGCTGAACAAAGAGCATTAAGACTGATCTAACAGACCAGGCAAACAAAATGGTAACATGTGAAAACAAAGCCAGTCTTCTCCACACCAGAAATACTAACCGGATTTAGGGGGAACTTCATGCTTTTCACATGAAGACCACTTGGAAAAAACCAAGATCAGCTTGTTACTGCATGATTTAAACCAGAACTAGCCTTGCTGCTTCAATTCGGAACACATTAACACATGAACCCAGGTTAGAAGGCATCAGAGAATGCATTTAGGTCACTCATGAGTTTCCAGTTTTCTAGCATATTCTGAAACTGCATGTCTGTACACCTTGTTCACCAGGTGTGTTTCAAGCAGTCTGTTCAGATACTAAAGGAAACAGCAGAAAACTTGAGCAGGTGGGCAGCACGGCAGCGTCTGGTGTCCCCTAATCCCCAGCAGGCCTGAGGAGCCAGAGTCCCTTTTGTCCAACGTGCAGAGGATACAATGCTCAGCTCCTCCCAGCACACAAACTGCCTCCTCTTTTCTGTGCCCACACGAGGTTAAAAAGCTATCTTTTTTCACAGATACATGCTGGCCCAACGTGCTTCTTTGGTGGGATATTTGTTGAGAACAACCAGAAGTAGTGTGAATACAGGAAAATGAATACATCTTTATGGCTTTTAAAACAGAATCAGTGAAACTGAGTTAGATTTAAAAACAGTTATGTTCTGAACTCATCCTCAAAAAACCAGTCTTGCCTCTGCATATGCATCATCTTTCAGCAGACCAGAAGCTTGAATACTTGTCAGAAAAATCAAATCAGGGACAGGAAAGATTTACAAGTTATCTACAAAGAAACAAAAGAAAACCAGGGATTATGGCAGTTTTAGGACCTGTCTCCAGCTGGCAAACCTCATGGATACTCTGTCAACTTCGGAGCGCACTCATGGGAATGGAGCTGACAGCGTTTGAGAGGTGCTGCTCAACATCTACAGTTAATGAAATCAACTGGTCCCGAAAGGACAAACTGTCAGAGCAAGTGGATTTGCTACATCCTGAAAAGAACGCTGCTTGACATTTGAAAAGATACACCCAAAAGCCAGTACTTTACTGGATATACATAGCAAATGCTTTTAGAAAGACAGAAATTGGCTTATACTAACACTACGTGCTATTTTTATGAAGCTTTGCACAGGAGCTTGGTCAGGGACTGACCCTTGTCAGTCATGGCCATCAAAATAAATTTTCAGTCTATCATGAATATTTCTCCTTCCTCCACTGCCAAACATACTCCCTCTCCTACCTACAGGACATTACCTCCACAGCGACACTGCAGCATAAGCTGTTAATGCTTCATTATCCATAAGGCAGACCCAAGGGGCTGCCCAATAGGCCAGACTCCTCTAACTCCCACTTTGAGAGTATGGCCTCAATTGAGTTTAAAATTCATTTTATGCAACAATGGACAATTAAAGTTGAAACAAAAACACAAAGCACCTGTTCAAAATAAACCTGAACTTCTGTCATCTGTTATAGGAAATATCCTTCCAAAAATAAAACCAAACCCCACGCAGAATTGCCTTTGAGTAGGGGCTCATTTTAACACAACTTTCTTCTGCTACTGACATTACTGCTGCACTGAACTTCCTTGTTCTTCTCCATGTTGCTTTCCCTCTCCAGCAAAGCAAGCTGCAAGTATTTCCAGTAACTTCACAAAAATGATCACAAGCTGCAAGTGAAATCACCAACCAAGGTCCCACAGACTCATGAGATAAGAGAAACTTGCAACAGGCCTGCTTAGGACTTATCAAATCCATGTACTCATTTGATTTGATAAGAAGGACATAGACCTGCTGGAGCAGGTCCAGAGGAGGCCACGAAGATGATCAGAGAGCTGGAGCACCTCCCATATGAGGACAGGCTGAGAGAGTTGGGGGGGTTCAGCCTGGAGAAGGCTCCGGGGAGACCTGATAGTGGCCTTCCAGTACTTAAAGGGGGACACAGGAATGATGGGGAGGGACTTTGTCAGGGAGTGTAGTGATAGGATGAGGGGTATCATATTTAAACTGAAAGAGGGCAGATTTAGATTAGATCTAAGGAAGAAATCCTTCCCTGTGAGGGCGGTGAGGCCCTGGCACAGGTTGCCCAGAGAAGCTGTGGCTGCCCCCTCCCTGGAAGGGTTCAAGGCCAGGTTGGACGGGGCTTTGGGCAACCTGGGCTAGTGGAAGGTGTCCCTGCCCAGGGCAGGGGGGTTGGAACTGGATGATCTTTAAGGTCCCTTCCAACACAAACCATTCTATGATTCTATGATCCTATGACTCTGTTCTAGCTAGCTTAGTAACCTTTCAGCATTATAGATGCTTCAGACCAGTTTATCAGCCACTGCAGTCAGGTAATTTTTCTAACCACATACTTATGTAATTAGTCCATATGTCCTAACCTTATCAGCAAGTATCAAAAGAATTAAGGTAGGCCTTTGGGTTTCAAAAGGTGTAACAACTTCCATCATTGCCATTTTTTCTCATTTAGTTTGAGACCAAAAGGACCTGTTTTTACATCAGAGTGGTAACGTGCTGCGCTCAGACTATGAACAAAGCTGGTTGTACTACTGACAGAAGCAACCTTTAAGTAACAGCTGCCCTTAACCATTTTAAACAGAGCAAAACTACACAGTTCAATTGCAACATTTTTACTGTTAATAGAGGTAAGACTATAGATGTTGTGATAGTATAAGTTGCAAAATAACAAATTACATTTTAAAGTTTGTGAAATTGGAGTATTTATTTTCAGTTCCCAAAGCAACTTAAAAGTTTATTCAAAGGCAATGCAATATGAATCAAACTTGCTGCTAGTTCAGGTCAGCTTTTCATAAAAGCCAAGAGTTGCTAAGTTACTACAAAATATGAAAATCCCAGTGATAACTCCCTAGAGTAGAGCTAACCCTTGGTTCTGGACCAACACTTACCACTTCTAACCAGACAGAAGAGTTTCTTACGCATGCAGCAGAGCAAATAAATTATTTGGAACAATAAACAACCTACATATTTCTACATCTTCTCTAGAGACTGTAGAAATGGCCTGAAAATCGTAAAATAAAATTACTTCTGCTTATTGCATGCTTGTCTTTTTTTCAAGCAAAGTATTTTTGCCTCTTTAATCACCACATGTATGTGTGTGTGTGTGTGTCTCTCTCCTTTTTCTGCAGAACTGCTACCTAACCTGTTGCTGCCTGTTTTCATTCGCACAGTTGGGAGTATGCTTCCATGTAAGCCTAAGAAGCCTGCACTTGATACTATTAAACTGCATTAGCTGGCTCTGTTACTGAACAAGTACTGGCTATGATCCACTGGCAGCCGGTTAAGGCTGAAATCATAACTTTTCTGTCTGATGCATGATCAGCCAGAGTACTGTCATACTTGCTTTTGCATAACATGCTCCAGGCTAGCACTCCCCACGTGTCTCAGGGCACATGTATACCACAGAAACTCCCTACCAACCTGCTTTCTCTGCTGCCAGAGAGTGGTAATTCCATCATCACTTAAAAAGAACCAAGGCAAGCTCACCCCAGTTTCTCTGCACTTCTGCTCAGCACTGTTCCAAAAGTAAGCCTCTCCACAGAGATCAGGAGGAAAAGAAAACCTATCCAGACATAGGAATCACTGTATTACTGCTGAATTGATACTCCAAGAACAAAATTAAATCCTGATGATACCAGGATTTCAAGAACACCTGTGAAACCAAAGCAGCGCCAGCTCCACACATCTTGTCCCTCATCATTCCACTATTTCACAAACCAACATTAACCTCATGTTCAGTGACAACCCCTAAAATAGGACACAGGTAAAGGTTTAACAGAAAAATCCTCATATGTCCCTATGAATAAAAAGGTGCCCAACAAGTAGACAGGCAAGCTGGTACTCAGATCAAACATGAGACAAAGGTAATGCCAGCACCAAGATGTCCAGAGCAGTCCTGATCCTCACTATCCCATGACAGAGCACTGTGCTACCCCTGCAAAAACCCTGTTTTCTTCAATCCTTCAAAAGTGAGTTTAGAAGGCAGCATGCTCCCCAAACATAACCAAGCTCTACCACTGGAAGTCAGGCTCTAGATGAGATTCTGCTCTAAAATTTACACATTCAATTACTGCTTACCTTCCTCTGCTCTATTAGCGACTCGCCCTACAGTAATCTAAAAGGGAAGAGGCCCAAATTCCCAACAATCTGATTAGAGTAGCATGAGGTGGCTAAACCTCCAGATGCCAAATCTCTGCAACACCACAAGAAGGAGCAATAAGCAGCCAGGAACACTAATCATACCTTACCCTTGCTCTAGAGATAATGTTTTCACATCTTCTAACAAACTTCTAAATCCAACAGGCAACTCAGAAAGCACAGTGATGTGCAAAAATCATGCCTTAAAGTGTTTATGTTACAAAGCACATTGCTACTTCTTCAGTGCATACAGAAAATATCCATGGAACTAACAGACAAGAATTAGCCAAAAAGAAACTGGGGCAGCCCTCCCTTGCAGCAAGCAATGTGTTATGGGCAACATCTTCACTAAAGCCATCACATAGTTAATTGTATAACAGACACATCAGGAAAAGAACTTCACCGTTTCTAAGATGTTCCTTTTATTCTCCTTTCAAGCCTTTTGTTATTGCTGCTCCTTGGTCCATGAATCTCAATTTATCAGGCTTGCCAAGACACCAGACTTCACAGAGGACATGTAGAGACTTGCAAACAGAAACAAATCCGAGTTTATGCCCCTTCACGCTGACTGATGAAGCCATGTTAGCAATAGACAGGTCTTACCCTCAAGCCTCAGATCTTTACTACTGAGTTAGTGTGTGTTAGTCTCCCAGGCATTTCCACAGCCTTGAACTGTTTGTGAGGCCCCCACATTCCCATTAATCGAGGGCTCAGCAGCTGATGCCATTTGAGCAGCAGGAAGAAGTGCTTGGAGCTGAAGTTACACTAAGCAGCCCAAGTAAAGGCAAGCCTTTCATACAACAGGGAACAGACACTGGCCAGTTGAAAAGGCAGATCCAACAGCCTGAGAAAAATGAATGAGGAAGCCTACGCTACTCAGATCCATTCAAACATTTTGGTGCCTATTAATGATGCAAAGGTAAACTTCCTTTGTCTCAAGTGACCAAATGAAACCTAAACCAAGATACAAGTTCAAATAAAATCAAGATTTTCATAGCAGTAGATGGTAATTTTATTTAGTTTCTATCAGATTGAATGCCAGGCCAAAACCTAACAGTCCTGCTGTATTCTACCAAAAGGTGTTTTGCCCAAGAGGGAGGTTTTCTACTTTCAGAGTTTCTTAACAGACAAAGCTTACAGCAACAGCTGGACACAGATCTTCGAGAATGTGCTCAAGCCTAGGAAAGGATCCCTATATTATAAACTGCACTACTTGGGATCCAGAAGCAGAACACTTTTGAGGTCATCCACACCAGCACAGAGACAGGCAACACTCCAGAGCTTCCTCTCATCTCCCTGTTCCAGTCTCTGGGGCCAGATACATAACGAACCTCACACTCTGCTCAAACCTCTGCTGAGCACAGAGCTCAGATGGTAAGTTTAGTTCCAGGACCTGAAATCTGCAGTGATGGTTGGTTACCATCACCCAATCATAGGGCAGAAAGTGCAATTGAAACAATTCCTTAAAACTGAAGAATTTTTGAAAACCATACCTCAAATAAGCTATTTCCAGGGCCAGGCTAGGGGAACAGAACACAAGAAAGTACACCTATGTTGCCATGCAGGAGATGATGCAAGACAACTGCAGATGGTCTAAACTGAAAACACAGACTATTTATTTACTAACCTCATTCAGACTTGTCAGGTATCACCCACTCGGTGGAAGTACTATGTAACTTGAAACTATCCTGCATTGCTTCCTCTCAGGGCAGTTGGCTCCTCTCACTGTCCACACATGGAAGGACACTGCTACAATGAGCTGCCATTCAGGCCTGGACTAGAGCCCCTAAAACCAGACAAAAATCACCCCTGCTCAGTACAGCACAAGACAAGTAAAACCCTCTTACGAGCCTTTAAACAAGACTTCTACAAAACACTGCAAGTTCACCTGCACAGAATGTGCTCAAGAGCTATTTACCTCATCCTAAAAAGTTTAATTTTCTGAATGATATTCTTTCCAGAGCACTGGAAATTACTGCAGCACTCCCTTCACCCCCAAGCAGCAAAAAGGGAGCTTCAGGCACACACCACGTGCCTCAGCTTACAACAAGGGAGCTCCTTTGTCTGCTGGTGATTGAGACACATGTATCAGCTGACATGACCTGTTTGAGGGGAGAACTGAAGGGTGTTCATTTTAAAAGCCAAACCCTTTTTCAGACGAGCAGTGAGCAGCAGCAGCCAGTTGCTCCAGCTGTCTGTCCACTAATGTATGGAAAGGAAAGCAAACCTGGTGTCGCTACTAGACAGAAAAACTTCTGAACTCCTTGAATCCCTGCCCCACCTTCGGTTACTGCAGCAGTGGAGAAGAGCTCTACAAGCTGAAAGGTCAGACCTGCAGCACCCTGCAGACATTTCCAAAAAACTCATGGGAAGCACAGGTCAAACAGCAGCCCCCCCCACACCCAGTCACCTACCTCACACGCGGTGGAGGTGCCCTTGGCTGGCAGTGTGCAGCCCAAGGGCTCTGCAAGGAACTTTGCCACAGATGAGCACAGAGGAAGGGTCTCCCTTGGAGTTTGTGCCAGGTAAATATCCTTAGGGGAGAGAGAAGCTCAGCAGGAATATTCTTCCTCACTGCAAAGGCCAGGCCATTCTCTTCTGGGTGGGTTATCCAGGCTGTGTATCCTCATCTTCCTCATCCAGGGGGATTTCAGCAGGGCTGCGCCAGGTCACTCGGCAGTAGCCCCGATGGCTTACAAAGCCAGTGAACAAACCAAGTCAGTCACCAGCGCAGTGCCGAGGCTTTTCTCTGTTCGCTTCCAGCCTTTCCTGCGGAAGGTCGCTATTAGCATAGGAAAGGGAAGGGGCCGGCCGAGGGGTGTGGCAGAGACAAGGCTGCAGGCTGCAGGCAGGCTGGGACAAGCCCTGGCAAATCACCACAATTTGCCTGGGGGACGGGATTTCCCTGTGCTCGGGACATCCATGTGCTCCCTGGCCACACACAAGAAACAGACCTTCTTCAACAAGATCCTTTTCTCTTTACACTCAGAAATACTTAAGCGCTTTAAAGTCCAATAGCAAAAGAAAACAACAAGTTAAAATCCAGCCCCCTCTCCTACCTCTAAGCCCCGACTACCAGCAAGTAAAACCCCTTGTAAAGCATCCTCTTAGCAGCAAGGCAGCACCTGGCCCCGGGCCAGCGCCACTCCAGAGGAAAGGACCAGGGTTTGGGGCAGTTCACAACGGTCCTTGCAAACCTTGCCAGGAGGCTCCTGCAAGCTTGGGAAACTGCTGCTCAGGCTCGAACAATACAGTTTGAGGCCTGGAAGGTCTCAAAACTTCAATTTCTGTAGGCTTCTGAAAAAAAAAGCCTACTGAAATTTAAATGTTGCATTAAATAAAGCAAGTGCTTCACTACATAAACTGACTGCCCAACCTCTATACTCCAGCGCCAGAACCTGCATCCGCCCAGTGCCCCGTGGTGTCCCCTCCTCCGTGCCCCCCCAATGTTACTTGGTGTCAACCCCCCCCCCGTGCCTATTGTGCTGCCCCGCAATGTCCTGCTCTGGTGTTGCTCCATGTCCCCTCCCCCTCGGTTGTCCCCCCATGTTGTCCCCCTGTACCCTCTGCTGTGCCCCCATGTCCCTCCTCAATGTGTCCCCCCCCCGATTCAAGCATCATAGGTCTTCTGATCTAAGCGCCTTTCTTCTCAGCCTCTGCAGCATCTCTGTCGCCTCGGGCTGATACATTACATATCCACCTGTGAGAACCATTCTGGAGTCATCGAAAACTCTTACTTCTTGGGTTTTGGGTGTAATTTTCGTCAATAATTCTAAAACAAAAGAGTTCCTGCACTCTGAGAAGATAAACTGGTTAATGCCCTGAGACAGTGTCTCCTTCTGGCTGAATTCTCTCGGTGTTCAGACCGGCCCTGCTCTGCACTGGGAAGTTTGCTGCTAACTTTGTTTCTCCGAGACCGCAGTAATTCATTTCCTATCACTTTCCTGTGACGATGGATTAACCTATTTAAGGACTTGAGGGAAGACTCCGCTATGAAAAGCAGAACCCCAGTGGGCATTGCCATTGCGGGCCCCCAGGAAGTCTGAGAGTCTGCTGCCGCCCGGAGGAGTCATGAGTGGGCATTTCCATGTCTAGGGCAGCTAAAAACCAAGGCTTCGTGCCACGCTCAGTTGCCTGGAATTACAGATTCGAAAGTTAAAGGCTGTGCGTAACCACCAGAAAAATAAAAGTTTCTATGGATAACAGATGAAATACTTGACCACTGTACAGTGTTTGTAGGAGAAATAATCTGCAATCCCGTTCAAACTGCAGCAGGAGGAAACACCTTAAAAACAAATCCCATGACCGTGTTGATGCCAGAGCTGGCCAAGGGTGCTGCCGCCTGCAAGGACGCAAACCCAGCGCCAGCACGTCTCCCGTGAGGGTGCAGGCTCGCAGCGCGGTACGGCAGCGATGGAGGTTGACACTCCTGCTGGCCGTGAAGAAGATGGCCAGCCCCCCTCCCACCCCAGCACTCTGATCAGCACCGAACGGCTTAATCCTGCTGACTTGCTGCCGTGGGTGGAGGCAGGCAGGGTCAGCAGGAATTACCACCTGCAGTTACCAAAAGTTGTGCCATGGATAAAAAAAAATTCAAAAGTCAACGTTTTCGTCTGACTGTAAACTGTTCCTGTCACCCAGAGTGGCACAGACAGACGTGCGCTCAGGAGACACGGGCAGAACAGGAGGGTGGCAGAGAGATGGTTCTAGACCTGAATTACTGACAAGAATCAGTAGAGGAAATCTGGCTGAGAATTAGCCACACAAACGTAGCGTAGGACAGCTCTCAGAAAGAGAAGCAATGCCTGATGAATTGTTAGCAGAAAGGCAGGCAGGCAGCCGGCCATATGATGGTGTCAGTGGTGGGGTCGGCGGAGGAGGAGCACTTGGCTGGCTGAAGCTGCAGCATGCACACACAGACCTTTTGATTTCTCCACCTGGAAGATGCCATTACAGGATGATGGGTAATATTTGCAAGACATGCATCCATCTTGGTAAATCATTTTAGGCGATAAAGAAAATGGTTTAATTAAATCTAAGCAAACCCATTTTTTATTTTAACTGGGATAGACATTCTTTTAACTTTGAGGAAGCATTTTGTCCTTTAAACAAGTGGCCTTCTGCTAAAAGGAAAGGGAAAGTTAATTAACATTTAGAAACAAGCAAGCTGGGCTATTTCTCGGGGAACAATCCCCTCTCTTTCCCTCAGCATCCCATAAACGCTGGGAAGAGCCACACGCTTCCAGAGGTACCTGGGCTCAGGGCACTGATGCCGTACTGTTGGCACGGGGACTATGGACCGCGATGCTCCCGGCTGCTGACGTCAGCGTGATCAGGCCGGGGAGCTCATTGGAGAGAGAAGCCAGAACCAGAAAAGGCTTCTCCATTTTTCCTCCTCACACAGGACAGTTTTGTGCTACTTGCCCACCCCCTCAAAAGGGGGGATCTCATCTGCCCTGGTGCTGCTTGTCCTGCTTCTGGCTTTGCCGGTCATTTGTGTGTATTCAGTGGGGTGTCCTGCCTCTCTGTGGTCCCTTGTGCTTATTTTTTCCTTTCTCTTGCAACCTGTGGCCCTCGAATGCCTCCCGTGTGCAGGGCTGCACGGCTCTGCCTGCCCCTCTAGCGGCCCCGTTGCTCCCACCTGTGTGTAAGGTGCTTCTGCAGAGTCTAGAGCTACGGAGGAGCTGCCGGCGCCCAGAGAGAGCCTGGCCAGGCGGGCAGCTTCCTCCTCGCAGGAGAAGGCCGGGGCCTGCACAGGGCAGGTGCTCTCAGCTTGCTCTTCCCAGCAAGAGGAGCGGGAGACTCCAGCCCTGAGCGGGCACCTCTTGCCATCGGCAGAGGCTGACCGGGCGTTGGCCGCTCGGACGCAGGACGGGGCGTGGGTCTGTCTGAGAGGATGCTTAAACCTCCTCTGCACGTCAACCTGAGGAGGGAAATGGGATAGGGAACTGCGGCGGGGGAGGGACAGAAAGCCCTACACATGAGAAAAGAAAGAAGCTCCTGAGCAAACTGGGGAATCAGAAAAACACTGTCCGGGGAGAAGCGAAAAACGAGGGAAGAGCTTTTGCTTCCCACCCTTCCTCTGCCAGCAGCGGCGTCAGTGTGTGGGGCTGTCCCCCTGCACAGCCCCGGGGCTCTCCCTCGGCACGGTCACGGCTCTTCTCTGCGGACGGACGTTACTGGACCCTGGTCCTGCTGCGACTGGTGGGGATGGACAGGAACCTCCACACACACACACACCCCCCCATCCGTGCACACACCGGGGCATTTGTCACCCTGGGCACACTTGCTAGCAGGGGTTTGTGGCAGCGGTGGCATCTGCACCCCAGCAGAGAGGTCCAGAGGAGGAAGCCCCCATGGCCGGGCATTGCGGGGGACCCCCCGTGCCTGTGTTCTCACCCCCACCGCCGGCCGGGGAGCCCCTTGGGCCTGGCCCCCGGCCCAGGACAGCAGGAGGGCGCTGGGATTCCTCTGCTTGGGGAAGGGGTGGCCGAGGGGGACACGCTGCCATCCCTCAGCACCTGGCGGGGGGTGCGACCCCCTCCTCCAGGGCAGCGCCCCAGGGCTTCGTGCGTGACTCTGCGGGCCCCCCTGTGAGGGCAGCGCAGTCCCGGTGCCCCGGCCGAGCCGCTCCACGGCCCCTCAAGAACCCCCTAAGGCTTAGTTTGGAGTTTGAGAAGGAGGCGTTCTGTATGGCAGCGCGGGACCCCCGGGGGATCACTGCACCTAACACGCATGTCGAGAGACGAAAGCACACTTACTGTGTACAATAAATGAATATCCATGTAATTTCTGAGAAGTACACACCTATTTTCAGAGGATCTAATGCATATGTTAATACATTGCACAAGCGTACCAAAATTTGGGGCAGGGTCTCTGAGGGGCTTCCCTGGGGGTTTCGGTGGTCTGTGGCGGTCCCTAGTGGTGGTTGAAGAGGTGTCTCCGTGTCCGTTCCATGAACTCAGGTTTTTTCCATAGATGGCCTCATCCTGGCCCGTGGCTCTGTAAAGTTTCTCAGCTTTCTCATCTTTGGCTCCCACAGGTGTCTGCTGGTTTCTCTGCCCTCCCCGGGACGGACCCATCACTGGTCCCTGGGCTCGTTCTTGTCCGGCCCCTCACAGCAATGACCCCCGCCGCTTGCAGCATCAGCTACCGGCCCCACCTGGCCCGGCCGGGAGCTGCGGCCCGGGAGCTCTGGACCCCACAGCTGAGGTCAGCAGAGCCCGGAGCCGCCCGGGGGGAGCCTCGGGCGGGTCCCGGAGGAGAGCGCGTCCCTCCGGGGGAGGGGCCGGGGCTGCCGCCGGGGGTCGCGAGGGCTGCCCCGGCCCGGCCCGGCCCTGCGCGGAGCGGAGCGGCGCGGCAGCCCCGCGCGCTCCGGCGGGTCTCGCGAAAGCCGCGAGGGGCGTTGCCAGGGCAACGGCGGGAGGTTTGACCGCGCGGTAACGGCACCGAGCGGCCGTTGGCCGCGGGAGCCGCTCCGGAGCCGGCCCGGCCCGGCCGGTCTGGGCGCGCGGGGCCGCGCAGCCCCCGGACCGAGCCCTCCGCAGCCGCGGGGGCAGCGCCGGTAACGGCAGCGCCGCGAGCAGCCGGAGCGGAGCGGAGCGGAGCGCGGCGGTTGGTGAGGAACGGCGCCGGCACCCAGGCGGCTCCGGGGGTAAGTTCAGCCGGGGGCCGGCACCCTCTCGGCAGGGGCTTGGCGGTGGGACCTGCCGGCAGAAAGCCCCGTCCCGGGCCCCGCGCTCGCCAAAGGGCTGCGGCAGCGCCCCCGGAGCTGCCGGGGGAAGGCGCGGCCGGGCGGGCCCGGGGCTGCGGAGCCGGAGCCTTTCCCCGGGGAGGGAGCGCAGGGCCGCAAGGCCGCGGTCGGGGCGGCGGGCGAACCCCCCCCGGCCCGCCTGGCCTTGCCGGGTGCCTCTGGCCGGCCGGTGTGAGGCTCTGGGGGCGGGAGGCCCGGCAGCGGGGATGAGGGTGGCGGGTCCGTGCGCCAGAGGTGCTGCCGCGGTCACAGAGGCCTGTGCCGGCATCACAGCCCCCTCCTGTGGCGTAACGAGAGGGTTAGAGCGTGTCAGGAGTCGCCGTCGAAGGCCCCGAGAGGCTGTAGTATGGATTTGTACTTCCCACATGGAAGAAACCTACAGAGGCAAATCGAGTTGCAGAATCAGAATCATCGAGGTTGGAAAAGACCCTGGAGATCATCCAGTCCAACCATTAACCTCGGGGTTAGAATGGAGCTGGAATGGTTTCCATGGAGACTGGGGACACAAAGGGGGAAGGGAAGGCCTCCCGCTGGGTCATGAGGTTCTGAGTGGGCCCCCTTAGAAACTTTCTAAGCTCCTGGTGGAGCTTAGGTGCAGCTAGGCCCAATCTTAGTCTCAGGCTAGGACAACGGTTTATGGCTACTGGAATTAGCAACATGGATTTCATGAGCGTTAACTCAGCATGCTGTGAGTCCCATACCGAGGCTCAGCTGTGAATAAGGGGTCTCTCTGCCTTGGCTAAGGAAGGATCTTTTAGTTTCAGGTGAGGAATCTCAAACCCTGAGGCACGCCCCTGCTCAAGGGGAGAGTCACTGGGCCAGTTGTAACTTAGAACTTGAATTGGGCTCATCCAAACATCTGTTGTTGGTAAAAGGCGTCTCTGCTGGGAAGAGCAACCTGGAGAGGTGTCCCAGCTCAAGGGGTGCTCACCGCCGTGCAGCCACGCTGCCAACGGGGAGAGCTCAGAGAAGGCTCTTTTTGGCTCTCAGATTTATGGGTGAAAGTGGTTGGCTCACAGTCCAGTTGCACGCAATGGGAAAGGTGTGCACGGCAGTCCTTGCAGCCACAATTGTCTTTGTTCCTTAAGAAATGAGTCTTGGAAAAACCACCTGCTATTCGTGTGTCAATCGCGTGATTGGTGATGCGAGCTCATACGCATCGGTGCTCACTGGGTCGCTCCGTTCCTTGCTGGGTTTCTAGAGGAGTTCTTGGCCCTGCTACAGCTCAGGCCTTTACCTCCTTTGGAGCCTGTACCAAGGTATTGCTGGTTTGGTTAAGGGGTGGAGTGCATCCATCACACTCCAGCCTGTGACTACAGTCAATCCACTTTATCAACTCACAGGCACCGTTACCTCTTGCCTCCCTGTCATAAATAGGTGGCATATTGCAGAGCAGTGGTAAGAGTCCAATTATTTGATAAGCTGTCTAGTTTAAGTGCCAAAACTAGTGTTATTTATAGATATATTATGTTGGCATGCTTGCTGGCCTGTGCTAAGGAAATAGCTTTTAGTATAAAATATTACTCTTAATAACATTATTGGGGGATTCCTTGCGATGAGCAGGGAGTATTTTCTTTGTTATGTACCAGACCTTTACATGCAAAATGGTTATAAGAAATAAGTTATCAAAATCACAATCAGATGAAGTGTTAGATTCCACGTTCCTGTTGCTGTTGGTGACCATCCAAATAAGGTATCCCCCAGTGATGTTCTTCATCCTTTTTCACTCTTTCTAGGATGTGGTGGTTCTTCTCTGCGTCGTGGTGGACAGTAACCAGGGTTCTTTGTTGTTCTGGATTTGTGTTAGCAGTTGACTTGGGTCATCATGTTGCAAGAGTTTTCTTACCAATGTAAGATTCATCCCAGTGGGGTAAGTAGTACATCTTGATACGATGTGTAGCTTGATTGTAGCCACTGGTAGGTTGTGACAGGAGCTGAGTAGTTTGTTGCATCCCATGATTTTGGTAATAGAACAAATAGAAACATCTGAGTGATTATTTGCCCTGCAGTGGTGTTGTCTATAAATGTAGAATTATAAAGCGTTCTCACACAAATACATCCATTTCCAACATATGCCAGTACAGTCTCGGGGGTTTCATCAGGATGTATTTCCAAATGACACACATTTTGTTCAGTGTCAAGACAAATGTCTTGGGCCTTGGTGGTATTACTTTCACAAATAAATCTTTGTTTTCCCCTAGAACACGTGCACCGACACCAGTAGTTTGCCATCTGTCCCCATTTGGTTGGGCCCACACTCTGTGTTCCGATGGACAGAGTACAGTTCCGTGGTGATTTAATCCCAGCTCAGTGCTCTGGTATGTGGTGCGTACCGCAGCGTTGCGTATTGTCAAAACCAAAGCTGTGGCACTACTGTTGGTGGGTGTGGAGGTTTGAACTCAGCCGGCAGCCAGATGCCACGTGGCCGGCCGTTCACCTCCCTCTCCCCCCTCTGGTAAAATAGGGGAGGGACAAAAATGAAGAGAATTCGTAGGTTGAGTAAAAAGAAAGAATTTACTAAATATAACAAGAGAACAACAGTAACAATAGTGAGTCGCAAAAAAAAACGGGTAAAATGCAGCAGTGGCTTACTGAGCGCGGCGACCGCCCCCCCCCAGCAACAACAGGGCCCGATGAGCAGACGGCGTGCGTGCAAACCCCAAGTGAAAAGCTGCGAGAGCAAGAGAGAGAGAGAGCCCGCCCACCTAAATCCCTGGGCATGACATCACATGGTGTGAAATACTCCAATGAAAACTAACTCCATCCTGGTCAAAACCAGGACAGTGGGGTCATAAATGGGATTGACTCGATGCCACCAAGAGTGGAATTCCCTTTCAAATTCAGAGGCATTATCCCAGACCTCTTTTTGAATTCCAGTGGTAAGGTGCCCTCTTGACCTTCTCTTACAATTGCTGCCACAGTAGATTGTACCTACAGTGCAGCCTGAATGCAACTGAGAGCAAGAGCCATAAATTTGGGCATGACCTAGTGCATTCCCATTTAGGAGGGTGAATTACTTACCACATGGAAGGAACCTACACAGGCAAATTGAGTTAGAATTGAGCTAGAATGATTTCCACAGAGACTGGAGATGCAAAGGGTAAGGGAAAGCCTCCCACTGAGTCACGAGGTTCGAGTGGGTCCCTGTGATTTCTAAACTGCTGGTGGAGCCTAGGTGTGCCTGGATCTAATCTCAGTCTCAGACGTAGACAGTAGTTTACATCTAATGGAATTAGCTGTAAAACGTTTAGAATAATACTGAGTAGCTCCATGGATGAGGAGTGTTTCATTAGTATTAATTCAATGTGCTATCAGTCACTTGGTGAGGATCTCTCGGCCTCAGGTAAGGGGAGACCCCTCTGCCTTGAGAGGTGTCCCTGCTGAAGGGGACAGTCACCTGGCGTGCAGTCCAGCTGCAGTTAGTTCCATCCCGATGGTCATATTTATAGAGTGAAGTAGCTGGCTGCTAGTCAATAGTACAGACAAGGTAGATGTCTCTATTTTAGCACCAGTATCTGTTCAGTACTTGGGTTATCTTGGATTTTGGGTTAAAAAAAGCACCTATTGAAATATGTTCCTGAGGCACCTCGAGTCCACTGTATGTGACGCAGGATCTTGGGCAGATTCCAGAGAATAGAGCATCCTTGAAAGGAGAAAAAAACCTCTTCAGTAACTTTCTTGGAGGACTCTGGGGCTGCTAGCAAGGATGAGGCCTCCGTAAGGAAGAGGAGAAAAGACGCCATGACATGCCTGAGAGGAGTCTTGGGTGAGTCCTGAACCAAAACTGTTGCTTTACAGGAGAAAAGACAACCCAGGAAGCTTCCTTGGGGGAGTCTAGTGCTGCTGCCTGAGATCTCAGGTCCCTAAAGCAGAGTCGGAAGATACTGGGAGCTGCCTGGGAGGAGTGTGGTGTGGATCTTGGAGGTAAGAGCTTTCCCCAATACTAAAAAATATTCCATGTGTCTTCCTTGGAGGAGTGTAAGAGTTTTACCTGGGATCTCAGGTCCCTGAAGCAGGGCTCAAGACAGTGTGGGACATGTCTGTGAGGAATCTTGGGCAGATGCCAGAGAAGAGAGCGTCCTTTGAGGGAAAAAATCCTTTTGGGTATCTTCCTTGGAGGAGTCTGGGGTTGCAACCCAGGATTAGGCCTGCCTTAAAGCTGGGGTCAAAGCACTGCAGGACATGCCTGAGAGGAGTCTTGGGTGGGTTCTGGAGCAAACCTCTTGCTTTACAGGAGAAAAAAAATCCTGGGTATCTTCCTTGGAGGAGTCTGGGGTTGCAACCCAGGATTAGGCCTGCCTTAAAGCTGGGGTCAAAGCACTGCAGGACATGCCTGAGAGGAGTCTTGGGTGGGTTCTGGAGCAAACCTCTTGCTTTACAGGAGAAAAAAAATCCTGGGTGTCTTCCTTGGAGGAGTCTGGGGTTGCAACCCAGGATTAGGCCTGCCTTAAAGCTGGGGTCAAAGCACTGCAGGACATGCCTGAGAGGAGTCTTGGGTGGGTTCTGGAGCAAAACTCTTGCTTTACAGGAGAAAAAAAATCCTGGCTATCTTCCTTGGAGGAGTCTGGGGTTGCAACCCAGGATTGGGCCTGCCTTAAAGCTGGGGTCAAAGCACTGCAGGACATGCCTGAGAGGAGTGTTGGGTGGGTTCTGGAGCAAACCTCTTGCTTTACAGGAGAAAAAAAATCCTGGGTATCTTCCTTGGAGGAGTCTGGGGTTGCAACCCAGGATTAGGCCTGCCTTAAAGCTGGGGTCAAAGCACTGCAGGACATGCCTGAGAGGAGTCTTGGGTGGGTTCTGGAGCAAACCTCTTGCTTTACAGGAGAAAAAAAATCCTGGGTATCTTCCTTGGAGGGGTCTGGGGTTGCAACCCAGGATTAGGCCTGCCTTAAAGCTGGGGTCAAAGCACTGCAGGACATGCCTGAGAGGAGTGTTGGGTGGGTTCTGGAGCAAACCTCTTGCTTTACAGGAGAAAAAAAATCCTGGGTATCTTCCTTGGAGGAGTCTGGGGTTGCAACCCAGGATTGGGCCTGCCTTAAAGCTGGGGTCAAAGCACTGCAGGACATGCCTGAGAGGAGTCTTGGGTGGGTTCTGGAGCAAACCTCTTGCTTTACAGGAGAAAAAAAATCCTGGGTATCTTCCTTGGAGGAGTCTGGGGTTGCAACCCAGGATTAGGCCTGCCTTAAAGCTGGGGTCAAAGCACTGCAGGACATGCCTGAGAGGAGTCTTGGGTGGGTTCTGGAGCAAACCTCTTGCTTTACAGGAGAAAAATTCCTGGGTATCTTCCTTGGAGGAGTCTGGGGTTGCAACCCAGGATTGGGCCTGCCTTAAAGCTGGGGTCAAAGTACTCCAGGACATGCCTGAGAGGAGTCTTGGGTGAGTCCTGGAGCAAACCTTTTCCTTTACAGGAGAAAAGACAACCCAGGAAGCTTCCTTGGGGGAGTCTAGTGCTGCTACCTGAGATCTCAGGTCCCTAAAGCAGAGTCGGAAGATACTGAGAGCTGCCTGGGAGGAGTGTGGTGTGGATCTTGGAGGTAAGAGCTTTCCCCAATACTAAAAAATATTCCATGTGTCTTCCTTGGAGGAGTGTAAGAGTTTTACCTGGGATCTCAGGTCCCTGAAGCAGGGCTCAAGACAGTGTGGGACATGTCTGTGAGGAATCTTGGGCAGATGCCAGAGAAGAGAGCGTCCTTTGAGGGAAAAAATCCTTTTGGGTATCTTCCTTGGAGGAGTCTGGGGTTGCAACCCAGGATTAGGCCTGCCTTAAAGCTGGGGTCAAAGCACTGCAGGACATGCCTGAGAGGAGTGTTGGGTGGGTTCTGGAGCAAACCTCTTGCTTTACAGGAGAAAAAAAATCCTGGGTATCTTCCTTGGAGGAGTCTGGGGTTGCAACCCAGGATTGGGCCTGCCTTAAAGCTGGGGTCAAAGCACTGCAGGAGATGCCTGAGAGGAGTGTTGGGTGGGTTCTGGAGCAAACCTCTTGCTTTACAGGAGAAAAAAAATCCTGGGTATCTTCCTTGGAGGAGTCTGGGGTTGCAACCCAGGATTAGGCCTGCCTTAAAGCTGGGGTCAAAGCACTGCAGGACATGCCTGAGAGGAGTCTTGGGTGGGTTCTGGAGCAAACCTCTTGCTTTACAGGAGAAAAAAAATCCCGGGTATCTTCCTTGGAGGAGTCTGGGGTTGCAACCCAGGATTAGGCCTGCCTTAAAGCTGGGGTCAAAGCACTGCAGGACATGCCTGAGAGGAGTCTTGGGTGGGTTCTGGAGCAAACCTCTTGCTTTACAGGAGAAAAAAAATCCTGGGTATCTTCCTTGGAGGAGTCTGGGGTTGCAACCCAGGATTGGGCCTGCCTTAAAGCTGGGGTCAAAGCACTGCAGGACATGCCTGAGAGGAGTCTTGGGTGGGTTCTGGAGCAAACCTCTTGCTTTACAGGAGAAAAAAAATCCTGGGTATCTTCCTTGGAGGAGTCTGGGGTTGCAACCCAGGATTAGGCCTGCCTTAAAGCTGGGGTCAAAGCACTGCAGGACATGCCTGAGAGGAGTGTTGGGTGGGTTCTGGAGCAAACCTCTTGCTTTACAGGAGAAAAAAAATCCTGGGTATCTTCCTTGGAGGAGTCTGGGGTTGCAACCCAGGATTAGGCCTGCCTTAAAGCTGGGGTCAAAGCACTGCAGGACATGCCTGAGAGGAGTCTTGGGTGGGTTCTGGAGCAAACCTCTTGCTTTACAGGAGAAAAAAAATCCTGGGTATCTTCCTTGGAGGAGTCTGGGGTTGCAACCCAGGATTAGGCCTGCCTTAAAGCTGGGGTCAAAGCACTGCAGGACATGCCTGAGAGGAGTCTTGGGTGGGTTCTGGAGCAAAACTCTTGCTTTACAGGAGACAAAAAATCCTGGGTATCTTCCTTGGAGGAGTCTGGGGTTGCAACCCAGGATTAGGCCTGCCTTAAAGCTGGGGTCAAAGCACTGCAGGACATGCCTGAGAGGAGTCTTGGGTGGGTTCTGGAGCAAACCTCTTGCTTTACAGGAGAAAAAAAATCCTGGGTATCTTCCTTGGAGGAGTCTGGGGTTGCAACCCAGGATTAGGCCTGCCTTAAAGCTGGGGTCAAAGCACTGCAGGACATGCCTGAGAGGAGTGTTGGGTGGGTTCTGGAGCAAACCTCTTGCTTTACAGGAGAAAAAAAATCCTGGGTATCTTCCTTGGAGGAGTCTGGGGTTGCAACCCAGGATTGGGCCTGCCTTAAAGCTGGGGTCAAAGCACTGCAGGACATGCCTGAGAGGAGTCTTGGGTGGGTTCTGGAGCAAACCTCTTGCTTTACAGGAGAAAAAAAATCCTGGGTATCTTCCTTGGAGGAGTCTGGGGTTGCAACCCAGGATTAGGCCTGCCTTAAAGCTGGGGTCAAAGCACTGCAGGACATGCCTGAGAGGAGTCTTGGGTGGGTTCTGGAGCAAACCTCTTGCTTTACAGGAGAAAAAAAATCCTGGGTATCTTCCTTGGAGGAGTCTGGGGTTGCAACCCAGGATTGGGCCTGCCTTAAAGCTGGGGTCAAAGCACTGCAGGACATGCCTGAGAGGAGTCTTGGGTGGGTTCTGGAGCAAAACTCTTGCTTTACAGGAGAAAAAAAATCCTGGGTATCTTCCTTGGAGGAGTCTGGGGTTGCAACCCAGGATTAGGCCTGCCTTAAAGCTGTGGTCAAAGTACTCCAGGACATGCCTGAGACGAGTCTTGGGTGAGTCCTAGAGCAAACCTTTTCCTTTACAGGAGAAAAGACAACCCAGGAAGCTTCCTTGGGGGAGTCTAGTGCTGCTACCTGAGATCTCAGGTCCCTAAAGCAGAGTCGGAAGATACTGGGAGCTGCCTGGGAGGAGTGTGGTGTGGATCTTGGAGGTAACAGCTTTCTCCAATACTAAAAAATATTCCATGTGTCTTCCTTGGAGGAGTCTAAGAGTTTTACCTGGGATCTCAGGTCCCTGAAGCAGGGCTCAAGACAGTGTGGGACATGTCTGTGAGGAATCTTGGGCAGATGCCAGAGAAGAGAGCGTCCTTTGAGGGAAAAAATCCTTTTGGGTATCTTCCTTGGAGGAGTCTGGGGTTGCAACCCAGGATTAGGCCTGCCTTAAAGCTGGGGTCAAAGCACTGCAGGACATGCCTGAGAGGAGTCTTGGGTGGGTTCTGGAGCAAACCTCTTGCTTTACAGGAGAAAAAAAATCCTGGGTATCTTCCTTGGAGGAGTCTGGGGTTGCAACCCAGGATTGGGCCTGCCTTAAAGCTGGGGTCAAAGCACTGCAGGACATGCCTGAGAGGAGTGTTGGGTGGGTTCTGGATCAAAACTCTTGCTTTACAGGAGAAAAAAAATCCTGGGTATCTTCCTTGGAGGAGTCTGGGGTTGCAACCCAGGATTAGGCCTGCCTTAAAGCTGGGGTCAAAGCACTGCAGGACATGCCTGAGAGGAGTCTTGGGTGGGTTCTGGAGCAAACCTCTTGCTTTACAGGAGAAAAAAAATCCTGGGTATCTTCCTTGGAGGAGTCTGGGGTTGCAACCCAGGATTAGGCCTGCCTTAAAGCTGGGGTCAAAGCACTGCAGGACATGCCTGAGAGGAGTGTTGGGTGGGTTCTGGAGCAAGCCTCTTGCTTTACAGGAGAAAAAAAATCCCGGGTATCTTCCTTGGAGGAGTCTGGGGTTGCAACCCAGGATTAGGCCTGCCTTAAAGCTGGGGTCAAAGCACTGCAGGACATGCCTGAGAGGAGTCTTGGGTGGGTTCTGGAGCAAACCTCTTGCTTTACAGGAGAAAAAAAATCCTGGGTATCTTCCTTGGAGGAGTCTGGGGTTGCAACCCAGGATTGGGCCTGCCTTAAAGCTGGGGTCAAAGCACTGCAGGACATGCCTGAGAGGAGTCTTGGGTGGGTTCTGGAGCAAACCTCTTGCTTTACAGGAGAAAAAAAATCCTGGGTATCTTCCTTGGAGGAGTCTGGGGTTGCAACCCAGGATTAGGCCTGCCTTAAAGCTGGGGTCAAAGCACTGCAGGACATGCCTGAGAGGAGTCTTGGGTGGGTTCTGGAGCAAACCTCTTGCTTTACAGGAGAAAAAAAATCCTGGGTATCTTCCTTGGAGGAGTCTGGGGTTGCAACCCAGGATTAGGCCTGCCTTAAAGCTCGGGTCAAAGCACTGCAGGACATGCCTGAGAGGAGTTTTGGGTGGGTTCTGGAGCAAAACTCTTGCTTTACAGGAGACAAAAAATCCTGGGTATCTTCCTTGGAGGAGTCTGGGGTTGCAACCCAGGATTGGGCCTGCCTTAAAGCTGGGGTCAAAGCACTGCAGGACATGCCTGAGAGGAGTGTTGGGTGGGTTCTGGAGCAAACCTCTTGCTTTACAGGAGAAAAAACATCCTGGGTATCTTCCTTGGAGGAGTCTGGGGTTGCAACCCAGGATTAGGCCTGCCTTAAAGCTGGGGTCAAAGCACTGCAGGACATGCCTGAGAGGAGTCTTGGGTGGGTTCTGGAGCAAACCTCTTGCTTTACAGGAGAAAAAAAATCCTGGGTGTCTTCCTTGGAGGAGTCTGGGGTTGCAACCCAGGATTAGGCCTGCCTTAAAGCTGGGGTCAAAGCACTGCAGGACATGCCTGAGAGGAGTCTTGGGTGGGTTCTGGAGCAAACCTCTTGCTTTACAGGAGAAAAAAAATCCTGGGTATCTTCCTTGGAGGAGTCTGGGGTTGCAACCCAGGATTGGGCCTGCCTTAAAGCTGGGGTCAAAGCACTGCAGGACATGCCTGAGAGGAGTCTTGGGTGGGTTCTGGAGCAAACCTCTTGCTTTACAGGAGAAAAAAAATCCTGGGTATCTTCCTTGGAGGAGTCTGGGGTTGCAACCCAGGATTAGGCCTGCCTTAAAGCTGGGGTCAAAGCACTGCAGGACATGCCTGAGAGGAGTCTTGGGTGGGTTCTGGAGCAAACCTCTTGCTTTACAGGAGAAAAAAAATCCTGGGTATCTTCCTTGGAGGAGTCTGGGGTTGCAACCCAGGATTGGGCCTGCCTTAAAGCTGGGGTCAAAGCACTGCAGGACATGCCTGAGAGGAGTGTTGGGTGGGTTCTGGAGCAAACCTCTTGCTTTACAGGAGAAAAAAAATCCTGGGTATCTTCCTTGGAGGAGTCTGGGGTTGCAACCCAGGATTAGGCCTGCCTTAAAGCTGGGGTCAAAGCACTGCAGGACATGCCTGAGAGGAGTGTTGGGTGGGTTCTGGAGCAAACCTCTTGCTTTACAGGAGAAAAAAAATCCTGGGTATCTTCCTTGGAGGAGTCTGGGGTTGCAACCCAGGATTGGGCCTGCCTTAAAGCTGGGGTCAAAGCACTGCAGGACATGCCTGAGAGGAGTGTTGGGTGGGTTCTGGAGCAAACCTCTTGCTTTACAGGAGAAAAAAAATCCTGGGTATCTTCCTTGGAGGAGTCTGGGGTTGCAACCCAGGATTGGGCCTGCCTTAAAGCTGGGGTCAAAGCACTGCAGGACATGCCTGAGAGGAGTGTTGGGTGGGTTCTGGAGCAAACCTCTTGCTTTACAGGAGAAAAAAAATCCTGGGTATCTTCCTTGGAGGAGTCTGGGGTTGCAACCCAGGATTGGGCCTGCCTTAAAGCTGGGGTCAAAGCACTGCAGGACATGCCTGAGAGGAGTCTTGGGTGGGTTCTGGAGCAAACCTCTTGCTTTACAGGAGAAAAAAAATCCTGGGTATCTTCCTTGGAGGAGTCTGGGGTTGCAACCCAGGATTGGGCCTGCCTTAAAGCTGGGGTCAAAGCACTGCAGGACATGCCTGAGAGGAGTCTTGGGTGGGTTCTGGAGCAAACCTCTTGCTTTACAGGAGAAAAAAAATCCTGGGTATCTTCCTTGGAGGAGTCTGGGGTTGCAACCCAGGATTGGGCCTGCCTTAAAGCTGGGGTCAAAGCACTGCAGGACATGCCTGAGAGGAGTCTTGGGTGGGTTCTGGAGCAAACCTCTTGCTTTACAGGAGAAAAAAAATCCTGGGTATCTTCCTTGGAGGAGTCTGGGGTTGCAACCCAGGATTAGGCCTGCCTTAAAGCTGGGGTCAAAGCACTGCAGGACATGCCTGAGAGGAGTCTTGGGTGGGTTCTGGAGCAAACCTCTTGCTTTACAGGAGAAAAAAAATCCTGGGTATCTTCCTTGGAGGAGTCTGGGGTTGCAACCCAGGATTAGGCCTGCCTTAAAGCTGGGGTCAAAGCACTGCAGGACATGCCTGAGAGGAGTCTTGGGTGGGTTCTGGAGCAAAACTCTTGCTTTACAGGAGACAAAAAATCCTGGGTATCTTCCTTGGAGGAGTCTGGGGTTGCAACCCAGGATTAGGCCTGTCTTAAAGCTGGGGTCAAAGCACTGCAGGACATGCCTGAGAGGAGTCTTGGGTGGGTTCTGGAGCAAACCTCTTGCTTTACAGGAGAAAAAAAATCCTGGGTATCTTCCTTGGAGGAGTCTGGGGTTGCAACCCAGGATTGGGCCTGCCTTAAAGCTGGGGTCAAAGCACTGCAGGACATGCCTGAGAGGAGTCTTGGGTGGGTTCTGGAGCAAAACTCTTGCTTTACAGGAGAAAAAAAATCCTGGGTATCTTCCTTGGAGGAGTCTGGGGTTGCAACCCAGGATTAGGCCTGCCTTAAAGCTGGGGTCAAAGCACTGCAGGACATGCCTGAGAGGAGTCTTGGGTGGGTTCTGGAGCAAACCTCTTGCTTTACAGGAGAAAAAAAATCCTGGGTATCTTCCTTGGAGGAGTCTGGGGTTGCAACCCAGGATTAGGCCTGCCTTAAAGCTGGGGTCAAAGCACTGCAGGACATGCCTGAGAGGAGTCTTGGGTGGGTTCTGGAGCAAACCTCTTGCTTTACAGGAGAAAAAAAATCCTGGGTATCTTCCTTGGAGGAGTCTGGGGTTGCAACCCAGGATTAGGCCTGCTTTAAAGCTGGGGTCAAAGTACTCCAGGACATGCCTGAGAGGAGTCTTGGGTGAGTCCTGGAGCAAACCTTTTCCTTTACAGGAGAAAAGACAACCCAGGAAGCTTCCTTGGGGGAGTCTAGTGCTGCTACCTGAGATCTCAGGTCCCTAAAGCAGAGTCGGAAGATACTGGGAGCTGCCTGGGAGGAGTGTGGTGTGGATCTTGGAGGTAAGAGCTTTCCCCAATACTAAAAAATATTCCATGTGTCTTCCTTGGAGGAGTCTAAGAGTTTTACCTGGGATCTCAGGTCCCTGAAGCAGGGCTCAAGACAGTGTGGGACATGTCTGTGAGGAATCTTGGGCAGATGCCAGAGAAGAGAGCGTCCTTTGAGGGAAAAAATCCTTTTGGGTATCTTCCTTGGAGGAGTCTGGGGTTGCAACCCAGGATTGGGCCTGCCTTAAAGCTGGGGTCAAAGCACTGCAGGACATGCCTGAGAGGAGTGTTGGGTGGGTTCTGGAGCAAACCTCTTGCTTTACAGGAGAAAAAAAATCCTGGGTATCTTCCTTGGAGGAGTCTGGGGTTGCAACCCAGGATTAGGCCTGCCTTAAAGCTGGGGTCAAAGCACTGCAGGACATGCCTGAGAGGAGTCTTGGGTGGGTTCTGGAGCAAACCTCTTGCTTTACAGGAGAAAAAAAATCCTGGGTATCTTCCTTGGAGGAGTCTGGGGTTGCAACCCAGGATTAGGCCTGCCTTAAAGCTGGGGTCAAAGCACTGCAGGACATGCCTGAGAGGAGTGTTGGGTGGGTTCTGGAGCAAACCTCTTGCTTTACAGGAGAAAAAAAATCCTGGGTATCTTCCTTGGAGGAGTGTGGGGTTGCAACCCAGGATTAGGCCTGCCTTAAAGCTGGGGTCAAAGCACTGCAGGACATGCCTGAGAGGAGTCTTGGGTGGGTTCTGGAGCAAAACTCTTGCTTTACAGGAGAAAAAAAATCCCGGGTATCTTCCTTGGAGGAGTCTGGGGTTGCAACCCAGGATTAGGCCTGCCTTAAAGCTGGGGTCAAAGCACTGCAGGACATGCCTGAGAGGAGTCTTGGGTGGGTTCTGGAGCAAACCTCTTGCTTTACAGGAGAAAAAAAATCCTGGGTATCTTCCTTGGAGGAGTCTGGGGTTGCAACCCAGGATTAGGCCTGCCTTAAAGCTGGGGTCAAAGCACTGCAGGACATGCCTGAGAGGAGTCTTGGGTGGGTTCTGGAGCAAACCTCTTGCTTTACAGGAGAAAAAAAATCCTGGGTATCTTCCTTGGAGGAGTCTGGGGTTGCAACCCAGGATTAGGCCTGCCTTAAAGCTGGGGTCAAAGCACTGCAGGACATGCCTGAGAGGAGTCTTGGGTGGGTTCTGGAGCAAACCTCTTGCTTTACAGGAGAAAAAAAATCCTGGGTATCTTCCTTGGAGGAGTCTGGGGTTGCAACCCAGGATTAGGCCTGCCTTAAAGCTGGGGTCAAAGCACTGCAGGACATGCCTGAGAGGAGTCTTGGGTGGGTTCTGGAGCAAACCTCTTGCTTTACAGGAGAAAAAAAATCCTGGGTATCTTCCTTGGAGGAGTCTGGGGTTGCAACGCAGGATTAGGCCTGCCTTAAAGCTGGGGTCAAAGCACTGCAGGACATGCCTGAGAGGAGTCTTGGGTGGGTTCTGGAGCAAACCTCTTGCTTTACAGGAGAAAAAAAATCCTGGGTATCTTCCTTGGAGGAGTCTGGGGTTGCAACCCAGGTTTAGGCCTGCCTTAAAGCTGGGGTCAAAGCACTGCAGGACATGCCTGAGAGGAGTTTTGGGTGGGTTCTGGAGCAAAACTCTTGCTTTACAGGAGACAAAAAATCCTGGGTATCTTCCTTGGAGGAGTCTGGGGTTGCAACCCAGGATTAGGCCTGTCTTAAAGCTGGGGTCAAAGCACTGCAGGACATGCCTGAGAGGAGTCTTGGGTGGGTTCTGGAGCAAACCTCTTGCTTTACAGGAGAAAAAAAATCCTGGGTATCTTCCTTGGAGGAGTCTGGGGTTGCAACCCAGGATTGGGCCTGCCTTAAAGCTGGGGTCAAAGCACTGCAGGACATGCCTGAGAGGAGTGTTGGGTGGGTTCTGGAGCAAACCTCTTGCTTTACAGGAGAAAAAAAATCCTGGGTATCTTCCTTGGAGGAGTCTGGGGTTGCAACCCAGGATTAGGCCTGCCTTAAAGCTGGGGTCAAAGCACTGCAGGACATGCCTGAGAGGAGTCTTGGGTGGGTTCTGGAGCAAACCTCTTGCTTTACAGGAGAAAAAAAATCCTGGGTGTCTTCCTTGGAGGAGTCTGGGGTTGCAACCCAGGATTAGGCCTGCCTTAAAGCTGGGGTCAAAGCACTGCAGGACATGCCTGAGAGGAGTCTTGGGTGGGTTCTGGAGCAAACCTCTTGCTTTACAGGAGAAAAAAAATCCTGGGTATCTTCCTTGGAGGAGTCTGGGGTTGCAACCCAGGATTGGGCCTGCCTTAAAGCTGGGGTCAAAGCACTGCAGGACATGCCTGAGAGGAGTGTTGGGTGGGTTCTGGAGCAAACCTCTTGCTTTACAGGAGAAAAAAAATCCTGGGTATCTTCCTTGGAGGAGTCTGGGGTTGCAACCCAGGATTAGGCCTGCCTTAAAGCTGGGGTCAAAGCACTGCAGGACATGCCTGAGAGGAGTCTTGGGTGGGTTCTGGAGCAAACCTCTTGCTTTACAGGAGAAAAAAAATCCTGGGTATCTTCCCTGGAGGAGTCTGGGGTTGCAACCCAGGATTAGGCCTGCCTTAAAGCTGGGGTCAAAGCACTGCAGGACATGCCTGAGAGGAGTCTTGGGTGGGTTCTGGAGCAAAACTCTTGCTTTACAGGAGACAAAAAATCCTGGGTATCTTCCTTGGAGGAGTCTGGGGTTGCAACCCAGGATTAGGCCTGTCTTAAAGCTGGGGTCAAAGCACTGCAGGACATGCCTGAGAGGAGTGTTGGGTGGGTTCTGGAGCAAACCTCTTGCTTTACAGGAGAAAAAAAATCCTGGGTATCTTCCTTGGAGGAGTCTGGGGTTGCAACCCAGGATTGGGCCTGCCTTAAAGCTGGGGTCAAAGCACTGCAGGACATGCCTGAGAGGAGTCTTGGGTGGGTTCTGGAGCAAAACTCTTGCTTTACAGGAGAAAAAAAATCCTGGGTATCTTCCTTGGAGGAGTCTGGGGTTGCAACCCAGGATTAGGCCTGCCTTAAAGCTGGGGTCAAAGCACTGCAGGACATGCCTGAGAGGAGTCTTGGGTGGGTTCTGGAGCAAACCTCTTGCTTTACAGGAGAAAAAAAATCCTGGGTATCTTCCTTGGAGGAGTCTGGGGTTGCAACCCAGGATTAGGCCTGCCTTAAAGCTGGGGTCAAAGCACTGCAGGACATGCCTGAGAGGAGTCTTGGGTGGGTTCTGGAGCAAACCTCTTGCTTTACAGGAGAAAAAAAATCCTGGGTATCTTCCTTGGAGGAGTCTGGGGTTGCAACCCAGGATTAGGCCTGCTTTAAAGCTGGGGTCAAAGTACTCCAGGACATGCCTGAGAGGAGTCTTGGGTGAGTCCTGGAGCAAACCTTTTCCTTTACAGGAGAAAAGACAACCCAGGAAGCTTCCTTGGGGGAGTCTAGTGCTGCTACCTGAGATCTCAGGTCCCTAAAGCAGAGTCGGAAGATACTGGGAGCTGCCTGGGAGGAGTGTGGTGTGGATCTTGGAGGTAAGAGCTTTCCCCAATACTAAAAAATATTCCATGTGTCTTCCTTGGAGGAGTCTAAGAGTTTTACCTGGGATCTCAGGTCCCTGAAGCAGGGCTCAAGACAGTGTGGGACATGTCTGTGAGGAATCTTGGGCAGATGCCAGAGAAGAGAGCGTCCTTTGAGGGAAAAAATCCTTTTGGGTATCTTCCTTGGAGGAGTCTGGGGTTGCAACCCAGGATTAGGCCTGCCTTAAAGCTGGGGTCAAAGCACTGCAGGACATGCCTGAGAGGAGTGTTGGGTGGGTTCTGGAGCAAACCTCTTGCTTTACAGGAGAAAAAAAATCCTGGGTATCTTCCTTGGAGGAGTCTGGGGTTGCAACCCAGGATTAGGCCTGCCTTAAAGCTGGGGTCAAAGCACTGCAGGACATGCCTGAGAGGAGTCTTGGGTGGGTTCTGGAGCAAACCTCTTGCTTTACAGGAGAAAAAAAATCCTGGGTATCTTCCTTGGAGGAGTCTGGGGTTGCAACCCAGGATTGGGCCTGCCTTAAAGCTGGGGTCAAAGCACTGCAGGACATGCCTGAGAGGAGTCTTGGGTGGGTTCTGGAGCAAACCTCTTGCTTTACAGGAGAAAAAAAATCCTGGGTATCTTCCTTGGAGGAGTCTGGGGTTGCAACCCAGGATTAGGCCTGCCTTAAAGCTGGGGTCAAAGTACTCCAGGACATGCCTGAGAGGAGTCTTGGGTGGGTTCTGGAGCAAACCTCTTGCTTTACAGGAGAAAAAAAATCCTGGGTATCTTCCTTGGAGGAGTCTGGGGTTGCAACCCAGGATTAGGCCTGCTTTAAAGCTGGGGTCAAAGTACTCCAGGACATGCCTGAGAGGAGTCTTGGGTGAGTCCTGGAGCAAACCTTTTCCTTTACAGGAGAAAAGACAACCCAGGAAGCTTCCTTGGGGGAGTCTAGTGCTGCTACCTGAGATCTCAGGTCCCTAAAGCAGAGTCGGAAGATACTGGGAGCTGCCTGGGAGGAGTGTGGTGTGGATCTTGGAGGTAAGAGCTTTCCCCAATACTAAAAAATATTCCATGTGTCTTCCTTGGAGGAGTCTAAGAGTTTTACCTGGGATCTCAGGTCCCTGAAGCAGGGCTCAAGACAGTGTGGGACATGTCTGTGAGGAATCTTGGGCAGATGCCAGAGAAGAGAGCGTCCTTTGAGGGAAAAAATCCTTTTGGGTATCTTCCTTGGAGGAGTCTGGGGTTGCAACCCAGGATTGGGCCTGCCTTAAAGCTGGGGTCAAAGCACTGCAGGACATGCCTGAGAGGAGTGTTGGGTGGGTTCTGGAGCAAACCTCTTGCTTTACAGGAGAAAAAAAATCCTGGGTATCTTCCTTGGAGGAGTCTGGGGTTGCAACCCAGGATTGGGCCTGCCTTAAAGCTGGGGTCAAAGCACTGCAGGACATGCCTGAGAGGAGTCTTGGGTGGGTTCTGGAGCAAACCTCTTGCTTTACAGGAGAAAAAAAATCCTGGGTATCTTCCTTGGAGGAGTCTGGGGTTGCAACCCAGGATTAGGCCTGCCTTAAAGCTGGGGTCAAAGCACTGCAGGACATGCCTGAGAGGAGTGTTGGGTGGGTTCTGGAGCAAACCTCTTGCTTTACAGGAGAAAAAAAATCCTGGGTATCTTCCTTGGAGGAGTCTGGGGTTGCAACCCAGGATTAGGCCTGCCTTAAAGCTGGGGTCAAAGCACTGCAGGACATGCCTGAGAGGAGTCTTGGGTGGGTTCTGGAGCAAACCTCTTGCTTTACAGGAGAAAAAAAATCCTGGGTATCTTCCTTGGAGGAGTCTGGGGTTGCAACCCAGGATTAGGCCTGCCTTAAAGCTGGGGTCAAAGCACTGCAGGACATGCCTGAGAGGAGTCTTGGGTGGGTTCTGGAGCAAAACTCTTGCTTTACAGGAGAAAAAAAAACCCGGGTATCTTCCTTGGAGGAGTCTGGGGTTGCAACCCAGGATTAGGCCTGCCTTAAAGCTGGGGTCAAAGCACTGCAGGACATGCCTGAGAGGAGTCTTGGGTGGGTTCTGGAGCAAACCTCTTGCTTTACAGGAGAAAAAAAATCCTGGGTATCTTCCTTGGAGGAGTCTGGGGTTGCAACCCAGGATTAGGCCTGCCTTAAAGCTGGGGTCAAAGCACTGCAGGACATGCCTGAGAGGAGTCTTGGGTGGGTTCTGGAGCAAAACTCTTGCTTTACAGGAGAAAAAAAAACCCGGGTATCTTCCTTGGAGGAGTCTGGGGTTGCAACCCAGGATTAGGCCTGCCTTAAAGCTGGGGTCAAAGCACTGCAGGACATGCCTGAGAGGAGTCTTGGGTGGGTTCTGGAGCAAACCTCTTGCTTTACAGGAGAAAAAAAATCCTGGGTATCTTCCTTGGAGGAGTCTGGGGTTGCAACCCAGGATTGGGCCTGCCTTAAAGCTGGGGTCAAAGCACTGCAGGACATGCCTGAGAGGAGTCTTGGGTGGGTTCTGGAGCAAAACTCTTGCTTTACAGGAGAAAAAAAATCCTGGGTATCTTCCTTGGAGGAGTCTGGGGTTGCAACCCAGGATTAGGCCTGCCTTAAAGCTGGGGTCAAAGCACTGCAGGACATGCCTGAGAGGAGTCTTGGGTGGGTTCTGGAGCAAACCTCTTGCTTTACAGGAGAAAAAAAATCCTGGGTATCTTCCTTGGAGGAGTCTGGGGTTGCAACACAGGATTAGGCCTGCCTTAAAGCTGGGGTCAAAGCACTGCAGGACATGCCTGAGAGGAGTCTTGGGTGGGTTCTGGAGCAAACCTCTTGCTTTACAGGAGAAAAAAAATCCTGGGTATCTTCCTTGGAGGAGTCTGGGGTTGCAACGCAGGATTAGGCCTGCCTTAAAGCTGGGGTCAAAGCACTGCAGGACATGCCTGAGAGGAGTCTTGGGTGGGTTCTGGAGCAAACCTCTTGCTTTACAGGAGAAAAAAAATCCTGGGTATCTTCCTTGGAGGAGTCTGGGGTTGCAACCCAGGATTGGGCCTGCCTTAAAGCTGGGGTCAAAGCACTGCAGGACATGCCTGAGAGGAGTCTTGGGTGGGTTCTGGAGCAAACCTCTTGCTTTACAGGAGAAAAAAAATCCTGGGTATCTTCCTTGGAGGAGTCTGGGGTTGCAACCCAGGATTGGGCCTGCCTTAAAGCTGGGGTCAAAGCACTGCAGGACATGCCTGAGAGGAGTCTTGGGTGGGTTCTGGAGCAAACCTCTTGCTTTACAGGAGAAAAAAAATCCTGGGTGTCTTCCTTGGAGGAGTCTGGGGTTGCAACCCAGGATTGGGCCTGCCTTAAAGCTGGGGTCAAAGCACTGCAGGACATGCCTGAGAGGAGTCTTGGGTGGGTTCTGGAGCAAAACTCTTGCTTTACAGGAGAAAAAAAATCCTGGGTATCTTCCTTGGAGGAGTCTGGGGTTGCAACCCAGGATTAGGCCTGCCTTAAAGCTGGGGTCAAAGTACTCCAGGACATGCCTGAGAGGAGTCTTGGGTGAGTCCTGGAGCAAACCTTTTCCTTTACAGGAGAAAAGAGAACCCAGGAAGCTTCCTTGGGGGAGTCTAGTGCTGCTACCTGAGATCTCAGGTCCCTAAAGCAGAGTCGGAAGATACTGGGAGCTGCCTGGGAGGAGTGTGGTGTGGATCTTGGAGGTAAGAGCTTTTCCCAATACTAAAAAATATTCCATGTGTCTTCCTTGGAGGAGTCTAAGAGTTTTACCTGGGATCTCAGGTCCCTGAAGCAGGGCTCAAGACAGTGTGGGACATGTCTGTGAGGAATCTTGGGCAGATGCCAGAGAAGAGAGCGTCCTTTGAGGGAAAAAATCCTTTTGGGTATCTTCCTTGGAGGAGTCTGGGGTTGCAACCCAGGATTGGGCCTGCCTTAAAGCTGGGGTCAAAGCACTGCAGGACATGCCTGAGAGGAGTCTTGGGTGGGTTCTGGAGCAAACCTCTTGCTTTACAGGAGAAAAAAAATCCTGGGTATCTTCCTTGGAGGAGTCTGGGGTTGCAACCCAGGATTAGGCCTGCCTTAAAGCTGGGGTCAAAGCACTGCAGGACATGCCTGAGAGGAGTCTTGGGTGGGTTCTGGAGCAAACCTCTTGCTTTACAGGAGAAAAAAAATCCTGGGTATCTTCCTTGGAGGAGTCTGGGGTTGCAACCCAGGATTAGGCCTGCCTTAAAGCTGGGGTCAAAGCACTGCAGGACATGCCTGAGAGGAGTGTTGGGTGGGTTCTGGAGCAAACCTCTTGCTTTACAGGAGAAAAAAAATCCTGGGTATCTTCCTTGGAGGAGTCTGGGGTTGCAACCCAGGATTAGGCCTGCCTTAAAGCTGGGGTCAAAGCACTGCAGGACATGCCTGAGAGGAGTGTTGGGTGGGTTCTGGAGCAAACCTCTTGCTTTACAGGAGAAAAAAAATCCTGGGTATCTTCCTTGGAGGAGTCTGGGGTTGCAACCCAGGATTAGGCCTGCCTTAAAGCTGGGGTCAAAGCACTGCAGGACATGCCTGAGAGGAGTCTTGGGTGGGTTCTGGAGCAAAACTCTTGCTTTACAGGAGAAAAAAAATCCTGGGTATCTTCCTTGGAGGAGTCTGGGGTTGCAACCCAGGATTAGGCCTGCCTTAAAGCTGGGGTCAAAGCACTGCAGGACATGCCTGAGAGGAGTCTTGGGTGGGTTCTGGAGCAAACCTCTTGCTTTACAGGAGAAAAAAAATCCTGGGTATCTTCCTTGGAGGAGTCTGGGGTTGCAACCCAGGATTAGGCCTGCCTTAAAGCTGGGGTCAAAGCACTGCAGGACATGCCTGAGAGGAGTCTTGGGTGGGTTCTGGAGCAAACCTCTTGCTTTACAGGAGAAAAAAAATCCTGGGTATCTTCCTTGGAGGAGTCTGGGGTTGCAACCCAGGATTAGGCCTGCTTTAAAGCTGGGGTCAAAGTACTCCAGGACATGCCTGAGAGGAGTCTTGGGTGAGTCCTGGAGCAAACCTTTTCCTTTACAGGAGAAAAGACAACCCAGGAAGCTTCCTTGGGGGAGTCTAGTGCTGCTACCTGAGATCTCAGGTCCCTAAAGCAGAGTCGGAAGATACTGGGAGCTGCCTGGGAGGAGTGTGGTGTGGATCTTGGAGGTAAGAGCTTTCCCCAATACTAAAAAATATTCCATGTGTCTTCCTTGGAGGAGTCTAAGAGTTTTACCTGGGATCTCAGGTCCCTGAAGCAGGGCTCAAGACAGTGTGGGACATGTCTGTGAGGAATCTTGGGCAGATGCCAGAGAAGAGAGCGTCCTTTGAGGGAAAAAATCCTTTTGGGTATCTTCCTTGGAGGAGTCTGGGGTTGCAACCCAGGATTAGGCCTGCCTTAAAGCTGGGGTCAAAGCACTGCAGGACATGCCTGAGAGGAGTGTTGGGTGGGTTCTGGAGCAAACCTCTTGCTTTACAGGAGAAAAAAAATCCTGGGTATCTTCCTTGGAGGAGTCTGGGGTTGCAACCCAGGATTAGGCCTGCCTTAAAGCTGGGGTCAAAGCACTGCAGGACATGCCTGAGAGGAGTCTTGGGTGGGTTCTGGAGCAAACCTCTTGCTTTACAGGAGAAAAAAAATCCTGGGTATCTTCCTTGGAGGAGTCTGGGGTTGCAACCCAGGATTGGGCCTGCCTTAAAGCTGGGGTCAAAGCACTGCAGGACATGCCTGAGAGGAGTCTTGGGTGGGTTCTGGAGCAAACCTCTTGCTTTACAGGAGAAAAAAAATCCTGGGTATCTTCCTTGGAGGAGTCTGGGGTTGCAACCCAGGATTAGGCCTGCCTTAAAGCTGGGGTCAAAGTACTCCAGGACATGCCTGAGAGGAGTCTTGGGTGGGTTCTGGAGCAAACCTCTTGCTTTACAGGAGAAAAAAAATCCTGGGTATCTTCCTTGGAGGAGTCTGGGGTTGCAACCCAGGATTAGGCCTGCTTTAAAGCTGGGGTCAAAGTACTCCAGGACATGCCTGAGAGGAGTCTTGGGTGAGTCCTGGAGCAAACCTTTTCCTTTACAGGAGAAAAGACAACCCAGGAAGCTTCCTTGGGGGAGTCTAGTGCTGCTACCTGAGATCTCAGGTCCCTAAAGCAGAGTCGGAAGATACTGGGAGCTGCCTGGGAGGAGTGTGGTGTGGATCTTGGAGGTAAGAGCTTTCCCCAATACTAAAAAATATTCCATGTGTCTTCCTTGGAGGAGTCTAAGAGTTTTACCTGGGATCTCAGGTCCCTGAAGCAGGGCTCAAGACAGTGTGGGACATGTCTGTGAGGAATCTTGGGCAGATGCCAGAGAAGAGAGCGTCCTTTGAGGGAAAAAATCCTTTTGGGTATCTTCCTTGGAGGAGTCTGGGGTTGCAACCCAGGATTGGGCCTGCCTTAAAGCTGGGGTCAAAGCACTGCAGGACATGCCTGAGAGGAGTGTTGGGTGGGTTCTGGAGCAAACCTCTTGCTTTACAGGAGAAAAAAAATCCTGGGTATCTTCCTTGGAGGAGTCTGGGGTTGCAACCCAGGATTGGGCCTGCCTTAAAGCTGGGGTCAAAGCACTGCAGGACATGCCTGAGAGGAGTCTTGGGTGGGTTCTGGAGCAAAACTCTTGCTTTACAGGAGAAAAAAAATCCTGGGTATCTTCCTTGGAGGAGTCTGGGGTTGCAACCCAGGATTAGGCCTGCCTTAAAGCTGGGGTCAAAGCACTGCAGGACATGCCTGAGAGGAGTGTTGGGTGGGTTCTGGAGCAAACCTCTTGCTTTACAGGAGAAAAAAAATCCTGGGTATCTTCCTTGGAGGAGTCTGGGGTTGCAACCCAGGATTAGGCCTGCCTTAAAGCTGGGGTCAAAGCACTGCAGGACATGCCTGAGAGGAGTCTTGGGTGGGTTCTGGAGCAAACCTCTTGCTTTACAGGAGAAAAAAAATCCTGGGTATCTTCCTTGGAGGAGTCTGGGGTTGCAACCCAGGATTAGGCCTGCCTTAAAGCTGGGGTCAAAGCACTGCAGGACATGCCTGAGAGGAGTCTTGGGTGGGTTCTGGAGCAAAACTCTTGCTTTACAGGAGAAAAAAAAACCCGGGTATCTTCCTTGGAGGAGTCTGGGGTTGCAACCCAGGATTAGGCCTGCCTTAAAGCTGGGGTCAAAGCACTGCAGGACATGCCTGAGAGGAGTCTTGGGTGGGTTCTGGAGCAAAACTCTTGCTTTACAGGAGAAAAAAAAACCCGGGTATCTTCCTTGGAGGAGTCTGGGGTTGCAACACAGGATTAGGCCTGCCTTAAAGCTGGGGTCAAAGCACTGCAGGACATGCCTGAGAGGAGTCTTGGGTGGGTTCTGGAGCAAACCTCTTGCTTTACAGGAGAAAAAAAATCCTGGGTATCTTCCTTGGAGGAGTCTGGGGTTGCAACCCAGGATTGGGCCTGCCTTAAAGCTGGGGTCAAAGCACTGCAGGACATGCCTGAGAGGAGTCTTGGGTGGGTTCTGGAGCAAAACTCTTGCTTTACAGGAGAAAAAAAATCCTGGGTATCTTCCTTGGAGGAGTCTGGGGTTGCAACCCAGGATTAGGCCTGCCTTAAAGCTGGGGTCAAAGCACTGCAGGACATGCCTGAGAGGAGTCTTGGGTGGGTTCTGGAGCAAACCTCTTGCTTTACAGGAGAAAAAAAATCCTGGGTATCTTCCTTGGAGGAGTCTGGGGTTGCAACACAGGATTAGGCCTGCCTTAAAGCTGGGGTCAAAGCACTGCAGGACATGCCTGAGAGGAGTCTTGGGTGGGTTCTGGAGCAAACCTCTTGCTTTACAGGAGAAAAAAAATCCTGGGTATCTTCCTTGGAGGAGTCTGGGGTTGCAACCCAGGATTGGGCCTGCCTTAAAGCTGGGGTCAAAGCACTGCAGGACATGCCTGAGAGGAGTCTTGGGTGGGTTCTGGAGCAAACCTCTTGCTTTACAGGAGAAAAAAAATCCTGGGTATCTTCCTTGGAGGAGTCTGGGGTTGCAACCCAGGATTGGGCCTGCCTTAAAGCTGGGGTCAAAGCACTGCAGGACATGCCTGAGAGGAGTCTTGGGTGGGTTCTGGAGCAAACCTCTTGCTTTACAGGAGAAAAAAAATCCTGGGTGTCTTCCTTGGAGGAGTCTGGGGTTGCAACCCAGGATTGGGCCTGCCTTAAAGCTGGGGTCAAAGCACTGCAGGACATGCCTGAGAGGAGTCTTGGGTGGGTTCTGGAGCAAAACTCTTGCTTTACAGGAGAAAAAAAATCCTGGGTATCTTCCTTGGAGGAGTCTGGGGTTGCAACCCAGGATTAGGCCTGCCTTAAAGCTGGGGTCAAAGTACTCCAGGACATGCCTGAGAGGAGTCTTGGGTGAGTCCTGGAGCAAACCTTTTCCTTTACAGGAGAAAAGAGAACCCAGGAAGCTTCCTTGGGGGAGTCTAGTGCTGCTACCTGAGATCTCAGGTCCCTAAAGCAGAGTCGGAAGATACTGGGAGCTGCCTGGGAGGAGTGTGGTGTGGATCTTGGAGGTAAGAGCTTTTCCCAATACTAAAAAATATTCCATGTGTCTTCCTTGGAGGAGTCTAAGAGTTTTACCTGGGATCTCAGGTCCCTGAAGCAGGGCTCAAGACAGTGTGGGACATGTCTGTGAGGAATCTTGGGCAGATGCCAGAGAAGAGAGCGTCCTTTGAGGGAAAAAATCCTTTTGGGTATCTTCCTTGGAGGAGTCTGGGGTTGCAACCCAGGATTGGGCCTGCCTTAAAGCTGGGGTCAAAGCACTGCAGGACATGCCTGAGAGGAGTCTTGGGTGGGTTCTGGAGCAAACCTCTTGCTTTACAGGAGAAAAAAAATCCTGGGTATCTTCCTTGGAGGAGTCTGGGGTTGCAACCCAGGATTAGGCCTGCCTTAAAGCTGGGGTCAAAGCACTGCAGGACATGCCTGAGAGGAGTCTTGGGTGGGTTCTGGAGCAAACCTCTTGCTTTACAGGAGAAAAAAAATCCTGGGTATCTTCCTTGGAGGAGTCTGGGGTTGCAACCCAGGATTAGGCCTGCCTTAAAGCTGGGGTCAAAGCACTGCAGGACATGCCTGAGAGGAGTGTTGGGTGGGTTCTGGAGCAAACCTCTTGCTTTACAGGAGAAAAAAAATCCTGGGTATCTTCCTTGGAGGAGTCTGGGGTTGCAACCCAGGATTAGGCCTGCCTTAAAGCTGGGGTCAAAGCACTGCAGGACATGCCTGAGAGGAGTCTTGGGTGGGTTCTGGAGCAAAACTCTTGCTTTACAGGAGAAAAAAAAACCCGGGTATCTTCCTTGGAGGAGTCTGGGGTTGCAACCCAGGATTAGGCCTGCCTTAAAGCTGGGGTCAAAGCACTGCAGGACATGCCTGAGAGGAGTCTTGGGTGGGTTCGGGAGCAAACCTCTTGCTTTACAGGAGAAAAAAAATCCTGGGTATCTTCCTTGGAGGAGTCTGGGGTTGCAACCCAGGATTAGGCCTGCCTTAAAGCTGGGGTCAAAGCACTGCAGGACATGCCTGAGAGGAGTGTTGGGTGGGTTCTGGAGCAAACCTCTTGCTTTACAGGAGAAAAAAAATCCTGGGTATCTTCCTTGGAGGAGTCTGGGGTTGCAACCCAGGATTAGGCCTGCCTTAAAGCTGGGGTCAAAGCACTGCAGGACATGCCTGAGAGGAGTCTTGGGTGGGTTCTGGAGCAAACCTCTTGCTTTACAGGAGAAAAAAAATCCTGGGTATCTTCCTTGGAGGAGTCTGGGGTTGCAACACAGGATTAGGCCTGCCTTAAAGCTGGGCTCAAAGCACTGCAGGACATGCCTGAGAGGAGTCTTGGGTGGGTTCTGGAGCAAACCTCTTGCTTTACAGGAGAAAAAAAATCCTGGGTATCTTCCTTGGAGGAGTCTGGGGTTGCAACGCAGGATTAGGCCTGCCTTAAAGCTGGGGTCAAAGCACTGCAGGACATGCCTGAGAGGAGTCTTGGGTGGGTTCTGGAGCAAACCTCTTGCTTTACAGGAGAAAAAAAATCCTGGGTATCTTCCTTGGAGGAGTCTGGGGTTGCAACCCAGGATTGGGCCTGCCTTAAAGCTGGGGTCAAAGCACTGCAGGACATGCCTGAGAGGAGTCTTGGGTGGGTTCTGGAGCAAAACTCTTGCTTTACAGGAGAAAAAAAATCCTGGGTATCTTCCTTGGAGGAGTCTGGGGTTGCAACCCAGGATTAGGCCTGCCTTAAAGCTGGGGTCAAAGCACTGCAGGACATGCCTGAGAGGAGTCTTGGGTGGGTTCTGGAGCAAACCTCTTGCTTTACAGGAGAAAAAAAATCCTGGGTATCTTCCTTGGAGGAGTCTGGGGTTGCAACCCAGGATTAGGCCTGCCTTAAAGCTGGGGTCAAAGCACTGCAGGACATGCCTGAGAGGAGTCTTGGGTGGGTTCTGGAGCAAACCTCTTGCTTTACAGGAGAAAAAAAATCCTGGGTATCTTCCTTGGAGGAGTCTGGGGTTGCAACCCAGGATTAGGCCTGCCTTAAAGCTGGGGTCAAAGCACTGCAGGACATGCCTGAGAGGAGTCTTGGGTGGGTTCTGGAGCAAACCTCTTGCTTTACAGGAGAAAAAAAATCCTGGGTATCTTCCTTGGAGGAGTCTGGGGTTGCAACCCAGGATTAGGCCTGCCTTAAAGCTGGGGTCAAAGCACTGCAGGACATGCCTGAGAGGAGTCTTGGGTGGGTTCTGGAGCAAAACTCTTGCTTTACAGGAGAAAAAAAATCCTGGGTATCTTCCTTGGAGGAGTCTGGGGTTGCAACCCAGGATTGGGCCTGCCTTAAAGCTGGGGTCAAAGCACTGCAGGACATGCCTGAGAGGAGTCTTGGGTGGGTTCTGGAGCAAAACTCTTGCTTTACAGGAGAAAAAAAATCCTGGGTATCTTCCTTGGAGGAGTCTGGGGTTGCAACCCAGGATTAGGCCTGCCTTAAAGCTGGGGTCAAAGTACTCCAGGACATGCCTGAGAGGAGTCTTGGGTGAGTCCTGGAGCAAACCTTTTCCTTTACAGGAGAAAAGAGAACCCAGGAAGCTTCCTTGGGGGAGTCTAGTGCTGCTACCTGAGATCTCAGGTCCCTAAAGCAGAGTCGGAAGATACTGGGAGCTGCCTGGGAGGAGTGTGGTGTGGATCTTGGAGGTAAGAGCTTTCCCCAATACTAAAAAATATTCCATGTGTCTTCCTTGGAGGAGTCTAAGAGTTTTACCTGGGATCTCAGGTCCCTGAAGCAGGGCTCAAGACAGTGTGGGACATGTCTGTGAGGAATCTTGGGCAGATGCCAGAGAAGAGAGCGTCCTTTGAGGGAAAAAATCCTTTTGGGTATCTTCCTTGGAGGAGTCTGGGGTTGCAACCCAGGATTGGGCCTGCCTTAAAGCTGGGGTCAAAGCACTGCAGGACATGCCTGAGAGGAGTGTTGGGTGGGTTCTGGAGCAAACCTCTTGCTTTACAGGAGAAAAAAAATCCTGGGTATCTTCCTTGGAGGAGTCTGGGGTTGCAACCCAGGATTAGGCCTGCCTTAAAGCTGGGGTCAAAGCACTGCAGGACATGCCTGAGAGGAGTCTTGGGTGGGTTCTGGAGCAAACCTCTTGCTTTACAGGAGAAAAAAAATCCTGGGTATCTTCCTTGGAGGAGTCTGGGGTTGCAACCCAGGATTGGGCCTGCCTTAAAGCTGGGGTCAAAGCACTGCAGGACATGCCTGAGAGGAGTGTTGGGTGGGTTCTGGAGCAAACCTTTTCCTTTACAGGAGAAAAGACAACCCAGGAAGCTTCCTTGGGGGAGTCTAGTGCTGCTACCTGAGATCTCAGGTCCCTAAAGCAGAGTTGGAAGATACTGGGAGCTGCCTGGGAGGAGTGTGGTGTGGATCTTGGAGGTAAGAGCTTTCCCCAATACTAAAAAATATTCCATGTGTCTTCCTTGGAGGAGTGTAAGAGTTTTACCTGGGATCTCAGGTCCCTGAAGCAGGGCTCAAGACAGTGTGGGACATGTCTGTGAGGAATCTTGGGCAGATGCCAGAGAAGAGAGCGTCCTTTGAGGGAAAAAATCCTTTTGGGTATCTTCCTTGGAGGAGTCTGGGGTTGCAACCCAGGATTGGGCCTGCCTTAAAGCTGGGGTCAAAGCACTGCAGGACATGCCTGAGAGGAGTCTTGGGTGGGTTCTGGAGCAAACCTCTTGCTTTACAGGAGAAAAAAAATCCTGGGTATCTTCCTTGGAGGAGTCTGGGGTTGCAACCCAGGATTAGGCCTGCCTTAAAGCTGGGGTCAAAGCACTGCAGGACATGCCTGAGAGGAGTCTTGGGTGGGTTCTGGAGCAAAACTCTTGCTTTACAGGAGAAAAAAAATCCCGGGTATCTTCCTTGGAGGAGTCTGGGATTGCAACCCAGGATTAGGCCTGCCTTAAAGCTGGGGTCAAAGCACTGCAGGACATGCCTGAGAGGAGTCTTGGGTGGGTTCTGGAGCAAACCTCTTGCTTTACAGGAGAAAAAAAATCCTGGGTATCTTCCTTGGAGGAGTCTGGGGTTGCAACCCAGGATTGGGCCTGCCTTAAAGCTGGGGTCAAAGCACTGCAGGACATGCCTGAGAGGAGTCTTGGGTGGGTTCTGGAGCAAACCTCTTGCTTTACAGGAGAAAAAAAATCCTGGGTATCTTCCTTGGAGGAGTCTGGGGTTGCAACCCAGGATTAGGCCTGCCTTAAAGCTGGGGTCAAAGCACTGCAGGACATGCCTGAGAGGAGTCTTGGGTGGGTTCTGGAGCAAACCTCTTGCTTTACAGGAGAAAAAAAATCCTGGGTATCTTCCTTGGAGGAGTCTGGGGTTGCAACCCAGGATTAGGCCTGCCTTAAAGCTGGGGTCAAAGCACTGCAGGACATGCCTGAGAGGAGTCTTGGGTGGGTTCTGGAGCAAAACTCTTGCTTTACAGGAGAAAAAAAATCCTGGGTATCTTCCTTGGAGGAGTCTGGGGTTGCAACCCAGGATTAGGCCTGCCTTAAAGCTGGGGTCAAAGCACTGCAGGACATGCCTGAGAGGAGTCTTGGGTGGGTTCTGGAGCAAACCTCTTGCTTTACAGGAGAAAAAAAATCCTGGGTATCTTCCTTGGAGGAGTCTGGGGTTGCAACCCAGGATTGGGCCTGCCTTAAAGCTGGGGTCAAAGCACTGCAGGACATGCCTGAGAGGAGTCTTGGGTGGGTTCTGGAGCAAACCTCTTGCTTTACAGGAGAAAAAAAATCCTGGGTATCTTCCTTGGAGGAGTCTGGGGTTGCAACCCAGGATTGGGCCTGCCTTAAAGCTGGGGTCAAAGCACTGCAGGACATGCCTGAGAGGAGTGTTGGGTGGGTTCTGGAGCAAACCTTTTCCTTTACAGGAGAAAAGACAACCCAGGAAGCTTCCTTGGGGGAGTCTAGTGCTGCTACCTGAGATCTCAGGTGCCTAAAGCAGAGTCGGAAGATACTGGGAGCTGCCTGGGAGGAGTGTGGTGTGGATCTTGGAGGTAAGAGCTTTCCCCAATACTAAAAAATATTCCATGTGTCTTCCTTGGAGGAGTCTAAGAGTTTTACCTGGGATCTCAGGTCCCTGAAGCAGGGCTCAAGACAGTGTGGGACATGTCTGTGAGGAATCTTGGGCAGATGCCAGAGAAGAGAGCGTCCTTTGAGGGAAAAAATCCTTTTGGGTATCTTCCTTGGAGGAGTCTGGGGTTGCAACCCAGGATTGGGCCTGCCTTAAAGCTGGGGTCAAAGCACTGCAGGACATGCCTGAGAGGAGTGTTGGGTGGGTTCTGGAGCAAACCTCTTGCTTTACAGGAGAAAAAAAATCCTGGGTATCTTCCTTGGAGGAGTCTGGGGTTGCAACCCAGGATTGGGCCTGCCTTAAAGCTGGGGTCAAAGCACTGCAGGACATGCCTGAGAGGAGTCTTGGGTGGGTTCTGGAGCAAACCTCTTGCTTTACAGGAGAAAAAAAATCCTGGGTATCTTCCTTGGAGGAGTCTGGGGTTGCAACCCAGGATTAGGCCTGCCTTAAAGCTGGGGTCAAAGCACTGCAGGACATGCCTGAGAGGAGTGTTGGGTGGGTTCTGGAGCAAACCTCTTGCTTTACAGGAGAAAAAAAATCCTGGGTATCTTCCTTGGAGGAGTCTGGGGTTGCAACCCAGGATTAGGCCTGCCTTAAAGCTGGGGTCAAAGCACTGCAGGACATGCCTGAGAGGAGTCTTGGGTGGGTTCTGGAGCAAACCTCTTGCTTTACAGGAGAAAAAAAATCCTGGGTATCTTCCTTGGAGGAGTCTGGGGTTGCAACCCAGGATTAGGCCTGCCTTAAAGCTGGGGTCAAAGCACTGCAGGACATGCCTGAGAGGAGTCTTGGGTGGGTTCTGGAGCAAAACTCTTGCTTTACAGGAGAAAAAAAAACCCGGGTATCTTCCTTGGAGGAGTCTGGGGTTGCAACCCAGGATTAGGCCTGCCTTAAAGCTGGGGTCAAAGCACTGCAGGACATGCCTGAGAGGAGTCTTGGGTGGGTTCTGGAGCAAACCTCTTGCTTTACAGGAGAAAAAAAATCCTGGGTATCTTCCTTGGAGGAGTCTGGGGTTGCAACCCAGGATTAGGCCTGCCTTAAAGCTGGGGTCAAAGCACTGCAGGACATGCCTGAGAGGAGTCTTGGGTGGGTTCTGGAGCAAAACTCTTGCTTTACAGGAGAAAAAAAAACCCGGGTATCTTCCTTGGAGGAGTCTGGGGTTGCAACCCAGGATTAGGCCTGCCTTAAAGCTGGGGTCAAAGCACTGCAGGACATGCCTGAGAGGAGTCTTGGGTGGGTTCTGGAGCAAACCTCTTGCTTTACAGGAGAAAAAAAATCCTGGGTATCTTCCTTGGAGGAGTCTGGGGTTGCAACCCAGGATTGGGCCTGCCTTAAAGCTGGGGTCAAAGCACTGCAGGACATGCCTGAGAGGAGTCTTGGGTGGGTTCTGGAGCAAAACTCTTGCTTTACAGGAGAAAAAAAATCCTGGGTATCTTCCTTGGAGGAGTCTGGGGTTGCAACCCAGGATTAGGCCTGCCTTAAAGCTGGGGTCAAAGCACTGCAGGACATGCCTGAGAGGAGTCTTGGGTGGGTTCTGGAGCAAACCTCTTGCTTTACAGGAGAAAAAAAATCCTGGGTATCTTCCTTGGAGGAGTCTGGGGTTGCAACCCAGGATTAGGCCTGCCTTAAAGCTGGGGTCAAAGCACTGCAGGACATGCCTGAGAGGAGTCTTGGGTGGGTTCTGGAGCAAACCTCTTGCTTTACAGGAGAAAAAAAATCCTGGGTGTCTTCCTTGGAGGAGTCTGGGGTTGCAACCCAGGATTGGGCCTGCCTTAAAGCTGGGGTCAAAGCACTGCAGGACATGCCTGAGAGGAGTCTTGGGTGGGTTCTGGAGCAAAACTCTTGCTTTACAGGAGAAAAAAAATCCTGGGTATCTTCCTTGGAGGAGTCTGGGGTTGCAACCCAGGATTAGGCCTGCCTTAAAGCTGGGGTCAAAGTACTCCAGGACATGCCTGAGAGGAGTCTTGGGTGAGTCCTGGAGCAAACCTTTTCCTTTACAGGAGAAAAGACAACCCAGGAAGCTTCCTTGGGGGAGTCTAGTGCTGCTACCTGAGATCTCAGGTCCCTAAAGCAGAGTCGGAAGATACTGGGAGCTGCCTGGGAGGAGTGTGGTGTGGATCTTGGAGGTAAGAGCTTTCCCCAATACTAAAAAATATTCCATGTGTCTTCCTTGGAGGAGTCTAAGAGTTTTACCTGGGATCTCAGGTCCCTGAAGCAGGGCTCAAGACAGTGTGGGACATGTCTGTGAGGAATCTTGGGCAGATGCCAGAGAAGAGAGCGTCCTTTGAGGGAAAAAATCCTTTTGGGTATCTTCCTTGGAGGAGTCTGGGGTTGCAACCCAGGATTAGGCCTGCCTTAAAGCTGGGGTCAAAGCACTGCAGGACATGCCTGAGAGGAGTCTTGGGTGGGTTCTGGAGCAAACCTCTTGCTTTACAGGAGAAAAAAAATCCTGGGTATCTTCCTTGGAGGAGTCTGGGGTTGCAACCCAGGATTAGGCCTGCCTTAAAGCTGGGGTCAAAGCACTGCAGGACATGCCTGAGAGGAGTCTTGGGTGGGTTCTGGAGCAAACCTCTTGCTTTACAGGAGAAAAAAAATCCTGGGTATCTTCCTTGGAGGAGTCTGGGGTTGCAACCCAGGATTGGGCCTGCCTTAAAGCTGGGGTCAAAGCACTGCAGGACATGCCTGAGAGGAGTCTTGGGTGGGTTCTGGAGCAAACCTCTTGCTTTACAGGAGAAAAAAAATCCTGGGTATCTTCCTTGGAGGAGTCTGGGGTTGCAACCCAGGATTAGGCCTGCCTTAAAGCTGGGGTCAAAGCACTGCAGGACATGCCTGAGAGGAGTCTTGGGTGGGTTCTGGAGCAAACCTCTTGCTTTACAGGAGAAAAAAAATCCTGGGTATCTTCCTTGGAGGAGTCTGGGGTTGCAACCCAGGATTAGGCCTGCCTTAAAGCTGGGGTCAAAGCACTGCAGGACATGCCTGAGAGGAGTCTTGGGTGGGTTCTGGAGCAAACCTCTTGCTTTACAGGAGAAAAAAAAATCCTGGGTATCTTCCTTGGAGGAGTCTGGGGTTGCAACCCAGGATTAGGCCTGCCTTAAAGCTGGGGTCAAAGCACTGCAGGACATGCCTGAGAGGAGTCTTGGGTGGGTTCTGGAGCAAACCTCTTGCTTTACAGGAGAAAAAAAATCCTGGGTATCTTCCTTGGAGGAGTCTGGGGTTGCAACCCAGGATTAGGCCTGCCTTAAAGCTGGGGTCAAAGCACTGCAGGACATGCCTGAGAGGAGTCTTGGGTGGGTTCTGGAGCAAACCTCTTGCTTTACAGGAGAAAAAAAATCCTGGGTATCTTCCTTGGAGGAGTCTGGGGTTGCAACCCAGGATTGGGCCTGCCTTAAAGCTGGGGTCAAAGCACTGCAGGACATGCCTGAGAGGAGTCTTGGGTGGGTTCTGGAGCAAAACTCTTGCTTTACAGGAGAAAAAAAATCCTGGGTATCTTCCTTGGAGGAGTCTGGGGTTGCAACCCAGGATTGGGCCTGCCTTAAAGCTGGGGTCAAAGCACTGCAGGACATGCCTGAGAGGAGTCTTGGGTGGGTTCTGGAGCAAAACTCTTGCTTTACAGGAGAAAAAAAATCCTGGGTATCTTCCTTGGAGGAGTCTGGGGTTGCAACCCAGGATTGGGCCTGCCTTAAAGCTGGGGTCAAAGCACTGCAGGACATGCCTGAGAGGAGTCTTGGGTGGGTTCTGGAGCAAAACTCTTGCTTTACAGGAGAAAAAAAATCCTGGGTATCTTCCTTGGAGGAGTCTGGGGTTGCAACCCAGGATTAGGCCTGCCTTAAAGCTGGGGTCAAAGCACTGCAGGACATGCCTGAGAGGAGTGTTGGGTGGGTTCTGGAGCAAACCTCTTGCTTTACAGGAGAAAAAAAATCCTGGGTATCTTCCTTGGAGGAGTCTGGGGTTGCAACCCAGGATTAGGCCTGCCTTAAAGCTGGGGTCAAAGCACTGCAGGACATGCCTGAGAGGAGTCTTGGGTGGGTTCTGGAGCAAACCTCTTGCTTTACAGGAGAAAAAAAAACCCGGGTATCTTCCTTGGAGGAGTCTGGGGTTGCAACCCAGGATTAGGCCTGCCTTAAAGCTGGGGTCAAAGCACTGCAGGACATGCCTGAGAGGAGTCTTGGGTGGGTTCTGGAGCAAACCTCTTGCTTTACAGGAGAAAAAAAATCCTGGGTATCTTCCTTGGAGGAGTCTGGGGTTGCAACCCAGGATTAGGCCTGCCTTAAAGCTGGGGTCAAAGCACTGCAGGACATGCCTGAGAGGAGTCTTGGGTGGGTTCTGGAGCAAACCTCTTGCTTTACAGGAGAAAAAAAATCCTGGGTATCTTCCTTGGAGGAGTCTGGGGTTGCAACCCAGGATTAGGCCTGCCTTAAAGCTGGGGTCAAAGCACTGCAGGACATGCCTGAGAGGAGTCTTGGGTGGGTTCTGGAGCAAAACTCTTGCTTTACAGGAGAAAAAAAATCCTGGGTATCTTCCTTGGAGGAGTCTGGGGTTGCAACCCAGGATTGGGCCTGCCTTAAAGCTGGGGTCAAAGCACTGCAGGACATGCCTGAGAGGAGTCTTGGGTGGGTTCTGGAGCAAAACTCTTGCTTTACAGGAGAAAAAAAATCCTGGGTATCTTCCTTGGAGGAGTCTGGGGTTGCAACCCAGGATTAGGCCTGCCTTAAATCTGGGGTCAAAGTACTCCAGGACATGCCTGAGAGGAGTCTTGGGTGAGTCCTGGAGCAAACCTTTTCCTTTACAGGAGAAAAGAGAACCCAGGAAGCTTCCTTGGGGGAGTCTAGTGCTGCTACCTGAGATCTCAGGTCCCTAAAGCAGAGTCGGAAGATACTGGGAGCTGCCTGGGAGGAGTGTGGTGTGGATCTTGGAGGTAAGAGCTTTCCCCAATACTAAAAAATATTCCATGTGTCTTCCTTGGAGGAGTCTAAGAGTTTTACCTGGGATCTCAGGTCCCTGAAGCAGGGCTCAAGACAGTGTGGGACATGTCTGTGAGGAATCTTGGGCAGATGCCAGAGAAGAGAGCGTCCTTTGAGGGAAAAAATCCTTTTGGGTATCTTCCTTGGAGGAGTCTGGGGTTGCAACCCAGGATTGGGCCTGCCTTAAAGCTGGGGTCAAAGCACTGCAGGACATGCCTGAGAGGAGTGTTGGGTGGGTTCTGGAGCAAACCTCTTGCTTTACAGGAGAAAAAAAATCCTGGGTATCTTCCTTGGAGGAGTCTGGGGTTGCAACCCAGGATTAGGCCTGCCTTAAAGCTGGGGTCAAAGCACTGCAGGACATGCCTGAGAGGAGTCTTGGGTGGGTTCTGGAGCAAACCTCTTGCTTTACAGGAGAAAAAAAATCCTGGGTATCTTCCTTGGAGGAGTCTGGGGTTGCAACCCAGGATTGGGCCTGCCTTAAAGCTGGGGTCAAAGCACTGCAGGACATGCCTGAGAGGAGTCTTGGGTGGGTTCTGGAGCAAACCTCTTGCTTTACAGGAGAAAAAAAATCCTGGGTATCTTCCTTGGAGGAGTCTGGGGTTGCAACCCAGGATTAGGCCTGCCTTAAAGCTGGGGTCAAAGCACTGCAGGACATGCCTGAGAGGAGTCTTGGGTTGGTTCTGGAGCAAACCTCTTGCTTTACAGGAGAAAAAAAATCCTGGGTATCTTCCTTGGAGGAGTCTGGGGTTGCAACCCAGGATTAGGCCTGCCTTAAAGCTGGGGTCAAAGCACTGCAGGACATGCCTGAGAGGAGTCTTGGGTGGGTTCTGGAGCAAACCTCTTGCTTTACAGGAGAAAAAAAATCCTGGGTATCTTCCTTGGAGGAGTCTGGGGTTGCAACCCAGGATTAGGCCTGCCTTAAAGCTGGGGTCAAAGCACTGCAGGACATGCCTGAGAGGAGTGTTGGGTGGGTTCTGGAGCAAACCTCTTGCTTTACAGGAGAAAAAAAATCCCGGGTATCTTCCTTGGAGGAGTCTGGGGTTGCAACCCAGGATTGGGCCTGCCTTAAAGCTGGGGTCAAAGCACTGCAGGACATGCCTGAGAGGAGTCTTGGGTGGGTTCTGGAGCAAAACTCTTGCTTTACAGGAGAAAAAAAATCCTGGGTATCTTCCTTGGAGGAGTCTGGGGTTGCAACCCAGGATTAGGCCTGCCTTAAAGCTGGGGTCAAAGTACTCCAGGACATGCCTGAGAGGAGTCTTGGGTGAGTCCTGGAGCAAACCTTTTCCTTTACAGGAGAAAAGAGAACCCAGGAAGCTTCCTTGGGGGAGTCTAGTGCTGCTACCTGAGATCTCAGGTCCCTAAAGCAGAGTCGGAAGATACTGGGAGCTGCCTGGGAGGAGTGTGGTGTGGATCTTGGAGGTAAGAGCTTTCCCCAATACTAAAAAATATTCCATGTGTCTTCCTTGGAGGAGTCTAAGAGTTTTACCTGGGATCTCAGGTCCCTGAAGCAGGGCTCAAGACAGTGTGGGACATGTCTGTGAGGAATCTTGGGCAGATGCCAGAGAAGAGAGCGTCCTTTGAGGGAAAAAATCCTTTTGGGTATCTTCCTTGGAGGAGTCTGGGGTTGCAACCCAGGATTGGGCCTGCCTTAAAGCTGGGGTCAAAGCACTGCAGGACATGCCTGAGAGGAGTGTTGGGTGGGTTCTGGAGCAAACCTCTTGCTTTACAGGAGAAAAAAAATCCTGGGTATCTTCCTTGGAGGAGTCTGGGGTTGCAACCCAGGATTAGGCCTGCCTTAAAGCTGGGGTCAAAGCACTGCAGGACATGCCTGAGAGGAGTCTTGGGTGGGTTCTGGAGCAAACCTCTTGCTTTACAGGAGAAAAAAAATCCTGGGTATCTTCCTTGGAGGAGTCTGGGGTTGCAACCCAGGATTAGGCCTGCCTTAAAGCTGGGGTCAAAGCACTGCAGGACATGCCTGAGAGGAGTCTTGGGTTGGTTCTGGAGCAAACCTCTTGCTTTACAGGAGAAAAAAAATCCTGGGTATCTTCCTTGGAGGAGTCTGGGGTTGCAACCCAGGATTAGGCCTGCCTTAAAGCTGGGGTCAAAGCACTGCAGGACATGCCTGAGAGGAGTCTTGGGTGGGTTCTGGAGCAAACCTCTTGCTTTACAGGAGAAAAAAAATCCTGGGTATCTTCCTTGGAGGAGTCTGGGGTTGCAACCCAGGATTAGGCCTGCCTTAAAGCTGGGGTCAAAGCACTGCAGGACATGCCTGAGAGGAGTCTTGGGTGGGTTCTGGAGCAAACCTCTTGCTTTACAGGAGAAAAAAAATCCTGGGTATCTTCCTTGGAGGAGTCTGGGGTTGCAACCCAGGATTAGGCCTGCCTTAAAGCTGGGGTCAAAGCACTGCAGGACATGCCTGAGAGGAGTGTTGGGTGGGTTCTGGAGCAAACCTCTTGCTTTACAGGAGAAAAAAAATCCTGGGTATCTTCCTTGGAGGAGTCTGGGGTTGCAACCCAGGATTGGGCCTGCCTTAAAGCTGGGGTCAAAGCACTGCAGGACATGCCTGAGAGGAGTCTTGGGTGGGTTCTGGAGCAAAACTCTTGCTTTACAGGAGAAAAAAAATCCTGGGTATCTTCCTTGGAGGAGTCTGGGGTTGCAACCCAGGATTAGGCCTGCCTTAAAGCTGGGGTCAAAGTACTCCAGGACATGCCTGAGAGGAGTCTTGGGTGAGTCCTGGAGCAAACCTTTTCCTTTACAGGAGAAAAGAGAACCCAGGAAGCTTCCTTGGGGGAGTCTAGTGCTGCTACCTGAGATCTCAGGTCCCTAAAGCAGAGTCGGAAGATACTGGGAGCTGCCTGGGAGGAGTGTGGTGTGGATCTTGGAGGTAAGAGCTTTCCCCAATACTAAAAAATATTCCATGTGTCTTCCTTGGAGGAGTCTAAGAGTTTTACCTGGGATCTCAGGTCCCTGAAGCAGGGCTCAAGACAGTGTGGGACATGTCTGTGAGGAATCTTGGGCAGATGCCAGAGAAGAGAGCGTCCTTTGAGGGAAAAAATCCTTTTGGGTATCTTCCTTGGAGGAGTCTGGGGTTGCAACCCAGGATTGGGCCTGCCTTAAAGCTGGGGTCAAAGCACTGCAGGACATGCCTGAGAGGAGTGTTGGGTGGGTTCTGGAGCAAACCTCTTGCTTTACAGGAGAAAAAAAATCCTGGGTATCTTCCTTGGAGGAGTCTGGGGTTGCAACCCAGGATTAGGCCTGCCTTAAAGCTGGGGTCAAAGCACTGCAGGACATGCCTGAGAGGAGTCTTGGGTGGGTTCTGGAGCAAACCTCTTGCTTTACAGGAGAAAAAAAATCCTGGGTATCTTCCTTGGAGGAGTCTGGGGTTGCAACCCAGGATTAGGCCTGCCTTAAAGCTGGGGTCAAAGCACTGCAGGACATGCCTGAGAGGAGTCTTGGGTGGGTTCTGGAGCAAACCTCTTGCTTTACAGGAGAAAAAAAAATCCTGGGTATCTTCCTTGGAGGAGTCTGGGGTTGCAACCCAGGATTAGGCCTGCCTTAAAGCTGGGGTCAAAGCACTGCAGGACATGCCTGAGAGGAGTCTTGGGTGGGTTCTGGAGCAAACCTCTTGCTTTACAGGAGAAAAAAAATCCTGGGTATCTTCCTTGGAGGAGTCTGGGGTTGCAACCCAGGATTAGGCCTGCCTTAAAGCTGGGGTCAAAGCACTGCAGGACATGCCTGAGAGGAGTCTTGGGTGGGTTCTGGAGCAAACCTCTTGCTTTACAGGAGAAAAAAAATCCTGGGTATCTTCCTTGGAGGAGTCTGGGGTTGCAACCCAGGATTGGGCCTGCCTTAAAGCTGGGGTCAAAGCACTGCAGGACATGCCTGAGAGGAGTGTTGGGTGGGTTCTGGAGCAAACCTCTTGCTTTACAGGAGAAAAAAAATCCTGGGTATCTTCCTTGGAGGAGTCTGGGGTTGCAACCCAGGATTAGGCCTGCCTTAAAGCTGGGGTCAAAGCACTGCAGGACATGCCTGAGAGGAGTCTTGGGTGGGTTCTGGAGCAAACCTCTTGCTTTACAGGAGAAAAAAAATCCTGGGTATCTTCCTTGGAGGAGTCTGGGGTTGCAACCCAGGATTGGGCCTGCCTTAAAGCTGGGGTCAAAGCACTGCAGGACATGCCTGAGAGGAGTCTTGGGTGGGTTCTGGAGCAAACCTCTTGCTTTACAGGAGAAAAAAAATCCTGGGTATCTTCCTTGGAGGAGTCTGGGGTTGCAACCCAGGATTAGGCCTGCCTTAAAGCTGGGGTCAAAGCACTGCAGGACATGCCTGAGAGGAGTCTTGGGTTGGTTCTGGAGCAAACCTCTTGCTTTACAGGAGAAAAAAAATCCTGGGTATCTTCCTTGGAGGAGTCTGGGGTTGCAACCCAGGATTAGGCCTGCCTTAAAGCTGGGGTCAAAGCACTGCAGGACATGCCTGAGAGGAGTCTTGGGTGGGTTCTGGAGCAAACCTCTTGCTTTACAGGAGAAAAAAAATCCTGGGTATCTTCCTTGGAGGAGTCTGGGGTTGCAACCCAGGATTAGGCCTGCCTTAAAGCTGGGGTCAAAGCACTGCAGGACATGCCTGAGAGGAGTGTTGGGTGGGTTCTGGAGCAAACCTCTTGCTTTACAGGAGAAAAAAAATCCTGGGTATCTTCCTTGGAGGAGTCTGGGGTTGCAACCCAGGATTGGGCCTGCCTTAAAGCTGGGGTCAAAGCACTGCAGGACATGCCTGAGAGGAGTCTTGGGTGGGTTCTGGAGCAAAACTCTTGCTTTACAGGAGAAAAAAAATCCTGGGTATCTTCCTTGGAGGAGTCTGGGGTTGCAACCCAGGATTAGGCCTGCCTTAAAGCTGGGGTCAAAGTACTCCAGGACATGCCTGAGAGGAGTCTTGGGTGAGTCCTGGAGCAAACCTTTTCCTTTACAGGAGAAAAGAGAACCCAGGAAGCTTCCTTGGGGGAGTCTAGTGCTGCTACCTGAGATCTCAGGTCCCTAAAGCAGAGTCGGAAGATACTGGGAGCTGCCTGGGAGGAGTGTGGTGTGGATCTTGGAGGTAAGAGCTTTCCCCAATACTAAAAAATATTCCATGTGTCTTCCTTGGAGGAGTCTAAGAGTTTTACCTGGGATCTCAGGTCCCTGAAGCAGGGCTCAAGACAGTGTGGGACATGTCTGTGAGGAATCTTGGGCAGATGCCAGAGAAGAGAGCGTCCTTTGAGGGAAAAAATCCTTTTGGGTATCTTCCTTGGAGGAGTCTGGGGTTGCAACCCAGGATTGGGCCTGCCTTAAAGCTGGGGTCAAAGCACTGCAGGACATGCCTGAGAGGAGTGTTGGGTGGGTTCTGGAGCAAACCTCTTGCTTTACAGGAGAAAAAAAATCCTGGGTATCTTCCTTGGAGGAGTCTGGGGTTGCAACCCAGGATTAGGCCTGCCTTAAAGCTGGGGTCAAAGCACTGCAGGACATGCCTGAGAGGAGTCTTGGGTGGGTTCTGGAGCAAACCTCTTGCTTTACAGGAGAAAAAAAATCCTGGGTATCTTCCTTGGAGGAGTCTGGGGTTGCAACCCAGGATTAGGCCTGCCTTAAAGCTGGGGTCAAAGCACTGCAGGACATGCCTGAGAGGAGTCTTGGGTTGGTTCTGGAGCAAACCTCTTGCTTTACAGGAGAAAAAAAATCCTGGGTATCTTCCTTGGAGGAGTCTGGGGTTGCAACCCAGGATTAGGCCTGCCTTAAAGCTGGGGTCAAAGCACTGCAGGACATGCCTGAGAGGAGTCTTGGGTGGGTTCTGGAGCAAACCTCTTGCTTTACAGGAGAAAAAAAATCCTGGGTATCTTCCTTGGAGGAGTCTGGGGTTGCAACCCAGGATTAGGCCTGCCTTAAAGCTGGGGTCAAAGCACTGCAGGACATGCCTGAGAGGAGTCTTGGGTGGGTTCTGGAGCAAACCTCTTGCTTTACAGGAGAAAAAAAATCCTGGGTATCTTCCTTGGAGGAGTCTGGGGTTGCAACCCAGGATTAGGCCTGCCTTAAAGCTGGGGTCAAAGCACTGCAGGACATGCCTGAGAGGAGTGTTGGGTGGGTTCTGGAGCAAACCTCTTGCTTTACAGGAGAAAAAAAATCCTGGGTATCTTCCTTGGAGGAGTCTGGGGTTGCAACCCAGGATTGGGCCTGCCTTAAAGCTGGGGTCAAAGCACTGCAGGACATGCCTGAGAGGAGTCTTGGGTGGGTTCTGGAGCAAAACTCTTGCTTTACAGGAGAAAAAAAATCCTGGGTATCTTCCTTGGAGGAGTCTGGGGTTGCAACCCAGGATTAGGCCTGCCTTAAAGCTGGGGTCAAAGTACTCCAGGACATGCCTGAGAGGAGTCTTGGGTGAGTCCTGGAGCAAACCTTTTCCTTTACAGGAGAAAAGAGAACCCAGGAAGCTTCCTTGGGGGAGTCTAGTGCTGCTACCTGAGATCTCAGGTCCCTAAAGCAGAGTCGGAAGATACTGGGAGCTGCCTGGGAGGAGTGTGGTGTGGATCTTGGAGGTAAGAGCTTTCCCCAATACTAAAAAATATTCCATGTGTCTTCCTTGGAGGAGTCTAAGAGTTTTACCTGGGATCTCAGGTCCCTGAAGCAGGGCTCAAGACAGTGTGGGACATGTCTGTGAGGAATCTTGGGCAGATGCCAGAGAAGAGAGCGTCCTTTGAGGGAAAAAATCCTTTTGGGTATCTTCCTTGGAGGAGTCTGGGGTTGCAACCCAGGATTGGGCCTGCCTTAAAGCTGGGGTCAAAGCACTGCAGGACATGCCTGAGAGGAGTGTTGGGTGGGTTCTGGAGCAAACCTCTTGCTTTACAGGAGAAAAAAAATCCTGGGTATCTTCCTTGGAGGAGTCTGGGGTTGCAACCCAGGATTAGGCCTGCCTTAAAGCTGGGGTCAAAGCACTGCAGGACATGCCTGAGAGGAGTCTTGGGTGGGTTCTGGAGCAAACCTCTTGCTTTACAGGAGAAAAAAAATCCTGGGTATCTTCCTTGGAGGAGTCTGGGGTTGCAACCCAGGATTAGGCCTGCCTTAAAGCTGGGGTCAAAGCACTGCAGGACATGCCTGAGAGGAGTCTTGGGTGGGTTCTGGAGCAAACCTCTTGCTTTACAGGAGAAAAAAAAATCCTGGGTATCTTCCTTGGAGGAGTCTGGGGTTGCAACCCAGGATTAGGCCTGCCTTAAAGCTGGGGTCAAAGCACTGCAGGACATGCCTGAGAGGAGTCTTGGGTGGGTTCTGGAGCAAACCTCTTGCTTTACAGGAGAAAAAAAATCCTGGGTATCTTCCTTGGAGGAGTCTGGGGTTGCAACCCAGGATTAGGCCTGCCTTAAAGCTGGGGTCAAAGCACTGCAGGACATGCCTGAGAGGAGTCTTGGGTGGGTTCTGGAGCAAACCTCTTGCTTTACAGGAGAAAAAAAATCCTGGGTATCTTCCTTGGAGGAGTCTGGGGTTGCAACCCAGGATTGGGCCTGCCTTAAAGCTGGGGTCAAAGCACTGCAGGACATGCCTGAGAGGAGTGTTGGGTGGGTTCTGGAGCAAACCTCTTGCTTTACAGGAGAAAAAAAATCCTGGGTATCTTCCTTGGAGGAGTCTGGGGTTGCAACCCAGGATTAGGCCTGCCTTAAAGCTGGGGTCAAAGCACTGCAGGACATGCCTGAGAGGAGTCTTGGGTGGGTTCTGGAGCAAACCTCTTGCTTTACAGGAGAAAAAAAATCCTGGGTATCTTCCTTGGAGGAGTCTGGGGTTGCAACCCAGGATTAGGCCTGCCTTAAAGCTGGGGTCAAAGCACTGCAGGACATGCCTGAGAGGAGTCTTGGGTGGGTTCTGGAGCAAACCTCTTGCTTTACAGGAGAAAAAAAAATCCTGGGTATCTTCCTTGGAGGAGTCTGGGGTTGCAACCCAGGATTAGGCCTGCCTTAAAGCTGGGGTCAAAGCACTGCAGGACATGCCTGAGAGGAGTCTTGGGTGGGTTCTGGAGCAAACCTCTTGCTTTACAGGAGAAAAAAAATCCTGGGTATCTTCCTTGGAGGAGTCTGGGGTTGCAACCCAGGATTAGGCCTGCCTTAAAGCTGGGGTCAAAGCACTGCAGGACATGCCTGAGAGGAGTCTTGGGTGGGTTCTGGAGCAAACCTCTTGCTTTACAGGAGAAAAAAAATCCTGGGTATCTTCCTTGGAGGAGTCTGGGGTTGCAACCCAGGATTAGGCCTGCCTTAAAGCTGGGGTCAAAGCACTGCAGGACATGCCTGAGAGGAGTCTTGGGTGGGTTCTGGAGCAAACCTCTTGCTTTACAGGAGAAAAAAAATCCTGGGTATCTTCCTTGGAGGAGTCTGGGGTTGCAACCCAGGATTAGGCCTGCCTTAAAGCTGGGGTCAAAGCACTGCAGGACATGCCTGAGAGGAGTCTTGGGTGGGTTCTGGAGCAAACCTCTTGCTTTACAGGAGAAAAAAAATCCTGGGTATCTTCCTTGGAGGAGTCTGGGGTTGCAACCCAGGATTAGGCCTGCCTTAAAGCTGTGGTCAAAGCACTGCAGGACATGCCTGAGAGGAGTCTTGGGTGGGTTCTGGAGCAAACCTCTTGCTTTACAGGAGAAAAAAAATCCTGGGTATCTTCCTTGGAGGAGTCTGGGGTTGCAACCCAGGATTAGGCCTGCCTTAAAGCTGGGGTCAAAGCACTGCAGGACATGCCTGAGAGGAGTCTTGGGTGGGTTCTGGAGCAAACCTCTTGCTTTACAGGAGAAAAAAAATCCTGGGTATCTTCCTTGGAGGAGTCTGGGGTTGCAACCCAGGATTAGGCCTGCCTTAAAGCTGGGGTCAAAGCACTGCAGGACATGCCTGAGAGGAGTCTTGGGTGGGTTCTGGAGCAAACCTCTTGCTTTACAGGAGAAAAAAAATCCTGGGTATCTTCCTTGGAGGAGTCTGGGGTTGCAACCCAGGATTGGGCCTGCCTTAAAGCTGGGGTCAAAGCACTGCAGGACATGCCTGAGAGGAGTCTTGGGTGGGTTCTGGAGCAAAACTCTTGCTTTACAGGAGAAAAAAAATCCTGGGTATCTTCCTTGGAGGAGTCTGGGGTTGCAACCCAGGATTGGGCCTGCCTTAAAGCTGGGGTCAAAGCACTGCAGGACATGCCTGAGAGGAGTCTTGGGTGGGTTCTGGAGCAAAACTCTTGCTTTACAGGAGAAAAAAAATCCTGGGTATCTTCCTTGGAGGAGTCTGGGGTTGCAACCCAGGATTGGGCCTGCCTTAAAGCTGGGGTCAAAGCACTGCAGGACATGCCTGAGAGGAGTCTTGGGTGGGTTCTGGAGCAAACTTCTTGCTTTACAGGAGAAAAAAAATCCTGGGTATCTTCCTTGGAGGAGTCTGGGGTTGCAACCCAGGATTAGGCCTGCCTTAAAGCTGGGGTCAAAGCACTGCAGGACATGCCTGAGAGGAGTGTTGGGTGGGTTCTGGAGCAAACCTCTTGCTTTACAGGAGAAAAAAAATCCTGGGTATCTTCCTTGGAGGAGTCTGGGGTTGCAACCCAGGATTAGGCCTGCCTTAAAGCTGGGGTCAAAGCACTGCAGGACATGCCTGAGAGGAGTCTTGGGTGGGTTCTGGAGCAAAACTCTTGCTTTACAGGAGAAAAAAAAACCCGGGTATCTTCCTTGGAGGAGTCTGGGGTTGCAACCCAGGATTAGGCCTGCCTTAAAGCTGGGGTCAAAGCACTGCAGGACATGCCTGAGAGGAGTCTTGGGTGGGTTCTGGAGCAAACCTCTTGCTTTACAGGAGAAAAAAAATCCTGGGTATCTTCCTTGGAGGAGTCTGGGGTTGCAACCCAGGATTAGGCCTGCCTTAAAGCTGGGGTCAAAGCACTGCAGGACATGCCTGAGAGGAGTCTTGGGTGGGTTCTGGAGCAAACCTCTTGCTTTACAGGAGAAAAAAAATCCTGGGTATCTTCCTTGGAGGAGTCTGGGGTTGCAACCCAGGATTAGGCCTGCCTTAAAGCTGGGGTCAAAGCACTGCAGGACATGCCTGAGAGGAGTCTTGGGTGGGTTCTGGAGCAAAACTCTTGCTTTACAGGAGAAAAAAAATCCTGGGTATCTTCCTTGGAGGAGTCTGGGGTTGCAACCCAGGATTGGGCCTGCCTTAAAGCTGGGGTCAAAGCACTGCAGGACATGCCTGAGAGGAGTCTTGGGTGGGTTCTGGAGCAAAACTCTTGCTTTACAGGAGAAAAAAAATCCTGGGTATCTTCCTTGGAGGAGTCTGGGGTTGCAACCCAGGATTAGGCCTGCCTTAAAGCTGGGGTCAAAGTACTCCAGGACATGCCTGAGAGGAGTCTTGGGTGAGTCCTGGAGCAAACCTTTTCCTTTACAGGAGAAAAGAGAACCCAGGAAGCTTCCTTGGGGGAGTCTAGTGCTGCTACCTGAGATCTCAGGTCCCTAAAGCAGAGTCGGAAGATACTGGGAGCTGCCTGGGAGGAGTGTGGTGTGGATCTTGGAGGTAAGAGCTTTCCCCAATACTAAAAAATATTCCATGTGTCTTCCTTGGAGGAGTGTAAGAGTTTTACCTGGGATCTCAGGTCCCTGAAGCAGGGCTCAAGACAGTGTGGGACATGTCTGTGAGGAATCTTGGGCAGATGCCAGAGAAGAGAGCGTCCTTTGAGGGAAAAAATCCTTTTGGGTATCTTCCTTGGAGGAGTCTGGGGTTGCAACCCAGGATTGGGCCTGCCTTAAAGCTGGGGTCAAAGCACTGCAGGACATGCCTGAGAGGAGTGTTGGGTGGGTTCTGGAGCAAACCTCTTGCTTTACAGGAGAAAAAAAATCCTGGGTATCTTCCTTGGAGGAGTCTGGGGTTGCAACCCAGGATTAGGCCTGCCTTAAAGCTGGGGTCAAAGCACTGCAGGACATGCCTGAGAGGAGTGTTGGGTGGGTTCTGGAGCAAACCTCTTGCTTTACAGGAGAAAAAAAATCCTGGGTATCTTCCTTGGAGGAGTCTGGGGTTGCAACCCAGGATTAGGCCTGCCTTAAAGCTGGGGTCAAAGCACTGCAGGACATGCCTGAGAGGAGTCTTGGGTGGGTTCTGGAGCAAACCTCTTGCTTTACAGGAGAAAAAAAATCCTGGGTATCTTCCTTGGAGGAGTCTGGGGTTGCAACCCAGGATTAGGCCTGCCTTAAAGCTGGGGTCAAAGCACTGCAGGACATGCCTGAGAGGAGTCTTGGGTGGGTTCTGGAGCAAACCTCTTGCTTTACAGGAGAAAAAAAATCCTGGGTATCTTCCTTGGAGGAGTCTGGGGTTGCAACCCAGGATTAGGCCTGCCTTAAAGCTGGGGTCAAAGCACTGCAGGACATGCCTGAGAGGAGTCTTGGGTGGGTTCTGGAGCAAAACTCTTGCTTTACAGGAGAAAAAAAATCCTGGGTATCTTCCTTGGAGGAGTCTGGGGTTGCAACCCAGGATTGGGCCTGCCTTAAAGCTGGGGTCAAAGCACTGCAGGACATGCCTGAGAGGAGTCTTGGGTGGGTTCTGGAGCAAAACTCTTGCTTTACAGGAGAAAAAAAATCCTGGGTATCTTCCTTGGAGGAGTCTGGGGTTGCAACCCAGGATTAGGCCTGCCTTAAAGCTGGGGTCAAAGTACTCCAGGACATGCCTGAGAGGAGTCTTGGGTGAGTCCTGGAGCAAACCTTTTCCTTTACAGGAGAAAAGAGAACCCAGGAAGCTTCCTTGGGGGAGTCTAGTGCTGCTACCTGAGATCTCAGGTCCCTAAAGCAGAGTCGGAAGATACTGGGAGCTGCCTGGGAGGAGTGTGGTGTGGATCTTGGAGGTAAGAGCTTTCCCCAATACTAAAAAATATTCCATGTGTCTTCCTTGGAGGAGTCTAAGAGTTTTACCTGGGATCTCAGGTCCCTGAAGCAGGGCTCAAGACAGTGTGGGACATGTCTGTGAGGAATCTTGGGCAGATGCCAGAGAAGAGAGCGTCCTTTGAGGGAAAAAATCCTTTTGGGTATCTTCCTTGGAGGAGTCTGGGGTTGCAACCCAGGATTGGGCCTGCCTTAAAGCTGGGGTCAAAGCACTGCAGGACATGCCTGAGAGGAGTGTTGGGTGGGTTCTGGAGCAAACCTCTTGCTTTACAGGAGAAAAAAAATCCTGGGTATCTTCCTTGGAGGAGTCTGGGGTTGCAACCCAGGATTAGGCCTGCCTTAAAGCTGGGGTCAAAGCACTGCAGGACATGCCTGAGAGGAGTCTTGGGTGGGTTCTGGAGCAAACCTCTTGCTTTACAGGAGAAAAAAAATCCTGGGTATCTTCCTTGGAGGAGTCTGGGGTTGCAACCCAGGATTGGGCCTGCCTTAAAGCTGGGGTCAAAGCACTGCAGGACATGCCTGAGAGGAGTGTTGGGTGGGTTCTGGAGCAAACCTTTTCCTTTACAGGAGAAAAGACAACCCAGGAAGCTTCCTTGGGGGAGTCTAGTGCTGCTACCTGAGATCTCAGGTCCCTAAAGCAGAGTTGGAAGATACTGGGAGCTGCCTGGGAGGAGTGTGGTGTGGATCTTGGAGGTAAGAGCTTTCCCCAATACTAAAAAATATTCCATGTGTCTTCCTTGGAGGAGTGTAAGAGTTTTACCTGGGATCTCAGGTCCCTGAAGCAGGGCTCAAGACAGTGTGGGACATGTCTGTGAGGAATCTTGGGCAGATGCCAGAGAAGAGAGCGTCCTTTGAGGGAAAAAATCCTTTTGGGTATCTTCCTTGGAGGAGTCTGGGGTTGCAACCCAGGATTGGGCCTGCCTTAAAGCTGGGGTCAAAGCACTGCAGGACATGCCTGAGAGGAGTCTTGGGTGGGTTCTGGAGCAAACCTCTTGCTTTACAGGAGAAAAAAAATCCTGGGTATCTTCCTTGGAGGAGTCTGGGGTTGCAACCCAGGATTAGGCCTGCCTTAAAGCTGGGGTCAAAGCACTGCAGGACATGCCTGAGAGGAGTCTTGGGTGGGTTCTGGAGCAAAACTCTTGCTTTACAGGAGAAAAAAAATCCCGGGTATCTTCCTTGGAGGAGTCTGGGATTGCAACCCAGGATTAGGCCTGCCTTAAAGCTGGGGTCAAAGCACTGCAGGACATGCCTGAGAGGAGTCTTGGGTGGGTTCTGGAGCAAACCTCTTGCTTTACAGGAGAAAAAAAATCCTGGGTATCTTCCTTGGAGGAGTCTGGGGTTGCAACCCAGGATTGGGCCTGCCTTAAAGCTGGGGTCAAAGCACTGCAGGACATGCCTGAGAGGAGTCTTGGGTGGGTTCTGGAGCAAACCTCTTGCTTTACAGGAGAAAAAAAATCCTGGGTATCTTCCTTGGAGGAGTCTGGGGTTGCAACCCAGGATTAGGCCTGCCTTAAAGCTGGGGTCAAAGCACTGCAGGACATGCCTGAGAGGAGTCTTGGGTGGGTTCTGGAGCAAACCTCTTGCTTTACAGGAGAAAAAAAATCCTGGGTATCTTCCTTGGAGGAGTCTGGGGTTGCAACCCAGGATTGGGCCTGCCTTAAAGCTGGGGTCAAAGCACTGCAGGACATGCCTGAGAGGAGTCTTGGGTGGGTTCTGGAGCAAAACTCTTGCTTTACAGGAGAAAAGAGAACCCAGGAAGCTTCCTTGGGGGAGTCTAGTGCTGCTACCTGAGATCTCAGGTCCCTAAAGCAGAGTCGGAAGATACTGGGAGCTGCCTGGGAGGAGTGTGGTGTGGATCTTGGAGGTAAGAGCTTTCCCCAATACTAAAAAATATTCCATGTGTCTTCCTTGGAGGAGTCTAAGAGTTTTACCTGGGATCTCAGGTCCCTGAAGCAGGGCTCAAGACAGTGTGGGACATGTCTGTGAGGAATCTTGGGCAGATGCCAGAGAAGAGAGCGTCCTTTGAGGGAAAAAATCCTTTTGGGTATCTTCCTTGGAGGAGTCTGGGGTTGCAACCCAGGATTGGGCCTGCCTTAAAGCTGGGGTCAAAGCACTGCAGGACATGCCTGAGAGGAGTGTTGGGTGGGTTCTGGAGCAAACCTCTTGCTTTACAGGAGAAAAAAAATCCTGGGTATCTTCCTTGGAGGAGTCTGGGGTTGCAACCCAGGATTAGGCCTGCCTTAAAGCTGGGGTCAAAGCACTGCAGGACATGCCTGAGAGGAGTCTTGGGTGGGTTCTGGAGCAAACCTCTTGCTTTACAGGAGAAAAAAAATCCTGGGTATCTTCCTTGGAGGAGTCTGGGGTTGCAACCCAGGATTGGGCCTGCCTTAAAGCTGGGGTCAAAGCACTGCAGGACATGCCTGAGAGGAGTGTTGGGTGGGTTCTGGAGCAAACCTTTTCCTTTACAGGAGAAAAGACAACCCAGGAAGCTTCCTTGGGGGAGTCTAGTGCTGCTACCTGAGATCTCAGGTCCCTAAAGCAGAGTTGGAAGATACTGGGAGCTGCCTGGGAGGAGTGTGGTGTGGATCTTGGAGGTAAGAGCTTTCCCCAATACTAAAAAATATTCCATGTGTCTTCCTTGGAGGAGTCTAAGAGTTTTACCTGGGATCTCAGGTCCCTGAAGCAGGGCTCAAGACAGTGTGGGACATGTCTGTGAGGAATCTTGGGCAGATGCCAGAGAAGAGAGCGTCCTTTGAGGGAAAAAATCCTTTTGGGTATCTTCCTTGGAGGAGTCTGGGGTTGCAACCCAGGATTGGGCCTGCCTTAAAGCTGGGGTCAAAGCACTGCAGGACATGCCTGAGAGGAGTCTTGGGTGGGTTCTGGAGCAAAACTCTTGCTTTACAGGAGAAAAAAAATCCCGGGTATCTTCCTTGGAGGAGTCTGGGATTGCAACCCAGGATTAGGCCTGCCTTAAAGCTGGGGTCAAAGCACTGCAGGACATGCCTGAGAGGAGTCTTGGGTGGGTTCTGGAGCAAACCTCTTGCTTTACAGGAGAAAAAAAATCCTGGGTATCTTCCTTGGAGGAGTCTGGGGTTGCAACCCAGGATTGGGCCTGCCTTAAAGCTGGGGTCAAAGCACTGCAGGACATGCCTGAGAGGAGTGTTGGGTGGGTTCTGGAGCAAACCTCTTGCTTTACAGGAGAAAAAAAATCCTGGGTATCTTCCTTGGAGGAGTCTGGGGTTGCAACCCAGGATTAGGCCTGCCTTAAAGCTGGGGTCAAAGCACTGCAGGACATGCCTGAGAGGAGTCTTGGGTGGGTTCTGGAGCAAACCTCTTGCTTTACAGGAGAAAAAAAATCCTGGGTATCTTCCTTGGAGGAGTCTGGGGTTGCAACCCAGGATTGGGCCTGCCTTAAAGCTGGGGTCAAAGCACTGCAGGACATGCCTGAGAGGAGTCTTCGGTGGGTTCTGGAGCAAACCTTTTCCTTTACAGGAGAAAAGAGAACCCAGGAAGCTTCCTTGGGGGAGTCTAGTGCTGCTACCTGAGATCTCAGGTCCCTAAAGCAGAGTCGGAAGATACTGGGAGCTGCCTGGGAGGAGTGTGGTGTGGATCTTGGAGGTAAGAGCTTTCCCCAATACTAAAAAATATTCCATGTGTCTTCCTTGGAGGAGTGTAAGAGTTTTACCTGGGATCTCAGGTCCCTGAAGCAGGGCTCAAGACAGTGTGGGACATGTCTGTGAGGAATCTTGGGCAGATGCCAGAGAAGAGAGCGTCCTTTGAGGGAAAAAATCCTTTTGGGTATCTTCCTTGGAGGAGTCTGGGGTTGCAACCCAGGATTGGGCCTGCCTTAAAGCTGGGGTCAAAGCACTGCAGGACATGCCTGAGAGGAGTCTTGGGTGGGTTCTGGAGCAAACCTCTTGCTTTACAGGAGAAAAAAAATCCTGGGTATCTTCCTTGGAGGAGTCTGGGGTTGCAACCCAGGATTAGGCCTGCCTTAAAGCTGGGGTCAAAGCACTGCAGGACATGCCTGAGAGGAGTCTTGGGTGGGTTCTGGAGCAAACCTCTTGCTTTACAGGAGAAAAAAAATCCTGGGTATCTTCCTTGGAGGAGTCTGGGGTTGCAACCCAGGATTGGGCCTGCCTTAAAGCTGGGGTCAAAGCACTGCAGGACATGCCTGAGAGGAGTGTTGGGTGGGTTCTGGAGCAAACCTTTTCCTTTACAGGAGAAAAGACAACCCAGGAAGCTTCCTTGGGGGAGTCTAGTGCTGCTACCTGAGATCTCAGGTGCCTAAAGCAGAGTCGGAAGATACTGGGAGCTGCCTGGGAGGAGTGTGGTGTGGATCTTGGAGGTAAGAGCTTTCCCCAATACTAAAAAATATTCCATGTGTCTTCCTTGGAGGAGTCTAAGAGTTTTACCTGGGATCTCAGGTCCCTGAAGCAGGGCTCAAGACAGTGTGGGACATGTCTGTGAGGAATCTTGGGCAGATGCCAGAGAAGAGAGCGTCCTTTGAGGGAAAAAATCCTTTTGGGTATCTTCCTTGGAGGAGTCTGGGGTTGCAACCCAGGATTGGGCCTGCCTTAAAGCTGGGGTCAAAGCACTGCAGGACATGCCTGAGAGGAGTGTTGGGTGGGTTCTGGAGCAAACCTCTTGCTTTACAGGAGAAAAAAAATCCTGGGTATCTTCCTTGGAGGAGTCTGGGGTTGCAACCCAGGATTAGGCCTGCCTTAAAGCTGGGGTCAAAGTACTGCAGGACATGCCTGAGAGGAGTCTTGGGTGGGTTCTGGAGCAAACCTCTTGCTTTACAGGAGAAAAAAAATCCTGGGTATCTTCCTTGGAGGAGTCTGGGGTTGCAACCCAGGATTAGGCCTGCCTTAAAGCTGGGGTCAAAGCACTGCAGGAGATGCCTGAGAGGAGTGTTGGGTGGGTTCTGGAGCAAACCTCTTGCTTTACAGGAGAAAAAAAATCCTGGGTATCTTCCTTGGAGGAGTCTGGGGTTGCAACCCAGGATTAGGCCTGCCTTAAAGCTGGGGTCAAAGCACTGCAGGACATGCCTGAGAGGAGTCTTGGGTGGGTTCTGGAGCAAACCTCTTGCTTTACAGGAGAAAAAAAATCCTGGGTATCTTCCTTGGAGGAGTCTGGGGTTGCAACCCAGGATTAGGCCTGCCTTAAAGCTGGGGTCAAAGCACTGCAGGACATGCCTGAGAGGAGTCTTGGGTGGGTTCTGGAGCAAACCTCTTGCTTTACAGGAGAAAAAAAATCCTGGGTATCTTCCTTGGAGGAGTCTGGGGTTGCAACCCAGGATTAGGCCTGCCTTAAAGCTGGGGTCAAAGCACTGCAGGACATGCCTGAGAGGAGTCTTGGGTTGGTTCTGGAGCAAACCTCTTGCTTTACAGGAGAAAAAAAATCCTGGGTATCTTCCTTGGAGGAGTCTGGGGTTGCAACCCAGGATTAGGCCTGCCTTAAAGCTGGGGTCAAAGCACTGCAGGACATGCCTGAGAGGAGTCTTGGGTGGGTTCTGGAGCAAACCTCTTGCTTTACAGGAGAAAAAAAATCCTGGGTATCTTCCTTGGAGGAGTCTGGGGTTGCAACCCAGGATTAGGCCTGCCTTAAAGCTGGGGTCAAAGCACTGCAGGACATGCCTGAGAGGAGTCTTGGGTGGGTTCTGGAGCAAACCTCTTGCTTTACAGGAGAAAAAAAATCCTGGGTATCTTCCTTGGAGGAGTCTGGGGTTGCAACCCAGGATTAGGCCTGCCTTAAAGCTGGGGTCAAAGCACTGCAGGACATGCCTGAGAGGAGTGTTGGGTGGGTTCTGGAGCAAACCTCTTGCTTTACAGGAGAAAAAAAATCCTGGGTATCTTCCTTGGAGGAGTCTGGGGTTGCAACCCAGGATTGGGCCTGCCTTAAAGCTGGGGTCAAAGCACTGCAGGACATGCCTGAGAGGAGTCTTGGGTGGGTTCTGGAGCAAAACTCTTGCTTTACAGGAGAAAAAAAATCCTGGGTATCTTCCTTGGAGGAGTCTGGGGTTGCAACCCAGGATTGGGCCTGCCTTAAAGCTGGGGTCAAAGCACTGCAGGACATGCCTGAGAGGAGTCTTGGGTGGGTTCTGGAGCAAACCTCTTGCTTTACAGGAGAAAAAAAATCCTGGGTATCTTCCTTGGAGGAGTCTGGGGTTGCAACCCAGGATTGGGCCTGCCTTAAAGCTGGGGTCAAAGCACTGCAGGACATGCCTGAGAGGAGTCTTGGGTGGGTTCTGGAGCAAACCTGTTGCTTTACAGGAGAAAAAAAATCCTGGGTATCTTCCTTGGAGGAGTCTGGGGTTGCAACCCAGGATTAGGCCTGCCTTAAAGCTGGGGTCAAAGTACTCCAGGACATGCCTGAGAGGAGTCTTGGGTGAGTCCTGGAGCAAACCTTTTCCTTTACAGGAGAAAAGAGAACCCAGGAAGCTTCCTTGGGGGAGTCTAGTGCTGCTACCTGAGATCTCAGGTCCCTAAAGCAGAGTCGGAAGATACTGGGAGCTGCCTGGGAGGAGTGTGGTGTGGATCTTGGAGGTAAGAGCTTTCCCCAATACTAAAAAATATTCCATGTGTCTTCCTTGGAGGAGTCTAAGAGTTTTACCTGGGATCTCAGGTCCCTGAAGCAGGGCTCAAGACAGTGTGGGACATGTCTGTGAGGAATCTTGGGCAGATGCCAGAGAAGAGAGCGTCCTTTGAGGGAAAAAATCCTTTTGGGTATCTTCCTTGGAGGAGTCTGGGGTTGCAACCCAGGATTGGGCCTGCCTTAAAGCTGGGGTCAAAGCACTGCAGGACATGCCTGAGAGGAGTGTTGGGTGGGTTCTGGAGCAAACCTCTTGCTTTACAGGAGAAAAAAAATCCTGGGTATCTTCCTTGGAGGAGTCTGGGGTTGCAACCCAGGATTAGGCCTGCCTTAAAGCTGGGGTCAAAGCACTGCAGGACATGCCTGAGAGGAGTCTTGGGTGGGTTCTGGAGCAAACCTCTTGCTTTACAGGAGAAAAAAAATCCTGGGTATCTTCCTTGGAGGAGTCTGGGGTTGCAACCCAGGATTAGGCCTGCCTTAAAGCTGGGGTCAAAGCACTGCAGGACATGCCTGAGAGGAGTCTTGGGTTGGTTCTGGAGCAAACCTCTTGCTTTACAGGAGAAAAAAAATCCTGGGTATCTTCCTTGGAGGAGTCTGGGGTTGCAACCCAGGATTAGGCCTGCCTTAAAGCTGGGGTCAAAGCACTGCAGGACATGCCTGAGAGGAGTCTTGGGTGGGTTCTGGAGCAAACCTCTTGCTTTACAGGAGAAAAAAAATCCTGGGTATCTTCCTTGGAGGAGTCTGGGGTTGCAACCCAGGATTAGGCCTGCCTTAAAGCTGGGGTCAAAGCACTGCAGGACATGCCTGAGAGGAGTCTTGGGTGGGTTCTGGAGCAAACCTCTTGCTTTACAGGAGAAAAAAAATCCTGGGTATCTTCCTTGGAGGAGTCTGGGGTTGCAACCCAGGATTAGGCCTGCCTTAAAGCTGGGGTCAAAGCACTGCAGGACATGCCTGAGAGGAGTGTTGGGTGGGTTCTGGAGCAAACCTCTTGCTTTACAGGAGAAAAAAAATCCTGGGTATCTTCCTTGGAGGAGTCTGGGGTTGCAACCCAGGATTGGGCCTGCCTTAAAGCTGGGGTCAAAGCACTGCAGGACATGCCTGAGAGGAGTCTTGGGTGGGTTCTGGAGCAAAACTCTTGCTTTACAGGAGAAAAAAAATCCTGGGTATCTTCCTTGGAGGAGTCTGGGGTTGCAACCCAGGATTGGGCCTGCCTTAAAGCTGGGGTCAAAGCACTGCAGGACATGCCTGAGAGGAGTCTTGGGTGGGTTCTGGAGCAAAACTCTTGCTTTACAGGAGAAAAAAAATCCTGGGTATCTTCCTTGGAGGAGTCTGGGGTTGCAACCCAGGATTGGGCCTGCCTTAAAGCTGGGGTCAAAGCACTGCAGGACATGCCTGAGAGGAGTCTTGGGTGGGTTCTGGAGCAAACCTGTTGCTTTACAGGAGAAAAAAAATCCTGGGTATCTTCCTTGGAGGAGTCTGGGGTTGCAACCCAGGATTAGGCCTGCCTTAAAGCTGGGGTCAAAGTACTCCAGGACATGCCTGAGAGGAGTCTTGGGTGAGTCCTGGAGCAAACCTTTTCCTTTACAGGAGAAAAGAGAACCCAGGAAGCTTCCTTGGGGGAGTCTAGTGCTGCTACCTGAGATCTCAGGTCCCTAAAGCAGAGTCGGAAGATACTGGGAGCTGCCTGGGAGGAGTGTGGTGTGGATCTTGGAGGTAAGAGCTTTCCCCAATACTAAAAAATATTCCATGTGTCTTCCTTGGAGGAGTCTAAGAGTTTTACCTGGGATCTCAGGTCCCTGAAGCAGGGCTCAAGACAGTGTGGGACATGTCTGTGAGGAATCTTGGGCAGATGCCAGAGAAGAGAGCGTCCTTTGAGGGAAAAAATCCTTTTGGGTATCTTCCTTGGAGGAGTCTGGGGTTGCAACCCAGGATTGGGCCTGCCTTAAAGCTGGGGTCAAAGCACTGCAGGACATGCCTGAGAGGAGTGTTGGGTGGGTTCTGGAGCAAACCTCTTGCTTTACAGGAGAAAAAAAATCCTGGGTATCTTCCTTGGAGGAGTCTGGGGTTGCAACCCAGGATTAGGCCTGCCTTAAAGCTGGGGTCAAAGCACTGCAGGACATGCCTGAGAGGAGTCTTGGGTGGGTTCTGGAGCAAACCTCTTGCTTTACAGGAGAAAAAAAATCCTGGGTATCTTCCTTGGAGGAGTCTGGGGTTGCAACCCAGGATTGGGCCTGCCTTAAAGCTGGGGTCAAAGCACTGCAGGACATGCCTGAGAGGAGTCTTGGGTGGGTTCTGGAGCAAACCTCTTGCTTTACAGGAGAAAAAAAATCCTGGGTATCTTCCTTGGAGGAGTCTGGGGTTGCAACCCAGGATTAGGCCTGCCTTAAAGCTGGGGTCAAAGCACTGCAGGACATGCCTGAGAGGAGTCTTGGGTGGGTTCTGGAGCAAAACTCTTGCTTTACAGGAGAAAAAAAATCCTGGGTATCTTCCTTGGAGGAGTCTGGGGTTGCAACCCAGGATTAGGCCTGCCTTAAAGCTGGGGTCAAAGCACTGCAGGACATGCCTGAGAGGAGTCTTGGGTGGGTTCTGGAGCAAACCTCTTGCTTTACAGGAGAAAAAAAATCCTGGGTATCTTCCTTGGAGGAGTCTGGGGTTGCAACCCAGGATTAGGCCTGCCTTAAAGCTGGGGTCAAAGTACTCCAGGACATGCCTGAGAGGAGTCTTGGGTGAGTCCTGGAGCAAACCTTTTCCTTTACAGGAGAAAAGAGAACCCAGGAAGCTTCCTTGGGGGAGTCTAGTGCTGCTACCTGAGATCTCAGGTCCCTAAAGCAGAGTCGGAAGATACTGGGAGCTGCCTGGGAGGAGTGTGGTGTGGATCTTGGAGGTAAGAGCTTTCCCCAATACTAAAAAATATTCCATGTGTCTTCCTTGGAGGAGTCTAAGAGTTTTACCTGGGATCTCAGGTCCCTGAAGCAGGGCTCAAGACAGTGTGGGACATGTCTGTGAGGAATCTTGGGCAGATGCCAGAGAAGAGAGCGTCCTTTGAGGGAAAAAATCCTTTTGGGTATCTTCCTTGGAGGAGTCTGGGGTTGCAACCCAGGATTGGGCCTGCCTTAAAGCTGGGGTCAAAGCACTGCAGGACATGCCTGAGAGGAGTCTTGGGTGGGTTCTGGAGCAAAACTCTTGCTTTACAGGAGAAAAAAAATCCTGGGTATCTTCCTTGGAGGAGTCTGGGGTTGCAACCCAGGATTAGGCCTGCCTTAAAGCTGGGGTCAAAGCACTGCAGGACATGCCTGAGAGGAGTCTTGGGTGGGTTCTGGAGCAAAACTCTTGCTTTACAGGAGAAAAAAAATCCTGGGTATCTTCCCTGGAGGAGTCTGGGGTTGCAACCCAGGATTAGGCCTGCCTTAAAGCTGGGGTCAAAGCACTGCAGGACATGCCTGAGAGGAGTCTTGGGTGGGTTCTGGAGCAAACCTCTTGCTTTACAGGAGAAAAAAAATCCTGGGTATCTTCCTTGGAGGAGTCTGGGGTTGCAACCCAGGATTAGGCCTGCCTTAAAGCTGGGGTCAAAGCACTGCAGGACATGCCTGAGAGGAGTCTTGGGTGGGTTCTGGAGCAAACCTCTTGCTTTACAGGAGAAAAAAAATCCTGGGTATCTTCCTTGGAGGAGTCTGGGGTTGCACGCAGGATTAGGCCTGCCTTAAAGCTGGGGTCAAAGCACTGCAGGACATGCCTGAGAGGAGTGTTGGGTGGGTTCTGGAGCAAACCTCTTGCTTTACAGGAGAAAAAAAATCCTGGCTATCTTCCTTGGAGGAGTCTGGGGTTGCAACCCAGGATTGGGCCTGCCTTAAAGCTGGGGTCAAAGCACTGCAGGACATGCCTGAGAGGAGTCTTGGGTGGGTTCTGGAGCAAAACTCTTGCTTTACAGGAGAAAAAAAATCCTGGGTATCTTCCTTGGAGGAGTCTGGGGTTGCAACCCAGGATTAGGCCTGCCTTAAAGCTGGGGTCAAAGCACTGCAGGACATGCCTGAGAGGAGTGTTGGGTGGGTTCTGGAGCAAACCTCTTGCTTTACAGGGGAAAAAAAATCCTGGGTATCTTCCTTGGAGGAGTCTGGGGTTGCAACCCAGGATTGGGCCTGCCTTAAAGCTGGGGTCAAAGCACTGCAGGACATGCCTGAGAGGAGTCTTGGGTGGGTTCTGGAGCAAACCTCTTGCTTTACAGGAGAAAAAAAATCCTGGGTATCTTCCTTGGAGGAGTCTGGGGTTGCAACCCAGGATTGGGCCTGCCTTAAAGCTGGGGTCAAAGCACTGCAGGACATGCCTGAGAGGAGTCTTGGGTGGGTTCTGGAGCAAACCTCTTGCTTTACAGGAGAAAAAAAATCCTGGGTATCTTCCTTGGAGGAGTCTGGGGTTGCAACCCAGGATTAGGCCTGCCTTAAAGCTGGGGTCAAAGCACTGCAGGACATGCCTGAGAGGAGTCTTGGGTGGGTTCTGGAGCAAAACTCTTGCTTTACAGGAGAAAAAAAATCCTGGGTATCTTCCTTGGAGGAGTCTGGGGTTGCAACCCAGGATTAGGCCTGCCTTAAAGCTGGGGTCAAAGCACTGCAGGACATGCCTGAGAGGAGTCTTGGGTGGGTTCTGGAGCAAACCTCTTGCTTTACAGGAGAAAAAAAATCCTGGGTATCTTCCTTGGAGGAGTCTGGGGTTGCAACCCAGGATTAGGCCTGCCTTAAAGCTGGGGTCAAAGCACTGCAGGACATGCCTGAGAGGAGTGTTGGGTGGGTTCTGGAGCAAACCTCTTGCTTTACAGGAGAAAAAAAATCCTGGGTATCTTCCTTGGAGGAGTCTGGGGTTGCAACCCAGGATTGGGCCTGCCTTAAAGCTGGGGTCAAAGCACTGCAGGACATGCCTGAGAGGAGTCTTGGGTGGGTTCTGGAGCAAAACTCTTGCTTTACAGGAGAAAAAAAATCCTGGGTATCTTCCTTGGAGGAGTCTGGGGTTGCAACCCAGGATTGGGCCTGCCTTAAAGCTGGGGTCAAAGCACTGCAGGACATGCCTGAGAGGAGTCTTGGGTGGGTTCTGGAGCAAACCTCTTGCTTTACAGGAGAAAAAAAATCCTGGGTATCTTCCTTGGAGGAGTCTGGGGTTGCAACCCAGGATTGGGCCTGCCTTAAAGCTGGGGTCAAAGCACTGCAGGACATGCCTGAGAGGAGTCTTGGGTGGGTTCTGGAGCAAACCTGTTGCTTTACAGGAGAAAAAAAATCCTGGGTATCTTCCTTGGAGGAGTCTGGGGTTGCAACCCAGGATTAGGCCTGCCTTAAAGCTGGGGTCAAAGTACTCCAGGACATGCCTGAGAGGAGTCTTGGGTGAGTCCTGGAGCAAACCTTTTCCTTTACAGGAGAAAAGAGAACCCAGGAAGCTTCCTTGGGGGAGTCTAGTGCTGCTACCTGAGATCTCAGGTCCCTAAAGCAGAGTCGGAAGATACTGGGAGCTGCCTGGGAGGAGTGTGGTGTGGATCTTGGAGGTAAGAGCTTTCCCCAATACTAAAAAATATTCCATGTGTCTTCCTTGGAGGAGTCTAAGAGTTTTACCTGGGATCTCAGGTCCCTGAAGCAGGGCTCAAGACAGTGTGGGACATGTCTGTGAGGAATCTTGGGCAGATGCCAGAGAAGAGAGCGTCCTTTGAGGGAAAAAATCCTTTTGGGTATCTTCCTTGGAGGAGTCTGGGGTTGCAACCCAGGATTGGGCCTGCCTTAAAGCTGGGGTCAAAGCACTGCAGGACATGCCTGAGAGGAGTGTTGGGTGGGTTCTGGAGCAAACCTTTTCCTTTACAGGAGAAAAGACAACCCAGGAAGCTTCCTTGGGGGAGTCTAGTGCTGCTACCTGAGATCTCAGGTCCCTAAAGCAGAGTCGGAAGATACTGGGAGCTGCCTGGGAGGAGTGTGGTGTGGATCTTGGAGGTAAGAGCTTTCCCCAATACTAAAAAATATTCCATGTGTCTTCCTTGGAGGAGTCTAAGAGTTTTACCTGGGATCTCAGGTCCCTGAAGCAGGGCTCAAGACAGTGTGGGACATGTCTGTGAGGAATCTTGGGCAGATGCCAGAGAAGAGAGCGTCCTTTGAGGGAAAAAATCCTTTTGGGTATCTTCCTTGGAGGAGTCTGGGGTTGCAACCCAGGATTGGGCCTGCCTTAAAGCTGGGGTCAAAGCACTGCAGGACATGCCTGAGAGGAGTCTTGGGTGGGTTCTGGAGCAAAACTCTTGCTTTACAGGAGAAAAAAAATCCTGGGTATCTTCCTTGGAGGAGTCTGGGGTTGCAACCCAGGATTAGGCCTGCCTTAAAGCTGGGGTCAAAGCACTGCAGGACATGCCTGAGAGGAGTCTTGGGTGGGTTCTGGAGCAAAACTCTTGCTTTACAGGAGAAAAAAAATCCTGGGTATCTTCCCTGGAGGAGTCTGGGGTTGCAACCCAGGATTAGGCCTGCCTTAAAGCTGGGGTCAAAGCACTGCAGGACATGCCTGAGAGGAGTCTTGGGTGGGTTCTGGAGCAAACCTCTTGCTTTACAGGAGAAAAAAAATCCTGGGTATCTTCCTTGGAGGAGTCTGGGGTTGCAACCCAGGATTAGGCCTGCCTTAAAGCTGGGGTCAAAGCACTGCAGGACATGCCTGAGAGGAGTCTTGGGTGGGTTCTGGAGCAAACCTCTTGCTTTACAGGAGAAAAAAAATCCTGGGTATCTTCCTTGGAGGAGTCTGGGTGTTGCACGCAGGATTAGGCCTGCCTTAAAGCTGGGGTCAAAGCACTGCAGGACATGCCTGAGAGGAGTGTTGGGTGGGTTCTGGAGCAAACCTCTTGCTTTACAGGAGAAAAAAAATCCTGGCTATCTTCCTTGGAGGAGTCTGGGGTTGCAACCCAGGATTGGGCCTGCCTTAAAGCTGGGGTCAAAGCACTGCAGGACATGCCTGAGAGGAGTCTTGGGTGGGTTCTGGAGCAAAACTCTTGCTTTACAGGAGAAAAAAAATCCTGGGTATCTTCCTTGGAGGAGTCTGGGGTTGCAACCCAGGATTAGGCCTGCCTTAAAGCTGGGGTCAAAGCACTGCAGGACATGCCTGAGAGGAGTCTTGGGTGGGTTCTGGAGCAAACCTCTTGCTTTACAGGAGAAAAAAAATCCTGGGTATCTTCCTTGGAGGAGTCTGGGGTTGCAACCCAGGATTGGGCCTGCCTTAAAGCTGGGGTCAAAGCACTGCAGGACATGCCTGAGAGGAGTCTTGGGTGGGTTCTGGAGCAAACCTCTTGCTTTACAGGAGAAAAAAAATCCTGGGTATCTTCCTTGGAGGAGTCTGGGGTTGCAACCCAGGATTGGGCCTGCCTTAAAGCTGGGGTCAAAGCACTGCAGGACATGCCTGAGAGGAGTGTTGGGTGGGTTCTGGAGCAAACCTTTTCCTTTACAGGAGAAAAGACAACCCAGGAAGCTTCCTTGGGGGAGTCTAGTGCTGCTACCTGAGATCTCAGGTCCCTAAAGCAGAGTCGGAAGATACTGGGAGCTGCCTGGGAGGAGTGTGGTGTGGATCTTGGAGGTAAGAGCTTTCCCCAATACTAAAAAATATTCCATGTGTCTTCCTTGGAGGAGTCTAAGAGTTTTACCTGGGATCTCAGGTCCCTGAAGCAGGGCTCAAGACAGTGTGGGACATGTCTGTGAGGAATCTTGGGCAGATGCCAGAGAAGAGAGCGTCCTTTGAGGGAAAAAATCCTTTTGGGTATCTTCCTTGGAGGAGTCTGGGGTTGCAACCCAGGATTGGGCCTGCCTTAAAGCTGGGGTCAAAGCACTGCAGGACATGCCTGAGAGGAGTGTTGGGTGGGTTCTGGAGCAAACCTCTTGCTTTACAGGAGAAAAAAAATCCTGGGTATCTTCCTTGGAGGAGTCTGGGGTTGCAACCCAGGATTAGGCCTGCCTTAAAGCTGGGGTCAAAGCACTGCAGGACATGCCTGAGAGGAGTCTTGGGTGGGTTCTGGAGCAAAACTCTTGCTTTACAGGAGAAAAAAAATCCTGGGTATCTTCCTTGGAGGAGTCTGGGGTTGCAACCCAGGATTAGGCCTGCCTTAAAGCTGGGGTCAAAGCACTGCAGGACATGCCTGAGAGGAGTCTTGGGTGGGTTCTGGAGCAAACCTCTTGCTTTACAGGAGAAAAAAAATCCTGGGTATCTTCCTTGGAGGAGTCTGGGGTTGCAACCCAGGATTAGGCCTGCCTTAAAGCTGGGGTCAAAGCACTGCAGGACATGCCTGAGAGGAGTGTTGGGTGGGTTCTGGAGCAAACCTCTTGCTTTACAGGAGAAAAAAAATCCTGGGTATCTTCCTTGGAGGAGTCTGGGGTTGCAACCCAGGATTGGGCCTGCCTTAAAGCTGGGGTCAAAGCACTGCAGGACATGCCTGAGAGGAGTCTTGGGTGGGTTCTGGAGCAAAACTCTTGCTTTACAGGAGAAAAAAAATCCTGGGTATCTTCCTTGGAGGAGTCTGGGGTTGCAACCCAGGATTGGGCCTGCCTTAAAGCTGGGGTCAAAGCACTGCAGGACATGCCTGAGAGGAGTCTTGGGTGGGTTCTGGAGCAAAACTCTTGCTTTACAGGAGAAAAAAAATCCTGGGTATCTTCCTTGGAGGAGTCTGGGGTTGCAACCCAGGATTGGGCCTGCCTTAAAGCTGGGGTCAAAGCACTGCAGGACATGCCTGAGAGGAGTCTTGGGTGGGTTCTGGAGCAAACCTGTTGCTTTACAGGAGAAAAAAAATCCTGGGTATCTTCCTTGGAGGAGTCTGGGGTTGCAACCCAGGATTAGGCCTGCCTTAAAGCTGGGGTCAAAGTACTCCAGGACATGCCTGAGAGGAGTCTTGGGTGAGTCCTGGAGCAAACCTTTTCCTTTACAGGAGAAAAGAGAACCCAGGAAGCTTCCTTGGGGGAGTCTAGTGCTGCTACCTGAGATCTCAGGTCCCTAAAGCAGAGTCGGAAGATACTGGGAGCTGCCTGGGAGGAGTGTGGTGTGGATCTTGGAGGTAAGAGCTTTCCCCAATACTAAAAAATATTCCATGTGTCTTCCTTGGAGGAGTCTAAGAGTTTTACCTGGGATCTCAGGTCCCTGAAGCAGGGCTCAAGACAGTGTGGGACATGTCTGTGAGGAATCTTGGGCAGATGCCAGAGAAGAGAGCGTCCTTTGAGGGAAAAAATCCTTTTGGGTATCTTCCTTGGAGGAGTCTGGGGTTGCAACCCAGGATTGGGCCTGCCTTAAAGCTGGGGTCAAAGCACTGCAGGACATGCCTGAGAGGAGTCTTGGGTGGGTTCTGGAGCAAAACTCTTGCTTTACAGGAGAAAAAAAATCCTGGGTATCTTCCTTGGAGGAGTCTGGGGTTGCAACCCAGGATTAGGCCTGCCTTAAAGCTGGGGTCAAAGCACTGCAGGACATGCCTGAGAGGAGTCTTGGGTGGGTTCTGGAGCAAACCTCTTGCTTTACAGGAGAAAAAAAATCCTGGGTATCTTCCTTGGAGGAGTCTGGGGTTGCACGCAGGATTAGGCCTGCCTTAAAGCTGGGGTCAAAGCACTGCAGGACATGCCTGAGAGGAGTGTTGGGTGGGTTCTGGAGCAAACCTCTTGCTTTACAGGAGAAAAAAAATCCTGGCTATCTTCCTTGGAGGAGTCTGGGGTTGCAACCCAGGATTGGGCCTGCCTTAAAGCTGGGGTCAAAGCACTGCAGGACATGCCTGAGAGGAGTCTTGGGTGGGTTCTGGAGCAAAACTCTTGCTTTACAGGAGAAAAAAAATCCTGGGTATCTTCCTTGGAGGAGTCTGGGGTTGCAACCCAGGATTAGGCCTGCCTTAAAGCTGGGGTCAAAGCACTGCAGGACATGCCTGAGAGGAGTCTTGGGTGGGTTCTGGAGCAAACCTCTTGCTTTACAGGAGAAAAAAAATCCTGGGTATCTTCCTTGGAGGAGTCTGGGGTTGCAACCCAGGATTGGGCCTGCCTTAAAGCTGGGGTCAAAGCACTGCAGGACATGCCTGAGAGGAGTCTTGGGTGGGTTCTGGAGCAAACCTCTTGCTTTACAGGAGAAAAAAAATCCTGGGTATCTTCCTTGGAGGAGTCTGGGGTTGCAACCCAGGATTGGGCCTGCCTTAAAGCTGGGGTCAAAGCACTGCAGGACATGCCTGAGAGGAGTCTTGGGTGGGTTCTGGAGCAAACCTCTTGCTTTACAGGAGAAAAAAAATCCTGGGTATCTTCCTTGGAGGAGTCTGGGGTTGCAACCCAGGATTAGGCCTGCCTTAAAGCTGGGGTCAAAGCACTGCAGGACATGCCTGAGAGGAGTCTTGGGTGGGTTCTGGAGCAAAACTCTTGCTTTACAGGAGAAAAAAAATCCTGGGTATCTTCCTTGGAGGAGTCTGGGGTTGCAACCCAGGATTAGGCCTGCCTTAAAGCTGGGGTCAAAGCACTGCAGGACATGCCTGAGAGGAGTCTTGGGTGGGTTCTGGAGCAAACCTCTTGCTTTACAGGAGAAAAAAAATCCTGGGTATCTTCCTTGGAGGAGTCTGGGGTTGCAACCCAGGATTAGGCCTGCCTTAAAGCTGGGGTCAAAGCACTGCAGGACATGCCTGAGAGGAGTGTTGGGTGGGTTCTGGAGCAAACCTCTTGCTTTACAGGAGAAAAAAAATCCTGGGTATCTTCCTTGGAGGAGTCTGGGGTTGCAACCCAGGATTGGGCCTGCCTTAAAGCTGGGGTCAAAGCACTGCAGGACATGCCTGAGAGGAGTCTTGGGTGGGTTCTGGAGCAAACCTCTTGCTTTACAGGAGAAAAAAAATCCTGGGTATCTTCCTTGGAGGAGTCTGGGGTTGCAACCCAGGATTGGGCCTGCCTTAAAGCTGGGGTCAAAGCACTGCAGGACATGCCTGAGAGGAGTCTTGGGTGGGTTCTGGAGCAAACCTCTTGCTTTACAGGAGAAAAAAAATCCTGGGTATCTTCCTTGGAGGAGTCTGGGGTTGCAACCCAGGATTAGGCCTGCCTTAAAGCTGGGGTCAAAGTACTCCAGGACATGCCTGAGAGGAGTCTTGGGTGAGTCCTGGAGCAAACCTTTTCCTTTACAGGAGAAAAGAGAACCCAGGAAGCTTCCTTGGGGGAGTCTAGTGCTGCTACCTGAGATCTCAGGTCCCTAAAGCAGAGTCGGAAGATACTGGGAGCTGCCTGGGAGGAGTGTGGTGTGGATCTTGGAGGTAAGAGCTTTCCCCAATACTAAAAAATATTCCATGTGTCTTCCTTGGAGGAGTCTAAGAGTTTTACCTGGGATCTCAGGTCCCTGAAGCAGGGCTCAAGACAGTGTGGGACATGTCTGTGAGGAATCTTGGGCAGATGCCAGAGAAGAGAGCGTCCTTTGAGGGAAAAAATCCTTTTGGGTATCTTCCTTGGAGGAGTCTGGGGTTGCAACCCAGGATTGGGCCTGCCTTAAAGCTGGGGTCAAAGCACTGCAGGACATGCCTGAGAGGAGTGTTGGGTGGGTTCTGGAGCAAACCTCTTGCTTTACAGGAGAAAAAAAATCCTGGGTATCTTCCTTGGAGGAGTCTGGGGTTGCAACCCAGGATTAGGCCTGCCTTAAAGCTGGGGTCAAAGCACTGCAGGACATGCCTGAGAGGAGTCTTGGGTGGGTTCTGGAGCAAACCTCTTGCTTTACAGGAGAAAAAAAATCCTGGGTATCTTCCTTGGAGGAGTCTGGGGTTGCAACCCAGGATTGGGCCTGCCTTAAAGCTGGGGTCAAAGCACTGCAGGACATGCCTGAGAGGAGTGTTGGGTGGGTTCTGGAGCAAACCTCTTGCTTTACAGGAGAAAAAAAATCCTGGGTATCTTCCTTGGAGGAGTCTGGGGTTGCAACCCAGGATTAGGCCTGCCTTAAAGCTGGGGTCAAAGCACTGCAGGACATGCCTGAGAGGAGTCTTGGGTGGGTTCTGGAGCAAAACTCTTGCTTTACAGGAGAAAAAAAATCCTGGGTATCTTCCTTGGAGGAGTCTGGGGTTGCAACCCAGGATTAGGCCTGCCTTAAAGCTGGGGTCAAAGCACTGCAGGACATGCCTGAGAGGAGTCTTGGGTGGGTTCTGGAGCAAACCTCTTGCTTTACAGGAGAAAAAAAATCCTGGGTATCTTCCTTGGAGGAGTCTGGGGTTGCAACCCAGGATTGGGCCTGCCTTAAAGCTGGGGTCAAAGCACTGCAGGACATGCCTGAGAGGAGTGTTGGGTGGGTTCTGGAGCAAACCTTTTCCTTTACAGGAGAAAAGACAACCCAGGAAGCTTCCTTGGGGGAGTCTAGTGCTGCTACCTGAGATCTCAGGTCCCTAAAGCAGAGTCGGAAGATACTGGGAGCTGCCTGGGAGGAGTGTGGTGTGGATCTTGGAGGTAAGAGCTTTCCCCAATACTAAAAAATATTCCATGTGTCTTCCTTGGAGGAGTCTAAGAGTTTTACCTGGGATCTCAGGTCCCTGAAGCAGGGCTCAAGACAGTGTGGGACATGTCTGTGAGGAATCTTGGGCAGATGCCAGAGAAGAGAGCGTCCTTTGAGGGAAAAAATCCTTTTGGGTATCTTCCTTGGAGGAGTCTGGGGTTGCAACCCAGGATTGGGCCTGCCTTAAAGCTGGGGTCAAAGCACTGCAGGACATGCCTGAGAGGAGTCTTGGGTGGGTTCTGGAGCAAAACTCTTGCTTTACAGGAGAAAAAAAATCCTGGGTATCTTCCTTGGAGGAGTCTGGGGTTGCAACCCAGGATTAGGCCTGCCTTAAAGCTGGGGTCAAAGCACTGCAGGACATGCCTGAGAGGAGTCTTGGGTGGGTTCTGGAGCAAAACTCTTGCTTTACAGGAGAAAAAAAATCCTGGGTATCTTCCCTGGAGGAGTCTGGGGTTGCAACCCAGGATTAGGCCTGCCTTAAAGCTGGGGTCAAAGCACTGCAGGACATGCCTGAGAGGAGTCTTGGGTGGGTTCTGGAGCAAACCTCTTGCTTTACAGGAGAAAAAAAATCCTGGGTATCTTCCTTGGAGGAGTCTGGGGTTGCAACCCAGGATTAGGCCTGCCTTAAAGCTGGGGTCAAAGCACTGCAGGACATGCCTGAGAGGAGTCTTGGGTGGGTTCTGGAGCAAACCTCTTGCTTTACAGGAGAAAAAAAATCCTGGGTATCTTCCTTGGAGGAGTCTGGGGTTGCACGCAGGATTAGGCCTGCCTTAAAGCTGGGGTCAAAGCACTGCAGGACATGCCTGAGAGGAGTGTTGGGTGGGTTCTGGAGCAAACCTCTTGCTTTACAGGAGAAAAAAAATCCTGGCTATCTTCCTTGGAGGAGTCTGGGGTTGCAACCCAGGATTGGGCCTGCCTTAAAGCTGGGGTCAAAGCACTGCAGGACATGCCTGAGAGGAGTCTTGGGTGGGTTCTGGAGCAAAACTCTTGCTTTACAGGAGAAAAAAAATCCTGGGTATCTTCCTTGGAGGAGTCTGGGGTTGCAACCCAGGATTAGGCCTGCCTTAAAGCTGGGGTCAAAGCACTGCAGGACATGCCTGAGAGGAGTCTTGGGTGGGTTCTGGAGCAAACCTCTTGCTTTACAGGAGAAAAAAAATCCTGGGTATCTTCCTTGGAGGAGTCTGGGGTTGCAACCCAGGATTGGGCCTGCCTTAAAGCTGGGGTCAAAGCACTGCAGGACATGCCTGAGAGGAGTCTTGGGTGGGTTCTGGAGCAAACCTCTTGCTTTACAGGAGAAAAAAAATCCTGGGTATCTTCCTTGGAGGAGTCTGGGGTTGCAACCCAGGATTGGGCCTGCCTTAAAGCTGGGGTCAAAGCACTGCAGGACATGCCTGAGAGGAGTGTTGGGTGGGTTCTGGAGCAAACCTTTTCCTTTACAGGAGAAAAGACAACCCAGGAAGCTTCCTTGGGGGAGTCTAGTGCTGCTACCTGAGATCTCAGGTCCCTAAAGCAGAGTCGGAAGATACTGGGAGCTGCCTGGGAGGAGTGTGGTGTGGATCTTGGAGGTAAGAGCTTTCCCCAATACTAAAAAATATTCCATGTGTCTTCCTTGGAGGAGTCTAAGAGTTTTACCTGGGATCTCAGGTCCCTGAAGCAGGGCTCAAGACAGTGTGGGACATGTCTGTGAGGAATCTTGGGCAGATGCCAGAGAAGAGAGCGTCCTTTGAGGGAAAAAATCCTTTTGGGTATCTTCCTTGGAGGAGTCTGGGGTTGCAACCCAGGATTGGGCCTGCCTTAAAGCTGGGGTCAAAGCACTGCAGGACATGCCTGAGAGGAGTCTTGGGTGGGTTCTGGAGCAAACCTCTTGCTTTACAGGAGAAAAAAAATCCTGGGTATCTTCCTTGGAGGAGTCTGGGGTTGCAACCCAGGATTAGGCCTGCCTTAAAGCTGGGGTCAAAGCACTGCAGGACATGCCTGAGAGGAGTGTTGGGTGGGTTCTGGAGCAAACCTCTTGCTTTACAGGAGAAAAAAAATCCTGGGTATCTTCCTTGGAGGAGTCTGGGGTTGCAACCCAGGATTAGGCCTGCCTTAAAGCTGGGGTCAAAGTACTGCAGGACATGCCTGAGAGGAGTCTTGGGTGGGTTCTGGAGCAAACCTCTTGCTTTACAGGAGAAAAAAAATCCTGGGTATCTTCCTTGGAGGAGTCTGGGGTTGCAACCCAGGATTAGGCCTGCCTTAAAGCTGGGGTCAAAGCACTGCAGGAGATGCCTGAGAGGAGTGTTGGGTGGGTTCTGGAGCAAACCTCTTGCTTTACAGGAGAAAAAAAATCCTGGGTATCTTCCTTGGAGGAGTCTGGGGTTGCAACCCAGGATTAGGCCTGCCTTAAAGCTGGGGTCAAAGCACTGCAGGACATGCCTGAGAGGAGTCTTGGGTGGGTTCTGGAGCAAACCTCTTGCTTTACAGGAGAAAAAAAATCCTGGGTATCTTCCTTGGAGGAGTCTGGGGTTGCAACTCAGATTTAGGCCTGCCTTAAAGCTGGGGTCAAAGTACTGCAGGACATGCCTGAGAGGAGTGTTGGGTGGGTTCTGGAGCAAGCCTCTTGCTTTACAGGAGAAAAAAAATCCTGGGTATCTTCCTTGGAGGAGTCTGGGGTTGCAACTCAGATTTAGGCCTGCCTTAAAGCTGGGGTCAAAGTACTGCAGGACATGCCTGAGAGGAGTCTTGGGTGGGTTCTGGAGCAAACCTCTTGCTTTACAGGAGAAAAAAAATCCTGGGTATCTTCCTTGGAGGAGTCTGGGGTTGCAACCCAGGATTAGGCCTGCCTTAAAGCTGGGGTCAAAGCACTGCAGGAGATGCCTGAGAGGAGTGTTGGGTGGGTTCTGGAGCAAACCTCTTGCTTTACAGGAGAAAAAAAATCCTGGGTATCTTCCTTGGAGGAGTCTGGGGTTGCAACCCAGGATTAGGCCTGCCTTAAAGCTGGGGTCAAAGCACTGCAGGACATGCCTGAGAGGAGTCTTGGGTGGGTTCTGGAGCAAACCTCTTGCTTTACAGGAGAAAAAAAATCCTGGGTATCTTCCTTGGAGGAGTCTGGGGTTGCAACCCAGGATTGGGCCTGCCTTACAGCTGGGGTCAAAGCACTGCAGGACATGCCTGAGAGGAGTCTTGGGTGGGTTCTGGAGCAAACCTCTTGCTTTACAGGAGAAAAAAAATCCTGGGTATCTTCCTTGGAGGAGTCTGGGGTTGCAACCCAGGATTGGGCCTGCCTTAAAGCTGGGGTCAAAGCACTGCAGGACATGCCTGAGAGGAGTGTTGGGTGGGTTCTGGAGCAAACCTTTTCCTTTACAGGAGAAAAGACAACCCAGGAAGCTTCCTTGGGGGAGTCTAGTGCTGCTACCTGAGATCTCAGGTCCCTAAAGCAGAGTCGGAAGATACTGGGAGCTGCCTGGGAGGAGTGTGGTGTGGATCTTGGAGGTAAGAGCTTTCCCCAATACTAAAAAATATTCCATGTGTCTTCCTTGGAGGAGTCTAAGAGTTTTACCTGGGATCTCAGGTCCCTGAAGCAGGGCTCAAGACAGTGTGGGACATGTCTGTGAGGAATCTTGGGCAGATGCCAGAGAAGAGAGCGTCCTTTGAGGGAAAAAATCCTTTTGGGTATCTTCCTTGGAGGAGTCTGGGGTTGCAACCCAGGATTGGGCCTGCCTTAAAGCTGGGGTCAAAGCACTGCAGGACATGCCTGAGAGGAGTCTTGGGTGGGTTCTGGAGCAAACCTCTTGCTTTACAGGAGAAAAAAAATCCTGGGTATCTTCCTTGGAGGAGTCTGGGGTTGCAACCCAGGATTAGGCCTGCCTTAAAGCTGGGGTCAAAGCACTGCAGGACATGCCTGAGAGGAGTGTTGGGTGGGTTCTGGAGCAAACCTCTTGCTTTACAGGAGAAAAAAATCCTGGGTATCTTCCTTGGAGGAGTCTGGGGTTGCAACCCAGGATTAGGCCTGCCTTAAAGCTGGGGTCAAAGTACTGCAGGACATGCCTGAGAGGAGTCTTGGGTGGGTTCTGGAGCAAACCTCTTGCTTTACAGGAGAAAAAAAATCCTGGGTATCTTCCTTGGAGGAGTCTGGGGTTGCAACCCAGGATTAGGCCTGCCTTAAAGCTGGGGTCAAAGCACTGCAGGAGATGCCTGAGAGGAGTGTTGGGTGGGTTCTGGAGCAAACCTCTTGCTTTACAGGAGAAAAAAAATCCTGGGTATCTTCCTTGGAGGAGTCTGGGGTTGCAACCCAGGATTAGGCCTGCCTTAAAGCTGGGGTCAAAGCACTGCAGGACATGCCTGAGAGGAGTCTTGGGTGGGTTCTGGAGCAAACCTCTTGCTTTACAGGAGAAAAAAAATCCTGGGTATCTTCCTTGGAGGAGTCTGGGGTTGCAACTCAGATTTAGGCCTGCCTTAAAGCTGGGGTCAAAGCACTGCAGGACATGCCTGAGAGGAGTGTTGGGTGGGTTCTGGAGCAAGCCTCTTGCTTTACAGGAGAAAAAAAATCCTGGGTATCTTCCTTGGAGGAGTCTGGGGTTGCAACTCAGATTTAGGCCTGCCTTAAAGCTGGGGTCAAAGTACTGCAGGACATGCCTGAGAGGAGTGTTGGGTGGGTTCTGGAGCAAGCCTCTTGCTTTACAGGAGAAAAAAAATCCTGGGTATCTTCCTTGGAGGAGTCTGGGGTTGCAACTCAGATTTAGGCCTGCCTTAAAGCTGGGGTCAAAGTACTGCAGGACATGCCTGAGAGGAGTCTTGGGTGGGTTCTGGAGCAAACCTCTTGCTTTACAGGAGAAAAAAAATCCTGGGTATCTTCCTTGGAGGAGTCTGGGGTTGCAACCCAGGATTAGGCCTGCCTTAAAGCTGGGGTCAAAGCACTGCAGGAGATGCCTGAGAGGAGTGTTGGGTGGGTTCTGGAGCAAACCTCTTGCTTTACAGGAGAAAAAAAATCCTGGGTATCTTCCTTGGAGGAGTCTGGGGTTGCAACCCAGGATTAGGCCTGCCTTAAAGCTGGGGTCAAAGCACTGCAGGACATGCCTGAGAGGAGTCTTGGGTGGGTTCTGGAGCAAACCTCTTGCTTTACAGGAGAAAAAAAATCCCAGGTATCTTCCTTGGAGGAGTCTGGGGTTGCAACCCAGGATTAGGCCTGCCTTAAAGCTGGGGTCAAAGCACTGCAGGACATGCCTGAGAGGAGTCTTGGGTGGGTTCTGGAGCAAACCTCTTGCTTTACAGGAGAAAAAAAATCCTGGGTATCTTCCTTGGAGGAGTCTGGGGTTGCAACTCAGATTTAGGCCTGCCTTAAAGCTGGGGTCAAAGCACTGCAGGACATGCCTGAGAGGAGTGTTGGGTGGGTTCTGGAGCAAGCCTCTTGCTTTACAGGAGAAAAAAAATCCTGGGTATCTTCCTTGGAGGAGTCTGGGGTTGCAACCCAGGATTAGGCCTGCCTTAAAGCTGGGGTCAAAGCACTGCAGGACATGCCTGAGAGGAGTCTTGGGTGGGTTCTGGAGCAAAACTCTTGCTTTACAGGAGAAAAAAAATCCCGGGTATCTTCCTTGGAGGAGTCTGGGGTTGCAACCCAGGATTAGGCCTGCCTTAAAGCTGGGGTCAAAGCACTGCAGGACATGCCTGAGAGGAGTCTTGGGTGGGTTCTGGAGCAAACCTCTTGCTTTACAGGAGAAAAAAAATCCTGGGTATCTTCCTTGGAGGAGTCTGGGGTTGCAACCCAGGATTAGGCCTGCCTTAAAGCTGGGGTCAAAGCACTGCAGGACATGCCTGAGAGGAGTCTTGGGTGGGTTCTGGAGCAAACCTCTTGCTTTACAGGAGAAAAAAAATCCTGGGTATCTTCCTTGGAGGAGTCTGGGGTTGCAACCCAGGATTAGGCCTGCCTTAAAGCTGGGGTCAAAGCACTGCAGGACATGCCTGAGAGGAGTCTTGGGTGGGTTCTGGAGCAAACCTCTTGCTTTACAGGAGAAAAAAAATCCTGGGTATCTTCCTTGGAGGAGTCTGGGGTTGCAACCCAGGATTGGGCCTGCCTTAAAGCTGGGGTCAAAGCACTGCAGGACATGCCTGAGAGGAGTGTTGGGTGGGTTCTGGAGCAAACCTCTTGCTTTACAGGAGAAAAAAAATCCTGGGTATCTTCCTTGGAGGAGTCTGGGGTTGCAACCCAGGATTAGGCCTGCCTTAAAGCTGGGGTCAAAGCACTGCAGGACATGCCTGAGAGGAGTCTTGGGTGGGTTCTGGAGCAAAACTCTTGCTTTACAGGAGAAAAAAAATCCTGGGTATCTTCCTTGGAGGAGTCTGGGGTTGCAACCCAGGATTGGGCCTGCCTTAAAGCTGGGGTCAAAGCACTGCAGGACATGCCTGAGAGGAGTCTTGGGTGGGTTCTGGAGCAAACCTCTTGCTTTACAGGAGAAAAAAAATCCTGGGTATCTTCCTTGGAGGAGTCTGGGGTTGCAACCCAGGATTAGGCCTGCCTTAAAGCTGGGGTCAAAGCACTGCAGGACATGCCTGAGAGGAGTCTTGGGTGGGTTCTGGAGCAAAACTCTTGCTTTACAGGAGAAAAAAAATCCTGGGTATCTTCCTTGGAGGAGTCTGGGGTTGCAACTCAGATTTAGGCCTGCCTTAAAGCTGGGGTCAAAGCACTGCAGGACATGCCTGAGAGGAGTGTTGGGTGGGTTCTGGAGCAAGCCTCTTGCTTTACAGGAGAAAAAAAATCCTGGGTATCTTCCTTGGAGGAGTCTGGGGTTGCAACCCAGGATTAGGCCTGCCTTAAAGCTGGGGTCAAAGCACTGCAGGACATGCCTGAGAGGAGTCTTGGGTGGGTTCTGGAGCAAACCTCTTGCTTTACAGGAGAAAAAAAATCCCGGGTATCTTCCTTGGAGGAGTCTGGGGTTGCAACCCAGGATTAGGCCTGCCTTAAAGCTGGGGTCAAAGCACTGCAGGACATGCCTGAGAGGAGTGTTGGGTGGGTTCTGGAGCAAACCTCTTGCTTTACAGGAGAAAAAAAATCCTGGGTATCTTCCTTGGAGGAGTCTGGGGTTGCAACCCAGGATTAGGCCTGCCTTAAAGCTGGGGTCAAAGCACTGCAGGACATGCCTGAGAGGAGTCTTGGGTGGGTTCTGGAGCAAACCTCTTGCTTTACAGGAGAAAAAAAATCCTGGGTATCTTCCTTGGAGGAGTCTGGGGTTGCAACCCAGGATTGGGCCTGCCTTAAAGCTGGGGTCAAAGCACTGCAGGACATGCCTGAGAGGAGTGTTGGGTGGGTTCTGGAGCAAACCTCTTGCTTTACAGGAGAAAAAAAATCCTGGGTATCTTCCTTGGAGGAGTCTGGGGTTGCAACCCAGGATTAGGCCTGCCTTAAAGCTGGGGTCAAAGCACTGCAGGACATGCCTGAGAGGAGTCTTGGGTGGGTTCTGGAGCAAACCTCTTGCTTTACAGGAGAAAAAAAATCCTGGGTATCTTCCTTGGAGGAGTCTGGGGTTGCAACCCAGGATTAGGCCTGCCTTAAAGCTGGGGTCAAAGCACTGCAGGACATGCCTGAGAGGAGTCTTGGGTGGGTTCTGGAGCAAACCTCTTGCTTTACAGGAGAAAAAAAATCCTGGGTATCTTCCTTGGAGGAGTCTGGGGTTGCAACCCAGGATTGGGCCTGCCTTAAAGCTGGGGTCAAAGCACTGCAGGACATGCCTGAGAGGAGTGTTGGGTGGGTTCTGGAGCAAACCTTTTCCTTTACAGGAGAAAAGACAACCCAGGAAGCTTCCTTGGGGGAGTCTAGTGCTGCTACCTGAGATCTCAGGTCCCTAAAGCAGAGTCGGAAGATACTGGGAGCTGCCTGGGAGGAGTGTGGTGTGGATCTTGGAGGTAAGAGCTTTCCCCAATACTAAAAAATATTCCATGTGTCTTCCTTGGAGGAGTCTAAGAGTTTTACCTGGGATCTCAGGTCCCTGAAGCAGGGCTCAAGACAGTGTGGGACATGTCTGTGAGGAATCTTGGGCAGATGCCAGAGAAGAGAGCGTCCTTTGAGGGAAAAAATCCTTTTGGGTATCTTCCTTGGAGGAGTCTGGGGTTGCAACCCAGGATTGGGCCTGCCTTAAAGCTGGGGTCAAAGCACTGCAGGACATGCCTGAGAGGAGTCTTGGGTGGGTTCTGGAGCAAACCTCTTGCTTTACAGGAGAAAAAAAATCCTGGGTATCTTCCTTGGAGGAGTCTGGGGTTGCAACCCAGGATTAGGCCTGCCTTAAAGCTGGGGTCAAAGCACTGCAGGACATGCCTGAGAGGAGTGTTGGGTGGGTTCTGGAGCAAACCTCTTGCTTTACAGGAGAAAAAAATCCTGGGTATCTTCCTTGGAGGAGTCTGGGGTTGCAACCCAGGATTAGGCCTGCCTTAAAGCTGGGGTCAAAGTACTGCAGGACATGCCTGAGAGGAGTCTTGGGTGGGTTCTGGAGCAAACCTCTTGCTTTACAGGAGAAAAAAAATCCTGGGTATCTTCCTTGGAGGAGTCTGGGGTTGCAACCCAGGATTAGGCCTGCCTTAAAGCTGGGGTCAAAGCACTGCAGGAGATGCCTGAGAGGAGTGTTGGGTGGGTTCTGGAGCAAACCTCTTGCTTTACAGGAGAAAAAAAATCCTGGGTATCTTCCTTGGAGGAGTCTGGGGTTGCAACCCAGGATTAGGCCTGCCTTAAAGCTGGGGTCAAAGCACTGCAGGACATGCCTGAGAGGAGTCTTGGGTGGGTTCTGGAGCAAACCTCTTGCTTTACAGGAGAAAAAAAATCCTGGGTATCTTCCTTGGAGGAGTCTGGGGTTGCAACTCAGATTTAGGCCTGCCTTAAAGCTGGGGTCAAAGCACTGCAGGACATGCCTGAGAGGAGTGTTGGGTGGGTTCTGGAGCAAGCCTCTTGCTTTACAGGAGAAAAAAAATCCTGGGTATCTTCCTTGGAGGAGTCTGGGGTTGCAACCCAGGATTAGGCCTGCCTTAAAGCTGGGGTCAAAGCACTGCAGGACATGCCTGAGAGGAGTCTTGGGTGGGTTCTGGAGCAAACCTCTTGCTTTACAGGAGAAAAAAAATCCCGGGTATCTTCCTTGGAGGAGTCTGGGGTTGCAACCCAGGATTAGGCCTGCCTTAAAGCTGGGGTCAAAGCACTGCAGGACATGCCTGAGAGGAGTCTTGGGTGGGTTCTGGAGCAAACCTCTTGCTTTACAGGAGAAAAAAAATCCTGGGTATCTTCCTTGGAGGAGTCTGGGGTTGCAACTCAGATTTAGGCCTGCCTTAAAGCTGGGGTCAAAGCACTGCAGGACATGCCTGAGAGGAGTGTTGGGTGGGTTCTGGAGCAAGCCTCTTGCTTTACAGGAGAAAAAAAATCCTGGGTATCTTCCTTGGAGGAGTCTGGGGTTGCAACCCAGGATTAGGCCTGCCTTAAAGCTGGGGTCAAAGCACTGCAGGACATGCCTGAGAGGAGTCTTGGGTGGGTTCTGGAGCAAAACTCTTGCTTTACAGGAGAAAAAAAATCCCGGGTATCTTCCTTGGAGGAGTCTGGGGTTGCAACCCAGGATTAGGCCTGCCTTAAAGCTGGGGTCAAAGCACTGCAGGACATGCCTGAGAGGAGTCTTGGGTGGGTTCTGGAGCAAACCTCTTGCTTTACAGGAGAAAAAAAATCCTGGGTATCTTCCTTGGAGGAGTCTGGGGTTGCAACCCAGGATTAGGCCTGCCTTAAAGCTGGGGTCAAAGCACTGCAGGACATGCCTGAGAGGAGTCTTGGGTGGGTTCTGGAGCAAACCTCTTGCTTTACAGGAGAAAAAAAATCCTGGGTATCTTCCTTGGAGGAGTCTGGGGTTGCAACCCAGGATTAGGCCTGCCTTAAAGCTGGGGTCAAAGCACTGCAGGACATGCCTGAGAGGAGTCTTGGGTGGGTTCTGGAGCAAACCTCTTGCTTTACAGGAGAAAAAAAATCCTGGGTATCTTCCTTGGAGGAGTCTGGGGTTGCAACCCAGGATTGGGCCTGCCTTAAAGCTGGGGTCAAAGCACTGCAGGACATGCCTGAGAGGAGTGTTGGGTGGGTTCTGGAGCAAACCTCTTGCTTTACAGGAGAAAAAAAATCCTGGGTATCTTCCTTGGAGGAGTCTGGGGTTGCAACCCAGGATTAGGCCTGCCTTAAAGCTGGGGTCAAAGCACTGCAGGACATGCCTGAGAGGAGTCTTGGGTGGGTTCTGGAGCAAACCTCTTGCTTTACAGGAGAAAAAAAATCCTGGGTATCTTCCTTGGAGGAGTCTGGGGTTGCAACTCAGATTTAGGCCTGCCTTAAAGCTGGGGTCAAAGCACTGCAGGACATGCCTGAGAGGAGTGTTGGGTGGGTTCTGGAGCAAGCCTCTTGCTTTACAGGAGAAAAAAAATCCTGGGTATCTTCCTTGGAGGAGTCTGGGGTTGCAACCCAGGATTAGGCCTGCCTTAAAGCTGGGGTCAAAGCACTGCAGGACATGCCTGAGAGGAGTCTTGGGTGGGTTCTGGAGCAAACCTCTTGCTTTACAGGAGAAAAAAAATCCCGGGTATCTTCCTTGGAGGAGTCTGGGGTTGCAACCCAGGATTAGGCCTGCCTTAAAGCTGGGGTCAAAGCACTGCAGGACATGCCTGAGAGGAGTGTTGGGTGGGTTCTGGAGCAAACCTCTTGCTTTACAGGAGAAAAAAAATCCTGGGTATCTTCCTTGGAGGAGTCTGGGGTTGCAACCCAGGATTAGGCCTGCCTTAAAGCTGGGGTCAAAGCACTGCAGGACATGCCTGAGAGGAGTCTTGGGTGGGTTCTGGAGCAAACCTCTTGCTTTACAGGAGAAAAAAAATCCTGGGTATCTTCCTTGGAGGAGTCTGGGGTTGCAACCCAGGATTGGGCCTGCCTTAAAGCTGGGGTCAAAGCACTGCAGGACATGCCTGAGAGGAGTGTTGGGTGGGTTCTGGAGCAAACCTCTTGCTTTACAGGAGAAAAAAAATCCTGGGTATCTTCCTTGGAGGAGTCTGGGGTTGCAACCCAGGATTAGGCCTGCCTTAAAGCTGGGGTCAAAGCACTGCAGGACATGCCTGAGAGGAGTCTTGGGTGGGTTCTGGAGCAAACCTCTTGCTTTACAGGAGAAAAAAAATCCTGGGTATCTTCCTTGGAGGAGTCTGGGGTTGCAACCCAGGATTAGGCCTGCCTTAAAGCTGGGGTCAAAGCACTGCAGGAGATGCCTGAGAGGAGTGTTGGGTGGGTTCTGGAGCAAACCTCTTGCTTTACAGGAGAAAAAAAATCCTGGGTATCTTCCTTGGAGGAGTCTGGGGTTGCAACCCAGGATTAGGCCTGCCTTAAAGCTGGGGTCAAAGCACTGCAGGACATGCCTGAGAGGAGTCTTGGGTGGGTTCTGGAGCAAAACTCTTGCTTTACAGGAGAAAAAAAATCCTGGGTATCTTCCTTGGAGGAGTCTGGGGTTGCAACCCAGGATTGGGCCTGCCTTAAAGCTGGGGTCAAAGCACTGCAGGACATGCCTGAGAGGAGTCTTGGGTGGGTTCTGGAGCAAACCTCTTGCTTTACAGGAGAAAAAAAATCCTGGGTATCTTCCTTGGAGGAGTCTGGGGTTGCAACCCAGGATTAGGCCTGCCTTAAAGCTGGGGTCAAAGCACTGCAGGACATGCCTGAGAGGAGTCTTGGGTGGGTTCTGGAGCAAAACTCTTGCTTTACAGGAGAAAAAAAATCCTGGGTATCTTCCTTGGAGGAGTCTGGGGTTGCAACTCAGATTTAGGCCTGCCTTAAAGCTGGGGTCAAAGCACTGCAGGACATGCCTGAGAGGAGTGTTGGGTGGGTTCTGGAGCAAGCCTCTTGCTTTACAGGAGAAAAAAAATCCTGGGTATCTTCCTTGGAGGAGTCTGGGGTTGCAACCCAGGATTAGGCCTGCCTTAAAGCTGGGGTCAAAGCACTGCAGGACATGCCTGAGAGGAGTCTTGGGTGGGTTCTGGAGCAAACCTCTTGCTTTACAGGAGAAAAAAAATCCCGGGTATCTTCCTTGGAGGAGTCTGGGGTTGCAACCCAGGATTAGGCCTGCCTTAAAGCTGGGGTCAAAGCACTGCAGGACATGCCTGAGAGGAGTGTTGGGTGGGTTCTGGAGCAAACCTCTTGCTTTACAGGAGAAAAAAAATCCTGGGTATCTTCCTTGGAGGAGTCTGGGGTTGCAACCCAGGATTAGGCCTGCCTTAAAGCTGGGGTCAAAGCACTGCAGGACATGCCTGAGAGGAGTCTTGGGTGGGTTCTGGAGCAAACCTCTTGCTTTACAGGAGAAAAAAAATCCTGGGTATCTTCCTTGGAGGAGTCTGGGGTTGCAACCCAGGATTGGGCCTGCCTTAAAGCTGGGGTCAAAGCACTGCAGGACATGCCTGAGAGGAGTGTTGGGTGGGTTCTGGAGCAAACCTCTTGCTTTACAGGAGAAAAAAAATCCTGGGTATCTTCCTTGGAGGAGTCTGGGGTTGCAACCCAGGATTAGGCCTGCCTTAAAGCTGGGGTCAAAGCACTGCAGGACATGCCTGAGAGGAGTCTTGGGTGGGTTCTGGAGCAAACCTCTTGCTTTACAGGAGAAAAAAAATCCTGGGTATCTTCCTTGGAGGAGTCTGGGGTTGCAACCCAGGATTGGGCCTGCCTTAAAGCGGGGGTCAAAGCACTGCAGGACATGCCTGAGAGGAGTCTTGGGTGGGTTCTGGAGCAAACCTCTTGCTTTACAGGAGAAAAAAAATCCTGGGTATCTTCCTTGGAGGAGTCTGGGGTTGCAACCCAGGATTAGGCCTGCCTTAAAGCTGGGGTCAAAGCACTGCAGGACATGCCTGAGAGGAGTCTTGGGTGGGTTCTGGAGCAAAACTCTTGCTTTACAGGAGAAAAAAAATCCTGGGTATCTTCCTTGGAGGAGTCTGGGGTTGCAACCCAGGATTAGGCCTGCCTTAAAGCTGGGGTCAAAGCACTGCAGGACATGCCTGAGAGGAGTCTTGGGTGGGTTCTGGAGCAAACCTCTTGCTTTACAGGAGAAAAAAAATCCTGGGTATCTTCCTTGGAGGAGTCTGGGGTTGCAACCCAGGATTAGGCCTGCCTTAAAGCTGGGGTCAAAGCACTGCAGGACATGCCTGAGAGGAGTGTTGGGTGGGTTCTGGAGCAAACCTCTTGCTTTACAGGAGAAAAAAAATCCTGGGTATCTTCCTTGGAGGAGTCTGGGGTTGCAACCCAGGATTAGGCCTGCCTTAAAGCTGGGGTCAAAGCACTGCAGGACATGCCTGAGAGGAGTCTTGGGTGGGTTCTGGAGCAAACCTCTTGCTTTACAGGAGAAAAAAAATCCTGGGTATCTTCCTTGGAGGAGTCTGGGGTTGCAACCCAGGATTAGGCCTGCCTTAAAGCTGGGGTCAAAGCACTGCAGGACATGCCTGAGAGGAGTCTTGGGTGGGTTCTGGAGCAAAACTCTTGCTTTACAGGAGAAAAAAAATCCTGGGTATCTTCCTTGGAGGAGTCTGGGGTTGCAACCCAGGATTAGGCCTGCCTTAAAGCTGGGGTCAAAACACTGCAGGACATGCCTGAGAGGAGTGTTGGGTGGGTTCTGGAGCAAACCTCTTGCTTTACAGGAGAAAAAAAATCCTGGGTATCTTCCTTGGAGGAGTCTGGGGTTGCAACCCAGGATTGGGCCTGCCTTAAAGCTGGGGTCAAAGCACTGCAGGACATGCCTGAGAGGAGTGTTGGGTGGGTTCTGGAGCAAACCTCTTGCTTTACAGGAGAAAAAAAATCCTGGGTATCTTCCTTGGAGGAGTCTGGGGTTGCAACCCAGGATTAGGCCTGCCTTAAAGCTGGGGTCAAAGCACTGCAGGACATGCCTGAGAGGAGTCTTGGGTGGGTTCTGGAGCAAACCTCTTGCTTTACAGGAGAAAAAAAATCCTGGGTATCTTCCTTGGAGGAGTCTGGGGTTGCAACCCAGGATTAGGCCTGCCTTAAAGCTGGGGTCAAAGCACTGCAGGACATGCCTGAGAGGAGTCTTGGGTGGGTTCTGGAGCAAACCTCTTGCTTTACAGGAGAAAAAAAATCCTGGGTATCTTCCTTGGAGGAGTCTGGGGTTGCAACCCAGGATTAGGCCTGCCTTAAAGCTGGGGTCAAAGCACTGCAGGACATGCCTGAGAGGAGTCTTGGGTGGGTTCTGGAGCAAACCTCTTGCTTTACAGGAGAAAAAAAATCCTGGGTATCTTCCTTGGAGGAGTCTGGGGTTGCAACCCAGGATTAGGCCTGCCTTAAAGCTGGGGTCAAAGCACTGCAGGACATGCCTGAGAGGAGTCTTGGGTGGGTTCTGGAGCAAACCTCTTGCTTTACAGGAGAAAAAAAATCCTGGGTATCTTCCTTGGAGGAGTCTGGGGTTGCAACCCAGGATTAGGCCTGCCTTAAAGCTGGGGTCAAAGCACTGCAGGACATGCCTGAGAGGAGTGTTGGGTGGGTTCTGGAGCAAACCTCTTGCTTTACAGGAGAAAAAAAATCCTGGGTATCTTCCTTGGAGGAGTCTGGGGTTGCAACCCAGGATTAGGCCTGCCTTAAAGCTGGGGTCAAAGTACTCCAGGACATGCCTGAGAGGAGTCTTGGGTGGGTTCTGGAGCAAACCTCTTGCTTTACAGGAGAAAAAAAATCCTGGGTATCTTCCTTGGAGGAGTCTGGGGTTGCAACCCAGGATTAGGCCTGCCTTAAAGCTGGGGTCAAAGCACTGCAGGACATGCCTGAGAGGAGTCTTGGGTGGGTTCTGGAGCAAACCTCTTGCTTTACAGGAGAAAAAAAATCCTGGGTATCTTCCTTGGAGGAGTCTGGGGTTGCAACCCAGGATTGGGCCTGCCTTAAAGCTGGGGTCAAAGCACTGCAGGACATGCCTGAGAGGAGTCTTGGGTGGGTTCTGGAGCAAAACTCTTGCTTTACAGGAGAAAAAAAATCCTGGGTATCTTCCTTGGAGGAGTCTGGGGTTGCAACCCAGGATTGGGCCTGCCTTAAAGCTGGGGTCAAAGCACTGCAGGACATGCCTGAGAGGAGTGTTGGGTGGGTTCTGGAGCAAACCTCTTGCTTTACAGGAGAAAAAAAATCCTGGGTATCTTCCTTGGAGGAGTCTGGGGTTGCAACCCAGGATTGGGCCTGCCTTAAAGCTGGGGTCAAAGCACTGCAGGACATGCCTGAGAGGAGTGTTGGGTGGGTTCTGGAGCAAACCTCTTGCTTTACAGGAGAAAAAAAATCCTGGGTATCTTCCTTGGAGGAGTCTGGGGTTGCAACCCAGGATTGGGCCTGCCTTAAAGCTGGGGTCAAAGCACTGCAGGACATGCCTGAGAGGAGTCTTGGGTGGGTTCTGGAGCAAACCTCTTGCTTTACAGGAGAAAAAAAATCCTGGGTATCTTCCTTGGAGGAGTCTGGGGTTGCAACCCAGGATTGGGCCTGCCTTAAAGCTGGGGTCAAAGCACTGCAGGACATGCCTGAGAGGAGTCTTGGGTGGGTTCTGGAGCAAACCTGTTGCTTTACAGGAGAAAAAAAATCCTGGGTATCTTCCTTGGAGGAGTCTGGGGTTGCAACCCAGGATTGGGCCTGCCTTAAAGCTGGGGTCAAAGCACTGCAGGACATGCCTGAGAGGAGTCTTGGGTGGGTTCTGGAGCAAAACTCTTGCTTTACAGGAGAAAAAAAATCCTGGGTATCTTCCTTGGAGGAGTCTGGGGTTGCAACCCAGGATTGGGCCTGCCTTAAAGCTGGGGTCAAAGCACTGCAGGACATGCCTGAGAGGAGTCTTGGGTGGGTTCTGGAGCAAACCTCTTGCTTTACAGGAGAAAAAAAATCCTGGGTATCTTCCTTGGAGGAGTCTGGGGTTGCAACCCAGGATTAGGCCTGCCTTAAAGCTGGGGTCAAAGCACTGCAGGACATGCCTGAGAGGAGTCTTGGGTGGGTTCTGGAGCAAACCTCTTGCTTTACAGGAGAAAAAAAATCCTGGGTATCTTCCTTGGAGGAGTCTGGGGTTGCAACCCAGGATTGGGCCTGCCTTAAAGCTGGGGTCAAAGCACTGCAGGACATGCCTGAGAGGAGTCTTGGGTGGGTTCTGGAGCAAACCTCTTGCTTTACAGGAGAAAAAAAATCCTGGGTATCTTCCTTGGAGGAGTCTGGGGTTGCAACCCAGGATTAGGCCTGCCTTAAAGCTGGGGTCAAAGCACTGCAGGACATGCCTGAGAGGAGTCTTGGGTGGGTTCTGGAGCAAACCTCTTGCTTTACAGGAGAAAAAAAATCCTGGGTATCTTCCTTGGAGGAGTCTGGGGTTGCAACCCAGGATTAGGCCTGCCTTAAAGCTGGGGTCAAAGCACTGCAGGACATGCCTGAGAGGAGTGTTGGGTGGGTTCTGGAGCAAACCTCTTGCTTTACAGGAGAAAAAAAATCCTGGGTATCTTCCTTGGAGGAGTCTGGGGTTGCAACCCAGGATTGGGCCTGCCTTAAAGCTGGGGTCAAAGCACTGCAGGACATGCCTGAGAGGAGTGTTGGGTGGGTTCTGGAGCAAACCTCTTGCTTTACAGGAGAAAAAAAATCCTGGGTATCTTCCTTGGAGGAGTCTGGGGTTGCAACCCAGGATTGGGCCTGCCTTAAAGCTGGGGTCAAAGCACTGCAGGACATGCCTGAGAGGAGTCTTGGGTGGGTTCTGGAGCAAACTCTTGCTTTACAGGAGAAAAAAATCCTGGGTATCTTCCTTGGAGGAGTCTGGGGTTGCAACCCAGGATTGGGCCTGCCTTAAAGCTGGGGTCAAAGCACTGCAGGACATGCCTGAGAGGAGTCTTGGGTGGGTTCTGGAGCAAACCTCTTGCTTTACAGGAGAAAAAAAAATCCTGGGTATCTTCCTTGGAGGAGTCTGGGGTTGCAACCCAGGATTAGGCCTGCCTTAAAGCTGGGGTCAAAGCACTGCAGGACATGCCTGAGAGGAGTCTTGGGTGGGTTCTGGAGCAAACCTCTTGCTTTACAGGAGAAAAAAAATCCTGGGTATCTTCCTTGGAGGAGTCTGGGGTTGCAACCCAGGATTGGGCCGGTCAAAGCACTGGCAGGACATGCCTGTGAGGGAGTCTTGGGTGGGTTCTGGAGCAAACCTCTTGCTTTACAGGAGAAAAAAAATCCTGGGTTATTTCCTTGGGGGAGTCTGGGGTTGCAACCCAGGATTAGGCCTGCCTTAAAGCGTGGGGTCAAAGCACGGCAGGACCATGCCCTGAGAGGAGTCTTGGGTGGGTTCTGGAGCAAACCTCTTGCTTTACAGGTAGAAAAAAAAATCCTGGGTATCTTCCTTGGAGGAGTCTGGGGTTGCAACCCAGGATTGTGGCCTGCCTTAAGCTGGGGGTCAAAGCACTTGCAGGACATTGCCTGAGAGGAGTCTTGGGTGGGTTCTGGAGCAAAACCTCTTGCTTTACAGAGAAAAAAAAATCCTGGGTATCTTCCTTGGACGGAGTCTTGGGTTGCAACCCAGGATTAGGGACCTGCCTTAAAGCTGGGGTCCAAAGCACTGCAGGAGATGCCTGAGAGGAGTCTTGGGTGGGTTCTGGAGCAAACCTCTTGCTTTACAGGAGAAAAAAAATCCTGGGTATCTTCCTTGGAGGAGTCTGGGGTTGCAACCCAGGATTAGGCCTGCCTTAAAGCTGGGGTCAAAGCACTGCAGGACATGCCTGAGAGGAGTCTTGGGTGGGTTTCTGGAGCAAACCTCTTGCTTTACAGGAGAAAAAAAAAATCCTGGGTATCTTCCTTGGAGGAGTCTGGGGTTGCAACCCAGGATTGGGGCCTGCCTTAAAGCTGGGGTCAAAGCACTGCAGGACATGCCTGAGAGGAGTCTTGGGTGGGTTCTGGAGCAAACCTCTTGCTTTACAGGAGAAAAAAAATCCTGGGTATCTTCCTTGGAGGAGTCTGGGGTTGCAACCCAGGATTGGGCCTGCCTTAAAGCTGGGGTCAAAGCACTGCAGGACATGCCTGAGAGGAGTCTTGGGTGGGGTTCTGGAGCAAACCTCTTGCTTTACAGGAGAAAAAAAATCCTGGTATCTTCCTTGGAGGAGTCTGGGGTTGCAACCCAGGATTAGGCCTGCCTTAAAGCTGGGGTCAAAAGCACTGCAGGACATGCCTGAGAGGAGTCTTGGGTGGGTTCTGGAGCAAACCTCTTGCTTTACAGGAGAAAAAAAATCCTGGGTATCTTCCTTGGAGGAGTCTGGGGTTGCAACCCAGGATTAGGGCCTGCCTTAAAGCTGGGGTCAAAGCACTGCAGGACATGCCTGAGAGGAGTCTTGGGTGGGTTCTGGAGCAAACCTCTTGCTTTACAGGAGAAAAAAAATCCTGGGTATCTTCCTTGGAGGAGTCTGGGGTTGCAACCCAGGATTGGGCCTGCCTTAAAGCTGGGGTCAAAGCCTGCAGGACATGCCTGAGAGGAGTCTTGGGTGGGTTCTGGAGCAAACCTCTTGCTTTACAGGAGAAAAAAAATCCTGGGTATCTTCCTTGGAGGAGTCTGGGGTTGCAACCCAGGATTAGGCCTGCTTAAAGCTGGGGTCAAAGCACTGCAGGACATGCCTGAGAGGAGTCTTGGGTGGGTTCTGGAGCAAACCTCTGCTTTACAGGAGAAAAAAAAATCCTGGGTATCTTCCTTGGAGGAGTCTGGGGTTGCAACCCAGGATTAGGCCTGCCTTAAAGCTGGGGTCAAAGCACTGCAGGACATGCCTGAGAGGAGTGTTGGTGGGTTCTGGAGCAAACCTCTTGCTTTACAGGAGAAAAAAAATCCTGGGTATCTTCCTTGGAGGAGTCTGGGGTTGCAACCCAGGATTAGGCCTGCCTTAAAGCTGGGTCAAAGCACTGCAGGACATGCCTGAGAGGAGTCTTGGGTGGGTTCTGGAGCAAACCTCTTGCTTTACAGGAGAAAAAAAATCCTGGGTATCTTTCCTTGGAGGAGTCTGGGGTTGCAACCCAGGATTGGGCCCTGCCTTAAAGCTGGGGTCAAAGCACTGCAGGACATGCCTGAGAGGAGTCTTTGGGTGGGTTCTGGAGCAAACCTCTTGCTTTACAGGAGAAAAAAAATCCTGGGTATCTTCCTTGGAGGAGTCTGGGGTTGCAACCCAGGATTAGGCCTGCCTTAAAGCTGGGGTCAAAGCACTGCAGGACATGCCTGAGAGGAGTCTTGGGTGGGTTCTGGAGCAAACCTCTTGCTTTACAGGAGAAAAAAAAATCCTGGGTATCTTCCTTGGAGGAGTCTGGGGTTGCAACCCAGGATTAGGCCTGCTTAAAGCTGGGGTCAAAGCACTGCAGGACATGCCTGAGAGGAGTCTTGGGTGGGTTCTGGAGCAAACCTCTTGCTTTACAGGAGAAAAAAAATCCTGGGTATCTTCCTTGGAGGAGTCTGGGGTTGCAACCCAGGATTGGGCCTGCCTTAAAGCTGGGGTCAAAGCACTGCAGGACATGCCTGAGAGGAGTCTTGGGTGGGTTCTGGAGCAAACCTCTTGCTTTACAGGAGAAAAAAAATCCTGGGTATCTTCCTTGGAGGAGTCTGGGGTTGCAACCCAGGATTGGGCCTGCCTTAAAGCTGGGGTCAAAGCACTGCAGGACATGCCTGAGAGGAGTCTTGGGTGGGTCTGGAGCAAACCTCTTGCTTTACAGGAGAAAAAAAATCCTGGGTATCTTCCTTGGAGGAGTCTGGGGTTGCAACCGCAGGATTAGGCCTGCCTTAAAGCTGGGGTCAAAGCACTGCAGGACATGCCTGAGAGGAGTCTTGGGTGGGTTCTGGAGCAAACCTCTTGCTTTACAGGAGAAAAAAAATCCTGGGTATCTTCCTTGGAGGAGTCTGGGGTTGCAACCCAGGATTAGGCCTGCCTTAAAGCTGGGGTCAAAGCACTGCAGGACATGCCTGAGAGGAGTCTTGGGTGGGTTCTGGAGCAAACCTCTTGCTTTACAGGAGAAAAAAAATCCTGGGTATCTTCCTTGGAGGAGTCTGGGGTTGCAACCCAGGATTGGGCCTGCCTTACAGCTGGGGTCAAAGCACTGCAGGACATGCCTGAGAGGAGTCTTGGGTGGGTTCTGGAGCAAACCTCTTGCTTTACAGGAGAAAAAAAAATCCTGGGTATCTTCCTTGGAGGAGTCTGGGGTTGCAACCCAGGATTAGGGCCTGCCTTAAAGCTGGGGTCAAAGCACTGCAGGACATGCCTGAGAGGAGTCTTGGGTGGGTTCTGGAGCAAACCTCTTGCTTTACAGGAGAAAAAAAATCCTGGGTATCTTCCTTGGAGGAGTCTGGGGTTGCAACCCAGGATTAGGCCTGCCTTAAAGCTGGGGTCAAAGCACTGCAGGACATGCCTGAGAGGAGTCTTGGGTGGGTTCTGGAGCAAACCTCTTGCTTTACAGGAGAAAAAAAATCCTGGGTATCTTCCTTGGAGGAGTCTGGGGTTGCAACCCAGGATTGGGCCTGCCTTAAAGCTGGGGTCAAAGCACTGCAGGACATGCCTGAGAGGAGTCTTGGGTGGGTTCTGGAGCAAACCTCTTGCTTTACAGGAGAAAAAAAATCCTGGGTATCTTCCTTGGAGGAGTCTGGGGTTGCAACCCAGGATTAGGCCTGCCTTAAAGCTGGGGTCAAAGCACTGCAGGACATGCCTGAGAGGAGTCTTGGGTGGGTTCTGGAGCAAACCTCTTGCTTTACAGGAGAAAAAAAATCCTGGGTATCTTCCTTGGAGGAGTCTGGGGTTGCAACCCAGGATTGGGCCTGCCTTAAAGCTGGGGTCAAAGCACTGCAGGACATGCCTGAGAGGAGTCTTGGGTGGGTTCTGGAGCAAACCTCTTGCTTTACAGGAGAAAAAAAATCCTGGGTATCTTCCTTGGAGGAGTCTGGGGTTGCAACCCAGGATTAGGCCTGCCTTAAAGCTGGGGTCAAAGCACTGCAGGACATGCCTGAGAGGAGTCTTGGGTGGGTTCTGGAGCAAACCTCTTGCTTTACAGGAGAAAAAAAATCCTGGGTATCTTCCTTGGAGGAGTCTGGGGTTGCAACCCAGGATTAGGCCTGCCTTAAAGCTGGGGTCAAAGCACTGCAGGACATGCCTGAGAGGAGTCTTGGGTGGGTTCTGGAGCAAACCTCTTGCTTTACAGGAGAAAAAAAATCCTGGGTATCTTCCTTGGAGGAGTCTGGGGTTGCAACCCAGGATTGGGCCTGCCTTAAAGCTGGGGTCAAAGCACTGCAGGACATGCCTGAGAGGAGTCTTGGGTGGGTTCTGGAGCAAACCTCTTGCTTTACAGGAGAAAAAAAATCCTGGGTATCTTCCTTGGAGGAGTCTGGGGTTGCAACCCAGGATTAGGCCTGCCTTAAAAGCTGGGGTCAAAGCACTGCAGGACATGCCTGAGAGGAGTCTTGGGTGGGTTCTGGAGCAAACCTCTTGCTTTACAGGAGAAAAAAAATCCTGGGTATCTTCCTTGGAGGAGTCTGGGGTTGCAACCCAGGATTGGGCCTGCCTTAAAGCTGGGGTCAAAGCACTGCAGGACATGCCTGAGAGGAGTCTTGGGTGGGTTCTGGAGCAAACCTCTTGCTTTACAGGAGAAAAAAAATCCTGGGTATCTTCCTTGGAGGAGTCTGGGGTTGCAACCCAGGATTAGGGCCTGCCTTAAAGCTGGGGTCAAAGCACTGCAGGACATGCCTGAGAGGAGTCTTGGGTGGGTTCTGGAGCAAACCTCTTGCTTTACAGGAGAAAAAAAATCCTGGGTATCTTCCTTGGAGGAGTCTGGGGTTGCAACCCAGGATTGGGCCTGCCTTAAAGCTGGGGTCAAAGCACTGCAGGACATGCCTGAGAGGAGTCTTGGGTGGGTTCTGGAGCAAACCTCTTGCTTTACAGGAGAAAAAAAAATCCTGGGTATCTTCCTTGGAGGAGTCTGGGGTTGCAACCCAGGATTGGGCCTGCCTTAAAGCTGGGGTCAAAGCACTGCAGGACATGCCTGAGAGGAGTCTTGGGTGGGTTCTGGAGCAAACCTCTTGCTTTACAGGAGAAAAAAAATCCTGGGTATCTTCCTTGGAGGAGTCTGGGGTTGCAACCCAGGATTAGGCCTGCCTTAAAGCTGGGGTCAAAGCACTGCAGGACATGCCTGAGAGGAGTCTTGGGTGGGTTCTGGAGCAAACCTCTTGCTTTACAGGAGAAAAAAAATCCTGGGTATCTTCCTTGGAGGAGTCTGGGGTTGCAACCCAGGATTGGGCCTGCCTTAAAGCTGGGGTCAAAGCACTGCAGGACATGCCTGAGAGGAGTCTTGGGTGGGTTCTGGAGCAAACCTCTTGCTTTACAGGAGAAAAAAAATCCTGGGTATCTTCCTTGGAGGAGTCTGGGGTTGCAACCCAGGATTGGGCCTGCCTTAAAGCTGGGGTCAAAGCACTGCAGGACATGCCTGAGAGGAGTCTTGGGTGGGTTCTGGAGCAAACCTCTTGCTTTACAGGAGAAAAAAAATCCTGGGTATCTTCCTTGGAGGAGTCTGGGGTTGCAACCCAGGATTAGGCCTGCCTTAAAGCTGGGGTCAAAGCACTGCAGGACATGCCTGAGAGGAGTCTTGGGTGGGTTCTGGAGCAAACCTCTTGCTTTACAGGAGAAAAAAAATCCTGGGTATCTTCCTTGGAGGAGTCTGGGGTTGCAACCCAGGATTAGGCCTGCCTTAAAGCTGGGGTCAAAGCACTGCAGGACATGCCTGAGAGGAGTCTTGGGTGGGTTCTGGAGCAAACCTCTTGCTTTACAGGAGAAAAAAAATCCTGGGTATCTTCCTTGGAGGAGTCTGGGGTTGCAACCCAGGATTAGGGCCTGCCTTAAAGCTGGGGTCAAAGCACTGCAGGACATGCCTGAGAGGAGTCTTGGGTGGGTTCTGGAGCAAACCTCTTGCTTTACAGGAGAAAAAAAATCCTGGGTATCTTCCTTGGAGGAGTCTGGGGTTGCAACCCAGGATTAGGCCTGCCTTAAAGCTGGGGTCAAAGCACTGCAGGACATGCCTGAGAGGAGTCTTGGGTGGGTTCTGGAGCAAACCTCTTGCTTTACAGGAGAAAAAAAATCCTGGGTATCTTCCTTGGAGGAGTCTGGGGTTGCAACCCAGGATTAGGCCTGCCTTAAAGCTGGGGTCAAAGCACTGCAGGACATGCCTGAGAGGAGTCTTGGGTGGGTTCTGGAGCAAACCTCTTGCTTTACAGGAGAAAAAAAATCCTGGGTATCTTCCTTGGAGGAGTCTGGGGTTGCAACCCAGGATTAGGCCTGCCTTAAAGCTGGGGTCAAAGCACTGCAGGACATGCCTGAGAGGAGTCTTGGGTGGGTTCTGGAGCAAACCTCTTGCTTTACAGGAGAAAAAAAAATCCTGGGTATCTTCCTTGGAGGAGTCTGGGGTTGCAACCCAGGATTGGGCCTGCCTTAAAGCTGGGGTCAAAGCACTGCAGGACATGCCTGAGAGGAGTCTTGGGTGGGTTCTGGAGCAAACCTCTTGCTTTACAGGAGAAAAAAAATCCTGGGTATCTTCCTTGGAGGAGTCTGGGGTTGCAACCCAGGATTAGGCCTGCCTTAAAGCTGGGGTCAAAGCACTGCAGGACATGCCTGAGAGGAGTCTTGGGTGGGTTCTGGAGCAAACCTCTTGCTTTACAGGAGAAAAAAAATCCTGGGTATCTTCCTTGGAGGAGTCTGGGGTTGCAACCCAGGATTAGGCCTGCCTTAAAGCTGGGGTCAAAGCACTGCAGGACATGCCTGAGAGGAGTCTTGGGTGGGTTCTGGAGCAAACCTCTTGCTTTACAGGAGAAAAAAAATCCTGGGTATCTTCCTTGGAGGAGTCTGGGGTTGCAACCCAGGATTGGGCCTGCCTTAAAGCTGGGGTCAAAGCACTGCAGGACATGCCTGAGAGGAGTCTTGGGTGGGTTCTGGAGCAAACCTCTTGCTTTACAGGAGAAAAAAAATCCTGGGTATCTTCCTTGGAGGAGTCTGGGGTTGCAACCCAGGATTAGGCCTGCCTTAAAGCTGGGGTCAAAGCACTGCAGGACATGCCTGAGAGGAGTCTTGGGTGGGTTCTGGAGCAAACCTCTTGCTTTACAGGAGAAAAAAAATCCTGGGTATCTTCCTTGGAGGAGTCTGGGGTTGCAACCCAGGATTAGGCCTGCCTTAAAGCTGGGGTCAAAGCACTGCAGGACATGCCTGAGAGGAGTCTTGGGTGGGTTCTGGAGCAAACCTCTTGCTTTACAGGAGAAAAAAAATCCTGGGTATCTTCCTTGGAGGAGTCTGGGGTTGCAACCCAGGATTGGGCCTGCCTTAAAGCTGGGGTCAAAGCACTGCAGGACATGCCTGAGAGGAGTCTTGGGTGGGTTCTGGAGCAAACCTCTTGCTTTACAGGAGAAAAAAAATCCTGGGTATCTTCCTTGGAGGAGTCTGGGGTTGCAACCCAGGATTAGGGCCTGCCTTAAAGCTGGGGTCAAAGCACTGCAGGACATGCCTGAGAGGAGTCTTGGGTGGGTTCTGGAGCAAACCTCTTGCTTTACAGGAGAAAAAAAATCCTGGGTATCTTCCTTGGAGGAGTCTGGGGTTGCAACCCAGGATTAGGCCTGCCTTAAAGCTGGGGTCAAAGCACTGCAGGACATGCCTGAGAGGAGTCTTGGGTGGGTTCTGGAGCAAACCTCTTGCTTTACAGGAGAAAAAAAATCCTGGGTATCTTCCTTGGAGGAGTCTGGGGTTGCAACCCAGGATTAGGCCTGCCTTAAAGCTGGGGTCAAAGCACTGCAGGACATGCCTGAGAGGAGTCTTGGGTGGGTTCTGGAGCAAACCTCTTGCTTTACAGGAGAAAAAAAATCCTGGGTATCTTCCTTGGAGGAGTCTGGGGTTGCAACCCAGGATTGGGCCTGCCTTAAAGCTGGGGTCAAAGCACTGCAGGACATGCCTGAGAGGAGTCTTGGGTGGGTTCTGGAGCAAACCTCTTGCTTTACAGGAGAAAAAAAATCCTGGGTATCTTCCTTGGAGGAGTCTGGGGTTGCAACCCAGGATTAGGCCTGCCTTAAAGCTGGGGTCAAAGCACTGCAGGACATGCCTGAGAGGAGTCTTGGGTGGGTTCTGGAGCAAACCTCTTGCTTTACAGGAGAAAAAAAATCCTGGGTATCTTCCTTGGAGGAGTCTGGGGTTGCAACCCAGGATTAGGCCTGCCTTAAAGCTGGGGTCAAAGCACTGCAGGACATGCCTGAGAGGAGTCTTGGGTGGGTTCTGGAGCAAACCTCTTGCTTTACAGGAGAAAAAAAATCCTGGGTATCTTCCTTGGAGGAGTCTGGGGTTGCAACCCAGGATTGGGCCTGCCTTAAAGCTGGGGTCAAAGCACTGCAGGACATGCCTGAGAGGAGTCTTGGGTGGGTTCTGGAGCAAACCTCTTGCTTTACAGGAGAAAAAAAATCCTGGGTATCTTCCTTGGAGGAGTCTGGGGTTGCAACCCAGGATTGGGCCTGCCTTAAAGCTGGGGTCAAAGCACTGCAGGACATGCCTGAGAGGAGTCTTGGGTGGGTTCTGGAGCAAACCTCTTGCTTTACAGGAGAAAAAAAATCCTGGGTATCTTCCTTGGAGGAGTCTGGGGTTGCAACCCAGGATTAGGCCTGCCTTAAAGCTGGGGTCAAAGCACTGCAGGACATGCCTGAGAGGAGTCTTGGGTGGGTTCTGGAGCAAACCTCTTGCTTTACAGGAGAAAAAAAATCCTGGGTATCTTCCTTGGAGGAGTCTGGGGTTGCAACCCAGGATTAGGCCTGCCTTAAAGCTGGGGTCAAAGCACTGCAGGACATGCCTGAGAGGAGTCTTGGGTGGGTTCTGGAGCAAACCTCTTGCTTTACAGGAGAAAAAAAATCCTGGGTATCTTCCTTGGAGGAGTCTGGGGTTGCAACCCAGGATTAGGCCTGCCTTAAAGCTGGGGTCAAAGCACTGCAGGACATGCCTGAGAGGAGTCTTGGGTGGGTTCTGGAGCAAACCTCTTGCTTTACAGGAGAAAAAAAATCCTGGGTATCTTCCTTGGAGGAGTCTGGGGTTGCAACCCAGGATTAGGCCTGCCTTAAAGCTGGGGTCAAAGCACTGCAGGACATGCCTGAGAGGAGTCTTGGGTGGGTTCTGGAGCAAACCTCTTGCTTTACAGGAGAAAAAAAATCCTGGGTATCTTCCTTGGAGGAGTCTGGGGTTGCAACCCAGGATTAGGCCTGCCTTAAAGCTGGGGTCAAAGCACTGCAGGACATGCCTGAGAGGAGTCTTGGGTGGGTTCTGGAGCAAACCTCTTGCTTTACAGGAGAAAAAAAATCCTGGGTATCTTCCTTGGAGGAGTCTGGGGTTGCAACCCAGGATTGGGCCTGCCTTAAAGCTGGGGTCAAAGCACTGCAGGACATGCCTGAGAGGAGTCTTGGGTGGGTTCTGGAGCAAACCTCTTGCTTTACAGGAGAAAAAAAATCCTGGGTATCTTCCTTGGAGGAGTCTGGGGTTGCAACCCAGGATTAGGCCTGCCTTAAAGCTGGGGTCAAAGCACTGCAGGACATGCCTGAGAGGAGTCTTGGGTGGGTTCTGGAGCAAACCTCTTGCTTTACAGGAGAAAAAAAATCCTGGGTATCTTCCTTGGAGGAGTCTGGGGTTGCAACCCAGGATTGGGCCTGCCTTAAAGCTGGGGTCAAAGCACTGCAGGACATGCCTGAGAGGAGTCTTGGGTGGGTTCTGGAGCAAACCTCTTGCTTTACAGGAGAAAAAAAATCCTGGGTATCTTCCTTGGAGGAGTCTGGGGTTGCAACCCAGGATTGGGCCTGCCTTAAAGCTGGGGTCAAAGCACTGCAGGACATGCCTGAGAGGAGTCTTGGGTGGGTTCTGGAGCAAACCTCTTGCTTTACAGGAGAAAAAAAATCCTGGGTATCTTCCTTGGAGGAGTCTGGGGTTGCAACCCAGGATTAGGGCCTGCCTTAAAGCTGGGGTCAAAGCACTGCAGGACATGCCTGAGAGGAGTCTTGGGTGGGTTCTGGAGCAAAACTCTTGCTTTACAGGAGAAAAAAAATCCTGGGTATCTTCCTTGGAGGAGTCTGGGGTTGCAACCCAGGATTGGCCTGCCTTAAAGCTGGGGTCAAAGCACTGCAGGACATGCCTGAGAGGAGTCTTGGGTGGGTTCTGGAGCAAACCTCTTGCTTTACAGGAGAAAAAAAATCCTGGGTATCTTCCTTGGAGGAGTCTGGGGTTGCAACCCAGGATTAGGCCTGCCTTAAAGCTGGGGTCAAAGCACTGCAGGACATGCCTGAGAGGAGTCTTGGGTGGGTTCTGGAGCAAACCTCTTGCTTTACAGGAGAAAAAAAATCCTGGGTATCTTCCTTGGAGGAGTCTGGGTTGCAACCCAGGATTAGGCCTGCCTTAAAGCTGGGGTCAAAGCACTGCAGGACATGCCTGAGAGGAGTCTTGGGTGGGTTCTGGAGCAAACCTCTTGCTTTACAGGAGAAAAAAAATCCTGGGTATCTTCCTTGGAGGAGTCTGGGGTTGCAACCCAGGATTGGGCCTGCCTTAAAGCTGGGGTCAAAGCACTGCAGGACATGCCTGAGAGGAGTCTTGGGTGGGTTCTGGAGCAAACCTCTTGCTTTACAGGAGAAAAAAAATCCTGGGTATCTTCCTTGGAGGAGTCTGGGGTTGCAACCCAGGATTGGGCCTGCCTTAAAGCTGGGGTCAAAGCACTGCAGGACATGCCTGAGAGGAGTCTTGGGTGGGTTCTGGAGCAAACCTCTTGCTTTACAGGAGAAAAAAAATCCTGGGTATCTTCCTTGGAGGAGTCTGGGGTTGCAACCCAGGATTGGGCCTGCCTTAAAGCTGGGGTCAAAGCACTGCAGGACATGCCTGAGAGGAGTCTTGGGTGGGTTCTGGAGCAAACCTCTTGCTTTACAGGAGAAAAAAAATCCTGGGTATCTTCCTTGGAGGAGTCTGGGGTTGCAACCCAGGATTAGGCCTGCCTTAAAGCTGGGGTCAAAGCACTGCAGGACATGCCTGAGAGGAGTGTTGGGTGGGTTCTGGAGCAAACCTCTTGCTTTACAGGAGAAAAAAAATCCTGGGTATCTTCCTTGGAGGAGTCTGGGGTTGCAACCCAGGATTAGGCCTGCCTTAAAGCTGGGGTCAAAGCACTGCAGGACATGCCTGAGAGGAGTCTTGGGTGGGTTCTGGAGCAAACCTCTTGCTTTACAGGAGAAAAAAAATCCTGGGTATCTTCCTTGGAGGAGTCTGGGGTTGCAACCCAGGATTGGGCCTGCCTTAAAGCTGGGGTCAAAGCACTGCAGGACATGCCTGAGAGGAGTCTTGGGTGGGTTCTGGAGCAAAACTCTTGCTTTACAGGAGAAAAAAAATCCTGGGTATCTTCCTTGGAGGAGTCTGGGGTTGCAACCCAGGATTAGGCCTGCCTTAAAGCTGGGGTCAAAGCACTGCAGGACATGCCTGAGAGGAGTCTTGGGTGGGTTCTGGAGCAAACCTCTTGCTTTACAGGAGAAAAAAAATCCTGGGTATCTTCCTTGGAGGAGTCTGGGGTTGCAACCCAGGATTAGGCCTGCCTTAAAGCTGGGGTCAAAGCACTGCAGGACATGCCTGAGAGGAGTCTTGGGTGGGTTCTGGAGCAAACCTCTTGCTTTACAGGAGAAAAAAAATCCTGGGTATCTTCCTTGGAGGAGTCTGGGGTTGCAACCCAGGATTGGGCCTGCCTTAAAGCTGGGGTCAAAGCACTGCAGGACATGCCTGAGAGGAGTCTTGGGTGGGTTCTGGAGCAAACCTCTTGCTTTACAGGAGAAAAAAAATCCTGGGTATCTTCCTTGGAGGAGTCTGGGGTTGCAACCCAGGATTAGGCCTGCCTTAAAGCTGGGGTCAAAGCACTGCAGGACATGCCTGAGAGGAGTCTTGGGTGGGTTCTGGAGCAAACCTCTTGCTTTACAGGAGAAAAAAAATCCTGGGTATCTTCCTTGGAGGAGTCTGGGGTTGCAACCCAGGATTAGGCCTGCCTTAAAGCTGGGGTCAAAGCACTGCAGGACATGCCTGAGAGGAGTCTTGGGTGGGTTCTGGAGCAAACCTCTTGCTTTACAGGAGAAAAAAAATCCTGGGTATCTTCCTTGGAGGAGTCTGGGGTTGCAACCCAGGATTGGGCCTGCCTTACAGCTGGGGTCAAAGCACTGCAGGACATGCCTGAGAGGAGTCTTGGGTGGGTTCTGGAGCAAACCTCTTGCTTTACAGGAGAAAAAAAATCCTGGGTATCTTCCTTGGAGGAGTCTGGGGTTGCAACCCAGGATTGGGCCTGCCTTAAAGCTGGGGTCAAAGCACTGCAGGACATGCCTGAGAGGAGTCTTGGGTGGGTTCTGGAGCAAACCTCTTGCTTTACAGGAGAAAAAAAATCCTGGGTATCTTCCTTGGAGGAGTCTGGGGTTGCAACCCAGGATTAGGCCTGCCTTAAAGCTGGGGTCAAAGCACTGCAGGACATGCCTGAGAGGAGTCTTGGGTGGGTTCTGGAGCAAACCTCTTGCTTTACAGGAGAAAAAAAATCCTGGGTATCTTCCTTGGAGGAGTCTGGGGTTGCAACCCAGGATTAGGCCTGCCTTAAAGCTGGGGTCAAAGCACTGCAGGACATGCCTGAGAGGAGTCTTGGGTGGGTTCTGGAGCAAACCTCTTGCTTTACAGGAGAAAAAAAATCCTGGGTATCTTCCTTGGAGGAGTCTGGGGTTGCAACCCAGGATTGGGCCTGCCTTACAGCTGGGGTCAAAGCACTGCAGGACATGCCTGAGAGGAGTCTTGGGTGGGTTCTGGAGCAAACCTCTTGCTTTACAGGAGAAAAAAAATCCTGGGTATCTTCCTTGGAGGAGTCTGGGGTTGCAACCCAGGATTAGGCCTGCCTTAAAGCTGGGGTCAAAGCACTGCAGGACATGCCTGAGAGGAGTCTTGGGTGGGTTCTGGAGCAAACCTCTTGCTTTACAGGAGAAAAAAAATCCTGGGTATCTTCCTTGGAGGAGTCTGGGGTTGCAATCCAGGATTAGGCCTGCCTTAAAGCTGGGGTCAAAGCACTGCAGGACATGCCTGAGAGGAGTCTTGGGTGGGTTCTGGAGCAAACCTCTTGCTTTACAGGAGAAAAAAAATCCTGGGTATCTTCCTTGGAGGAGTCTGGGGTTGCAACCCAGGATTAGGCCTGCCTTAAAGCTGGGGTCAAAGCACTGCAGGACATGCCTGAGAGGAGTCTTGGGTGGGTTCTGGAGCAAACCTCTTGCTTTACAGGAGAAAAAAAATCCTGGGTATCTTCCTTGGAGGAGTCTGGGGTTGCAACCCAGGATTGGGCCTGCCTTAAAGCTGGGGTCAAAGCACTGCAGGACATGCCTGAGAGGAGTCTTGGGTGGGTTCTGGAGCAAACCTCTTGCTTTACAGGAGAAAAAAAATCCTGGGTATCTTCCTTGGAGGAGTCTGGGGTTGCAACCCAGGATTAGGCCTGCCTTAAAGCTGGGGTCAAAGCACTGCAGGACATGCCTGAGAGGAGTCTTGGGTGGGTTCTGGAGCAAACCTCTTGCTTTACAGGAGAAAAAAAATCCTGGGTATCTTCCTTGGAGGAGTCTGGGGTTGCAACCCAGGATTAGGCCTGCCTTAAAGCTGGGGTCAAAGCACTGCAGGACATGCCTGAGAGGAGTCTTGGGTGGGTTCTGGAGCAAACCTCTTGCTTTACAGGAGAAAAAAAATCCTGGGTATCTTCCTTGGAGGAGTCTGGGGTTGCAACCCAGGATTGGGCCTGCCTTAAAGCTGGGGTCAAAGCACTGCAGGACATGCCTGAGAGGAGTCTTGGGTGGGTTCTGGAGCAAACCTCTTGCTTTACAGGAGAAAAAAAATCCTGGGTATCTTCCTTGGAGGAGTCTGGGGTTGCAACCCAGGATTGGGCCTGCCTTAAAGCTGGGGTCAAAGCACTGCAGGACATGCCTGAGAGGAGTCTTGGGTGGGTTCTGGAGCAAACCTCTTGCTTTACAGGAGAAAAAAAATCCTGGGTATCTTCCTTGGAGGAGTCTGGGGTTGCAACCCAGGATTGGGCCTGCCTTAAAGCTGGGGTCAAAGCACTGCAGGACATGCCTGAGAGGAGTCTTGGGTGGGTTCTGGAGCAAACCTCTTGCTTTACAGGAGAAAAAAAATCCTGGGTATCTTCCTTGGAGGAGTCTGGGGTTGCAACCCAGGATTAGGCCTGCCTTAAAGCTGGGGTCAAAGCACTGCAGGACATGCCTGAGAGGAGTCTTGGGTGGGTTCTGGAGCAAACCTCTTGCTTTACAGGAGAAAAAAAATCCTGGGTATCTTCCTTGGAGGAGTCTGGGGTTGCAACCCAGGATTGGGCCTGCCTTAAAGCTGGGGTCAAAGCACTGCAGGACATGCCTGAGAGGAGTCTTGGGTGGGTTCTGGAGCAAACCTCTTGCTTTACAGGAGAAAAAAAATCCTGGGTATCTTCCTTGGAGGAGTCTGGGGTTGCAACCCAGGATTAGGCCTGCCTTAAAGCTGGGGTCAAAGCACTGCAGGACATGCCTGAGAGGAGTCTTGGGTGGGTTCTGGAGCAAAACTCTTGCTTTACAGGAGAAAAAAAATCCTGGGTATCTTCCTTGGAGGAGTCTGGGGTTGCAACCCAGGATTAGGCCTGCCTTAAAGCTGGGGTCAAAGCACTGCAGGACATGCCTGAGAGGAGTCTTGGGTGGGTTCTGGAGCAAACCTCTTGCTTTACAGGAGAAAAAAAATCCTGGGTATCTTCCTTGGAGGAGTCTGGGGTTGCAACCCAGGATTAGGCCTGCCTTAAAGCTGGGGTCAAAGCACTGCAGGACATGCCTGAGAGGAGTCTTGGGTGGGTTCTGGAGCAAACCTCTTGCTTTACAGGAGAAAAAAAATCCTGGGTATCTTCCTTGGAGGAGTCTGGGGTTGCAACCCAGGATTAGGCCTGCCTTAAAGCTGGGGTCAAAGCACTGCAGGACATGCCTGAGAGGAGTCTTGGGTGGGTTCTGGAGCAAAACTCTTGCTTTACAGGAGAAAAAAAATCCCGGGTATCTTCCTTGGAGGAGTCTGGGGTTGCAACCCAGGATTAGGCCTGCCTTAAAGCTGGGGTCAAAGCACTGCAGGACATGCCTGAGAGGAGTCTTGGGTGGGTTCTGGAGCAAACCTCTTGCTTTACAGGAGAAAAAAAATCCCGGGTATCTTCCTTGGAGGAGTCTGGGGTTGCAACCCAGGATTAGGCCTGCCTTAAAGCTGGGGTCAAAGCACTGCAGGACATGCCTGAGAGGAGTGTTGGGTGGGTTCTGGAGCAAACCTCTTGCTTTACAGGAGAAAAAAAATCCTGGGTATCTTCCTTGGAGGAGTCTGGGGTTGCAACCCAGGATTGGGCCTGCCTTAAAGCTGGGGTCAAAGCACTGCAGGACATGCCTGAGAGGAGTCTTGGGTGGGTTCTGGAGCAAACCTTTTCCTTTACAGGAGAAAAGACAACCCAGGAAGCTTCCTTGGGGGAGTCTAGTGCTGCTACCTGAGATCTCAGGTCCCTAAAGCAGAGTCGGAAGATACTGGGAGCTGCCTGGGAGGAGTGTGGTGTGGATCTTGGAGGTAAGAGCTTTCCCCAATACTAAAAAATATTCCATGTGTCTTCCTTGGAGGAGTCTAAGAGTTTTACCTGGGATCTCAGGTCCCTGAAGCAGGGCTCAAGACAGTGTGGGACATGTCTGTGAGGAATCTTGGGCAGATGCCAGAGAAGAGAGCGTCCTTTGAGGGAAAAAATCCTTTTGGGTATCTTCCTTGGAGGAGTCTGGGGTTGCAACCCAGGATTAGGCCTGCCTTAAAGCTGGGGTCAAAGCACTGCAGGACATGCCTGAGAGGAGTCTTGGGTGGGTTCTGGAGCAAACCTCTTGCTTTACAGGAGAAAAAAAATCCTGGGTATCTTCCTTGGAGGAGTCTGGGGTTGCAACCCAGGATTAGGCCTGCCTTAAAGCTGGGGTCAAAGCACTGCAGGACATGCCTGAGAGGAGTCTTGGGTGGGTTCTGGAGCAAAACTCTTGCTTTACAGGAGAAAAAAAATCCCGGGTATCTTCCTTGGAGGAGTCTGGGGTTGCAACCCAGGATTAGGCCTGCCTTAAAGCTGGGGTCAAAGCACTGCAGGACATGCCTGAGAGGAGTCTTGGGTGGGTTCTGGAGCAAACCTCTTGCTTTACAGGAGAAAAAAAATCCCAGGTATCTTCCTTGGAGGAGTCTGGGGTTGCAACCCAGGATTAGGCCTGCCTTAAAGCTGGGGTCAAAGCACTGCAGGACATGCCTGAGAGGAGTCTTGGGTGGGTTCTGGAGCAAACCTCTTGCTTTACAGGAGAAAAAAAATCCTGGGTATCTTCCTTGGAGGAGTCTGGGGTTGCAACCCAGGATTGGGCCTGCCTTAAAGCTGGGGTCAAAGCACTGCAGGACATGCCTGAGAGGAGTCTTGGGTGGGTTCTGGAGCAAAACTCTTGCTTTACAGGAGAAAAAAAATCCTGGGTATCTTCCTTGGAGGAGTCTGGGGTTGCAACCCAGGATTGGGCCTGCCTTAAAGCTGGGGTCAAAGCACTGCAGGACATGCCTGAGAGGAGTCTTGGGTGGGTTCTGGAGCAAACCTCTTGCTTTACAGGAGAAAAAAAATCCTGGGTATCTTCCTTGGAGGAGTCTGGGGTTGCAACCCAGGATTGGGCCTGCCTTAAAGCTGGGGTCAAAGCACTGCAGGACATGCCTGAGAGGAGTCTTGGGTGGGTTCTGGAGCAAACCTCTTGCTTTACAGGAGAAAAAAAATCCTGGGTATCTTCCTTGGAGGAGTCTGGGGTTGCAACCCAGGATTAGGCCTGCCTTAAAGCTGGGGTCAAAGTACTCCAGGACATGCCTGAGAGGAGTCTTGGGTGGGTTCTGGAGCAAACCTCTTGCTTTACAGGAGACAAAAAATCCTGGGTATCTTCCTTGGAGGAGTCTGGGGTTGCAACCCAGGATTAGGCCTGCCTTAAAGCTGGGGTCAAAGCACTGCAGGACATGCCTGAGAGGAGTCTTGGGTGGGTTCTGGAGCAAACCTCTTGCTTTACAGGAGAAAAAAAATCCTGGGTATCTTCCTTGGAGGAGTCTGGGGTTGCAACCCAGGATTAGGCCTGCCTTAAAGCTGGGGTCAAAGTACTCCAGGACATGCCTGAGAGGAGTCTTGGGTGAGTCCTGGAGCAAACCTTTTCCTTTACAGGAGAAAAGACAACCCAGGAAGCTTCCTTGGGGGAGTCTAGTGCTGCTACCTGAGATCTCAGGTCCCTAAAGCAGAGTCGGAAGATACTGGGAGCTGCCTGGGAGGAGTGTGGTGTGGATCTTGGAGGTAAGAGCTTTCCCCAATACTAAAAAATATTCCATGTGTCTTCCTTGGAGGAGTCTAAGAGTTTTACCTGGGATCTCAGGTCCCTGAAGCAGGGCTCAAGACAGTGTGGGACATGTCTGTGAGGAATCTTGGGCAGATGCCAGAGAAGAGAGCGTCCTTTGAGGGAAAAAATCCTTTTGGGTATCTTCCTTGGAGGAGTCTGGGGTTGCAACCCAGGATTAGGCCTGCCTTAAAGCTGGGGTCAAAGCACTGCAGGACATGCCTGAGAGGAGTCTTGGGTGGGTTCTGGAGCAAACCTCTTGCTTTACAGGAGAAAAAAAATCCTGGGTATCTTCCTTGGAGGAGTCTGGGGTTGCAACCCAGGATTAGGCCTGCCTTAAAGCTGGGGTCAAAGCACTGCAGGACATGCCTGAGAGGAGTGTTGGGTGGGTTCTGGAGCAAACCTCTTGCTTTACAGGAGAAAAAAAATCCCGGGTATCTTCCTTGGAGGAGTCTGGGGTTGCAACCCAGGATTAGGCCTGCCTTAAAGCTGGGGTCAAAGCACTGCAGGACATGCCTGAGAGGAGTCTTGGGTGGGTTCTGGAGCAAACCTCTTGCTTTACAGGAGAAAAAAAATCCCGGGTATCTTCCTTGGAGGAGTCTGGGGTTGCAACCCAGGATTAGGCCTGCCTTAAAGCTGGGGTCAAAGCACTGCAGGACATGCCTGAGAGGAGTCTTGGGTGGGTTCTGGAGCAAACCTCTTGCTTTACAGGAGAAAAAAAATCCTGGGTATCTTCCTTGGAGGAGTCTGGGGTTGCAACCCAGGATTGGGCCTGCCTTAAAGCTGGGGTCAAAGCACTGCAGGACATGCCTGAGAGGAGTCTTGGGTGGGTTCTGGAGCAAAACTCTTGCTTTACAGGAGAAAAAAAATCCTGGGTATCTTCCTTGGAGGAGTCTGGGGTTGCAACCCAGGATTGGGCCTGCCTTAAAGCTGGGGTCAAAGCACTGCAGGACATGCCTGAGAGGAGTCTTGGGTGAGTCCTGGAGCAAACCTTTTCCTTTACAGGAGAAAAGACAACCCAGGAAGCTTCCTTGGGGGAGTCTAGTGCTGCTACCTGAGATCTCAGGTCCCTAAAGCAGAGTCGGAAGATACTGGGAGCTGCCTGGGAGGAGTGTGGTGTGGATCTTGGAGGTAAGAGCTTTCCCCAATACTAAAAAATATTCCATGTGTCTTCCTTGGAGGAGTCTAAGAGTTTTACCTGGGATCTCAGGTCCCTGAAGCAGGGCTCAAGACAGTGTGGGACATGTCTGTGAGGAATCTTGGGCAGATGCCAGAGAAGAGAGCGTCCTTTGAGGGAAAAAATCCTTTTGGGTATCTTCCTTGGAGGAGTCTGGGGTTGCAACCCAGGATTGGGCCTGCCTTAAAGCTGGGGTCAAAGCACTGCAGGACATGCCTGAGAGGAGTCTTGGGTGGGTTCTGGAGCAAACCTCTTGCTTTACAGGAGAAAAAAAATCCTGGGTATCTTCCTTGGAGGAGTCTGGGGTTGCAACCCAGGATTAGGCCTGCCTTAAAGCTGTGGTCAAAGCACTGCAGGACATGCCTGAGAGGAGTCTTGGGTGGGTTCTGGAGCAAACCTCTTGCTTTACAGGAGAAAAAAAATCCTGGGTATCTTCCTTGGAGGAGTCTGGGGTTGCAACCCAGGATTAGGCCTGCCTTAAAGCTGGGGTCAAAGCACTGCAGGACATGCCTGAGAGGAGTCTTGGGTGGGTTCTGGAGCAAACCTCTTGCTTTACAGGAGAAAAAAAATCCTGGGTATCTTCCTTGGAGGAGTCTGGGGTTGCAACCCAGGATTAGGCCTGCCTTAAAGCTGGGGTCAAAGCACTGCAGGACATGCCTGAGAGGAGTCTTGGGTGGGTTCTGGAGCAAACCTCTTGCTTTACAGGAGAAAAAAAATCCTGGGTATCTTCCTTGGAGGAGTCTGGGGTTGCAACCCAGGATTAGGCCTGCCTTAAAGCTGGGGTCAAAGCACTGCAGGACATGCCTGAGAGGAGTCTTGGGTGGGTTCTGGAGCAAACCTCTTGCTTTACAGGAGAAAAAAAATCCTGGGTATCTTCCTTGGAGGAGTCTGGGGTTGCAACCCAGGATTGGGCCTGCCTTAAAGCTGGGGTCAAAGCACTGCAGGACATGCCTGAGAGGAGTCTTGGGTGGGTTCTGGAGCAAACCTCTTGCTTTACAGGAGAAAAAAAATCCTGGGTATCTTCCTTGGAGGAGTCTGGGGTTGCAACCCAGGATTAGGCCTGCCTTAAAGCTGGGGTCAAAGCACTGCAGGACATGCCTGAGAGGAGTCTTGGGTGGGTTCTGGAGCAAACCTCTTGCTTTACAGGAGAAAAAAAATCCTGGGTATCTTCCTTGGAGGAGTCTGGGGTTGCAACCCAGGATTAGGCCTGCCTTAAAGCTGGGGTCAAAGCACTGCAGGACATGCCTGAGAGGAGTCTTGGGTGGGTTCTGGAGCAAACCTCTTGCTTTACAGGAGAAAAAAAATCCTGGGTATCTTCCTTGGAGGAGTCTGGGGTTGCAACCCAGGATTAGGCCTGCCTTAAAGCTGGGGTCAAAGCACTGCAGGACATGCCTGAGAGGAGTGTTGGGTGGGTTCTGGAGCAAACCTCTTGCTTTACAGGAGAAAAAAAATCCTGGGTATCTTCCTTGGAGGAGTCTGGGGTTGCAACCCAGGATTAGGCCTGCCTTAAAGCTGGGGTCAAAGCACTGCAGGACATGCCTGAGAGGAGTCTTGGGTGGGTTCTGGAGCAAACCTCTTGCTTTACAGGAGAAAAAAAATCCTGGGTATCTTCCTTGGAGGAGTCTGGGGTTGCAACCCAGGATTAGGCCTGCCTTAAAGCTGGGGTCAAAGCACTGCAGGACATGCCTGAGAGGAGTCTTGGGTGGGTTCTGGAGCAAACCTCTTGCTTTACAGGAGAAAAAAAATCCTGGGTATCTTCCTTGGAGGAGTCTGGGGTTGCAACCCAGGATTAGGCCTGCCTTAAAGCTGGGGTCAAAGCACTGCAGGACATGCCTGAGAGGAGTGTTGGGTGGGTTCTGAAGCAAACCTCTTGCTTTACAGGAGAAAAAAAATCCTGGGTATCTTCCTTGGAGGAGTCTGGGGTTGCAACCCAGGATTAGGCCTGCCTTAAAGCTGGGGTCAAAGTACTCCAGGACATGCCTGAGAGGAGTCTTGGGTGAGTCCTGGAGCAAACCTTTTCCTTTACAGGAGAAAAGACAACCCAGGAAGCTTCCTTGGGGGAGTCTAGTGCTGCTACCTGAGATCTCAGGTCCCTAAAGCAGAGTCGGAAGATACTGGGAGCTGCCTGGGAGGAGTGTGGTGTGGATCTTGGAGGTAAGAGCTTTCCCCAATACTAAAAAATATTCCATGTGTCTTCCTTGGAGGAGTCTAAGAGTTTTACCTGGGATCTCAGGTCCCTGAAGCAGGGCTCAAGACAGTGTGGGACATGTCTGTGAGGAATCTTGGGCAGATGCCAGAGAAGAGAGCATCCTTTGAGGGAAAAAATCCTTTTGGGTATCTTCCTTGGAGGAGTCTGGGGTTGCAACCCAGGATTAGGCCTGCCTTAAAGCTGGGGTCAAAGCACTGCAGGACATGCCTGAGAGGAGTCTTGGGTGGGTTCTGGAGCAAACCTCTTGCTTTACAGGAGAAAAAAAATCCTGGGTATCTTCCTTGGAGGAGTCTGGGGTTGCAACCCAGGATTAGGCCTGCCTTAAAGCTGGGGTCAAAGCACTGCAGGACATGCCTGAGAGGAGTCTTGGGTGGGTTCTGGAGCAAACCTCTTGCTTTACAGGAGAAAAAAAATCCTGGGTATCTTCCTTGGAGGAGTCTGGGGTTGCAACCCAGGATTGGGCCTGCCTTAAAGCTGGGGTCAAAGCACTGCAGGACATGCCTGAGAGGAGTCTTCAGTGGGTTCTGGAGCAAAACTCTTGCTTTACAGGAGAAAAAAAATCCTGGGTATCTTCCTTGGAGGAGTCTGGGGTTGCAACCCAGGATTAGGCCTGCCTTAAAGCTGGGGTCAAAGCACTGCAGGACATGCCTGAGAGGAGTCTTGGGTGGGTTCTGGAGCAAACCTCTTGCTTTACAGGAGAAAAAAAATCCTGGGTATCTTCCTTGGAGGAGTCTGGGGTTGCAACCCAGGATTAGGCCTGCCTTAAAGCTGGGGTCAAAGCACTGCAGGACATGCCTGAGAGGAGTCTTGGGTGAGTCCTGGAGCAAACCTTTTCCTTTACAGGAGAAAAGACAACCCAGGAAGCTTCCTTGGGGGAGTCTAGTGCTGCTACCTGAGATCTCAGGTCCCTAAAGCAGAGTCGGAAGATACTGGGAGCTGCCTGGGAGGAGTGTGGTGTGGATCTTGGAGGTAAGAGCTTTTCCCAATACTAAAAAATATTCCATGTGTCTTCCTTGGAGGAGTCTAAGAGTTTTACCTGGGATCTCAGGTCCCTGAAGCAGGGCTCAAGACAGTGTGGGACATGTCTGTGAGGAATCTTGGGCAGATGCCAGAGAAGAGAGCGTCCTTTGAGGGAAAAAATCCTTTTGGGTATCTTCCTTGGAGGAGTCTGGGGTTGCAACCCAGGATTGGGCCTGCCTTAAAGCTGGGGTCAAAGCACTGCAGGACATGCCTGAGAGGAGTCTTGGGTGGGTTCTGGAGCAAACCTCTTGCTTTACAGGAGAAAAAAAATCCTGGGTATCTTCCTTGGAGGAGTCTGGGGTTGCAACCCAGGATTAGGCCTGCCTTAAAGCTGGGGTCAAAGCACTGCAGGACATGCCTGAGAGGAGTCTTGGGTGGGTTCTGGAGCAAACCTCTTGCTTTACAGGAGAAAAAAAATCCTGGGTATCTTCCTTGGAGGAGTCTGGGGTTGCAACCCAGGATTAGGCCTGCCTTAAAGCTGGGGTCAAAGCACTGCAGGACATGCCTGAGAGGAGTCTTGGGTGGGTTCTGGAGCAAACCTCTTGCTTTACAGGAGAAAAAAAATCCTGGGTATCTTCCTTGGAGGAGTCTGGGGTTGCAACCCAGGATTGGGCCTGCCTTAAAGCTGGGGTCAAAGCACTGCAGGACATGCCTGAGAGGAGTCTTCAGTGGGTTCTGGAGCAAACCTCTTGCTTTACAGGAGAAAAAAAATCCTGGGTATCTTCCTTGGAGGAGTCTGGGGTTGCAACCCAGGATTAGGCCTGCCTTAAAGCTGGGGTCAAAGCACTGCAGGACATGCCTGAGAGGAGTCTTGGGTGGGTTCTGGAGCAAACCTCTTGCTTTACAGGAGAAAAAAAATCCTGGGTATCTTCCTTGGAGGAGTCTGGGGTTGCAACCCAGGATTAGGCCTGCCTTAAAGCTGGGGTCAAAGCACTGCAGGACATGCCTGAGAGGAGTCTTGGGTGGGTTCTGGAGCAAACCTCTTGCTTTACAGGAGAAAAAAAATCCTGGGTATCTTCCTTGGAGGAGTCTGGGGTTGCAACCCAGGATTGGGCCTGCCTTAAAGCTGGGGTCAAAGCACTGCAGGACATGCCTGAGAGGAGTCTTGGGTGGGTTCTGGAGCAAACCTCTTGCTTTACAGGAGAAAAAAAATCCTGGGTATCTTCCTTGGAGGAGTCTGGGGTTGCAACCCAGGATTAGGCCTGCCTTAAAGCTGGGGTCAAAGCACTGCAGGACATGCCTGAGAGGAGTCTTGGGTGGGTTCTGGAGCAAACCTCTTGCTTTACAGGAGAAAAAAAATCCTGGGTATCTTCCTTGGAGGAGTCTGGGGTTGCAACCCAGGATTAGGCCTGCCTTAAAGCTGGGGTCAAAGCACTGCAGGACATGCCTGAGAGGAGTGTTGGGTGGGTTCTGGAGCAAACCTCTTGCTTTACAGGAGAAAAAAAATCCTGGGTATCTTCCTTGGAGGAGTCTGGGGTTGCAACCCAGGATTAGGCCTGCCTTAAAGCTGGGGTCAAAGCACTGCAGGACATGCCTGAGAGGAGTCTTGGGTGGGTTCTGGAGCAAACCTCTTGCTTTACAGGAGAAAAAAAATCCTGGGTATCTTCCTTGGAGGAGTCTGGGGTTGCAACCCAGGATTAGGCCTGCCTTAAAGCTGGGGTCAAAGCACTGCAGGACATGCCTGAGAGGAGTCTTGGGTGGGTTCTGGAGCAAACCTCTTGCTTTACAGGAGAAAAAAAATCCTGGGTATCTTCCTTGGAGGAGTCTGGGGTTGCAACCCAGGATTAGGCCTGCCTTAAAGCTGGGGTCAGAGCACTGCAGGACATGCCTGAGAGGAGTGTTGGGTGGGTTCTGGAGCAAACCTCTTGCTTTACAGGAGAAAAAAAATCCTGGGTATCTTCCTTGGAGGAGTCTGGGGTTGCAACCCAGGATTAGGCCTGCCTTAAAGCTGGGGTCAAAGTACTCCAGGACATGCCTGAGAGGAGTCTTGGGTGAGTCCTGGAGCAAACCTTTTCCTTTACAGGAGAAAAGACAACCCAGGAAGCTTCCTTGGGGGAGTCTAGTGCTGCTACCTGAGATCTCAGGTGCCTAAAGCAGAGTCGGAAGATACTGGGAGCTGCCTGGGAGGAGTGTGGTGTGGATCTTGGAGGTAAGAGCTTTCCCCAATACTAAAAAATATTCCATGTGTCTTCCTTGGAGGAGTCTAAGAGTTTTACCTGGGATCTCAGGTCCCTGAAGCAGGGCTCAAGACAGTGTGGGACATGTCTGTGAGGAATCTTGGGCAGATGCCAGAGAAGAGAGCATCCTTTGAGGGAAAAAATCCTTTTGGGTATCTTCCTTGGAGGAGTCTGGGGTTGCAACCCAGGATTAGGCCTGCCTTAAAGCTGGGGTCAAAGCACTGCAGGACATGCCTGAGAGGAGTCTTGGGTGGGTTCTGGAGCAAACCTCTTGCTTTACAGGAGAAAAAAAATCCTGGGTATCTTCCTTGGAGGAGTCTGGGGTTGCAACCCAGGATTAGGCCTGCCTTAAAGCTGGGGTCAAAGCACTGCAGGACATGCCTGAGAGGAGTCTTGGGTGGGTTCTGGAGCAAACCTCTTGCTTTACAGGAGAAAAAAAATCCTGGGTATCTTCCTTGGAGGAGTCTGGGGTTGCAACCCAGGATTAGGCCTGCCTTAAAGCTGGGGTCAAAGCACTGCAGGACATGCCTGAGAGGAGTCTTGGGTGGGTTCTGGAGCAAACCTCTTGCTTTACAGGAGAAAAAAAATCCTGGGTATCTTCCTTGGAGGAGTCTGGGGTTGCAACCCAGGATTGGGCCTGCCTTAAAGCTGGGGTCAAAGCACTGCAGGACATGCCTGAGAGGAGTCTTGGGTGGGTTCTGGAGCAAACCTCTTGCTTTACAGGAGAAAAAAAATCCTGGGTATCTTCCTTGGAGGAGTCTGGGGTTGCAACCCAGGATTAGGCCTGCCTTAAAGCTGGGGTCAAAGCACTGCAGGACATGCCTGAGAGGAGTGTTGGGTGGGTTCTGGAGCAAACCTCTTGCTTTACAGGAGAAAAAAAATCCTGGGTATCTTCCTTGGAGGAGTCTGGGGTTGCAACCCAGGATTAGGCCTGCCTTAAAGCTGGGGTCAAAGTACTCCAGGACATGCCTGAGAGGAGTCTTGGGTGAGTCCTGGAGCAAACCTTTTCCTTTACAGGAGAAAAGACAACCCAGGAAGCTTCCTTGGGGGAGTCTAGTGCTGCTACCTGAGATCTCAGGTCCCTAAAGCAGAGTCGGAAGATACTGGGAGCTGCCTGGGAGGAGTGTGGTGTGGATCTTGGAGGTAAGAGCTTTTCCCAATACTAAAAAATATTCCATGTGTCTTCCTTGGAGGAGTCTAAGAGTTTTACCTGGGATCTCAGGTCCCTGAAGCAGGGCTCAAGACAGTGTGGGACATGTCTGTGAGGAATCTTGGGCAGATGCCAGAGAAGAGAGCGTCCTTTGAGGGAAAAAATCCTTTTGGGTATCTTCCTTGGAGGAGTCTGGGGTTGCAACCCAGGATTGGGCCTGCCTTAAAGCTGGGGTCAAAGCACTGCAGGACATGCCTGAGAGGAGTCTTGGGTGGGTTCTGGAGCAAACCTCTTGCTTTACAGGAGAAAAAAAATCCTGGGTATCTTCCTTGGAGGAGTCTGGGGTTGCAACCCAGGATTAGGCCTGCCTTAAAGCTGGGGTCAAAGCACTGCAGGACATGCCTGAGAGGAGTCTTGGGTGGGTTCTGGAGCAAACCTCTTGCTTTACAGGAGAAAAAAAATCCTGGGTATCTTCCTTGGAGGAGTCTGGGGTTGCAACCCAGGATTAGGCCTGCCTTAAAGCTGGGGTCAAAGCACTGCAGGACATGCCTGAGAGGAGTCTTGGGTGGGTTCTGGAGCAAACCTCTTGCTTTACAGGAGAAAAAAAATCCTGGGTATCTTCCTTGGAGGAGTCTGGGGTTGCAACCCAGGATTGGGCCTGCCTTAAAGCTGGGGTCAAAGCACTGCAGGACATGCCTGAGAGGAGTCTTCAGTGGGTTCTGGAGCAAAACTCTTGCTTTACAGGAGAAAAAAAATCCTGGGTATCTTCCTTGGAGGAGTCTGGGGTTGCAACCCAGGATTAGGCCTGCCTTAAAGCTGGGGTCAAAGCACTGCAGGACATGCCTGAGAGGAGTCTTGGGTGGGTTCTGGAGCAAACCTCTTGCTTTACAGGAGAAAAAAAATCCTGGGTATCTTCCTTGGAGGAGTCTGGGGTTGCAACCCAGGATTAGGCCTGCCTTAAAGCTGGGGTCAAAGCACAGCAGGACATGCCTGAGAGGAGTCTTGGGTGGGTTCTGGAGCAAACCTCTTGCTTTACAGGAGAAAAAAAATCCTGGGTATCTTCCTTGGAGGAGTCTGGGGTTGCAACCCAGGATTAGGCCTGCCTTAAAGCTGGGGTCAAAGCACTGCAGGACATGCCTGAGAGGAGTCTTGGGTGGGTTCTGGAGCAAACCTCTTGCTTTACAGGAGAAAAAAAATCCTGGGTATCTTCCTTGGAGGAGTCTGGGGTTGCAACCCAGGATTAGGCCTGCCTTAAAGCTGGGGTCAAAGCACTGCAGGACATGCCTGAGAGGAGTCTTGGGTGGGTTCTGGAGCAAACCTCTTGCTTTACAGGAGAAAAAAAATCCCGGGTATCTTCCTTGGAGGAGTCTGGGGTTGCAACCCAGGATTAGGCCTGCCTTAAAGCTGGGGTCAAAGCACTGCAGGACATGCCTGAGAGGAGTCTTGGGTGGGTTCTGGAGCAAACCTCTTGCTTTACAGGAGAAAAAAAATCCTGGGTATCTTCCTTGGAGGAGTCTGGGGTTGCAACCCAGGATTAGGCCTGCCTTAAAGCTGGGGTCAAAGCACTGCAGGACATGCCTGAGAGGAGTCTTGGGTGGGTTCTGGAGCAAACCTCTTGCTTTACAGGAGAAAAAAAATCCTGGGTATCTTCCTTGGAGGAGTCTGGGGTTGCAACCCAGGATTAGGCCTGCCTTAAAGCTGGGGTCAAAGCACTGCAGGACATGCCTGAGAGGAGTCTTGGGTGGGTTCTGGAGCAAAACTCTTGCTTTACAGGAGAAAAAAAATCCCGGGTATCTTCCTTGGAGGAGTCTGGGGTTGCAACCCAGGATTAGGCCTGCCTTAAAGCTGGGGTCAAAGCACTGCAGGACATGCCTGAGAGGAGTCTTGGGTGGGTTCTGGAGCAAACCTCTTGCTTTACAGGAGAAAAAAAATCCCGGGTATCTTCCTTGGAGGAGTCTGGGGTTGCAACCCAGGATTCCTGCCTTAAAGCTGGGGTCAAAGCACTGCAGGACATGCCTGAGAGGAGTGTTGGGTGGGTTCTGGAGCAAACCTCTTGCTTTACAGGAGAAAAAAAATCCTGGGTATCTTCCTTGGAGGAGTCTGGGGTTGCAACCCAGGATTGGGCCTGCCTTAAAGCTGGGGTCAAAGCACTGCAGGACATGCCTGAGAGGAGTCTTGGGTGGGTTCTGGAGCAAACCTCTTGCTTTACAGGAGAAAAAAAAACCCGGGTATCTTCCTTGGAGGAGTCTGGGGTTGCAACCCAGGATTAGGCCTGCCTTAAAGCTGGGGTCAAAGCACTGCAGGACATGCCTGAGAGGAGTCTTGGGTGGGTTCTGGAGCAAACCTCTTGCTTTACAGGAGAAAAAAAATCCTGGGTATCTTCCTTGGAGGAGTCTGGGGTTGCAACCCAGGATTAGGCCTGCCTTAAAGCTGGGGTCAAAGCACTGCAGGACATGCCTGAGAGGAGTCTTGGGTGGGTTCTGGAGCAAACCTCTTGCTTTACAGGAGAAAAAAAATCCTGGGTATCTTCCTTGGAGGAGTCTGGGGTTGCAACCCAGGATTGGGCCTGCCTTAAAGCTGGGGTCAAAGCACTGCAGGACATGCCTGAGAGGAGTCTTGGGTGGGTTCTGGAGCAAACCGCTTGCTTTACAGGAGAAAAAAAATCCTGGGTTTCTTCCTTGGAGGAGTCTGGGGTTGCAACCCAGGATTGGGCCTGCCTTAAAGCTGGGGTCAAAGCACTGCAGGACATGCCTGAGAGGAGTCTTGGGTGGGTTCTGGAGCAAGACTCTTGCTTTACAGGAGAAAAAAAATCCTGGGTATCTTCCTTGGAGGAGTCTGGGGTTGCAACCCAGGATTAGGCCTGCCTTAAAGCTGGGGTCAAAGCACTGCAGGACATGCCTGAGAGGAGTCTTGGGTGGGTTCTGGAGCAAAACTCTTGCTTTACAGGAGAAAAAAAATCCTGGGTATCTTCCTTGGAGGAGTCTGGGGTTGCAACCCAGGATTAGGCCTGCCTTAAAGCTGGGGTCAAAGCACTGCAGGACATGCCTGAGAGGAGTCTTGGGTGGGTTCTGGAGCAAACCTCTTGCTTTACAGGAGAAAAAAAATCCTGGGTATCTTCCTTGGAGGAGTCTGGGGTTGCAACCCAGGATTAGGCCTGCCTTAAAGCTGGGGTCAAAGCACTGCAGGACATGCCTGAGAGGAGTGTTGGGTGGGTTCTGGAGCAAACCTCTTGCTTTACAGGAGAAAAAAAATCCTGGGTATCTTCCTTGGAGGAGTCTGGGGTTGCAACCCAGGATTGGGCCTGCCTTAAAGCTGGGGTCAAAGCACTGCAGGACATGCCTGAGAGGAGTCTTGGGTGGGTTCTGGAGCAAACCTCTTGCTTTACAGGAGAAAAAAAATCCTGGGTATCTTCCTTGGAGGAGTCTGGGGTTGCAACCCAGGATTAGGCCTGCCTTAAAGCTGGGGTCAAAGCACTGCAGGACATGCCTGAGAGGAGTCTTGGGTGGGTTCTGGAGCAAACCTCTTGCTTTACAGGAGAAAAAAAATCCCGGGTATCTTCCTTGGAGGAGTCTGGGGTTGCAACCCAGGATTAGGCCTGCCTTAAAGCTGGGGTCAAAGCACTGCAGGACATGCCTGAGAGGAGTCTTGGGTGGGTTCTGGAGCAAACCTCTTGCTTTACAGGAGAAAAAAAATCCTGGGTATCTTCCTTGGAGGAGTCTGGGCTTGCAACCCAGGATTAGGCCTGCCTTAAAGCTGGGGTCAAAGCACTGCAGGACATGCCTGAGAGGAGTGTTGGGTGGGTTCTGGAGCAAAACTCTTGCTTTACAGGAGAAAAAAAATCCTGGGTATCTTCCTTGGAGGAGTCTGGGCTTGCAACCCAGGATTAGGCCTGCCTTAAAGCTGGGGTCAAAGCACTGCAGGACATGCCTGAGAGGAGTCTTGGGTGGGTTCTGGAGCAAACCTCTTGCTTTACAGGAGAAAAAAAATCCTGGGTATCTTCCTTGGAGGAGTCTGGGGTTGCAACCCAGGATTAGGCCTGCCTTAAAGCTGGGGTCAAAGCACTGCAGGACATGCCTGAGAGGAGTCTTGGGTGGGTTCTGGAGCAAACCTCTTGCTTTACAGGAGAAAAAAAATCCTGGGTATCTTCCTTGGAGGAGTCTGGGGTTGCAACCCAGGATTAGGCCTGCCTTAAAGCTGGGGTCAAAGCACTGCAGGACATGCCTGAGAGGAGTCTTGGGTGGGTTCTGGAGCAAACCTCTTGCTTTACAGGAGAAAAAAAATCCTGGGTATCTTCCTTGGAGGAGTCTGGGGTTGCAACCCAGGATTAGGCCTGCCTTAAAGCTGGGGTCAAAGCACTGCAGGACATGCCTGAGAGGAGTGTTGGGTGGGTTCTGGAGCAAACCTCTTGCTTTACAGGAGAAAAAAAATCCTGGGTATCTTCCTTGGAGGAGTCTGGGGTTGCAACCCAGGATTAGGCCTGCCTTAAAGCTGGGGTCAAAGCACTGCAGGACATGCCTGAGAGGAGTGTTGGGTGGGTTCTGGAGCAAACCTCTTGCTTTACAGGAGAAAAAAAATCCTGGGTATCTTCCTTGGAGGAGTCTGGGGTTGCAACCCAGGATTAGGCCTGCCTTAAAGCTGGGGTCAAAGCACTGCAGGACATGCCTGAGAGGAGTGTTGGGTGGGTTCTGGAGCAAACCTCTTGCTTTACAGGAGAAAAAAAATCCTGGGTATCTTCCTTGGAGGAGTCTGGGGTTGCAACCCAGGATTGGGCCTGCCTTAAAGCTGGGGTCAAAGCACTGCAGGACATGCCTGAGAGGAGTCTTGGGTGGGTTCTGGAGCAAACCTCTTGCTTTACAGGAGAAAAAAAATCCTGGGTATCTTCCTTGGAGGAGTCTGGGGTTGCAACCCAGGATTAGGCCTGCCTTAAAGCTGGGGTCAAAGCACTGCAGGACATGCCTGAGAGGAGTGTTGGGTGGGTTCTGGAGCAAACCTCTTGCTTTACAGGAGAAAAAAAATCCCGGGTATCTTCCTTGGAGGAGTCTGGGGTTGCAACCCAGGATTAGGCCTGCCTTAAAGCTGGGGTCAAAGCACTGCAGGACATGCCTGAGAGGAGTCTTGGGTGGGTTCTGGAGCAAACCTCTTGCTTTACAGGAGAAAAAAAATCCTGGGTATCTTCCTTGGAGGAGTCTGGGCTTGCAACCCAGGATTAGGCCTGCCTTAAAGCTGGGGTCAAAGCACTGCAGGACATGCCTGAGAGGAGTGTTGGGTGGGTTCTGGAGCAAACCTCTTGCTTTACAGGAGAAAAAAAATCCTGGGTATCTTCCTTGGAGGAGTCTGGGGTTGCAACCCAGGATTAGGCCTGCCTTAAAGCTGGGGTCAAAGCACTGCAGGACATGCCTGAGAGGAGTCTTGGGTGGGTTCTGGAGCAAACCTCTTGCTTTACAGGAGAAAAAAAATCCTGGGTATCTTCCTTGGAGGAGTCTGGGGTTGCAACCCAGGATTAGGCCTGCCTTAAAGCTGGGGTCAAAGCACTGCAGGACATGCCTGAGAGGAGTCTTGGGTGGGTTCTGGAGCAAACCTCTTGCTTTACAGGAGAAAAAAAATCCTGGGTATCTTCCTTGGAGGAGTCTGGGGTTGCAACCCAGGATTAGGCCTGCCTTAAAGCTGGGGTCAAAGCACTGCAGGACATGCCTGAGAGGAGTCTTGGGTGGGTTCTGGAGCAAACCTCTTGCTTTACAGGAGAAAAAAAATCCTGGGTATCTTCCTTGGAGGAGTCTGGGGTTGCAACCCAGGATTAGGCCTGCCTTAAAGCTGGGGTCAAAGCACTGCAGGACATGCCTGAGAGGAGTCTTGGGTGGGTTCTGGAGCAAACCTCTTGCTTTACAGGAGAAAAAAAATCCTGGGTATCTTCCTTGGAGGAGTCTGGGGTTGCAACCCAGGATTAGGCCTGCCTTAAAGCTGGGGTCAAAGCACTGCAGGACATGCCTGAGAGGAGTGTTGGGTGGGTTCTGGAGCAAACCTCTTGCTTTACAGGAGAAAAAAAATCCTGGGTATCTTCCTTGGAGGAGTCTGGGGTTGCAACCCAGGATTGGGCCTGCCTTAAAGCTGGGGTCAAAGCACTGCAGGACATGCCTGAGAGGAGTCTTGGGTGGGTTCTAGAGCAAACCTCTTGCTTTACAGGAGAAAAAAAATCCTGGGTATCTTCCTTGGAGGAGTCTGGGGTTGCAACCCAGGATTAGGCCTGCCTTAAAGCTGGGGTCAAAGCACTGCAGGACATGCCTGAGAGGAGTCTTGGGTGGGTTCTGGAGCAAACCTCTTGCTTTACAGGAGAAAAAAAATCCCGGGTATCTTCCTTGGAGGAGTCTGGGGTTGCAACCCAGGATTAGGCCTGCCTTAAAGCTGGGGTCAAAGCACTGCAGGACATGCCTGAGAGGAGTCTTGGGTGGGTTCTGGAGCAAACCTCTTGCTTTACAGGAGAAAAAAAATCCTGGGTATCTTCCTTGGAGGAGTCTGGGGTTGCAACCCAGGATTAGGCCTGCCTTAAAGCTGGGGTCAAAGCACTGCAGGACATGCCTGAGAGGAGTCTTGGGTGGGTTCTGGAGCAAACCTCTTGCTTTACAGGAGAAAAAAAATCCTGGGTATCTTCCTTGGAGGAGTCTGGGGTTGCAACCCAGGATTGGGCCTGCCTTAAAGCTGGGGTCAAAGCACTGCAGGACATGCCTGAGAGGAGTCTTGGGTGGGTTCTGGAGCAAACCGCTTGCTTTACAGGAGAAAAAAAATCCTGGGTTTCTTCCTTGGAGGAGTCTGGGGTTGCAACCCAGGATTGGGCCTGCCTTAAAGCTGGGGTCAAAGCACTGCAGGACATGCCTGAGAGGAGTCTTGGGTGGGTTCTGGAGCAAGACTCTTGCTTTACAGGAGAAAAAAAATCCCGGGTATCTTCCTTGGAGGAGTCTGGGGTTGCAACCCAGGATTAGGCCTGCCTTAAAGCTGGGGTCAAAGCACTGCAGGACATGCCTGAGAGGAGTGTTGGGTGGGTTCTGGAGCAAAACTCTTGCTTTACAGGAGAAAAAAAATCCTGGGTATCTTCCTTGGAGGAGTCTGGGGTTGCAACCCAGGATTAGGCCTGCCTTAAAGCTGGGGTCAAAGCACTGCAGGACATGCCTGAGAGGAGTCTTGGGTGGGTTCTGGAGCAAAACTCTTGCTTTACAGGAGAAAAAAAATCCTGGGTATCTTCCTTGGAGGAGTCTGGGGTTGCAACCCAGGATTAGGCCTGCCTTAAAGCTGGGGTCAAAGCACTGCAGGACATGCCTGAGAGGAGTGTTGGGTGGGTTCTGGAGCAAACCTCTTGCTTTACAGGAGAAAAAAAATCCTGGGTATCTTCCTTGGAGGAGTCTGGGGTTGCAACCCAGGATTGGGCCTGCCTTAAAGCTGGGGTCAAAGCACTGCAGGACATGCCTGAGAGGAGTCTTGGGTGGGTTCTGGAGCAAACCTCTTGCTTTACAGGAGAAAAAAAATCCTGGGTATCTTCCTTGGAGGAGTCTGGGGTTGCAACCCAGGATTAGGCCTTCCTTAAAGCTGGGGTCAAAGCACTGCAGGACATGCCTGAGAGGAGTGTTGGGTGGGTTCTGGAGCAAACCTCTTGCTTTACAGGAGAAAAAAAATCCTGGGTATCTTCCTTGGAGGAGTCTGGGGTTGCAACCCAGGATTGGGCCTGCCTTAAAGCTGGGGTCAAAGCACTGCAGGACATGCCTGAGAGGAGTCTTGGGTGGGTTCTGGAGCAAACCTCTTGCTTTACAGGAGAAAAAAAATCCTGGGTATCTTCCTTGGAGGAGTCTGGGGTTGCAACCCAGGATTAGGCCTGCCTTAAAGCTGGGGTCAAAGCACTGCAGGACATGCCTGAGAGGAGTCTTGGGTGGGTTCTGGAGCAAACCTCTTGCTTTACAGGAGAAAAAAAATCCCGGGTATCTTCCTTGGAGGAGTCTGGGGTTGCAACCCAGGATTAGGCCTGCCTTAAAGCTGGGGTCAAAGCACTGCAGGACATGCCTGAGAGGAGTCTTGGGTGGGTTCTGGAGGAAAAATCTTGCTTTACAGGAGAAAAAAAATCCCGGGTATCTTCCATGGAGGAGTCTGGGGTTGCAACCCAGGATTAAGCCTGCCTTAAAGCTGGGGTCAAAGCACTGCAGGACATGCCTGAGAGGAGTCTTGGGTGGGTTCTGGAGCAAACCTCTTGCTTTACAGGAGAAAAAAAATCCTGGGTATCTTCCTTGGAGGAGTCTGGGGTTGCAACCCAGGATTAGGCCTGCCTTAAAGCTGGGGTCAAAGCACTGCAGGACATGCCTGAGAGGAGTCTTGGGTGGGTTCTGGAGCAAACCTCTTGCTTTACAGGAGAAAAAAAATCCCGGGTATCTTCCTTGGAGGAGTCTGGGGTTGCAACCCAGGATTAGGCCTGCCTTAAAGCTGGGGTCAAAGCACTGCAGGACATGCCTGAGAGGAGTCTTGGGTGGGTTCTGGAGGAAAACTCTTGCTTTACAGGAGAAAAAAAATCCCGGGTATCTTCCTTGGAGGAGTCTGGGGTTGCAACCCAGGATTAGGCCTGCCTTAAAGCTGGGGTCAAAGCACTGCAGGACATGCCTGAGAGGAGTCTTGGGTGGGTTCTGGAGCAAACCTCTTGCTTTACAGGAGAAAAAAAATCCTGGGTATCTTCCTTGGAGGAGTCTGGGCTTGCAACCCAGGATTAGGCCTGCCTTAAAGCTGGGGTCAAAGCACTGCAGGACATGCCTGAGAGGAGTGTTGGGTGGGTTCTGGAGCAAAACTCTTGCTTTACAGGAGAAAAAAAATCCTGGGTATCTTCCTTGGAGGAGTCTGGGGTTGCAACCCAGGATTAGGCCTGCCTTAAAGCTGGGGTCAAAGCACTGCAGGACATGCCTGAGAGGAGTGTTGGGTGGGTTCTGGAGCAAACCTCTTGCTTTACAGGAGAAAAAAAATCCTGGGTATCTTCCTTGGAGGAGTCTGGGGTTGCAACCCAGGATTAGGCCTGCCTTAAAGCTGGGGTCAAAGCACTGCAGGACATGCCTGAGAGGAGTCTTGGGTGGGTTCTGGAGCAAACCTCTTGCTTTACAGGAGAAAAAAAATCCTGGGTATCTTCCTTGGAGGAGTCTGGGGTTGCAACCCAGGATTAGGCCTGCCTTAAAGCTGGGGTCAAAGCACTGCAGGACATGCCTGAGAGGAGTGTTGGGTGGGTTCTGGAGCAAACCTCTTGCTTTACAGGAGAAAAAAAATCCTGGGTATCTTCCTTGGAGGAGTCTGGGGTTGCAACCCAGGATTGGGCCTGCCTTAAAGCTGGGGTCAAAGCACTGCAGGACATGCCTGAGAGGAGTCTTGGGTGGGTTCTGGAGCAAACCTCTTGCTTTACAGGAGAAAAAAAATCCCGGGTATCTTCCTTGGAGGAGTCTGGGGTTGCAACCCAGGATTAGGCCTGCCTTAAAGCTGGGGTCAAAGCACTGCAGGACATGCCTGAGAGGAGTGTTGGGTGGGTTCTGGAGCAAACCTCTTGCTTTACAGGAGAAAAAAAATCCTGGGTATCTTCCTTGGAGGAGTCTGGGGTTGCAACCCAGGATTGGGCCTGCCTTAAAGCTGGGGTCAAAGCACTGCAGGACATGCCTGAGAGGAGTCTTGGGTGGGTTCTGGAGCAAAACTCTTGCTTTACAGGAGAAAAAAAATCCTGGGTATCTTCCTTGGAGGAGTCTGGGGTTGCAACCCAGGATTAGGCCTGCCTTAAAGCTGGGGTCAAAGCACTGCAGGACATGCCTGAGAGGAGTCTTGGGTGGGTTCTGGAGCAAACCTCTTGCTTTACAGGAGAAAAAAAATCCTGGGTATCTTCCTTGGAGGAGTCTGGGGTTGCAACCCAGGATTAGGCCTGCCTTAAAGCTGGGGTCAAAGCACTGCAGGACATGCCTGAGAGGAGTCTTGGGTGGGTTCTGGAGCAAACCTCTTGCTTTACAGGAGAAAAAAAATCCTGGGTATCTTCCTTGGAGGAGTCTGGGGTTGCAACCCAGGATTAGGCCTGCCTTAAAGCTGGGGTCAAAGCACTGCAGGACATGCCTGAGAGGAGTCTTGGGTGGGTTCTGGAGCAAACCTCTTGCTTTACAGGAGAAAAAAAATCCTGGGTATCTTCCTTGGAGGAGTCTGGGGTTGCAACCCAGGATTAGGCCTGCCTTAAAGCTGGGGTCAAAGCACTGCAGGACATGCCTGAGAGGAGTCTTGGGTGGGTTCTGGAGCAAACCTCTTGCTTTACAGGAGAAAAAAAATCCCGGGTATCTTCCTTGGAGGAGTCTGGGGTTGCAACCCAGGATTAGGCCTGCCTTAAAGCTGGGGTCAAAGCACTGCAGGACATGCCTGAGAGGAGTGTTGGGTGGGTTCTGGAGCAAACCTCTTGCTTTACAGGAGAAAAAAAATCCTGGGTATCTTCCTTGGAGGAGTCTGGGGTTGCAACCCAGGATTGGGCCTGCCTTAAAGCTGGGGTCAAAGCACTGCAGGACATGCCTGAGAGGAGTCTTGGGTGGGTTCTGGAGCAAACCTCTTGCTTTACAGGAGAAAAAAAATCCTGGGTATCTTCCTTGGAGGAGTCTGGGGTTGCAACCCAGGATTAGGCCTGCCTTAAAGCTGGGGTCAAAGCACTGCAGGACATGCCTGAGAGGAGTCTTGGGTGGGTTCTGGAGCAAACCTCTTGCTTTACAGGAGAAAAAAAATCCCGGGTATCTTCCTTGGAGGAGTCTGGGGTTGCAACCCAGGATTAGGCCTGCCTTAAAGCTGGGGTCAAAGCACTGCAGGACATGCCTGAGAGGAGTGTTGGGTGGGTTCTGGAGCAAACCTCTTGCTTTACAGGAGAAAAAAAATCCTGGGTATCTTCCTTGGAGGAGTCTGGGGTTGCAACCCAGGATTAGGCCTGCCTTAAAGCTGGGGTCAAAGCACTGCAGGACATGCCTGAGAGGAGTGTTGGGTGGGTTCTGGAGCAAACCTCTTGCTTTACAGGAGAAAAAAAATCCTGGGTATCTTCCTTGGAGGAGTCTGGGGTTGCAACCCAGGATTGGGCCTGCCTTAAAGCTGGGGTCAAAGCACTGCAGGACATGCCTGAGAGGAGTCTTGGGTGGGTTCTGGAGCAAACCTCTTGCTTTACAGGAGAAAAAAAATCCTGGGTATCTTCCTTGGAGGAGTCTGGGGTTGCAACCCAGGATTGGGCCTGCCTTAAAGCTGGGGTCAAAGCACTGCAGGACATGCCTGAGAGGAGTCTTGGGTGGGTTCTGGAGCAAAACTCTTGCTTTACAGGAGAAAAAAAATCCTGGGTATCTTCCTTGGAGGAGTCTGGGGTTGCAACCCAGGATTAGGCCTGCCTTAAAGCTGGGGTCAAAGCACTGCAGGACATGCCTGAGAGGAGTCTTGGGTGGGTTCTGGAGCAAACCTCTTGCTTTACAGGAGAAAAAAAATCCTGGGTATCTTCCTTGGAGGAGTCTGGGGTTGCAACCCAGGATTAGGCCTGCCTTAAAGCTGGGGTCAAAGCACTGCAGGACATGCCTGAGAGGAGTCTTGGGTGGGTTCTGGAGCAAACCTCTTGCTTTACAGGAGAAAAAAAATCCTGGGTATCTTCCTTGGAGGAGTCTGGGGTTGCAACCCAGGATTAGGCCTGCCTTAAAGCTGGGGTCAAAGCACTGCAGGACATGCCTGAGAGGAGTCTTGGGTGGGTTCTGGAGCAAACCTCTTGCTTTACAGGAGAAAAAAAATCCTGGGTATCTTCCTTGGAGGAGTCTGGGGTTGCAACCCAGGATTGGGCCTGCCTTAAAGCTGGGGTCAAAGCACTGCAGGACATGCCTGAGAGGAGTCTTGGGTGGGTTCTGGAGCAAACCTCTTGCTTTACAGGAGAAAAAAAATCCTGGGTATCTTCCTTGGAGGAGTCTGGGGTTGCAACCCAGGATTAGGCCTGCCTTAAAGCTGGGGTCAAAGCACTGCAGGATATGCCTGAGAGGAGTGTTGGGTGGGTTCTGGAGCAAACCTCTTGCTTTACAGGAGAAAAGACAACCCAGGAAGCTTCCTTGGGGGAGTCTAGTGCTGCTACCTGAGATCTCAGGTCCCTAAAGCAGAGTCGGAAGATACTGGGAGCTGCCTGGGAGGAGTGTGGTGTGGATCTTGGAGGTAAGAGCTTTCCCCAATACTAAAAAATATTCCATGTGTCTTCCTTGGAGGAGTCTAAGAGTTTTACCTGGGATCTCAGGTCCCTGAAGCAGGGCTCAAGACAGTGTGGGACATGTCTGTGAGGAATCTTGGGCAGATGCCAGAGAAGAGAGCGTCCTTTGAGGGAAAAAATCCTTTTGGGTATCTTCCTTGGAGGAGTCTGGGGTTGCAACCCAGGATTAGGCCTGCCTTAAAGCTGGGGTCAAAGCACTGCAGGACATGCCTGAGAGGAGTGTTGGGTGGGTTCTGGAGCAAACCTCTTGCTTTACAGGAGAAAAAAAATCCTGGGTATCTTCCTTGGAGGAGTCTGGGGTTGCAACCCAGGATTAGGCCTGCCTTAAAGCTGGGGTCAAAGCACTGCAGGACATGCCTGAGAGGAGTCTTGGGTGGGTTCTGGAGGAAAACTCTTGCTTTACAGGAGAAAAAAAATCCCGGGTATCTTCCTTGGAGGAGTCTGGGGTTGCAACCCAGGATTAGGCCTGCCTTAAAGCTGGGGTCAAAGCACTGCAGGACATGCCTGAGAGGAGTGTTGGGTGGGTTCTGGAGCAAACCTCTTGCTTTACAGGAGAAAAAAAATCCTGGGTATCTTCCTTGGAGGAGTCTGGGCTTGCAACCCAGGATTAGGCCTGCCTTAAAGCTGGGGTCAAAGCACTGCAGGACATGCCTGAGAGGAGTCTTGGGTGGGTTCTGGAGCAAACCTCTTGCTTTACAGGAGAAAAAAAATCCTGGGTATCTTCCTTGGAGGAGTCTGGGGTTGCAACCCAGGATTAGGCCTGCCTTAAAGCTGGGGTCAAAGCACTGCAGGACATGCCTGAGAGGAGTGTTGGGTGGGTTCTGGAGCAAACCTCTTGCTTTACAGGAGAAAAAAAATCCTGGGTATCTTCCTTGGAGGAGTCTGGGGTTGCAACCCAGGATTGGGCCTGCCTTAAAGCTGGGGTCAAAGCACTGCAGGACATGCCTGAGAGGAGTCTTGGGTGGGTTCTGGAGCAAACCTCTTGCTTTACAGGAGAAAAAAAATCCTGGGTATCTTCCTTGGAGGAGTCTGGGGTTGCAACCCAGGATTAGGCCTGCCTTAAAGCTGGGGTCAAAGCACTGCAGGACATGCCTGAGAGGAGTCTTGGGTGGGTTCTGGAGCAAACCTCTTGCTTTACAGGAGAAAAAAAATCCTGGGTATCTTCCTTGGAGGAGTCTGGGGTTGCAACCCAGGATTAGGCCTGCCTTAAAGCTGGGGTCAAAGCACTGCAGGACATGCCTGAGAGGAGTCTTGGGTGGGTTCTGGAGCAAACCTCTTGCTTTACAGGAGAAAAAAAATCCTGGGTATCTTCCTTGGAGGAGTCTGGGGTTGCAACCCAGGATTAGGCCTGCCTTAAAGCTGGGGTCAAAGCACTGCAGGACATGCCTGAGAGGAGTGTTGGGTGGGTTCTGGAGCAAACCTCTTGCTTTACAGGAGAAAAAAAATCCTGGGTATCTTCCTTGGAGGAGTCTGGGGTTGCAACCCAGGATTAGGCCTGCCTTAAACCTGGGGTCAAAGTACTCCAGGACATGCCTGAGAGGAGTCTTGGGTAAGTCCTGGAGCAAACCTTTTCCTTTACAGGAGAAAAGACAACCCAGGAAGCTTCCTTGGGGGAGTCTAGTGCTGCTACCTGAGATCTCAGGTCCCTAAAGCAGAGTCGGAAGATACTGGGAGCTGCCTGGGAGGAGTGTGGTGTGGATCTTGGAGGTAAGAGCTTTCCCCAATACTAAAAAATATTCCATGTGTCTTCCTTGGAGGAGTCTAAGAGTTTTACCTGGGATCTCAGGTCCCTGAAGCAGGGCTCAAGACAGTGTGGGACATGTCTGTGAGGAATCTTGGGCAGATGCCAGAGAAGAGAGCGTCCTTTGAGAGAAAAAATCCTTTTGGGTATCTTCCTTGGAGGAGTCTGGGGTTGCAACCCAGGATTAGGCCTGCCTTAAAGCTGGGGTCAAAGCACTGCAGGACATGCCTGAGAGGAGTCTTGGGTGGGTTCTGGAGCAAACCTCTTGCTTTACAGGAGAAAAAAAATCCCGGGTATCTTCCTTGGAGGAGTCTGGGCTTGCAACCCAGGATTAGGCCTGCCTTAAAGCTGGGGTCAAAGCACTGCAGGACATGCCTGAGAGGAGTCTTGGGTGGGTTCTGGAGCAAACCTCTTGCTTTACAGGACAAAAAAAATCCTGGGTATCTTCCTTGGAGGAGTCTGGGGTTGCAACCCAGGATTAGGCCTGCCTTAAAGCTGGGGTCAAAGCACTGCAGGACATGCCTGAGAGGAGTCTTGGGTGGGTTCTGGAGCAAACCTCTTGCTTTACAGGAGAAAAAAAATCCTGGGTATCTTCCTTGGAGGAGTCTGGGGTTGCAACCCAGGATTAGGCCTGCCTTAAAGCTGGGGTCAAAGCACTGCAGGACATGCCTGAGAGGAGTGTTGGGTGGGTTCTGGAGCAAACCTCTTGCTTTACAGGAGAAAAAAAATCCTGGGTATCTTCCTTGGAGGAGTCTGGGCTTGCAACCCAGGATTAGGCCTGCCTTAAAGCTGGGGTCAAAGCACTGCAGGACATGCCTGAGAGGAGTGTTGGGTGGGTTCTGGAGCAAACCTCTTGCTTTACAGGAGAAAAAAAATCCTGGGTATCTTCCTTGGAGGAGTCTGGGCTTGCAACCCAGGATTAGGCCTGCCTTAAAGCTGGGGTCAAAGCACTGCAGGACATGCCTGAGAGGAGTCTTGGGTGGGTTCTGGAGCAAAACTCTTGCTTTACAGGAGAAAAAAAATCCTGGGTATCTTCCTTGGAGGAGTCTGGGGTTGCAACCCAGGATTAGGCCTGCCTTAAAGCTGGGGTCAAAGCACTGCAGGACATGCCTGAGAGGAGTGTTGGGTGGGTTCTGGAGCAAACCTCTTGCTTTACAGGAGAAAAAAAATCCTGGGTATCTTCCTTGGAGGAGTCTGGGGTTGCAACCCAGGATTGGGCCTGCCTTAAAGCTGGGGTCAAAGCACTGCAGGACATGCCTGAGAGGAGTCTTGGGTGGGTTCTGGAGCAAACCTCTTGCTTTACAGGAGAAAAAAAATCCTGGGTATCTTCCTTGGAGGAGTCTGGGGTTGCAACCCAGGATTAGGCCTGCCTTAAAGCTGGGGTCAAAGCACTGCAGGACATGCCTGAGAGGAGTCTTGGGTGGGTTCTGGAGCAAACCTCTTGCTTTACAGGAGAAAAAAAATCCTGGGTATCTTCCTTGGAGGAGTCTGGGGTTGCAACCCAGGATTAGGCCTGCCTTAAAGCTGGGGTCAAAGCACTGCAGGACATGCCTGAGAGGAGTCTTGGGTGGGTTCTGGAGCAAAACTCTTGCTTTACAGGAGAAAAAAAATCCTGGGTATCTTCCTTGGAGGAGTCTGGGGTTGCAACCCAGGATTAGGCCTGCCTTAAAGCTGGGGTCAAAGCACTGCAGGACATGCCTGAGAGGAGTCTTGGGTGGGTTCTGGAGCAAACCTCTTGCTTTACAGGAGAAAAAAAATCATGGTTATCTTCCTTGGAGGAGTCTGGGGTTGCAACCCAGGATTGGGCCTGCCTTAAAGCTGGGGTCAAAGCACTGCAGGACATGCCTGAGAGGAGTCTTGGGTGGGTTCTGGAGCAAACCTCTTGCTTTACAGGAGAAAAAAAATCCTGGGTATCTTCCTTGGAGGAGTCTGGGGTTGCAACCCAGGATTAGGCCTGCCTTAAAGCTGGGGTCAAAGCACTGCAGGACATGCCTGAGAGGAGTCTTGGGTGGGTTCTGGAGCAAACCTCTTGCTTTACAGGAGAAAAAAAATCCCGGGTATCTTCCTTGGAGGAGTCTGGGGTTGCAACCCAGGATTAGGCCTGCCTTAAAGCTGGGGTCAAAGCACTGCAGGACATGCCTGAGAGGAGTCTTGGGTGGGTTCTGGAGCAAACCTCTTGCTTTACAGGAGAAAAAAAATCCCGGGTATCTTCCTTGGAGGAGTCTGGGGTTGCAACCCAGGATTAGGCCTGCCTTAAAGCTGGGGTCAAAGCACTGCAGGACATGCCTGAGAGGAGTCTTGGGTGGGTTCTGGAGCAAACCTCTTGCTTTACAGGACAAAAAAAATCCTGGGTATCTTCCTTGGAGGAGTCTGGGGTTGCAACCCAGGATTAGGCCTGCCTTAAAGCTGGGGTCAAAGCACTGCAGGACATGCCTGAGAGGAGTGTTGGGTGGGTTCTGGAGCAAACCTCTTGCTTTACAGGAGAAAAAAAATCCTGGGTATCTTCCTTGGAGGAGTCTGGGGTTGCAACCCAGGATTAGGCCTGCCTTAAAGCTGGGGTCAAAGCACTGCAGGACATGCCTGAGAGGAGTGTTGGGTGGGTTCTGGAGCAAACCTCTTGCTTTACAGGAGAAAAAAAATCCCGGGTATCTTCCTTGGAGGAGTCTGGGGTTGCAACCCAGGATTAGGCCTGCCTTAAAGCTGGGGTCAAAGCACTGCAGGACATGCCTGAGAGGAGTCTTGGGTGGGTTCTGGAGGAAAACTCTTGCTTTACAGGAGAAAAAAAATCCCGGGTATCTTCCTTGGAGGAGTCTGGGGTTGCAACCCAGGATTAGGCCTGCCTTAAAGCTGGGGTCAAAGCACTGCAGGACATGCCTGAGAGGAGTGTTGGGTGGGTTCTGGAGCAAACCTCTTGCTTTACAGGAGAAAAAAAATCCTGGGTATCTTCCTTGGAGGAGTCTGGGGTTGCAACCCAGGATTGGGCCTGCCTTAAAGCTGGGGTCAAAGCACTGCAGGACATGCCTGAGAGGAGTGTTGGGTGGGTTCTGGAGCAAACCTCTTGCTTTACAGGAGAAAAAAAATCATGGTTATCTTCCTTGGAGGAGTCTGGGGTTGCAACCCAGGATTGGGCCTGCCTTAAAGCTGGGGTCAAAGCACTGCAGGACATGCCTGAGAGGAGTCTTGGGTGGGTTCTGGAGCAAACCTCTTGCTTTACAGGAGAAAAAAAATCCTGGGTATCTTCCTTGGAGGAGTCTGGGGTTGCAACCCAGGATTAGGCCTGCCTTAAAGCTGGGGTCAAAGCACTGCAGGACATGCCTGAGAGGAGTGTTGGGTGGGTTCTGGAGCAAACCTCTTGCTTTACAGGAGAAAAAAAATCCTGGGTATCTTCCTTGGAGGAGTCTGGGGTTGCAACCCAGGATTGGGCCTGCCTTAAAGCTGGGGTCAAAGCACTGCAGGACATGCCTGAGAGGAGTGTTGGGTGGGTTCTGGAGCAAACCTCTTGCTTTACAGGAGAAAAAAAATCATGGTTATCTTCCTTGGAGGAGTCTGGGGTTGCAACCCAGGATTGGGCCTGCCTTAAAGCTGGGGTCAAAGCACTGCAGGACATGCCTGAGAGGAGTCTTGGGTGGGTTCTGGAGCAAACCTCTTGCTTTACAGGAGAAAAAAAATCCTGGGTATCTTCCTTGGAGGAGTCTGGGGTTGCAACCCAGGATTAGGCCTGCCTTAAAGCTGGGGTCAAAGCACTGCAGGACATGCCTGAGAGGAGTCTTGGGTGGGTTCTGGAGCAAACCTCTTGCTTTACAGGAGAAAAAAAATCCTGGGTATCTTCCTTGGAGGAGTCTGGGCTTGCAACCCAGGATTAGGCCTGCCTTAAAGCTGGGGTCAAAGCACTGCAGGACATGCCTGAGAGGAGTCTTGGGTGGGTTCTGGAGCAAACCTCTTGCTTTACAGGAGAAAAAAAATCCTGGGTATCTTCCTTGGAGGAGTCTGGGGTTGCAACCCAGGATTAGGCCTGCCTTAAAGCTGGGGTCAAAGCACTGCAGGACATGCCTGAGAGGAGTCTTGGGTGGGTTCTGGAGCAAACCTCTTGCTTTACAGGAGAAAAAAAATCCTGGGTATCTTCCTTGGAGGAGTCTGGGGTTGCAACCCAGGATTGGGCCTGCCTTAAAGCTGGGGTCAAAGCACTGCAGGACATGCCTGAGAGGAGTCTTGGGTGGGTTCTGGAGCAAACCTCTTGCTTTACAGGAGAAAAAAAATCCTGGGTATCTTCCTTGGAGGAGTCTGGGGTTGCAACCCAGGATTAGGCCTGCCTTAAAGCTGGGGTCAAAGCACTGCAGGACATGCCTGAGAGGAGTCTTGGGTGGGTTCTGGAGCAAACCTCTTGCTTTACAGGAGAAAAAAAATCCTGGGTATCTTCCTTGGAGGAGTCTGGGGTTGCAACCCAGGATTAGGCCTGCCTTAAAGCTGGGGTCAAAGCACTGCAGGACATGCCTGAGAGGAGTCTTGGGTGGGTTCTGGAGCAAACCTCTTGCTTTACAGGAGAAAAAAAATCCTGGGTATCTTCCTTGGAGGAGTCTGGGGTTGCAACCCAGGATTAGGCCTGCCTTAAAGCTGGGGTCAAAGCACTGCAGGACATGCCTGAGAGGAGTGTTGGGTGGGTTCTGGAGCAAACCTCTTGCTTTACAGGAGAAAAAAAATCCTGGGTATCTTCCTTGGAGGAGTCTGGGGTTGCAACCCAGGATTAGGCCTGCCTTAAACCTGGGGTCAAAGTACTCCAGGACATGCCTGAGAGGAGTCTTGGGTAAGTCCTGGAGCAAACCTTTTCCTTTACAGGAGAAAAGACAACCCAGGAAGCTTCCTTGGGGGAGTCTAGTGCTGCTACCTGAGATCTCAGGTCCCTAAAGCAGAGTCGGAAGATACTGGGAGCTGCCTGGGAGGAGTGTGGTGTGGATCTTGGAGGTAAGAGCTTTCCCCAATACTAAAAAATATTCCATGTGTCTTCCTTGGAGGAGTCTAAGAGTTTTACCTGGGATCTCAGGTCCCTGAAGCAGGGCTCAAGACAGTGTGGGACATGTCTGTGAGGAATCTTGGGCAGATGCCAGAGAAGAGAGCGTCCTTTGAGAGAAAAAATCCTTTTGGGTATCTTCCTTGGAGGAGTCTGGGGTTGCAACCCAGGATTAGGCCTGCCTTAAAGCTGGGGTCAAAGCACTGCAGGACATGCCTGAGAGGAGTGTTGGGTGGGTTCTGGAGCAAACCTCTTGCTTTACAGGAGAAAAAAAATCCCGGGTATCTTCCTTGGAGGAGTCTGGGGTTGCAACCCAGGATTAGGCCTGCCTTAAAGCTGGGGTCAAAGCACTGGAGGACATGCCTGAGAGGAGTCTTGGGTGGGTTCTGGAGCAAACCTCTTGCTTTACAGGAGAAAAAAAATCCTGGGTATCTTCCTTGGAGGAGTCTGGGCTTGCAACCCAGGATTAGGCCTGCCTTAAAGCTGGGGTCAAAGCACTGCAGGACATGCCTGAGAGGAGTGTTGGGTGGGTTCTGGAGCAAACCTCTTGCTTTACAGGAGAAAAAAAATCCTGGGTATCTTCCTTGGAGGAGTCTGGGGTTGCAACCCAGGATTAGGCCTGCCTTAAAGCTGGGGTCAAAGCACTGCAGGACATGCCTGAGAGGAGTGTTGGGTGGGTTCTGGAGCAAACCTCTTGCTTTACAGGAGAAAAAAAATCCTGGGTATCTTCCTTGGAGGAGTCTGGGCTTGCAACCCAGGATTAGGCCTGCCTTAAAGCTGGGGTCAAAGCACTGCAGGACATGCCTGAGAGGAGTCTTGGGTGGGTTCTGGAGCAAAACTCTTGCTTTACAGGAGAAAAAAAATCCTGGGTATCTTCCTTGGAGGAGTCTGGGGTTGCAACCCAGGATTAGGCCTGCCTTAAAGCTGGGGTCAAAGCACTGCAGGACATGCCTGAGAGGAGTGTTGGGTGGGTTCTGGAGCAAACCTCTTGCTTTACAGGAGAAAAAAAATCCTGGGTATCTTCCTTGGAGGAGTCTGGGGTTGCAACCCAGGATTGGGCCTGCCTTAAAGCTGGGGTCAAAGCACTGCAGGACATGCCTGAGAGGAGTCTTGGGTGGGTTCTGGAGCAAACCTCTTGCTTTACAGGAGAAAAAAAATCCTGGGTGTCTTCCTTGGAGGAGTCTGGGGTTGCAACCCAGGATTAGGCCTGCCTTAAAGCTGGGGTCAAAGCACTGCAGGACATGCCTGAGAGGAGTCTTGGGTGGGTTCTGGAGCAAACCTCTTGCTTTACAGGAGAAAAAAAATCCTGGGTATCTTCCTTGGAGGAGTCTGGGGTTGCAACCCAGGATTAGGCTTGCCTTAAAGCTGGGGTCAAAGCACTGCAGGACTTGCCTGAGAGGAGTCTTGGGTGGGTTCTGGAGCAAACCTCTTGCTTTACAGGAGAAAAAAAATCCTGGGTATCTTCCTTGGAGGAGTCTGGGGTTGCAACCCAGGATTAGGCCTGCCTTAAAGCTGGGGTCAAAGCACTGCAGGACATGCCTGAGAGGAGTCTTGGGTGGGTTCTGGAGCAAACCTCTTGCTTTACAGGAGAAAAAAAATCCTGGGTATCTTCCTTGGAGGAGTCTGGGGTTGCAACCCAGGATTAGGCCTGCCTTAAAGCTGGGGTCAAAGCACTGCAGGACATGCCTGAGAGGAGTCTTGGGTGGGTTCTGGAGCAAACCTCTTGCTTTACAGGAGAAAAAAAATCATGGTTATCTTCCTTGGAGGAGTCTGGGGTTGCAACCCAGGATTGGGCCTGCCTTAAAGCTGGGGTCAAAGCACTGCAGGACATGCCTGAGAGGAGTCTTGGGTGGGTTCTGGAGCAAACCTCTTGCTTTACAGGAGAAAAAAAATCCTGGGTATCTTCCTTGGAGGAGTCTGGGGTTGCAACCCAGGATTAGGCCTGCCTTAAAGCTGGGGTCAAAGCACTGCAGGACATGCCTGAGAGGAGTCTTGGGTGGGTTCTGGAGCAAACCTCTTGCTTTACAGGAGAAAAAAAATCCCGGGTATCTTCCTTGGAGGAGTCTGGGGTTGCAACCCAGGATTAGGCCTGCCTTAAAGCTGGGGTCAAAGCACTGCAGGACATGCCTGAGAGGAGTCTTGGGTGGGTTCTGGAGCAAACCTCTTGCTTTACAGGACAAAAAAAATCCTGGGTATCTTCCTTGGAGGAGTCTGGGGTTGCAACCCAGGATTAGGCCTGCCTTAAAGCTGGGGTCAAAGCACTGCAGGACATGCCTGAGAGGAGTCTTGGGTGGGTTCTGGAGCAAACCTCTTGCTTTACAGGAGAAAAAAAATCCTGGGTGTCTTCCTTGGAGGAGTCTGGGGTTGCAACCCAGGATTAGGCCTGCCTTAAAGCTGGGGTCAAAGCACTGCAGGACATGCCTGAGAGGAGTCTTGGGTGGGTTCTGGAGCAAACCTCTTGCTTTACAGGAGAAAAAAAATCCTGGGTATCTTCCTTGGAGGAGTCTGGGGTTGCAACCCAGGATTAGGCTTGCCTTAAAGCTGGGGTCAAAGCACTGCAGGACATGCCTGAGAGGAGTCTTGGGTGGGTTCTGGAGCAAACCTCTTGCTTTACAGGAGAAAAAAAATCCTGGGTATCTTCCTTGGAGGAGTCTGGGGTTGCAACCCAGGATTAGGCCTGCCTTAAAGCTGGGGTCAAAGCACTGCAGGACATGCCTGAGAGGAGTCTTGGGTGGGTTCTGGAGCAAACCTCTTGCTTTACAGGAGAAAAAAAATCCTGGGTATCTTCCTTGGAGGAGTCTGGGGTTGCAACCCAGGATTAGGCCTGCCTTAAAGCTGGGGTCAAAGCACTGCAGGACATGCCTGAGAGGAGTCTTGGGTGGGTTCTGGAGCAAACCTCTTGCTTTACAGGAGAAAAAAAATCATGGTTATCTTCCTTGGAGGAGTCTGGGGTTGCAACCCAGGATTGGGCCTGCCTTAAAGCTGGGGTCAAAGCACTGCAGGACATGCCTGAGAGGAGTCTTGGGTGGGTTCTGGAGCAAACCTCTTGCTTTACAGGAGAAAAAAAATCCTGGGTATCTTCCTTGGAGGAGTCTGGGGTTGCAACCCAGGATTAGGCCTGCCTTAAAGCTGGGGTCAAAGCACTGCAGGACATGCCTGAGAGGAGTCTTGGGTGGGTTCTGGAGCAAACCTCTTGCTTTACAGGAGAAAAAAAATCCCGGGTATCTTCCTTGGAGGAGTCTGGGGTTGCAACCCAGGATTAGGCCTGCCTTAAAGCTGGGGTCAAAGCACTGCAGGACATGCCTGAGAGGAGTCTTGGGTGGGTTCTGGAGCAAACCTCTTGCTTTACAGGACAAAAAAAATCCTGGGTATCTTCCTTGGAGGAGTCTGGGGTTGCAACCCAGGATTAGGCCTGCCTTAAAGCTGGGGTCAAAGCACTGCAGGACATGCCTGAGAGGAGTGTTGGGTGGGTTCTGGAGCAAACCTCTTGCTTTACAGGAGAAAAAAAATCCTGGGTATCTTCCTTGGAGGAGTCTGGGGTTGCAACCCAGGATTAGGCCTGCCTTAAAGCTGGGGTCAAAGCACTGCAGGACATGCCTGAGAGGAGTCTTGGGTGGGTTCTGGAGCAAACCTCTTGCTTTACAGGAGAAAAAAAATCCTGGGTATCTTCCTTGGAGGAGTCTGGGGTTGCAACCCAGGATTAGGCCTGCCTTAAAGCTGGGGTCAAAGCACTGCAGGACATGCCTGAGAGGAGTCTTGGGTGGGTTCTGGAGCAAACCTCTTGCTTTACAGGAGAAAAAAAATCCTGGGTATCTTCCTTGGAGGAGTCTGGGGTTGCAACCCAGGATTAGGCCTGCCTTAAACCTGGGGTCAAAGTACTCCAGGACATGCCTGAGAGGAGTCTTGGGTAAGTCCTGGAGCAAACCTTTTCCTTTACAGGAGAAAAGACAACCCAGGAAGCTTCCTTGGGGGAGTCTAGTGCTGCTACCTGAGATCTCAGGTCCCTAAAGCAGAGTCGGAAGATACTGGGAGCTGCCTGGGAGGAGTGTGGTGTGGATCTTGGAGGTAAGAGCTTTCCCCAATACTAAAAAATATTCCATGTGTCTTCCTTGGAGGAGTCTAAGAGTTTTACCTGGGATCTCAGGTCCCTGAAGCAGGGCTCAAGACAGTGTGGGACATGTCTGTGAGGAATCTTGGGCAGATGCCAGAGAAGAGAGCGTCCTTTGAGGGAAAAAATCCTTTTGGGTATCTTCCTTGGAGGAGTCTGGGGTTGCAACCCAGGATTAGGCCTGCCTTAAAGCTGGGGTCAAAGCACTGCAGGACATGCCTGAGAGGAGTGTTGGGTGGGTTCTGGAGCAAACCTCTTGCTTTACAGGAGAAAAAAAATCCTGGGTATCTTCCTTGGAGGAGTCTGGGGTTGCAACCCAGGATTAGGCTTGCCTTAAAGCTGGGGTCAAAGCACTGCAGGACATGCCTGAGAGGAGTCTTGGGTGGGTTCTGGAGCAAACCTCTTGCTTTACAGGAGAAAAAAAATCCTGGGTATCTTCCTTGGAGGAGTCTGGGGTTGCAACCCAGGATTAGGCCTGCCTTAAAGCTGGGGTCAAAGCACTGCAGGACATGCCTGAGAGGAGTCTTGGGTGGGTTCTGGAGCAAACCTCTTGCTTTACAGGAGAAAAAAAATCCTGGGTATCTTCCTTGGAGGAGTCTGGGGTTGCAACCCAGGATTAGGCCTGCCTTAAAGCTGGGGTCAAAGCACTGCAGGACATGCCTGAGAGGAGTCTTGGGTGGGTTCTGGAGCAAACCTCTTGCTTTACAGGAGAAAAAAAATCATGGTTATCTTCCTTGGAGGAGTCTGGGGTTGCAACCCAGGATTGGGCCTGCCTTAAAGCTGGGGTCAAAGCACTGCAGGACATGCCTGAGAGGAGTGTTGGGTGGGTTCTGGAGCAAACCTCTTGCTTTACAGGAGAAAAAAAATCCTGGGTATCTTCCTTGGAGGAGTCTGGGGTTGCAACCCAGGATTAGGCCTGCCTTAAAGCTGGGGTCAAAGCACTGCAGGACATGCCTGAGAGGAGTCTTGGGTGGGTTCTGGAGCAAACCTCTTGCTTTACAGGAGAAAAAAAATCCCGGGTATCTTCCTTGGAGGAGTCTGGGGTTGCAACCCAGGATTAGGCCTGCCTTAAAGCTGGGGTCAAAGCACTGCAGGACATGCCTGAGAGGAGTCTTGGGTGGGTTCTGGAGCAAACCTCTTGCTTTACAGGAGAAAAAAAATCCCGGGTATCTTCCTTGGAGGAGTCTGGGGTTGCAACCCAGGATTAGGCCTGCCTTAAAGCTGGGGTCAAAGCACTGCAGGACATGCCTGAGAGGAGTCTTGGGTGGGTTCTGGAGCAAACCTCTTGCTTTACAGGACAAAAAAAATCCTGGGTATCTTCCTTGGAGGAGTCTGGGGTTGCAACCCAGGATTAGGCCTGCCTTAAAGCTGGGGTCAAAGCACTGCAGGACATGCCTGAGAGGAGTGTTGGGTGGGTTCTGGAGCAAACCTCTTGCTTTACAGGAGAAAAAAAATCCTGGGTATCTTCCTTGGAGGAGTCTGGGGTTGCAACCCAGGATTAGGCCTGCCTTAAAGCTGGGGTCAAAGCACTGCAGGACATGCCTGAGAGGAGTCTTGGGTGGGTTCTGGAGCAAACCTCTTGCTTTACAGGAGAAAAAAAATCCTGGGTATCTTCCTTGGAGGAGTCTGGGGTTGCAACCCAGGATTAGGCCTGCCTTAAAGCTGGGGTCAAAGCACTGCAGGACATGCCTGAGAGGAGTCTTGGGTGGGTTCTGGAGCAAACCTCTTGCTTTACAGGAGAAAAAAAATCCTGGGTATCTTCCTTGGAGGAGTCTGGGGTTGCAACCCAGGATTAGGCCTGCCTTAAAGCTGGGGTCAAAGCACTGCAGGACATGCCTGAGAGGAGTGTTGGGTGGGTTCTGGAGCAAACCTCTTGCTTTACAGGAGAAAAAAAATCCTGGGTATCTTCCTTGGAGGAGTCTGGGGTTGCAACCCAGGATTAGGCCTGCCTTAAACCTGGGGTCAAAGTACTCCAGGACATGCCTGAGAGGAGTCTTGGGTAAGTCCTGGAGCAAACCTTTTCCTTTACAGGAGAAAAGACAACCCAGGAAGCTTCCTTGGGGGAGTCTAGTGCTGCTACCTGAGATCTCAGGTCCCTAAAGCAGAGTCGGAAGATACTGGGAGCTGCCTGGGAGGAGTGTGGTGTGGATCTTGGAGGTAAGAGCTTTCCCCAATACTAAAAAATATTCCATGTGTCTTCCTTGGAGGAGTCTAAGAGTTTTACCTGGGATCTCAGGTCCCTGAAGCAGGGCTCAAGACAGTGTGGGACATGTCTGTGAGGAATCTTGGGCAGATGCCAGAGAAGAGAGCGTCCTTTGAGAGAAAAAATCCTTTTGGGTATCTTCCTTGGAGGAGTCTGGGGTTGCAACCCAGGATTAGGCCTGCCTTAAAGCTGGGGTCAAAGCACTGCAGGACATGCCTGAGAGGAGTCTTGGGTGGGTTCTGGAGCAAACCTCTTGCTTTACAGGAGAAAAAAAATCCCGGGTATCTTCCTTGGAGGAGTCTGGGGTTGCAACCCAGGATTAGGCCTGCCTTAAAGCTGGGGTCAAAGCACTGCAGGACATGCCTGAGAGGAGTGTTGGGTGGGTTCTGGAGCAAACCTCTTGCTTTACAGGAGAAAAAAAATCCTGGGTATCTTCCTTGGAGGAGTCTGGGGTTGCAACCCAGGATTAGGCCTGCCTTAAAGCTGGGGTCAAAGCACTGCAGGACATGCCTGAGAGGAGTCTTGGGTGGGTTCTGGAGCAAACCTCTTGCTTTACAGGAGAAAAAAAATCCCGGGTATCTTCCTTGGAGGAGTCTGGGGTTGCAACCCAGGATTAGGCCTGCCTTAAAGCTGGGGTCAAAGCACTGCAGGACATGCCTGAGAGGAGTCTTGGGTGGGTTCTGGAGCAAACCTCTTGCTTTACAGGACAAAAAAAATCCTGGGTATCTTCCTTGGAGGAGTCTGGGGTTGCAACCCAGGATTAGGCCTGCCTTAAACCTGGGGTCAAAGTACTCCAGGACATGCCTGAGAGGAGTCTTGGGTAAGTCCTGGAGCAAACCTTTTCCTTTACAGGAGAAAAGACAACCCAGGAAGCTTCCTTGGGGGAGTCTAGTGCTGCTACCTGAGATCTCAGGTCCCTAAAGCAGAGTCGGAAGATACTGGGAGCTGCCTGGGAGGAGTGTGGTGTGGATCTTGGAGGTAAGAGCTTTCCCCAATACTAAAAAATATTCCATGTGTCTTCCTTGGAGGAGTCTAAGAGTTTTACCTGGGATCTCAGGTCCCTGAAGCAGGGCTCAAGACAGTGTGGGACATGTCTGTGAGGAATCTTGGGCAGATGCCAGAGAAGAGAGCGTCCTTTGAGAGAAAAAATCCTTTTGGGTATCTTCCTTGGAGGAGTCTGGGGTTGCAACCCAGGATTAGGCCTGCCTTAAAGCTGGGGTCAAAGCACTGCAGGACATGCCTGAGAGGAGTCTTGGGTGGGTTCTGGAGCAAACCTCTTGCTTTACAGGAGAAAAAAAATCCCGGGTATCTTCCTTGGAGGAGTCTGGGGTTGCAACCCAGGATTAGGCCTGCCTTAAAGCTGGGGTCAAAGCACTGCAGGACATGCCTGAGAGGAGTGTTGGGTGGGTTCTGGAGCAAACCTCTTGCTTTACAGGAGAAAAAAAATCCTGGGTATCTTCCTTGGAGGAGTCTGGGGTTGCAACCCAGGATTAGGCCTGCCTTAAAGCTGGGGTCAAAGCACTGCAGGACATGCCTGAGAGGAGTCTTGGGTGGGTTCTGGAGCAAACCTCTTGCTTTACAGGAGAAAAAAAATCCCGGGTATCTTCCTTGGAGGAGTCTGGGGTTGCAACCCAGGATTAGGCCTGCCTTAAAGCTGGGGTCAAAGCACTGCAGGACATGCCTGAGAGGAGTCTTGGGTGGGTTCTGGAGCAAACCTCTTGCTTTACAGGACAAAAAAAATCCTGGGTATCTTCCTTGGAGGAGTCTGGGGTTGCAACCCAGGATTAGGCCTGCCTTAAAGCTGGGGTCAAAGCACTGCAGGACATGCCTGAGAGGAGTCTTGGGTGGGTTCTGGAGCAAACCTCTTGCTTTACAGGAGAAAAAAAATCCTGGGTATCTTCCTTGGAGGAGTCTGGGGTTGCAACCCAGGATTAGGCTTGCCTTAAAGCTGGGGTCAAAGCACTGCAGGACATGCCTGAGAGGAGTCTTGGGTGGGTTCTGGAGCAAACCTCTTGCTTTACAGGAGAAAAAAAATCCTGGGTATCTTCCTTGGAGGAGTCTGGGGTTGCAACCCAGGATTAGGCCTGCCTTAAAGCTGGGGTCAAAGCACTGCAGGACATGCCTGAGAGGAGTCTTGGGTGGGTTCTGGAGCAAACCTCTTGCTTTACAGGAGAAAAAAAATCCTGGGTATCTTCCTTGGAGGAGTCTGGGGTTGCAACCCAGGATTAGGCCTGCCTTAAAGCTGGGGTCAAAGCACTGCAGGACATGCCTGAGAGGAGTCTTGGGTGGGTTCTGGAGCAAACCTCTTGCTTTACAGGAGAAAAAAAATCATGGTTATCTTCCTTGGAGGAGTCTGGGGTTGCAACCCAGGATTGGGCCTGCCTTAAAGCTGGGGTCAAAGCACTGCAGGACATGCCTGAGAGGAGTCTTGGGTGGGTTCTGGAGCAAACCTCTTGCTTTACAGGAGAAAAAAAATCCTGGGTATCTTCCTTGGAGGAGTCTGGGGTTGCAACCCAGGATTAGGCCTGCCTTAAAGCTGGGGTCAAAGCACTGCAGGACATGCCTGAGAGGAGTCTTGGGTGGGTTCTGGAGCAAACCTCTTGCTTTACAGGAGAAAAAAAATCCCGGGTATCTTCCTTGGAGGAGTCTGGGGTTGCAACCCAGGATTAGGCCTGCCTTAAAGCTGGGGTCAAAGCACTGCAGGACATGCCTGAGAGGAGTCTTGGGTGGGTTCTGGAGCAAACCTCTTGCTTTACAGGACAAAAAAAATCCTGGGTATCTTCCTTGGAGGAGTCTGGGGTTGCAACCCAGGATTAGGCCTGCCTTAAAGCTGGGGTCAAAGCACTGCAGGACATGCCTGAGAGGAGTGTTGGGTGGGTTCTGGAGCAAACCTCTTGCTTTACAGGAGAAAAAAAATCCTGGGTATCTTCCTTGGAGGAGTCTGGGGTTGCAACCCAGGATTAGGCCTGCCTTAAAGCTGGGGTCAAAGCACTGCAGGACATGCCTGAGAGGAGTCTTGGGTGGGTTCTGGAGCAAACCTCTTGCTTTACAGGAGAAAAAAAATCCTGGGTATCTTCCTTGGAGGAGTCTGGGGTTGCAACCCAGGATTAGGCCTGCCTTAAAGCTGGGGTCAAAGCACTGCAGGACATGCCTGAGAGGAGTCTTGGGTGGGTTCTGGAGCAAACCTCTTGCTTTACAGGAGAAAAAAAATCCTGGGTATCTTCCTTGGAGGAGTCTGGGGTTGCAACCCAGGATTAGGCCTGCCTTAAACCTGGGGTCAAAGTACTCCAGGACATGCCTGAGAGGAGTCTTGGGTAAGTCCTGGAGCAAACCTTTTCCTTTACAGGAGAAAAGACAACCCAGGAAGCTTCCTTGGGGGAGTCTAGTGCTGCTACCTGAGATCTCAGGTCCCTAAAGCAGAGTCGGAAGATACTGGGAGCTGCCTGGGAGGAGTGTGGTGTGGATCTTGGAGGTAAGAGCTTTCCCCAATACTAAAAAATATTCCATGTGTCTTCCTTGGAGGAGTCTAAGAGTTTTACCTGGGATCTCAGGTCCCTGAAGCAGGGCTCAAGACAGTGTGGGACATGTCTGTGAGGAATCTTGGGCAGATGCCAGAGAAGAGAGCGTCCTTTGAGGGAAAAAATCCTTTTGGGTATCTTCCTTGGAGGAGTCTGGGGTTGCAACCCAGGATTAGGCCTGCCTTAAAGCTGGGGTCAAAGCACTGCAGGACATGCCTGAGAGGAGTGTTGGGTGGGTTCTGGAGCAAACCTCTTGCTTTACAGGAGAAAAAAAATCCTGGGTATCTTCCTTGGAGGAGTCTGGGGTTGCAACCCAGGATTAGGCTTGCCTTAAAGCTGGGGTCAAAGCACTGCAGGACATGCCTGAGAGGAGTCTTGGGTGGGTTCTGGAGCAAACCTCTTGCTTTACAGGAGAAAAAAAATCCTGGGTATCTTCCTTGGAGGAGTCTGGGGTTGCAACCCAGGATTAGGCCTGCCTTAAAGCTGGGGTCAAAGCACTGCAGGACATGCCTGAGAGGAGTCTTGGGTGGGTTCTGGAGCAAAACTCTTGCTTTACAGGAGAAAAAAAATCCTGGGTATCTTCCTTGGAGGAGTCTGGGGTTGCAACCCAGGATTAGGCCTGCCTTAAAGCTGGGGTCAAAGCACTGCAGGACATGCCTGAGAGGAGTCTTGGGTGGGTTCTGGAGCAAACCTCTTGCTTTACAGGAGAAAAAAAATCATGGGTATCTTCCTTGGAGGAGTCTGGGGTTGCAACCCAGGATTGGGCCTGCCTTAAAGCTGGGGTCAAAGCACTGCAGGACATGCCTGAGAGGAGTGTTGGGTGGGTTCTGGAGCAAACCTCTTGCTTTACAGGAGAAAAAAAATCCTGGGTATCTTCCTTGGAGGAGTCTGGGGTTGCAACCCAGGATTAGGCCTGCCTTAAAGCTGGGGTCAAAGCACTGCAGGACATGCCTGAGAGGAGTCTTGGGTGGGTTCTGGAGCAAACCTCTTGCTTTACAGGAGAAAAAAAATCCCGGGTATCTTCCTTGGAGGAGTCTGGGGTTGCAACCCAGGATTAGGCCTGCCTTAAAGCTGGGGTCAAAGCACTGCAGGACATGCCTGAGAGGAGTCTTGGGTGGGTTCTGGAGCAAACCTCTTGCTTTACAGGAGAAAAAAAATCCCGGGAATCTTCCTTGGAGGAGTCTGGGGTTGCAACCCAGGATTAGGCCTGCCTTAAAGCTGGGGTCAAAGCACTGCAGGACATGCCTGAGAGGAGTCTTGGGTGGGTTCTGGAGCAAACCTCTTGCTTTACAGGACAAAAAAAATCCTGGGTATCTTCCTTGGAGGAGTCTGGGGTTGCAACCCAGGATTAGGCCTGCCTTAAAGCTGGGGTCAAAGCACTGCAGGACATGCCTGAGAGGAGTGTTGGGTGGGTTCTGGAGCAAACCTCTTGCTTTACAGGAGAAAAAAAATCCTGGGTATCTTCCTTGGAGGAGTCTGGGGTTGCAACCCAGGATTAGGCCTGCCTTAAAGCTGGGGTCAAAGCACTGCAGGACATGCCTGAGAGGAGTCTTGGGTGGGTTCTGGAGCAAACCTCTTGCTTTACAGGAGAAAAAAAATCCTGGGTATCTTCCTTGGAGGAGTCTGGGGTTGCAACCCAGGATTAGGCCTGCCTTAAAGCTGGGGTCAAAGCACTGCAGGACATGCCTGAGAGGAGTCTTGGGTGGGTTCTGGAGCAAACCTCTTGCTTTACAGGAGAAAAAAAATCCTGGGTATCTTCCTTGGAGGAGTCTGGGGTTGCAACCCAGGATTAGGCCTGCCTTAAAGCTGGGGTCAAAGCACTGCAGGACATGCCTGAGAGGAGTGTTGGGTGGGTTCTGGAGCAAACCTCTTGCTTTACAGGAGAAAAAAAATCCTGGGTATCTTCCTTGGAGGAGTCTGGGGTTGCAACCCAGGATTAGGCCTGCCTTAAACCTGGGGTCAAAGTACTCCAGGACATGCCTGAGAGGAGTCTTGGGTAAGTCCTGGAGCAAACCTTTTCCTTTACAGGAGAAAAGACAACCCAGGAAGCTTCCTTGGGGGAGTCTAGTGCTGCTACCTGAGATCTCAGGTCCCTAAAGCAGAGTCGGAAGATACTGGGAGCTGCCTGGGAGGAGTGTGGTGTGGATCTTGGAGGTAAGAGCTTTCCCCAATACTAAAAAATATTCCATGTGTCTTCCTTGGAGGAGTCTAAGAGTTTTACCTGGGATCTCAGGTCCCTGAAGCAGGGCTCAAGACAGTGTGGGACATGTCTGTGAGGAATCTTGGGCAGATGCCAGAGAAGAGAGCGTCCTTTGAGAGAAAAAATCCTTTTGGGTATCTTCCTTGGAGGAGTCTGGGGTTGCAACCCAGGATTAGGCCTGCCTTAAAGCTGGGGTCAAAGCACTGCAGGACATGCCTGAGAGGAGTCTTGGGTGGGTTCTGGAGCAAACCTCTTGCTTTACAGGAGAAAAAAAATCCCGGGTATCTTCCTTGGAGGAGTCTGGGGTTGCAACCCAGGATTAGGCCTGCCTTAAAGCTGGGGTCAAAGCACTGCAGGACATGCCTGAGAGGAGTGTTGGGTGGGTTCTGGAGCAAACCTCTTGCTTTACAGGAGAAAAAAAATCCTGGGTATCTTCCTTGGAGGAGTCTGGGGTTGCAACCCAGGATTAGGCCTGCCTTAAAGCTGGGGTCAAAGCACTGCAGGACATGCCTGAGAGGAGTCTTGGGTGGGTTCTGGAGCAAACCTCTTGCTTTACAGGAGAAAAAAAATCCTGGGTGTCTTCCTTGGAGGAGTCTGGGGTTGCAACCCAGGATTAGGCCTGCCTTAAAGCTGGGGTCAAAGCACTGCAGGACATGCCTGAGAGGAGTCTTGGGTGGGTTCTGGAGCAAACCTCTTGCTTTACAGGAGAAAAAAAATCCTGGGTATCTTCCTTGGAGGAGTCTGGGGTTGCAACCCAGGATTAGGCTTGCCTTAAAGCTGGGGTCAAAGCACTGCAGGACATGCCTGAGAGGAGTCTTGGGTGGGTTCTGGAGCAAACCTCTTGCTTTACAGGAGAAAAAAAATCCTGGGTATCTTCCTTGGAGGAGTCTGGGGTTGCAACCCAGGATTAGGCCTGCCTTAAAGCTGGGGTCAAAGCACTGCAGGACATGCCTGAGAGGAGTCTTGGGTGGGTTCTGGAGCAAAACTCTTGCTTTACAGGAGAAAAAAAATCCTGGGTATCTTCCTTGGAGGAGTCTGGGGTTGCAACCCAGGATTAGGCCTGCCTTAAAGCTGGGGTCAAAGCACTGCAGGACATGCCTGAGAGGAGTCTTGGGTGGGTTCTGGAGCAAACCTCTTGCTTTACAGGAGAAAAAAAATCCCGGGTATCTTCCTTGGAGGAGTCTGGGGTTGCAACCCAGGATTAGGCCTGCCTTAAAGCTGGGGTCAAAGCACTGCAGGACATGCCTGAGAGGAGTCTTGGGTGGGTTCTGGAGCAAACCTCTTGCTTTACAGGACAAAAAAAATCCTGGGTATCTTCCTTGGAGGAGTCTGGGGTTGCAACCCAGGATTAGGCCTGCCTTAAAGCTGGGGTCAAAGCACTGCAGGACATGCCTGAGAGGAGTGTTGGGTGGGTTCTGGAGCAAACCTCTTGCTTTACAGGAGAAAAAAAATCCTGGGTATCTTCCTTGGAGGAGTCTGGGGTTGCAACCCAGGATTAGGCCTGCCTTAAAGCTGGGGTCAAAGCACTGCAGGACATGCCTGAGAGGAGTCTTGGGTGGGTTCTGGAGCAAACCTCTTGCTTTACAGGAGAAAAAAAATCCTGGGTATCTTCCTTGGAGGAGTCTGGGGTTGCAACCCAGGATTAGGCCTGCCTTAAAGCTGGGGTCAAAGCACTGCAGGACATGCCTGAGAGGAGTCTTGGGTGGGTTCTGGAGGAAAACTCTTGCTTTACAGGAGAAAAAAAATCCCGGGTATCTTCCTTGGAGGAGTCTGGGGTTGCAACCCAGGATTAGGCCTGCCTTAAAGCTGGGGTCAAAGCACTGCAGGACATGCCTGAGAGGAGTGTTGGGTGGGTTCTGGAGCAAACCTCTTGCTTTACAGGAGAAAAAAAATCCCGGGTATCTTCCTTGGAGGAGTCTGGGGTTGCAACCCAGGATTAGGCCTGCCTTAAAGCTGGGGTCAAAGCACTGCAGGACATGCCTGAGAGGAGTCTTGGGTGGGTTCTGGAGCAAACCTCTTGCTTTACAGGAGAAAAAAAATCCTGGGTATCTTCCTTGGAGGAGTCTGGGGTTGCAACCCAGGATTAGGCCTGCCTTAAAGCTGGGGTCAAAGCACTGCAGGACATGCCTGAGAGGAGTCTTGGGTGGGTTCTGGAGCAAACCTCTTGCTTTACAGGAGAAAAAAAATCCTGGGTATCTTCCTTGGAGGAGTCTGGGGTTGCAACCCAGGATTGGGCCTGCCTTAAAGCTGGGGTCAAAGCACTGCAGGACATGCCTGAGAGGAGTCTTGGGTGGGTTCTGGAGCAAACCTCTTGCTTTACAGGAGAAAAAAAATCCTGGGTGTCTTCCTTGGAGGAGTCTGGGGTTGCAACCCAGGATTAGGCCTGCCTTAAAGCTGGGGTCAAAGCACTGCAGGACATGCCTGAGAGGAGTCTTGGGTGGGTTCTGGAGCAAACCTCTTGCTTTACAGGACAAAAAAAATCCTGGGTATCTTCCTTGGAGGAGTCTGGGGTTGCAACCCAGGATTAGGCCTGCCTTAAAGCTGGGGTCAAAGCACTGCAGGACATGCCTGAGAGGAGTCTTGGGTGGGTTCTGGAGCAAACCTCTTGCTTTACAGGACAAAAAAAATCCTGGGTATCTTCCTTGGAGGAGTCTGGGGTTGCAACCCAGGATTAGGCCTGCCTTAAAGCTGGGGTCAAAGCACTGCAGGACATGCCTGAGAGGAGTCTTGGGTGGGTTCTGGAGCAAACCTCTTGCTTTACAGGAGAAAAAAAATCCTGGGTATCTTCCTTGGAGGAGTCTGGGGTTGCAACCCAGGATTAGGCCTGCCTTAAAGCTGGGGTCAAAGCACTGCAGGACATGCCTGAGAGGAGTGTTGGGTGGGTTCTGGAGCAAACCTCTTGCTTTACAGGAGAAAAAAAATCCTGGGTATCTTCCTTGGAGGAGTCTGGGGTTGCAACCCAGGATTAGGCCTGCCTTAAAGCTGGGGTCAAAGCACTGCAGGACATGCCTGAGAGGAGTGTTGGGTGGGTTCTGGAGCAAACCTCTTGCTTTACAGGAGAAAAAAAATCCTGGGTATCTTCCTTGGAGGAGTCTGGGGTTGCAACCCAGGATTAGGCCTGCCTTAAAGCTGGGGTCAAAGCACTGCAGGACATGCCTGAGAGGAGTCTTGGGTGGGTTCTGGAGGAAAACTCTTGCTTTACAGGAGAAAAAAAATCCTGGGTATCTTCCTTGGAGGAGTCTGGGGTTGCAACCCAGGATTGGGCCTGCCTTAAAGCTGGGGTCAAAGCACTGCAGGACATGCCTGAGAGGAGTCTTGGGTGGGTTCTGGAGCAAACCTCTTGCTTTACAGGAGAAAAAAAATCCTGGGTATCTTCCTTGGAGGAGTCTGGGGTTGCAACCCAGGATTAGGCCTGCCTTAAGGCTGGGGTCAAAGCACTGCAGGACATGCCTGAGAGGAGTGTTGGGTGGGTTCTGGAGCAAACCTCTTGCTTTACAGGAGAAAAAAAATCCTGGGTATCTTCCTTGGAGGAGTCTGGGGTTGCAACCCAGGATTAGGCCTGCCTTAAAGCTGGGGTCAAAGCACTGCAGGACATGCCTGAGAGGAGTGTTGGGTGGGTTCTGGAGCAAACCTCTTGCTTTACAGGAGAAAAAAAATCCTGGGTATCTTCCTTGGAGGAGTCTGGGGTTGCAACCCAGGATTAGGCCTGCCTTAAAGCTGGGGTCAAAGCACTGCAGGACATGCCTGAGAGGAGTCTTGGGTGGGTTCTGGAGCAAACCTCTTGCTTTACAGGAGAAAAAAAATCCTGGGTATCTTCCTTGGAGGAGTCTGGGGTTGCAACCCAGGATTGGGCCTGCCTTAAAGCTGGGGTCAAAGCACTGCAGGACATGCCTGAGAGGAGTCTTGGGTGGGTTCTGGAGCAAACCTCTTGCTTTACAGGAGAAAAAAAATCCTGGGTATCTTCCTTGGAGGAGTCTGGGGTTGCAACCCAGGATTAGGCCTGCCTTAAAGCTGGGGTCAAAGCACTGCAGGACATGCCTGAGAGGAGTCTTGGGTGGGTTCTGGAGCAAACCTCTTGCTTTACAGTAGAAAAAAAATCCTGGGTATCTTCCTTGGAGGAGTCTGGGGTTGCAACCCAGGATTGGGCCTGCCTTAAAGCTGGGGTCAAAGCACTGCAGGACATGCCTGAGAGGAGTCTTGGGTGGGTTCTGGAGCAAACCTCTTGCTTTACAGGAGAAAAAAAATCCTGGGTATCTTCCTTGGAGGAGTCTGGGGTTGCAACCCAGGATTAGGCCTGCCTTAAAGCTGGGGTCAAAGCACTGCAGGATATGCCTGAGAGGAGTGTTGGGTGGGTTCTGGAGCAAACCTCTTGCTTTACAGGAGAAAAGACAACCCAGGAAGCTTCCTTGGGGGAGTCTATTGCTGCTACCTGAGATCTCAGGTCCCTAAAGCAGAGTCGGAAGATACTGGGAGCTGCCTGGGAGGAGTGTGGTGTGGATCTTGGAGGTAAGAGCTTTCCCCAATACTAAAAAATATTCCATGTGTCTTCCTTGGAGGAGTCTAAGAGTTTTACCTGGGATCTCAGGTCCCTGAAGCAGGGCTCAAGACAGTGTGGGACATGTCTGTGAGGAATCTTGGGCAGATGCCAGAGAAGAGAGCGTCCTTTGAGGGAAAAAATCCTTTTGGGTATCTTCCTTGGAGGAGTCTGGGGTTGCAACCCAGGATTAGGCCTGCCTTAAAGCTGGGGTCAAAGCACTGCAGGACATGCCTGAGAGGAGTCTTGGGTGGGTTCTGGAGCAAACCTCTTGCTTTACAGGAGAAAAAAAATCCTGGGTATCTTCCTTGGAGGAGTCTGGGGTTGCAACCCAGGATTAGGCCTGCCTTAAAGCTGGGGTCAAAGCACTGCAGGACATGCCTGAGAGGAGTGTTGGGTGGGTTCTGGAGCAAACCTCTTGCTTTACAGGAGAAAAAAAATCCCGGGTATCTTCCTTGGAGGAGTCTGGGGTTGCAACCCAGGATTAGGCCTGCCTTAAAGCTGGGGTCAAAGCACTGCAGGACATGCCTGAGAGGAGTCTTGGGTGGGTTCTGGAGCAAACCTCTTGCTTTACAGGAGAAAAAAAATCCTGGGTATCTTCCTTGGAGGGGTCTGGGGTTGCAACCCAGGATTAGGCCTGCCTTAAAGCTGGGGTCAAAGCACTGCAGGACATGCCTGAGAGGAGTGTTGGGTGGGTTCTGGAGCAAACCTTTTCCTTTACAGGAGAAAAGACAACCCAGGAAGCTTCCTTGGGGGAGTCTAGTGCTGCTACCTGAGATCTCAGGTCCCTAAAGCAGAGTCGGAAGATACTGGGAGCTGCCTGGGAGGAGTGTGGTGTGGATCTTGGAGGTAAGAGCTTTCCCCAATACTAAAAAATATTCCATGTGTCTTCCTTGGAGGAGTCTAAGAGTTTTACCTGGGATCTCAGGTCCCTGAAGCAGGGCTCAAGACAGTGTGGGACATGTCTGTGAGGAATCTTGGGCAGATGCCAGAGAAGAGAGCGTCCTTTGAGGGAAAAAATCCTTTTGGGTATCTTCCTTGGAGGAGTCTGGGCTTGCAACCCAGGATTAGGCCTGCCTTAAAGCTGGGGTCAAAGCACTGCAGGACATGCCTGAGAGGAGTCTTGGGTGGGTTCTGGAGCAAACCTCTTGCTTTACAGGAGAAAAAAAATCCCGGGTGTCTTCCTTGGAGGAGTCTGGGGTTGCAACCCAGGATTAGGCCTGCCTTAAAGCTGGGGTCAAAGCACTGCAGGACATGCCTGAGAGGAGTCTTGGGTGGGTTCTGGAGCAAAACTCTTGCTTTACAGGAGAAAAAAAATCCTGGGTATCTTCCTTGGAGGAGTCTGGGGTTGCAACCCAGGATTAGGCCTGCCTTAAAGCTGGGGTCAAAGCACTGCAGGACATGCCTGAGAGGAGTCTTGGGTGGGTTCTGGAGCAAACCTCTTGCTTTACAGGAGAAAAAAAATCCTGGGTATCTTCCTTGGAGGAGTCTGGGGTTGCAACCCAGGATTAGGCCTGCCTTAAAGCTGGGGTCAAAGCACTGCAGGACATGCCTGAGAGGAGTCTTGGGTGGGTTCTGGAGCAAACCTCTTGCTTTACAGGAGAAAAAAAATCCTGGGTATCTTCCTTGGAGGAGTCTGGGGTTGCAACCCAGGATTAGGCCTGCCTTAAAGCTGGGGTCAAAGCACTGCAGGACATGCCTGAGAGGAGTGTTGGGTGGGTTCTGGAGCAAACCTCTTGCTTTACAGGAGAAAAAAAATCCCGGGTATCTTCCTTGGAGGAGTCTGGGGTTGCAACCCAGGATTAGGCCTGCCTTAAAGCTGGGGTCAAAGCACTGCAGGACATGCCTGAGAGGAGTCTTGGGTGGGTTCTGGAGCAAACCTCTTGCTTTACAGGAGAAAAAAAATCCTGGGTATCTTCCTTGGAGGAGTCTGGGCTTGCAACCCAGGATTAGGCCTGCCTTAAAGCTGGGGTCAAAGCACTGCAGGACATGCCTGAGAGGAGTGTTGGGTGGGTTCTGGAGCAAAACTCTTGCTTTACAGGAGAAAAAAAATCCTGGGTATCTTCCTTGGAGGAGTCTGGGGTTGCAACCCAGGATTAGGCCTGCCTTAAAGCTGGGGTCAAAGCACTGCAGGACATGCCTGAGAGGAGTCTTGGGTGGGTTCTGGAGCAAACCTCTTGCTTTACAGGAGAAAAAAAATCCTGGGTATCTTCCTTGGAGGAGTCTGGGGTTGCAACCCAGGATTGGGCCTGCCTTAAAGCTGGGGTCAAAGCACTGCAGGACATGCCTGAGAGGAGTCTTGGGTGGGTTCTGGAGCAAACCTCTTGCTTTACAGGAGAAAAAAAATCCTGGGTATCTTCCTTGGAGGAGTCTGGGGTTGCAACCCAGGATTAGGCCTGCCTTAAAGCTGGGGTCAAAGCACTGCAGGACATGCCTGAGAGGAGTCTTGGGTGGGTTCTGGAGGAAAACTCTTGCTTTACAGGAGAAAAAAAATCCCGGGTATCTTCCTTGGAGGAGTCTGGGGTTGCAACCCAGGATTAGGCCTGCCTTAAAGCTGGGGTCAAAGCACTGCAGGACATGCCTGAGAGGAGTCTTGGGTGGGTTCTGGAGCAAACCTCTTGCTTTACAGGAGAAAAAAAATCCTGGGTATCTTCCTTGGAGGAGTCTGGGGTTGCAACCCAGGATTAGGCCTGCCTTAAAGCTGGGGTCAAAGCACTGCAGGACATGCCTGAGAGGAGTCTTGGGTGGGTTCTGGAGCAAACCTCTTGCTTTACAGGAGAAAAAAAATCCTGGGTATCTTCCTTGGAGGAGTCTGGGGTTGCAACCCAGGATTAGGCCTGCCTTAAAGCTGGGGTCAAAGCACTGCAGGACATGCCTGAGAGGAGTCTTGGGTGGGTTCTGGAGCAAAACTCTTGCTTTACAGGAGAAAAAAAATCCTGGGTATCTTCCTTGGAGGAGTCTGGGCTTGCAACCCAGGATTAGGCCTGCCTTAAAGCTGGGGTCAAAGCACTGCAGGACATGCCTGAGAGGAGTCTTGGGTGGGTTCTGGAGCAAACCTCTTGCTTTACAGGAGAAAAAAAATCCTGGGTATCTTCCTTGGAGGAGTCTGGGCTTGCAACCCAGGATTAGGCCTGCCTTAAAGCTGGGGTCAAAGCACTGCAGGACATGCCTGAGAGGAGTCTTGGGTGGGTTCTGGAGCAAACCTCTTGCTTTACAGGAGAAAAAAAATCCTGGGTATCTTCCTTGGAGGAGTCTGGGGTTGCAACCCAGGATTAGGCCTGCCTTAAAGCTGGGGTCAAAGCACTGCAGGACATGCCTGAGAGGAGTCTTGGGTGGGTTCTGGAGCAAACCTCTTGCTTTACAGGAGAAAAAAAATCCTGGGTATCTTCCTTGGAGGAGTCTGGGGTTGCAACCCAGGATTAGGCCTGCCTTAAAGCTGGGGTCAAAGCACTGCAGGACATGCCTGAGAGGAGTCTTGGGTGGGTTCTGGAGCAAACCTCTTGCTTTACAGGAGAAAAAAAATCCTGGGTATCTTCCTTGGAGGAGTCTGGGGTTGCAACCCAGGATTGGGCCTGCCTTAAAGCTGGGGTCAAAGCACTGCAGGACATGCCTGAGAGGAGTCTTGGGTGGGTTCTGGAGCAAACCTCTTGCTTTACAGGAGAAAAAAAATCCTGGGTATCTTCCTTGGAGGAGTCTGGGGTTGCAACCCAGGATTAGGCCTGCCTTAAAGCTGGGGTCAAAGCACTGCAGGACATGCCTGAGAGGAGTGTTGGGTGGGTTCTGGAGCAAACCTCTTGCTTTACAGGAGAAAAAAAATCCTGGGTATCTTCCTTGGAGGAGTCTGGGGTTGCAACCCAGGATTAGGCCTGCCTTAAAGCTGGGGTCAAAGCACTGCAGGACATGCCTGAGAGGAGTGTTGGGTGGGTTCTGGAGCAAACCTCTTGCTTTACAGGAGAAAAAAAATCCTGGGTATCTTCCTTGGAGGAGTCTGGGGTTGCAACCCAGGATTAGGCCTGCCTTAAACCTGGGGTCAAAGTACTCCAGGACATGCCTGAGAGGAGTCTTGGGTGAGTCCTGGAGCAAACCTTTTCCTTTACAGGAGAAAAGACAACCCAGGAAGCTTCCTTGGGGGAGTCTACTGCTGCTACCTGAGATCTCAGGTCCCTAAAGCAGAGTCGGAAGATACTGGGAGCTGCCTGGGAGGAGTGTGGTGTGGATCTTGGAGGTAAGAGCTTTCCCCAATACTAAAAAATATTCCATGTGTCTTCCTTGGAGGAGTCTAAGAGTTTTACCTGGGATCTCAGGTCCCTGAAGCAGGGCTCAAGACAGTGTGGGACATGTCTGTGAGGAATCTTGGGCAGATGCCAGAGAAGAGAGCGTCCTTTGAGGGAACAAATCCTTTTGGGTATCTTCCTTGGAGGAGTCTGGGGTTGCAACCCAGGATTAGGCCTGCCTTAAAGCTGGGGTCAAAGCACTGCAGGACATGCCTGAGAGGAGTCTTGGGTGGGTTCTGGAGCAAACCTCTTGCTTTACAGGAGAAAAAAAATCCTGGGTATCTTCCTTGGAGGAGTCTGGGGTTGCAACCCAGGATTAGGCCTGCCTTAAAGCTGGGGTCAAAGCACTGCAGGACATGCCTGAGAGGAGTGTTGGGTGGGTTCTGGAGCAAACCTCTTGCTTTACAGGAGAAAAAAAATCCTGGGTATCTTCCTTGGAGGAGTCTGGGGTTGCAACCCAGGATTAGGCCTGCCTTAAAGCTGGGGTCAAAGCACTGCAGGACATGCCTGAGAGGAGTCTTGGGTGGGTTCTGGAGGAAAACTCTTGCTTTACAGGAGAAAAAAAATCCCGGGTATCTTCCTTGGAGGAGTCTGGGGTTGCAACCCAGGATTAGGCCTGCCTTAAAGCTGGGGTCAAAGCACTGCAGGACATGCCTGAGAGGAGTCTTGGGTGGGTTCTGGAGCAAACCTCTTGCTTTACAGGAGAAAAAAAATCCTGGGTATCTTCCTTGGAGGAGTCTGGGGTTGCAACCCAGGATTAGGCCTGCCTTAAAGCTGGGGTCAAAGCACTGCAGGACATGCCTGAGAGGAGTCTTGGGTGGGTTCTGGAGCAAAACTCTTGCTTTACAGGAGAAAAAAAATCCTGGGTATCTTCCTTGGAGGAGTCTGGGGTTGCAACCCAGGATTAGGCCTGCCTTAAAGCTGGGGTCAAAGCACTGCAGGACATGCCTGAGAGGAGTCTTGGGTGGGTTCTGGAGCAAACCTCTTGCTTTACAGGAGAAAAAAAATCCTGGGTATCTTCCTTGGAGGAGTCTGGGGTTGCAACCCAGGATTGGGCCTGCCTTAAAGCTGGGGTCAAAGCACTGCAGGACATGCCTGAGAGGAGTCTTGGGTGGGTTCTGGAGCAAACCTCTTGCTTTACAGGAGAAAAAAAATCCTGGGTGTCTTCCTTGGAGGAGTCTGGGGTTGCAACCCAGGATTAGGCCTGCCTTAAAGCTGGGGTCAAAGCACTGCAGGACATGCCTGAGAGGAGTCTTGGGTGGGTTCTGGAGCAAACCTCTTGCTTTACAGGAGAAAAAAAATCCTGGGTATCTTCCTTGGAGGAGTCTGGGGTTGCAACCCAGGATTAGGCCTGCCTTAAAGCTGGGGTCAAAGCACTGCAGGACATGCCTGAGAGGAGTGTTGGGTGGGTTCTGGAGCAAACCTCTTGCTTTACAGGAGAAAAAAAATCCTGGGTATCTTCCTTGGAGGAGTCTGGGGTTGCAACCCAGGATTAGGCCTGCCTTAAAGCTGGGGTCAAAGCACTGCAGGACATGCCTGAGAGGAGTGTTGGGTGGGTTCTGGAGCAAAACTCTTGCTTTACAGGAGAAAAAAAATCCTGGGTGTCTTCCTTGGAGGAGTCTGGGGTTGCAACCCAGGATTAGGCCTGCCTTAAAGCTGGGGTCAAAGCACTGCAGGACATGCCTGAGAGGAGTGTTGGGTGGGTTCTGGAGCAAACCTCTTGCTTTACAGGAGAAAAAAAATCCTGGGTATCTTCCTTGGAGGAGTCTGGGGTTGCAACCCAGGATTAGGCCTGCCTTAAAGCTGGGGTCAAAGCACTGCAGGACATGCCTGAGAGGAGTGTTGGGTGGGTTCTGGAGCAAACCTCTTGCTTTACAGGAGAAAAAAAATCCCGGGTATCTTCCTTGGAGGAGTCTGGGGTTGCAACCCAGGATTAGGCCTGCCTTAAAGCTGGGGTCAAAGCACTGCAGGACATGCCTGAGAGGAGTGTTGGGTGGGTTCTGGAGCAAACCTCTTGCTTTACAGGAGAAAAAAAATCCTGGGTATCTTCCTTGGAGGAGTCTGGGGTTGCAACCCAGGATTAGGCCTGCCTTAAACCTGGGGTCAAAGTACTCCAGGACATGCCTGAGAGGAGTCTTGGGTGAGTCCTGGAGCAAACCTTTTCCTTTACAGGAGAAAAGACAACCCAGGAAGCTTCCTTGGGGGAGTCTAGTGCTGCTACCTGAGATCTCAGGTCCCTAAAGCAGAGTCGGAAGATACTGGGAGCTGCCTGGGAGGAGTGTGGTGTGGATCTTGGAGGTAAGAGCTTTCCCCAATACTAAAAAATATTCCATGTGTCTTCCTTGGAGGAGTCTAAGAGTTTTACCTGGGATCTCAGGTCCCTGAAGCAGGGCTCAAGACAGTGTGGGACATGTCTGTGAGGAATCTTGGGCAGATGCCAGAGAAGAGAGCGTCCTTTGAGGGAAAAAATCCTTTTGGGTATCTTCCTTGGAGGAGTCTGGGGTTGCAACCCAGGATTAGGCCTGCCTTAAAGCTGGGGTCAAAGCACTGCAGGACATGCCTGAGAGGAGTCTTGGGTGGGTTCTGGAGCAAACCTCTTGCTTTACAGGAGAAAAAAAATCCCGGGTATCTTCCTTGGAGGAGTCTGGGGTTGCAACCCAGGATTAGGCCTGCCTTAAAGCTGGGGTCAAAGCACTGCAGGACATGCCTGAGAGGAGTGTTGGGTGGGTTCTGGAGCAAACCTCTTGCTTTACAGGAGAAAAAAAATCCTGGGTATCTTCCTTGCAGGAGTCTGGGGTTGCAACCCAGGATTAGGCCTGCCTTAAAGCTGGGGTCAAAGCACTGCAGGACATGCCTGAGAGGAGTCTTGGGTGGGTTCTGGAGCAAACCTCTTGCTTTACAGGAGAAAAAAAATCCTGGGTATCTTCCTTGGAGGAGTCTGGGGTTGCAACCCAGGATTAGGCCTGCCTTAAAGCTGGGGTCAAAGCACTGCAGGACATGCCTGAGAGGAGTCTTGGGTGGGTTCTGGAGCAAACCTCTTGCTTTACAGGAGAAAAAAAATCCTGGGTATCTTCCTTGGAGGAGTCTGGGGTTGCAACCCAGGATTAGGCCTGCCTTAAAGCTGGGGTCAAAGCACTGCAGGACATGCCTGAGAGGAGTGTTGGGTGGGTTCTGGAGCAAACCTCTTGCTTTACAGGAGAAAAAAAATCCTGGGTATCTTCCTTGGAGGAGTCTGGGGTTGCAACCCAGGATTAGGCCTGCCTTAAAGCTGGGGTCAAAGCACTGCAGGACATGCCTGAGAGGAGTGTTGGGTGGGTTCTGGAGCAAACCTCTTGCTTTACAGGAGAAAAAAAATCCTGGGTATCTTCCTTGGAGGAGTCTGGGGTTGCAACCCAGGATTAGGCCTGCCTTAAAGCTGGGGTCAAAGCACTGCAGGACATGCCTGAGAGGAGTCTTGGGTGGGTTCTGGAGGAAAACTCTTGCTTTACAGGAGAAAAAAAATCCCGGGTATCTTCCTTGGAGGAGTCTGGGGTTGCAACCCAGGATTAGGACTGCCTTAAAGCTGGGGTCAAAGCACTGCAGGACATGCCTGAGAGGAGTCTTGGGTGGGTTCTGGAGCAAACCTCTTGCTTTACAGGAGAAAAAAAATCCTGGGTATCTTCCTTGGAGGAGTCTGGGGTTGCAACCCAGGATTAGGCCTGCCTTAAAGCTGGGGTCAAAGCACTGCAGGACATGCCTGAGAGGAGTCTTGGGTGGGTTCTGGAGCAAACCTCTTGCTTTACAGGAGAAAAAAAATCCTGGGTATCTTCCTTGGAGGAGTCTGGGGTTGCAACCCAGGATTAGGCCTGCCTTAAAGCTGGGGTCAAAGCACTGCAGGACATGCCTGAGAGGAGTCTTGGGTGGGTTCTGGAGCAAACCTCTTGCTTTACAGGAGAAAAAAAATCCTGGGTATCTTCCTTGGAGGAGTCTGGGGTTGCAACCCAGGATTAGGCCTGCCTTAAAGCTGGGGTCAAAGCACTGCAGGACATGCCTGAGAGGAGTGTTGGGTGGGTTCTGGAGCAAAACTCTTGCTTTACAGGAGAAAAAAAATCCTGGGTATCTTCCTTGGAGGAGTCTGGGGTTGCAACCCAGGATTAGGCCTGCCTTAAAGCTGGGGTCAAAGCACTGCAGGACATGCCTGAGAGGAGTGTTGGGTGGGTTCTGGAGCAAACCTCTTGCTTTACAGGAGAAAAAAAATCCTGGGTATCTTCCTTGGAGGAGTCTGGGGTTGCAACCCAGGATTGGGCCTGCCTTAAAGCTGGGGTCAAAGCACTGCAGGACATGCCTGAGAGGAGTCTTGGGTGGGTTCTGGAGCAAACCTCTTGCTTTACAGGAGAAAAAAAATCCTGGGTATCTTCCTTGGAGGAGTCTGGGGTTGCAACCCAGGATTAGGCCTGCCTTAAAGCTGGGGTCAAAGCACTGCAGGACATGCCTGAGAGGAGTGTTGGGTGGGTTCTGGAGCAAACCTCTTGCTTTACAGGAGAAAAAAAATCCCGGGTATCTTCCTTGGAGGAGTCTGGGGTTGCAACCCAGGATTAGGCCTGCCTTAAAGCTGGGGTCAAAGCACTGCAGGACATGCCTGAGAGGAGTCTTGGGTGGGTTCTGGAGCAAACCTCTTGCTTTACAGGAGAAAAAAAATCCTGGGTATCTTCCTTGGAGGAGTCTGGGGTTGCAACCCAGGATTAGGCCTGCCTTAAAGCTGGGGTCAAAGCACTGCAGGACATGCCTGAGAGGAGTGTTGGGTGGGTTCTGGAGCAAAACTCTTGCTTTACAGGAGAAAAAAAATCCTGGGTATCTTCCTTGGAGGAGTCTGGGGTTGCAACCCAGGATTAGGCCTGCCTTAAAGCTGGGGTCAAAGCACTGCAGGACATGCCTGAGAGGAGTCTTGGGTGGGTTCTGGAGCAAACCTCTTGCTTTACAGGAGAAAAAAAATCCTGGGTATCTTCCTTGGAGGAGTCTGGGGTTGCAACCCAGGATTAGGCCTGCCTTAAAGCTGGGGTCAAAGCACTGCAGGACATGCCTGAGAGGAGTGTTGGGTGGGTTCTGGAGCAAACCTCTTGCTTTACAGGAGAAAAAAAATCCTGGGTATCTTCCTTGGAGGAGTCTGGGGTTGCAACCCAGGATTAGGCCTGCCTTAAAGCTGGGGTCAAAGCACTGCAGGACATGCCTGAGAGGAGTGTTGGGTGGGTTCTGGAGCAAACCTCTTGCTTTACAGGAGAAAAAAAATCCCGGGTATCTTCCTTGGAGGAGTCTGGGGTTGCAACCCAGGATTAGGCCTGCCTTAAAGCTGGGGTCAAAGCACTGCAGGACATGCCTGAGAGGAGTCTTGGGTGGGTTCTGGAGCAAAACTCTTGCTTTACAGGAGAAAAAAAATCCTGGGTATCTTCCTTGGAGGAGTCTGGGGTTGCAACCCAGGATTAGGCCTGCCTTAAAGCTGGGGTCAAAGCACTGCAGGACATGCCTGAGAGGAGTCTTGGGTGGGTTCTGGAGCAAACCTCTTGCTTTACAGGAGAAAAAAAATCCTGGGTATCTTCCTTGGAGGAGTCTGGGGTTGCAACCCAGGATTGGGCCTGCCTTAAAGCTGGGGTCAAAGCACTGCAGGACATGCCTGAGAGGAGTCTTGGGTGGGTTCTGGAGCAAACCTCTTGCTTTACAGGAGAAAAAAAATCCTGGGTATCTTCCTTGGAGGAGTCTGGGGTTGCAACCCAGGATTAGGCCTGCCTTAAAGCTGGGGTCAAAGCACTGCAGGACATGCCTGAGAGGAGTGTTGGGTGGGTTCTGGAGCAAACCTCTTGCTTTACAGGAGAAAAAAAATCCTGGGTATCTTCCTTGGAGGAGTCTGGGGTTGCAACCCAGGATTGGGCCTGCCTTAAAGCTGGGGTCAAAGCACTGCAGGACATGCCTGAGAGGAGTGTTGGGTGGGTTCTGGAGCAAAACTCTTGCTTTACAGGAGAAAAAAAATCCTGGGTATCTTCCTTGGAGGAGTCTGGGCTTGCAACCCAGGATTAGGCCTGCCTTAAAGCTGGGGTCAAAGCACTGCAGGACATGCCTGAGAGGAGTCTTGGGTGGGTTCTGGAGCAAACCTCTTGCTTTACAGGAGAAAAAAAATCCTGGGTATCTTCCTTGGAGGAGTCTGGGGTTGCAACCCAGGATTAGGCCTGCCTTAAAGCTGGGGTCAAAGCACTGCAGGACATGCCTGAGAGGAGTCTTGGGTGGGTTCTGGAGCAAACCTCTTGCTTTACAGGAGAAAAAAAATCCTGGGTATCTTCCTTGGAGGAGTCTGGGGTTGCAACCCAGGATTAGGCCTGCCTTAAAGCTGGGGTCAAAGCACTGCAGGACATGCCTGAGAGGAGTCTTGGGTGGGTTCTGGAGCAAACCTCTTGCTTTACAGGAGAAAAAAAATCCTGGGTATCTTCCTTGGAGGAGTCTGGGGTTGCAACCCAGGATTAGGCCTGCCTTAAAGCTGGGGTCAAAGCACTGCAGGACATGCCTGAGAGGAGTGTTGGGTGGGTTCTGGAGCAAACCTCTTGCTTTACAGGAGAAAAAAAATCCTGGGTATCTTCCTTGGAGGAGTCTGGGGTTGCAACCCAGGATTAGGCCTGCCTTAAAGCTGGGGTCAAAGCACTGCAGGACATGCCTGAGAGGAGTCTTGGGTGGGTTCTGGAGCAAACCTCTTGCTTTACAGGAGAAAAAAAATCCTGGGTATCTTCCTTGGAGGGGTCTGGGGTTGCAACCCAGGATTAGGCCTGCCTTAAAGCTGGGGTCAAAGCACTGCAGGACATGCCTGAGAGGAGTGTTGGGTGGGTTCTGGAGGAAAACTCTTGCTTTACAGGAGAAAAAAAATCCCGGGTATCTTCCTTGGAGGAGTCTGGGGTTGCAACCCAGGATTAGGCCTGCCTTAAAGCTGGGGTCAAAGCACTGCAGGACATGCCTGAGAGGAGTGTTGGGTGGGTTCTGGAGCAAACCTCTTGCTTTACAGGAGAAAAAAAATCCTGGGTATCTTCCTTGGAGGAGTCTGGGCTTGCAACCCAGGATTAGGCCTGCCTTAAAGCTGGGGTCAAAGCACTGCAGGACATGCCTGAGAGGAGTCTTGGGTGGGTTCTGGAGCAAACCTCTTGCTTTACAGGAGAAAAAAAATCCTGGGTATCTTCCTTGGAGGAGTCTGGGGTTGCAACCCAGGATTAGGCCTGCCTTAAAGCTGGGGTCAAAGCACTGCAGGACATGCCTGAGAGGAGTCTTGGGTGGGTTCTGGAGCAAACCTCTTGCTTTACAGGACAAAAAAAATCCTGGGTATCTTCCTTGGAGGAGTCTGGGGTTGCAACCCAGGATTAGGCCTGCCTTAAAGCTGGGGTCAAAGCACTGCAGGACATGCCTGAGAGGAGTGTTGGGTGGGTTCTGGAGCAAACCTCTTGCTTTACAGGAGAAAAAAAATCCTGGGTATCTTCCTTGGAGGAGTCTGGGGTTGCAACCCAGGATTAGGCCTGCCTTAAAGCTGGGGTCAAAGCACTGCAGGACATGCCTGAGAGGAGTGTTGGGTGGGTTCTGGAGCAAACCTCTTGCTTTACAGGAGAAAAAAAATCCTGGGTATCTTCCTTGGAGGAGTCTGGGGTTGCAACCCAGGATTAGGCCTGCCTTAAAGCTGGGGTCAAAGCACTGCAGGACATGCCTGAGAGGAGTGTTGGGTGGGTTCTGGAGGAAAACTCTTGCTTTACAGGAGAAAAAAAATCCCGGGTATCTTCCTTGGAGGAGTCTGGGGTTGCAACCCAGGATTAGGCCTGCCTTAAAGCTGGGGTCAAAGCACTGCAGGACATGCCTGAGAGGAGTGTTGGGTGGGTTCTGGAGCAAACCTCTTGCTTTACAGGAGAAAAAAAATCCTGGGTATCTTCCTTGGAGGAGTCTGGGCTTGCAACCCAGGATTAGGCCTGCCTTAAAGCTGGGGTCAAAGCACTGCAGGACATGCCTGAGAGGAGTCTTGGGTGGGTTCTGGAGCAAAACTCTTGCTTTACAGGAGAAAAAAAATCCTGGGTATCTTCCTTGGAGGAGTCTGGGGTTGCAACCCAGGATTAGGCCTGCCTTAAAGCTGGGGTCAAAGCACTGCAGGACATGCCTGAGAGGAGTCTTGGGTGGGTTCTGGAGCAAACCTCTTGCTTTACAGGAGAAAAAAAATCCTGGGTATCTTCCTTGGAGGAGTCTGGGGTTGCAACCCAGGATTAGGCCTGCCTTAAAGCTGGGGTCAAAGCACTGCAGGACATGCCTGAGAGGAGTGTTGGGTGGGTTCTGGAGCAAACCTCTTGCTTTACAGGAGAAAAAAAATCCCGGGTATCTTCCTTGGAGGAGTCTGGGGTTGCAACCCAGGATTAGGCCTGCCTTAAAGCTGGGGTCAAAACACTGCAGGACATGCCTGAGAGGAGTGTTGGGTGGGTTCTGGAGCAAACCTCTTGCTTTACAGGAGAAAAAAAATCCCGGGTATCTTCCTTGGAGGAGTCTGGGGTTGCAACCCAGGATTAGGCCTGCCTTAAAGCTGGGGTCAAAGCACTGCAGGACATGCCTGAGAGGAGTGTTGGGTGGGTTCTGGAGCAAACCTCTTGCTTTACAGGAGAAAAAAAATCCTGGGTATCTTCCTTGGAGGAGTCTGGGGTTGCAACCCAGGATTAGGCCTGCCTTAAACCTGGGGTCAAAGTACTCCAGGACATGCCTGAGAGGAGTCTTGGGTGAGTCCTGGAGCAAACCTTTTCCTTTACAGGAGAAAAGACAACCCAGGAAGCTTCCTTGGGGGAGTCTACTGCTGCTACCTGAGATCTCAGGTCCCTAAAGCAGAGTCGGAAGATACTGGGAGCTGCCTGGGAGGAGTGTGGTGTGGATCTTGGAGGTAAGAGCTTTCCCCAATACTAAAAAATATTCCATGTGTCTTCCTTGGAGGAGTCTAAGAGTTTTACCTGGGATCTCAGGTCCCTGAAGCAGGGCTCAAGACAGTGTGGGACATGTCTGTGAGGAATCTTGGGCAGATGCCAGAGAAGAGAGCGTCCTTTGAGGGAAAAAATCCTTTTGGGTATCTTCCTTGGAGGAGTCTGGGGTTGCAACCCAGGATTAGGCCTGCCTTAAAGCTGGGGTCAAAGCACTGCAGGACATGCCTGAGAGGAGTCTTGGGTGGGTTCTGGAGCAAACCTCTTGCTTTACAGGAGAAAAAAAATCCTGGGTATCTTCCTTGGAGGAGTCTGGGCTTGCAACCCAGGATTAGGCCTGCCTTAAAGCTGGGGTCAAAGCACTGCAGGACATGCCTGAGAGGAGTCTTGGGTGGGTTCTGGAGCAAACCTCCTTGCTTTACAGGAGAAAAAAAATCCTGGGTATCTTCCTTGGAGGAGTCTGGGGTTGCAACCCAGGATTAGGCCTGCCTTAAAGCTGGGGTCAAAGCACTGCAGGACATGCCTGAGAGGAGTCTTGGGTGGGTTCTGGAGCAAACCTCTTGCTTTACAGGACAAAAAAAATCCTGGGTATCTTCCTTGGAGGAGTCTGGGGTTGCAACCCAGGATTAGGCCTGCCTTAAAGCTGGGGTCAAAGCACTGCAGGACATGCCTGAGAGGAGTGTTGGGTGGGTTCTGGAGCAAACCTCTTGCTTTACAGGAGAAAAAAAATCCTGGGTATCTTCCTTGGAGGAGTCTGGGGTTGCAACCCAGGATTAGGCCTGCCTTAAAGCTGGGGTCAAAGCACTGCAGGACATGCCTGAGAGGAGTGTTGGGTGGGTTCTGGAGCAAACCTCTTGCTTTACAGGAGAAAAAAAATCCTGGGTATCTTCCTTGGAGGAGTCTGGGGTTGCAACCCAGGATTAGGCCTGCCTTAAAGCTGGGGTCAAAGCACTGCAGGACATGCCTGAGAGGAGTGTTGGGTGGGTTCTGGAGGAAAACTCTTGCTTTACAGGAGAAAAAAAATCCCGGGTATCTTCCTTGGAGGAGTCTGGGGTTGCAACCCAGGATTAGGCCTGCCTTAAAGCTGGGGTCAAAGCACTGCAGGACATGCCTGAGAGGAGTGTTGGGTGGGTTCTGGAGCAAACCTCTTGCTTTACAGGAGAAAAAAAATCCTGGGTATCTTCCTTGGAGGAGTCTGGGCTTGCAACCCAGGATTAGGCCTGCCTTAAAGCTGGGGTCAAAGCACTGCAGGACATGCCTGAGAGGAGTCTTGGGTGGGTTCTGGAGCAAAACTCTTGCTTTACAGGAGAAAAAAAATCCTGGGTATCTTCCTTGGAGGAGTCTGGGGTTGCAACCCAGGATTAGGCCTGCCTTAAAGCTGGGGTCAAAGCACTGCAGGACATGCCTGAGAGGAGTCTTGGGTGGGTTCTGGAGCAAACCTCTTGCTTTACAGGAGAAAAAAAATCCTGGGTATCTTCCTTGGAGGAGTCTGGGGTTGCAACCCAGGATTAGGCCTGCCTTAAAGCTGGGGTCAAAGCACTGCAGGACATGCCTGAGAGGAGTGTTGGGTGGGTTCTGGAGCAAACCTCTTGCTTTACAGGAGAAAAAAAATCCCGGGTATCTTCCTTGGAGGAGTCTGGGGTTGCAACCCAGGATTAGGCCTGCCTTAAAGCTGGGGTCAAAGCACTGCAGGACATGCCTGAGAGGAGTGTTGGGTGGGTTCTGGAGCAAACCTCTTGCTTTACAGGAGAAAAAAAATCCTGGGTATCTTCCTTGGAGGAGTCTGGGGTTGCAACCCAGGATTAGGCCTGCCTTAAAGCTGGGGTCAAAGCACTGCAGGACATGCCTGAGAGGAGTCTTGGGTGGGTTCTGGAGCAAAACTCTTGCTTTACAGGAGAAAAAAAATCCTGGGTATCTTCCTTGGAGGAGTCTGGGGTTGCAACCCAGGATTAGGCCTGCCTTAAAGCTGGGGTCAAAGCACTGCAGGACATGCCTGAGAGGAGTCTTGGGTGGGTTCTGGAGCAAACCTCTTGCTTTACAGGACAAAAAAAATCCTGGGTATCTTCCTTGGAGGAGTCTGGGGTTGCAACCCAGGATTAGGCCTGCCTTAAAGCTGGGGTCAAAGCACTGCAGGACATGCCTGAGAGGAGTCTTGGGTGGGTTCTGGAGCAAACCTCTTGCTTTACAGGAGAAAAAAAATCCTGGGTATCTTCCTTGGAGGAGTCTGGGGTTGCAACCCAGGATTAGGCCTGCCTTAAAGCTGGGGTCAAAGCACTGCAGGACATGCCTGAGAGGAGTGTTGGGTGGGTTCTGGAGCAAACCTCTTGCTTTACAGGAGAAAAAAAATCCTGGGTATCTTCCTTGGAGGAGTCTGGGGTTGCAACCCAGGATTAGGCCTGCCTTAAAGCTGGGGTCAAAGCACTGCAGGACATGCCTGAGAGGAGTGTTGGGTGGGTTCTGGAGGAAAACTCTTGCTTTACAGGAGAAAAAAAATCCCGGGTATCTTCCTTGGAGGAGTCTGGGGTTGCAACCCAGGATTAGGCCTGCCTTAAAGCTGGGGTCAAAGCACTGCAGGACATGCCTGAGAGGAGTGTTGGGTGGGTTCTGGAGCAAACCTCTTGCTTTACAGGAGAAAAAAAATCCTGGGTATCTTCCTTGGAGGAGTCTGGGGTTGCAACCCAGGATTAGGCCTGCCTTAAAGCTGGGGTCAAAGCACTGCAGGACATGCCTGAGAGGAGTGTTGGGTGGGTTCTGGAGCAAAACTCTTGCTTTACAGGAGAAAAAAAATCCCGGGTATCTTCCTTGGAGGAGTCTGGGGTTGCAACCCAGGATTAGGCCTGCCTTAAAGCTGGGGTCAAAGCACTGCAGGACATGCCTGAGAGGAGTGTTGGGTGGGTTCTGGAGCAAACCTCTTGCTTTACAGGAGAAAAAAAATCCTGGGTATCTTCCTTGGAGGAGTCTGGGGTTGCAACCCAGGATTAGGCCTGCCTTAAAGCTGGGGTCAAAGCACTGCAGGACATGCCTGAGAGGAGTGTTGGGTGGGTTCTGGAGCAAACCTCTTGCTTTACAGGAGAAAAAAAATCCCGGGTATCTTCCTTGGAGGAGTCTGGGGTTGCAACCCAGGATTAGGCCTGCCTTAAAGCTGGGGTCAAAGCACTGCAGGACATGCCTGAGAGGAGTGTTGGGTGGGTTCTGGAGCAAACCTCTTGCTTTACAGGAGAAAAAAAATCCCGGGTATCTTCCTTGGAGGAGTCTGGGGTTGCAACCCAGGATTAGGCCTGCCTTAAAGCTGGGGTCAAAGCACTGCAGGACATGCCTGAGAGGAGTCTTGGGTGGGTTCTGGAGCAAACCTCTTGCTTTACAGGAGAAAAAAAATCCTGGGTATCTTCCTTGGAGGAGTCTGGGGTTGCAACCCAGGATTAGGCCTGCCTTAAACCTGGGGTCAAAGTACTCCAGGACATGCCTGAGAGGAGTCTTGGGTGAGTCCTGGAGCAAACCTTTTCCTTTACAGGAGAAAAGACAACCCAGGAAGCTTCCTTGGGGGAGTCTACTGCTGCTACCTGAGATCTCAGGTCCCTAAAGCAGAGTCGGAAGATACTGGGAGCTGCCTGGGAGGAGTGTGGTGTGGATCTTGGAGGTAAGAGCTTTCCCCAATACTAAAAAATATTCCATGTGTCTTCCTTGGAGGAGTCTAAGAGTTTTACCTGGGATCTCAGGTCCCTGAAGCAGGGCTCAAGACAGTGTGGGACATGTCTGTGAGGAATCTTGGGCAGATGCCAGAGAAGAGAGCGTCCTTTGAGGGAAAAAATCCTTTTGGGTATCTTCCTTGGAGGAGTCTGGGGTTGCAACCCAGGATTAGGCCTGCCTTAAAGCTGGGGTCAAAGCACTGCAGGACATGCCTGAGAGGAGTCTTGGGTGGGTTCTGGAGCAAACCTCTTGCTTTACAGGAGAAAAAAAATCCCGGGTATCTTCCTTGGAGGAGTCTGGGGTTGCAACCCAGGATTAGGCCTGCCTTAAAGCTGGGGTCAAAGCACTGCAGGACATGCCTGAGAGGAGTCTTGGGTGGGTTCTGGAGCAAACCTCTTGCTTTACAGGAGAAAAAAAATCCTGGGTATCTTCCTTGCAGGAGTCTGGGGTTGCAACCCAGGATTAGGCCTGCCTTAAAGCTGGGGTCAAAGCACTGCAGGACATGCCTGAGAGGAGTCTTGGGTGGGTTCTGGAGCAAACCTCTTGCTTTACAGGAGAAAAAAAATCCTGGGTATCTTCCTTGGAGGAGTCTGGGGTTGCAACCCAGGATTAGGCCTGCCTTAAAGCTGGGGTCAAAGCACTGCAGGACATGCCTGAGAGGAGTGTTGGGTGGGTTCTGGAGCAAACCTCTTGCTTTACAGGAGAAAAAAAATCCTGGGTATCTTCCTTGGAGGAGTCTGGGGTTGCAACCCAGGATTAGGCCTGCCTTAAAGCTGGGGTCAAAGCACTGCAGGACATGCCTGAGAGGAGTGTTGGGTGGGTTCTGGAGCAAACCTCTTGCTTTACAGGAGAAAAAAAATCCTGGGTATCTTCCTTGGAGGAGTCTGGGGTTGCAACCCAGGATTAGGCCTGCCTTAAAGCTGGGGTCAAAGCACTGCAGGACATGCCTGAGAGGAGTCTTGGGTGGGTTCTGGAGGAAAACTCTTGCTTTACAGGAGAAAAAAAATCCCGGGTATCTTCCTTGGAGGAGTCTGGGGTTGCAACCCAGGATTAGGCCTGCCTTAAAGCTGGGGTCAAAGCACTGCAGGACATGCCTGAGAGGAGTCTTGGGTGGGTTCTGGAGCAAACCTCTTGCTTTACAGGAGAAAAAAAATCCTGGGTATCTTCCTTGGAGGAGTCTGGGGTTGCAACCCAGGATTAGGCCTGCCTTAAAGCTGGGGTCAAAGCACTGCAGGACATGCCTGAGAGGAGTCTTGGGTGGGTTCTGGAGCAAACCTCTTGCTTTACAGGAGAAAAAAAATCCTGGGTATCTTCCTTGGAGGAGTCTGGGGTTGCAACCCAGGATTAGGCCTGCCTTAAAGCTGGGGTCAAAGCACTGCAGGACATGCCTGAGAGGAGTCTTGGGTGGGTTCTGGAGCAAACCTCTTGCTTTACAGGACAAAAAAAATCCTGGGTATCTTCCTTGGAGGAGTCTGGGGTTGCAACCCAGGATTGGGCCTGCCTTAAAGCTGGGGTCAAAGCACTGCAGGACATGCCTGAGAGGAGTCTTGGGTGGGTTCTGGAGCAAACCTCTTGCTTTACAGGAGAAAAAAAATCCTGGGTGTCTTCCTTGGAGGAGTCTGGGGTTGCAACCCAGGATTAGGCCTGCCTTAAAGCTGGGGTCAAAGCACTGCAGGACATGCCTGAGAGGAGTCTTGGGTGGGTTCTGGAGCAAACCTCTTGCTTTACAGGAGAAAAAAAATCCTGGGTATCTTCCTTGGAGGAGTCTGGGGTTGCAACCCAGGATTAGGCCTGCCTTAAAGCTGGGGTCAAAGCACTGCAGGACATGCCTGAGAGGAGTCTTGGGTGGGTTCTGGAGCAAACCTCTTGCTTTACAGGAGAAAAAAAATCCTGGGTATCTTCCTTGGAGGAGTCTGGGGTTGCAACCCAGGATTAGGCCTGCCTTAAAGCTGGGGTCAAAGCACTGCAGGACATGCCTGAGAGGAGTGTTGGGTGGGTTCTGGAGCAAAACTCTTGCTTTACAGGAGAAAAAAAATCCTGGGTGTCTTCCTTGGAGGAGTCTGGGGTTGCAACCCAGGATTAGGCCTGCCTTAAAGCTGGGGTCAAAGCACTGCAGGACATGCCTGAGAGGAGTGTTGGGTGGGTTCTGGAGCAAACCTCTTGCTTTACAGGAGAAAAAAAATCCTGGGTATCTTCCTTGGAGGAGTCTGGGGTTGCAACCCAGGATTAGGCCTGCCTTAAAGCTGGGGTCAAAGCACTGCAGGACATGCCTGAGAGGAGTGTTGGGTGGGTTCTGGAGCAAACCTCTTGCTTTACAGGAGAAAAAAAATCCCGGGTATCTTCCTTGGAGGAGTCTGGGGTTGCAACCCAGGATTAGGCCTGCCTTAAAGCTGGGGTCAAAGCACTGCAGGACATGCCTGAGAGGAGTGTTGGGTGGGTTCTGGAGCAAACCTCTTGCTTTACAGGAGAAAAAAAATCCTGGGTATCTTCCTTGGAGGAGTCTGGGGTTGCAACCCAGGATTAGGCCTGCCTTAAACCTGGGGTCAAAGTACTCCAGGACATGCCTGAGAGGAGTCTTGGGTGGGTCCTGGAGCAAACCTTTTCCTTTACAGGAGAAAAGACAACCCAGGAAGCTTCCTTGGGGGAGTCTAGTGCTGCTACCTGAGATCTCAGGTCCCTAAAGCAGAGTCGGAAGATACTGGGAGCTGCCTGGGAGGAGTGTGGTGTGGATCTTGGAGGTAAGAGCTTTCCCCAATACTAAAAAATATTCCATGTGTCTTCCTTGGAGGAGTCTAAGAGTTTTACCTGGGATCTCAGGTCCCTGAAGCAGGGCTCAAGACAGTGTGGGACATGTCTGTGAGGAATCTTGGGCAGATGCCAGAGAAGAGAGCGTCCTTTGAGGGAAAAAATCCTTTTGGGTATCTTCCTTGGAGGAGTCTGGGGTTGCAACCCAGGATTAGGCCTGCCTTAAAGCTGGGGTCAAAGCACTGCAGGACATGCCTGAGAGGAGTGTTGGGTGGGTTCTGGAGCAAACCTCTTGCTTTACAGGAGAAAAAAAATCCTGGGTATCTTCCTTGGAGGAGTCTGGGGTTGCAACCCAGGATTAGGCCTGCCTTAAAGCTGGGGTCAAAGCACTGCAGGACATGCCTGAGAGGAGTGTTGGGTGGGTTCTGGAGCAAACCTCTTGCTTTACAGGAGAAAAAAAATCCTGGGTATCTTCCTTGGAGGAGTCTGGGGTTGCAACCCAGGATTAGGCCTGCCTTAAAGCTGGGGTCAAAGCACTGCAGGACATGCCTGAGAGGAGTGTTGGGTGGGTTCTGGAGCAAACCTCTTGCTTTACAGGAGAAAAAAAATCCTGGGTATCTTCCTTGGAGGAGTCTGGGGTTGCAACCCAGGATTGGGCCTGCCTTAAAGCTGGGGTCAAAGCACTGCAGGACATGCCTGAGAGGAGTCTTGGGTGGGTTCTGGAGCAAACCTCTTGCTTTACAGGAGAAAAAAAATCCTGGGTATCTTCCTTGGAGGAGTCTGGGGTTGCAACCCAGGATTAGGCCTGCCTTAAAGCTGGGGTCAAAGCACTGCAGGACATGCCTGAGAGGAGTCTTGGGTGGGTTCTGGAGCAAACCTCTTGCTTTACAGGAGAAAAAAAATCCCGGGTATCTTCCTTGGAGGAGTCTGGGGTTGCAACCCAGGATTAGGCCTGCCTTAAAGCTGGGGTCAAAGCACTGCAGGACATGCCTGAGAGGAGTCTTGGGTGGGTTCTGGAGCAAACCTCTTGCTTTACAGGAGAAAAAAAATCCTGGGTATCTTCCTTGCAGGAGTCTGGGGTTGCAACCCAGGATTAGGCCTGCCTTAAAGCTGGGGTCAAAGCACTGCAGGACATGCCTGAGAGGAGTCTTGGGTGGGTTCTGGAGCAAACCTCTTGCTTTACAGGAGAAAAAAAATCCTGGGTATCTTCCTTGGAGGAGTCTGGGGTTGCAACCCAGGATTAGGCCTGCCTTAAAGCTGGGGTCAAAGCACTGCAGGACATGCCTGAGAGGAGTGTTGGGTGGGTTCTGGAGCAAACCTCTTGCTTTACAGGAGAAAAAAAATCCTGGGTATCTTCCTTGGAGGAGTCTGGGGTTGCAACCCAGGATTAGGCCTGCCTTAAAGCTGGGGTCAAAGCACTGCAGGACATGCCTGAGAGGAGTGTTGGGTGGGTTCTGGAGCAAACCTCTTGCTTTACAGGAGAAAAAAAATCCTGGGTATCTTCCTTGGAGGAGTCTGGGGTTGCAACCCAGGATTAGGCCTGCCTTAAAGCTGGGGTCAAAGCACTGCAGGACATGCCTGAGAGGAGTGTTGGGTGGGTTCTGGAGGAAAACTCTTGCTTTACAGGAGAAAAAAAATCCCGGGTATCTTCCTTGGAGGAGTCTGGGGTTGCAACCCAGGATTAGGCCTGCCTTAAAGCTGGGGTCAAAGCACTGCAGGACATGCCTGAGAGGAGTCTTGGGTGGGTTCTGGAGCAAACCTCTTGCTTTACAGGAGAAAAAAAATCCTGGGTATCTTCCTTGGAGGAGTCTGGGGTTGCAACCCAGGATTAGGCCTGCCTTAAAGCTGGGGTCAAAGCACTGCAGGACATGCCTGAGAGGAGTCTTGGGTGGGTTCTGGAGCAAACCTCTTGCTTTACAGGAGAAAAAAAATCCTGGGTATCTTCCTTGGAGGAGTCTGGGGTTGCAACCCAGGATTAGGCCTGCCTTAAAGCTGGGGTCAAAGCACTGCAGGACATGCCTGAGAGGAGTCTTGGGTGGGTTCTGGAGCAAACCTCTTGCTTTACAGGACAAAAAAAATCCTGGGTATCTTCCTTGGAGGAGTCTGGGGTTGCAACCCAGGATTGGGCCTGCCTTAAAGCTGGGGTCAAAGCACTGCAGGACATGCCTGAGAGGAGTCTTGGGTGGGTTCTGGAGCAAACCTCTTGCTTTACAGGAGAAAAAAAATCCTGGGTGTCTTCCTTGGAGGAGTCTGGGGTTGCAACCCAGGATTAGGCCTGCCTTAAAGCTGGGGTCAAAGCACTGCAGGACATGCCTGAGAGGAGTCTTGGGTGGGTTCTGGAGCAAACCTCTTGCTTTACAGGAGAAAAAAAATCCTGGGTATCTTCCTTGGAGGAGTCTGGGGTTGCAACCCAGGATTAGGCCTGCCTTAAAGCTGGGGTCAAAGCACTGCAGGACATGCCTGAGAGGAGTCTTGGGTGGGTTCTGGAGCAAACCTCTTGCTTTACAGGAGAAAAAAAATCCTGGGTATCTTCCTTGGAGGAGTCTGGGGTTGCAACCCAGGATTAGGCCTGCCTTAAAGCTGGGGTCAAAGCACTGCAGGACATGCCTGAGAGGAGTGTTGGGTGGGTTCTGGAGCAAAACTCTTGCTTTACAGGAGAAAAAAAATCCTGGGTGTCTTCCTTGGAGGAGTCTGGGGTTGCAACCCAGGATTAGGCCTGCCTTAAAGCTGGGGTCAAAGCACTGCAGGACATGCCTGAGAGGAGTGTTGGGTGGGTTCTGGAGCAAACCTCTTGCTTTACAGGAGAAAAAAAATCCTGGGTATCTTCCTTGGAGGAGTCTGGGGTTGCAACCCAGGATTAGGCCTGCCTTAAAGCTGGGGTCAAAGCACTGCAGGACATGCCTGAGAGGAGTGTTGGGTGGGTTCTGGAGCAAACCTCTTGCTTTACAGGAGAAAAAAAATCCCGGGTATCTTCCTTGGAGGAGTCTGGGGTTGCAACCCAGGATTAGGCCTGCCTTAAAGCTGGGGTCAAAGCACTGCAGGACATGCCTGAGAGGAGTGTTGGGTGGGTTCTGGAGCAAACCTCTTGCTTTACAGGAGAAAAAAAATCCTGGGTATCTTCCTTGGAGGAGTCTGGGGTTGCAACCCAGGATTAGGCCTGCCTTAAACCTGGGGTCAAAGTACTCCAGGACATGCCTGAGAGGAGTCTTGGGTGGGTCCTGGAGCAAACCTTTTCCTTTACAGGAGAAAAGACAACCCAGGAAGCTTCCTTGGGGGAGTCTAGTGCTGCTACCTGAGATCTCAGGTCCCTAAAGCAGAGTCGGAAGATACTGGGAGCTGCCTGGGAGGAGTGTGGTGTGGATCTTGGAGGTAAGAGCTTTCCCCAATACTAAAAAATATTCCATGTGTCTTCCTTGGAGGAGTCTAAGAGTTTTACCTGGGATCTCAGGTCCCTGAAGCAGGGCTCAAGACAGTGTGGGACATGTCTGTGAGGAATCTTGGGCAGATGCCAGAGAAGAGAGCGTCCTTTGAGGGAAAAAATCCTTTTGGGTATCTTCCTTGGAGGAGTCTGGGGTTGCAACCCAGGATTAGGCCTGCCTTAAAGCTGGGGTCAAAGCACTGCAGGACATGCCTGAGAGGAGTGTTGGGTGGGTTCTGGAGCAAACCTCTTGCTTTACAGGAGAAAAAAAATCCTGGGTATCTTCCTTGGAGGAGTCTGGGGTTGCAACCCAGGATTAGGCCTGCCTTAAAGCTGGGGTCAAAGCACTGCAGGACATGCCTGAGAGGAGTGTTGGGTGGGTTCTGGAGCAAACCTCTTGCTTTACAGGAGAAAAAAAATCCTGGGTATCTTCCTTGGAGGAGTCTGGGGTTGCAACCCAGGATTAGGCCTGCCTTAAAGCTGGGGTCAAAGCACTGCAGGACATGCCTGAGAGGAGTGTTGGGTGGGTTCTGGAGCAAACCTCTTGCTTTACAGGAGAAAAAAAATCCTGGGTATCTTCCTTGGAGGAGTCTGGGGTTGCAACCCAGGATTGGGCCTGCCTTAAAGCTGGGGTCAAAGCACTGCAGGACATGCCTGAGAGGAGTCTTGGGTGGGTTCTGGAGCAAACCTCTTGCTTTACAGGAGAAAAAAAATCCTGGGTATCTTCCTTGGAGGAGTCTGGGGTTGCAACCCAGGATTAGGCCTGCCTTAAAGCTGGGGTCAAAGCACTGCAGGACATGCCTGAGAGGAGTCTTGGGTGGGTTCTGGAGCAAACCTCTTGCTTTACAGGAGAAAAAAAATCCCGGGTATCTTCCTTGGAGGAGTCTGGGGTTGCAACCCAGGATTAGGCCTGCCTTAAAGCTGGGGTCAAAGCACTGCAGGACATGCCTGAGAGGAGTCTTGGGTGGGTTCTGGAGCAAACCTCTTGCTTTACAGGAGAAAAAAAATCCTGGGTATCTTCCTTGGAGGAGTCTGGGGTTGCAACCCAGGATTAGGCCTGCCTTAAAGCTGGGGTCAAAGCACTGCAGGACATGCCTGAGAGGAGTGTTGGGTGGGTTCTGGAGCAAAACTCTTGCTTTACAGGAGAAAAAAAATCCTGGGTATCTTCCTTGGAGGAGTCTGGGGTTGCAACCCAGGATTAGGCCTGCCTTAAAGCTGGGGTCAAAGCACTGCAGGACATGCCTGAGAGGAGTGTTGGGTGGGTTCTGGAGCAAACCTCTTGCTTTACAGGAGAAAAAAAATCCTGGGTATCTTCCTTTGAGGAGTCTGGGGTTGCAACCCAGGATTAGGCCTGCCTTAAAGCTGGGGTCAAAGCACTGCAGGACATGCCTGAGAGGAGTGTTGGGTGGGTTCTGGAGCAAACCTCTTGCTTTACAGGAGAAAAAAAATCCTGGGTATCTTCCTTGGAGGAGTCTGGGGTTGCAACCCAGGATTAGGCCTGCCTTAAAGCTGGGGTCAAAGCACTGCAGGACATGCCTGAGAGGAGTGTTGGGTGGGTTCTGGAGCAAAACTCTTGCTTTACAGGAGAAAAAAAATCCTGGGTATCTTCCTTGGAGGAGTCTGGGGTTGCAACCCAGGATTAGGCCTGCCTTAAAGCTGGGGTCAAAGCACTGCAGGACATGCCTGAGAGGAGTCTTGGGTGGGTTCTGGAGCAAACCTCTTGCTTTACAGGAGAAAAAAAATCCTGGGTATCTTCCTTGGAGGAGTCTGGGGTTGCAACCCAGGATTAGGCCTGCCTTAAAGCTGGGGTCAAAGCACTGCAGGACATGCCTGAGAGGAGTCTTGGGTGGGTTCTGGAGCAAACCTCTTGCTTTACAGGAGAAAAAAAATCCTGGGTATCTTCCTTGGAGGAGTCTGGGGTTGCAACCCAGGATTAGGCCTGCCTTAAAGCTGGGGTCAAAGCACTGCAGGACATGCCTGAGAGGAGTCTTGGGTGGGTTCTGGAGCAAACCTCTTGCTTTACAGGAGAAAAAAAATCCTGGGTATCTTCCTTGGAGGAGTCTGGGGTTGCAACCCAGGATTAGGCCTGCCTTAAAGCTGGGGTCAAAGCACTGCAGGACATGCCTGAGAGGAGTCTTGGGTGGGTTCTGGAGCAAACCTCTTGCTTTACAGGAGAAAAAAAATCCTGGGTATCTTCCTTGGAGGAGTCTGGGGTTGCAACCCAGGATTGGGCCTGCCTTAAAGCTGGGGTCAAAGCACTGCAGGACATGCCTTAGAGGAGTCTTGGGTGGGTTCTGGAGCAAACCTCTTGCTTTACAGGAGAAAAAAAATCCTGGGTATCTTCCTTGGAGGAGTCTGGGGTTGCAACCCAGGATTAGGCCTGCCTTAAAGCTGGGGTCAAAGCACTGCAGGAGATGCCTGAGAGGAGTGTTGGGTGGGTTCTGGAGCAAACCTCTTGCTTTACAGGAGAAAAAAAATCCTGGGTATCTTCCTTGGAGGAGTCTGGGGTTGCAACCCAGGATTAGGCCTGCCTTAAAGCTGGGGTCAAAGCACTGCAGGACATGCCTGAGAGGAGTCTTGGGTGGGTTCTGGAGCAAACCTCTTGCTTTACAGGAGAAAAAAAATCCTGGGTATCTTCCTTGGAGGAGTCTGGGGTTGCAACCCAGGATTAGGCCTGCCTTAAAGCTGGGTTCAAAGCACTGCAGGACATGCCTGAGAGGAGTGTTGGGTGGGTTCTGGAGCAAACCTCTTGCTTTACAGGAGAAAAAAAATCCTGGGTATCTTCCTTGGAGGAGTCTGGGGTTGCAACCCAGGATTAGGCCTGCCTTAAAGCTGGGGTCAAAGCACTGCAGGACATGCCTGAGAGGAGTCTTGGGTGGGTTCTGGAGCAAAACTCTTGCTTTACAGGAGAAAAAAAATCCTGGGTATCTTCCTTGGAGGAGTCTGGGGTTGCAACCCAGGATTAGGCCTGCCTTAAAGCTGGGGTCAAAGCACTGCAGGACGTGCCTTAGAGGAGTCTTGGGTGGGTTCTGGAGCAAACCTCTTGCTTTACAGGAGAAAAAAAATCCTGGGTATCTTCCTTGGAGGAGTCTGGGGTTGCAACCCAGGATTAGGCCTGCCTTAAAGCTGGGGTCAAAGCACTGCAGGAGATGCCTGAGAGGAGTGTTGGGTGGGTTCTGGAGCAAACCTCTTGCTTTACAGGAGAAAAAAAATCCTGGGTATCTTCCTTGGAGGAGTCTGGGGTTGCAACCCAGGATTAGGCCTGCCTTAAAGCTGGGGTCAAAGCACTGCAGGACATGCCTGAGAGGAGTCTTGGGTGGGTTCTGGAGCAAACCTCTTGCTTTACAGGAGAAAAAAAATCCTGGGTATCTTCCTTGGAGGAGTCTGGGGTTGCAACCCAGGATTAGGCCTGCCTTAAAGCTGGGTTCAAAGCACTGCAGGACATGCCTGAGAGGAGTGTTGGGTGGGTTCTGGAGCAAACCTCTTGCTTTACAGGAGAAAAAAAATCCTGGGTATCTTCCTTGGAGGAGTCTGGGGTTGCAACCCAGGATTAGGCCTGCCTTAAAGCTGGGGTCAAAATACTCCAGGACATGCCTGAGAGGAGTCTTGGGTGGGTTCTGGAGCAAACCTTTTTCTTTACAGGAGAAAAGACAACCCAGGAAGCTTCCTTGGGGGAGTCTAGTGCTGCTACCTGAGATCTCAGGTCCCTAAAGCAGAGTCGGAAGATACTGGGAGCTGCCTGGGAGGAGTGTGGTGTGGATCTTGGAGGTAAGAGCTTTCCCCAATACTAAAAAATATTCCATGTGTCTTCCTTGGAGGAGTCTAAGAGTTTTACCTGGGATCTCAGGTCCCTGAAGCAGGGCTCAAGACAGTGTGGGACATGTCTGTGAGGAATCTTGGGCAGATGCCAGAGAAGAGAGCGTCTTTTGAGGGAAAAAATCCTTTTGGGTATCTTCCTTGGAGGAGTCTGGGGTTGCAACCCAGGATTAGGCCTGCCTTAAAGCTGGGGTCAAAGCACTGCAGGACATGCCTGAGAGGAGTCTTGGGTGGGTTCTGGAGCAAACCTCTTGCTTTACAGGAGAAAAAAAATCCCGGGTATCTTCCTTGGAGGAGTCTGGGGTTGCAACCCAGGATTAGGCCTGCCTTAAAGCTGGGGTCAAAGCACTGCAGGACATGCCTGAGAGGAGTGTTGGGTGGGTTCTGGAGCAAACCTCTTGCTTTACAGGAGAAAAAAAATCCTGGGTATCTTCCTTGGAGGAGTCTGGGGTTGCAACCCAGGATTAGGCCTGCCTTAAAGCTGGGGTCAAAGCACTGCAGGACATGCCTGAGAGGAGTGTTGGGTGGGTTCTGGAGCAAACCTCTTGCTTTACAGGAGAAAAAAAATCCTGGGTATCTTCCTTGGAGGAGTCTGGGGTTGCAACCCAGGATTAGGCCTGCCTTAAAGCTGGGGTCAAAGCACTGCAGGACATGCCTGAGAGGAGTCTTGGGTGGGTTCTGGAGCAAACCTCCTTGCTTTACAGGAGAAAAAAAATCCTGGGTATCTTCCTTGGAGGAGTCTGGGGTTGCAACCCAGGATTAGGCCTGCCTTAAAGCTGGGGTCAAAGCACTGCAGGACATGCCTGAGAGGAGTCTTGGGTGGGTTCTGGAGCAAACCTCTTGCTTTACAGGAGAAAAAAAATCCTGGGTATCTTCCTTGGAGGGGTCTGGGGTTGCAACCCAGGATTAGGCCTGCCTTAAAGCTGGGGTCAAAGCACTGCAGGACATGCCTGAGAGGAGTCTTGGGTGGGTTCTGGAGCAAACCTCTTGCTTTACAGGAGAAAAAAAATCCTGGGTATCTTCCTTGGAGGAGTCTGGGGTTGCAACCCAGGATTAGGCCTGCCTTAAAGCTGGGGTCAAAGCACTGCAGGACATGCCTGAGAGGAGTGTTGGGTGGGTTCTGGAGCAAACCTCCTTGCTTTACAGGAGAAAAAAAATCCTGGGTATCTTCCTTGGAGGAGTCTGGGGTTGCAACCCAGGATTAGGCCTGCCTTAAAGCTGGGGTCAAAGCACTGCAGGACATGCCTGAGAGGAGTGTTGGGTGGGTTCTGGAGCAAACCTCTTGCTTTACAGGAGAAAAAAAATCCTGGGTATCTTCCTTGGAGGAGTCTGGGGTTGCAACCCAGGATTAGGCCTGCCTTAAAGCTGGGGTCAAAGCACTGCAGGACATGCCTGAGAGGAGTGTTGGGTGGGTTCTGGAGCAAACCTCTTGCTTTACAGGAGAAAAAAAATCCTGGGTATCTTCCTTGGAGGAGTCTGGGGTTGCAACCCAGGATTAGGCCTGCCTTAAAGCTGGGGTCAAAGCACTGCAGGACATGCCTGAGAGGAGTGTTGGGTGGGTTCTGGAGCAAACCTCTTGCTTTACAGGAGAAAAAAAATCCTGGGTATCTTCCTTGGAGGAGTCTGGGGTTGCAACCCAGGATTAGGCCTGCCTTAAAGCTGGGGTCAAAGCACTGCAGGACATGCCTGAGAGGAGTGTTGGGTGGGTTCTGGAGCAAACCTCTTGCTTTACAGGAGAAAAAAAATCCTGGGTATCTTCCTTGGAGGAGTCTGGGGTTGCAACCCAGGATTAGGCCTGCCTTAAAGCTGGGGTCAAAGCACTGCAGGACATGCCTGAGAGGAGTGTTGGGTGGGTTCTGGAGCAAACCTCTTGCTTTACAGGAGAAAAAAAATCCTGGGTATCTTCCTTGGAGGAGTCTGGGGTTGCAACCCAGGATTGGGCCTGCCTTAAAGCTGGGGTCAAAGCACTGCAGGACATGCCTGAGAGGAGTCTTGGGTGGGTTCTGGAGCAAACCTCCTTGCTTTACAGGAGAAAAAAAATCCCGGGTATCTTCCTTGGAGGAGTCTGGGGTTGCAACCCAGGATTAGGCCTGCCTTAAAGCTGGGGTCAAAGCACTGCAGGACATGCCTGAGAGGAGTCTTGGGTGGGTTCTGGAGCAAACCTCTTGCTTTACAGGAGAAAAAAAATCCCGGGTATCTTCCTTGGAGGAGTCTGGGGTTGCAACCCAGGATTAGGCCTGCCTTAAAGCTGGGGTCAAAGCACTGCAGGACATGCCTGAGAGGAGTCTTGGGTGGGTTCTGGAGCAAACCTCTTGCTTTACAGGAGAAAAAAAATCCTGGGTATCTTCCTTGGAGGAGTCTGGGGTTGCAACCCAGGATTAGGCCTGCCTTAAAGCTGGGGTCAAAGCACTGCAGGACATGCCTGAGAGGAGTGTTGGGTGGGTTCTGGAGCAAACCTCTTGCTTTACAGGAGAAAAAAAATCCTGGGTATCTTCCTTGGAGGAGTCTGGGGTTGCAACCCAGGATTAGGCCTGCCTTAAAGCTGGGGTCAAAGCACTGCAGGACATGCCTGAGAGGAGTCTTGGGTGGGTTCTGGAGCAAACCTCTTGCTTTACAGGAGAAAAAAAATCCTGGGTATCTTCCTTGGAGGGGTCTGGGGTTGCAACCCAGGATTAGGCCTGCCTTAAAGCTGGGGTCAAAGCACTGCAGGACATGCCTGAGAGGAGTGTTGGGTGGGTTCTGGAGCAAACCTCTTGCTTTACAGGAGAAAAAAAATCCTGGGTATCTTCCTTGGAGGAGTCTGGGGTTGCAACCCAGGATTAGGCCTGCCTTAAAGCTGGGGTCAAAGCACTGCAGGACATGCCTGAGAGGAGTGTTGGGTGGGTTCTGGAGCAAACCTCCTTGCTTTACAGGAGAAAAAAAATCCTGGGTATCTTCCTTGGAGGAGTCTGGGGTTGCAACCCAGGATTAGGCCTGCCTTAAAGCTGGGGTCAAAGCACTGCAGGACATGCCTGAGAGGAGTGTTGGGTGGGTTCTGGAGCAAACCTCTTGCTTTACAGGAGAAAAAAAATCCTGGGTATCTTCCTTGGAGGAGTCTGGGGTTGCAACCCAGGATTAGGCCTGCCTTAAAGCTGGGGTCAAAGCACTGCAGGACATGCCTGAGAGGAGTGTTGGGTGGGTTCTGGAGCAAACCTCTTGCTTTACAGGAGAAAAAAAATCCTGGGTATCTTCCTTGGAGGAGTCTGGGGTTGCAACCCAGGATTAGGCCTGCCTTAAAGCTGGGGTCAAAGCACTGCAGGACATGCCTGAGAGGAGTGTTGGGTGGGTTCTGGAGCAAACCTCTTGCTTTACAGGAGAAAAAAAATCCTGGGTATCTTCCTTGGAGGAGTCTGGGGTTGCAACCCAGGATTAGGCCTGCCTTAAAGCTGGGGTCAAAGCACTGCAGGACATGCCTGAGAGGAGTGTTGGGTGGGTTCTGGAGCAAACCTCTTGCTTTACAGGAGAAAAAAAATCCTGGGTATCTTCCTTGGAGGAGTCTGGGGTTGCAACCCAGGATTAGGCCTGCCTTAAAGCTGGGGTCAAAGCACTGCAGGACATGCCTGAGAGGAGTGTTGGGTGGGTTCTGGAGCAAACCTCTTGCTTTACAGGAGAAAAAAAATCCTGGGTATCTTCCTTGGAGGAGTCTGGGGTTGCAACCCAGGATTGGGCCTGCCTTAAAGCTGGGGTCAAAGCACTGCAGGACATGCCTGAGAGGAGTCTTGGGTGGGTTCTGGAGCAAACCTCCTTGCTTTACAGGAGAAAAAAAATCCCGGGTATCTTCCTTGGAGGAGTCTGGGGTTGCAACCCAGGATTAGGCCTGCCTTAAAGCTGGGGTCAAAGCACTGCAGGACATGCCTGAGAGGAGTCTTGGGTGGGTTCTGGAGCAAACCTCTTGCTTTACAGGAGAAAAAAAATCCCGGGTATCTTCCTTGGAGGAGTCTGGGGTTGCAACCCAGCATTAGGCCTGCCTTAAAGCTGGGGTCAAAGCACTGCAGGACATGCCTGAGAGGAGTCTTGGGTGGGTTCTGGAGCAAACCTCTTGCTTTACAGGAGAAAAAAAATCCTGGGTATCTTCCTTGGAGGAGTCTGGGGTTGCAACCCAGGATTAGGCCTGCCTTAAAGCTGGGGTCAAAGCACTGCAGGACATGCCTGAGAGGAGTCTTGGGTGGGTTCTGGAGCAAACCTCTTGCTTTACAGGAGAAAAAAAATCCTGGGTATCTTCCTTGGAGGAGTCTGGGGTTGCAACCCAGGATTGGGCCTGCCTTAAAGCTGGGGTCAAAGCACTGCAGGACATGCCTGAGAGGAGTGTTGGGTGGGTTCTGGAGCAAACCTCTTGCTTTACAGGAGAAAAAAAATCCTGGGTATCTTCCTTGGAGGAGTCTGGGGTTGCAACCCAGGATTAGGCCTGCCTTAAAGCTGGGGTCAAAGCACTGCAGGACATGCCTGAGAGGAGTGTTGGGTGGGTTCTGGAGCAAACCTCTTGCTTTACAGGAGAAAAAAAATCCTGGGTATCTTCCTTGGAGGAGTCTGGGGTTGCAACCCAGGATTAGGCCTGCCTTAAAGCTGGGGTCAAAGCACTGCAGGACATGCCTGAGAGGAGTCTTGGGTGGGTTCTGGAGCAAACCTCTTGCTTTACAGGAGAAAAAAAATCCTGGGTATCTTCCTTGGAGGAGTCTGGGGTTGCAACCCAGGATTAGGCCTGCCTTAAAGCTGGGGTCAAAGCACTGCAGGACATGCCTGAGAGGAGTCTTGGGTGGGTTCTGGAGCAAACCTCTTGCTTTACAGGAGAAAAAAAATCCTGGGTATCTTCCTTGGAGGAGTCTGGGGTTGCAACCCAGGATTAGGCCTGCCTTAAAGCTGGGGTCAAAGCACTGCAGGACATGCCTGAGAGGAGTGTTGGGTGGGTTCTGGAGCAAACCTCTTGCTTTACAGGAGAAAAAAAATCCTGGGTATCTTCCTTGGAGGAGTCTGGGGTTGCAACCCAGGATTGGGCCTGCCTTAAAGCTGGGGTCAAAGCACTGCAGGACATGCCTGAGAGGAGTCTTGGGTGGGTTCTGGAGCAAACCTCCTTGCTTTACAGGAGAAAAAAAATCCCGGGTATCTTCCTTGGAGGAGTCTGGGGTTGCAACCCAGGATTAGGCCTGCCTTAAAGCTGGGGTCAAAGCACTGCAGGACATGCCTGAGAGGAGTCTTGGGTGGGTTCTGGAGCAAACCTCTTGCTTTACAGGAGAAAAAAAATCCCGGGTATCTTCCTTGGATGAGTCTGGGGTTGCAACCCAGCATTAGGCCTGCCTTAAAGCTGGGGTCAAAGCACTGCAGGACATGCCTGAGAGGAGTCTTGGGTGGGTTCTGGAGCAAACCTCTTGCTTTACAGGAGAAAAAAAATCCTGGGTATCTTCCTTGGAGGAGTCTGGGGTTGCAACCCAGGATTAGGCCTGCCTTAAAGCTGGGGTCAAAGCACTGCAGGACATGCCTGAGAGGAGTCTTGGGTGGGTTCTGGAGCAAACCTCTTGCTTTACAGGAGAAAAAAAATCCTGGGTATCTTCCTTGGAGGAGTCTGGGGTTGCAACCCAGGATTGGGCCTGCCTTAAAGCTGGGGTCAAAGCACTGCAGGACATGCCTGAGAGGAGTGTTGGGTGGGTTCTGGAGCAAAACTCTTGCTTTACAGGAGAAAAAAAATCCTGGGTATCTTCCTTGGAGGAGTCTGGGGTTGCAACCCAGGATTAGGCCTGCCTTAAAGCTGGGGTCAAAGCACTGCAGGACATGCCTGAGAGGAGTCTTGGGTGGGTTCTGGAGCAAACCTCTTGCTTTACAGGAGAAAAAAAATCCCGGGTATCTTCCTTGGAGGAGTCTGGGGTTGCAACCCAGGATTAGGCCTGCCTTAAAGCTGGGGTCAAAGCACTGCAGGACATGCCTGAGAGGAGTCTTGGGTGGGTTCTGGAGCAAACCTCTTGCTTTACAGGAGAAAAAAAATCCTGGGTATCTTCCTTGCAGGAGTCTGGGGTTGCAACCCAGGATTAGGCCTGCCTTAAAGCTGGGGTCAAAGCACTGCAGGACATGCCTGAGAGGAGTCTTGGGTGGGTTCTGGAGCAAACCTCTTGCTTTACAGGAGAAAAAAAATCCTGGGTATCTTCCTTGGAGGAGTCTGGGGTTGCAACCCAGGATTAGGCCTGCCTTAAAGCTGGGGTCAAAGCACTGCAGGACATGCCTGAGAGGAGTGTTGGGTGGGTTCTGGAGCAAACCTCTTGCTTTACAGGAGAAAAAAAATCCTGGGTATCTTCCTTGGAGGAGTCTGGGGTTGCAACCCAGGATTAGGCCTGCCTTAAAGCTGGGGTCAAAGCACTGCAGGACATGCCTGAGAGGAGTGTTGGGTGGGTTCTGGAGCAAACCTCTTGCTTTACAGGAGAAAAAAAATCCTGGGTATCTTCCTTGGAGGAGTCTGGGGTTGCAACCCAGGATTAGGCCTGCCTTAAAGCTGGGGTCAAAGCACTGCAGGACATGCCTGAGAGGAGTCTTGGGTGGGTTCTGGAGGAAAACTCTTGCTTTACAGGAGAAAAAAAATCCCGGGTATCTTCCTTGGAGGAGTCTGGGGTTGCAACCCAGGATTAGGCCTGCCTTAAAGCTGGGGTCAAAGCACTGCAGGACATGCCTGAGAGGAGTCTTGGGTGGGTTCTGGAGCAAACCTCTTGCTTTACAGGAGAAAAAAAATCCTGGGTATCTTCCTTGGAGGAGTCTGGGGTTGCAACCCAGGATTAGGCCTGCCTTAAAGCTGGGGTCAAAGCACTGCAGGACATGCCTGAGAGGAGTCTTGGGTGGGTTCTGGAGCAAACCTCTTGCTTTACAGGAGAAAAAAAATCCTGGGTATCTTCCTTGGAGGAGTCTGGGGTTGCAACCCAGGATTAGGCCTGCCTTAAAGCTGGGGTCAAAGCACTGCAGGACATGCCTGAGAGGAGTGTTGGGTGGGTTCTGGAGCAAAACTCTTGCTTTACAGGAGAAAAAAAATCCTGGGTGTCTTCCTTGGAGGAGTCTGGGGTTGCAACCCAGGATTAGGCCTGCCTTAAAGCTGGGGTCAAAGCACTGCAGGACATGCCTGAGAGGAGTCTTGGGTGGGTTCTGGAGCAAACCTCTTGCTTTACAGGAGAAAAAAAATCCTGGGTATCTTCCTTGGAGGAGTCTGGGGTTGCAACCCAGGATTAGGCCTGCCTTAAAGCTGGGGTCAAAGCACTGCAGGACATGCCTGAGAGGAGTGTTGGGTGGGTTCTGGAGCAAACCTCTTGCTTTACAGGAGAAAAAAAATCCTGGGTATCTTCCTTGGAGGAGTCTGGGGTTGCAACCCAGGATTAGGCCTGCCTTAAAGCTGGGGTCAAAGCACTGCAGGACATGCCTGAGAGGAGTGTTGGGTGGGTTCTGGAGCAAACCTCTTGCTTTACAGGAGAAAAAAAATCCTGGGTATCTTCCTTGGAGGAGTCTGGGGTTGCAACCCAGGATTAGGCCTGCCTTAAAGCTGGGGTCAAAGTACTCCAGGACATGCCTGAGAGGAGTCTTGGGTGAGTCCTGGAGCAAACCTTTTCCTTTACAGGAGAAAAGACAACCCAGGAAGCTTCCTTGGGGGAGTCTAGTGCTGCTACCTGAGATCTCAGGTCCCTAAAGCAGAGTCGGAAGATACTGGGAGCTGCCTGGGAGGAGTGTGGTGTGGATCTTGGAGGTAAGAGCTTTCCCCAATACTAAAAAATATTCCATGTGTCTTCCTTGGAGGAGTCTAAGAGTTTTACCTGGGATCTCAGGTCCCTGAAGCAGGGCTCAAGACAGTGTGGGACATGTCTGTGAGGAATCTTGGGCAGATGCCAGAGAAGAGAGCGTCCTTTGAGGGAAAAAATCCTTTTGGGTATCTTCCTTGGAGGAGTCTGGGGTTGCAACCCAGGATTAGGCCTGCCTTAAAGCTGGGGTCAAAGCACTGCAGGACATGCCTGAGAGGAGTCTTGGGTGGGTTCTGGAGCAAACCTCTTGCTTTACAGGAGAAAAAAAATCCCGGGTATCTTCCTTGGAGGAGTCTGGGGTTGCAACCCAGGATTAGGCCTGCCTTAAAGCTGGGGTCAAAGCACTGCAGGACATGCCTGAGAGGAGTGTTGGGTGGGTTCTGGAGCAAACCTCTTGCTTTACAGGAGAAAAAAAATCCTGGGTATCTTCCTTGCAGGAGTCTGGGGTTGCAACCCAGGATTAGGCCTGCCTTAAAGCTGGGGTCAAAGCACTGCAGGACATGCCTGAGAGGAGTCTTGGGTGGGTTCTGGAGCAAACCTCTTGCTTTACAGGAGAAAAAAAATCCTGGGTATCTTCCTTGGAGGAGTCTGGGGTTGCAACCCAGGATTAGGCCTGCCTTAAAGCTGGGGTCAAAGCACTGCAGGACATGCCTGAGAGGAGTGTTGGGTGGGTTCTGGAGCAAACCTCTTGCTTTACAGGAGAAAAAAAATCCTGGGTATCTTCCTTGGAGGAGTCTGGGGTTGCAACCCAGGATTAGGCCTGCCTTAAAGCTGGGGTCAAAGCACTGCAGGACATGCCTGAGAGGAGTGTTGGGTGGGTTCTGGAGCAAACCTCTTGCTTTACAGGAGAAAAAAAATCCTGGGTATCTTCCTTGGAGGAGTCTGGGGTTGCAACCCAGGATTAGGCCTGCCTTAAAGCTGGGGTCAAAGCACTGCAGGACATGCCTGAGAGGAGTCTTGGGTGGGTTCTGGAGGAAAACTCTTGCTTTACAGGAGAAAAAAAATCCCGGGTATCTTCCTTGGAGGAGTCTGGGGTTGCAACCCAGGATTAGGACTGCCTTAAAGCTGGGGTCAAAGCACTGCAGGACATGCCTGAGAGGAGTCTTGGGTGGGTTCTGGAGCAAACCTCTTGCTTTACAGGAGAAAAAAAATCCTGGGTATCTTCCTTGGAGGAGTCTGGGGTTGCAACCCAGGATTAGGCCTGCCTTAAAGCTGGGGTCAAAGCACTGCAGGACATGCCTGAGAGGAGTGTTGGGTGGGTTCTGGAGCAAACCTCTTGCTTTACAGGAGAAAAAAAATCCTGGGTATCTTCCTTGGAGGAGTCTGGGGTTGCAACCCAGGATTAGGCCTGCCTTAAAGCTGGGGTCAAAGCACTGCAGGACATGCCTGAGAGGAGTCTTGGGTGGGTTCTGGAGCAAACCTCTTGCTTTACAGGAGAAAAAAAATCCTGGGTATCTTCCTTGGAGGAGTCTGGGGTTGCAACCCAGGATTAGGCCTGCCTTAAAGCTGGGGTCAAAGCACTGCAGGACATGCCTGAGAGGAGTGTTGGGTGGGTTCTGGAGCAAAACTCTTGCTTTACAGGAGAAAAAAAATCCTGGGTATCTTCCTTGGAGGAGTCTGGGGTTGCAACCCAGGATTAGGCCTGCCTTAAAGCTGGGGTCAAAGCACTGCAGGACATGCCTGAGAGGAGTGTTGGGTGGGTTCTGGAGCAAACCTCTTGCTTTACAGGAGAAAAAAAATCCTGGGTATCTTCCTTGGAGGAGTCTGGGGTTGCAACCCAGGATTGGGCCTGCCTTAAAGCTGGGGTCAAAGCACTGCAGGACATGCCTGAGAGGAGTCTTGGGTGGGTTCTGGAGCAAACCTCTTGCTTTACAGGAGAAAAAAAATCCTGGGTATCTTCCTTGGAGGAGTCTGGGGTTGCAACCCAGGATTAGGCCTGCCTTAAAGCTGGGGTCAAAGCACTGCAGGACATGCCTGAGAGGAGTCTTGGGTGGGTTCTGGAGCAAACCTCTTGCTTTACAGGAGAAAAAAAATCCCGGGTATCTTCCTTGGAGGAGTCTGGGGTTGCAACCCAGGATTAGGCCTGCCTTAAAGCTGGGGTCAAAGCACTGCAGGACATGCCTGAGAGGAGTCTTGGGTGGGTTCTGGAGCAAACCTCTTGCTTTACAGGAGAAAAAAAATCCTGGGTATCTTCCTTGGAGGAGTCTGGGGTTGCAACCCAGGATTAGGCCTGCCTTAAAGCTGGGGTCAAAGCACTGCAGGACATGCCTGAGAGGAGTGTTGGGTGGGTTCTGGAGCAAAACTCTTGCTTTACAGGAGAAAAAAAATCCTGGGTATCTTCCTTGGAGGAGTCTGGGGTTGCAACCCAGGATTAGGCCTGCCTTAAAGCTGGGGTCAAAGCACTGCAGGACATGCCTGAGAGGAGTCTTGGGTGGGTTCTGGAGCAAACCTCTTGCTTTACAGGAGAAAAAAAATCCTGGGTATCTTCCTTGGAGGAGTCTGGGGTTGCAACCCAGGATTAGGCCTGCCTTAAAGCTGGGGTCAAAGCACTGCAGGACATGCCTGAGAGGAGTGTTGGGTGGGTTCTGGAGCAAACCTCTTGCTTTACAGGAGAAAAAAAATCCTGGGTATCTTCCTTGGAGGAGTCTGGGGTTGCAACCCAGGATTAGGCCTGCCTTAAAGCTGGGGTCAAAGCACTGCAGGACATGCCTGAGAGGAGTCTTGGGTGGGTTCTGGAGCAAACCTCTTGCTTTACAGGAGAAAAAAAATCCTGGGTATCTTCCTTGGAGGAGTCTGGGGTTGCAACCCAGGATTGGGCCTGCCTTAAAGCTGGGGTCAAAGCACTGCAGGACATGCCTGAGAGGAGTCTTGGGTGGGTTCTGGAGCAAACCTCTTGCTTTACAGGAGAAAAAAAATCCTGGGTATCTTCCTTGGAGGAGTCTGGAGTTGCAACCCAGGATTAGGCCTGCCTTAAAGCTGGGGTCAAAGCACTGCAGGACATGCCTGAGAGGAGTGTTGGGTGGGTTCTGGAGCAAACCTCTTGCTTTACAGGAGAAAAAAAATCCCGGGTATCTTCCTTGGAGGAGTCTGGGGTTGCAACCCAGGATTAGGCCTGCCTTAAAGCTGGGGTCAAAGCACTGCAGGACATGCCTGAGAGGAGTGTTGGGTGGGTTCTGGAGCAAAACTCTTGCTTTACAGGAGAAAAAAAATCCTGGGTATCTTCCTTGGAGGAGTCTGGGGTTGCAACCCAGGATTAGGCCAGCCTTAAAGCTGGGGTCAAAGCACTGCAGGACATGCCTGAGAGGAGTCTTGGGTGGGTTCTGGAGCAAAACTCTTGCTTTACAGGAGAAAAAAAATCCTGGGTATCTTCCTTGGAGGAGTCTGGGGTTGCAACCCAGGATTGGGCCTGCCTTAAAGCTGGGGTCAAAGCACTGCAGGACATGCCTGAGAGGAGTCTTGGGTGGGTTCTGGAGCAAACCTCTTGCTTTACAGGAGAAAAAAAATCCTGGGTATCTTCCTTGGAGGAGTCTGGGGTTGCAACCCAGGATTAGGCCTGCCTTAAAGCTGGGGTCAAAGCACTGCAGGACATGCCTGAGAGGAGTGTTGGGTGGGTTCTGGAGCAAACCTCTTGCTTTACAGGAGAAAAAAAATCCTGGGTATCTTCCTTGGAGGAGTCTGGGGTTGCAACCCAGGATTGGGCCTGCCTTAAAGCTGGGGTCAAAGCACTGCAGGACATGCCTGAGAGGAGTGTTGGGTGGGTTCTGGAGCAAAACTCTTGCTTTACAGGAGAAAAAAAATCCTGGGTATCTTCCTTGGAGGAGTCTGGGCTTGCAACCCAGGATTAGGCCTGCCTTAAAGCTGGGGTCAAAGCACTGCAGGACATGCCTGAGAGGAGTCTTGGGTGGGTTCTGGAGCAAACCTCTTGCTTTACAGGAGAAAAAAAATCCTGGGTATCTTCCTTGGAGGAGTCTGGGGTTGCAACCCAGGATTAGGCCTGCCTTAAAGCTGGGGTCAAAGCACTGCAGGACATGCCTGAGAGGAGTGTTGGGTGGGTTCTGGAGCAAACCTCTTGCTTTACAGGAGAAAAAAAATCCTGGGTATCTTCCTTGGAGGAGTCTGGGGTTGCAACCCAGGATTAGGCCTGCCTTAAAGCTGGGGTCAAAGCACTGCAGGACATGCCTGAGAGGAGTCTTGGGTGGGTTCTGGAGCAAACCTCTTGCTTTACAGGAGAAAAAAAATCCTGGGTATCTTCCTTGGAGGAGTCTGGGGTTGCAACCCAGGATTAGGCCTGCCTTAAAGCTGGGGTCAAAGCACTGCAGGACATGCCTGAGAGGAGTGTTGGGTGGGTTCTGGAGCAAACCTCTTGCTTTACAGGAGAAAAAAAATCCTGGGTATCTTCCTTGGAGGAGTCTGGGGTTGCAACCCAGGATTAGGCCTGCCTTAAAGCTGGGGTCAAAGCACTGCAGGACATGCCTGAGAGGAGTCTTGGGTGGGTTCTGGAGCAAAACTCTTGCTTTACAGGAGAAAAAAAATCCTGGGTATCTTCCTTGGAGGAGTCTGGGGTTGCAACCCAGGATTGGGCCTGCCTTAAAGCTGGGGTCAAAGCACTGCAGGACATGCCTTAGAGGAGTCTTGGGTGGGTTCTGGAGCAAACCTCTTGCTTTACAGGAGAAAAAAAATCCTGGGTATCTTCCTTGGAGGAGTCTGGGGTTGCAACCCAGGATTGGGCCTGCCTTAAAGCTGGGGTCAAAGCACTGCAGGACATGCCTGAGAGGAGTGTTGGGTGGGTTCTGGAGCAAACCTCTTGCTTTACAGGAGAAAAAAAATCCTGGGTATCTTCCTTGGAGGAGTCTGGGGTTGCAACCCAGGATTAGGCCTGCCTTAAAGCTGGGGTCAAAGCACTGCAGGAGATGCCTGAGAGGAGTGTTGGGTGGGTTCTGGAGCAAACCTCTTGCTTTACAGGAGAAAAAAAATCCTGGGTATCTTCCTTGGAGGAGTCTGGGGTTGCAACCCAGGATTAGGCCTGCCTTAAAGCTGGGGTCAAAATACTCCAGGACATGCCTGAGAGGAGTCTTGGGTGGGTTCTGGAGCAAACCTTTTTCTTTACAGGAGAAAAGACAACCCAGGAAGCTTCCTTGGGGGAGTCTAGTGCTGCTACCTGAGATCTCAGGTCCCTAAAGCAGAGTCGGAAGATACTGGGAGCTGCCTGGGAGGAGTGTGGTGTGGATCTTGGAGGTAAGAGCTTTCCCCAATACTAAAAAATATTCCATGTGTCTTCCTTGGAGGAGTCTAAGAGTTTTACCTGGGATCTCAGGTCCCTGAAGCAGGGCTCAAGACAGTGTGGGACATGTCTGTGAGGAATCTTGGGCAGATGCCAGAGAAGAGAGCGTCTTTTGAGGGAAAAAATCCTTTTGGGTATCTTCCTTGGAGGAGTCTGGGGTTGCAACCCAGGATTAGGCCTGCCTTAAAGCTGGGGTCAAAGCACTGCAGGACATGCCTGAGAGGAGTGTTGGGTGGGTTCTGGAGCAAACCTCTTGCTTTACAGGAGAAAAAAAATCCTGGGTATCTTCCTTGGAGGAGTCTGGGGTTGCAACCCAGGATTAGGCCTGCCTTAAAGCTGGGGTCAAAGCACTGCAGGACATGCCTGAGAGGAGTGTTGGGTGGGTTCTGGAGCAAACCTCTTGCTTTACAGGAGAAAAAAAATCCTGGGTATCTTCCTTGGAGGAGTCTGGGGTTGCAACCCAGGATTAGGCCTGCCTTAAAGCTGGGGTCAAAGCACTGCAGGACATGCCTGAGAGGAGTCTTGGGTGGGTTCTGGAGGAAAACTCTTGCTTTACAGGAGAAAAAAAATCCCGGGTATCTTCCTTGGAGGAGTCTGGGGTTGCAACCCAGGATTAGGCCTGCCTTAAAGCTGGGGTCAAAGCACTGCAGGACATGCCTGAGAGGAGTCTTGGGTGGGTTCTGGAGCAAACCTCTTGCTTTACAGGAGAAAAAAAATCCTGGGTATCTTCCTTGGAGGAGTCTGGGGTTGCAACCCAGGATTAGGCCTGCCTTAAAGCTGGGGTCAAAGCACTGGAGGACATGCCTGAGAGGAGTCTTGGGTGGGTTCTGGAGCAAACCTCTTGCTTTACAGGAGAAAAAAAATCCTGGGTATCTTCCTTGGAGGAGTCTGGGGTTGCAACCCAGGATTAGGCCTGCCTTAAAGCTGGGGTCAAAGCACTGCAGGACATGCCTGAGAGGAGTGTTGGGTGGGTTCTGGAGCAAAACTCTTGCTTTACAGGAGAAAAAAAATCCTGGGTGTCTTCCTTGGAGGAGTCTGGGGTTGCAACCCAGGATTAGGCCTGCCTTAAAGCTGGGGTCAAAGCACTGCAGGACATGCCTGAGAGGAGTGTTGGGTGGGTTCTGGAGCAAACCTCTTGCTTTACAGGAGAAAAAAAATCCTGGGTATCTTCCTTGGAGGAGTCTGGGGTTGCAACCCAGGATTAGGCCTGCCTTAAAGCTGGGGTCAAAGCACTGCAGGACATGCCTGAGAGGAGTGTTGGGTGGGTTCTGGAGCAAACCTCTTGCTTTACAGGAGAAAAAAAATCCTGGGTATCTTCCTTGGAGGAGTCTGGGGTTGCAACCCAGGATTAGGCCTGCCTTAAAGCTGGGGTCAAAGCACTGCAGGACATGCCTGAGAGGAGTGTTGGGTGGGTTCTGGAGCAAACCTCTTGCTTTACAGGAGAAAAAAAATCCTGGGTATCTTCCTTGGAGGAGTCTGGGGTTGCAACCCAGGATTAGGCCTGCCTTAAAGCTGGGGTCAAAGCACTGCAGGACATGCCTGAGAGGAGTCTTGGGTGGGTTCTGGAGGAAAACTCTTGCTTTACAGGAGAAAAAAAATCCCGGGTATCTTCCTTGGAGGAGTCTGGGGTTGCAACCCAGGATTAGGACTGCCTTAAAGCTGGGGTCAAAGCACTGCAGGACATGCCTGAGAGGAGTCTTGGGTGGGTTCTGGAGCAAACCTCTTGCTTTACAGGAGAAAAAAAATCCTGGGTATCTTCCTTGGAGGAGTCTGGGGTTGCAACCCAGGATTAGGCCTGCCTTAAAGCTGGGGTCAAAGCACTGCAGGACATGCCTGAGAGGAGTGTTGGGTGGGTTCTGGAGCAAACCTCTTGCTTTACAGGAGAAAAAAAATCCTGGGTATCTTCCTTGGAGGAGTCTGGGGTTGCAACCCAGGATTAGGCCTGCCTTAAAGCTGGGGTCAAAGCACTGCAGGACATGCCTGAGAGGAGTCTTGGGTGGGTTCTGGAGCAAACCTCTTGCTTTACAGGAGAAAAAAAATCCTGGGTATCTTCCTTGGAGGAGTCTGGGGTTGCAACCCAGGATTAGGCCTGCCTTAAAGCTGGGGTCAAAGCACTGCAGGACATGCCTGAGAGGAGTCTTGGGTGGGTTCTGGAGGAAAACTCTTGCTTTACAGGAGAAAAAAAATCCCGGGTATCTTCCTTGGAGGAGTCTGGGGTTGCAACCCAGGATTAGGCCTGCCTTAAAGCTGGGGTCAAAGCACTGCAGGACATGCCTGAGAGGAGTCTTGGGTGGGTTCTGGAGCAAACCTCTTGCTTTACAGGAGAAAAAAAATCCTGGGTATCTTCCTTGGAGGAGTCTGGGGTTGCAACCCAGGATTAGGCCTGCCTTAAAGCTGGGGTCAAAGCACTGCAGGACATGCCTGAGAGGAGTCTTGGGTGGGTTCTGGAGCAAACCTCTTGCTTTACAGGAGAAAAAAAATCCTGGGTATCTTCCTTGGAGGAGTCTGGGGTTGCAACCCAGGATTAGGCCTGCCTTAAAGCTGGGGTCAAAGCACTGCAGGACATGCCTGAGAGGAGTGTTGGGTGGGTTCTGGAGCAAAACTCTTGCTTTACAGGAGAAAAAAAATCCTGGGTGTCTTCCTTGGAGGAGTCTGGGGTTGCAACCCAGGATTAGGCCTGCCTTAAAGCTGGGGTCAAAGCACTGCAGGACATGCCTGAGAGGAGTCTTGGGTGGGTTCTGGAGCAAACCTCTTGCTTTACAGGAGAAAAAAAATCCTGGGTATCTTCCTTGGAGGAGTCTGGGGTTGCAACCCAGGATTAGGCCTGCCTTAAAGCTGGGGTCAAAGCACTGCAGGACATGCCTGAGAGGAGTGTTGGGTGGGTTCTGGAGCAAACCTCTTGCTTTACAGGAGAAAAAAAATCCTGGGTATCTTCCTTGGAGGAGTCTGGGGTTGCAACCCAGGATTAGGCCTGCCTTAAAGCTGGGGTCAAAGCACTGCAGGACATGCCTGAGAGGAGTGTTGGGTGGGTTCTGGAGCAAACCTCTTGCTTTACAGGAGAAAAAAAATCCTGGGTATCTTCCTTGGAGGAGTCTGGGGTTGCAACCCAGGATTAGGCCTGCCTTAAAGCTGGGGTCAAAGTACTCCAGGACATGCCTGAGAGGAGTCTTGGGTGAGTCCTGGAGCAAACCTTTTCCTTTACAGGAGAAAAGACAACCCAGGAAGCTTCCTTGGGGGAGTCTAGTGCTGCTACCTGAGATCTCAGGTCCCTAAAGCAGAGTCGGAAGATACTGGGAGCTGCCTGGGAGGAGTGTGGTGTGGATCTTGGAGGTAAGAGCTTTCCCCAATACTAAAAAATATTCCATGTGTCTTCCTTGGAGGAGTCTAAGAGTTTTACCTGGGATCTCAGGTCCCTGAAGCAGGGCTCAAGACAGTGTGGGACATGTCTGTGAGGAATCTTGGGCAGATGCCAGAGAAGAGAGCGTCCTTTGAGGGAAAAAATCCTTTTGGGTATCTTCCTTGGAGGAGTCTGGGGTTGCAACCCAGGATTAGGCCTGCCTTAAAGCTGGGGTCAAAGCACTGCAGGACATGCCTGAGAGGAGTCTTGGGTGGGTTCTGGAGCAAACCTCTTGCTTTACAGGAGAAAAAAAATCCCGGGTATCTTCCTTGGAGGAGTCTGGGGTTGCAACCCAGGATTAGGCCTGCCTTAAAGCTGGGGTCAAAGCACTGCAGGACATGCCTGAGAGGAGTGTTGGGTGGGTTCTGGAGCAAACCTCTTGCTTTACAGGAGAAAAAAAATCCTGGGTATCTTCCTTGCAGGAGTCTGGGGTTGCAACCCAGGATTAGGCCTGCCTTAAAGCTGGGGTCAAAGCACTGCAGGACATGCCTGAGAGGAGTCTTGGGTGGGTTCTGGAGCAAACCTCTTGCTTTACAGGAGAAAAAAAATCCTGGGTATCTTCCTTGGAGGAGTCTGGGGTTGCAACCCAGGATTAGGCCTGCCTTAAAGCTGGGGTCAAAGCACTGCAGGACATGCCTGAGAGGAGTGTTGGGTGGGTTCTGGAGCAAACCTCTTGCTTTACAGGAGAAAAAAAATCCTGGGTATCTTCCTTGGAGGAGTCTGGGGTTGCAACCCAGGATTAGGCCTGCCTTAAAGCTGGGGTCAAAGCACTGCAGGACATGCCTGAGAGGAGTGTTGGGTGGGTTCTGGAGCAAACCTCTTGCTTTACAGGAGAAAAAAAATCCTGGGTATCTTCCTTGGAGGAGTCTGGGGTTGCAACCCAGGATTAGGCCTGCCTTAAAGCTGGGGTCAAAGCACTGCAGGACATGCCTGAGAGGAGTCTTGGGTGGGTTCTGGAGGAAAACTCTTGCTTTACAGGAGAAAAAAAATCCCGGGTATCTTCCTTGGAGGAGTCTGGGGTTGCAACCCAGGATTAGGACTGCCTTAAAGCTGGGGTCAAAGCACTGCAGGACATGCCTGAGAGGAGTCTTGGGTGGGTTCTGGAGCAAACCTCTTGCTTTACAGGAGAAAAAAAATCCTGGGTATCTTCCTTGGAGGAGTCTGGGGTTGCAACCCAGGATTAGGCCTGCCTTAAAGCTGGGGTCAAAGCACTGCAGGACATGCCTGAGAGGAGTGTTGGGTGGGTTCTGGAGCAAACCTCTTGCTTTACAGGAGAAAAAAAATCCTGGGTATCTTCCTTGGAGGAGTCTGGGGTTGCAACCCAGGATTAGGCCTGCCTTAAAGCTGGGGTCAAAGCACTGCAGGACATGCCTGAGAGGAGTCTTGGGTGGGTTCTGGAGCAAACCTCTTGCTTTACAGGAGAAAAAAAATCCTGGGTATCTTCCTTGGAGGAGTCTGGGGTTGCAACCCAGGATTAGGCCTGCCTTAAAGCTGGGGTCAAAGCACTGCAGGACATGCCTGAGAGGAGTGTTGGGTGGGTTCTGGAGCAAAACTCTTGCTTTACAGGAGAAAAAAAATCCTGGGTATCTTCCTTGGAGGAGTCTGGGGTTGCAACCCAGGATTAGGCCTGCCTTAAAGCTGGGGTCAAAGCACTGCAGGACATGCCTGAGAGGAGTGTTGGGTGGGTTCTGGAGCAAACCTCTTGCTTTACAGGAGAAAAAAAATCCTGGGTATCTTCCTTGGAGGAGTCTGGGGTTGCAACCCAGGATTGGGCCTGCCTTAAAGCTGGGGTCAAAGCACTGCAGGACATGCCTGAGAGGAGTCTTGGGTGGGTTCTGGAGCAAACCTCTTGCTTTACAGGAGAAAAAAAATCCTGGGTATCTTCCTTGGAGGAGTCTGGGGTTGCAACCCAGGATTAGGCCTGCCTTAAAGCTGGGGTCAAAGCACTGCAGGACATGCCTGAGAGGAGTCTTGGGTGGGTTCTGGAGCAAACCTCTTGCTTTACAGGAGAAAAAAAATCCCGGGTATCTTCCTTGGAGGAGTCTGGGGTTGCAACCCAGGATTAGGCCTGCCTTAAAGCTGGGGTCAAAGCACTGCAGGACATGCCTGAGAGGAGTCTTGGGTGGGTTCTGGAGCAAACCTCTTGCTTTACAGGAGAAAAAAAATCCTGGGTATCTTCCTTGGAGGAGTCTGGGGTTGCAACCCAGGATTAGGCCTGCCTTAAAGCTGGGGTCAAAGCACTGCAGGACATGCCTGAGAGGAGTGTTGGGTGGGTTCTGGAGCAAAACTCTTGCTTTACAGGAGAAAAAAAATCCTGGGTATCTTCCTTGGAGGAGTCTGGGGTTGCAACCCAGGATTAGGCCTGCCTTAAAGCTGGGGTCAAAGCACTGCAGGACATGCCTGAGAGGAGTCTTGGGTGGGTTCTGGAGCAAACCTCTTGCTTTACAGGAGAAAAAAAATCCTGGGTATCTTCCTTGGAGGAGTCTGGGGTTGCAACCCAGGATTAGGCCTGCCTTAAAGCTGGGGTCAAAGCACTGCAGGACATGCCTGAGAGGAGTGTTGGGTGGGTTCTGGAGCAAACCTCTTGCTTTACAGGAGAAAAAAAATCCTGGGTATCTTCCTTGGAGGAGTCTGGGGTTGCAACCCAGGATTAGGCCTGCCTTAAAGCTGGGGTCAAAGCACTGCAGGACATGCCTGAGAGGAGTCTTGGGTGGGTTCTGGAGGAAAACTCTTGCTTTACAGGAGAAAAAAAATCCCGGGTATCTTCCTTGGAGGAGTCTGGGGTTGCAACCCAGGATTAGGACTGCCTTAAAGCTGGGGTCAAAGCACTGCAGGACATGCCTGAGAGGAGTCTTGGGTGGGTTCTGGAGCAAACCTCTTGCTTTACAGGAGAAAAAAAATCCTGGGTATCTTCCTTGGAGGAGTCTGGGGTTGCAACCCAGGATTAGGCCTGCCTTAAAGCTGGGGTCAAAGCACTGCAGGACATGCCTGAGAGGAGTGTTGGGTGGGTTCTGGAGCAAACCTCTTGCTTTACAGGAGAAAAAAAATCCTGGGTATCTTCCTTGGAGGAGTCTGGGGTTGCAACCCAGGATTAGGCCTGCCTTAAAGCTGGGGTCAAAGCACTGCAGGACATGCCTGAGAGGAGTCTTGGGTGGGTTCTGGAGCAAACCTCTTGCTTTACAGGAGAAAAAAAATCCTGGGTATCTTCCTTGGAGGAGTCTGGGGTTGCAACCCAGGATTAGGCCTGCCTTAAAGCTGGGGTCAAAGCACTGCAGGACATGCCTGAGAGGAGTGTTGGGTGGGTTCTGGAGCAAAACTCTTGCTTTACAGGAGAAAAAAAATCCTGGGTATCTTCCTTGGAGGAGTCTGGGGTTGCAACCCAGGATTAGGCCTGCCTTAAAGCTGGGGTCAAAGCACTGCAGGACATGCCTGAGAGGAGTGTTGGGTGGGTTCTGGAGCAAACCTCTTGCTTTACAGGAGAAAAAAAATCCTGGGTATCTTCCTTGGAGGAGTCTGGGGTTGCAACCCAGGATTGGGCCTGCCTTAAAGCTGGGGTCAAAGCACTGCAGGACATGCCTGAGAGGAGTCTTGGGTGGGTTCTGGAGCAAACCTCTTGCTTTACAGGAGAAAAAAAATCCTGGGTATCTTCCTTGGAGGAGTCTGGGGTTGCAACCCAGGATTAGGCCTGCCTTAAAGCTGGGGTCAAAGCACTGCAGGACATGCCTGAGAGGAGTCTTGGGTGGGTTCTGGAGCAAACCTCTTGCTTTACAGGAGAAAAAAAATCCCGGGTATCTTCCTTGGAGGAGTCTGGGGTTGCAACCCAGGATTAGGCCTGCCTTAAAGCTGGGGTCAAAGCACTGCAGGACATGCCTGAGAGGAGTCTTGGGTGGGTTCTGGAGCAAACCTCTTGCTTTACAGGAGAAAAAAAATCCTGGGTATCTTCCTTGGAGGAGTCTGGGGTTGCAACCCAGGATTAGGCCTGCCTTAAAGCTGGGGTCAAAGCACTGCAGGACATGCCTGAGAGGAGTGTTGGGTGGGTTCTGGAGCAAAACTCTTGCTTTACAGGAGAAAAAAAATCCTGGGTATCTTCCTTGGAGGAGTCTGGGGTTGCAACCCAGGATTAGGCCTGCCTTAAAGCTGGGGTCAAAGCACTGCAGGACATGCCTGAGAGGAGTCTTGGGTGGGTTCTGGAGCAAACCTCTTGCTTTACAGGAGAAAAAAAATCCTGGGTATCTTCCTTGGAGGAGTCTGGGGTTGCAACCCAGGATTAGGCCTGCCTTAAAGCTGGGGTCAAAGCACTGCAGGACATGCCTGAGAGGAGTGTTGGGTGGGTTCTGGAGCAAACCTCTTGCTTTACAGGAGAAAAAAAATCCTGGGTATCTTCCTTGGAGGAGTCTGGGGTTGCAACCCAGGATTAGGCCTGCCTTAAAGCTGGGGTCAAAGCACTGCAGGACATGCCTGAGAGGAGTCTTGGGTGGGTTCTGGAGCAAACCTCTTGCTTTACAGGAGAAAAAAAATCCTGGGTATCTTCCTTGGAGGAGTCTGGGGTTGCAACCCAGGATTGGGCCTGCCTTAAAGCTGGGGTCAAAGCACTGCAGGACATGCCTGAGAGGAGTCTTGGGTGGGTTCTGGAGCAAACCTCTTGCTTTACAGGAGAAAAAAAATCCTGGGTATCTTCCTTGGAGGAGTCTGGAGTTGCAACCCAGGATTAGGCCTGCCTTAAAGCTGGGGTCAAAGCACTGCAGGACATGCCTGAGAGGAGTGTTGGGTGGGTTCTGGAGCAAACCTCTTGCTTTACAGGAGAAAAAAAATCCCGGGTATCTTCCTTGGAGGAGTCTGGGGTTGCAACCCAGGATTAGGCCTGCCTTAAAGCTGGGGTCAAAGCACTGCAGGACATGCCTGAGAGGAGTGTTGGGTGGGTTCTGGAGCAAAACTCTTGCTTTACAGGAGAAAAAAAATCCTGGGTATCTTCCTTGGAGGAGTCTGGGGTTGCAACCCAGGATTAGGCCAGCCTTAAAGCTGGGGTCAAAGCACTGCAGGACATGCCTGAGAGGAGTCTTGGGTGGGTTCTGGAGCAAAACTCTTGCTTTACAGGAGAAAAAAAATCCTGGGTATCTTCCTTGGAGGAGTCTGGGGTTGCAACCCAGGATTGGGCCTGCCTTAAAGCTGGGGTCAAAGCACTGCAGGACATGCCTGAGAGGAGTCTTGGGTGGGTTCTGGAGCAAACCTCTTGCTTTACAGGAGAAAAAAAATCCTGGGTATCTTCCTTGGAGGAGTCTGGGGTTGCAACCCAGGATTAGGCCTGCCTTAAAGCTGGGGTCAAAGCACTGCAGGACATGCCTGAGAGGAGTGTTGGGTGGGTTCTGGAGCAAACCTCTTGCTTTACAGGAGAAAAAAAATCCTGGGTATCTTCCTTGGAGGAGTCTGGGGTTGCAACCCAGGATTGGGCCTGCCTTAAAGCTGGGGTCAAAGCACTGCAGGACATGCCTGAGAGGAGTGTTGGGTGGGTTCTGGAGCAAAACTCTTGCTTTACAGGAGAAAAAAAATCCTGGGTATCTTCCTTGGAGGAGTCTGGGCTTGCAACCCAGGATTAGGCCTGCCTTAAAGCTGGGGTCAAAGCACTGCAGGACATGCCTGAGAGGAGTCTTGGGTGGGTTCTGGAGCAAACCTCTTGCTTTACAGGAGAAAAAAAATCCTGGGTATCTTCCTTGGAGGAGTCTGGGGTTGCAACCCAGGATTAGGCCTGCCTTAAAGCTGGGGTCAAAGCACTGCAGGACATGCCTGAGAGGAGTCTTGGGTGGGTTCTGGAGCAAACCTCTTGCTTTACAGGAGAAAAAAAATCCTGGGTATCTTCCTTGGAGGAGTCTGGGGTTGCAACCCAGGATTAGGCCTGCCTTAAAGCTGGGGTCAAAGCACTGCAGGACATGCCTGAGAGGAGTCTTGGGTGGGTTCTGGAGCAAACCTCTTGCTTTACAGGAGAAAAAAAATCCTGGGTATCTTCCTTGGAGGAGTCTGGGGTTGCAACCCAGGATTAGGCCTGCCTTAAAGCTGGGGTCAAAGCACTGCAGGACATGCCTGAGAGGAGTGTTGGGTGGGTTCTGGAGCAAACCTCTTGCTTTACAGGAGAAAAAAAATCCTGGGTATCTTCCTTGGAGGAGTCTGGGCTTGCAACCCAGGATTAGGCCTGCCTTAAAGCTGGGGTCAAAGCACTGCAGGACATGCCTGAGAGGAGTCTTGGGTGGGTTCTGGAGCAAAACTCTTGCTTTACAGGAGAAAAAAAATCCTGGGTATCTTCCTTGGAGGAGTCTGGGGTTGCAACCCAGGATTGGGCCTGCCTTAAAGCTGGGGTCAAAGCACTGCAGGACATGCCTTAGAGGAGTCTTGGGTGGGTTCTGGAGCAAACCTCTTGCTTTACAGGAGAAAAAAAATCCTGGGTATCTTCCTTGGAGGAGTCTGGGGTTGCAACCCAGGATTGGGCCTGCCTTAAAGCTGGGGTCAAAGCACTGCAGGACATGCCTGAGAGGAGTGTTGGGTGGGTTCTGGAGCAAACCTCTTGCTTTACAGGAGAAAAAAAATCCTGGGTATCTTCCTTGGAGGAGTCTGGGGTTGCAACCCAGGATTAGGCCTGCCTTAAAGCTGGGGTCAAAGCACTGCAGGAGATGCCTGAGAGGAGTGTTGGGTGGGTTCTGGAGCAAACCTCTTGCTTTACAGGAGAAAAAAAATCCTGGGTATCTTCCTTGGAGGAGTCTGGGGTTGCAACCCAGGATTAGGCCTGCCTTAAAGCTGGGGTCAAAATACTCCAGGACATGCCTGAGAGGAGTCTTGGGTGGGTTCTGGAGCAAACCTTTTTCTTTACAGGAGAAAAGACAACCCAGGAAGCTTCCTTGGGGGAGTCTAGTGCTGCTACCTGAGATCTCAGGTCCCTAAAGCAGAGTCGGAAGATACTGGGAGCTGCCTGGGAGGAGTGTGGTGTGGATCTTGGAGGTAAGAGCTTTCCCCAATACTAAAAAATATTCCATGTGTCTTCCTTGGAGGAGTCTAAGAGTTTTACCTGGGATCTCAGGTCCCTGAAGCAGGGCTCAAGACAGTGTGGGACATGTCTGTGAGGAATCTTGGGCAGATGCCAGAGAAGAGAGCGTCTTTTGAGGGAAAAAATCCTTTTGGGTATCTTCCTTGGAGGAGTCTGGGGTTGCAACCCAGGATTAGGCCTGCCTTAAAGCTGGGGTCAAAGCACTGCAGGACATGCCTGAGAGGAGTCTTGGGTGGGTTCTGGAGCAAACCTCTTGCTTTACAGGAGAAAAAAAATCCCGGGTATCTTCCTTGGAGGAGTCTGGGGTTGCAACCCAGGATTGGGCCTGCCTTAAAGCTGGGGTCAAAGCACTGCAGGACATGCCTGAGAGGAGTCTTGGGTGGGTTCTGGAGCAAACCTCTTGCTTTACAGGAGAAAAAAAATCCTGGGTATCTTCCTTGGAGGAGTCTGGGGTTGCAACCCAGGATTAGGCCTGCCTTAAAGCTGGGGTCAAAGCACTGCAGGACATGCCTGAGAGGAGTCTTGGGTGGGTTCTGGAGCAAACCTCTTGCTTTACAGGAGAAAAAAAATCCCGGGTATCTTCCTTGGAGGAGTCTGGGGTTGCAACCCAGGATTAGGCCTGCCTTAAAGCTGGGGTCAAAGCACTGCAGGACATGCCTGAGAGGAGTCTTGGGTGGGTTCTGGAGCAAACCTCTTGCTTTACAGGAGAAAAAAAATCCTGGGTATCTTCCTTGGAGGAGTCTGGGGTTGCAACCCAGGATTAGGCCTGCCTTAAAGCTGGGGTCAAAGCACTGCAGGACATGCCTGAGAGGAGTGTTGGGTGGGTTCTGGAGCAAACCTCTTGCTTTACAGGAGAAAAAAAATCCTGGGTATCTTCCTTGGAGGAGTCTGGGGTTGCAACCCAGGATTAGGCCTGCCTTAAAGCTGGGGTCAAAGCACTGCAGGACATGCCTGAGAGGAGTCTTGGGTGGGTTCTGGAGCAAACCTCTTGCTTTACAGGAGAAAAAAAATCCTGGGTATCTTCCTTGGAGGAGTCTGGGGTTGCAACCCAGGATTAGGCCTGCCTTAAAGCTGGGGTCAAAGCACTGCAGGACATGCCTGAGAGGAGTGTTGGGTGGGTTCTGGAGCAAACCTCTTGCTTTACAGGAGAAAAAAAATCCTGGGTATCTTCCTTGGAGGAGTCTGGGGTTGCAACCCAGGATTAGGCCTGCCTTAAAGCTGGGGTCAAAGCACTGCAGGACATGCCTGAGAGGAGTCTTGGGTGGGTTCTGGAGCAAACCTCTTGCTTTACAGGAGAAAAAAAATCCTGGGTATCTTCCTTGGAGGAGTCTGGGGTTGCAACCCAGGATTGGGCCTGCCTTAAAGCTGGGGTCAAAGCACTGCAGGACATGCCTGAGAGGAGTCTTGGGTGGGTTCTGGAGCAAACCTCTTGCTTTACAGGAGAAAAAAAATCCTGGGTATCTTCCTTGGAGGAGTCTGGAGTTGCAACCCAGGATTAGGCCTGCCTTAAAGCTGGGGTCAAAGCACTGCAGGACATGCCTGAGAGGAGTGTTGGGTGGGTTCTGGAGCAAACCTCTTGCTTTACAGGAGAAAAAAAATCCCGGGTATCTTCCTTGGAGGAGTCTGGGGTTGCAACCCAGGATTAGGCCTGCCTTAAAGCTGGGGTCAAAGCACTGCAGGACATGCCTGAGAGGAGTGTTGGGTGGGTTCTGGAGCAAAACTCTTGCTTTACAGGAGAAAAAAAATCCTGGGTATCTTCCTTGGAGGAGTCTGGGGTTGCAACCCAGGATTAGGCCTGCCTTAAAGCTGGGGTCAAAGCACTGCAGGACATGCCTGAGAGGAGTCTTGGGTGGGTTCTGGAGCAAAACTCTTGCTTTACAGGAGAAAAAAAATCCTGGGTATCTTCCTTGGAGGAGTCTGGGGTTGCAACCCAGGATTGGGCCTGCCTTAAAGCTGGGGTCAAAGCACTGCAGGACATGCCTGAGAGGAGTCTTGGGTGGGTTCTGGAGCAAACCTCTTGCTTTACAGGAGAAAAAAAATCCTGGGTATCTTCCTTGGAGGAGTCTGGGGTTGCAACCCAGGATTAGGCCTGCCTTAAAGCTGGGGTCAAAGCACTGCAGGACATGCCTGAGAGGAGTGTTGGGTGGGTTCTGGAGCAAACCTCTTGCTTTACAGGAGAAAAAAAATCCTGGGTATCTTCCTTGGAGGAGTCTGGGGTTGCAACCCAGGATTGGGCCTGCCTTAAAGCTGGGGTCAAAGCACTGCAGGACATGCCTGAGAGGAGTGTTGGGTGGGTTCTGGAGCAAAACTCTTGCTTTACAGGAGAAAAAAAATCCTGGGTATCTTCCTTGGAGGAGTCTGGGCTTGCAACCCAGGATTAGGCCTGCCTTAAAGCTGGGGTCAAAGCACTGCAGGACATGCCTGAGAGGAGTCTTGGGTGGGTTCTGGAGCAAACCTCTTGCTTTACAGGAGAAAAAAAATCCTGGGTATCTTCCTTGGAGGAGTCTGGGGTTGCAACCCAGGATTAGGCCTGCCTTAAAGCTGGGGTCAAAGCACTGCAGGACATGCCTGAGAGGAGTCTTGGGTGGGTTCTGGAGCAAACCTCTTGCTTTACAGGAGAAAAAAAATCCTGGGTATCTTCCTTGGAGGAGTCTGGGGTTGCAACCCAGGATTAGGCCTGCCTTAAAGCTGGGGTCAAAGCACTGCAGGACATGCCTGAGAGGAGTCTTGGGTGGGTTCTGGAGCAAACCTCTTGCTTTACAGGAGAAAAAAAATCCTGGGTATCTTCCTTGGAGGAGTCTGGGGTTGCAACCCAGGATTAGGCCTGCCTTAAAGCTGGGGTCAAAGCACTGCAGGACATGCCTGAGAGGAGTCTTGGGTGGGTTCTGGAGCAAACCTCTTGCTTTACAGGAGAAAAAAAATCCTGGGTATCTTCCTTGGAGGAGTCTGGGGTTGCAACCCAGGATTAGGCCTGCCTTAAAGCTGGGGTCAAAGCACTGCAGGACATGCCTGAGAGGAGTCTTGGGTGGGTTCTGGAGCAAAACTCTTGCTTTACAGGAGAAAAAAAATCCTGGGTATCTTCCTTGGAGGAGTCTGGGGTTGCAACCCAGGATTGGGCCTGCCTTAAAGCTGGGGTCAAAGCACTGCAGGACATGCCTTAGAGGAGTCTTGGGTGGGTTCTGGAGCAAACCTCTTGCTTTACAGGAGAAAAAAAATCCTGGGTATCTTCCTTGGAGGAGTCTGGGGTTGCAACCCAGGATTGGGCCTGCCTTAAAGCTGGGGTCAAAGCACTGCAGGACATGCCTGAGAGGAGTGTTGGGTGGGTTCTGGAGCAAACCTCTTGCTTTACAGGAGAAAAAAAATCCTGGGTATCTTCCTTGGAGGAGTCTGGGGTTGCAACCCAGGATTAGGCCTGCCTTAAAGCTGGGGTCAAAGCACTGCAGGAGATGCCTGAGAGGAGTGTTGGGTGGGTTCTGGAGCAAACCTCTTGCTTTACAGGAGAAAAAAAATCCTGGGTATCTTCCTTGGAGGAGTCTGGGGTTGCAACCCAGGATTAGGCCTGCCTTAAAGCTGGGGTCAAAGCACTGCAGGACATGCCTGAGAGGAGTCTTGGGTGGGTTCTGGAGCAAACCTCTTGCTTTACAGGAGAAAAAAAATCCTGGGTATCTTCCTTGGAGGAGTCTGGGCTTGCAACCCAGGATTAGGCCTGCCTTAAAGCTGGGGTCAAAGCACTGCAGGACATGCCTGAGAGGAGTGTTGGGTGGGTTCTGGAGCAAACCTCTTGCTTTACAGGAGAAAAAAAATCCTGGGTATCTTCCTTGGAGGAGTCTGGGGTTGCAACCCAGGATTAGGCCTGCCTTAAAGCTGGGGTCAAAATACTCCAGGACATGCCTGAGAGGAGTCTTGGGTGGGTTCTGGAGCAAACCTTTTTCTTTACAGGAGAAAAGACAACCCAGGAAGCTTCCTTGGGGGAGTCTAGTGCTGCTACCTGAGATCTCAGGTCCCTAAAGCAGAGTCGGAAGATACTGGGAGCTGCCTGGGAGGAGTGTGGTGTGGATCTTGGAGGTAAGAGCTTTCCCCAATACTAAAAAATATTCCATGTGTCTTCCTTGGAGGAGTCTAAGAGTTTTACCTGGGATCTCAGGTCCCTGAAGCAGGGCTCAAGACAGTGTGGGACATGTCTGTGAGGAATCTTGGGCAGATGCCAGAGAAGAGAGCGTCTTTTGAGGGAAAAAATCCTTTTGGGTATCTTCCTTGGAGGAGTCTGGGGTTGCAACCCAGGATTAGGCCTGCCTTAAAGCTGGGGTCAAAGCACTGCAGGACATGCCTGAGAGGAGTCTTGGGTGGGTTCTGGAGCAAACCTCTTGCTTTACAGGAGAAAAAAAATCCCGGGTATCTTCCTTGGAGGAGTCTGGGGTTGCAACCCAGGATTAGGCCTGCCTTAAAGCTGGGGTCAAAGCACTGCAGGACATGCCTGAGAGGAGTGTTGGGTGGGTTCTGGAGCAAACCTCTTGCTTTACAGGAGAAAAAAAATCCTGGGTATCTTCCTTGGAGGAGTCTGGGGTTGCAACCCAGGATTAGGCCTGCCTTAAAGCTGGGGTCAAAGCACTGCAGGACATGCCTGAGAGGAGTGTTGGGTGGGTTCTGGAGCAAACCTCTTGCTTTACAGGAGAAAAAAAATCCTGGGTATCTTCCTTGGAGGAGTCTGGGGTTGCAACCCAGGATTAGGCCTGCCTTAAAGCTGGGGTCAAAGCACTGCAGGACATGCCTGAGAGGAGTGTTGGGTGGGTTCTGGAGCAAACCTCCTTGCTTTACAGGAGAAAAAAAATCCTGGGTATCTTCCTTGGAGGAGTCTGGGGTTGCAACCCAGGATTAGGCCTGCCTTAAAGCTGGGGTCAAAGCACTGCAGGACATGCCTGAGAGGAGTCTTGGGTGGGTTCTGGAGCAAACCTCTTGCTTTACAGGAGAAAAAAAATCCTGGGTATCTTCCTTGGAGGAGTCTGGGGTTGCAACCCAGGATTAGGCCTGCCTTAAAGCTGGGGTCAAAGCACTGCAGGACATGCCTGAGAGGAGTGTTGGGTGGGTTCTGGAGCAAACCTCCTTGCTTTACAGGAGAAAAAAAATCCTGGGTATCTTCCTTGGAGGAGTCTGGGGTTGCAACCCAGGATTAGGCCTGCCTTAAAGCTGGGGTCAAAGCACTGCAGGACATGCCTGAGAGGAGTCTTGGGTGGGTTCTGGAGCAAACCTCTTGCTTTACAGGAGAAAAAAAATCCTGGGTATCTTCCTTGGAGGAGTCTGGGGTTGCAACCCAGGATTAGGCCTGCCTTAAAGCTGGGGTCAAAGCACTGCAGGACATGCCTGAGAGGAGTCTTGGGTGGGTTCTGGAGCAAACCTCCTTGCTTTACAGGAGAAAAAAAATCCTGGGTATCTTCCTTGGAGGAGTCTGGGGTTGCAACCCAGGATTAGGCCTGCCTTAAAGCTGGGGTCAAAGCACTGCAGGACATGCCTGAGAGGAGTGTTGGGTGGGTTCTGGAGCAAACCTCTTGCTTTACAGGAGAAAAAAAATCCCGGGTATCTTCCTTGGAGGAGTCTGGGGTTGCAACCCAGGATTAGGCCTGCCTTAAAGCTGGGGTCAAAGCACTGCAGGACATGCCTGAGAGGAGTCTTGGGTGGGTTCTGGAGCAAACCTCTTGCTTTACAGGAGAAAAAAAATCCTGGGTATCTTCCTTGGAGGAGTCTGGGGTTGCAACCCAGGATTAGGCCTGCCTTAAAGCTGGGGTCAAAGCACTGCAGGAGATGCCTGAGAGGAGTGTTGGGTGGGTTCTGGAGCAAACCTCTTGCTTTACAGGAGAAAAAAAATCCTGGGTATCTTCCTTGGAGGAGTCTGGGGTTGCAACCCAGGATTAGGCCTGCCTTAAAGCTGGGGTCAAAGCACTGCAGGACATGCCTGAGAGGAGTGTTGGGTGGGTTCTGGAGCAAACCTCTTGCTTTACAGGAGAAAAAAAATCCTGGGTATCTTCCTTGGAGGAGTCTGGGGTTGCAACCCAGGATTAGGCCTGCCTTAAAGCTGGGGTCAAAGCACTGCAGGACATGCCTGAGAGGAGTGTTGGGTGGGTTCTGGAGCAAACCTCCTTGCTTTACAGGAGAAAAAAAATCCTGGGTATCTTCCTTGGAGGAGTCTGGGGTTGCAACCCAGGATTAGGCCTGCCTTAAAGCTGGGGTCAAAGCACTGCAGGACATGCCTGAGAGGAGTGTTGGGTGGGTTCTGGAGCAAACCTCTTGCTTTACAGGAGAAAAAAAATCCTGGGTATCTTCCTTGGAGGAGTCTGGGGTTGCAACCCAGGATTAGGCCTGCCTTAAAGCTGGGGTCAAAGCACTGCAGGACATGCCTGAGAGGAGTCTTGGGTGGGTTCTGGAGCAAACCTCTTGCTTTACAGGAGAAAAAAAATCCTGGGTATCTTCCTTGGAGGAGTCTGGGGTTGCAACCCAGGATTAGGCCTGCCTTAAAGCTGGGGTCAAAGCATTGCAGGACATGCCTGAGAGGAGTGTTGGGTGGGTTCTGGAGCAAACCTCTTGCTTTACAGGAGAAAAAAAATCCTGGGTATCTTCCTTGGAGGAGTCTGGGGTTGCAACCCAGGATTAGGCCTGCCTTAAAGCTGGGGTCAAAGCACTGCAGGACATGCCTGAGAGGAGTGTTGGCTGGGTTCTGGAGCAAACCTCCTTGCTTTACAGGAGAAAAAAAATCCTGGGTATCTTCCTTGGAGGAGTCTGGGGTTGCAACCCAGGATTAGGCCTGCCTTAAAGCTGGGGTCAAAGCACTGCAGGACATGCCTGAGAGGAGTGTTGGGTGGGTTCTGGAGCAAACCTCCTTGCTTTACAGGAGAAAAAAAATCCTGGGTATCTTCCTTGGAGGAGTCTGGGGTTGCAACCCAGGATTAGGCCTGCCTTAAAGCTGAGGTCAAAGCACTGCAGGACATGCCTGAGAGGAGTGTTGGGTGGGTTCTGGAGCAAACCTCTTGCTTTACAGGAGAAAAAAAATCCCGGGTATCTTCCTTGGAGGAGTCTGGGGTTGCAACCCAGGATTAGGCCTGCCTTAAAGCTGGGGTCAAAGCACTGCAGGACATGCCTGAGAGGAGTGTTGGGTGGGTTCTGGAGCAAACCTCTTGCTTTACAGGAGAAAAAAAATCCTGGGTATCTTCCTTGGAGGAGTCTGGGGTTGCAACCCAGGATTAGGCCTGCCTTAAAGCTGGGGTCAAAGCACTGCAGGAGATGCCTGAGAGGAGTGTTGGGTGGGTTCTGGAGCAAACCTCTTGCTTTACAGGAGAAAAAAAATCCTGGGTATCTTCCTTGGAGGAGTCTGGGGTTGCAACCCAGGATTAGGCCTGCCTTAAAGCTGGGGTCAAAGCACTGCAGGACATGCCTGAGAGGAGTGTTGGGTGGGTTCTGGAGCAAACCTCTTGCTTTACAGGAGAAAAAAAATCCTGGGTATCTTCCTTGGAGGAGTCTGGGGTTGCAACCCAGGATTAGGCCTGCCTTAAAGCTGGGGTCAAAGCACTGCAGGACATGCCTGAGAGGAGTCTTGGGTGGGTTCTGGAGCAAACCTCTTGCTTTACAGGAGAAAAAAAATCCTGGGTATCTTCCTTGGAGGAGTCTGGGGTTGCAACCCAGGATTGGGCCTGCCTTAAAGCTGGGGTCAAAGCACTGCAGGACATGCCTGAGAGGAGTGTTGGGTGGGTTCTGGAGCAAACCTCTTGCTTTACAGGAGAAAAAAAATCCTGGGTATCTTCCTTGGAGGAGTCTGGGGTTGCAACCCAGGATTGGGCCTGCCTTAAAGCTGGGGTCAAAGCACTGCAGGACATGCCTGAGAGGAGTCTTGGGTGGGTTCTGGAGCAAACCTCTTGCTTTACAGGAGAAAAAAAATCCTGGGTATCTTCCTTGGAGGAGTCTGGGGTTGCAACCCAGGATTGGGCCTGCCTTAAAGCTGGGGTCAAAGCACTGCAGGACATGCCTGAGAGGAGTGTTGGGTGGGTTCTGGAGCAAACCTCTTGCTTTACAGGAGAAAAAAAATCCCGGGTATCTTCCTTGGAGGAGTCTGGGGTTGCAACCCAGGATTAGGCCTGCCTTAAAGCTGGGGTCAAAGCACTGCAGGACATGCCTGAGAGGAGTCTTGGGTGGGTTCTGGAGCAAACCTCTTGCTTTACAGGAGAAAAAAAATCCTGGGTATCTTCCTTGGAGGAGTCTGGGGTTGCAACCCAGGATTAGGCCTGCCTTAAAGCTGGGGTCAAAGCACTGCAGGACATGCCTGAGAGGAGTCTTGGGTGGGTTCTGGAGCAAACCTCTTGCTTTACAGGAGAAAAAAAATCCTGGGTATCTTCCTTGGAGGAGTCTGGGGTTGCAACCCAGGATTAGGCCTGCCTTAAAGCTGGGGTCAAAGCACTGCAGGACATGCCTGAGAGGAGTGTTGGGTGGGTTCTGGAGCAAACCTCTTGCTTTACAGGAGAAAAAAAATCCTGGGTATCTTCCTTGGAGGAGTCTGGGGTTGCAACCCAGGATTAGGCCTGCCTTAAAGCTGGGGTCAAAGCACTGCAGGACATGCCTGAGAGGAGTGTTGGGTGGGTTCTGGAGCAAACCTCCTTGCTTTACAGGAGAAAAAAAATCCCGGGTATCTTCCTTGGAGGAGTCTGGGGTTGCAACCCAGGATTAGGCCTGCCTTAAAGCTGGGGTCAAAGCACTGCAGGACATGCCTGAGAGGAGTGTTGGGTGGGTTCTGGAGCAAACCTCTTGCTTTACAGGAGAAAAAAAATCCCGGGTATCTTCCTTGGAGGAGTCTGGGGTTGCAACCCAGGATTAGGCCTTCCTTAAAGCTGGGGTCAAAGCACTGCAGGACATGCCTGAGAGGAGTGTTGGGTGGGTTCTGGAGCAAACCTCTTGCTTTACAGGAGAAAAAAAATCCTGGGTATCTTCCTTGGAGGAGTCTGGGGTTGCAACCCAGGATTAGGCCTGCCTTAAAGCTGGGGTCAAAGCACTGCAGGACATGCCTGAGAGGAGTGTTGGGTGGGTTCTGGAGCAAACCTCTTGCTTTACAGGAGAAAAAAAATCCTGGGTATCTTCCTTGGAGGAGTCTGGGGTTGCAACCCAGGATTGGGCCTGCCTTAAAGCTGGGGTCAAAGCACTGCAGGACATGCCTGAGAGGAGTGTTGGGTGGGTTCTGGAGCAAAACTCTTGCTTTACAGGAGAAAAAAAATCCCGGGTATCTTCCTTGGAGGAGTCTGGGGTTGCAACCCAGGATTAGGCCTGCCTTAAAGCTGGGGTCAAAGCACTGCAGGACATGCCTGAGAGGAGTGTTGGGTGGGTTCTGGAGCAAACCTCTTGCTTTACAGGAGAAAAAAAATCCCGGGTATCTTCCTTGGAGGAGTCTGGGGTTGCAACCCAGGATTAGGCCTGCCTTAAAGCTGGGGTCAAAATACTCCAGGACATGCCTGAGAGGAGTCTTGGGTGAGTCCTGGAGCAAACCTTTTCCTTTACAGGAGAAAAGACAACCCAGGAAGCTTCCTTGGGGGAGTCTACTGCTGCTACCTGAGATCTCAGGTCCCTAAAGCAGAGTCGGAAGATACTGGGAGCTGCCTGGGAGGAGTGTGGTGTGGATCTTGGAGGTAAGAGCTTTCCCCAATACTAAAAAATATTCCATGTGTCTTCCTTGGAGGAGTCTAAGAGTTTTACCTGGGATCTCAGGTCCCTGAAGCAGGGCTCAAGACAGTGTGGGACATGTCTGTGAGGAATCTTGGGCAGATGCCAGAGAAGAGAGCGTCCTTTGAGGGAAAAAATCCTTTTGGGTATCTTCCTTGGAGGAGTCTGGGGTTGCAACCCAGGATTAGGCCTGCCTTAAAGCTGGGGTCAAAGCACTGCAGGACATGCCTGAGAGGAGTCTTGGGTGGGTTCTGGAGCAAACCTCTTGCTTTACAGGAGAAAAAAAATCCCGGGTATCTTCCTTGGAGGAGTCTGGGGTTGCAACCCAGGATTAGGCCTGCCTTAAAGCTGGGGTCAAAGCACTGCAGGACATGCCTGAGAGGAGTCTTGGGTGGGTTCTGGAGCAAACCTCTTGCTTTACAGGAGAAAAAAAATCCTGGGTATCTTCCTTGGAGGAGTCTGGGGTTGCAACCCAGGATTAGGCCTGCCTTAAAGCTGGGGACAAAGCACTGCAGGACATGCCTGAGAGGAGTCTTGGGTGGGTTCTGGAGCAAAACTCTTGCTTTACAGGAGAAAAAAAATCCCGGGTATCTTCCTTGGAGGAGTCTGGGGTTGCAACCCAGGATTAGGCCTGCCTTAAAGCTGGGGTCAAAGCACTGCAGGACATGCCTGAGAGGAGTGTTGGGTGGGTTCTGGAGCAAACCTCTTGCTTTACAGGAGAAAAAAAATCCTGGGTATCTTCCTTGGAGGAGTCTGGGGTTGCAACCCAGGATTAGGCCTGCCTTAAAGCTGGGGTCAAAGCACTGCAGGACATGCCTGAGAGGAGTGTTGGGTGGGTTCTGGAGCAAACCTCCTTGCTTTACAGGAGAAAAAAAATCCTGGGTATCTTCCTTGGAGGAGTCTGGGGTTGCAACCCAGGATTAGGCCTGCCTTAAAGCTGGGGTCAAAGCACTGCAGGACATGCCTGAGAGGAGTCTTGGGTGGGTTCTGGAGCAAACCTCTTGCTTTACAGGAGAAAAAAAATCCTGGGTATCTTCCTTGGAGGAGTCTGGGGTTGCAACCCAGGATTAGGCCTGCCTTAAAGCTGGGGTCAAAGCACTGCAGGACATGCCTGAGAGGAGTGTTGGGTGGGTTCTGGAGCAAACCTCTTGCTTTACAGGAGAAAAAAAATCCTGGGTATCTTCCTTGGAGGAGTCTGGGGTTGCAACCCAGGATTAGGCCTGCCTTAAAGCTGGGGTCAAAGCACTGCAGGACATGCCTGAGAGGAGTGTTGGGTGGGTTCTGGAGCAAACCTCTTGCTTTACAGGAGAAAAAAAATCCTGGGTATCTTCCTTGGAGGAGTCTGGGGTTGCAACCCAGGATTAGGCCTGCCTTAAAGCTGGGGTCAAAGCACTGCAGGACATGCCTGAGAGGAGTGTTGGGTGGGTTCTGGAGCAAACCTCTTGCTTTACAGGAGAAAAAAAATCCTGGGTATCTTCCTTGGAGGAGTCTGGGGTTGCAACCCAGGATTAGGCCTGCCTTAAAGCTGGGGTCAAAGCACTGCAGGACATGCCTGAGAGGAGTGTTGGGTGGGTTCTGGAGCAAACCTCTTGCTTTACAGGAGAAAAAAAATCCTGGGTATCTTCCTTGGAGGAGTCTGGGGTTGCAACCCAGGATTAGGCCTGCCTTAAAGCTGGGGTCAAAGCACTGCAGGACATGCCTGAGAGGAGTGTTGGGTGGGTTCTGGAGCAAACCTCCTTGCTTTACAGGAGAAAAAAAATCCCGGGTATCTTCCTTGGAGGAGTCTGGGGTTGCAACCCAGGATTAGGCCTGCCTTAAAGCTGGGGTCAAAGCACTGCAGGACATGCCTGAGAGGAGTGTTGGGTGGGTTCTGGAGCAAACCTCTTGCTTTACAGGAGAAAAAAAATCCCGGGTATCTTCCTTGGAGGAGTCTGGGGTTGCAACCCAGGATTAGGCCTGCCTTAAAGCTGGGGTCAAAGCACTGCAGGACATGCCTGAGAGGAGTGTTGGGTGGGTTCTGGAGCAAACCTCTTGCTTTACAGGAGAAAAAAAATCCTGGGTATCTTCCTTGGAGGAGTCTGGGGTTGCAACCCAGGATTAGGCCTGCCTTAAAGCTGGGGTCAAAGCACTGCAGGACATGCCTGAGAGGAGTCTTGGGTGGGTTCTGGAGCAAACCTCTTGCTTTACAGGAGAAAAAAAATCCTGGGTATCTTCCTTGGAGGAGTCTGGGGTTGCAACCCAGGATTGGGCCTGCCTTAAAGCTGGGGTCAAAGCACTGCAGGACATGCCTGAGAGGAGTGTTGGGTGGGTTCTGGAGCAAAACTCTTGCTTTACAGGAGAAAAAAAATCCCGGGTATCTTCCTTGGAGGAGTCTGGGGTTGCAACCCAGGATTAGGCCTGCCTTAAAGCTGGGGTCAAAGCACTGCAGGACATGCCTGAGAGGAGTGTTGGGTGGGTTCTGGAGCAAACCTCTTGCTTTACAGGAGAAAAAAAATCCCGGGTATCTTCCTTGGAGGAGTCTGGGGTTGCAACCCAGGATTAGGCCTGCCTTAAAGCTGGGGTCAAAATACTCCAGGACATGCCTGAGAGGAGTCTTGGGTGAGTCCTGGAGCAAACCTTTTCCTTTACAGGAGAAAAGACAACCCAGGAAGCTTCCTTGGGGGAGTCTACTGCTGCTACCTGAGATCTCAGGTCCCTAAAGCAGAGTCGGAAGATACTGGGAGCTGCCTGGGAGGAGTGTGGTGTGGATCTTGGAGGTAAGAGCTTTCCCCAATACTAAAAAATATTCCATGTGTCTTCCTTGGAGGAGTCTAAGAGTTTTACCTGGGATCTCAGGTCCCTGAAGCAGGGCTCAAGACAGTGTGGGACATGTCTGTGAGGAATCTTGGGCAGATGCCAGAGAAGAGAGCGTCCTTTGAGGGAAAAAATCCTTTTGGGTATCTTCCTTGGAGGAGTCTGGGGTTGCAACCCAGGATTAGGCCTGCCTTAAAGCTGGGGTCAAAGCACTGCAGGACATGCCTGAGAGGAGTGTTGGGTGGGTTCTGGAGCAAACCTCTTGCTTTACAGGAGAAAAAAAATCCCGGGTATCTTCCTTGGAGGAGTCTGGGGTTGCAACCCAGGATTAGGCCTGCCTTAAAGCTGGGGTCAAAGCACTGCAGGACATGCCTGAGAGGAGTCTTGGGTGGGTTCTGGAGCAAACCTCTTGCTTTACAGGAGAAAAAAAATCCTGGGTATCTTCCTTGGAGGAGTCTGGGGTTGCAACCCAGGATTAGGCCTGCCTTAAAGCTGGGGTCAAAGCACTGCAGGACATGCCTGAGAGGAGTCTTGGGTGGGTTCTGGAGCAAAACTCTTGCTTTACAGGAGAAAAAAAATCCCGGGTATCTTCCTTGGAGGAGTCTGGGGTTGCAACCCAGGATTAGGCCTGCCTTAAAGCTGGGGTCAAAGCACTGCAGGACATGCCTGAGAGGAGTGTTGGGTGGGTTCTGGAGCAAACCTCTTGCTTTACAGGAGAAAAAAAATCCTGGGTATCTTCCTTGGAGGAGTCTGGGGTTGCAACCCAGGATTAGGCCTGCCTTAAAGCTGGGGTCAAAGCACTGCAGGACATGCCTGAGAGGAGTGTTGGGTGGGTTCTGGAGCAAACCTCCTTGCTTTACAGGAGAAAAAAAATCCTGGGTATCTTCCTTGGAGGAGTCTGGGGTTGCAACCCAGGATTAGGCCTGCCTTAAAGCTGGGGTCAAAGCACTGCAGGACATGCCTGAGAGGAGTCTTGGGTGGGTTCTGGAGCAAACCTCCTTGCTTTACAGGAGAAAAAAAATCCTGGGTATCTTCCTTGGAGGAGTCTGGGGTTGCAACCCAGGATTAGGCCTGCCTTAAAGCTGGGGTCAAAGCACTGCAGGACATGCCTGAGAGGAGTGTTGGGTGGGTTCTGGAGCAAACCTCTTGCTTTACAGGAGAAAAAAAATCCTGGGTATCTTCCTTGGAGGAGTCTGGGGTTGCAACCCAGGATTAGGCCTGCCTTAAAGCTGGGGTCAAAGCACTGCAGGACATGCCTGAGAGGAGTGTTGGGTGGGTTCTGGAGCAAACCTCTTGCTTTACAGGAGAAAAAAAATCCTGGGTATCTTCCTTGGAGGAGTCTGGGGTTGCAACCCAGGATTAGGCCTGCCTTAAAGCTGGGGTCAAAGCACTGCAGGACATGCCTGAGAGGAGTGTTGGGTGGGTTCTGGAGCAAACCTCTTGCTTTACAGGAGAAAAAAAATCCTGGGTATCTTCCTTGGAGGAGTCTGGGGTTGCAACCCAGGATTAGGCCTGCCTTAAAGCTGGGGTCAACGCACTGCAGGACATGCCTGAGAGGAGTCTTGGGTGGGTTCTGGAGCAAACCTCTTGCTTTACAGGAGAAAAAAAATCCTGGGTATCTTCCTTGGAGGAGTCTGGGGTTGCAACCCAGGATTAGGCCTGCCTTAAAGCTGGGGTCAAAGCACTGCAGGACATGCCTGAGAGGAGTCTTGGGTGGGTTCTGGAGCAAACCTCTTGCTTTACAGGAGAAAAAAAATCCTGGGTATCTTCCTTGGAGGAGTCTGGGGTTGCAACCCAGGATTAGGCCTGCCTTAAAGCTGGGGTCAAAGCACTGCAGGACATGCCTGAGAGGAGTGTTGGGTGGGTTCTGGAGCAAACCTCCTTGCTTTACAGGAGAAAAAAAATCCTGGGTATCTTCCTTGGAGGAGTCTGGGGTTGCAACCCAGGATTAGGCCTGCCTTAAAGCTGGGGTCAAAGCACTGCAGGACATGCCTGAGAGGAGTGTTGGATGGGTTCTGGAGCAAACCTCCTTGCTTTACAGGAGAAAAAAAATCCTGGGTATCTTCCTTGGAGGAGTCTGGGGTTGCAACCCAGGATTAGGCCTGCCTTAAAGCTGGGGTCAAAGCACTGCAGGACATGCCTGAGAGGAGTGTTGGGTGGGTTCTGGAGCAAACCTCTTGCTTTACAGGAGAAAAAAAATCCTGGGTATCTTCCTTGGAGGAGTCTGGGGTTGCAACCCAGGATTAGGCCTGCCTTAAAGCTGGGGTCAAAGCACTGCAGGACATGCCTGAGAGGAGTGTTGGGTGGGTTCTGGAGCAAACCTCTTGCTTTACAGGAGAAAAAAAATCCTGGGTATCTTCCTTGGAGGAGTCTGGGGTTGCAACCCAGGATTAGGCCTGCCTTAAAGCTGGGGTCAAAGCACTGCAGGACATGCCTGAGAGGAGTGTTGGGTGGGTTCTGGAGCAAACCTCTTGCTTTACAGGAGAAAAAAAATCCCGGGTATCTTCCTTGGAGGAGTCTGGGGTTGCAACCCAGGATTAGGCCTGCCTTAAAGATGGGGTCAAAGCACTGCAGGACATGCCTGAGAGGAGTCTTGGGTGGGTTCTGAAGCAAACCTCTTGCTTTACAGGAGAAAAAAAATCCTGGGTATCTTCCTTGGAGGAGTCTGGGGTTGCAACCCAGGATTAGGCCTGCCTTAAAGCTGGGGTCAAAGCACTGCAGGACATGCCTGAGAGGAGTGTTGGGTGGGTTCTGGAGCAAACCTCTTGCTTTACAGGAGAAAAAAAATCCTGGGTATCTTCCTTGGAGGAGTCTGGGGTTGCAACCCAGGATTAGGCCTGCCTTAAAGCTGGGGTCAAAGCACTGCAGGACATGCCTGAGAGGAGTCTTGGGTGGGTTCTGGAGCAAACCTCTTGCTTTACAGGAGAAAAAAAATCCCGGGTATCTTCCTTGGAGGAGTCTGGGGTTGCAACCCAGGATTAGGCCTGCCTTAAAGCTGGGGTCAAAGCACTGCAGGACATGCCTGAGAGGAGTCTTGGGTGAGTCCTGGAGCAAACCTTTTCCTTTACAGGAGAAAAGAGAACCCAGGAAGCTTCCTTGGGGGAGTCTAGTGCTGCTACCTGAGATCTCAGGTCCCTAAAGCAGAGTCGGAAGATACTGGGAGCTGCCTGGGAGGAGTGTGGTGTGGATCTTGGAGGTAAGAGCTTTCCCCAATACTAAAAAATATTCCATGTGTCTTCCTTGGAGGAGTCTAAGAGTTTTACCTGGGATCTGAGGTCCCTGAAGCAGGGCTCAAGACAGTGTGGGACATGTCTGTGAGGAATCTTGGGCAGATGCCAGAGAAGAGAGCGTCCTTTGAGGGAAAAAATCCTTTTGGGTATCTTCCTTGGAGGAGTCTGGGGTTGCAACCCAGGATTAGGCCTGCCTTAAAGCTGGGGTCAAAGCACTGCAGGACATGCCTGAGAGGAGTCTTGGGTGGGTTCTGGAGCAAACCTCTTGCTTTACAGGAGAAAAAAAATCCTGGGTATCTTCCTTGGAGGAGTCTGGGGTTGCAACCCAGGATTAGGCCTGCCTTAAAGCTGGGGTCAAAGCACTGCAGGACATGCCTGAGAGGAGTGTTGGGTGGGTTCTGGAGCAAAACTCCTTGCTTTACAGGAGAAAAAAAATCCTGGGTATCTTCCTTGGAGGAGTCTGGGGTTGCAACCCAGGATTAGGCCTGCCTTAAAGCTGGGGTCAAAGCACTGCAGGACATGCCTGAGAGGAGTGTTGGGTGGGTTCTGGAGCAAACCTCTTGCTTTACAGGAGAAAAAAAATCCTGGGTATCTTCCTTGGAGGAGTCTGGGGTTGCAACCCAGGATTAGGCCTGCCTTAAAGCTGGGGTCAAAGCACTGCAGGACATGCCTGAGAGGAGTCTTGGGTGGGTTCTGGAGCAAACCTCTTGCTTTACAGGAGAAAAAAAATCCTGGGTATCTTCCTTGGAGGAGTCTGGGGTTGCAACCCAGGATTAGGCCTGCCTAAAGCTGGGGTCAAAGCACTGCAGGACATGCCTGAGAGGAGTGTTGGGTGGGTTCTGGAGCAAACCTCTTGCTTTACAGGAGAAAAAAAATCCCGGGTATCTTCCTTGGAGGAGTCTGGGATTGCAACCCAGGATTAGGCCTGCCTTAAAGCTGGGGTCAAAGCACTGCAGGACATGCCTGAGAGGAGTCTTGGGTGGGTTCTGGAGCAAACCTCTTGCTTTACAGGAGAAAAAAAATCCTGGGTATCTTCCTTGGAGGAGTCTGGGGTTGCAACCCAGGATTAGGCCTGCCTTAAAGCTGGGGTCAAAGCACTGCAGGACATGCCTGAGAGGAGTGTTGGGTGGGTTCTGGAGCAAACCTCTTGCTTTACAGGAGAAAAAAAATCCTGGGTATCTTCCTTGGAGGAGTCTGGGGTTGCAACCCAGGATTAGGCCTGCCTTAAAGCTGGGGTCAAAGCACTGCAGGACATGCCTGAGAGGAGTCTTGGGTGGGTTCTGGAGCAAAACTCTTGCTTTACAGGAGAAAAAAAATCCTGGGTATCTTCCTTGGAGGAGTCTGGGGTTGCAACCCAGGATTAGGCCTGCCTTAAAGCTGGGGTCAAAGCACTGCAGGAGATGCCTGAGAGGAGTCTTGGGTGGGTTCTGGAGCAAACCTCTTGCTTTACAGGAGAAAAAAAATCCCGGGTATCTTCCTTGGAGGAGTCTGGGGTTGCAACCCAGGATTAGGCCTGCCTTAAAGCTGGGGTCAAAGCACTGCAGGACATGCCTGAGAGGAGTCTTGGGTGGGTTCTGGAGCAAACCTCTTGCTTTACAGGAGAAAAAAAATCCTGGGTATCTTCCTTGGAGGAGTCTGGGGTTGCAACCCAGGATTAGGCCTGCCTTAAAGCTGGGGTCAAAGCACTGCAGGACATGCCTGAGAGGAGTCTTGGGTGGGTTCTGGAGCAAACCTCTTGCTTTACAGGAGAAAAAAAATCCCGGGTATCTTCCTTGGAGGAGTCTGGGGTTGCAACCCAGGATTAGGCCTGCCTTAAAGCTGGGGTCAAAGCACTGCAGGACATGCCTGAGAGGAGTCTTGGGTGGGTTCTGGAGCAAACCTCTTGCTTTACAGGAGAAAAAAAATCCTGGGTATCTTCCTTGGAGGAGTCTGGGGTTGCAACCCAGGATTAGGCCTGCCTTAAAGCTGGGGTCAAAGCACTGCAGGACATGCCTGAGAGGAGTGTTGGGTGGGTTCTGGAGCAAACCTCTTGCTTTACAGGAGAAAAAAAATCCCGGGTATCTTCCTTGGAGGAGTCTGGGGTTGCAACCCAGGATTAGGCCTGCCTTAAAGCTGGGGTCAAAGCACTGCAGGACATGCCTGAGAGGAGTCTTGGGTGGGTTCTGGAGCAAACCTCTTGCTTTACAGGAGAAAAAAAATCCTGGGTATCTTCCTTGGAGGAGTCTGGGGTTGCAACCCAGGATTAGGCCTGCCTTAAAGCTGGGGTCAAAGCACTGCAGGACATGCCTGAGAGGAGTCTTGGGTGGGTTCTGGAGCAAACCTCTTGCTTTACAGGAGAAAAAAAATCCTGGGTATCTTCCTTGGAGGAGTCTGGTGTTGCAACCCAGGATTAGGCCTGCCTTAAAGCTGGGGTCAAAGCACTGCAGGACATGCCTGAGAGGAGTCTTGGGTGGGTTCTGGAGCAAACCTCTTGCTTTACAGGAGAAAAAAAATCCTGGGTATCTTCCTTGGAGGAGTCTGGGGTTGCAACCCAGGATTAGGCCTGCCTTAAAGCTGGGGTCAAAGCACTGCAGGACATGCCTGAGAGGAGTCTTGGGTGGGTTCTGGAGCAAACCTCTTGCTTTACAGGAGAAAAAAAATCCTGGGTATCTTCCTTGGAGGAGTCTGGGGTTGCAACCCAGGATTAGGCCTGCCTTAAAGCTGGGGTCAAAATACTCCAGGACATGCCTGAGAGGAGTCTTGGGTGAGTCCTGGAGCAAACCTTTTCCTTTACAGGAGAAAAGACAACCCAGGAAGCTTCCTTGGGGGAGTCTAGTGCTGCTACCTGAGATCTCAGGTCCCTAAAGCAGAGTCGGAAGATACTGGGAGCTGCCTGGGAGGAGTGTGGTGTGGATCTTGGAGGTAAGAGCTTTCCCCAATACTAAAAAATATTCCATGTGTCTTCCTTGGAGGAGTCTAAGAGTTTTACCTGGGATCTCAGGTCCCTGAAGCAGGGCTCAAGACAGTGTGGGACATGTCTGTGAGGAATCTTGGGCAGATGCCAGAGAAGAGAGCGTCCTTTGAGGGAAAAAATCCTTTTGGGTATCTTCCTTGGAGGAGTCTGGGGTTGCAACCCAGGATTAGGCCTGCCTTAAAGCTGGGGTCAAAGCACTGCAGGACATGCCTGAGAGGAGTCTTGGGTGGGTTCTGGAGCAAACCTCTTGCTTTACAGGAGAAAAAAAATCCTGGGTATCTTCCTTGGAGGAGTCTGGGGTTGCAACCCAGGATTAGGCCTGCCTTAAAGCTGGGGTCAAAGCACTGCAGGACATGCCTGAGAGGAGTGTTGGGTGGGTTCTGGAGCAAAACTCCTTGCTTTACAGGAGAAAAAAAATCCTGGGTATCTTCCTTGGAGGAGTCTGGGGTTGCAACCCAGGATTAGGCCTGCCTTAAAGCTGGGGTCAAAGCACTGCAGGACATGCCTGAGAGGAGTGTTGGGTGGGTTCTGGAGCAAACCTCTTGCTTTACAGGAGAAAAAAAATCCTGGGTATCTTCCTTGGAGGAGTCTGGGGTTGCAACCCAGGATTAGGCCTGCCTTAAAGCTGGGGTCAAAGCACTGCAGGACATGCCTGAGAGGAGTGTTGGGTGGGTTCTGGAGCAAACCTCTTGCTTTACAGGAGAAAAAAAATCCTGGGTATCTTCCTTGGAGGAGTCTGGGGTTGCAACCCAGGATTAGGCCTGCCTAAAGCTGGGGTCAAAGCACTGCAGGACATGCCTGAGAGGAGTCTTGGGTGGGTTCTGGAGCAAACCTCTTGCTTTACAGGAGAAAAAAAATCCTGGGTATCTTCCTTGGAGGAGTCTGGGGTTGCAACCCAGGATTAGGCCTGCCTTAAAGCTGGGGTCAAAGCACTGCAGGACATGCCTGAGAGGAGTGTTGGGTGGGTTCTGGAGCAAACCTCTTGCTTTACAGGAGAAAAAAAATCCCGGGTATCTTCCTTGGAGGAGTCTGGGGTTGCAACCCAGGATTAGGCCTGCCTTAAAGCTGGGGTCAAAGCACTGCAGGACATGCCTGAGAGGAGTCTTGGGTGGGTTCTGGAGCAAACCTCTTGCTTTACAGGAGAAAAAAAATCCTGGGTATCTTCCTTGGAGGAGTCTGGGGTTGCAACCCAGGATTAGGCCTGCCTTAAAGCTGGGGTCAAAGCACTGCAGGACATGCCTGAGAGGAGTGTTGGGTGGGTTCTGGAGCAAACCTCTTGCTTTACAGGAGAAAAAAAATCCCGGGTATCTTCCTTGGAGGAGTCTGGGGTTGCAACCCAGGATTAGGCCTGCCTTAAAGCTGGGGTCAAAGCACTGCAGGACATGCCTGAGAGGAGTCTTGGGTGGGTTCTGGAGCAAACCTCTTGCTTTACAGGAGAAAAAAAATCCTGGGTATCTTCCTTGGAGGAGTCTGGGGTTGCAACCCAGGATTAGGCCTGCCTTAAAGCTGGGGTCAAAGCACTGCAGGACATGCCTGAGAGGAGTCTTGGGTGGGTTCTGGAGCAAACCTCTTGCTTTACAGGAGAAAAAAAATCCTGGGTATCTTCCTTGGAGGAGTCTGGGGTTGCAACCCAGGATTAGGCCTGCCTTAAAGCTGGGGTCAAAGCACTGCAGGACATGCCTGAGAGGAGTCTTGGGTGGGTTCTGGAGCAAACCTCTTGCTTTACAGGAGAAAAAAAATCCTGGGTATCTTCCTTGGAGGAGTCTGGTGTTGCAACCCAGGATTAGGCCTGCCTTAAAGCTGGGGTCAAAGCACTGCAGGACATGCCTGAGAGGAGTCTTGGGTGGGTTCTGGAGCAAAACTCTTGCTTTACAGGAGAAAAAAAATCCTGGGTATCTTCCTTGGAGGAGTCTGGGGTTGCAACCCAGGATTAGGCCTGCCTTAAAGCTGGGGTCAAAGCACTGCAGGACATGCCTGAGAGGAGTGTTGGGTGGGTTCTGGAGCAAACCTCTTGCTTTACAGGAGAAAAAAAATCCTGGGTATCTTCCTTGGAGGAGTCTGGGGTTGCAACCCAGGATTAGGCCTGCCTTAAAGCTGGGGTCAAAGCACTGCAGGACATGCATGAGAGGAGTGTTGGGTGGGTTCTGGAGCAAAACTCCTTGCTTTACAGGAGAAAAAAAATCCTGGGTATCTTCCTTGGAGGAGTCTGGGGTTGCAACCCAGGATTAGGCCTGCCTTAAAGCTGGGGTCAAAGCACTGCAGGACATGCCTGAGAGGAGTGTTGGGTGGGTTCTGGAGCAAACCTCTTGCTTTACAGGAGAAAAAAAATCCTGGGTATCTTCCTTGGAGGAGTCTGGGGTTGCAACCCAGGATTAGGCCTGCCTTAAAGCTGGGGTCAAAGCACTGCAGGACATGCCTGAGAGGAGTGTTGGGTGGGTTCTGGAGCAAACCTCTTGCTTTACAGGAGAAAAATAATCCTGGGTATCTTTCTTGGAGGAGTCTGGGGTTGCAACCCAGGATTAGGCCTGCCTAAAGCTGGGGTCAAAGCACTGCAGGACATGCCTGAGAGGAGTCTTGGGTGGGTTCTGGAGCAAACCTCTTGCTTTACAGGAGAAAAAAAATCCTGGGTATCTTCCTTGGAGGAGTCTGGGGTTGCAACCCAGGATTAGGCCTGCCTTAAAGCTGGGGTCAAAGCACTGCAGGACATGCCTGAGAGGAGTCTTGGGTGAGTCCTGGAGCAAACCTTTTCCTTTACAGGAGAAAAGACAACCCAGGAAGCTTCCTTGGGGGAGTCTAGTGCTGCTACCTGAGATCTCAGGTCCCTAAAGCAGAGTCGGAAGATACTGGGAGCTGCCTGGGAGGAGTGTGGTGTGGATCTTGGAGGTAAGAGCTTTCCCCAATACTAAAAAATATTCCATGTGTCTTCCTTGGAGGAGTCTAAGAGTTTTACCTGGGATCTCAGGTCCCTGAAGCAGGGCTCAAGACAGTGTGGGACATGTCTGTGAGGAATCTTGGGCAGATGCCAGAGAAGAGAGCGTCCTTTGAGGGAAAAAATCCTTTTGGGTATCTTCCTTGGAGGAGTCTGGGGTTGCAACCCAGGATTAGGCCTGCCTTAAAGCTGGGGTCAAAGCACTGCAGGACATGCCTGAGAGGAGTCTTGGGTGGGTTCTGGAGCAAACCTCTTGCTTTACAGGAGAAAAAAAATCCCGGGTATCTTCCTTGGAGGAGTCTGGGGTTGCAACCCAGGATTAGGCCTGCCTTAAAGCTGGGGTCAAAGCACTGCAGGACATGCCTGAGAGGAGTCTTGGGTGGGTTCTGGAGCAAACCTCTTGCTTTACAGGAGAAAAAAAATCCTGGGTATCTTCCTTGGAGGAGTCTGGGGTTGCAACCCAGGATTAGGCCTGCCTTAAAGCTGGGGTCAAAGCACTGCAGGACATGCCTGAGAGGAGTGTTGGGTGGGTTCTGGAGCAAACCTCTTGCTTTACAGGAGAAAAAAAATCCCGGGTATCTTCCTTGGAGGAGTCTGGGGTTGCAACCCAGGATTAGGCCTGCCTTAAAGCTGGGGTCAAAGCACTGCAGGACATGCCTGAGAGGAGTCTTGGGTGGGTTCTGGAGCAAACCTCTTGCTTTACAGGAGAAAAAAAATCCTGGGTATCTTCCTTGGAGGAGTCTGGGGTTGCAACCCAGGATTAGGCCTGCCTTAAAGCTGGGGTCAAAGCACTGCAGGACATGCCTGAGAGGAGTCTTGGGTGGGTTCTGGAGCAAACCTCTTGCTTTACAGGAGAAAAAAAATCCTGGGTATCTTCCTTGGAGGAGTCTGGGGTTGCAACCCAGGATTAGGCCTGCCTTAAAGCTGGGGTCAAAGCACTGCAGGACATGCCTGAGAGGAGTCTTGGGTGGGTTCTGGAGCAAAACTCTTGCTTTACAGGAGAAAAAAAATCCTGGGTATCTTCCTTGGAGGAGTCTGGGGTTGCAACCCAGGATTAGGCCTGCCTTAAAGCTGGGGTCAAAGCACTGCAGGAGATGCCTGAGAGGAGTCTTGGGTGGGTTCTGGAGCAAACCTCTTGCTTTACAGGAGAAAAAAAATCCCGGGTATCTTCCTTGGAGGAGTCTGGGGTTGCAACCCAGGATTAGGCCTGCCTTAAAGCTGGGGTCAAAGCACTGCAGGACATGCCTGAGAGGAGTCTTGGGTGGGTTCTGGAGCAAACCTCTTGCTTTACAGGAGAAAAAAAATCCTGGGTATCTTCCTTGGAGGAGTCTGGGGTTGCAACCCAGGATTAGGCCTGCCTTAAAGCTGGGGTCAAAGCACTGCAGGACATGCCTGAGAGGAGTGTTGGGTGGGTTCTGGAGCAAACCTCTTGCTTTACAGGAGAAAAAAAATCCCGGGTATCTTCCTTGGAGGAGTCTGGGGTTGCAACCCAGGATTAGGCCTGCCTTAAAGCTGGGGTCAAAGCACTGCAGGACATGCCTGAGAGGAGTCTTGGGTGGGTTCTGGAGCAAACCTCTTGCTTTACAGGAGAAAAAAAATCCTGGGTATCTTCCTTGGAGGAGTCTGGGGTTGCAACCCAGGATTAGGCCTGCCTTAAAGCTGGGGTCAAAGCACTGCAGGACATGCCTGAGAGGAGTCTTGGGTGGGTTCTGGAGCAAACCTCTTGCTTTACAGGAGAAAAAAAATCCTGGGTATCTTCCTTGGAGGAGTCTGGTGTTGCAACCCAGGATTAGGCCTGCCTTAAAGCTGGGGTCAAAGCACTGCAGGACATGCCTGAGAGGAGTCTTGGGTGGGTTCTGGAGCAAAACTCTTGCTTTACAGGAAAAAAAAAATCCTGGGTATCTTCCTTGGAGGAGTCTGGGGTTGCAACCCAGGATTAGGCCTGCCTTAAAGCTGGGGTCAAAATACTCCAGGACATGCCTGAGAGGAGTCTTGGGTGAGTCCTGGAGCAAACCTTTTCCTTTACAGGAGAAAAGACAACCCAGGAAGCTTCCTTGGGGGAGTCTAGTGCTGCTACCTGAGATCTCAGGTCCCTAAAGCAGAGTCGGAAGATACTGGGAGCTGCCTGGGAGGAGTGTGGTGTGGATCTTGGAGGTAAGAGCTTTCCCCAATACTAAAAAATATTCCATGTGTCTTCCTTGGAGGAGTCTAAGAGTTTTACCTGGGATCTCAGGTCCCTGAAGCAGGGCTCAAGACAGTGTGGGACATGTCTGTGAGGAATCTTGGGCAGATGCCAGAGAAGAGAGCGTCCTTTGAGGGAACAAATCCTTTGGGGTATCTTCCTTGGAGGAGTCTGGGGTTGCAACCCAGGATTAGGCCTGCCTTAAAGCTGGGGTCAAAGCACTGCAGGACATGCCTGAGAGGAGTCTTGGGTGGGTTCTGGAGCAAAACTCTTGCTTTACAGGAGAAAAAAAATCCTGGGTATCTTCCTTGGAGGAGTCTGGGGTTGCAACCCAGGATTAGGCCTGCCTTAAAGCTGGGGTCAAAGCACTGCAGGAGATGCCTGAGAGGAGTGTTGGGTGGGTTCTGGAGCAAACCTCTTGCTTTACAGGAGAAAAAAAATCCCGGGTATCTTCCTTGGAGGAGTCTGGGGTTGCAACCCAGGATTAGGCCTGCCTTAAAGCTGGGGTCAAAGCACTGCAGGACATGCCTGAGAGGAGTCTTGGGTGGGTTCTGGAGCAAACCTCTTGCTTTACAGGAGAAAAAAAATCCTGGGTATCTTCCTTGGAGGAGTCTGGGGTTGCAACCCAGGATTAGGCCTGCCTTAAAGCTGGGGTCAAAGCACTGCAGGACATGCCTGAGAGGAGTGTTGGGTGGGTTCTGGAGCAAACCTCTTGCTTTACAGGAGAAAAAAAATCCTGGGTATCTTCCTTGGAGGAGTCTGGGGTTGCAACCCAGGATTAGGCCTGCCTTAAAGCTGGGGTCAAAGCACTGCAGGACATGCCTGAGAGGAGTCTTGGGTGGGTTCTGGAGCAAACCTCTTGCTTTACAGGAGAAAAAAAATCCCGGGTATCTTCCTTGGAGGAGTCTGGGGTTGCAACCCAGGATTAGGCCTGCCTTAAAGCTGGGGTCAAAGCACTGCAGGACATGCCTGAGAGGAGTCTTGGGTGAGTCCTGGAGCAAACCTTTTCCTTTACAGGAGAAAAGACAACCCAGGAAGCTTCCTTGGGGGAGTCTAGTGCTGCTACCTGAGATCTCAGGTCCCTAAAGCAGAGTCGGAAGATACTGGGAGCTGCCTGGGAGGAGTGTGGTGTGGATCTTGGAGGTAAGAGCTTTCCCCAATACTAAAAAATATTCCATGTGTCTTCCTTGGAGGAGTCTAAGAGTTTTACCTGGGATCTGAGGTCCCTGAAGCAGGGCTCAAGACAGTGTGGGACATGTCTGTGAGGAATCTTGGGCAGATGCCAGAGAAGAGAGCGTCCTTTGAGGGAAAAAATCCTTTTGGGTATCTTCCTTGGAGGAGTCTGGGGTTGCAACCCAGGATTAGGCCTGCCTTAAAGCTGGGGTCAAAGCACTGCAGGACATGCCTGAGAGGAGTGTTGGGTGGGTTCTGGAGCAAACCTCTTGCTTTACAGGAGAAAAAAAATCCTGGGTATCTTCCTTGGAGGAGTCTGGGGTTGCAACCCAGGATTAGGCCTGCCTTAAAGCTGGGGTCAAAGCACTGCAGGACATGCCTGAGAGGAGTCTTGGGTGGGTTCTGGAGCAAACCTCTTGCTTTACAGGAGAAAAAAAATCCTGGGTATCTTCCTTGGAGGAGTCTGGGGTTGCAACCCAGGATTAGGCCTGCCTAAAGCTGGGGTCAAAGCACTGCAGGACATGCCTGAGAGGAGTGTTGGGTGGGTTCTGGAGCAAACCTCTTGCTTTACAGGAGAAAAAAAATCCCGGGTATCTTCCTTGGAGGAGTCTGGGATTGCAACCCAGGATTAGGCCTGCCTTAAAGCTGGGGTCAAAGCACTGCAGGACATGCCTGAGAGGAGTCTTGGGTGGGTTCTGGAGCAAACCTCTTGCTTTACAGGAGAAAAAAAATCCTGGGTATCTTCCTTGGAGGAGTCTGGGGTTGCAACCCAGGATTAGGCCTGCCTTAAAGCTGGGGTCAAAGCACTGCAGGACATGCCTGAGAGGAGTGTTGGGTGGGTTCTGGAGCAAACCTCTTGCTTTACAGGAGAAAAAAAATCCTGGGTATCTTCCTTGGAGGAGTCTGGGGTTGCAACCCAGGATTAGGCCTGCCTTAAAGCTGGGGTCAAAGCACTGCAGGACATGCCTGAGAGGAGTGTTGGGTGGGTTCTGGAGCAAAACTCTTGCTTTACAGGAGAAAAAAAATCCTGGGTATCTTCCTTGGAGGAGTCTGGGGTTGCAACCCAGGATTAGGCCTGCCTTAAAGCTGGGGTCAAAGCACTGCAGGAGATGCCTGAGAGGAGTCTTGGGTGGGTTCTGGAGCAAACCTCTTGCTTTACAGGAGAAAAAAAATCCCGGGTATCTTCCTTGGAGGAGTCTGGGGTTGCAACCCAGGATTAGGCCTGCCTTAAAGCTGGGGTCAAAGCACTGCAGGACATGCCTGAGAGGAGTCTTGGGTGGGTTCTGGAGCAAACCTCTTGCTTTACAGGAGAAAAAAAATCCTGGGTATCTTCCTTGGAGGAGTCTGGGGTTGCAACCCAGGATTAGGCCTGCCTTAAAGCTGGGGTCAAAGCACTGCAGGACATGCCTGAGAGGAGTCTTGGGTGGGTTCTGGAGCAAACCTCTTGCTTTACAGGAGAAAAAAAATCCCGGGTATCTTCCTTGGAGGAGTCTGGGGTTGCAACCCAGGATTAGGCCTGCCTTAAAGCTGGGGTCAAAGCACTGCAGGACATGCCTGAGAAGAGTCTTGGGTGGGTTCTGGAGCAAACCTCTTGCTTTACAGGAGAAAAAAAATCCTGGGTATCTTCCTTGGAGGAGTCTGGGGTTGCAACCCAGGATTAGGCCTGCCTTAAAGCTGGGGTCAAAGCACTGCAGGACATGCCTGAGAGGAGTGTTGGGTGGGTTCTGGAGCAAACCTCTTGCTTTACAGGAGAAAAAAAATCCCGGGTATCTTCCTTGGAGGAGTCTGGGGTTGCAACCCAGGATTAGGCCTGCCTTAAAGCTGGGGTCAAAGCACTGCAGGACATGCCTGAGAGGAGTCTTGGGTGGGTTCTGGAGCAAACCTCTTGCTTTACAGGAGAAAAAAAATCCTGGGTATCTTCCTTGGAGGAGTCTGGGGTTGCAACCCAGGATTAGGCCTGCCTTAAAGCTGGGGTCAAAGCACTGCAGGACATGCCTGAGAGGAGTCTTGGGTGGGTTCTGGAGCAAACCTCTTGCTTTACAGGAGAAAAAAAATCCTGGGTATCTTCCTTGGAGGAGTCTGGTGTTGCAACCCAGGATTAGGCCTGCCTTAAAGCTGGGGTCAAAGCACTGCAGGACATGCCTGAGAGGAGTGTTGGGTGGGTTCTGGAGCAAACCTCTTGCTTTACAGGAGAAAAAAAATCCTGGGTATCTTCCTTGGAGGAGTCTGGGGTTGCAACCCAGGATTAGGCCTGCCTTAAAGCTGGGGTCAAAGCACTGCAGGACATGCCTGAGAGGAGTCTTGGGTGGGTTCTGGAGCAAACCTCTTGCTTTACAGGAGAAAAAAAATCCTGGGTATCTTCCTTGGAGGAGTCTGGGGTTGCAACCCAGGATTAGGCCTGCCTTAAAGCTGGGGTCAAAATACTCCAGGACATGCCTGAGAGGAGTCTTGGGTGAGTCCTGGAGCAAACCTTTTCCTTTACAGGAGAAAAGACAACCCAGGAAGCTTCCTTGGGGGAGTCTAGTGCTGCTACCTGAGATCTCAGGTCCCTAAAGCAGAGTCGGAAGATACTGGGAGCTGCCTGGGAGGAGTGTGGTGTGGATCTTGGAGGTAAGAGCTTTCCCCAATACTAAAAAATATTCCATGTGTCTTCCTTGGAGGAGTCTAAGAGTTTTACCTGGGATCTCAGGTCCCTGAAGCAGGGCTCAAGACAGTGTGGGACATGTCTGTGAGGAATCTTGGGCAGATGCCAGAGAAGAGAGCGTCCTTTGAGGGAAAAAATCCTTTTGGGTATCTTCCTTGGAGGAGTCTGGGGTTGCAACCCAGGATTAGGCCTGCCTTAAAGCTGGGGTCAAAGCACTGCAGGACATGCCTGAGAGGAGTCTTGGGTGGGTTCTGGAGCAAACCTCTTGCTTTACAGGAGAAAAAAAATCCTGGGTATCTTCCTTGGAGGAGTCTGGGGTTGCAACCCAGGATTAGGCCTGCCTTAAAGCTGGGGTCAAAGCACTGCAGGACATGCCTGAGAGGAGTGTTGGGTGGGTTCTGGAGCAAAACTCCTTGCTTTACAGGAGAAAAAAAATCCTGGGTATCTTCCTTGGAGGAGTCTGGGGTTGCAACCCAGGATTAAACCTGCCTTAAAGCTGGGGTCAAAGCACTGCAGGACATGCCTGAGAGGAGTGTTGGGTGGGTTCTGGAGCAAACCTCTTGCTTTACAGGAGAAAAAAAATCCTGGGTATCTTCCTTGGAGGAGTCTGGGGTTGCAACCCAGGATTAGGCCTGCCTTAAAGCTGGGGTCAAAGCACTGCAGGACATGCCTGAGAGGAGTGTTGGGTGGGTTCTGGAGCAAACCTCTTGCTTTACAGGAGAAAAAAAATCCTGGGTATCTTCCTTGGAGGAGTCTGGGGTTGCAACCCAGGATTAGGCCTGCCTAAAGCTGGGGTCAAAGCACTGCAGGACATGCCTGAGAGGAGTCTTGGGTGGGTTCTGGAGCAAACCTCTTGCTTTACAGGAGAAAAAAAATCCTGGGTATCTTCCTTGGAGGAGTCTGGGGTTGCAACCCAGGATTAGGCCTGCCTTAAAGCTGGGGTCAAAGCACTGCAGGACATGCCTGAGAGGAGTGTTGGGTGGGTTCTGGAGCAAACCTCTTGCTTTACAGGAGAAAAAAAATCCCGGGTATCTTCCTTGGAGGAGTCTGGGGTTGCAACCCAGGATTAGGCCTGCCTTAAAGCTGGGGTCAAAGCACTGCAGGACATGCCTGAGAGGAGTCTTGGGTGGGTTCTGGAGCAAACCTCTTGCTTTACAGGAGAAAAAAAATCCTGGGTATCTTCCTTGGAGGAGTCTGGGGTTGCAACCCAGGATTAGGCCTGCCTTAAAGCTGGGGTCAAAGCACTGCAGGACATGCCTGAGAGGAGTGTTGGGTGGGTTCTGGAGCAAACCTCTTGCTTTACAGGAGAAAAAAAATCCCGGGTATCTTCCTTGGAGGAGTCTGGGGTTGCAACCCAGGATTAGGCCTGCCTTAAAGCTGGGGTCAAAGCACTGCAGGACATGCCTGAGAGGAGTCTTGGGTGGGTTCTGGAGCAAACCTCTTGCTTTACAGGAGAAAAAAAATCCTGGGTATCTTCCTTGGAGGAGTCTGGGGTTGCAACCCAGGATTAGGCCTGCCTTAAAGCTGGGGTCAAAGCACTGCAGGACATGCCTGAGAGGAGTCTTGGGTGGGTTCTGGAGCAAACCTCTTGCTTTACAGGAGAAAAAAAATCCTGGGTATCTTCCTTGGAGGAGTCTGGGGTTGCAACCCAGGATTAGGCCTGCCTTAAAGCTGGGGTCAAAGCACTGCAGGACATGCCTGAGAGGAGTCTTGGGTGGGTTCTGGAGCAAACCTCTTGCTTTACAGGAGAAAAAAAATCCTGGGTATCTTCCTTGGAGGAGTCTGGTGTTGCAACCCAGGATTAGGCCTGCCTTAAAGCTGGGGTCAAAGCACTGCAGGACATGCCTGAGAGGAGTCTTGGGTGGGTTCTGGAGCAAAACTCTTGCTTTACAGGAGAAAAAAAATCCTGGGTATCTTCCTTGGAGGAGTCTGGGGTTGCAACCCAGGATTAGGCCTGCCTTAAAGCTGGGGTCAAAGCACTGCAGGACATGCCTGAGAGGAGTGTTGGGTGGGTTCTGGAGCAAACCTCTTGCTTTACAGGAGAAAAAAAATCCTGGGTATCTTCCTTGGAGGAGTCTGGGGTTGCAACCCAGGATTAGGCCTGCCTTAAAGCTGGGGTCAAAGCACTGCAGGACATGCATGAGAGGAGTGTTGGGTGGGTTCTGGAGCAAAACTCCTTGCTTTACAGGAGAAAAAAAATCCTGGGTATCTTCCTTGGAGGAGTCTGGGGTTGCAACCCAGGATTAGGCCTGCCTTAAAGCTGGGGTCAAAGCACTGCAGGACATGCCTGAGAGGAGTGTTGGGTGGGTTCTGGAGCAAACCTCTTGCTTTACAGGAGAAAAAAAATCCTGGGTATCTTCCTTGGAGGAGTCTGGGGTTGCAACCCAGGATTAGGCCTGCCTTAAAGCTGGGGTCAAAGCACTGCAGGACATGCCTGAGAGGAGTGTTGGGTGGGTTCTGGAGCAAACCTCTTGCTTTACAGGAGAAAAAAAATCCTGGGTATCTTCCTTGGAGGAGTCTGGGGTTGCAACCCAGGATTAGGCCTGCCTTAAAGCTGGGGTCAAAGCACTGCAGGACATGCCTGAGAGGAGTCTTGGGTGAGTCCTGGAGCAAACCTTTTCCTTTACAGGAGAAAAGACAACCCAGGAAGCTTCCTTGGGGGAGTCTAGTGCTGCTACCTGAGATCTCAGGTCCCTAAAGCAGAGTCGGAAGATACTGGGAGCTGCCTGGGAGGAGTGTGGTGTGGATCTTGGAGGTAAGAGCTTTCCCCAATACTAAAAAATATTCCATGTGTCTTCCTTGGAGGAGTCTAAGAGTTTTACCTGGGATCTCAGGTCCCTGAAGCAGGGCTCAAGACAGTGTGGGACATGTCTGTGAGGAATCTTGGGCAGATGCCAGAGAAGAGAGCGTCCTTTGAGGGAAAAAATCCTTTTGGGTATCTTCCTTGGAGGAGTCTGGGGTTGCAACCCAGGATTAGGCCTGCCTTAAAGCTGGGGTCAAAGCACTGCAGGACATGCCTGAGAGGAGTCTTGGGTGGGTTCTGGAGCAAACCTCTTGCTTTACAGGAGAAAAAAAATCCTGGGTATCTTCCTTGGAGGAGTCTGGGGTTGCAACCCAGGATTAGGCCTGCCTTAAAGCTGGGGTCAAAGCACTGCAGGACATGCCTGAGAGGAGTGTTGGGTGGGTTCTGGAGCAAAACTCCTTGCTTTACAGGAGAAAAAAAATCCTGGGTATCTTCCTTGGAGGAGTCTGGGGTTGCAACCCAGGATTAAACCTGCCTAAAAGCTGGGGTCAAAGCACTGCAGGACATGCCTGAGAGGAGTGTTGGGTGGGTTCTGGAGCAAACCTCTTGCTTTACAGGAGAAAAAAAATCCTGGGTATCTTCCTTGGAGGAGTCTGGGGTTGCAACCCAGGATTAGGCCTGCCTTAAAGCTGGGGTCAAAGCACTGCAGGACATGCCTGAGAGGAGTGTTGGGTGGGTTCTGGAGCAAACCTCTTGCTTTACAGGAGAAAAAAAATCCTGGGTATCTTCCTTGGAGGAGTCTGGGGTTGCAACCCAGGATTAGGCCTGCCTAAAGCTGGGGTCAAAGCACTGCAGGACATGCCTGAGAGGAGTCTTGGGTGGGTTCTGGAGCAAACCTCTTGCTTTACAGGAGAAAAAAAATCCTGGGTATCTTCCTTGGAGGAGTCTGGGGTTGCAACCCAGGATTAGGCCTGCCTTAAAGCTGGGGTCAAAGCACTGCAGGACATGCCTGAGAGGAGTGTTGGGTGGGTTCTGGAGCAAACCTCTTGCTTTACAGGAGAAAAAAAATCCCGGGTATCTTCCTTGGAGGAGTCTGGGGTTGCAACCCAGGATTAGGCCTGCCTTAAAGCTGGGGTCAAAGCACTGCAGGACATGCCTGAGAGGAGTCTTGGGTGGGTTCTGGAGCAAACCTCTTGCTTTACAGGAGAAAAAAAATCCTGGGTATCTTCCTTGGAGGAGTCTGGGGTTGCAACCCAGGATTAGGCCTGCCTTAAAGCTGGGGTCAAAGCACTGCAGGACATGCCTGAGAGGAGTGTTGGGTGGGTTCTGGAGCAAACCTCTTGCTTTACAGGAGAAAAAAAATCCCGGGTATCTTCCTTGGAGGAGTCTGGGGTTGCAACCCAGGATTAGGCCTGCCTTAAAGCTGGGGTCAAAGCACTGCAGGACATGCCTGAGAGGAGTCTTGGGTGGGTTCTGGAGCAAACCTCTTGCTTTACAGGAGAAAAAAAATCCTGGGTATCTTCCTTGGAGGAGTCTGGGGTTGCAACCCAGGATTAGGCCTGCCTTAAAGCTGGGGTCAAAGCACTGCAGGACATGCCTGAGAGGAGTCTTGGGTGGGTTCTGGAGCAAACCTCTTGCTTTACAGGAGAAAAAAAATCCTGGGTATCTTCCTTGGAGGAGTCTGGGGTTGCAACCCAGGATTAGGCCTGCCTTAAAGCTGGGGTCAAAGCACTGCAGGACATGCCTGAGAGGAGTCTTGGGTGGGTTCTGGAGCAAACCTCTTGCTTTACAGGAGAAAAAAAATCCTGGGTATCTTCCTTGGAGGAGTCTGGTGTTGCAACCCAGGATTAGGCCTGCCTTAAAGCTGGGGTCAAAGCACTGCAGGACATGCCTGAGAGGAGTCTTGGGTGGGTTCTGGAGCAAAACTCTTGCTTTACAGGAGAAAAAAAATCCTGGGTATCTTCCTTGGAGGAGTCTGGGGTTGCAACCCAGGATTAGGCCTGCCTTAAAGCTGGGGTCAAAGCACTGCAGGACATGCCTGAGAGGAGTGTTGGGTGGGTTCTGGAGCAAACCTCTTGCTTTACAGGAGAAAAAAAATCCTGGGTATCTTCCTTGGAGGAGTCTGGGGTTGCAACCCAGGATTAGGCCTGCCTTAAAGCTGGGGTCAAAGCACTGCAGGACATGCATGAGAGGAGTGTTGGGTGGGTTCTGGAGCAAAACTCCTTGCTTTACAGGAGAAAAAAAATCCTGGGTATCTTCCTTGGAGGAGTCTGGGGTTGCAACCCAGGATTAGGCCTGCCTTAAAGCTGGGGTCAAAGCACTGCAGGACATGCCTGAGAGGAGTGTTGGGTGGGTTCTGGAGCAAACCTCTTGCTTTACAGGAGAAAAAAAATCCTGGGTATCTTCCTTGGAGGAGTCTGGGGTTGCAACCCAGGATTAGGCCTGCCTTAAAGCTGGGGTCAAAGCACTGCAGGACATGCCTGAGAGGAGTGTTGGGTGGGTTCTGGAGCAAACCTCTTGCTTTACAGGAGAAAAAAAATCCTGGGTATCTTCCTTGGAGGAGTCTGGGGTTGCAACCCAGGATTAGGCCTGCCTTAAAGCTGGGGTCAAAGCACTGCAGGACATGCCTGAGAGGAGTCTTGGGTGAGTCCTGGAGCAAACCTTTTCCTTTACAGGAGAAAAGACAACCCAGGAAGCTTCCTTGGGGGAGTCTAGTGCTGCTACCTGAGATCTCAGGTCCCTAAAGCAGAGTCGGAAGATACTGGGAGCTGCCTGGGAGGAGTGTGGTGTGGATCTTGGAGGTAAGAGCTTTCCCCAATACTAAAAAATATTCCATGTGTCTTCCTTGGAGGAGTCTAAGAGTTTTACCTGGGATCTCAGGTCCCTGAAGCAGGGCTCAAGACAGTGTGGGACATGTCTGTGAGGAATCTTGGGCAGATGCCAGAGAAGAGAGCGTCCTTTGAGGGAAAAAATCCTTTTGGGTATCTTCCTTGGAGGAGTCTGGGGTTGCAACCCAGGATTAGGCCTGCCTTAAAGCTGGGGTCAAAGCACTGCAGGACATGCCTGAGAGGAGTCTTGGGTGGGTTCTGGAGCAAACCTCTTGCTTTACAGGAGAAAAAAAATCCCGGGTATCTTCCTTGGAGGAGTCTGGGGTTGCAACCCAGGATTAGGCCTGCCTTAAAGCTGGGGTCAAAGCACTGCAGGACATGCCTGAGAGGAGTCTTGGGTGGGTTCTGGAGCAAACCTCTTGCTTTACAGGAGAAAAAAAATCCTGGGTATCTTCCTTGGAGGAGTCTGGGGTTGCAACCCAGGATTAGGCCTGCCTTAAAGCTGGGGTCAAAGCACTGCAGGACATGCCTGAGAGGAGTGTTGGGTGGGTTCTGGAGCAAACCTCTTGCTTTACAGGAGAAAAAAAATCCCGGGTATCTTCCTTGGAGGAGTCTGGGGTTGCAACCCAGGATTAGGCCTGCCTTAAAGCTGGGGTCAAAGCACTGCAGGACATGCCTGAGAGGAGTCTTGGGTGGGTTCTGGAGCAAACCTCTTGCTTTACAGGAGAAAAAAAATCCTGGGTATCTTCCTTGGAGGAGTCTGGGGTTGCAACCCAGGATTAGGCCTGCCTTAAAGCTGGGGTCAAAGCACTGCAGGACATGCCTGAGAGGAGTCTTGGGTGGGTTCTGGAGCAAACCTCTTGCTTTACAGGAGAAAAAAAATCCTGGGTATCTTCCTTGGAGGAGTCTGGGGTTGCAACCCAGGATTAGGCCTGCCTTAAAGCTGGGGTCAAAGCACTGCAGGACATGCCTGAGAGGAGTCTTGGGTGGGTTCTGGAGCAAAACTCTTGCTTTACAGGAGAAAAAAAATCCTGGGTATCTTCCTTGGAGGAGTCTGGGGTTGCAACCCAGGATTAGGCCTGCCTTAAAGCTGGGGTCAAAGCACTGCAGGAGATGCCTGAGAGGAGTCTTGGGTGGGTTCTGGAGCAAACCTCTTGCTTTACAGGAGAAAAAAAATCCCGGGTATCTTCCTTGGAGGAGTCTGGGGTTGCAACCCAGGATTAGGCCTGCCTTAAAGCTGGGGTCAAAGCACTGCAGGACATGCCTGAGAGGAGTCTTGGGTGGGTTCTGGAGCAAACCTCTTGCTTTACAGGAGAAAAAAAATCCTGGGTATCTTCCTTGGAGGAGTCTGGGGTTGCAACCCAGGATTAGGCCTGCCTTAAAGCTGGGGTCAAAGCACTGCAGGACATGCCTGAGAGGAGTGTTGGGTGGGTTCTGGAGCAAACCTCTTGCTTTACAGGAGAAAAAAAATCCCGGGTATCTTCCTTGGAGGAGTCTGGGGTTGCAACCCAGGATTAGGCCTGCCTTAAAGCTGGGGTCAAAGCACTGCAGGACATGCCTGAGAGGAGTGTTGGGTGGGTTCTGGAGCAAACCTCTTGCTTTACAGGAGAAAAAAAATCCTGGGTATCTTCCTTGGAGGAGTCTGGGGTTGCAACCCAGGATTAGGCCTGCCTTAAAGCTGGGGTCAAAGCACTGCAGGACATGCCTGAGAGGAGTCTTGGGTGGGTTCTGGAGCAAACCTCTTGCTTTACAGGAGAAAAAAAATCCTGGGTATCTTCCTTGGAGGAGTCTGGTGTTGCAACCCAGGATTAGGCCTGCCTTAAAGCTGGGGTCAAAGCACTGCAGGACATGCCTGAGAGGAGTCTTGGGTGGGTTCTGGAGCAAAACTCTTGCTTTACAGGAGAAAAAAAATCCTGGGTATCTTCCTTGGAGGAGTCTGGGGTTGCAACCCAGGATTAGGCCTGCCTTAAAGCTGGGGTCAAAATACTCCAGGACATGCCTGAGAGGAGTCTTGGGTGAGTCCTGGAGCAAACCTTTTCCTTTACAGGAGAAAAGACAACCCAGGAAGCTTCCTTGGGGGAGTCTAGTGCTGCTACCTGAGATCTCAGGTCCCTAAAGCAGAGTCGGAAGATACTGGGAGCTGCCTGGGAGGAGTGTGGTGTGGATCTTGGAGGTAAGAGCTTTCCCCAATACTAAAAAATATTCCATGTGTCTTCCTTGGAGGAGTCTAAGAGTTTTACCTGGGATCTCAGGTCCCTGAAGCAGGGCTCAAGACAGTGTGGGACATGTCTGTGAGGAATCTTGGGCAGATGCCAGAGAAGAGAGCGTCCTTTGAGGGAACAAATCCTTTGGGGTATCTTCCTTGGAGGAGTCTGGGGTTGCAACCCAGGATTAGGCCTGCCTTAAAGCTGGGGTCAAAGCACTGCAGGACATGCCTGAGAGGAGTCTTGGGTGGGTTCTGGAGCAAAACTCTTGCTTTACAGGAGAAAAAAAATCCTGGGTATCTTCCTTGGAGGAGTCTGGGGTTGCAACCCAGGATTAGGCCTGCCTTAAAGCTGGGGTCAAAGCACTGCAGGAGATGCCTGAGAGGAGTGTTGGGTGGGTTCTGGAGCAAACCTCTTGCTTTACAGGAGAAAAAAAATCCCGGGTATCTTCCTTGGAGGAGTCTGGGGTTGCAACCCAGGATTAGGCCTGCCTTAAAGCTGGGGTCAAAGCACTGCAGGACATGCCTGAGAGGAGTGTTGGGTGGGTTCTGGAGCAAACCTCTTGCTTTACAGGAGAAAAAAAATCCTGGGTATCTTCCTTGGAGGAGTCTGGGGTTGCAACCCAGGATTAGGCCTGCCTTAAAGCTGGGGTCAAAGCACTGCAGGACATGCCTGAGAGGAGTGTTGGGTGGGTTCTGGAGCAAACCTCTTGCTTTACAGGAGAAAAAAAATCCCGGGTATCTTCCTTGGAGGAGTCTGGGGTTGCAACCCAGGATTAGGCCTGCCTTAAAGCTGGGGTCAAAGCACTGCAGGACATGCCTGAGAGGAGTGTTGGGTGGGTTCTGGAGCAAACCTCTTGCTTTACAGGACAAAAAAAATCCTGGGTATCTTCCTTGGAGGAGTCTGGGGTTGCAACCCAGGATTAGGCCTGCCTTAAAGCTGGGGTCAAAGCACTGCAGGACATGCCTGAGAGGAGTCTTGGGTGGGTTCTGGAGCAAACCTCTTGCTTTACAGGAGAAAAAAAATCCTGGGTATCTTCCTTGGAGGAGTCTGGGGTTGCAACCCAGGATTAGGCCTGCCTTAAAGCTGGGGTCAAAGCACTGCAGGACATGCCTGAGAGGAGTCTTGGGTGGGTTCTGGAGCAAAACTCTTGCTTTACAGGAGAAAAAAAATCCTGGGTATCTTCCTTGGAGGAGTCTGGGGTTGCAACCCAGGATTAGGCCTGCCTTAAAGCTGGGGTCAAAATACTCCAGGACATGCCTGAGAGGAGTCTTGGGTGAGTCCTGGAGCAAACCTTTTCCTTTACAGGAGAAAAGACAACCCAGGAAGCTTCCTTGGGGGAGTCTAGTGCTGCTACCTGAGATCTCAGGTCCCTAAAGCAGAGTCGGAAGATACTGGGAGCTGCCTGGGAGGAGTGTGGTGTGGATCTTGGAGGTAAGAGCTTTCCCCAATACTAAAAAATATTCCATGTGTCTTCCTTGGAGGAGTCTAAGAGTTTTACCTGGGATCTCAGGTCCCTGAAGCAGGGCTCAAGACAGTGTGGGACATGTCTGTGAGGAATCTTGGGCAGATGCCAGAGAAGAGAGCGTCCTTTGAGGGAACAAATCCTTTGGGGTATCTTCCTTGGAGGAGTCTGGGGTTGCAACCCAGGATTAGGCCTGCCTTAAAGCTGGGGTCAAAGCACTGCAGGACATGCCTGAGAGGAGTGTTGGGTGGGTTCTGGAGCAAACCTCTTGCTTTACAGGAGAAAAAAAATCCTGGGTATCTTCCTTGGAGGAGTCTGGGGTTGCAACCCAGGATTAGGCCTGCCTTAAAGCTGGGGTCAAAGCACTGCAGGACATGCCTGAGAGGAGTGTTGGGTGGGTTCTGGAGCAAAACTCCTTGCTTTACAGGAGAAAAAAAATCCTGGTTATCTTCCTTGGAGGAGTCTGGGGTTGCAACCCAGGATTAGGCCTGCCTTAAAGCTGGGGTCAAAGCACTGCAGGACATGCCTGAGAGGAGTGTTGGGTGGGTTCTGGAGCAAACCTCTTGCTTTACAGGAGAAAAAAAATCCTGGGTATCTTCCTTGGAGGAGTCTGGGGTTGCAACCCAGGATTAGGCCTGCCTTAAAGCTGGGGTCAAAGCACTGCAGGACATGCCTGAGAGGAGTGTTGGGTGGGTTCTGGAGCAAAACTCCTTGCTTTACAGGAGAAAAAAAATCCTGGTTATCTTCCTTGGAGGAGTCTGGGGTTGCAACCCAGGATTAGGCCTGCCTTAAAGCTGGGGTCAAAGCACTGCAGGACATGCCTGAGAGGAGTGTTGGGTGGGTTCTGGAGCAAACCTCTTGCTTTACAGGAGAAAAAAAATCCTGGGTATCTTCCTTGGAGGAGTCTGGGGTTGCAACCCAGGATTAGGCCTGCCTTAAAGCTGGGGTCAAAGCACTGCAGGACATGCCTGAGAGGAGTGTTGGGTGGGTTCTGGAGCAAACCTCTTGCTTTACAGGAGAAAAAAAATCCTGGGTATCTTCCTTGGAGGAGTCTGGGGTTGCAACCCAGGATTAGGCCTGCCTTAAAGCTGGGGTCAAAGCACTGCAGGACATGCCTGAGAGGAGTGTTGGGTGGGTTCTGGAGCAAACCTCTTGCTTTACAGGAGAAAAAAAATCCTGGGTATCTTCCTTGGAGGAGTCTGGGGTTGCAACCCAGGATTAGGCCTGCCTTAAAGCTGGGGTCAAAGCACTGCAGGACATGCCTGAGAGGAGTGTTGGGTGGGTTCTGGAGCAAACCTCCTTGCTTTACAGGAGAAAAAAAATCCTGGGTATCTTCCTTGGAGGAGTCTGGGCTTGCAACCCAGGATTAGGCCTGCCTTAAAGCTGGGGTCAAAGCACTGCAGGACATGCCTGAGAGGAGTCTTGGGTGGGTTCTGGAGCAAAACTCTTGCTTTACAGGAGAAAAAAAATCCTGGGTATCTTCCTTGGAGGAGTCTGGGGTTGCAACCCAGGATTAGGCCTGCCTTAAAGCTGGGGTCAAAGCACTGCAGGACATGCCTGAGAGGAGTCTTGGGTGGGTTCTGGAGCAAACCTCTTGCTTTACAGGAGAAAAAAAATCCTGGGTATCTTCCTTGGAGGAGTCTGGGGTTGCAACCCAGGATTAGGCCTGCCTTAAAGCTGGGGTCAAAGCACTGCAGGACATGCCTGAGAGGAGTCTTGGGTGGGTTCTGGAGCAAACCTCTTGCTTTACAGGAGAAAAAAAATCCTGGGTATCTTCCTTGGAGGAGTCTGGGGTTGCAACCCAGGATTAGGCCTGCCTTAAAGCTGGGGTCAAAGCACTGCAGGACATGCCTGAGAGGAGTCTTGGGTGGGTTCTGGAGCAAACCTCTTGCTTTACAGGAGAAAAAAAATCCCGGGTATCTTCCTTGGAGGAGTCTGGGGTTGCAACCCAGGATTAGGCCTGCCTTAAAGCTGGGGTCAAAGCACTGCAGGACATGCCTGAGAGGAGTGTTGGGTGGGTTCTGGAGCAAACCTCTTGCTTTACAGGAGAAAAAAAATCCTGGGTATCTTCCTTGGAGGAGTCTGGGGTTGCAACCCAGGATTAGGCCTGCCTTAAAGCTGGGGTCAAAGCACTGCAGGACATGCCTGAGAGGAGTGTTGGGTGGGTTCTGGAGCAAACCTCTTGCTTTACAGGAGAAAAAAAATCCTGGGTATCTTCCTTGGAGGAGTCTGGGGTTGCAACCCAGGATTAGGCCTGCCTTAAAGCTGGGGTCAAAGCACTGCAGGACATGCCTGAGAGGAGTCTTGGGTGAGTCCTGGAGCAAACCTTTTCCTTTACAGGAGAAAAGACAACCCAGGAAGCTTCCTTGGGGGAGTCTAGTGCTGCTACCTGAGATCTCAGGTCCCTAAAGCAGAGTCGGAAGATACTGGGAGCTGCCTGGGAGGAGTGTGGTGTGGATCTTGGAGGTAAGAGCTTTCCCCAATACTAAAAAATATTCCATGTGTCTTCCTTGGAGGAGTCTAAGAGTTTTACCTGGGATCTCAGGTCCCTGAAGCAGGGCTCAAGACAGTGTGGGACATGTCTGTGAGGAATCTTGGGCAGATGCCAGAGAAGAGAGCGTCCTTTGAGGGAAAAAATCCTTTTGGGTATCTTCCTTGGAGGAGTCTGGGGTTGCAACCCAGGATTAGGCCTGCCTTAAAGCTGGGGTCAAAGCACTGCAGGACATGCCTGAGAGGAGTCTTGGGTGGGTTCTGGAGCAAACCTCTTGCTTTACAGGAGAAAAAAAATCCCGGGTATCTTCCTTGGAGGAGTCTGGGGTTGCAACCCAGGATTAGGCCTGCCTTAAAGCTGGGGTCAAAGCACTGCAGGACATGCCTGAGAGGAGTCTTGGGTGGGTTCTGGAGCAAACCTCTTGCTTTACAGGAGAAAAAAAATCCTGGGTATCTTCCTTGGAGGAGTCTGGGGTTGCAACCCAGGATTAGGCCTGCCTTAAAGCTGGGGTCAAAGCACTGCAGGACATGCCTGAGAGGAGTGTTGGGTGGGTTCTGGAGCAAACCTCTTGCTTTACAGGAGAAAAAAAATCCCGGGTATCTTCCTTGGAGGAGTCTGGGGTTGCAACCCAGGATTAGGCCTGCCTTAAAGCTGGGGTCAAAGCACTGCAGGACATGCCTGAGAGGAGTCTTGGGTGGGTTCTGGAGCAAACCTCTTGCTTTACAGGAGAAAAAAAATCCTGGGTATCTTCCTTGGAGGAGTCTGGGGTTGCAACCCAGGATTAGGCCTGCCTTAAAGCTGGGGTCAAAGCACTGCAGGACATGCCTGAGAGGAGTCTTGGGTGGGTTCTGGAGCAAACCTCTTGCTTTACAGGAGAAAAAAAATCCTGGGTATCTTCCTTGGAGGAGTCTGGGGTTGCAACCCAGGATTAGGCCTGCCTTAAAGCTGGGGTCAAAGCACTGCAGGACATGCCTGAGAGGAGTCTTGGGTGGGTTCTGGAGCAAAACTCTTGCTTTACAGGAGAAAAAAAATCCTGGGTATCTTCCTTGGAGGAGTCTGGGGTTGCAACCCAGGATTAGGCCTGCCTTAAAGCTGGGGTCAAAGCACTGCAGGAGATGCCTGAGAGGAGTCTTGGGTGGGTTCTGGAGCAAACCTCTTGCTTTACAGGAGAAAAAAAATCCCGGGTATCTTCCTTGGAGGAGTCTGGGGTTGCAACCCAGGATTAGGCCTGCCTTAAAGCTGGGGTCAAAGCACTGCAGGACATGCCTGAGAGGAGTCTTGGGTGGGTTCTGGAGCAAACCTCTTGCTTTACAGGAGAAAAAAAATCCTGGGTATCTTCCTTGGAGGAGTCTGGGGTTGCAACCCAGGATTAGGCCTGCCTTAAAGCTGGGGTCAAAGCACTGCAGGACATGCCTGAGAGGAGTGTTGGGTGGGTTCTGGAGCAAACCTCTTGCTTTACAGGAGAAAAAAAATCCCGGGTATCTTCCTTGGAGGAGTCTGGGGTTGCAACCCAGGATTAGGCCTGCCTTAAAGCTGGGGTCAAAGCACTGCAGGACATGCCTGAGAGGAGTGTTGGGTGGGTTCTGGAGCAAACCTCTTGCTTTACAGGAGAAAAAAAATCCTGGGTATCTTCCTTGGAGGAGTCTGGGGTTGCAACCCAGGATTAGGCCTGCCTTAAAGCTGGGGTCAAAGCACTGCAGGACATGCCTGAGAGGAGTCTTGGGTGGGTTCTGGAGCAAACCTCTTGCTTTACAGGAGAAAAAAAATCCTGGGTATCTTCCTTGGAGGAGTCTGGTGTTGCAACCCAGGATTAGGCCTGCCTTAAAGCTGGGGTCAAAGCACTGCAGGACATGCCTGAGAGGAGTCTTGGGTGGGTTCTGGAGCAAAACTCTTGCTTTACAGGAGAAAAAAAATCCTGGGTATCTTCCTTGGAGGAGTCTGGGGTTGCAACCCAGGATTAGGCCTGCCTTAAAGCTGGGGTCAAAATACTCCAGGACATGCCTGAGAGGAGTCTTGGGTGAGTCCTGGAGCAAACCTTTTCCTTTACAGGAGAAAAGACAACCCAGGAAGCTTCCTTGGGGGAGTCTAGTGCTGCTACCTGAGATCTCAGGTCCCTAAAGCAGAGTCGGAAGATACTGGGAGCTGCCTGGGAGGAGTGTGGTGTGGATCTTGGAGGTAAGAGCTTTCCCCAATACTAAAAAATATTCCATGTGTCTTCCTTGGAGGAGTCTAAGAGTTTTACCTGGGATCTCAGGTCCCTGAAGCAGGGCTCAAGACAGTGTGGGACATGTCTGTGAGGAATCTTGGGCAGATGCCAGAGAAGAGAGCGTCCTTTGAGGGAACAAATCCTTTGGGGTATCTTCCTTGGAGGAGTCTGGGGTTGCAACCCAGGATTAGGCCTGCCTTAAAGCTGGGGTCAAAGCACTGCAGGACATGCCTGAGAGGAGTCTTGGGTGGGTTCTGGAGCAAAACTCTTGCTTTACAGGAGAAAAAAAATCCTGGGTATCTTCCTTGGAGGAGTCTGGGGTTGCAACCCAGGATTAGGCCTGCCTTAAAGCTGGGGTCAAAGCACTGCAGGAGATGCCTGAGAGGAGTCTTGGGTGGGTTCTGGAGCAAACCTCTTGCTTTACAGGAGAAAAAAAATCCCGGGTATCTTCCTTGGAGGAGTCTGGGGTTGCAACCCAGGATTAGGCCTGCCTTAAAGCTGGGGTCAAAGCACTGCAGGACATGCCTGAGAGGAGTGTTGGGTGGGTTCTGGAGCAAACCTCTTGCTTTACAGGAGAAAAAAAATCCTGGGTATCTTCCTTGGAGGAGTCTGGGGTTGCAACCCAGGATTAGGCCTGCCTTAAAGCTGGGGTCAAAGCACTGCAGGACATGCCTGAGAGGAGTGTTGGGTGGGTTCTGGAGCAAACCTCTTGCTTTACAGGAGAAAAAAAATCCCGGGTATCTTCCTTGGAGGAGTCTGGGGTTGCAACCCAGGATTAGGCCTGCCTTAAAGCTGGGGTCAAAGCACTGCAGGACATGCCTGAGAGGAGTGTTGGGTGGGTTCTGGAGCAAACCTCTTGCTTTACAGGACAAAAAAAATCCTGGGTATCTTCCTTGGAGGAGTCTGGGGTTGCAACCCAGGATTAGGCCTGCCTTAAAGCTGGGGTCAAAGCACTGCAGGACATGCCTGAGAGGAGTCTTGGGTGGGTTCTGGAGCAAACCTCTTGCTTTACAGGAGAAAAAAAATCCTGGGTATCTTCCTTGGAGGAGTCTGGGGTTGCAACCCAGGATTAGGCCTGCCTTAAAGCTGGGGTCAAAGCACTGCAGGACATGCCTGAGAGGAGTCTTGGGTGGGTTCTGGAGCAAAACTCTTGCTTTACAGGAGAAAAAAAATCCTGGGTATCTTCCTTGGAGGAGTCTGGGGTTGCAACCCAGGATTAGGCCTGCCTTAAAGCTGGGGTCAAAATACTCCAGGACATGCCTGAGAGGAGTCTTGGGTGAGTCCTGGAGCAAACCTTTTCCTTTACAGGAGAAAAGACAACCCAGGAAGCTTCCTTGGGGGAGTCTAGTGCTGCTACCTGAGATCTCAGGTCCCTAAAGCAGAGTCGGAAGATACTGGGAGCTGCCTGGGAGGAGTGTGGTGTGGATCTTGGAGGTAAGAGCTTTCCCCAATACTAAAAAATATTCCATGTGTCTTCCTTGGAGGAGTCTAAGAGTTTTACCTGGGATCTCAGGTCCCTGAAGCAGGGCTCAAGACAGTGTGGGACATGTCTGTGAGGAATCTTGGGCAGATGCCAGAGAAGAGAGCGTCCTTTGAGGGAACAAATCCTTTGGGGTATCTTCCTTGGAGGAGTCTGGGGTTGCAACCCAGGATTAGGCCTGCCTTAAAGCTGGGGTCAAAGCACTGCAGGACATGCCTGAGAGGAGTGTTGGGTGGGTTCTGGAGCAAACCTCTTGCTTTACAGGAGAAAAAAAATCCTGGGTATCTTCCTTGGAGGAGTCTGGGGTTGCAACCCAGGATTAGGCCTGCCTTAAAGCTGGGGTCAAAGCACTGCAGGACATGCCTGAGAGGAGTGTTGGGTGGGTTCTGGAGCAAAACTCCTTGCTTTACAGGAGAAAAAAAATCCTGGTTATCTTCCTTGGAGGAGTCTGGGGTTGCAACCCAGGATTAGGCCTGCCTTAAAGCTGGGGTCAAAGCACTGCAGGACATGCCTGAGAGGAGTGTTGGGTGGGTTCTGGAGCAAACCTCTTGCTTTACAGGAGAAAAAAAATCCTGGGTATCTTCCTTGGAGGAGTCTGGGGTTGCAACCCAGGATTAGGCCTGCCTTAAAGCTGGGGTCAAAGCACTGCAGGACATGCCTGAGAGGAGTGTTGGGTGGGTTCTGGAGCAAAACTCCTTGCTTTACAGGAGAAAAAAAATCCTGGTTATCTTCCTTGGAGGAGTCTGGGGTTGCAACCCAGGATTAGGCCTGCCTTAAAGCTGGGGTCAAAGCACTGCAGGACATGCCTGAGAGGAGTGTTGGGTGGGTTCTGGAGCAAACCTCTTGCTTTACAGGAGAAAAAAAATCCTGGGTATCTTCCTTGGAGGAGTCTGGGGTTGCAACCCAGGATTAGGCCTGCCTTAAAGCTGGGGTCAAAGCACTGCAGGACATGCCTGAGAGGAGTGTTGGGTGGGTTCTGGAGCAAACCTCTTGCTTTACAGGAGAAAAAAAATCCTGGGTATCTTCCTTGGAGGAGTCTGGGGTTGCAACCCAGGATTAGGCCTGCCTTAAAGCTGGGGTCAAAGCACTGCAGGACATGCCTGAGAGGAGTGTTGGGTGGGTTCTGGAGCAAACCTCTTGCTTTACAGGAGAAAAAAAATCCTGGGTATCTTCCTTGGAGGAGTCTGGGGTTGCAACCCAGGATTAGGCCTGCCTTAAAGCTGGGGTCAAAGCACTGCAGGACATGCCTGAGAGGAGTGTTGGGTGGGTTCTGGAGCAAACCTCCTTGCTTTACAGGAGAAAAAAAATCCTGGGTATCTTCCTTGGAGGAGTCTGGGCTTGCAACCCAGGATTAGGCCTGCCTTAAAGCTGGGGTCAAAGCACTGCAGGACATGCCTGAGAGGAGTCTTGGGTGGGTTCTGGAGCAAACCTCTTGCTTTACAGGAGAAAAAAAATCCTGGGTATCTTCCTTGGAGGAGTCTGGGGTTGCAACCCAGGATTAGGCCTGCCTTAAAGCTGGGGTCAAAGCACTGCAGGACATGCCTGAGAGGAGTCTTGGGTGGGTTCTGGAGCAAACCTCTTGCTTTACAGGAGAAAAAAAATCCTGGGTATCTTCCTTGGAGGAGTCTGGGGTTGCAACCCAGGATTAGGCCTGCCTTAAAGCTGGGGTCAAAGCACTGCAGGACATGCCTGAGAGGAGTCTTGGGTGGGTTCTGGAGCAAACCTCTTGCTTTACAGGAGAAAAAAAATCCTGGGTATCTTCCTTGGAGGAGTCTGGGGTTGCAACCCAGGATTAGGCCTGCCTTAAAGCTGGGGTCAAAGCACTGCAGGACATGCCTGAGAGGAGTCTTGGGTGGGTTCTGGAGCAAACCTCTTGCTTTACAGGAGAAAAAAAATCCCGGGTATCTTCCTTGGAGGAGTCTGGGGTTGCAACCCAGGATTAGGCCTGCCTTAAAGCTGGGGTCAAAGCACTGCAGGACATGCCTGAGAGGAGTGTTGGGTGGGTTCTGGAGCAAACCTCTTGCTTTACAGGAGAAAAAAAATCCTGGGTATCTTCCTTGGAGGAGTCTGGGGTTGCAACCCAGGATTAGGCCTGCCTTAAAGCTGGGGTCAAAGCACTGCAGGACATGCCTGAGAGGAGTGTTGGGTGGGTTCTGGAGCAAACCTCTTGCTTTACAGGAGAAAAAAAATCCCGGGTATCTTCCTTGGAGGAGTCTGGGGTTGCAACCCAGGATTAGGCCTGCCTTAAAGCTGGGGTCAAAGCACTGCAGGACATGCCTGAGAGGAGTGTTGGGTGGGTTCTGGAGCAAACCTCTTGCTTTACAGGAGAAAAAAAATCCTGGGTATCTTCCTTGGAGGAGTCTGGGGTTGCAACCCAGGATTAGGCCTGCCTAAAGCTGGGGTCAAAGCACTGCAGGAGATGCCTGAGAGGAGTGTTGGGTGGGTTCTGGAGCAAACCTCTTGCTTTACAGGAGAAAAAAAATCCCGGGTATCTTCCTTGGAGGAGTCTGGGGTTGCAACCCAGGATTAGGCCTGCCTTAAAGCTGGGGTCAAAGCACTGCAGGACATGCCTGAGAGGAGTCTTGGGTGGGTTCTGGAGCAAACCTCTTGCTTTACAGGAGAAAAAAAATCCCGGGTATCTTCCTTGGAGGAGTCTGGGGTTGCAACCCAGGATTAGGCCTGCCTTAAAGCTGGGGTCAAAGCACTGCAGGACATGCCTGAGAGGAGTGTTGGGTGGGTTCTGGAGCAAACCTCTTGCTTTACAGGAGAAAAAAAATCCCGGGTATCTTCCTTGGAGGAGTCTGGGGTTGCAACCCAGGATTAGGCCTGCCTTAAAGCTGGGGTCAAAGCACTGCAGGACATGCCTGAGAGGAGTGTTGGGTGGGTTCTGGAGCAAACCTCTTGCTTTACAGGACAAAAAAAATCCTGGGTATCTTCCTTGGAGGAGTCTGGGGTTGCAACCCAGGATTAGGCCTGCCTTAAAGCTGGGGTCAAAGCACTGCAGGACATGCCTGAGAGGAGTCTTGGGTGGGTTCTGGAGCAAACCTCTTGCTTTACAGGAGAAAAAAAATCCTGGGTATCTTCCTTGGAGGAGTCTGGGGTTGCAACCCAGGATTAGGCCTGCCTTAAAGCTGGGGTCAAAGCACTGCAGGACATGCCTGAGAGGAGTCTTGGGTGGGTTCTGGAGCAAAACTCTTGCTTTACAGGAGAAAAAAAATCCTGGGTATCTTCCTTGGAGGAGTCTGGGGTTGCAACCCAGGATTAGGCCTGCCTTAAAGCTGGGGTCAAAATACTCCAGGACATGCCTGAGAGGAGTCTTGGGTGAGTCCTGGAGCAAACCTTTTCCTTTACAGGAGAAAAGACAACCCAGGAAGCTTCCTTGGGGGAGTCTACTGCTGCTACCTGAGATCTCAGGTCCCTAAAGCAGAGTCGGAAGATACTGGGAGCTGCCTGGGAGGAGTGTGGTGTGGATCTTGGAGGTAAGAGCTTTCCCCAATACTAAAAAATATTCCATGTGTCTTCCTTGGAGGAGTCTAAGAGTTTTACCTGGGATCTCAGGTCCCTGAAGCAGGGCTCAAGACAGTGTGGGACATGTCTGTGAGGAATCTTGGGCAGATGCCAGAGAAGAGAGCGTCCTTTGAGGGAACAAATTCTTTTGGGTATCTTCCTTGGAGGAGTCTGGGGTTGCAACCCAGGATTAGGCCTGCCTTAAAGCTGGGGTCAAAGCACTGCAGGACATGCCTGAGAGGAGTGTTGGGTGGGTTCTGGAGCAAACCTCTTGCTTTACAGGAGAAAAAAAATCCTGGGTATCTTCCTTGGAGGAGTCTGGGGTTGCAACCCAGGATTAGGCCTGCCTTAAAGCTGGGGTCAAAGCACTGCAGGACATGCCTGAGAGGAGTGTTGGGTGGGTTCTGGAGCAAACCTCTTGCTTTACAGGAGAAAAAAAATCCTGGGTATCTTCCTTGGAGGAGTCTGGGGTTGCAACCCAGGATTAGGCCTGCCTTAAAGCTGGGGTCAAAGCACTGCAGGACATGCCTGAGAGGAGTGTTGGGTGGGTTCTGGAGCAAACCTCTTGCTTTACAGGAGAAAAAAAATCCTGGGTATCTTCCTTGGAGGAGTCTGGGGTTGCAACCCAGGATTAGGCCTGCCTTAAAGCTGGGGTCAAAGCACTGCAGGACATGCCTGAGAGGAGTGTTGGGTGGGTTCTGGAGCAAACCTCCTTGCTTTACAGGAGAAAAAAAATCCTGGGTATCTTCCTTGGAGGAGTCTGGGGTTGCAACCCAGGATTAGGCCTGCCTTAAAGCTGGGGTCAAAGCACTGCAGGACATGCCTGAGAGGAGTCTTGGGTGGGTTCTGGAGCAAACCTCTTGCTTTACAGGAGAAAAAAAATCCTGGGTATCTTCCTTGGAGGAGTCTGGGGTTGCAACCCAGGATTAGGCCTGCCTTAAAGCTGGGGTCAAAGCACTGCAGGACATGCCTGAGAGGAGTCTTGGGTGGGTTCTGGAGCAAACCTCTTGCTTTACAGGAGAAAAAAAATCCTGGGTATCTTCCTTGGAGGAGTCTGGGGTTGCAACCCAGGATTAGGCCTGCCTTAAAGCTGGGGTCAAAGCACTGCAGGACATGCCTGAGAGGAGTCTTGGGTGGGTTCTGGAGCAAACCTCTTGCTTTACAGGAGAAAAAAAATCCTGGGTATCTTCCTTGGAGGAGTCTGGGGTTGCAACCCAGGATTAGGCCTGCCTTAAAGCTGGGGTCAAAGCACTGCAGGACATGCCTGAGAGGAGTCTTGGGTGGGTTCTGGAGCAAACCTCTTGCTTTACAGGAGAAAAAAAATCCCGGGTATCTTCCTTGGAGGAGTCTGGGGTTGCAACCCAGGATTAGGCCTGCCTTAAAGCTGGGGTCAAAGCACTGCAGGACATGCCTGAGAGGAGTGTTGGGTGGGTTCTGGAGCAAACCTCTTGCTTTACAGGAGAAAAAAAATCCTGGGTATCTTCCTTGGAGGAGTCTGGGGTTGCAACCCAGGATTAGGCCTGCCTTAAAGCTGGGGTCAAAGCACTGCAGGACATGCCTGAGAGGAGTGTTGGGTGGGTTCTGGAGCAAACCTCTTGCTTTACAGGAGAAAAAAAATCCCGGGTATCTTCCTTGGAGGAGTCTGGGGTTGCAACCCAGGATTAGGCCTGCCTTAAAGCTGGGGTCAAAGCACTGCAGGACATGCCTGAGAGGAGTGTTGGGTGGGTTCTGGAGCAAACCTCTTGCTTTACAGGAGAAAAAAAATCCTGGGTATCTTCCTTGGAGGAGTCTGGGGTTGCAACCCAGGATTAGGCCTGCCTAAAGCTGGGGTCAAAGCACTGCAGGACATGCCTGAGAGGAGTGTTGGGTGGGTTCTGGAGCAAACCTCTTGCTTTACAGGAGAAAAAAAATCCTGGGTATCTTCCTTGGAGGAGTCTGGGGTTGCAACCCAGGATTAGGCCTGCCTTAAAGCTGGGGTCAAAGCACTGCAGGACATGCCTGAGAGGAGTCTTGGGTGGGTTCTGGAGCAAACCTCTTGCTTTACAGGAGAAAAAAAATCCTGGGTATCTTCCTTGGAGGAGTCTGGGGTTGCAACCCAGGATTAGGCCTGCCTTAAAGCTGGGGTCAAAGCACTGCAGGACATGCCTGAGAGGAGTCTTGGGTGGGTTCTGGAGCAAACCTCTTGCTTTACAGGAGAAAAAAAATCCTGGGTATCTTCCTTGGAGGAGTCTGGGGTTGCAACCCAGGATTAGGCCTGCCTTAAAGCTGGGGTCAAAGCACTGCAGGACATGCCTGAGAGGAGTGTTGGGTGGGTTCTGGAGCAAACCTCTTGCTTTACAGGAGAAAAAAAATCCCGGGTATCTTCCTTGGAGGAGTCTGGGGTTGCAACCCAGGATTAGGCCTGCCTTAAAGCTGGGGTCAAAGCACTGCAGGACATGCCTGAGAGGAGTCTTGGGTGGGTTCTGGAGCAAACCTCTTGCTTTACAGGAGAAAAAAAATCCTGGGTATCTTCCTTGGAGGAGTCTGGGGTTGCAACCCAGGATTAGGCCTGCCTTAAAGCTGGGGTCAAAGCACTGCAGGACATGCCTGAGAGGAGTCTTGGGTGGGTTCTGGAGCAAACCTCTTGCTTTACAGGAGAAAAAAAATCCTGGGTATCTTCCTTGGAGGAGTCTGGTGTTGCAACCCAGGATTAGGCCTGCCTTAAAGCTGGGGTCAAAGCACTGCAGGACATGCCTGAGAGGAGTCTTGGGTGGGTTCTGGAGCAAAACTCTTGCTTTACAGGAGAAAAAAAATCCTGGGTATCTTCCTTGGAGGAGTCTGGGGTTGCAACCCAGGATTAGGCCTGCCTTAAAGCTGGGGTCAAAGCACTGCAGGAGATGCCTGAGAGGAGTCTTGGGTGGGTTCTGGAGCAAACCTCTTGCTTTACAGGAGAAAAAAAATCCCGGGTATCTTCCTTGGAGGAGTCTGGGGTTGCAACCCAGGATTAGGCCTGCCTTAAAGCTGGGGTCAAAGCACTGCAGGACATGCCTGAGAGGAGTCTTGGGTGGGTTCTGGAGCAAACCTCTTGCTTTACAGGAGAAAAAAAATCCCGGGTATCTTCCTTGGAGGAGTCTGGGGTTGCAACCCAGGATTAGGCCTGCCTTAAAGCTGGTGTCAAAGCACTGCAGGACATGCCTGAGAGGAGTGTTGGGTGGGTTCTGAAGCAAACCTCTTGCTTTACAGGAGAAAAAAAATCCTGGGTATCTTCCTTGGAGGAGTCTGGGGTTGCAACCCAGGATTAGGCCTGCCTTAAAGCTGGGGTCAAAGCACTGCAGGACATGCCTGAGAGGAGTCTTGGGTGGGTTCTGGAGCAAACCTCTTGCTTTACAGGAGAAAAAAAATCCTGGGTATCTTCCTTGGAGGAGTCTGGGGTTGCAACCCAGGATTAGGCCTGCCTTAAAGCTGGGGTCAAAGCACTGCAGGACATGCCTGAGAGGAGTGTTGGGTGGGTTCTGGAGCAAACCTCCTTGCTTTACAGGAGAAAAAAAATCCTGGGTATCTTCCTTGGAGGAGTCTGGGGTTGCAACCCAGGATTAGGCCTGCCTTAAAGCTGGGGTCAAAGCACTGCAGGACATGCCTGAGAGGAGTGTTGGGTGGGTTCTGGAGCAAACCTCTTGCTTTACAGGAGAAAAAAAATCCTGGGTATCTTCCTTGGAGGAGTCTGGGGTTGCAACCCAGGATTAGGCCTGCCTTAAAGCTGGGGTCAAAGCACTGCAGGACATGCCTGAGAGGAGTGTTGGGTGGGTTCTGGAGCAAACCTCTTGCTTTACAGGAGAAAAAAAATCCTGGGTATCTTCCTTGGAGGAGTCTGGGGTTGCAACCCAGGATTAGGCCTGCCTTAAAGCTGGGGTCAAAGCACTGCAGGACATGCCTGAGAGGAATGTTGGGTGGGTTCTGGAGCAAACCTCTTGCTTTACAGGAGAAAAAAAATCCTGGGTATCTTCCTTGGAGGAGTCTGGGGTTGCAACCCAGGATTAGGCCTGCCTAAAGCTGGGGTCAAAGCACTGCAGGACATGCCTGAGAGGAGTCTTGGGTGGGTTCTGGAGCAAACCTCTTGCTTTACAGGAGAAAAAAAATCCTGGGTATCTTCCTTGGAGGAGTCTGGGGTTGCAACCCAGGATTAGGCCTGCCTTAAAGCTGGGGTCAAAGCACTGCAGGACATGCCTGAGAGGAGTCTTGGGTGGGTTCTGGAGCAAACCTCTTGCTTTACAGGAGAAAAAAAATCCTGGGTATCTTCCTTGGAGGAGTCTGGGGTTGCAACCCAGGATTAGGCCTGCCTTAAAGCTGGGGTCAAAGCACTGCAGGACATGCCTGAGAGGAGTCTTGGGTGAGTCCTGGAGCAAACCTTTTCCTTTACAGGAGAAAAGACAACCCAGGAAGCTTCCTTGGGGGAGTCTAGTGCTGCTACCTGAGATCTCAGGTCCCTAAAGCAGAGTCGGAAGATACTGGGAGCTGCCTGGGAGGAGTGTGGTGTGGATCTTGGAGGTAAGAGCTTTCCCCAATACTAAAAAATATTCCATGTGTCTTCCTTGGAGGAGTCTAAGAGTTTTACCTGGGATCTCAGGTCCCTGAAGCAGGGCTCAAGACAGTGTGGGACATGTCTGTGAGGAATCTTGGGCAGATGCCAGAGAAGAGAGCGTCCTTTGAGGGAAAAAATCCTTTTGGGTATCTTCCTTGGAGGAGTCTGGGGTTGCAACCCAGGATTAGGCCTGCCTTAAAGCTGGGGTCAAAGCACTGCAGGACATGCCTGAGAGGAGTCTTGGGTGGGTTCTGGAGCAAACCTCTTGCTTTACAGGAGAAAAAAAATCCCGGGTATCTTCCTTGGAGGAGTCTGGGGTTGCAACCCAGGATTAGGCCTGCCTTAAAGCTGGGGTCAAAGCACTGCAGGACATGCCTGAGAGGAGTCTTGGGTGGGTTCTGGAGCAAACCTCTTGCTTTACAGGAGAAAAAAAATCCTGGGTATCTTCCTTGGAGGAGTCTGGGGTTGCAACCCAGGATTAGGCCTGCCTTAAAGCTGGGGTCAAAGCACTGCAGGACATGCCTGAGAGGAGTGTTGGGTGGGTTCTGGAGCAAACCTCTTGCTTTACAGGAGAAAAAAAATCCCGGGTATCTTCCTTGGAGGAGTCTGGGGTTGCAACCCAGGATTAGGCCTGCCTTAAAGCTGGGGTCAAAGCACTGCAGGACATGCCTGAGAGGAGTCTTGGGTGGGTTCTGGAGCAAACCTCTTGCTTTACAGGAGAAAAAAAATCCTGGGTATCTTCCTTGGAGGAGTCTGGGGTTGCAACCCAGGATTAGGCCTGCCTTAAAGCTGGGGTCAAAGCACTGCAGGACATGCCTGAGAGGAGTCTTGGGTGGGTTCTGGAGCAAACCTCTTGCTTTACAGGAGAAAAAAAATCCTGGGTATCTTCCTTGGAGGAGTCTGGTGTTGCAACCCAGGATTAGGCCTGCCTTAAAGCTGGGGTCAAAGCACTGCAGGACATGCCTGAGAGGAGTCTTGGGTGGGTTCTGGAGCAAAACTCTTGCTTTACAGGAGAAAAAAAATCCTGGGTATCTTCCTTGGAGGAGTCTGGGGTTGCAACCCAGGATTAGGCCTGCCTTAAAGCTGGGGTCAAAGCACTGCAGGACATGCCTGAGAGGAGTCTTGGGTGGGTTCTGGAGCAAACCTCTTGCTTTACAGGAGAAAAAAAATCCCGGGTATCTTCCTTGGAGGAGTCTGGGGTTGCAACCCAGGATTAGGCCTGCCTTAAAGCTGGGGTCAAAGCACTGCAGGACATGCCTGAGAGGAGTCTTGGGTGGGTTCTGGAGCAAACCTCTTGCTTTACAGGAGAAAAAAAATCCTGGGTATCTTCCTTGGAGGAGTCTGGGGTTGCAACCCAGGATTAGGCCTGCCTTAAAGCTGGGGTCAAAGCACTGCAGGACATGCCTGAGAGGAGTGTTGGGTGGGTTCTGGAGCAAACCTCTTGCTTTACAGGAGAAAAAAAATCCCGGGTATCTTCCTTGGAGGAGTCTGGGGTTGCAACCCAGGATTAGGCCTGCCTTAAAGCTGGGGTCAAAGCACTGCAGGACATGCCTGAGAGGAGTCTTGGGTGGGTTCTGGAGCAAAACTCTTGCTTTACAGGAGAAAAAAAATCCTGGGTATCTTCCTTGGAGGAGTCTGGGGTTGCAACCCAGGATTAGGCCTGCCTTAAAGCTGGGGTCAAAGCACTGCAGGACATGCCTGAGAGGAGTCTTGGGTGGGTTCTGGAGCAAACCTCTTGCTTTACAGGAGAAAAAAAATCCTGGGTATCTTCCTTGGAGGAGTCTGGGGTTGCAACCCAGGATTAGGCCTGCCTTAAAGCTGGGGTCAAAGCACTGCAGGACATGCCTGAGAGGAGTGTTGGGTGGGTTCTGGAGCAAACCTCTTGCTTTACAGGAGAAAAAAAATCCCGGGTATCTTCCTTGGAGGAGTCTGGGGTTGCAACCCAGGATTAGGCCTGCCTTAAAGCTGGGGTCAAAGCACTGCAGGACATGCCTGAGAGGAGTCTTGGGTGGGTTCTGGAACAAACCTCTTGCTTTACAGGAGAAAAAAAATCCTGGGTATCTTCCTTGGAGGAGTCTGGGGTTGCAACCCAGGATTAGGCCTGCCTTAAAGCTGGGGTCAAAGCACTGCAGGACATGCCTGAGAGGAGTCTTGGGTGGGTTCTGGAGCAAACCTCTTGCTTTACAGGAGAAAAAAAATCCTGGGTATCTTCCTTGGAGGAGTCTGGTGTTGCAACCCAGGATTAGGCCTGCCTTAAAGCTGGGGTCAAAGCACTGCAGGACATGCCTGAGAGGAGTCTTGGGTGGGTTCTGGAGCAAACCTCTTGCTTTACAGGAGAAAAAAAATCCCGGGTATCTTCCTTGGAGGAGTCTGGGGTTGCAACCCAGGATTAGGCCTGCCTTAAAGCTGGGGTCAAAGCACTGCAGGACATGCCTGAGAGGAGTGTTGGGTGGGTTCTGAAGCAAACCTCTTGCTTTACAGGAGAAAAAAAATCCTGGGTATCTTCCTTGGAGGAGTCTGGGGTTGCAACCCAGGATTAGGCCTGCCTTAAAGCTGGGGTCAAAGCACTGCAGGACATGCCTGAGAGGAGTCTTGGGTGGGTTCTGGAGCAAACCTCTTGCTTTACAGGAGAAAAAAAATCCTGGGTATCTTCCTTGGAGGAGTCTGGGGTTGCAACCCAGGATTAGGCCTGCCTTAAAGCTGGGGTCAAAGCACTGCAGGACATGCCTGAGAGGAGTGTTGGGTGGGTTCTGGAGCAAACCTCCTTGCTTTACAGGAGAAAAAAAATCCTGGGTATCTTCCTTGGAGGAGTCTGGGGTTGCAACCCAGGATTAGGCCTGCCTTAAAGCTGGGGTCAAAGCACTGCAGGACATGCCTGAGAGGAGTGTTGGGTGGGTTCTGGAGCAAACCTCTTGCTTTACAGGAGAAAAAAAATCCTGGGTATCTTCCTTGGAGGAGTCTGGGGTTGCAACCCAGGATTAGGCCTGCCTTAAAGCTGGGGTCAAAGCACTGCAGGACATGCCTGAGAGGAGTGTTGGGTGGGTTCTGGAGCAAACCTCTTGCTTTACAGGAGAAAAAAAATCCCGGGTATCTTCCTTGGAGGAGTCTGGGGTTGCAACCCAGGATTAGGCCTGCCTTAAAGCTGGGGTCAAAGCACTGCAGGACATGCCTGAGAGGAGTCTTGGGTGGGTTCTGGAGCAAACCTCTTGCTTTACAGGAGAAAAAAAATCCTGGGTATCTTCCTTGGAGGAGTCTGGGGTTGCAACCCAGGATTAGGCCTGCCTTAAAGCTGGGGTCAAAGCACTGCAGGACATGCCTGAGAGGAGTCTTGGGTGGGTTCTGGAGCAAACCTCTTGCTTTACAGGAGAAAAAAAATCCTGGGTATCTTCCTTGGAGGAGTCTGGTGTTGCAACCCAGGATTAGGCCTGCCTTAAAGCTGGGGTCAAAGCACTGCAGGACATGCCTGAGAGGAGTCTTGGGTGGGTTCTGGAGCAAAACTCTTGCTTTACAGGAGAAAAAAAATCCTGGGTATCTTCCTTGGAGGAGTCTGGGGTTGCAACCCAGGATTAGGCCTGCCTTAAAGCTGGGGTCAAAGCACTGCAGGAGATGCCTGAGAGGAGTCTTGGGTGGGTTCTGGAGCAAACCTCTTGCTTTACAGGAGAAAAAAAATCCCGGGTATCTTCCTTGGAGGAGTCTGGGGTTGCAACCCAGGATTAGGCCTGCCTTAAAGCTGGGGTCAAAGCACTGCAGGACATGCCTGAGAGGAGTCTTGGGTGGGTTCTGGAGCAAACCTCTTGCTTTACAGGAGAAAAAAAATCCCGGGTATCTTCCTTGGAGGAGTCTGGGGTTGCAACCCAGGATTAGGCCTGCCTTAAAGCTGGTGTCAAAGCACTGCAGGACATGCCTGAGAGGAGTGTTGGGTGGGTTCTGAAGCAAACCTCTTGCTTTACAGGAGAAAAAAAATCCTGGGTATCTTCCTTGGAGGAGTCTGGGGTTGCAACCCAGGATTAGGCCTGCCTTAAAGCTGGGGTCAAAGCACTGCAGGACATGCCTGAGAGGAGTCTTGGGTGGGTTCTGGAGCAAACCTCTTGCTTTACAGGAGAAAAAAAATCCTGGGTATCTTCCTTGGAGGAGTCTGGGGTTGCAACCCAGGATTAGGCCTGCCTTAAAGCTGGGGTCAAAGCACTGCAGGACATGCCTGAGAGGAGTGTTGGGTGGGTTCTGGAGCAAACCTCCTTGCTTTACAGGAGAAAAAAAATCCTGGGTATCTTCCTTGGAGGAGTCTGGGGTTGCAACCCAGGATTAGGCCTGCCTTAAAGCTGGGGTCAAAGCACTGCAGGACATGCCTGAGAGGAGTGTTGGGTGGGTTCTGGAGCAAACCTCTTGCTTTACAGGAGAAAAAAAATCCTGGGTATCTTCCTTGGAGGAGTCTGGGGTTGCAACCCAGGATTAGGCCTGCCTTAAAGCTGGGGTCAAAGCACTGCAGGACATGCCTGAGAGGAGTGTTGGGTGGGTTCTGGAGCAAACCTCTTGCTTTACAGGAGAAAAAAAATCCTGGGTATCTTCCTTGGAGGAGTCTGGGGTTGCAACCCAGGATTAGGCCTGCCTTAAAGCTGGGGTCAAAGCACTGCAGGACATGCCTGAGAGGAATGTTGGGTGGGTTCTGGAGCAAACCTCTTGCTTTACAGGAGAAAAAAAATCCTGGGTATCTTCCTTGGAGGAGTCTGGGGTTGCAACCCAGGATTAGGCCTGCCTAAAGCTGGGGTCAAAGCACTGCAGGACATGCCTGAGAGGAGTCTTGGGTGGGTTCTGGAGCAAACCTCTTGCTTTACAGGAGAAAAAAAATCCTGGGTATCTTCCTTGGAGGAGTCTGGGGTTGCAACCCAGGATTAGGCCTGCCTTAAAGCTGGGGTCAAAGCACTGCAGGACATGCCTGAGAGGAGTCTTGGGTGGGTTCTGGAGCAAACCTCTTGCTTTACAGGAGAAAAAAAATCCTGGGTATCTTCCTTGGAGGAGTCTGGGGTTGCAACCCAGGATTAGGCCTGCCTTAAAGCTGGGGTCAAAGCACTGCAGGACATGCCTGAGAGGAGTCTTGGGTGAGTCCTGGAGCAAACCTTTTCCTTTACAGGAGAAAAGACAACCCAGGAAGCTTCCTTGGGGGAGTCTAGTGCTGCTACCTGAGATCTCAGGTCCCTAAAGCAGAGTCGGAAGATACTGGGAGCTGCCTGGGAGGAGTGTGGTGTGGATCTTGGAGGTAAGAGCTTTCCCCAATACTAAAAAATATTCCATGTGTCTTCCTTGGAGGAGTCTAAGAGTTTTACCTGGGATCTCAGGTCCCTGAAGCAGGGCTCAAGACAGTGTGGGACATGTCTGTGAGGAATCTTGGGCAGATGCCAGAGAAGAGAGCGTCCTTTGAGGGAAAAAATCCTTTTGGGTATCTTCCTTGGAGGAGTCTGGGGTTGCAACCCAGGATTAGGCCTGCCTTAAAGCTGGGGTCAAAGCACTGCAGGACATGCCTGAGAGGAGTCTTGGGTGGGTTCTGGAGCAAACCTCTTGCTTTACAGGAGAAAAAAAATCCCGGGTATCTTCCTTGGAGGAGTCTGGGGTTGCAACCCAGGATTAGGCCTGCCTTAAAGCTGGGGTCAAAGCACTGCAGGACATGCCTGAGAGGAGTCTTGGGTGGGTTCTGGAGCAAACCTCTTGCTTTACAGGAGAAAAAAAATCCTGGGTATCTTCCTTGGAGGAGTCTGGGGTTGCAACCCAGGATTAGGCCTGCCTTAAAGCTGGGGTCAAAGCACTGCAGGACATGCCTGAGAGGAGTGTTGGGTGGGTTCTGGAGCAAACCTCTTGCTTTACAGGAGAAAAAAAATCCCGGGTATCTTCCTTGGAGGAGTCTGGGGTTGCAACCCAGGATTAGGCCTGCCTTAAAGCTGGGGTCAAAGCACTGCAGGACATGCCTGAGAGGAGTCTTGGGTGGGTTCTGGAGCAAACCTCTTGCTTTACAGGAGAAAAAAAATCCTGGGTATCTTCCTTGGAGGAGTCTGGGGTTGCAACCCAGGATTAGGCCTGCCTTAAAGCTGGGGTCAAAGCACTGCAGGACATGCCTGAGAGGAGTCTTGGGTGGGTTCTGGAGCAAACCTCTTGCTTTACAGGAGAAAAAAAATCCTGGGTATCTTCCTTGGAGGAGTCTGGTGTTGCAACCCAGGATTAGGCCTGCCTTAAAGCTGGGGTCAAAGCACTGCAGGACATGCCTGAGAGGAGTCTTGGGTGGGTTCTGGAGCAAAACTCTTGCTTTACAGGAGAAAAAAAATCCTGGGTATCTTCCTTGGAGGAGTCTGGGGTTGCAACCCAGGATTAGGCCTGCCTTAAAGCTGGGGTCAAAGCACTGCAGGACATGCCTGAGAGGAGTCTTGGGTGGGTTCTGGAGCAAACCTCTTGCTTTACAGGAGAAAAAAAATCCCGGGTATCTTCCTTGGAGGAGTCTGGGGTTGCAACCCAGGATTAGGCCTGCCTTAAAGCTGGGGTCAAAGCACTGCAGGACATGCCTGAGAGGAGTCTTGGGTGGGTTCTGGAGCAAACCTCTTGCTTTACAGGAGAAAAAAAATCCTGGGTATCTTCCTTGGAGGAGTCTGGGGTTGCAACCCAGGATTAGGCCTGCCTTAAAGCTGGGGTCAAAGCACTGCAGGACATGCCTGAGAGGAGTGTTGGGTGGGTTCTGGAGCAAACCTCTTGCTTTACAGGAGAAAAAAAATCCCGGGTATCTTCCTTGGAGGAGTCTGGGGTTGCAACCCAGGATTAGGCCTGCCTTAAAGCTGGGGTCAAAGCACTGCAGGACATGCCTGAGAGGAGTCTTGGGTGGGTTCTGGAGCAAAACTCTTGCTTTACAGGAGAAAAAAAATCCTGGGTATCTTCCTTGGAGGAGTCTGGGGTTGCAACCCAGGATTAGGCCTGCCTTAAAGCTGGGGTCAAAGCACTGCAGGACATGCCTGAGAGGAGTCTTGGGTGGGTTCTGGAGCAAACCTCTTGCTTTACAGGAGAAAAAAAATCCTGGGTATCTTCCTTGGAGGAGTCTGGGGTTGCAACCCAGGATTAGGCCTGCCTTAAAGCTGGGGTCAAAGCACTGCAGGACATGCCTGAGAGGAGTGTTGGGTGGGTTCTGGAGCAAACCTCTTGCTTTACAGGAGAAAAAAAATCCCGGGTATCTTCCTTGGAGGAGTCTGGGGTTGCAACCCAGGATTAGGCCTGCCTTAAAGCTGGGGTCAAAGCACTGCAGGACATGCCTGAGAGGAGTCTTGGGTGGGTTCTGGAACAAACCTCTTGCTTTACAGGAGAAAAAAAATCCTGGGTATCTTCCTTGGAGGAGTCTGGGGTTGCAACCCAGGATTAGGCCTGCCTTAAAGCTGGGGTCAAAGCACTGCAGGACATGCCTGAGAGGAGTCTTGGGTGGGTTCTGGAGCAAACCTCTTGCTTTACAGGAGAAAAAAAATCCTGGGTATCTTCCTTGGAGGAGTCTGGTGTTGCAACCCAGGATTAGGCCTGCCTTAAAGCTGGGGTCAAAGCACTGCAGGACATGCCTGAGAGGAGTCTTGGGTGGGTTCTGGAGCAAACCTCTTGCTTTACAGGAGAAAAAAAATCCCGGGTATCTTCCTTGGAGGAGTCTGGGGTTGCAACCCAGGATTAGGCCTGCCTTAAAGCTGGGGTCAAAGCACTGCAGGACATGCCTGAGAGGAGTGTTGGGTGGGTTCTGAAGCAAACCTCTTGCTTTACAGGAGAAAAAAAATCCTGGGTATCTTCCTTGGAGGAGTCTGGGGTTGCAACCCAGGATTAGGCCTGCCTTAAAGCTGGGGTCAAAGCACTGCAGGACATGCCTGAGAGGAGTCTTGGGTGGGTTCTGGAGCAAACCTCTTGCTTTACAGGAGAAAAAAAATCCTGGGTATCTTCCTTGGAGGAGTCTGGGGTTGCAACCCAGGATTAGGCCTGCCTTAAAGCTGGGGTCAAAGCACTGCAGGACATGCCTGAGAGGAGTGTTGGGTGGGTTCTGGAGCAAACCTCCTTGCTTTACAGGAGAAAAAAAATCCTGGGTATCTTCCTTGGAGGAGTCTGGGGTTGCAACCCAGGATTAGGCCTGCCTTAAAGCTGGGGTCAAAGCACTGCAGGACATGCCTGAGAGGAGTGTTGGGTGGGTTCTGGAGCAAACCTCTTGCTTTACAGGAGAAAAAAAATCCTGGGTATCTTCCTTGGAGGAGTCTGGGGTTGCAACCCAGGATTAGGCCTGCCTTAAAGCTGGGGTCAAAGCACTGCAGGACATGCCTGAGAGGAGTGTTGGGTGGGTTCTGGAGCAAACCTCTTGCTTTACAGGAGAAAAAAAATCCCGGGTATCTTCCTTGGAGGAGTCTGGGGTTGCAACCCAGGATTAGGCCTGCCTTAAAGCTGGGGTCAAAGCACTGCAGGACATGCCTGAGAGGAGTCTTGGGTGGGTTCTGGAGCAAACCTCTTGCTTTACAGGAGAAAAAAAATCCTGGGTATCTTCCTTGGAGGAGTCTGGGGTTGCAACCCAGGATTAGGCCTGCCTTAAAGCTGGGGTCAAAGCACTGCAGGACATGCCTGAGAGGAGTCTTGGGTGGGTTCTGGAGCAAACCTCTTGCTTTACAGGAGAAAAAAAATCCCGGGTATCTTCCTTGGAGGAGTCTGGGGTTGCAACCCAGGATTAGGCCTGCCTTAAAGCTGGGGTCAAAGCACTGCAGGACATGCCTGAGAGGAGTCTTGGGTGGGTTCTGGAGCAAACCTCTTGCTTTACAGGAGAAAAAAAATCCTGGGTATCTTCCTTGGAGGAGTCTGGGGTTGCAACCCAGGATTAGGCCTGCCTTAAAGCTGGGGTCAAAGCACTGCAGGACATGCCTGAGAGGAGTCTTGGGTGGGTTCTGGAGCAAAACTCTTGCTTTACAGGAGAAAAAAAATCCTGGGTATCTTCCTTGGAGGAGTCTGGGGTTGCAACCCAGGATTAGGCCTGCCTTAAAGCTGGGGTCAAAGCACTGCAGGACATGCCTGAGAGGAGTGTTGGGTGGGTTCTGGAGCAAACCTCTTGCTTTACAGGAGAAAAAAAATCCTGGGTATCTTCCTTGGAGGAGTCTGGGGTTGCAACCCAGGATTAGGCCTGCCTTAAAGCTGGGGTCAAAGTACTCCAGGACATGCCTGAGAGGAGTCTTGGGTGGGTTCTGGAGCAAACCTTTTCCTTTACAGGAGAAAAGACAACCCAGGAAGCTTCCTTGGGGGAGTCTAGTGCTGCTACCTGAGATCTCAGGTCCCTAAAGCAGAGTCGGAAGATACTGGGAGCTGCCTGGGAGGAGTGTGGTGTGGATCTTGGAGGTAAGAGCTTTCCCCAATACTAAAAAATATTCCATGTGTCTTCCTTGGAGGAGTCTAAGAGTTTTACCTGGGATCTCAGGTCCCTGAAGCAGGGCTCAAGACAGTGTGGGACATGTCTGTGAGGAATCTTTGGCAGATGCCAGAGAAGAGAGCGTCCTTTGAGGGAACAAATCCTTTTGGGTATCTTCCTTGGAGGAGTCTGGGGTTGCAACCCAGGATTAGGCCTGCCTTAAAGCTGGGGTCAAAGCACTGCAGGACATGCCTGAGAGGAGTGTTGGGTGGGTTCTGGAGCAAAACTCTTGCTTTACAGGAGAAAAAAAATCCTGGGTATCTTCCTTGGAGGAGTCTGGGGTTGCAACCCAGGATTAGGCCTGCCTTAAAGCTGGGGTCAAAGCACTGCAGGACATGCCTGAGAGGAGTCTTGGGTGGGTTCTGGAGCAAAACTCTTGCTTTACAGGAGAAAAAAAATCCTGGGTATCTTCCTTGGAGGAGTCTGGGGTTGCAACCCAGGATTAGGCCTGCCTTAAAGCTGGGGTCAAAGCACTGCAGGACATGCCTGAGAGGAGTCTTGGGTGGGTTCTGGAGCAAAACTCTTGCTTTACAGGAGAAAAAAAATCCTGGGTATCTTCCTTGGAGGAGTCTGGGGTTGCAACCCAGGATTAGGCCTGCCTTAAAGCTGGGGTCAAAGCACTGCAGGACATGCCTGAGAGGAGTCTTGGGTGGGTTCTGGAGCAAACCTCTTGCTTTACAGGAGAAAAAAAATCCTGGGTATCTTCCTTGGAGGAGTCTGGTGTTGCAACCCAGGATTAGGCCTGCCTTAAAGCTGGGGTCAAAGCACTGCAGGACATGCCTGAGAGGAGTCTTGGGTGGGTTCTGGAGCAAACCTCTTGCTTTACAGGAGAAAAAAAATCCTGGGTATCTTCCTTGGAGGAGTCTGGGGTTGCAACCCAGGATTAGGCCTGCCTTAAAGCTGGGGTCAAAGCACTGCAGGACATGCCTGAGAGGAGTCTTGGGTGGGTTCTGGAGCAAACCTCTTGCTTTACAGGAGAAAAAAAATCCTGGGTATCTTCCTTGGAGGAGTCTGGGGTTGCAACCCAGGATTAGGCCTGCCTTAAAGCTGGGGTCAAAGCACTGCAGGACATGCCTGAGAGGAGTGTTGGGTGGGTTCTGGAGCAAACCTCTTGCTTTACAGGAGAAAAAAAATCCTGGGTATCTTCCTTGCAGGAGTCTGGGGTTGCAACCCAGGATTAGGCCTGCCTTAAAGCTGGGGTCAAAGCACTGCAGGACATGCCTGAGAGGAGTCTTGGGTGGGTTCTGGAGCAAACCTCTTGCTTTACAGGAGAAAAAAAATCCTGGGTATCTTCCTTGGAGGAGTCTGGGGTTGCAACCCAGGATTAGGCCTGCCTTAAAGCTGGGGTCAAAGCACTGCAGGAGATGCCTGAGAGGAGTCTTGGGTGGGTTCTGGAGCAAACCTCTTGCTTTACAGGAGAAAAAAAATCCTGGGTATCTTCCTTGGAGGAGTCTGGGGTTGCAACCCAGGATTAGGCCTGCCTTAAAGCTGGGGTCAAAGCACTGCAGGACATGCCTGAGAGGAGTGTTGGGTGGGTTCTGGAGCAAACCTCTTGCTTTACAGGAGAAAAAAAATCCTGGGTATCTTCCTTGGAGGAGTCTGGGGTTGCAACCCAGGATTGGGCCTGCCTTAAAGCTGGGGTCAAAGCACTGCAGGACATGCCTGAGAGGAGTGTTGGGTGGGTTCTGGAGCAAACCTCTTGCTTTACAGGAGAAAAAAAATCCCGGGTATCTTCCTTGGAGGAGTCTGGGGTTGCAACCCAGGATTAGGCCTGCCTAAAGCTGGGGTCAAAGCACTGCAGGACATGCCTGAGAGGAGTCTTGGGTGGGTTCTGGAGCAAACCTCTTGCTTTACAGGAGAAAAAAAATCCTGGGTATCTTCCTTGGAGGAGTCTGGGGTTGCAACCCAGGATTAGGCCTGCCTTAAAGCTGGGGTCAAAGCACTGCAGGACATGCCTGAGAGGAGTCTTGGGTGGGTTCTGGAGCAAACCTCTTGCTTTACAGGAGAAAAAAAATCCTGGGTATCTTCCTTGGAGGAGTCTGGGGTTGCAACCCAGGATTAGGCCTGCCTTAAAGCTGGGGTCAAAGCACTGCAGGACATGCCTGAGAGGAGTCTTGGGTGAGTCCTGGAGCAAACCTTTTCCTTTACAGGAGAAAAGACAACCCAGGAAGCTTCCTTGGGGGAGTCTAGTGCTGCTACCTGAGATCTCAGGTCCCTAAAGCAGAGTCGGAAGATACTGGGAGCTGCCTGGGAGGAGTGTGGTGTGGATCTTGGAGGTAAGAGCTTTCCCCAATACTAAAAAATATTCCATGTGTCTTCCTTGGAGGAGTCTAAGAGTTTTACCTGGGATCTCAGGTCCCTGAAGCAGGGCTCAAGACAGTGTGGGACATGTCTGTGAGGAATCTTGGGCAGATGCCAGAGAAGAGAGCGTCCTTTGAGGGAAAAAATCCTTTTGGGTATCTTCCTTGGAGGAGTCTGGGGTTGCAACCCAGGATTAGGCCTGCCTTAAAGCTGGGGTCAAAGCACTGCAGGACATGCCTGAGAGGAGTCTTGGGTGGGTTCTGGAGCAAACCTCTTGCTTTACAGGAGAAAAAAAATCCCGGGTATCTTCCTTGGAGGAGTCTGGGGTTGCAACCCAGGATTAGGCCTGCCTTAAAGCTGGGGTCAAAGCACTGCAGGACATGCCTGAGAGGAGTCTTGGGTGGGTTCTGGAGCAAACCTCTTGCTTTACAGGAGAAAAAAAATCCCGGGTATCTTCCTTGGAGGAGTCTGGGGTTGCAACCCAGGATTAGGCCTGCCTTAAAGCTGGGGTCAAAGCACTGCAGGACATGCCTGAGAGGAGTCTTGGGTGGGTTCTGGAGCAAAACTCTTGCTTTACAGGAGAAAAAAAATCCTGGGTATCTTCCTTGGAGGAGTCTGGGGTTGCAACCCAGGATTAGGCCTGCCTTAAAGCTGGGGTCAAAGCACTGCAGGACATGCCTGAGAGGAGTCTTGGGTGGGTTCTGGAGCAAACCTCTTGCTTTACAGGAGAAAAAAAATCCTGGGTATCTTCCTTGGAGGAGTCTGGTGTTGCAACCCAGGATTAGGCCTGCCTTAAAGCTGGGGTCAAAGCACTGCAGGACATGCCTGAGAGGAGTCTTGGGTGGGTTCTGGAGCAAACCTCTTGCTTTACAGGAGAAAAAAAATCCTGGGTATCTTCCTTGGAGGAGTCTGGGGTTGCAACCCAGGATTAGGCCTGCCTTAAAGCTGGGGTCAAAGCACTGCAGGACATGCCTGAGAGGAGTCTTGGGTGGGTTCTGGAGCAAACCTCTTGCTTTACAGGAGAAAAAAAATCCTGGGTATCTTCCTTGGAGGAGTCTGGGGTTGCAACCCAGGATTAGGCCTGCCTTAAAGCTGGGGTCAAAGCACTGCAGGACATGCCTGAGAGGAGTGTTGGGTGGGTTCTGGAGCAAACCTCTTGCTTTACAGGAGAAAAAAAATCCTGGGTATCTTCCTTGCAGGAGTCTGGGGTTGCAACCCAGGATTAGGCCTGCCTTAAAGCTGGGGTCAAAGCACTGCAGGACATGCCTGAGAGGAGTCTTGGGTGGGTTCTGGAGCAAACCTCTTGCTTTACAGGAGAAAAAAAATCCTGGGTATCTTCCTTGGAGGAGTCTGGGGTTGCAACCCAGGATTAGGCCTGCCTTAAAGCTGGGGTCAAAGCACTGCAGGAGATGCCTGAGAGGAGTCTTGGGTGGGTTCTGGAGCAAACCTCTTGCTTTACAGGAGAAAAAAAATCCTGGGTATCTTCCTTGGAGGAGTCTGGGGTTGCAACCCAGGATTAGGCCTGCCTTAAAGCTGGGGTCAAAGCACTGCAGGACATGCCTGAGAGGAGTGTTGGGTGGGTTCTGGAGCAAACCTCTTGCTTTACAGGAGAAAAAAAATCCTGGGTATCTTCCTTGGAGGAGTCTGGGGTTGCAACCCAGGATTAGGCCTGCCTTAAAGCTGGGGTCAAAGCACTGCAGGACATGCCTGAGAGGAGTCTTGGGTGGGTTCTGGAGCAAACCTCTTGCTTTACAGGAGAAAAAAAATCCTGGGTATCTTCCTTGGAGGAGTCTGGGGTTGCAACCCAGGATTAGGCCTGCCTTAAAGCTGGGGTCAAAGCACTGCAGGACATGCCTGAGAGGAGTGTTGGGTGGGTTCTGGAGCAAACCTCTTGCTTTACAGGAGAAAAAAAATCCTGGGTATCTTCCTTGCAGGAGTCTGGGGTTGCAACCCAGGATTAGGCCTGCCTTAAAGCTGGGGTCAAAGCACTGCAGGACATGCCTGAGAGGAGTCTTGGGTGGGTTCTGGAGCAAACCTCTTGCTTTACAGGAGAAAAAAAATCCTGGGTATCTTCCTTGGAGGAGTCTGGGGTTGCAACCCAGGATTAGGCCTGCCTTAAAGCTGGGGTCAAAGCACTGCAGGAGATGCCTGAGAGGAGTCTTGGGTGGGTTCTGGAGCAAACCTCTTGCTTTACAGGAGAAAAAAAATCCTGGGTATCTTCCTTGGAGGAGTCTGGGGTTGCAACCCAGGATTAGGCCTGCCTTAAAGCTGGGGTCAAAGCACTGCAGGACATGCCTGAGAGGAGTGTTGGGTGGGTTCTGGAGCAAACCTCTTGCTTTACAGGAGAAAAAAAATCCTGGGTATCTTCCTTGGAGGAGTCTGGGGTTGCAACCCAGGATTGGGCCTGCCTTAAAGCTGGGGTCAAAGCACTGCAGGACATGCCTGAGAGGAGTGTTGGGTGGGTTCTGGAGCAAACCTCTTGCTTTACAGGAGAAAAAAAATCCCGGGTATCTTCCTTGGAGGAGTCTGGGGTTGCAACCCAGGATTAGGCCTGCCTAAAGCTGGGGTCAAAGCACTGCAGGACATGCCTGAGAGGAGTCTTGGGTGGGTTCTGGAGCAAACCTCTTGCTTTACAGGAGAAAAAAAATCCTGGGTATCTTCCTTGGAGGAGTCTGGGGTTGCAACCCAGGATTAGGCCTGCCTTAAAGCTGGGGTCAAAGCACTGCAGGACATGCCTGAGAGGAGTCTTGGGTGGGTTCTGGAGCAAACCTCTTGCTTTACAGGAGAAAAAAAATCCTGGGTATCTTCCTTGGAGGAGTCTGGGGTTGCAACCCAGGATTAGGCCTGCCTTAAAGCTGGGGTCAAAGCACTGCAGGACATGCCTGAGAGGAGTCTTGGGTGAGTCCTGGAGCAAACCTTTTCCTTTACAGGAGAAAAGACAACCCAGGAAGCTTCCTTGGGGGAGTCTAGTGCTGCTACCTGAGATCTCAGGTCCCTAAAGCAGAGTCGGAAGATACTGGGAGCTGCCTGGGAGGAGTGTGGTGTGGATCTTGGAGGTAAGAGCTTTCCCCAATACTAAAAAATATTCCATGTGTCTTCCTTGGAGGAGTCTAAGAGTTTTACCTGGGATCTCAGGTCCCTGAAGCAGGGCTCAAGACAGTGTGGGACATGTCTGTGAGGAATCTTGGGCAGATGCCAGAGAAGAGAGCGTCCTTTGAGGGAAAAAATCCTTTTGGGTATCTTCCTTGGAGGAGTCTGGGGTTGCAACCCAGGATTAGGCCTGCCTTAAAGCTGGGGTCAAAGCACTGCAGGACATGCCTGAGAGGAGTCTTGGGTGGGTTCTGGAGCAAACCTCTTGCTTTACAGGAGAAAAAAAATCCCGGGTATCTTCCTTGGAGGAGTCTGGGGTTGCAACCCAGGATTAGGCCTGCCTTAAAGCTGGGGTCAAAGCACTGCAGGACATGCCTGAGAGGAGTCTTGGGTGGGTTCTGGAGCAAACCTCTTGCTTTACAGGAGAAAAAAAATCCCGGGTATCTTCCTTGGAGGAGTCTGGGGTTGCAACCCAGGATTAGGCCTGCCTTAAAGCTGGGGTCAAAGCACTGCAGGACATGCCTGAGAGGAGTCTTGGGTGGGTTCTGGAGCAAACCTCTTGCTTTACAGGAGAAAAAAAATCCCGGGTATCTTCCTTGGAGGAGTCTGGGGTTGCAACCCAGGATTAGGCCTGCCTTAAAGCTGGGGTCAAAGCACTGCAGGACATGCCTGAGAGGAGTCTTGGGTGGGTTCTGGAGCAAACCTCTTGCTTTACAGGAGAAAAAAAATCCCGGGTATCTTCCTTGGAGGAGTCTGGGGTTGCAACCCAGGATTAGGCCTGCCTTAAAGCTGGGGTCAAAGCACTGCAGGACATGCCTGAGAGGAGTCTTGGGTGGGTTCTGGAGCAAACCTCTTGCTTTACAGGAGAAAAAAAATCCCGGGTATCTTCCTTGGAGGAGTCTGGGGTTGCAACCCAGGATTAGGCCTGCCTTAAAGCTGGGGTCAAAGCACTGCAGGACATGCCTGAGAGGAGTCTTGGGTGGGTTCTGGAGCAAAACTCTTGCTTTACAGGAGAAAAAAAATCCTGGGTATCTTCCTTGGAGGAGTCTGGGGTTGCAACCCAGGATTAGGCCTGCCTTAAAGCTGGGGTCAAAGCACTGCAGGACATGCCTGAGAGGAGTCTTGGGTGGGTTCTGGAGCAAACCTCTTGCTTTACAGGAGAAAAAAAATCCTGGGTATCTTCCTTGGAGGAGTCTGGTGTTGCAACCCAGGATTAGGCCTGCCTTAAAGCTGGGGTCAAAGCACTGCAGGACATGCCTGAGAGGAGTCTTGGGTGGGTTCTGGAGCAAACCTCTTGCTTTACAGGAGAAAAAAAATCCTGGGTATCTTCCTTGGAGGAGTCTGGGGTTGCAACCCAGGATTAGGCCTGCCTTAAAGCTGGGGTCAAAGCACTGCAGGACATGCCTGAGAGGAGTCTTGGGTGGGTTCTGGAGCAAACCTCTTGCTTTACAGGAGAAAAAAAATCCTGGGTATCTTCCTTGGAGGAGTCTGGGGTTGCAACCCAGGATTAGGCCTGCCTTAAAGCTGGGGTCAAAGCACTGCAGGACATGCCTGAGAGGAGTGTTGGGTGGGTTCTGGAGCAAACCTCTTGCTTTACAGGAGAAAAAAAATCCTGGGTATCTTCCTTGCAGGAGTCTGGGGTTGCAACCCAGGATTAGGCCTGCCTTAAAGCTGGGGTCAAAGCACTGCAGGACATGCCTGAGAGGAGTCTTGGGTGGGTTCTGGAGCAAACCTCTTGCTTTACAGGAGAAAAAAAATCCTGGGTATCTTCCTTGGAGGAGTCTGGGGTTGCAACCCAGGATTAGGCCTGCCTTAAAGCTGGGGTCAAAGCACTGCAGGAGATGCCTGAGAGGAGTCTTGGGTGGGTTCTGGAGCAAACCTCTTGCTTTACAGGAGAAAAAAAATCCTGGGTATCTTCCTTGGAGGAGTCTGGGGTTGCAACCCAGGATTAGGCCTGCCTTAAAGCTGGGGTCAAAGCACTGCAGGACATGCCTGAGAGGAGTGTTGGGTGGGTTCTGGAGCAAACCTCTTGCTTTACAGGAGAAAAAAAATCCTGGGTATCTTCCTTGGAGGAGTCTGGGGTTGCAACCCAGGATTGGGCCTGCCTTAAAGCTGGGGTCAAAGCACTGCAGGACATGCCTGAGAGGAGTGTTGGGTGGGTTCTGGAGCAAACCTCTTGCTTTACAGGAGAAAAAAAATCCCGGGTATCTTCCTTGGAGGAGTCTGGGGTTGCAACCCAGGATTAGGCCTGCCTAAAGCTGGGGTCAAAGCACTGCAGGACATGCCTGAGAGGAGTCTTGGGTGGGTTCTGGAGCAAACCTCTTGCTTTACAGGAGAAAAAAAATCCTGGGTATCTTCCTTGGAGGAGTCTGGGGTTGCAACCCAGGATTAGGCCTGCCTTAAAGCTGGGGTCAAAGCACTGCAGGACATGCCTGAGAGGAGTCTTGGGTGGGTTCTGGAGCAAACCTCTTGCTTTACAGGAGAAAAAAAATCCTGGGTATCTTCCTTGGAGGAGTCTGGGGTTGCAACCCAGGATTAGGCCTGCCTTAAAGCTGGGGTCAAAGCACTGCAGGACATGCCTGAGAGGAGTCTTGGGTGAGTCCTGGAGCAAACCTTTTCCTTTACAGGAGAAAAGACAACCCAGGAAGCTTCCTTGGGGGAGTCTAGTGCTGCTACCTGAGATCTCAGGTCCCTAAAGCAGAGTCGGAAGATACTGGGAGCTGCCTGGGAGGAGTGTGGTGTGGATCTTGGAGGTAAGAGCTTTCCCCAATACTAAAAAATATTCCATGTGTCTTCCTTGGAGGAGTCTAAGAGTTTTACCTGGGATCTCAGGTCCCTGAAGCAGGGCTCAAGACAGTGTGGGACATGTCTGTGAGGAATCTTGGGCAGATGCCAGAGAAGAGAGCGTCCTTTGAGGGAAAAAATCCTTTTGGGTATCTTCCTTGGAGGAGTCTGGGGTTGCAACCCAGGATTAGGCCTGCCTTAAAGCTGGGGTCAAAGCACTGCAGGACATGCCTGAGAGGAGTCTTGGGTGGGTTCTGGAGCAAACCTCTTGCTTTACAGGAGAAAAAAAATCCCGGGTATCTTCCTTGGAGGAGTCTGGGGTTGCAACCCAGGATTAGGCCTGCCTTAAAGCTGGGGTCAAAGCACTGCAGGACATGCCTGAGAGGAGTCTTGGGTGGGTTCTGGAGCAAACCTCTTGCTTTACAGGAGAAAAAAAATCCCGGGTATCTTCCTTGGAGGAGTCTGGGGTTGCAACCCAGGATTAGGCCTGCCTTAAAGCTGGGGTCAAAGCACTGCAGGACATGCCTGAGAGGAGTCTTGGGTGGGTTCTGGAGCAAACCTCTTGCTTTACAGGAGAAAAAAAATCCCGGGTATCTTCCTTGGAGGAGTCTGGGGTTGCAACCCAGGATTAGGCCTGCCTTAAAGCTGGGGTCAAAGCACTGCAGGACATGCCTGAGAGGAGTCTTGGGTGGGTTCTGGAGCAAACCTCTTGCTTTACAGGAGAAAAAAAATCCCGGGTATCTTCCTTGGAGGAGTCTGGGGTTGCAACCCAGGATTAGGCCTGCCTTAAAGCTGGGGTCAAAGCACTGCAGGACATGCCTGAGAGGAGTCTTGGGTGGGTTCTGGAGCAAACCTCTTGCTTTACAGGAGAAAAAAAATCCTGGGTATCTTCCTTGGAGGAGTCTGGGGTTGCAACCCAGGATTAGGCCTGCCTTAAAGCTGGGGTCAAAGCACTGCAGGACATGCCTGAGAGGAGTCTTGGGTGGGTTCTGGAGCAAAACTCTTGCTTTACAGGAGAAAAAAAATCCTGGGTATCTTCCTTGGAGGAGTCTGGGGTTGCAACCCAGGATTAGGCCTGCCTTAAAGCTGGGGTCAAAGCACTGCAGGAGATGCCTGAGAGGAGTCTTGGGTGGGTTCTGGAGCAAACCTCTTGCTTTACAGGAGAAAAAAAATCCCGGGTATCTTCCTTGGAGGAGTCTGGGGTTGCAACCCAGGATTAGGCCTGCCTTAAAGCTGGGGTCAAAGCACTGCAGGACATGCCTGAGAGGAGTGTTGGGTGGGTTCTGGAGCAAACCTCTTGCTTTACAGGAGAAAAAAAATCCTGGGTATCTTCCTTGGAGGAGTCTGGGGTTGCAACCCAGGATTAGGCCTGCCTTAAAGCTGGGGTCAAAGCACTGCAGGACATGCCTGAGAGGAGTGTTGGGTGGGTTCTGGAGCAAACCTCTTGCTTTACAGGAGAAAAAAAATCCCGGGTATCTTCCTTGGAGGAGTCTGGGGTTGCAACCCAGGATTAGGCCTGCCTTAAAGCTGGGGTCAAAGCACTGCAGGACATGCCTGAGAGGAGTGTTGGGTGGGTTCTGGAGCAAACCTCTTGCTTTACAGGAGAAAAAAAATCCTGGGTATCTTCCTTGGAGGAGTCTGGGGTTGCAACCCAGGATTAGGCCTGCCTTAAAGCTGGGGTCAAAGCACTGCAGGACATGCCTGAGAGGAGTCTTGGGTGGGTTCTGGAGCAAAACTCTTGCTTTACAGGAGAAAAAAAATCCTGGGTATCTTCCTTGGAGGAGTTTGGGGTTGCAACCCAGGATTGGGCCTGCCTTAAAGCTGGGGTCAAAGCACTGCAGGACATGCCTGAGAGGAGTGTTGGGTGGGTTCTGGAGCAAACCTCTTGCTTTACAGGAGAAAAAAAATCCTGGGTATCTTCCTTGGAGGAGTCTGGGGTTGCAACCCAGGATTAGGCCTGCCTTAAAGCTGGGGTCAAAGCACTGCAGGACATGCCTGAGAGGAGTCTTGGGTGGGTTCTGGAGCAAACCTCTTGCTTTACAGGAGAAAAAAAATCCTGGTTATCTTCCTTGGAGGAGTCTGGGGTTGCAACCCAGGATTAGGCCTGCCTTAAAGCTGGGGTCAAAATACTCCAGGACATGCCTGAGAGGAGTCTTGGGTGAGTCCTGGAGCAAACCTTTTCCTTTACAGGAGAAAAGACAACCCAGGAAGCTTCCTTGGGGGAGTCTAGTGCTGCTACCTGAGATCTCAGGTCCCTAAAGCAGAGTCGGAAGATACTGGGAGCTGCCTGGGAGGAGTGTGGTGTGGATCTTGGAGGTAAGAGCTTTCCCCAATACTAAAAAATATTCCATGTGTCTTCCTTGGAGGAGTCTAAGAGTTTTACCTGGGATCTCAGGTCCCTGAAGCAGGGCTCAAGACAGTGTGGGACATGTCTGTGAGGAATCTTGGGCAGATGCCAGAGAAGAGAGCGTCCTTTGAGGGAAAAAATCCTTTTGGGTATCTTCCTTGGAGGAGTCTGGGGTTGCAACCCAGGATTAGGCCTGCCTTAAAGCTGGGGTCAAAGCACTGCAGGACATGCCTGAGAGGAGTGTTGGGTGGGTTCTGGAGCAAACCTCTTGCTTTACAGGAGAAAAAAAATCCCGGGTATCTTCCTTGGAGGAGTCTGGGGTTGCAACCCAGGATTAGGCCTGCCTTAAAGCTGGGGTCAAAGCACTGCAGGACATGCCTGAGAGGAGTGTTGGGTGGGTTCTGGAGCAAACCTCTTGCTTTACAGGAGAAAAAAAATCCTGGGTATCTTCCTTGGAGGAGTCTGGGGTTGCAACCCAGGATTAGGCCTGCCTTAAAGCTGGGGTCAAAGCACTGCAGGACATGCCTGAGAGGAGTCTTGGGTGGGTTCTGGAGCAAAACTCTTGCTTTACAGGAGAAAAAAAATCCTGGGTATCTTCCTTGGAGGAGTCTGGGGTTGCAACCCAGGATTAGGCCTGCCTTAAAGCTGGGGTCAAAGCACTGCAGGACATGCCTGAGAGGAGTGTTGGGTGGGTTCTGGAGCAAACCTCTTGCTTTACAGGAGAAAAAAAATCCTGGGTATCTTCCTTGGAGGAGTCTGGGGTTGCAACCCAGGATTAGGCCTGCCTTAAAGCTGGGGTCAAAGCACTGCAGGACATGCCTGAGAGGAGTCTTGGGTGGGTTCTGGAGCAAACCTCTTGCTTTACAGGAGAAAAAAAATCCCGGGTATCTTCCTTGGAGGAGTCTGGGGTTGCAACCCAGGATTAGGCCTGCCTTAAAGCTGGGGTCAAAGCACTGCAGGACATGCCTGAGAGGAGTGTTGGGTGGGTTCTGGAGCAAACCTCTTGCTTTACAGGAGAAAAAAAATCCTGGGTATCTTCCTTGGAGGAGTCTGGGGTTGCAACCCAGGATTAGGCCTGCCTTAAAGCTGGGGTCAAAGCACTGCAGGACATGCCTGAGAGGAGTCTTGGGTGGGTTCTGGAGCAAACCTCCTTGCTTTACAGGAGAAAAAAAATCCTGGGTATCTTCCTTGGAGGAGTCTGGGGTTGCAACCCAGGATTAGGCCTGCCTTAAAGCTGGGGTCAAAGCACTGCAGGACATGCCTGAGAGGAGTCTTGGGTGGGTTCTGGAGCAAACCTCTTGCTTTACAGGAGAAAAAAAATCCTGGGTATCTTCCTTGGAGGAGTCTGGGGTTGCAACCCAGGATTAGGCCTGCCTTAAAGCTGGGGTCAAAGCACTGCAGAACATGCCTGAGAGGAGTGTTGGGTGGGTTCTGGAGCAAACCTCTTGCTTTACAGGAGAAAAAAAATCCTGGGTATCTTCCTTGGAGGAGTCTGGGGTTGCAACCCAGGATTAGGCCTGCCTTAAAGCTGGGGTCAAAGCACTGCAGGACATGCCTGAGAGGAGTCTTGGGTGGGTTCTGGAGCAAACCTTTTCCTTTACAGGAGAAAAGACAACCCAGGAAGCTTCCTTGGGGGAGTCTAGTGCTGCTACCTGAGATCTCAGGTCCCTAAAGCAGAGTCGGAAGATACTGGGAGCTGCCTGGGAGGAGTGTGGTGTGGATCTTGGAGGTAAGAGCTTTCCCCAATACTAAAAAATATTCCATGTGTCTTCCTTGGAGGAGTCTAAGAGTTTTACCTGGGATCTCAGGTCCCTGAAGCTGGGCTCAAGACAGTGTGGGACATGTCTGTGAGGAATCTTGGGCAGATGCCAGAGAAGAGAGCGTCCTTTGAGGGAAAAAATCCTTTTGGGTATCTTCCTTGGAGGAGTCTGGGGTTGCAACCCAGGATTAGGCCTGCCTTAAAGCTGGGGTCAAAGCACTGCAGGACATGCCTGAGAGGAGTGTTGGGTGGGTTCTGGAGCAAACCTCTTGCTTTACAGGAGAAAAAAAATCCTGGGTATCTTCCTTGGAGGAGTCTGGGGTTGCAACCCAGGATTAGGCCTGCCTTAAAGCTGGGGTCAAAGCACTGCAGGACATGCCTGAGAGGAGTCTTGGGTGGGTTCTGGAGCAAACCTCTTGCTTTACAGGAGAAAAAAAATCCTGGGTATCTTCCTTGGAGGAGTCTGGGGTTGCAACCCAGGATTGGGCCTGCCTTAAAGCTGGGGTCAAAGCACTGCAGGACATGCCTGAGAGGAGTGTTGGGTGGGTTCTGGAGCAAAACTCTTGCTTTACAGGAGAAAAAAAATCCTGGGTATCTTCCTTGGAGGAGTCTGGGGTTGCAACCCAGGATTAGGCCTGCCTTAAAGCTGGGGTCAAAGCACTGCAGGACATGCCTGAGAGGAGTCTTGGGTGGGTTCTGGAGCAAACCTCTTGCTTTACAGGAGAAAAAAAATCCTGGGTATCTTCCTTGGAGGAGTCTGGGGTTGCAACCCAGGATTGGGCCTGCCTTAAAGCTGGGGTCAAAGCACTGCAGGACATGCCTGAGAGGAGTGTTGGGTGGGTTCTGGAGCAAACCTCTTGCTTTACAGGAGAAAAAAAATCCTGGGTATCTTCCTTGGAGGAGTCTGGGGTTGCAACCCAGGATTAGGCCTGCCTTAAAGCTGGGGTCAAAGCACTGCAGGACATGCCTGAGAGGAGTCTTGGGTGGGTTCTGGAGCAAACCTCTTGCTTTACAGGAGAAAAAAAATCCTGGGTATCTTCCTTGGAGGAGTCTGGGGTTGCAACCCAGGATTAGGCCTGCCTTAAAGCTGGGGTCAAAGCACTGCAGGACATGCCTGAGAGGAGTCTTGGGTGGGTTCTGGAGCAAACCTCTTGCTTTACAGGAGAAAAAAAATCCTGGGTATCTTCCTTGGAGGAGTCTGGGGTTGCAACCCAGGATTGGGCCTGCCTTAAAGCTGGGGTCAAAGCACTGCAGGACATGCCTGAGAGGAGTCTTGGGTGGGTTCTGGAGCAAAACTCTTGCTTTACAGGAGAAAAAAAATCCCGGGTATCTTCCTTGGAGGAGTCTGGGGTTGCAACCCAGGATTAGGCCTGCCTTAAAGCTGGGGTCAAAGCACTGCAGGACATGCCTGAGAGGAGTGTTGGGTGGGTTCTGGAGCAAACCTCTTGCTTTACAGGAGAAAAAAAATCCTGGGTATCTTCCTTGGAGGAGTCTGGGGTTGCAACCCAGGATTAGGCCTGCCTTAAAGCTGGGGTCAAAGCACTGCAGGACATGCCTGAGAGGAGTGTTGGGTGGGTTCTGGAGCAAACCTCTTGCTTTACAGGAGAAAAAAAATCCTGGGTATCTTCCTTGGAGGAGTCTGGGGTTGCAACCCAGGATTAGGCCTGCCTTAAAGCTGGGGTCAAAGCACTGCAGGACATGCCTGAGAGGAGTGTTGCGTGGGTTCTGGAGCAAACCTCTTGCTTTACAGGAGAAAAAAAATCCTGGGTATCTTCCTTGGAGGAGTCTGGGGTTGCAACCCAGGATTAGGCTTGCCTTAAACCTGGGGTCAAAGAACTGCAGGACATGCCTGAGAGGAGTCTTGGGTGGGTTCTGGAGCAAACCTCTTGCTTTACAGGAGAAAAAAAATCTTGGGTATCTTCCTTGGAGGAGTCTGGGGTTGCAACCCAGGATTAGGCCTGCCTTAAAGCTGGGGTCAAAGCACTGCAGGACATGCCTGAGAGGAGTCTTGGGTGGGTTCTGGAGCAAACCTCTTGCTTTACAGGAGAAAAAAAATCCTGGGTATCTTCCTTGGAGGAGTCTGGGGTTGCAACCCAGGATTGGGCCTGCCTTAAAGCTGGGGTCAAAGCACTGCAGGACATGCCTGAGAGGAGTCTTGGGTGGGTTCTGGAGCAAACCTCTTGCTTTACAGGAGAAAAAAAATCCTGGGTATCTTCCTTGGAGGAGTCTGGGGTTGCAACCCAGGATTAGGCCTGCCTTAAAGCTGGGGTCAAAGCACTGCAGGACATGCCTGAGAGGAGTCTTGGGTGGGTTCTGGAGCAAACCTCTTGCTTTACAGGAGAAAAAAAATCCTGGGTATCTTCCTTGGAGGAGTCTGGGGTTGCAACCCAGGATTAGGCCTGCCTTAAAGCTGGGGTCAAAGCACTGCAGGACATGCCTGAGAGGAGTCTTGGGTGAGTCCTGGAGCAAACCTTTTCCTTTACAGGAGAAAAGACAACCCAGGAAGCTTCCTTGGGGGAGTCTAGTGCTGCTACCTGAGATCTCAGGTCCCTAAAGCAGAGTCGGAAGATACTGGGAGCTGCCTGGGAGGAGTGTGGTGTGGATCTTGGAGGTAAGAGCTTTCCCCAATACTAAAAAATATTCCATGTGTCTTCCTTGGAGGAGTCTAAGAGTTTTACCTGGGATCTCAGGTCCCTGAAGCAGGGCTCAAGACAGTGTGGGACATGTCTGTGAGGAATCTTGGGCAGATGCCAGAGAAGAGAGCGTCCTTTGAGGGAAAAAATCCTTTTGGGTATCTTCCTTGGAGGAGTCTGGGGTTGCAACCCAGGATTAGGCCTGCCTTAAAGCTGGGGTCAAAGCACTGCAGGACATGCCTGAGAGGAGTGTTGGGTGGGTTCTGGAGCAAACCTCTTGCTTTACAGGAGAAAAAAAATCCTGGGTATCTTCCTTGGAGGAGTCTGGGGTTGCAACCCAGGATTAGGCCTGCCTTAAAGCTGGGGTCAAAGCACTGCAGGACATGCCTGAGAGGAGTGTTGGGTGGGTTCTGGAGCAAACCTCTTGCTTTACAGGAGAAAAAAAATCCTGGGTATCTTCCTTGGAGGAGTCTGGGGTTGCAACCCAGGATTAGGCCTGCCTTAAAGCTGGGGTCAAAGCACTGCAGGACATGCCTGAGAGGAGTGTTGGGTGGGTTCTGGAGCAAACCTCTTGCTTTACAGGAGAAAAAAAATCCTGGGTATCTTCCTTGGAGGAGTCTGGGGTTGCAACCCAGGATTAGGCCTGCCTTAAAGCTGGGGTCAAAGCACTGCAGGACATGCCTGAGAGGAGTCTTGGGTGGGTTCTGGAGCAAACCTCTTGCTTTACAGGAGAAAAAAAATCCTGGGTATCTTCCTTGGAGGAGTCTGGGGTTGCAACCCAGGATTAGGCCTGCCTTAAAGCTGGGGTCAAAGCACTGCAGGACATGCCTGAGAGGAGTCTTGGGTGGGTTCTGGAGCAAACCTCTTGCTTTACAGGAGAAAAAAAATCCTGGGTATCTTCCTTGGAGGAGTCTGGGGTTGCAACCCAGGATTAGGCCTGCCTTAAAGCTGGGGTCAAAATACTCCAGGACATGCCTGAGAGGAGTCTTGGGTGAGTCCTGGAGCAAACCTTTTCCTTTACAGGAGAAAAGACAACCCAGGAAGCTTCCTTCGGGGAGTCTACTGCTGCTACCTGAGATCTCAGGTCCCTAAAGCAGAGTCGGAAGATACTGGGAGCTGCCTGGGAGGAGTGTGGTGTGGATCTTGGAGGTAAGAGCTTTCCCCAATACTAAAAAATATTCCATGTGTCTTCCTTGGAGGAGTCTAAGAGTTTTACCTGGGATCTCAGGTCCCTGAAGCAGGGCTCAAGACAGTGTGGGACATGTCTGTGAGGAATCTTGGGCAGATGCCAGAGAAGAGAGCGTCCTTTGAGGGAAAAAATCCTTTTGGGTATCTTCCTTGGAGGAGTCTGGGGTTGCAACCCAGGATTAGGCCTGCCTTAAAGCTGGGGTCAAAGCACTGCAGGACATGCCTGAGAGGAGTCTTGGGTGGGTTCTGGAGCAAACCTCTTGCTTTACAGGAGAAAAAAAATCCTGGGTATCTTCCTTGGAGGAGTCTGGGGTTGCAACCCAGGATTAGGCCTGCCTTAAAGCTGGGGTCAAAGCACTGCAGGACATGCCTGAGAGGAGTCTTGGGTGGGTTCTGGAGCAAACCTCTTGCTTTACAGGAGAAAAAAAATCCTGGGTATCTTCCTTGGAGGAGTCTGGGGTTGCAACCCAGGATTAGGCCTGCCTTAAAGCTGGGGTCAAAGCACTGCAGGACATGCCTGAGAGGAGTCTTGGGTGGGTTCTGGAGCAAACCTCTTGCTTTACAGGAGAAAAAAAATCCCGGGTATCTTCCTTGGAGGAGTCTGGGGTTGCAACCCAGGATTAGGCCTGCCTTAAAGCTGGGGTCAAAGCACTGCAGGACATGATGGAGAGGAGTCTTGGGTGGGTTCTGGAGCAAACCTCTTGCTTTACAGGAGAAAAAAAATCCTGGGTATCTTCCTTGGAGGAGTCTGGGGTTGCAACCCAGGATTAGGCCTGCCTTAAAGCTGGGGTCAAAGCACTGCAGGACATGCCTGAGAGGAGTGTTGGGTGGGTTCTGGAGCAAACCTCCTTGCTTTACAGGAGAAAAAAAATCCTGGGTATCTTCCTTGGAGGAGTCTGGGGTTGCAACCCAGGATTAGGCCTGCCTTAAAGCTGGGGTCAAAGCACTGCAGGACATGCCTGAGAGGAGTGTTGGGTGGGTTCTGGAGCAAACCTCTTGCTTTACAGGAGAAAAAAAATCCTGGGTATCTTCCTTGGAGGAGTCTGGGGTTGCAACCCAGGATTAGGCCTGCCTTAAAGCTGGGGTCAAAGCACTGCAGGACATGCCTGAGAGGAGTCTTGGGTGGGTTCTGGAGCAAACCTCTTGCTTTACAGGAGAAAAAAAATCCTGGGTATCTTCCTTGGAGGAGTCTGGGGTTGCAACCCAGGATTAGGCCTGCCTTAAAGCTGGGGTCAAAGCACTGCAGGACATGCCTGAGAGGAGTCTTGGGTGGGTTCTGGAGCAAACCTCTTGCTTTACAGGAGAAAAAAAATCCTGGGTATCTTCCTTGGAGGAGTCTGGGGTTGCAACCCAGGATTAGGCCTGCCTTAAAGCTGGGGTCAAAATACTCCAGGACATGCCTGAGAGGAGTCTTGGGTGAGTCCTGGAGCAAACCTTTTCCTTTACAGGAGAAAAGACAACCCAGGAAGCTTCCTTGGGGTAGTCTAGTGCTGCTACCTGAGATCTCAGGTCCCTAAAGCAGAGTCGGAAGATACTGGGAGCTGCCTGGGAGGAGTGTGGTGTGGATCTTGGAGGTAAGAGCTTTCCCCAATACTAAAAAATATTCCATGTGTCTTCCTTGGAGGAGTCTAAGAGTTTTACCTGGGATCTCAGGTCCCTGAAGCAGGGCTCAAGACAGTGTGGGACATGTCTGTGAGGAATCTTGGGCAGATGCCAGAGAAGAGAGCGTCCTTTGAGGGAAAAAATCCTTTTGGGTATCTTCCTTGGAGGAGTCTGGGGTTGCAACCCAGGATTAGGCCTGCCTTAAAGCTGGGGTCAAAGCACTGCAGGACATGCCTGAGAGGAGTGTTGGGTGGGTTCTGGAGCAAACCTCTTGCTTTACAGGAGAAAAAAAATCCTGGGTATCTTCCTTGGAGGAGTCTGGGGTTGCAACCCAGGATTAGGCCTGCCTTAAAGCTGGGGTCAAAGTACTCCAGGACATGCCTGAGAGGAGCCTTGGGTTAGTCCTGGAGCAAACCTTTTCCTTTACAGGAGAAAAGACAACCCAGGAAGCTTCCTTGGGGGAGTCTAGTGCTGCTACCTGAGATCTCAGGTCCCTAAAGCAGAGTCGGAAGATACTGGGAGCTGCCTGGGAGGAGTGTGGTGTGGATCTTGGAGGTAAGAGCTTTCCCCAATACTAAAAATTATTCCATGTGTCTTCCTTGGAGGAGTCTAAGAGTTTTACCTGGGATCTCAGGTCCCTGAAGCAGGGCTCAAGACAGTGTGGGACATGTCTGTGAGGAATCTTGGGCAGATGCCAGAGAAGAGAGCGTCCTTTGAGGGAACAAATCCTTTTGGGTATCTTCCTTGGAGGAGTCTGGGGTTGCAACCCAGGATTAGGCCTGCCTTAAAGCTGGGGTCAAAGCACTGCAGGACATGCCTGAGAGGAGTCTTGGGTGGGTTCTGGAGCAAAACTCTTGCTTTACAGGAGAAAAAAAATCCTGGGTATCTTCCTTGGAGGAGTCTGGGGTTGCAACCCAGGATTAGGCCTGCCTTAAAGCTGGGGTCAAAGCACTGCAGGACATGCCTGAGAGGAGTGTTGGGTGGGTTCTGGAGCAAAACTCTTGCTTTACAGGAGAAAAAAAATCCTGGGTATCTTCCTTGGAGGAGTCTGGGGTTGCAACCCAGGATTAGGCCTGCCTTAAAGCTGGGGTCAAAGCACTGCAGGACATGCCTGAGAGGAGTCTTGGGTGGGTTCTGGAGCAAACCTCTTGCTTTACAGGAGAAAAAAAAATCCTGGGTATCTTCCTTGGAGGAGTCTGGGGTTGCAACCCAGGATTGGGCCTGCCTTAAAGCTGGGGTCAAAGCACTGCAGGACATGCCTGAGAGGAGTCTTGGGTGGGTTCTGGAGCAAACCTTTTCCTTTACAGGAGAAAAGACAACCCAGGAAGCTTCCTTGGGGGAGTCTAGTGCTGCTACCTGAGATCTCAGGTCCCTAAAGCAGAGTCGGAAGATACTGGGAGCTGCCTGGGAGGAGTGTGGTGTGGATCTTGGAGGTAAGAGCTTTCCCCAATACTAAAAAATATTCCATGTGTCTTCCTTGGAGGAGTCTAAGAGTTTTACCTGGGATCTCAGGTCCCTGAAGCAGGGCTCAAGACAGTGTGGGACATGTCTGTGAGGAATCTTGGGCAGATGCCAGAGAAGAGAGCGTCCTTTGAGGGAACAAATCCTTTTGGGTATCTTCCTTGGAGGAGTCTGGGGTTGCAACCCAGGATTAGGCCTGCCTTAAAGCTGGGGTCAAAGCACTGCAGAACATGCCTGAGAGGAGTGTTGGGTGGGTTCTGGAGCAAACCTCTTGCTTTACAGGAGAAAAAAAATCCTGGGTATCTTCCTTGGAGGAGTCTGGGGTTGCAACCCAGGATTAGGCCTGCCTTAAAGCTGGGGTCAAAGCACTGCAGGACATGCCTGAGAGGAGTGTTGGGTGGGTTCTGGAGCAAAACTCTTGCTTTACAGGAGAAAAAAAATCCTGGGTATCTTCCTTGGAGGAGTCTGGGGTTGCAACCCAGGATTAGGCCTGCCTTAAAGCTGGGGTCAAAGCACTGCAGGACATGCCTGAGAGGAGTCTTGGGTGGGTTCTGGAGCAAACCTCTTGCTTTACAGGAGAAAAAAAAATCCTGGGTATCTTCCTTGGAGGAGTCTGGGGTTGCAACCCAGGATTGGGCCTGCCTTAAAGCTGGGGTCAAAGCACTGCAGGACATGCCTGAGAGGAGTCTTGGGTGGGTTCTGGAGCAAACCTCTTGCTTTACAGGAGAAAAAAAATCCTGGGTATCTTCCTTGGAGGAGTCTGGGGTTGCAACCCAGGATTAGGCCTGCCTTAAAGCTGGGGTCAAAGCACTGCAGGACATGCCTGAGAGGAGTCTTGGGTGGGTTCTGGAGCAAACCTCTTGCTTTACAGGAGAAAAAAAATCCCGGGTATCTTCCTTGGAGGAGTCTGGGGTTGCAACCCAGGATTAGGCCTGCCTTAAAGCTGGGGTCAAAGCACTGCAGGACATGATGGAGAGGAGTCTTGGGTGGGTTCTGGAGCAAACCTCTTGCTTTACAGGAGAAAAAAAATCCTGGGTATCTTCCTTGGAGGAGTCTGGGGTTGCAACCCAGGATTAGGCCTGCCTTAAAGCTGGGGTCAAAGCACTGCAGGACATGCCTGAGAGGAGTGTTGGGTGGGTTCTGGAGCAAACCTCCTTGCTTTACAGGAGAAAAAAAATCCTGGGTATCTTCCTTGGAGGAGTCTGGGGTTGCAACCCAGGATTAGGCCTGCCTTAAAGCTGGGGTCAAAGCACTGCAGGACATGCCTGAGAGGAGTCTTGGGTGGGTTCTGGAGCAAACCTCTTGCTTTACAGGAGAAAAAAAATCCTGGGTATCTTCCTTGGAGGAGTCTGGGGTTGCAACCCAGGATTAGGCCTGCCTTAAAGCTGGGGTCAAAGCACTGCAGGACATGCCTGAGAGGAGTCTTGGGTGGGTTCTGGAGCAAACCTCTTGCTTTACAGGAGAAAAAAAATCCTGGGTATCTTCCTTGGAGGAGTCTGGGGTTGCAACCCAGGATTAGGCCTGCCTTAAAGCTGGGGTCAAAATACTCCAGGACATGCCTGAGAGGAGTCTTGGGTGAGTCCTGGAGCAAACCTTTTCCTTTACAGGAGAAAAGACAACCCAGGAAGCTTCCTTGGGGTAGTCTAGTGCTGCTACCTGAGATCTCAGGTCCCTAAAGCAGAGTCGGAAGATACTGGGAGCTGCCTGGGAGGAGTGTGGTGTGGATCTTGGAGGTAAGAGCTTTCCCCAATACTAAAAAATATTCCATGTGTCTTCCTTGGAGGAGTCTAAGAGTTTTACCTGGGATCTCAGGTCCCTGAAGCAGGGCTCAAGACAGTGTGGGACATGTCTGTGAGGAATCTTGGGCAGATGCCAGAGAAGAGAGCGTCCTTTGAGGGAAAAAATCCTTTTGGGTATCTTCCTTGGAGGAGTCTGGGGTTGCAACCCAGGATTAGGCCTGCCTTAAAGCTGGGGTCAAAGCACTGCAGGACATGCCTGAGAGGAGTCTTGGGTGGGTTCTGGAGCAAACCTCTTGCTTTACAGGAGAAAAAAAATCCTGGGTATCTTCCTTGGAGGAGTCTGGGGTTGCAACCCAGGATTAGGCCTGCCTTAAAGCTGGGGTCAAAGTACTCCAGGACATGCCTGAGAGGAGCCTTGGGTTAGTCCTGGAGCAAACCTTTTCCTTTACAGGAGAAAAGACAACCCAGGAAGCTTCCTTGGGGGAGTCTAGTGCTGCTACCTGAGATCTCAGGTCCCTAAAGCAGAGTCGGAAGATACTGGGAGCTGCCTGGGAGGAGTGTGGTGTGGATCTTGGAGGTAAGAGCTTTCCCCAATACTAAAAATTATTCCATGTGTCTTCCTTGGAGGAGTCTAAGAGTTTTACCTGGGATCTCAGGTCCCTGAAGCAGGGCTCAAGACAGTGTGGGACATGTCTGTGAGGAATCTTGGGCAGATGCCAGAGAAGAGAGCGTCCTTTGAGGGAACAAATCCTTTTGGGTATCTTCCTTGGAGGAGTCTGGGGTTGCAACCCAGGATTAGGCCTGCCTTAAAGCTGGGGTCAAAGCACTGCAGGACATGCCTGAGAGGAGTCTTGGGTGGGTTCTGGAGCAAAACTCTTGCTTTACAGGAGAAAAAAAATCCTGGGTATCTTCCTTGGAGGAGTCTGGGGTTGCAACCCAGGATTAGGCCTGCCTTAAAGCTGGGGTCAAAGCACTGCAGGACATGCCTGAGAGGAGTGTTGGGTGGGTTCTGGAGCAAAACTCTTGCTTTACAGGAGAAAAAAAATCCTGGGTATCTTCCTTGGAGGAGTCTGGGGTTGCAACCCAGGATTAGGCCTGCCTTAAAGCTGGGGTCAAAGCACTGCAGGACATGCCTGAGAGGAGTCTTGGGTGGGTTCTGGAGCAAACCTCTTGCTTTACAGGAGAAAAAAAAATCCTGGGTATCTTCCTTGGAGGAGTCTGGGGTTGCAACCCAGGATTGGGCCTGCCTTAAAGCTGGGGTCAAAGCACTGCAGGACATGCCTGAGAGGAGTCTTGGGTGGGTTCTGGAGCAAACCTTTTCCTTTACAGGAGAAAAGACAACCCAGGAAGCTTCCTTGGGGGAGTCTAGTGCTGCTACCTGAGATCTCAGGTCCCTAAAGCAGAGTCGGAAGATACTGGGAGCTGCCTGGGAGGAGTGTGGTGTGGATCTTGGAGGTAAGAGCTTTCCCCAATACTAAAAAATATTCCATGTGTCTTCCTTGGAGGAGTCTAAGAGTTTTACCTGGGATCTCAGGTCCCTGAAGCAGGGCTCAAGACAGTGTGGGACATGTCTGTGAGGAATCTTGGGCAGATGCCAGAGAAGAGAGCGTCCTTTGAGGGAACAAATCCTTTTGGGTATCTTCCTTGGAGGAGTCTGGGGTTGCAACCCAGGATTAGGCCTGCCTTAAAGCTGGGGTCAAAGCACTGCAGAACATGCCTGAGAGGAGTGTTGGGTGGGTTCTGGAGCAAACCTCTTGCTTTACAGGAGAAAAAAAATCCTGGGTATCTTCCTTGGAGGAGTCTGGGGTTGCAACCCAGGATTAGGCCTGCCTTAAAGCTGGGGTCAAAGCACTGCAGGACATGCCTGAGAGGAGTCTTGGGTGGGTTCTGGAGCAAACCTCTTGCTTTACAGGAGAAAAAAAATCCTGGGTATCTTCCTTGGAGGAGTCTGGGGTTGCAACCCAGGATTAGGCCTGCCTTAAAGCTGGGGTCAAAGCACTGCAGGACATGCCTGAGAGGAGCCTTGGGTGGGTTCTGGAGCAAACCTCTTGCTTTACAGGAGAAAAAAAATCCTGGGTATCTTCCTTGGAGGAGTCTGGGGTTGCAACCCAGGATTAGGCCTGCCTTAAAGCTGGGGTCAAAGCACTGCAGGAGATGCCTGAGAGGAGTCTTGGGTGGGTTCTGGAGCAAACCTCTTGCTTTACAGGAGAAAAAAAATCCTGGGTATCTTCCTTGGAGGAGTCTGGGGTTGCAACCCAGGATTAGGCCTGCCTTAAAGCTGGGGTCAAAGCACTGCAGGACATGCCTGAGAGGAGTCTTGGGTGGGTTCTGGAGCAAACCTCTTGCTTTACAGGAGAAGAAAAATCCTGGGTATCTTCCTTGGAGGAGTCTGGGGTTGCAACCCAGGATTAGGCCTGCCTTAAAGCTGGGGTCAAAGCACTGCAGGACATGCCTGAGAGGAGTCTTGGGTGGGTTCTGGAGCAAACCTCTTGCTTTACAGGAGAAAAAAAATCCTGGGTATCTTCCTTGGAGGAGTCTGGGGTTGCAACCCAGGATTAGGCCTGCCTTAAAGCTGGGGTCAAAGCACTGCAGGACATGCCTGAGAGGAGTCTTGGGTGGGTTCTGGAGCAAACCTCTTGCTTTACAGGAGAAAAAAAATCCTGGGTATCTTCCTTGGAGGAGTCTGGGGTTGCAACCCAGGATTAGGCCTGCCTTAAAGCTGGGGTCAAAGCACTGCAGGACATGCCTGAGAGGAGTCTTGGGTGGGTTCTGGAGCAAAACTCTTGCTTTACAGGAGAAAAAAAATCCTGGGTATCTTCCTTGGAGGAGTCTGGGGTTGCAACCCAGGATTAGGCCTGCCTTAAAGCTGGGGTCAAAGCACTGCAGGACATGCCTGAGAGGAGTCTTGGGTGGGTTCTGGAGCAAAACTCTTGCTTTACAGGAGAAAAAAAATCCTGGGTATCTTCCTTGGAGGAGTCTGGGGTTGCAACCCAGGATTAGGCCTGCCTTAAAGCTGGGGTCAAAGTACTCCAGGACATGCCTGAGAGGAGCCTTGGGTTAGTCCTGGAGCAAACCTTTTCCTTTACAGGAGAAAAGACAACCCAGGAAGCTTCCTTGGGGGAGTCTAGTGCTGCTACCTGAGATCTCAGGTCCCTAAAGCAGAGTCGGAAGATACTGGGAGCTGCCTGGGAGGAGTGTGGTGTGGATCTTGGAGGTAAGAGCTTTCCCCAATACTAAAAAATATTCCATGTGTCTTCCTTGGAGGAGTCTAAGAGTTTTACCTGGGATCTCAGGTCCCTGAAGCAGGGCTCAAGACAGTGTGGGACATGTCTGTGAGGAATCTTGGGCAGATGCCAGAGAAGAGAGCGTCCTTTGAGGGAACAAATCCTTTTGGGTATCTTCCTTGGAGGAGTCTGGGGTTGCAACCCAGGATTAGGCCTGCCTTAAAGCTGGGGTCAAAGCACTGCAGGACATGCCTGAGAGGAGTGTTGGGTGGGTTCTGGAGCAAACCTCTTGCTTTACAGGAGAAAAAAAATCCTGGGTATCTTCCTTGGAGGAGTCTGGGGTTGCAACCCAGGATTAGGCCTGCCTTAAAGCTGGGGTCAAAGCACTGCAGGACATGCCTGAGAGGAGTCTTGGGTGGGTTCTGGAGCAAAACTCTTGCTTTACAGGAGAAAAAAAATCCTGGGTATCTTCCTTGGAGGAGTCTGGGGTTGCAACCCAGGATTAGGCCTGCCTTAAAGCTGGGGTCAAAGCACTGCAGGACATGCCTGAGAGGAGTGTTGGGTGGGTTCTGGAGCAAACCTCTTGCTTTACAGGAGAAAAAAAATCCTGGGTATCTTCCTTGGAGGAGTCTGGGGTTGCAACCCAGGATTAGGCCTGCCTTAAAGCTGGGGTCAAAGCACTGCAGGACATGCCTGAGAGGAGTGTTGGGTGGGTTCTGGAGCAAACCTCTTGCTTTACAGGAGAAAAAAAATCCTGGGTATCTTCCTTGGAGGAGTCTGGGGTTGCAACCCAGGATTAGGCCTGCCTTAAAGCTGGGGTCAAAGCACTGCAGGACATGCCTGAGAGGAGTCTTGGGTGGGTTCTGGAGCAAACCTCTTGCTTTACAGGAGAAAAAAAATCCTGGGTATCTTCCTTGGAGGATTCTGGGGTTGCAACCCAGGATTGGGCCTGCCTTAAAGCTGGGGTCAAAGCACTGCAGGACATGCCTGAGAGGAGTCTTGGGTGGGTTCTGGAGCAAACCTCTTGCTTTACAGGAGAAAAAAAATCCTGGGTATCTTCCTTGGAGGAGTCTGGGGTTGCAACCCAGGATTAGGCCTGCCTTAAAGCTGGGGTCAAAGCACTGCAGGACATGCCTGAGAGGAGTGTTGGGTGGGTTCTGGAGCAAACCTCTTGCTTTACAGGAGAAAAAAAATCCTGGGTATCTTCCTTGGAGGAGTCTGGGGTTGCAACCCAGGATTAGGCCTGCCTTAAAGCTGGGGTCAAAGCACTGCAGGAGATGCCTGAGAGGAGTGTTGGGTGGGTTCTGGAGCAAACCTCCTTGCTTTACAGGAGAAAAAAAATCCTGGGTATCTTCCTTGGAGGAGTCTGGGGTTGCAACCCAGGATTAGGCCTGCCTTAAAGCTGGGGTCAAAGCACTGCAGGAGATGCCTGAGAGGAGTCTTGGGTGGGTTCTGGAGCAAACCTCTTGCTTTACAGGAGAAAAAAAATCCTGGGTATCTTCCTTGGAGGAGTCTGGGGTTGCAACCCAGGATTAGGCCTGCCTTAAAGCTGGGGTCAAAGCACTGCAGGACATGCCTGAGAGGAGTCTTGGGTGGGTTCTGGAGCAAACCTCTTGCTTTACAGGAGAAAAAAAATCCTGGGTATCTTCCTTGGAGGAGTCTGGGGTTGCAACCCAGGATTAGGCCTGCCTTAAAGCTGGGGTCAAAGCACTGCAGGACATGCCTGAGAGGAGTGTTGGGTGGGTTCTGGAGCAAACCTCTTGCTTTACAGGAGAAAAAAAATCCTGGGTATCTTCCTTGGAGGAGTCTGGGGTTGCAACCCAGGATTAGGCCTGCCTTAAAGCTGGGGTCAAAGCACTGCAGGACATGCCTGAGAGGAGTCTTGGGTGGGTTCTGGAGCAAACCTCTTGCTTTACAGGAGAAAAAAAATGCTGGGTATCTTCCTTGGAGGATTCTGGGGTTGCAACCCAGGATTGGGCCTGCCTTAAAGCTGGGGTCAAAGCACTGCAGGACATGCCTGAGAGGAGTCTTGGGTGGGTTCTGGAGCAAACCTCTTGCTTTACAGGAGAAAAAAAATCCTGGGTATCTTCCTTGGAGGAGTCTGGGGTTGCAACCCAGGATTAGGCCTGCCTTAAAGCTGGGGTCAAAGCACTGCAGGACATGCCTGAGAGGAGTGTTGGGTGGGTTCTGGAGCAAACCTCTTGCTTTACAGGAGAAAAAAAATCCTGGGTATCTTCCTTGGAGGAGTCTGGGGTTGCAACCCAGGATTAGGCCTGCCTTAAAGCTGGGGTCAAAGCACTGCAGGAGATGCCTGAGAGGAGTGTTGGGTGGGTTCTGGAGCAAACCTCCTTGCTTTACAGGAGAAAAAAAATCCTGGGTATCTTCCTTGGAGGAGTCTGGGGTTGCAACCCAGGATTAGGCCTGCCTTAAAGCTGGGGTCAAAGCACTGCAGGAGATGCCTGAGAGGAGTGTTGGGTGGGTTCTGGAGCAAACCTCTTGCTTTACAGGAGAAAAAAAATCCTGGGTATCTTCCTTGGAGGAGTCTGGGGTTGCAACCCAGGATTAGGCCTGCCTTAAAGCTGGGGTCAAAGCACTGCAGGACATGCCTGAGAGGAGTCTTGGGTGGGTTCTGGAGCAAACCTCTTGCTTTACAGGAGAAAAAAAATCCTGGGTATCTTCCTTGGAGGAGTCTGGGGTTGCAACCCAGGATTAGGCCTGCCTTAAAGCTGGGGTCAAAGCACTGCAGGACATGCCTGAGAGGAGTGTTGGGTGGGTTCTGGAGCAAACCTCTTGCTTTACAGGAGAAAAAAAATCCTGGGTATCTTCCTTGGAGGAGTCTGGGGTTGCAACCCAGGATTGGGCCTGCCTTAAAGCTGGGATCAAAGCACTGCAGGACATGCCTGAGAGGAGTCTTGGGTGGGTTCTGGAGCAAACCTCTTGCTTTACAGGAGAAAAAAAATCCTGGGTATCTTCCTTGGAGGAGTCTGGGGTTGCAACCCAGGATTAGGCCTGCCTTAAAGCTGGGGTCAAAGCACTGCAGGACATGCCTGAGAGGAGTCTTGGGTGGGTTCTGGAGCAAACCTCTTGCTTTACAGGAGAAAAAAAATCCTGGGTATCTTCCTTGGAGGAGTCTGGGGTTGCAACCCAGGATTAGGCCTGCCTTAAAGCTGGGGTCAAAGCACTGCAGGACATGCCTGAGAGGAGTCTTGGGTGGGTTCTGGAGCAAACCTCTTGCTTTACAGGAGAAAAAAAATCCTGGGTATCTTCCTTGGAGGAGTCTGGGGTTGCAACCCAGGATTAGGCCTGCCTTAAAGCTGGGGTCAAAGCACTGCAGGACATGCCTGAGAGGAGTCTTGGGTGGGTTCTGGAGCAAACCTCTTGCTTTACAGGAGAAAAAAAATCCTGGGTATCTTCCTTGGAGGAGTCTGGGGTTGCAACCCAGGATTAGGCCTGCCTTAAAGCTGGGGTCAAAGCACTGCAGGACATGCCTGAGAGGAGTCTTGGGTGGGTTCTGGAGCAAACCTCTTGCTTTACAGGAGAAAAAGAATCCTGGGTATCTTCCTTGGAGGAGTCTGGGGTTGCAACCCAGGATTAGGCCTGCCTTAAAGCTGGGGTCAAAGCACTGCAGGACATGCCTGAGAGGAGTGTTGGGTGGGTTCTGGAGCAAACCTCTTGCTTTACAGGAGAAAAAAAATCCTGGGTATCTTCCTTGGAGGAGTCTGGGGTTGCAACCCAGGATTAGGCCTGCCTTAAAGCTGGGGTCAAAGCACTGCAGGACATGCCTGAGAGGAGTGTTGGGTGGGTTCTGGAGCAAAACTCTTGCTTTACAGGAGAAAAAAAATCCTGGGTATCTTCCTTGGAGGAGTCTGGGGTTGCAACCCAGGATTAGGCCTGCCTTAAAGCTGGGGTCAAAGCACTGCAGGACATGCCTGAGAGGAGTCTTGGGTGGGTTCTGGAGCAAACCTCTTGCTTTACAGGAGAAAAAAAATCCTGGGTATCTTCCTTGGAGGAGTCTGGGGTTGCAACCCAGGATTAGGCCTGCCTTAAAGCTGGGGTCAAAGCACTGCAGGACATGCCTGAGAGGAGTCTTGGGTGGGTTCTGGAGCAAACCTCTTGCTTTACAGGAGAAAAAAAATCCTGGGTATCTTCCTTGGAGGAGTCTGGGGTTGCAACCCAGGATTAGGCCTGCCTTAAAGCTGGGGTCAAAGCACTGCAGGACATGCCTGAGAGGAGTCTTGGGTGGGTTCTGGAGCAAACCTCTTGCTTTACAGGAGAAAAAGAATCCTGGGTATCTTCCTTGGAGGAGTCTGGGGTTGCAACCCAGGATTAGGCCTGCCTTAAAGCTGGGGTCAAAGCACTGCAGGACATGCCTGAGAGGAGTCTTGGGTGGGTTCTGGAGCAAACCTCTTGCTTTACAGGAGAAGAAAAATCCTGGGTATCTTCCTTGGAGGAGTCTGGGGTTGCAACCCAGGATTAGGCCTGCCTTAAAGCTGGGGTCAAAACACTGCAGGACATGCCTGAGAGGAGTCTTGGGTGGGTTCTGGAGCAAACCTCTTGCTTTACAGGAGAAAAAAAATCCTGGGTATCTTCCTTGGAGGAATCTGGGGTTGCAACCCAGGATTAGGCCTGCCTTAAAGCTGGGGTCAAAGCACTGCAGGACATGCCTGAGAGGAGTCTTGGGTGGGTTCTGGAGCAAACCTCTTGCTTTACAGGAGAAAAAAAATCCTGGGTATCTTCCTTGGAGGATTCTGGGGTTGCAACCCAGGATTAGGCCTGCCTTAAAGCTGGGGTCAAAGCACTGCAGGACATGCCTGAGAGGAGTGTTGGGTGGGTTCTGGAGCAAAACTCTTGCTTTACAGGAGAAAAAAAATCCTGGGTATCTTCCTTGGAGGAGTCTGGGGTTGCAACCCAGGATTAGGCCTGCCTTAAAGCTGGGGTCAAAGCACTGCAGGACATGCCTGAGAGGAGTCTTGGGTGGGTTCTGGAGCAAACCTCTTGCTTTACAGGAGAAAAAAAATCCTGGGTATCTTCCTTGGAGGAGTCTGGTGTTGCAACCCAGGATTAGGCCTGCCTTAAAGCTGGGGTCAAAGCACTGCAGGACATGCCTGAGAGGAGTCTTGGGTGGGTTCTGGAGCAAACCTCTTGCTTTACAGGAGAAAAAAAATCCTGGGTATCTTCCTTGGAGGAGTCTGGGGTTGCAACCCAGGATTAGGCCTGCCTTAAAGCTGGGGTCAAAGCACTGCAGGACATGCCTGAGAGGAGTCTTGGGTGGGTTCTGGAGCAAACCTCTTGCTTTACAGGAGAAAAAAAATCCTGGGTATCTTCCTTGGAGGAGTCTGGGGTTGCAACCCAGGATTAGGCCTGCCTTAAAGCTGGGGTCAAAGCACTGCAGGACATGCCTGAGAGGAGTGTTGGGTGGGTTCTGGAGCAAAACTCTTGCTTTACAGGAGAAAAAAAATCCTGGGTATCTTCCTTGGAGGAGTCTGGGGTTGCAACCCAGGATTAGGCCTGCCTTAAAGCTGGGGTCAAAGCACTGCAGGACATGCCTGAGAGGAGTCTTGGGTGGGTTCTGGAGCAAAACTCTTGCTTTACAGGAGAAAAAAAATCCTGGGTATCTTCCTTGGAGGAGTCTGGGGTTGCAACCCAGGATTAGGCCTGCCTTAAAGCTGGGGTCAAAGTACTCCAGGACATGCCTGAGAGGAGCCTTGGGTTAGTCCTGGAGCAAACCTTTTCTTTTACAGGAGAAAAGACAACCCAGGAAGCTTCCTTGGGGGAGTCTAGTGCTGCTACCTGAGATCTCAGGTCCCTAAAGCAGAGTCGGAAGATACTGGGAGCTGCCTGGGAGGAGTGTGGTGTGGATCTTGGAGGTAAGAGCTTTCCCCAATACTAAAAAATATTCCATGTGTCTTCCTTGGAGGAGTCTAAGAGTTTTACCTGGGATCTCAGGTCCCTGAAGCAGGGCTCAAGACAGTGTGGGACATGTCTGTGAGGAATCTTGGGCAGATGCCAGAGAAGAGAGCGTCCTTTGAGGGAACAAATCCTTTTGGGTATCTTCCTTGGAGGAGTCTGGGGTTGCAACCCAGGATTAGGCCTGCCTTAAAGCTGGGGTCAAAGCACTGCAGGACATGCCTGAGAGGAGTGTTGGGTGGGTTCTGGAGCAAACCTCTTGCTTTACAGGAGAAAAAAAATCCTGGGTATCTTCCTTGGAGGAGTCTGGGGTTGCAACCCAGGATTAGGCCTGCCTTAAAGCTGGGGTCAAAGCACTGCAGGACATGCCTGAGAGGAGTCTTGGGTGGGTTCTGGAGCAAAACTCTTGCTTTACAGGAGAAAAAAAATCCTGGGTATCTTCCTTGGAGGAGTCTGGGGTTGCAACCCAGGATTAGGCCTGCCTTAAAGCTGGGGTCAAAGCACTGCAGGACATGCCTGAGAGGAGTCTTGGGTGGGTTCTGGAGCAAACCTCTTGCTTTACAGGAGAAAAAAAATCCTGGGTATCTTCCTTGGAGGAGTCTGGGGTTGCAACCCAGGATTAGGCCTGCCTTAAAGCTGGGGTCAAAGCACTGCAGGACATGCCTGAGAGGAGTCTTGGGTGGGTTCTGGAGCAAACCTCTTGCTTTACAGGAGAAAAAAAATCCTGGGTATCTTCCTTGGAGGATTCTGGGGTTGCAACCCAGGATTGGGCCTGCCTTAAAGCTGGGGTCAAAGCACTGCAGGACATGCCTGACAGGAGTCTTGGGTGGGTTCTGGAGCAAACCTCTTGCTTTACAGGAGAAAAAAAATCCTGGGTATCTTCCTTGGAGGAGTCTGGGGTTGCAACCCAGGATTAGGCCTGCCTTAAAGCTGGGGTCAAAGCACTGCAGGACATGCCTGAGAGGAGTCTTGGGTGGGTTCTGGAGCAAACCTCTTGCTTTACAGGAGAAAAAAAATCCTGGGTATCTTCCTTGGAGGAGTCTGGGGTTGCAACCCAGGATTGGGCCTGCCTTAAACCTGGGGTCAAAGCACTGCAGGACATGCCTGAGAGGAGTGTTGGGTGGGTTCTGGAGCAAACCTCCTTGCTTTACAGGAGAAAAAAAATCCTGGGTATCTTCCTTGGAGGAGTCTGGGGTTGCAACCCAGGATTAGGCCTGCCTTAAAGCTGGGGTCAAAGCACTGCAGGAGATGCCTGAGAGGAGTGTTGGGTGGGTTCTGGAGCAAACCTCTTGCTTTACAGGAGAAAAAAAATCCTGGGTATCTTCCTTGGAGGAGTCTGGGGTTGCAACCCAGGATTAGGCCTGCCTTAAAGCTGGGGTCAAAGCACTGCAGGACATGCCTGAGAGGAGTCTTGGGTGGGTTCTGGAGCAAACCTCTTGCTTTACAGGAGAAAAAAAATCCTGGGTATCTTCCTTGGAGGAGTCTGGGGTTGCAACCCAGGATTAGGCCTGCCTTAAAGCTGGGGTCAAAGCACTGCAGGACATGCCTGAGAGGAGTGTTGGGTGGGTTCTGGAGCAAACCTCTTGCTTTACAGGAGAAAAAAAATCCTGGGTATCTTCCTTGGAGGAGTCTGGGGTTGCAACCCAGGATTAGGCCTGCCTTAAAGCTGGGGTCAAAGCACTGCAGGACATGCCTGAGAGGAGTGTTGGGTGGGTTCTGGAGCAAACCTCTTGCTTTACAGGAGAAAAAAAATCCTGGGTATCTTCCTTGGAGGAGTCTGGGGTTGCAACCCAGGATTGGGCCTGCCTTAAAGCTGGGGTCAAAGCACTGCAGGACATGCCTGAGAGGAGTCTTGGGTGGGTTCTGGAGCAAACCTCTTGCTTTACAGGAGAAAAAAAATCCTGGGTATCTTCCTTGGAGGAGTCTGGGGTTGCAACCCAGGATTAGGCCTGCCTTAAAGCTGGGGTCAAAGCACTGCAGGACATGCCTGAGAGGAGTCTTGGGTGGGTTCTGGAGCAAACCTCTTGCTTTACAGGAGAAAAAAAATCCTGGGTATCTTCCTTGGAGGAGTCTGGGGTTGCAACCCAGGATTAGGCCTGCCTTAAAGCTGGGGTCAAAGCACTGCAGGACATGCCTGAGAGGAGTCTTGGGTGGGTTCTGGAGCAAACCTCTTGCTTTACAGGAGAAAAAAAATCCTGGGTATCTTCCTTGGAGGAGTCTGGGGTTGCAACCCAGGATTAGGCCTGCCTTAAAGCTGGGGTCAAAGCACTGCAGGACATGCCTGAGAGGAGTCTTGGGTGGGTTCTGGAGCAAACCTCTTGCTTTACAGGAGAAAAAAAATCCTGGGTATCTTCCTTGGAGGAGTCTGGGGTTGCAACCCAGGATTAGGCCTGCCTTAAAGCTGGGGTCAAAGCACTGCAGGACATGCCTGAGAGGAGTCTTGGGTGGGTTCTGGAGCAAACCTCTTGCTTTACAGGAGAAAAAAAATCCTGGGTATCTTCCTTGGAGGAGTCTGGGGTTGCAACCCAGGATTAGGCCTGCCTTAAAGCTGGGGTCAAAGCACTGCAGGACATGCCTGAGAGGAGTGTTGGGTGGGTTCTGGAGCAAACCTCTTGCTTTACAGGAGAAAAAAAATCCTGGGTATCTTCCTTGGAGGAGTCTGGGGTTGCAACCCAGGATTAGGCCTGCCTTAAAGCTGGGGTCAAAGCACTGCAGGACATGCCTGAGAGGAGTGTTGGGTGGGTTCTGGAGCAAAACTCTTGCTTTACAGGAGAAAAAAAATCCTGGGTATCTTCCTTGGAGGAGTCTGGGGTTGCAACCCAGGATTAGGCCTGCCTTAAAGCTGGGGTCAAAGCACTGCAGGACATGCCTGAGAGGAGTCTTGGGTGGGTTCTGGAGCAAACCTCTTGCTTTACAGGAGAAAAAAAATCCTGGGTATCTTCCTTGGAGGAGTCTGGGGTTGCAACCCAGGATTAGGCCTGCCTTAAAGCTGGGGTCAAAGCACTGCAGGACATGCCTGAGAGGAGTCTTGGGTGGGTTCTGGAGCAAACCTCTTGCTTTACAGGAGAAAAAAAATCCTGGGTATCTTCCTTGGAGGATTCTGGGGTTGCAACCCAGGATTGGGCCTGCCTTAAAGCTGGGGTCAAAGCACTGCAGGACATGCCTGAGAGGAGTCTTGGGTGGGTTCTGGAGCAAACCTCTTGCTTTACAGGAGAAAAAAAATCCTGGGTATCTTCCTTGGAGGAGTCTGGGGTTGCAACCCAGGATTGGGCCTGCCTTAAAGCTGGGGTCAAAGCACTGCAGGACATGCCTGAGAGGAGTGTTGGGTGGGTTCTGGAGCAAACCTCCTTGCTTTACAGGAGAAAAAAAATCCTGGGTATCTTCCTTGGAGGAGTCTGGGGTTGCAACCCAGGATTAGGCCTGCCTTAAAGCTGGGGTCAAAGCACTGCAGGACATGCCTGAGAGGAGTGTTGGGTGGGTTCTGGAGCAAACCTCTTGCTTTACAGGAGAAAAAAAATCCTGGGTATCTTCCTTGGAGGAGTCTGGGGTTGCAACCCAGGATTAGGCCTGCCTTAAAGCTGGGGTCAAAGCACTGCAGGACATGCCTGAGAGGAGTGTTGGGTGGGTTCTGGAGCAAACCTCTTGCTTTACAGGAGAAAAAAAATCCTGGGTATCTTCCTTGGAGGAGTCTGGGGTTGCAACCCAGGATTAGGCCTGCCTTAAAGCTGGGGTCAAAGCACTGCAGGACATGCCTGAGAGGAGTGTTGGGTGGGTTCTGGAGCAAACCTCTTGCTTTACAGGAGAAAAAAAATCCTGGGTATCTTCCTTGGAGGAGTCTGGGGTTGCAACCCAGGATTGGGCCTGCCTTAAAGCTGGGGTCAAAGCACTGCAGGACATGCCTGAGAGGAGTGTTGGGTGGGTTCTGGAGCAAACCTCCTTGCTTTACAGGAGAAAAAAAATCCTGGGTATCTTCCTTGGAGGAGTCTGGGGTTGCAACCCAGGATTAGGCCTGCCTTAAAGCTGGGGTCAAAGCACTGCAGGACATGACTGAGAGGAGTGTTGGGTGGGTTCTGGAGCAAACCTCTTGCTTTACAGGAGAAAAAAAATCCTGGGTATCTTCCTTGGAGGAGTCTGGGGTTGCAACCCAGGATTAGGCCTGCCTTAAAGCTGGGGTCAAAGCACTGCAGGACATGCCTGAGAGGAGTGTTGGGTGGGTTCTGGAGCAAACCTCTTGCTTTACAGGAGAAAAAAAATCCTGGGTATCTTCCTTGGAGGAGTCTGGGGTTGCAACCCAGGATTGGGCCTGCCTTAAAGCTGGGGTCAAAGCACTGCAGGACATGCCTGAGAGGAGTGTTGGGTGGGTTCTGGAGCAAACCTCTTGCTTTACAGGAGAAAAAAAATCCTGGGTATCTTCCTTGGAGGAGTCTGGGGTTGCAACCCAGGATTGGGCCTGCCTTAAAGCTGGGGTCAAAGCACTGCAGGACATGCCTGAGAGGAGTGTTGGGTGGGTTCTGGAGCAAACCTCCTTGCTTTACAGGAGAAAAAAAATCCTGGGTATCTTCCTTGGAGGAGTCTGGGGTTGCAACCCAGGATTAGGCCTGCCTTAAAGCTGGGGTCAAAGCACTGCAGGACATGCCTGAGAGGAGTGTTGGGTGGGTTCTGGAGCAAACCTCTTGCTTTACAGGAGAAAAAAAATCCTGGGTATCTTCCTTGGAGGAGTCTGGGGTTGCAACCCAGGATTAGGCCTGCCTTAAAGCTGGGGTCAAAGCACTGCAGGACATGCCTGAGAGGAGTCTTGGGTGGGTTCTGGAGCAAAACTCTTGCTTTACAGGAGAAAAAAAATCCTGGGTATCTTCCTTGGAGGAGTCTGGGGTTGCAACCCAGGATTAGGCCTGCCTTAAAGCTGGGGTCAAAGCACTGCAGGACATGCCTGAGAGGAGTCTTGGGTGGGTTCTGGAGCAAACCTCTTGCTTTACAGGAGAAAAAAAATCCTGGGTATCTTCCTTGGAGGAGTCTGGGGTTGCAACCCAGGATTAGGCCTGCCTTAAAGCTGGGGTCAAAGCACTGCAGGACATGCCTGAGAGGAGTCTTGGGTGGGTTCTGGAGCAAACCTCTTGCTTTACAGGAGAAAAAAAATCCTGGGTATCTTCCTTGGAGGAGTCTGGGGTTGCAACCCAGGATTAGGCCTGCCTTAAAGCTGGGGTCAAAGCACTGCAGGACATGCCTGAGAGGAGTGTTGGGTGGGTTCTGGAGCAAACCTCTTGCTTTACAGGAGAAAAAAAATCCTGGGTATCTTCCTTGGAGGAGTCTGGGGTTGCAACCCAGGATTGGGCCTGCCTTAAAGCTGGGGTCAAAGCACTGCAGGACATGCCTGAGAGGAGTCTTGGGTGGGTTCTGGAGCAAACCTCTTGCTTTACAGGAGAAAAAAAATCCTGGGTATCTTCCTTGGAGGAGTCTGGGGTTGCAACCCAGGATTAGGCCTGCCTTAAAGCTGGGGTCAAAGCACTGCAGGACATGCCTGAGAGGAGTCTTGGGTGGGTTCTGGAGCAAACCTCTTGCTTTACAGGAGAAAAAAAATCCTGGGTATCTTCCTTGGAGGAGTCTGGGGTTGCAACCCAGGATTAGGCCTGCCTTAAAGCTGGGGTCAAAGCACTGCAGGACATGCCTGAGAGGAGTCTTGGGTGGGTTCTGGAGCAAACCTCTTGCTTTACAGGAGAAAAAAAATCCTGGGTATCTTCCTTGGAGGATTCTGGGGTTGCAACCCAGGATTGGGCCTGCCTTAAAGCTGGGGTCAAAGCACTGCAGGACATGCCTGAGAGGAGTCTTGGGTGGGTTCTGGAGCAAACCTCTTGCTTTACAGGAGAAAAAAAATCCTGGGTATCTTCCTTGGAGGAGTCTGGTGTTGCAACCCAGGATTAGGCCTGCCTTAAAGCTGGGGTCAAAGCACTGCAGGACATGCCTGAGAGGAGTCTTGGGTGGGTTCTGGAGCAAACCTCTTGCTTTACAGGAGAAAAAAAATCCTGGGTATCTTCCTTGGAGGAGTCTGGGGTTGCAACCCAGGATTGGGCCTGCCTTAAAGCTGGGGTCAAAGCACTGCAGGACATGCCTGAGAGGAGTGTTGGGTGGGTTCTGGAGCAAACCTCCTTGCTTTACAGGAGAAAAAAAATCCTGGGTATCTTCCTTGGAGGAGTCTGGGGTTGCAACCCAGGATTAGGCCTGCCTTAAAGCTGGGGTCAAAGCACTGCAGGACATGCCTGAGAGGAGTGTTGGGTGGGTTCTGGAGCAAACCTCTTGCTTTACAGGAGAAAAAAAATCCTGGGTATCTTCCTTGGAGGAGTCTGGGGTTGCAACCCAGGATTAGGCCTGCCTTAAAGCTGGGGTCAAAGCACTGCAGGACATGCCTGAGAGGAGTGTTGGGTGGGTTCTGGAGCAAACCTCTTGCTTTACAGGAGAAAAAAAATCCTGGGTATCTTCCTTGGAGGAGTCTGGGGTTGCAACCCAGGATTGGGCCTGCCTTAAAGCTGGGGTCAAAGCACTGCAGGACATGCCTGAGAGGAGTGTTGGGTGGGTTCTGGAGCAAACCTCCTTGCTTTACAGGAGAAAAAAAATCCTGGGTATCTTCCTTGGAGGAGTCTGGGGTTGCAACCCAGGATTAGGCCTGCCTTAAAGCTGGGGTCAAAGCACTGCAGGACATGCCTGAGAGGAGTGTTGGGTGGGTTCTGGAGCAAACCTCTTGCTTTACAGGAGAAAAAAAATCCTGGGTATCTTCCTTGGAGGAGTCTGGGGTTGCAACCCAGGATTAGGCCTGCCTTAAAGCTGGGGTCAAAGCACTGCAGGACATGCCTGAGAGGAGTCTTGGGTGGGTTCTGGAGCAAAACTCTTGCTTTACAGGAGAAAAAAAATCCTGGGTATCTTCCTTGGAGGAGTCTGGGGTTGCAACCCAGGATTAGGCCTGCCTTAAAGCTGGGGTCAAAGCACTGCAGGACATGCCTGAGAGGAGTCTTGGGTGGGTTCTGGAGCAAACCTCTTGCTTTACAGGAGAAAAAAAATCCTGGGTATCTTCCTTGGAGGAGTCTGGGGTTGCAACCCAGGATTAGGCCTGCCTTAAAGCTGGGGTCAAAGCACTGCAGGACATGCCTGAGAGGAGTCTTGGGTGGGTTCTGGAGCAAACCTCTTGCTTTACAGGAGAAAAAAAATCCTGGGTATCTTCCTTGGAGGAGTCTGGGGTTGCAACCCAGGATTAGGCCTGCCTTAAAGCTGGGGTCAAAGCACTGCAGGACATGCCTGAGAGGAGTGTTGGGTGGGTTCTGGAGCAAACCTCTTGCTTTACAGGAGAAAAAAAATCCTGGGTATCTTCCTTGGAGGAGTCTGGGGTTGCAACCCAGGATTGGGCCTGCCTTAAAGCTGGGGTCAAAGCACTGCAGGACATGCCTGAGAGGAGTGTTGGGTGGGTTCTGGAGCAAACCTCCTTGCTTTACAGGAGAAAAAAAATCCTGGGTATCTTCCTTGGAGGAGTCTGGGGTTGCAACCCAGGATTAGGCCTGCCTTAAAGCTGGGGTCAAAGCACTGCAGGACATGCCTGAGAGGAGTCTTGGGTGGGTTCTGGAGCAAACCTCTTGCTTTACAGGAGAAAAAAAATCCTGGGTATCTTCCTTGGAGGAGTCTGGGGTTGCAACCCAGGATTAGGCCTGCCTTAAAGCTGGGGTCAAAGCACTGCAGGACATGCCTGAGAGGAGTCTTGGGTGGGTTCTGGAGCAAAACTCTTGCTTTACAGGAGAAAAAAAATCCTGGGTATCTTCCTTGGAGGAGTCTGGGGTTGCAACCCAGGATTAGGCCTGCCTTAAAGCTGGGGTCAAAGCACTGCAGGACATGCCTGAGAGGAGTCTTGGGTGGGTTCTGGAGCAAAACTCTTGCTTTACAGGAGAAAAGACAACCCAGGAAGCTTCTTTGGGGGAGTCTAGTGCTGCTACCTGAGATCTCAGGTCCCTAAAGCAGAGTCGGAAGATACTGGGAGCTGCCTGGGAGGAGTGTGGTGTGGATCTTGGAGGTAAGAGCTTTCCCCAATACTAAAAAATATTCTATGTGTCTTCCTTGGAGGAGTCTAAGAGTTTTACCTGGGATCTCAGGTCCCTGAAGCAGGGCTCAAGACAGTGTGGGACATGTCTGTGAGGAATCTTGGGCAGATGCCAGAGAAGAGAGCGTCCTTTGAGGGAAAAAATCCTTTTGGGTATCTTCCTTGGAGGAGTCTGGGGTTGCAACCCAGGATTAGGCCTGCCTTAAAGCTGGGGTCAAAGCACTGCAGGACATGCCTGAGAGGAGTGTTGGGTGGGTTCTGGAGCAAACCTCTTGCTTTACAGGAGAAAAAAAATCCTGGGTATCTTCCTTGGAGGAGTCTGGGGTTGCAACCCAGGATTAGGCCTGCCTTAAAGCTGGGGTCAAAGCACTGCAGGACATGCCTGAGAGGAGTCTTGGGTGGGTTCTGGAGCAAAACTCTTGCTTTACAGGAGAAAAAAAATCCTGGGTATCTTCCTTGGAGGAGTCTGGGGTTGCAACCCAGGATTAGGCCTGCCTTAAAGCTGGGGTCAAAGCACTGCAGGACATGCCTGAGAGGAGTGTTGGGTGGGTTCTGGAGCAAACCTCTTGCTTTACAGGAGAAAAGACAACCCAGGAAGCTTCCTTGGGGGAGTCTAGTGCTGCTACCTGAGATCTCAGGTCCCTAAAGCAGAGTCGGAAGATACTGGGAGCTGCCTGGTAGGAGTGTGGTGTGGATCTTGGAGGTAAGAGCTTTCCCCAATACTAAAAAATATTCCATGTGTCTTCCTTGGAGGAGTCTAAGAGTTTTACCTGGGATCTCAGGTCCCTGAAGCAGGGCTCAAGACAGTGTGGGACATGTCTGTGAGGAATCTTGGGCAGATGCCAGAGAAGAGAGCGTCCTTTGAGGGAACAAATTCTTTTGGGTATCTTCCTTGGAGGAGTCTGGGGTTGCAACCCAGGATTAGGCCTGCCTTAAAGCTGGGGTCAAAGCACTGCAGGACATGCCTGAGAGGAGTCTTGGGTGGGTTCTGGAGCAAACCTCTTGCTTTACAGGAGAAAAAAAATCCTGGGTATCTTCCTTGGAGGAGTCTGGGGTTGCAACCCAGGATTGGGCCTGCCTTAAAGCTGGGGTCAAAGCACTGCAGGACATGCCTGAGAGGAGTCTTGGGTGGGTTCTGGAGCAAACCTCTTGCTTTACAGGAGAAAAAAAATCCTGGGTATCTTCCTTGGAGGAGTCTGGGGTTGCAACCCAGGATTAGGCCTGCCTTAAAGCTGGGGTCAAAGCACTGCAGGACATGCCTGAGAGGAGTCTTGGGTGGGTTCTGGAGCAAACCTCTTGCTTTACAGGAGAAAAAAAATCCTGGGTATCTTCCTTGGAGGAGTCTGGGGTTGCAACCCAGGATTAGGCCTGCCTTAAAGCTGGGGTCAAAGCACTGCAGGACATGCCTGAGAGGAGTGTTGGGTGGGTTCTGGAGCAAAACTCTTGCTTTACAGGAGAAAAAAAATCCTGGGTATCTTCCTTGGAGGAGTCTGGGGTTGCAACCCAGGATTAGGCCTGCCTTAAAGCTGGGGTCAAAGCACTGCAGGACATGCCTGAGAGGAGTCTTGGGTGGGTTCTGGAGCAAACCTCTTGCTTTACAGGAGAAAAAAAATCCTGGGTATCTTCCTTGGAGGAGTCTGGGGTTGCAACCCAGGATTAGGCCTGCCTTAAAGCTGGGGTCAAAGCACTGCAGGACATGCCTGAGAGGAGTCTTGGGTGGGTTCTGGAGCAAACCTCTTGCTTTACAGGAGAAAAAAAATCCTGGGTATCTTCCTTGGAGGAGTCTGGGGTTGCAACCCAGGATTAGGCCTGCCTTAAAGCTGGGGTCAAAGCACTGCAGGACATGCCTGAGAGGAGTGTTGGGTGGGTTCTGGAGCAAACCTCTTGCTTTACAGGAGAAAAAAAATCCTGGGTATCTTCCTTGGAGGAGTCTGGGGTTGCAACCCAGGATTAGGCCTGCCTTAAAGCTGGGGTCAAAGCACTGCAGGACATGCCTGAGAGGAGTGTTGGGTGGGTTCTGGAGCAAAACTCTTGCTTTACAGGAGAAAAAAAATCCTGGGTATCTTCCTTGGAGGAGTCTGGGGTTGCAACCCAGGATTAGGCCTGCCTTAAAGCTGGGGTCAAAGCACTGCAGGACATGCCTGAGAGGAGTGTTGGGTGGGTTCTGGAGCAAACCTCTTGCTTTACAGGAGAAAAGACAACCCAGGAAGCTTCCTTGGGGGAGTCTAGTGCTGCTACCTGAGATCTCAGGTCCCTAAAGCAGAGTCGGAAGATACTGGGAGCTGCCTGGTAGGAGTGTGGTGTGGATCTTGGAGGTAAGAGCTTTCCCCAATACTAAAAAATATTCCATGTGTCTTCCTTGGAGGAGTCTAAGAGTTTTACCTGGGATCTCAGGTCCCTGAAGCAGGGCTCAAGACAGTGTGGGACATGTCTGTGAGGAATCTTGGGCAGATGCCAGAGAAGAGAGCGTCCTTTGAGGGAACAAATTCTTTTGGGTATCTTCCTTGGAGGAGTCTGGGGTTGCAACCCAGGATTAGGCCTGCCTTAAAGCTGGGGTCAAAGCACTGCAGGACATGCCTGAGAGGAGTGTTGGGTGGGTTCTGGAGCAAACCTCTTGCTTTACAGGAGAAAAAAAATCCTGGGTATCTTCCTTGGAGGAGTCTGGGGTTGCAACCCAGGATTGGGCCTGCCTTAAAGCTGGGGTCAAAGCACTGCAGGACATGCCTGAGAGGAGTGTTGGGTGGGTTCTGGAGCAAACCTCCTTGCTTTACAGGAGAAAAAAAATCCTGGGTATCTTCCTTGGAGGAGTCTGGGGTTGCAACCCAGGATTAGGCCTGCCTTAAAGCTGGGGTCAAAGCACTGCAGGACATGCCTGAGAGGAGTCTTGGGTGGGTTCTGGAGCAAACCTCTTGCTTTACAGGAGAAAAAAAATCCTGGGTATCTTCCTTGGAGGAGTCTGGGGTTGCAACCCAGGATTAGGCCTGCCTTAAAGCTGGGGTCAAAGCACTGCAGGACATGCCTGAGAGGAGTCTTGGGTGGGTTCTGGAGCAAAACTCTTGCTTTACAGGAGAAAAAAAATCCTGGGTATCTTCCTTGGAGGAGTCTGGGGTTGCAACCCAGGATTAGGCCTGCCTTAAAGCTGGGGTCAAAGCACTGCAGGACATGCCTGAGAGGAGTCTTGGGTGGGTTCTGGAGCAAAACTCTTGCTTTACAGGAGAAAAGACAACCCAGGAAGCTTCTTTGGGGGAGTCTAGTGCTGCTACCTGAGATCTCAGGTCCCTAAAGCAGAGTCGGAAGATACTGGGAGCTGCCTGGGAGGAGTGTGGTGTGGATCTTGGAGGTAAGAGCTTTCCCCAATACTAAAAAATATTCTATGTGTCTTCCTTGGAGGAGTCTAAGAGTTTTACCTGGGATCTCAGGTCCCTGAAGCAGGGCTCAAGACAGTGTGGGACATGTCTGTGAGGAATCTTGGGCAGATGCCAGAGAAGAGAGCGTCCTTTGAGGGAAAAAATCCTTTTGGGTATCTTCCTTGGAGGAGTCTGGGGTTGCAACCCAGGATTAGGCCTGCCTTAAAGCTGGGGTCAAAGCACTGCAGGACATGCCTGAGAGGAGTGTTGGGTGGGTTCTGGAGCAAACCTCTTGCTTTACAGGAGAAAAAAAATCCTGGGTATCTTCCTTGGAGGAGTCTGGGGTTGCAACCCAGGATTAGGCCTGCCTTAAAGCTGGGGTCAAAGCACTGCAGGACATGCCTGAGAGGAGTCTTGGGTGGGTTCTGGAGCAAAACTCTTGCTTTACAGGAGAAAAAAAATCCTGGGTATCTTCCTTGGAGGAGTCTGGGGTTGCAACCCAGGATTAGGCCTGCCTTAAAGCTGGGGTCAAAGCACTGCAGGACATGCCTGAGAGGAGTGTTGGGTGGGTTCTGGAGCAAACCTCTTGCTTTACAGGAGAAAAGACAACCCAGGAAGCTTCCTTGGGGGAGTCTAGTGCTGCTACCTGAGATCTCAGGTCCCTAAAGCAGAGTCGGAAGATACTGGGAGCTGCCTGGTAGGAGTGTGGTGTGGATCTTGGAGGTAAGAGCTTTCCCCAATACTAAAAAATATTCCATGTGTCTTCCTTGGAGGAGTCTAAGAGTTTTACCTGGGATCTCAGGTCCCTGAAGCAGGGCTCAAGACAGTGTGGGACATGTCTGTGAGGAATCTTGGGCAGATGCCAGAGAAGAGAGCGTCCTTTGAGGGAACAAATTCTTTTGGGTATCTTCCTTGGAGGAGTCTGGGGTTGCAACCCAGGATTAGGCCTGCCTTAAAGCTGGGGTCAAAGCACTGCAGGACATGCCTGAGAGGAGTCTTGGGTGGGTTCTGGAGCAAACCTCTTGCTTTACAGGAGAAAAAAAATCCTGGGTATCTTCCTTGGAGGAGTCTGGGGTTGCAACCCAGGATTGGGCCTGCCTTAAAGCTGGGGTCAAAGCACTGCAGGACATGCCTGAGAGGAGTCTTGGGTGGGTTCTGGAGCAAACCTCTTGCTTTACAGGAGAAAAAAAATCCTGGGTATCTTCCTTGGAGGAGTCTGGGGTTGCAACCCAGGATTAGGCCTGCCTTAAAGCTGGGGTCAAAGCACTGCAGGACATGCCTGAGAGGAGTCTTGGGTGGGTTCTGGAGCAAACCTCTTGCTTTACAGGAGAAAAAAAATCCTGGGTATCTTCCTTGGAGGAGTCTGGGGTTGCAACCCAGGATTAGGCCTGCCTTAAAGCTGGGGTCAAAGCACTGCAGGACATGCCTGAGAGGAGTGTTGGGTGGGTTCTGGAGCAAAACTCTTGCTTTACAGGAGAAAAAAAATCCTGGGTATCTTCCTTGGAGGAGTCTGGGGTTGCAACCCAGGATTAGGCCTGCCTTAAAGCTGGGGTCAAAGCACTGCAGGACATGCCTGAGAGGAGTCTTGGGTGGGTTCTGGAGCAAACCTCTTGCTTTACAGGAGAAAAAAAATCCTGGGTATCTTCCTTGGAGGAGTCTGGGGTTGCAACCCAGGATTAGGCCTGCCTTAAAGCTGGGGTCAAAGCACTGCAGGACATGCCTGAGAGGAGTCTTGGGTGGGTTCTGGAGCAAACCTCTTGCTTTACAGGAGAAAAAAAATCCTGGGTATCTTCCTTGGAGGAGTCTGGGGTTGCAACCCAGGATTAGGCCTGCCTTAAAGCTGGGGTCAAAGCACTGCAGGACATGCCTGAGAGGAGTGTTGGGTGGGTTCTGGAGCAAACCTCTTGCTTTACAGGAGAAAAAAAATCCTGGGTATCTTCCTTGGAGGAGTCTGGGGTTGCAACCCAGGATTAGGCCTGCCTTAAAGCTGGGGTCAAAGCACTGCAGGACATGCCTGAGAGGAGTGTTGGGTGGGTTCTGGAGCAAAACTCTTGCTTTACAGGAGAAAAAAAATCCTGGGTATCTTCCTTGGAGGAGTCTGGGGTTGCAACCCAGGATTAGGCCTGCCTTAAAGCTGGGGTCAAAGCACTGCAGGACATGCCTGAGAGGAGTGTTGGGTGGGTTCTGGAGCAAACCTCTTGCTTTACAGGAGAAAAGACAACCCAGGAAGCTTCCTTGGGGGAGTCTAGTGCTGCTACCTGAGATCTCAGGTCCCTAAAGCAGAGTCGGAAGATACTGGGAGCTGCCTGGTAGGAGTGTGGTGTGGATCTTGGAGGTAAGAGCTTTCCCCAATACTAAAAAATATTCCATGTGTCTTCCTTGGAGGAGTCTAAGAGTTTTACCTGGGATCTCAGGTCCCTGAAGCAGGGCTCAAGACAGTGTGGGACATGTCTGTGAGGAATCTTGGGCAGATGCCAGAGAAGAGAGCGTCCTTTGAGGGAACAAATTCTTTTGGGTATCTTCCTTGGAGGAGTCTGGGGTTGCAACCCAGGATTAGGCCTGCCTTAAAGCTGGGGTCAAAGCACTGCAGGACATGCCTGAGAGGAGTCTTGGGTGGGTTCTGGAGCAAACCTCTTGCTTTACAGGAGAAAAAAAATCCTGGGTATCTTCCTTGGAGGAGTCTGGGGTTGCAACCCAGGATTGGGCCTGCCTTAAAGCTGGGGTCAAAGCACTGCAGGACATGCCTGAGAGGAGTCTTGGGTGGGTTCTGGAGCAAACCTCTTGCTTTACAGGAGAAAAAAAATCCTGGGTATCTTCCTTGGAGGAGTCTGGGGTTGCAACCCAGGATTAGGCCTGCCTTAAAGCTGGGGTCAAAGCACTGCAGGACATGCCTGAGAGGAGTCTTGGGTGGGTTCTGGAGCAAACCTCTTGCTTTACAGGAGAAAAAAAATCCTGGGTATCTTCCTTGGAGGAGTCTGGGGTTGCAACCCAGGATTAGGCCTGCCTTAAAGCTGGGGTCAAAGCACTGCAGGACATGCCTGAGAGGAGTGTTGGGTGGGTTCTGGAGCAAAACTCTTGCTTTACAGGAGAAAAAAAATCCTGGGTATCTTCCTTGGAGGAGTCTGGGGTTGCAACCCAGGATTAGGCCTGCCTTAAAGCTGGGGTCAAAGCACTGCAGGACATGCCTGAGAGGAGTCTTGGGTGGGTTCTGGAGCAAACCTCTTGCTTTACAGGAGAAAAAAAATCCTGGGTATCTTCCTTGGAGGAGTCTGGGGTTGCAACCCAGGATTAGGCCTGCCTTAAAGCTGGGGTCAAAGCACTGCAGGACATGCCTGAGAGGAGTCTTGGGTGGGTTCTGGAGCAAACCTCTTGCTTTACAGGAGAAAAAAAATCCTGGGTATCTTCCTTGGAGGAGTCTGGGGTTGCAACCCAGGATTAGGCCTGCCTTAAAGCTGGGGTCAAAGCACTGCAGGACATGCCTGAGAGGAGCCTTGGGTGGGTTCTGGAGCAAAACTCTTGCTTTACAGGAGAAAAAAAATCCTGGGTATCTTCCTTGGAGGAGTCTGGGGTTGCAACCCAGGATTAGGCCTGCCTTAAAGCTGGGGTCAAAGCACTGCAGGACATGCCTGAGAGGAGTCTTGGGTGGGTTCTGGAGCAAACCTCTTGCTTTACAGGAGAAAAAAAATCCTGGGTATCTTCCTTGGAGGAGTCTGGGGTTGCAACCCAGGATTAGGCCTGCCTTAAAGCTGGGGTCAAAGCACTGCAGGACATGCCTGAGAGGAGTCTTGGGTGGGTTCTGGAGCAAACCTCTTGCTTTACAGGAGAAAAAAAATCCTGGGTATCTTCCTTGGAGGAGTCTGGGGTTGCAACCCAGGATTAGGCCTGCCTTAAAGCTGGGGTCAAAGCACTGCAGGACATGCCTGAGAGGAGTCTTGGGTGGGTTCTGGAGCAAACCTCTTGCTTTACAGGAGAAAAAAAATCCTGGGTATCTTCCTTGGAGGAGTCTGGGGTTGCAACCCAGGATTGGGCCTGCCTTAAAGCTGGGATCAAAGCACTGCAGGACATGCCTGAGAGGAGTCTTGGGTGGGTTCTGGAGCAAAACTCTTGCTTTACAGGAGAAAAAAAATCCTGGGTATCTTCCTTGGAGGAGTCTGGGGTTGCAACCCAGGATTAGGCCTGCCTTAAAGCTGGGGTCAAAGCACTGCAGGACATGCCTGAGAGGAGTCTTGGGTGGGTTCTGGAGCAAACCTCTTGCTTTACAGGAGAAAAAAAATCCTGGGTATCTTCCTTGGAGGAGTCTGGGGTTGCAACCCAGGATTGGGCCTGCCTTAAAGCTGGGGTCAAAGCACTGCAGGACATGCCTGAGAGGAGTCTTGGGTGGGTTCTGGAGCAAACCTCTTGCTTTACAGGAGAAAAAAAATCCCGGGTATCTTCCTTGGAGGAGTCTGGGGTTGCAACCCAGGATTAGGCCTGCCTTAAAGCTGGGGTCAAAGCACTGGAGGACATGCCTGAGAGGAGTCTTGGGTGGGTTCTGGAGCAAACCTCTTGCTTTACAGGAGAAAAAAAATCCCGGGTATCTTCCTTGGAGGAGTCTGGGGTTGCAACCCAGGATTAGGCCTGCCTTAAAGCTGGGGTCAAAACACTGCAGGACATGCCTGAGAGGAGTCTTGGGTGGGTTCTGGAGCAAACCTCTTGCTTTACAGGAGAAAAAAAATCCTGGGTATCTTCCTTGGAGGAGTCTGGGGTTGCAACCCAGGATTAGGCCTGCCTTAAAGCTGGGGTCAAAGCACTGCAGGATATGCCTGAGAGGAGTGTTGGGTGGGTTCTGGAGCAAACCTCTTGCTTTACAGGAGAAAAAAAATCCTGGGTATCTTCCTTGGAGGAGTCTGGGGTTGCAACCCAGGATTAGGCCTGCCTTAAAGCTGGGGTCAAAGCACTGCAGGACATGCCTGAGAGGAGTGTTGGGTGGGTTCTGGAGCAAACCTCTTGCTTTACAGGAGAAAAAAAATCCTGGGTATCTTCCTTGGAGGAGTCTGGGGTTGCAACCCAGGATTAGGCCTGCCTTAAGGCTGGGGTCAAAGCACTGCAGGACATGCCTGAGAGGAGCCTTGGGTGGGTTCTGGAGCAAACCTCTTGCTTTACAGGAGAAAAAAAATCCTGGGTATCTTCCTTGGAGGAGTCTGGGGTTGCAACCCAGGATTAGGCCTGCCTTCAAGCTGGGGTCAAAGCACTGCAGGACATGCCTGAGAGGAGTCTTGGGTGGGTTCTGGAGCAAACCTCTTGCTTTACAGGAGAAAAAAAATCCTGGGTATCTTCCTTGGAGGAGTCTGGGGTTGCAACCCAGGATTAGGCCTGCCTTAAAGCTGGGGTCAAAGCACTGCAGGACATGCCTGAGAGGAGTCTTGGGTGGGTTCTGGAGCAAACCTCTTGCTTTACAGGAGAAAAAAAATCCTGGGTATCTTCCTTGGAGGAGTCTGGGGTTGCAACCCAGGATTAGGCCTGCCTTAAAGCTGGGGTCAAAGCACTGCAGGACATGCCTGAGAGGAGTCTTGGGTGGGTTCTGGAGCAAACCTCTTGCTTTACAGGAGAAAAAAAATCCTGGGTATCTTCCTTGGAGGAGTCTGGGGTTGCAACCCAGGATTAGGCCTGCCTTAAAGCTGGGGTCAAAGCACTGCAGGACATGCCTGAGAGGAGTCTTGGGTGGGTTCTGGAGCAAACCTCTTGCTTTACAGGAGAAAAAAAATCCTGGGTATCTTCCTTGGAGGAGTCTGGGGTTGCAACCCAGGATTAGGCCTGCCTTAAAGCTGGGGTCAAAGCACTGCAGGACATGCCTGAGAGGAGTCTTGGGTGGGTTCTGGAGCAAACCTCTTGCTTTACAGGAGAAAAAAAATCCTGGGTATCTTCCTTGGAGGAGTCTGGGGTTGCAACCCAGGATTAGGCCTGCCTTAAAGCTGGGGTCAAAGCACTGCAGGACATGCCTGAGAGGAGTCTTGGGTGGGTTCTGGAGCAAACCTCTTGCTTTACAGGAGAAAAAAAATCCTGGGTATCTTCCTTGGAGGAGTCTGGGGTTGCAACCCAGGATTAGGCCTGCCTTAAAGCTGGGGTCAAAGCACTGCAGGACATGCCTGAGAGGAGTCTTGGGTGGGTTCTGGAGCAAACCTCTTGCTTTACAGGAGAAAAAAAATCCTGGGTATCTTCCTTGGAGGAGTCTGGGGTTGCAACCCAGGATTAGGCCTGCCTTAAAGCTGGGGTCAAAGCACTGCAGGACATGCCTGAGAGGAGTCTTGGGTGGGTTCTGGAGCAAACCTCTTGCTTTACAGGAGAAAAAAAATCCTGGGTATCTTCTTGGAGGAGTCTGGGGTTGCAACCCAGGATTAGGCCTGCCTTAAATCTGGGGTCAAAGTACTCCAGGACATGCCTGAGAGGAGCCTTGGGTTAGTCCTGGAGCAAACCTTTTCCTTTACAGGAGAAAAGACAACCCAGGAAGCTTCCTTGGGGGAGTCTAGTGCTGCTACCTGAGATCTCAGGTCCCTAAAGCAGAGTTGGAAGATACTGGGAGCTGCCTGGGAGGAGTGTGGTGTGGATCTTGGAGGTAAGAGCTTTCCCCAATACTAAAAAATATTCCATGTGTCTTCCTTGGAGGAGTCTAAGAGTTTTACCTGGGATCTCAGGTCCCTGAAGCAGGGCTCAAGACAGTGTGGGACATGTCTGTGAGGAATCTTGGGCAGATGCCAGAGAAGAGAGCGTCCTTTGAGGGAACAAATCCTTTTGGGTATCTTCCTTGGAGGAGTCTGGGGTTGCAACCCAGGATTAGGCCTGCCTTAAAGCTGGGGTCAAAGCACTGCAGGACATGCCTGAGAGGAGTGTTGGGTGGGTTCTGGAGCAAACCTCTTGCTTTACAGGAGAAAAAAAATCCTGGGTATCTTCCTTGGAGGAGTCTGGGGTTGCAACCCAGGATTAGGCCTGCCTTAAAGCTGGGGTCAAAGCACTGCAGGACATGCCTGAGAGGAGTGTTGGGTGGGTTCTGGAGCAAAACTCTTGCTTTACAGGAGAAAAAAAATCCTGGGTATCTTCCTTGGAGGAGTCTGGGGTTGCAACCCAGGATTAGGCCTGCCTTAAAGCTGGGGTCAAAGCACTGCAGGACATGCCTGAGAGGAGTCTTGGGTGGGTTCTGGAGCAAACCTCTTGCTTTACAGGAGAAAAAAAAATCCTGGGTATCTTCCTTGGAGGAGTCTGGGGTTGCAACCCAGGATTGGGCCTGCCTTAAAGCTGGGGTCAAAGCACTGCAGGACATGCCTGAGAGGAGTGTTGGGTGGGTTCTGGAGCAAACCTCCTTGCTTTACAGGAGAAAAAAAATCCTGGGTATCTTCCTTGGAGGAGTCTGGGGTTGCAACCCAGGATTAGGCCTGCCTTAAAGCTGGGGTCAAAGCACTGCAGGACATGCCTGAGAGGAGTGTTGGGTGGGTTCTGGAGCAAACCTCTTGCTTTACAGGAGAAAAAAAATCCTGGGTATCTTCCTTGGAGGAGTCTGGGGTTGCAACCCAGGATTAGGCCTGCCTTAAAGCTGGGGTCAAAGCACTGCAGGACATGCCTGAGAGGAGTGTTGGGTGGGTTCTGGAGCAAAACTCTTGCTTTACAGGAGAAAAAAAATCCTGGGTATCTTCCTTGGAGGAGTCTGGGGTTGCAACCCAGGATTAGGCCTGCCTTAAAGCTGGGGTCAAAGCACTGCAGGACATGCCTGAGAGGAGTCTTGGGTGGGTTCTGGAGCAAACCTCTTGCTTTACAGGAGAAAAAAAAATCCTGGGTATCTTCCTTGGAGGAGTCTGGGGTTGCAACCCAGGATTGGGCCTGCCTTAAAGCTGGGGTCAAAGCACTGCAGGACATGCCTGAGAGGAGTGTTGGGTGGGTTCTGGAGCAAACCTCCTTGCTTTACAGGAGAAAAAAAATCCTGGGTATCTTCCTTGGAGGAGTCTGGGGTTGCAACCCAGGATTAGGCCTGCCTTAAAGCTGGGGTCAAAGCACTGCAGGACATGCCTGAGAGGAGTCTTGGGTGGGTTCTGGAGCAAACCTCTTGCTTTACAGGAGAAAAAAAATCCTGGGTATCTTCCTTGGAGGAGTCTGGGGTTGCAACCCAGGATTAGGCCTGCCTTAAAGCTGGGGTCAAAGCACTGGAGGACATGCCTGAGAGGAGTCTTGGGTGGGTTCTGGAGCAAACCTCTTGCTTTACAGGAGAAAAAAAATCCTGGGTATCTTCCTTGGAGGAGTCTGGGGTTGCAACCCAGGATTGGGCCTGCCTTAAAGCTGGGGTCAAAGCACTGCAGGAGATGCCTGAGAGGAGTCTTGGGTGGGTTCTGGAGCAAACCTCTTGCTTTACAGGAGAAAAAGAATCCTGGGTATCTTCCTTGGAGGAGTCTGGGGTTGCAACCCAGGATTAGGCCTGCCTTAAAGCTGGGGTCAAAGCACTGCAGGACATGCCTGAGAGGAGTCTTGGGTGGGTTCTGGAGCAAACCTCTTGCTTTACAGGAGAAGAAAAATCCTGGGTATCTTCCTTGGAGGAGTCTGGGGTTGCAACCCAGGATTAGGCCTGCCTTAAAGCTGGGGTCAAAACACTGCAGGACATGCCTGAGAGGAGTCTTGGGTGGGTTCTGGAGCAAACCTCTTGCTTTACAGGAGAAAAAAAATCCTGGGTATCTTCCTTGGAGGAGTCTGGGGTTGCAACCCAGGATTAGGCCTGCCTTAAAGCTGGGGTCAAAGCACTGCAGGACATGCCTGAGAGGAGTCTTGGGTGGGTTCTGGAGCAAACCTCTTGCTTTACAGGAGAAAAAAAATCCTGGGTATCTTCCTTGGAGGAGTCTGGGGTTGCAACCCAGGATTAGGCCTGCCTTAAAGCTGGGGTCAAAGCACTGCAGGACATGCCTGAGAGGAGTCTTGGGTGGGTTCTGGAGCAAACCTCTTGCTTTACAGGAGAAAAAAAATCCTGGGTATCTTCCTTGGAGGAGTCTGGGGTTGCAACCCAGGATTAGGCCTGCCTTAAAGCTGGGGTCAAAGCACTGCAGGACATGCCTGAGAGGAGTGTTGGGTGGGTTCTGGAGCAAAACTCTTGCTTTACAGGAGAAAAAAAATCCTGGGTATCTTCCTTGGAGGAGTCTGGGGTTGCAACCCAGGATTAGGCCTGCCTTAAAGCTGGGGTCAAAGCACTGCAGGACATGCCTGAGAGGAGTCTTGGGTGGGTTCTGGAGCAAACCTCTTGCTTTACAGGAGAAAAAAAATCCTGGGTATCTTCCTTGGAGGAGTCTGGGGTTGCAACCCAGGATTAGGCCTGCCTTAAAGCTGGGGTCAAAGTACTCCAGGACATGCCTGAGAGGAGCCTTGGGTTAGTCCTGGAGCAAACCTTTTCCTTTACAGGAGAAAAGACAACCCAGGAAGCTTCCTTGGGGGAGTCTAGTGCTGCTACCTGAGATCTCAGGTCCCTAAAGCAGAGTCGGAAGATACTAGGAGCTGCCTGGGAGGAGTGTGGTGTGGATCTTGGAGGTAAGAGCTTTCCCCAATACTAAAAAATATTCCATGTGTCTTCCTTGGAGGAGTCTAAGAGTTTTACCTGGGATCTCAGGTCCCTGAAGCAGGGCTCAAGACAGTGTGGGACATGTCTGTGAGGAATCTTGGGCAGATGCCAGAGAAGAGAGCGTCCTTTGAGGGAACAAATCCTTTTGGGTATCTTCCTTGGAGGAGTCTGGGGTTGCAACCCAGGATTAGGCCTGCCTTAAAGCTGGGGTCAAAGCACTGCAGGACATGCCTGAGAGGAGTGTTGGGTGGGTTCTGGAGCAAACCTCTTGCTTTACAGGAGAAAAAAAATCCTGGGTATCTTCCTTGGAGGAGTCTGGGGTTGCAACCCAGGATTAGGCCTGCCTTAAAGCTGGGGTCAAAGCACTGCAGGACATGCCTGAGAGGAGTGTTGGGTGGGTTCTGGAGCAAACCTCTTGCTTTACAGGAGAAAAAAAATCCTGGGTATCTTCCTTGGAGGAGTCTGGGGTTGCAACCCAGGATTAGGCCTGCCTTAAAGCTGGGGTCAAAGCACTGCAGGACATGCCTGAGAGGAGTCTTGGGTGGGTTCTGGAGCAAAACTCTTGCTTTACAGGAGAAAAAAAATCCTGGGTATCTTCCTTGGAGGAGTCTGGGGTTGCAACCCAGGATTAGGCCTGCCTTAAAGCTGGGGTCAAAGTACTCCAGGACATGCCTGAGAGGAGTCTTGGGTGAGTCCTGGAGCAAACCTTTTCCTTTACAGGAGAAAAGACAACCCAGGAAGCTTCCTTGGGGGAGTCTAGTGCTGCTACCTGAGATCTCAGGTCCCTAAAGCAGAGTTGGAAGATACTGGGAGCTGCCTGGGAGGAGTGTGGTGTGGATCTTGGAGGTAAGAGCTTTCCCCAATACTAAAAAATATTCCATGTGTCTTCCTTGGAGGAGTCTAAGAGTTTTACCTGGGATCTCAGGTCCCTGAAGCAGGGCTCAAGACAGTGTGGGACATGTCTGTGAGGAATCTTGGGCAGATGCCAGAGAAGAGAGCGTCCTTTGAGGGAACAAATCCTTTTGGGTATCTTCCTTGGAGGAGTCTGGGGTTGCAACCCAGGATTAGGCCTGCCTTAAAGCTGGGGTCAAAGCACTGCAGGACATGCCTGAGAGGAGTGTTGGGTGGGTTCTGGAGCAAACCTCTTGCTTTACAGGAGAAAAAAAATCCTGGGTATCTTCCTTGGAGGAGTCTGGGGTTGCAACCCAGGATTAGGCCTGCCTTAAAGCTGGGGTCAAAGCACTGCAGGACATGCCTGAGAGGAGTCTTGGGTGGGTTCTGGAGCAAAACTCTTGCTTTACAGGAGAAAAAAAATCCTGGGTATCTTCCTTGGAGGAGTCTGGGGTTGCAACCCAGGATTAGGCCTGCCTTAAAGCTGGGGTCAAAGCACTGCAGGACATGCCTGAGAGGAGTCTTGGGTGGGTTCTGGAGCAAACCTCTTGCTTTACAGGAGAAAAAAAAATCCTGGGTATCTTCCTTGGAGGAGTCTGGGGTTGCAACCCAGGATTGGGCCTGCCTTAAAGCTGGGGTCAAAGCACTGCAGGACATGCCTGAGAGGAGTGTTGGGTGGGTTCTGGAGCAAACCTCCTTGCTTTACAGGAGAAAAAAAATCCTGGGTATCTTCCTTGGAGGAGTCTGGGGTTGCAACCCAGGATTAGGCCTGCCTTAAAGCTGGGGTCAAAGCACTGCAGGACATGCCTGAGAGGAGTGTTGGGTGGGTTCTGGAGCAAACCTCTTGCTATACAGGAGAAAAAAAATCCTGGGTATCTTCCTTGGAGGAGTCTGGGGTTGCAACCCAGGATTAGGCCTGCCTTAAAGCTGGGGTCAAAGCACTGGAGGACATGCCTGAGAGGAGTCTTGGGTGGGTTCTGGAGCAAACCTCTTGCTTTACAGGAGAAAAAAAATCCTGGGTATCTTCCTTGGAGGAGTCTGGGGTTGCAACCCAGGATTAGGCCTGCCTTAAAGCTGGGGTCAAAGCACTGCAGGACATGCCTGAGAGGAGTCTTGGGTGGGTTCTGGAGCAAACCTCTTGCTTTACAGGAGAAAAAAAATCCTGGGTATCTTCCTTGGAGGAGTCTGGGGTTGCAACCCAGGATTAGGCCTGCCTTAAAGCTGGGGTCAAAGCACTGCAGGAGATGCCTGAGAGGAGTGTTGGGTGGGTTCTGGAGCAAACCTCTTGCTTTACAGGAGAAAAAGAATCCTGGGTATCTTCCTTGGAGGAGTCTGGGGTTGCAACCCAGGATTAGGCCTGCCTTAAAGCTGGGGTCAAAGCACTGCAGGACATGCCTGAGAGGAGTCTTGGGTGGGTTCTGGAGCAAACCTCTTGCTTTACAGGAGAAAAAAAATCCTGGGTATCTTCCTTGGAGGAGTCTGGGGTTGCAACCCAGGATTAGGCCTGCCTTAAAGCTGGGGTCAAAACACTGCAGGACATGCCTGAGAGGAGTCTTGGGTGGGTTCTGGAGCAAACCTCTTGCTTTACAGGAGAAAAAAAATCCTGGGTATCTTCCTTGGAGGAGTCTGGGGTTGCAACCCAGGATTAGGCCTGCCTTAAAGCTGGGGTCAAAGCACTGCAGGACATGCCTGAGAGGAGTCTTGGGTGGGTTCTGGAGCAAACCTCTTGCTTTACAGGAGAAAAAAAATCCTGGGTATCTTCCTTGGAGGAGTCTGGGGTTGCAACCCAGGATTAGGCCTGCCTTAAAGCTGGGGTCAAAGCACTGCAGGACATGCCTGAGAGGAGTCTTGGGTGGGTTCTGGAGCAAACCTCTTGCTTTACAGGAGAAAAAAAATCCTGGGTATCTTCCTTGGAGGAGTCTGGGGTTGCAACCCAGGATTAGGCCTGCCTTAAAGCTGGGGTCAAAGTACTCCAGGACATGCCTGAGAGGAGCCTTGGGTTAGTCCTGGAGCAAACCTTTTCCTTTACAGGAGAAAAGACAACCCAGGAAGCTTCCTTGGGGGAGTCTAGTGCTGCTACCTGAGATCTCAGGTCCCTAAAGCAGAGTCGGAAGATACTAGGAGCTGCCTGGGAGGAGTGTGGTGTGGATCTTGGAGGTAAGAGCTTTCCCCAATACTAAAAAATATTCCATGTGTCTTCCTTGGAGGAGTCTAAGAGTTTTACCTGGGATCTCAGGTCCCTGAAGCAGGGCTCAAGACAGTGTGGGACATGTCTGTGAGGAATCTTGGGCAGATGCCAGAGAAGAGAGCGTCCTTTGAGGGAACAAATCCTTTTGGGTATCTTCCTTGGAGGAGTCTGGGGTTGCAACCCAGGATTAGGCCTGCCTTAAAGCTGGGGTCAAAGCACTGCAGGACATGCCTGAGAGGAGTCTTGGGTGGGTTCTGGAGCAAACCTCTTGCTTTACAGGAGAAAAAAAATCCTGGGTATCTTCCTTGGAGGAGTCTGGGGTTGCAACCCAGGATTAGGCCTGCCTTAAAGCTGGGGTCAAAGCACTGCAGGACATGCCTGAGAGGAGTCTTGGGTGGGTTCTGGAGCAAACCTCTTGCTTTACAGGAGAAAAAAAATCCTGGGTATCTTCCTTGGAGGAGTCTGGGGTTGCAACCCAGGATTAGGCCTGCCTTAAAGCTGGGGTCAAAGCACTGCAGGACATGCCTGAGAGGAGTCTTGGGTGGGTTCTGGAGCAAAACTCTTGCTTTACAGGAGAAAAAAAATCCTGGGTATCTTCCTTGGAGGAGTCTGGGGTTGCAACCCAGGATTAGGCCTGCCTTAAAGCTGGGGTCAAAGTACTCCAGGACATGCCTGAGAGGAGCCTTGGGTTAGTCCTGGAGCAAACCTTTTCCTTTACAGGAGAAAAGACAACCCAGGAAGCTTCCTTGGGGGAGTCTAGTGCTGCTACCTGAGATCTCAGGTCCCTAAAGCAGAGTCGGAAGATACTAGGAGCTGCCTGGGAGGAGTGTGGTGTGGATCTTGGAGGTAAGAGCTTTCCCCAATACTAAAAAATATTCCATGTGTCTTCCTTGGAGGAGTCTAAGAGTTTTACCTGGGATCTCAGGTCCCTGAAGCAGGGCTCAAGACAGTGTGGGACATGTCTGTGAGGAATCTTGGGCAGATGCCAGAGAAGAGAGCGTCCTTTGAGGGAACAAATCCTTTTGGGTATCTTCCTTGGAGGAGTCTGGGGTTGCAACCCAGGATTAGGCCTGCCTTAAAGCTGGGGTCAAAGCACTGCAGGACATGCCTGAGAGGAGTGTTGGGTGGGTTCTGGAGCAAACCTCTTGCTTTACAGGAGAAAAAAAATCCTGGGTATCTTCCTTGGAGGAGTCTGGGGTTGCAACCCAGGATTAGGCCTGCCTTAAAGCTGGGGTCAAAGCACTGCAGGACATGCCTGAGAGGAGTGTTGGGTGGGTTCTGGAGCAAAACTCTTGCTTTACAGGAGAAAAAAAATCCTGGGTATCTTCCTTGGAGGAGTCTGGGGTTGCAACCCAGGATTAGGCCTGCCTTAAAGCTGGGGTCAAAGCACTGCAGGACATGCCTGAGAGGAGTCTTGGGTGGGTTCTGGAGCAAACCTCTTGCTTTACAGGAGAAAAAAAAATCCTGGGTATCTTCCTTGGAGGAGTCTGGGGTTGCAACCCAGGATTGGGCCTGCCTTAAAGCTGGGGTCAAAGCACTGCAGGACATGCCTGAGAGGAGTGTTGGGTGGGTTCTGGAGCAAACCTCCTTGCTTTACAGGAGAAAAAAAATCCTGGGTATCTTCCTTGGAGGAGTCTGGGGTTGCAACCCAGGATTAGGCCTGCCTTAAAGCTGGGGTCAAAGCACTGCAGGACATGCCTGAGAGGAGTGTTGGGTGGGTTCTGGAGCAAACCTCTTGCTTTACAGGAGAAAAAAAATCCTGGGTATCTTCCTTGGAGGAGTCTGGGGTTGCAACCCAGGATTAGGCCTGCCTTAAAGCTGGGGTCAAAGCACTGCAGGACATGCCTGAGAGGAGTGTTGGGTGGGTTCTGGAGCAAAACTCTTGCTTTACAGGAGAAAAAAAATCCTGGGTATCTTCCTTGGAGGAGTCTGGGGTTGCAACCCAGGATTAGGCCTGCCTTAAAGCTGGGGTCAAAGCACTGCAGGACATGCCTGAGAGGAGTCTTGGGTGGGTTCTGGAGCAAACCTCTTGCTTTACAGGAGAAAAAAAAATCCTGGGTATCTTCCTTGGAGGAGTCTGGGGTTGCAACCCAGGATTGGGCCTGCCTTAAAGCTGGGGTCAAAGCACTGCAGGACATGCCTGAGAGGAGTGTTGGGTGGGTTCTGGAGCAAACCTCCTTGCTTTACAGGAGAAAAAAAATCCTGGGTATCTTCCTTGGAGGAGTCTGGGGTTGCAACCCAGGATTAGGCCTGCCTTAAAGCTGGGGTCAAAGCACTGCAGGACATGCCTGAGAGGAGTGTTGGGTGGGTTCTGGAGCAAACCTCTTGCTTTACAGGAGAAAAAAAATCCTGGGTATCTTCCTTGGAGGAGTCTGGGGTTGCAACCCAGGATTAGGCCTGCCTTAAAGCTGGGGTCAAAGCACTGGAGGACATGCCTGAGAGGAGTCTTGGGTGGGTTCTGGAGCAAACCTCTTGCTTTACAGGAGAAAAAAAATCCTGGGTATCTTCCTTGGAGGAGTCTGGGGTTGCAACCCAGGATTGGGCCTGCCTTAAAGCTGGGGTCAAAGCACTGCAGGAGATGCCTGAGAGGAGTCTTGGGTGGGTTCTGGAGCAAACCTCTTGCTTTACAGGAGAAAAAGAATCCTGGGTATCTTCCTTGGAGGAGTCTGGGGTTGCAACCCAGGATTAGGCCTGCCTTAAAGCTGGGGTCAAAACACTGCAGGACATGCCTGAGAGGAGTCTTGGGTGGGTTCTGGAGCAAACCTCTTGCTTTACAGGAGAAAAAAAATCCTGGGTATCTTCCTTGGAGGAGTCTGGGGTTGCAACCCAGGATTAGGCCTGCCTTAAAGCTGGGGTCAAAGCACTGCAGGACATGCCTGAGAGGAGTCTTGGGTGGGTTCTGGAGCAAACCTCTTGCTTTACAGGAGAAAAAAAATCCTGGGTATCTTCCTTGGAGGAGTCTGGGGTTGCAACCCAGGATTAGGCCTGCCTTAAAGCTGGGGTCAAAGCACTGCAGGACATGCCTGAGAGGAGTCTTGGGTGGGTTCTGGAGCAAACCTCTTGCTTTACAGGAGAAAAAAAATCCTGGGTATCTTCCTTGGAGGAGTCTGGGGTTGCAACCCAGGATTAGGCCTGCCTTAAAGCTGGGGTCAAAGCACTGCAGGACATGCCTGAGAGGAGTGTTGGGTGGGTTCTGGAGCAAAACTCTTGCTTTACAGGAGAAAAAAAATCCTGGGTATCTTCCTTGGAGGAGTCTGGGGTTGCAACCCAGGATTAGGCCTGCCTTAAAGCTGGGGTCAAAGCACTGCAGGACATGCCTGAGAGGAGTCTTGGGTGGGTTCTGGAGCAAAACTCTTGCTTTACAGGAGAAAAAAAATCCTGGGTATCTTCCTTGGAGGAGTCTGGGGTTGCAACCCAGGATTAGGCCTGCCTTAAAGCTGGGGTCAAAGTACTCCAGGACATGCCTGAGAGGAGCCTTGGGTTAGTCCTGGAGCAAACCTTTTCCTTTACAGGAGAAAAGACAACCCAGGAAGCTTCCTTGGGGGAGTCTAGTGCTGCTACCTGAGATCTCAGGTCCCTAAAGCAGAGTCGGAAGATACTAGGAGCTGCCTGGGAGGAGTGTGGTGTGGATCTTGGAGGTAAGAGCTTTCCCCAATACTAAAAAATATTCCATGTGTCTTCCTTGGAGGAGTCTAAGAGTTTTACCTGGGATCTCAGGTCCCTGAAGCAGGGCTCAAGACAGTGTGGGACATGTCTGTGAGGAATCTTGGGCAGATGCCAGAGAAGAGAGCGTCCTTTGAGGGAACAAATCCTTTTGGGTATCTTCCTTGGAGGAGTCTGGGGTTGCAACCCAGGATTAGGCCTGCCTTAAAGCTGGGGTCAAAGCACTGCAGGACATGCCTGAGAGGAGTCTTGGGTGGGTTCTGGAGCAAACCTCTTGCTTTACAGGAGAAAAAAAATCCTGGGTATCTTCCTTGGAGGAGTCTGGGGTTGCAACCCAGGATTAGGCCTGCCTTAAAGCTGGGGTCAAAGCACTGCAGGACATGCCTGAGAGGAGTCTTGGGTGGGTTCTGGAGCAAACCTCTTGCTTTACAGGAGAAAAAAAATCCTGGGTATCTTCCTTGGAGGAGTCTGGGGTTGCAACCCAGGATTAGGCCTGCCTTAAAGCTGGGGTCAAAGCACTGCAGGACATGCCTGAGAGGAGTCTTGGGTGGGTTCTGGAGCAAAACTCTTGCTTTACAGGAGAAAAAAAATCCTGGGTATCTTCCTTGGAGGAGTCTGGGGTTGCAACCCAGGATTAGGCCTGCCTTAAAGCTGGGGTCAAAGTACTCCAGGACATGCCTGAGAGGAGTCTTGGGTGAGTCCTGGAGCAAACCTTTTCCTTTACAGGAGAAAAGACAACCCAGGAAGCTTCCTTGGGGGAGTCTAGTGCTGCTACCTGAGATCTCAGGTCCCTAAAGCAGAGTTGGAAGATACTGGGAGCTGCCTGGGAGGAGTGTGGTGTGGATCTTGGAGGTAAGAGCTTTCCCCAATACTAAAAAATATTCCATGTGTCTTCCTTGGAGGAGTCTAAGAGTTTTACCTGGGATCTCAGGTCCCTGAAGCAGGGCTCAAGACAGTGTGGGACATGTCTGTGAGGAATCTTGGGCAGATGCCAGAGAAGAGAGCGTCCTTTGAGGGAACAAATCCTTTTGGGTATCTTCCTTGGAGGAGTCTGGGGTTGCAACCCAGGATTAGGCCTGCCTTAAAGCTGGGGTCAAAGCACTGCAGGACATGCCTGAGAGGAGTGTTGGGTGGGTTCTGGAGCAAACCTCTTGCTTTACAGGAGAAAAAAAATCCTGGGTATCTTCCTTGGAGGAGTCTGGGGTTGCAACCCAGGATTAGGCCTGCCTTAAAGCTGGGGTCAAAGCACTGCAGGACATGCCTGAGAGGAGTCTTGGGTGGGTTCTGGAGCAAAACTCTTGCTTTACAGGAGAAAAAAAATCCTGGGTATCTTCCTTGGAGGAGTCTGGGGTTGCAACCCAGGATTAGGCCTGCCTTAAAGCTGGGGTCAAAGCACTGCAGGACATGCCTGAGAGGAGTCTTGGGTGGGTTCTGGAGCAAACCTCTTGCTTTACAGGAGAAAAAAAAATCCTGGGTATCTTCCTTGGAGGAGTCTGGGGTTGCAACCCAGGATTGGGCCTGCCTTAAAGCTGGGGTCAAAGCACTGCAGGACATGCCTGAGAGGAGTGTTGGGTGGGTTCTGGAGCAAACCTCCTTGCTTTACAGGAGAAAAAAAATCCTGGGTATCTTCCTTGGAGGAGTCTGGGGTTGCAACCCAGGATTAGGCCTGCCTTAAAGCTGGGGTCAAAGCACTGCAGGACATGCCTGAGAGGAGTGTTGGGTGGGTTCTGGAGCAAACCTCTTGCTTTACAGGAGAAAAAAAATCCTGGGTATCTTCCTTGGAGGAGTCTGGGGTTGCAACCCAGGATTGGGCCTGCCTTAAAGCTGGGGTCAAAGCACTGCAGGAGATGCCTGAGAGGAGTGTTGGGTGGGTTCTGGAGCAAACCTCTTGCTTTACAGGAGAAAAAGAATCCTGGGTATCTTCCTTGGAGGAGTCTGGGGTTGCAACCCAGGATTAGGCCTGCCTTAAAGCTGGGGTCAAAGCACTGCAGGACATGCCTGAGAGGAGTCTTGGGTGGGTTCTGGAGCAAACCTCTTGCTTTACAGGAGAAGAAAAATCCTGGGTATCTTCCTTGGAGGAGTCTGGGGTTGCAACCCAGGATTAGGCCTGCCTTAAAGCTGGGGTCAAAACACTGCAGGACATGCCTGAGAGGAGTCTTGGGTGGGTTCTGGAGCAAACCTCTTGCTTTACAGGAGAAAAAAAATCCTGGGTATCTTCCTTGGAGGAGTCTGGGGTTGCAACCCAGGATTAGGCCTGCCTTAAAGCTGGGGTCAAAGCACTGCAGGACATGCCTGAGAGGAGTCTTGGGTGGGTTCTGGAGCAAACCTCTTGCTTTACAGGAGAAAAAAAATCCTGGGTATCTTCCTTGGAGGAGTCTGGGGTTGCAACCCAGGATTAGGCCTGCCTTAAAGCTGGGGTCAAAGCACTGCAGGACATGCCTGAGAGGAGTCTTGGGTGGGTTCTGGAGCAAACCTCTTGCTTTACAGGAGAAAAAAAATCCTGGGTATCTTCCTTGGAGGAGTCTGGGGTTGCAACCCAGGATTAGGCCTGCCTTAAAGCTGGGGTCAAAGCACTGCAGGACATGCCTGAGAGGAGTGTTGGGTGGGTTCTGGAGCAAAACTCTTGCTTTACAGGAGAAAAAAAATCCTGGGTATCTTCCTTGGAGGAGTCTGGGGTTGCAACCCAGGATTAGGCCTGCCTTAAAGCTGGGGTCAAAGCACTGCAGGACATGCCTGAGAGGAGTCTTGGGTGGGTTCTGGAGCAAAACTCTTGCTTTACAGGAGAAAAAAAATCCTGGGTATCTTCCTTGGAGGAGTCTGGGGTTGCAACCCAGGATTAGGCCTGCCTTAAAGCTGGGGTCAAAGTACTCCAGGACATGCCTGAGAGGAGTCTTGGGTGAGTCCTGGAGCAAACCTTTTCCTTTACAGGAGAAAAGACAACCCAGGAAGCTTCCTTGGGGGAGTCTAGTGCTGCTACCTGAGATCTCAGGTCCCTAAAGCAGAGTTGGAAGATACTGGGAGCTGCCTGGGAGGAGTGTGGTGTGGATCTTGGAGGTAAGAGCTTTCCCCAATACTAAAAAATATTCCATGTGTCTTCCTTGGAGGAGTCTAAGAGTTTTACCTGGGATCTCAGGTCCCTGAAGCAGGGCTCAAGACAGTGTGGGACATGTCTGTGAGGAATCTTGGGCAGATGCCAGAGAAGAGAGCGTCCTTTGAGGGAACAAATCCTTTTGGGTATCTTCCTTGGAGGAGTCTGGGGTTGCAACCCAGGATTAGGCCTGCCTTAAAGCTGGGGTCAAAGCACTGCAGGACATGCCTGAGAGGAGTGTTGGGTGGGTTCTGGAGCAAACCTCTTGCTTTACAGGAGAAAAAAAATCCTGGGTATCTTCCTTGGAGGAGTCTGGGGTTGCAACCCAGGATTAGGCCTGCCTTAAAGCTGGGGTCAAAGCACTGCAGGACATGCCTGAGAGGAGTCTTGGGTGGGTTCTGGAGCAAAACTCTTGCTTTACAGGAGAAAAAAAATCCTGGGTATCTTCCTTGGAGGAGTCTGGGGTTGCAACCCAGGATTAGGCCTGCCTTAAAGCTGGGGTCAAAGCACTGCAGGACATGCCTGAGAGGAGTCTTGGGTGGGTTCTGGAGCAAACCTCTTGCTTTACAGGAGAAAAAAAAATCCTGGGTATCTTCCTTGGAGGAGTCTGGGGTTGCAACCCAGGATTGGGCCTGCCTTAAAGCTGGGGTCAAAGCACTGCAGGACATGCCTGAGAGGAGTGTTGGGTGGGTTCTGGAGCAAACCTCCTTGCTTTACAGGAGAAAAAAAATCCTGGGTATCTTCCTTGGAGGAGTCTGGGGTTGCAACCCAGGATTAGGCCTGCCTTAAAGCTGGGGTCAAAGCACTGCAGGACATGCCTGAGAGGAGTGTTGGGTGGGTTCTGGAGCAAACCTCTTGCTTTACAGGAGAAAAAAAATCCTGGGTATCTTCCTTGGAGGAGTCTGGGGTTGCAACCCAGGATTGGGCCTGCCTTAAAGCTGGGGTCAAAGCACTGCAGGAGATGCCTGAGAGGAGTGTTGGGTGGGTTCTGGAGCAAACCTCTTGCTTTACAGGAGAAAAAGAATCCTGGGTATCTTCCTTGGAGGAGTCTGGGGTTGCAACCCAGGATTAGGCCTGCCTTAAAGCTGGGGTCAAAGCACTGCAGGACATGCCTGAGAGGAGTCTTGGGTGGGTTCTGGAGCAAACCTCTTGCTTTACAGGAGAAGAAAAATCCTGGGTATCTTCCTTGGAGGAGTCTGGGGTTGCAACCCAGGATTAGGCCTGCCTTAAAGCTGGGGTCAAAACACTGCAGGACATGCCTGAGAGGAGTCTTGGGTGGGTTCTGGAGCAAACCTCTTGCTTTACAGGAGAAAAAAAATCCTGGGTATCTTCCTTGGAGGAGTCTGGGGTTGCAACCCAGGATTAGGCCTGCCTTAAAGCTGGGGTCAAAGCACTGCAGGACATGCCTGAGAGGAGTCTTGGGTGGGTTCTGGAGCAAACCTCTTGCTTTACAGGAGAAAAAAAATCCTGGGTATCTTCCTTGGAGGAGTCTGGGGTTGCAACCCAGGATTAGGCCTGCCTTAAAGCTGGGGTCAAAGCACTGCAGGACATGCCTGAGAGGAGTCTTGGGTGGGTTCTGGAGCAAACCTCTTGCTTTACAGGAGAAAAAAAATCCTGGGTATCTTCCTTGGAGGAGTCTGGGGTTGCAACCCAGGATTAGGCCTGCCTTAAAGCTGGGGTCAAAGCACTGCAGGACATGCCTGAGAGGAGTGTTGGGTGGGTTCTGGAGCAAAACTCTTGCTTTACAGGAGAAAAAAAATCCTGGGTATCTTCCTTGGAGGAGTCTGGGGTTGCAACCCAGGATTAGGCCTGCCTTAAAGCTGGGGTCAAAGCACTGCAGGACATGCCTGAGAGGAGTCTTGGGTGGGTTCTGGAGCAAAACTCTTGCTTTACAGGAGAAAAAAAATCCTGGGTATCTTCCTTGGAGGAGTCTGGGGTTGCAACCCAGGATTAGGCCTGCCTTAAAGCTGGGGTCAAAGTACTCCAGGACATGCCTGAGAGGAGCCTTGGGTTAGTCCTGGAGCAAACCTTTTCCTTTACAGGAGAAAAGACAACCCAGGAAGCTTCCTTGGGGGAGTCTAGTGCTGCTACCTGAGATCTCAGGTCCCTAAAGCAGAGTCGGAAGATACTAGGAGCTGCCTGGGAGGAGTGTGGTGTGGATCTTGGAGGTAAGAGCTTTCCCCAATACTAAAAAATATTCCATGTGTCTTCCTTGGAGGAGTCTAAGAGTTTTACCTGGGATCTCAGGTCCCTGAAGCAGGGCTCAAGACAGTGTGGGACATGTCTGTGAGGAATCTTGGGCAGATGCCAGAGAAGAGAGCGTCCTTTGAGGGAACAAATCCTTTTGGGTATCTTCCTTGGAGGAGTCTGGGGTTGCAACCCAGGATTAGGCCTGCCTTAAAGCTGGGGTCAAAGCACTGCAGGACATGCCTGAGAGGAGTCTTGGGTGGGTTCTGGAGCAAACCTCTTGCTTTACAGGAGAAAAAAAATCCTGGGTATCTTCCTTGGAGGAGTCTGGGGTTGCAACCCAGGATTAGGCCTGCCTTAAAGCTGGGGTCAAAGCACTGCAGGACATGCCTGAGAGGAGTCTTGGGTGGGTTCTGGAGCAAACCTCTTGCTTTACAGGAGAAAAAAAATCCTGGGTATCTTCCTTGGAGGAGTCTGGGGTTGCAACCCAGGATTAGGCCTGCCTTAAAGCTGGGGTCAAAGCACTGCAGGACATGCCTGAGAGGAGTGTTGGGTGGGTTCTGGAGCAAAACTCTTGCTTTACAGGAGAAAAAAAATCCTGGGTATCTTCCTTGGAGGAGTCTGGGGTTGCAACCCAGGATTAGGCCTGCCTTAAAGCTGGGGTCAAAGTACTCCAGGACATGCCTGAGAGGAGTCTTGGGTGAGTCCTGGAGCAAACCTTTTCCTTTACAGGAGAAAAGACAACCCAGGAAGCTTCCTTGGGGGAGTCTAGTGCTGCTACCTGAGATCTCAGGTCCCTAAAGCAGAGTCGGAAGATACTGGGAGCTGCCTGGGAGGAGTGTGGTGTGGATCTTGGAGGTAAGAGCTTTCCCCAATACTAAAAAATATTCCATGTGTCTTCCTTGGAGGAGTCTAAGAGTTTTACCTGGGATCTCAGGTCCCTGAAGCAGGGCTCAAGACAGTGTGGGACATGTCTGTGAGGAATCTTGGGCAGATGCCAGAGAAGAGAGCGTCCTTTGAGGGAACAAATCCTTTTGGGTATCTTCCTTGGAGGAGTCTGGGGTTGCAACCCAGGATTAGGCCTGCCTTAAAGCTGGGGTCAAAGCACTGCAGGACATGCCTGAGAGGAGTGTTGGGTGGGTTCTGGAGCAAACCTCTTGCTTTACAGGAGAAAAAAAATCCTGGGTATCTTCCTTGGAGGAGTCTGGGGTTGCAACCCAGGATTGGGCCTGCCTTAAAGCTGGGGTCAAAGCACTGCAGGACATGCCTGAGAGGAGTCTTGGGTGGGTTCTGGAGCAAACCTCTTGCTTTACAGGAGAAAAAAAATCCTGGGTATCTTCCTTGGAGGAGTCTGGGGTTGCAACCCAGGATTAGGCCTGCCTTAAAGCTGGGGTCAAAGCACTGCAGGACATGCCTGAGAGGAGTCTTGGGTGGGTTCTGGAGCAAACCTCTTGCTTTACAGGAGAAAAAAAAATCCTGGGTATCTTCCTTGGAGGAGTCTGGGGTTGCAACCCAGGATTGGGCCTGCCTTAAAGCTGGGGTCAAAGCACTGCAGGACATGCCTGAGAGGAGTCTTGGGTGGGTTCTGGAGCAAACCTCTTGCTTTACAGGAGAAAAAAAATCCTGGGTATCTTCCTTGGAGGAGTCTGGGGTTGCAACCCAGGATTAGGCCTGCCTTAAAGCTGGGGTCAAAGCACTGCAGGACATGCCTGAGAGGAGTCTTGGGTGGGTTCTGGAGCAAACCTCTTGCTTTACAGGAGAAAAAAATCCTGGGTATCTTCCTTGGAGGAGTCTGGGGTTGCAACCCAGGATTAGGCCTGCCTTAAAGCTGGGGTCAAAGCACTGCAGGACATGCCTGAGAGGAGTCTTGGGTGGGTTCTGGAGCAAACCTCTTGCTTTACAGGAGAAAAAAAATCCTGGGTATCTTCCTTGGAGGAGTCTGGGGTTGCAACCCAGGATTAGGCCTGCCCTAAAGCTGGGGTCAAAGCACTGCAGGACATGCCTGAGAGGAGTCTTGGGTGGGTTCTGGAGCAAACCTCTTGCTTTACAGGAGAAAAAAAATCCTGGGTATCTTCCTTGGAGGAGTCTGGGGTTGCAACCCAGGATTAGGCCTGCCTTAAAGCTGGGGTCAAAGCACTGCAGGACATGCCTGAGAGGAGTCTTGGGTGGGTTCTGGAGCAAACCACTTGCTTTACAGGAGAAAAAAAATCCTGGGTATCTTCCTTGGAGGAGTCTGGGGTTGCAACCCAGGATTAGGCCTGCCTTAAAGCTGGGGTCAAAGCACTGCAGGACATGCCTGAGAGGAGTGTTGGGTGGGTTCTGGAGCAAACCTCTTGCTTTACAGGAGAAAAAAAATCCTGGGTATCTTCCTTGGAGGAGTCTGGGGTTGCAACCCAGGATTGGGCCTGCCTTAAAGCTGGGGTCAAAGCACTGCAGGACATGCCTGAGAGGAGTCTTGGGTGGGTTCTGGAGCAAACCTCCTTGCTTTACAGGAGAAAAAAAATCCTGGGTATCTTCCTTGGAGGAGTCTGGGGTTGCAACCCAGGATTAGGCCTGCCTTAAAGCTGGGGTCAAAGCACTGCAGGACATGCCTGAGAGGAGTGTTGGGTGGGTTCTGGAGCAAAACTCTTGCTTTACAGGAGAAAAAAAATCCTGGGTATCTTCCTTGGAGGAGTCTGGGGTTGCAACCCAGGATTAGGCCTGCCTTAAAGCTGGGGTCAAAGCACTGCAGGACATGCCTGAGAGGAGTGTTGGGTGGGTTCTGGAGCAAACCTCTTGCTTTACAGGAGAAAAAAAATCCTGGGTATCTTCCTTGGAGGAGTCTGGGGTTGCAACCCAGGATTAGGCCTGCCTTAAAGCTGGGGTCAAAGCACTGCAGGACATGCCTGAGAGGAGTCTTGGGTGGGTTCTGGAGCAAACCTCTTGCTTTACAGGAGAAAAAAAATCCTGGGTATCTTCCTTGGAGGAGTCTGGGGTTGCAACCCAGGATTAGGCCTGCCTTAAAGCTGGGGTCAAAGCACTGCAGGACATGCCTGAGAGGAGTGTTGGGTGGGTTCTGGAGCAAACCTCTTGCTTTACAGGAGAAAAAAAATCCTGGGTATCTTCCTTGGAGGAGTCTGGGGTTGCAACCCAGGATTAGGCCTGCCTTAAAGCTGGGGTCAAAGCACTGCAGGACATGCCTGAGAGGAGTCTTGGGTGGGTTCTGGAGCAAACCTCTTGCTTTACAGGAGAAAAAAAATCCTGGGTATCTTCCTTGGAGGAGTCTGGGGTTGCAACCCAGGATTAGGCCTGCCTTAAAGCTGGGGTCAAAGCACTGCAGGACATGCCTGAGAGGAGTGTTGGGTGGGTTCTGGAGCAAACCTCTTGCTTTACAGGAGAAAAAAAATCCTGGGTATCTTCCTTGGAGGAGTCTGGGGTTGCAACCCAGGATTGGGCCTGCCTTAAAGCTGGGGTCAAAGCACTGCAGGACATGCCTGAGAGGAGTCTTGGGTGGGTTCTGGAGCAAACCTCCTTGCTTTACAGGAGAAAAAAAATCCTGGGTATCTTCCTTGGAGGAGTCTGGGGTTGCAACCCAGGATTAGGCCTGCCTTAAAGCTGGGGTCAAAGCACTGCAGGACATGCCTGAGAGGAGTCTTGGGTGGGTTCTGGAGCAAACCTCTTGCTTTACAGGAGAAAAAAAATCCTGGGTATCTTCCTTGGAGGAGTCTGGGGTTGCAACCCAGGATTAGGCCTGCCTTAAAGCTGGGGTCAAAGCACTGCAGGACATGCCTGAGAGGAGTCTTGGGTGGGTTCTGGAGCAAAACTCTTGCTTTACAGGAGAAAAGACAACCCAGGAAGCTTCCTTGGGGGAGTCTAGTGCTGCTACCTGAGATCTCAGGTCCCTAAAGCAGAGTCGGAAGATACTGGGAGCTGCCTGGGAGGAGTGTGGTGTGGATCTTGGAGGTAAGAGCTTTCCCCAATACTAAAAAATATTCTATGTGTCTTCCTTGGAGGAGTCTAAGAGTTTTACCTGGGATCTCAGGTCCCTGAAGCAGGGCTCAAGACAGTGTGGGACATGTCTGTGAGGAATCTTGGGCAGATGCCAGAGAAGAGAGCGTCCATTGAGGGAAAAAATTCTTTTGGGTATCTTCCTTGGAGGAGTCTGGGGTTGCAACCCAGGATTAGGCCTGCCTTAAAGCTGGGGTCAAAGCACTGCAGGACATGCCTGAGAGGAGTCTTGGGTGGGTTCTGGAGCAAACCTCTTGCTTTACAGGAGAAAAAAAATCCTGGGTATCTTCCTTGGAGGAGTCTGGGGTTGCAACCCAGGATTAGGCCTGCCTTAAAGCTGGGGTCAAAGCACTGCAGGACATGCCTGAGAGGAGTGTTGGGTGGGTTCTGGAGCAAACCTCTTGCTTTACAGGAGAAAAAAAATCCTGGGTATCTTCCTTGGAGGAGTCTGGGGTTGCAACCCAGGATTAGGCCTGCCTTAAAGCTGGGGTCAAAGCACTGCAGGACATGCCTGAGAGGAGTCTTGGGTGGGTTCTGGAGCAAACCTCTTGCTTTACAGGAGAAAAAAAATCCTGGGTATCTTCCTTGGAGGAGTCTGGGGTTGCAACCCAGGATTAGGCCTGCCTTAAAGCTGGGGTCAAAGCACTGCAGGACATGCCTGAGAGGAGTGTTGGGTGGGTTCTGGAGCAAACCTCTTGCTTTACAGGAGAAAAAAAATCCTGGGTATCTTCCTTGGAGGAGTCTGGGGTTGCAACCCAGGATTAGGCCTGCCTTAAAGCTGGGGTCAAAGCACTGCAGGACATGCCTGAGAGGAGTCTTGGGTGGGTTCTGGAGCAAACCTCTTGCTTTACAGGAGAAAAAAAATCCTGGGTATCTTCCTTGGAGGAGTCTGGGGTTGCAACCCAGGATTAGGCCTGCCCTAAAGCTGGGGTCAAAGCACTGCAGGACATGCCTGAGAGGAGTCTTGGGTGGGTTCTGGAGCAAACCTCTTGCTTTACAGGAGAAAAAAAATCCTGGGTATCTTCCTTGGAGGAGTCTGGGGTTGCAACCCAGGATTAGGCCTGCCTTAAAGCTGGGGTCAAAGCACTGCAGGACATGCCTGAGAGGAGTCTTGGGTGGGTTCTGGAGCAAACCACTTGCTTTACAGGAGAAAAAAAATCCTGGGTATCTTCCTTGGAGGAGTCTGGGGTTGCAACCCAGGATTAGGCCTGCCTTAAAGCTGGGGTCAAAGCACTGCAGGACATGCCTGAGAGGAGTGTTGGGTGGGTTCTGGAGCAAACCTCTTGCTTTACAGGAGAAAAAAAATCCTGGGTATCTTCCTTGGAGGAGTCTGGGGTTGCAACCCAGGATTGGGCCTGCCTTAAAGCTGGGGTCAAAGCACTGCAGGACATGCCTGAGAGGAGTCTTGGGTGGGTTCTGGAGCAAACCTCCTTGCTTTACAGGAGAAAAAAAATCCTGGGTATCTTCCTTGGAGGAGTCTGGGGTTGCAACCCAGGATTAGGCCTGCCTTAAAGCTGGGGTCAAAGCACTGCAGGACATGCCTGAGAGGAGTGTTGGGTGGGTTCTGGAGCAAAACTCTTGCTTTACAGGAGAAAAAAAATCCTGGGTATCTTCCTTGGAGGAGTCTGGGGTTGCAACCCAGGATTAGGCCTGCCTTAAAGCTGGGGTCAAAGCACTGCAGGACATGCCTGAGAGGAGTGTTGGGTGGGTTCTGGAGCAAACCTCTTGCTTTACAGGAGAAAAAAAATCCTGGGTATCTTCCTTGGAGGAGTCTGGGGTTGCAACCCAGGATTAGGCCTGCCTTAAAGCTGGGGTCAAAGCACTGCAGGACATGCCTGAGAGGAGTCTTGGGTGGGTTCTGGAGCAAACCTCTTGCTTTACAGGAGAAAAAAAATCCTGGGTATCTTCCTTGGAGGAGTCTGGGGTTGCAACCCAGGATTAGGCCTGCCTTAAAGCTGGGGTCAAAGCACTGCAGGACATGCCTGAGAGGAGTCTTGGGTGGGTTCTGGAGCAAACCTCTTGCTTTACAGGAGAAAAAAAATCCTGGGTATCTTCCTTGGAGGAGTCTGGGGTTGCAACCCAGGATTAGGCCTGCCTTAAAGCTGGGGTCAAAGCACTGCAGGACATGCCTGAGAGGAGTCTTGGGTGGGTTCTGGAGCAAACCTCTTGCTTTACAGGAGAAAAAAAATCCTGGGTATCTTCCTTGGAGGAGTCTGGGGTTGCAACCCAGGATTAGGCCTGCCTTAAAGCTGGGGTCAAAGCACTGCAGGACATGCCTGAGAGGAGTGTTGGGTGGGTTCTGGAGCAAACCTCTTGCTTTACAGGAGAAAAAAAATCCTGGGTATCTTCCTTGGAGGAGTCTGGGGTTGCAACCCAGGATTGGGCCTGCCTTAAAGCTGGGGTCAAAGCACTGCAGGACATGCCTGAGAGGAGTGTTGGGTGGGTTCTGGAGCAAACCTCCTTGCTTTACAGGAGAAAAAAAATCCTGGGTATCTTCCTTGGAGGAGTCTGGGGTTGCAACCCAGGATTAGGCCTGCCTTAAAGCTGGGGTCAAAGCACTGCAGGACATGCCTGAGAGGAGTCTTGGGTGGGTTCTGGAGCAAACCTCTTGCTTTACAGGAGAAAAAAAATCCTGGGTATCTTCCTTGGAGGAGTCTGGGGTTGCAACCCAGGATTAGGCCTGCCTTAAAGCTGGGGTCAAAGCACTGCAGGACATGCCTGAGAGGAGTCTTGGGTGGGTTCTGGAGCAAAACTCTTGCTTTACAGGAGAAAAGACAACCCAGGAAGCTTCCTTGGGGGAGTCTAGTGCTGCTACCTGAGATCTCAGGTCCCTAAAGCAGAGTCGGAAGATACTGGGAGCTGCCTGGGAGGAGTGTGGTGTGGATCTTGGAGGTAAGAGCTTTCCCCAATACTAAAAAATATTCCATGTGTCTTCCTTGGAGGAGTCTAAGAGTTTTACCTGGGATCTCAGGTCCCTGAAGCAGGGCTCAAGACAGTGTGGGACATGTCTGTGAGGAATCTTGGGCAGATGCCAGAGAAGAGAGCGTCCATTGAGGGAAAAAATTCTTTTGGGTATCTTCCTTGGAGGAGTCTGGGGTTGCAACCCAGGATTAGGCCTGCCTTAAAGCTGGGGTCAAAGCACTGCAGGACATGCCTGAGAGGAGTCTTGGGTGGGTTCTGGAGCAAACCACTTGCTTTACAGGAGAAAAAAAATCCTGGGTATCTTCCTTGGAGGAGTCTGGGGTTGCAACCCAGGATTAGGCCTGCCTTAAAGCTGGGGTCAAAGCACTGCAGGACATGCCTGAGAGGAGTGTTGGGTGGGTTCTGGAGCAAACCTCTTGCTTTACAGGAGAAAAAAAATCCTGGGTATCTTCCTTGGAGGAGTCTGGGGTTGCAACCCAGGATTGGGCCTGCCTTAAAGCTGGGGTCAAAGCACTGCAGGACATGCCTGAGAGGAGTCTTGGGTGGGTTCTGGAGCAAACCTCCTTGCTTTACAGGAGAAAAAAAATCCTGGGTATCTTCCTTGGAGGAGTCTGGGGTTGCAACCCAGGATTAGGCCTGCCTTAAAGCTGGGGTCAAAGCACTGCAGGACATGCCTGAGAGGAGTGTTGGGTGGGTTCTGGAGCAAAACTCTTGCTTTACAGGAGAAAAAAAATCCTGGGTATCTTCCTTGGAGGAGTCTGGGGTTGCAACCCAGGATTAGGCCTGCCTTAAAGCTGGGGTCAAAGCACTGCAGGACATGCCTGAGAGGAGTGTTGGGTGGGTTCTGGAGCAAACCTCTTGCTTTACAGGAGAAAAAAAATCCTGGGTATCTTCCTTGGAGGAGTCTGGGGTTGCAACCCAGGATTAGGCCTGCCTTAAAGCTGGGGTCAAAGCACTGCAGGACATGCCTGAGAGGAGTCTTGGGTGGGTTCTGGAGCAAACCTCTTGCTTTACAGGAGAAAAAAAATCCTGGGTATCTTCCTTGGAGGAGTCTGGGGTTGCAACCCAGGATTAGGCCTGCCTTAAAGCTGGGGTCAAAGCACTGCAGGACATGCCTGAGAGGAGTGTTGGGTGGGTTCTGGAGCAAACCTCTTGCTTTACAGGAGAAAAAAAATCCTGGGTATCTTCCTTGGAGGAGTCTGGGGTTGCAACCCAGGATTAGGCCTGCCTTAAAGCTGGGGTCAAAGCACTGCAGGACATGCCTGAGAGGAGTCTTGGGTGGGTTCTGGAGCAAACCTCTTGCTTTACAGGAGAAAAAAAATCCTGGGTATCTTCCTTGGAGGAGTCTGGGGTTGCAACCCAGGATTAGGCCTGCCTTAAAGCTGGGGTCAAAGCACTGCAGGACATGCCTGAGAGGAGTGTTGGGTGGGTTCTGGAGCAAACCTCTTGCTTTACAGGAGAAAAAAAATCCTGGGTATCTTCCTTGGAGGAGTCTGGGGTTGCAACCCAGGATTGGGCCTGCCTTAAAGCTGGGGTCAAAGCACTGCAGGACATGCCTGAGAGGAGTGTTGGGTGGGTTCTGGAGCAAACCTCCTTGCTTTACAGGAGAAAAAAAATCCTGGGTATCTTCCTTGGAGGAGTCTGGGGTTGCAACCCAGGATTAGGCCTGCCTTAAAGCTGGGGTCAAAGCACTGCAGGACATGCCTGAGAGGAGTCTTGGGTGGGTTCTGGAGCAAACCTCTTGCTTTACAGGAGAAAAAAAATCCTGGGTATCTTCCTTGGAGGAGTCTGGGGTTGCAACCCAGGATTAGGCCTGCCTTAAAGCTGGGGTCAAAGCACTGCAGGACATGCCTGAGAGGAGTCTTGGGTGGGTTCTGGAGCAAAACTCTTGCTTTACAGGAGAAAAGACAACCCAGGAAGCTTCCTTGGGGGAGTCTAGTGCTGCTACCTGAGATCTCAGGTCCCTAAAGCAGAGTCGGAAGATACTGGGAGCTGCCTGGGAGGAGTGTGGTGTGGATCTTGGAGGTAAGAGCTTTCCCCAATACTAAAAAATATTCTATGTGTCTTCCTTGGAGGAGTCTAAGAGTTTTACCTGGGATCTCAGGTCCCTGAAGCAGGGCTCAAGACAGTGTGGGACATGTCTGTGAGGAATCTTGGGCAGATGCCAGAGAAGAGAGCGTCCATTGAGGGAAAAAATTCTTTTGGGTATCTTCCTTGGAGGAGTCTGGGGTTGCAACCCAGGATTAGGCCTGCCTTAAAGCTGGGGTCAAAGCACTGCAGGACATGCCTGAGAGGAGTCTTGGGTGGGTTCTGGAGCAAACCTCTTGCTTTACAGGAGAAAAAAAATCCTGGGTATCTTCCTTGGAGGAGTCTGGGGTTGCAACCCAGGATTAGGCCTGCCTTAAAGCTGGGGTCAAAGCACTGCAGGACATGCCTGAGAGGAGTGTTGGGTGGGTTCTGGAGCAAACCTCTTGCTTTACAGGAGAAAAAAAATCCTGGGTATCTTCCTTGGAGGAGTCTGGGGTTGCAACCCAGGATTAGGCCTGCCTTAAAGCTGGGGTCAAAGCACTGCAGGACATGCCTGAGAGGAGTCTTGGGTGGGTTCTGGAGCAAACCTCTTGCTTTACAGGAGAAAAAAAATCCTGGGTATCTTCCTTGGAGGAGTCTGGGGTTGCAACCCAGGATTAGGCCTGCCTTAAAGCTGGGGTCAAAGCACTGCAGGACATGCCTGAGAGGAGTGTTGGGTGGGTTCTGGAGCAAACCTCTTGCTTTACAGGAGAAAAAAAATCCTGGGTATCTTCCTTGGAGGAGTCTGGGGTTGCAACCCAGGATTAGGCCTGCCTTAAAGCTGGGGTCAAAGCACTGCAGGACATGCCTGAGAGGAGTCTTGGGTGGGTTCTGGAGCAAACCTCTTGCTTTACAGGAGAAAAAAAATCCTGGGTATCTTCCTTGGAGGAGTCTGGGGTTGCAACCCAGGATTAGGCCTGCCTTAAAGCTGGGGTCAAAGCACTGCAGGACATGCCTGAGAGGAGTGTTGGGTGGGTTCTGGAGCAAACCTCTTGCTTTACAGGAGAAAAAAAATCCTGGGTATCTTCCTTGGAGGAGTCTGGGGTTGCAACCCAGGATTGGGCCTGCCTTAAAGCTGGGGTCAAAGCACTGCAGGACATGCCTGAGAGGAGTGTTGGGTGGGTTCTGGAGCAAACCTCCTTGCTTTACAGGAGAAAAAAAATCCTGGGTATCTTCCTTGGAGGAGTCTGGGGTTGCAACCCAGGATTAGGCCTGCCTTAAAGCTGGGGTCAAAGCACTGCAGGACATGCCTGAGAGGAGTCTTGGGTGGGTTCTGGAGCAAACCTCTTGCTTTACAGGAGAAAAAAAATCCTGGGTATCTTCCTTGGAGGAGTCTGGGGTTGCAACCCAGGATTAGGCCTGCCTTAAAGCTGGGGTCAAAGCACTGCAGGACATGCCTGAGAGGAGTCTTGGGTGGGTTCTGGAGCAAAACTCTTGCTTTACAGGAGAAAAAAAATCCTGGGTATCTTCCTTGGAGGAGTCTGGGGTTGCAACCCAGGATTAGGCCTGCCTTAAAGCTGGGGTCAAAGCACTGCAGGACATGCCTGAGAGGAGTCTTGGGTGGGTTCTGGAGCAAAACTCTTGCTTTACAGGAGAAAAGACAACCCAGGAAGCTTCCTTGGGGGAGTCTAGTGCTGCTACCTGAGATCTCAGGTCCCTAAAGCAGAGTCGGAAGATACTGGGAGCTGCCTGGGAGGAGTGTGGTGTGGATCTTGGAGGTAAGAGCTTTCCCCAATACTAAAAAATATTCTATGTGTCTTCCTTGGAGGAGTCTAAGAGTTTTACCTGGGATCTCAGGTCCCTGAAGCAGGGCTCAAGACAGTGTGGGACATGTCTGTGAGGAATCTTGGGCAGATGCCAGAGAAGAGAGCGTCCATTGAGGGAAAAAATTCTTTTGGGTATCTTCCTTGGAGGAGTCTGGGGTTGCAACCCAGGATTAGGCCTGCCTTAAAGCTGGGGTCAAAGCACTGCAGGACATGCCTGAGAGGAGTCTTGGGTGGGTTCTGGAGCAAACCTCTTGCTTTACAGGAGAAAAAAAATCCTGGGTATCTTCCTTGGAGGAGTCTGGGGTTGCAACCCAGGATTGGGCCTGCCTTAAAGCTGGGGTCAAAGCACTGCAGGACATGCCTGAGAGGAGTCTTGGGTGGGTTCTGGAGCAAACCTCTTGCTTTACAGGAGAAAAAAAATCCTGGGTATCTTCCTTGGAGGAGTCTGGGGTTGCAACCCAGGATTAGGCCTGCCTTAAAGCTGGGGTCAAAGCACTGCAGGACATGCCTGAGAGGAGTCTTGGGTGGGTTCTGGAGCAAAACTCTTGCTTTACAGGAGAAAAAAAATCCTGGGTATCTTCCTTGGAGGAGTCTGGGGTTGCAACCCAGGATTAGGCCTGCCTTAAAGCTGGGGTCAAAGCACTGCAGGACATGCCTGAGAGGAGTCTTGGGTGGGTTCTGGAGCAAAACTCTTGCTTTACAGGAGAAAAGACAACCCAGGAAGCTTCCTTGGGGGAGTCTAGTGCTGCTACCTGAGATCTCAGGTCCCTAAAGCAGAGTCGGAAGATACTGGGAGCTGCCTGGGAGGAGTGTGGTGTGGATCTTGGAGGTAAGAGCTTTCCCCAATACTAAAAAATATTCTATGTGTCTTCCTTGGAGGAGTCTAAGAGTTTTACCTGGGATCTCAGGTCCCTGAAGCAGGGCTCAAGACAGTGTGGGACATGTCTGTGAGGAATCTTGGGCAGATGCCAGAGAAGAGAGCGTCCATTGAGGGAAAAAATTCTTTTGGGTATCTTCCTTGGAGGAGTCTGGGGTTGCAACCCAGGATTAGGCCTGCCTTAAAGCTGGGGTCAAAGCACTGCAGGACATGCCTGAGAGGAGTCTTGGGTGGGTTCTGGAGCAAACCTCTTGCTTTACAGGAGAAAAAAAATCCTGGGTATCTTCCTTGGAGGAGTCTGGGGTTGCAACCCAGGATTGGGCCTGCCTTAAAGCTGGGGTCAAAGCACTGCAGGACATGCCTGAGAGGAGTCTTGGGTGGGTTCTGGAGCAAACCTCTTGCTTTACAGGAGAAAAAAAATCCTGGGTATCTTCCTTGGAGGAGTCTGGGGTTGCAACCCAGGATTAGGCCTGCCTTAAAGCTGGGGTCAAAGCACTGCAGGACATGCCTGAGAGGAGTCTTGGGTGGGTTCTGGAGCAAACCTCTTGCTTTACAGGAGAAAAAAAATCCTGGGTATCTTCCTTGGAGGAGTCTGGGGTTGCAACCCAGGATTAGGCCTGCCTTAAAGCTGGGGTCAAAGCACTGCAGGACATGCCTGAGAGGAGTGTTGGGTGGGTTCTGGAGCAAAACTCTTGCTTTACAGGAGAAAAAAAATCCTGGGTATCTTTCTTGGAGGAGTCTGGGGTTGCAACCCAGGATTAGGCCTGCCTTAAAGCTGGGGTCAAAGCACTGCAGGACATGCCTGAGAGGAGTCTTGGGTGGGTTCTGGAGCAAACCTCTTGCTTTACAGGAGAAAAAAAATCCTGGGTATCTTCCTTGGAGGAGTCTGGGGTTGCAACCCAGGATTAGGCCTGCCTTAAAGCTGGGGTCAAAGCACTGCAGGACATGCCTGAGAGGAGTCTTGGGTGGGTTCTGGAGCAAACCTCTTGCTTTACAGGAGAAAAAAAATCCTGGGTATCTTCCTTGGAGGAGTCTGGGGTTGCAACCCAGGATTAGGCCTGCCTTAAAGCTGGGGTCAAAGCACTGCAGGACATGCCTGAGAGGAGTCTTGGGTGGGTTCTGGAGCAAACCTCTTGCTTTACAGGAGAAAAAAATCCTGGGTATCTTCCTTGGAGGAGTCTGGGGTTGCAACCCAGGATTAGGCCTGCCTTAAAGCTGGGGTCAAAGCACTGCAGGACATGCCTGAGAGGAGTCTTGGGTGGGTTCTGGAGCAAACCTCTTGCTTTACAGGAGAAAAAAAATCCTGGGTATCTTCCTTGGAGGAGTCTGGGGTTGCAACCCAGGATTAGGCCTGCCTTAAAGCTGGGGTCAAAGCACTGCAGGACATGCCTGAGAGGAGTCTTGGGTGGGTTCTGGAGCAAACCTCTTGCTTTACAGGAGAAAAAAAATCCTGGGTATCTTCCTTGGAGGAGTCTGGGGTTGCAACCCAGGATTAGGCCTGCCTTAAAGCTGGGGTCAAAGCACTGCAGGACATGCCTGAGAGGAGTCTTGGGTGGGTTCTGGAGCAAACCTCTTGCTTTACAGGAGAAAAAAAATCCTGGGTATCTTCCTTGGAGGAGTCTGGGGTTGCAACCCAGGATTAGGCCTGCCTTAAAGCTGGGGTCAAAGCACTGCAGGACATGCCTGAGAGGAGTCTTGGGTGGGTTCTGGAGCAAACCTCTTGCTTTACAGGAGAAAAAAAATCCTGGGTATCTTCCTTGGAGGAGTCTGGGGTTGCAACCCAGGATTGGGCCTGCCTTAAAGCTGGGGTCAAAGCACTGCAGGACATGCCTGAGAGGAGTCTTGGGTGGGTTCTGGAGCAAACCTCTTGCTTTACAGGAGAAAAAAAATCCTGGGTATCTTCCTTGGAGGAGTCTGGGGTTGCAACCCAGGATTAGGCCTGCCTTAAAGCTGGGGTCAAAGCACTGGAGGACATGCCTGAGAGGAGTCTTGGGTGGGTTCTGGAGCAAACCTCTTGCTTTACAGGAGAAAAAAAATCCTGGGTATCTTCCTTGGAGGAGTCTGGGGTTGCAACCCAGGATTAGGCCTGCCTTAAAGCTGGGGTCAAAGCACTGCAGGACATGCCTGAGAGGAGTGTTGGGTGGGTTCTGGAGCAAAACTCTTGCTTTACAGGAGAAAAAAAATCCTGGGTATCTTTCTTGGAGGAGTCTGGGGTTGCAACCCAGGATTAGGCCTGCCTTAAAGCTGGGGTCAAAGCACTGCAGGACATGCCTGAGAGGAGTCTTGGGTGGGTTCTGGAGCAAACCTCTTGCTTTACAGGAGAAAAAAAATCCTGGGTATCTTCCTTGGAGGAGTCTGGGGTTGCAACCCAGGATTAGGCCTGCCTTAAAGCTGGGGTCAAAGCACTGCAGGACATGCCTGAGAGGAGTCTTGGGTGGGTTCTGGAGCAAACCTCTTGCTTTACAGGAGAAAAAAAATCCTGGGTATCTTCCTTGGAGGAGTCTGGGGTTGCAACCCAGGATTAGGCCTGCCTTAAAGCTGGGGTCAAAGCACTGCAGGACATGCCTGAGAGGAGTCTTGGGTGGGTTCTGGAGCAAACCTCTTGCTTTACAGGAGAAAAAAATCCTGGGTATCTTCCTTGGAGGAGTCTGGGGTTGCAACCCAGGATTAGGCCTGCCTTAAAGCTGGGGTCAAAGCACTGCAGGACATGCCTGAGAGGAGTCTTGGGTGGGTTCTGGAGCAAACCTCTTGCTTTACAGGAGAAAAAAAATCCTGGGTATCTTCCTTGGAGGAGTCTGGGGTTGCAACCCAGGATTAGGCCTGCCTTAAAGCTGGGGTCAAAGCACTGCAGGACATGCCTGAGAGGAGTGTTGGGTGGGTTCTGGAGCAAACCTCTTGCTTTACAGGAGAAAAAAAATCCTGGGTATCTTCCTTGGAGGAGTCTGGGGTTGCAACCCAGGATTAGGCCTGCCTTAAAGCTGGGGTCAAAGCACTGCAGGACATGCCTGAGAGGAGTCTTGGGTGGGTTCTGGAGCAAACCTCTTGCTTTACAGGAGAAAAAAAATCCTGGGTATCTTCCTTGGAGGAGTCTGGGGTTGCAACCCAGGATTAGGCCTGCCTTAAAGCTGGGGTCAAAGCACTGCAGGACATGCCTGAGAGGAGTGTTGGGTGGGTTCTGGAGCAAACCTCTTGCTTTACAGGAGAAAAAAAATCCTGGGTATCTTCCTTGGAGGAGTCTGGGGTTGCAACCCAGGATTAGGCCTGCCTTAAAGCTGGGGTCAAAGCACTGCAGGACATGCCTGAGAGGAGTCTTGGGTGGGTTCTGGAGCAAACCTCTTGCTTTACAGGAGAAAAAAAATCCTGGGTATCTTCCTTGGAGGAGTCTGGGGTTGCAACCCAGGATTGGGCCTGCCTTAAAGCTGGGGTCAAAGCACTGCAGGACATGCCTGAGAGGAGTGTTGGGTGGGTTCTGGAGCAAACCTCTTGCTTTACAGGAGAAAAAAAATCCTGGGTATCTTCCTTGGAGGAGTCTGGGGTTGCAACCCAGGATTGGGCCTGCCTTAAAGCTGGGGTCAAAGCACTGCAGGACATGCCTGAGAGGAGTGTTGGGTGGGTTCTGGAGCAAACCTCCTTGCTTTACAGGAGAAAAAAAATCCTGGGTATCTTCCTTGGAGGAGTCTGGGGTTGCAACCCAGGATTAGGCCTGCCTTAAAGCTGGGGTCAAAGCACTGCAGGACATGCCTGAGAGGAGTCTTGGGTGGGTTCTGGAGCAAACCTCTTGCTTTACAGGAGAAAAAAAATCCTGGGTATCTTCCTTGGAGGAGTCTGGGGTTGCAACCCAGGATTAGGCCTGCCTTAAAGCTGGGGTCAAAGCACTGCAGGACATGCCTGAGAGGAGTCTTGGGTGGGTTCTGGAGCAAAACTCTTGCTTTACAGGAGAAAAGACAACCCAGGAAGCTTCCTTGGGGGAGTCTAGTGCTGCTACCTGAGATCTCAGGTCCCTAAAGCAGAGTCGGAAGATACTGGGAGCTGCCTGGGAGGAGTGTGGTGTGGATCTTGGAGGTAAGAGCTTTCCCCAATACTAAAAAATATTCTATGTGTCTTCCTTGGAGGAGTCTAAGAGTTTTACCTGGGATCTCAGGTCCCTGAAGCAGGGCTCAAGACAGTGTGGGACATGTCTGTGAGGAATCTTGGGCAGATGCCAGAGAAGAGAGCGTCCATTGAGGGAAAAAATTCTTTTGGGTATCTTCCTTGGAGGAGTCTGGGGTTGCAACCCAGGATTAGGCCTGCCTTAAAGCTGGGGTCAAAGCACTGCAGGACATGCCTGAGAGGAGTCTTGGGTGGGTTCTGGAGCAAACCTCTTGCTTTACAGGAGAAAAAAAATCCTGGGTATCTTCCTTGGAGGAGTCTGGGGTTGCAACCCAGGATTAGGCCTGCCTTAAAGCTGGGGTCAAAGCACTGCAGGACATGCCTGAGAGGAGTGTTGGGTGGGTTCTGGAGCAAACCTCTTGCTTTACAGGAGAAAAAAAATCCTGGGTATCTTCCTTGGAGGAGTCTGGGGTTGCAACCCAGGATTAGGCCTGCCTTAAAGCTGGGGTCAAAGCACTGCAGGACATGCCTGAGAGGAGTCTTGGGTGGGTTCTGGAGCAAACCTCTTGCTTTACAGGAGAAAAAAAATCCTGGGTATCTTCCTTGGAGGAGTCTGGGGTTGCAACCCAGGATTAGGCCTGCCTTAAAGCTGGGGTCAAAGCACTGCAGGACATGCCTGAGAGGAGTGTTGGGTGGGTTCTGGAGCAAACCTCTTGCTTTACAGGAGAAAAAAAATCCTGGGTATCTTCCTTGGAGGAGTCTGGGGTTGCAACCCAGGATTAGGCCTGCCTTAAAGCTGGGGTCAAAGCACTGCAGGACATGCCTGAGAGGAGTCTTGGGTGGGTTCTGGAGCAAACCTCTTGCTTTACAGGAGAAAAAAAATCCTGGGTATCTTCCTTGGAGGAGTCTGGGGTTGCAACCCAGGATTAGGCCTGCCTTAAAGCTGGGGTCAAAGCACTGCAGGACATGCCTGAGAGGAGTGTTGGGTGGGTTCTGGAGCAAACCTCTTGCTTTACAGGAGAAAAAAAATCCTGGGTATCTTCCTTGGAGGAGTCTGGGGTTGCAACCCAGGATTGGGCCTGCCTTAAAGCTGGGGTCAAAGCACTGCAGGACATGCCTGAGAGGAGTGTTGGGTGGGTTCTGGAGCAAACCTCCTTGCTTTACAGGAGAAAAAAAATCCTGGGTATCTTCCTTGGAGGAGTCTGGGGTTGCAACCCAGGATTAGGCCTGCCTTAAAGCTGGGGTCAAAGCACTGCAGGACATGCCTGAGAGGAGTCTTGGGTGGGTTCTGGAGCAAACCTCTTGCTTTACAGGAGAAAAAAAATCCTGGGTATCTTCCTTGGAGGAGTCTGGGGTTGCAACCCAGGATTAGGCCTGCCTTAAAGCTGGGGTCAAAGCACTGCAGGACATGCCTGAGAGGAGTCTTGGGTGGGTTCTGGAGCAAAACTCTTGCTTTACAGGAGAAAAAAAATCCTGGGTATCTTCCTTGGAGGAGTCTGGGGTTGCAACCCAGGATTAGGCCTGCCTTAAAGCTGGGGTCAAAGCACTGCAGGACATGCCTGAGAGGAGTCTTGGGTGGGTTCTGGAGCAAAACTCTTGCTTTACAGGAGAAAAGACAACCCAGGAAGCTTCCTTGGGGGAGTCTAGTGCTGCTACCTGAGATCTCAGGTCCCTAAAGCAGAGTCGGAAGATACTGGGAGCTGCCTGGGAGGAGTGTGGTGTGGATCTTGGAGGTAAGAGCTTTCCCCAATACTAAAAAATATTCTATGTGTCTTCCTTGGAGGAGTCTAAGAGTTTTACCTGGGATCTCAGGTCCCTGAAGCAGGGCTCAAGACAGTGTGGGACATGTCTGTGAGGAATCTTGGGCAGATGCCAGAGAAGAGAGCGTCCATTGAGGGAAAAAATTCTTTTGGGTATCTTCCTTGGAGGAGTCTGGGGTTGCAACCCAGGATTAGGCCTGCCTTAAAGCTGGGGTCAAAGCACTGCAGGACATGCCTGAGAGGAGTCTTGGGTGGGTTCTGGAGCAAACCTCTTGCTTTACAGGAGAAAAAAAATCCTGGGTATCTTCCTTGGAGGAGTCTGGGGTTGCAACCCAGGATTGGGCCTGCCTTAAAGCTGGGGTCAAAGCACTGCAGGACATGCCTGAGAGGAGTCTTGGGTGGGTTCTGGAGCAAACCTCTTGCTTTACAGGAGAAAAAAAATCCTGGGTATCTTCCTTGGAGGAGTCTGGGGTTGCAACCCAGGATTAGGCCTGCCTTAAAGCTGGGGTCAAAGCACTGCAGGACATGCCTGAGAGGAGTCTTGGGTGGGTTCTGGAGCAAAACTCTTGCTTTACAGGAGAAAAAAAATCCTGGGTATCTTCCTTGGAGGAGTCTGGGGTTGCAACCCAGGATTAGGCCTGCCTTAAAGCTGGGGTCAAAGCACTGCAGGACATGCCTGAGAGGAGTCTTGGGTGGGTTCTGGAGCAAAACTCTTGCTTTACAGGAGAAAAGACAACCCAGGAAGCTTCCTTGGGGGAGTCTAGTGCTGCTACCTGAGATCTCAGGTCCCTAAAGCAGAGTCGGAAGATACTGGGAGCTGCCTGGGAGGAGTGTGGTGTGGATCTTGGAGGTAAGAGCTTTCCCCAATACTAAAAAATATTCTATGTGTCTTCCTTGGAGGAGTCTAAGAGTTTTACCTGGGATCTCAGGTCCCTGAAGCAGGGCTCAAGACAGTGTGGGACATGTCTGTGAGGAATCTTGGGCAGATGCCAGAGAAGAGAGCGTCCATTGAGGGAAAAAATTCTTTTGGGTATCTTCCTTGGAGGAGTCTGGGGTTGCAACCCAGGATTAGGCCTGCCTTAAAGCTGGGGTCAAAGCACTGCAGGACATGCCTGAGAGGAGTCTTGGGTGGGTTCTGGAGCAAACCTCTTGCTTTACAGGAGAAAAAAAATCCTGGGTATCTTCCTTGGAGGAGTCTGGGGTTGCAACCCAGGATTGGGCCTGCCTTAAAGCTGGGGTCAAAGCACTGCAGGACATGCCTGAGAGGAGTCTTGGGTGGGTTCTGGAGCAAACCTCTTGCTTTACAGGAGAAAAAAAATCCTGGGTATCTTCCTTGGAGGAGTCTGGGGTTGCAACCCAGGATTAGGCCTGCCTTAAAGCTGGGGTCAAAGCACTGCAGGACATGCCTGAGAGGAGTCTTGGGTGGGTTCTGGAGCAAACCTCTTGCTTTACAGGAGAAAAAAAATCCTGGGTATCTTCCTTGGAGGAGTCTGGGGTTGCAACCCAGGATTAGGCCTGCCTTAAAGCTGGGGTCAAAGCACTGCAGGACATGCCTGAGAGGAGTGTTGGGTGGGTTCTGGAGCAAAACTCTTGCTTTACAGGAGAAAAAAAATCCTGGGTATCTTTCTTGGAGGAGTCTGGGGTTGCAACCCAGGATTAGGCCTGCCTTAAAGCTGGGGTCAAAGCACTGCAGGACATGCCTGAGAGGAGTCTTGGGTGGGTTCTGGAGCAAACCTCTTGCTTTACAGGAGAAAAAAAATCCTGGGTATCTTCCTTGGAGGAGTCTGGGGTTGCAACCCAGGATTAGGCCTGCCTTAAAGCTGGGGTCAAAGCACTGCAGGACATGCCTGAGAGGAGTCTTGGGTGGGTTCTGGAGCAAACCTCTTGCTTTACAGGAGAAAAAAAATCCTGGGTATCTTCCTTGGAGGAGTCTGGGGTTGCAACCCAGGATTAGGCCTGCCTTAAAGCTGGGGTCAAAGCACTGCAGGACATGCCTGAGAGGAGTCTTGGGTGGGTTCTGGAGCAAACCTCTTGCTTTACAGGAGAAAAAAATCCTGGGTATCTTCCTTGGAGGAGTCTGGGGTTGCAACCCAGGATTAGGCCTGCCTTAAAGCTGGGGTCAAAGCACTGCAGGACATGCCTGAGAGGAGTCTTGGGTGGGTTCTGGAGCAAACCTCTTGCTTTACAGGAGAAAAAAAATCCTGGGTATCTTCCTTGGAGGAGTCTGGGGTTGCAACCCAGGATTAGGCCTGCCTTAAAGCTGGGGTCAAAGCACTGCAGGACATGCCTGAGAGGAGTCTTGGGTGGGTTCTGGAGCAAACCTCTTGCTTTACAGGAGAAAAAAAATCCTGGGTATCTTCCTTGGAGGAGTCTGGGGTTGCAACCCAGGATTAGGCCTGCCTTAAAGCTGGGGTCAAAGCACTGCAGGACATGCCTGAGAGGAGTCTTGGGTGGGTTCTGGAGCAAACCTCTTGCTTTACAGGAGAAAAAAAATCCTGGGTATCTTCCTTGGAGGAGTCTGGGGTTGCAACCCAGGATTAGGCCTGCCTTAAAGCTGGGGTCAAAGCACTGCAGGACATGCCTGAGAGGAGTCTTGGGTGGGTTCTGGAGCAAACCTCTTGCTTTACAGGAGAAAAAAAATCCTGGGTATCTTCCTTGGAGGAGTCTGGGGTTGCAACCCAGGATTGGGCCTGCCTTAAAGCTGGGGTCAAAGCACTGCAGGACATGCCTGAGAGGAGTCTTGGGTGGGTTCTGGAGCAAACCTCTTGCTTTACAGGAGAAAAGACAACCCAGGAAGCTTCCTTGGGGGAGTCTAGTGCTGCTACCTGAGATCTCAGGTCCCTAAAGCAGAGTCGGAAGATACTGGGAGCTGCCTGGGAGGAGTGTGGTGTGGATCTTGGAGGTAAGAGCTTTCCCCAATACTAAAAAATATTCTATGTGTCTTCCTTGGAGGAGTCTAAGAGTTTTACCTGGGATCTCAGGTCCCTGAAGCAGGGCTCAAGACAGTGTGGGACATGTCTGTGAGGAATCTTGGGCAGATGCCAGAGAAGAGAGCGTCCATTGAGGGAAAAAATTCTTTTGGGTATCTTCCTTGGAGGAGTCTGGGGTTGCAACCCAGGATTAGGCCTGCCTTAAAGCTGGGGTCAAAGCACTGCAGGACATGCCTGAGAGGAGTCTTGGGTGGGTTCTGGAGCAAACCTCTTGCTTTACAGGAGAAAAAAAATCCTGGGTATCTTCCTTGGAGGAGTCTGGGGTTGCAACCCAGGATTGGGCCTGCCTTAAAGCTGGGGTCAAAGCACTGCAGGACATGCCTGAGAGGAGTCTTGGGTGGGTTCTGGAGCAAACCTCTTGCTTTACAGGAGAAAAAAAATCCTGGGTATCTTCCTTGGAGGAGTCTGGGGTTGCAACCCAGGATTAGGCCTGCCTTAAAGCTGGGGTCAAAGCACTGCAGGACATGCCTGAGAGGAGTCTTGGGTGGGTTCTGGAGCAAAACTCTTGCTTTACAGGAGAAAAAAAATCCTGGGTATCTTCCTTGGAGGAGTCTGGGGTTGCAACCCAGGATTAGGCCTGCCTTAAAGCTGGGGTCAAAGCACTGCAGGACATGCCTGAGAGGAGTCTTGGGTGGGTTCTGGAGCAAAACTCTTGCTTTACAGGAGAAAAGACAACCCAGGAAGCTTCCTTGGGGGAGTCTAGTGCTGCTACCTGAGATCTCAGGTCCCTAAAGCAGAGTCGGAAGATACTGGGAGCTGCCTGGGAGGAGTGTGGTGTGGATCTTGGAGGTAAGAGCTTTCCCCAATACTAAAAAATATTCTATGTGTCTTCCTTGGAGGAGTCTAAGAGTTTTACCTGGGATCTCAGGTCCCTGAAGCAGGGCTCAAGACAGTGTGGGACATGTCTGTGAGGAATCTTGGGCAGATGCCAGAGAAGAGAGCGTCCATTGAGGGAAAAAATTCTTTTGGGTATCTTCCTTGGAGGAGTCTGGGGTTGCAACCCAGGATTAGGCCTGCCTTAAAGCTGGGGTCAAAGCACTGCAGGACATTTGGGTGGGTTCTGGAGCAAAACTCTTGCTTTACAGGAGAAAAAAAATCCTGGGTATCTTCCTTGGAGGAGTCTGGGGTTGCAACCCAGGATTAGGCCTGCCTTAAAGCTGGGGTCAAAGCACTGCAGGACATGCCTGAGAGGAGTCTTGGGTGGGTTCTGGAGCAAACCTCTTGCTTTACAGGAGAAAAAAAATCCTGGGTATCTTCCTTGGAGGAGTCTGGGGTTGCAACCCAGGATTAGGCCTGCCTTAAAGCTGGGGTCAAAGCACTGCAGGACATGCCTGAGAGGAGTCTTGGGTGGGTTCTGGAGCAAACCTCTTGCTTTACAGGAGAAAAAAAATCCTGGGTATCTTCCTTGGAGGAGTCTGGGGTTGCAACCCAGGATTAGGGCCTGCCTTAAAGCTGGGGTCAAAGCACTGCAGGACATGCCTGAGAGGAGTGTTGGGTGGGTTCTGGAGCAAACCTCTTGCTTTACAGGAGAAAAAAAATCCTGGGTATCTTCCTTGGAGGAGTCTGGGGTTGCAACCCAGGATTGGGCCTGCCTTAAAGCTGGGGTCAAAGCACTGCAGGACATGCCTGAGAGGAGTCTTGGGTGGGTTCTGGAGCAAACCTCCTTGCTTTACAGGAGAAAAAAAATCCTGGGTATCTTCCTTGGAGGAGTCTGGGGTTGCAACCCAGGATTAGGCCTGCCTTAAAGCTGGGGTCAAAGCACTGCAGGACATGCCTGAGAGGAGTCTTGGGTGGGTTCTGGAGCAAAACTCTTGCTTTACAGGAGAAAAAAAATCCTGGGTATCTTCCTTGGAGGAGTCTGGGGTTGCAACCCAGGATTAGGCCTGCCTTAAAGCTGGGGTCAAAGCACTGCAGGACATGCCTGAGAGGAGTCTTGGGTGGGTTCTGGAGCAAACCTCTTGCTTTACAGGAGAAAAAAAATCCTGGGTATCTTCCTTGGAGGAGTCTGGGGTTGCAACCCAGGATTAGGCCTGCCTTAAAGCTGGGGTCAAAGCACTGCAGGACATGCCTGAGAGGAGTCTTGGGTGGGTTCTGGAGCAAACCTCTTGCTTTACAGGAGAAAAAAAATCCTGGGTATCTTCCTTGGAGGAGTCTGGGGTTGCAACCCAGGATTAGGGCCTGCCTTAAAGCTGGGGTCAAAGCACTGCAGGACATGCCTGAGAGGAGTGTTGGGTGGGTTCTGGAGCAAACCTCTTGCTTTACAGGAGAAAAAAAATCCTGGGTATCTTCCTTGGAGGAGTCTGGGGTTGCAACCCAGGATTAGGCCTGCCTTAAAGCTGGGGTCAAAGCACTGCAGGACATGCCTGAGAGGAGTCTTGGGTGGGTTCTGGAGCAAACCTCTTGCTTTACAGGAGAAAAAAAATCCTGGGTATCTTCCTTGGAGGAGTCTGGGGTTGCAACCCAGGATTAGGCCTGCCTTAAAGCTGGGGTCAAAGCACTGCAGGACATGCCTGAGAGGAGTCTTGGGTGGGTTCTGGAGCAAAACTCTTGCTTTACAGGAGAAAAAAAATCCTGGGTATCTTCCTTGGAGGAGTCTGGGGTTGCAACCCAGGATTAGGCCTGCCTTAAAGCTGGGGTCAAAGCACTGCAGGACATGCCTGAGAGGAGTCTTGGGTGGGTTCTGGAGCAAACCTCTTGCTTTACAGGAGAAAAAAAATCCTGGGTATCTTCCTTGGAGGAGTCTGGGGTTGCAACCCAGGATTAGGCCTGCCTTAAAGCTGGGGTCAAAGCACTGCAGGACATGCCTGAGAGGAGTCTTGGGTGGGTTCTGGAGCAAACCTCTTGCTTTACAGGAGAAAAAAAATCCTGGGTATCTTCCTTGGAGGAGTCTGGGGTTGCAACCCAGGATTGGGCCTGCCTTAAAGCTGGGGTCAAAGCACTGCAGGACATGCCTGAGAGGAGTCTTGGGTGGGTTCTGGAGCAAACCTCTTGCTTTACAGGAGAAAAAAAATCCTGGGTATCTTCCTTGGAGGAGTCTGGGGTTGCAACCCAGGATTAGGCCTGCCTTAAAGCTGGGGTCAAAGCACTGCAGGACATGCCTGAGAGGAGTCTTGGGTGGGTTCTGGAGCAAACCTCTTGCTTTACAGGAGAAAAAAAATCCTGGGTATCTTCCTTGGAGGAGTCTGGGGTTGCAACCCAGGATTAGGCCTGCCTTAAAGCTGGGGTCAAAGCACTGCAGGACATGCCTGAGAGGAGTCTTGGGTGGGTTCTGGAGCAAACCTCTTGCTTTACAGGAGAAAAAAAATCCTGGGTATCTTCCTTGGAGGAGTCTGGGGTTGCAACCCAGGATTAGGCCTGCCTTAAAGCTGGGGTCAAAGCACTGCAGGACATGCCTGAGAGGAGTCTTGGGTGGGTTCTGGAGCAAACCTCTTGCTTTACAGGAGAAAAAAAATCCTGGGTATCTTCCTTGGAGGAGTCTGGGTTGCAACCCAGGATTAGGCCTGCCTTAAAGCTGGGGTCAAAGCACTGCAGGACATGCCTGAGAGGAGTCTTGGGTGGGTTCTGGAGCAAACCTCTTGCTTTACAGGAGAAAAAAAATCCTGGGTATCTTCCTTGGAGGAGTCTGGGGTTGCAACCCAGGATTAGGGCCTGCCTTAAAGCTGGGGTCAAAGCACTGCAGGACATGCCTGAGAGGAGTCTTGGGTGGGTTCTGGAGCAAACCTCTTGCTTTACAGGAGAAAAAAAATCCTGGGTATCTTCCTTGGAGGAGTCTGGGTTGCAACCCAGGATTAGGGCCTGCCTTAAAGCTGGGGTCAAAGCACTGCAGGACATGCCTGAGAGGAGTCTTGGGTGGGTTCTGGAGCAAACCTCTTGCTTTACAGGAGAAAAAAAATCCTGGGTATCTTCCTTGGAGGAGTCTGGGGTTGCAACCCAGGATTAGGCCTGCCTTAAAGCTGGGGTCAAAGCACTGCAGGACATGCCTGAGAGGAGTCTTGGGTGGGTTCTGGAGCAAACCTCTTGCTTTACAGGAGAAAAAAAATCCTGGGTATCTTCCTTGGAGGAGTCTGGGGTTGCAACCCAGGATTAGGCCTGCCTTAAAGCTGGGGTCAAAGCACTGCAGGACATGCCTGAGAGGAGTCTTGGGTGGGTTCTGGAGCAAACCTCTTGCTTTACAGGAGAAAAAAAATCCTGGGTATCTTCCTTGGAGGAGTCTGGGGTTGCAACCCAGGATTAGGCCTGCCTTAAAGCTGGGGTCAAAGCACTGCAGGACATGCCTGAGAGGAGTCTTGGGTGGGTTCTGGAGCAAACCTCTTGCTTTACAGGAGAAAAAAAATCCTGGGTATCTTCCTTGGAGGAGTCTGGGGTTGCAACCCAGGATTGGGCCTGCCTTAAAGCTGGGGTCAAAGCACTGCAGGACATGCCTGAGAGGAGTCTTGGGTGGGTTCTGGAGCAAACCTCTTGCTTTACAGGAGAAAAAAAATCCTGGGTATCTTCCTTGGAGGAGTCTGGGGTTGCAACCCAGGATTAGGCCTGCCTTAAAGCTGGGGTCAAAGCACTGCAGGACATGCCTGAGAGGAGTCTTGGGTGGGTTCTGGAGCAAACCTCTTGCTTTACAGGAGAAAAAAAATCCTGGGTATCTTCCTTGGAGGAGTCTGGGGTTGCAACCCAGGATTAGGCCTGCCTTAAAGCTGGGGTCAAAGCACTGCAGGACATGCCTGAGAGGAGTCTTGGGTGGGTTCTGGAGCAAACCTCTTGCTTTACAGGAGAAAAAAAATCCTGGGTATCTTCCTTGGAGGAGTCTGGGGTTGCAACCCAGGATTAGGCCTGCCTTAAAGCTGGGGTCAAAGCACTGCAGGACATGCCTGAGAGGAGTCTTGGGTGGGTTCTGGAGCAAACCTCTTGCTTTACAGGAGAAAAAAAATCCTGGGTATCTTCCTTGGAGGAGTCTGGGGTTGCAACCCAGGATTAGGCCTGCCTTAAAGCTGGGGTCAAAGCACTGCAGGACATGCCTGAGAGGAGTCTTGGGTGGGTTCTGGAGCAAACCTCTTGCTTTACAGGAGAAAAAAAATCCTGGGTATCTTCCTTGGAGGAGTCTGGGGTTGCAACCCAGGATTAGGCCTGCCTTAAAGCTGGGGTCAAAGCACTGCAGGACATGCCTGAGAGGAGTCTTGGGTGGGTTCTGGAGCAAACCTCTTGCTTTACAGGAGAAAAAAAATCCTGGGTATCTTCCTTGGAGGAGTCTGGGGTTGCAACCCAGGATTAGGCCTGCCTTAAAGCTGGGGTCAAAGCACTGCAGGACATGCCTGAGAGGAGTCTTGGGTGGGTTCTGGAGCAAACCTCTTGCTTTACAGGAGAAAAAAAATCCTGGGTATCTTCCTTGGAGGAGTCTGGGGTTGCAACCCAGGATTAGGCCTGCCTTAAAGCTGGGGTCAAAGCACTGCAGGACATGCCTGAGAGGAGTCTTGGGTGGGTTCTGGAGCAAACCTCTTGCTTTACAGGAGAAAAAAAATCCTGGGTATCTTCCTTGGAGGAGTCTGGGGTTGCAACCCAGGATTAGGCCTGCCTTAAAGCTGGGGTCAAAGCACTGCAGGACATGCCTGAGAGGAGTCTTGGGTGGGTTCTGGAGCAAACCTCTTGCTTTACAGGAGAAAAAAAATCCTGGGTTTCTTCCTTGGAGGAGTCTGGGGTTGCAACCCAGGATTGGGCCTGCCTTAAAGCTGGGGTCAAAGCACTGCAGGACATGCCTGAGAGGAGTCTTGGGTGGGTTCTGGAGCAAACCTCTTGCTTTACAGGAGAAAAAAAATCCTGGGTATCTTCCTTGGAGGAGTCTGGGGTTGCAACCCAGGATTAGGCCTGCCTTAAAGCTGGGGTCAAAGCACTGCAGGACATGCCTGAGAGGAGTGTTGGGTGGGTTCTGGAGCAAACCTCTTGCTTTACAGGAGAAAAAAAATCCTGGGTATCTTCCTTGGAGGAGTCTGGGGTTGCAACCCAGGATTAGGCCTGCCTTAAAGCTGGGGTCAAAGCACTGCAGGACATGCCTGAGAGGAGTCTTGGGTGGGTTCTGGAGCAAACCTCTTGCTTTACAGGAGAAAAAAAATCCTGGGTATCTTCCTTGGAGGAGTCTGGGGTTGCAACCCAGGATTAGGCCTGCCTTAAAGCTGGGGTCAAAGCACTGCAGGACATGCCTGAGAGGAGTCTTGGGTGGGTTCTGGAGCAAACCTCTTGCTTTACAGGAGAAAAAAAATCCTGGGTATCTTCCTTGGAGGAGTCTGGGGTTGCAACCCAGGATTGGGCCTGCCTTAAAGCTGGGGTCAAAGCACTGCAGGACATGCCTGAGAGGAGTCTTGGGTGGGTTCTGGAGCAAACCTCTTGCTTTACAGGAGAAAAAAAATCCTGGGTATCTTCCTTGGAGGAGTCTGGGGTTGCAACCCAGGATTAGGCCTGCCTTAAAGCTGGGGTCAAAGCACTGCAGGACATGCCTGAGAGGAGTGTTGGGTGGGTTCTGGAGCAAACCTCTTGCTTTACAGGAGAAAAAAAATCCTGGGTATCTTCCTTGGAGGAGTCTGGGGTTGCAACCCAGGATTAGGCCTGCCTTAAAGCTGGGGTCAAAGCACTGCAGGACATGCCTGAGAGGAGTCTTGGGTGGGTTCTGGAGCAAACCTCTTGCTTTACAGGAGAAAAAAAATCCTGGGTATCTTCCTTGGAGGAGTCTGGGGTTGCAACCCAGGATTAGGCCTGCCTTAAAGCTGGGGTCAAAGCACTGCAGGACATGCCTGAGAGGAGTCTTGGGTGGGTTCTGGAGCAAACCTCTTGCTTTACAGGAGAAAAAAAATCCTGGGTATCTTCCTTGGAGGAGTCTGGGGTTGCAACCCAGGATTAGGCCTGCCTTAAAGCTGGGGTCAAAGCACTGCAGGACATGCCTGAGAGGAGTCTTGGGTGGGTTCTGGAGCAAACCTCTTGCTTTACAGGAGAAAAAAAATCCTGGGTATCTTCCTTGGAGGAGTCTGGGGTTGCAACCCAGGATTAGGCCTGCCTTAAAGCTGGGGTCAAAGCACTGCAGGACATGCCTGAGAGGAGTCTTGGGTGGGTTCTGGAGCAAACCTCTTGCTTTACAGGAGAAAAAAAATCCTGGGTATCTTCCTTGGAGGAGTCTGGGGTTGCAACCCAGGATTAGGCCTGCCTTAAAGCTGGGGTCAAAGCACTGCAGGACATGCCTGAGAGGAGTCTTGGGTGGGTTCTGGAGCAAACCTCTTGCTTTACAGGAGAAAAAAAATCCTGGGTATCTTCCTTGGAGGAGTCTGGGGTTGCAACCCAGGATTAGGCCTGCCTTAAAGCTGGGGTCAAAGCACTGCAGGACATGCCTGAGAGGAGTCTTGGGTGGGTTCTGGAGCAAACCTCTTGCTTTACAGGAGAAAAAAAATCCTGGGTATCTTCCTTGGAGGAGTCTGGGGTTGCAACCCAGGATTAGGCCTGCCTTAAAGCTGGGGTCAAAGCACTGCAGGACATGCCTGAGAGGAGTGTTGGGTGGGTTCTGGAGCAAACCTCTTGCTTTACAGGAGAAAAAAAATCCTGGGTATCTTCCTTGGAGGAGTCTGGGGTTGCAACCCAGGATTAGGCCTGCCTTAAAGCTGGGTCAAAGCACTGCAGGACATGCCTGAGAGGAGTCTTGGGTGGGTTCTGGAGCAAACCTCTTGCTTTACAGGAGAAAAAAAATCCTGGGTATCTTCCTTGGAGGAGTCTGGGGTTGCAACCCAGGATTAGGCCTGCCTTAAAGCTGGGGTCAAAGCACTGCAGGACATGCCTGAGAGGAGTCTTGGGTGGGTTCTGGAGCAAACCTCTTGCTTTACAGGAGAAAAAAAATCCTGGGTATCTTCCTTGGAGGAGTCTGGGGTTGCAACCCAGGATTAGGCCTGCCTTAAAGCTGGGGTCAAAGCACTGCAGGACATGCCTGAGAGGAGTCTTGGGTGGGTTCTGGAGCAAACCTCTTGCTTTACAGGAGAAAAAAAATCCTGGGTATCTTCCTTGGAGGAGTCTGGGGTTGCAACCCAGGATTGGGCCTGCCTTAAAGCTGGGGTCAAAGCACTGCAGGACATGCCTGAGAGGAGTCTTGGGTGGGTTCTGGAGCAAACCTCTTGCTTTACAGGAGAAAAAAAATCCTGGGTATCTTCCTTGGAGGAGTCTGGGGTTGCAACCCAGGATTAGGGCCTGCCTTAAAGCTGGGGTCAAAGCACTGCAGGACATGCCTGAGAGGAGTCTTGGGTGGGTTCTGGAGCAAACCTCTTGCTTTACAGGAGAAAAAAAAATCCTGGGTATCTTCCTTGGAGGAGTCTGGGGTTGCAACCCAGGATTAGGCCTGCCTTAAAGCTGGGGTCAAAGCACTGCAGGACATGCCTGAGAGGAGTCTTGGGTGGGTTCTGGAGCAAAGTCTTGGGTGGGTTCTGGAGCAAACCTCTTGCTTTACAGGAGGAAAAAAAATCCGGGTATCTTCCTTGGAGGAGTCTGGGTTGCAACCCGGATTAGGGGCTGCCTTAAGGCTGGGGTCAAAGCACTGCAGGACATGCCTGAGGGAGTCTTGGGTGGGTCTGGAGCAAACCTCTTGCTTTCAGGAGAAAAAAAATCCTGGGTATCTTCCTTGGAGGAGTCTGGGGTTGCAACCCCAGGATTAGGCCTGCCTTAAAGCTGGGGTCAAAGCACTGCAGGACATGCTGAGAGGAGTCTTGGGTGGGTTCTGGAGCAAACCTCTTGCTTTACAGAGAAAAAAAATCTGGGTATCTTCCTTGGAGGAGTCTGGGGTTGCAACCCAGGATTAGGCTCTGCCTTAAAGCTGGGGTCAAAGCACTGCAGGACATGCCTGAGAGGAGTCTTGGGTGGGTTCTGGAGCAAACCTCTTGCTTTACAGGAGAAAAAAAATCCTGGGTATCTTCCTTGGAGGAGTCTGGGGTTGCAACCCAGGATTAGGCCTGCCTTAAAGCTGGGGTCAAAGCACTGCAGGACATGCCTGAGAGGAGTCTTGGGTGGGTTCTGGAGCAAACCTCTTGCTTTACAGGAGAAAAAAAATCCTGGGTATCTTCCTTGGAGGAGTCTGGGGTTGCAACCCAGGATTAGGCCTGCCTTAAAGCTGGGGTCAAAGCACTGCAGGACATGCCTGAGAGGAGTCTTGGGTGGGTTCTGGAGCAAACCTCTTGCTTTACAGGAGAAAAAAAATCCTGGGTATCTTCCTTGGAGGAGTCTGGGGTTGCAACCCAGGATTAGGCCTGCCTTAAAGCTGGGGTCAAAGCACTGCAGGACATGCCTGAGAGGAGTCTTGGGTGGGTTCTGGAGCAAACCTCTTGCTTTACAGGAGAAAAAAAAATCCTGGGTATCTTCCTTGGAGGAGTCTGGGTTGCAACCCAGGATTAGGCCTGCCTTAAAGCTGGGGTCAAAGCACTGCAGGACATGCCCTGAGAGGAGTCTTGGGTGGGTTCTGGAGCAAACCTCTTGCTTTACAGGAGAAAAAAAATCCTGGGTATCTTCCTTGGAGGAGTCTGGGGTTGCAACCCAGGATTAGGCCTGCCTTAAAGCTGGGTCAAAGCACTGCAGGACATGCCTGAGAGGAGTCTTGGGTGGGTTCTGGAGCAAACCTCTTGCTTTACAGGAGAAAAAAAATCCTGGGTATCTTCCTTGGAGGAGTCTGGGGTTGCAACCCAGGATTGGCCCTGCCTTAAAGCTGGGGTCAAAGCACTGCAGGACATGCCTGAGAGGAGTCTTGGGTGGGTTCTGGAGCAAACCTCTTGCTTTACAGGAGAAAAAATTCCTGGGTATCTTCCTTGGAGGAGTCTGGGGTTGCAACCCAGGATTAGGCCTGCCTTAAAGCTGGGGTCAAAGCACTGCAGGACATGCCTGAGAGGAGTCTTGGGTGGGTTCTGGAGCAAACCTCTTGCTTTACAGGAGAAAAAAAATCCTGGGTATCTTCCTTGGAGGAGTCTGGGGTTGCAACCCAGGATTAGGCCTGCCTTAAAGCTGGGGTCAAAGCACTGCAGGACATGCCTGAGAGGAGTCTTGGTGGGTTCTGGAGGCAAACCTCTTGCTTTACAGGAGAAAAAAAATCCTGGGTATCTTCCTTGGAGGAGTCTGGGGTTGCAACCCAGGATTAGGCCTGCCTTAAAGCTGGGTCAAAGCACTGCAGGACATGCCTGAGAGGAGTCTTGGTGGGTTCTGGAGCAAACCTCTTGCTTTACAGGAGAAAAAAAATCCTGGGTATCTTCCTTGGAGGAGTCTGGGGTTGCAACCCAGGATTGGGCCTGCCTTAAAGCTGGGGTCAAAGCACTGCAGGACATGCCTGAGAGGAGTCTTGGGTGGGTTCTGGAGCAAACCTCTTGCTTTACAGGAGAAAAAAAATCCTGGGTATCTTCCTTGGAGGAGTCTGGGTTGCAACCCAGGATTAGGCCTGCCTTAAAGCTGGGGTCAAAGCACTGCAGGACATGCCTGAGAGGAGTGTTTGGGTGGGTTCTGGAGCAAACCTCTTGCTTTACAGGAGAAAAAAAATCCTGGGTATCTTCCTTGGAGAGTCTGGGGTTGCAACCCAGGATTAGGCCTGCTTAAAGCTGGGGTCAAAGCACTGCAGGACAGCTGAGAGGAGTCTTGGGTGGGTTCTGGAGCAAACCTCTTGCTTTACAGGAGAAAAAAAATCCTGGGTATCTTCCTTGGAGGAGTCTGGGGTTGCAACCCAGGATTAGGCCTGCCTTAAAGCTGGGGTCAAAGCACTGCAGGACATGCCTGAGAGGAGTCTTGGGTGGGTTCTGGAGCAAACCTCTTGCTTTACAGGAGAAAAAAAATCCTGGGTATCTTCCTTGGAGGAGTCTGGGGTTGCAACCCAGGATTAGGCCTGCCTTAAAGCTGGGGTCAAAGCACTGCAGGACATGCCTGAGAGGAGTCTTGGTTGGGTTCTGGAGCAAACCTCTTGCTTTACAGGAGAAAAAAAATCCTGGGTATCTTCCTTGGAGGAGTCTGGGGTTGCAACCCAGGATTAGGCCTGCCTTAAAGCTGGGGTCAAAGCACTGCAGGACATGCCTGAGAGGAGTCTTGGGTGGGTTCTGGAGCAAACCTCTTGCTTTACAGGAGAAAAAAAATCCTGGGTATCTTCCTTGGAGGAGTCTGGGGTTGCAACCCAGGATTAGGCCTGCCTTAAAGCTGGGTCAAAGCACTGCAGGACATGCCTGAGAGGAGTCTTGGGTGGGTTCTGGAGCAAACCTCTTGCTTTACAGGAGAAAAAAAATCCTGGGTTCTTCCTTGGAGGAGTTGGGGTTGCAACCCAGGATTGGGCCTGCCTGAAAGCTGGGGTCAAAGCACTGCAGGACATGCTGAGAGGAGTCTTGGGTGGGTTCTGGAGCAAAACTGTTGCTTTACAGGAGAAAAAAAATCCTGGGTATCTTCCTTGGAGGAGTCTGGGGTTGCAACCCAGGATTAGGCCTGCCTTAAAGCTGGGGTCAAAGCACTGCAGGACATGCCTGAGAGGAGTCTTGGGTGGGTTTCTGGAGCAAACCTCTTGCTTTACAGGAGAAAAAAAATCCTGGGTATCTTCCTTGGAGGAGTCTGGGGTTGCAACCCAGGATTAGGCCTGCCTTAAGCTGGGGTCAAAGCACTGCAGGACATGCCTGAGAGGAGTCTTGGGTGGGTTCTGGAGCAAACCTCTTGCTTTACAGGAGAAAAAAAATCCTGGGTATCTTCCTTGGAGGAGTCTGGGGTTGCAACCCAGGATTAGGCCTGCCTTAAAGCTGGGGTCAAAGCACTGCAGGACATGCCTGAGAGGAGTCTTGGGTGGGTTCTGGAGCAAACCTCTTGCTTTACAGGAGAAAAAAAATCCTGGTATCTTCCTTGGAGGAGTCTGGGTTGCAACCCAGGATTGGGCCTGCCTTAAAGCTGGGGTCAAAGCACTGCAGGACATGCCTGAGAGGAGTGTTGGGTGGGTTCTGGAGCAAACTCTTGCTTTACAGGAGAAAAAAAATCCTGGGTATCTTCCTTGGAGGAGTCTGGGGTTGCAACCCAGGATTAGGCCTGCCTTAAAGCTGGGGTCAAAGCACTGCAGGACATGCCTGAGAGGAGTCTTGGGTGGGTTCTGGAGCAAACCTCTTGCTTTACAGGAGAAAAAAAATCCTGGGTATCTTCCTTGGAGGAGTCTGGGGTTGCAACCAGGATTAGGCCTGCCTTAAAGCTGGGGTCAAAGCACTGCAGGACATGCCTGAGAGGAGTGTTGGGTGGGTTCTGGAGCAAACCTCTTGCTTTACAGTAGAAAAAAAATCCTGGGTATCTTCCTTGGAGGAGTCTGGGGTTGCAACCCAGGATTAGGCCTCGCCTTAAAGCTGGGGTTTAAAACACTGCAGGACATGCCTGAGAGGAGTCTTGGGTGGGTTCTGGAGCAAACCGCTTGCTTTACAGGAGAAAAAAATCCTGGGTTTCTTCCTTGGAGGAGTCTGGGGTTGCAACCCAGGATTGGGCCTGCCTTAAAGCTGGGGTCAAAGCACTGCAGGACATGCCTGAGAGGAGTCTTGGGTGGGTTCTGGAGCAAAACTCTTGCTTTACAGGAGAAAAAAAATCCTGGGTATCTTCCTTGGAGGAGTCTGGGGTTGCAATCCAGGATTGGGCCTGCCTTAAAGCTGGGGTCAAAGCACTGCAGGACATGCCTGAGAGGAGTCTTGGGTGGGTTCTGGAGCAAACCTCTTGCTTTACAGGAGAAAAAAAATCCTGGGTATCTTCCTTGGAGGAGTCTGGGGTTGCAACCCAGGATTAGGCCTGCCTTAAAGCTGGGGTCAAAGCACTGCAGGACATGCTCTGAGAGGAGTCTTGGGTGGGTTCTGGAGCAAACCTCTTGCTTTACAGGAGAAAAAAAATCCTGGGTATCTTCCTTGGAGGAGTCTGGGGTTGCAACCCAGGATTGGGCCTGCCTTAAAGCTGGGGTCAAAGCACTGCAGGACATGCCTGAGAGGAGTGTTGGGTGGGTTCTGGAGCAAACCTCTTGCTTTACAGGAGAAAAAAAATCCTGGGTATCTTCCTTGGAGGAGTCTGGGGTTGCAACCCAGGATTAGGCCTGCCTTAAAGCTGGGGTCAAAGCACTGCAGGGACATGCCTGAGAGGAGTCTTGGGTGGGTTCTGGAGCAAACCTCTTGCTTTACAGGAGAAAAAAAATCCTGGGTATCTTCCTTGGAGGAGTCTGGGGTTGCAACCCAGGATTAGGCCTGCCTTAAAGCTTGGGGTCAAAGCACTGCAGGAGATGCCTGAGAGGAGTCTTGGGTGGGTTCTGGAGCAAACCTCTTGCTTTACAGGAGAAAAAAAATCCTGGGTATCTTCCTTGGAGGAGTCTGGGGTTGCAACCCAGGATTAGGCCTGCCTTAAAGCTGGGGTCAAAGCACTGCAGGACATGCCTGAGAGGAGTCTTCGGTGGGTTCTGGAGCAAACCTCTTGCTTTACAGGAGAAAAAAAATCCTGGGTATCTTCCTTGGAGGAGTCTGGGGTTGCAACCCAGGATTGGGCCTGCCTTAAAGCTGGGGTCAAAGCACTGCAGGACATGCCTGAGAGGAGTCTTGGGTGGGTTCTGGAGCAAAACTCTTGCTTTACAGGAGAAAAAAAATCCTGGGTTTCTTCCTTGGAGGAGTCTGGGGTTGCAACCCAGGATTAGGCCTGCCTTAAAGCTGGGGTCAAAGCACTGCAGGACATGCCTGAGAGGAGTCTTGGGTGGGTTCTGGAGCAAAACTGTTGCTTTACAGGAGAAAAAAAATCCTGGGTATCTTCCTTGGAGGAGTCTGGGGTTGCAACCCAGGATTAGGCCTGCCTTAAAGGTGGGGTCAAAGCACTGCAGGACATGCCTGAGAGGAGTCTTGGGTGGGTTCTGGAGCAAACCTCTTGCTTTACAGGAGAAAAAAAATCCTGGGTATCTTCCTTGGAGGAGTCTGGGGTTGCAACCCAGGATTGGCCTGCCTTAAAGCTGGGTCAAAGCACTGCAGGACATGCCTGAGAGGAGTCTTGGGTGGGTTCTGGAGCAAAACTCTTGCTTTACAGGAGAAAAAAAATCCTGGGTTTCTTCCTTGGAGGAGTCTGGGGTTGCAACCCAGGATTGGGCCTGCCTTAAAGCTGGGGTCAAAGCACTGCAGGACATGCCTGAGAGGAGTCTTGGGTGGGTTCTGGAGCAAAACTGTTGCTTTACAGGAGAAAAAAAATCCTGGGTATCTTCCTTGGAGGAGTCTGGGGTTGCAACCCAGGATTGGGCCTGCCTTAAAGCTGGGGTCAAAGCACTGCAGGACATGCCTGAGAGGAGTGTTGGGTGGGTTCTGGAGCAAACCTCTTGCTTTACAGGAGAAAAAAAATCCTGGGTATCTTCCTTGGAGGAGTCTGGGTTGCAACCCAGGATTAGGCCTGCCTTAAAGCTGGGGTCAAAGCACTGCAGGACATGCCTGAGAGGAGTCTTGGGTGGGTTCTGGAGCAAAACTCTTGCTTTACAGGAGAAAAAAAATCCTGGGTATCTTCCTTGGAGGAGTCTGGGGTTGCAACCCAGGATTAGGCCTGCCTTAAAGCTGGGGTCAAAGCACTGCAGGACATGCCTGAGAGGAGTCTTGGGTGGGTTCTGGAGCAAACCTCTTGCTTTACAGGAGAAAAAAAATCCCGGGTATCTTCCTTGGAGGAGTCTGGGGTTGCAACCCAGGATTAGGCCTGCCTTAAAGCTGGGGTCAAAGCACTGCAGGACATGCCTGAGAGGAGTCTTGGGTGGGTTCTGGAGCAAACCTCTTGCTTTACAGGAGAAAAAAAATCCTGGGTATCTTCCTTGAGGAGTCTGGGGTTGCAACCCAGGATTGGGCCTGCCTTAAAGCTGGGGTCAAAGCACTGCAGGACATGCCTGAGAGGAGTCTTGGGTGGGTTCTGGAGCAAACCTCTTGCTTTACAGGAGAAAAAAAATCCTGGGTTTCTTCCTTGGAGGAGTCTGGGTTGCAACCCAGGATTAGGCCTGCCTTAAAGCTGGGGTCAAAGCACTGCAGGACATGCCTGAGAGGAGTCTTGGGTGGGTTCTGGAGCAAACCTCTTGCTTTACAGGAGAAAAAAAAATCCTGGGTATCTTCCTTGGAGGAGTCTGGGGTTGCAACCCAGGATTAGGCCTGCCTTAAAGCTGGGGTCAAAGCACTGCAGGACATGCCTGAGAGGAGTCTTGGGTGGGTTCTGGAGCAAACCTCTTGCTTTACAGGAGAAAAAAAATCCTGGGTATCTTCCTTGGAGGAGTCTGGGGTTGCAACCCAGGATTAGGCCTGCCTTAAAGCTGGGGTCAAAACACTGCAGGACATGCCTGAGAGGAGTCTTGGGTGGGTTCTGGAGCAAACGCTTGCTTTACAGCGAGAAAAAAAATCCTGGGTATCTTCCTTGGAGGAGTCTGGGGTTGCAACCCAGGATTGGGCCTGCCTTAAAGCTGGGGTCAAAGCACTGCAGGACATGCCTGAGAGGAGTCTTGGGTGGCTTCTGGAGCAAAACTCTTGCTTTACAGGAGAAAAAAAATCCTGGGTATCTTCCTTGGAGGAGTCTGGGGTTGCAACCCAGGATTAGGCCTGCCTTAAAGCTGGGGTCAAAGCACTGCAGGACATGCCTGAGAGGAGTCTTGGGTGGGTTCTGGAGCAAAACTCTTGCTTTACAGGAGAAAAAAAATCCTGGGTATCTTCCTTGGAGGAGTCTGGGGTTGCAATCCAGGATTGGGCCTGCCTTAAAGCTGGGGTCAAAGCACTGCAGGACATGCCTGAGAGGAGTCTTGGGTGGGTTCTGGAGCAAACCTCTTGCTTTACAGGAGAAAAAAAATCCTGGGTATCTTCCTTGGAGAGTCTGGGGTTGCAACCCAGGATTAGGGCCTGCCTTAAAGCTGGGGTCAAAGCACTGCAGGACATGCCTGAGAGGAGTCTTGGGTGGGTTCTGGAGCAAACCTCTTGCTTTACAGGAGAAAAAAAATCCTGGGTATCTTCCTTGGAGGAGTCTGGGGTTGCAACCCAGGATTAGGCCTGCCTTAAAGCTGGGGTCAAAGCACTGCAGGACATGCCTGAGAGGAGTCTTGGGTGGGTTCTGGAGCAAACCTCTTGCTTTACAGGAGAAAAAAAATCCTGGGTATCTTCCTTGGAGGAGTCTGGGGTTGCAACCCAGGATTAGGCCTGCCTTAAAGCTGGGGTCAAAGCACTGCAGGACATGCCTGAGAGGAGTCTTGGGTGGGTTCTGGAGCAAACCTCTTGCTTTACAGGAGAAAAAAAATCCTGGGTTTCTTCCTTGGAGGAGTCTGGGGTTGCAAACCCAGGATTAGGCCTGCCTTAAGCTGGGGTCAAAGCACTGCAGGACATGCCTGAGAGGAGTCTTGGGTGGGTTCTGGAGCAAACCTCTTGCTTTACAGGAGAAAAAAAATCCTGGGTATCTTCTTGGAGGAGTCTGGGGTTGCAACCCAGGATTGGGCCTGCCTTAAAGCTGGGGTCAAAGCACTGCAGGACATGCCTGAGAGGAGTCTTGGGTGGGTTCTGGAGCAAAACTCTTGCTTTACAGGAGAAAAAAAATCCTGGGTTTCTTCCTTGGAGGAGTCTGGGGTTGCAACCCAGGATTGGGCCTGCCTTAAAGCTGGGTCAAAGCACTGCAGGACATGCCTGAGAGGAGTCTTGGGTGGGTTCTGGAGCAAAACTGTTGCTTTACAGGAGAAAAAAAAATCCTGGGTATCTTCCTTGGAGGAGTCTGGGGTTGCAACCCAGGATTAGGCCTGCCTTAAAGCTGGGGTCAAAGCACTGCAGGACATGCCTGAGAGGAGTCTTGGGTGGGTTCTGGAGCAAAACTCTTGCTTTACAGGAGAAAAAAAAATCCTGGGTATCTTCCTTGGAGGAGTCTGGGGTTGCAACCCAGGATTAGGCCTGCCTTAAAGCTGGGTCAAAGCACTGCAGGACATGCCTGAGAGGAGTCTTGGGTGGGTTCTGGAGCAAACCTCTTGCTTTACAGGAGAAAAAAAATCCTGGGTATCTTCCTTGGAGGAGTCTGGGGTTGCAACCCAGGATTAGGCCTGCCTTAAAGCTGGGGTCAAAGCACTGCAGGACATGCCTGAGAGGAGTCTTGGGTGGGTTCTGGAGCAAACCTACTTGCTTTACAGGAGAAAAAAAATCCTGGGTATCTTCCTTGGAGGAGTCTGGGGTTGCAACCCAGGATTGGGCCTGCCTTAAAGCTGGGGTCAAAGCACTGCAGGACATGCCTGAGAGGAGTCTTGGGTGGGTTCTGGAGCAAACCTCTTGCTTTACAGGAGAAAAAAAAATCCTGGGTATCTTCCTTGGAGGAGTCTGGGGTTGCAACCCAGGATTAGGCCTGCCTTAAAGCTGGGGTCAAAGCACTGCAGGACATGCCTGAGAGGAGTCTTGGGTGGGTTCTGAGCAAACCTCTTGCTTTACAGGAGAAAAAAAATCCTGGGTATCTTCCTTGGAGGAGTCTGGGGTTGCAACCCAGGATTAGGCCTGCCTTAAAGCTGGGGTCAAAGCACTGCAGGACATGCCTGAGAGGAGTCTTGGGTGGGTTCTGGAGCAAACCTCTTGCTTTACAGGAGAAAAAAAATCCTGGGTATCTTCCTTGGAGGAGTCTGGGGTTGCAACCCAGGATTAGGCCTGCCTTAAAGCTGGGGTCAAAGCACTGCAGGAGATGCCTGAGAGGAGTCTTGGGTGGGTTCTGGAGCAAACCTCTTGCTTTACAGGAGAAAAAAAATCCTGGGTATCTTCCTTGGAGGAGTCTGGGGTTGCAACCCAGGATTAGGCCTGCCTTAAAGCTGGGCTCAAAGCACTGCAGGACATGCCTGAGAGGAGTCTTGGGTGGGTTCTGGAGCAAACCTCTTGCTTTACAGGAGAAAAAAAATCCTGGGTATCTTCCTTGGAGGAGTCTGGGGTTGCAACCCAGGATTGGGCCTGCCTTAAAGCTGGGGTCAAAGCACTGCAGGACATGCCTGAGAGGAGTCTTGGGTGGGTTCTGGAGCAAACCTCTTGCTTTACAGGAGAAAAAAAATCCTGGGTTTCTTCCTTGGAGGAGTCTGGGGTTGCAACCCAGGATTGGGCCTGCCTTAAAGCTGGGGTCAAAGCACTGCAGGACATGCCTGAGAGGAGTCTTGGTTGGGTTCTGGAGCAAAACTGTTGCTTTACAGGAGAAAAAAAATCCTGGGTATCTTCCTTGGAGGAGTCTGGGGTTGCAACCCAGGATTAGGCCTGCCTTAAAGCTGGGGTCAAAGCACTGCAGGACATGCCTGAGAGGAGTGTTGGGTGGGTTCTGGAGCAAACCTCTTGCTTTACAGGAGAAAAAAAATCCTGGGTATCTTCCTTGGAGGAGTCTGGGGTTGCAACCCAGGATTGGGCCTGCCTTAAAGCTGGGGTCAAAGCACTGCAGGACATGCCTGAGAGGAGTGTTGGGTGGGTTCTGGAGCAAACCTCTTGCTTTACAGGAGAAAAAAAATCCTGGGTATCTTCCTTGGAGGAGTCTGGGGTTGCAACCCAGGATTAGGCCTGCCTTAAAGCTGGGGTCAAAGCACTGCAGGACATGCCTGAGAGGAGTCTTGGGTGGGTTCTGGAGCAAACCTCTTGCTTTACAGGAGAAAAAAAATCCTGGGTATCTTCCTTGGAGGAGTCTGGGGTTGCAACCCAGGATTAGGCCTGCCTTAAAGCTGGGGTCAAAGCACTGCAGGACATGCCTGAGAGGAGTGTTGGGTGGGTTCTGGAGCAAACCTCTTGCTTTACAGGAGAAAAAAAATCCTGGGTATCTTCCTTGGAGGAGTCTGGGGTTGCAACCCAGGATTAGGCCTGCCTTAAAGCTGGGGTCAAAGCACTGCAGGACATGCCTGAGAGGAGTCTTGGGTGGGTTCTGGAGCAAACCTCTTGCTTTACAGGAGAAAAAAAATCCTGGGTATCTTCCTTGGAGGAGTCTGGGGTTGCAACCCAGGATTAGGCCTGCCTTAAAGCTGGGGTCAAAGCACTGCAGGACATGCCTGAGAGGAGTCTTGGGTGGGTTCTGGAGCAAAACTCTTGCTTTACAGGAGAAAAAAAATCCTGTGTATCTTCCTTGGAGGAGTCTGGGGTTGCAACCCAGGATTAGGCCTGCCTTAAAGCTGGGGTCAAAGCACTGCAGGACATGCCTGAGAGGAGTCTTGGGTGGGTTCTGGAGCAAACCTCTTGCTTTACAGGAGAAAAAAAATCCCGGGTATCTTCCTTGGAGGAGTCTGGGGTTGCAACCCAGGATTAGGCCTGCCTTAAAGCTGGGGTCAAAGCACTGCAGGACATGCCTGAGAGGAGTCTTGGGTGGGTTCTGGAGCAAACCTCTTGCTTTACAGGAGAAAAAAAATCCTGGGTATCTTCCTTGGAGGAGTCTGGGGTTGCAACCCAGGATTAGGCCTGCCTTAAAGCTGGGGTCAAAGCACTGCAGGACATGCCTGAGAGGAGTCTTGGGTGGGTTCTGGAGCAAACCTCTTGCTTTACAGGAGAAAAAAAATCCTGGGTATCTTCCTTGGAGGAGTCTGGGGTTGCAACCCAGGATTAGGCCTGCCTTAAAGCTGGGGTCAAAGCACTGCAGGAGATGCCTGAGAGGAGTCTTGGGTGGGTTCTGGAGCAAACCTCTTGCTTTACAGGAGAAAAAAAATCCTGGGTATCTTCCTTGGAGGAGTCTGGGGTTGCAACCCAGGATTAGGCCTGCCTTAAAGCTGGGGTCAAAGCACTGCAGGACATGCCTGAGAGGAGTCTTCGGTGGGTTCTGGAGCAAACCTCTTGCTTTACAGGAGAAAAAAAATCCTGGGTATCTTCCTTGGAGGAGTCTGGGGTTGCAACCCAGGATTGGGCCTGCCTTAAAGCTGGGGTCAAAGCACTGCAGGACATGCCTGAGAGGAGTCTTGGGTGGGTTCTGGAGCAAACCTCTTGCTTTACAGGAGAAAAAAAATCCTGGGATTCTTCCTTGGAGGAGTCTGGGGTTGCAACCCAGGATTGGGCCTGCCTTAAAGCTGGGGTCAAAGCACTGCAGGACATGCCTGAGAGGAGTCTTGGGTGGGTTCTGGAGCAAACCTCTTGCTTTACAGGAGAAAAAAAATCCTGGGTATCTTCCTTGGAGGAGTCTGGGGTTGCAACCCAGGATTAGGCCTGCCTTAAAGCTGGGGTCAAAGCACTGCAGGACATGCCTGAGAGGAGTCTTGGGTGGGTTCTGGAGCAAAACTCTTGCTTTACAGGAGAAAAAAAATCCTGGGTATCTTCCTTGGAGGAGTCTGGGGTTGCAACCCAGGATTAGGCCTGCCTTAAAGCTGGGGTCAAAGCACTGCAGGACATGCCTGAGAGGAGTGTTGGGTGGGTTCTGGAGCAAACCTCTTGCTTTACAGGAGAAAAAAAATCCTGGGTATCTTCCTTGGAGGAGTCTGGGGTTGCAACCCAGGATTAGGCCTGCCTTAAAGCTGGGGTCAAAGCACTGCAGGACATGCCTGAGAGGAGTCTTGGGTGGGTTCTGGAGCAAACCTCTTGCTTTACAGGAGAAAAAAAATCCTGGGTATCTTCCTTGGAGGAGTCTGGGGTTGCAACCCAGGATTAGGCCTGCCTTAAAGCTGGGGTCAAAGCACTGCAGGACATGCCTGAGAGGAGTCTTGGGTGGGTTCTGGAGCAAACCTCTTGCTTTACAGGAGAAAAAAAATCCTGGGTATCTTCCTTGGAGGAGTCTGGGGTTGCAACCCAGGATTGGGCCTGCCTTAAAGCTGGGGTCAAAGCACTGCAGGACATGCCTGAGAGGAGTCTTGGGTGGGTTCTGGAGCAAACCTCTTGCTTTACAGGAGAAAAAAAATCCTGGGTATCTTCCTTGGAGGAGTCTGGGGTTGCAACCCAGGATTGGGCCTGCCTTAAAGCTGGGGTCAAAGCACTGCAGGACATGCCTGAGAGGAGTCTTGGGTGGGTTCTGGAGCAAACCTCTTGCTTTACAGGAGAAAAAAAATCCTGGGTATCTTCCTTGGAGGAGTCTGGGGTTGCAACCCAGGATTAGGCCTGCCTTAAAGCTGGGGTCAAAGCACTGCAGGAGATGCCTGAGAGGAGTCTTGGGTGGGTTCTGGAGCAAACCTCTTGCTTTACAGGAGAAAAAAAATCCTGGGTATCTTCCTTGGAGGAGTCTGGGGTTGCAACCCAGGATTAGGCCTGCCTTAAAGCTGGGGTCAAAGCACTGCAGGAGATGCCTGAGAGGAGTCTTGGGTGGGTTCTGGAGCAAACCTCTTGCTTTACAGGAGAAAAAAAATCCTGGGTATCTTCCTTGGAGGAGTCTGGGGTTGCAACCCAGGATTAGGCCTGCCTTAAAGCTGGGGTCAAAGCACTGCAGGACATGCCTGAGAGGAGTCTTCGGTGGGTTCTGGAGCAAACCTCTTGCTTTACAGGAGAAAAAAAATCCTGGGTATCTTCCTTGGAGGAGTCTGGGGTTGCAACCCAGGATTGGGCCTGCCTTAAAGCTGGGGTCAAAGCACTGCAGGACATGCCTGAGAGGAGTCTTGGGTGGGTTCTGGAGCAAAACTCTTGCTTTACAGGAGAAAAAAAATCCTGGGTTTCTTCCTTGGAGGAGTCTGGGGTTGCAACCCAGGATTGGGCCTGCCTTAAAGCTGGGGTCAAAGCACTGCAGGACATGCCTGAGAGGAGTCTTGGGTGGGTTCTGGAGCAAAACTGTTGCTTTACAGGAGAAAAAAAATCCTGGGTATCTTCCTTGGAGGAGTCTGGGGTTGCAACCCAGGATTAGGCCTGCCTTAAAGCTGGGGTCAAAGCACTGCAGGACATGCCTGAGAGGAGTCTTGGGTGGGTTCTGGAGCAAACCTCTTGCTTTACAGGAGAAAAAAAATCCTGGGTATCTTCCTTGGAGGAGTCTGGGGTTGCAACCCAGGATTAGGCCTGCCTTAAAGCTGGGGTCAAAGCACTGCAGGACATGCCTGAGAGGAGTCTTGGGTGGGTTCTGGAGCAAAACTCTTGCTTTACAGGAGAAAAAAAATCCTGGGTATCTTCCTTGGAGGAGTCTGGGGTTGCAACCCAGGATTAGGCCTGCCTTAAAGCTGGGGTCAAAGCACTGCAGGACATGCCTGAGAGGAGTCTTGGGTGGGTTCTGGAGCAAACCTCTTGCTTTACAGGAGAAAAAAAATCCTGGGTATCTTCCTTGGAGGAGTCTGGGGTTGCAACCCAGGATTGGGCCTGCCTTAAAGCTGGGGTCAAAGCACTGCAGGACATGCCTGAGAGGAGTCTTGGGTGGGTTCTGGAGCAAACCTCTTGCTTTACAGGAGAAAAAAAATCCTGGGTATCTTCCTTGGAGGAGTCTGGGGTTGCAACCCAGGATTAGGCCTGCCTTAAAGCTGGGGTCAAAGCACTGCAGGACATGCCTGAGAGGAGTCTTGGGTGGGTTCTGGAGCAAACCTCTTGCTTTACAGGAGAAAAAAAATCCTGGGTATCTTCCTTGGAGGAGTCTGGGGTTGCAACCCAGGATTAGGCCTGCCTTAAAGCTGGGGTCAAAGCACTGCAGGACATGCCTGAGAGGAGTCTTGGGTGGGTTCTGGAGCAAACCTCTTGCTTTACAGGAGAAAAAAAATCCTGGGTATCTTCCTTGGAGGAGTCTGGGGTTGCAACCCAGGATTAGGCCTGCCTTAAAGCTGGGGTCAAAGCACTGCAGGACATGCCTGAGAGGAGTCTTGGGTGGGTTCTGGAGCAAACCTCTTGCTTTACAGGAGAAAAAAAATCCTGGGTATCTTCCTTGGAGGAGTCTGGGGTTGCAACCCAGGATTAGGCCTGCCTTAAAGCTGGGGTCAAAGCACTGCAGGAGATGCCTGAGAGGAGTCTTGGGTGGGTTCTGGAGCAAACCTCTTGCTTTACAGGAGAAAAAAAATCCTGGGTATCTTCCTTGGAGGAGTCTGGGGTTGCAACCCAGGATTAGGCCTGCCTTAAAGCTGGGCTCAAAGCACTGCAGGACATGCCTGAGAGGAGTCTTGGGTGGGTTCTGGAGCAAACCTCTTGCTTTACAGGAGAAAAAAAATCCTGGGTATCTTCCTTGGAGGAGTCTGGGGTTGCAACCCAGGATTAGGCCTGCCTTAAAGCTGGGGTCAAAGCACTGCAGGACATGCCTGAGAGGAGTGTTGGGTGGGTTCTGGAGCAAACCTCTTGCTTTACAGGAGAAAAAAAATCCTGGGTATCTTCCTTGGAGGAGTCTGGGGTTGCAACCCAGGATTAGGCCTGCCTTAAAGCTGGGGTCAAAGCACTGCAGGACATGCCTGAGAGGAGTCTTGGGTGGGTTCTGGAGCAAACCTCTTGCTTTACAGGAGAAAAAAAATCCTGGGTATCTTCCTTGGAGGAGTCTGGGGTTGCAACCCAGGATTAGGCCTGCCTTAAAGCTGGGGTCAAAGCACTGCAGGACATGCCTGAGAGGAGTCTTGGGTGGGTTCTGGAGCAAACCTCTTGCTTTACAGGAGAAAAAAAATCCTGGGTATCTTCCTTGGAGGAGTCTGGGGTTGCAACCCAGGATTGGGCCTGCCTTAAAGCTGGGGTCAAAGCACTGCAGGACATGCCTGAGAGGAGTCTTGGGTGGGTTCTGGAGCAAACCTCTTGCTTTACAGGAGAAAAAAAATCCTGGGTATCTTCCTTGGAGGAGTCTGGGGTTGCAACCCAGGATTGGGCCTGCCTTAAAGCTGGGGTCAAAGCACTGCAGGACATGCCTGAGAGGAGTCTTGGGTGGGTTCTGGAGCAAACCTCTTGCTTTACAGGAGAAAAAAAATCCTGGGTATCTTCCTTGGAGGAGTCTGGGGTTGCAACCCAGGATTAGGCCTGCCTTAAAGCTGGGGTCAAAGCACTGCAGGAGATGCCTGAGAGGAGTCTTGGGTGGGTTCTGGAGCAAACCTCTTGCTTTACAGGAGAAAAAAAATCCTGGGTATCTTCCTTGGAGGAGTCTGGGGTTGCAACCCAGGATTAGGCCTGCCTTAAAGCTGGGGTCAAAGCACTGCAGGAGATGCCTGAGAGGAGTCTTGGGTGGGTTCTGGAGCAAACCTCTTGCTTTACAGGAGAAAAAAAATCCTGGGTATCTTCCTTGGAGGAGTCTGGGGTTGCAACCCAGGATTAGGCCTGCCTTAAAGCTGGGGTCAAAGCACTGCAGGACATGCCTGAGAGGAGTCTTCGGTGGGTTCTGGAGCAAACCTCTTGCTTTACAGGAGAAAAAAAATCCTGGGTATCTTCCTTGGAGGAGTCTGGGGTTGCAACCCAGGATTGGGCCTGCCTTAAAGCTGGGGTCAAAGCACTGCAGGACATGCCTGAGAGGAGTCTTGGGTGGGTTCTGGAGCAAAACTCTTGCTTTACAGGAGAAAAAAAATCCTGGGTTTCTTCCTTGGAGGAGTCTGGGGTTGCAACCCAGGATTGGGCCTGCCTTAAAGCTGGGGTCAAAGCACTGCAGGACATGCCTGAGAGGAGTCTTGGGTGGGTTCTGGAGCAAAACTGTTGCTTTACAGGAGAAAAAAAATCCTGGGTATCTTCCTTGGAGGAGTCTGGGGTTGCAACCCAGGATTAGGCCTGCCTTAAAGCTGGGGTCAAAGCACTGCAGGACATGCCTGAGAGGAGTCTTGGGTGGGTTCTGGAGCAAACCTCTTGCTTTACAGGAGAAAAAAAATCCTGGGTATCTTCCTTGGAGGAGTCTGGGGTTGCAACCCAGGATTAGGCCTGCCTTAAAGCTGGGGTCAAAGCACTGCAGGACATGCCTGAGAGGAGTCTTGGGTGGGTTCTGGAGCAAAACTCTTGCTTTACAGGAGAAAAAAAATCCTGGGTATCTTCCTTGGAGGAGTCTGGGGTTGCAACCCAGGATTAGGCCTGCCTTAAAGCTGGGGTCAAAGCACTGCAGGACATGCCTGAGAGGAGTCTTGGGTGGGTTCTGGAGCAAACCTCTTGCTTTACAGGAGAAAAAAAATCCTGGGTATCTTCCTTGGAGGAGTCTGGGGTTGCAACCCAGGATTGGGCCTGCCTTAAAGCTGGGGTCAAAGCACTGCAGGACATGCCTGAGAGGAGTCTTGGGTGGGTTCTGGAGCAAACCTCTTGCTTTACAGGAGAAAAAAAATCCTGGGTATCTTCCTTGGAGGAGTCTGGGGTTGCAACCCAGGATTAGGCCTGCCTTAAAGCTGGGGTCAAAGCACTGCAGGACATGCCTGAGAGGAGTCTTGGGTGGGTTCTGGAGCAAACCTCTTGCTTTACAGGAGAAAAAAAATCCTGGGTATCTTCCTTGGAGGAGTCTGGGGTTGCAACCCAGGATTAGGCCTGCCTTAAAGCTGGGGTCAAAGCACTGCAGGACATGCCTGAGAGGAGTCTTGGGTGGGTTCTGGAGCAAACCTCTTGCTTTACAGGAGAAAAAAAATCCTGGGTATCTTCCTTGGAGGAGTCTGGGGTTGCAACCCAGGATTAGGCCTGCCTTAAAGCTGGGGTCAAAGCACTGCAGGACATGCCTGAGAGGAGTCTTGGGTGGGTTCTGGAGCAAACCTCTTGCTTTACAGGAGAAAAAAAATCCTGGGTATCTTCCTTGGAGGAGTCTGGGGTTGCAACCCAGGATTAGGCCTGCCTTAAAGCTGGGGTCAAAGCACTGCAGGAGATGCCTGAGAGGAGTCTTGGGTGGGTTCTGGAGCAAACCTCTTGCTTTACAGGAGAAAAAAAATCCTGGGTATCTTCCTTGGAGGAGTCTGGGGTTGCAACCCAGGATTAGGCCTGCCTTAAAGCTGGGCTCAAAGCACTGCAGGACATGCCTGAGAGGAGTCTTGGGTGGGTTCTGGAGCAAACCTCTTGCTTTACAGGAGAAAAAAAATCCTGGGTATCTTCCTTGGAGGAGTCTGGGGTTGCAACCCAGGATTGGGCCTGCCTTAAAGCTGGGGTCAAAGCACTGCAGGACATGCCTGAGAGGAGTCTTGGGTGGGTTCTGGAGCAAACCTCTTGCTTTACAGGAGAAAAAAAATCCTGGGTTTCTTCCTTGGAGGAGTCTGGGGTTGCAACCCAGGATTGGGCCTGCCTTAAAGCTGGGGTCAAAGCACTGCAGGACATGCCTGAGAGGAGTCTTGGTTGGGTTCTGGAGCAAAACTGTTGCTTTACAGGAGAAAAAAAATCCTGGGTATCTTCCTTGGAGGAGTCTGGGGTTGCAACCCAGGATTAGGCCTGCCTTAAAGCTGGGGTCAAAGCACTGCAGGACATGCCTGAGAGGAGTCTTGGGTGGGTTCTGGAGCAAAACTCTTGCTTTACAGGAGAAAAAAAATCCTGGGTATCTTCCTTGGAGGAGTCTGGGGTTGCAACCCAGGATTAGGCCTGCCTTAAAGCTGGGGTCAAAGCACTGCAGGACATGCCTGAGAGGAGTCTTGGGTGGGTTCTGGAGCAAACCTCTTGCTTTACAGGAGAAAAAAAATCCTGGGTTTCTTCCTTGGAGGAGTCTGGGGTTGCAACCCAGGATTGGGCCTGCCTTAAAGCTGGGGTCAAAGCACTGCAGGACATGCCTGAGAGGAGTCTTGGGTGGGTTCTGGAGCAAAACTGTTGCTTTACAGGAGAAAAAAAATCCTGGGTATCTTCCTTGGAGGAGTCTGGGGTTGCAACCCAGGATTAGGCCTGCCTTAAAGCTGGGGTCAAAGCACTGCAGGACATGCCTGAGAGGAGTCTTGGGTGGGTTCTGGAGCAAACCTCTTGCTTTACAGGAGAAAAAAAATCCTGGGTATCTTCCTTGGAGGAGTCTGGGGTTGCAACCCAGGATTAGGCCTGCCTTAAAGCTGGGGTCAAAGCACTGCAGGACATGCCTGAGAGGAGTCTTGGGTGGGTTCTGGAGCAAAACTCTTGCTTTACAGGAGAAAAAAAATCCTGGGTATCTTCCTTGGAGGAGTCTGGGGTTGCAACCCAGGATTAGGCCTGCCTTAAAGCTGGGGTCAAAGCACTGCAGGACATGCCTGAGAGGAGTCTTCGGTGGGTTCTGGAGCAAACCTCTTGCTTTACAGGAGAAAAAAAATCCTGGGTATCTTCCTTGGAGGAGTCTGGGGTTGCAACCCAGGATTGGGCCTGCCTTAAAGCTGGGGTCAAAGCACTGCAGGACATGCCTGAGAGGAGTCTTGGGTGGGTTCTGGAGCAAACCTCTTGCTTTACAGGAGAAAAAAAATCCTGGGTATCTTCCTTGGAGGAGTCTGGGGTTGCAACCCAGGATTAGGCCTGCCTTAAAGCTGGGGTCAAAGCACTGCAGGACATGCCTGAGAGGAGTCTTGGGTGGGTTCTGGAGCAAACCTCTTGCTTTACAGGAGAAAAAAAATCCTGGGTATCTTCCTTGGAGGAGTCTGGGGTTGCAACCCAGGATTAGGCCTGCCTTAAAGCTGGGGTCAAAGCACTGCAGGACATGCCTGAGAGGAGTCTTGGGTGGGTTCTGGAGCAAACCTCTTGCTTTACAGGAGAAAAAAAATCCTGGGTATCTTCCTTGGAGGAGTCTGGGGTTGCAACCCAGGATTAGGCCTGCCTTAAAGCTGGGGTCAAAGCACTGCAGGACATGCCTGAGAGGAGTCTTGGGTGGGTTCTGGAGCAAACCTCTTGCTTTACAGGAGAAAAAAAATCCTGGGTATCTTCCTTGGAGGAGTCTGGGGTTGCAACCCAGGATTGGGCCTGCCTTAAAGCTGGGGTCAAAGCACTGCAGGACATGCCTGAGAGGAGTCTTGGGTGGGTTCTGGAGCAAACCTCTTGCTTTACAGGAGAAAAAAAATCCTGGGTTTCTTCCTTGGAGGAGTCTGGGGTTGCAACCCAGGATTGGGCCTGCCTTAAAGCTGGGGTCAAAGCACTGCAGGACATGCCTGAGAGGAGTCTTGGTTGGGTTCTGGAGCAAAACTGTTGCTTTACAGGAGAAAAAAAATCCTGGGTATCTTCCTTGGAGGAGTCTGGGGTTGCAACCCAGGATTAGGCCTGCCTTAAAGCTGGGGTCAAAGCACTGCAGGACATGCCTGAGAGGAGTCTTGGGTGGGTTCTGGAGCAAAACTCTTGCTTTACAGGAGAAAAAAAATCCTGGGTATCTTCCTTGGAGGAGTCTGGGGTTGCAACCCAGGATTAGGCCTGCCTTAAAGCTGGGGTCAAAGCACTGCAGGACATGCCTGAGAGGAGTCTTGGGTGGGTTCTGGAGCAAACCTCTTGCTTTACAGGAGAAAAAAAATCCTGGGTTTCTTCCTTGGAGGAGTCTGGGGTTGCAACCCAGGATTGGGCCTGCCTTAAAGCTGGGGTCAAAGCACTGCAGGACATGCCTGAGAGGAGTCTTGGGTGGGTTCTGGAGCAAAACTGTTGCTTTACAGGAGAAAAAAAATCCTGGGTATCTTCCTTGGAGGAGTCTGGGGTTGCAACCCAGGATTAGGCCTGCCTTAAAGCTGGGGTCAAAGCACTGCAGGACATGCCTGAGAGGAGTCTTGGGTGGGTTCTGGAGCAAACCTCTTGCTTTACAGGAGAAAAAAAATCCTGGGTATCTTCCTTGGAGGAGTCTGGGGTTGCAACCCAGGATTAGGCCTGCCTTAAAGCTGGGGTCAAAGCACTGCAGGACATGCCTGAGAGGAGTCTTGGGTGGGTTCTGGAGCAAAACTCTTGCTTTACAGGAGAAAAAAAATCCTGGGTATCTTCCTTGGAGGAGTCTGGGGTTGCAACCCAGGATTAGGCCTGCCTTAAAGCTGGGGTTAAAACACTGCAGGACATGCCTGAGAGGAGTCTTGGGTGGGTTCTGGAGCAAACCGCTTGCTTTACAGGAGAAAAAAAATCCTGGGTTTCTTCCTTGGAGGAGTCTGGGGTTGCAACCCAGGATTGGGCCTGCCTTAAAGCTGGGGTCAAAGCACTGCAGGACATGCCTGAGAGGAGTCTTGGGTGGGTTCTGGAGCAAAACTCTTGCTTTACAGGAGAAAAAAAATCCTGGGTATCTTCCTTGGAGGAGTCTGGGGTTGCAATCCAGGATTGGGCCTGCCTTAAAGCTGGGGTCAAAGCACTGCAGGACATGCCTGAGAGGAGTCTTGGGTGGGTTCTGGAGCAAACCTCTTGCTTTACAGGAGAAAAAAAATCCTGGGTATCTTCCTTGGAGGAGTCTGGGGTTGCAACCCAGGATTAGGCCTGCCTTAAAGCTGGGGTCAAAGCACTGCAGGACATGCCTGAGAGGAGTCTTGGGTGGGTTCTGGAGCAAACCTCTTGCTTTACAGGAGAAAAAAAATCCTGGGTATCTTCCTTGGAGGAGTCTGGGGTTGCAACCCAGGATTGGGCCTGCCTTAAAGCTGGGGTCAAAGCACTGCAGGACATGCCTGAGAGGAGTGTTGGGTGGGTTCTGGAGCAAACCTCTTGCTTTACAGGAGAAAAAAAATCCTGGGTATCTTCCTTGGAGGAGTCTGGGGTTGCAACCCAGGATTAGGCCTGCCTTAAAGCTGGGGTCAAAGCACTGCAGGACATGCCTGAGAGGAGTCTTGGGTGGGTTCTGGAGCAAACCTCTTGCTTTACAGGAGAAAAAAAATCCTGGGTATCTTCCTTGGAGGAGTCTGGGGTTGCAACCCAGGATTAGGCCTGCCTTAAAGCTGGGGTCAAAGCACTGCAGGACATGCCTGAGAGGAGTCTTGGGTGGGTTCTGGAGCAAAACTGTTGCTTTACAGGAGAAAAAAAATCCTGGGTATCTTCCTTGGAGGAGTCTGGGGTTGCAACCCAGGATTAGGCCTGCCTTAAAGGTGGGGTCAAAGCACTGCAGGACATGCCTGAGAGGAGTCTTGGGTGGGTTCTGGAGCAAACCTCTTGCTTTACAGGAGAAAAAAAATCCTGGGTATCTTCCTTGGAGGAGTCTGGGGTTGCAACCCAGGATTGGGCCTGCCTTAAAGCTGGGGTCAAAGCACTGCAGGACATGCCTGAGAGGAGTGTTGGGTGGGTTCTGGAGCAAAACTCTTGCTTTACAGGAGAAAAAAAATCCTGGGTATCTTCCTTGGAGGAGTCTGGGGTTGCAATCCAGGATTGGGCCTGCCTTAAAGCTGGGGTCAAAGCACTGCAGGACATGCCTGAGAGGAGTCTTGGGTGGGTTCTGGAGCAAACCTCTTGCTTTACAGGAGAAAAAAAATCCTGGGTATCTTCCTTGGAGGAGTCTGGGGTTGCAACCCAGGATTAGGCCTGCCTTAAAGCTGGGGTCAAAGCACTGCAGGACATGCGTGAGAGGAGTCTTGGGTGGGTTCTGGAGCAAACCTCTTGCTTTACAGGAGAAAAAAAATCCTGGGTATCTTCCTTGGAGGAGTCTGGGGTTGCAACCCAGGATTGGGCCTGCCTTAAAGCTGGGGTCAAAGCACTGCAGGACATGCCTGAGAGGAGTGTTGGGTGGGTTCTGGAGCAAACCTCTTGCTTTACAGGAGAAAAAAAATCCTGGGTATCTTCCTTGGAGGAGTCTGGGGTTGCAACCCAGGATTAGGCCTGCCTTAAAGCTGGGGTCAAAGCACTGCAGGACATGCCTGAGAGGAGTCTTGGGTGGGTTCTGGAGCAAACCTCTTGCTTTACAGGAGAAAAAAAATCCTGGGTATCTTCCTTGGAGGAGTCTGGGGTTGCAACCCAGGATTAGGCCTGCCTTAAAGCTGGGGTCAAAGCACTGCAGGAGATGCCTGAGAGGAGTGTTGGGTGGGTTCTGGAGCAAACCTCTTGCTTTACAGGAGAAAAAAAATCCTGGGTATCTTCCTTGGAGGAGTCTGGGGTTGCAACCCAGGATTAGGCCTGCCTTAAAGCTGGGGTCAAAGCACTGCAGGACATGCCTGAGAGGAGTCTTCGGTGGGTTCTGGAGCAAAACTCTTGCTTTACAGGAGAAAAAAAATCCTGGGTTTCTTCCTTGGAGGAGTCTGGGGTTGCAACCCAGGATTGGGCCTGCCTTAAAGCTGGGGTCAAAGCACTGCAGGACATGCCTGAGAGGAGTCTTGGGTGGGTTCTGGAGCAAAACTGTTGCTTTACAGGAGAAAAAAAATCCTGGGTATCTTCCTTGGAGGAGTCTGGGGTTGCAACCCAGGATTGGGCCTGCCTTAAAGCTGGGGTCAAAGCACTGCAGGACATGCCTGAGAGGAGTGTTGGGTGGGTTCTGGAGCAAACCTCTTGCTTTACAGGAGAAAAAAAATCCTGGGTATCTTCCTTGGAGGAGTCTGGGGTTGCAACCCAGGATTAGGCCTGCCTTAAAGCTGGGGTCAAAGCACTGCAGGACATGCCTGAGAGGAGTCTTGGGTGGGTTCTGGAGCAAAACTCTTGCTTTACAGGAGAAAAAAAATCCTGGGTATCTTCCTTGGAGGAGTCTGGGGTTGCAACCCAGGATTAGGCCTGCCTTAAAGCTGGGGTCAAAGCACTGCAGGACATGCCTGAGAGGAGTCTTGGGTGGGTTCTGGAGCAAACCTCTTGCTTTACAGGAGAAAAAAAATCCCGGGTATCTTCCTTGGAGGAGTCTGGGGTTGCAACCCAGGATTAGGCCTGCCTTAAAGCTGGGGTCAAAGCACTGCAGGACATGCCTGAGAGGAGTCTTGGGTGGGTTCTGGAGCAAACCTCTTGCTTTACAGGAGAAAAAAAATCCTGGGTATCTTCCTTGGAGGAGTCTGGGGTTGCAACCCAGGATTGGGCCTGCCTTAAAGCTGGGGTCAAAGCACTGCAGGACATGCCTGAGAGGAGTCTTGGGTGGGTTCTGGAGCAAACCGCTTGCTTTACAGGAGAAAAAAAATCCTGGGTTTCTTCCTTGGAGGAGTCTGGGGTTGCAACCCAGGATTGGGCCTGCCTTAAAGCTGGGGTCAAAGCACTGCAGGACATGCCTGAGAGGAGTCTTGGGTGGGTTCTGGAGCAAAACTCTTGCTTTACAGGAGAAAAAAAATCCTGGGTATCTTCCTTGGAGGAGTCTGGGGTTGCAATCCAGGATTGGGCCTGCCTTAAAGCTGGGGTCAAAGCACTGCAGGACATGCCTGAGAGGAGTCTTGGGTGGGTTCTGGAGCAAACCTCTTGCTTTACAGGAGAAAAAAAATCCTGGGTATCTTCCTTGGAGGAGTCTGGGGTTGCAACCCAGGATTAGGCCTGCCTTAAAGCTGGGGTCAAAGCACTGCAGGACATGCCTGAGAGGAGTCTTGGGTGGGTTCTGGAGCAAACCTCTTGCTTTACAGGAGAAAAAAAATCCTGGGTATCTTCCTTGGAGGAGTCTGGGGTTGCAACCCAGGATTGGGCCTGCCTTAAAGCTGGGGTCAAAGCACTGCAGGACATGCCTGAGAGGAGTGTTGGGTGGGTTCTGGAGCAAACCTCTTGCTTTACAGGAGAAAAAAAATCCTGGGTATCTTCCTTGGAGGAGTCTGGGGTTGCAACCCAGGATTAGGCCTGCCTTAAAGCTGGGGTCAAAGCACTGCAGGACATGCCTGAGAGGAGTCTTGGGTGGGTTCTGGAGCAAACCTCTTGCTTTACAGGAGAAAAAAAATCCTGGGTATCTTCCTTGGAGGAGTCTGGGGTTGCAACCCAGGATTAGGCCTGCCTTAAAGCTGGGGTCAAAGCACTGCAGGAGATGCCTGAGAGGAGTCTTGGGTGGGTTCTGGAGCAAACCTCTTGCTTTACAGGAGAAAAAAAATCCTGGGTATCTTCCTTGGAGGAGTCTGGGGTTGCAACCCAGGATTAGGCCTGCCTTAAAGCTGGGGTCAAAGCACTGCAGGACATGCCTGAGAGGAGTCTTGGGTGGGTTCTGGAGCAAACCTCTTGCTTTACAGGAGAAAAAAAATCCTGGGTATCTTCCTTGGAGGAGTCTGGGGTTGCAACCCAGGATTGGGCCTGCCTTAAAGCTGGGGTCAAAGCACTGCAGGACATGCCTGAGAGGAGTCTTGGGTGGGTTCTGGAGCAAAACTCTTGCTTTACAGGAGAAAAAAAATCCTGGGTTTCTTCCTTGGAGGAGTCTGGGGTTGCAACCCAGGATTAGGCCTGCCTTAAAGCTGGGGTCAAAGCACTGCAGGACATGCCTGAGAGGAGTCTTGGGTGGGTTCTGGAGCAAAACTCTTGCTTTACAGGAGAAAAAAAATCCTGGGTATCTTCCTTGGAGGAGTCTGGGGTTGCAACCCAGGATTAGGCCTGCCTTAAAGCTGGGGTCAAAGCACTGCAGGACATGCCTGAGAGGAGTCTTGGGTGGGTTCTGGAGCAAACCTCTTGCTTTACAGGAGAAAAAAAATCCTGGGTATCTTCCTTGGAGGAGTCTGGGGTTGCAACCCAGGATTGGGCCTGCCTTAAAGCTGGGGTCAAAGCACTGCAGGACATGCCTGAGAGGAGTCTTGGGTGGGTTCTGGAGCAAAACTCTTGCTTTACAGGAGAAAAAAAATCCTGGGTTTCTTCCTTGGAGGAGTCTGGGGTTGCAACCCAGGATTGGGCCTGCCTTAAAGCTGGGGTCAAAGCACTGCAGGACATGCCTGAGAGGAGTCTTGGGTGGGTTCTGGAGCAAAACTGTTGCTTTACAGGAGAAAAAAAATCCTGGGTATCTTCCTTGGAGGAGTCTGGGGTTGCAACCCAGGATTGGGCCTGCCTTAAAGCTGGGGTCAAAGCACTGCAGGACATGCCTGAGAGGAGTGTTGGGTGGGTTCTGGAGCAAACCTCTTGCTTTACAGGAGAAAAAAAATCCTGGGTATCTTCCTTGGAGGAGTCTGGGGTTGCAACCCAGGATTAGGCCTGCCTTAAAGCTGGGGTCAAAGCACTGCAGGACATGCCTGAGAGGAGTCTTGGGTGGGTTCTGGAGCAAAACTCTTGCTTTACAGGAGAAAAAAAATCCTGGGTATCTTCCTTGGAGGAGTCTGGGGTTGCAACCCAGGATTAGGCCTGCCTTAAAGCTGGGGTCAAAGCACTGCAGGACATGCCTGAGAGGAGTCTTGGGTGGGTTCTGGAGCAAACCTCTTGCTTTACAGGAGAAAAAAAATCCCGGGTATCTTCCTTGGAGGAGTCTGGGGTTGCAACCCAGGATTAGGCCTGCCTTAAAGCTGGGGTCAAAGCACTGCAGGAGATGCCTGAGAGGAGTCTTGGGTGGGTTCTGGAGCAAACCTCTTGGTTTACAGGAGAAAAAAAATCCTGGGTATCTTCCTTGGAGGAGTCTGGGGTTGCAACCCAGGATTGGGCCTGCCTTAAAGCTGGGGTCAAAGCACTGCAGGACATGCCTGAGAGGAGTCTTGGGTGGGTTCTGGAGCAAACCTCTTGCTTTACAGGAGAAAAAAAATCCTGGGTTTCTTCCTTGGAGGAGTCTGGGGTTGCAACCCAGGATTAGGCCTGCCTTAAAGCTGGGGTCAAAGCACTGCAGGACATGCCTGAGAGGAGTCTTGGGTGGGTTCTGGAGCAAACCTCTTGCTTTACAGGAGAAAAAAAATCCTGGGTATCTTCCTTGGAGGAGTCTGGGGTTGCAACCCAGGATTAGGCCTGCCTTAAAGCTGGGGTCAAAGCACTGCAGGACATGCCTGAGAGGAGTCTTGGGTGGGTTCTGGAGCAAACCTCTTGCTTTACAGGAGAAAAAAAATCCTGGGTATCTTCCTTGGAGGAGTCTGGGGTTGCAACCCAGGATTAGGCCTGCCTTAAAGCTGGGGTCAAAACACTGCAGGACATGCCTGAGAGGAGTCTTGGGTGGGTTCTGGAGCAAACCGCTTGCTTTACAGGAGAAAAAAAATCCTGGGTTTCTTCCTTGGAGGAGTCTGGGGTTGCAACCCAGGATTGGGCCTGCCTTAAAGCTGGGGTCAAAGCACTGCAGGACATGCCTGAGAGGAGTCTTGGGTGGCTTCTGGAGCAAAACTCTTGCTTTACAGGAGAAAAAAAATCCTGGGTATCTTCCTTGGAGGAGTCTGGGGTTGCAACCCAGGATTAGGCCTGCCTTAAAGCTGGGGTCAAAGCACTGCAGGACATGCCTGAGAGGAGTGTTGGGTGGGTTCTGGAGCAAAACTCTTGCTTTACAGGAGAAAAAAAATCCTGGGTATCTTCCTTGGAGGAGTCTGGGGTTGCAATCCAGGATTGGGCCTGCCTTAAAGCTGGGGTCAAAGCACTGCAGGACATGCCTGAGAGGAGTCTTGGGTGGGTTCTGGAGCAAACCTCTTGCTTTACAGGAGAAAAAAAATCCTGGGTATCTTCCTTGGAGGAGTCTGGGGTTGCAACCCAGGATTGGGCCTGCCTTAAAGCTGGGGTCAAAGCACTGCAGGACATGCCTGAGAGGAGTCTTGGGTGGGTTCTGGAGCAAACCTCTTGCTTTACAGGAGAAAAAAAATCCTGGGTATCTTCCTTGGAGGAGTCTGGGGTTGCAACCCAGGATTGGGCCTGCCTTAAAGCTGGGGTCAAAGCACTGCAGGACATGCCTGAGAGGAGTCTTGGGTGGGTTCTGGAGCAAACCTCTTGCTTTACAGGAGAAAAAAAATCCTGGGTATCTTCCTTGGAGGAGTCTGGGGTTGCAACCCAGGATTAGGCCTGCCTTAAAGCTGGGGTCAAAGCACTGCAGGACATGCCTGAGAGGAGTCTTGGGTGGGTTCTGGAGCAAACCTCTTGCTTTACAGGAGAAAAAAAATCCTGGGTATCTTCCTTGGAGGAGTCTGGGGTTGCAACCCAGGATTAGGCCTGCCTTAAAGCTGGGGTCAAAGCACTGCAGGAGATGCCTGAGAGGAGTCTTGGGTGGGTTCTGGAGCAAACCTCTTGCTTTACAGGAGAAAAAAAATCCTGGGTATCTTCCTTGGAGGAGTCTGGGGTTGCAACCCAGGATTAGGCCTGCCTTAAAGCTGGGGTCAAAGCACTGCAGGACATGCCTGAGAGGAGTCTTCGGTGGGTTCTGGAGCAAACCTCTTGCTTTACAGGAGAAAAAAAATCCTGGGTATCTTCCTTGGAGGAGTCTGGGGTTGCAACCCAGGATTGGGCCTGCCTTAAAGCTGGGGTCAAAGCACTGCAGGACATGCCTGAGAGGAGTCTTGGGTGGGTTCTGGAGCAAAACTCTTGCTTTACAGGAGAAAAAAAATCCTGGGTTTCTTCCTTGGAGGAGTCTGGGGTTGCAACCCAGGATTGGGCCTGCCTTAAAGCTGGGGTCAAAGCACTGCAGGACATGCCTGAGAGGAGTCTTGGGTGGGTTCTGGAGCAAAACTGTTGCTTTACAGGAGAAAAAAAATCCTGGGTATCTTCCTTGGAGGAGTCTGGGGTTGCAACCCAGGATTAGGCCTGCCTTAAAGCTGGGGTCAAAGCACTGCAGGACATGCCTGAGAGGAGTCTTGGGTGGGTTCTGGAGCAAACCTCTTGCTTTACAGGAGAAAAAAAATCCTGGGTATCTTCCTTGGAGGAGTCTGGGGTTGCAACCCAGGATTAGGCCTGCCTTAAAGCTGGGGTCAAAGCACTGCAGGACATGCCTGAGAGGAGTCTTGGGTGGGTTCTGGAGCAAAACTCTTGCTTTACAGGAGAAAAAAAATCCTGGGTATCTTCCTTGGAGGAGTCTGGGGTTGCAACCCAGGATTAGGCCTGCCTTAAAGCTGGGGTCAAAGCACTGCAGGACATGCCTGAGAGGAGTCTTGGGTGGGTTCTGGAGCAAACCTCTTGCTTTACAGGAGAAAAAAAATCCTGGGTATCTTCCTTGGAGGAGTCTGGGGTTGCAACCCAGGATTAGGCCTGCCTTAAAGCTGGGGTCAAAGCACTGCAGGACATGCCTGAGAGGAGTCTTGGGTGGGTTCTGGAGCAAACCTCTTGCTTTACAGGAGAAAAAAAATCCTGGGTATCTTCCTTGGAGGAGTCTGGGGTTGCAACCCAGGATTAGGCCTGCCTTAAAGCTGGGGTCAAAGCACTGCAGGACATGCCTGAGAGGAGTCTTGGGTGGGTTCTGGAGCAAACCTCTTGCTTTACAGGAGAAAAAAAATCCTGGGTATCTTCCTTGGAGGAGTCTGGGGTTGCAACCCAGGATTAGGCCTGCCTTAAAGCTGGGGTCAAAGCACTGCAGGAGATGCCTGAGAGGAGTCTTGGGTGGGTTCTGGAGCAAACCTCTTGCTTTACAGGAGAAAAAAAATCCTGGGTATCTTCCTTGGAGGAGTCTGGGGTTGCAACCCAGGATTAGGCCTGCCTTAAAGCTGGGGTCAAAGCACTGCAGGAGATGCCTGAGAGGAGTCTTGGGTGGGTTCTGGAGCAAACCTCTTGCTTTACAGGAGAAAAAAAATCCTGGGTATCTTCCTTGGAGGAGTCTGGGGTTGCAACCCAGGATTAGGCCTGCCTTAAAGCTGGGCTCAAAGCACTGCAGGACATGCCTGAGAGGAGTCTTCGGTGGGTTCTGGAGCAAACCTCTTGCTTTACAGGAGAAAAAAAATCCTGGGTATCTTCCTTGGAGGAGTCTGGGGTTGCAACCCAGGATTGGGCCTGCCTTAAAGCTGGGGTCAAAGCACTGCAGGACATGCCTGAGAGGAGTCTTGGGTGGGTTCTGGAGCAAACCTCTTGCTTTACAGGAGAAAAAAAATCCCGGGTATCTTCCTTGGAGGAGTCTGGGGTTGCAACCCAGGATTAGGCCTGCCTTAAAGCTGGGGTCAAAGCACTGCAGGACATGCCTGAGAGGAGTCTTGGGTGGGTTCTGGAGCAAACCTCTTGCTTTACAGGAGAAAAAAAATCCTGGGTATCTTCCTTGGAGGAGTCTGGGGTTGCAACCCAGGATTAGGCCTGCCTTAAAGCTGGGGTCAAAGCACTGCAGGACATGCCTGAGAGGAGTCTTGGGTGGGTTCTGGAGCAAAACTCTTGCTTTACAGGAGAAAAAAAATCCTGGGTATCTTCCTTGGAGGAGTCTGGGGTTGCAACCCAGGATTAGGCCTGCCTTAAAGCTGGGGTCAAAGCACTGCAGGACATGCCTGAGAGGAGTCTTGGGTGGGTTCTGGAGCAAACCTCTTGCTTTACAGGAGAAAAAATATCCTGGGTATCTTCCTTGGAGGAGTCTGGGGTTGCAACCCAGGATTGGGCCTGCCTTAAAGCTGGGGTCAAAGCACTGCAGGACATGCCTGAGAGGAGTGTTGGGTGGGTTCTGGAGCAAACCTCTTGCTTTACAGGAGAAAAAAAATCCTGGGTATCTTCCTTGGAGGAGTCTGGGGTTGCAACCCAGGATTAGGCCTGCCTTAAAGCTGGGGTCAAAGCACTGCAGGACATGCCTGAGAGGAGTCTTGGGTGGGTTCTGGAGCAAACCTCTTGCTTTACAGGAGAAAAAAAATCCTGGGTATCTTCCTTGGAGGAGTCTGGGGTTGCAACCCAGGATTAGGCCTGCCTTAAAGCTGGGGTCAAAGCACTGCAGGACATGCCTGAGAGGAGTGTTGGGTGGGTTCTGGAGCAAACCTCTTGCTTTACAGGAGAAAAAAAATCCTGGGTATCTTCCTTGGAGGAGTCTGGGGTTGCAACCCAGGATTAGGCCTGCCTTAAAGCTGGGGTCAAAGCACTGCAGGACATGCCTGAGAGGAGTCTTGGGTGGGTTCTGGAGCAAACCTCTTGCTTTACAGGAGAAAAAAAATCCTGGGTATCTTCCTTGGAGGAGTCTGGGGTTGCAACCCAGGATTAGGCCTGCCTTAAAGCTGGGGTCAAAGCACTGCAGGACATGCCTGAGAGGAGTCTTGGGTGGGTTCTGGAGCAAACCTCTTGCTTTACAGGAGAAAAAAAATCCTGGGTATCTTCCTTGGAGGAGTCTGGGGTTGCAACCCAGGATTAGGCCTGCCTTAAAGCTGGGGTCAAAGCACTGCAGGACATGCCTGAGAGGAGTCTTGGGTGGGTTCTGGAGCAAACCTCTTGCTTTACAGGAGAAAAAAAATCCCGGGTATCTTCCTTGGAGGAGTCTGGGGTTGCAACCCAGGATTAGGCCTGCCTTAAAGCTGGGGTCAAAGCACTGCAGGACATGCCTGAGAGGAGTCTTGGGTGGGTTCTGGAGCAAACCTCTTGCTTTACAGGAGAAAAAAAATCCTGGGTATCTTCCTTGGAGGAGTCTGGGGTTGCAACCCAGGATTAGGCCTGCCTTAAAGCTGGGGTCAAAGCACTGCAGGACATGCCTGAGAGGAGTCTTGGGTGGGTTCTGGAGCAAACCTCTTGCTTTACAGGAGAAAAAAAATCCTGGGTATCTTCCTTGGAGGAGTCTGGGGTTGCAACCCAGGATTAGGCCTGCCTTAAAGCTGGGGTCAAAGCACTGCAGGAGATGCCTGAGAGGAGTCTTGGGTGGGTTCTGGAGCAAACCTCTTGCTTTACAGGAGAAAAAAAATCCTGGGTATCTTCCTTGGAGGAGTCTGGGGTTGCAACCCAGGATTAGGCCTGCCTTAAAGCTGGGGTCAAAGCACTGCAGGACATGCCTGAGAGGAGTCTTCGGTGGGTTCTGGAGCAAACCTCTTGCTTTACAGGAGAAAAAAAATCCTGGGTATCTTCCTTGGAGGAGTCTGGGGTTGCAACCCAGGATTGGGCCTGCCTTAAAGCTGGGGTCAAAGCACTGCAGGACATGCCTGAGAGGAGTCTTGGGTGGGTTCTGGAGCAAACCTCTTGCTTTACAGGAGAAAAAAAATCCTGGGATTCTTCCTTGGAGGAGTCTGGGGTTGCAACCCAGGATTGGGCCTGCCTTAAAGCTGGGGTCAAAGCACTGCAGGACATGCCTGAGAGGAGTCTTGGTTGGGTTCTGGAGCAAAACTGTTGCTTTACAGGAGAAAAAAAATCCCGGGTATCTTCCTTGGAGGAGTCTGGGGTTGCAACCCAGGATTAGGCCTGCCTTAAAGCTGGGGTCAAAGCACTGCAGGACATGCCTGAGAGGAGTCTTGGGTGGGTTCTGGAGCAAACCTCTTGCTTTACAGGAGAAAAAAAATCCTGGGTATCTTCCTTGGAGGAGTCTGGGGTTGCAACCCAGGATTAGGCCTGCCTTAAAGCTGGGGTCAAAGCACTGCAGGACATGCCTGAGAGGAGTCTTGGGTGGGTTCTGGAGCAAACCTCTTGCTTTACAGGAGAAAAAAAATCCTGGGTATCTTCCTTGGAGGAGTCTGGGGTTGCAACCCAGGATTAGGCCTGCCTTAAAGCTGGGGTCAAAGCACTGCAGGACATGCCTGAGAGGAGTCTTGGGTGGGTTCTGGAGCAAACCTCTTGCTTTACAGGAGAAAAAAAATCCTGGGTATCTTCCTTGGAGGAGTCTGGGGTTGCAACCCAGGATTAGGCCTGCCTTAAAGCTGGGGTCAAAGCACTGCAGGACATGCCTGAGAGGAGTCTTCGGTGGGTTCTGGAGCAAACCTCTTGCTTTACAGGAGAAAAAAAATCCTGGGTATCTTCCTTGGAGGAGTCTGGGGTTGCAACCCAGGATTGGGCCTGCCTTAAAGCTGGGGTCAAAGCACTGCAGGACATGCCTGAGAGGAATCTTGGGTGGGTTCTGGAGCAAACCTCTTGCTTTACAGGAGAAAAAAAATCCTGGGTTTCTTCCTTGGAGGAGTCTGGGGTTGCAACCCAGGATTGGGCCTGCCTTAAAGCTGGGGTCAAAGCACTGCAGGACATGCCTGAGAGGAGTCTTGGGTGGGTTCTGGAGCAAACCTCTTGCTTTACAGGAGAAAAAAAATCCTGGGTATCTTCCTTGGAGGAGTCTGGGGTTGCAACCCAGGATTAGGCCTGCCTTAAAGCTGGGGTCAAAGCACTGCAGGACATGCCTGAGAGGAGTCTTGGGTGGGTTCTGGAGCAAAACTCTTGCTTTACAGGAGAAAAAAAATCCTGGGTATCTTCCTTGGAGGAGTCTGGGGTTGCAACCCAGGATTAGGCCTGCCTTAAAGCTGGGGTCAAAGCACTGCAGGACATGCCTGAGAGGAGTGTTGGGTGGGTTCTGGAGCAAACCTCTTGCTTTACAGGAGAAAAAAAATCCTGGGTATCTTCCTTGGAGGAGTCTGGGGTTGCAACCCAGGATTAGGCCTGCCTTAAAGCTGGGGTCAAAGCACTGCAGGACATGCCTGAGAGGAGTCTTGGGTGGGTTCTGGAGCAAACCTCTTGCTTTACAGGAGAAAAAAAATCCTGGGTATCTTCCTTGGAGGAGTCTGGGGTTGCAACCCAGGATTAGGCCTGCCTTAAAGCTGGGGTCAAAGCACTGCAGGACATGCCTGAGAGGAGTCTTGGGTGGGTTCTGGAGCAAAACTCTTGCTTTACAGGAGAAAAAAAATCCTGGGTATCTTCCTTGGAGGAGTCTGGGGTTGCAACCCAGGATTAGGCCTGCCTTAAAGCTGGGGTCAAAGCACTGCAGGACATGCCTGAGAGGAGTCTTGGGTGGGTTCTGGAGCAAACCTCTTGCTTTACAGGAGAAAAAAAATCCCGGGTATCTTCCTTGGAGGAGTCTGGGGTTGCAACCCAGGATTGGGCCTGCCTTAAAGCTGGGGTCAAAGCACTGCAGGACATGCCTGAGAGGAGTCTTGGGTGGGTTCTGGAGCAAACCTCTTGCTTTACAGGAGAAAAAAAATCCTGGGTATCTTCCTTGGAGGAGTCTGGGGTTGCAACCCAGGATTAGGCCTGCCTTAAAGCTGGGGTCAAAACACTGCAGGACATGCCTGAGAGGAGTCTTGGGTGGGTTCTGGAGCAAACCGCTTGCTTTACAGGAGAAAAAAAATCCTGGGTTTCTTCCTTGGAGGAGTCTGGGGTTGCAACCCAGGATTGGGCCTGCCTTAAAGCTGGGGTCAAAGCACTGCAGGACATGCCTGAGAGGAGTCTTGGGTGGCTTCTGGAGCAAAACTCTTGCTTTACAGGAGAAAAAAAATCCTGGGTATCTTCCTTGGAGGAGTCTGGGGTTGCAACCCAGGATTAGGCCTGCCTTAAAGCTGGGGTCAAAGCACTGCAGGACATGCCTGAGAGGAGTGTTGGGTGGGTTCTGGAGCAAAACTCTTGCTTTACAGGAGAAAAAAAATCCTGGGTATCTTCCTTGGAGGAGTCTGGGGTTGCAACCCAGGATTAGGCCTGCCTTAAAGCTGGGGTCAAAGCACTGCAGGACATGCCTGAGAGGAGTCTTGGGTGGGTTCTGGAGCAAACCTCTTGCTTTACAGGAGAAAAAAAATCCTGGGTATCTTCCTTGGAGGAGTCTGGGGTTGCAACCCAGGATTAGGCCTGCCTTAAAGCTGGGGTCAAAGCACTGCAGGACATGCCTGAGAGGAGTCTTGGGTGGGTTCTGGAGCAAAACTCTTGCTTTACAGGAGAAAAAAAATCCTGGGTATCTTCCTTGGAGGAGTCTGGGGTTGCAACCCAGGATTAGGCCTGCCTTAAAGCTGGGGTCAAAGCACTGCAGGACATGCCTGAGAGGAGTCTTGGGTGGGTTCTGGAGCAAACCTCTTGCTTTACAGGAGAAAAAAAATCCCGGGTATCTTCCTTGGAGGAGTCTGGGGTTGCAACCCAGGATTAGGCCTGCCTTAAAGCTGGGGTCAAAGCACTGCAGGACATGCCTGAGAGGAGTCTTGGGTGGGTTCTGGAGCAAACCTCTTGCTTTACAGGAGAAAAAAAATCCTGGGTATCTTCCTTGGAGGAGTCTGGGGTTGCAACCCAGGATTAGGCCTGCCTTAAAGCTGGGGTCAAAGCACTGCAGGACATGCCTGAGAGGAGTCTTGGGTGGGTTCTGGAGCAAACCTCTTGCTTTACAGGAGAAAAAAAATCCTGGGTATCTTCCTTGGAGGAGTCTGGGGTTGCAACCCAGGATTAGGCCTGCCTTAAAGCTGGGGTCAAAGCACTGCAGGAGATGCCTGAGAGGAGTCTTGGGTGGGTTCTGGAGCAAACCTCTTGCTTTACAGGAGAAAAAAAATCCTGGGTATCTTCCTTGGAGGAGTCTGGGGTTGCAACCCAGGATTAGGCCTGCCTTAAAGCTGGGGTCAAAGCACTGCAGGACATGCCTGAGAGGAGTCTTCGGTGGGTTCTGGAGCAAACCTCTTGCTTTACAGGAGAAAAAAAATCCTGGGTATCTTCCTTGGAGGAGTCTGGGGTTGCAACCCAGGATTGGGCCTGCCTTAAAGCTGGGGTCAAAGCACTGCAGGACATGCCTGAGAGGAGTCTTGGGTGGGTTCTGGAGCAAAACTCTTGCTTTACAGGAGAAAAAAAATCCTGGGATTCTTCCTTGGAGGAGTCTGGGGTTGCAACCCAGGATTGGGCCTGCCTTAAAGCTGGGGTCAAAGCACTGCAGGACATGCCTGAGAGGAGTCTTGGTTGGGTTCTGGAGCAAAACTGTTGCTTTACAGGAGAAAAAAAATCCCGGGTATCTTCCTTGGAGGAGTCTGGGGTTGCAACCCAGGATTAGGCCTGCCTTAAAGCTGGGGTCAAAGCACTGCAGGACATGCCTGAGAGGAGTCTTGGGTGGGTTCTGGAGCAAACCTCTTGCTTTACAGGAGAAAAAAAATCCTGGGTATCTTCCTTGGAGGAGTCTGGGGTTGCAACCCAGGATTAGGCCTGCCTTAAAGCTGGGGTCAAAGCACTGCAGGACATGCCTGAGAGGAGTGTTGGGTGGGTTCTGGAGCAAACCTCTTGCTTTACAGGAGAAAAAAAATCCTGGGTATCTTCCTTGGAGGAGTCTGGGGTTGCAACCCAGGATTAGGCCTGCCTTAAAGCTGGGGTCAAAGCACTGCAGGACATGCCTGAGAGGAGTGTTGGGTGGGTTCTGGAGCAAAACTCTTGCTTTACAGGAGAAAAAAAATCCTGGGTATCTTCCTTGGAGGAGTCTGGGGTTGCAACCCAGGATTAGGCCTGCCTTAAAGCTGGGGTCAAAGCACTGCAGGACATGCCTGAGAGGAGTCTTGGGTGGGTTCTGGAGCAAACCTCTTGCTTTACAGGAGAAAAAAAATCCTGGGTATCTTCCTTGGAGGAGTCTGGGGTTGCAACCCAGGATTAGGCCTGCCTTAAAGCTGGGGTCAAAGCACTGCAGGACATGCCTGAGAGGAGTCTTGGGTGGGTTCTGGAGCAAAACTCTTGCTTTACAGGAGAAAAAAAATCCTGGGTATCTTCCTTGGAGGAGTCTGGGGTTGCAACCCAGGATTAGGCCTGCCTTAAAGCTGGGGTCAAAGCACTGCAGGACATGCCTGAGAGGAGTCTTGGGTGGGTTCTGGAGCAAACCTCTTGCTTTACAGGAGAAAAAAAATCCCGGGTATCTTCCTTGGAGGAGTCTGGGGTTGCAACCCAGGATTAGGCCTGCCTTAAAGCTGGGGTCAAAGCACTGCAGGACATGCCTGAGAGGAGTCTTGGGTGGGTTCTGGAGCAAACCTCTTGCTTTACAGGAGAAAAAAAATCCTGGGTATCTTCCTTGGAGGAGTCTGGGGTTGCAACCCAGGATTAGGCCTGCCTTAAAGCTGGGGTCAAAGCACTGCAGGACATGCCTGAGAGGAGTCTTGGGTGGGTTCTGGAGCAAACCTCTTGCTTTACAGGAGAAAAAAAATCCTGGGTATCTTCCTTGGAGGAGTCTGGGGTTGCAACCCAGGATTAGGCCTGCCTTAAAGCTGGGGTCAAAGCACTGCAGGAGATGCCTGAGAGGAGTCTTGGGTGGGTTCTGGAGCAAACCTCTTGCTTTACAGGAGAAAAAAAATCCTGGGTATCTTCCTTGGAGGAGTCTGGGGTTGCAACCCAGGATTAGGCCTGCCTTAAAGCTGGGGTCAAAGCACTGCAGGACATGCCTGAGAGGAGTCTTCGGTGGGTTCTGGAGCAAACCTCTTGCTTTACAGGAGAAAAAAAATCCTGGGTATCTTCCTTGGAGGAGTCTGGGGTTGCAACCCAGGATTGGGCCTGCCTTAAAGCTGGGGTCAAAGCACTGCAGGACATGCCTGAGAGGAGTCTTGGTTGGGTTCTGGAGCAAACCTCTTGCTTTACAGGAGAAAAAAAATCCCGGGTATCTTCCTTGGAGGAGTCTGGGGTTGCAACCCAGGATTGGGCCTGCCTTAAAGCTGGGGTCAAAGCACTGCAGGACATGCCTGAGAGGAGTCTTGGGTGGGTTCTGGAGCAAACCTCTTGCTTTACAGGAGAAAAAAAATCCTGGGTATCTTCCTTGGAGGAGTCTGGGGTTGCAACCCAGGATTAGGCCTGCCTTAAAGCTGGGGTCAAAGCACTGCAGGACATGCCTGAGAGGAGTGTTGGGTGGGTTCTGGAGCAAACCTCTTGCTTTACAGGAGAAAAAAAATCCTGGGTATCTTCCTTGGAGGAGTCTGGGGTTGCAACCCAGGATTAGGCCTGCCTTAAAGCTGGGGTCAAAGCACTGCAGGACATGCCTGAGAGGAGTCTTGGGTGGGTTCTGGAGCAAACCTCTTGCTTTACAGGAGAAAAAAAATCCTGGGTATCTTCCTTGGAGGAGTCTGGGGTTGCAACCCAGGATTAGGCCTGCCTTAAAGCTGGGGTCAAAGCACTGCAGGACATGCCTGAGAGGAGTCTTCGGTGGGTTCTGGAGCAAACCTCTTGCTTTACAGGAGAAAAAAAATCCTGGGTATCTTCCTTGGAGGAGTCTGGGGTTGCAACCCAGGATTGGGCCTGCCTTAAAGCTGGGGTCAAAGCACTGCAGGACATGCCTGAGAGGAGTCTTGGGTGGGTTCTGGAGCAAACCTCTTGCTTTACAGGAGAAAAAAAATCCTGGGTTTCTTCCTTGGAGGAGTCTGGGGTTGCAACCCAGGATTGGGCCTGCCTTAAAGCTGGGGTCAAAGCACTGCAGGACATGCCTGAGAGGAGTCTTGGGTGGGTTCTGGAGCAAACCTCTTGCTTTACAGGAGAAAAAAAATCCTGGGTATCTTCCTTGGAGGAGTCTGGGGTTGCAACCCAGGATTAGGCCTGCCTTAAAGCTGGGGTCAAAGCACTGCAGGACATGCCTGAGAGGAGTCTTGGGTGGGTTCTGGAGCAAAACTCTTGCTTTACAGGAGAAAAAAAATCCTGGGTATCTTCCTTGGAGGAGTCTGGGGTTGCAACCCAGGATTAGGCCTGCCTTAAAGCTGGGGTCAAAGCACTGCAGGACATGCCTGAGAGGAGTCTTGGGTGGGTTCTGGAGCAAACCTCTTGCTTTACAGGAGAAAAAAAATCCTGGGTATCTTCCTTGGAGGAGTCTGGGGTTGCAACCCAGGATTAGGCCTGCCTTAAAGCTGGGGTCAAAGCACTGCAGGAGATGCCTGAGAGGAGTCTTGGGTGGGTTCTGGAGCAAACCTCTTGCTTTACAGGAGAAAAAAAATCCTGGGTATCTTCCTTGGAGGAGTCTGGGGTTGCAACCCAGGATTAGGCCTGCCTTAAAGCTGGGGTCAAAGCACTGCAGGACATGCCTGAGAGGAGTCTTCGGTGGGTTCTGGAGCAAACCTCTTGCTTTACAGGAGAAAAAAAATCCTGGGTATCTTCCTTGGAGGAGTCTGGGGTTGCAACCCAGGATTGGGCCTGCCTTAAAGCTGGGGTCAAAGCACTGCAGGACATGCCTGAGAGGAGTCTTGGGTGGGTTCTGGAGCAAAACTCTTGCTTTACAGGAGAAAAAAAATCCTGGGATTCTTCCTTGGAGGAGTCTGGGGTTGCAACCCAGGATTGGGCCTGCCTTAAAGCTGGGGTCAAAGCACTGCAGGACATGCCTGAGAGGAGTCTTGGTTGGGTTCTGGAGCAAAACTGTTGCTTTACAGGAGAAAAAAAATCCCGGGTATCTTCCTTGGAGGAGTCTGGGGTTGCAACCCAGGATTAGGCCTGCCTTAAAGCTGGGGTCAAAGCACTGCAGGACATGCCTGAGAGGAGTCTTGGGTGGGTTCTGGAGCAAACCTCTTGCTTTACAGGAGAAAAAAAATCCTGGGTATCTTCCTTGGAGGAGTCTGGGGTTGCAACCCAGGATTAGGCCTGCCTTAAAGCTGGGGTCAAAGCACTGCAGGACATGCCTGAGAGGAGTGTTGGGTGGGTTCTGGAGCAAACCTCTTGCTTTACAGGAGAAAAAAAATCCTGGGTATCTTCCTTGGAGGAGTCTGGGGTTGCAACCCAGGATTAGGCCTGCCTTAAAGCTGGGGTCAAAGCACTGCAGGACATGCCTGAGAGGAGTCTTGGGTGGGTTCTGGAGCAAACCTCTTGCTTTACAGGAGAAAAAAAATCCTGGGTATCTTCCTTGGAGGAGTCTGGGGTTGCAACCCAGGATTAGGCCTGCCTTAAAGCTGGGGTCAAAGCACTGCAGGACATGCCTGAGAGGAGTCTTCGGTGGGTTCTGGAGCAAACCTCTTGCTTTACAGGAGAAAAAAAATCCTGGGTATCTTCCTTGGAGGAGTCTGGGGTTGCAACCCAGGATTAGGCCTGCCTTAAAGCTGGGGTCAAAGCACTGCAGGACATGCCTGAGAGGAGTGTTGGGTGGGTTCTGGAGCAAACCTCTTGCTTTACAGGAGAAAAAAAATCCTGGGTATCTTCCTTGGAGGAGTCTGGGGTTGCAACCCAGGATTAGGCCTGCCTTAAAGCTGGGGTCAAAGCACTGCAGGACATGCCTGAGAGGAGTCTTGGGTGGGTTCTGGAGCAAACCTCTTGCTTTACAGGAGAAAAAAAATCCTGGGTATCTTCCTTGGAGGAGTCTGGGGTTGCAACCCAGGATTAGGCCTGCCTTAAAGCTGGGGTCAAAGCACTGCAGGACATGCCTGAGAGGAGTCTTCGGTGGGTTCTGGAGCAAACCTCTTGCTTTACAGGAGAAAAAAAATCCTGGGTATCTTCCTTGGAGGAGTCTGGGGTTGCAACCCAGGATTGGGCCTGCCTTAAAGCTGGGGTCAAAGCACTGCAGGACATGCCTGAGAGGAGTCTTGGGTGGGTTCTGGAGCAAACCTCTTGCTTTACAGGAGAAAAAAAATCCTGGGTTTCTTCCTTGGAGGAGTCTGGGGTTGCAACCCAGGATTGGGCCTGCCTTAAAGCTGGGGTCAAAGCACTGCAGGACATGCCTGAGAGGAGTCTTGGGTGGGTTCTGGAGCAAACCTCTTGCTTTACAGGAGAAAAAAAATCCTGGGTATCTTCCTTGGAGGAGTCTGGGGTTGCAACCCAGGATTAGGCCTGCCTTAAAGCTGGGGTCAAAGCACTGCAGGACATGCCTGAGAGGAGTCTTGGGTGGGTTCTGGAGCAAAACTCTTGCTTTACAGGAGAAAAAAAATCCTGGGTATCTTCCTTGGAGGAGTCTGGGGTTGCAACCCAGGATTAGGCCTGCCTTAAAGCTGGGGTCAAAGCACTGCAGGACATGCCTGAGAGGAGTCTTGGGTGGGTTCTGGAGCAAACCTCTTGCTTTACAGGAGAAAAAAAATCCTGGGTATCTTCCTTGGAGGAGTCTGGGGTTGCAACCCAGGATTAGGCCTGCCTTAAAGCTGGGGTCAAAGCACTGCAGGAGATGCCTGAGAGGAGTCTTGGGTGGGTTCTGGAGCAAACCTCTTGCTTTACAGGAGAAAAAAAATCCTGGGTATCTTCCTTGGAGGAGTCTGGGGTTGCAACCCAGGATTAGGCCTGCCTTAAAGCTGGGGTCAAAGCACTGCAGGACATGCCTGAGAGGAGTCTTCGGTGGGTTCTGGAGCAAACCTCTTGCTTTACAGGAGAAAAAAAATCCTGGGTATCTTCCTTGGAGGAGTCTGGGGTTGCAACCCAGGATTGGGCCTGCCTTAAAGCTGGGGTCAAAGCACTGCAGGACATGCCTGAGAGGAGTCTTGGGTGGGTTCTGGAGCAAAACTCTTGCTTTACAGGAGAAAAAAAATCCTGGGATTCTTCCTTGGAGGAGTCTGGGGTTGCAACCCAGGATTGGGCCTGCCTTAAAGCTGGGGTCAAAGCACTGCAGGACATGCCTGAGAGGAGTCTTGGTTGGGTTCTGGAGCAAAACTGTTGCTTTACAGGAGAAAAAAAATCCCGGGTATCTTCCTTGGAGGAGTCTGGGGTTGCAACCCAGGATTAGGCCTGCCTTAAAGCTGGGGTCAAAGCACTGCAGGACATGCCTGAGAGGAGTCTTGGGTGGGTTCTGGAGCAAACCTCTTGCTTTACAGGAGAAAAAAAATCCTGGGTATCTTCCTTGGAGGAGTCTGGGGTTGCAACCCAGGATTAGGCCTGCCTTAAAGCTGGGGTCAAAGCACTGCAGGACATGCCTGAGAGGAGTGTTGGGTGGGTTCTGGAGCAAACCTCTTGCTTTACAGGAGAAAAAAAATCCTGGGTATCTTCCTTGGAGGAGTCTGGGGTTGCAACCCAGGATTAGGCCTGCCTTAAAGCTGGGGTCAAAGCACTGCAGGACATGCCTGAGAGGAGTCTTGGGTGGGTTCTGGAGCAAACCTCTTGCTTTACAGGAGAAAAAAAATCCTGGGTATCTTCCTTGGAGGAGTCTGGGGTTGCAACCCAGGATTAGGCCTGCCTTAAAGCTGGGGTCAAAGCACTGCAGGACATGCCTGAGAGGAGTCTTCGGTGGGTTCTGGAGCAAACCTCTTGCTTTACAGGAGAAAAAAAATCCTGGGTATCTTCCTTGGAGGAGTCTGGGGTTGCAACCCAGGATTGGGCCTGCCTTAAAGCTGGGGTCAAAGCACTGCAGGACATGCCTGAGAGGAGTCTTGGGTGGGTTCTGGAGCAAACCTCTTGCTTTACAGGAGAAAAAAAATCCTGGGTTTCTTCCTTGGAGGAGTCTGGGGTTGCAACCCAGGATTGGGCCTGCCTTAAAGCTGGGGTCAAAGCACTGCAGGACATGCCTGAGAGGAGTCTTGGGTGGGTTCTGGAGCAAACCTCTTGCTTTACAGGAGAAAAAAAATCCTGGGTATCTTCCTTGGAGGAGTCTGGGGTTGCAACCCAGGATTAGGCCTGCCTTAAAGCTGGGGTCAAAGCACTGCAGGACATGCCTGAGAGGAGTCTTGGGTGGGTTCTGGAGCAAAACTCTTGCTTTACAGGAGAAAAAAAATCCTGGGTATCTTCCTTGGAGGAGTCTGGGGTTGCAACCCAGGATTAGGCCTGCCTTAAAGCTGGGGTCAAAGCACTGCAGGACATGCCTGAGAGGAGTGTTGGGTGGGTTCTGGAGCAAACCTCTTGCTTTACAGGAGAAAAAAAATCCTGGGTATCTTCCTTGGAGGAGTCTGGGGTTGCAACCCAGGATTAGGCCTGCCTTAAAGCTGGGGTCAAAGCACTGCAGGACATGCCTGAGAGGAGTCTTGGGTGGGTTCTGGAGCAAACCTCTTGCTTTACAGGAGAAAAAAAATCCTGGGTATCTTCCTTGGAGGAGTCTGGGGTTGCAACCCAGGATTAGGCCTGCCTTAAAGCTGGGGTCAAAGCACTGCAGGACATGCCTGAGAGGAGTCTTGGGTGGGTTCTGGAGCAAAACTCTTGCTTTACAGGAGAAAAAAAATCCTGGGTATCTTCCTTGGAGGAGTCTGGGGTTGCAACCCAGGATTAGGCCTGCCTTAAAGCTGGGGTCAAAGCACTGCAGGACATGCCTGAGAGGAGTCTTGGGTGGGTTCTGGAGCAAACCTCTTGCTTTACAGGAGAAAAAAAATCCCGGGTATCTTCCTTGGAGGAGTCTGGGGTTGCAACCCAGGATTGGGCCTGCCTTAAAGCTGGGGTCAAAGCACTGCAGGACATGCCTGAGAGGAGTCTTGGGTGGGTTCTGGAGCAAACCTCTTGCTTTACAGGAGAAAAAAAATCCTGGGTATCTTCCTTGGAGGAGTCTGGGGTTGCAACCCAGGATTAGGCCTGCCTTAAAGCTGGGGTCAAAGCACTGCAGGACATGCCTGAGAGGAGTCTTGGGTGGGTTCTGGAGCAAACCTCTTGCTTTACAGGAGAAAAAAAATCCTGGGTATCTTCCTTGGAGGAGTCTGGGGTTGCAACCCAGGATTAGGCCTGCCTTAAAGCTGGGGTCAAAACACTGCAGGACATGCCTGAGAGGAGTCTTGGGTGGGTTCTGGAGCAAACCGCTTGCTTTACAGGAGAAAAAAAATCCTGGGTTTCTTCCTTGGAGGAGTCTGGGGTTGCAACCCAGGATTGGGCCTGCCTTAAAGCTGGGGTCAAAGCACTGCAGGACATGCCTGAGAGGAGTCTTGGGTGGCTTCTGGAGCAAAACTCTTGCTTTACAGGAGAAAAAAAATCCTGGGTATCTTCCTTGGAGGAGTCTGGGGTTGCAACCCAGGATTAGGCCTGCCTTAAAGCTGGGGTCAAAGCACTGCAGGACATGCCTGAGAGGAGTGTTGGGTGGGTTCTGGAGCAAAACTCTTGCTTTACAGGAGAAAAAAAATCCTGGGTATCTTCCTTGGAGGAGTCTGGGGTTGCAATCCAGGATTGGGCCTGCCTTAAAGATGGGGTCAAAGCACTGCAGGACATGCCTGAGAGGAGTCTTGGGTGGGTTCTGGAGCAAACCTCTTGCTTTACAGGAGAAAAAAAATCCTGGGTATCTTCCTTGGAGGAGTCTGGGGTTGCAACCCAGGATTGGGCCTGCCTTAAAGCTGGGGTCAAAGCACTGCAGGACATGCCTGAGAGGAGTCTTGGGTGGGTTCTGGAGCAAACCTCTTGCTTTACAGGAGAAAAAAAATCCTGGGTATCTTCCTTGGAGGAGTCTGGGGTTGCAACCCAGGATTGGGCCTGCCTTAAAGCTGGGGTCAAAGCACTGCAGGACATGCCTGAGAGGAGTCTTGGGTGGGTTCTGGAGCAAACCTCTTGCTTTACAGGAGAAAAAAAATCCTGGGTATCTTCCTTGGAGGAGTCTGGGGTTGCAACCCAGGATTAGGCCTGCCTTAAAGCTGGGGTCAAAGCACTGCAGGAGATGCCTGAGAGGAGTCTTGGGTGGGTTCTGGAGCAAACCTCTTGCTTTACAGGAGAAAAAAAATCCTGGGTATCTTCCTTGGAGGAGTCTGGGGTTGCAACCCAGGATTAGGCCTGCCTTAAAGCTGGGGTCAAAGCACTGCAGGAGATGCCTGAGAGGAGTCTTGGGTGGGTTCTGGAGCAAACCTCTTGCTTTACAGGAGAAAAAAAATCCTGGGTATCTTCCTTGGAGGAGTCTGGGGTTGCAACCCAGGATTAGGCCTGCCTTAAAGCTGGGGTCAAAGCACTGCAGGAGATGCCTGAGAGGAGTCTTGGGTGGGTTCTGGAGCAAACCTCTTGCTTTACAGGAGAAAAAAAATCCTGGGTATCTTCCTTGGAGGAGTCTGGGGTTGCAACCCAGGATTAGGCCTGCCTTAAAGCTGGGGTCAAAGCACTGCAGGACATGCCTGAGAGGAGTCTTGGGTGGGTTCTGGAGCAAACCTCTTGCTTTACAGGAGAAAAAAAATCCTGGGTATCTTCCTTGGAGGAGTCTGGGGTTGCAACCCAGGATTGGGCCTGCCTTAAAGCTGGGGTCAAAGCACTGCAGGACATGCCTGAGAGGAGTCTTGGGTGGGTTCTGGAGCAAAACTCTTGCTTTACAGGAGAAAAAAAATCCTGGGTTTCTTCCTTGGAGGAGTCTGGGGTTGCAACCCAGGATTGGGCCTGCCTTAAAGCTGGGGTCAAAGCACTGCAGGACATGCCTGAGAGGAGTCTTGGGTGGGTTCTGGAGCAAAACTGTTGCTTTACAGGAGAAAAAAAATCCTGGGTATCTTCCTTGGAGGAGTCTGGGGTTGCAACCCAGGATTAGGCCTGCCTTAAAGCTGGGGTCAAAGCACTGCAGGACATGCCTGAGAGGAGTCTTGGGTGGGTTCTGGAGCAAACCTCTTGCTTTACAGGAGAAAAAAAATCCTGGGTATCTTCCTTGGAGGAGTCTGGGGTTGCAACCCAGGATTAGGCCTGCCTTAAAGCTGGGGTCAAAGCACTGCAGGACATGCCTGAGAGGAGTCTTGGGTGGGTTCTGGAGCAAAACTCTTGCTTTACAGGAGAAAAAAAATCCTGGGTATCTTCCTTGGAGGAGTCTGGGGTTGCAACCCAGGATTAGGCCTGCCTTAAAGCTGGGGTCAAAGCACTGCAGGACATGCCTGAGAGGAGTCTTGGGTGGGTTCTGGAGCAAACCTCTTGCTTTACAGGAGAAAAAAAATCCTGGGTATCTTCCTTGGAGGAGTCTGGGGTTGCAACCCAGGATTGGGCCTGCCTTAAAGCTGGGGTCAAAGCACTGCAGGACATGCCTGAGAGGAGTGTTGGGTGGGTTCTGGAGCAAACCTCTTGCTTTACAGGAGAAAAAAAATCCTGGGTATCTTCCTTGGAGGAGTCTGGGGTTGCAACCCAGGATTAGGCCTGCCTTAAAGCTGGGGTCAAAGCACTGCAGGACATGCCTGAGAGGAGTCTTGGGTGGGTTCTGGAGCAAACCTCTTGCTTTACAGGAGAAAAAAAATCCTGGGTATCTTCCTTGGAGGAGTCTGGGGTTGCAACCCAGGATTAGGCCTGCCTTAAAGCTGGGGTCAAAGCACTGCAGGACATGCCTGAGAGGAGTCTTGGGTGGGTTCTGGAGCAAACCTCTTGCTTTACAGGAGAAAAAAAATCCTGGGTATCTTCCTTGGAGGAGTCTGGGGTTGCAACCCAGGATTAGGCCTGCCTTAAAGCTGGGGTCAAAGCACTGCAGGACATGCCTGAGAGGAGTCTTGGGTGGGTTCTGGAGCAAACCTCTTGCTTTACAGGAGAAAAAAAATCCTGGGTATCTTCCTTGGAGGAGTCTGGGGTTGCAACCCAGGATTAGGCCTGCCTTAAAGCTGGGGTCAAAGCACTGCAGGAGATGCCTGAGAGGAGTCTTGGGTGGGTTCTGGAGCAAACCTCTTGCTTTACAGGAGAAAAAAAATCCTGGGTATCTTCCTTGGAGGAGTCTGGGGTTGCAACCCAGGATTAGGCCTGCCTTAAAGCTGGGGTCAAAGCACTGCAGGACATGCCTGAGAGGAGTCTTCGGTGGGTTCTGGAGCAAACCTCTTGCTTTACAGGAGAAAAAAAATCCTGGGTATCTTCCTTGGAGGAGTCTGGGGTTGCAACCCAGGATTGGGCCTGCCTTAAAGCTGGGGTCAAAGCACTGCAGGACATGCCTGAGAGGAGTCTTGGGTGGGTTCTGGAGCAAACCTCTTGCTTTACAGGAGAAAAAAAATCCTGGGTTTCTTCCTTGGAGGAGTCTGGGGTTGCAACCCAGGATTGGGCCTGCCTTAAAGCTGGGGTCAAAGCACTGCAGGACATGCCTGAGAGGAGTGTTGGGTGGGTTCTGGAGCAAACCTCTTGCTTTACAGGAGAAAAAAAATCCTGGGTATCTTCCTTGGAGGAGTCTGGGGTTGCAACCCAGGATTAGGCCTGCCTTAAAGCTGGGGTCAAAGCACTGCAGGACATGCCTGAGAGGAGTCTTGGGTGGGTTCTGGAGCAAACCTCTTGCTTTACAGGAGAAAAAAAATCCTGGGTATCTTCCTTGGAGGAGTCTGGGGTTGCAACCCAGGATTAGGCCTGCCTTAAAGCTGGGGTCAAAGCACTGCAGGACATGCCTGAGAGGAGTGTTGGGTGGGTTCTGGAGCAAACCTCTTGCTTTACAGGAGAAAAAAAATCCTGGGTATCTTCCTTGGAGGAGTCTGGGGTTGCAACCCAGGATTAGGCCTGCCTTAAAGCTGGGGTCAAAGCACTGCAGGACATGCCTGAGAGGAGTCTTGGGTGGGTTCTGGAGCAAACCTCTTGCTTTACAGGAGAAAAAAAATCCTGGGTATCTTCCTTGGAGGAGTCTGGGGTTGCAACCCAGGATTAGGCCTGCCTTAAAGCTGGGGTCAAAGCACTGCAGGACATGCCTGAGAGGAGTCTTGGGTGGGTTCTGGAGCAAAACTCTTGCTTTACAGGAGAAAAAAAATCCTGGGTATCTTCCTTGGAGGAGTCTGGGGTTGCAACCCAGGATTAGGCCTGCCTTAAAGCTGGGGTCAAAGCACTGCAGGACATGCCTGAGAGGAGTCTTGGGTGGGTTCTGGAGCAAACCTCTTGCTTTACAGGAGAAAAAAAATCCCGGGTATCTTCCTTGGAGGAGTCTGGGGTTGCAACCCAGGATTAGGCCTGCCTTAAAGCTGGGGTCAAAGCACTGCAGGACATGCCTGAGAGGAGTGTTGGGTGGGTTCTGGAGCAAACCTCTTGCTTTACAGGAGAAAAAAAATCCTGGGTATCTTCCTTGGAGGAGTCTGGGGTTGCAACCCAGGATTAGGCCTGCCTTAAAGCTGGGGTCAAAGCACTGCAGGACATGCCTGAGAGGAGTCTTGGGTGGGTTCTGGAGCAAACCTCTTGCTTTACAGGAGAAAAAAAATCCTGGGTATCTTCCTTGGAGGAGTCTGGGGTTGCAACCCAGGATTAGGCCTGCCTTAAAGCTGGGGTCAAAGCACTGCAGGAGATGCCTGAGAGGAGTCTTGGGTGGGTTCTGGAGCAAACCTCTTGCTTTACAGGAGAAAAAAAATCCTGGGTATCTTCCTTGGAGGAGTCTGGGGTTGCAACCCAGGATTAGGCCTGCCTTAAAGCTGGGGTCAAAGCACTGCAGGACATGCCTGAGAGGAGTCTTCGGTGGGTTCTGGAGCAAACCTCTTGCTTTACAGGAGAAAAAAAATCCTGGGTATCTTCCTTGGAGGAGTCTGGGGTTGCAACCCAGGATTGGGCCTGCCTTAAAGCTGGGGTCAAAGCACTGCAGGACATGCCTGAGAGGAGTCTTGGGTGGGTTCTGGAGCAAACCTCTTGCTTTACAGGAGAAAAAAAATCCTGGGATTCTTCCTTGGAGGAGTCTGGGGTTGCAACCCAGGATTGGGCCTGCCTTAAAGCTGGGGTCAAAGCACTGCAGGACATGCCTGAGAGGAGTCTTGGTTGGGTTCTGGAGCAAAACTGTTGCTTTACAGGAGAAAAAAAATCCCGGGTATCTTCCTTGGAGGAGTCTGGGGTTGCAACCCAGGATTAGGCCTGCCTTAAAGCTGGGGTCAAAGCACTGCAGGACATGCCTGAGAGGAGTCTTGGGTGGGTTCTGGAGCAAACCTCTTGCTTTACAGGAGAAAAAAAATCCTGGGTATCTTCCTTGGAGGAGTCTGGGGTTGCAACCCAGGATTAGGCCTGCCTTAAAGCTGGGGTCAAAGCACTGCAGGACATGCCTGAGAGGAGTCTTGGGTGGGTTCTGGAGCAAACCTCTTGCTTTACAGGAGAAAAAAAATCCTGGGTATCTTCCTTGGAGGAGTCTGGGGTTGCAACCCAGGATTAGGCCTGCCTTAAAGCTGGGGTCAAAGCACTGCAGGAGATGCCTGAGAGGAGTCTTGGGTGGGTTCTGGAGCAAACCTCTTGCTTTACAGGAGAAAAAAAATCCTGGGTATCTTCCTTGGAGGAGTCTGGGGTTGCAACCCAGGATTAGGCCTGCCTTAAAGCTGGGGTCAAAGCACTGCAGGACATGCCTGAGAGGAGTCTTCGGTGGGTTCTGGAGCAAACCTCTTGCTTTACAGGAGAAAAAAAATCCTGGGTATCTTCCTTGGAGGAGTCTGGGGTTGCAACCCAGGATTGGGCCTGCCTTAAAGCTGGGGTCAAAGCACTGCAGGACATGCCTGAGAGGAGTCTTGGGTGGGTTCTGGAGCAAACCTCTTGCTTTACAGGAGAAAAAAAATCCTGGGTTTCTTCCTTGGAGGAGTCTGGGGTTGCAACCCAGGATTGGGCCTGCCTTAAAGCTGGGGTCAAAGCACTGCAGGACATGCCTGAGAGGAGTCTTGGGTGGGTTCTGGAGCAAACCTCTTGCTTTACAGGAGAAAAAAAATCCTGGGTATCTTCCTTGGAGGAGTCTGGGGTTGCAACCCAGGATTAGGCCTGCCTTAAAGCTGGGGTCAAAGCACTGCAGGACATGCCTGAGAGGAGTCTTGGGTGGGTTCTGGAGCAAAACTCTTGCTTTACAGGAGAAAAAAAATCCTGGGTATCTTCCTTGGAGGAGTCTGGGGTTGCAACCCAGGATTAGGCCTGCCTTAAAGCTGGGGTCAAAGCACTGCAGGACATGCCTGAGAGGAGTGTTGGGTGGGTTCTGGAGCAAACCTCTTGCTTTACAGGAGAAAAAAAATCCTGGGTATCTTCCTTGGAGGAGTCTGGGGTTGCAACCCAGGATTAGGCCTGCCTTAAAGCTGGGGTCAAAGCACTGCAGGACATGCCTGAGAGGAGTCTTGGGTGGGTTCTGGAGCAAACCTCTTGCTTTACAGGAGAAAAAAAATCCTGGGTATCTTCCTTGGAGGAGTCTGGGGTTGCAACCCAGGATTAGGCCTGCCTTAAAGCTGGGGTCAAAGCACTGCAGGACATGCCTGAGAGGAGTCTTGGGTGGGTTCTGGAGCAAAACTCTTGCTTTACAGGAGAAAAAAAATCCTGGGTATCTTCCTTGGAGGAGTCTGGGGTTGCAACCCAGGATTAGGCCTGCCTTAAAGCTGGGGTCAAAGCACTGCAGGACATGCCTGAGAGGAGTCTTGGGTGGGTTCTGGAGCAAACCTCTTGCTTTACAGGAGAAAAAAAATCCGGGTATCTTCCTTGGAGGAGTCTGGGGTTGCAACCCAGGATTGGGCCTGCCTTAAAGCTGGGGTCAAAGCACTGCAGGACATGCCTGAGAGGAGTCTTGGGTGGGTTCTGGAGCAAACCTCTTGCTTTACAGGAGAAAAAAAATCCTGGGTATCTTCCTTGGAGGAGTCTGGGGTTGCAACCCAGGATTAGGCCTGCCTTAAAGCTGGGGTCAAAGCACTGCAGGACATGCCTGAGAGGAGTCTTGGGTGGGTTCTGGAGCAAACCTCTTGCTTTACAGGAGAAAAAAAATCCTGGGTATCTTCCTTGGAGGAGTCTGGGGTTGCAACCCAGGATTAGGCCTGCCTTAAAGCTGGGGTCAAAGCACTGCAGGACATGCCTGAGAGGAGTCTTGGGTGGGTTCTGGAGCAAACCTCTTGCTTTACAGGAGAAAAAAAATCCTGGGTATCTTCCTTGGAGGAGTCTGGGGTTGCAACCCAGGATTAGGCCTGCCTTAAAGCTGGGGTCAAAGCACTGCAGGACATGCCTGAGAGGAGTCTTGGGTGGGTTCTGGAGCAAACCTCTTGCTTTACAGGAGAAAAAAAATCCTGGGTATCTTCCTTGGAGGAGTCTGGGGTTGCAACCCAGGATTGGGCCTGCCTTAAAGCTGGGGTCAAAGCACTGCAGGACATGCCTGAGAGGAGTGTTGGGTGGGTTCTGGAGCAAACCTCTTGCTTTACAGGAGAAAAAAAATCCTGGGTATCTTCCTTGGAGGAGTCTGGGGTTGCAACCCAGGATTAGGCCTGCCTTAAAGCTGGGGTCAAAGCACTGCAGGACATGCCTGAGAGGAGTCTTGGGTGGGTTCTGGAGCAAACCTCTTGCTTTACAGGAGAAAAAAAATCCTGGGTATCTTCCTTGGAGGAGTCTGGGGTTGCAACCCAGGATTAGGCCTGCCTTAAAGCTGGGGTCAAAGCACTGCAGGACATGCCTGAGAGGAGTCTTGGGTGGGTTCTGGAGCAAACCTCTTGCTTTACAGGAGAAAAAAAATCCTGGGTATCTTCCTTGGAGGAGTCTGGGGTTGCAACCCAGGATTAGGCCTGCCTTAAAGCTGGGGTCAAAGCACTGCAGGACATGCCTGAGAGGAGTCTTGGGTGGGTTCTGGAGCAAACCTCTTGCTTTACAGGAGAAAAAAAATCCTGGGTATCTTCCTTGGAGGAGTCTGGGGTTGCAACCCAGGATTAGGCCTGCCTTAAAGCTGGGGTCAAAGCACTGCAGGACATGCCTGAGAGGAGTCTTGGGTGGGTTCTGGAGCAAACCTCTTGCTTTACAGGAGAAAAAAAATCCTGGGTATCTTCCTTGGAGGAGTCTGGGGTTGCAACCCAGGATTAGGCCTGCCTTAAAGCTGGGGTCAAAGCACTGCAGGACATGCCTGAGAGGAGTCTTCGGTGGGTTCTGGAGCAAACCTCTTGCTTTACAGGAGAAAAAAAATCCTGGGTATCTTCCTTGGAGGAGTCTGGGGTTGCAACCCAGGATTGGGCCTGCCTTAAAGCTGGGGTCAAAGCACTGCAGGACATGCCTGAGAGGAGTCTTGGGTGGGTTCTGGAGCAAACCTCTTGCTTTACAGGAGAAAAAAAATCCTGGGTTTCTTCCTTGGAGGAGTCTGGGGTTGCAACCCAGGATTGGGCCTGCCTTAAAGCTGGGGTCAAAGCACTGCAGGACATGCCTGAGAGGAGTCTTGGGTGGGTTCTGGAGCAAAACTGTTGCTTTACAGGAGAAAAAAAATCCTGGGTATCTTCCTTGGAGGAGTCTGGGGTTGCAACCCAGGATTAGGCCTGCTTTAAAGCTGGGGTCAAAGCACTGCAGGACATGCCTGAGAGGAGTCTTGGGTGGGTTCTGGAGCAAACCTCTTGCTTTACAGGAGAAAAAAAATCCTGGGTATCTTCCTTGGAGGAGTCTGGGGTTGCAACCCAGGATTGGGCCTGCCTTAAAGCTGGGGTCAAAGCACTGCAGGACATGCCTGAGAGGAGTGTTGGGTGGGTTCTGGAGCAAACCTCTTGCTTTACAGGAGAAAAAAAATCCTGGGTATCTTCCTTGGAGGAGTCTGGGGTTGCAACCCAGGATTAGGCCTGCCTTAAAGCTGGGGTCAAAGCACTGCAGGACATGCCTGAGAGGAGTGTTGGGTGGGTTCTGGAGCAAACCTCTTGCTTTACAGGAGAAAAAAAATCCTGGGTATCTTCCTTGGAGGAGTCTGGGGTTGCAACCCAGGATTAGGCCTGCCTTAAAGCTGGGGTCAAAGCACTGCAGGAGATGCCTGAGAGGAGTCTTGGGTGGGTTCTGGAGCAAACCTCTTGCTTTACAGGAGAAAAAAAATCCTGGGTATCTTCCTTGGAGGAGTCTGGGGTTGCAACCCAGGATTAGGCCTGCCTTAAAGCTGGGGTCAAAGCACTGCAGGACATGCCTGAGAGGAGTCTTGGGTGGGTTCTGGAGCAAAACTCTTGCTTTACAGGAGAAAAAAAATCCTGGGTATCTTCCTTGGAGGAGTCTGGGGTTGCAACCCAGGATTGGGCCTGCCTTAAAGCTGGGGTCAAAGCACTGCAGGACATGCCTGAGAGGAGTCTTGGGTGGGTTCTGGAGCAAACCTCTTGCTTTACAGGAGAAAAAAAATCCTGGGTATCTTCCTTGGAGGAGTCTGGGGTTGCAACCCAGGATTAGGCCTGCCTTAAAGCTGGGGTCAAAGCACTGCAGGACATGCCTGAGAGGAGTCTTGGGTGGGTTCTGGAGCAAACCTCTTGCTTTACAGGAGAAAAAAAATCCCGGGTATCTTCCTTGGAGGAGTCTGGGGTTGCAACCCAGGATTAGGCCTGCCTTAAAGCTGGGGTCAAAGCACTGCAGGACATGCCTGAGAGGAGTCTTGGGTGGGTTCTGGAGCAAACCTCTTGCTTTACAGGAGAAAAAAAATCCTGGGTATCTTCCTTGGAGGAGTCTGGGGTTGCAACCCAGGATTAGGCCTGCCTTAAAGCTGGGGTCAAAGCACTGCAGGACATGCCTGAGAGGAGTGTTGGGTGGGTTCTGGAGCAAACCTCTTGCTTTACAGGAGAAAAAAAATCCTGGGTATCTTCCTTGGAGGAGTCTGGGGTTGCAACCCAGGATTGGGCCTGCCTTAAAGCTGGGGTCAAAGCACTGCAGGACATGCCTGAGAGGAGTCTTGGGTGGGTTCTGGAGCAAACCTCTTGCTTTACAGGAGAAAAAAAATCCTGGGTATCTTCCTTGGAGGAGTCTGGGGTTGCAACCCAGGATTAGGCCTGCCTTAAAGCTGGGGTCAAAGCACTGCAGGACATGCCTGAGAGGAGTCTTGGGTGGGTTCTGGAGCAAACCTCTTGCTTTACAGGAGAAAAAAAATCCTGGGTATCTTCCTTGGAGGAGTCTGGGGTTGCAACCCAGGATTAGGCCTGCCTTAAAGCTGGGGTCAAAGCACTGCAGGACATGCCTGAGAGGAGTGTTGGGTGGGTTCTGGAGCAAACCTCTTGCTTTACAGGAGAAAAAAAATCCTGGGTATCTTCCTTGGAGGAGTCTGGGGTTGCAACCCAGGATTAGGTCTGCCTTAAAGCTGGGGTCAAAGCACTGCAGGACATGCCTGAGAGGAGTCTTGGGTGGGTTCTGGAGCAAACCTCTTGCTTTACAGGAGAAAAAAAATCCTGGGTATCTTCCTTGGAGGAGTCTGGGGTTGCCACCCAGGATTAGGCCTGCCTTAAAGCTGGGGTCAAAGCACTGCAGGACATGCCTGAGAGGAGTGTTGGGTGGGTTCTGGAGCAAACCTCTTGCTTTACAGGAGAAAAAAAATCCTGGGTATCTTCCTTGGAGGAGTCTGGGGTTGCAACCCAGGATTAGGCCTGCCTTAAAGCTGGGGTCAAAGCACTGCAGGACATGCCTGAGAGGAGTCTTGGGTGGGTTCTGGAGCAAACCTCTTGCTTTACAGGAGAAAAAAAATCCTGGGTATCTTCCTTGGAGGAGTCTGGGGTTGCAACCCAGGATTAGGCCTGCCTTAAAGCTGGGGTCAAAGCACTGCAGGACATGCCTGAGAGGAGTCTTGGGTGGGTTCTGGAGCAAAACTCTTGCTTTACAGGAGAAAAAAAATCCTGGGTATCTTCCTTGGAGGAGTCTGGGGTTGCAACCCAGGATTAGGCCTGCCTTAAAGCTGGGGTCAAAGCACTGCAGGACATGCCTGAGAGGAGTCTTGGGTGGGTTCTGGAGCAAACCTCTTGCTTTACAGGAGAAAAAAAATCCTGGGTATCTTCCTTGGAGGAGTCTGGGGTTGCAACCCAGGATTGGGCCTGCCTTAAAGCTGGGGTCAAAGCACTGCAGGAGATGCCTGAGAGGAGTCTTCGGTGGGTTCTGGAGCAAAACTCTTGCTTTACAGTGAGAGAAAAAAAATCCTGGGTATCTTCCTTGGAGGAGTCTGGGGTTGCAACCCAGGATTGGGCCTGCCTTAAAGCTGGGTCAAAGCACTGCAGGACATGCCTGAGAGGAGTCTTGGGTGGGTTCTGGAGCAAACCTCTTGCTTTACAGGAGAAAAAAAATCCTGGGTTTCTTCCTTGGAGGAGTCTGGGGTTGCAACCCAGGATTGGGCCTGCCTTAAAGCTGGGGTCAAAGCACTGCAGGACATGCCTGAGAGGAGTCTTGGGTGGGTTCTGGAGCAAACCTCTTGCTTTACAGGAGAAAAAAAATCCTGGGTATCTTCCTTGGAGGAGTCTGGGTTGCAACCCAGGATTAGGCCTGCCTTAAAGCTGGGGTCAAAGCACTGCAGGACATGCCTGAGAGGAGTCTTGGGTGGGTTCTGGAGCAAACCTCTTGCTTTACAGGAGAAAAAAAATCCTGGGTATCTTCCTTGGAGGAGTCTGGGGTTGCAACCCAGGATTAGGCCTGCCTTAAAGCTGGGGTCAAAGCACTGCAGGACATGCCTGAGAGGAGTGTTGGGTGGGTTCTGGAGCAAACCTCTTGCTTTACAGGAGAAAAAAAATCCTGGGTATCTTCCTTGGAGGAGTCTGGGGTTGCAACCCAGGATTAGGCCTGCCTTAAAGCTGGGGTCAAAGCACTGCAGGACATGCCTGAGAGGAGTCTTGGTTGGGTTCTGGAGCAAACCTCTTGCTTTACAGGAGAAAAAAAATCCTGGGTATCTTCCTTGGAGGAGTCTGGGGTTGCAACCCAGGATTAGGCCTGCCTTAAAGCTGGGGTCAAAGCACTGCAGGACATGCCTGAGAGGAGTCTTGGGTGGGTTCTGGAGCAAACCTCTTGCTTTACAGGAGAAAAAAAATCCTGGGTATCTTCCTTGGAGGAGTCTGGGGTTGCAACCCAGGATTGGGCCTGCCTTAAAGCTGGGGTCAAAGCACTGCAGGACATGCCTGAGAGGAGTGTTGGGTGGGTTCTGGAGCAAACCTCTTGCTTTACAGGAGAAAAAAAATCCTGGGTATCTTCCTTGGAGGAGTCTGGGGTTGCAACCCAGGATTAGGCCTGCCTTAAAGCTGGGGTCAAAGCACTGCAGGACATGCCTGAGAGGAGTCTTGGGTGGGTTCTGGAGCAAACCTCTTGCTTTACAGGAGAAAAAAAATCCTGGGTATCTTCCTTGGAGGAGTCTGGGGTTGCAACCCAGGATTAGGCCTGCCTTAAAGCTGGGGTCAAAGCACTGCAGGACATGCCTGAGAGGAGTCTTGGTGGGTTCTGGAGCAAACCTCTTGCTTTACAGGAGAAAAAAAATCCTGGGTATCTTCCTTGGAGGAGTCTGGGGTTGCAACCCAGGATTAGGCCTGCCTTAAAGCTGGGGTCAAAGCACTGCAGGACATGCCTGAGAGGAGTCTTGGGTGGGTTCTGGAGCAAACCTCTTGCTTTACAGGAGAAAAAAAATCCTGGGTATCTTCCTTGGAGGAGTCTGGGGTTGCAACCCAGGATTAGGCCTGCCTTAAAGCTGGGGTCAAAGCACTGCAGGACATGCCTGAGAGGAGTCTTGGGTGGGTTCTGGAGCAAACCTCTTGCTTTACAGGAGAAAAAAAATCCTGGGTATCTTCCTTGGAGGAGTCTGGGGTTGCAACCCAGGATTAGGCCTGCCTTAAAGCTGGGGTCAAAGCACTGCAGGACATGCCTGAGAGGAGTCTTGGGTGGGTTCTGGAGCAAACCTCTTGCTTTACAGGAGAAAAAAAATCCTGGGTATCTTCCTTGGAGGAGTCTGGGGTTGCAACCCAGGATTAGGCCTGCCTTAAAGCTGGGGTCAAAGCACTGCAGGACATGCCTGAGAGGAGTCTTGGGTGGGTTCTGGAGCAAACCTCTTGCTTTACAGGAGAAAAAAAATCCTGGGTATCTTCCTTGGAGGAGTCTGGGGTTGCAACCCAGGATTGGGCCTGCCTTAAAGCTGGGGTCAAAGCACTGCAGGACATGCCTGAGAGGAGTGTTGGGTGGGTTCTGGAGCAAACCTCTTGCTTTACAGGAGAAAAAAAATCCTGGGTATCTTCCTTGGAGGAGTCTGGGGTTGCAACCCAGGATTAGGCCTGCCTTAAAGCTGGGGTCAAAGCACTGCAGGAGATGCCTGAGAGGAGTCTTGGGTGGGTTCTGGAGCAAACCTCTTGCTTTACAGGAGAAAAAAAATCCTGGGTATCTTCCTTGGAGGAGTCTGGGGTTGCAACCCAGGATTAGGCCTGCCTTAAAGCTGGGTCAAAGCACTGCAGGACATGCCTGAGAGGAGTCTTGGGTGGGTTCTGGAGCAAACCTCTTGCTTTACAGGAGAAAAAAATCCTGGGTATCTTCCTTGGAGGAGTCTGGGGTTGCAACCCAGGATTAGGCCTGCCTTAAAGCTGGGGTCAAAGCACTGCAGGACATGCCTGAGAGGAGTCTTGGGTGGGTTCTGGAGCAAACCTCTTGCTTTACAGGAGAAAAAAAATCCCGGGTATCTTCCTTGGAGGAGTCTGGGGTTGCAACCCAGGATTGGGCCTGCCTTAAAGCTGGGGTCAAAGCACTGCAGGACATGCCTGAGAGGAGTCTTGGGTGGGTTCTGGAGCAAACCTCTTGCTTTACAGGAGAAAAAAAATCCTGGGTATCTTCCTTGGAGGAGTCTGGGGTTGCAACCCAGGATTAGGCCTGCCTTAAAGCTGGGGTCAAAGCACTGCAGGACATGCCTGAGAGGAGTCTTGGGTGGGTTCTGGAGCAAACCTCTTGCTTTACAGGAGAAAAAAAATCCTGGGTATCTTCCTTGGAGGAGTCTGGGGTTGCAACCCAGGATTGGGCCTGCCTTAAAGCTGGGGTCAAAGCACTGCAGGACATGCCTGAGAGGAGTGTTGGGTGGGTTCTGGAGCAAACCTCTTGCTTTACAGGAGAAAAAAAATCCTGGGTATCTTCCTTGGAGGAGTCTGGGGTTGCAACCCAGGATTAGGCCTGCCTTAAAGCTGGGGTCAAAGCACTGCAGGACATGCCTGAGAGGAGTCTTGGGTGGGTTCTGGAGCAAACCTCTTGCTTTACAGGAGAAAAAAAATCCTGGGTATCTTCCTTGGAGGAGTCTGGGGTTGCAACCCAGGATTAGGCCTGCCTTAAAGCTGGGGTCAAAGCACTGCAGGAGATGCCTGAGAGGAGTGTTGGGTGGGTTCTGGAGCAAACCTCTTGCTTTACAGGAGAAAAAAAATCCTGGGTATCTTCCTTGGAGGAGTCTGGGGTTGCAACCCAGGATTGGGCCTGCCTTAAAGCTGGGGTCAAAGCACTGCAGGACATGCCTGAGAGGAGTCTTGGGTGGGTTCTGGAGCAAACCTCTTGCTTTACAGGAGAAAAAAAATCCTGGGTTTCTTCCTTGGAGGAGTCTGGGGTTGCAACCCAGGATTGGGCCTGCCTTAAAGCTGGGGTCAAAGCACTGCAGGACATGCCTGAGAGGAGTCTTGGGTGGGTTCTGGAGCAAAACTGTTGCTTTACAGGAGAAAAAAAATCCTGGGTATCTTCCTTGGAGGAGTCTGGGGTTGCAACCCAGGATTAGGCCTGCCTTAAAGCTGGGGTCAAAGCACTGCAGGACATGCCTGAGAGGAGTCTTGGGTGGGTTCTGGAGCAAACCTCTTGCTTTACAGGAGAAAAAAAATCCTGGGTATCTTCCTTGGAGGAGTCTGGGGTTGCAACCCAGGATTAGGCCTGCCTTAAAGCTGGGGTCAAAGCACTGCAGGACATACCTGAGAGGAGTCTTGGGTGGGTTCTGGAGCAAAACTCTTGCTTTACAGGAGAAAAAAAATCCTGGGTATCTTCCTTGGAGGAGTCTGGGGTTGCAACCCAGGATTAGGCCTGCCTTAAAGCTGGGGTCAAAGCACTGCAGGACATGCCTGAGAGGAGTCTTGGGTGGGTTCTGGAGCAAACCTCTTGCTTTACAGGAGAAAAAAAATCCTGGGTATCTTCCTTGGAGGAGTCTGGGGTTGCAACCCAGGATTGGGCCTGCCTTAAAGCTGGGGTCAAAGCACTGCAGGACATGCCTGAGAGGAGTGTTGGGTGGGTTCTGGAGCAAACCTCTTGCTTTACAGGAGAAAAAAAATCCTGGGTATCTTCCTTGGAGGAGTCTGGGGTTGCAACCCAGGATTAGGCCTGCCTTAAAGCTGGGGTCAAAGCACTGCAGGACATGCCTGAGAGGAGTGTTGGGTGGGTTCTGGAGCAAACCTCTTGCTTTACAGGAGAAAAAAAATCCTGGGTATCTTCCTTGGAGGAGTCTGGGGTTGCAACCCAGGATTAGGCCTGCCTTAAAGCTGGGGTCAAAGCACTGCAGGACATGCCTGAGAGGAGTGTTGGGTGGGTTCTGGAGCAAACCTCTTGCTTTACAGGAGAAAAAATATCCTGGGTATCTTCCTTGGAGGAGTCTGGGGTTGCAACCCAGGATTAGGCCTGCCTTAAAGCTGGGGTCAAAGCACTGCAGGACATGCCTGAGAGGAGTGTTGGGTGGGTTCTGGAGCAAACCTCTTGCTTTACAGGAGAAAAAAAATCCTGGGTATCTTCCTTGGAGGAGTCTGGGGTTGCAACCCAGGATTAGGCCTGCCTTAAAGCTGGGGTCAAAGCACTGCAGGACATGCCTGAGAGGAGTGTTGGGTGGGTTCTGGAGCAAACCTCTTGCTTTACAGGAGAAAAAAAATCCTGGGTATCTTCCTTGGAGGAGTCTGGGGTTGCAACCCAGGATTAGGCCTGCCTTAAAGCTGGGGTCAAAGCACTGCAGGACATGCCTGAGAGGAGTCTTGGGTGGGTTCTGGAGCAAACCTCTTGCTTTACAGGAGAAAAAAAATCCTGGGTATCTTCCTTGGAGGAGTCTGGGGTTGCAACCCAGGATTAGGCCTGCCTTAAAGCTGGGGTCAAAGCACTGCAGGACATGCCTGAGAGGAGTCTTGGGTGGGTTCTGGAGCAAACCTCTTGCTTTACAGGAGAAAAAAAAATCCTGGGTATCTTCCTTGGAGGAGTCTGGGGTTGCAACCCAGGATTGGGCCTGCCTTAAAGCTGGGGTCAAAGCACTGCAGGACATGCCTGAGAGGAGTCTTGGGTGGGTTCTGGAGCAAACCTCTTGCTTTACAGGAGAAAAAAAAATCCTGGGTATCTTCCTTGGAGGAGTCTGGGGTTGCAACCCAGGATTAGGCCTGCCTTAAAGCTGGGGTCAAAGCACTGCAGGACATGCCTGAGAGGAGTCTTGGGTGGGTTCTGGAGCAAACCTCTTGCTTTACAGGAGAAAAAAAATCCTGGGTATCTTCCTTGGAGGAGTCTGGGGTTGCAACCCAGGATTAGGCCTGCCTTAAAGCTGGGGTCAAAGCACTGCAGGACATGCCTGAGAGGAGTGTTGGGTGGGTTCTGGAGCAAACCTCTTGCTTTACAGGAGAAAAAAAATCCTGGGTATCTTCCTTGGAGGAGTCTGGGGTTGCAACCCAGGATTAGGCCTGCCTTAAAGCTGGGGTCAAAGCACTGCAGGACATGCCTGAGAGGAGTCTTGGGTGGGTTCTGGAGCAAACCTCTTGCTTTACAGGAGAAAAAAAATCCTGGGTATCTTCCTTGGAGGAGTCTGGGGTTGCAACCCAGGATTAGGCCTGCCTTAAAGCTGGGGTCAAAGCACTGCAGGACATGCCTGAGAGGAGTCTTGGGTGGGTTCTGGAGCAAACCTCTTGCTTTACAGGAGAAAAAAAATCCTGGGTATCTTCCTTGGAGGAGTCTGGGGTTGCAACCCAGGATTAGGCCTGCCTTAAAGCTGGGGTCAAAGCACTGCAGGACATGCCTGAGAGGAGTCTTGGGTGGGTTCTGGAGCAAACCTCTTGCTTTACAGGAGAAAAAAAATCCTGGGTATCTTCCTTGGAGGAGTCTGGGGTTGCAACCCAGGATTGGGCCTGCCTTAAAGCTGGGGTCAAAGCACTGCAGGACATGCCTGAGAGGAGTGTTGGGTGGGTTCTGGAGCAAACCTCTTGCTTTACAGGAGAAAAAAAATCCCGGGTATCTTCCTTGGAGGAGTCTGGGGTTGCAACCCAGGATTGGGCCTGCCTTAAAGCTGGGGTCAAAGCACTGCAGGACATGCCTGAGAGGAGTCTTGGGTGGGTTCTGGAGCAAACCTCTTGCTTTACAGGAGAAAAAAAATCCTGGGTATCTTCCTTGGAGGAGTCTGGGGTTGCAACCCAGGATTAGGCCTGCCTTAAAGCTGGGGTCAAAGCACTGCAGGACATGCCTGAGAGGAGTCTTGGGTGGGTTCTGGAGCAAACCTCTTGCTTTACAGGAGAAAAAAAATCCTGGGTATCTTCCTTGGAGGAGTCTGGGGTTGCAACCCAGGATTAGGCCTGCCTTAAAGCTGGGGTCAAAGCACTGCAGGACATGCCTGAGAGGAGTCTTGGGTGGGTTCTGGAGCAAACCTCTTGCTTTACAGGAGAAAAAAAATCCCGGGTATCTTCCTTGGAGGAGTCTGGGGTTGCAACCCAGGATTGGGCCTGCCTTAAAGCTGGGGTCAAAGCACTGCAGGACATGCCTGAGAGGAGTCTTGGGTGGGTTCTGGAGCAAACCTCTTGCTTTACAGGAGAAAAAAAATCCTGGGTATCTTCCTTGGAGGAGTCTGGGGTTGCAACCCAGGATTAGGCCTGCCTTAAAGCTGGGGTCAAAGCACTGCAGGACATGCCTGAGAGGAGTCTTGGGTGGGTTCTGGAGCAAACCTCTTGCTTTACAGGAGAAAAAAAATCCTGGGTATCTTCCTTGGAGGAGTCTGGGGTTGCAACCCAGGATTAGGCCTGCCTTAAAGCTGGGGTCAAAGCACTGCAGGACATGCCTGAGAGGAGTCTTGGGTGGGTTCTGGAGCAAAACTCTTGCTTTACAGGAGAAAAAAAATCCTGGGTATCTTCCTTGGAGGAGTCTGGGGTTGCAACCCAGGATTAGGCCTGCCTTAAAGCTGGGGTCAAAGCACTGCAGGACATGCCTGAGAGGAGTCTTGGGTGGGTTCTGGAGCAAACCTCTTGCTTTACAGGAGAAAAGACAACCCAGGAAGCTTCCTTGGGGGAGTCTAGTGCTGCTACCTGAGATCTCAGGTCCCTAAAGCAGAGTCGGAAGATACTGGGAGCTGCCTGGGAGGAGTGTGGTGTGGATCTTGGAGGTAAGAGCTTTCCCCAATACTAAAAAATATTCCATGTGTCTTCCTTGGAGGAGTCTAAGAGTTTTACCTGGGATCTCAGGTCCCTGAAGCAGGGCTCAAGACAGTGTGGGACATGTCTGTGAGGAATCTTGGGCAGATGCCAGAGAAGAGAGCGTCCTTTGAGGAAAAAATCCTTTTGGGTATCTTCCTTGGAGGAGTCTGGGGTTGCAACCCAGGATTAGGCCTGCCTTAAAGCTGGGGTCAAAGCACTGCAGGACATGCCTGAGAGGAGTCTTGGGTGGGTTCTGGAGCAAACCTCTTGCTTTACAGGAGAAAAAAAATCCTGGGTATCTTCCTTGGAGGAGTCTGGGGTTGCAACCCAGGATTAGGCCTGCCTTAAAGCTGGGGTCAAAGCACTGCAGGACATGCCTGAGAGGAGTGTTGGGTGGGTTCTGGAGCAAACCTCTTGCTTTACAGGAGAAAAAAAATCCTGGGTATCTTCCTTGGAGGAGTCTGGGGTTGCAACCCAGGATTAGGCCTGCCTTAAAGCTGGGGTCAAAGCACTGCAGGACATGCCTGAGAGGAGTCTTGGGTGGGTTCTGGAGCAAAACTCTTGCTTTACAGGAGAAAAAAAATCCTGGGTATCTTCCTTGGAGGAGTCTGGGGTTGCAACCCAGGATTAGGCCTGCCTTAAAGCTGGGGTCAAAGCACTGCAGGACATGCCTGAGAGGAGTCTTGGGTGGGTTCTGGAGCAAACCTCTTGCTTTACAGGAGAAAAGACAACCCAGGAAGCTTCCTTGGGGGAGTCTAGTGCTGCTACCTGAGATCTCAGGTCCCTAAAGCAGAGTCGGAAGATACTGGGAGCTGCCTGGGAGGAGTGTGGTGTGGATCTTGGAGGTAAGAGCTTTCCCCAATACTAAAAAATATTCCATGTGTCTTCCTTGGAGGAGTCTAAGAGTTTTACCTGGGATCTCAGGTCCCTGAAGCAGGGCTCAAGACAGTGTGGGACATGTCTGTGAGGAATCTTGGGCAGATGCCAGAGAAGAGAGCGTCCTTTGAGGGAAAAAATCCTTTTGGGTATCTTCCTTGGAGGAGTCTGGGGTTGCAACCCAGGATTAGGCCTGCCTTAAAGCTGGGGTCAAAGCACTGCAGGACATGCCTGAGAGGAGTCTTGGGTGGGTTCTGGAGCAAACCTCTTGCTTTACAGGAGAAAAAAAAATCCTGGGTATCTTCCTTGGAGGAGTCTGGGGTTGCAACCCAGGATTAGGCCTGCCTTAAAGCTGGGGTCAAAGCACTGCAGGACATGCCTGAGAGGAGTGTTGGGTGGGTTCTGGAGCAAACCTCTTGCTTTACAGGAGAAAAAAAATCCTGGGTATCTTCCTTGGAGGAGTCTGGGGTTGCAACCCAGGATTAGGCCTGCCTTAAAGCTGGGGTCAAAGCACTGCAGGACATGCCTGAGAGGAGTCTTGGGTGGGTTCTGGAGCAAACCTCTTGCTTTACAGGAGAAAAAAAATCCTGGGTATCTTCCTTGGAGGAGTCTGGGGTTGCAACCCAGGATTAGGCCTGCCTTAAAGCTGGGGTCAAAGCACTGCAGGACATGCCTGAGAGGAGTCTTGGGTGGGTTCTGGAGCAAACCTCTTGCTTTACAGGAGAAAAAAAATCCTGGGTATCTTCCTTGGAGGAGTCTGGGGTTGCAACCCAGGATTAGGCCTGCCTTAAAGCTGGGGTCAAAGCACTGCAGGACATGCCTGAGAGGAGTGTTGGGTGGGTTCTGGAGCAAACCTCTTGCTTTACAGGAGAAAAAAAATCCTGGGTATCTTCCTTGGAGGAGTCTGGGGTTGCAACCCAGGATTAGGCCTGCCTTAAAGCTGGGGTCAAAGCACTGCAGGACATGCCTGAGAGGAGTCTTGGGTGGGTTCTGGAGCAAACCTCTTGCTTTACAGGAGAAAAAAAATCCTGGGTATCTTCCTTGGAGGAGTCTGGGGTTGCAACCCAGGATTAGGCCTGCCTTAAAGCTGGGGTCAAAGCACTGCAGGACATGCCTGGGAGGAGTCTTGGTTGGGTTCTGGAGCAAACCTCTTGCTTTACAGGAGAAAAAAAATCCTGGGTATCTTCCTTGGAGGAGTCTGGGGTTGCAACCCAGGATTAGGCCTGCCTTAAAGCTGGGGTCAAAGCACTGCAGGACATGCCTGAGAGGAGTCTTGGGTGGGTTCTGGAGCAAACCTCTTGCTTTACAGGAGAAAAAAAATCCTGGGTATCTTCCTTGGAGGAGTCTGGGGTTGCAACCCAGGATTAGGCCTGCCTTAAAGCTGGGGTCAAAGCACTGCAGGACATGCCTGAGAGGAGTCTTGGGTGGGTTCTGGAGCAAACCTCTTGCTTTACAGGAGAAAAAAAAATCCTGGGTATCTTCCTTGGAGGAGTCTGGGGTTGCAACCCAGGATTAGGCCTGCCTTAAAGCTGGGGTCAAAGCACTGCAGGACATGCCTGAGAGGAGTCTTGGGTGGGTTCTGGAGCAAACCTCTTGCTTTACAGGAGAAAAAAAATCCTGGGTATCTTCCTTGGAGGAGTCTGGGGTTGCAACCCAGGATTAGGCCTGCCTTAAAGCTGGGGTCAAAGCACTGCAGGACATGCCTGAGAGGAGTCTTGGGTGGGTTCTGGAGCAAAACTCTTGCTTTACAGGAGAAAAAAAAATCCGGGTATCTTCCTTGGAGGAGTCTGGGGTTGCAACCCAGGATTAGGCCTGCCTTAAAGCTGGGGTCAAAGCACTGCAGGACATGCCTGAGAGGAGTCTTGGGTGGGTTCTGGAGCAAACCTCTTGCTTTACAGGAGAAAAAAAATCCTGGGTATCTTCCTTGGAGGAGTCTGGGGTTGCAACCCAGGATTAGGCCTGCCTTAAAGCTGGGGTCAAAGCACTGCAGGACATGCCTGAGAGGAGTCTTGGGTGGGTTCTGGAGCAAACCTCTTGCTTTACAGGAGAAAAAAAATCCTGGGTATCTTCCTTGGAGGAGTCTGGGGTTGCAACCCAGGATTAAGCCTGCCTTAAAGCTGGGGTCAAAGCACTGCAGGACATGCCTGAGAGGAGTCTTGGGTGGGTTCTGGAGCAAACCTCTTGCTTTACAGGAGAAAAAAAATCCTGGGTATCTTCCTTGGAGGAGTCTGGGGTTGCAACCCAGGATTAGGCCTGCCTTAAAGCTGGGGTCAAAGCACTGCAGGACATGCCTGAGAGGAGTCTTGGGTGGGTTCTGGAGCAAACCTCTTGCTTTACAGGAGAAAAAAAATCCTGGGTATCTTCCTTGGAGGAGTCTGGGGTTGCAACCCAGGATTAGGCCTGCCTTAAAGCTGGGGTCAAAGCACTGCAGGACATGCCTGAGAGGAGTCTTGGGTGGGTTCTGGAGCAAACCTCTTGCTTTACAGGAGAAAAAAAATCCTGGGTATCTTCCTTGGAGGAGTCTGGGGTTGCAACCCAGGATTAGGCCTGCCTTAAAGCTGGGGTCAAAGCACTGCAGGACATGCCTGAGAGGAGTCTTGGGTGGGTTCTGGAGCAAACCTCTTGCTTTACAGGAGAAAAAAAATCCTGGGTATCTTCCTTGGAGGAGTCTGGGGTTGCAACCCAGGATTGGGCCTGCCTTAAAGCTGGGGTCAAAGCACTGCAGGACATGCCTGAGAGGAGTCTTGGGTGGGTTCTGGAGCAAACCTCTTGCTTTACAGGAGAAAAAAAAATCCTGGGTATCTTCCTTGGAGGAGTCTGGGGTTGCAACCCAGGATTAGGCCTGCCTTAAAGCTGGGGTCAAAGCACTGCAGGACATGCCTGAGAGGAGTCTTGGGTGGGTTCTGGAGCAAACCTCTTGCTTTACAGGAGAAAAAAAATCCTGGGTATCTTCCTTGGAGGAGTCTGGGGTTGCAACCCAGGATTGGGCCTGCCTTAAAGCTGGGGTCAAAGCACTGCAGGACATGCCTGAGAGGAGTCTTGGGTGGGTTCTGGAGCAAACCTCTTGCTTTACAGGAGAAAAAAAATCCTGGGTATCTTCCTTGGAGGAGTCTGGGGTTGCAACCCAGGATTAGGCCTGCCTTAAAGCTGGGGTCAAAGCACTGCAGGACATGCCTGAGAGGAGTCTTGGGTGGGTTCTGGAGCAAACCTCTTGCTTTACAGGAGAAAAAAAATCCTGGGTATCTTCCTTGGAGGAGTCTGGGGTTGCAACCCAGGATTAGGCCTGCCTTAAAGCTGGGGTCAAAGCACTGCAGGACATGCCTGAGAGGAGTCTTGGGTGGGTTCTGGAGCAAACCTCTTGCTTTACAGGAGAAAAAAAATCCTGGGTATCTTCCTTGGAGGAGTCTGGGGTTGCAACCCAGGATTAGGCCTGCCTTAAAGCTGGGGTCAAAGCACTGCAGGACATGCCTGAGAGGAGTCTTGGGTGGGTTCTGGAGCAAACCTCTTGCTTTACAGGAGAAAAAAAATCCTGGGTATCTTCCTTGGAGGAGTCTGGGGTTGCAACCCAGGATTAGGCCTGCCTTAAAGCTGGGGTCAAAGCACTGCAGGACATGCCTGAGAGGAGTCTTGGGTGGGTTCTGGAGCAAACCTCTTGCTTTACAGGAGAAAAAAAATCCTGGGTATCTTCCTTGGAGGAGTCTGGGGTTGCAACCCAGGATTAGGCCTGCCTTAAAGCTGGGGTCAAAGCACTGCAGGACATGCCTGAGAGGAGTCTTGGGTGGGTTCTGGAGCAAACCTCTTGCTTTACAGGAGAAAAAAAATCCCGGGTATCTTCCTTGGAGAAGTCTGGGGTTGCAACCCAGGATTAGGCCTGCCTTAAAGCTGGGGTCAAAGCACTGCAGGACATGCCTGAGAGGAGTCTTGGGTGGGTTCTGGAGCAAAACTCTTGCTTTACAGGAGAAAAAAAATCCCGGGTATCTTCCTTGGAGGAGTCTGGGGTTGCAACCCAGGATTAGGCCTGCCTTAAAGCTGGGGTCAAAGCACTGCAGGACATGCCTGAGAGGAGTCTTGGGTGGGTTCTGGAGCAAACCTCTTGCTTTACAGGAGAAAAAAAATCCCTGGGTATCTTCCTTGGAGGAGTCTGGGGTTGCAACCCAGGATTAGGCCTGCCTTAAAGCTGGGGTCAAAGCACTGCAGGACATGCCTGAGAGGAGTCTTGGGTGGGTTCTGGAGCAAACCTCTTGCTTTACAGGAGAAAAAAAATCCTGGGTATCTTCCTTGGAGGAGTCTGGGGTTGCAACCCAGGATTAGGCCTGCCTTAAAGCTGGGGTCAAAGCACTGCAGGACATGCCTGAGAGGAGTCTTGGGTGGGTTCTGGAGCAAACCTCTTGCTTTACAGGAGAAAAAAAATCCTGGGTATCTTCCTTGGAGGAGTCTGGGGTTGCAACCCAGGATTAGGCCTGCCTTAAAGCTGGGGTCAAAGCACTGCAGGACATGCCTGAGAGGAGTGCTTGGGTGGGTTCTGGAGCAAACCTCTTGCTTTACAGGAGAAAAAAAATCCTGGGTATCTTCCTTGGAGGAGTCTGGGGTTGCAACCCAGGATTAGGCCTGCCTTAAAGCTGGGGTCAAAGCACTGCAGGACATGCCTGAGAGGAGTCTTGGGTGGGTTCTGGAGCAAACCTCTTGCTTTACAGGAGAAAAAAAATCCTGGGTATCTTCCTTGGAGGAGTCTGGGGTTGCAACCCAGGATTAGGCCTGCCTTAAAGCTGGGGTCAAAGCACTGCAGGACATGCCTGAGAGGAGTGTTGGGTGGGTTCTGGAGCAAACCTCTTGCTTTACAGGAGAAAAAAAATCCTGGGTATCTTCCTTGGAGGAGTCTGGGGTTGCAACCCAGGATTAGGGCCTGCCTTAAAGCTGGGGTCAAAGCACTGCAGGACATGCCTGAGAGGAGTCTTGGGTGGGTTCTGGAGCAAACCTCTTGCTTTACAGGAGAAAAAAAATCCTGGGTATCTTCCTTGGAGGAGTCTGGGGTTGCAACCCAGGATTAGGCCTGCCTTAAAGCTGGGGTCAAAGCACTGCAGGACATGCCTGAGAGGAGTGTTGGGTGGGTTCTGGAGCAAACCTCTTGCTTTACAGGAGAAAAAAAATCCTGGGTATCTTCCTTGGAGGAGTCTGGGGTTGCAACCCAGGATTGGGCCTGCCTTAAAGCTGGGGTCAAAGCACTGCAGGACATGCCTGAGAGGAGTGCTTGGGTGGGTTCTGGAGCAAACCTCTTGCTTTACAGGAGAAAAAAAATCCTGGGTATCTTCCTTGGAGGAGTCTGGGGTTGCAACCCAGGATTAGGCCTGCCTTAAAGCTGGGGTCAAAGCACTGCAGGACATGCCTGAGAGGAGTCTTGGGTGGGTTCTGGAGCAAACCTCTTGCTTTACAGGAGAAAAAAAATCCTGGGTATCTTCCTTGGAGGAGTCTGGGGTTGCAACCCAGGATTAGGCCTGCCTTAAAGCTGGGGTCAAAGCACTGCAGGACATGCCTGAGAGGAGTCTTGGGTGGGTTCTGGAGCAAACCTCTTGCTTTACAGGAGAAAAAAAATCCTGGGTATCTTCCTTGGAGGAGTCTGGGGTTGCAACCCAGGATTAGGCCTGCCTTAAAGCTGGGGTCAAAGCACTGCAGGACATGCCTGAGAGGAGTCTTGGGTGGGTTCTGGAGCAAACCTCTTGCTTTACAGGAGAAAAAAAATCCTGGGTATCTTCCTTGGAGGAGTCTGGGGTTGCAACCCAGGATTAGGCCTGCCTTAAAGCTGGGGTCAAAGCACTGCAGGACATGCCTGAGAGGAGTCTTGGGTGGGTTCTGGAGCAAACCTCTTGCTTTACAGGAGAAAAAAAAATCCTGGGTATCTTCCTTGGAGGAGTCTGGGGTTGCAACCCAGGATTAGGCCTGCCTTAAAGCTGGGGTCAAAGCACTGCAGGACATGCCTGAGAGGAGTCTTGGGTGGGTTCTGGAGCAAACCTCTTGCTTTACAGGAGAAAAAAAATCCTGGGTATCTTCCTTGGAGGAGTCTGGGGTTGCAACCCAGGATTAGGCCTGCCTTAAAGCTGGGGTCAAAGCACTGCAGGACATGCCTGAGAGGAGTGTTGGGTGGGTTCTGGAGCAAACCTCTTGCTTTACAGGAGAAAAAAAATCCTGGGTATCTTCCTTGGAGGAGTCTGGGGTTGCAACCCAGGATTAGGGCCTGCCTTAAAGCTGGGGTCAAAGCACTGCAGGACATGCCTGAGAGGAGTCTTGGGTGGGTTCTGGAGCAAACCTCTTGCTTTACAGGAGAAAAAAAATCCTGGGTATCTTCCTTGGAGGAGTCTGGGGTTGCAACCCAGGATTAGGCCTGCCTTAAAGCTGGGGTCAAAGCACTGCAGGACATGCCTGAGAGGAGTCTTGGGTGGGTTCTGGAGCAAACCTCTTGCTTTACAGGAGAAAAAAAATCCTGGGTATCTTCCTTGGAGGAGTCTGGGGTTGCAACCCAGGATTAGGCCTGCCTTAAAGCTGGGGTCAAAGCACTGCAGGACATGCCTGAGAGGAGTGTTGGGTGGGTTCTGGAGCAAACCTCTTGCTTTACAGGAGAAAAAAAATCCTGGGTATCTTCCTTGGAGGAGTCTGGGGTTGCAACCCAGGATTAGGCCTGCCTTAAAGCTGGGGTCAAAGCACTGCAGGACATGCCTGAGAGGAGTCTTGGGTGGGTTCTGGAGCAAACCTCTTGCTTTACAGGAGAAAAAAAATCCTGGGTATCTTCCTTGGAGGAGTCTGGGGTTGCAACCCAGGATTAGGCCTGCCTTAAAGCTGGGGTCAAAGCACTGCAGGACATGCCTGAGAGGAGTCTTGGGTGGGTTCTGGAGCAAACCTCTTGCTTTACAGGAGAAAAAAAATCCTGGGTATCTTCCTTGGAGGAGTCTGGGGTTGCAACCCAGGATTAGGCCTGCCTTAAAGCTGGGGTCAAAGCACTGCAGGACATGCCTGAGAGGAGTGTTGGGTGGGTTCTGGAGCAAACCTCTTGCTTTACAGGAGAAAAAAAAATCCTGGGTATCTTCCTTGGAGGAGTCTGGGGTTGCAACCCAGGATTAGGCCTGCCTTAAAGCTGGGGTCAAAGCACTGCAGGACATGCCTGAGAGGAGTCTTGGGTGGGTTCTGGAGCAAACCTCTTGCTTTACAGGAGAAAAAAAATCCTGGGTATCTTCCTTGGAGGAGTCTGGGGTTGCAACCCAGGATTAGGCCTGCCTTAAAGCTGGGGTCAAAGCACTGCAGGACATGCCTGAGAGGAGTCTTGGGTGGGTTCTGGAGCAAACCTCTTGCTTTACAGGAGAAAAA